>NC_092129.1:114463918-116962668 GCF_043159975.1 Macaca nemestrina
TACAATGTGTAATCTGCCATAATGCCATCCCACTGTATATTTTTTATCTCCCATTTTGTACTTTTCTTCTCTAGACATTTGATTTGGGTGTTTTTCTTTATATTACCTATGTTTTTGCTTAACTTATAAACGTATTAAATAAAGTTATAATAGCTATTTTAATGTTCTTATATGAAAATTTTAACATCAGTTCTGGGTCAATTTTGAGAGATTCATTTTTTTCTCATCATAGGTCCTATTTTATTCCTTCTTGGCATGATCAGTAATTATTAGTCTCAAGAATTATGAATTTTACCTTGTTTGTTGCTGGATATTTTTGTATTCCTATAACTAGTACATAAGGTTTTTTTTTCTCCTGTGGTGCAGTTAAGTTACTTGGAAACAGTTTGATCCCCTTGGGCCTTGATTTTTATATTTCTTAGGTGGGACCAGGGCATATTTAGTTTAGAGCTAATTATTCTCTAATGCTATGTGGATTATGAGACTGTCTAGTCTGTCTAGTGTGAACAAACACAATTTAGGGCCTGATATGAGCTACATGAACTGTTACAGCTAAACCTTTTGGACAGTTCTTTTTCTGGCCTGGCATAGTTTTCTCACATTCATGCACTAAACAATACTCAGTCGAAAACTGTAGGGGACCGTTTGCAAATACCTCGAGTTCTCTCCCTATGTATCTTTTGTTTTCTTCCAAGAAATTTCTGTGTCTTCTAAGAATTCTAAGTGCTTTGCTCTTCTAGTTGAGAAAATCTGCTGGGCTCCACTTGGTTTCTCCCTCCCTGCCCAAGATCTGGAATTTCTGTCAAGGCAGTAAACTGCGGAAATCATAAGGTTCACCTCATTTTACTTTCTCTCGATGGTCACCACATTTTGTTGCCTGAAGTCCAGTATCTTAAAAAACATTGTTTTGTATATTTTTGCCTTTTGTTGTTGTTGTTTCAGGTTAGAGGGTAAATCTGGTCCTTACTACTCCAATGCTGCAAATCAGAAATCCCTTCCAATCTTCTTTTGAATTAAGAACGTCCTCATTTTATAATAGAAAAGATAAGAGCTCATTTAGGAAGTTGGTTTCTTACACATTTACTTGCAAAAGGCACTATTTTCCAAGTTAAAGCACTATTTTCCTAAAGTGCTTTCCTGACCAATTTTCCAAATACCTCACATTATTTTCAAATATTAATTCAAAATGAATCATAGACCTAAATGTAAAACCTATAAATATAAAACTTCAAAGAGAAAACATGCAAAATCTTTGATACCTGGGATTAGGCAAAGAGTGACTACACTGAACTCCAAAAGCCAAATCTCTAAAACCAAAATTAATAAATTGGACTTCATCATAATTAAAGTATCCTCTTCCAAAAGCTCTGTTAAGAAAATTAAAAGACAAGTCACAGATCAGGAGAAAATATTTTCAAATTATGTATCTAATAAAAAGCTTGTATTCAGAATACATAAAGAAGGTCTACAACTCAATAATAGTAAGATAAGCAACCAAATTAAAATAAAAGCAAAAAATTTGAATCAACATTTTGCCAAATAATAT
Organism: Macaca nemestrina; assembly: GCF_043159975.1. Lineage (NCBI taxonomy): Eukaryota > Metazoa > Chordata > Mammalia > Primates > Cercopithecidae > Macaca > Macaca nemestrina. Next base: position 114,465,465 of record NC_092129.1, read on the forward strand.
ATGCAAATGGATAATTAGCATGTAAAAAGATGTTCAAAATCATTAGTCATTAGAAAAATAAAAATTAAAACCACATAAGATACCACTATGTATCGACTAGAATGGTTATAATCAAAAAGACTGACAATGCTGAGTGTTGGCAAAGATGTGAAAAAACTGGCAACTTCATGCATTGCTGGTGGAAATGTAAAATGATACAGTTACTTGAAAAAATAATATGGCAATTTTTAAAAATATTAAACATGAACTTACTGTAAATTTCAGTAATTCTACTCCAAAGTGCCTACCTACCCAAGAGAAATGAAAACTTACATCCACACAGTTGTATGTGAATCTTCACAACATCATTATTCATAGTAGTTAAAAACTGAAAACAATTCAATGCCCATAAAGTAGTGAATGTATCAACAAAATGTATATATTCATACCACACAATACTGTTCAGGAATTAAAATGAAAGAAACACTGATAAATGTGATAACATGGATGATTCTCAAAAACATTATGCTAAGTAGAGGGAGTCATACTATAAAGACTACAGATTGCATAATTTCACTTATCTGAAATTTCCAGTAACAGCAAGTCTATAAAAGCGGTAAGCAAATCAGTGGTTTCCTGGGGCTGAGGAACAAGGAGTGGTTACAAATGTGTTTGAAGGATATTTTGGGGATGGTAGGAGGTTCTAAAACTAGATGAGTGCACAATTCTATAAATGTACTAAAAATCATTTGTCACTTACAAAGCATGAATTTGATTGCATGTAAGTTATAACTTAATAAGACTGTTATTTTCCCTCCATTTATTGTCAATAAACCAACAACAAAGGTAAATTTAATGAGTCTATATTTAATATTTTTTTCCAAAGTAATGAGATTTTATCAAGAAATTAAAAATCTGGGCTCTTTTTTTGTTTGGGGAGGGATATAAATTATTGATTTTTTTCTAGAAAACAAAACTATAAGCAAAAAACAGGCAAGGCAAATTGCTAATCTTCAGCAATTATTCATTAATATATATTTGTTAAATTAGTCAGAGAGCTATCACAATCCTATAATGTATATAGACAAAATATATTTAATTCATTTCATAAGTTGAAGAAACCTAAGGCCGCATTAAGTTCAAATGGTTTGTCAAAAGTCATGAGATCTCTAATTGGAAGAAAATTGTAATTTTCCTTATAATAACTACTCACTTATGTTTGAATTTTCCTCCACAACTCTCCAAGAGCTTGTCAAATCCCTGCTGAAAGATCCTTCATACCAGAGAACGTGTTATCCTAAATAGGAAAAGTTTTCTTCTTTACAAAGGACAGGCATCTAGAAAGACCAAACATGAACTCTGTAGATTCCATCCACAACATGAAACTAACTGGTAGAAAGAGGTCTCTACCAATATCCTGATATCCTGGCTTCCATGAATTCACACATGTTCACTATACAAATACTGTATATAAAAAAAATCAGTGGACACAATCTGGATCTTAGAGTCCCAATTCTCCATTAAATACAAGTTCCTTGAGAACTTATATCGGGGTTGATCATATTCACCATTGTATGCCTAGAGCCCATCACAGTGCCTGATAATTTAAGCACTCAGTCAATAATTTTGAACGAAACTTAGATTTTTATAATACAAAACATGCATATGTAAATCACCTGAAAATTTTTCTAATGTCCCTATTCCATAAATGTATTTATTTTATGCTGCTTTTTGCAGGGGTGAATATCTTGTCTTGTTATATGTGGCATATAAACAAAATGTGGATATGTGTTAGAGTGGTTAAGGCATGAACTATATGATAAAAGTAATGATTTTACTGATATGGCTATGAATGAATCTGAAACTTGCCATTTTCAAAGTGAGCTTTGTTAAAAATTACTTTTATTAGAAAACAATCCTGAGATAGTGTTTATCACCATGCTTAGACTCCAAATTATCAGAAGGCTTAAATCATGAGAAGTTTCATTTTGAACTATATAGTGAAAACAACAGTCATAGTAACAATCAACATGTGATCCTGAGAGTGCCCTCTAAGTTATTAAAGAATAATAGCTTCCATTGTTACACATAGAGAAAGAATAAGTTGCCATTTTAAAAAATCCACAATTTTAGAAGTCAGGAGACCTACACTGAAATCTGGCTCATTTTAGCTGTGGTGAACTCATGCAACAACCTCTCTTTGCTTATCTAAAAACAAGAGGATTATAATTGCCACAATCTATGCATGATGAGGTAGTTGTGAAGCTCAAACAAGATAGTGGATATGAAAGTGATTGGGAAACTCTGAAGTACTTATCAAAAGTGAGAGATATGTATTAAGTTGCTAAAAAAGTTATCCATGTTTATTACATTGTATAATTCTTCAATAATCCAAATATTCAGTTCCCTGAGATTAGCAAGTTTGTTCTATTTTTTCATGCTATCAATTTTACAAATGAATGTCACTACTCAGTGTGACAAAGTCCATGCCTTAAACATTGGAACAAGTACCTTATGCCAAGAAAGCATAATGCATTCTTTGCTTGTAATAATCACTTAAGAAAAATATGTATTTGAAGAGATACTCTCAGATATCCTTCAATTATCATTTAAAGAAGATTAATTCTATGACAATGTTTACAAATTATCTACATATTCATTAATTTTTTTACTTAAAATTTGGCATGCATGGCTCCTTTAAATTGGTGGTTTTTAAATGGGTTTCTTAAAATTCTTGAACACTGGGCCGGGCGCGGTGGCTCAAGCCTGTAATCCCAGCACTTTGGGAGGCCGAGACGGGCGGATCACGAGGTCAGGAAATTGAGACCATCCTGGCTAACCCGGTGAAACCCCGTGTCTACTAAAAAATACAAAAAAAAAAAAAAAAAAAAAAAAAAAAAAAACTAGCCGGGCGAGGTGGCGGGCGCCTGTAGTCCCAGCTACTCAGGAGGCTGAGGCAGGAGAATGGCGTAAACCCGGGGGGCGGAGCTTGCAGTGAGCCGAGATGGCGCCACGGCACTCCAGCCTGGGAGACAGAGCGAGACTCCGTCTCAAAAAAAAAAAAAAAAAAAAAAAAAAATTCTTGAACACCTTTTGCAATCTCATATAAGTGAGAAAGTCATATCCAATAAAGAGCACATAGGAACACACATTTGAAATTCTGTGGATAATGTATCAGTAATTCACAGACCTTGTGTGCCCTAACAATTGATCTATAGTTCACAGACCCAGGTTAAGAAATTCTGTTTTAAATTTGTGTGAGCATTCTTAAATAGCATAGTTAAATGCTATATAATAAATTCAGTCTCTTATTTTCTTTTTTGATTGTTTAAATAACAGTTTTCTGCATTTGCAAATTTAAAGCCTTTATTCTGACTTTATTCTGACTTAATTTGTCTACCCAGCAAATAAACAAACACTAAGTCATTATTCAATATGAGATAGCATTTTTAAGAGTAATGAGGTGGAAAATTAATTAAATGTGGCTGAAAATTATAAATTATTTAACTAAACACTGTAGGGTAGGGATAGGTGGTCTTTCTGAAAGCCCTTTACTTTTTGCAAAATTATTCCTGGAACTCAAAACAGCAATCACACAAATGTTCCAGGAACTTAGGCCAAAGCCTTTCTCTCATTTCTTTGGATATTAGCAATGCTGCTGTTTCCAAATAGACTGTGCAATTCCCATATATATTGTGTGTTATACATTAAATCTGATAAGTATATTTATGGACATATCCATGGACCCCAGACCCTCTTTTCTAGGCCCTGCCAGGAATTTGACTCTCTCCTACAATAGTGCTGATTAAAATCTTGCCTACCAAACAACCCAATTCAGTGTGCACTGGGTTATTTTCCATGAAAGTAAAAGCATAGTTTTAAGAAAAAAAAGTGTCTTAGTTCTCAACCATTTGTATACAGATATAATCACCAGCATAACTGAGGCTTTTCCCAGGATTATTCAGAAAATTAATCCACATATAGCTGTTTGGTTTTGGTTTTGGTTTAGAAAGATATACTGTATGGAAAACAGATTCTTTAATCTTTTTTATAGTTCTAGTCTGCTAAAATTCTCATAGTTAACTACAATCAGATTCTTTTTTTTCATTTGGAGAGAACTGTTACACATGACCCACTAGCAAAATCCATTTTTAGCATAAAATTGATATCTATTTATGTTGTAACAGATTGTGTAATCACTGGATCTAAAACACTCAGCAGTCTGCCTACATTTAAGAGGCAAGTATCTGTATCTCACAGGCCGTCTTGCAGATTTTTCTAGGGAGTTGGTTCTCATTTCCATCCTTCATCATCCTTAAAAAAGGATAAAAAATTTTCTTTCCACAAACTAAACATGACCAAAAGTTTTTCTCAGATAACCACATGGCCAAAATATATTCTGTTTTAACCCTAAAGCATTAGCTAGTAAGGCAAAAATCTAGTACTAGATGTCAGGAAGTACTCTGCCTTCTGTCTTTAGAAAAGCCTTCAGTTTTAGTGAAAATAAAGAGAAAGTTGAACTAAGAATTTGGCAGCCAAGGAGATCTGACATCCAAATATTTTTAAAATATTTTAACTTATAGTAGAAACACATTCTTTCTCATCAACCCCATCACCACCCCATTCCTGATGCCAAGTGCGCAATTGTGATGCTATTTTCAAAACAGTTATAGAGAGCGACATTAAGCCCTAAGAGCAAGAAGCAGCATTTTCCAGGTGACGGGGTATCCGTTTCCTCAGGCCATTGGACTAAAATGCTGAGCTTTGCCTCTCAAAGTGTATATGATGTATGCTTTGGTGCAATTGGGAAACTTCAGATAAGTGGCAGAAGAGAAACCTGTCTCTCATGGCCTACCTGGTGTTTAAGCAGCCAGCTGTGAAAACTCAGTTAGAAAAAAATGTCAAGAAGGACCTTTTTGTTACCATTCTTTCACTCCTCTCATCTGGTTGGCCTGCCTTCTCTCCTTCATGAAAACCTAGCACCTTTAGGTTCACTGTACCTGCACCACTACATAATCTGCAAAGCAAATGCCAATGAAGGGCTATAAGGATGCCTTTGATGTCTGTAAAGGGGGCTTACCACATCTGCTCTCTTCACCATATATCTGGCCTCTAATATCCAACCTTCCATACCAGATGCTCAGTCAATCCTGGCTGCAGGAATTGAGAAATGTTGACTGAAGACAACTTAACGGCATACATCCTCCCAAGGGCTTATGTGATTGAGCAAGTGCTAGAGCCTCAAACTGAAGTAATCAAGACTAGAAAATAGATGTCCATGACCAGTCAGCCTGAAGGGGGAAGCACAAGTGTCCCTGAAGAACACGAAAAGCCCAAGATCACTCCATATCCCATACATTTAGGATGATTCTGTGTCTTCAGAAGAGGTATCCCCTGCATGTCTTCCATTCCTCAAGTAAGGGCCAAAACAAACACTAGCTCTACCTCCATTTAGTCCCTCTCTCAGGTCAGAGCAAGACCTAGCGGTGGAGCCTGGAAAGCAGGTTGGAAGTCGATAGTGGACACTGAGGAGAACAGCAGTCTGGGAGTTCTTGAAGGAAGTCTGTGTGCTCCTTTCTTCATCACTGAACACCTAGAGAACAGAAAAGAGAACTGACTCTGTTCCTTCTGTGTCCACCATTAATTAAGGGTCTAGATCTAAACATCAATGAATGGAATAAAGTTAGTTAACATTCTTTAGCGTTTAGTATAAGCCCAGTCTTGTTCTAAATGCTTTTCACCCATTAATGTAATATTCACAACAACATCAACAATAGATTTTACTATTACCTGCCCCTCTTCCATTTGATGAAGGAACTGTCCCCAAAATAACACAGCTTTTAGGAAGTGAAGCCAAGAACAAAATAAAAGAAATAATATTTATTGATAGCTCGTCATGTAGCAGGGCTTTACATGTAATATCTCACTTAGTTCTCACCACAACCTTGGGAAACAGGCACTATTACTATTGCCATTTTACAAATGTAGAAAATAGGCTTGAAATGATTTTATAACTTGTCCAGACTTTCACAGCTGTAAGTGACAGGGCCAGAATTCAAACCCAAGGATGCAGTTGGATGTATAATTGTTCCAATTTCTATATTTATATGATGGGATTGGAAATCTTCAAAGTATTAAAAGATTGAGACAGTTGTTTGGAGACAGGACAGGAGAAGCTGGAACATTCTTGCCTTTTCTGCTCCAGGAAGCCTGAGAAGATGGGCCAAGCCCTATGGTTAGCAAGAGAAGTAACAAGGGGCATTGAACAGTGAAAAGACTGTTAGGTGGAAGCTAACCCTGGCAGGAGGTGCCGTGGAATCTCACAGCCCCTGGAAGGGGGCCTCCCCAAATGTCACCTACTAAGATGGGCAGACAACGGGACACCTTCAGCTGAACTTCTCTTCAGGGAGAGGGAGGGGAGCTGGGAACTCCAGGTCCTTTCTTTCAATATCTTACCCTGGCTCACAATCTTCTATTGTCTATATTTTCATCTCTAACCACACCCCACTTGGATTTTGCTCCCTGGCAGCAAAAGGCATTAGTTATATTTCAGCATTATCTTTAATATTATTTTTCAAATTAGCTGAATTGATAAAGCACCGAACCAAATCAAATTAGCAACTTTTTTCACGAGTATGCTCCCATCGCTAATAGTTACAAGGTTTTAAACTCTTACCCATTAATCCCCAGAGAAATTGTAGTAGGTGGGGAGGAGGACGTTGGGGTCTCTGTTTAGAAAAGGTGTGTTGCATTGTACCTTATTTCTAACTCTCAGCGGTTTTCACATGACCGTGACTCACAGACGTGATGAGGAAATTATGTTAATTAACAAGGTTAAAATTCCAGACTCTGCTCCTAGTGTGATTCATGCTGTATATTACTTGGGGGAAAAAAGGCTAAAAACCAGTATTTTTACACTGCATTGTAATTGTATTTTTGACAGAAGTCTAACACACCAATACCAGAAAGTGGATGCCCCAAATGTGTTCAAAGAGCCAGCCATGTTTTTGAGGATTTAAAAACACTTCGTATTTGAGGACGCTATAAATAAGGGGCTGAGAGGTAGGTCAGTCATGGAGGTTCCATAACGATCCAGGGGGGAAAAATTATTTAGAAGTGCCAATATTGGGAACATGCTGCAGGTTTTAAACAGAAAATTAGTGAATCATAATCATCAACCAGAGGGGCCAATGGTGGGTTCTTGGAAGTGGAATTAGGGACAAATTCCCCCAGGGTTGAATTTAGCAGAGACTGGCATTAGCCAAGGGTCTAGGCTGCCTGCTCCATCTTGAGGCTGCCCCAAGTCCAGCCTTCCTCCCCATCTCCCAGTCCTCAGCTCCCACCACTAGTCCTCTTGCCCCATGTCTAGTTGATTATGAGAGGTGTGTGGGAAAACTTCACCTTCCAGTTCATACCCAGGAGTGGATGAACAGATCCAGGGATTAGGTGTTTGTTGGCCTCTGTCTTGAATCCTGGCTCCTAACCTCAAACCAAACAAGGCCACAAACCAAATCCAGCCCAGAGCATTGGCCCAGCCATCCATCCACCACCACAGGCCACATCTTGGCTAGTTGTGGGAAGTCCTTTCCCAGATTCTCGCTTAAGATTCCGTTCAGGGAGCCCCAATGAGCTGGGTGCGATGCAGTGACCCTTCGCGGAGGCTGGCTTCCACACACTGCAGATAAACAGACCCCTCTCTCTCTCTTTCACCTTGGAGACCCTTTGCCTCTCCATACTCTTCCCCCGCTTCCTCCCTGTCCATCAAGCCCAGGCCTTGAAACCTCGCAGTTTTCCCTTTACACATCACACCTTATTAATACCACTTTATCATTGGCAGGTATGAGGCAGAAGCTTCCTCTCCTAAGGGGTGGTGGAGGGAGGAAGCCCTCTTTGGCCGATAGCCAGCATCTGGCCACACGCAGATGGCCCCACTTAGACCTGGCTGTGGAAGTTACCCCAGGTCTTCTCAGAACCTATGGTTTTATGCATGATTCCTATTTTCTGGAACTGTCTGGCTCTCTCACAACTCCATGCATCTGTCCCTCCCTACTTAGCACATAGAAATACAAATGTTTGTACTTTGTAGACAGACATATGTTTAATAAAGAACTCGAACTCCTAAAAAAAAAAAAAAAAAAAAAAAAAAGAATTCCGCCGAACTGAACTCTGGTGGAGAGCTGGAAATGGGCCCGCAGTGCCTCCTGCAACTGGTGCTGCCTGTCCTCTGCGCTCTGGGGAGGAGAGCGTGCCTCAGTTCCACCCTGGGAGACCCCAGCTTCCCACGGTCTGCAGGCACAAAATGGAATTCCTTCCATGGGGAACTCTCGCAGGCCTTGCACCTTTCTTCTCTTCTGCCTCTTAGGCTACCGCCGCCGCCACCGCCACTTGCTCCCTTCCCCAAGCTCACTTCGCTGCTTGGGGACCGGAGGCTAAAAAGCTCAGCTGGAAAGCTACAGTGGGGCGGTGCCAGCGCGGAGACCCGCTCCGCGAGCGCAGGGTCATGGGTGAACTGGGAGGGAAGGAGCGCCCGGCTGGCCTCGGTTCCTAGAACGCCCCCGCTGCGCGCGGGGTGCAGTGGGGAGCCGGAGACCCACCAGCGCGCCTGGCTAGCGAGTTGGCGGCTGCTTCAGTTAACGTTGCATGGTCAAGGTGTGGAAACTGGTACCTGCTGCTAAAAGAGACATCGCCATATTCTTCCCATTTGTTTTCTTTTTTGTGTAAAGCTTTTATTTTTAAACAGCCCATTACATATGAAAATTAATTTCGGTCATTGCTGGGATTGAGAGGAAGTAATGTGAAGGGCATAACGTGTTTGAAGATATGTGGCCCTTAATATATATCCCCTTACTTTATTAAAATTTCCTGACACTTGAATACAGTACTAACAATCTGCACGTATTATATGGAACTGTACCATATTGAAAAATAACACACAAATTGCACAAAAATTCTTAAAAACATAATTTTTTTTCTAGTAGCTTTACAGTTTCGGATCTTACATTTAAGTCTTTATTTTCGAGTTGACTTTTGTATATAGTGTGAGATAAGGGCCTAGTACTATTCAGTTTTCCAACATCATTTATTGAAGAGGCTGCCATTGTACAACATGGGGACTATAGTTAATAATAAAGTATTGTGTACTTGAAAATTGCTGAGAGTGAATTTTAAGTATTCTCAACACAAATTAATAAGTATGTGGGGTAATGCATATGCTAATTAGCTTGATTTAGCCATTTCACAATATATGCATATTTCAAAACATTATGTGGTGTACCATAAATCTATACAGTTTTAATTTGTAAATTAAATTAGAAACAAAAAAATGTATAACAAAGAAACAAAAATGGGAGATTATGTGATTGAAGCCCTTTGCAAAGCTGAAATGTTTCTAAAACTCTCCCAGAATTACTATGTGGTTTGTTTAGCACCCAAAGCGTGTGTTTTAATGCGCTCAGCCACTCCCGGGCCTTGAGAATCAAGCCTGTAATCAAGATCACTGAGCGACTGGCGTCTTCATAGGAAGCAATTGACAGAAGACTCAGGATGAATGGAAGATGGACTCTCCCTGCCTTTCCACACCGAAAATATACTTCAGAGGATTATTTCTGATAACATGAAAATTTCTTATAATTGTAAGGGGGACGTTTTTTGTAGAGCTGAGCACCAAAACAACACAGATTTATGCCTAAACTATATCAATTCTATTAAAATGAACACAATAATTTCAGGTGCTAACATGAATTACTACATACCATGGCTGCTGACTGGGCTTCTTCAGATCTCTCCTGGTTATTCCTGTGTTAAAGACTATGCTCACAAAAATGTGTACAGATGACAGAACATGTAATACTATAAACAGAAAAATAAGACTGAAAGAATCCAAATGATGTGCCCCAGGGTATTCTGAGAGGAAAATTTAAGGTCAACAGAAGCCGATGTGACAGCTATGAGGATGACCCCTAAGGACTCTTTTTTGTAGTGTTAGTGGGGAGGAAAGCCTAAAAAATCTAAATCAGACCTTGTATCAGCAAAGAAATGCTTCATAAGTTGGAGGAGAGATATAAATTAAACTCTAGTTGACTTCTCTATACAAGGACAGGAATATCACAAGATAGACTCCATCATCAGGTTCTAGATGTTCTATTCTGGGTTGGGGGCTACAGGAGTTTCAAGGTGAGTCCAGGCTCCACAGAGAACCTTCTCTATAACTTTGATCTAATTCCCTCTGGATGCCTTGGATTTCCCTCTCGGAAATTAAAGAAGAGAGCAAAAGATTCCCTGGGCCTGTCTACATCCACCACTCTATCATTCTACAAGTATGCACCAGAGCAAGGGAAGTCTGTCCTAGAAGCCTCACAAGATAACTAGGAGAGTAAATGGTAAACAGGAGCCAGGCCCTGAAAAAAATCAAGAGGTACCAAGTTTTGAGAAGGCCTGTATTTAAGGCATGAAATAAATTCAGCCTGAGTCACAAAGAAGAGTTTTGAAAAAGATAATAAGGAAACAGCTAGGTGCAATGGTTCACACCTGTAATCCCAGCACTTGGGGAGGCTGAGGTGGTCAGATCACCTGAGGTCAGGGGTTCAAGACCATCCTAGCCAGCATGGTGAAACCCCCTCTCTACTAAAAATACAAAAACTAGCCGGGCTTGGTGATGTGCCTGTAATCCCAGCTACTCGGGTGACTGAGGCGGGAGAATGGCTTGAACCCAGGAGGCGGAGGTTGCAGTGAGCAGAGATCCTGCCACTGCACTGCCTGGAGCAATACTCCGTCTCAAAAACAAACAAACAAACAAAACAACAACAACAACAACAAACAGAGAGAGAGAGAATAAGGAAACCATGCTTATATCTTATCCACTCAACACGAGGTTAAGTGCCTCCTCACCTGACCAGGATCATTGAGTTGCATAAAGGCAGATGGATTCCCTGCTTTCACCTTTGTTAGCCTGGAGAAATGGAGAAACAGAAGTACAAATGGGAAGCAGATTCAATAAAGTGCAAGCAACGTGGATCTCACTGGGTGGCAAAGTCACGGGAGATATTTATGGATTTCTGATTAGTTCGCCGTGTTTTCTACATTTTTACAACAAGCATGTATTGTTTTTATTTTATACACACACACACACACACACACACACATAACCACACACATGCACATATACATATATATATTTCCCTTGGACCATAAAATTTATTGGCAGATCAGGGGAAGAGCAGGGGATAAGGGTACCTTCGTTCCCATCCTCCCACCCAGGAGGCACCCTCCGAAGGACAGCAGAAGCCCCTTAGCCTGCTGCCTCAGAGGACCTTGGAGGCAGAAAGATTATTGTAGTGATCTTCCCGGCCCTCGAGCAGGCTGCGGTAGGTGGCGATCTCCTGCTGCAGCCGCGACTTGTTGTCCGTGAACTGCTGGTACTCCTGATTCTGCCGCTCACTACCAGTCCCCACATCGCCCAGCTGGGCTTCAATACCGTTGATCAGCGACTGGATCTGCGCCAGCTGGGCTCCAACGCGCGCCTCCGTCTCTGCCAGTGTGCCTTCCAAGGTGGCTTTCATGCTCAGCTGTGACTGCAGCTCAAGACCCTGGAGGGTGCGCTGCAGGTCAGTCACCTTGGACAGGCTCATCTGGAGCTGATCCGTGTGGCCAGCGACCTCTCGGTTCAATTCTTCAGTCCGGCTGGTGAACCAGGCTTCAGCATCCTTCCAGTTCTGCTCCGCCATGACCTTGTATTGGCTTCGCATGCCACTCAAGATCCTGGCGAGATCGGTGCCCCGAGCAGAATCCACCTCCACACTGACCTGGCCTCCCACTTGGCCCCTCAGCCCACTGATTTCCTCTTCATGGTTCTTCTTCAGGTAGGCCAGCTCTTCCTTCAGGCCTTCAATCTGCATCTCCAGGTCGGTACTGGCCAGGGTCAGCTCGTCCAGCACCCTGTGCAGGCCGTTGATGTCGGCCTCCAAGGTCATGCGCAGAGCCTGCTCCGTGTCAGTCTTGGTTCGGAAGTTATCTGCAGCCAGATGGGCGTTGTCGATCTCCAGGACAATCCTGGAGTTCTCAATGGTGGCACCAAGAAGCTTGTCCTGCAGGTCCTGGATGGTCTTGTAGTAGTGGCTGTAGTCACGGGAGGGCCCGGGACCCTGCTTCTGGTACCAGTCGCGGATCTTCACCTCCGGCTCGCAGTTGGCAGCCTCCAGGGCGCGCACCTTGTCCAGGTAGGAGGCCAGGCGGTCGTTGAGGTTCTGCATAGTGAGCTTCTCGTTGCCCTCCAGCAGCCGGTCGGACGCGGCCAGGACGCCGCTGTAGCCCCCCAAGGAGGACGAGAACAGACACGAAGCGGGCGGAGGACACGGAAGCGCCGCGGCCGCCGGCCCCAGTGCATGCTGGGCGCGCAAAAGGCGACCCCTGGCCCCAAACTCACGGAGCCGCCGCCCAGGCCCCCGAAGGACGACTTTGCGGACGACTGGCTGTAGCAGTAGGAAGTCGTGGCGAGGCGGAGCACGGACGGAGTGGCCCTGGTGCCAGAGGCTGAGATTCGCGGGAGGAGCCATAAAAATTTTTTTTAAAATGGCTACTTTACATAAATATCAGATTATATGTTTGTCACTGTCGTACAAGCACTTGATGAGGGAAATGACCGCTCAACAGATGACTATCTGAGGCTGAGGTTAAATGGCTTATTAAGATCACAGAACTGGACCGGCACGGTGGCTCACGCCTGTAATCCAAGCACTTTGGGAGGCCGAGGCGGGCGGATCACGAGGTCAAGAGATCCAGAGCATCCTGACCAACATGGTGAAACTCTATCTCTACTAAAAATACAAAAATTAGCTAGGAGTGGTGGCGCGCGCCTGTAGTCCCAGCTATCCCAGCTAATCGGGAGGCTGAGGCAGGAGAAGGGCTTGAACCCAGGAGGCAGAGGTTGCAGTGAGCCGACATCACTTGCCACTGCACTCCAGCCTGGCGACAAAGCGAAACTCTGTTTTTTGGTGGTTTTTTTTTTTTTTTTTGAGACGGAGTCTCGCTCTGTCACCAAGGCTGGAGCGCAGTGGCCAGATCTCAGCTCACTACAAGCTCTGCCTCCCAGGTTTACGCCATTCTCCTGCCTCAGCCTCCCAAATAGCTGGGACTACAGGCACCCGCCACCTCGCCCGGCTAGTTTTTTTTGTATTTTTAGTAGAGACGGGGTTTCACCGTGTTAGCCAGGCTGGTCTCGATCTCCTGACCTCGTGATCCGCCCGTCTTGGCCTCCCAAAGTGCTGGGATTACAGGCTTGAGCCACCGTGCCCGGCCTTTTGGTTTTTTTTTTAAAGAAAGAAAGAAAGAAAAAAAAAGCACAGACCTATAGTGAAGAAGAAAGATGGTGGCACGTACATAACTGCATATTACCAAAAGATTTTTTTGTTTCTTTTCTTTTTCCTTTTTGCAAGACAGCTGGGATTAAAATCTAAGCTTTCTAAGTGTCCGGATCTGTGCCCTTTCCACCAGCTGACAGTGTCTGCTAATAACAATATGCACTCTCAAGGATCAAGATAAGCACGCAATATATTCAGTCACAAAAATATGAAACGTAAGAAACCTATATATGAAAAACATTTTCATGTCTCACTCTCCCTTTTACTCTGTCACTATGCCTTTTTAATTTTTAATTTCTTTTTATTTATTTTCTGTCTCTATTAAAGGCATACCCTTAAATCGTATTTGGAAAATAAATAAAAGGAAAAATCACATATTCTCATTATACTAAAATGACTACTGTTGCTAAGCATGTTAGGTATAGTCAGACTTAAAATATACGTTGAAGCATGCATAAAATTCTCTTTATGTGCCTACAAGTCAAAAGTCATCGGACACACTCTCCAATTATAAGAAGTGCTCTAAATCTAGACGCTTCTCACACAGGCAACTCTGGTTTTCTCTGGGGTGAATAGCAGCATCAACCCCTTCTATCTGTATCCATAAGACAACAAATTTCCTACATTTTCCAATTTTTTCTTCATCTTCTACATCCTCATTTGGGTTATGGTAAAAATTAAAAGAAATTAAATAGGTAAAGTAACCAGTTATGTTTGCTATTAGCAACAGCCTTGACACATTCTCACTTTTTTCAAGAAACCTTCATTTGCAACCCTATGGGGAGTAACCTCTCCCTCTGCTGTTCTGCTGGTATTTTCTTTGTACCTCTAATAAAGCAGAAATGGGGTCTGTCTTGAGTTAGAATTATTTATGCACGTGTCTATTTTCTACCCTGGATTATAGGCCCCTTCTGAGCGGGGATCATATTTTATTCATTGTGTTTTGCCCACATTGGGCAGGGGGCCTTGTACTGTGAGAGCACTTTGCCAAGTGTAAAGCACTATCAACTTGATGATGATTTGTGTCAAGCATATTCTGAATTGTATTGCATTCTTTGTCAGTGAGGGTCATTACTACTCCTCTCCTAGAGCAATGTTTATGAAGTTAGAAGTTAGGAAATTCTCCTTTCAATGAGAGAGCAATACCAGATGTTAGAAATGTGGAGTCCAGATACATCTTCTCATTGTTCTCCCTGGAACAAATCCACTTTCCTGAAGATGGAATTGTCTTTTTGCCTTGGTCGCAATGTAAGTAAATAGAAGTCACCTTTTCTAATGAGACACTTCCTCTTTCATGATTTCTTAGACAAAGGCATGAACACACAAAACGTCCCATTATCTAAGTAACTGAGGCAGTGAAGAGAAAGGAAGTATTGAAGAAAATGCATAGTTTATGACTTCTTTTTCAGTGGTTTGGAAATACTAAGCTATGGAGAAGGGCAAACCATGGAAGGCTATTCCTGTAAATGCCCTCAGCATTCACTTAGTTCAAGTCTTTTGTTCACACCTAAGGAAAATGAAATAGAGAAAAGTGAAGAAACATGCTCAGAACTCATGTGGTGAGAGGAAGAATCTCTGTTCTGAAATGAAATTTAGGTCAACCTATATGAAAAGTAAGGGGTCAATCTGAAATGATTTCAGAGTCTTCTAATTTTAGGCATCATACCTTTCTAATACCAAGGGTTATCTTGCCTTTGCTGCCACAAATCTGACAGAAGGAGAAGCCAGGACAGACAGGGAAACGAAACAGTATCTTTAAATGAAGCTTCAGGAAGTGCTGCTCTGAGGCCTCCCCAGAAGACCTAAAGCTGAAAAGATTCCTGTGGAGAAGATCACACTGAAACTCAAGTTTCGAGAACATTATGCGTTCCTTTAGGCTGCAGGATCATTGTTGTCCCAGGGTACGTGCAGCTAGTAGGACCAACTGCAAGATGCAAGCAACCTTGATTGCACCTGACATGGGACCAGATCTGTCAGTGATATGAAAATACTGACTTTATCTCCTTCCTCTTTCCACACACTTGTTATTTGCTTTCCATATCAGCTGTGCAGAAATTGGCTCTCTTTAATCACATTCCCGTCTCCATTTCATTACCTCCCCATCCCTATCTTCTGCACATCATCACTTGTGCCTCCCTGTTTCTGGTTCCATTGTCGGCCTCACCATCCTTCCCTACATGAATCTAGACACATCCAGATTGATTTCAACATGACCTCTTCATGATACAAAAGGCACAAAGGCAAAAAACAAAAAAACAAAAAAAACAACAAACAAACAACAACAACAAAAAAACTTCTGATCCTCCCATCCGTAAGTCACAAATGGCAGAAAATCACATGTCAAAATTAGTAAAACACAAATATGCATGGTATCTTATCAGAAAAAGTAAAAAAGTAGAGGGCTGTGGTTAAGAGGGAAGACTCTGAAGCTAGATTCTCTGGTTCAAACCTTGGCTCTGCCACTCTATCACTTAAGTTCTGTGTGTCTCACTTTATCCATCTTTAAAATGAGAATGATGATGGTATCGACTTCAGTAGTTATGGTAGTGGTTTGACTGTATAATAATAAGAACAAAGATAATAGCCACTTAAATGAAATAGAAGTTTGCTTCTCTTCAGTATAGGGGTCCAGAGCTGCTAAGGTGGCACCATGATTCTGTGGAGCTTGACTCCTTGTGTCTTTTTATTCTGCCCTCTCAAAAGGTGGCTTCTGTCTCATGGACCATGATGGCTACTCCAGCTGCCACCAGGATATCTGCATTCTAGCTAGCAGAAGAGGATAAGAAAAAAGGGAACATATCCTCATCTCCTTTAGGAATATGATCCAGAAGTTCCCACATCACTCCTACTCACAGTCCCGTTGACCAGAACCTAGTCAGTGGCCACATCTAATTTCAAGGGATGCCACATGCCTTGATAAAACTTTATCACTATAGCAAGAGGGGAGAACAGAAATTGGGGGGAAAACTAGTAATCTCTGTCACCCCAATGATTTAAAGATGTGCGGATTAAAATAATTACATACAAAAACATTTAAAACAGTGCCTAAAACATAGTAAACCTGTGATGATTGTTAGTTATTAAAACAATAACAATACTAGTGAATTACTATTCACTAGTGTTTTCTTACTACTTTTGTACTGTATGTTCATGGATAGTGAGGATCATGCAAAGTATTTAGACCCCTTAACTTAAAAATAACTATGCATTAATATGAAATGTATGTTAGTTTTTTAAAACAAAAATAAATGAAAATAAAAAGAAAAAATAACTGTTCATCTAACCTTTCAATTATAAAATTTTGCATAATTATTATGGAACCAGTTTTGAGCAGTAGAATTTTTCTGTGTTATTTTCAGAAAATCTATATGTGTACATCAAGATATTAACTAGGGAAATTAGAAACTGTGGAATTCAAAAAAATCAATGTTTGTACGGGCCTATGATCACTTATGGTTCAAGGCAACTGAGTTTCTTAACAGAAAGAGTTGACAATTACAGAGCTATTTCTTTATAAAACATCAAAAGATTTAATTTGTTGGCCTAGCACTTCTTTAATCCAGAAACACACCCAACAGGGTTCACTAACGCCTATGAGTATTTCTGACAGAATAAGGAAAGCCTCCCAATGTAAATGGAAAACAAAACTAAAAAAAAAAAATGAAAGTAATCTTTTTAAACCAGTAAGTGGCACAACTTTGGCCTGATTCGTTGTGTATAAATTAGACTCCCTTCTCATACAAGAATCTTAGTTTCTTAAGGTTATCTCTAGCTCCTTAGGACAGTACAGAAGTTGATTTTCCTACCTTATGGATTAATTTATATTTTTATACTGTTTGTTACCATGAAACTTCATTAGAGTCTTAGAGACCTAGGTAGAACAGAGTACTGGTTTTGGAGCCAGACTATCTGGTTGAAATCCTAACTTTACTTACTGGCCGTGTGACCTTAGGCAAGTTACTTAACTTCTGTGTACATTAGATTTGTCATCTGAAAATAGAAACAATAATAGTATGTACCCCATAGAGTAATTATGATGACTAATTAAAATAATATGCACAAAGTTTTTGGAGCAGACGCATTCAGGAAGTGTTGGCTATTTAATTATTAATATTAGCCAAGTCTTCTGAAAGTTTTACAGCATTGCAAATGTTAACCATTTACTTTCAAAAGGCTTTACCAACCACACAATTCTTTTATATCCACTGTCTCATTTCATCTTCGCTACTTTTCTCAATTGGGGTCAGTATCTCCATCTCAAACACAAGAAAACGGAGCCTCATAGACAGGAAATAACTTGTCTAAAGTCACCAGCCCTTCAAACCACAGAGCTGGGGTTCAAGTCTATGATTTGGTGCTCTTACAAATAAGCTTCCCTCTGCTTTAATCAAAGGAACACCAGTGGCGATGATACGGGAACCTTGGGTAATACGGTCCAGGCAGCTCCTTCTGTGGAAATAATCCTGAGCTATGCCATGTGACCATGCCTGTCTGGACACGCCTGATTAGGTCAGGGAGAGATCACAAGACTTGAAGGCAGTGCAAAAGCTCTGCCCAAACAGAGATGACAGACACTTTCTATTCCAATCAGATTTTCTCTTTCAGAAACGTGTACATTTTTAGACCTGACATTGGCCTGAGAAAGAGACTCACTCCTGCTCCATAATCTTTATCACTCTCCACCTCAGTTCCTTAAAGTAGGCAATTTTATTAATAATGAAAACATAATTTTAATGCCCTTTTCAAACCTCATGCCTGCCTTGAGCCTCAGCCATACAGAAATCCTAAAGATGACACTAAAAGGAGACTTGAGTAGTTCTTCCCAGAAACTGGAAACATACAAAGGGAGGCCAGGGTGCTCCGGTGGGAATGGTCAGAAAGACGGTCTCGTGGTAATGTGGCTATTGTTGGGCGGCACCAAAGTACAGAGTGTGTTTCTGAGTTATGTTAAACACAAAAGATGAACAAAATCTAACTTCCTAGGGGCTAAAAGTTAACCCAGTCCAGTTTCTGACTCAGTGTCAGATTCTGCCTATCTGGAAACCCATGAATGTTGCCCTTTTAAGCTCCACAGGGTCTCCCTTGTTATCGCACAAATAGCCCAAAGTAATTTGATTGAATCTTTGTTTCTTGCCACAAAGCCTAAGACAGAGAGATATGTAAAATATGCATTAAAAGCTATGCTATGACTTTTTGAAACAAAAGTGTTCTTTATTTTTCATATTAAGCCGTATAGACAGAGACACAAAGGGAGCTGATCTGCAATGAGACAGAAGAATGAGGAAGAAACACTGGAAAAAGATGCAGGGAAGCAGAATCCTTCCTTTCAGCTCGTCTTTCCCTTAAGTTTTCTGACACCCAATGGCCTTATAACAAATTCCATTTTGGGGGCATAAGCTAGCTCAAATCAGATTTCTATAGTTTACTACCAAAAATGACCTAATGCCTATGTTTCTCATCCCAGAAATCTGTGGGGAATTCAACTGGATTCACTCTGGATATGCAATTCAGACATAAATACATAAATTAGCCCCAAACAGGCTATCTGAGAAACCTAGGGAAGCATTAGGTTTCACTGAAAATTCTGAAATTAACTGTAATTGTCTTTGGTTTTGAAAAGATAATCATGCACCCAGTGATATTCAACTAGGGTGAGAGACTAGTTGGCAGACAATGTTTTATAAATACTATAATGTTTCTGAGCAAAGAGCACAGTCACCTGGGTTAACAGATAATTGAGACTGGGCACGGTGGCTCACACCTGTAATCCCAGCACTTTTGGAGGTCAAGGCGGCCCGATTTCTTGAGGTCAGGAGTTCGAGACCAGCCTGGCCAACATGGCAAAACTCCATCTCTACCAAAAATACAAAAATTAGCCAGGCGTGGTGGCACATGCCTGTAACCCCAGATACCCAGGAGGCTGAGGCAGGAGAATCGCTGGAACCCGGGAGATGGAGGCTGCAGTGAGCCAAGATTGCACTATTGCACTCCAGCCTGGGCAACAAGCAAAACAAAAAAGCAAAACAAACAAACAAACAAACAAAAACAGATAACTGAATAGCAGTCTTAAAGATAGATACCTCCAGAGACCCATAGAAATTTAGCTCCTGGGAGTCACTCATTTACATTCCAGAGTGGTGAAGGTGATGAAGTAGACACCTTCCCCTTCTGTCCCCAGAGAGGATTGGTTCACATTCCAGAGAAAAGGAATCTCTATCTATCTCTCTAACTCTTTCTTTCTCTCCCCAGCAAAGAGGATGTGCAGGCATGCCAGCTGCCCTATGTAAGTTCTGAGTTTCACAGTGTGGTGTTCTCTCTTGTGCCACCTGTGCAGGTATATCTGGCTGTCGCAAAATTGCCACATGGGGAATTGGGGTGTGGAAACTGACAAAAGATGCTCTATTAAGAGAGATAAGAGATCTATTTTCTGATCCAACTAGAGGTCTCATATTTCTGTTAGAGTGTAAATGCATGCACACACACATAAATATGTATATATACACATACATTATGCACATATACAGACATACAGTGGCAGGCTAATTTGTTAGCTTACAAGTATATTAATGTCTCTAACTCTGTTGAGTTTCAAAGTTAACACTACATTCTAGATAGCCCAAGATAGTCCTAGTTTATACCTGTTATCCAGAGTAATTAGTATATCTTCTTTCACTCTCAAAACTGTCCCTGTTTTGAAAGATAAAGTACATAGCCATTCAACATGTAACCCATATAATCTCAAGAAGGATCTTTAGGAAAGTACAATATCACCTAATATTTTGCAGTATTTGATATTTGGTAATTTACCCCTTTAATTTGCCAATTCAGGTTATTCTGATTACATTGCTAGCGAAATAGTAAAATTGTCCCTTGAGCCTTCTACCTTTTAATTTCTGTAGAACTTGAGGCTAGTGTTGAAGCACACATCATCTTCTGCTTTGATGTATAGTGTATTTCTATACTTTTGTCCCCTATACTTGTCCACAATATATTTCTTCATATATGTGTCCACTGACACTCATAGTGTGGAGTTCCACAAATGAATGATATATCTTTTGGATAAAGTAAATGATTATCCCCAAGTTTAACTGCTTCAAGATTCAGACTGTTTTCAAGTTTACTAAGAATATGATTTACCAATGCCAAAGTTGTCACCACCAACTCTCATCTTGCAGTTTAAACAGGTTTGCTATTGGTTTTCCTCTACAAATGGAAGATCGAGACACAACATTAAATCATTTATACCAGGTTAGTGGCAAAAGGAAAAACAAAATCACAAAATATAGCTAATAGAATTCCTGTTCAGCATTCTATCCTCAGTATGAATACATGTTTCTATGTTATGTGCTTGTTTTGTGGACATCTCTGTGTGGCTGTATTTCATTCATTATAAGACATGCCTATGAAATATTGTGCTGCCATCAGTCTAATAACACAGCATTAATAATATTTCATTCTTAAGGATCATGTTTTATTTTTAAAAGATAGGGGAAAGAAAGCTGAAAGAGATACAGCTAAACAATGGAAATAAGTATGACAGCTAGAGATTTCGGTAAAACTTAATCACAAGCTGGAAAAAAAACCCCATAAGTAAGGATATCACTGTTGATATTAATAATATATACATACACATATAAAGATAGTTCCAGAATTAGAAATTTTGTTCAGACTTGGGACGGGAATGTGAATGCATTTAATTAAGTTACAATTTTTTTAAGCACCAGAAGGAGCATACTCCTTAAATTTAAAAACTAATGCATATTAAATTTAATTTGATTTAAATTACAAAATTTTCTACAACTGGAAGAGCCTGATTCACCCACAATTTATAAAAATAATGCGTTTTCTTTGCTATTCATTCCCAGACAAAAATGTGAGAATTCTGTGGGAACGCAGGTGAGCAATATTTCCAGAGCCTGTTTAAGTAGGTAGCTGAATGGGTAGCACAGGTTCAGAATTAACAAAGAAAAACCATGTTAAATTTATTCCCACATAGTCTGAAAGAAAACAAACATTTAGTGGCCTAGCCCAACCCCCTTATTGTACGGAAGCAGAATTATGCAATGGATTGGGATAAAGAGCTGCAATTAGAAGTTGAGTGGCCTTAAGTTCACTGGAATGCTGCACCAACTCCACTGTGATGCACGGTAGAGTGTTTCTTCATAGTGTTCCTTATAAAGAAACAGGGAGAAGTGGGAACAACGAAGGGAAAACAAGGGGTGAGAGAGAGACATGAGCTCATCTATATTCACTGTAATTAATCTACCAAAGCTATTTGTTCTGGTCCCTGAATTCAAATTCAGATAGTCTGAAAAGAGAACCCAAGCTTTTAAACACTCATGCAAAACTACTTTTCCTGAAACATTTAATAATATTAATAAATATATCTTACTTTTCAGTCTATCAGGTTCATGTAATTATATAGTACTGTAATATGTTTGATTTAATGCATAACCATTGGCCTATGGGGTTGGAAATCCAGATCTTCCAATTATAGAACTTAGGTCACTGAGACTATGGAATAGAACTAGAGTGAGAGCAGTTTCTGGTAAGCTTCCTCCCCTTTTCCCAGAGGCAGGGAGAGAATTATTCTGTGCAAAGTGCCTTAGGTTCTTTGGAGGACAGCTGCCATAATAATATATATTTATAATCATTTTGGAAATGAATAAGGTAAGGGAATGTTAGCAGCACTAGTAACTGATCCAATTCTGAATTTTGAGGGTAACTGTCTGAACTCTAATTCTTCCTATGTCAGTTTTGGATATTATAAAATACAACCCAATTGTAAAATGTTTCATTATAGCAGTCTTTTTGCTGTGTACCTAGTGGTGTGCAGAGTTTTTCTCTCACTGTAAAACAGAAACCCCATAACCAATAAACACCAACTGTTAACAGGACCCTGCTGTGATGTTTAGTATACAAGGGGGAAAAAGGAAGAAGAAAATCTAAACTACAGCCTTAGGCTGGAAGCCTGTAGTTCAGCCATTTTGCATTTTAACCAGCCTAATATATTAAATATTTAGGCTTAGGGGGTCTGTGAGAGTTCAGACCCAGCTATAATATTGGATTAACAATCAGGAAAAATAACTTACCATCTCAGAAGCGAAATTAAAGTAACAATAAACAGTGTGATTGACTGAATGTTATAAATTTGAGCTATGTTTCAAAGATGTTCATCTTCCCATTGTCAACTCAACTAGTGAGAGTAGTCATCATTTAATGTAATTTATCCAGTAACAACCCAAGAATAAGAAAGCCTAATAAATTGTATAAATGTATTTTATTGATGCACAGCATTTTTACATAACTCTATGTACATAGAAATATGCCTCATTAATCCAGACACCACAATTTAGAGAATGAGTTAATATAGTTACTGAATAGTTTAGAAGTTGCTCAGACATAAGATCTCTGTTAGGATTAATGATGCAGCACTTAAACAAGTCAAGTGCTGAAAAGGAGAGGAAGAAGCTCAATGTCTTAAGATCCTTTTAGTTTGATTTTTGTAACTGGATTACTGTTTTGGAATTAAAGTGTTGATAGTGAGGTGTGTTAAAACTCACTGGATAAGAAAGTGTTGGGAAGCCAAATATTAATAGCACAGCTATTTGAACCTAATGGAGGTCTGAATCTCAGCTCTGTTCTCCCACTTATCTAGCCAAGCAAGTTATATCTAATGAAATTCTGCCTTTAGTGAACAAATGGGGAGAAATAGTTGCAATTCATTATCTCACTTGTATATGGAATCTAAAAATGTCAAACTTATAGAAGCAGAGAGTAGAATGGTGGTGGCCAAGGGCTGTGGGCGTGGAAAGAGGGGAGATGCTGGTTAAAGGGTACAAAGTCTCAGTTAAGATGAATACATTCTGAAGATGTATTGTATAGTATAGTCACTATAATTCATAATAATGTATTGTATACTTGAAAATTACTAAGAAATTAGATCTTAATAGTTCTCATCACAAAAAAATAGGTATGTGAGATAAAGGTCATGCTAATAAGGTTGATTTGATAATTTCAAAATGTATACAGATCTCAAACCATTATATTGTACATTGTAAATACATACAATTTTTATTTCTCAATTATACTTTAATAAAGCAGGTGGAAAACACTTGGAATGGAGTCTGTTCAAGAAAATCTTGACGGTATGGTCATCATGTATATGTTCTTGCTAAGACTGATTCCAATAGACACTGATTCATTAAATTACAGAAACCCAAAGTATCCTTGACACTCAGGCATTGATTCCACAAATAAATTCCACCACTGGTCCAAAATGATCCTAAAAGAAGGCTGCCTGTGGGGTAGAAAGGAAAGACTCGTGGCTAATAAAGGTCTGGAAAACAATTAATTTTGGCAAGTCTTTGAATATCTCAGAGTTTCATTGTCCTTTATTAATAAAATGGAGATAATAGCAACTCATAGGGTTCTGGAAAGAATTCAATTAAATGAAATAATACTTCAATAAATAGTAACTTTTATTGATAGGCAAAGTATTAAATATTAACATAATTTTAAAAGCAAATACTTGGTATAGATATTTTAATTATAGTCATTTGAACATATCTAAAAATTGAAATTCAAATAATTTTTTTAAGCTGAAACTAGCATCACTTCTTAATCCATTCCAGCGTCCTTTAATAGTGTTAAAGAAGCTATGTTGCTCTTAATCTTTGCAGGTCAAAATTCAAAGTATAAGTTTTTTGCCTAAAATCACATGGCTAGATTATATCCCACATGTCTTGATTTCTAGTCAATGATCTTTCTGTTATAATGATGGCTTTTATTCCTCTTCTTTTTGTTATCTTTATTCTTCAATAGCAGAATTATTTTTTCAGATGAAATCTTGCCTTGAGTCACAGTACTTAAAACAGAAAAAGTGTAAAGGGATCATTCGCCTTTCACCAATGCTTCCTTTTAACAACTTCACACCTTTCATGCCTTTTTTGGGAAACCCTAAGGCTCTGTGAAATACAGGCTGCAAATTGTTGTGTTCTAGACCGCTGCACTGTTTCTAAATGGCTAATTTGGGAGGAGAGGTTAAAAAAGTGAATATTCTTATTTACATTTTAAAGTAATAAATCTGCTTGGGCATTATGCCATATTTTTCAAGGCTTTTCTATTATGAATTATTGAAGAAATTTAGGTTCATATATTAAACCTTATTACAAGGCTTTTTATTCATGAAGCTTATGTGATAAAATGTGTTCATCTAATTTAGAAGTGAGTACACTTTTTCCTGTTATTTTCTAGCCTCTTTAATACCTTTCATGTCATTTTATTTCTCCTAAAAATGTCAATTAGAATATTATGAGTGTGTGTGTATATATAGTGTGTATATATGTATATATGTGTGTATATATGTATGTATATATGTGTATATATGTATATATACACACACACACATAGAGAGAGAGAGAGAGAAAGAGAGAGCTTGCTCTTATATACGTATAAGCAAGCAATAAAGAAAATAAGTGCCTAATACAGTTAGGCTAGTACTAAGCCTTTTATAGTTATTTTCTCACTTGATTCTTGTGTAGCATGAATGTACCTAGGCCTCAAATGCCCATGGATAACAATGAGGCTGTCTGTATTAATGTTAATATCCAATCTTGTTTGCTCTGTGTCCTACCTGCTCAGTGCAGAATTCTTAATCCCTTGAAAACCTCCATTCATGTTTTACTGGATATATAGTATGTACAATATGTGTTCATGAACCCACTGAGTGATCACCTGTCATTGGCTTCTTCCCCTCATCTTTCACCAGTGTTGCCTGCCCTCTGCACTGACCTGGATGCCTCTGCCTCCCCGACCTCTGCCTCCACGAAGAGCAGAATCTTCCCAGAATGAAAATGCAACCTAGGCAGGGCACAGTGGCCCATGTCTGTAATCTCAACACTTTCGAAGGCCAAGGCAGATGGATCGCTTGAGGCCAGGATTTGGAGACTAGCCTGGGCAACATAGCAAAACCCCATCTCTACGAAAAATACAAAAATTAGCCAGGTGTGGTGGCGCACGCCTGTAAACACAGCTTCTTGGAAGGCTGAGGCATGAGAATTGCTTGGACCTGGGAAGCAGAGGTTACAGTGAACCAAGAGTGCACCACTGCTACACCCCAGCCTGAATGACACAGCAAGACTCTGTCTCCCCCACCAAAAAAAGCAACCTATAGAGTAGGAGAAAATATTTGCAGACTATATATCTGATAGGCATTAATCTCCAAAATACATATAAGGAACTCCTATAACTCAATAGCAAAAATAACTAATAACTTGATTTAAAATTGGGCTAAAATCTTGAATAGATATTTCTCCAGAGATATATAAATGGATGACAGATATATAAAAAGATGCTCAATGTTACTATTCATCAGGAAAATGCAAATCAAAACGACAATGATATATCCTCTCACCTCTATCAGGATAGCTATTATCATAAAAACAAAAAACAAAAGTATTGGTAAGAATCTGGAGAAATTGGAAACCTTGCACTCTGTTGGGAGGAATGTAAAATGGTACAGTCACTATGGAAAACAGTATGGAGGTTCCTCAAAAAATTAAAAATAAAACTACCATCCAATCCAGCAATCCCATGACTGGGTATATATCTGAAAGAACTGAAATCAGGATCCCAGTGAGATACCTGCACTCCCATATTCACTGCAGCACTATTTATAATAAGAAAGATGTAGAAACAACCTAAGTGTTTATTGAAATATGAATGAATAAAGAAAATGTGGCATATACACATAATGGGATACTATTCAACCTTAAAAAAAAAAAAAAAAAAAAGGCTGGGTGCAGTGGCTCACACCTGTAATCCCAGCACGTTGAGAGGACAAGGTGGGTGGATCACCTGAGGTCGGGAGTTCGAGAACAGCCTGACCAACATGGAGAAACCCCATCTCTACTGAAAATACAAAACTAACCAGGCGTGATGGTGCATGCCTGTAATCCCAGCTACTTGGGAGGCTGAGGCAGGAGAATAGCTTGAACCCAGGAGGGGGAGGTTGTGGTGAGCCGAGATTGTGACTTTGCACTCCAGCCTGGGCAACAAAAGTGAAACTCCGTCTCAAAAAAAAAAAAAAAAAGAAAAAAAAATTCCACAAAATGGACAGCATGGATGAGACTTGAGGACACTATGCTAAGTGAAATAATCCAGTCACAGAAAGATAAATACCATAAGATTCCATTTATATATGGTATCTAGAGTAGTCAGACTCATAGAATCAAAGCGTGGAATGTTGGTTACCAGGGGCTGAAGGGAGGATGAAATGGGAAGTTACTAATCAATAGGGTTAAAGTTTCCATTAAACAAGATGAATAAGCTCTAAAGATTCCCAGTACAACATGTATCTCTGACAAATTACAATGTATTGCACACTTAAACATTTGTTAAGAGGGCAGGTCTTATGCTAAGTATTCTTACCACAGTTAAAAAGAAAAGAGCCCTCCCAGTTCACCTCTGCTCCTGAGATGGCTCCTGTCATTTGGTAGCATGAAGGGAGTGAGATGAAAGCACCACGGCTCCATTGAGGAATGCTCTGGGGGATGGAACAGCATAGTTAGTTGGAATCTAAAGTATTACAAAGTGTGAGAGAAACTCTTGAGTCAGAACTTTTTCTAATCATTTCCTGAGCTCTGTCCAGAATGACTAGTCCCTTTACAGCACTTCCCATTGCTGAATAAAGTGGATTCATTGTGTTACACTTCTTCTCTCCTTTGTGAATTCTCAGGGCTTCCAAAATCACATCACCAAAATTGTCTTGCTTGTCACACTTTGCCCAAGCCAGCTAAAAATTCTTTGTGTCTGAATCTTGGTTGTGAGCAATGTTCAATAATTTTTGGTTTTGTTTGTTTGGTTTATTGTTTTATTTATTTTATTTTATTTTTGCGTTTCATATTTGTATTTCCTAAAAGTTTTCTCATTTCAAAGATACAGCAGGATATTTAAATAGATACATAGGGAATAGGGAATATTGCTTAACTCATGACAGACCTAACTCTCAGTTAAAACACAGAACATACTTCTATCAACCTTGGGCGCTATTATCCCCATTTCACAGAAAAAGATAGGTACAAAGTAATGAAGTAACTTATAAAGCAATATAGCTAGTAAATGACATGGCTGAGATATGAGCCCAAGTAGGCTCTGATCAGAATGCTCATGATTTTTTTCTACTTGTCAATATTTCTCTTTACTATTATGCTGTATTTAGGCTGCTAACTTGCACTAGGAAACAAGTGGAGGGTGTTTGCTATTTAATGAAGGCCCTGTGTGTCAGTAGCTTTAGACCTTACTTACATCATGGTTCTAGCAACAAATTTGCAAGGTACGTTTTGCCATCCCCATTTACTTAGGGGGAGTATCTTGAATCTGGCTCCCCAAAATCAGATTCTGAAATGAAGATTCTTGTGCGAGTGATTTTTGAAGGAAGCACTCCCAACAAAATAGGAAAGAGGGTGAGGGAATCAAGGAAAAGGACAGAAAGAAGCCAGACATGTGTAGGATTTCAGTCGAAGTCCTGCTTCATGAAACCTCATGTGGCAAGAGACCTCTGCAATGGCAGGCAAGACTTTCTAACTCCCACAACTGTCAGTCATCAGCTAAGGACCACGGAGGTGTAAGGATGGGGGCTGGGTGTGAAAATGAACTGGCAGGCTCACAGAAGACAGGGTAAAGGCCCACCAAGATAGTAAAAGGGACACCAGAAGATCTTGCTGGAGCACCACTTTGCACATTGGGAAGTAAAATAACTTGCTAAAGTTCACAGGGACAGCAGGACTCTGAGCCAAGACTCCATGGCAGACACTTTCTGTAATACCCTACTAATGTTTCCTAATAATAAAATGTATCTCCTGAAAAAGATTATTTGCATTCAGAAAGTTTGAAATGCCAGATAACTATCGACGTCTGTAGATGTTAGATGGGGATATGCACATGGTGACTATACATTTTGGATATCCTTGAATTATATAGTTTCAGATAGTTTTTTAAATGATTGTTGAATGAATTATTAAATATATGTTCTAAGGTATTTCACCTTATAAATTCAACCATCAGGAAAAATATTTTAAGGTTGTATGTCTCAATTTGTTTCCTGGCTTTCTCCTGTATTTTTTTTTAAATGGCTTTCTTAAGGTAAAATTGACATAAATAAAGTGTGCAATTATAAATATATGGGTGTATTATGAAATCATACCACAATCAAAATAAAGATCATATCTATCACCCCCAAAAGATTCCTCATGCCCTCCTTCCCATTCTGCCTCATACCACCCACCTGTCTCCCATTATCAGGCAACAATGATCTGAATTTGGTTACTGTAGATTAATTCACATTGTCTAGAATGTTATCTATTAATAAATAGAACCACAAGATTTATACTCCATTTGTCTGACTTCTTTCACTCAGCACAATTATTTTCACTCACACAATTCATTCATGGGTGTCCAAACTTTTGTCTTCCCTAGACCACACTGGAAGAATTGTCTTGGGCCACCCATAAAATACACTAACACTGACTATAGCTGATGAGTTTAAAAAAAAAAAAAAAAAAAAAAAGGTCCGTGTATAATTTTCATGATATCTGCCACCACAGATAAGCAAAAAGTTCTCACATTCAAAGGGTTGGGCACAGCTGAAAGTTATACTATGTATCTATAGGTTATTCATTATTATTAATGAGTAGTATCCCCCTGGACAATCAGACATGAGCATATTTATTTAATCACATCTGGATGGACATTTCTGTTGTTCCCAGTTTGGAAACATTACAAATAAAGCTGCTATGAACATTTGTACAAAACTCTTTGTTTGAATATATGTTTACATTTCTTTGGGGTAAACACCTAGGAATAGAATGGCTGGATTGTATACTACGGAATATATTATAATAGATTCCCTTATTCATGGAGGATGTGTTTCAAGACCCCCAGTGGATGCCTGAAACAATGTATAATATCAGACCCTATATATACAGTACTATGTTTTGTTCTATACATGTTTATGATAAAGTTTAATTTATAAATTAGGCACAGTAAGAGATTAACCATAATAATTAATAATATAATAAAATAATACTAAGACAGTAGATCTGATAACTAAGATGGCTACTAAGTGACTGATGGGCAGGTAGTGTATACAGCACACAAATACTGGACAAAGGGGTAATTCATGTCTTAGGTAGAACAGAGCAGAGTGGTACAAGATTTCATCATGCTACTCAGAATGGTGTGCAATTCGTGATTTAAAACTTATGAATTGTTTATTTCTAAAGTTTTCCATTTAATATTTTTGGGCCACAGTTAACTGCAGACAACTGAAACTGTGGGAAACAAAACTGAAGATAAGAGAAAAGTATTGTATCTATTTAACTTTTAAAGAAAGTACCAAATTGTTTTCCAAAGTGTTTGCAACTTTTTACATTCCCACCAGCAATGCATGCGTTCTAGTTCTTTCACATATATGCCAACACTTGGTAAGTTTAGTTTGTCTTTTTTATTTTAACCATTCTTAAAGGTTTATAATGGTATCGTGTCATTTTTATTTGCATTTCTCTCATGACCACTGATGGTCAACATCTTTGTTTTTGTGCTTATTTTCCATCCTTGTATCTTGATTACTGAAATGTCTCTTCAAGCATTTTTTCCAATTTTTACATTAGGTTGTTTTCTGTCTTAACACATTTGGAATGTCATAACAAAATACTATAGACTGGGTGGCATATAAACAATAAAAGTTTATTTATTATAGTTCTGGAGGCTGGGAAGTCCAAGATCAAGGCACCAGCAGATTTAGTGGCTGGTGAGGGCCTGCTGCCTAGTTCATGCACGATCATATTCTCCCTGTACCCTCACATGGCAGAAGGGGTGAGGGAGCCCTCCTAAGTGTCTTTTATGAGAGCACTTATCACCTATTGATAAACCATCAAAATAGGGGTTAAGATTTCAAGACATGAGTTGGGAGTAGGTGCACAAACATTCAGCGTATAGCATTTTCTTAACATTGAGTTTGGGAGTTCTTTGTGTAAGCTGGATACAAGATTTTTATTAGATTTGAAAATACTTTCTCAAAATCTGTGGCTTTTTTATTTCATTCTCTTAACAGTATCTTTGAAAAAGCAGTTTTAAATTTAGATGAAGCCAAATTAATTATAGTTTTGCTGTATTATCTTAGCAATCTCTGCCTAACCCAAAGTAACAAATATTTCCTCATACGCTTACTTCTATAAGTTGTTTGGTTTGAGTTTTACATTTAGTTTTATAATCCATTTTGAGTAAACTTTTATATATGTTATGAGATATAAATATAAGTTATTTTTGGGCATATGGATATGGTCTTTTTCAGTATCATTCAGTGCAAAAAATAATCTTTCTCAACTGAATTTTCTCTTCACCTTTGTTGAATAGCCTTTGTTCATACATGTGTGAATCTGTTTTTGAGTTCTCTATTCTTTTCCATTATTCTATTTCCCTCTCTTTATGCCAGTACCACACTGTCTTAATTACTGTAGCTTTATAAGCATTCTTGAAGTCAGGTAATTTTAATTCTATAACTTCCTTCTTTTTCAAGGTTGTTTGGTCTATTCTCAACCCTCTGCATTTTCACATGAATTTTTAATGCCAGTTTCTGAACTTCTGCAAAACAAAAGCAAAAACCCCTCTGGCATTTTTATTGAATTGATTCTATAAACCAATTTGGGAGATTTAACATCTTAACAATATTGAGCCTCTGAACTCATAGACGTATTATGTTTCTCTATTTATTTAGGGCTTCTTGAATTTCTCTCAGCTACGTTTTGCCATTTTCAGTATATAGTTCTAGGGCATCTTTTGTCAGATTTATTTCCAGTTATTAAATATTTTGATGCTATTTTAAATGATATTTTAAATTGTAATATCAGATTTTTTATTGCTAGTATACACAATTGATTTTTTTAAGTGATACTGTATCCTGTAACCTTGCCAATAGCATTTATTAGTCCCAGTATTTTTAAAAAATAGATTCCATCTATGTGTTTTGCTTCATATATTTTGAAGTTATTAGATGCATAAAAACATTTTATATTTCTAAGTCTTCCTAAATAATTGATCCTTTATCATTATGAAATAACTTTCTTTATCCATGAATATATTTATACACAGATTTCAGAGCAAGAGTTTTTCTGATACTAATATATCCATTCCAGTTTTTCTTAATTAATGTTCATATGGTATATGTTTTCTATGCTTTCATTTATGTATTTTTTACCTATTTGTATCTTTATTTTTAAAGGGTTTTTTTTTTTGAAGGCAGCATAGAGCTGGGTCTTGGTTTGTTATCCAGTCTGATAACTGCTGATTTAATTGAAGTATTTAGATAATCTATGTTAAATATTATTATTGATATGGTCAGATTTAAACCTATAATTTTGATATTTGTTTCATATTTATTCCATCTGTTGTTTTATTTTCCTTCCCTTTCTGAATTAATTTAATATTTTAAGTGATTCAATTACATCTCCAATTGGCTTATTAGATCTAGCTCTTTATTTTTTATTTTAGTAGCAGCTATAGGATTTAGAGTATACATCTTTAACTTATCACAGTGTATTTTCAAGTTATATTATACCACTTTGTTATAGTATAAGAATGTTACAGTGGTACATTACTCTAACTCTCATCCTTGTTTTTGTGTTGTCATTGCAATATGTTTTACATTTTCAAATGCTATAAACCCTACACTACTTTGTTATTGTTTTTGTTTTAACAGACAATTATTTTTTGAACAGATTTTTTACAATAGGAAAAAATCTCATACACTTATTCATGCAGTTATAATTTTCAGTCCTTGTTGTTTCTTTTTGTAAATCTATATTTCCATCTGATATATTTCTCCCTCTCACTAAAGGACTTTTTTTGATGCTTCCTATATTGCAGACCTGCTAATGATGAATTTTTTCAGTTTTTAAAAATATTCTATGAAATTTTTATTTCATTTAAGTTTTCAAAGATATTTTTACTATGGAATTTTGAGTTAACATTTTTTCTTATATAACATAAAAATGTTGCTTGCATTGTTGATGAAAATAAAATTCTGTCATTCTTTGTTTCTCTTATGTGTCTTTTTTGTTCTGGCTGATCCTAAAATTTTCTCTTCCCAGTAGTTTTAGCAATCTGGTTTTCATGCAATTTTCTTCAAAATTTTTGTGCTTGGGATTTATTGCATTTCTTGAATATGTGGGCTTATGGCTTTTATCAATTTGGAAAAATCTTGACTATTATTTCTTCAAATTTTTTTTATTTTCTCTCTCTTCAGGGTTTCTAATTGCATACATATATGGCTTAATATTTCTCTACAACTTATCAATGTCTTGTACTTTGTTGTTTGATTCTTTTTCCTCTGTGTGTTTTACTTTGAATTATTTCTATTGCTTTAACTTCAAGTTCACTATATTTTCTTCTGCAATGCTAATTTGTCATAACCACCATACTTTTCAACTCACACATTTTAGTTTTCATCTCTAGAACTTTGATTTGGGCATTTTTTTATATCTTACATGTATTCCACTTAACTTTTGGAACATATTATATACAACCATAATAATTGTTTAATGTCCTCTTCTGCTATTCTATTTTCTATGTCAATTCTTGGTCAGTTTCAATTGCTTATTCTTTTCATTATGGATCTTGATTTTCTGCTTCTTGCATGCATAGTAATTTTTATTGGATGCCAGATATTGTGTTACCTTGTTGAGTACTGATTTTTTTCAACTGCTATAAATATTCTTAGCTTTTGTTCTAGGATGCAGCTAAGTTACCTGCAACAGTTTGAGTAAGTCAGATCTTGCTTTTAATATTTGTTATGCAGGACTGGAGCAGTGCTGAGTCTATAGCTATTTCCTACAACTGAAGAAAGGCCCTGTGTACTTTACTCAATGCCCTATTAAGTAAAGATTTTTTTATTCCAGCAGGTAGAAACTGGCACTATTCTTAGCCCTGTTTAATTGTTGGATGCTATTCCCTCTAAACCTTTCAAGGAGTTCTTTTCTGGACCTTGAGTAGTTTGCTCACTTGAATACACTGATCAGGACTCTTTAAGTTCACAATATTTCCTTCGGCAATGCTAATATCCAAAGATACCAAAGAATACCTTATTCAGATCTTCAGAGTTATTTCTCTGTACAGATCTCTCCTATCCAGTACTCCGCCCAGCAAATTGTAGTAACTATATTCTCTTGGACTGTTAGCTCTGTCTCCTTAACCCAAGGAGATCACTGGGTTCCCCTCCCTACACCACAACCTGGAAACACTCTCAAGTCTCTAACGTTGTATACCTTGTTCATTTCCTGTCTCCCAGGAATCACTGTGATGTATTGCCTGATGTCCAATATATTGAAAACCATTGTTTCATATGTGTACGTTTTTTTTTTTTGTTTTGACCAGACTGTAAATCCAGTTCCTGTTACTGCATCTCGATTGAAAGCATAACTTCCACATGATTTTTTAAAATTAGAAATATGGTTACTTTAGACATGTAGGAGTAAGAAGAAAATTGCCAAATACAAAGATAAACCTCAATAAGGTGTCACTTTTGAGAATTCAAGGACAATACAAAGACACAAGTAGTAGGGGATAACAGGAAAAGATAGCACATTATAAATAGTTCTGAATCAACAAAGCACAAAGATTTTTCCTTTTTAAACATTTCATACCACAGCACTAGCAATATTGTCTGGTCACAGTACATTTATATAAGGCTGATCTGCCTTAAAATGCATGAACCAACCTTTATTTCGAATTAATTTTTGATCCTTTAACCTTTTATAAATTCTTAGCTTCAAAATGTCAAAAAGCTTCAAAAGTTTACTCAAAGTGATGTAATTTCTTTTCATGGTTAAATTCTGCATTGTGCTTTTGAATAATGGCTATGATTATTACACCTGTTTTAACTTACACTACTTTTTTTTTTTTTTTTTTTTTTTTTTTTTGACAGAGTCTCACTCTGTCACCCAGGCTGGAGTGCAGTGGTGCAATCTCGGCTCACTGCTAGCTCCACCTACTGGGTTCACGCCACTCTCCTGCCTCAGCCTCCCAAGTAGCTGGGACTACAGGGGCCCACCACCACGCCTGGCTAATTTTTTGTATTTTTAGTAGAGACGGGGTTTCACCATTTTAGCCAGGATGGTCTCCATCTCCGGACCTCGTGATCCACCTGCCTCGGCCTCCCAAAGTGCTGGGATTACAGATGTGAGACACCTCACCAGGCCCAACTTACACTACCTTTCTTATACATTGTAAATGGAAGTGACTTAAGAGTGGTTATGTATTGATTCAATTTACTACAATGTTATGCCTAAATAAATATTGTCCTTCATTACCTAAACTATTAAGCAAATAATTGTGGAATTGATCTCGAAAAAAAATTGAGCCAACTGGAAAACCTGACCAATTATTTTACCTCTTATTTCCTACTCTTAGCTTCTGCTCAGTTTTGCTCTACACTTTGCCCTGTGATGCTTGAGCAAGCAAAAAACAAAAACAAAAACAAAAACAAAACAAAACAAAACAAAAACCCATGTAAGGATCTGCGGGTATTCATTACTAAGAGCTGTTCCCAACAGATGGCAGAGGTGATAAGGTCTTAGTGAACTGGGCACTAAACCCAATAAAAAATGAAGATGATGAGTAATGTCAGCAAGATGGCTGATTAAAGGTGCCTAATATGTCTCACCTCATAAAAAGGACCAAAACAATAAATAAGCAACTACATTTCAGCTAGAGTCTAAAGGGGAGTACTGGAGTACGGATGGGGGTGGAGGAGAGTAGAGAAAATGATATGGAGAACAGAAACTCGGATTGGCAGCATAGAAAAGGGAAGAAAATGCCACACCTCTTCCATCCCATCTCCCTAGTTGAGATCAACTCCAAACTAAGAAAGACTTCTCCCTGCAGGGAAAAGGTAAACAGGGGGCCCCCTCCGTTTGCTACTCCATTGCTACTGTAGATACCTGAAGTCTCTACTACTGGACAATTCCGCAGTAATACAACGCCCTGAGCCCAGTTTAGGGAACTGCCTGGAGTTCACACGGCTGCATTATTCCAGAGGAGGAACCCACCCCAACCCCCTAGGACCCATCAACCCCACCATGATGCAAGCTGCTATGGCACACTGAATTGAATCTGAAGTCACTGAAGTCACATTCTGCTCAGGGAACAGTAGCCGCTGCACTCCTCCATTTCTGAGGCTGCGCTGCCATTCCACCATGCTCACACACCTGGCTACAGTGCCACAATATCAATAATTGGAAGCGAGGCAGTATAACAGCTGTAAGCCCAGCACCCAAGCCCATGTAGTGTCCTATTCTCCAGTGTACAGGTGGTTCTGCACAACAGGGATGCTGAGGCAAAGACAATGAACCCCCTTTGTTTAAGAAGCAGCCCATTGTCCTGGCCCCAGCAAAGCCATACCACTACCACCACAAACTTCTACAGCTGAGGCCACTGAGAAACTCACAGGCATCACTGACATTAATTACAGCTGAAGAAACCCCATGAAGCACACTTTGCACCTACCTAGAACCAAAGCCAATGCACACTACTCAACTGACATCCTAGGACACATCTACAAGGAAAAAAAAAAACATCCTCTAAGAAAGCTACCCCATAAAAATGCAAGAAGCAATTGTCCCACCAGATGTACAGATATCAAGATAGGGACACAAGAAACAAAAAAAGTAAGAAAACATAACACCCTCAAAGAAGCACAATAATTCTCTGATAACTGACCTCAAAAAGCAAAAGAAAATTTAGGAGATGCCTGAAAGGGAGTTTAAAATAATAATTTTAAGGAAACTCAATGAGACATAAGAGAATACGGGAAATGAAATGAGAAAACAATTCATAATGTGAATGAGAAAGTCAAAAAAGAGACAAATATTATTATAAGGAACTAAACAGAATTCTTGGAGCTGAAGAATTCACTACATGAAATGAACAATGCAACTCAATACAACTACCACCTACAACAGCAGACTGGATCAAGCAAAAGAAAAAAAAAAAGGAATTTTTGAATTTAAAGACAGATATTTTGAGACAACCCAAGTCAGAGAAAACAAAAATTAAAAAGAGTAAAGAATGCCTACAGAACTTATGAGACACCATTAAGTAAATATTCACAATGCAATGTTCAGAAAGAGGGGACAGGGAAAGGCACAGGAAGCTTATTTAACAAAAAAATAGCTTAAAACTTCCCAAATCTTCTGAAAGATATAGACATCAGACCTAGGAAGCTTAATGGTCAAATTCAATGTAAACAGGTCATCCCCAACAGACATTATGGTCAAACTTCAAAAGTCAAAGACAAAGACAGAATTCTAACATTAGCAAGAGAAAAGAGTCAAGTCAAATATAAGGGACTCCCCATTAGACTCTGAGCACATTTCTTAGCAGAACCTTGTAGGCCAGGAGACAATAGGACAATAGAATCAAAGTGCTGAAAGAAAAAAGAAATAGTTATATCTTGTCATTACTGCTCTGTGTTCTCTGCTCCTAGACAGCTAACTTCTGTGGTGCTGTGACTGGCAGGTGTTGGGAGATCCATAGCTAAGATGCCAGGATCCTCAGAAGCCTAGAAATGGACAAATAAATTTGGGTGATGTGGCCACATAAAAATCATCATGTGCCCTCAGTTTCCTGACCAACCTGGTACTTCTGCATGTGGTCCTGCATGGCTTGGTGTGCCCCCTTATCTTGGATCTACTTACGGAAACATTACAATAACAAAGAATTCCTGGCCGCAGCTGGTGCTCTCTTGAAAGTGCCAAATCCTGACTGGAGACTAACCAACTCAGGCTATTATAGAAACTCCTGACAGAATAACCCTGATCCCAGGAAGAAGAAGACAACAGCTAATTCCACTGCCTGCAACATCCTGGATAACCAGAGGGTTTTTGTTGTTGTTGTTTTGTTTTGTTTTGTTTTCCTTTCCTTCTGAGACTTGATCTTGATCTGTTGCCCAGGTTGAAGTGCAGTGGCACGATCTCCACTCACTGCAACTTCCACCTACTGGATTCAAGTGATTCTTCTGCCTCAGCCTCCCCAGTAGCTGGGACTAGAGGCACATGCCACCACTCCCTGCTATTTTTTGTATTTTTAGTAGAGACGAGGTTTTGCCATGTTGGCCAGGGTTCTCAAACTCCTGACCTCAGGTGATCCACCCACCTCGGCCTCCCAAAGTGCTGGGATTATAGGTGTGACCCACTGTGCCCAGCCAACCAGAGGTTTTCAGTGTGTCCACACAACAAATTGGCTGCTAGCATAACTAGCATTTGAGAAAGTCAGAACACTAAACGTATCTACAACCAAGCACTCTCACAGAGTCTACGTCACCTTCACTAGAGCAGGTGCTGGTATCCATGGCTGAGAGACCTGAAGACAGATCACATCACAGTACTCTTTGCAGACATTCCCCAGCACCAGCCCAGAGCCTGGTAGCCCCACTGGTGGCTAGACCCAGAAGAGCAATAGCAACCATTGCAGTCTGGCTCTTAGGAAGCCCCATCCCCAGAGAAAGGGGGAGAGCACCACATCAAGGAATCAACCTGTGGGACAAGAGAATCCGAGCTGCAGGCCTTGAGTTCCAGACTTCCTAATAAAATAGTTCACCCAAATGAGAAGGAACCAGAAAAGCAATTCTGGTAAGATGACAAAACAGGGCTCTGTAACACCCACAAAAAATCATGCCAGCTCCCCAGCAATGGATCAAAACTAAGAGAAAATCTCTGAATAGCCAGATAAATAATTCAGAAGGTTGTTTATTAAGCTACTCAAGGAGATACCAGAGAGGGGTGAAAAACAACTTAAAGAAATGTAAAAAAAAAAAAAAATACAAGATATGGATGAAAAATTCTCCAGAGAAATAGATCTTATAAGAAAAAACAATCACAACTTCTGGAAATGAAAGACAAACTTAGAGAAATACAAATTGCACTGGAAAATTTCAAGACTAAACTAGAACAAGCAGAAGAATAAACTTCAGAGCTTGAAGACAAGTTTTAGAATTAACCCAATCAGACAAAGACAAAGAAAAAAGATTTTAATAAATGAACAAAGCTTCATAAATGAAGAAGAGATAAAGTCTTTTTCAGACAAAGGCTGAGAGAATTCACCACTACTAACCCAGAATTAGAAGAAATGCTAAAAGGAGTTCTAAACCTTGGAATAAAACCTTGAAATACACCAAAATAGAACCTCCTGTATTAATCCATTCTCATGCTTCTCTGAAGAAATACCCAAGACTGGATAATTTCTAAAGAAAACAGATTTAATTGGCTCACAATTCCGAGTAGCTGGGGAGGCATCAGGAAACTTACAATCATAGTGGAAGGCACCTCTTCACAGGCGAGCAGGAGAATGAGAGCCAAGAAAAGAGGGAAGCCCCTTATGAAACCATCAGATCTCGTGAGAATTCACTCACTATCACAACAACATGGGGAAAACTGTCTATGATTCAATTACCTCCACCTGGTCCCACCCTTGACACATGGGGATTATTACAATTCAAGGTGAAATTTGGGTGAGGACACAGAGCCGAACCATATTATTCCACCCCTGTCCCCTCCCAAATCTCATGTCCTCACATGTCAAAACACAATCATTCCCTTTCAATAGTTCCCCAAAGTCTTAACTTATTAACTCAAAAGTCTAGAATCCAAAGTCTTATCTGAGGCAAGGCAAGTCTTCAAAACTAATCATGTTTTTCCCCAAATCGCCCCAAAGTTTTAACTCATTCCATTTAACTCAAAAGTCCACATTCCAAAGTCTCATCTGAGACAAGGCAAGTCCCTTAAAATCAAAAGCAAGTTAGTTACTTCTTTGATACAATGGGAGTACAGACATTCGGTGAATACACCCATTCTAAAAGGGAAAAGTTGGCCAAAACAAAGGGGCTACAGGCCCATACAAGTCTGAAATCCAGTAGGGCAGTCTTTAAACCTTAAAGTTCCAAAATGATCTCCTTTGTCTCCATGTCTCACATCCAGGTAATGCTGACGCAAGAGGTTGGCTCCCATGGCCTTGGGAAGCTCCTCCCCTGTGGCTTTGCAGGGAACAGCCCCTCTCCCAGCTGCTTTCATGGGCTGGCTTTTCCTGCACACAGTGCAAGCTGTTGGTGGTCTACCATTCTGGGGTCTGGAGGATGGTGGCCCTCTTCTCACAGCTCCACTAGGCAGTGCCTCAGTGTGGGGGTTTCAACCCCACATTTCCTCT
This sequence comes from Macaca nemestrina, assembly GCF_043159975.1. NCBI lineage: Eukaryota > Metazoa > Chordata > Mammalia > Primates > Cercopithecidae > Macaca > Macaca nemestrina. The sequence continues at coordinate 114,505,052 of NC_092129.1, forward strand.
GCATTGCCCTAGCAGAGGTTCTCCATACGGGCTCCTTCCCTGCAGCAACCTTCTGTCTGGACATGCTGGAATTTCCATACATCCTCTGAAATCTAGGTGGAGATTCCCAAACCTCAATTCTTAAATTCTGTGTGTCCACAGGCTCAACACCACATGGAAGCTTCCAAGGTTTGGGGCTTGCTGTCTCTGAAGCCATGGCCAGAACTGTATCTTGGCCCCTTTTAGCCATGGCTGGAGCACCTAGGACACAGGGCACAAAGTCCCTAGGCTGCACACAGCAGGGGGACCCTGGGACCATCCCACAAAACCATTTTTATCTCCTAGGCCTCCTGGCCTGTGATGGGAGGAGCTGCCACGAAAGTCCCTGATATGCCTGGAGGCATTTTCCCCATTGTCTTGGTGATTAACATTTGGCTCCTTATTACTTCTACAAATTTCTGAAGCAAACTTGAATTTCTCCCAAGAAAAAGAGATTTTCTCATCTATTGCATCATCAAGATGCAAATTTTCCAAACTTTTATGCTCTGCTTCTTCTTGAATGCTTTGCTGCTTAGAAATTTCTTCTACCAGATACCCTAAATCATCTCTCTCAAGGTCAAAGTTCCAAAGAACTCTAGGGCATGGGCAAAATGCCATCAGTCTCTTTGCTAAAGAGTAGCAAGAATTACCATTATTCCATTCCCAACAAGTTTCTCATCTCCATCTGAGACTATCTCAGCCCGTACTTCATTGTCCACATCACTATCAGCATTTTGGTCAAAGCCATTTAACAAGTCTCTAGGAAGTTCCAAACTTTCCTACATCTTTCTGTCTTCTGAGCTCTCTAAGTGTCTAGGAAGTTCCAAGCTTTCCCACATCTTCCTGTCTTCTTTTGAGCCTTCCAAACTGTTTCAACCTCTGCGTGTTTCCCAGTTCCAAAGTCACTTCCACATTTTTGGGTATTCTTATAGCAGCATCCTACTCTCTGCAGTATCAATTTACTTCATTAATCCATTCTCAAGCTGCTATGAAGAAATACCCAAGACTGGGTAATTTATAAGGAAAAGAGGTTTAATTGACTCACAGTTAGGCATGACTTGGGAGGTTTCAGGAAACTGACAATCATGACGGAAGGCACCTTTTCACCGGGTGGCAGGAGAGAGAATGACTGCCAAGTCAATGGGGAAGCCCCTTATAAAACTATCACATCTCATAAAAACTCACTTACTATCATGAGAACAGCATGGGGGAAACAGTGCCAATGATTCAATTATCTCCACCTGGTCCCGCCCTTGAAACATGAGGATTAATACAATTCAAGGTGAGATTTGCGTGGGTACACAGAACCAAACCATATTATCTCCTTAAAGCATAAATTTTACTAGGCCTATAGAACAATAACACACACACAAAACACAAGATACGAAGACAAACAACTAACATGATGAATATAACAGTACCGTACATCTCAATACTAATGTTGAACGATGTACATGGCCTAATACTCCACTTAAAAGATAAAAATGGCAGAATGGATAAAAATCCACCCAGCAAGTATCTTCTGTTTCTAAGAAACTATCTAACACATGAGCTCACATAAACTTAAGGTAAAGGGGTGGAAAAAGATACCCCAACAAATGAAAACCTAAAGCAAGCAGGAGTAGCTATTCTGATATCAGACAAAACAAACCTGAAGCAAAAACAGTAAAAAACAAAAACAAAAACAAAAACAAAACAAAACAAAAAACCAGAGAGACATTATATAATGATAAAGGATTAGCCAAACAGCAAATATCACAATCCTATATATATAGGAGCTCCCAAATTCATAAAACAATTACTACTAGACCTAAGAAATGAGATAGACAGCAACATAATAATAGTGGGAAACTTCAATACTCCATTGACAGCACTAGACAGGTCATCAAGACAGAAAGTAAACAAAGAAACAATGAATTAAACTACCCTAGAACAAATGGACTTAACAGATATTTACATAACATTCTAGTCTACAACTGCAGAATATACATTCTTGTCCTCAGCATATGAAACATCCTTCAAGATACGCCATGTGATAGGTCACAAAACAAGTCTCAATAAATTTAAGAAAACCAAAATTGGCCAGGCATGGTGGCTTACACCTGTAATCCCAGCACTTTGGGAGGCCAAAGAGGGAGGATCCCCTGAGGTCAGGAGTTCGAGACCAGCCTGGCCAACATGACGAAACCTCGTCTCTACTAAAAATACAAAAAAAAAAAAAAAAAAGTCTGGAGTGGTGTCGCATGCATGCCTGTATTCACAGATACTCAGGGAGGCTGAGACAGGAGAATCGCTTGAATCAGGGAGGCAGAGGTTGCAGTGAGCCAAGATCACACCATTGCACTCCAGCCTAGATGACAGAGAGAAACTCTGTCTCGAAAAAAAAAAAAAGAAAATCAAAATTATATCATGTCCTCTCACACCACAGTGGAATAAAAGTGGAAATTAACTCTAAAAGGAACCCTCAAAACTATACAAATATTTGGAAAGTAAATAATCTGCTCTTGAATGATCTTTGAGTCAACAATAAAATCAAGACAGAAATTTAAGAACTCTTTGAGCTGAACAGTGATAGTGAGTGACAAAACTTATCAAAACTTCTGGGATACAGCAAAAGTGATGCTAAGAGGAAAGTTGGCAGCATTAACTGCCTACATCAAAGTCTGAAAGCACAAATAGACAATCTAAGGTCACACCTCAAGGAACTAGAGAAATAAGAACAAGCCAAACTGAAGCCCAGCAGGAGAAAAGATATAACAAATATCACAGCAGAACTAAGTGAAATTGAAATAAAAAATATATTTAAAAAATGAAAGAAAAAGCTGATTCTCTGAAAAGATAAACAAAATTGATAGACCACTAGCAAGACTAAACAAGAAAAGAAGAGAGAAGGTCCAAATAAGCTCAGTTAGAAACAAAACGAGATATATTACAACTGATACCACAGAAATATAAAAAATTTTTCAAGGCTACTATGAATACCTTTACATGCACAAACTAGAAAATGTAGAGGAAATGGATAAATCCTGGAAATATATACAACCCTTCTAATTAAATCAGAAAGAAATAGAAACTCTGACCAGACCAATAACAAATGGTGAGATGAAACCAGTAATAAAAAAAAAAATTGCCAACAACAACAAAAAGTCCAGGACCAGATGGGTTCACAAGTGAATTCTACCAGACATTCAAAGTATTGGTACCAATCTTACTGAAACTATTCCAAAAGATAGTGAAATAGAGACCCCTCCCTAAATCATTCTATGAAGCCAGTACCACCCTAATACAAAAATCAGAAAAGGACAACGAAAAAGGAAGACTACAGACAAATATCCCTGATGAACATGGATGCAAAATCCTCAGCAAAATACTAAATACTGGCTAACTGCATTCAACAGCATATCAAAAAGATAATACACCATGATCAAGTGGGTTTTATACCAGGGATGCAAGGATGTTTAACATACTCAAGTCCATAAATGTGAGAAAAAGAAAAAGAATCAAAGCTTAGCACTATAGAAAACCAGGAAACCAGAAAGAGAAAGAAAGAGAGAAAGAAAGAGAGAGAGAAAGAAAGAAAGAAAGAAAGAAAGAAAGAAAGAAAGAAAGAAAGAAAGAAAGAAAGAAAGAAAGAAAGAAAGAAAGAAAGGAAGGAAGGAAGGAAGGAAGGAAGGAAGGAAGGAAGGAAGGAAGGAAGGAAGGAAGGAAGGAAGGAAGGAGGAAGGAGGGAGGGAGGGAGGGAGGGAGGGAGGGAGGTAAGGAGGGAAGGAAGGAAGGAAGGAAGGAAGGAAGGAAGGAAGGAAGGAAGGAAGGAAGGAAGGAAGGAAGGAAGGAAGGAAGGAAGGAAAGGAGAGAGAGAGAGAGAAAGAAAGAAAGAGAAAGAAAGAAAGAAAGAAAACAACCAGAAAACACTTAACAAAATGGCAAGAGTAAGTCTTACCAATCAATAATAACCTTGAATATAAATGAATTAAATTATTTAATTAAAAGATATATAGTGGTTAAATAATTCTTTAAAAAATCAAGCCTCAACTATATGCTGCTTATAAGAACTCACTTCACCTGTATGAACACACATAGACTGAAAGCGAAGGGATGAATATAAGCTACACTTACATCAAATAAAATTAACTTAAAGGGATGAATATAAGTTACACTTACATCAAATAAAATTAACTTTAAATCCAAAACTATAGAAACAAAACATTTATCATTATATAATGATAAAGGAATCAGTTCAGCAAGAGGATATATCATAAATATATATGCACCCAGCATCGGTGCACCCAAATATATAAAGCAAATATTAGTAAATCTAAAGAGACTACAATACAATAATAAGAGGAGATGTCAGGTTGCTGCCATGTTGTAGAATGCTGAAGGCTGATATGCATTGACATGGCGGTTACTCTGAGTCTCTAGCTAGACTGGCATGTCTGTGTTGCCATTGCTCACTGTGGGTTCATGATCTAAGGGGTGGAGGCCCAGGCCCTATCAGCTGGCAGCTGGACCCCGATTCTGACTAGGAGCCAGAGGAATGGGAGCTACAAGAGGTGGAGAGGTACCGGCTCCTCCCTGGGCCCTCAGCTTGAAGCAGGGCCTTGTGCCTTGGCACCCCAGGCCACACCCCCTTGGTTCCAGGCGTCCTGCTGCTACATGCATAGGGGCCCTTGTTTCTTCTTATCCAATGTCCAGAGCACAGTGTCAGGTGTCCAGCTCCCCTGGGACCACTAGTCCCTTCACCAGTGACATATTTCATCACCAGTTTAGAGAGAGGCATGCTTATGGGCAGTTATTGCTCTAGGTGTCAGATTTCTGGGTTTGCAGAGCAGCTCTAAGCTGGCAGACATGGCCCGATTGCCCTTGCTATCAAAGAGAAGAGGGCTGGGTGCTCCATGATTTAGCCTGAGGCTCTTCAAACATCCATCTTCCTTCCACACATGGCTTCTGCCACTGGTTCTCTACCCTAGCACCCTGCAGTGACAGAAAAAAAGCAATCTGATTCCGGAAAATTTGGAGGCAAATGGAAACACCTGGTGCTCTGCCCAGAAGCCTGACATGGGAACTCATGGTGTAGATCCAGTATTTACATAAGGAATTTGCAGAGTCCTGGTCAGTTCCCAGGTTGGCTGAAGGCTTTGATGTCAGCACTGATGTGATCTCAAGAGTTTTAAAAAGCAAGTTGGTACCCACATTGGAGCTGAAACTGAAGCAGGATCAAAAAGTCCTTAAGAAAACTGGGGTTGCCCACTTGCTCCAGCAGCTTCAGGGCCCTGGAAATACCTCAAAGCCATTCCCTGCAGGGCACTCTGTATCAGGCTGTTTGTTTATGCCAGGGCATGAAGCCTCATCCAAAGACCCGAATCACACCACAGCTTTGAAAGTGATAGAGTCAAACACTCACAGGACAAATGTACCAAGGAGATGGAAGGGAAAGAATAAAGGAAGCCAGAATCTGGAGAAGCAGAGCTCCGTGCCTCTTGCTGCAGCCCTAGGTTGTCAGAGAGAGCTGCAGAAGTACACCAGTGATTCTGAGAGCACCAGAAGAACTGATGATGGTAGGCTGCCAAGTGATCAGAAGCTGGAGAAGTTGAAGACAGGGGATCTAGGTCGCTTCAGCGGCAAAGTAGTGCAGAAGGGGCAAGAGTTCTTTGACAGCAACAGGAACTTCCGGTACAGAATTTGAGCCAGGGTTTGGCTTGTGAAGATCCCTCGTGAAACACAGCAGAGCAATTATTGACATATATGGAGCAGCCTATATTTCTGTGTGTGGATAAGTCACCTTAGATTAGGAAGAAGTGATGAGCCTGGACTGTGGGAGGAAAGAGCTGTTTTGAGAGGTTCAAACTTCCTGTGGCAGGGCTCCCAGTCTGACCTCTGTAGATCTTCAGTACTCACCCTTCGTGCTTGAGCTCACTATGTGTTGAAAACCAGTTGCTTGTGTCGTTACAATTTTCTGTGATACTTGCAATATGTGTTTGGGAGGAAGTGGGAAAAAAAAGAGGGGATGTCAACACCCCATTTTCAATAATGGACAGATCATCCAAGCAGAAAATCAACATAGAAACATTGGATTTTGACTGCTCTTCAGACCAAATGGACCTAACAGACATTTACAGAACATTCCGTGAAATAGCTGTGGAATACACATTCTTCTCAACTGCAAATGGAATACTCTCCAGGATAAACATGTTAGGCCGCAAAAGAAGTCTAACAAATTTAAGGAAATAGAGATCATATCAAGTATATTTTCTGACCACAATGATATAAAACTAGAAACAATAACAGGAGGAACTTCACAAACTTTGCAAATACATGGAAATTTAAAAACAAGCTCCTAAATAACCAATGCGTCAAAGAAGAAATTAGAAGGAGAATTTAATATTTTCTTGAAAAAAAAAGAAAATGGAAAAAATAACATACTAAAACCTATGGGATATACCAGAAACTATTATAAAAGGGAACTATCCCAATAAACAGCTTCGTTGAAAAACAATCTCTAATAAAAGACTTAATGTTGTAACTCAAGAAACTGGATAAAAATAAGAACAAGCTAAAACAAAAAATAAGAGAAGAAAGAAAATAATAAAGACCAGACCAGAAATAAATGAAATGGACACTAGAAAAACAATACAAAAGATTAACAAAGACTCAGTTTTTTAGAAAAGATAAACAAAATGAACAATTCTTGACCAGTCGCAGTGGCTCACACCTATAATCCCAGCACTTTGGGAGGCTGAGGCAGGTGGATCAATTGAGGTCAGGAGTTCAAGACCAGCCTGATCAACATGGTAAAACCCCGTCTTTACTAAAAATACAAAAATTAGTGGGGCATGGTGGCGCAAGCCTATAGTCCCAGCTACTCAGGAGTCTGAGGCACAAGCATCACTTGAACCCAACTGGCAGAGGTTGCAGTAAGCAGAGATCATGCCATTGCACTCCAGCCTGGGTGACAGAGCAAGACTCTATCTAAAATAACAAAAAACAAAAAACAAAAACAATTCATTAACTAAGCCAAAAAAAAAAAAAAAAAAAAAAGAGGAAATACACAAATAAATAAAATCAGGCTTGAATAAGTATACATTAACAAACTGAATAACCAGAAGAAATATATAAATTCCTAGACACATACAACTTACCTAGACTGGATTATGAAGAGAAATAAATCTAAACAGATCAATATTGAGTGCGGAATTAGAAGCAGTAATAAAAAGTCTCTCATTGAAGAAAAGCCTGGGACCTGACAACTTCACTACTGAATTCTACCAAATATTTAAAGAAAACCTAATACAAATTATTCTCAAACTCTGCTAGAAAATTGAAAAGAATACTTCCAAACTTATTCTGTGAGGTCAGTATTACTTTCATGCCAAAACCAGACAAGGATACAATAAAAAAAATAGAACTATAGAGTTTCCTGATGAACATACATGCAAAAATCCTCAACAAAATACTAGCAAACTGAATTCAATAGAATATCAAAAAGATCATTCACTATGATCAAGTGGGATTCATCCAAGGGATGCAGGACTTGTTCAACATATGCAAATCAATATTGTGATGCATCACATTAACAGAAAGAAGGACAAAAACCCTATGATCATTTCCATAGATGCAGAAAAAAACTGGCAAAATTCAACATCCATTCATGATTAAAAGAAAAAAACTCTCAACTAATGAGGTATAGAAAGTATATATCCCAATGCAATAAATGCCATATATGACAAACTTACAGATAGCATCATACTGAATGAGAAAAAGCTGAAAACTTTTCCTTTGAGATCTGAAATAAAACAAGGACAACTACTTTCACCACTTCTACTCAACATAGTACTGGAAGTCCTAGCCAGAACAACTAGGCAGGAGAAAGAAATACATGGGAAAAGAAGAAGTCAAATTGTCTCTGTTTGCAGATTACATGATTTTATATATAGAAAAGTCTAACGACTCCACCAAAAACTGTTAGAACTAATACATGAATTCAGTAAAATTGCAGCATACAAAATCAACCTATAAAAATCAGTAGCATTTCTATACACCAATAGCAAAGTATCTGAAAATGAAATCAAGAAACAATCTCATTTACAATAAGTACAAAAAAAAAACCTAGGAATATATTTAATCAAGAAGATAAAAGATCTTTACAATGAAAACTGGAAAACACTGATGAAAGAAATTGAGGAGGACACATAAATAGAAAAATATCCCATGTTCATGGATTGGAAAAATTAGTGTTTTTAAAATGTCATATTACTCAAAGCAATCTACAGGTTCCATGCAATCTCTATCAAAATATCAATGACATTCTTCACAGAAAAAGAAAAACTATTCTAAAATTCATGTGGAATCACAAAAGACCCCAAATAGCCAAAGGCATCTTGAGTAAAATAACAAAGCTGGAGGCATCATACTACCTGACTTCAAAATATACTACAAAGCTGTGGTAACCAAAGATGCATAGTATTGTCAAAAAGAAAAAAGAAAAAAGAAAAACCAGAAACATAAACCAATGAGACAGAATAGAGAGCTCAGAAATAAATTTCTGCATCTATAGCAAAAAGATTCTTGACAAAGTTTCCAAGAACACACATTAGGGAAAGGACAGCTTCTTTAATAAATAGTGTTACGGGGCCAAGCACAGTGACTCACGCCTATAATCCCAGCACTGTGGGAGTCTGAGGTGGGCAGATCACTTGAGGTCAGGAGGTCAAGGCCACCCTAGCTAACATGGTAAAACCCCGTCTCTACTAAAACTATAAAAATCAATCAGGCATGGTGGTGTGCACCTGTAATCCCTGCTACTAGGGAGGCTGAGGCAGGAGAATCACTTGAACCCAGGAGGTGGAGGTTGCAGTGAGCTGAGATTGCGCCACTGCACTTCAGCCTGGGGGCACAAAGCAAGACTCATCTCCAAATAAATAAATAGTGATAGGAAAACTGGATATTCATTTGCAGAAGAACAAGTCTAGACTCCCATGTCTGACCACATACAACAATCAGCTCGAAATGAGCTTAATGTAACTTGAGAAGACATAAAAGTCAGTCCTGAAACTATGAAACAAACAAACAAACAAACAAAACCATAGAGGAATCACTGTGTAACACTGGACCAGGCAAGAGATTTTTGGATGAGACCTCAAAAGCATGGTTAACAGAAACAAAAATAGACAAAATAAAACGTTTCTGCTCTACAAAGTAAACAATTTACAGAGTGAAGAGACAACCTCTTCAGAGAAGACATTTGCAAACCACAATTCTGAAAAGGGATTAATCTCCAGACTATATAAATAACCCAAACAGCCGAATAACCAAAAACAAGTAATGTGATTTTAAAATAGGCAAAAGAGCTTACTAGACATTTCTCAAAAAAAGACATACAAATAAATGGTCAACAGGTATATGAAAATATATTCAACATAACTAATTATAAGGAAATGTAAATCAAGGCCACAGTGATATATCACCTCACTCCAGTTAGAATATTATCAAGAATACAAAAGAAAACAAGTGTTAGCAAGGAAGTGGAAAACAGGGGAACCTTGCATATTGTTGGTGAGAAGTTGAATTAGTATAACCATTATGGAAAACAGTATGATGGTTCCTCAAAAAACAAAAAATGGAACTACCACATTATCCAGCAATCTCACTGCCAGATATTTAATCAAAGGACATAAAATCAGTAGGTTGAAAATAAATCTGCACTTTCATGTTTGCTATGGCACTATTCCCAATAGCCAAGACATAGAATCGACCTAAATGTCCAACAAGAGATGAGTGGATAAAGAAAATGAAGTATATATGGAATACTATTCAATCATCAGAAAGAATGAAATATTGACATTTGTGATGTCAATACTGATGAACCTGGAGGACTTTGCATTAAGTGAAATGAGACAGACACAGAAAGACAAATACTGTATGATCTCACTCATATATGGAACCTAAAAAGTTGATCTCATACAAGTAGAGGGTAAAACAGTGGTTACCAGAGACTGGAGAGGAGAGGACTGAGGCAGAATGACCAATGGGTGCAAAATTACAAGTAGACAAGAGGAACAAGTTCTGATGTTGTATTGCACAGTAGGATTACTATAGTTAATAATAATATATTGAGTATATTGAAATAGCTAGAAGAGAGGATTTTCAATGTTCTCACCACAAAAGAAGGGCAAGTGTTTGAGATGATGGATATGCTAATTACCCTAATTTGATCATTTACACAATGTATACATGTATTGAAACATCACATGGTGCCCCATAAATATGTGTAATTATTATGTGTCAATTAAAATGGCACAATTAAGATGACACAAATTATACATGCTCTGGTGTCTAATGCAGTGATATCAACTGGTGACATGAGAATAAATTCCTGAGCTCTGTGCATATGAATCATCTAACTTAAGTGGCAGGAAGTTACAGAATTAACATACACAATACAATTTGGAGAACCTAGGGCACTAAAAAATAATTAACAGAGACCTTTGCTGCTGAACAACCACAGTTAAATTTTATGTGAATCATACCTAAGATAAAAGTAGTAGTTAGCAAGAGCTTATCAAGGGTCTAGCACTGTCGTCCACATTTGACATACATATCTACCTCAATTATCACAGCAATTTTGGAAGAGTGATACTCTTGTTCATATTTCACAGATAAGAAAACTGAGGCATTAATTATGTGGCAGAATTGTTATTTCAATTCAAATCTCATTCCAAAGACTTTTTCCTTCTTTTTTCTTGTATTCATTTTTAATACATAGTAGATATAAAGGATACAGAAGTGAAAAGGTAAAAAATGACATAAAGTAAAAAGTAAGTCACTCTCCTGTCTTTATCCCCAGATTCACAGTTCCTCTCCCAGCTGAAAATCACTTTGTTAGTTTATATGTACTTCTAGAGATCTGTTACCAACTATCATGGTGGAATATTTTCTTTCTCATTTCAGTTTTATAAGTTTTGCCTCATGTATTTTGTCAGTCTGTTCTCAGGTTCATGAAAATTTAGTGTTGCTATATCTTCTTAGAAAATGGACTCCTGTATAATTATGTAATGCTCCTCTATATCCCTAATAACCTTTCTTGTTCTGAAATCCACTATGTGTGATATTAATGTGGTTCTTCCAGCTTTCATTTGATGAGTGTCAGGATCATATTTATTCCTCCATTCCTTTACTTTTAACTTATCTGAGTTTTATGTTTAACATAGATTCATTCCTTGCAGACAACATTTACTTGGTTGTTTTTTTTTTTTTTTTTTTTTTGTAATCCACTCTGACAATCTTTGTCTTTTAGTTGATATATTTAGACCACTCACATTTAAAGTGATTATTGATATAAAAGGATTAATATCTATTGTCTTTATAACTATTTTCTATTTGTTGCATTGATTCCTTGTTTTTTGTTTTTCCCTCACTGCTGTGGACTGAGTGCTGTTTCCCTCAAAGTCATATGTTGAAGTCCTAATCCCTAATGGATGGTATTTGGCAATAGAGCCTTTGGGAGATAGTTGGGGTCAGTTGAGGCCATGAGAGCAGTGCTCTCATGATGGGATCAGTATTCTTACAAGAAGAGATGCCAGACAGATTACTCTCTCTTTTTATCTCTCTACCATGTGGGACAGAGAGAGTAAGTAGCTATCTGCGAGCCAGGAAGCAAGTCTTCACCAGAACCATGCTACATCATCCTGGTCTCAGATTTCCAGCCTCCAGAACTGTAAGAAAATAAACATATGTTGTTTAAGTCATCTACATTATAATATATTGTTATGGTAGCCCTAGCTAACTAAGATACCTACTTTTTATGCCACCTGGATACTGAGAGGCTTGATTCACTGGAGGCATTATTGTAAAAATCTATCCTAGTCCTTCTGTTGGCCCCATGGATTCACATCTCTTCCACACACAAGATTTACTCCCCACCTCTGAAGACCCCCAGAATCTCATCCAATCACTACATCAGGCTCAAAGTCCAGGCTATAGTCAGTCATCTGCATGAGGTCCTGATGCAAATGAGGCTTCTTAGGTGGAATTTCTCAAGGGCAGCATTTTGAGAGAAGCCATGGATCTGTGAGCTAAGTAGTTATTTTCATGCCACACATCCAAAATACATTGGTGAGATGGGGAGATGAAAACTTCAGACTCTCACATTCCGAAGGGAGAGCAATAGAGGCATCATAGCAGTCACCGATTTATAACTATTATGCAATCCTGCCAGGCACTTGTTGTCAAAGTCCACAACTCTGGGAATGGGGAATTTTCTGTGATAGAGGTCAGTTCTGTTTCTTACCAGTGGTTCCTTAATGCCTTATTTTCCTTAGCGTTGTCTTTGATTTTTGGCCATTTTAATACAACACGAATTTGCTTATATCTGGTAGCGCTTCCTGAATCTTTACTTTGGAGAATTTAACATAGTTATGGCCATACATATTCCTTCTGCCTCATCCTCTCTCTTCCCCATTTCTGAAATTTCAATTAAACAGAAGTTTAATCATCTCACTGAGTCTCATGCGCTCTTGCATTTTCATTTGTTTTTTGATACTTGTGACTTCCACATGAATCCTGTTAACAGTAACAGAACCAGAGCAAGAACACTCAGCTGAGCTGAGATGTAAAGGAATATCCAGCACTTGTTCCAGATGAGTTTGTAGACTCCTCGGACCATTAGGTCTGAGAGAATAGAAGGCTGAATTTACTCTTGAGTAACAACTAATGATATGCTGTTGCTAGAGTGAGAAAGAGAGGGAGAGAGAGAAAAACCATCTGGATATCAAATAAAAAGGAAAGTCCGTTATTGAAAAATAAAGAGTGGGGGAATAAGGAAGGGAACAAGGTGCATAGAGGGGAGTATTGCACAAAACCTGGGTTATAAGAAATATTAGCACTTCTCTTATTTTCAATTCAGCATCCTTAGTCCAGACAAATCTTTCCAGACATTTTGTTTCAGCATACTATATCATCATCCAGTTTTTATCACTACCCAACTAAGGCAGAAAAAAAGAAAACATGGATAAAGAGGTAATGCATACATAGAACTCTCTCTCTCTCTCTCTCTCTCTCTCTCTCTCTCACTCACTTTATCAATCTTCAATAATTTAGGACAGGAAAACTTTCATGAGATTTCCCCATTTATTCACAGCTACTCTCAAACACATGCCCCAAGAATGTGCAGAATTTGCTGCATAGTCTTATGCCCCCACTATGTAGAACTAAATGAGGATTTTAGTAGGTAAGGAAGTGGAGTCAGTGTGCTGTAAGCCAGCTATTGATACTTCCAAAGTAACCACTTTCAGCTTACTAAAATGATGAGGCAAATCAGTATCTTATAGGAGCTTGATTGAGTAGGAAAGTAAGTGGACTTCTTCATTCAAATGAAAACAAAGGAGTTCTGAATTCATCTGAAAAATAAGACTTTACTAGTACAAAGAAGATATTCAAGTTTAGTGTGTTGAAACAGAGAAAATAGCTAAACGAGCAAAAAAAAAAAAAAAAAAAAAACCCTTGAAATATACTATGGCAAAAAATGGTGCTGCACTTAGGCCCAGAAATCGATACCAAATATGTCACTTACACACTTTGTGACCTTTGGCCAAATATTTACACATATTAAACCTCAAATTTTACAACTTTAAAGCAGAGAGAGAGATGCAGGCAAACTCTACCTCCATTATTATTTTACTAGAAGGATAAAATGAGATAAAGTGCATGAAGGCATTTTGTAAATCTCTGAGCACTGTGCAAATGTAAGACATTATTTTTGCAGTGATACCTATTACGAGAAAAATAAAAGATTAATTCAAGACATATTGCATGGTTGTGAAAAACTCTGTACTTTAAGATATTCAGTTAATTTTAAGGGTCCTCATTGCTATAGACATGAACATTTAATCAGTCACTGGAAGAAGAAAAAAAAAAACATCCAAAAGAGTTTGCCCAAGAAAAACCGATAAAACAAAGTCATGCCCTGTTTGCTTCCCAATCTTCTTTCAGCATTCTTTCACCCTTCCTGGCTGCATGATTTGCATACTTGGAGTTTTAGGCCATTGAAAATATGTATATTTGTTGAATGGAAAGGATGCAACAGAAATAGATGCCATTATTGTGGTTGGTAAAAATCTAGCTTAAGGGACAGTATCTGCAATGTGGAGCTAACCCAGTAAAGCTTGGTTTGCTCTGTTCTAGAAAAGGGATGCTGAATCTGCATGGGAGTAAAGAACATTCTTTCCCTTAGGACTTTGTCACTTCTGCTGATACACCTCACTGGTTTTATCTTTCAGATCAAATCTTTAAAATAAGAGAAACACAGGAAATCATTGGTACAGGGATAGAAAATTGGGAGGTTACCATAAAAAACCTTAATTTTTAGCTTTTTTACATTGTTGCAAGCGTAAGCATGAAATAGGAACACGAGTTTTCTTACTTACTTAGCAATGTCCTATTTTCCTTAGCTATTCTTAAAGACTGAGTAAGAATACCTTTATGTCATTCTCCTTCCTGATTCTAAAAATAGTGGGCGAAAGTAATGTCATAGTGATAATACAAAAATAACTGCCATTTATTGAGCATCTACTCCAGACCAGTATCTACTATCTTATTACATTATTACACTTTGGGAGCATTCCAGGCAGATTTCAAAATTCTCATTTACAGGTAAGAAAACCAAGTTTCAGAAGATTAAATAATTTAATAAACAGGTAACACAACTAGTAAGTGGCAAAATGCAAACAAACCTCATGGAGTGATGGAATGGAATGATTCTTTACTTGCTAGGAAAATTTGTTAGCCAGGTAACAGAGCATTTGGGGAACGGGAATGCTGCTTTATTTAATTTCTTGATAGCTGAAGAATAATCAGAAAATGTGTTGTTATAACCATTGACACAAATGTCTACCCATAATACCCACTTTTCTTCCCTATTATGTAGTGGATGCAGCTAGTTAAAACCTTTTGGAATAAAGACAGAGGCTAACAGAGTAGGAAAAATGGGAAGGAAAGAGAGAAGAGGGAAGAAGAGAAGGGGCAAAGGAAGAAACTAAAACATAATTGATTGATACTGATTTTTCATTATACTTTCAGAGCATCAGGTCATTATTTTATACACGAATTCTATATGTAACTGAATGAGATGCAGGACATTGAGGTGATTCTACTGTGGAACCTTGTTTTTTTAGTCAGGACTTTTCAGTTGCAAAAGAAAGAAATCCAAAATCAAACCAGTTTTGTTAAACAGTGGGATGGTGGGGGAGTTTCGTGGGGGAAGGATTTATTTGGCTTATGTAATTAATTGGGAAGTCCATGAAAAGAGGCTAATTTGTTATCGTTGTTTTGTTTTGCCACAGTCAGAGCTGGGAATGCAAATATCATTTTCTTTCCCTCTGCCCTCTTAGTTTTACTTTTCTTAATAATACCTGAATTTTCTCATCTGTTCAAAATAAGCAAAGAAAAGAGCTGACCCTGGGCGGGGGGAAAAAGCTGTCCCCAATGTGCATTGTAACTACATGTAACAAACAAAAAACCTGGACAAAAGGTTTGATCAAAAAAAAATTTTAATGCTCTTCCTAGGTATTGGTAAACTTTACTTCGAATACAACATTGTAAATTTGGTACATTCAATGGCTTGTGGGTACCAAGATAGCAGCAATTTATTTGGCAGTTTCAGTGTGTTGTGCAAGATGCCTCTGCTCAAAAATTAGGACCTGAGATGGTCCTCAACAGGAAACACAGATACACAAAATTACCTTAAAGATACTAGCCTCAGGTATGCCAGGATTGAGTGTTATATATTAAAAGACTTTTCTTTATATAAATGAAAATTTTGTCAGAAAGGTACTGATCTGCTATGGAAGCAAAATTAGAAATGAAAACTTTGGTATTATTCATCTAAGAAGTCTCTGGGTAAGAGGGTCTTTGAACAGAGTATCTGACTGGTTGGTTCTCTTTCATTGAGATGATGGCCATACAGCAGAGGATCATGGGCTTCGCAATCAGGTAAGTCTTTCATCCACCATACAAATATTTCCTTAGCACCTACAATGTGCCAAATATCTTTTCTAGACACTTATGATGTGTCAGTGAGCAAAACAGAGAGCCCTCTACTCTATGGAACAGATGACAATAAGCATTAAGCATGACAGGTAAATCATATAGTATTTTAGAAACCAAATAAGTACTACAAAAATGAAAACAAGATATAATTAATTTGAATGATCAAGGAGTTTTTGTTGAAAAGTGGTATTTGAGAAATGATCTGAAGGTGGCAAGGGCGTCTGCAAGTGGCTGAAGGATAACATGCCATGTAGGGGGGAATGGCTACAGCAACTGCCTCAAAGATGGGAACATTGCTGGCACTTTTGAGGAATTTCAAGAAGGCCAGGATGACAGGAGTTGAGTGAAGACATGGAAAAGTAGTAAGAGATACAATCAAAAGAAGAGGTTACTGTAGGCCATTGTAGGGATGCCTGCAGTAATTCAAGTGTGAGATGACAGTGGTAGGGTCTGGGGTGTAGTCATGAAAATGGTAGGAAGTCTCTCTGGAAATATTTCGAAAGGAGAGAAAAATATGATTTCTTGAAAGATTGGATGTGGAGGGTAAGAGAGACAGCTGTCAAGAACAACGCCAAGGCACTAGCCATGTCTTCGTTGGTAGTTTATTTTATCTCTCAGTTTTCTCTATGGTAAAGTGGGGCTCAAATGGTACCAAACACACAGAATGTTTGTGAAGCTATTAAATGAGATACTGTTTGCAGAGCTTCTGGCACATGGTAGACACCAAACAAGCTGTCATTATAAGCCACTTCCCTTCTGTGACTCACTCATCAAGCCAACTTCAGAATATGATTTAGCCTTCTCTCATGCTCACTTCAGAGAAAGGCTGTGCCAGCGAGAAAACACAAGAATTTGCGAACCTAGTCCACTCAGCAGTTATTGTTTTTATTGTAAATGCCTCGTTAGTCAAGTTTGTACTTGAGTATTTCGGAGCTCCCATACTCTCAGTACAACCCTGAGAGATCAATCCATCCCTAGTAGTTGGAAGAGTCTGAGCCGGTGGAGCCTATGCCTGTGCTGCAGAGTTTTCTCGGAAATGTGAACCCTTTTAGTGGACAGTCTCTCTTAAACGTATCCTGGCTCTCCTAGGAGTTTTTCTGTAATCAAATTACAGTACACATCGAAAACTGAGACTTACCTAGACATTTTGGGAAATTTATCAACAGTATTACTTTAATTTCAGTCAACTAGATTTAGAGACACTGGTTGTACTCATAGCATAAAAGTGTGAAGAAATTTTATTTTTTTCAAAGGCATTTATTATATCAAAAAAGAACATTTTAATGTAATGTGATTATATTAAAATTACAAGAGCAGCTATCATCTCTTGAACGTCTACCATGTAAAAGGCACTATAGTTGACATTTTACATTATATAACTTCATTTAGCCCTCCACACAATCCTCCAAGGCACTATTAGTTTAGCTGGGCAGGCAGGGTCTAGACCCCAGTGCCTGCATATGTTTCATAAGCAACGAAGACCCTGTGAAGCCAGGTGTCACTACTACCTTAGGCCATGTTTTTGTTGTTTCCATTTGTTTGCTTGTCTAGTGGAGAGGAGAGGACGTTGTTGTGTTTTGTTTTGTTTTGTCTGTTATTCACTATCATGCAAATAATAGATCATATTTACCTTTAGCTCTTTTTTGCTTGTTTGTTACTGATTTTTACTGATCCACTCTTTTGTCCTAACCAGACTTCAGAGCACTGGGAATGGGAAGGAAACTGGAAGTAGCTGCAATTTCCACAATATGTTCTAAAGAACCCTGGGCTTACAAGTGGCTACCTTAAAAATGAGTCCTTGTCCAAAGAAAGTCTTACAATAAAGAAAATAGTTTTAATCATGTTTCATCTAGTAGTTTCCAAAATTTTTTGACCACACAGCCCTCTTATATTGAAAAATAACTATTGACATTCCTGAGACTAGTTTTGAGCAGCAAATGATAAGAATCTTCTTGTTACTCAATTCAAACTGCTGAAAATCTTTCCAATCCGAGGCAGAAAAGTGAGTAATGATGCTGTTTGTCGGGATGACAGATCAAGCATTAAATTTGGAATCTGAATAGAAAAGCTGCTCATGCAGAATACAGGGCAACTTCAAGAATATGCCTTAAAATCCTGTCACTCAGATCTGTCCTTGTATCATATCTGGGAGTGACTGGACCTGGCATTTGCCTCTTCCCCTCTCACTCCTGTCCAACCTACACATATTCTAGCCCCATAAGAACCATATTTCACATTCAGACAAATGAGAACCAACACTTGAAGAGGGAACAAGCCCCACCTTATTATTACCCATCTTCAGGAAGAGCTTGAAATGACTTTTTTATTTCAATAGTTTTTGGGGAACAGATATGTTTTGGTTACATAGATGGGTCTTTTAGTGATTTCTGAGATTTTAGTGCACTCTTGTCACTCAAGCAGTGTACACTGTATCCGATATGTAGTATTTTATCCCCCACCCCCTTTCAACCTTCCCCACTGAGTCCCCAAAGTCCATCATATCATTCTTATACTTTGGCGTCCTCAAGCTTAGCTCCTACTTTTAAGTGAGAACATATGATATTTGATTTTCCATTCCTGAGTTACTTCAGTTAGAATAATGGCCTCCGACTGCATCCAAGTTGTTGCAAAAAACCATTATTTTCTTCCTTTTTATGACTGAGTGGCATTTCATAGTGTATATATACCATATTTTCTTTATCCATTCATTGGTCGATTGGCACTTAAGTTGCTTCCATATCTTTGCAACTGTGAATTGTACTGTTGTAAATATGTATGTGCATGTATCTTTTTATATTAATATAATGACTTCCTTTCTTTTTAATAGATACCCAGTATGGGATAATGGGATAGTTGGATCAAATGGTAGCTCTACTTGTAGTTATTGCCTTTTTTTTTTTTTTTTCATGGAGTTTCACTCTTGTTGCCCAGGCTGGTGTGCAATGGCGCCATCTCAGCTCACTGCAACCTCCGCCTCCCAGGTTCAAGCGATTCACCTGCCTCAGCCTTCCGAATAGCTGGGATTACAGGCATGTGCCACCACACCTGGCTAATTTGGTATTTTTAGTCAAAACAGGATTTCTCCATGTTGGTCAGGCTGGTCTACTTTTAGTTCTTTAAGGAATCTCCATACTGTTTTTCATAGTGGTTGTACTAATTTACATTCCCATTAGCAGTGTAAAAGTGTTCACTTTTCACCACATCCATGCCAACATCTATTGTTTTTTGACTTTGTAATTGTGGCCATTCTTGCAGAAGTAAGGTGGTATTAGATTGGTGCAAAAGTAATTGCAGTTTTGCGTTAAAAGTGATGGCAAAAACCACAATTACTTTTGCAACAACCTAATATCTCATTGTGGTTTTAATTTGAATTTCCCTGATGATTAGTGACTTTGAGCATTTTTTTCACGTTTGTTGGTTGTTTGTATATCTTTATTTTTAGAAATCCCACTGAAACTATTCCAAAAGATAGAGAAAGAAGAAATCCTCCCTAAATCATTCTTGAAATAATTTTTTAATGAAAAGGAAGCCACCCTCCCAAACCACTTCTCACCAATTCCTACCAATAATAGCAGAAAGTATACCACTGGATGAAGCTTCTTTACCTGTGGTCCCACTCCTTGTTCTACCCCCAATCTGATCCACTCTCCCACCCCACTGTGAACGCCAGCCCAGTTACTAATGACAGTGCCCACTATGTGGTTTCTGGTAGGCCTATTTCTGCAGTGTTGGAATTGAATTATTGGTTTAAATTAAAGATTTTATTAATTTAACTTAATGACTAGGTTAGTTAATATCTGGAAGGGCTTTTTGTTATTTGAAAGGAACACTTACCATCACTTTTATTTTATTTAATGTCCAATTTATTAAATATATACTTCATTTCCAAAACTATGAAAATTAAATTTCCTTAAGCAGTTAAACATTGATTAAAGCTTTACTTAATTAAAATCTCTTCCATGATTTAAATAATAATTCTATTATAATAATTCTTTTGAATATTTTTAAACTCTAAAAACAAGAGACAAAATGTGTACAAATCCAGTGAGTATAAAATGTATTGCTACACTTACACCTATTTTGTAAAAAGTTAGACTCTGAGTTTATTTTTTCTGGGTATTTCTTCATTATTTTATATTTTTCTCATTTTTGTTTTTATACCATCTTGTATTATAGCATGTTTTTGAAACTGAACCTGCTTCCTCCTTCTCCAATTAACATCTCAGATTTGTTGAGGTTCTAGGATTGGGTAACCAATCAGTTGTTTTTTGGCTGGGCAAAGAATCTGCCTACTTCTGCCAAAATGAGTCACATGTGAGCTACTAGTCATCTCTCTGAATTGTTTGTTTTGCTTTTTATAGTTAAATCTTATATTTTAGCTCACTAAGGCTTTTTAACTTCATTTTTTTCACCTAGGTTTTTTGCAACCTAGCATCTCACATTCTCTTCTGTATTTCCTTTTCAATCTTGCATGGCTGGTGTTTTACAACTCATCTCATCATTTTTTATGGACCTGAACTGCTAACATTATCAGAAACTCACATATGTTTTGTTATAGCATATTATTAGAGTCACCATTGAGGTTTCATCTCATAGAAAATAAGTCCTAGGCCTTGCTCAGTTGTTTATTCCTATATCTCTTGTTAGTTAATTCGCAATCTTAGTACCCCTAGTGTTGATTTCTTTCTACTTGGTTATTACGTGAACCAACCCTTCTGAATGTGGGACCCCGTTGTATCTGGTTGTTCAATGTACTCACTACTACCAAAGTTCTTGGTCCAGGTACTACATTTCCCACATCTATTTGATTCACTCAATTCCTAATTACATAGAATAAAATAAAAGCATATCTATAGTTTATAAATATAATTTAATAATAAATCAAGATATTCATATATAAATATTTTCTACTTATTAAAGACAATACAACAAATACCGTTACATTTTTCTTTCTTCTCACTTATAAGTGGGAGCTGAACAATGAGATCACATGGACACAGGGAGGGGAGCAACACACACTGGGACCTGTTAGCGGGTGGCATGGGGGGTAGAAGAGCATTAGGAAAAACAGCTAATCCATGCTGGGCTTAGTACCTAGGTGATGGGTTCATAGGTGCAGCAAACCACCATGGCACATATTTACCTATGTCACAAGCCTGCACATCCTGCACATGTACCCTAGAACTTAAAATAAAAATAAACATTAAAACAAATTTTCTCTTCGAGTTATTGTGCCCCTTATATTGACATTTCTTAAATTTTCAAGAATTAAAAAATACTTATTTCCATTAATTCAAATCGGATTGCCACAACTTGGTCAAAAGGAGCTTCATTAAGCTGCCCTTTTGCTTTTTTAGCACTACCTCCAACATCCTTGAAAAGATTTCTTGCTTTCCAGCAATAGTAAGATGCTCTTTGCTTATTTTGAATTTTCCATTGCCTAAGATACGGAATCAGCTACTTCCCTAGGAACGCTGGCATTTCTCTGTGAAGACAATGTAAGAGACCAAATCTGTGCACAGAGCTATGTGGATTCCCATGTCAGTGGTGGGCAAATATACCACTGCTCCTCTTGGTCACTTTTCATATAGACCTGGAGAGGATATTCCTTTTAAAGTTCATAAGTTTACTTTGGTTTGTCCAATGACATGATAAATTGTTGCTTCTTAGGTTTTTTAAAGACTAAGACTCCAAACCAATGGACATACCCCATATTTATAAACCCCTAATAAGTCATTTTCCATTAGCTTGTATCCCACTGTAGTTATGGGGCTTCTATATGAATCAGGCTCACATTTTCTCCTTCATGACTGGAATAATTGGGGTCCCACAAGTGCCAGAACTCCTTCCTGACCCATTCTCTGCCGTCTTCTTGTTTGCTATTCATAGCACATTACTCTGAAGTTTCTAACCTTTTCGTTGCTCCTTCTACTTTCTGAGCAATCAAAGGTCCTCATGACAAATAAAGAATTTTCAGAAATTCTACTATTAGCAGAACTATATTTCTGGTAGATAATTATATTTGTAGCTTTCTTTTTCCTATGTAAGTAAAATTTCCTTATCAGTGAAATGCTCTGTTAAGAATTAGACACTTTCCCAAGCTATAAAGATTTAGAGAGATGCAGTAGGTGGGACACTTGTCCAATCTTCCCAGTCCTTGAGCAACATTTCTGAAGGATCCCCGCTACTTAACAGGAAAGTAGACCCACAGGCAAGCTACTTAGAAAATGTATATCCTGGATGGTAGCAGCTCTTCTCCTCATAGTATTTCCCCAGGGGACTTCATTACCTGAATGAAATACTTTTTCCTGCCATAATAAGAGGCACTTAGTCCTTTGGCAAATCTTAGCCATTTGCTATTTCCTCCAGTAAGTAAGTAGGATAAACTGCCTGCTCTGAGGTGTTCTTTGCTGCTCAGTGCCATCCAACTATCTCCTGGAAAAGAAATAGTCTGGAGATATTAATACTATTCACTACCATTATCATTACATTATCAAGAATATATCACAAATTTAGGACTGTTGTTACATATAATCTCAATTAATCTTAACAACTGCTTGCAATAATATCACTTTTATTCCATTTTTCCAGATAAGAAAACATAGATGTAGAAAGCTGAATTCACCCAGCTTAAAAGTGGCAGCACAGGAATTAGAACTCGCAATATCACCTCTGAGTCTATATTCTTAGCCATTAGCTCTACTTCCTTGTTCCTTTTCATCTTTTCTCACACCCCCTAATTTCACATTTACAGAATGAGTCTCCAAAACAGATTTTTATATTTCATTAACCTAATCATAGCACAATTCTCTTTAGGTACAGTCCTAGCAAGAGCAACCATTCCTTTTTTTATATTGTAATTGACAGTAACCTAGAGACCACATGCCATTTCTGAACTATGCCCATTAAGTTTATATAACATCAAAAGCTCAACTTCTCTTATTGTTCACCTACAACTTCCTTTCTGGCCTCTTACCGGTGAAATCAATTACAGCATCCTGTTCTTGCCTTTCACATATTGTCAAATCCTTTCTCACACTACATGCTTAGACTAATTGTGTGAATTCCACTCCCCTGAGTTACTGGCTTTGAAAGGTTACTGAGCTCTGTCACCACCTGGCCACCAACGTGTACACAATCTTCCTAAAATGCTGCCATGGCCTCATTTTGTATTAGCTCTTTTCTGTTACTGTGAGGATATTTCTTCTCTTAGCTCAAATTTTCCCTTTCACCAGCAACTTCGTGTTCAAACTTGAACATGAGCAATGATTTCATTAGAGTATGTGACAAAAACAGTGAGGTTGAAACATTAAGAATATACATATATGAATCAACTTCTTGGAAGACAGGTATTTATTATGCACCAAACATGGGAAAAGAAAACAAAGGAACAGGAGAAACCAACATTAGAGAGGGAGAGATACATACATGCATTTATGCATATATGAACATGGGTTTTCTTCAATATATCGTAAGTTCTCATAAGTATCAAATTTTTAAAAATCCAATTTGAACATAGGATAATGTTTAAACATTCCAACCTTTGCAAATAACTAACATTTCAGTGTTACCTCCCTAGATCTTTCTGATGAGAATTGACGTTGGGTTATTCAGAACTTGCAGAGGCCTCAGACTGGGGCCATAGACATACAAATTTACATTCTCTTGGACCAGGTGGCTCTACATTTTGAACTTTGTTTAGACATTCAGTGGACTTTCATAATAAATACCATTAAGAATCTTTTCTATTCCACCTCTGTTTCTCCCCATCTTATTACCTAATGTATGTTTTAAGTTCTCATTTATAATATCGGTAATGACTTCCATGATTGTGAATAATAAAATATCAAAGAATGCCATCAAGATAGCATAATGGAGTTTAAATGGTACTATGAAAATATTCTCAGCATGTATTAGAGAATTCTAAATTAGGAAGAGACCTAATAGGTACCGAAAACAGTTCCTTCATTTTACACATAGGAAATGTAGGTGTTTGTTTATAGAAAATAATGAATATAGCTTTTAATAATGATAATATATTTTATTAATAGCAGTAGTTCTGGAATTCCTGACCAAATTTAGGAGCAAATTTAAAACTTTTAGGTTGAGTTAGAGTGGGAAAATGTGAAAAATAACAGGATTCATTGCATTTCTGAAACAATACTGGCTCCATCTGGTGGCCAAAGTGATAATTCCCAGTCAATAATGTGTTTATGATGAATACACTATGCTTTCTTGAATTGAAAATGTCCGATTGAGTCCAAATATTGAAGAATTTAGAATATAATCCAAAATTCTTATATATTTAATCTATAAACTGTTACAGTTTCTACCTATGATTAATTTCTTCCAAAGTGTGTATGATTAATAAATTGTAAGTTGAAATTGAAAAAGAGCCAAAAATCCAGTTTAGAAAAATGAAGATAATTTCTCAACTATCTTCTGAGAAAAATTTGTATTCATCTAAAAATATATTAATATATTTTTTATGAAAAACGGCAACAAAATCCATTAATTTTTAATCAAGGCAATATAATTAGTACCAATTTATTATTTAATATGTATTACCAATTAAAATGTAAAACTCAACATAAATTATTTAGTGATTTCAAGAATCAATGGGGTTAGTTCTGTATTATCATTTGCTCCTGTTCTTTGAGCTAAGAAACTAAAACCAAATGAATTAGGCTGTTGTATTCTCGTAGGGAAAATCTACTTTGTTTTTATTATTAAATAAATACAGGCATTCTTTCCTGGGGTTCTGTGAAAACTTTGAAATTTCAAACTAGTCTTTTTGTGTTAGTGCCTATTCTAGAACAAGAGGCTTCAACTTTCTTTGGATTCTCAAAAGAGCTTCTAGCACTTTAATCTTTTATGAAACTGTGTACTAGTCACACAAGTGAGTTCAGTTTTTGAAAATTCATCAAGTTGTGCACTTAAAATACGCTTGTATATTATACTTGAAAATGAAAATAGCATTTTTGGAAGTTTAAGAACCATTGTTTTTAATGTCCCCAAATTTAATATATACTAACAATTAACCCTACCATAAGCTGAGTTGAATATATGGTAAAGGTTATTAAAACCTTCTGAGAATCAGTTTCTCTAAATTTAAAGAATAA
This sequence comes from Macaca nemestrina, assembly GCF_043159975.1. Classification (NCBI taxonomy): domain Eukaryota; kingdom Metazoa; phylum Chordata; class Mammalia; order Primates; family Cercopithecidae; genus Macaca; species Macaca nemestrina. The sequence continues at coordinate 114,530,233 of NC_092129.1, forward strand.
ATAACTTCCCATGGGTTGTTAAGGAAACTACTATATAAAATTAAAATTGTCTGGAACTTGATGCTTGCTTCTGAAATCTACTCAGACGGCTTCTCACTAATTCGTCCTCCACAGCTGGCCAAGTGATGTTTAGAATCATCGATGCACTCACTGCTTGAGGAATGGAATTACATGTTTATTCGCACTATCTTCATTAGAAGAGAAACTTAAGAAAATCAGGAAAATAAAGGATATGCACAGTAACAGCACCAATGTCAAAATATGGCTTTTCAATACCTCTGTGTTGATTATTTATTTATTGCCTCTCAGGTCCAAATTCACCTGGTTTTTCGGCTATATAAAAAATGGATCTCAGCCCTTTAAATACATATATATCAGCTGGCCCTGAAGCTTTGTGAGTAGAAGGTGCTAGAGAGACTTTGCACCAGAAAAAGAATTTTGCTTCCTGGTTCCAGGGTACTCACTCGGCAGGTTCCAGCACTGGGTACCTGTGGCACTCACAGCATCACTAGTGTCCAGTTTCTGCAGTCTGCAGTAGTCAGCAGCACTCAGCAGCCGGTAGCTCTTTCCAGCAACCCTCCCCTCCCACGCTGTGAATTTGTAGCAGAGCTCTTCCAGCTCCTGTGACATGTGCGGCGTCTCCTGGGTGCAGTTCCTGCAGGGCATGGTAGTCAGCACACTCAGCTTCCTCGCCCACTGTCCCTTAACATGGTTTGTTATGGAGCTCCTCCTGTGAACTAGCTCCCCATGAACAGCTTTCCCGGCTCTCTCGAGGGTGGATTGCCAACAAGTTCTGCCCACAGGACACCACAGCAACTCCGCTGTGAGCCAGTGAGCCCGGGAAGTGATCCTTCCCAACCAAGTCTGCATCTAGCCCGTGCTCCAACCTGAGCTTTCTCAGCCTGAGGACGCGCTCCAACCTGAGCTCTCTCAGCCCCAGAGCAGTCTCTCTTCACACTGTTATGCATATATTCTTTCCAATTCTTTCCAGCTCTTATTGCCCAACCCCTTGTATTCTAATCCCCGTTCTAGTTAATAATTCTTTATATGAAACTTTCCCTCTGCAACTTACTGCATGGTTGCTCTCTCCTCATTGGATCCAGCCTAACACAGCCTCATTTTTCATTCAGCCAAGATGAGTAAAGGAATCTATTACGTATGTGAAAGGAACAATAACTAGATTGCATTCATTCAATAGAACACTTGGTCTGGTTACACACAGCTGTGTGGCTTGCTAAGTTTTCTTCACAAGGATGTAAAATATATGAAGAGTAGAAACTAATCCTTAATTGATGGGATTCATGCAAACAGTACTGATTTGTACATGTGTGAAATATAGAAATTTGTAAATCAGTTATTTGTACAATGAAGCTCTGGAACATTTTGAGAGTTCTTATTTAACTAATCAAATATGGTTCTGTTAAGGAAAGATGTCCAAAGACCTCTTGAAAATAAAAAGGATGAGTCACACTAGGGATAATAAGGTTAGATTATTATGGTAGTCATTTTCCATTGGCAAACCAGGCTCTCCTACTCTCAACCTGTTGTTTGTGTGCGTTTGACCTAGTCCAAACATTCATCCCTCCCCAGGCCCTCCAGCCCCTCCAAGATATTGAGATGGTGGGAATGTGACACAGGCCCAGCTAATCAGCTCTTTCATCCTCTGACCATGATAATTAGTTCAAGATGGACAAATAAAACAAATCTGTCTAATGAATGTGATCTGGTATATTTTGTTGGAATTTTTGGAAAGAGAAGGTCTCTTTTGGCTGGGGTTGCCGAGTTGCTAGGAAGTGAGCCTGGATCTGCTAGTCACTATTTTTGCCAGTGCATGGGAGGAACCAGTGTGATAAAGAGGGAAACACAGGAAAACAGAACCAAAAGATTTAAAAAGGGATTCTAGATGACATCATTTGGTGACTTGAATCTGGCCTCTGGCTGCAGATATCTAAAGTTTTCAGAAACATAAGACAATAAATGCCCAAAGTCAGTTTGAGTTTTATTCTGTCAGTTGTGAATAGAGTCCTAACAGCTGCAATTATGGTGATTTGAATAACTGAGGCCATTAGATCATAGATCTAAGTAATTCATTGTTTCCTAGGTGAAAGTCCAAGAGTCAATTTTGGTCAGGTATGTGTCATGTGCTTATTTGGTATACAGTACTCCACGCTAGAGAATGGGCATTCCACTTGCCAAATCTAAGAGGTGTTTCAGGGATGATCGATGTCATTACCACAGCGGATGGACGCATCCACCCTTTGGTGTTCAGTAACAAAGCTACACTACTCTGGGTCAGGCAATCATTCCTAAAATATTAGGAATAAACACTGGGCGAAATGGCCAAACATAGTGTTTTATGCTGCATTTTTTTTTTTTCAATCTGTGACCTATTGTTTCTCATTACTTTCACCAACTGATGTTGGTAGACATATTGAGATAGAAATAAACTACAAAAATACAGCGTTGATTTCAGACGGCTCAAAAATGTAAAAATGTAGTCATTAAAGTCTTCTGCTCCTCTCGTTGTCTCCCTAACAGCAGCATTTAGCATGCTGCCCACACTGACATGTCTTGTGTCACCTAACATGATTGATTAAGGGATATATTTTTAAATTTCACCACTGCCTTTGTTTTTATTTTTTTATTTTCTAGGCTGCTTGTCACATGCCCCAGATCTATGAAAGGTTTGTGTAAAATAAAAAAGCATATTTTAAAAGAAATACAATGTGTGACATAATGACAAAAGCCAGAAAATTGTGCATTCCGACGGACATGCCACTCTTCACTCAGGTCCCTGCTTTGTTTTCTTCAGCAAGGAGAGTGACAGGCTGAAGGGCCTGGTGTTTGTCAGTTTATGTCACAACTGTGATATTTAAACATAGGCTTCTTTGTAGCTATTCTCTTCCATCCAAAATCTTTTTGGAAATATGCCAAATATACATTTACTCAAACAAACACAAAAGGTCAACTTTTCTCCCCTGCTTTCCCTTATTCCCAAAATACTGCTTAGTTATAATCCATTAACTAATGTTAGTTTTTATGATCTAATCTGCTTTTAGGTGTTGAAATTATCTTCTTTGTGCCTATTTCTATTTATCATAACTTTTATTTGTTCTTTTGTTCTTAAAATTCAAAGTTCAATGCCAGTCTTTTTTAAAACTCTATAATTCTTTTATCTCTATGAGTGCTTTTCAAAAGGAAAATGTGCTTACAGTACTGTTTACATGGCAATCTTGGATTAATGTTATTTGTTACATAATGTCAACTTTTAAGTGTATGATTTTAAATAAATCTATCAAAAGATAGATTCTTATAAAACTATTGTAGGATACTACTAATCTGTGTTAAAATGTTCAATATGTTCACAGTGAGTTGTCAGTTATAAGAACTACAGCTTTTTAATGATGCAATAATGAAATAACATATTTTTCGTGTTGTTTATTGGCACTTTGTCCAAAAAACTGACACTCTTTTTCTTGACATGAACATTAAACATTACAAAACTAAAACCTGTTTTACAAGTATTCTAAAATAAAGTAACTTCTTATCACTCAGAGCTGAACAGAATAGAATGTTTCCTTTTTTTTCTGTGATCAAAAGATGGCTTTAATGACTGACTAGGTATAGCCACTTTCACTAAGGACATTAATATTTCTGGAATTCCTAAGGACATACTATTGAGTAAATGAGTGTTTTCTCCCAAAAAAAGTTGTAGAAAGAAAATGTTTGCAGTATTTTCAACTGCTGAAAGTTTAAATGTATTGTAAATAGTTAAAAATACGAATTACTAACAAAATTGAGGTATGGTTGTTCTACAGTTAGTTACACATTATTATTTAGATCATGTTAATTTTAATCTACATATTTTCTATTGCTAAAACATTTGAAGTTTTCGTAATAAAATATACGTCACCAAAATCCTCAGGAGAAAGCAACATTAGCCAGTTAAAAAGATGTTAAGATAATTGCACCTGAAAAAAAGGATAAGTTAAGGACAGCTTATATAAATTTTTCCAGGCAAGACAAAAAATAAACTATAATACACTATATAATGATCAGCCAACATAAGGAAGTATAGTAATTTAACAAGAGGGATAAACGTTTTCAAGCTTCAATCCCCAAAATTTGATTGTTTCAAAGTTTAAAGAAGAAAAATTTAATTATATTATTTTCCATATATAAAAGATTTTCAAAAATACCAAGAAGTTTATAAGACCAGCTTTCATTTATTAACTACCCATAATAGCCAAGATTAGTAGTTCAATCCTTAATCTTTCTCTTGTGAAAAAGTGTTTATGAAGCAATAAAGTATATTTTTAGGTAAATGACTCTAATTGATATATAGGTCATACACAGAAAAGATCAAGAATTAAACAGCTTGTAGTTCAGTGATTTTCAAGCTGTTCTGGGCCAAGCTCTAGAAATTCTGTTCTAGGGCCTCCATACGTACCTGGCCATGCTCCACAGAACTCTCCATTCTCATCACCCTCCCTCATTTCAACAAAAGCAGCTCCACTTTCATATACTTTAGCCCTCTGCATGAAATTTTATCTAAGGCACAGTTTCCAAGCTAAAAATGGTAAGTCATTCAGATTCAACTTCAGGTAGCCTTTATGTAGCTAGTTTTTTCAACATCTCTTAATACTTCTTATAATTCTAAGAAGAAGTCATTATTATATCTATTTTACTGAAAAGAGGAAACTGAGAATTTCAAAGAAAGTTTATGTGTGGAGAAGAGGTCAGTTTCCTGAAAGGCCAGAAAGTTAGGGTTTTGAAATCATTGAGGAATGTGACAGGAATGTGTTCTGGAGACCAGCAGTAATCTGGGAGTCTTTAAGAAAGAAGGAGACTGATGCAGAGGCTGGTCAATGACTGCTGCAAAGAATAGATACTAGAATCTGATAGGAAATTCAGTCCCAGAGATTTTTAGGACAGAGAAAGAGTCAAGGGTCTAGAAGCAGCAATAAGGAGCAAGAAAGATATCTGTTCCCCCTCCCAAGACCAAGGTTTAAAAGAAAATATGACCTCAGGGCAGAACCAGATATCAACTAGAACAACATCAAGGGAAAGTTATCAGCAAAGAACTTGGAGACAAAGATTTATGCTGATAACAAGCAAAAGTTCCAGAGGGCACAGTGAAAGGATTTTAGGTATTGAGGGGAGGTTGAAGGTGGAGTTAGAAAAGGAAAGTATAGCACCATGGAAGCTTCCAGTGGTAGTTGACATAAACAGGAATGGTAAGAGTTTTCCTGTTGGTCCCATTGAAGCTACGAGTATTAGGAGAGAAAGAGAAGGATTTTGAAGGAGAGCCCAGATAATTAGGTCTTCCCCTGGACCCTTGCTGATGGAATAATGGACTCTATACAGGGATCGGTTTGCACTGTGTATCTGGGTTTACCGCTAAGTTCTGCAAATGGGGCACAAAGCCTTCAAGGGGCAGACTCGCCCCTCATGTGGGAGGGCTGTCATTTCACCCTTTCTAATAGACGTATGGAGGCCAGAAGAGGGGTAGCCTCACTCTGAAAATCATGAGTGTTTCCTCTTGACTTCTGCCAGTTCTTGAGCTTACCAATTGCATATCCAGCTTGCAAGATAAATTATCCCTCTGTCCTATTTTGAAAATTCCCTAGAATTTTGATTGACCAATTCTGATTGGTCCACTTTGAGTCTGGGTCTAATTATCTGTAACCAGGCCCATATGATGATGTTGTAGAAAGTGACTATGAAGAGCCCCTCACTATGATGGAGGGAGGCAGATAAGGGAGTGCTTGCATACTGGGCCGACACTCCAACAGGTGTTGATTAGGGGTTTGATCAAGTATAGCTTGAAAAGACTTTTTGATGGCTGGTGTCTATCAACAATTGGTGATAAAAATAGGTAATGTTAATGGCAACCTTGGCATACACATGTGCCCCCACTTTGTGCCAAACAGCAATTTAGACTTTCATGATGCAGAGTTAAGAGAGGAGAGAAAGAGAAATGACCTAGAACTGCTGAAGAAATTTTATGGAAAAGAAATACTTGGGAATAACTGCATGGTATGCAGGCAAAGTAGATAGGAAAGGAAAATAGGATTTTAAGAAGCATTTTTGTGGACACATATTATGTCATGATGTTTAACAACCATAAAAGATAATTTTAACCACTTTGAAAATACTTTTCAAAGTGTGTTCGCTGGAGTGTGTTCCAGTGCTGTGACCCCAAGCTCAGGCCAGTCCACGTGGATTGTGGCTTCAGCGAATTGCAATAAGTAGGAAGAAAGAGCTGGGTTTCTGGAAACAGGGGGACTTGTGCAATGATAACTGGACACCTAAGTAGAGACATCTTAAATAATTGGAGATACGAACTTGAAGTTCAAATGAGAGGTCAGGGAATTTATATACATAGAGCTGAATGTGAACCTTGAGACTGAATTAGTTATGCAAATACAGAGAGAAAAACAGCTGTGAAGGACTGAGCCTCATAAAAGACTCACAATTGAGATGCACAGAAAGAAAGAGAAAACATAAAAGATAGAAACATCAAAAGCTATGTGGTTTATCATGGCAGAATCCAGAGGACAATATGCCAGGAACGAGGAAGAAGTCAAATACTATAAGAATTTTAAAGAATTCAAGAAGCTGCAATGGGAAGCATGCACTTAGTATCTTTGGCAGATGTCCTTCTGGATGAACAATCCCTGTTATGGGAAGCTCTTCTCAAGGACAGTGCACTCCACTACTGAACCAGTGTAGTTGTTATAGGTTATCTTGCATTCTTGGGACGATATTGCCCTCAACAGGGGGAGAACTGGTTCTTAGGGTTAATCCAAAATAATTTTACTTTTTGTGTAAATATATATGCATAAACATATACACATGCAGTATATCTGTGCTATTAAAACAACTGCAAGCCAGGAACACTGGTTCACATCTGTAATCCCAACACTTTAGAAGGCCATAAATGGGAGGATCTATTCAAGCCAGGAGTTCAAGACGAGCCTGGACAACGAATCAAAACTCCATCTCTAAAAAAAAAAGAAAAACAAAAATTAGCCAGGGATGGTGGTGCATGCCTGTAGTTCTAGCTACTCCAGCGGCTGAGGCAGGAAGATTGCTTGAGCCCAGGAGTTTGAGGTTACAGTGAGCTATGATCATGCCACTGCACTCCAGCCTGGGTAACAAGCTGATTATTATTATTATTAATTATTATTATTATAAAAACTTCATTGTGAAGTAAGGGTGAGCAGCAATTAGGGAAAAAGTCTTTAAAATCTTCTTAATAAAAGATAATTGAGATTCACTGTCTTCTATTAATCTGCAGGTAGTAAATTCCAGTGGCTTAAAAGAACCACACCTGTGTTGCTATTAGTGTGTCGTGAGGTGTAAGGGATGTGATGGTAGCAGTTTGGGCGGAGTCTGCTCAAACAGCTACTCTTACATTCCAGCTGACAAAACTACAGGATTTTGCGGCTGGTGTCATTATGCAACACTTTCTTGATGGAGAGAGTGACTGGAAAATCATTTATGGCATTTACTGTTTAAGCTAGAGGTCACACTCATCTCTTCTGCTCACATTTCATTATCCAGAACAAGACACACACACACTGTGTAAATTCAGGAGGACTCGGAAATATATGGGAGCAACTATTTAGTGAGCATCATGATGTCTATAGTCTTGTCATAGCTAGCTGAAAGCTGCCTCTTTAGAACAACTCACAGTGGTCCTTTTGTTGCACCTTAGAGCAACACATTTTCACCTTATTCCCTTTTCTGCAAAAGAGAAAATTAATTCTCTTTAAATACCTTTTGCCATCTCTAACATGAGAAAATTCCCAACACGTTTATCAAATCACTGCCCTGGGGCAGGTATCCCCACCTACCTGGATGTTGTATTTCAAGAAACAAATTCAACTGTGTGCTTCTGTGTCTACGTTTCTATGTAAAAGTTATTATGCTTCTAGAAATTTCTACATGGAGTAAAGTGTTTAGTAAGATCATGTCCCCAGATCTAAGTATGAATTGTTCAATGCTGTCTCATTATTTTTTCTTTTGCCACACTATTTTATGTGCTGATACTGAGCTGTGATCAGCCAAAACCTGAGCTATTTTTTACACATTCTGCCACAAAGCAAAAAGGTCATTGTTTTTATCAAGGATTAGATATGGATGGATAAAATTTATCTGTATGAGGCACTTTCTAGTAGGTTATCTTGTTTGTTTGCTTCTCTTTTGTTTAAAAAAAAGTTAAAAATGAGAATAGCAAAAGCAATGACTATTGAAAACAACTTATAATTTTATGCTTTTCCTAAAAAATAAGTTCCATTAGAATTGAGCTGCGTGTTTGGTGCTTGTGTCGTTGTGGGTTTTTTTTTCTTTTCTTTTCTTTTTTTTTTTTGTTTGTTTGTTTGTTTTTGAAGTGACTATGCCTTCATGCAGCGTCGGAGGCTTGCCCCAAGCACAATGGCTAATCAAGTAGGTGAAAATCAAGTGCCTGGGATTTTTCAGCCGCTTGTATTCTTTTTTTTTTTTTTTTTTTAATTTATTTATTATTATTATACTTTAAGTTGTAGGGTACATGTGCATAACGTGCAGGTTTGTTACATATGTATACTTGTGCCATGTTGGTGTGCTGCACCCATCAACTCGTCAGCACCCATCAACTCATCATTTACATCAGGTATAACTCCCAGTGCAATCCCTCCCCCCTCCCCCCTCCCCATGATAGGCCCCTGTGTGTGATGTTCCCCTTCCTGAGTCCAAGTGATCTCATTGTTCAGTTCCCACCTATGAGTGAGAACATGCGGTGTTTGGTTTTCTGTTCTTGTGATAGTTTGCTAAGAATGATGGTTTCCAGCTGCATCCATGTCCCTACAAAGGACACAAACTCATGCTTTTTGATGGCTGCATAGTATTCCATGGTGTATATGTGCCACATTTTCTTAATCCAATCTGTCACTGATGGACATTTGGGTTGATTCCAAGTCTTTGCTATTGTGAATAGTGCTGCAATAAACATACGTGTGCATGTGTCTTTATAGCAGCATAATTTATAATCCTTTGGGTATATACCCAGTAATGGGATGGCTGGGTCATATGGTACATCTAGTTCTAGATCCTTGAGGAATCACCATACTGTTTTCCAGAATGGTTGAACTAGAAAAAATGCTCATCATCACTGGCCATCAGAGAAATGCAAATCAAAACCACAATGAGATACCATCTCACACCAGTTAGAATGGCGATCATTAAAAAGTCAGGAAACAACAGGTGCTGGAGAGGATGTGGAGAAATAGGAACACTTTTACACTGTTGGTGGGATTGTAAACTAGTTCAGCCGCTTGTATTCTTAAGACATTGTCTAAAGTTTCTTCCAGATTTCAGTGACAAGTATTACTGTACTTCTTGTTCCTTTTTATACCCTTTTTTCTCATATCAAAGTTTACCTTCTCACTTTCTAGATCAAAAAATACTTACATGCAAGACATTTTGTAACTATGAAAAATAAATGTTACAAGTCAAATTTTCCTCAGAAGGTAAAGTTTCTTACCTCCCTTCCAGCTATCAAGGAGCTTCCAGAGAGAGAGAGAGAGAAAAACATTGAAAAAGACTTGTGAAGCAACTAGTAAAATATACATGGACCCATGGGAGACTCTCAGAAAAGAACCCTTAGAAGGAGAGAGACTTCAACTTTGTCAATATTATTTGGAAAAGTATGCTAATTGGGGGAAGGAACTTTACATTTTTCCACATTTGGGATATAATAAGAACAGAAGTAAAGTAGTAGTGAGGAAGTTGCATGACCAAACAGACTAAAGGGACTAAATGAACAGATAAATTTCACCTGAAACCCAGAGTTTGTGCTGAGAGTAATGAAAGATATGGTTAGAAAGAGAGGTTTCAGTCATGTTATTCTGGAAACAGAGTTTGGACTTGGCACTGAAGGGCCATTAAAGACTTGTGTAGAGAGAAGTGACATGATCAGTGAATTTTTATGACAAGTGTTATGATAGCAGTATCTGAAATAAATTTCAGTAGAGATACAATGGCAGTAGGAAAAGGAATTAGAAAATGAATGCACTAATCCAGTGCGATATGACAAGAGCCTGGACTGGGGCTAGCGAACCAGAGTGAAAATAAAAGGAAACATAAAATATAGGAAAGGTTATCAGAGGAATAAAAGTCAGGCTTCATTAATTGACTACAAGTGAGAGAAGAATAGAAAAGTGGCTTCTAGTCAATATAGTAGAGTAAGATGCCAAGTGAAATACTCCTCTTCCATTTTTACCACTGAGAAATATACTACAACCACAAAAGTAAATCCATAGCTGAGCTGAACTAAAAGTCAGAGTGGTAACAGGGAGTTAAATCTGAAGGCTTGACACAAGAATTAGGATGGACAGTAACACTTGCCCTAGGAAGCTCACTGAGAGCTGGAGCTGAAATCCTAGAATCAAGAAGGGTCACCCTATAGGCAAAACAGATATGAGAAAACCAGCACCTACCGGACTCTGGAAAGCAATTGGAAAGCTTGTCAAAATACCAGGTCCATGGGTAAAAACTTATTTAACTGTGAGAAATAAGAAAATCAGGCCTGTGCCACACATATGTGTAGTTAGTATTAAAGCAACCCATGTGGTACAGAAACCCCTTTCTGAGAAATTAACTTAAAAATGATCTGGAACCAGTGAAAATCCATTAGTCCCCTGCAGAAGCAAACACTAATTACTCTCTAAGGTTTCTCATACAATCTATGACAGAAATTACAATTCACAGAGTAAAGTGGATCACTATCATTGGGAGTCAGCTGACAGAGAAAAGAAACAACAATTTGTACTTGTGAAACAAGTAATAATAGATTTTAAAAGAGACAGCGTCAACAATGACTAGACAATCAAACTTGAATGATTAGAAAAAATGGCTAAAACTCTTATAGAAACATCCCTTATCTTTCTTATGCCCAGAGAAAAGGCCCCAAGACAACCAAGCCTGATGCAGAGTGAAAAGGAAACCTGAGAAAGGGGAGAGCCAGAGAAGCAAAAACCGAACTTCTACGCTTAAATTTAGCTCAAGTCTCTGGATAATCTCTGGACTAAACACTTATGGAACAAGCCGAAAGTAACTTGCAGCTAAGAATTAACTTATATTTGAGCTGTCAACAACTGCAGTCATGAAAGTATACAATTTGAGTCCAACCTAGTCAACTATCGATTAAAACAAAAACTTCAACACTCTTTAAAGCAATATATGATGGATTCTAGAGTCTATATAACATAATATTTATAACGTCCAGGGTACAATCCAAAATTATTCAACAAAAAGTACAGAAAATATGACCCATTGCTAAGAAAAAAGACAATCAACAAATGCCAACTCTGAGATGACCCAGATGTTGGAATTATCAGGTAAGGACTACACAACAGGTATTATAATTCTGTTCAGTGAAGTAAAGAAAAATATGTTCATAAGTGAGAAGAATTTACTTGGAAATCTTAATAGCAGGATGGAAATTACAGAAGAAAGAGTAAGTGAACTTAAAGATGAATCAATAAAAATTATTCAATGAGGAAAACAGGAAGCAAGAGGAGGAAAAGGAGGAAGAAGAGGAAGAAGAGAGAGAAATTATACTAAGCAAGAACAGAGCTTCAAGAATCTGCAGCACAATTTCTGAAGGTCTTTATATGGGTAGCTGGAGTCCCAAAAAGGAGATAGAGAATGAGGATGGACGTTCTCAAATGCAAAACACAAAATATTTATAGATATAATGCCTGAAAGCATTAAAAAATGGTAAAAACCATAAATTTACATATTCAAGAAGCTCAGTAAACTCCAAACAGGATCAGTTAGAAGAAAACCATGGCTAAGAACATGATGGTCCAACTTTTGGAAACCAAAGATAACAAATATATCTTTAAAATGGCTACAGAAAAATGTTACTTCACATATGGGAAAATAATGATTCAAATGGTCACTTGCCTCTCAGCAAAAACCATAAAGACCAGAAACCAATAAAACAATGTTCTTAATGTACTGAAAGAAAATAAACTGTTGATCCAAAATTCTAAATCCAGCAAGAATGAAGGTAAAATAAAGATATTTTCAGATAGTAAAACAAATAAACACTCTAATGGAACTTATTGCCTCCAGATCTGTATTGAAGGGAATTCGTCAGGCTAAAGAGAAATGATACCAGAAAAAAATTCAAAAATAGACTTTGTGACAAAGAGTACTGCTAAATATAAAGAGAAACATTTTGTAATAAAAAAGATCCAGTTCATCAGTAGGACATAAAAATAATACATGGATATGTGCCAAATGACAGAGCCTCAAAACACATGAAGCAAAATTTAATAGAATTAGTGGAACAAATATTTCCACAATTTTAAGAGGAGAATGTTACATGCTTGTCTAAACAAATGATAGAAAATTGAGACTAAAAATTCACTGGAAACATAGGAGAACTAGAAAATATTACCACATGGATCTAAATGACATTTATGCAACATTATATTCAGAAAACTTCTCCATGAAAGACAAAGAACAGTACAGTCTCTATAATTCCAGTTTTTAAAAATGTAAATGAACCTATAGTGACAAAAAGTCACATCGGTTGTTGCCTAGGACAGGGAGCAGAAAGACATGGAATGGCGAGTGAGGAATCTTTTGGGATTGATGCAAGTTTGCTGTATCTTTATTGTGATGATAGTTTCATGAGTGTATATAACTGTCAAAACTCATTGAGCTGTGCAACTACATGAATGGAATTTATTGTATATGAAATGTTTCACTTATTGAGTTAAGAAAAATAAATATTGAATATCTTGAATTTGAAAATAGCATAAATAATATAATCCTATTTTTCTAATATTTTAAAATTTATCTCCCTATTGATTTATGCGTAGAGAGATTTCCTAAGTATCATTCCTTAAATGTTTATGATTGTGATTTTCAGGAGGTGGAAAATTAGGGCTAAGATTATTTTTCTAAGTTTTCAATATTGCTTATATTTCATTCTATAATAGCCATTTGTCATCTTTACAAAATCAATAATTAATTTTTGAAAGTGAATTGTTAATGAGGATATTAAAACAGCATAGTAGAACACTTCTTTTACAAGGCTGACAGCAAATAGAAGCAAAAAAATTATAACATGACTATGGGATATATTAAAAGAGGAGAAGGGTTTTCACAAAAGAGAAAAATCTTTAAATATGTGAAATAGAGTTGTAGAGGAACCCTTCAATTTCCCCTCACAGATTCTTGAACTTTGTTTTCTTCTGTAGTAACTAGTTAATCTGTGAAGCAAATTTATGCCAACAGGCAAATAAGTATTACAAAGATTTTCTGCTAGTCAATGTCAAATTTCCATTTCGTTGAAATGAAAAAGATTCAATCCCTTTTTCCTAAGGGGCAATAATGTTGCAAAATAAATAATTTGCAATACAAAATAGTGTATGAAATAGGTACTCAATCAATTTAAGTTTAGTAAACAAATGAATACATGAATGAAGAAACAATAGCTTTTTATTATCACTGAAATTATGCTCCATCAGTAATTGCATATTCCACCATAGCATATGTCTGACTCACCTTTCAAGACCTTCAAGTTGGTGGTGATTTAGTTACAAGATCAGTTTCTCGAATGATAAGAGAGGCATATGTAAAGTACATCATTATACCATAAATGAGATTTGATACTTCAGTGCATATCATGACACCTGTGTACATATTGAGGGACATACAACTTTATAACCAAATGTCAGAAATCCAGAATAAGATTCTGTCTCTCAGCAGTTCTTGAAACTGAATTACAATGTTCAACAGTAGTAACTAAGCTTCTATGAAATACATTATGCACTAGGGATAGTTTGCCTTTTGGAGTATCTTAATCATCACTCATTTCTGGTTTTATTGTTTTATACATGAAACAAAAACATAAATCAATGGTAAACATAAACCCAACTTCCAGGACATGATGAAAAATTCAATGAAAATTTTAATCACTGTGTTTATAAAAAATGTTATAAATATCATCCAGATATTTAAATAAATGAGGTTTCTTAACTGCAGATTTTCAGTTTTACCAAAGAACTAATCATTCTTAAAAGCCCCTCTAGGTAAGTATTTGTGACTTTTTCAAAATAACCTATTTTTGTGATATTATTTTTGGCCAAAACTTGAAATACTAGATACTGTTGCCATTAGCAACAAAAAGCATACATAAGTAAAGCAGATTCATAAGATGAATCTAACAAGATAATGGGTCATGCTCCTGACCCATTATGAATTCAAAGATTTATAGAGTTTTTAAGGTTCAAAGCTGTGAAGATCATACCAATTTTAGGCATTATCATAGCTGCTATAGGAATCTAATTGTAAAATCTCATATGACATATCTTTCTTCAAGAGAAGAAGAAAAGTTACGGTTCTGAATTACATATTATCAAATGATTTTTGGTGGCATACTGATGCCAGATCCTACTCTGAGATTGATGTAATGGGTATGAGATGTCCCTAGGCACTAGGATTTTTTGGGGGGGGAAGGGGGATGGAGTCTCACTCTGTCGCCTAGGCTGGAGTGCAATGGCACAATCTCGGCTCACTGCAACCTCCACCTCTCGAGTTCAAAGGATTCTCCTGGCTCAGCCTCCCAAGTAGCTGGAATTACAGGCACCCGCCACTATGCCCAGCTAATTTTTGTATTTTTAGTAGAGATGGGTTTTCACCATGTTGGCCAGGCTGGTCTCGAACACCTGACCTCGTGATCCACGTGCCTTGGCCTCCCAAAGTGCCGTGATTACAGGCATGAGCCATTGCACCCGGCCAGAATTTTTAAAAACTGCAGCTATAGAACAATTGAGCTGGAATATCCTGAAACCTTTCTGTTCAAGAGCTAAGTAACTTTTCTGTTATGAATAATAAAGATATTTATTCGTTTCTAGCAATTATATGTAATTTTGTCATTATCTTGAGGTTCCTATTTAGCTGGCAACAAGAAACAGTGACTGAAGTTTGGGAATAAACTGTAGAATCCTATGAGAGCTGTAGAGTGAGAAAGTCAACTAAAAGCGTTGTGGAAATCACGTGTTTTTCCTTACAAAGATGATAAAGCAAATACTTGATATATACATCACTCATATTTGACCTAAAAAGCTGAAACATTAATATTTTAAGTTGCAGAAATGAAAAGTATGTTCCTAAAATGCAAAATATGTTTGTATGGATATGTATTTATGTGTGTGTGTGTGTTTGTATGTATAGTCACGTACCTTATGACAATGTTTGGTCATCAAGGGGCCACATCTACAACAGCAGTCCCATGAGATTCTAATGAAGCTGAAAAATTCCTACCTAGGTGTGTCATAACATCATAGCATAACCCATTACCCATATCTCTTTGGTGATAAAGGAGTAAACAAACCTACTGCACCACCAGTTATATAAAATTATAGCACATACAATTATGTGCAGTACATAATACTTGATAATAAAGATTATGTGAATAGTTTATGTATTTACTATGTTATGCTTTTAATCATTATTTTAGAGAATACTCCTTCTATTTATTTTTTTAAAAAGGTTAACTCTGTAAAGCAACCTCAGGCAGGTCCTTCAGGGAGGATCCCAGAAGAAGACATTGTTATCATAGAAGATGACAGTTCCATGTGTGCTATTATCCCTGAACACCTTCCAGTAGGACAAGATGTGGAGGTGAAAGGGAGTAATCCTGACTCTGTATAGGATTACACTAATGTGTGTTTGTGCCTTAGTTTTTAACAAAAAAGTTTACGTAGTTTTTAAAAACTAATAATAAAATTTGAAAACCAAAAACTTGTAGAAAATGGATATAAAGAAACATTTTTGTATAGAAGTACAATGTGTTTGTGTTTTAAGCTAAATATTTTCAATATCGTTTAATAGTTAATTTAAGTTGATAAAGTAAAAATGTTACAGTAAGCTAAAGTTCATTCATTATTGAAGAAGGAAAATGTTTTTATAAATGTAGTGTAGTCTAAGTGTATAGTGTTTATATCATCTGCAGTAACATCCTAGGCCTTCACATTCACTCTCCACTCACTCACCAACTCACCCAGAGCAATTTCCAGTCCTGAGGGCTTCATTCCTATTAAGTGCCCTAAATAGATGTACCATTATTTATCTTTACTTTGTAGTTTTACTGTATCTTTTCTATTTTTAAATATGTTTAGATGCATGAATACTTACCATTGTGTTACAATTGCCTACAATATTCAGTACAGTAACATGTTATCCAGGCTTGGAGTTTAGGAGCCGTAGGCTATTCTATAGAGCCTAGGTGTGTAGTAGGCTATACCATCTAAGTTTGTGTAAGTACCATTCTGTGATGTTCGCACAAAGACAAAATCTTCCAATGATGCATTTCTCAGAACTGCCCCGTCATTAAGTGACATATGACTGTATATACATACACATACATATACACATATATATTTACATATATATGATAAATATATGTATATCATCTAAAATGATCTCCCCTCAAGAAATATCAATCTTAGTTTTTTGAGAAGTAAATTTTCAAGTTTACTTATGTTTATATTTAACATAGCAGTAATCCATGCACCTGAAATAAAATTTTGAAGTGACCTAAAACCAATAATATTATTACTAAATTTTTCAAATATTTTTTATGTCCTAATAATAATTTTTAAAGTGTAAACATCACCTACATTATTTTCAATTAGTAAACTACTTTTAGAGCAGTTTTAGGTTCACAGCAAAATTGAACAGAAAGTACGGAGAGTTCACATATGCCTTCTGCCCCTGCACGTGCCTCCCTTACTATCAACATTCAGCTCCAAAGTGGTACATATTTAAATATACATGAACTTAGAACGATGCATCATTATCACCTAGATCCCAAACTTACCTTAGTGTTCACTCTTGGTGTTGTACAGTCTTAACATATTACTTTGCCATATTTGCTTAACTTGTTTTTGTTTAAAATAATAAAACATTACATATTCAGTTAAAGCCTTTTTGTACCTCCTCACTCCCTTCTTTTTACACAGCATGAGTGCCCACATGCACACACAGCCACCCATTGCCCTCACCATTTTTGAAAAGATAAACAATATTTTAATGTTGGTGGATATTTTGCTCTCTTTTAAAAAATAATCTTACTACATATGTATGTATAGTATAGTATAGCACAGTATGCTATAATACAGTAGCATAATTTCTTAACCTTTTACTCGACTTTCTCAACTAAATGTGTTTAAAGTTGTGATAAGAGAAAGCATATGATATATATAATTTTGTAACTTGCTTTTTTCACTTGACATGTTTTCATGATAAACACATGCTGATAAATGTAAATCTAGTTTATTTAAATTGCCATACAATATTTTATTTGCTAACTCTATCAAGCTATGTGTATTTTTCTGCTGATGGATACATAAATTATTTACTCTTTTCTGCATTTATAAATAATAATACAAATAATACATATTCTTTCTGCATATCTATGTTCATGTGCCAAAATTTCCCTACATTACATAGACCCAGGAGGAGAATTTTAAGGTTTTAAGGTATACACGTCTTCAGTTGTCCTAGGTATTGGTAAACTATTCTCCAATGTGATTATCCCAATTTATATTCTTACCAACAGCTGAAATTGTTAAACTTTTAATTTTGGTCTTTCTGATAGTTTGAAAAGTGACTGTTGTCTTAATTTGCATTTCTCTAATTACAATTTAGTCTGAATATTCTTTCGAATGATTGCTGGTCATTCAGGTGTTCTCTTTCAAGAATTGCCCTTTAACCTTTGCTCATTTTCCATTGGATTTTAAATCCTTTTCTCGTTGATTGTAGAAGTGTAAGAGCCCTCTGTGTACTTTGGTTACTAATCTTTTGTCTGCTGTATGTGTCCCACATACCTTTCTTGTTTGACTTCTTTTTTTTTTTAAGACGGCGTCTCTGTCTGTTGCCCAGGCTGGAGTGCAGTGGCACAATCTTGGTTCACTGGAACCTCTGCCTCCCGGGTTCAAGCAATTCTTCTGTCTCAGCCTCCTGAGCAACTGGGACTACAGGCACACGCCACCACGCCTGGCTAATTTTTGTATTTTTAGTAGAGACAGGGTTTCACCATATTGGTCAGGCTGGTCTCGAACTCTTGAACTGAGGTAATCCGCCCGCCTCGGCCTCCCAAAGTGCTGGGATTACAGGCGTGAGCCACCTGTGCCCGGCCTGATTATTTACTTTCAACCTGTGTATGTAAGTAATGTTACATACATTATAATGTTACACAATGTTTTATATATATTACACAATGTTTTATTTCCATGTAAGTTAGATATATACATAGCCCAGTGTCATTCATGGTTAATATGAGATGTCAGCTTTTCTGATTCCAGTTTTTCTATTAGAATCCTTTTTTTTTTTTTTTTTTTTTCTTTCTTGAGATGGAGTCTCGCTTTGTCGCCCAGGCTGGAGTGCAGTGGTGCTATCTCGGCTCACTGCAAGCTCTGCCTCCCGGATTCACGCCAATTCTCCTGCTTCAGCCTCCCGAGTAGCTGGGACTACAGGCGCCCACCACCACGCCCAGCTAATTTTTTGTATTTTTTAGTAGAGAGACCGGGTTTCACCGTGTTAGCCTGGATGGTCTCAATCTCCTGACCTCGTGATACGCCAACCTCGGCCTCCCAAAGTACTGGGATTACAGGCGTGTGCCACTGCGCCTGGCCTAGAATCATGTTTTAAGTTCAAGCGTAGTATTCGCTTCCTTTGTCTCCTTTGATCATAATGTTGGTCTTTACCATGAGTTGGTTGACATTTCATTTGGATGGACTCCTTATAAAATGATGCCCCTATTAATAAAAATTTTGTACTTAGAAAGTTCATTTCCACCCATCAGATTTCTTCATATTACCCTGAATTTCAAAAATCACTGGTGTATATAATTGATTTGCTAGAGTACATTTATGTTATCTAATCTTCCAGTAAACTAATGGTAATACTTAAATAAAATAGTACCTTACAAGTACAAACCAATTTCTAAATATTTAATTTGTTTGAATGTGGTTCAAGGGGATACTTTTGTATTAATAAAGATAGCAATAATTTTTATTGCTATAGTTATTTTTAGGTTTAAGAATATTTCAAAAAATATATTCTAAAAATCAGCTTTTGTAGCATTTTGTATATGACCATATCTATGTGAATGTGTAGAACAGAATCATTTTCTTATCTATATGAAATATTTTTTATGTTAATTTGATGCTTTATTTAAAATATAGCTTGAAAAGCATAAGGAACTTTCAATAAACAATCTCATGGACTGAAAATGGGAAACTTGCTATTGTTCCAACTCCCACAGTAACCAAACCAGCTTTATTCACATTCCACACCAATAGCCAATGCCATTCATGGAACAAAATAATTGCTGATAGCAACAGAAATATTTCTAAACTACCCTCTTCTTTTTATTCACATCTGTTCAGCATTTGAATGAATTTTAATTTTGTTTTAGAGAATGTACTTAACTGTATATTAAGTAGCTAGGATCTGTGTGTGTGAATGAGTGAGAGAACAGCTGATTTAGGTGGCTGTAACATAATATGGCCACAGTGACTCATGCTGGTCTTTCCCTTGTAGGATAAAGTATAAGAGAACTTGCTATTAGTTTTCCAAACATAAATAGTACCCATAGTTGTGTGCCTTATCATTTTCAAATCATGAGGTGTTATTGTTAACAATACATGCTGGCGTTAAAAATAGGTACTGAATACCTAAGGTTCTTCACAAGGCTTGATTGTATTACAGTGAAAACTGCCTTTTAATTTTTGTATTTATCAGGACCATATTTTCTATGCAGAAGGAATGTAGCAATTGAGAAATAAGCTGCTTTTTAGTGTTATCTTCATGAAGAAGTATCTATAACTGGGGCTCAGAAAATCTTAAATAAAAGTCTCCATAAGACACAAAAATTTAAGAGAGAAGAGTTCATTTCACACAGCCAGGTATCTGCCAGTATTTGCTGCCTTTCCCAAGCAAAACAACTCCAATAAACTTGAGTGAGGTCATGAGCAGTAATAATCTCTTGAAGCTACTGAATGCTGAATGCTTTTTAAAGAAATGTCCCATAAAGTATGTCATATCACAAAGATAGGTCCAGTTATTACCTTTTTTTTTTCACATGAAAGACCTGAAGTTAACAGTGGTTTCAACCACATGGCTCACAGCTGAGTTGTCCTTAATTTCCCTTTCTCACATACCCCACACCCATTCCATTAGCAAGTCCTGTCAGCCCTGTCTTCAAAATATATCCCAAGTCCAACCAGTTCTTACCACTTCACTGCGGCCACCCTAGTTCAGTTGGCAACTATCGCTCTTCAGAACAGCTGCAACAGCCTCTAATTTCTCTTTCTGTATGCGTTCCCACCCTCCGACTATCCAGTGCCTACACACAGCCAGAAAGATCTTTCCAAAGTTGAAATCAGATCATGTGCCTCCTCTAGCCACAAATCCTCCAATGGCTTCCCATTACCTTCAGGACTTTTTGTGATTAGCCCCTGCCTATATCTCTGATTTTGCCTTGCTCAACTTTCTCCCCAATTCACCATCCGCCAGCCAAATTGGGTGGCATTCTGTGCTTCAAACATGCCAATCTTCCTGACTCAGGGTCTTTGTCCCCTACTCCTGCTTCTTTCTGGGATTCTTTTCCTTCAGCTCTTTTCATAATTGATTTTTTTTTTTTAAGAGACAGTATCTCGGTATGTTGGCCAAGTTGTTCTTGAGTTCTTGAACTCCTGACCTCAAGCAATTCTCCCGCCTCAGTCTCCCAAAGTGCTAGGATTACAGGCATCAGATACCGCACCCAGCCATGATTGCTTCTTTATGCTCAGTCTTGTCTCAACTCAAGTGTTACTTCCTCAAAGAGGTTCTCACCCTTAGCAAAGCAGCTCTTCCCCCATTCCTCTATCATATTGTTCTCCTTTATCTTCTTCATAACACTTATTGATATCTGAAATTGTTTTATTTATTATGTTTATCACCTCCTCAATATTAGTTATCAATCACTGCATGATTATGTAAAACTTCACAGCTTGAAACAACAACAATCATTTATTATCTCACATACTTTTTTGTGAGTTAAGAATTTGGGAGTGGCTTAGTTGGGTTGTTCTACCTCAGAGTTTCATATAAAGTTGCAGTTAGATGTCAGCCAGGGCTGCAGTCATCTGAAGACTTGACTGGGGCTAAAAAAATCTGATCTTAAGATGGCTGAGTGTGTCAGCCACCATGTGTATGGTAGGCAGGTTTATGCTGCTGACCAGACAGACGTCTCAATTCCTTGCCACATGGATTTCTCCATAGGGCTGCTGGAGTGTCCTCACTATATGGCAGTTGGATTCCCCAAGAGCAAGTGATCCCAGAGAAAGCAAGGCAGAAACCACAATGTGCTTTATTGCCTAGACTTGGAGGTAACACATGGTTGTTCCAGCACTGTCCTATAGTTTATACAGGTCATCCCTATTCAGTGTGAGAAAGGACTAGACTAGGGCATGAATATATATATATATATAGTGTGTGTGTGTGTGTATATATATATACATACTGTGTGTGTGTATATATATAGAGAGAGAGAGACAGAGAGAGACAGAGAGAGAGAAAGAGAGAGAGAGGCAAACATCATTTGGGGGGCACTTTGGATGCTGGCTTACACACCCTGGAAATCATGACTCTGTCCTGTTTAAAAATATCCCTACTGACCAGGAAAGTATCTGATGCTCAGTAAATGATGAATAGTTGACTAGCTGGTTAATGGAAGATTTGTGTCTCAGTTTCTGAGTTTGTGTTCATGCATATGTGTGTTTGTAAAAAATACTAACTGAGAGTCAAAGGAACTGAGTTCCTTCTTGGCTTTGTCCTGATTTGGTCATGTGCCCATGTATAAGTCACTTAACCGTCATGATCTTCAGTAGCTTCATCTATAAAATGGGAATAATATCTATCCTGTCTCATTCCCACATTTGTTATAAACATTGTGTAATGGAAACTTCATTCAATTTGGATTCAGAATAACAAATTCTGGATTCAAATCTCACGGTAATAAAGTTGTGTCACGTTAGTCCTCACCCTCCATTTGCTTTTTAACAGAACAAATAGGTTAAATTAGATCATCTGTAATGTTATTCAGATTCTATAGTCTCCATGGCTAATGCAACAAATGATGTAAGTTGAGGGCACTTTAGGAAACAATATTGTGTGGTTTTGCAAAGAACACTATTATTATTGCCAAAAGAGTCACAACACAAGTCAACCTGTCATTAAAGCAGCTGTTTGGCATTCTGATTGAGGGATGGGCAGGGCAGCATGGCAATGCCACACATTGTTAGAAGGGCCTAGTGGAAAATTGGAGGTGGAATTGGCAATTACTGGCAATCCTGACTTCAGTTGATCATGCTGTTGCTATCACTTCACAGGTTCCACTTCAGCTGGTTAAAACCTTGCCAATGGCCTCTGAGGTTTCTGATTTAATGGCCCAGATAATTCAAGAAAGTGTGAGGGAAAACTTTTTCACCAGGGCCCCAGAGGGCACCCTTGCACCTTTCTAGAAATGAAGGGTAACAGCTCCAACCACAAGTCAGCTGTGATTTGTGAGTACTATAAACACAGACTTATTTTAGAATTCTGGTCAGCCTCTCTCAGTCCTCGCATGTACTCATGGACCTCAGCCAAGAACAATTCCCCTCCCTAAATTGTAAGAAATCTTCAAAGGCCACCAAATCACTAAATGCAAAAGACTCTTGGTAAGACTCCTTCATCATAAGATGTCATTTAAAATTCTCTCTGCTTTTGTTTTAAAACTTGTTTATCAGAAGTCAGTAAGAATTGAGGCATTAACACCTATCACATTTGCACTTCAGGCATGTTTGTTTTTTCAATATCATTTGAAAACTAAGATTCGTAGGTTTTGCAAAAAGCAATTTTTATTTGGCATAGAGACAGTTTAACTTTGAGATCTCTCACTAATTGTTTTTCTTACCAAAATAGCTTCAACTTTGGCAATCAGAACCCACTTGGTCCTCATAGTGGACAATACACTTAGCAGCTTGTATTTTATATATATATATGGTATACATTATATATAGTACCAGAAAAGTAAATGTCTACAGAAATGTTATTGTTTGTATCTTATATGAATAACACATTTCCCATACTTCTAAGAACTCAGAAACATATCTTTCATCTGTGTTTAGAATAAACTCTGGGGTGTAAAATTCTGAACAATGATGTAACTCATACATTTGAACAAACATCTGTAAAGTGAGACAAAGTGTCATTGATTTGTTTGTGGAACTAGACCATTTGAAGTCAAGTATGTGGATCTTAGTGGCTTATTTGTCAGCATTCTTACCAGTGGTGGCTAGTTATAATAAGCTTAAAACATTCAAGCATATTAACACAGCTCTGGGCATAGGACCCAAAAGAAAACATTAGGATTCAAAGCAATACAAAACAGTGCTACCAATTACACTGCATTACACTTCTTAAATTTTTGATGCTTAATCCCTCAAAGCTACCTTGAACCATGTACTGAAGCCACCAAGAGTGTTGAATGAAAAAATCCAAAGGGATTAAGGAGTCATTTCCGCTAGAGAGAAACACGTTTTCTCAGCTGTTCTGGTTTCTATGAGGAGGGATTTTCCCTAAACACTTCTGCCCTTTTTCTGTTCCTTTACTCCCTTTCTCCTGGGGAGCAGAATAATCTATCGTACTGGGAATTTAAGGGCAAATTTGGCATGCTGAGCTCAGTTTCACCCGCCATCATTTTTGGAAGAAAGAGACCCTCTGCTCCTTCATTCTTAAATCCTATCTGGCAAGCCAACGCCCCCCACCCCACAAGCTGGGGAGGCTCACTAGGCTCCAACATTATAAATAGAGTGGATAAGTCTCTGAGGGTCAGTTAGCGGAATACTTCTGTCTCACAAAGAACAAACTTCAACTTTCCCAATATTTTGGGTTTTCATCTGTCAACATTTATCTTATACTGTGTAACAGTATCTTACAGTATCCAACAGTGTCCAACAAACCAATTAAGAGAAACGTTTCTCCACATTTTTATATCCCCCAAACCTAGCCCACACTTGCAGCTATATACTGGGTTTGAAGAAATACACGTGTTAAGAAGGTATATAGTTAAGGTTGAGACTTAAGAAAATGCTCTTTATACCATATTAAGTGAAAAGAGAGGTAAATTATTTTTTCTATATTTTGAACACTGCATTAAGCACTCATGAAAGTCCATTTTTTTGCAAATTCACAAGTATTTTATTGACTTTTATAAAAGAGTTTTCATGTTTTGGTTGGTTCTCTCCCTACTTAAATACATCTTATCATATTTTCAAATAGGTTTCCTAAGCAGAGACCTCATGCTTAATATACAACTCAGAAGAAAAAGCTATTTTGGGTAGAAAGCAAAATAGTTGTTTTATAATCAGCAAATGCAGTATCTACAATTATTGTTATTTATTTTATCCAGTCAATATGGAGATGAGCTTCCTAGTGTTTCTTCCTTATCTGTGTTTTTTTCTTCTTTACTCCATACTTTTTGCTATGCTTTGAAATTGTATTCAAAAGTCCCATTTCTTTATTTTTATTGTTATTTTCGAGACAGTCTCATTCTGTCACCTAGACTGGAGTGCAGTGGCATGATATCAGATCACTGCAACCTTCACGTCCCAGGTTCAAGCAATTCTCATGCCTCAGTCTCCCGAGTAGCTGGGATTACAGTCATCCACAACCACACTTGTCTAATTTTTGTATTTTTAGTAGAGACAGAGTTTATCCATGCTGCCCAGGCTAGTCTCAAACTCTAGGCCTCAAGTGATCTTGAGGCCTCCCAAAGTGCTGGGATTACAGGTGTGAGCCACCATGACAGCTACTGTCAGGAACTCTGACCTGAGTCAGACAGAATTTAGATGGGATTATGAAAAATTTTGAGGGCTGCCTCAATTCAAACACCTAAGTGAGTCCACGAGAATATTATTATTTGTCTTTAATATTTTTAATATTCCTGCAATTAGATTGATATCTATATAATGAAGCTATGAGAATCACATATATAGCATTGAGGTGGACTGCTCATTGCTATTATATTGAAATGAACAGAAAACTCTAGTTTTCAGGAGGAAAATTTTATATCATTCACCACCTAATGTTTCAGTTAATATTAAGGTCTAAATTTATTCATAGTTCTACCTTTTTAGCCTATATTCAGTCTACAGTCTAGTAGGAAATGTTCCGTGTAACGTGTTTGTGTGTGTTTGTGTGTGTGTGCACATGTGTTTAAAAAATAGGTGTGAATTGAGGATGCTCTAATTCAGTTTGAATGCCCGTGTCAGTGTTTTTTCAGCTTCTTCTATGGTACACCTGGGCATTTAAATCTACTTTCTCAGGCTTTACTTGAGAATCATGAGAGACTCATCATTTGCTTTCAAAGCACTCTTGCCTATTGAGTTCCTCAGCTAACTTGATTTATTCCTTAAAAGCCACAGCAGCCATCTTTTTCTTAATTTTCAGTATATAACAAGGAAAGGTGACAGATCCACAACTTTGTTTAATATTCTTCCTCTGAAACTACTTAGGATTTTGAAATTACAGAATAGGCCAAGAAGAAATATTTAAGGTGATTTGTTTCAAGGGGGAAATGGACAGGATACAGCAGGACCCAACATGAAATGGATAAAAGAAAGGGGAAATGAACAAATGGAAGATGCTTTGGATTAAGAAGTAAAAGTAGAAATTAGGTGACAAAGACCTTTCATCAGAGAGTTAATAATTTTTAATCTACTTAGACTATAAGGAGAAATGTGAGGTTCTTTTAAAGCAGTTTTCATTTCATTCACTATGCCAAGATTTTTGTTTCTTTTATTATATGATTATTATTTATTATGAAAGAGCATTAAAACATTAAAGGAATTTCTAAACATAAAAACACTGTTTCCCATTACCCTAACACACTGAACATTTGTGTCACTTCCTTGAGCCATCCTCTTCCACCCTCAGACCAGATCAGGTACCCTTTTAAAGCTCTCTATATTTGTTTTCACAAATTTAGTCCAGTTGAACATGAAATTTTTACCCTTGATTGTATGCCCAGCATCTAACATTGTGTGTGACACACAGTAGGTATTCAATATTTTGATAAAAATGAATGTTGAATAAATATTCCTCTTAATTATTCATCCTTGAACTCCATATGTCCTAATGCCTCACCAGTTTATAGATATAAATGAAAACATTTAAATCATTAAACTGAATTTCATTAGCTTTAAGGCCTCACTTGCTCATGAAGGAGTTCCTGGTTCCTAAAATATCCCTCTTAAATATTTAAATTCCCAAGATTCTTTCCCTGGTCTCTGCTGCTCCAAAGAACAAGTCTCTGTCAATCCTACCAGCACCAAGGATCTCAATGCCATATGGAAAAAGAAAAACAGTTTCTTCCTCCCTCCGTCTGCACTTTGATGTCCTCAGTTACAAATGCCCCACAATAATCCCACTTGGTCTCTGATATGTTACAAAGCTTAACGGGCACACAGTCCCTTCCTCTCAATGGTAAACCCATGCTGGCAGATAAGAGTCAATGGACTCCATATGAGTCGATCAGTTCAGACAGCAGAGAGAAAACGGTGTCTTCTAGTCTGCATGCCGGCTTTTATACCTATGCGTTTAGGAGACCTGTTTACCCAGCAGTTTTGTCTTAATAAGCACATACTTGGTATGTTGTTAGGGGGTCTGATTTTTGTTTTGTTCCCATCACTGTACTTAACTATAATCTGAAGATTTTTGTAATCCCCTAATGGTATCTCTGGAAGATGTAACTTTCTGGTCCCTTTTAGATATTAGAACAGCCTCATTCAACTCTTCACATTTCAAATTCTACTGTTGTATTTCTTCTTCCCCACAGCTAAGGCTTAATCTTCAACCAGAGGGTGTGGGGGCGGAGGGTCTGCAGTTCTTAAGAGGCATGGTCTGCTCTTTTACTCATCCCATCCCTCTTCCAGCGAGTTGTCACTTGGGAAGAAGAAATAGAAGAAATGGCAGGGGTCATACAAAGCTGGCTGCCCAGTGCTGGGGGAAGGTGACCCTAGAATCTATTCCTCGAAGTCTCCACCAATGTGAGACTCTCTGCATAACTGTTGCTATGCATAATTTTTTAGGGGCACTCTTCAGCTTTGCTGTGGTCTCTCCTTCACTTAATAACCCCTCAGAGAGGATCGACCACATTTCCTTTTGGCTACAACAGGGACCTATGCCTCCAAACCCCTCCATAAGTGGGGGCATCATCTGAACAGCTCCATATCATCCATATCTTCTGCTGCCTCTCTTTCTAAGTGTTATGCACCTTCTTTTGTTGTTGTTGTTGTTGTTGTTGTTGTTTCTTTGAGACAGGATCTTGAGCCATGGCAGCTCCTGAGGTCCTTGTGTGGGACCAGTGATGGACCAGGAGTTTAGTCCATCAGGTGACCATGTTCCTTTCATGTTCCTCCCATGTATCCTACAACCCTGGTTACTCCACTGATTCAGCTACTCCAGTGAGGCTTCTGTCCTATGAAATAACCAGGTGAGAAATAAGCACCAGTCTTCACATTCACATTTGGACCCCTAACTCCAGGGAACAAACACCAAGATCTCCTGAGATCTCCCTCACCTTCTGTCTCGGGGAATGTGTCAGGTGGCTATTCCAGTTCTGCAGCTCAATAAACACTCAGTCAAGAATGAGATGCCTGTTGTCCCCTTCTCGCAATCACAATTTCTCTTCAAATCTCTCTCCCTCTTTGCTTTTGTTGAAGGGAGAGTCAGCTGCCTATGAAAATGCATGCTCCCCATTCGTGATGTACATATGTCTCTAAGAGACCATGATCCATTCAGAGACTGTGTTTCCCAGCCCCACTGGCATGTAGGTAGGACCATGCAACTTGGTCTTACCAACAAAACACAAATGAAGGTGATGTATCTGCCCCAGGCCCAAACCTTTAAGATGCTAGTAACTTCTCTCTGGTCTCTTCCGCAGTTGGATGAAGAGGACTTTAATGCCCTGGGGGATGGTCAAGATACAGAATGCAAGAAGCTTTGATTCCTAATTGAGTCCATAGAGAAAAGTCATTGCTGACCAATAACACACACGTGGATTTTATGTGAGCAAACAATAAACCACTATTGTGTTAAGCCTATTCTACATTCTGTTAACAGTACCCAGAAGTACCCCAAATAATATACGTAGGCCAGGCACGGTGGCTCTCGTCTGTAATCCCAGCATTTTGGGAGGCTAAGGCCGGCAGATCATGAGGTCAGGAGTTCGAGACCAGCCTGGCCAACATGATGAAACCCTGTCTCTACTAAAAATACAAAAATTAGCCGGGCATGGTGGCGGGCACCTGTAATAATCACAACTATTTGGGAGGCTGAGGCAGAAGAATCGCTTGAATCTGTGAGGCAGAGGTTGCAGTGAGCCAAGATCCTGCCACTGCATTTCAGCCTGGGCAACAGAGCAAGACTCGGTCTCAAAAAAAGAAAAAAGAAATATATATGTGTGTGTGTGTGTGTGTGTGTGTGTGTGTGTGTAATACATGTGTGAGAGAAGATAAAGAGTTTTGAGGTAGTCACTGGAGCTTACAAGGCCAGACTTCTAAATGAGTTATAGAGATGCCTAGAGCCAATTGTTAGATATTTTCTTTGAAATACAGGTCATGAATTGGCCTTTATTTCATCAGCTTTGAGCCCTACTCATTGTCATCATCACAATCATTGTTACCACCTCACAGCTAAACTTTGCATGCCAGAAACCATTCTTATCATGTTATATGTATTAGCTTATTTAATTTTCACACAACCACATTTTGAAGATGAAGAACTGAAGCACAAAGAAGTTTGTGGAATCTGCTGAAGGTTACATCAGGAAGTGGTGCAACCAGGACTCAAACCCAGGTAGTCTTGTTCTAAAGCCCAAGTTTTTAACAACTAATGTAAACAGTCTACAACTTCAAAGTACTCTCACAGGATCCAGGACTTTGAAAACAGTCCTAGTCGGCATCTTCTGCTATGTGTATCTTTACGTAGTTTTATGGTAGTTATATAACTCGTGGTTTCCCTACACCACATGTAGTAAATATACATATTAAAAATGCAGTGGCCAAATAGGTATTCTCCCATTTAATTCAGTAACCATATGTTTCCAAGTGGCCATGCCATTCCTCTCTTCTGTCCAGTTGCATCTGTTCTGACCACAGCTTGAGTCTCTGTAACAGAAATGAGTCTGGTCTCACTTCTATGCCAGCCTTTACTGCTCTGAATAGAAAAATGGTTCTGCTCTTAACATTATAAAAACTTCTTTTTAGAATTCAAGAAAGTTCTTCCCTTCTTTGTATCTCTCTCTCTCTCTCTCTCTCTCACACACACACACACACACACACACACACATTGTTCAGTTCATTTATGTGACTTCTTTTCCATTTTCAGCTTCACTTTAAACTTGGCACAAGTGCTTGGGAATGGGGAAAAAAGCTATGGAAAGAGGTTGAGTTTGAAGAAAATCCAAGTGGTATTGGCTAAATATTGCAATCAAAATGGCTTCTACCCTTGCCTCCTGTCTTCACCCCTCACCCAAATCTCTATCAGTGTCTCTGCACCAAGCTTATGAATCAAGGTGCTCTCTCTGGCTTATTTGGTGAACTCCCCAGTAGCAACATGTGCAGCCCTTGTGCCCTCTCCATCCTCTCTAGCCCGTATTTCTTTTGAGTCTCAGTCACGGGACCAGTCACAAACTCCAATATATTCAACTATTGCCTCTCTGGAAGAGCTATTTAAGTTGTCATGGAAATAGAATCCCCAACAGCACTGATTCCCCGGTTAGTCCATCTAAAAAAATAGAGAATATTTTGATTAAGCTGAATTCAAAGCAGCCCCCACAGCTAAAGTCCTTACTCTGGAACTATGGCTGTGATTTTAACCTTAAAGTAGAGAAAACTCTCTACTCTGCTTTCTTTTACATTATTTCATGGTAACCTTTCATGTATCAGCATTGGCTTTCTAGTTTTTATTTTAATAGTTTCATTCCATCACAAAGTTTGAAAATAACATATGTAATTATTCTTTTGTTAATAAACATTTAGGATGTTTGGGGTCCCATTTCAGTTTATTTTCGCTAAGAAAAAAAATTACCACTATGGTATTTTCAAAAAAATTATTGAAATATTAATCCTGGTTCTCTAGGGGAAAAGTACCTTTATGAAGTAATAATTTCCTACAGGATCTCAGTATCAGCTAGTGGCTTCAAGGCTGAGTCTATAAAACTATGTGTGGTGGACTGGGCGCGGTGGCTCACGCCTGTAATCCCAGCACTTTGGGAGGCCGAGACGGGTGGATCACGAGGTCAGGAGATCGAGACATCCTGGCTAACACGGTGAAACCCCATCTCTACTAAAAATACAAAAAATTAGCTGGGCGTGGTGGCAGGAGCCTGTAGTCCCAGCTACTGGGGAGGCTGAGGCAGGAGAATGGCATGAACCTGGGAGGCAGAGCTTGCAGTGAGCCGAGATTGTGCCACTGCACTCCAGTCTGGGTGACAGAGCCAGACTCCATCTCAAAACAAACAAACAAACAAGCAAAACTATGTGTGGTAAGTTTAAAGGTACCTATTTGTTAAATTATAAACTTATGAACAAGATTTTTCAGACTATATTTACCTGGGGATTCTGGGTCTTCTGAAGAGGTCAATAATTGTGAGAATTGCTTGATAATTCAAGTATTCCTGGAATTTCCAGCCCTGGAATTTCCAGCGTGTTATGAAGTTTGATTATTAAACCTAACTTTGGCAAAGAAGGCAATGATGTTTTTTGCAATCTTTTGCTGTTACTACCTTCTCCCCAACTGCACTGAGGTTTTTATGTTGAAGAACCATGGAGCTTGAATAAACTCAGCAGAAGACTCAGCAATAAGAGGCCTCACCGAGCCAAAGGAGCATGGCCCCTGGGTCCAAGGCCCAAGGTGAGCAAGAAGAAGAGGAAACTGAATCTTCTATGGGACCCCATTTTAAGAAGAATGTGGTTAAGATACAAAAGTTGTAGCTGGAAAAGCAATGCAGAGGGTAAAGTCTCATGTGAAAAGCAAGGGTAAAAATGGAAGAAACACGTGATAGGATCGGAACTGCAAAAAATGGAGAGTTAGTCAAGATGGAGCATTCAGAACAGGTATAAGAAACAGCTTTACGGTGGCTATTGCAACTTAAAAAAACCATGGCCTGACACTCTGTTAACAAGTATTATTACAAGTTAATGATAATCTAGTTACATAATAATAAACTGAAGATTATAGAGGATCTAAATATGCGTCTAAGTGCTAAAAAACATAATATTTCATCAAATCTAAGATGCTATTGTGTGTAAGATGTATCTGAATGTTAGATGGTTAAGATGTGGAATCAGGTGTGACTTAGAATCTAAGATTATCTTAGATTATCTTAGATAATCTGGTAAAGTGAATTATCTTCCATATAATTTAAAATGCCAGATATTTTATTCTACCATGATTCTTTGAAAGCGGCAGAATGTATAGTATATTTTGTAGTTATGTACTCATTCCACAGATTATTTAATAAATCCCTGAAGTGAAATACACTACGCAACAATCTCTAAAGGCAGAGAATTAAAGGGTGACATGGATCATGTTTTCCCGGATCAAATTGTTTTGTAATAATTTGATCAAATACCCTATCTACAAATACCATATGTTTTGTTATCTTAGGATGGGCTGGGCCTTAATGGTCTCAAATTGACCCTCAAATCTCAGTAGAGTAACCCAACAAAGGTTTTATTCTAGATCAGCTCACATCACAGTCTGATGCTGTCAGGAAGCCTTTGGAGTGACACAGTCTGGAACATAGAGTCTCCTGGGCTGCTACAGCAGGGAAGAGACATGGAGGGAACCCACTGAGACCATTAGCAGCCTTGGCCTGAAGCTCACTTTGTTCCTCTGCTCGTGGTCATTGGTGGAGCGTTCATCTAGGCCAATTGAACTGCAAGAGAAGCTGGGGACTATTGAAAATCAGAATAGAGATTTCTGAACACTGTTTCTGGGATAGGAGTAGTTAATCAAATGGCTTTACTTGGACAGACATCCTCTAAACACCATGTGTTTTCATGAAGCAATCAACGAGGAAGTTGCCTGACTCCATGATTAACATCTGTGCTCCACGTTTGCCCTCCTCGATATATCTTTCTGAAAATAAGTGGCATCTTCTTCTAGTTTAACAGTTTATAAATAACATGCTCTTTTGTAAAAATAAAATATAATTTATTTAAAATAATCTCATTAAGCATAAACATCACTTTTGAAGTATCGTAGACAAAATATTTAGAACCATATAAAAACTATAACTATGGCTATGTAAGCTCCCTTTCAATCTCAGACTTTAAAGATTTAAACATACAGCACAACAAATAACATTAGGTATGACAAAGCCACTGCATCCCCAGGCCCGGGGAGTACCATTTGTGTGTTCTGGGAGTGAGTGGAGTGTGAAGGGTCATCCGAAAAGAGCAAGGCAAGCCTACCCTTGGAGTTGTAGGACACAGCAGCCCAGCGTGGAAACCTGAAAAAAAATACTCATTTTAATCTTTATTGAAAAACATTATCTGCCTTGAAACTATAATTATGGACTCTCAAGGAAAGAGCAACTTATGGAATAAAATTAGAGAGGATTTTTGCCTAAAACACTGTATTTGAAATGACATAAAAATGAATGAATAAAGGAATTTAGATGCTGGCCTGAAAATGTAAGCAAGAAATAAGTGAAAACAGGAACATAGTCCCTAGTATTTTAGAACAAGGCCAGGAAAATGGAGATTTTAACAGCAGAAACCATTAAAATTTTTGATACTGCACCACAAGAAAGTGGAAGCTTCCCCACTCTTGAATTGTTTCAACTGCCTTCTTTCTTTCTTTCGTTTGTTGTTTGTTTGTTTTAGAGACAGGGTGTCATTCTCTCACCCTGGCAGGAGTGCAGGGTGCCATCATAGCTCCCCGCAGCCTTGAACTCCTAGACTCGAGTGGTCCTCCCACCTCAGCCTCCCAAAATGCTGGGATTACAGGTGTGAGCCACAATGCCCAGCCACTTTCAATTATTTTCTATTGCTCTCTCTCTAGTCTGATTATATATTGCTACTAATTTTTAACAAACATTCCAGAGTTTTGCATTTAAATGAATGTTGTTTCAGTTTGAGTAGTCCTCTTGAGAGACTGTGGGTTAATTTGATTGATGTTATCATTGTCCAAATATTTTTGGAAACTCCTCTTTTGGAATTGCCTTCAAAGTCAACATCACATACTTTGGAATAGTGACAAATCAATGTCCTAAAAGGCAGACTCTTATTTGAAGCCACCAAATGTTCTTTGAAGTTAAGTTTATTACCTAAAGGAAATTATCCAGCTTATTAATATCACTTTAAATTCTAAGATATATATATAAGAAGATATGACCTTAATAGTAGTTATGATTTTATGCAACCTACACACCGTTATGAAAGATACTTTGATAAAATGTTTTGAGCAAAAATAACTAATGTTAATGTTGTTGGTAGCTATCATTCCATGGAATTCTCTACAAAGTCACCTATATTTACTTAAAATCCTTTTTTGACTTTTTAAAAATTATACTTTATGTTTTCAGGTACAAATTCTCTGTTTGAGTATTCTAACCAAATAAGGCCAGATGACTTATTGACTCTTCCATCAGTTTTTTAAATTATGGTGTCATTTTGTATTTCCACTACCTTAAAATAACTATATAACCAAATTAAACTCATTGGGATTTTATATTCAATTAACATTAACAGTTATTTTTTTAAAAGATAGTTTTGTAATAGTTTTAAAAAGCATGATTTGAAAGGAAAAAGCAATAGATTTGGGGTACCTAATCAATGCCAGGCACTCAGCCTAACTGAACCCAGAAGATAATTGGAGTGGGGAGAACCCAAGCCAAGTGTGTACTTAGATCTTCCTTTTAGATGAGGGCACAGTGGGCCCTTTCAAACCAGGATGGGACAGACCTTCCTGGGTGCCCTGTTGATTTCTCCCTCAAACCACACAGCAAAAGTTACCTCCCACGGGGAAGGTGCCATAGGAAGACCTGATTTCCCACCACCAATGCTGCTGAAGCTCAGGCTTGTTGGTTGTTTGGTTTTAGAGACAGGGTCTGGCTCTGTTGCCCAGGCTGGAGTACAGTGGTGTGATCATAGCTGACTGCAGCCTCCAACTCCTGGGCTCAAGTGATCCTCCTGCTTCAGCTTTCCACATTCCACCTGCTGGGATTACAAGTGTGAGTTGCCACACTGGGCCTGAAACAGAGACTTAATGTCCCAATCATGGCCACTGGATACTGACAGAAAAATTTCTGTGTATGGATGGGAAGGGTGAGGCTTGGTAGGCATAGCTTTTGAGACAGGAAGAGGAAGCCCCACTCTTTTCTTTCCCAGAAAGAAGAAAAAGATTTGGGGAAAGCCAGGAGAATCTCAGAGTCCTGCCACTCAAAACTAACCATCCTGTATAATGCATAAAAATCTCATTATTTTTATTTTTATTTATTTATTTTTTATTTATTTACTTATTTTTTTTGAGACAGAGTCTTGCTCTGTTGCCCAGGCTGGAGTGCAGTGGTGCGATCTTGGCCACTCCCGGGTTCAAGCAATTCTCCTGCCTCAGCCTCCTGAATAGCTGGGATTACAGGCAGGCGCCACCACTCACAGCTAATTTTTGTATTTTTAGTAGAGACGGGATTTCACCATGTTGGCCAAGCTGATCTCGAACTCCTGACCTTGTGCTCCACCCGCCTTGGTTTCCCAAAGTGCTGGGATTACAGGCGTGAGCCACCGTGCCCGGCCATCATTATTTTTAATAGATCCATAATGTCCCATATTGTGACCATACCATAATTTATTCAACTTGTAATGAACATTCAACTTGTTTTCAGGTTTTTGCGACCTGAAAAATCACCTGTTTATTATAGAGCTTTAACTTTACAAGTAATAAGCCCTTTAATAGACATGTGTTTATGTACTGGTAATTCCTAAATTGGGATTGCTAAGTAAAAGTGTATGATATTTTAAATTGTAATAGCCATTGCCAGTTTAATTTCGTAAAATGTTTGAGCAATTCACACTCCTAGAAACTAGGTAGAGGGCCTACTTCACTAATGTTGGACAGTGTTACCTTTTCTTCTTTAAATTTTTGCTTATCTGATGTGTGAAATAGTCCGTCTAATTTTTTTATATTTTGCATTTCCTTGATTCACTAGTGAAAAATAAAATGTTTGTGGCCCATTTTCTTTTCTTTATTTACAACTTCTTTTAGTAGTCATTTGCATATTAGGGATATCACTTATATGTCTTTCGAAGGCATTCTGATTGCATATATTTTTCCCAATCCATTGTTTTGTATAAGATATGTCTTTAAAAACACACAAATACACACACACACACACAGTCATGCACTGCATAATGACATTTCAGTTAATGATGGGCCTCTTATACGATGGTGGTCCCATAAGATTCTTGGTCCTATAAGATTACGATACTGTATTTTTGCACTACCTTTTCTATATTCAGATATGTTTATATATAAAAAACTTACCACTGTGTTACAACTGCATACAGTATTCAGTAAAGACACAAGCTGTAAAGATTTATACCCTAGGAGCAATAGGCTATGCATATAGGCATGTAGTAGGCTATACCATCTAAGTTTGTGTAAGTACTCTATGATGTTCGCACAGTGGTGGAATCACTTGATGATGTATTTCTCAAAATTTATCCCCATTGTTAAGCAATGCATGACTATATATGTATATATGTACACATATATATATTCCTACATTCTAATCCAGTTAAACATAACCATGTTTTCTTGCTAAGTTTCCCAGCTACCTTAACATCTCTCTTGATCAAAATTGTACAAGTATTTTTAAATATTTTGTTTTATTTTTAATTTTTACATTTTGCTTATATTAAAATTTCATTTCAAGATATGTTCAAGGAGGAACACCCTAGAACCTTGTAAGTTCCACTAATTTCCAATGCATCTTTAGGTCATTTCTTCCTCACAAATCACCCCTTTCTCATCCAAATACTTCTCCTGTTTCCATCAATATACTTGGAAATAACAAACCACTTTTCTTTTAAAATAGTGAATCCAAAATTTGCTTTGAATTTTCCTCAATTAATTAAAATAAATGTACTTCAACAAGCACTCTCTATTGCTGTCTGCTGTGCAGCCAGTGTCGGGGAAACTCTGGCGGAGATACGGATAGGGGAAAATGTGACATGGCCATTTTCCACAGGGCACTTCCAAACTTGATGATAAGATGTTCTTTTTTAGACTAAAGCTCTACGAAGTTTACAGTTCAGCTTTATATCAAGGGACCAATTTTTCACACACTAATCGTCATGTAAAATTTGGTGGTGAAGAGGGAAATGGCAGAAAAATTTTGTGAAGTCAGGGTTGTCTCTTTTGTTCTCTTGTGGGAAAAACAAAAAACAAAATAAAATGTGACTGTTGCTTCCTTCCCCCACATCCCAAACTCTATGTGGTTTAGAGGAAGGAAGTGTTCAGGAGAGAAATCAGTTTCCTAAAGTTTTTACAACCAAAAGATTTAAGGGATTGAATTTTTTTTTTTTTCTAAAATAACAACTGCAAACGGATATTTATATAAAGAGTTAGGTCAAACCTAAGAACTAAGAGTTTATTTTTAGATTTCTGCTTGGCCAAGGGGGAAATATGGTAAATGAGCCTCATGTTCTTAAATGGGCATGCAGTGGAACTCAAAAGATTTCAGAACTCTGAGAAAAGGCGCTTAAGAACATCAGTTTCCGCAGGCATTATTAGAAACCCCTAGACAATAACAATATTGCTACGGGTTTTCTTCCTTCCCCTCGGCCCCCAAAGTTACTTTCAGTTTTAGTGATCCGGTCTCCACATTCTTGAAGATACCAAAACAAAAAGAATAAAGATTATGTAAACATAGAAGATATAAATAGAATGTCAAGTGACTAGCTGCACAGGTGGTGAAGCTGTCCTTTCTGTGGGGCAGCCACCAGTCCTGTGTGGCTATGAAGCATTTAAATGTGGCAAGTCAAATTGAGATCTGCAGAAACATTTAGTACACATTGGATTTAAAAATGAAGTATGAAAAAATACAAAATATCTCTTTGAAATGTTTATATTGATTACATATTGAAATGGTCGTATTTTAGACATAGTTTGTTCTATAAAATATATTATTAAAATTAATTACACCTGTTTCTTTTTTCCTTTTTGAAGTGTGACTACAAGAACATTTAAAATTGCATCTGTAACTCAGAAAATCTTTCTATTATATAACAGTGCTAGAGTATTGAAATTAAGAGCTGGGCTCTGAAGTAACCCTACTTGGATTCATAGTTGGGCTACTGATAACACAGGCCGGGTGACCTTGGGTAAGTTACATAGGCAATCTATGCATCAAGTTTCATATTTATAAAACTGTGAAGGATAAAAGCTTTCCTATTTCAGAGGGCTGTTTGAGCATGAAGCGTTCAGAGCCTGGCACAGTGTAAGAATTCACTAAGGCTTGGTTCTGTTATTCTTACTTCAGAATCCAAAAAAGCAAACACTTTTTTCTGGAACAGAGAAGCTCTAAAAATAAACAAAAAAAATTAAAATCAGAAATTTGATGCCTCCCCCACCTTCCTTCCCCATTCTTTGCAGCCAGTTTATCATATTGAGGGAAAAAATCAAACTATCCTTCTAAAACAAAATATTTTCAAGATATGAGATTGTCTGTTAGGTATTTTTTACCCCCTACAGCTGTGCCCAGTTCTCTGAGAAGACCAATGCAATTGGAGAAAACTATAGATTTTTCCTTTCTATTAATACATCTCATACAGAATTATTGGCTATAGTATTGGATCTGACTTTAGAAAAAATAAGAGCATGTATCTGATGCCCCTGACATCATGGAAGTGAGCCTGAAAATAATAATAGTTACAAGGCATAACTTGAAGTTATTGTGGGTTCAGTTCTAGCCCACTGCAATACAATAGACATCACAATAAAAGGAGCCATACTATTTTTTTTTGGTTTCCCAATGCATTTAAAAGTCATGTTCATACTATACTGCAATCTATTAAGTGTGCAATAGCATTATGTCTAAAAAATGTACATATGTTAATTTTAGAATACTTTATTGCTAAAAAATTCTAATGATCATCTGAGCTTTGAATGAGTCCTAATCTTTTGCTGGTGGAGGGTCATGCCTCGACGACCACTGCTGATCAGGGTGGTGGTTGCTAAAAGTTGGGGTGGCTACAGCACTTTTTAAAAATAAGACAACAATGAAGTTTGTCACATTGAATTTCCCTTTCACAAAAGATTTCTCTGTAGTGTTTGATGCTGTTTGATAACATTTTACCCACAGGAGAACTTCTTTCAAAATTGGAGTCAATCCTCTTAAACCCTGCCACTGCTTTATCAACTAAGTTTATGTAATATTCTAAATTCCTTGTTGTTATTTCGACAGTGTTCACAGCATCTTCACCAAGAGTAGATTCTATCTCAAGAAACCACTTTCTTTGCTCAGCCATAAGAAGCAACTCCTTATCCATTCAAGTTTTAACATGAGATTGAAGGAATTCAGTCCAATCTTCAAGCTGCACTTATAATATCAGTTCTCTTGCTATTTCCACCACGTCTACAGTTCCTTCCCACACTGAAGTCTTGAACCCTCAAAAGCATCCATGGAGGTTGAAATCAACTTCTTCCAAACTCCTGTTAATGTTGATATTTTGACCTCCTCCCATATATTACGAATGGTCTTATTGACATCTAGAATGGAAAATCCTTTCCAAAAGGTTTCCAATTTGCCCAGATCCATTGCAAAATCACTATCTATGGCAGCTATAGTCTTATGAAATGCCTTTCTTAAACAATAAGACTTGAAAGTCAAAATTACTACTTGACCCATGGGCTGCAGAAAGGATGCTGTGTTAGCAGGCATGAAAATAACATTCATCTCCTTATACACCTCCATCAGAGGTCTTAGGTGACCAGGTGCATGGTCAATGAGCAGTAATGTTTTGAAAGGAATCTTTTTTTCTGAGCAATGTGTCTCAACAGTGAGATGAAGATATTCAGTAAACTATGCTGTAAACAGACTTCCTTCATCTAGGCTTTGTTGTTCCACTTATAAAGCACAGGCAGAATAGATTTAGCATAATTATTAAGGGCCCTCAGTTTTTTGGAATGGCAAATGAGCATTGGCATCAACTTAAAGTCACCAAGTTGCATTAGCCCCTAACAAGAGAGTCAGCCTATTCTGTGGAGATTTGAAACCAGGCATTGACTTATTTTCTCTACCTATAGGAGCCCTAGATGGCATCTTCCAATAGAGGGCTGTTTTATCTTCTTTGAAAATCTGTTGTTTAGTGTAGCCACGTTCATAAATTATCTTAGCTAGATCTTCTGAATAACTTGCTATAGTTTCTATGTCAGCACTTTTTGCTTCACACTACCCTTCTATGTTATAAAGATGGTTTCTTTTCTTAGATCTCATGAGCCAACCTCTGTTAGCTTCAAACTTTTCTTCTGCAGCTTTCTTATCTCTCTCAGCCTTCACAGAACTGAAGAGTTGGGGCCTTGATCTGGATTAAGCTTTTGTTTAACAGAATGCTGGGGCTGTTTCAATCTTCTCTCCAGACCACTCAAACTTTCTCCATACCAGCATTAAGACTGTTTTTCTTTCTTGGCATTCATGTGTTCACTAGAGTAACATGTTTAATTTCCTTCAAAAACTTTTTCTTTATGTTCACAACCTGACTAGCTGGTGCAAGGGACCTAGCTTTTGACCTGTCTTAGCTTTCAACATGCCTTCCTCGCTGAGCTTAATCATTTCTAGCTTTTATTTAAATAAGAGAAGTTCAACTCTTCCTTTCCCTTAAACACTTAGAAGCCATTGTACGGTTATTAATAGGCCAATATCAGTATTGTTGTGTCTCAGGGAGGCCTGAGGAGAGGGAGAGAGATGGGGAAATGGCCAGTTAGTGGAGCAGTGAGAACACACACGACAATGATCCATTATGTTAATCAATTATGGCAGTTTGTGATGCCCCAGAACTATTACAATAGTAATATCAAAGATCACTGATCACAGATCACCATAATATTATAAAATAATTTTTATTCAAATAATAATTTAATCAAAATTATTTGAAGATTATTATTAATTTATTCAAAATTATTTCATATAAGTAATTTCA
This sequence comes from Macaca nemestrina, assembly GCF_043159975.1. Classification (NCBI taxonomy): domain Eukaryota; kingdom Metazoa; phylum Chordata; class Mammalia; order Primates; family Cercopithecidae; genus Macaca; species Macaca nemestrina. The sequence goes on from NC_092129.1 coordinate 114,570,540, forward strand.
AAATTTTCAATATTATTAAAATATTTCACTAGTTACCAATATGTGACAGAGAGACATGCAGTGAGTACATGCTGTTGGAAAAATAGCACCAACAGACTTGAACAATGAAAAGTTACCACAAATCTTCAATTTGTAAAAAACACAGTATCTGTGAAGCCCAAGAAAGGAAAGCACAAGAAAACAAGGTATGCCTGTACTTCTGCAGAGCTTTTTCTACTTGTGAAGCATTACGCCAAAGTGCTTTACATGTTTTGTCTCATTTAAATTCATACAACAATCCACTGAAATAAGTAGTATTACTTTCTTCATTTGATGGTGAGATAGTATCTTGGAGAGGTTAAGTAATTGCTGGAGGTCACATAGTTCATGACAGGGTAAAGATTAGGTCTAATCTGGGTCTACTAAAGACATATATTGCTAGGGGGTCTTATTATTCTCAGACAACTATCAACTGGTCTGCACAGATCACAGCCTCGTGGAGAAAAAAAAAATGCTCTTGTCCTGTAGCAAGGATATTACGTAAGTGAAAGAGAAATAGTTATTAGGATCATCACATTGTTTCTGCTAGAGCATGACTTCAGAAATTAAGTTATTTTCATAATTTCTTGCAGCTCACTCTCTGTGATGGTGATGTTTTTGAGATAATTTCACAGTATATAATGTAACACTTAGCATATAGTTACTGCTTATTTAATGATTGTTGAATAAATAATCGTATGAGTATGTGTGCCACTAGCTTTTCCTAACCGGAGCTTGTCATCTGAACAAAGCACAAAAATGTTCTGAGTGATTATTTACTCAATCCTTTCAAGTATTCATATAGTGAATACCATTCAAGATCCACAGGAGATAAGTTAATTTATTACATGCAATAGATGCCTTAAGACAATGGGGCTTAATTCCCTCTTGGAATCCTATAAAGAACTATGTTTAAATTAATCCATGGTCTTTGAGGGTTACCTTAACTTTAGTCAGGGGTGGCAAACTACAGCCTGTGCCAAATATGACCTATAGACTGTTTTTATAAGACCTCTGAGCTAAGAAATCTTCTAAAATTTTTAAAGGCTTATTTTAAAAATAGAAAGAAGAGTAAGCAACACAAGTCATATGTAGCTTACAATGGCTAAAAGATGTACTATCTGACTCTTTTCAGAAAAAAAAAATAATAATAACCTCTGTTTTTGGTCATAGTACCTATATATCCAAGCGGAGCAACAGCTAACTTAACTGTTATTATTTGAGAAGCCCCCTAAGACACACAGCCTATAAAGTGTTTGCTACCAGTCTGTCTTCAGATATAACATTCATACTTGTTTTCACTTGTACACTGAGCATAAAAACAGCAACCTTGCCACCCTCATCCTCCACTGAAGGCCCTTGCACAGCAGTATGGCATAGTAAGTAATGTCACAGACTCAGAGTGACATGAGTACCAATTTCACCTTTTATTAGATATTGCTTATTAGGTGAGAAAATTGGACATGTCAGAGATAATTCCTTCATTCATCAGTAATTTGCACAGCAGAGTCTCATAAATAATGCTTCTTGTACATACCAATGTGTGTTGGATATCTATTGCTGTGTATCAAATGACCCTGAAATGTAGTAGCTGAATAAAACGACATTTACTGTCTCACAGTTTTGTGGTTCAGGAATCCAGGCATGGCTTAGCTGGGTCCTCTATCTAGCTCATGGTCTCTTACAGGATAAAATCGAGGTGTCAGCTGTATCTACAGTCATCTCAAGATTCAGCTGGGATAAGATCTGATTCCAAGATCATTCACCAGTTGCTGGCAGGATTCAGGTCCTTGGCAGCTGTTGTCAGAGGCTGCCACCAGTTCTCTGCCATATGAGCTTTTCCATAGGGTAATTCAGAATACTTCAGTTAGTTTCCTTAAACTGAGGAAGCAAGAGAGAGCAAGAGAATGCCATCAAGACAGAAGTCACAGTCTCTTGTAAACTAATTTCAGAAGGGATATCCCATCACCTTTGTTGTATTCTATTCATTAAAAGCAAGTTACTAAGTCTAGCCCACACTCAAGGGGAGGAGACTACAGAATCTTATTACCAGGAGGTGGGGATTGTTGGTTACCATCCTAGAAGGCTGCCCAATACACCATGATTGTCATGAGCGTGGAGTACATAGGGTGGAAACATATTCAGGATATTACCAGAAAAAAATGCAAAAACTATTTGGAATATATCAGCATCTCAAGGAAGGCATGTGTTGTACATCACAGCTCTGCAGTAAAACAGAAGTGAACATACTCCTTTGTTCTGTGACTTACAAACTATGTATTCTTGGGTAAGATACTTTATGTCTCTGAGTCTCTGTAAAACCTACCTTGCAGAATAGACGTAAAGATTAAAATAGATAAGACCAAAAACACCCAGCACGGTACCTAGCAAATGGTATATGATCAATAACAATAGCTACCATTATTTTCCTTCTTAAATATATCTTGTCAATCCAACTAGAAATCAATATTTTTAAAACCATATAGCTCTGTATAAAGACAATGGTATCTAGGAATGATGTTTCAATGAAAACAGTGTTGCAATAAAAATAATATCTTACATTAGTTTAGCATTTTGCACTCAACAAAGTGTTTTCACAAACTTTATCTTACTTGATCCTCACAAGGCGTGTGAAGGCAGTTTGGGCCTTATCAAGGCTCATCTTTGTAAACCAGGAAAACTAAGAAACAGAAAGGTTAAATAAATTACCCAGGACTGCACAATAAATCAGTGTATCAGGACAAGGATCTCTGAAAAAAAAAATGTGGAAGGGATTAGGAGTGTCTGGTGGTGGGAGGACCAAAATCATACTGAAACCAGAAGTACCAGTAAGGCAGGGGGCCACTTAAATCCAGAGAGGTCTACACTCCACGGATGGAGTAAACCTGTGAGTCAGCAGTCAGGAAGGCGAGGGCAGTCAGAGCTTGCCCTGATCAGAGCTCAGGGCAAATATGTGAAAGAAAAAAAAAAAGCCAGAGCTCAGGGCAACTATGTGAAAGAAAAAAAAAGCACTAAGAGAATGACCATGTTGCCAAAGCAGAAGAACAAGGCGAGGGAAGGTCAGGCAAGGCTGATTTTCAAAATTTTTGTCAGATAAATTTATTTCATTAAATTGATTGAAAACTATAAAAAGACATCAGAAAAGCAGTCAGGAACCTGTAAATCAGGGGAGGATGTAGGCAGCAGGGGGAGGGAATCAGGAAAGGGATTTGGAATGGCACTGACAATCAAATTCATGCCCCACTAAGAACTGTGAACTAACTTAAAGTAAATACACTGACGATATCCAGATATACAGATATCTAGATATACAGAGAACATGGGGATATTGTCGACTACAATCTGCATACAACTTCATTTAGGTTATAGTTCATGATGTACAGATAAACCTTTAGGCCCAACTTAAAATACGTATAGTTTCATGTTACACCTCCCCAACTTCATCTCCCCATGCTGTGCATATGAGACAGAATCATACAATGGCCCCAACCAAGGGGCCTCATGGGCATTCCATATAATACTTAAGACACATTTTGACAGAAAATAATGTAACTCTACAAGTTGTGTTTTTAGAAAGAGTATTTTCATGGGATGGTTAATACCAATATTCATTTGGAAAATAAGATACTGCCAACCCACATGCTGAGATACAAACATTTCTTTCTCCAGGAACTTGACTTCAACAACATGCCACCTTAGTAGAATACCTTTGAAAACCTTTATAAACTATAAAAAATAAAATCACCAAATTCTCCCTGTGAGAAATTTGTTTTATTGTAATCTGATTTAACACCATAGCCTAAGTTACATGAGAAAAAAAAAAGAGTATTTCTCTTAGGATATAAAAAAACAAGAGACATAGGTAAGACTGTTCTCCTTAAAGCCTTTGTAAAAATGGGATGGGCTATAAACACACATGCATTTATTTTATAAGACAAAATTGCTGTACCCAAGTTGCCCCAAACCTAGAAAACTGAAGAAATATGTAAATTACCCACCTCAATAATGAATAATAAAGGCTTAGAGGTGATGATAGGGCCTAGAGGAATTAAAAACAAAGGGGACTTTTGAGCAGAGGGAACACATAAGCAGAGCTTCGAGAGAATAGCAAATGTTAAGATGCAGCTGTTAAAAGAAAAACTGTAGCCAAATTAAATTTAAAAGAGTTTAATTGAGCAAAGAACTATTCACAAGTCAGGCAGCCTGTCAAGCCAGAGTAGGCTCAGAGACTCCAGCATAGCCACATGGTAGAAGAAGAGTTATGGACAGAAAAAGAAAACTGACATACAGAAAGGGAAAGTAAGATACAGAGACAGCTGGATTGGTTACAGCTTGACATTTGTCTTATCTGAACACAATTTGAACAGTTGGTCACCTTTGAGGAAATGGTGATTGGCACAGGCATAGACGACAGTCTGTATACAACTCCTTTTAGGTTATAGTTCATGATCTTCAGAGAAAGCTTTAGACCTAACTTAATGTGTAAGGAGGCAGCTTAAGGCTACATAGCAATTAGCTCAATGGCTGGGACACCAGTGTATGAAGAGGAACATTGTGTTAGTCTGTTGAGACTGCTGTGTTACAAAGTACCAAAACAAAGGAACAGAAATATATTTCTCACAGTTCTGGAAGCTGGGAAGCCTAAGACCAAGACACTGTCAGAGTTGGTGTCTAAAGACCAAGAAGCTGACAGAGTTGGTATCTGGTGAAGGCCCACTTTCTGCACCTACTTTCATAGATGGCACCTTCTCACTGTGTCCTCAAATGGTAGAGGAGCAAACAAGCTCTCTGGGGCCTCTTTTATAAGGGCACTAATCCCATTGATGAGGCCCTGCCCTCATGACCTTATCACCTCCCAAAAGCCTAACCTCCTACTAGCATCATCTTGGGAGTTAAGATATAAATGTGTTGGGGGATATAAACATTCAGTCCAGAGCAGACATTAATAGGTTGGTCTACAGAGGTTAAGGTGTTAAGCCTTGAGGAGTTAAGGAGTCAGGACTCTTTCCTGATGGCAACTTAGTTCTGTACAGACTAATTTTAAGTAGAGAAATGACAAGATCAGATTTGTATTTTAGAAAAATCACTTGGAGTCAGAGACAGGGATGGAATAATAGGGGAAAGACTTTTAGCAAAATAATTTATTCCTAGAGAAGGTTCTGAGAAAAGGATGTACCTAATCAAAACAATCTAATTTTATGCATACTCTTGCACTGTAGGTTTTGTACCTGGTTCTATTTTTAACCCATTGTTAGTGATTCCTGTTACAGACACATCTATTTTAGACTGGAAACTACTTTAATTGGTACCCTGGGTGATGAGGCCTTTTCAGAATATGAGGTATTGTGATTAACTTCACCTATTCACTAGCTCCCTAAAGATACACTGTAATTGCGTTTGATGGCCACTGTATATTTTTGTCATGTATAGTTGGGTTTATGTTCTTTTTCAGAAATAATAACCAAAAAATAGAGTCTTTATAGAAATAATGAGCCATAGAAGAATTTTTTACCTTTTGTTAGTGGCATCTGCCAGTCTGCTTGGCTGTGCATGACAATAAATGCTGTCTTTCTTGCTTTATGGAAATGACAAATTGAAATATGACTTCACTTTAAAATGCATTTGGAAAGGAATAAGACACTTATCATATGTATCACAAGAACAATAAAGCATAAGAGTTTCACTTAACTCTTTTTACACCTCTTTTTGGACTTCTTTAGTCATAAAAGTTAAAAGGTATGGAAATTACTAAATGACACACAATAGGCAGCTGACACCCATAGAGCTGAACATTTAATTCTGTGGTCTTAGGCAACTGGATGTTGTTTTTGTGTGTTTGAGGGGAGAAATAGTGGCCCAGAGTCTATAAAACAAAAATACTGTCATGGACCTATGATTTATGCCGCAGATAATCTTAAATGTTTACTTTTTCTAAATTTCCAGAACTAAATACCAAGTAATGAGCATTGATACTGTGCAGTAATCATTAGTGCTGTTCACCAAAAATTTGGGGTTTTCTTCTCAAGCATATAATAAGCCTGTAGTTTCCTGCTCCTTTTAAAAGAAAAGCACCCAAGTGACTCACTTTGGTCAAAGAACTATTTTTTAAAAATGACATGTGCCATATCTGAAGAGAGGTTTTAAGATGCAGTGGCTCTCTTATCCCTCTGGCATGGCCCAGGGGCATGTTCAGGAATGTGGTTCTCCATCAGTCTGGGTCCCTGAGTGACTACCAGAGACCCATTTTAGACCTGACAGACAAGCAACAAAGCAAGAAAGGAATGTGTATTTTTATGGCAGCAAAACATCTATCTTGAATGATACAGAAATAAGCACCTAGACATGAGTGCTACCATAGCAAATAAGCCTAAAATATATGGTAGAGGCTAACAACCATGCAGTAGATAGCAAGCAAACTGCCACTGGAGACGAGAATGATAGTGATCGTTGTAATGCCGTAGCAAAACAGTTGGTAAAACTGTTGCCTGTGATAACATGGAAGATAGAAAATGTCGCTCTAGAGAGTAAGGTAGGAAAACAGTGCTAGCGATATGTATTGATTATAATTGGCTGTACAGTCATGCTCTGCATAATGATATTTCAGTCAACAATAGACCACATATATAACAGTGGTCCTATACAATTATAATGTATTTTTACTGTGCCTTTTCTATATTTAGATATGTTTAAATATATAAACACCTACCACTGCATTATAATTGCTTACAGCATTCAGTACAGTAACATGCTGTCCAGGTTTGCAGCCTAGGAGCGATAGCCTATACCACATAGCCTAGGTGTGGAGTAGGCTCTACCATCTAGGTTTGTGTAAGTACATCCTATAATGTTCACACAACAACAAAATCATCAAACAAAGCATTTCTCAGAACATATCCCTGTCATTAAATGATGCATGACTGTATTTGACAGGGCACCACAAAAAGAGATGACTTCAGAAATAATCAGGGAGGTTGCAAACATCAGTAAAAAAAAATAGGGGCTGGGCACAGTGGCTCATGCCTGTAATCCTAGCACTTTGGGAGGCTGAGGCCGGCAGACCACTTGAGTGAGTTTGAAATCCCTCCCGCCCATCTCTACTAAAATACAAATATTAACTGGGCACCTGTAGTCCCAGCTACTCAGGAGGCTGAGGCACTAGAATTGCTTGAACCCAGGAGGTAGAGGTTGGAGTGAGCCAAGGTTGTGTCACTGTGCTACAACCTGGGCGACAGTGCGAGACCTAGCCTCAAAAAAAAAAAAAAAAAAGGAAGTGTCCAGGAATTTGGGAACCTGCAGGTTTGGAGAAGGCAATTTTATCTCATCAACAGTTAAAAAGATAGAACTAGAGCCTTTGAGACAAAGGTCACCTGGAATTCTGCCTTGAGACAAGGATCATATCAAGGATGTTATGGGATGAATTGTATACCCTTCAAGATTCACATGTTGAAGTTCCAACCTTTAGCATCTCAGAATGTAACCCTATTTGGAAATATGGCCTTTAAAAGGGTGATTAAGTTAAAAGAAGCTGTTTGGTTGGGGCCCTAATCCAATCTAGCTATTACAAGGAGAGAGAAATACTGGGTGCAAGAGTTGTTCTATGTATTGAGTGGCCCACTGGGTGACCATATTAAACCTTGTTTCTGAGTGTGTCTGGGACAGTGTTTCTCAGTGAGATTAGCACTGGAATCAGGGAACTCAGCAAAGTTGATTGCCCTCCATTGTGGCTGGATATCATTCTATGTGTTGTGGGCCTAAATAGAACAAAAGGCAGAGGAAGGAGGAATTCACCCCATTTTTCCTGACTCTCTGCTTGAGCTGAGACATCTCATCTATCTTCTGCCCCAGGACTGGGATTTGCATCATGGGCTCCACAGATTCTCAGGCCTTTGGACTCAGATTGAATTGTATCACCCACTTTCCTCGGTCTTCAGCTTGTAGATGGCAGATTGTGGACTTCTCAGTCTCCATAATCATGTGAGCCAGTTCTGTATGATAGATAGATAGATAGATAGATAGATAGATAGATAGATAGTAGATAGATGGATAGATAGATAGATAGATAGATAGATAGATAGATAGATAGACAGACAGACAGACAGACAGATAGATTTCCTATGGGTTCCATTTCTCTGGAGAACCGTGATACATTAGAAATACATACACAGAGAAAAGACCATGTAAGGATACAGCAAGAAGGCAAGCATCTGGAAGCCCAGGAGAGAGGCCACAGGAGAAAGCAAACCTGCCAACACCTTGACCTTAGACTTTCAGCTTCCAGAACTGTAAGAATATAAATTTCTGTGGTTTACACCACTCAGGCTAAAATGTTGTGATAGTAGCCCTAACCAACTAATAAAAGGAAATGGCTGCCGGGTGCAGTGACTCATACCTGTAATCCCAGCATTTTGGGAGACCGAGGCGGGTGGCTCACTTGAGGCTAGAAGTTCGAAACCAGCCTGGCCAACATGGTGAAACTCCATCTCTACTAAAAACACAAAAATTAGCCAGGCCTGGTGGCACACACCTGTAATCCCAGCTACTCAGGAGGCTGAAGCAGGAGAATCTCTTGAACCCTGCAGGCAGAGGTTGCATGAGTGGAGACACCACTACTGCATTCCACCCTGGTGACAGAGCAAGACCCTGTCTCAAAAAGTGAAAATAAAAAAAGAAATGGCTGTCACATTACTGAATGAAATAAGATGTTTCCACAAAAACCAGTAAATTCTTTCAGCTGGACCAGGTTTCACAGACATCAAAGATTTCAAAATTAAGTCAAGAGGAAGAGAGAGGCTTAGGAGCAAGGAATACAAATATGGTAGATCTAAGAAATATGTCAAGAAAAGACCTTTGGGTGGCCATTGATACATCTAGTTGTTTGAATCAAATAGACATGAAGCTGAGTTTGTCAGTTTGGCAGGAAGAAGATGGCATACACAAATTACATAACTGAAGGAAATGTAATAAAGAGGCAGTCTACAGAAGCATATCAGAGGTAAGGTACCAATTCGGAATGATGAGGTACTCAGGAATTAGAAAACACAGGAAAACTTTGCCACCCCTAGGCCTCAAGGACAAAGGGACAGCACTGTGCGGAAGGATCCTGGTGAGGTCTGGAGCCAGGGAAGAAAAACCTTTAGACAGGAGCTAAGACCAGCTGAGTAAGGCAGCCACTGCCAGGATTGTGACAAGGTTGAGGAAGGGAGTGTCAAAATAGGGATAAATACTGCAATCTCTCTCCATCTCAAATCTTGCCCTCCAGTTTCCTACCTCTGTCTCCCACTTGCCCAACCAACACAAAGCCAGAGTATAAGGAATTCTGGATAATGCAGTCCATAGAGGTCAGCTCCTAGGACACAGAATAAGGCAGAGAAGGGAAGATAGTTAATGGGGCAACAGAGAATAACCAACACAGAAACTTATTCAGTATTTTTAAAAGACATACTGGCGGAAGAGAAGCAAGCCTGGACTGACAAAGTGACTGTGTGAGACTTAAAATGGTCCTGGGGCACCCAGTCTTCTGTAGGTCAAATGTAGGAAAGCTGCTCATCTCTCTTGAGTTGAAGATTTGGAGCCTAATCAAGCAATATTTCCCATCACCTGGGGAGCATCCCTTCTGCCTGGCATGTTCTTTTGGTTTCTATGGATCAGTGATGCCTGTGTATCTCCCTTTCCTTCCCTTTCTGAATGGGAGTATTTATGAAGTTATCGTGCTCTTGCTTTTGCCATTGCATATCAGATGTATAGGGGACAGGTAATTGTCTTATAGTTCATAGATCTCTGGGTCATAAGGAACCACACTGGACCTGCCTGGTGCTGTGACTGAATGGCACTTTAGCGTGTTCTGCCTCTGGGAGGCAGTAAATGTACATATCATGAAGGAAGAAAAGAAAACTTCATGTTTGTTAGCCAGACAGATGTCCGGTGGTAGTCATTAGTGCTGTTCTGCATTTCCCCACCCAGCCAAATTTTCCTGGTAACATGACTTGATCTGGCAAATAAAATGTAAGCAGAGGTAAGATGGGTGTAATTCACTGCACACTCTCTTTCTCTTTCCTTTTGGCACAGCCACACACAAGTTCAGGATGGTAGCTCCTCCATCTGATTGGGTCACTGAGGGCCCACAATATGTGGAGGTAACGAATATACATATTAGCAAGAAACAAACTTCAACTGTTTACGTCACTGAGAGGTTTGGGGGTTACATGTTGCCACCATGCTATCCCAGCCAATCCTGAGTGGTACAAGTAGACAGTGAATTAATTAGCGCCTGTAGTTTAGGCTATGTAGTAGTCACTGCTGGGGTGGAAACAATCACTTTAGAATCCTGAATATCAATATCTTTATTGTCATTCTTTAGGGCTAGCTATGTTAATTGTGAAACAAGTGCAATTTGATTACCATCTCCATCCTCCTCATGCTCAATAAAAATCTTCCCTGTTCTATTCCTCCTTGGGTATAATGTGAATTGATCTGAATCATAATGGCTAATAATAAGTGTGTGTTTCTCTTTTCACCGGTACTCAGAGAAATCTTCCAACGTGGCAGCACATTTCTCAGCATCAAGTATACTATAGTGAACAAGACAGATGTAGCCCCCACTCTCATAAAGCCCCTTCTAGCAGGAGGAACAGACGATGATGTGAGTGACTCAGCCACATTAGTCGGAGGCTGAAGGAGTCTTCTCTGAAGAGCTAACAGTAAAAGTAAAATCTGAACAACAAAGGATCAGCCATGTGAAGACAGGGAGAAAGAAAATCTAGGGAGGGAAAACAACTCGTGCAGAGTGCCCTACCACAGGAATGAGCTTGGCACATTTGAAGAACAGTCCATAGTCCACAATAGAGTATGGTGGGCAAGTAATAGAAGCCTTTTGAAGAACAGGCAGGTCCAGATCATAGAAGGCTTTATAAGTTAGGGTAAGGAGTTTGGGATTTATTCTAAATGGGAAAACACTAGAGGATTTTGAGCACCAGAGGGATGTGATTTCATTAAGTTGTAAAAAACTCACCCTAACTGAAGTGTGGAGAATGAATTAAGAGGGGGCAAGTATGGGAGGAAATGGACCCAGGAGAAATGCACTGCCGCAGCCCAGGTAAGAGGTTGGGATGATGGAGAGAAGAGGACAGGTTTGGGATGTTTTAGGGTGGGTTTGACACATCTTAATGATACATTGCATGAAAAGATGAGGGAATCAAGAATAACTCTTAAGATTTTGGCTTCAGCTACTGGGTGGAGATTGGTGCCATTTAACTAAGCTGGACTAAATGTCAACTAAGGTGTTTTGATAGCATTTGCATTTAATTGTGGCCTTTAATGTCTTTAGCAGGAACATGAATATTTAGGAGATTGCAGAAATAGTAGGGGAAATACTTTTGAAATGCTGGGGGGAGAATGCTTCCTTCCTTTAAAGAAAAAAAAAGAAAGAAAAACCGATTTTCTGAATTTGGCAATGAAAGCTGGACCTCCTCAATGGCATGAGGTGATATGACCTTTTCCTGCTAGATTCACCCCTCCACTTGGCAAAATCTTCTCTTTGACCCAAAGAGCAAGAAGGAAGGGGAAATCCTGATTTTCCTTTAATACTTGATCCAAATATGACTCTTCCTTTGGTATCTTTGAGCATGTCTTTGGCACAGCATAAACATTTAAATATGAAACAGATGTAAGACATACCATGAAACTCAACTTTTTAGTTTACCAAGACATAACTTTCCCTCAACTTTCTGTCCACTACAGATCTCTTTTAAATTCCTTATCCTTCTTCAGGAAGTGGAGATAGTGGGGTGTTGGGAGTCACTGTTATCTTAGCACATCCACTATCCAAACACTCAGTCCAAGACCTCTCCTTTCATCTAGCCTGGTGTTCAAATTCTCCCTCTTTCTCTTACACAAGGCCTCCCCTTTCTTGGATGAATGATGCTGAGGATAACCCCTTCCCTATTCAAAGGACTGTGGTATCTGCCTCTTTAAGTTCAAAAGAATCACATACACGCAATACACATGCATTTGCTGGGGCAGGAAGGGGTGGGATCCTTTCCTTCCTTTAGCCTTTTGGCATCTCAAATTAGTCTATGGGAAAGGCCTTCTCTTCACAGACACCTAATGATTAAGAAGTCAGACTCGGGGGGGAGACGACCAGTTTTCAAATCTTAGCCCTGTTGCTTACTAGATGAGTGAACTTAAGCATTTATTTAACCTCTCTGAGCCTCAGTTCTTCATATGAAGATCAGGGATAATAGTACTAATCTCACAAGGTTGTTGTGAGGATTAAATGAGATGATATATGTAAAATGCTTACCCCAATGTCTAGTTGTTAGTAAATTCTCAATATACATTAGCTATTATTATTATTACAGAAATATCATCATCATTATCGTCATCATGATTATCATCATCCCGTTCTTATTGAAATTAAGATGTACAATCATGGTTACAAATTTTTCACAGACTTAACCCAGAAATAGAGTGCTTTGGTGCAATTTCTGGGGTGTGTGCATAGAGGATCATAAATAATAACTTTCTGTATTTCCTCTATGAATCTATAAATATATTCCTTTCTTATATACTAAAAATAAAAATTTAATTCATGGCTTCTAAGGCAATGCATTTTAAATGTTTTAGATGTCCACTTGATATTAACTCTGTTAATATAAAATTTCCCAAATACTCAGCTAATCCTATGCCTTCCAGCTTTATTATAACTAAGAGTTGCCTCTTTCATAGTTGCCACCATGTAATATCAAATGAGCACTCTTCTGTTATAAGTTCACTATAGAGTAGTTGTTTGCAGATTGCTCTTAATAACAGTGCAGTTTTGTTCTGAACCTATGATTCATGAACAAGTTTGAAAACAAAAAGGCAGAAGATGAACTATAAATCCTAATGCGGGGAGAGAGAAACAGGCTATTCAGGCAGATAGATCTCAGATATCTCAGAATTGTGATCTTCTGGGTCCTCATTATTATTCTCAGCAGGAGGAAGAATTGAAAATAGTTGCATTTCTACAATGGATAAAGAGGTAGCTTATACAAGATCTTTCTGTTTGGGTCAAAAATAGAAATATAAATAAAAGCAATGAAACCGTCAAATAGTAAAGATATTCTTGAACCAAAAGAGCCACTTCAGAGCTCAGCTGTACTTGCAATAAGGCCCATTGATGGACCCAGTCATTCTAAAATATCCCTTCATTTTATTCATTTTTCTCTTTAAAGGACAAAAAACAAAACAAGACAAAACCACAAAAGAGACGAGACACGTTATATAATCTACACACTGGAAGCCTAACCATTTTTATTTCTTATTGCAGTTTGAATTGGAAAGGAACACAAAGTCCTAGAACATGGTAATTCATCTCCTGTTTCTTTGTCTGTGACTACAAGTAGGAGATAGTTCAGAGCCATGCCAATCAGAAAACACAACAAAGCTGTATTAGCTTCTTATTTGTTTACTGACAGATCACAGGCCACTTCCCTGGAATCTCAGACATCCTGTTAGGTCTTAGAGGCTCCATCCAGGCATACCTAGAGAACTTCAGAAAAGAAAGGGCGTCTGAAAAGGGCTCCTCTTTTTGTTCTGTGAACATAACATAGTTGAGTTGAGTTTTTAAAATATTCTCCACCCTTGTTTGTTTCTTAATGCGATACCAAGATGTAATTTGTATGGAAGCCAAAACTAGAGACATGCTGAATATGTGAATACTGAGGAAGTGGTTTCCTTAGCAATAACAGGCATGTGAAAGTCAAAACTTCCTTTCCTTCTCATGTGACCTTTTTCAAAGCAATTCAGATAGAGGACAATGGAATTGAATTCCAAGCACCCACAGTGTTCATGAATTGCTAAGCAATGATTCACCAAGTACCCAAATTACTCTAGACTGCTTGAGCATTTTATTAGTGAAATTGCTTTGTATTTAAAATTTCCTTCCTCACTTTGTACATCAGTTTTCCTCATTCTTACAGGCCACTTTTCAACCACTTTAAGACAACAGACATAAATAGAGCAGTACCAAGTAGTGATTAGTATAAGGATTTCAGAATACCAGAGTGTCAGAGTAAAACATTCCATACAATATTCATAACTATTTCCTTCCTTTGGAAACATTAGCTACTAGATGCATATAGAAAAAGTTTGTTCGATAGCTAAAGTCTGTTATTTCCTCAAAATAAATAATATAGCCTAATTTCGGGGAATTCATTCAGTTGTATTTTAGAAACACTGAAGTTTTCTTTCGTTCTGATTACGGATGTATTTTGATCCACTCATCCTGGAAAAAAAAAAAAAAGTGCTACATTTGGCTTACAAATTGCACATTTGGCTTAGTCCTCAAAGGTGGTAATTTATTTAACAATATATTAGCAAGCTGGGACCTTCAAGTGGTATCTTTTTTTGCCTTTGATTAAATTGTAGCGTTTCGAGGAACACAGACAAGACAGTCTTATGAACTCTATTTCTCTTTATAGTCTGTGAATTGTGAATTTCAAAATGACTAACATTACTTAACTTCTTTCAAAAATCTGTTAAGTGATTCTGCAGTGAGTGTTACCAGACAGACCTAGCACCCAGGTAGCTGTAGGTCTGTGATCCTGATCCACTGTGCCCCTGATATTTGTGTTTCACAGGGCTGTAATTGTGGCTGTCATACTGGGTCATTATAAGTATTCATAAAGTGTGTAAAGCAAATGGACTAAGTAGAAAGGCACCATAGCAACCCAGGTGAGAGGTCATGATGATGGAGACAAGAAGGCAGATCTGGGATGTTTTAAGGTGGATTTGATGCATCTTAATTATAAATTACATGAATGGATGGAGGGAATCAAGGATAACTCTAAGACTTTGGCTTCAGCAACTGAGTGGAGATTGGTGCCATTTAACTAAGCTGGGCTGGACCCAAGAAGGTGCTTTGATTTGCATTTAATTGTGATTTTTAATGCCTTAACTCAGGGCCACGAGTACTGGGGAATTGCAGAACTAGTAGGGGAAATATATTGGAAGAGTGAATATTGCATAGTAGCTGCTCGATAAACATTAGTTCTCCTTTCCCCTATCTGTCTCTTTGTTGTGACATTGACTTTGTTGTGACAGTCAGTTTACCCTAACCTGCTCCTAGTTTAATGGCTCTTCTGGACTCAGAAGTAGTCCAACATAGAGCCTTCATATTCAAGTGGCCTCAATCATTATCTTCCTTGATAGTAAATAAGAGGTGAGTCTTAAAAAAAGTGTAAGGATCTCCAGTGAATTCACTATCTAAACACTTTCTATAGGGCTTGTGAGATTGTTTAACAAAGACAGTCTGAGTGGCCCAGGAAAGCAGGGTAATTTTCCACACCTTCAGACAAAGACAGTGGAGATACAAAGTTTGCAATGTTCTCATTTGGCCCCCACACACTACACTCTGGCAGTGAGAGAGGTCAGGCTTTCAGGAGGTTATTTCTGAACCTAGACATGCATCCCACAGTGTGTGTGCATTGCTTACCCTCAGTGAAAAGTGCTTCTCATTTTTAGTGCCATAAATCCTATGATCATCCCCTCCCTTTTCTAACCAAAGCTGGTTCTGGAAAGCAGACACTACCCCACAGTGTTGATTTGACTAGTCCTGCTGCCACTGTAGCCAAAGTCACTAAGAAAGTACTTGATTGTCTTTAGGAGAAGAACAGCTAGGGTAAGCCAGTGGAAAAATGTTACAGAGTGACAAGTAAGTGCTTGCTAAAACATTTTGGTGCTCATTTCAGGTTGACTTAGCAGGTCAGAGAAATGTGAATCCAGAAGTTAGGAGTGAACTTGACTAAGTCACTTTGTCTCTCCAGCCATTGAAAGCTTGGGTTAAATCATAGGCTTTAGAGCTATGTTCCATGGAGCTTTGGAGTTCTGTTATGCCTGTCACGGGATAGGGACCATTGATAAAAAAGACTCTTACCAGATGACAATCTGGACATGTGGGCTCAGAGAAGCTTTGATTTTACCTGTTTTTATACACTGATTTAATTTGTTTAAAAATATCCATGAGCAAAAAGGAAAAAATAATTAAAGGTATAGGCTAGATGGTTTCTAATTTCTTTTGAACCCGGACATTCTAAAATTGTTACAAGTACAGGTATATACATTATAACTCATATAAGAACCAGTTAACAAATATAAAACAACAATAACATGAACCACAAGCACTGTTTCATAACCAAAGATTATTCTCCTAATCTTAGCCAGAGTCTTCTAAATGTCTATCTTTGTCCAGAGAGTATTGAGAAAGATATCATAGATAATTCAGAGTAAATCTGTGGCAACTAGGAGAAGAAATGTTTAAAAAGAGAGAGAGAGCAAGCATGAGGTTAAGAAGCTTGTAAATCAGGAGGTTCTCCCTCTAGCTCAGGGAGAAAAAGTTCCTAATACCAGCAATGCATGTTGGCCGAACTCATTTTTACCTATTTGGCTAATTTTTTTTTTTTTTGACCTTTAAAAATGTCATAGGCACTGTTGGGTGTTCAAAGTGAAGGTCTTAAAAGGAAATAATACTTTGTCCACATCATTGGGCAACATTAGGAAGAATCAGAGCCACAAAGGGATGAAGGCAATCCTCTTTGTAGCCGTGTAGAGGTTCTATCAGTAACAGCTGGAGCCAATCTCTCTGTGCAGCATATTTTTAAGAGGTGAGTTGTTTGATACCTGTTCCCCACTATCCAGCATCTTCAGAAAAGGCTGAAACAGCCTTGCAGTTTTTCTGGCACGGTTTTACCCTTATTAAAAAGGCTATTGTTGAACTGTTCAAATTGGGATGCTTTGATTGTTAGCACGTTCAGTACTCTGTGATTACCGTAATTACAGACCTGTGAAGGTCAAACTGACAAAACTGAATATAAACTGGAACTGAATATAAACTGGGACAACTCACTACATTAGTTCTTTTTGCACTCTTTGGTTCTTGTTGTTGTTTTTCCTTGTTGTTGTTGTTGTTGTAAGAGTTGCCAAGTGCTAAATCTGTAATAGAAAATAAAAATGAAAGTCATCGATTTTACAGTTTTGCTTTGACTACGTAGAATCAATATTCAAGGAACTAAAAGGAATGCTCCATTGTACTTTCAGGTCCAGGTATACTTTTGGGTCATCACCTTCCTCCATAGTCATGGTCTTGAGTTCATGTGATGTATCCAGGTATTTTTTTAAAGTGTGCCATGAGTCCTCAACGTTTTGCAGGCTTTTTCCTTATTTTTCTCTTTGCAGGAATGTAACACTAAATACAAAATACATGTTTTGTTTGTATATGTATAGAGGAATATGTAGCAGAAATAGTTCTCCTGTAAGGGGAACCCACACAATTATATAAAAATAAATGAAATGGTCTCCCTATAATTGCATGGCCAAAGACCAGAATTAAATTACTTCTAAGGTACACTGAATACAAACTAGTCTTTATTTTCCTTTGTCCTTATTGATGGCTTCAAACAATAGTTTTTAAGTAATAATTAAGTAAAAATAGAGGCTATTATCTTGTATGCCATGTGGAGGCATGAAGAAAGGTAGAAAACAAAATAAATATAAATTCTTTCTACACAACAGAGAATGCTATTTGCATAGTGCCAGGAAAAAGTTTGGGGTCAGGACAAAAGCTATGTCTAAATGAAACCAAAATAGAAAAGCCGGATGGAAATTAATCAATTCACAAAATCCAGATGTTTCATCTACTGAGATCCAGCCATCTGAATTTTGGCTGCCTGAAATTTTCATGTTTCATCCAGATGTTTGCTTTCAGGTAGACACAATCATAATGTCCCATGTTTAATTTCATTATAATTTACCATATTGTTCAAAATGTTAAGTGTTTTCTGGCTAATGACAAGAATAAGGATAAAAAACACTATTTTTCATGTTTTAGTAGAAATGGCAATGTTAAAGGATGATTGTTTAAAGGATACAATAATTACTTTTATAAAAATATAAAATGAACATGTGTCACGAACTTTATTTCACTCATCAATAAGGAAAATGTTACAACTGGTTCAAAGAAGAAGCCCAAGGAGATATATATATATGTATGTATATATACATATATATACATATTCATACAAATATATATGCAGTAAGGAACTTTGAAGTGAAATAACAAACAGATGCAAAGGAGGTCTGTTCATAGTGCAATAGACGATTGCATTTTAGCAGATATAATTAATTTTTATTTCTATGGACAAGAGTCATATGCATTTTTACCAGTTTTCTACAACTTTCTGAGTTGTAAAGTAGTCCAAAGACAGTGGAAGGTACAGATAACCCAGAAGAATTCACTAAATAGAACACTTGCTAAATCTTTTTTATTCCTATTTCAAAGTCTTCAAGGTTTTTCCATTAAATATTTTGTTTACTAAACTAAAATTATTTATGTATACAAACGTTTTTGTATTTCCGTGGTACTTTCAGTTAGCATCACATAATTTACCACTTGCTTGGACACTCCTAATTCTATTCTTGATTCCTGCACATATCTTGCCTCACACACTATGTTGCAATTTCTCATTTTAAAATTGCCTCCTATTCACTCCATTGGTGAGGAAAGGATTTCTCTACAGTGTTATGGGAATGGCCAAACATGTAATACTTCACACTGGACAAGTGAGATCAACAGCAGTGTGTTAATCACATATACTCACCGGCCACAGGAGAGGGACACCATGCCACACAGGGTCACATGGAGCCTGCTCTCAAGAGCAAAGTGAATGACAAGGACTGTGGGAGGCAGGCTTTGTAGTATCAAGAGGATGAGGTGCCCCCCAGCTCCCATGAGAGTATATGTGTGATTTGTTTGAACAATTCCACAACTGGAACCCACTAGTCAGAAATAAGCAGGAAATGCATCTAGACTATTTGATAAGGAGGGTTGTTTGACTAGGGGGACAATATCTACAGGAACAAGAGTGGGGAGGAAAACCGCTTAGACCATTTGAGATCCCACCAATTTTACCAGAGGTCAAGGCAGCACATAATATTGAGACTCAATTTTAGGCCTTGCACCACACTTCCTGAGAGCAGCAACTAAACTTATTCATTGAATTGATGATTTGTTGAGCTCCTACGATGTGCCAGGTACTGTTATAGGCTCTGGGCATGCAGCAGTGGGAACAAATGTTAAAAGATCTTTGTCCTACATTCTAGGGAGAGTCAATAAATGAAAGAGAAAAAAATACTTAGTATGATAGATAGTGACAAGTGCAATGAAGAAATTTGAAGCAGGGGATGAAGAAAGAAGTGCAGAATAATGGGGGTGGGGTGCTATGTTGAAATTTTAAATACCGTGTGGGGGAGCCTTTACTAAGATGACATTTGAGGTAGGACCCAAAGAGGTAAGCCATGAAGATATCAGGGGAAACAGCTGGGAGATGGAGAGACTAGCATCACAGCATTCCACAGCAGAAGAATGTTCTCATGTTCAATGAAAGCAAGGGATTCAGTATGGCCAAAATGCCCTAAACTAGGGGAAAAGCAGAAAGAAATGGGGTCACACTGAGATACAGGGGTTAGAGCGAAAATTGTGCAGGGCCCCCTAGATTTGATTTTTAGTGAAAGATATGGGAACCCAGAAAAGGGATGTGGATAAAATAATGGCCTGTTATTTGACCAACTTTTCTCTTTCAACTCTCAAAATGCCTAGCAAAGTACTGAGCATATAAAGGGTGCTCAATATATTGTGACTGGCTAATTGTAAAGGGAGCAACCCCTTTCTTCACTGCTTTCCACAACTTTTTACCTTAATCACAATTAGATGCAGGTTTATTTCTACCTAAAACTATACTTACTACAGAGATATGGACACTAAGAAAATTTAGTTTATACATAGTCGAGGTGTGAGACAAAACCCATTTCTTTACTGATGAGACATGGATCTCTCATTAAAATATCACAGGTATAATAGAAACTAGCACACTGACATACAGTGAAGGAGATAGCCCATACAAATTCTAGAATTTTCTACAGACCTCTACCATAGGACAAGGGACATTTGAAATTTAATATATTAGACACATTTCACCTAGCTTTTATTCTTCATAATTTTTTAATTTTTAATTTTAATTTGTGTAAGTACATAGTAGGTGTATACATTTATGGGGTACATGACATGTTCTGATACAGACATGCAATGCATAATAATTATCACATCCTTCATAAATTTTATTTACATAGTGGAAATACGTTTCAAGCTGTGGCGCATTTATAAATTTATACTGGGATAGCATCTTAAAATGTTTCCCTTCTATGAATAAGTTCACATGGAAAAATAGTACCTGTTATAAATTCTGAAATCAGCAACTTGACTCTATATTGTGCTGTTTGACAGACAGGACTCATAATTTAGTATAGTCATGGCTTTCTTGAGTAAATATAGATCTATCACTGACATAATTAGCCAATCTTCATTTTCTCCCACCTTGGTCATAGATTTGATTTTTTATCATTAGCATTTAGAGAAAGTAGCATGTATAACACAATAAAGAGTTGGATATAGGACGGAAAAATTGGAGGAATCCCTTCACCTGCCGCAGGAATGTGTCATTCTGAACCCTAAAGCTGATTCTATTTGGTTTTAACAAGGTATCATCTCCAAATCCTATCATGTTATATTATGTTAGAAGCATTAAGTTACAATGGGAGAGTCCCAGTAAGAGGAAAAAGTTGAAGGTTGTCCAATAAAATTAGGCAAGGGTTCACATGCATGCTTTGTCACCCACTTCACTGCAGACACATCTGAAAATGCACCCCCAACACCCCTAACATTGTCTACCTGGAAAGCACCACTTATTAACAGGACTCAAACATGAACTACTTGATAAAGATCTTTCTTCCTCTGTTCCTCTCTTCCTCCCTCCCAGAACTGACAATGCATTCATTGTACCCTATATATAATTTCCCTACTGATATTATGTACCTATAAGTCTGTTTCTCCTATTGGACTGGAAGCAATTTAAAGATAGTGACCACACTTTTATTATCTTTTTATCCTGAACTCCCAGCACAATGCCTGGCACATGTAGGATTGAAGAAATATTGTTAATTATTTAATTTTATCACACTTACTAAATCCAGCATGATAACATGAGAGAAAGAAAGTCTAGCTCAGCTCCATAATTTGAGAAAGGTCATTCTTTTTTCTTAGAGGCAGCACCATTGCATTACAGAGTCACCACTAGTGGCAGTAGAGTTTGGTGTATAAGAAGAAATGGGCTGGGCACGATGGTTCTTGCCTGTAATCCCAGCACTTTGGGAGGCTGAGTCGGGCAGATCGCTTGAGGTCAGGAGTTCAAGACCAGCCTGACCTACATGGCAAAACCCCGTCACTACTAAAAATACAATATTTAGCCAGGCGTGGTGGTACGCGCCTATAATCGCAGCTATTCAGGAGGCTGGGGCAGGATAATCACTTGGACCTTGGAGGCAGAGGTTGCAGTGAACTGAGATCACGCCACTGCACTCCAGCCTGGGAGACAGGGTGAGACTCCGTCTCAAAAAAAAAAAAAAAAAGAAATGGGATCACTAGCCTCTAAATAATTCTGTTTCAGCATTATGTTACAAGTTTTTTTTATTTAATTAAGGTATTTTCATCTTCTCTTCAGCAGTAGCATCACTTAAAAACCCATTACATATAAGAGGTGGTGTCCTTGAAACAGAATCTAAAGATTTCCCAACTCTCTGAGGCTCTATAGGTTGAGCTAAAATTTGTCTTTACTACGGAGTCTTGCTTTGTGTGAGAGAAACCATTCTGTAGCGCCTTTTTAAGTCATGCACACGTAATGAATTTACTTAGTCCTTAAGAAAGTTCTGACTGGTGAAACATTCAAATGCCATACTTTTGAATGGAATTTATACATTCTGTGTTCTGGTTTTGTTTTGTTTTTCAAGCAATGGTTGCCTTCTTGGAGGATAGAACAACACTTCTAGGACAATTATAATATCCAATAATGTTTCCTCTTATAGGCCAGGATATAGGGGTTTGGGGCTCTATGTTCTAGGAGGACAGGACCTAAGAAAGAAACTATGGACCATGGTTGGGCACCACACTCCGGCAGCTGTCAGTGACAAGAAGGAGAGACCAAAGGAGTCCTTTGAAAAATAATATAGACTCTGACAGTGATACGTTAAACTTTTTCCCAACTCAGAAACAGAAAGCCAAATACTGCATGTTCTAACTTCTAAGTTGGAGCTAAATACTGTGTACACATGGACATAGAGTGTGGAATGATAGGCATGGGAGACTAGGAAGGGTGGGGAGGGTGAAAGGGGGGTGGGCGATGAGAAATTACTTAATGGATACAATGCACACTATTCTGGTGGTGGATACGCTAAAAGTCCCGAGTACACCACTACACAATATATTAAGATAACAAAATAGCACTTGCACCCCTTAAATTTGTACAAACTTTTAAAAGTGGTGTTCCCTTCTGTATTATAAATCTCCTATCATATCTTGCAAGTCTTCATTTACTTTGTCAAACATGGTATCTTTGTGTTTGGGAAATAAAGGGATAGTGGCTGCAGCTTAGAAAAGAGTAATGAGATAATTGGTGGGTGTGGTCTTAGAGTGGTGGTCCCTGGTAGCAAGTGACAAGTGGAAGCCAGAGAAGCTTTATGCAGCATTTAGACACTCACTAGGGATGCCCAGAAATGTTGGGGAACAGCCCTAGAACTCCTACAGTCAGGCAGGTTGGGAACTCAGCTGGCTGTTACTATCAAAAGAAAGGGGAGCCTTGGAAACCAGAGAAACGAGAAGCACTTGGGTGACAACAGATGGCTTTATTCAAAAGAAAGTTAAGGTAAGACTAAAATAAGTATACATTACACTATGTCTCTCCTAAGGAGCAACAAAGTTCAAGGGCATGTTCTTGGGTTACCTTTCTGTCTTTACTCCTGAGGACTAAGAGACTCCAGAGACTGGCAGATCCCTCCAGAAAGATGAACATCTAGTCAGAGGAGAAGGCAAATGAGGAGGGAGCACGACATGGCAGCACAGAAGGAGGAACACAGAGAGGAACTGGAGAGGTATGCTCAGTGGTGAGAGAATGCTTCAGGGCTCTCTCAGCGGCTTGGACTAAGAACAGAGGTGATAGTTATTCTAAGGAACAGGTAGCACGGGCACAGGCACTGACCAATCAGGACAGCCGAACCAGCCAATCGGAATGGACAGGGCCAGGCACTGACCAATCAGGACAGCCGAACTAGCCATTCAGAATGGACAGGGCCACCAGCAGCCAGTAAGGCTGAAGGTTCACAGGGAGTCCCACAGACACGAAGGGTCTCCAGTCCTCCCTACATGTATATGTCAATCACTCAAATCAGATGGACCACTCACTAGTGAAAAGCACCCTGCCTTCTGAGGGTGGATTTGTGCATCATCATTGGTAAGGAATTTTACCATTTTGGTCAGTATCTTTCCCCCCGTGCCTCTTTTTCCTCCCCCTTTCTCTACTGGGCTCATTTATGAGCTATTTTTTCTCTCTTCCTACTTTTCCAGTGTGTTCTGCAGCATGCACTCAGCTCTTTGGAATTCTGTGGGTGGCAAGGGTTTTCTCCTCCATTTCATGTGCTCAGTGATGTGGAAAGAGAAGTATGAACTCTGACACTTTCCTTTTGCGAACATTTTGATGAAAGGACAAGTGATAGTCACAAATTTCAAAATTTGTGTGGCAGGGGAGCTGTAGAAGACACCTCATTTGTTACCAGCAGCAACTCCTTTCTCAGATCATCCCAAAATGCTGGCATGTGCCCAACAGCTTAATTTGGAGAGAATCCTATTTTATTCAAGCCTCAGATAGAATAGGCTATGAATGGTTCATTGGATAAATAGTCATTCTCTCCCTCCTCTAAGCCCTAGGTCTGTCCCTCTTGCACCCTCGTCATCTTTGCTATTTCTCTTTCATTAAATTCCTTTGAAGTTGTGGATTATTTTTTCTGTCTTTGAACATTCCTTCTGGCTAGTGGATTTCAGAAGTGCAAGTGCTTTAAACTTTTCCCTCCCCTTTTGAATTAATACTGTACTCCACATTTTTTTCTTTCCATTTTTGGGGGACCAACTACTGTGTTGTTTTATATTGCATTTTCATTTCAGAACTGTTTGAAAATGGAACTCATGCCATGCACGTGAATACTTTGCTTCCTCTTAGCTGATTTAATCAGCATGGATACCATTATTCATGCAATTGCATGAATAATTTATCTCACTGTTGTAAAAGTTTAATAAAAGTTTTCTTGTCTTTATCAAATTCCATGTTACTCTTTGTTCATTTTATAGCAGCAACATAATCAGAATATAAAGCAGTTCATATCAAAAAGCAATGAATGACATAGACTTTATTAGAGCTCTTGTGTTATTTTGTATTGCCATTTTACCTATGATTGAATAAGATTTTATATATGAAAAAATAAGATAGATCTATTGATCTCAGCATGACCAGCACTAACCAATCCTTTCCGCTTTTGCATTAGAAAAATTTGGAGTCACATTATTACAACTAAGATGCCCAGCCTTACTTGTACTATCCGACAGAACATATGTTTCTTGTTCATGAACATGTGTGTATATGTATGTGACTCTTCTACCCACTGTGTAATACTATTTTATGACTCTTAATCCAGAATAATTGGTATTTCTTGCATAAAGAAAGGCACCAGAACAAATATTATTTGTTCATAGTTGATCTTTCTGTTACAGCCACAACTTACCACTTTCAATCAGTGAAATTACTCTATAGATTAAAAATATTTTGATAACATTTACATGTTTTCCTTTAATGTGAGAGCGACAAACCTCATAAACAAGAACCATCGACACAATAGATGATTAAGTATCTATAAAGAGCAATACATGATAACTTAAAGTAATGGCACCTCTTCTGTGGAATATTCATTGATCTTTGGAAGAAATAGTAGCAATTTTACAAAAGAAAATAAAATTACTAAATCTATTGTGCCTGCTCTCTCTTGCATGCACTCTCTATCTTAAATATAATGCCTTATTTTGGTCTTGCTATAGTCACAGTGTTTTAGGAAATGGTAGAAGTTCTAGAAGAGAGACAGAAAAAAGACTGAACGCATAAATATTTGTGTGCAAGTAAAATATTATATATAATACATACTAATATATAATAAATTAAAGGTTACTAAGTATGAAGCTACATAAAAAGATTATTTGCATGTATTTATGAAGAAGGGTGTTTCAGTAGTAATTTTTTAAAAATTTGCTTCAGGGCTGGGCGTGGTGGCTTACACCTGTAATCCAACACTTTGGGAGGCCAAGGCGGGTGGATCACGAGGTCAGGGGATCGAGACCATCCTGGCTAATGTGGAGAAACCCTGTTTCTATTAAAAATACAAAAAATTAGCTAGGCGTGGTGGCGGGCACCTGTAGTCCCAGCTACTCAGGAGGCTGAGGCAGGAGCATGGTGTGAACCCAGAAGGCAGAGCTTGCAGTGAGCCGAGATCGTGCCACTGCACTCTAGCCTGGGCAACAGAGCAAGACTCCATCTCAAAAAAAAAAAAAAAATTGCTTCAGCACAAATCAAAAGTAATGGATTTTACTTAAATCAAAAGATTTAAGATCTGGAAGAGGCATCAGTCATACTCATATTGTTTAGTTATGGTAATTGTCTAAAATAACTATTTGAATGTTTCCTGAAATTAAAAATTTTTATAATTCAATTTATGTGATTGTGATTAAGTTCCACATCTTTGTTTATTCATATATGATGAATAATATCAATACTTGGCATAGTTTACAAACATCAAAAATAACCCTGAAAAATTAAAGGAAAAAAGAAATGTATTATAAAGATATGAGAGCTTCTGGTTAGGATGTATAAAGTCGAGAGACCACTGCTCTCACCCTAACAAAGGAAACAAGCCAGAGAAGTTATAAAGTTATGATTTTCTTTTTGTTTTTTTGCATTAGATTGCTAAAGACAAAAACACAATCCAAATAAATTAAATTCCAGAAAGAGAAAAGCCCTTTCTATGAGAGAAAAACCCAAAATCTGTGGGCATGTAAGGAGAAAGAGCAAACCTGCTATAGACAGAGGTAAGGAGAAACTAGCCAAAATTTTAATAAAATTTTAATAACTATGTGTGGCTAGCCTGATGTATGAGATTCCAAGGAGGTCTGTGAGAGTGCACTTCCACACCCAGTTGCCAATCTTAATTTCACAATGCCTTCACTGAACACATGCGGTAGCTTGCAGAAGAATAGGAGTACAGCAGGAGGGCAGAGAGAGCTTACTGCACCTCAGGCCCTTAATGACTGCACAACAGTGCTTCTCTAATGCCTGGGAACAGGAAAAGAAGGTTGAAAGATATTTCCTCTAAAGTGGATCAATTACGCAGAAACCAAAAGCTGGAGGCACAATAGTTGAACTGAGAAATATCAGCCACAAGTCATTCAGAGCCTTACTTGAGTGCAAGATAGTAGCATGCCAAAACCTAAGGGCAAAGCAGCAAAGTATGAATAGATTTTGTGAGTTTTAGGAAGTCAGAAGCAGAGGTAAAGAGACAAAAGACCACCACAGGAACCCCCAAATCTGGGTAATATAGTCACAGGGATGTAAAACATAAAGACATTTCCATAATTGTACAGTGCCCAGATAAACTAGTTCCAATGCTGCCTGTAAAACATTTGAAACATATGGTGAGTTAACAGATCTAACAAAAGCTACAACAAACCTCAGACCCGGCTCAATTATATATCAGATTGCTTTAGCTTCATCACTTGCAGCCAGTCACAAGAACAGACATTTCTTTTTCTTGAATAAATAATGTATATGGTACTTTTACACACAATTTCTGGCATAAAAAATTGTGTGGTATAAAGCAGAGTGATATGACCCATAATCAATTCAATAAATAATTAATAGAAGTAGACCCAAATGTGACCACAATATTAGAATTAGTAAATAAAACATCTTATATAAAATGTTAAATTTTTTTTAGGAAAAACTAATGGAAAACATGGTTCACATGTGGGAACAGATGCCAGATTTCATTTTAGTAGAGTACTGGAAACATAAAAACAAAGAAAAATTCTAGGATTTGGAAACCCAGTAGCATAAATGAAGAATTTGTTTGATTTGTTTTACAGCAGCCTAGGAAACGCAAAAGAAAGGATTAAGTGAATTGGAATTACCTAAACTAAAATGAAAAAAGAAAAAAAAATTAGGAACTGAGAAAAGCAACCAACCCCCCGTCTGTGGCACTGTATCAAATGGTCAAAGTATGTGTGTTGTATTACTAAAAGTAGAACAGAAATAAAATGGAGCCAAAGAAATAATTTGAAGAGACATTGGCCAAGAAACATCCAAAACTGATGGAAGTTATCAACCCACAGATCCAAAACCAAATAGGTAGTGAACCTCAAACCGTATAATTACAAAGTCAAGCTTCAAGAAACCTAAGATAAAAAGAAACTCTCAAAAGCAGCCATCACACACATACATATGCACATAACACAACACACACACATACACACTACATTTAGAAGAAAAAGAAAAACAAGAATATTGCAGACTTCTCAACAGAAACAATGGAAGTTAACCGACAATGGCATGACATCTTTAAAATGCTGAAAGAAAGAATTACACTATCAATTTCGAATTCTGTACCCCATAACAACATTCTTCCAAAATTAAGGTGAAATAGAGATATTTTAAGACAGATACATCTTGAGAGAATTTGACTTTAGAAGACATTCACTTAAGGAAATGTTGAAAGAAGTTTTTTGGGTATATCCGACAATATCTAGTAAAAAAATACATTACACATCTCAGGCCATATGGTTGTCTGGTGTTCCATATTGAGATGTTCAATTTCTACGAAGTGTCTCTAGCAAACCATGAGCTATTTTCAAAAGAAGAATAGTATACTGATGAAGCAGTCATGACTTTTCTCCAGCCTCTCTGTTGTGATTTTATTTTCTATTAGACCTTACCACAAGCTTCATGTCTCATCCTGCTCCTCCATAAAAAAATTTAAGAATTATTGGATCCATTGTAAGAGTTAAATGAGGGAGGTGCTCATAGGAAGCCTGAACTAGCTGAAGCCTCTTTTCCTCCCTCTGAAGCATATTACTTGTGAAGACACCTCAAACTATATCATAAAAATTATAGTCGAAGTAAATAAAATGTGTATGATGAGTTATAGTACACTCTGAAATTATATAGTAATTCATTTACTAAACATCATGTTCCAGTAATTCATTCCTGACTGTCAAACTACCCCAAAGCTTAATGGTTTAAAACAGCAACAGTCATTTGTTTTACTGACAAATCTGCAATTTACACAGGGCATGACAGGGGAAGTGCATTTGTTTTCCACAGAATGTCAGCTGAAGTAGCTTGAGTAGTGCTAAATAATTCACTGTTCAGTCACATAAGTGGCAAGTTGGTGATAGCTGTTGGCTGGGACTTAGCTGAGATGGTTGGTTTGGGACTCTTCAGTTTTTCTCACGTGGGCTTCTTGGGCTTCCAGACAGCATGGTTGCTCAGTTTTAAGAGCAAAATTTCCTATAATACAGTACATAGAACCTGCTAATCTCTTACAGCATGACCCAAGAAGCTGCCACAGCATCACTTCCACTGTGTTCCATCACTCCAAACGGTCACCAGCCCCTCTTTCTCAAGTCAAGGGACAAGGTAAAGACTCTACCTTTTAATGAGACAAGTGTCACAGAAATTTGTGTTTCTCTTTAATCCACCACACATCCTTTACCCCCTTTACATTTTCATAGCCTTTGACAGTCTAAAAAACACTTTCCTACACATTTCTCGTTTGCTCTTCATAACTACTATTCACATAAAAAGGGTAGAAATATATATCCCCAGTATACATAAAAAAACTGAGGTTCACAGACATTAAGTGACTGTCTCAGCTTATCCTATGAAGTAAAGACCCGACCGTAAGTTTTCTGATTCTAAATCTAGATTTATTATTATCTTCATTATGGTGTGTAAATTAATTGTATTTCAGCCTCAATATGTAGTAGGAAACCTACACATATACTTTTTATGGATAATAGATTTGTCATCCAATGACAGAATCATGTCTCTGCAAAATTTGATAAGAATGCCTCAACCTCATGATTGGAATCAAGGGATCTAAAGACACCCTTGCCACAAACCATCTCACCCAGTTTCATAGAGTTTGGGTATGTTGTTCAACCTGTCACAAATACACCATATCATTCCCTTTTTCAAGCTAAACCTCTAATTACCTCAGCTGGAGTTTCTGTATCCCTTCTCTGGATTATTTTTCTGCATTACTTATTGCACTAACACTCTTGACATTTATCATACACTATCTCATGTAACATATTTGAATATCTCTTGTCTCCACAATTTAAGATCCTGGAGGCTGTGAGCAGAGGCTCTGAGACAGTGAATCATATTTCCTTTTCTTTTCCTACAGGGCTCAGCATGGTAGTTTATACATGGAAATTGCTCAATGAATATCTGTTTGAAGAAACAGATAAGCAGTTTCAAGAGAGTGTGGTAGACATTGTTCAGATTTGTCAAAACTCCTTTGTTTTATTAGTTCTAAAATAATCTTTCTCAAGCTTCACTAGGCAAAGCCTGTTCTTGGTTGACTACACAGCATATTCATCCCAATGACAACTTTCAAATTTGGATAGACTTTATTCAAATACCATTTCAGTTTTGAAACTAAGATTAAGTAATAAGCAACCATTGAATAGAAACAGATGACCAAAGAGCCATCTAAAAATGCATCTTTATTTTGCTTTAATGGAAAACAAATTAAGATTAACCTTTCATGACCAAAATAAAGCTTATTTTCAGTTTAAAAAACTTATTGGTTGATTATGTGGAAATAACTTCTATAAATAGATTTTTTTTTTCTGATTTCCTCTGACATACAAAAATTAGAGCTATAGAAAACCATGTTTTTAAGCTGAAAACATTTTTTTAAAATCTAGGAGAACAGGTCCAGGACAGAAATGGATCATCTAGCATTGCATTAATTAAGGCAACACTAGTTACAGTAACAATAAACCACCAGATCTTAATGGCAAAACATCAGTTTATTTCTCACTTATCTAACAGTCTAATATGGATGTTTCTAGTGAGGCATTGATGGAGGGACTCAGCCGCCTTCTACCAGTGATTCAACTATGACTTTCTAGGTTAATCCAGAAATCAAAAACAGAAACAAAGAAGATTGTATAAGGAAATAAAATTCAGTCTCAAAAAAATGAGTTGTTACTCCTTTTGTCCTTTTAAACCATTAATAATAAACTAACAGCTGAACATTAACCACTAGAGCTCTAAAATGAAAGACTTTGAATGAAATGTAAAACAATTCATGAATATTGCTAGTAGCTTAGATCATACCTTACTCTCTGTCCATGTAATTGTTTTTGCCTCTTTGCCTTGACAAAACTTACAACTCTGCTAACTGATTTTGTTTCTCTTTTGTCTTCTCAAATGCGGAACTAAGATTTTCTTTTGAAATAAATTTTATTACTTTCTATAAAGATAGTCCTATTCTGCTGAATTAAAGATTTGATTTAATACTTCTACTTAAATCTTGCAGTTTTCAAAACATGGTGTATCCCCTGTGAAAAGTAACTCTGAATTTACTTTGTCATCAGTCACTCAAGTAACTTCATTTAAACTTAATGCTTATGATTTTAATTACCCAGTAAATAGATACCATAAACAGATACCATTATATCATCACATAAACTATGTAACGGAGATTTTCAGTCAAGGTAGTGCCATCAGTTCATGCTTTGATGCATCCCTCTGCTCCAAATATGTGCCAATAACATGTTGAAAATTTTTTTAAAGAAAACCAAACACTAAGTCCAAGATTAAAAAATATGATAAACAATTCTGTGACTCAGAAACAGCAGAAATAAAAATAGATGAACCGGAATAAGTTACAAATCTGGTAGAGTCCTAGTTTAGAAGCAGGCAACACTGAGCAGGCGCTTGCTGTTCTGGTTCAAAGCAGAGATTTGAACCAGGTATCAATTGAAGTTAGCGGCTATGGTGAGTCTGCCCTCCTCTCTGATCAAAAGTGACTCAGAACATACTACTGATAATTAACAGTGGCTAAGCGTTACAGGAAGCTGCGAATGTAGGGATGCTGAAGGAGGAAAGGATCTCCTGACTACACAAACAACTCTCCTGGTTTGATGATTGGATTAGCAAGAATCCTATAGTCATCAAGAAGGAAAGCCTCATCAGACGAAACTGCCATTGTAAGACTAGTTTCTATACTGCAGTGCTGAGACCTACTAGTGATAACTATGAAACAGCTAGACAGGAGAGAGGAAAGACACTGGAAGAGAGAAAAAGGGAAGAATAATACTTAACAAACAAAACACTTCTCAAAATGAGCCCATATTTCAAAGTTCTAAAACCCACAAGGAACTTCAATTCTAGGGAAGATGGCCCTCCAGATGAAATTAATGTTGTACAACAGTCTGAAAAAGAGTTGTTTTAAAGTATGTTTAAAGTGTTCAGAACTTTAAAATGAAAATCCGTAACTCATTTAAAGTAGGGGTGTGCAAAGTTTTTTGGAAAGTGCTAGGAGGTACTTTTTGTCTTTGCTGGCCACGCAGTCTTTTTTTTACTACTCAGCTGTGCTATTATAGCAAGAAAGCAGCCATAGACATAAAGGTGCTCCTCAATCTATGATGTGGTTATGTCTTGATAAATCCATCATAGACTGAAAAAAGCTTAAGTCAAAATGGATTTAATATACCTAGCCCACCAAACATGATAACTTAGCTTACTCTATCATAAACATACTCAGAAAACTTAAACATTAGCCTACAGTTGGAAATTATCTAACACAAAGCCTATTTTATAATAAAGTGTTAAATAGCTCATGTGGTTTATTGAATACTGTACTGAAAGATAAAAACAGAAGAGTTATATGGGTACTTAACCATTAATATATACATAGCTGGAAGCACTATTGGAAAGTCAAAAAACTATAAATTGAACCATAGTAAGTTGGGGACACTCTGTACATAAATGAATAGGCCATGTGTGTGTTTCAATAAACCTTTACTTATAGAAACTAGCAGTGACCCAGATATAGACCATGGGCCACAGTTTGCAGGCCCCTAATGTAAAGAGTCATTAAATTATGAAACAAAATTAGGCAGAAATGTCATAGGAACTGGAGATATGAAAAAAGATTATAATCTTCAAATTTAAAATGTGCCCATGAATATAAAAACACAATCAAGAAGAAAACTGATAAATTATTTATTTTAAGCAAAGAAAAAAAAGAGAGAGAGATAGTTAAAACCCATTAATGTTTTCTTGAATTTGGGTACAAGATTAAAATATTACATACGTTTAGACTTTGTTTAAAAAAGTGAAATACAATAATCCTGCAGTATTTGTGAGGGATTAGTGCCAGGATTTCCTGTGGATACCAAAACCCATTGATGTTCAAGTCTCTGACGTAAAACAGTGTAGTATTTACATATAACCTATGAACATCCTTCTGTATACTTTAAATCGTCTCTAGATAACTTGTAATATTTCATACAATGTAAGTGCTATGTAAATCCTTGTACTCTATTGTTTTGGAGAATAACGACAAGAAAACCTCTGCAAATGTTCAGTACAGATGTATTTTTTTTTTCAAATATTTTCAATTCATGCTTGGTTGAATCCACAGATGCAGAACTCACAGATATGGAGGCCAACTGTGTAGTTAAATAGATAGGTTTAACGTATATTAAAGAACAACCATTAAAAGCATAAGAATATATTGTACTGTTTTCAACCCAACAGAGGGGAGTCAAGGTAGTCAATAGGACTATACACAAACATCCTTTTCTACCTGGGCACATAGAGCATTGCATTTCCTTGCCCATTTGAATTTAGGTATTCAGGTAACTATAATACTTTAATTTAGTGGCCAAGTAACTACTTGTAGTCAATGGAGGTGGAAGTGCCCTGTGTCACTTCTAGACAGAAGCTTGAAGAGCCAGTGGGTGTTTGGCATATTCTCTTTTATTTGCCTTTCTTAGGGAAGTGAGTGTTGAGATGGAGCCTTCATCAGTTTGGGTTTCTGAGAGACTAAATAAGCCAGTGTACAATGATCATGTAAAATGGGTGAGAAATAACCTTGAATTGAAGCCACTGATAGTTTAAGCTTTGTTATTTTAGTATCCCATGCTTTTCCTGTTAGGATTTAAGCAGTCAAATTGAAAACATGAAAGGGGAAATCTAAAGGTAAAGAAGTAGGCTGGCAAAGAGGAAACAATATAGTAGTAAAACTAAACATATCATAAACCCAAGTAGATAAGTAGATTAAATTCATCCATTAAAAGAAAAATTTGTCAGATTAAAATAAAATTAAACATAAACCTCTTAAAACATGTTTCACAAGTGACACATACACAGTACATTAGTTCAGGTTCTCCAAGAAGCAGACACCTAGACAAAATTAGATGTGTAAGAAATTTATTGGAGAAATGTTTATAAAGTAAAAGGGGGAAGAGGGGAAGGAACCTTTCAGCCTGTCATGCAGGTCTGACCCCTGTGAAAGGGAGAGAAAAGGTGGGATTGAATAGGAAGAGTCTTAAACCATGATGCAGTTCCAAGGCATTTTTTCACACTCTAATTGGGAGCCCTTAGGACAAAGTCACCTGGTTGTGGAGTCCCATGTGTTCCAGAAATGGACTTGCATTAGTTCTCCCATCATGCTCAGTTGCTGCTTGAGTAGCCTGTGGGAAATGTGGCCTTAACATGAACACAGTGGCAGACCCAGAAGAACAGCAGCTGAGACACCTGGTTGATTATGCTCCCTAAGTAGGAGATAGGAGCCATGGATTTTCATGTCTACTACAAATACAAAGTTAAATAAAGGGATGAGAAACTTCTATGAAGCAAAACCTAAACAAAAGAAAGTAGTGTAAGAATATTAATATCAAACAAAATAGTTAAAGGCTAAAAGCACTTAAAAAAATAAAGAAAGAAACTAAATAGTGAGGGAACCTGTGTTGGCTTTGGACTGTCATTCTAGTCTGAAACTAGACTTTGGACTGTCATTCTAGTCTGAAACTAGACTTTCCAGAATTCCCGTCTCTGTATGCTTCCAGATTAGGGCTGGCCTCAATAGAAATTTGCATGAAATTTGGAAGGCAGGAGTTAAGTAATAACCATATTTGTGCTCTGCAGCTCAGCTGTTGCAGCACCTGGGGCAGCAGCTGGTCCCAGAGCTCTTCTGACTCTTGC
This sequence comes from Macaca nemestrina, assembly GCF_043159975.1. Lineage (NCBI taxonomy): Eukaryota > Metazoa > Chordata > Mammalia > Primates > Cercopithecidae > Macaca > Macaca nemestrina. Next base: position 114,604,793 of record NC_092129.1, read on the forward strand.
TGGATCTCTTCCCACAGCTTCTGTGACTTCTGCACCAACATGTGCAGCTCTGTGGCAAAGGGCTTCAGCTTCCCCTACAGGTGATTAATATCATCAAATGCGAGGCCTGAAGGCAGTGAGACAGTTTCCAGTGTGTCCTCTGAGTTTTCATTGTCTTCTCACAGCTTCTGGTTTATTCTTGCTCTCCCCATTTCATGTCTACTTTCCTTCCTGTTGACCCTGCTGCCTTCAGATGCAGCTCCAGACAAGAAGCAGCACAGACAGTTTAGCCAGAGCCCGCAGTTGCTTTCGATCCAATCCCTATAATAAATCCCTTCCTCAACATTACTCAAAGTCTTCCTGATTTTCTGATCACACCCTAACCGATAGAAAGAATTATCAAAGACAATTAGACCATGAAAAATAACAAGGAGAAATTCTGCAAGTCACAATCATGGTATAGGAGTTTAACATACTTTTACTAGAAACTGAGGGATTAAGTAGATAACAAATTAGTAAATATCTAAAAAATCAAAACAGCAAATATATAAAATATGCAATATAAACAACATTGATGATATAAGTATGTTATATATATATATATAACCCAGAAAATAGAAAAAGAAAATTTCAGTATACAGGAACAATATTGTTCACAAAGTAGGTTTCAATAAACTGTAAAGAAATTATATTATACACAACATGTTCTTTGATAACAATTATAAATTATGAATAAAAATATAGTAAAATATATACTAGAAACTAAAACTCCTAAATAATCCTTGAATCAAAGAGGAAATAGCAATGGAAATTACAAAATTTTTAGAATGAAATTTTTATGTACTATTAAAAAAAGTGTGTGATAAAGCCAATGTACATTCATAGACTTAAGTGCGTGCATTAAAACAAAACAATATGAAAAAGAATTTCAAAATATCCAGTGTGTTCAATTCAAAAAACTAAAAAAGAACAGCAAAGTAAACATAAAGAAAGTAAAAAAAAAATAATAAAAATGAAAACAAAAAATGTATATATCAAACTTGGCTGGGCATGGTGGCTCATGCCTGTAATCCCAGCACTTTCGGAGGCTGAGGCAGTTGGGTCACGAGGTCAGGAATTCAAGACCTGCCTGGCCAACATGGTAAACCTTGTCTCTACTAAAAATACAAAAATTAGCTGGGCGTGGTGGCACATGCCTGTAATCCCAGCTACTCAGGAGGCTGAGGCAGGAGAATTGCTTGAACCTGGGAGGCAGAGGTTGCAGTGAGCCAAGATCATATCACTGCACTCCAGCCTGGGTGACACAGTGAGACTCCATCTCAGAAAAAAAAAATAAATAAATAAAAATTTAAATAGATATATATGTGTGTGTATATATAAAATACATAATATATGTAATATATACATACTATATATGTGTCATATATACATACTATATATGTACACATATACATATATACATATATACATGTATACACAGAGCAAAACCATATCAGTTATATATGTATATATTATATACAATGCATTTTTATATATATACATATATGTACATATATACATAACTGATATGGTTTTGCTCTGTGTTCCCACTTAAATTTCATCTAGAATTGTAATTGAGGGAGGGATCTGGTGGGAGATGATTGGATTACGGGGGTGGTTTCCCCCATGCTGGGCTTATAATAGTAAGTGAGTTCTCGTGAGGTCTGATGGTTTAAAAGTTGCAGTTTCCCCTGGCTCACTTTCTCTCCTGCTGTTGTGTGAAGAAGATGCGTTGTCTTCCACCTTGACTGTAAGTTTTCTGAGGCCTTCCAAGCCATGCAGAACTGTGAGTCAATTAAACTTCTTTTGTTTATAAATTACCTAGTCTTTATAGCAGGTAGTATCTATAGCAGTGTGAAAACGGACTAATACAAAAGCTAAGAAACAACAGAATGAATCAGGAAAACTAGCTAGAACCTCGGGAATACTATTTAAGAAACAGAGAGAGGTGATATGATAAACTATCTTAGAAATTAAAAGAGTACTAATTGCAGATATTAGAAAGATTTTAAACAGTCATATGATATGCTAGGAAAAATTTTGGGCAAATAAGTTGTGCAACTTTGATGGAATGAATACTATTTAGGAAAATATAAAACACTAAGGGAAACCCAAGATGAAAAGGAGAACCACAATAAAGCAACAAACCTTAATGGAATTATATTGTTAATAGATTATTATTATATTCCCACAAAAGGGCTGAGGCCCAAATTCCATTAGTAGTAATCTTGACTTCAAGGAAAAAATTATTATTGTTTTATATAAACTGTTGTAGAAAACCACAAGAACAATAGCAACAAAACAATAATCAATACCTGGCAAGAAATATACAAGAAAGGATTTCACTTATAAATTGTACATAAGTGTTTCACTTATACATATAGATTCCAAAACATCAAATAAAGTGAAAGCAAATGTAACTAGGCTATCTATTGAAAATAAATATATCATGAATATATCATGAGATTTTATGATGCTGAACCATCTTGGCACCCCTAGGTTCCAAGAGTAACAAGTAAAGGAGAGAAACTGTAGAAGCAACTAGGTTGATGCTGGAAACATATACAAATTTTTTAAAATTACATTTATAATAAAAAAATTTAATAAACTCAAAAGAGAAGGCAATTTCCTTATTCTAACTTAAAAAAATATATTAAAAACCTAAAACAAACATTGTCCTTAATTGTAAAACTTAGGGACATTATTTTAAATCAGAAACAAGATAAAAGAGACAACTATCACCATTTTATTCAACATTTTATTGAAAGTCCTATCCATTGCAATAAGATAAGCAAAAGAAATAAAAGATGCAAGTATTAGAATGAAAGATATGACTATCTTTATTTGCAGATGATATGATTGCATGGAAAAGCCATAGAAATATAAGAAACATTTTAAATATTGAGAAATCAGGGAAGTTTTCTGCTATGTAATCAGCATACAAAATAAATAGCAACTCAATACACTAGCAATAACCAGTAAGACAGATGCTATAGATGCTAGGGTTCTAACAAAATATGGATGGAGAGACTCAATAATATGAAGTAAAAAAAGAATTTCCCCAAAATTTATCTATAAATGCAATATGACTATAGTAAAACTCTCACACATTTTTCAGAAATTTGACATTGTTATCATAAAATTCATTTGGAAAACTAAAGGACCAGGAATAGCCAAGACAACTCTGAAGATGAACATTAAATGGGGATTTGTCCTATAAGATAGCAATTTCTATATTTATAATGATTAAAAAAGTAATGTATTAAGCCAAGGACAGACAAATTGACAAAGAGTACAGAATACAGAGATCAGAAATAGACTCAGATATATCTCAAATAATGTGTAACAGAATTGTCATTACAAATTAGTTGGGAATTATAAATTGTCCAATAAATGATGCAGCAACAATTGTTTTTTCTCGTGGCAGTGAGGGGGAATCAGGTATAAATCCCTACTATACAGGAAAATAAATTTCGGGCTTATTAAATACCTACAAATGAAAAATAAAACTTTTAGAAGAAAAAAAAATTTTAACGTGTTTATGAGTTTAAAGTAGGGGAGAATTTCTTAAATGGGGCTTAATAAGCCAAAACTCTTAATGAAAAAGATTGACAAACATGTCATTAAAATTAAAAGTGAAAACCTTATTTGTGTCTGTATTAGTCCGTTCTCAGACTGCTATAAAGAACTACCTGAGACTAGGTCATCTATGAAGAAAAGAAGTTTAATTGACTCACAGTTCCTCAGGTTTAACAGGAAGTGTGACTGGAGACCTTAGGAAATTTGTAATCATGGCAGAAAGCAAAGGGGAAGCAAGCACCGTCTCACAAGTGGGCAGGAGAGAGAGAGAGAGAGAAGGGGGAAGTGCTACACACGTTTAAATAACCAGATCTTTCATGAGAACTCTATGATTTGACAGCACTAGGGGCTTGGTGCTAAACCATTAGAAACCACCCCCATGATCCAATCCCTTCCCACCAGGCTCCACATTCAACACATGGGAATTACAATTCCACATGAGATTTGGATGGGGACATAGAGCCAAAGCATCTCAGTGTCCCAATATGCCCTGAACAAAATGAAAAGCAGAGAGCAGACACGAATATGAAATTTGCAAAGGCTCTGAGTTATACATTTTAGTTTACATGAAATTATATTATTTTTTATATTTTTAAAATTCAAATCAACAGTTGTATTTGAAGAGTGGACATTGCATCTCAGTGTGACTAGTTTCCTAAGTTTTTTCTAATTTCTAAGCTGAACAAACTTTTATTTTATACGTTTTTTTTTAAAAACTTAGTATCCCACTGAATTTATGTTGAAGATATGTTGTCATTCTTCCAGTGTTGAAAACATGTTTATGGTTTTTTATAAAACTATAAATAAATTCATTTTTATAGTTACCTCAAATAACTTCTGTAGCTTCTGAAGTATTCAGTATGTGTAATTCAAATGAAGGATAATGCTCCAGACTCAGCCCTTTTGTTAAAAACAGTGAGTAGGATATCAGTGACAACCTGCGAGCTCGGTTCCAAGCCAGAATTAAGTGCAAACACAGAACTCTTGCAACAGTTCAGTACGTGTTCTGTGAACTCTGGTTTTGGAGTGGTGTTCTTAGACTCAGGCCTGCTTGAGTGCACTTGTCAGTTACATGTTCTTTCCTCACATTGCTTCTTAATTATTTGGCAAAGACAGTTTTTCCAGGCCAATAGTAAAGATTTCTTTAACTGGGGAACAGTAGTGCTGGAAACACGGGGAGTTTAAATTAATAGCACTGTTACATTCCCATTTTTAGTACCATATGGTTAAAATAAGCTGAAGGGAAAAGCAACATATGGTTTATTTCTTTCCCTAGAAATTTCTATTTAGTAGTGGCATACTTGGAAGCAGTTTGAAATGGAGAGTTCATGTTTGAAGAGCCTGAAAGAAGTTGTTCTATTAAATTCCATTGACAATAAAAGTGCAAAAAGGATCTTGTCAAGTCCCCCCTACCACCACAGTCATCATAAGAATAAACACGGTGTCAGAGAAACTGGGTCATGAAGACAAGGGGATCCTTCAGAGTGGAATGATTCCTAGCACCCTATCACATTGACAAAGGAAAAGGTAAGTGGAAAAAATCCCATCAACACAGTTTCTAAACTTCTACCGGGCTTCAATTAGAATCTGAGTCATAGTGGAATGACTGCATTCAGTTAAGTGATTACAAGAATAAATCATGTTCTCTCCTCTTCAGAATATGCTTTGTTTAGGTTTTATTTTCTTGCCTACATAATTATAGCACCTGTATGCTTTTGCTGCTAATACAAGTTTTGGATTAGGATAGAAGTAAGGAAATTTGCTATTAGTGTGTGTGTGTATGTGCATATGTGTGTGTCTTCACTCATCTGACATTCATCTGACTGTAGAGATAGCATTGTGCAATAGAAATTAAATAGGTTTGGGAAGCAGGTGGACCTAGGTCGAATCCTGTTTCTTCCACTTAGATATTGTATCCTTGACAAGTTACTTAGTTACTTCCTGAATTTGATTTCTTATCTGTAAAATAGAAATTATAATACTTATCAGAGAGTAATTATAAGACATAAGGATTGCTTAAATGTGTCAAGTATGTGGTACATGATAAATAATCATCTTCTCTACTGGGTAGGGTAAGCTAATAATAAGCTGTCAATTTTTCAATATTCTTACAGGTAATTTAAGTCTTTTTGGAAACGCTAGTATCTGAAAGAACTGAAATGTGTCTACAATTGGATATCTAACCTCTTTTAACAAAATTCCTTAAAAAATGATTAACTATTTTGTTCATATTATACTTAAAGTTTATGCTCATTGTAATTATACTTTATTGAAGCAATAAAATCGGTTTAGATATTGTTCATACGAATTTTTACTTAGACATATTTGTATATATCAACAAAATACATATGCACTTCACAAAGATCTTCTGAGTCTCTTGAAATATTGAGCATATTCTTGATTGAAAATATAGGCTGGGCGCAGTGGTTCACGCCTGTAATCCCAGAACTTTGGGAGGCAGAGGTGGGTGGATCAACTGAGGTCAGGAGTTCAAGACCAGCCTGGCCAACATGGTGAAACCCTGTCTCTACTAAAAATACAAAAATTATCTGGGTGTGGTGGTAGGCTCCTGTAATCCCAGTTACTAGGGATGCTGAGGTAGAACTTGAACCTGGGAGGTGGAGGTTGCAGTGAGCCAAGATCGTGCCTTTGCACTTCAGCCTGGGTGACAAGAGTGAAACTCTGTCTCAAACAAAAACAAAACAAAACAAACAAGGAAATCAAGAATATAGCAAATAATAGGTTCTGAGCTTAACTTTCTGAAGATTTAATCTAAGATCCACATATAATAGATTAGAAAATAAGGTCTTCATCAACAGATCAAAGCCTTTGTTTAAGATAAACCCACTTCTTTTATTTATTCAATTATTTTTCCATCTATTCAATCAAGAAATAATTATCGAGAGCCAACCAGATTTTGGCCTGGCACAGTGGCTCCTGCCTATAATCCCAGCACTTTGGGGAGGCCAAGGGCAGATCACCTGAGCTCCGGAGTTCAAGACCAGCCTGGGCAACATAGTGAAACCCTGTCTCTACAAAAAAAAAAAAAAAAAATAGCTGGATGTGGTGGCAGATGCCTGCAGTCCTAGCTACTCAGGTGTCTGAGGCATGAGAATGACTTGAGCCAAGGAGGCAGAAGTTGCAGTGAGTGGAGATCACACCACTGCACTCCAGCCTGGGTGACAGAGCAAGACCCTGTTTCAAAAAAAAAAAAAAAAAAAAAAAAAGAGCCAATCAGATTTTAAATTACTAACTATATTTGATCACTGGACAACTAGCTTAAAAGCCAAGGCTTTTCCATCTCCATAGGCTTGCATCAACCATCTGCCTTCCTCCACTGAATTCTCCTCTGAATTACCAATTCCTCCATGAGGAATGGTGTGCTTCTTCTATACAAAACCAGCAAACTGTCCTTTTCACCCCTTTATCTAATCACATAACACTTTGGAATTCTTAAAGGCACTCTTCATGGGGACAAAACTTTCCTGACATATTAGTAAAGTTGTACAATTACAGACATAACTCACAACCTACTTAATACTTTCTGAGCATCTGTGTTTTTTGTATTAATAGCAATGGCATTTTTAGAAAAGAAAGAAACTGTATTAACTTACTTATTTTAAGACAAATAATGCTTTCACATGAAACTTTAGTTGCTTTTGTGACAATAAATAATAACTCCTTAGGTGTATTAGCGTGAGAAGATAGAAAGGTTATTGACAGGACATAGGGATTGTTATGCTAAAAGGTCCTTAAGGCAGCAAGAACAGTCAGAGAAGGCAGTTGCAGAAAGAAGAGATTTAACTATGGGCACTGGGAGATGAGTGTGAAGAGGTTAAAAAGGGATAATGGAATTAAGTGGAAGAAAGTTGTATTAGTATAATATCTTCTCCAATGCCACCATCAAACCGCCTGAACTTAAATAAAATTAAAATATTTGAAAGTAGTAAAAGTGATATACATTTTAGGTGGCCACAAAAGAATGAAAGAAAACTCACCTATAAGTTTTAATATAATTTAGCAGCCAAAAGCCTTGCTTCTATCAATTCCCTATTAACCAGTGGTTGCCACTATACAGACAGGATTGAAGTATTGAAGTCTTAGTTGGTAGGCTTTTTCATGACATAAATTCCTTTTATTCTTTAAAGCTATAAAGATTAAAACAATGGGGCTAAAACATTCTGATGAACATTTGGAATACTAAAATAGTAATAACATGACACCAACTCTCTCCAAGTGGCTAAACTAGCATCTTGCCAATGTCTTTATTGGTAGTAAAAGCAGTTCCAAAATACTTGTGGGTATTTCATCATTTCTAACTTAGAATTTATAGTTCCTTAGTTTTGGTGATACCATGGTGGAGAATAATATGTTCATATTTCAGTTTGATAAATGCGTATATGTTTGAATGATGGAAATATATGGAGGTGCTTTAAGCTCCCAGACCAACTTACTCAAGTTTGTTTACCTATCATGTCCCTGACTATAGAATAGACCTATACTGATACTACATAAAGCCTACCTCAAATACTGTCTTTTGTAACAACATCTCTTAGGAAGATGTTTCAGGGCAATGCTGTATCTATTTATGTATGTTCATTCATATGCTATGCATACAACACACATACATATGCACATACAGTTCACAGTCTAAGTTGGTGAATAGGATCACATTCACCATCTTTTATGGAGCAGGAGCATTTTTGGTCATAAGTCCATAAAGTACTTCTAGGGAGTTCCCATTTTTGTGTTCTGATACAGAATCCAGTGGTACAACACAATTTTCCTTGTGAGTAGATTGTCTGTATTGCTTTGATGCTTTCTGATATAGTTTGGATATTTGTCCCCACCCAAATCTCATGTTGAAATGTAATCCCCAATGTTGGAAGTGAACCCTGTGGAGATGTTTGGATCTTGGGGGCTGACCCACCATGAATGCTCAGGCCATCCCCTTGGTGATAACTGAGCTCTCACTCTGAGTTCACATGTGATCTGGTCATTTAAAAGTGTGTGGCACCTCCCCACTCAACCTCCTGCTTTCACCACTTGTTGTGTAAGCTCCTGCTTTGTCTTCCACTATAATTGTAAGTTTCCTGAGGCCTCCCCAAAAACAGATGCCTGTGTCGTGCTTCCTGTACAGCCAGCAGAGCTGTAAGCCAATTAAACCTCTTTTCTTATAAATTACCCAGTCTCAGGTATTTCTTTATATCAATGTAAGAACGGCCTAATATACTTTTTTTGTTGGACAGTTTTATTTATTTTTTATTATTTTTATTTTTTTGAGACCAAGTTTTGCTCTTGTTGCCCAGGCTGGAGTGCAGTGGTGTGATCTCAGCTCACTGCAACCTCCGCTTCCTGGGTTCAAGCAATTTTCCTGCCTCAGCCTCCTAAGTAGCCGGGACTACAGGCACCCGCCACCATGCCTGGTTGATTTTTGTATTTTTAATAGAGACAGGGTTTCATCATGTTGGCCAGGCTGGTCTCAAACTCCTGAACTCAGGTGATCCACCCGCCTTGGCCTCCCAAAGTGCTGGGATTACAGGCGTGAGCCACTGTGCCCGGCCTGTTGGACAGTTTTGATGATCTATTCAAACTGATGTTCTGCCACATCTACCAGGTCTCAAGGGAATGTCTTCTCTGTTGATCAGGGAGAACTTTATGGTCCCTGGAGATGTCTTCTCAGTTGATGTCTTGTTCTTGTGAGGCAGCTCAATGTGGGAGCACCTCTCAAATAGCCTCTCTGGAAGAATGTTCATTGCTAAGCTATTCAGTGCAAATCCTTCTTTGGTTGGTTCTCAGCTCTAACAGGTCTCCATCTTCACACCCCAAAGATTATTGATTATCTTTCTGATCACCTTCCTCACTGATATATTAATCTATGATTATTTACTAATTCTTGATTATAATAGGTTCTATTTTGCTTTCACTGCCACATCACTTTGTAAAACTTTTAACTGAAGTGTAACATTCCTACCCAAAGTACACATAAGCATATCATAGCTCAATTAATTTTCACAAAATGAGTGCTCCTGTGTAACCAACACTGAGATCAAAAAGCAAAAGGTTACCAGCACCCCAATAGCCTCCCTGTACACAAGGATAATTATCCTGGTTCCTAACAGCAGAGATTAGGTTTGCCTATTTTTGTACTTTATATAAATGGAATCATACAGTATATATTATCTTGTGTGTCTAGCTTTTTATTTTACACTCCACATATTTGTGAGATTCATCCCTATTGTCACAAGTAGAGGTAGATCTTTTGTTTTCATTGCTGTAAGGTATGCTGCGGTGTGAATATATAACAATTTATTCTCTCATTTTATTGTTAGGAGCATTTGAGTAGTTTCCAGTTTGGGGCTATTATGTGAGTACTGCTATGAATATTCCAGTACCTGCATTTGGTGTTTGTGCATACACATTTCTGTTGGGTATATACCTAAAAGAGGAGTTGCTGAGTCATAGGGTATACAGATGGTCAGCTTTTATTACCATCAGTTTTGAAGCTGCTATAAAATTATGATGAACTACACAAAACTACTACATAAAACAGGGTTTCTTGGGAAATAATGTCTTCACATTTTCAATTTAATACATGCCTATATGTTATTTGCTACATACTAGCCTGTATTCTCCACATTCTATAAATTTGTATTTATTTTATAATTCTCTTGACTATCTCATGAGATTGATAGCACAGCCAGTGAGTAGCAGAACCAGAATTTGAATCCAAGCAGCCTGGCATTACAGTCTGAGACTGACTTTTAAAATTATTTTCAGATGGTACTAGTAAATATTTAATAAACACCAGTTATCTTCATTTCATGACCCTTGGGCAGACAAGGTGTTTGCTTGTCATGGGGGTTAGAGCTCTAGTGCCAACGTTATCCTCCTGGACTGTGAAACTCCTGCATGTTTCTCAATGGTGAGATCCCCATATTTTTCTTTCCTTGGATCCTGTATACTGGCCTAATTTTTCCCCTTCCACAAAAGCTATCTGAGGTTCGAAGGAGGATCTCTCTTCTCCCTACCTGCTAAGAAACAGAACCATTTCACGGTTTCCCTTGCACTTCCACAGCTTTGGAAAATTTCTGTGCCAGTAGGATGGGGGACATATACATGCTTCCTTCTCAAGCTAACATTCCCCTCCTTGCCCTCCCCTGCCCCTTCTTCCACAACAGATACCCACAGTTGTTTTCCCTTCTTAGGGAAAGATAAGAAGCAGACCCAGTGTGGTGGTGTGCACCTGTAGTCTCAGCTACACGGGAAGCTGAGGGGAAAGCTTGAGCCTAGGAGTCGACTAGCCTGGACAACATAGCAAGATTCCGTCTCAACAAAAAGAAGAAGAAGAAGAGGAAGAAGAAGAAGGAGAAGGAGAAGGAGAAGGAGAAGAAGAAGAAGAAGAAGAAGAAGAAGAAGAAGAAGAAGAAGAAGAAGAAGAAGAAGAAGAAGAAGAAGAAGAATCTATGATGCTTTTATTCATATCACAAATTTGTTTAGTACTTACTGTGGCCCAGAAAGCACTAAATATTGTGATAGATGTAAAATGGAATGAACAAGAACAAATGATCTTAAAAAGCATAATGTCTAAGTGAAGAAATGAGTAAGATTTCACTTAAAAAGTATGATATATGAAGCGTATGTGAAGAAGGAGTGAGATTAAAAAGTTTTAACATCTATCAAAGCATAAGCACTAAGACTGCATGTATATGCAGCCAACAGCAGAGCTGTAGCAGAGAGTAGCCTCTGAATACCAGTCCCGCATGTGCAAGACATGATACTAGATAGAGCCTATCAGCAGACCACGGAACACTCAAATGCCAAGTGACATGCCTTGGTTTTATGCTCTAGGCCCTGCAGAGCCACAGAGCAGTTCTGAGTATGGTTATGATACAATAGAGCTATGTTTAGGGCTTGTTTCTCAGCCTTTAACCTACTGGCAACCCAAAACCACAGAATAAAGAGATGGTTCTTTCCTATTCTCTTGTAACTATTTCTCAACAACCTATGACCCACACATTGGCATATAATTTTTTCATTCACTAGAGCTTGATCAGATAAAGACCAGATCTGGTTAGCTGTGTTTAGACATTTCAAATATTGTGTAGTTGTCATCCCCCAAGAAGCAGATAGCCAGCTCAGATTTTGACTTGTGTGTTCCAAAGAACAACTGAAATAAAAAGCTCACAAGGGGACGCACGATATGACTGGAATTTCCCTCTGCCAGCTGGCTGCTCTGACACTTGTGCTTCTTTTCATAATGTTTCCCACTTTGAAGGCTGCTGAGTAAGCCAGAGAAGCAAAAGTTACACTGGGGACTGGGCAAATCCCAGTGGAGTCAAACAAATGGAAGAATGTGGAAAGATGTGTCAAAGAGACACATTTTTGGGGTTAATCTTCATAAGTATGTCCTCTTTAGCACTATTCCTTTTTAATGCATTTTTTCTTTTGAGAAAGTGTCTGTTAATTTCTCTCATACGAACTGAGCACTGTTTCATCTACCCAGGATAAGTTGGCTAAAGTTAACAACTTGCTTACAAAACAGGATTGAAAAATCTCTTGGCTCACTGTATGCAGGGAGGATGCCATGATGGGTATTGTTTTGGCCCTGATGTTAGACTGCCTGTGTGTGATTTCTGGCTTCACAAGACACTTGCTATGAGATCTTGGGAAGGTTTCTTAGCATCAGTTTTCTCATCTGTAAAATGAAGATAATGTTCACTACCTCATTTAGGGTACTGAGGATTAAATAAGTTACAGTTTATGTAGAAAAGAACTTGACATGTAGTAAGCGCACAAAAAATGTGAATTGTGGCCAGGCGTGGTGACTCATGCCTGTAATCCCAGCACTTTAAGAGGCTAAGGCAGGCGGATCATGAGGTAAAGAGATCGAGACCATCCTGGCCAACATGGTGAAACCCCGTCTTTACTGAAAATACAAAAATTAGCTGGGTGTGGTGGCGCACGCCTGTAATCCCAGCTACTCAGGAGGCTGAGGCAGGAGAATTGCACGAACCCAGGAGGCGGAGGTTGCAGTCAGCCCAGATCACACTACTGCACTCCAGCCTGGGCAACAGAGAAAGACTCCGTCTCAAAAAAAAAAAAAAAAAAAAAAAAAAAAAGTGAGTTGTTTGTTGTTTCTCTTAGTATTATTGTATTCATTCTTTTGAGAAAGTGTCTGCTAATTTATCTCATATGAACTGAGAACTGATTCATCTAACAAGGATAAGTTTGCTAAAGTTATCCCCATATTTGTCTAGATCTCTATTTCTCAATAGGAAGGAATAGATACTCTTTTGAATAAAGTCTAACTATCTATGTGCCACAAACTACAAAAGATACATGTATTTCTCCCAAGTATAAATTACAAAAAAAAAAGAAAAAAAGAAAAAAAACTAAAACTTTTAGAAATGTAATAGAAAGTCAAATATTTTTGCATATTTTTTCTAGAAGACGACAGGTTTCCATTAAGCTCTCTTTCTATTTTTCTGGACAAGCTAGCCTACTCTGCATAAAACAAGAAATACTTCTCTAATCATAAAAAAGATATCTAAAAGATCATTAAAATACCTGCTCACTTTTCAAATAAACACATAACCAACAATATTGATTATTCTTAAAACAATAAATATGAGATTGTCACCCTTGGCTGAACATGTAACTCTTTCCCCTGACTATTCCTCAAGGAATACTTGCAAAGGTAAGCTTTGCAGAGAGAGCAGACATCTCAGAGGGAGCTGCACTGGTCAGAGATGCACTTCACAAATGGTTGTAAATACTGGTTATAAAAGGGAATGGTGCTCAGATGCTAAGAAAGGGGGAAAAGCATCAGCCTAGAAATCATATGAGTTGGATTACAGGGTTGATTTTTGGAACGGCTTTCTGTTTGATTATAACACAATGCCCTTGCTTTTTGTCTCATATTGATCATCTTTAAGATCGAAATGGTTTAAGTTTTCTTTACAGTGACCCTAAGATATTAAAAAAGACTAAAATAAAACTGTGAAATGCTTTGAGTACCACAAAGCAATCTAAGATTGATACTGAAGAACATATCATACACAACGACAGATGGCACTCTTTGTTAGTTTCAATAAGATCTGCATGACCAGATGATTGTTGTGTTATTTCATAAGGAAGTAGGTCAGCAGGAAGCACCAAGCTGGAAAAAAACAAAACAAAACAAAAAACACACTAGTGTGTGAGTGATGATCAAATCTTTGAATTATTCATTTTCATGATTGATTGTATAATTGAGTAATATGGATACAAGATTCCAAAGTGCCCTCCAGAATTCACCGTATCAGGGCAACAAGCAAATCTCTCTGGCTTGAAAGGATCCTTTTGAGATACATGAAGTGTCCGGTTTTAAAGAAAAACCCAAATAGCAGTGCCTTTGAAGCTTTTCCCAACTTCTCACCTAAATTTGTTTAAAGTTAAAGAAAACCGATGAAAACACAATGAAAGGAAACTAAGACTGTCAGCCAAACCTGTGCCAGGGTTTGAGAGAAACCTCCAGGAATATCAAACAATTGGGCAGAAAGAGGAAAACGCTGGGCGTTTTAGTTTTTCATGTACTACAACTTTCCAGCTGGACAGAATGTCAGGATTTGAGGATTACGAAGAAAACTTCATCATAAGCAGTAGAATTGTCAACTAGAACATACGGTATTAACTGGGCTAAGAGCTGCCATATTAGCCTATCAGTACTCCCAGTGAAAAAATCGTGGTGCTGAGATGTACTGACATATAACATTTGCATTAAAAATATGGTTATATAAATGTGAATAGAAACAGAAGAATCAAAACCCACAAGGAACTGAAAATGGTACACCTGAAAGAAAAGGGAAAAGGAACACAATTCTCAACTCTTATATTAAAAACACACCTGTTAAAGTTGTATTAACTACCTTAGATGATGTTCCTCACCTTTTATAGCATGCAAGAAAGTATTTTCTCTATGAAATAGGGGAGAAATTTGTGAAGAGAATAAAAGAAATGAAAGTGAGATAAGAGTAAAAGAGACGTGAGTGATTTAAAAAAAGACATACGAGTACATTAAAAATGTACTTGTAAAACTCAGAAATTCCACTCAGACAAGAACCCCTAGAGATACTCTTGTTTAAGTGCATCAGGAGTTATACATGTGTGTTTACAGTATAGCAATTTGTAATAGCAAAAAGTCTCATAACAACCCCAGTGTTCATCAATAAAGTAGTAGATAAATGAGCACATTTTTGAATAGTTAAAATATTCAGTAGGTGAATTAAATTCGTAACAAAAGCAATGTGTCCCAGAATTTGCACTGTGGAAAATCAAATCAGGAATTTTAAGGACATGCCTGAGTAGTTTCCCCAGAAAGCAGAGTAAAATGAAAAAGATGGAAATCCTCAGAAAGAAGATGGTAGTCCCGGAAGACGAAGAACCAAAACTCAACCTAAGAGTTACAGATAATCTCAAGAAAAAGAAATTTGAATTTGAACAAGCAATTTGAATAGATGTGATCATGAAAAATGTCCCAGATGGAAAAAGAAACTGTACATAAATAATCCCATTAAAGGACTTGAGAAGTAAGATAAAAAAGTGTTCATTATATTAAGGGCAGAAATCAATGGGAAAGAAATAAAATACAACTACATTGAGTTATGTTCTGTTAAAAAATGAAGTTAATTTTAAAAAACTTTTTATTTCCATAGGTTATTGGGGGAATAGGTGGTGTTTCATTACATGAGTAAGTTTTTGAGTGGTGACTTATGAAATTTTGGTGTGCCCATCACCCTAGCAGTATACAGTCTACCCAATGTGTAGTCTTTCATCCTTCACTCCTTTCCCACCCTTTCCCCCTGAGTCCCCAAATTCCACTGTGTCATTCTTATACCTTTGCATCCTTATAGCTTAGCTCCCACTTATGAGTGAGAACATATGATGTTTGGTTTTCCATTCCTGAGTTACTTCACTTAGAATAACACTCTCCAGGCCGGGCACGGTGGCGCACACCTATAATCCCAGCACTTTGGGAGGCTGAGGCGAGTGGATTGCCTGAGGTCAGGAGTTCGAGACCAGTCTAGCCAACATGGTGAAACCCCATCTCTGCTAAAAATACAAAAAAAATTAGGCGGGCACGGTAGCATATGCTGTAATCCCAGGTACTTAGGAGGCTGAGGCAGGAGAATTGCTTGAACCAGGGAGGTGGAAGTTGCGGTGAGCCGAGATTGCACCACTTCACTCCAGCCTGGGTGACAGAGTGAGACTCCGTCTAAAATATCTCCAATCTCAATCAGGTTGCTGTGAATGCCATTAATTCATTCCTTTTTGTGGATGAGTTAGTATTCCATCATATATATATCTATATCTCACAGTTTATTCACTCATGGATTGGTGGGCATTTAGATTGGTTCCATAGTTTTGCAATTGTGAATTGTGCTGCTATAAACATGAATGTGCAAGTATCTTCTTTGTATAATGACTTATTTTCTTCTGGGTAGATACACAGTAATGGGATTGCTGGATTAAATGGAGTACTTCTACTTTTAGTTCTTTAAGGAATTTCCTCACTGTTTTACATGGTGGTTGTACTAGTTTACATTCCCATCAGCAGTGTAGAAGTGCTCCCTGTTCACCACATCCACTCCAACATCTATTATTTTTTGATTTTTTGATTATGGCCATTCTTGCAGGGGTAAGGTACTATTGCATTGTGGTTTTGATTTGCATTTCCCTGATCATTAATGATGTTGAGCATTTTTTCATATGTTTGTTGGCCATTTGAATATCTTCTTTTGAGAATTGTCTATTCATGTACTTAGCCCACTTTTTGATGACATTGCTTTTTACTTGGTGATTTGTTTGAGTTTGTTGTAGATTCTGGATATCAGTCCTTTATCAGAAGTATAGATTGTGAAGATTTTCTCCCACTCTGTGAGTTGTTTGTTCACTCTGCTGACGGTTCCTTTTGCTGTGCAAATGCTCTTTCGTTTAATTCAGTCCCAGCTATTTATCTTTGTTTTTGTTGCATTTGCTTTTGGATTGTTGGTCATGAAATCCTTGCCTAAGCCAATGTCTAGAAGGGCTTTTCCGAGGTCATCTTCTAGAAATTTTAGAGTTTCAGGTCCTAGATTTAAGTCCTTAAACCATTTTAATTGATTTTTATATAAGGTGAGAGATGAAGATCCAGTTTCATTCTCCTACATGTGGCTTACCAATTACCCCAGCACCATTTGTTGAAAAGGTGTCCTTTTCCCACTTTATGCTTTTGTTTGCTTTGTCAAAGATCAGCTGACTGTAAGTATTTGAGTTTATTTCTGGATTCTCTATTCTGTTCCATTGGTCTATGTGCCTATTTTTATACCAGTACCATGCTGTTTTGGTAACTATGGCCTTATAGTGTAGTTTGAAATCAGGTAATGTGATGCCTCCAGATTTGTTCTTTTTGCTTAGTCTTTCTTTGGCTATGCGGGCTCTTTTTTGATTCCATATGAATTTTTAAATTGTTTTTTCTAGTTCCATGAAGAATGATGGTGATATTTTGATGGGAATTCCATGAAATGTGTAGATTGCTTTTGGCAGTTAGAGGTGAAGCCAGCTGGACTTCCTGGGTTGAGTGGGGACTTGGAGAACTTTTCTGTCTTACTAGAGGATTGTAAGATGCACCAATCAGCACTCTATAGCTAGGATTGTAAAATGCACCAATAAGCACTCTGTAGCTAGTTAGAGGTTTGTAAAATACACCAGTCAGTGCTCTGTAGTTAGCTGGAGGTTTGTAAAATGGACGAATCAACTCTCTGTAAAATGGACCAATCAGCAGGACAAGGGTGGGGACAAATAAGGGAGTAAAAGCTGGCCACCCCAGCCAGCAGCAGCAACCCGCTGGGGTCCCCTTCCACACTGTGGAAGCTTTGTTCTTTCGCTCTCTACAATAAATCTTGCTGCTGCTCACTCTTTGGGTCTGTGCCACCTTTAAGAGCTGTAACACTCACCACGAAGGTCCACAGCTTCATTCTTGAAGTCAGTGAGACCATGAACCCACTGGAAGGAATCAACTCCGGACACAGCAGTATGGTCATTTTCACAATATTGGTTCTATCCATCCATGAGCATGGGATGCATTTCCATTTGTTTGTGTCATTTATGATTTCTTTCAGAAGTGTTTTGTAGTTTTCCTTGTAGAGGCCTTTCACCTCCTTGGTTAGGTATAGTCCGAAGTATTATATATTTTTTTGCAGCTATTGTAAAAGGGGTTGAGTTCTTGATTTGATTCTCCATTTGGTCACTGTTGGTGTATAGGAGAGCTATTCATTTGTGTACATTATTTTTGTATCTGGAAACTTTGCTGAATTCTTTTATCATTTCTAGGAGCTTTCTGAAGGAATCTTTAGTGTTTTCAAGGTAAACAATCATATCATCAGCAAACAGTGACAGTCTGACTTCCTCTTTACCAATTTGGATGCCCTTTATTTCTTTCTCTTGTCTAATTGCTTTGGCTAGAACTTCCAGTACTATGTTGAAGAGAATTGATGAGGGTGGGCATCCTCCTCTCATTTCAGTTCTCAGAGGGAATGCTTTCAACTTTTCCCCATTCAGTGTAATGTTGGCTCTGGTTTTGTCATAGATGGCTTTTATTACGTTGAGGTATGTCCCTTGTATGCTGATTTAGCTGAGAGTTTTAATCATAAAGGGATGCTGAATTTGTCAAATGTTTTTTATGAGTCTATTGAGATGATCATATGATTTTTGTTTTTAATTCTGTTTATGTGGTTTATCACATTTATTGACTTGTGTATATTAAACCATCCCTGCATCCCTGGTGTGAAACCCACTTGATCACGGTGGATTATCTTTTTGATATGTTGTTGGATTCAGTTAGCTAGTATTTTGTTAAGGATTTTTGCACCTAGGTTCATCAGGGATATTGGTCGTAGTTTTCCTTTGTGGTTATGTCCTTTCCTGGTTTTTGCAGTAGGGTGATACTGGCTTCGTGGATTGAATTAGGGAGGATTCCCTCTTTCTCTATCTTGTGGAATAGTGTCAATAGGATTGGTACCAATTCTTCTTTGAATGTCTGGTAGAATTCTTCTGTGAATCTGTCTGGTCCTGACTTTTTTTATGGGTAATTTTTTTATTACCATTTCAAACTCAGTGTTTGTTGTTGGTCTGTTCAGGATATCTAATTCTTCCTGATTTAAGCTAAGAGGGTTATATCATTCCAGGAATTTATCTATCCCCTCTTAGTTTTCTAGTTTAGGCACATAAAGCTGTTTATAGTAACCTTGAACAGTCTTTTGTATTTCTGCAGTGTCGATTGCAGTGTCTCCTGTTTTGTTTCTAGTTGAGCTTATTTGGATTTTCTGTCTTCTTTTCTTGGTTAAACTTGCTAACGGTCTATCAATTTTATTTATCTTTTCAAAGAATCAGCTTTTTATTTCACTTAACTTTTATATATATTTTTTCATTTCAATTTCATTTAGTTCTGCTCTGATCTTGGTTATTTCCTTTCTTCTGCTGGATTTGGGTTTGGTTTGTTCTTGTTTCTCTAGTTCCTTGAGGTGTGACCTTAGATTGTCTGTTTGTGCTCCTTCAGATTTTTCTATGTAGGCATTTAGGGCTATGAACTTTCCACTTAGCACCATCTTTGCTGTATCCCAGAGGGTTGGATAGGTTGTGTCACTATTGTCATTCAGTTTGAAGAATTTTTTAATTTTCAACTTGATTTCATTGTTGATCCAATGATCATTCAGAAGCAGGTTATTTAATTTCCATGTATTTGCATAGTTTTGAAGGTTTCTTTTGAGTTGATTTCCAGTTTTATTCCACTGTGGTCTGAGAAGGTACTTGATATAATTTCAACTTTCTTACAATTTTTGAGGCTTATTTGTGGCCTATAATATGATCTATATTGGAGAAAGTTCCATGTGCTGATGAATAGAATGTATATTCCATGGTTGTCGAATAGAATGTTCTGTAAATATCTGCTAAGTCCATTTGTTCCAGGGCATAATATAAATCCATTATTTCTTTGTTGATTTTCTGTCTTGGTGACCTGTCTAATGCTGTTAGTGAAGTATTGAAGTCCCCCAGTATTGTGTTGCTGTTTATCTCATTTCTTAGGTCTATTAGTAATTGTTTTATAAGTTTGGGAGCTCCAGTATTAGGTGAAAATATATTTAGGATTGTGATATTTTCCTGTTGGACAAGGCCCTTTATCATTATATAATGTCCTTCTTCGCCTTTTTAACTGCTGTTGCTTTAAAGTTTGTTTCATCTGATATAACAATAGCTACTCCTATTTGTTTTTGTGTCCATTTGCATGGAATGTCTTTTTCCACCCCTTTACCTTAAGTTTATATGAGTCCTTATGTGTTAGGTGCATTTCTTGAAGACAGCAGAGAGATGGTTGGTGAATTATTATCCATTGTGCAATTCCCTATTTTTTAAGTGGAGCCTTTTGGCCATTTACATTCAATTTTAGTATTGAGATGTCAGGTACCATTCCAGTCATTGTGCTATTTGTTGCCTGTATACCTTGGTTTTTTGTTTTTATTTTTAATTGTATTTTTTTCATAGGTTCTGTGAGAGTTAAGCTTTAAAGAGGTTCTGTTTTGATGTGTTTCCGGGATTTGTTTCAAGATTTAGAACTACTTTTAGCAGTTCTTATAGTCCTGGCTTGGTAGTGGCGAATTCTCTCAGCATTTATTTGTCTGAAAAAGACTGTATCTTTCCTTCATTTATGAAGCTTAGTTTCACTGGATACAAAATTCTTGGCTAATAATTGTTTTGTTTAAGGAGGCTAAATATAGGGTCCCAATCCCTTCTAGCTTGTAAGGTTTCTGCTGAGAAATCGCAGTTAATCTGATAGACTTTCCTTTATAGGTTACTTGGTGCTTTTGCCTCACAGCTCTTAAGATTATTTCCTTCACCTTAACTTTAGATAACCTGATGACAACGTGCCTAGGTGATAATCTTTTCGAGATGAATTTCCCAGGTGTTGTTTGAGCTTCTTGTATTTGGATGTCTAGGTCTCTAGCAAGGCCAGGGAAGTTTTCCTCAATTATTCCCCCAAAAATGTTTTCCAAACTTTTAAATTCTCTTCTTCCTCAGGAATGCTGATTATTCTTGGCTTTGGTCATTTAACATAATCCCAGACTTCTTGGAGGCTATGTTCATATTTTGTTATTCTTTTTTGTTTGTCTTTGTTGGATCGGGTTATTTTGAAAACCTTGTCTTCGAGCTCTGAAGTTCTTTCTTCTGCTCGTTTGATTCTACTGCAGAGACTTTCCAGAGCATTTTGCATTTCTCTAAGTGCATCCATTGTTTCCCAAAGTTTTGATTGTTTTTTATTTATGCTATCTATCTCATTGAAAATGTCTCTCCTCATTTCCTGTATCATTTTTAAACTTTCCTTAAATTGGGCTTCACCGTTCTCTGGTGTCTCCTTGATTAGCTTAATAACTGACTTCCCGAATTCTTTTACAGGTAAATCAGGGATTACTTGTTTTGTTATACTATCAGAGTTAGTTTCCGGTGCCTTCTCATTTGGGTAGCCTCTGTCAGAAGGAAGGTCTAGGGCTCAAGGCTGTTACTCAGATTTTTTTGTCCCACAGGGTGTTCCCTTGATCTAGTACTCTCCCCCTTTTCCTATGGATGTGGCTTCCCGAGAGATAAGCTGTAGTGATTATTATCTCTCTTCTGAATGTAGCCACCCAGCAAGTTTACCTGGCTCTGGGCTGGTACTGGGGGTTGCCTGCACGGAGTCCTGTGATGTGAACCTTTTGTGAGTCTCTCAGCCATGGACACCCGCACAGTATTTGGGGTGTCTCCTGGGTTCAGGAGTAATCTACTTCCTTCTGAGGGTCTGTGGGTCCTCTTCGGTTTTCCTGATTTATTCCTACAGTCGTTCTGGAACAAGAGTTCACGATGAGAGACTCCACATGCTGCTCTCTCTGGCCGAGTGGGAGCTGCAATCTAGTCCTGCCTCCCATCTGTCATGATCCTCCTTCTTCTCTTGAAGTTAATTATTTAAAAAACGTATTTTAGGCATCCAGAAAAGAAAACAATAATAATTTCTGATAAAAGTGAAACACATGCTATTTATAAGACTTTATTCTCCACAAACAAAATTATAGAAAACAACACAGCAACATGTCTTAGGGAAAACATTGTGAGGGTAAAAGTTTGAAGAATTGTGTTCCCAGAGAATTTGACCCTCAGGTATGAAGGAAAGAGAAATTATATTCCTGGGTTTGCAAGAGCTTGGAAAACAAACTAGCCAAGTATGGTTTTGACAATGTTAAAGTTGTACTTCTGTGAACCAAGCGATGAATCCTAATGAAGACTTCAAGCAGAGGAAGTCATCAAAACCAGTAAACAGAAAGGTAAATCTCAATAACTATTGCTAATATGGTTATGAAACAGAAGCGAAACATAGAAAGTAAAAATTAATTCAATGGCAATTATCTGGGTCTAAAATTATAGATTAAGAGAAACAGAGAAGTGAGGAAAGACAAAGCAGAGAAGGAAACAGCTAACTTCCTCATTTTGTCTGAAAAGAGACAAAATCTCTTTTCTTTTATAGTCCCAATCATTAGAAAATAAAAATTAAAGCACAATTTTGAAAAACCCAAAGGTAATCTTTAATACAACTAAAAACCCAATGATTATATTCTAAAATACTAGAAAGTATAAAAGCTTATAAGCCATATGCAATATAACTAAGAAAACATGAGAAAAATCACAAGCTCAGAGAAAAGAAATATGAGTAAATATATTAGTTATAAAAATAATTGTGAATAATTAAAAATACTTCGAATCCAGTTTAAAAACATTGAACTACATGATAGTTAAAAAGCCATTCTAAGACAAAAATGATATGCACAAGTTAAAAATAAAAGAATGGGCAAATATACATCATACATTCACAAAAGAAAACAGGAAATACTAATTTCAGAAAAGACACAAAGGCAAAAAGCTATTAATGGTAACCAAGAGGGTCATTACATATTAATACAAATATACTTCACATGAAAAATATAATAGTTATTCAACTTTATAAGCTGATTAGCATAATATCAACATACATAAATCAAGAATGTTAAAAATGTTAGAAATGTGAAAGAAAAGTAACTTCTTATGGGTGACTTTGACACATCTCTCTTAGCTCTGGATAAACAGATATTTGGTTAAAATGTACAGTTTGTAAAGATGAATTTACAGATATACTGATGTCTATTCTAAGAACTAAAAAATACATGTATCTTATTTTCAACATGAATATAATAACTTTTTATAAAAATTTAACAAATACTGCCACAAAGAAAATGTTCAAAAGTTTCCAAATCAGAAATTATAGGGAGCTGCATTCTCTGACCATAATGCAATCAAACTATATATTTTTTAAAGTTTAAACAATCAAAAATCCCAACACGTTGGAAGTTACCAAATGCCTTCCTATATAGCTATATGGGAGAGAAAAATCCAAGGTGAATTACAAACTTGTTTTACAGTAATGAAAATAGGACCATTATTTATCAAACTTTATGGAATGTGTTCAAAGGAAAATACTGTTTGTGGCCTAAAATGGTTTTTGTTCTAACTAAAAGAGAATTAAAAAAAAAATCAATTTAACTGCAATTCAAGAAGCTAAGACAGAACAATGAAAGAATCTAAATGAGAGGAAGAAAATATTAAAAATAAATATATAAATCAATGCATGAGAAAAATAGAAAAATAGTAAAGTTGACGAATAAACTACAGTACTAAATTCCTAAAGAACAAGAACAGGCCAGGTGCTGTGGTTCACACTGTAATCCTGACACTTTGGGAGGCTGAGGTGGGCAGATCACTTGAGGCCGGGAGTTTGAGACCAACATAGTGAAACCTTGTCTCTACTAAAAATACAAAATATTAGCGCTCTAGCCTGGGCGACAGAGTGAGTCTTGTCCCAGAAACAACAGCAACAACAAAAGGACAAGGACAAACTGCAATACAAAAGTCCTAGTAAATTTAATCAAGAGAAAAAAGTAAACAAACAAAATTAGAAATAAAAAAGGACTTACAGTCTTAAAAGGATTTAATAACCGATTTAAAGATTATTTTTAAATGCTATTTTAAAAGTATTAGTACAAATTCATCAGTTTAACAAATTTGAAAATCTTAGTAATAAAGATTCAAATATAATGGAGTAGAAAGTTGTCTACCAAACCTAAATAGACAACTATATGCTGCAGAACTGAAACTGAAAAAGTTTTCAATGACTAAATTCAAGACAGCTGCAGAGCAGAGTTTTTTTAAAAATCAATAAGTGCTTTTCAATTTTCAAGAAACAAATCCATCACTACGAGGTATACTCTTCTTGTATATAGAAAAACAATAGGAAACATTCCAACTCACTTCACAAAGCTAGGATCACCCTCACAGTAAAACCTAAAAATAATTAGTACAGATGTAAAAGTATGAATAAAAGATTTACATATTTATCTCAGGTATATTAAAATAATAATTTAGCCTAAATATTTAAGGATTGCTCTAAAGAATTCATGCATATAAACCCAATGAATATATCGCACCAATAGGTCGCAAAGTAAATACATAAACATCTCAATTGATCTGCAAAATAATTTGATAAAATTTAATAAACTCTCTTGGATTTTAAAACTTGCTGAATAAGCTCAGAATAAAATGATATTTCATGTACATTATAAAGAATATTTATTTATCATTAACATACAGCTAATGTCGTATGGTTTAACAATACTACTCTAAAAGCATTATAAACAAGTCAAGAATATCTACTATTACCACCGTCATTTCCATCATTCTGGAAGTGGTAGCCAAAACAAACAAAAAACGGAAATACATGTGTGGTCCAGTATACTTATTGAGGCAATAGGCCTAAGTATAAACCTTTTCCCTTCATAATAACATCTATGGACAATTCTTAGTAGAATGGAATAGGATTTTCTCAGTCAAATCTCCCTGCTGGACAGGGTCTATAGCTATACTGAGTATCCCTCAAACATGGTAATTGGATAGTAAATAATTTTCTAGTTAAAACAAAAACAAAAACAAAACCTAGGGAAATAGATATGAGGAAATCATTGAAAAAAATTTTGGACTTAATAGCATAGTTCAGTTGAGCGATGCAAGGTGGAAAAAAATACAAAAATCAATCCTATTGCTAATAATAATAGCCAATCAAAATATGATGAAGATATTCCACTCACAACAATAAGCACAATATCATGATACACAATTACAAGAATAATCTTTGAAGGAATTGTATAGGACCAATACAATGAAAACGGTAAGAGCTTGTAAAAGGAATAAAAAGACTTGCACAAAAAGAACATATCTGTGGCTGAATGGAAAGAAAATAAGTTTAATGTAATCCATGAAAATCCCAATATAAATTCTTAGAGTGTGGCTGTGATAGAGAGTATATTTTCAAAGCAATTCTAAAGTTTATCGGAGGAATAAATGAGAGAGAGAGAGAGAAAAAAAGACTGAAAGCTAAATAGGGGAAGTTTGTCCCAGTGGGTTGTGAAAATAGCTATAACAATGGTAGAGAATGGATAGACCACAAGCCAATTCTAGTAGATTAAAAAACAAAACAATGCAGGCAGGGTGGCACACGCCCATAGTCCCATCTACTCAGAGGGCTGACACAGGAGGATCCCTTGAGCCTGGGGAGGTGGAGCCTGCAGTGAACTGTGATTGCGCTGCTGCACTTCAGCTTGGGTGACAGAATGAGAACAAGTCACTAAAAAAAGTTTTTTAAAACTTTTTCCTAATTTTTAAAAAAAGAATGACAATAAAAAGGTTCTACATGAGAAAGTTGGCATCACAAATGAGTAAAACCATAAAAGACAATCATTGATTGTGTGAGATAATTATTTAACAAATTGAAATAAATAATTCCTCCCTTTATGCTATAAAAGCAAAACAAACTGTAGAATGATGAAATGCTTTAATGTTAAAAACTGAGGATGGGTGCGGTGTCTCACCTCTATAATCCCAGCATGTTGAGAGGCCAAGGTGGGAGGATGGCTTGAGCCCGGAGTTCCAGACCATCCTGGGTTACATAGTGAGAACCTGTCTCTACAAAAAATACAAAACATTAGCCAGGTTTGGTGGCATGTGCCTGTAGCCCTAGCTACTCCAGAGGCTGAGGTGGGAGGATCAAGGCTGCAGTGAGCCGTGATCATGCCACTGCATTCCAGCCTGGGCTGCAGAGTAAGACCATGTATGAAGCAAGCACACACACACACACAAACCCTGAAAGCACACACACACACATACACACACTCCTGGAAAAAAATGTGGATATTTATCAGGTCTCAGGATGGGAAAGTGCTTTCTAATTATAAAGGCGTTAAAATAAATGTCCCCTGAAATAGTATTCATTTTACTATGGAAAATATAACTTGAATTTTCCCTACAACAAGACAGAGTATGAAAAACTGAAATGAAATTTCTATCGCGAGGAAAAAATAAATATTGTTTTAAAAGCACACCACTGAGGAAAATAATTGACACAGATTTATGACAAAAAGTTTAATATAGCTAATATATAAAGAGCTCATGTAAATCTTAAAACCTAAATAGAAAGGTTAGCAAAGAATATGAATAGATATTTCATAGAAGGAAAAAGAGAGGAAGGGAGGGATGGAGGGAGAGAAGGAGGGAGAAACACAGGAAGGGAGGAAAGAGGGAAAGGTAAGGAAGAAAAGAAAACTAAACATGAGGAGGAAGATTAAATTACTCAATTTCAAACACTCTTGTTTTAAAGACTGTGTTTTTTACTTACCAAATTAGCGAAACTTAATTCCAACACCCAGTATTGCTGAATGTGAGATTAGAAATCAGAACAACTTTTCTAGAAAGCAAGTTTAGCAATCTATATCAAGAATTAATGTCCTTCAATATAGTAGCTCCACTTTTAGACAATTAACAGAAATAAGTAATTAGAGAATATTTGGCGGCAGGGACATTTATTGCTGCATGACAACTGCATTTAGTTGAATTTAGTGTTAGTCATCTGAGATGTCACATAATACCAAAGTCAATTGTGAGGTGTGTCACAAGAAACTTGTTACTACTGAGAGTAAAGGTACCAAACTTTGAACATTATTTAATAAATTAGGATAGAGTCAAGGTTATCTCTGTAATGTTACTCTTAAATGCATCATATTATAATGCATTTTGAGCTTATGAAGGAAAGGGACAGAACAATGGCAAATCCGCAAGGAGGAAAATTTGCATAAACCATAGCCTTTATTATCAATGTGTGCATCAGAACTCATTGACTTGTGAACATTATATGTCTCTAGGTGTTATAGAGGAGAGAAAAAAACTTACCGGACTGAGTTTGGTGCAGCCGTTTAAAACACATACTGCAGCCATTATTTAAAAAAAAAAAAAAATCCGAGTGTGGTGGTGGGCACCTGTAATCTCAGCTACTCAGGAGGCTGAGGCTGAGGCAGGAGAATCACTTGAACCTGGAAGGCGCAGGTTGCAGTGAGCTGAGATCACATCACTGCAGCCCAGCCTGGGTGACAGAGCAAGACTCCGTCTCAAAAAACAAACAAACAAACAAACAAAAAACAACCTTGATTTGGAAGAAGTTTGATGGAATGTGTAAATGATCAGAATATGGTAGAGCCAGAAGGTAGAATCAAGCATGTAGTGAGCCCTGTTTTATGGAAGGATTAGAAGGAAGTTGACCTGTGTTGTGAGTGGTGGTGTCTGCAGATTTTTAAAAATATTTTCCTGAATTTTCCAAATGTTAAGTAGTGAACAGATATCACTTTTATGACTAGAAGGAGATTATTAACAAAATAACTATGCAAATATAAAGCAGTATAGAACATTTACAAAGTAACCTGTAATCCTCTTTCCCTCCTGATCCCTGTACCAACTAAAACATATAAGTATTTACAGAAGGAGATTTATGCCTTTCTGATTAACCTCATAGAATCAACTCCACCATATACTGCAAAGAAAGCCTCTGACAGCAAAAAATAACTTGGTCCCCAGCATGTCTTCATCTAACCTGCCAAAGACAATTCTGTGGCTCTTTAAGCACGTTTAATTAAAAACTAAAACGAAACAGTCATGTAACGCCTTTTCATCCTTCATGAAAACTTACTCTGTTTTTTAAGGGAAAGAGTAATAAAGGAGTAATATGAGACAAATGGGTGTACATTAGTTAATAGTCTTCATTCTTATTTACAAGCAATCATGTTAATGCCCTTTCTAGGGGAGAAAAAAAAAAGACGCAATGACCTTCACTGAAGTTCATGCACTAACCAACACCAAGCTATTCTAAAATGCCCTGAAAAAATGCTTCAGGGTTATGTGGTTAACACAGTACAAATCGCTGCCCACCTTTCTGTTGTTTTCCTACCCCAGGATCTTCCTAAGAGACCACAAGTTTTACACTGGGATGGTGAGGAGAAGGACATCGCCCTGTGTATTTGCATTATTTTCCAGAACTGCCTTTCTGATAACTCAAGATTCTGAAGGGCACATAAAACATTGTAATAAGTGCATTTTGTGTTTTCATTTATTTCTTGGGAGAATAGCAGTCACTATTAATATATGTTCTTGACAGATCATTGGATTCACATTCCCAACAGTTTCAAATAACTAGCTAAAATATTCTTTGGAGGATTTTTTTCTAAAAAAAAAGCCAGTCTTAGCTAACTTGAAGAAGCACATCTATTTTCCAAGTCTCACTGTTCCAATTTTGTTTTCTCAAACACTGTGAACCACTTTTAATTTTTAAATATTATCTTATTTACAAAGCATATACTCGAAATAGTTCTACTTTGAGGAGAGGGAAATAAAATTTCCATTTTCCATTGCTTAAAAGAAAGCATATAAATAAGGGTTCTTTTCTTTTTCTTTCTTTTTTTTTTTTTTTTTAAGTTTTGAAGTTGCTGGTACTAAGTCATTTCTCCATAAAAAAATAAGCACCTAAAGCAAGGTTTCTCCACCTGTGTCCTATTGATATTTTAGAGTGGATAATTCTTTGCATTGGAGGTCTGTCCTGCGCATTGTAGGATGTACAGTAGCATCTCTGGCCTCTACCCACCAGATGCCAGTAGCACCCTCTTTCCCTCAGGGGAAGGTCACAACCATAAATGTCCTCCAGACATTACCGAATGTTCCCTGGGGGCAAAATCTTCCTGGTTGAGAACTTTGTTCTAAATTACACCACTCAACAAGTGCCATATGTATATCATTTATCTTCTTTACTTACTCTAAAGTCCTCAAAAGTGAAAATTCGGCTGGGTGCAGTGGCTCATGCCTGTAATCTCAGCACTTCGGGAGGCCGAGGTGGGTGGATCACCTGAGGTCAGCAGTTCAAGACCAGCCTGGCCAAGATGGTGAAACCCCATCTCTATGAAAAATACAAAAATTACCTGGGCATGATGGCAGGTGCCTGTAATCCCAGCTACTCGAGAGTCTGAGATGGGAGAATCGCTTGAACCCAGGAGATGGTGGTTGCAGTGAGCCAAGATCGCGCCATCGCACTCCAGCCTGGGAGGCTGAGCAAGCCTCCGTCTCAAAAAAAAAAAAAAAAAAGAAAGAAAGAAAAGAAAAACAAAAACAAAAACAAGAAAAAGGAAAGTGAAAATTCCTGTCTTTCAAAATTTGCGACTACTTGTTTTTATATTATTTACTAGTCCTTCAATATTCTGCCTAGAATGAGCTAATAACTAAGATTTTATATATCCTTCAAAGAAAAATAAACAGTTGACCAAAAACCTATAATTTAGATGTTAGAGGTGTTACACTAAAATTTCATTTTGTCTCTTTACATTAATTCCTTGTTTTCACTTGGTCATGAAAATGAATTATTTTGTCACAGTGAATATTCAAACTTTTCATTCAAAAGTACAACTAGAGAGATTTTCAATATAAAATAAATAATATAATTAATACAAGCCATTCACTTCTTTTTTTATTTATATACTATATAATAACTGAGGTAGCAATGGAGGAGTGAGGGTTTATTAATTATATACCTTTTAAAGGGCTTTTAAAAGGATTTTATTATAACAAATTTATTGGAAACAATTAAAAAATACAGAAAAGTGCATAGGTTAATACTTAGGTCTTGATCTTTCAAGATTTTATTCTACTTATATCAATATATAGGATATATCCTTAACAGATCACAATTTATTACACTGCCCTACATAAATCAAACATAATGTTTGTTGGATGATATATTAAGGGCAAAATTTGCAATGATAGATATACTTAACTTTATCGAACAACTAGCTTTTACAGCAGTAAGTACATGATGTTGGCTTCTTTATACGTCGTTCTACTTTTCAGCAGCAATCTCAACGTATTGAAATTTGTCTTTCTGTTTCTCTCACAGGCTTAAATATATAATTAAGTTTTTTGCTCTTTGTTTTTATTCTATGCTATATGTTGTCTAGATACAGATCCAAAGACCTGATAATTTTTCTGAGAAGGAGTTTTGTTTTTTTTTCTTTTTTCCAGGGGAAGTAAGGGAGGGGCTTACATTTTCATATTCACCTTTTATTTTCATTTACTCTACTTGATTCCATTGAAACAAAACCTAACAGACCTGCCCACTACATAAACCACATACCTGCCCACTACAAAAACCACAGACAAGACCATTTATGTGTTTAGAAGATTTTATTGAAAATTTGCACTTGTGCCTTGGAAATCCTCTATGTCTCTTCTATCCTCACATTCAGGGAATCTTTATGAATTATTTCATTCTTTATAGTTCCCAGCCTCACATCATCTTCTTGGTTCTCTACCTCATCTCTTCTCTCAGGAGCCAGGAAAATTTCTCTCTGTTTTCTAAACAGCACTCTTTAACTGTATCGTTTGGTTATCTTCATCCCCTGGAGGGAAATAGAGACCCCACAGCATGTTGGGAAAGCAAATTCTTGACTATTGTAGGATTTACAGCTGAAATGACCCTGGTAATCAACTAGTCTAACTCTTCAATCCAAAAAAAAAATTGAAGAAACCACCAGACAATTCTAATTTTGTATTTACTGATCACACTTTAAAGTTTGGATCAAAGTAGTGGAATGAGCATTGGGAGTAATTAGACCTTGGGATCTGGGGCCATGGACTCACCATATCTAACTGGGTTAATTATCTCTTGATCTCTGCATCTCCTTTTCATTCTATAAAATGGGAATAGAACCCATGCTAATAAGAACATTGGTGACCCACATAAGGGTCTGCAAAGCATGTTCACACAAATTAGTTGCTTCCATCTCAGAACATGCAACGAGAGATAGAGTCAACACCTATAATTGTTATCATCCTTATTTAAAGGCCCAGGGGAATTAATGGCTTGGTTGAGTCCCACTGAGGGAGCAGAATTCAAATATATCTTTGAACTGAAATACTATACTGAGATGCCTCCTCATCATCTTGAGGAAAAGTTATGAGGATCTAGTGATGTTACATATGTGAAGGTGCTTTCTAAGTGAAAAAACATGAATGAAAAATAAGGCCGGGCGCGGTGGCTCAAGCCTGTAATCCCAGCACTTTGGGAGGCCGAGACGGGCGGATCACGAGGTCAGGAGATCGAGACCATCCTGGCTAACACGGTGAAACCCCGTCTCTACTAAAAAATACAAAAAAGTAGCCGGGTGAGGTGGCGGGCGCCTGTAGTCCCAGCTACTCGGGAGGCTGAGGCAGGAGAATGGCGTAAACCTGGGAGGCGGAGCTTGCAGTGAGCTAAGATCCGGCCACTGCACCCCAGCCTGGGCGGCAGAGCAAGACTCCGTCTCAAAAAAAAAAAAAAAAAAAAGAAAAATAAATGTTTATTATTGCTGTATTTATTTTCAGACAACCTTGGAAAGACGCCATCTACATGAGGATGCTTTGGTTTGAGTTCAGGTAGTTTCCACAATATCATCTCCAAATTAGGATTAAGCATTACATTCTGACAGTAGATTTTCAGTTCTATCATGCTTCTTTAATTATTCTAGACTTGCCTTTTAGATTCATTTTGTTTATTATCAACTGTCAGTGATTGAAACATTTATTCAGCCTGGTCTCTTACACACACACACACACACACACACACACCCCTTCACACCCACCCTGACACCCACACACCTTTTCTTCCTCCACGGCTTCTGGTAATGATATTTTTCCTTGCCTATGAATTCTCACAATATAGTATGCCAGTCCCGTGGGTTGATTTCCCTCTTATCCAAGATGAAACATTCTAATAGACCTCCGTGGAGCATTTCGCAGTGGACTCACTATTCTCTTTCACTTGCACAGAAAATTAACAATGAATTATATCTGAAAATTTGGAGCCCCAAAAGCTCAAAAATGTTCATTCTTCCAAATCGGCTGTGTTCCAGATTTCTAATTACTTTTGTAACTTTTCATGGAATCTTCTCCATAATTTTCATTCATTTCTCAAACGATGAAGCTCACAATTGCACACGTTTTCTATTGAGTTTTCCTGTGTGCTGAGTCAAACAGTTTCAAATGATACAATCACTTCATCAAAAAACAGGCATTTAACAAGCACTCTCCCATACCCAATCTGCCCTATAATCTCTGGGATCCAGCGGCGGCACAGTTGTTCTCGAGCACAAAAATAAGATAATCTACTGTATTATGAATTGCTTGTGAAGAGCATAAAATAATTTCACTATATATCCATTATATTTGCTTTTTGAAAACTATCATATACATTCTTACTTAAGTCCTAAATTCCATTTTATTCTACACTAAATACAACTGTGGTTTCCCTATATATGGATACCCTAATTTATTTTTAAATACATTCCTGCTAAGACATTTTTCTGTAATATGGACAATTTTTACCAAAACCATCTTCACAGTTGGTTAAAAAAATCAAATAAGACCACAACCCTCCTCACATGTAATTACAACAACCCCTCCTCCAAAGGAAAATCCTTTTAACCATTTCTGCTTTTAGTGTCTGCCTGTAGAAAACTAAACCATAAACTATTTGCTTGAACAAAACATGAACTTTAAATAATGAAATAACTAGTATATTTCTATATTTGTTATTTATTATTTATTTATCTACCTGACCCTCAGCTATATAAAATGACCTATGTAAAATGAGGTCTTACATTAGTCCTTCTTTCAACACCTCTGCAATCTTGATACTTATATTATCATTTTCAGTTTTGTTGGTTGTAATGTAGAAGTAGCTACTTAAATTTCTGTTTTTTGTCCAATAAATGTTATCTAATAAAGTTGGATAAAACTACGTTTTGTCCAATACAGTTTTTCGGCACCCCTCTATGTGGCATGATGCCCCTACCCAGCTTTCTTCTTTGGCCCCCTTCTTTCCTCTCCCACCTTTGTCAGCTAGCTGTACCTTTACTTTTACTTGATCAAGGTGGTATAGTTTTAATTATATGCACTAATATACATTTGCTTTTATATTTAAGTCAAGTTGAGTTTTCTATCCCTTATGACTGAAACCCTCCTAACTCCACTGAGGATCTCCTACATGCTGACCTTCTGGCTTGGAAGAGGGATGTTACCATCTACTTTGTGTAAACCATTCTATTTTAAAGGGATATTTTTAACCTACAACTTCTAGTTAATTCAAATGTATCTTATGAAACAAAAAATGTTGGATAAGATGAAGTTCTGTAACAATGCTAAGACAATATGTCACTCAGGAGATGACTTTTAAAAATAACCTTAACTTTGAAAAGTAAATGTTGGGCCAAGTACGGTGGCCCACACCTGTAGTCCCAGCACGTTGGGAGACCAAGGCGGGAGGATTATTTCAGGCCAGAAGTTCGAGACCAGCCTGGACAACATAGCAAGGCTCCCATCTCTACAAATTAAATTAAAATTAGCAGGACATGGTGGAGTGCATCTGTAGTCCCAGCTACTAGGTGGAGTGCATCTGTAGTCCCAGCTACTTGGGAGACCAAGGCGGGAGGATTATTTCAGGCCAGAAGTTCGAGACCAGCCTGGACAACATAGCAAGGCTCCCATCTCTACAAATTAAATTAAAATTAGCAGGACATGGTGGAGTGCATCTGTAGTCCCAGCTACTAGGGAGGTTGAGGCAGGAGAATCGCTTGAGCCCAGGAGTGTGAGGTTGCAGTGAGCTATGATCATTCCACTGCTCTCTAGCCTGGGCAACACAACAAGATCCTGTCACAAAAAAAAATAAATAAATAAATAAAAGAAAAAAATAAATAAATGTAATAAAATTTCCCAGTCAAGTACATCTATTTTTCTTCTTGCCTCTCTGGAAAAGGTTTAGAGAGATTATAGCTGGTGAATTAGAATCCTATTTCTCTGTGAAGGAAATATCAGCAATATCCTTCATATTGTTCTCACCACACATTCTGGTTATGTTTAACTCTTCATAGTCGAGTTTATGTGAGGCTCAGAATACGTTATTCATATATATTTCATCTCATTTCAGAAAGTGTTTTACAGAGCTTAAATAAAATGCATACGTACAAATATATAAGCTAATAAGGTATAGATGAAGAGTAATAAACCATGGCAAGGTAAACGTTGTGTTTATTAAAAAATTAGAGTGGATCTAGTATTTGATAGCACAATAGGGTGACTACAGTTAACAAAAATTTACTGTACATTTTAAAAGAACTTAAAGAGTATAGTTGGATTGTAACACAAAAGGAAGGATAGATGCTTGAGGTGATAGATACTCCATTTACTCTGATGTGATTATTATACATATATGCCTGCATCAAAATATCTCATGTACCTCACAAATACATACACTTACTATGTACTTACAAAAATTTAAAATTTACAAAATGAAAAAAAAATTACAGCGAAGCAGGCCATACCTTGCTAAATTAAGCTGTAAATTTAGTTCCAAGCTTCCTGGTAGTCGAAATAAGAAGGAGAAGCTGCAAAGATCTCATTTCGGAAAAAATAAAATTTTTCCTAACACTTAACTCTGAAAGAAATTTTCCTGAGGGACTGTGACCCAAGATAAAATGGAGAAGGGAGTCTAGTGTGCCCCTCACCAACGTTTTCTGAAATTTTCTCTCTGTTACTCCATATGCACATAAAAGTTTCCTGCCGTAGATACATCACACAATAAGGAAACTACATGGTTGAGTTCAAGAAATCAACAATATACAAGTTTTGTAAAAGGAGCGTTAAAGGGATCTGATGTGATTCACAAAGGCATTTTTCTCTCATCCATGTAAGAAATAGGAAGAAAAATAGAACTAATCATTTTTCTATTCTCTCGATATAGATAATATTTCATTATTCCTAAAAAAATCATTTTCAGATTAATGAATTAGACTCGGTTATTTGTTGAGAAGTCACGTGGACCTCTGATTTGTCCAAGACAAGAAATTCAGAAGCATTTCAACTATCAAAATCGAGAAGATATAAATCCAGTTATTTGTTATATTCACTGATGAAGCAATCTTAAGATGATAGCAAATTAAATGCAAAGATACAGAGAAAATAATATTGTGATTAGTCATATTACCACAGATCATGTGAGGCAACTTATAAAAGATGTCTATGTATTTTCTAAAAATTATCTTTACAAATGTCTGTCTATGTATTTTTTAAAAACAATCTTTATAAATGCTAAAACTAACCCCAAAGTCAGTTTCTCTAATAAACATTTTCAAATGTGCTAAAACTGATAGCTCTCTAAAATAGCTTCTGCTCTTGTGTTCCATTTTGGACAACTGATGAGAAAATCGCTGATGAAAAATTGAAAATATCACTTAGTGAATGAAACATCACCACAGTGAAATCACAAATATTACCCAGACAATCACTGAAATATTCATTTCTATGTAATAAATGGGTTTGGACTTGTTGATTATCAGGAAATCACCACTCACTGGTTTTGACTTAAATATACTTAATAAATCATGCATATTGAATTCATATTGATAAATTCTTCCACAATTTTCACTCAGAAAATGAAATATGTACAGTTAATTAACTGAAAATTAACAACTGCTGGTTCAACTAAATTCAGCAAATTTTACATTCTAGTGTTACCACATGTACATTTGTTGGAGTAATAATTAAACTTCTGTACTAGACTGCATATTTTGGGAAAAAGTAAACAAATTATATTATGACACACAAAATCTAAAAATACACATTTATTTTCCTCTTTGACAATTAAGTACAAAAGTGATAAGTGAATCTTTAATAAATGCCTCCAAAATTTTAAATTCAGTACTTGATTTATGGGTATAACTTTGACCCAGCCATTTACAACTTCCATCTAAGACTGTATTAGCAGACATAGGATATGTTAACTTATTTTAGGCGTATACATTGAAACTTGCTTAAGTTTTTAAACATTATGAACAGAGTATTAAATTGGACATTATGATCCATCTTGTTTTTGAGGAATATACTGAGAGGAATACACTAAGAGTGAATAAAATTTCTCGAACCTTTTCCATCTAGAATTCTTTCCTCAGTATTCTCTTCTAACATCCTCTCCACTAAAAAAGAGAAAGAAAGAAACCCTGAAAGTACTGCTTTGATCTAGAATGAGCAGGCAGGAGTTTCATTCAAATCTGTTTTGAAAGAAAACTGATGGGCTCAAAAATATATTTCAGATTGAAAAAATGTGCAGTCGAGGAAATATTAATGTTCTGATAATAAACAGAGAATAATAGCACATTTAAGACAGTTCTGCACTTGGCACAGTATTTTACAAAAAGCAAAGTGCTTGACAAACACTATCTTGGTTGGATCTCACAGCACCCCAAGGAGGCAGGTA
Source organism: Macaca nemestrina (assembly GCF_043159975.1). NCBI lineage: Eukaryota > Metazoa > Chordata > Mammalia > Primates > Cercopithecidae > Macaca > Macaca nemestrina. The sequence continues at coordinate 114,641,166 of NC_092129.1, forward strand.
GAGCCAGGCATATTGTTCTCTTAGAGTTAGTCATTAAGAGATTGGCTCAAGGTCAATCCAGAACCTGGACCTGTTGATAAAACTTCATTTCAGGGGTCATGTTATCCCCCGAATTTAATGTGGTAAGGTGTGGTGAGTTTCAATCACGAAAGCAAGGAGGTAATATAGCCATATTTTTCTTGTTTCAGATCTCTTCTTTCCATTCATTGTCCAGAACATCCTTTAAAAAATGTATTTTGTCATCAAAATAATTTATAAAGAAGGAGCATGCCACATGTGTACAAAATTTTTTAAATGCACAGTTTATTACCCGAAGAAATAAACTGACATAACTATTTGAAGTACAAATAAGTGTAATTTTATTTTGAAATACGCAAATACGTGTTGCCAAATACTGTTTTCGTCATGGTGTAATCCACTTTCAGTAAACAACTCAATGAAGTTTATAAACTTCCTATGAACAATAACAAATGAGTCATCCTATTCAAATCAAATAAACAAACAACTAGTGTGTCTATTATTTGTAAGGTCCTGTGATCAAAAGGTACAGTCGTTTATAGCCAGTGCTTTACTCAAGTCCTTTCTTGATTGATACATGGGTGGCAGATGGATAGAGATATCCCACATATCTATCATCTGTCTCTACATTGTTCTTTTCCGGTATTTCATCCAACCTCCACTGAAGATAGCTTGTGTGACTTTATTATAGAAATAAAGTTCACAATAAAGATGATTTACATACAGAACTCTTATATTTTCATTCAAGGAAAAAAACAAAAACAAAAACAAAAAAAACCACAACATGGTGGTGCCAGTGACAGTCTGTGTTTTGGGGCAGGATAGAAACTAACCTGTTTCAGATATCCGACATTCTGGCAAACTTATTAGGAACACAAACGCTCGGGACTCAATGCACCAACCTGAGCCCGGCTGATAAGGCATTGTAAAGCAGTGTTCTAAAAGGAAAGGCCTTCACTTAAACAGTGCTACAAAGTGTTCAGCTTTCTTTCACATACAAACTTTCGCCAGAAAAGGTGTTTTAAGCCGAGGGTAAAGATTTTGTGCTTCCACCGTTCCCATCTTCAACTTTTTAGAATCATAGCCATTTAAGTACCGGACCTGTCTTCAGATTCTCACTTTGCGACACAGCTTTGGCCGGACTTGGCTTGATCTGGGCGCCAGGATCGGTCCCACCACCGAGCTCGGAGCGGTTTGTTCCTAGTGGATCAGGGCGGGTGTGTTGCCGGAGTCGCCTTCTATTGGCTACACTCCCGCGGACTGTCTGGGCTTTCCGACATCTGATTGGATGGAACAGCCCTGTGTACGCCGACATCATTGGAGGACGCTGGAGCCAGGGGGCGGAGCGGATTCCCCAGGATTCTTGACCAGGCGCGCTAGTCCGCGGAGCCGGGCGCGGGGCGCGAGAGCGGAGCTGCGCGGGCGGCTGTGGAGGGAAGGTCTCCTAGGCAATTGGGGTCTTTGAGGCGAATACGAGGCTGGGGCCGGTTACCGACCGGCCGCTTCTTGCCGAGGCAGTCCAGGCTTTACCCCTGGCGGTGGCCGCTGCGAGACAGCATCTGTCAACGCTCCTCTTTTCCCCTCCTCCTCCGGCCGGGCCGGGCTCCGCCGGCTGCGGCCGAGAGGACGCGGGACCCGGCGCGGTGAGCCCATCAGCTGTCAGGCGAGCGGCGAAGCGGCCGGAGGGCGGCGAGAGACACACAAAGAACGCGGTGGGCGGCGGCGGCGAAAGGGGGCGGCAAATTCGGGACGGCAACTCCTCCTCGCGCCCGCTGGTGCCACCGCCGCCCGGGCTTGGTCCGAGGCCGCGCAGACAATGCGGCCGGGCCCCAGAGTGCGGGGCGCCTGCGCTCCCCAGACCCCAACTTGACCGTCACCCTGCTCGCCCAGCCCCCTCCCGGGATAGGGGCGCCCCCCTCGTTCCGGCAGCCGGCGAAGGAAGTCTGCCGCGGCCGCGTAGCCCGGCAACTTGCAAGCCGGGAAAAGTTTGCGGCGCCTCCGCGGGGCGGCGCGACGCGGCCCGCCCCACGCGTCCGCGGTCACCGAGGGTGACTTTCTCGACTCGTCGTCAGCCGGGGCCGCAGCGCGGCCGGCGAGGACTGCGGGGAGGGCCGGAGTCGGTCCGAGGGCTCCCGCACCTGGGGCTGCGGGTGAGTCGGCTTTGGGCGCGGTGGGCTCAAGTGGTTTAGGGCACCTGGGCTTGGGAAGAAGGCGCGGAGAGAGTCTTTAATACTTTCTGGAGCTGGCGGGGAGAACAAATAAAAGTGCGGTAGCTTGAAGGGCACTGACATGCCACTGACTTGGGAACCGTATCCGTGGGAACCCTTCGGGGGCCGGCGCGACCGAGGGCCTGTGCGCGGCTGGGTGGGAGAAGGAAGGGTTAGAAGGTCGCGGACTAGCTCTGCCTGCGACTGGCCCAGCTTGACCTTGGACAAGTGACTTAACCACTTAGATTTTCTCGTGGGTAATATGTGGGGCTACAGCAACGTGGTCTGTGGTGTCGTCCAGTTTTTAGACTACATCTCCGTTTTGAGATTTTCCTGGGGCCTCAACACGGTGCGCGAGTTATGAAGCGGTAGGCCAGGATATGTTTACATGCGCCTGGATTCACCTTTCAGCCTAGTCAGAAGTAACTTTTAAGTCTGATGTTTTAAAACACTAATATTTAAAGGCTTTCCTTCACTGAAAAATAAATTACCCATTGCTTATTTTACGAACCTTAGGATTGTCGTATTTTGTTGCACCATTTGGAATTCTAGGGGCCAGGGTGAGGACAGAGAGCCAAGCCTGAGGGTGAAGTGGCAGGTGCCCCTGGCGATCCCTGCCGGATCCAGTTGAGGGGAGAACAAAGCATTTATTATACATAAGAGAGAGTGAACAGGGCAGGTGTTTGTGTTTTTGTTTTCTGTATTCTACTGAAAACTTTTTTTTTTGGGGGGGGCGGGCAGTGGAGGAGGGGACAAAGAAGAAAAATGTCAAAAAAGAAAAAATGTCATTTATACCCAAAGTAAATCTTAAACTAATGTAAGTCTTCCTTACAGGAACAGCAACACATAATACAAGTACATCTTGATCTAATTTTAATGAAGGATTGAAAATAGCTACTGTGTTCAGTATTACTGACGCCAAGGCGGCTCACTTACATAATCTTCTTTGTTGAGATGTGTTAGTGGCATGTATAATTTTGATAAATAATTAATGTTAAAGGTTTAGTCTGGCAATGGTATCGAAATACTGTCACAAGTTGTATTGCAAGACAATGGTGTGTGAACTTCTGGTTATAATAACCTACAGTTTCTCTCTAAACAGTAAAATCAGACATTTTTCATAACGAAAATTCTCTTAAATATTGCATGTGTACTTTGTCAGTAGTGTATACAGGAGAAATTATTTTGTTCTGTAACTGACAAAGTCTTTCAGTTTTCTCACCATTTCATGAGAGTGAATTCCAGATGTCAGGTACTTCACTGGGCATTTTCTCTTCATGGAGCTTATAGCAACAAAAGTTCTTTACAAAAGTAAGTGCATAAATACAGATACTCAACAAATACTTGCTGAATAAAACACTCAGATAAGAATAATTAAAAGTCCATCTTGTCCATCCTTAAAGAGAATGATGATTGTGCTTTAGTGGAGAGAAAGAAGGTGTCAAAGAAAGAACTGGCAGCAAAACAGAGCTTAGTTCCAGTATCTAGCCTAAGCGTTTGTACTTTAAAACAGGTATACACATTTGAAAAAAGACAAAGACAAGTGATAGGGTTTCTAGGAGAAAGACAGCAGTATTGATTTAATGTAATACATTTTATGGCCTAGTTTTGTTTGAAGAACACGAACCTTTGTAAAGGTGTATTTCTTAAATAATCAGTGGCTGTTTGCATTGTGATTGGATGTCTAATTAAATGGCCTAATCGTAACCATAATATCTCACTTGAATGCTGTCTGATGTTTTTAAATTCATTTTTAAAATAGCTTGAAATAAACCAATTTAGTTACATGAAGGACAGTATACCTTTTGGAATCAACTAAATCCACAGTGAGGAAAATTATCATCAGTGTTTCACCAAATGTAAATTAAGCACTGGAAGTAGCATCTTGCCTAGAAGGTTTTCACTCTAGACCATCACTTTGTGTAGAAGAGGTCTGATGTGGAATGTAGACTGCAGTGAGACATGCCGTTATTCCTCCGAGGGTCTATTTGGTTATTTGGTGACATCATGAAAATACTAACACAGCCGCCTCCCGCCACCTCCTCCGCCACACTTCAACATTTGTAAACCTGGCAACTTCTGGAAAGCCTAGTGGCCTTATTTCAAAGTAACTACTCAACCTAGAACTTAGCATTGATATTTGAACAACCCATATTGTAGAATATGGGTTCTCCTCTGTGCAGATTTGCTGGCTTGGCTATCTTATAAGAGATCACAGCAGTGTATCTCATAGTGTAGTCCTCAGATCACCTGTGTCAGAATCACCCGTAGTCCTTACAAAACTTCACACTCCTCGGCACATCCCACATTTACATAATCAGAATGTCTGTAAACAGAACCTAGAATTTCTTTTCGTAAAACCCAGTTATGCCTAGCGTTCCATTATTGGAATGCTAAGCTTGTGGAAGTTATTTCTATCCTACTGCTCAAGGTCATTGCCAAGGTCTGATTTTTCACAAAAAAATTTGCAGCCTCTGGCATAAATGGGTTAATGAGCTCCTTCAAAAGTGAGAGTTAATTAGACTAAATTTTAAGAATTAGTGTTAAGAGTTTTCTTGCCACAGTTGTAATGCTCTTGTTGCTTTCTTCTAGGAACATTAAAAAGCTCCCCAGATGCTCCCTGCTCTGATCATTTCCCCTACAGCACCAGACATGTTGGCATCATCTCTTAGTTGGGCCCTGTGACCAGGGAACCCCTCATGAAACCACCTCTGCAGGTAAATCAACATAGAATGCACCACTTACAAGCAGAGTTAAGGCTGCTTTGGGGACACAGGGCTCAAGAGACCACAGTTCACAGACCCCTCCTACTAGTGGGATACTCCTACCATCCTCCCTAACCTGTTGGTGATTTGTAGGAGTGGCAGTCCCAGCCTTCTCTTCAACTAGGGAGATTCGGTTTCAAGCAAATGATTGGGAATAGACCCTAAGGGACAGATGACCTGAGAGAGAACAGACAAGAATGCTGAATGGAGGGCTGTCCCTTCAACATCCTTCAAGCCACACATTTCAAAAATTTTAGTCTTAAAGCAGATAATTTGGCAAGCAAGTGTGGCTAAGCCCAGGCACCTCTGTTCTTGGTTGTCAAAACTTTAATCTACAAACTCATATAGTGGCTCTATCTATAAATGCCCAACACATAAATGAGAATTTTCAAGCTTATCAGTTAAAAAAAGGGAGGCAGTGATTGTTTAGAAGAGAGATTCAAAGCATAGGTTGAGGAGTCAGCCAGTCCTGATTGCAATCCTAGTTTTGCCATTTACTGCTTGGGTGGCTTCAACCTACATCCTTGACTCTCTAAGTTTCAGTTTCCTTACTTGAAAAATGTCTCATACGAGTTGTTCTGTAAATTATGTAAGACTATAAATTAAAACATCAGCTAATAAATCACACTATATATTTAATATATGTAGCTTTTAATTTATTGTAATAACTTTTTCAAATTTCCTTTTTAAGCCTGGAGAGTTGCTGTAGAAGAAGGAAAAAAAGAGGAAGACAACGCAACGCAGGAGGAGATAAGTACCTCTGGACAAAATGGAAGTAGTAGTTGTTGAACAGAGGGAAAAGGGATGGGAGAAGGATGTGGACTGCAATGTTGCAGTGCCAGCTAATAACTTTCATCATGTATCTCCTTGGCTCAGGTACTGTCTCTTCTACTCTTTTCTTTACTTGTACTACCTTATTTAGCCCTTAATTATATACTTTCTTGACTCACTTTCAGAAACACTGATTATGTGGTCTGCCTCAAAGACAGAATCCTAGTTTTGGACTTTAGCCTTACTGATCTATAGCCTTGCAGGGGCTTACGGATGGCAGCTGTCTCTCCCCCTTGGGATCTAGCTTTTGGAAATATTGAAGGGAAGAGATTTCTATGATCTTATAGGAAAAGATCCACAGTTCATCTCCAAATTTGCTTTTATAGAGAAGTGTGTGTCACCAAAACATGGAGATATGGTCAGAGAGGCCCCTACCCCCAGACTTTTAATATAATTTTGCTTTCTAGGGCATTTGTTCTTGTCAAATACTTTGTCTTCTATCAGCTCACTTGTTCCTCACAAAAGCCCAATAAGGTATTAATAGTATTAAACAGACCCCTGTGAAGCACCTCAAGTCTTTCTCTCTTCCCACTTCCATTCTTGCACACCTTTTGCTAGACTAGTCTCTGCGTTCATCACATCAGGTTTCTAAAATTAAAGTCCCCTAATAACTTTCTGTTTGTTCCCTCATCAAATTGAACCTTTTATGCCTGGCTTATAAGGTGGCCTTAAAACCCCATTTTCCTCTAAACATTGTCTCTGTAGTTCAGGAACGTGGCAGGCTCAACATGTGTGCATGAGCCATATTGCTTCCCTCATTAGTGATACCTCCTCTCAAACCACCCAGATTCTACTCATTCTTCAATTTCCAGCTTCTCCTTGGAGCCTTCCCAGATCATTAGCTTCTTAAAAATCCCAGCTTTCTCTGAATTCTGACGGTAGCCACAGTTATTTGGGCAATTATGTCCTGGTCTTAAAGTCCTAATGGGAAAAAAAAAAAAAAGTATATGATGGACTTTATGAAGAGAAGAAAGCACTGGACTGAGTTTTAAGACATCTGCTAAGGAGCCGTGTAAGCCAAACCAGGTTACTTTACCTCTCTGGATCTTTATTTGCTGATCTGTTAAGTGGAGAGGATTGGGTCAGATAATCTTGGTGGTCTATGCTCATTCTGAGGTTCTTGGACAACTTGACCTAGTTCACGTGGGATGGGATTGAAGATCTTACTGAGTTTTTGGATGGAAATGGTCAGTAATGGGCACTTAGTGCCTTCAGGACTTGTTCTGTACTATCCCAGAAATTTCTGATGCTGAACTTGGCAGTTTTTAAATGCCATATTCCTTTTTTCCAAACTCTTCAACCACAAGAATTCAGGGAAGGTTAATGGGGGGTGACTTAGGTATCTGGATAATATGTATTGTGGACAATATAGCATTATCCTTGGGAATGATTTCATAATTGTTGAGTAAATAGCATCAACTTCTTGATAAACCTTAGTCCTGAACATTTCATCTTCATTGGATGGTACTATATAGTAATATATTTATGTTTTCTTTTAATCATTTCATAACTTAGAAAATACTAACAGAGTCAAAACTCTAGGATGAGTTTTCTGTAGTAATCTGGTTGGAGACATGTTGTAATTCTGCATATATATGTACACTTATCCCATGCACGTTATGCTTAAACTAAGAAGGATACCCCTGAATTAAGAGGTGCTGTTATACATTGACCAGACTTAAGAATATCTCTTTAAAGTGTGTTGACTTTTAATTGACCTTTGAAAGTTCATTCTGTTAATCATACTCAAAGTGCTAAAGCTATGGTTGACTGCTCTGGTGTTTTTATATTCATTCGTGCTTTAGCATATAAATTCTTCAGCATAATTGCTACTTATTTAGCAAGAGTTTCCTTTCTTTGAAAATGTGAGTTGTGCTTGTATTTTCGTGTCTTTCTTTTTTTTTTTTTTTTTTAACTTTGCTTCAGGCTGGGTAGTGGTAGAGGTTTGAATTAAAATGTTTTCCTGTCAGTAGTTGTATGAGGTGTGGCTTCTTAATCTAGAAGTAATGGAAATTTCTTGCTTAAATGAAGTGCACTTTTCTTCCTGCAGAAGTTAGAACTCAAGTTACAATGCTGAAATTTAGACAAGCTTAACACTTCAAAACTGGATATCTTTAGCAGAAACTTTTGGAAATTTTAAATTCCATTTGTGTAGATTAAAAATATCAGTGCTAATACTTTCTATTAAATAAGGATTTATCTATTTTCATAAAACCTCTAATTATATTCCTTGAATTGCTGTGAGTAGAATTTTGTTGTAAACACAGTATTTTTTAAAATCTCATATATTTTAAAAATCTTAACATTATATTACTATAACTTAGAGAACAGATGTTTACATGTATAAATTTTTCTAGCTCTTAAATTCGTGAAATCAGTCTTTCAGAAGTAATTTTTAATATGGTTAGCTGTCTTATAGGTTTGTAAGTTGGTATTTCAATTTAAAATTTTTTCAATTTATATTTCAATGACCAGGAAAAAATAAACTTTTTGCTAAATTCTAATAGAAAAAAAAACACACACACATAATTGTTAATATCTGGTAATTTATCTTGAGACTCCAGACATGTTTTTAGAATATTTTTACCTTAAAAGCAGTTTTAAAATAGGAAAATAAAAGTTTAAAGCAGAGTTTTTACTTTCATGAGGTAATTTTATACTTCGCAGATAGGTAGGCCCATATTCAAGATCACTCTGATCTCTGTTTATAGTAAGTTTTGATGCCATTGTATCATTTACTTATTTACACATTATAAACATAGTAGATGGCCCCATTGTCATGAAGCTGACATTTTCTTATCTCTTTTTCAATATTGTCCCCCCCTTTTTTTTTCTGTTTTCATCATAGCTGTCCTTTTCATTTTATTGTAGCCCTGACTCAAAATGAAAGTAAGTTTGTTCCTCTTAGACATTTCACTTGAAACTCTTTTTTTAGAATATACAGTGAAATGTCTTGAATAATATTATCTAAATAATACCTAAAGAATGCAAATGACGTGCAATGCTGAATAGTCAGATACAGGATGTTCCATGCTGAGGGTAGACTCATATTTCCACTTTATAAAATGTGGTTTCAGAAAATAAATAGATGTGTTTCTTCCTTAATAATTAGTGTTTCAGGACCAAAATTGACTAAATATGGAAGTTTAAGCTAAAGCCTGGTTTCTTAGGGAATCTTTCTCAGTCCTTAGTAACTCTATAGGATTGATGATACAGTGACAACTTCAATACGCTCAGTGTTCTTTTCTGTTTGAAGTCTGTTTTACCATTGTAAAAAACTTATTGTCGTTTGAATTTGGGTATGTGCATTCAGAGATGGTTTCCTTTATTTTTATTTTATTTAAACAAATACTTTCATGTCCCAAACACTTTATAAATACTGGAATATTTAATCCTCTTAACTCTGTAATTGTAATTATCTTCATTTTACAATTGAGAAAACTAAGATACAAAGTTTTATTTAATGGTAAGGCCTTAAGTAAGGGGAGCATGATAAGTGTAAGCAGAGTGGAAAACTTAGTAGTGCTAAGAAGCAACAGAAGTATGTGCAAGAGTTTGGGAAGATGCGTCTACTTGGAAAGGATCAGGGACTCAACTGGGATCAGTCTTAAAGAGCAACATGTCCTCCTTCCTCAATTTTAAGCCTTTGGGCTCTAGAAGTAAAGAGCAAACTTAGAAAGAGGAGGCACTCCTCAGGTTTCAGCTGACTGTTCCAGCCTGGTGAGGTGGCTGTACTGGCTCATGTGATTCTCATAGCGCTACATCAACCTATGTCTTACCTCCTCCTAGCATTTCTTGGCTGACTCCTGCTTTTTTGGAGGGTTTAACTTCTCTCTCAGCTAGAAGGTTAGGCATTGCAAATACCAGTGGGTAATTTTTTTCTTAGCTTTAACCCCAGCCCATTTCATCCCCCTCTTTGCCCTTTGTATATTCTTTTGAAAATATGATCCAGTAGTGTTTATGATTGTGTGTTGTATAAAATTTAGAGATTGATGTTAACAGAATTAAAGGACAAAGCTGTCTTTTTTTGTTGGAATTGGGGATGGAAGAAGATGGGAGAGCAACTAAAAGCAGGAAATATGGAGAAAGGAGAGACATTGTGGAAAAGAAGAGATATATTGAGGGGAAAAAAAGAGGGTGAAAAAATGAAGAGAGAATTACTGATGTGCTTCACACCCACACCCCCTCTCCAACTTCACAGTAACAGAGGCAATGTCACTGTCTTTTACCTGACAAGTGCTTTACCAGGGAGTTGTGCCTGGCATCGTGGGAGTGGAAAATTTCTCCCTTTTGCATTTTGAGACTTGGGTGTGCTGCTTTAAGATGCCACTGGTATCTAAGTAATGTTTGTTTATACTGGATATTTTTCTCTGTAGCCTTTGTGGATTGGACTTGTAATATAAACAATATTGTTAGCAGAACTGCAGGTACTCTATTGCTATGTTTATTTTATTAGTTAAAAAACTACCAGAGCCCTAGGACTTCTGAGCACATTTAGAAAATACCAGAGGCAATTTTAAGACTAGCATTAGAAAGAAAGAAAAAAATAAGAATAAAACTAAGACTTGCGTACCTTAGAATCCTAACCGATGTGGTGATTTTTAAAAATTAATGTTTCAGAGACTCTAAATTAGGGTCGTTGGTTTCATCAATTACATTTTTTAAGTTAATATAAAGTACTTTTGTATATAAGTTCTCTTTTCTTAACAGATAATTTAGGTAAAATGGAAGTGTGGCATTTTTTTGTTCCATAGAATGTAAAATTAATGTCAGAATAAGAATTCTTTCGGGAATTTAGGATTTTTTGGGTGCTTCTCAAATCATCTATAATGACTTTTCTTTATAGAAAAGGTAGATTATTCATTGGTTTTTATGAAAAACACTAAGTTTAAATAGCTAGGTGTGGTGGCGCGGCTGTAGTCCCGCTACTCGGGAGGCTGAGGCACGAGAATTGCTTGAACCTGGGAGGCAGAGGTTGCAGTGAGCCGAGATCGCGCCGCTGCACTCCACACTGGTCCAGAGTGAGATTCCATCTCAAACAAAACAAAACAAAATTATTGAGCTAATCTTAATGGTAAAAATCTAGATTTGAAGAAATTTTTTTTTAAACAGTTGTTCATTTGTCAAATAGAAAAGTATGATCTTAGCAGGTTTGGTTAGATCCTTATCTGAAATAAAGTAAACTAAAGATGTTTTTCTTGATAAATGCTTGGGAATCACCAGTAAATTGGGGGATAGAAAGCAGGAAAAGGAGCTTTTTTTCTTATTTTTTTTCATTTATCAGTTTCTCCCACTTGTCCATCCTTTCCTATAATCATGGAAATTTTTATTTTTTGCACTGTTCTCCCCATTTGTTTATCCTAGATTGCCACCACAGCAAGGTTTTCTAGAGTTAGGCAGAAAGAGAACCTGGGCCTAGAAGCTAATGGAAGCTATTCCATGCTTTCTCAGACTCTCTTTCCTCCCTAGAGATAAGAGGAGCAAAACAGGAGTTGATGGCTCATTGCTGTTGCTTCTGTGGCTGCCCTGTTTGGTTGACCTAAGCTTTTTTAAAAAACCTCCACTCTTGATGCTTAACTCTACGAATAAAATTAGGGCCAGTCACACTGTATTTTCATCATCAGTTATCCCTAGTGATTCAAATTTAGCACAAACCTGCTGTGAGTACATATTAATTAGGTGAATACAGTAGAATGCAATCATAACATGAGTCTTTTAATAACTATTCTTTGTTTGATTTTTATTTTAGAAGTTTGCAGTTATTTTGTTGAAAATCTAGAAGATCTTTATGTGAGCACCTGAGGTTTGGGTAGCCCCACAACAGTTTAAATCAAACGTTAACTTGCAGTAAAACTCTACTGAAAGTGTCTTTGATTTCGAGGTGCAGAGAGCTGTTTCAAGTTAAGTTGCTATATTAGTCTGTTCTCATACTGCTAATAAAGACATACCTGCAACTGGGCAATTTATTAAAAAAAGAGGTTTAATTGACTCACAATTCCACATGGCTGGGGAGGCCTCACAAAAATGGCGAAAAAGCAAGGGATGTCTTACATGGTGGCAGGCAAGAAGTTTGTGCAGAGGAACTCCTGTTTATAAAACCACCAGCTCTCATGAGACTTACTCACTACCACAAGAGCAATATGGGGGAAACCACCCCAGTAATTCAATTATCTCCACCAAGTCAAGGTGAGATTTGGGTAGGGACATAGCCAAACCATATCAGCTGCCTATTCTCCTGTGCAGTGACATAAAGATCTGATAACCTGATTTAAAGCTTGGACTCTTAAGATTTTTGTTTTTTTCTTTTTTTGCGCCAGAGTATCTCTGTCGCTCAAGCTGGAGTTCAGTGGCATGAACAGGGCTCATTGCAGCCTCAACCTTCCAGGTTCAAGTGATCCTCCCGCCTCAACCTCCAGAGTATCTGGGGCTACAGGCATGTGCCATCGTGACAGGCTAATATTTTTATTTTATTTTTGTAAAGATGGGTTCTCACTTCTGGGCTCAAGCAATCTTTCTTCAGCCTCCTAAAGTGCTGGGATTATAGGCGTGAGCCACTGTACCCTGCTGTAAAGAATTTCATATCCCTGTTTTTGGTATGCTGTGTCACTGTTTGCCATGGGTAAAGGTATATGAATCTCTTTTATTTTGCTGCTTGCAACCCAGTTCCCATGCCAAACCCAATTTGTATCCAAACACACAATATTGAAGACAAGTTCTTCTATAGAAAGCTTCATAAGCCAGTTACTGACTACTGTGTCTGTAAATATACTCAAACTATTTTGTAGTCTTGCTATTTTAAAAAATGTGTGGGTGTGGGAAGTAATGTTGAATGAATTCAGGGTAATTGGTGGTTCTTTGTATTAGGAAAACTCACACTAGTTAAGGGAAGTCTGTTTTCATGATTTATGTATGTTTAACTTAAAAACAAAATTCTGCCATCCTTCCCTCTCTCCAGTTTGCACTCTACCTCATAAATTCAAGCAATGAAGGAATTTAAATAATAGAATTTTATAACTGAAAGGATTATGGAGAGAATCTATTAACCCTCTTATTACAGTTGAGAACATAGATGTCCAGTGGGGTCAAATGAGATCACATAGTTCGTTTAAAAGCCCAAATAACATTTTAGTAGTTTATATCCATTAGTAAACATTGTTCTATTTAATTTGCCCTAACATGTTCATAATCAGAGTCATAATAAGGAAAAATCACTAATATGTGTGTGGTACTTTCTTGTCACCTCTTGTGGCACCTTAGTCACTTCTCAAAAGAGGTCTGTAAGGTGTCGGTATCCCGGTTTCCATTCAGGGAGAGAACAGGCTATGAGCCTAAGAGACATGTCTGTGCCAGTCACTATCAAAACAGTCTAATGCTACGAGTTTTCCCACCTTGGCAAAAGCGTTGGCTGGTCTCTGGACAGTTCTCATAGACCACAGGATTGGGCGGAGGGGGAACCACATCTTCTTGTTAGGGCTCTAATCTGTACCAATTATTAACTGTTGTCTCTATTTCATCACTTTTTAAAGGGGAAAAAAAGCAGTTTTTAAAGAGCTGTGAGATTTTAAATTGTTCAAAAGAAGTATGCTGGATAATTATAAGGTGTGTTTTAAAGATCTTATCAACATCTTAAAATTAGCCAGTATATACTGAACATCCACTGTATAAAAGGCACATTATGGGGTACTGTAGTAGGTACAGCAGTGATTGAGACAGAATCCTAGCCTTCAGTGAAGAGGTATATGCAGTGTTCTCTCCTTCCAAAGATTACCTAGATAGAGAACTGTTAATAAGAAATATCTTGGTACCGTCTACATTACTCTTGAGATATAAAATATATTACTTCTTATGTCTAAAATGGGTCAGTTGTTTCTAAAACAATTTGTATTAAAGTATTCACATTAAAAATTGGTAAAATACAGAAAAGTAGAGGGGAAAAATCATGAATTTTTAACATGATTATGTCAGTTTCTTTCTTGGAGTTTAACTCGATGGGATAACTGCTAATTTTTTTTATCATTGCATAGCTTTGTAAACTTGTTCTAATGATTATATAATTTCAGCATGGGTTAGTTTCTAAGTATGTCAAAAATCTAGCTTTTTTGTGGTGATTATTGTTGTTTTACACAAAATGATTAATAAAAGACTCGAAACTAACCTTGGCTTTAGAAATGCTTTTTAAAATTTAAAATAATGAATGAGTAGCAAGATTACTTTCTAGTGTTTCCTTAAGGTCACCAAAATCACTTAAGTTGCTTAAAATATTGATGGAAATATCAACTACGAACAGTTGACCTAAATTAGAAATGAGTGTTTAATAGTGATATTTATAAAATATGTATATTTTAAAATGCAGTTTCTATTATAGAACTGTGTTCCTCTATAATAATTTCTCTTTACACTGAATCATGTTCAGTTTTTATTGTGCAGATAATTTAATCTTACAGTTTTGATCTTTTTTAAAAAATAAAACAGCTATTTGGAGTATGAATTCAGCCATGTAGTTATTACAGTGAAATTCATCTTAAATCTACCTAACGTCCCTTTAGAAATAAGACCTATTTCAATAGAAGGGCATTTCTTGGTTAGGGTTGCTCTTCCTGAGAGGAGTCTCCTGGAGCAGGAGCCCCTGGGGAGGAGTGAAATGAGCCAGCAGGTGGTCTAAGGGAGGTGCCAGGGAACTGCTGACAGTGCCTGAAGGAAGGGAGGGAGCAGGATGGGAGTGGGGTGGAAAGTCCCTTATTAGCCTGGGGGCTGGGATACCCTGACTCTCTGGAATCCCCCTCCCTTGCAAGAATGCCAGCCAAAGTAGGAAGGAGGGGCTCCAGCCAGATGGGGGTTCCAGTGCAGGAGGAAGAAAGTAGGGTGACCACAACTAAGAAAGCTATCTGACAAGCTTTGAGATCTCCTATCTGGGGAACCCCAGCATAGATAGTAAATCAGTATTACCTTAGAGGAGAGTTTGGCAAGTGAATATATATGATGAATCAATGAGTGACTGAATGAACTGCTTTATCACCAAAGGATCTGGATATTTGTTTCTACTCTCAAACATTTTTTCATTTGTTAACTTTTTATGCCTAATTTTAAAAGAAAATACAATTTTCATTGAACTGTGATTGACTACTTCATATTTATTGAAACCCACACCTTCCAGTACTCCACACATGATTCAGAAAAGCTTACAATAAAAAAAATCAAAATAGAAAAGTGAGTAACGGATGTGATTTCAATTCTCCAAGCCTGTTGTCCTTATCTGTGATGGTAATGATTATAGATGCCTTATCTTGCTGTGGCAGGAATGAAATGAGATCATGTATAGGCATTATTTATCATACAACAAGTACCTAGTTGAGGTTGTATTAAAATTAAGGCTTTAAACTTGAGTACATACACTTTTGCTGAATTCTCAATTTATTTTTCATTACCATTTTATCAGAGAATGATATTTAAGCGATATTCATTTCTAGAGTAGAAGAGATTTTATTCCTTATAACTGTAAGCTCTATACTATCCAAGATAATACTTTTTTCCTAGAATTTGAATTATTTAATCTTTCACATTTGCACAATCCATGGTCAATCACTCCCAGTAAATTCTTACAGCATTCGTCCACTTTCATGAGGCAAGGAGTAAGTAGGTCTGTATTTGTATTAATTACAAAGAAATTCAAGGGAAGGCTCATCATTATCATCGGTAGCAGGAAATATAATGAATTAGAAGCCCTTGAATTAGACTAAAAGAGTGTGGATTGTGTGTGAAAGATTGAATCAGAGAAGGTAAAGATTAATTTTAAAGGGCAGAATTTTGTACATTTAGGTCACTTCAATTTCAGATCAATTCTATGTATGCTTTCTAGAAAAGATATAAAAGACCACCTAGATTTCTTGTCTTTAAGTGTGTTTTTCCAAAGCAACATGACAGAGGATGAATGCCAAAACTATTAATGCAGCTACCCTGGACACTAAGCCCCCAAAGAGATGGAGGATTGGAGGATGTAGAACGTGGGCACTGGGTCCAGTGCTGAGATGGGACATATTCATTCTTAGAGTTTCACTACAAACACTCCAAGAATAGAGGATGAGAAGGTTATGTGGACAGGAGAAGGGTGGAAGAGGGTTGAATGGTTGAGGGTAGCTAAAAAAAATTTTTACACTTTATCTCAGGCTACTCCTAAACTCTCCACCAGAAAGAATTAATCCTGCAAGCACTTAAAACTGATGTGAGGAATATAATAAAGCCTGTCCAGGGTGCAGACATCCAGATTTGCAATTTAGGGTGGGAAGACTTTAGAGACCTTGTCTAACAGGGCTAAAGAGTATCCTTATGGTTTTAAAGTAGTTACATTGTTTTTTGTAAGCATTTCTAGCGTTATATAAGACAAGTCAGGGTCTGATGTATTGAACACAGTTGGATCTTATTCTGCCATGTTTGTTTTTAATTCACAATTTTTAAATGGATTTACTGGTCATATTTCTCAGGTCATGGCAAGATTTTTTAGTCTTAAACTTATTTAGCTCAGTCCTTCTAGATCAATGGTTCTCTGCCCTGGAGGTGTAGCAAAATTGTTTGATAGCTTTTGCAAAATTCACATACCCAGCAGCCTCCCCATCAACTGAATAAGAATTGCAATGTGGATGTGGCAGAGGCAATCCAGGTATGCGGGGTTAGAAGAAGCTGTCCTGGTCATTCTGTTGCCACCCTCTCACTTGGAGAATTGCTGATCCAATGAATTCCTTAACATAACTTTGAAAACACAGTCTTTTGCTCAGAACTTCATGAATAAACATCAAAAGTTCACTAAACAAAGTGTAAAGACCATGAGATCTTAGTTATAAGAGTTCATAAATAGAAAAGCACTTTATTGCCTGTATGTATGTGGGCTCCTCTTTTAGCAAGATATGAGATAGGTGAAATCTATGTGAAAGCTAAAGCAGATTTATTCCAATCGGATGTCAGATAATTTTGCCAGTTTAACTGAGACTCAGTGTTACTTAAACTACATGCTTATTTTTTTGGTTACTGAGTAGTATTGGTCCCACTTGGATCAGCAATTCTCCAAGTGAGAGGGTGGCAATAGAATTATTTAAGCAATTATTTGTTATTTGAGGCTGTTTGCTTAGTATTTACTTGTCACTGTTTTACATGTTAATTTACAGTTACTTAAAACCAGTAAGATTCCAAGGCAAGTAGGGGACCTGTCACTTTGAGAAAAATTTATGGTAGTAAAAATATTTTTTTTTTAAAAAGTCACTGATATACAATGTCCCCCCAGGGTATAAGCCTTGGTATTTATCTATTTTAATTAAAGAGTACTCTGCCTGTCTAGTCGTGGCTAACTTAAAAGAAGTGGGTATCTTGGTGAGAAGTTCACAAGGTTGGTAGCCATAGCTGAGTTTGGTGGATTGACCCAAGCTCTAGTCAGCAGTGGTATATGAATGCCAAGTAGTAAGAATTTCTGGAATGTAGAATTGCACAGCACTGATAAAGTTTGCTTTGTTCCCCTATGTGACTTGACCCATTGAGAAAACGGGTTCCCTAGGAAGTTTTAATAGTTCAAAGTCCTTAGTTAATAAAGAAAAAGGCCACAACATAATTCAGCTTGTTTTCACCTGCTGACTCAAAGATTAACTTTTTTAACCTTAATGGGATAGAGTTACCCTTTGCTTTGAAAAAGTAATTTATGGAGTTCTTCATATTTGTTAGTTTCAGTAAGCATGATGCTTTTTGTGTGGATTTTATTTTTGTTTCGGGTTTGGTATCACAAACTAGTAAGACTTAATGCAATTTAAGAATCTTACGGTAACTTCATCTAAAAACAAATCTCAGGGAAAGGCACACCCACTTTTCTGTATCAACTTAATCTTTCACTAGACTCGGAATGGTTTTGAATTACTTTAGGGAAGTAGTGACTGATGGAGCTTAACCTTCAGTTTTCCTCATTTATTTTCATAAGAGAATGGGAGTGGAATTCAAAACATTCAAATTTGGAGTTAATGTGCGTCACTGTTGTGAGTGATAGGTTCTGTGTTTTTCCAGTGGGAAACTTTGATCCACATACTGATATATGCCTGTGTTATACCTCGTTATTCTTTTCTGTTTTTCTCCTGATTGTTGCTTACTCTTTCAAAAATCAGCTGACTGTACAAGTCCTCTCTGGGAGCAGACTTTAGAGCAAAAGCGATCCATAAAAGCAGCACGTAAGTCTTTCTTTTTTTTTTGTCAGAGTTTATAACTTTTAAAGTAGACCTTTTATATTTTCACTGGTAGTCTAAGCTCACTTAACTGCAGTATTTAATGTTAAATGTATGCTTTATGCTGTTAAGATTTAGTTTCTGTGTTTGGTCACTTTTGCTTAAAGGATTTTAATTACATAATGCATGTTGAAGTCATGTTAAGTAACCTGGCCACTTGCCTATTTACTTCTTGTGGCTAACAATAATGAATGAAACAGTTTACATATGTTATCTTAGTATATCACAAAATTTTATAGAAACTAGAAACTCGGTGATGAGTAATAGACATCCATGAGCCTTCTTGTTTGTTTTGAATTTGAGACATTTTCTAGAATATTGCTGTTTGAATGAGGCTTCAGTAATTTACAGAATCGTTGCCTGCACATCTTAGAAACACTTGCTGGGATTACTTCTTCAGGTTAACCGAACAGAAAGCTAAAGAAGGTATATGGCTGTTGACAGTGAGCGACTGTAAACATCCTCGACTGGAAGCTGTGAAGCCATAGATGGGCTTTCAGTCGGATGTTTGCAGCTGCCTACTGCCTCGGACTTCAAGGGGCTACTTTAGGAGCAATTATCTTGTTTACTAAAACTGAATACCTTGCTATCTCTTTGATACATTTTTACAAAGCTTGAATTAAAATGGTATAAATTAAATCACTTAAAAACCGTCTCTGTACATTTTTAGAGGGCTTCAGCAGGGCATTGAAGAGGTGCTCTGTGTATGCATAGAATTTGCAATGTCAAAAAGAAAGTATTTGTGGGAGAAGTAAGGAAATGTGTTATAGTATTTTAATTATTTTTAAAAGTATAGTAGGGCAATATTTCACAAGCAAATCTATGAAGTGATTTGTCCCGCCCTTTCTGCAGTTTCAAAATAGGTGTTTTTTAGACCCATTCACAAAAAGAATCCATTAATGAAACCAAAATTATTTGGGGGAAAAAAGTAAGGTGAAGGGTTAGTTACTTTCACATTACTTGGATTAAACCCCTTTTATTTCCTTATAGGCTTAGTCTTTAAGTAATAAAGTAGCAGCTCTCAGCTTAATAAAGTGTCTATAAAATAAACAAATGCTGATTCAACTAACTCTGTTATTTGAAAAACCTATTCTTGTTTTAGATGATTAGAATAGTATTTTAGGAATTTATGGATACTGTTTCCATTTGGTTGAACTTTTAACTTAGTTTTATGCAATAACTCATATCTCTTAAAAATAATAAATGCGTCAAATTCTGTCCTAAATATATGAAGACAATTTTAAAATTCAGAATCCTGTGGAAGATTTCTGTGATGGACATAATTTCTAATTTGCCTTTTTTGTAAACACATATTTTTCTTATGATGGATTTGTTTAATATTAAGTATACACTTAAGTATAGAAATATTAAGTATACACTTAAATAGAAACTAGACACTTTAGAAAAATATGAAGGTGATATCTTTTGTCCTCTAAAACACAGTATTTTATAAATGTATAGTGTTTCCATTAATGTAAAAGAGTTTCTTTTCCCTGTTTAGTACCCATTGGTGATGATGATAAAGAAGTGATACTAAAACAGTATGATCATACCACTATTTAAAATAGTAGGCATTTATACTAATACCTGGGATGGAGAGAAGTATGTGTTAGAAATGTCTTTAAGTTTCCCTCATACATAAAGCTATCAAGTGAAAAAACTCAATTAGTCATGCTGGGCCATGAGAGGTTCATCAACTGCCACTGAAATGCAAGGGGCTTGGGGAGGCCTCTGCCAGGCCCTGGGTCTGGAACTGAGGGTAAACTGGAAACACCTAGAGCAAATAACTTGGCTGTTTTTCTGGGGGCACCCAGCCATATTTCCTAGGTAAATGACTATAGGTTTGAAGAAACGGTTAAACTTTTCCTAAATCTTTGACCTTCACTTTCTTTAGGTTCTCTTCCTGTGTTATTTTATATCCTCTTCCTTACCTTACTGCCCTCTAAATTTTCCATTTTTTCACTCTTATCTGGTCATTTTGTTCATGTAAATAATTAGTTATGGGAACTTTTTAATTTGTAAAAATTACAACACTTTTAAATATTTTAAAATCAACAAATACAAACCTCCATAAGCCATTCTGGGTAGTTTTGAACTTAATACCTAGTATTTCTTATGTCTTGTGCCCCACATTTCCACAGTAATAATGTGAAATACTATTTTTAAATAACGTCAATAGTCCAGGCACGGTGGCTCATGCCTGTAATCCCAGCAGTTTGGGAGGCTGAGACGGGTGGATCACTTGAGGTCAGGAGTTTGAGACCAACCTGGACAACGTGGTGAAACCCTGTCTCCACTAAAAATACAAAAATTAGCTGGGTGTGGTGGCGCGCACCTGTAATCCCAGCTACTCGGGTGACTGAGAATCACTTGAATCTGGGAGTCAGAGGTTGCAGTGAGCCAAGATGGTGCCACTGAACTCCAG
Organism: Macaca nemestrina; assembly: GCF_043159975.1. NCBI lineage: Eukaryota > Metazoa > Chordata > Mammalia > Primates > Cercopithecidae > Macaca > Macaca nemestrina. Next base: position 114,661,663 of record NC_092129.1, read on the forward strand.
CATGGGCGACAGAGTGAGACTACCATCTCGCTCTCTCTCTGTATATATGTATGCATGCACACATATATATACACACATATGTATATAAAATAACCTTACTGCCCTCTACATTTTCCACTTTTCAATTTTCAACAGTGTGTTATTTATAATTGAAATAAGATCTGGATGCAATGTTTTATTTTACAAAAAAACATAACTTCTAAAGTTTTCAGTATTATGTTTCTACCACTACGTGGACAAAGTTACCATGCATGCACTTAGATAAGATAAACTAATATTTAACATAAATTAGAAACCCTTACTAATTGCTTTCATGTTTTTTTCTTATAATTTTTAAAATCTGACGTATAAGCATAATAAAATATCTATAAACTAAAACATAAAATTCTTAAAATGGACTGTAGGAGGTCAGTTACTGAAAATAAAACGCTGTCAAAATGTGTTAGTTAATTGTTATGTGAGTGTTGCTATAAAGTTAGTAATGTTTAAAAAATAGCACCACACTGAGTAATCATCAAAAGTATTATACATTTGGTTTTTATTCATGATTTGCCAAAATAAAAATTGGCACATGCTTGAAAGGGAGATTTCTAAAGGAAGTTAAGAGCTTCTAAAAGTGTCAGTGGTGATTCATTTAAATGATACTTATTTTTCCTGACCTTAAAACTCTGATTTGAACTTGCACTCCATTTTACAATGATGCTGTCTATAAATATTACACATGTATGAAGCCTTTCCTCTACTACAAAATAACTAAAACCAGACGGGAGGACTGTGGAGACAAGGGAAATGCATTTGAAGGCCGTCCTGCATGGGAATTAGTTACCTAGACCTGAGAAACCCCTTTCTATTCAGATTTCTGTCAGAATTGCTCTGTTTTCTTTTACTAACATTTTAGCTAAATATTGCCATTTAAGGGGAAAACAATCTTTCCTGACCGGTATCGATTTTTGGTAGCTTAATAACACTAATTCAAAGTTGCTAGTTTTTTTTCTGTATCAGAAGAGTAACAGAAAGTTAATTGTTTATCTTAATTTTGGAAGCACCTTACTGAAATTTTAAAGGTGGTGCTTAGTGTACTATGTTAACAATCTCACTAAAATAATAGAGAAGACTTTCTTCATGTGGTTCTGTATCATAAAAAGTATTCTGTAGATATGGAAGATAAATTTGCTAGTGTGTGCTGTAGTTGTTTTTGTGCACTGCCAAATACAGAACGAAGCTGATAAATCATTTGAGATTGAGGGTTTTTATGATTATTATTTTTCCTCCTCATTTTTACACCTCCTAATGGCAAAAAGCCAATAAATAAAACGCAAAAAAAGTAGCCTCTGAATGTGTTTATTATTAGAAATAATAGTCAATGAATTAAATATTATTTAATAGACTTCTATTGTAATGCACAGAGAAGTGTCTCACTAATGTACACTTCTAAAATCTCAATATGAATGTGATGGGCAAGTTAATGTTGCCAAGCAAGTGATGCTAAATCTGCCTTTCCTAATTTGTATACCTCATTATTATATAACCTTAATAATGCAGTACTTTCAGGGTAGAGGCTTTTTGATGCAAATTAAAACAAAGTAGGTTGGGGATTCATTTAGCACAAACACTAAATGTGAACTTAATGTCCCTACAGACTTCAGTGCCCTGAATGGTTAGAGAAATTAATGAAGGAGCTCCATCGAGTGCCTTTACAACTCTTAGTAATATTAGAATCTTTCCACAGCTCTTATTTCAAAAATGATAACATATTTCAGGATGTGAAATAACATATTAGCAAGTGTGTTGGAAAATATAAAATATTCTACAGTATGATAACATCATCAGCTTGTTATTCTTCGTGTGTTTCCTTGTAGGGCCGGACTACAATTTCTGAATTTTGGAATTTGGTATTTTTTAGTAAACATTTGAAAAGATGAAATGCTTATACCAATAGTCTTTCAGTGAAGGAAAAGTTATGTAAACGCTGAAGAAATGCATGTAGTTAAATATACAAATAAATATCTTAATGCCATAAAACAGTAGCATTTGTAGTCATAATTCCCACAGTCAGTAAAAATATATTTATTTTCAGGATGTGTGATGTTAATGCAATAAAAACATTGTTGGCCTATTTGAATGAAGATTTATTTGCACTGAGTGTAACCCTGCAGAAATGAGTCAGAGAATTGGTAAAAGTTGCAAATCCAAACATTCAACTTTGAGTGTTCATGTTTTGTGCATAATAGATCTTTCTAAGTGCATATCAAAGAAGTGATTTTGCCAAATTTATTACTCTTTAATCATATTAGATTAAAATTATCTTTAGAATACAAATCTTTAAATGATGGAATGCCTATCTAGAAAATTTAATTTTCAAACATTTGTTCTTTTTGATGTGCTTTCAGTGGCTTTCTTGGCCATATCAGGTATATAGTTGTCTTTCTGCAATTCTCATTCTCCTCTTATACCCCAGTGAATCTATGTTTGGCTTAAAATAAATTGAGATGGTCAGATACTGAGTAAGAAATTAGGAAATCCGCATACTGTTAATTCATAAAAACAATAATGTTCATTGAAATAATTAACTTTTCTGCACTTTAACTTCAGTTTCTGGTTTGATTTTATTGATTTCTTATAATTTGACCTAAAATCTCTGTGTAATAAAAAATAAATCATCATGAGTTATTGGAAATTCTAAAATTTTAAGACTATTTAAAAGATAAAATTCAATTTATGAAAATGCAGTTTACTGAAAGGTAATTTCTCTGTTCTTTTTGTATAGAATAGAATCTATTTAGGTTGTTGGTACACATGTAATTGTTATTGAATATGTGTGATATGCTAATAGTGAATTAAAACTACTTTCATTCAGTTTACCACCTGAGACAACAGTAAGACTAGTGCTGGAGAAGTTAAGGTTAAGTTTAGAGTTAGAAAACAAGCTCTCAAGGAATTGTAAGAGCAGTCCCATCCCCTGAATCTCAGGATATGGTAGCTCACTTTGGCTGAAGGAAATTTTAAAGTCCTAGGGTCACTAACACTTTTCTAGCACTGTTGATTTTCTAGATTAGAAAAGAATAAGAGAATACCAATGAAGGCAGGACGATTTTTTTTTCTTTATTTTATTTTATTTATTTATTTATTTTGAGACAAAGTCTCACTCTGTTGCCTAGGCTGGAGTGCAGTGGCGTGATCTCGGCTCACTGCAAGCTCTGCCTCCCGGGTTTAAGCAATTCTCCTGCCTCAGCCTCCTGTGTAGCTGGGAGTACAGGTGTGTGCCACCATACCTGGGTAATTTTTGTATTTTTAGTAGAGATGAGGTTTCACTATGTTGGCCAGACTGGTCTCGAACTCCTGACCTCGTGATCCGCCCACCTTGGCCTCCCAAAGTGCTGGGATTACAGGTGTGAGCCACTGCGCCTGGCTGAGTTTTCTTTTTTTCTTTTGAAGAATGATTAATCTGTATCATAGTTTAAGGTATTACTTTAGGGCTAATGTGTGTAAGTACTATATTGCCCCTCTTGTGGAGCTTACTCTAAAGAGGTCTTTGTGATCTGATGTATGCCCTACCTACTGCTGTCCCCCTACACTGACCACTGACTTTCAGTTGTTCAGACAACCTTGTTCTATTCCTTCATGTCTCAAAATCTTTGCCTCATCTTTTCCCTCTGCATAGATTGAATGCTCTTATTTTATTCACTTCTACCTCCAAACACATATACCCATGCATACACATAAACACACATGCATATTAATACTTTAGGTCTCAATCCAATTGTCATTTCCTCAGGGGAACAGTTCCTTCATTCCCTTGTCTTCATGCTATGGTCTCCTTCCTTGTCCTGAGACAGAAGTCATCAGGAGGAGCCAACCATGTGCAATTTTGGGGAAAAAACATTCCAGGGAGGGAACAGCAGGTGCAAATGACCAGAGGTATCAGATCAAGTAAAAATTATGAAGTATTCTGGTACAAAATCAGCAAAACAGAGTCAGAGGTAAGAAAAGGCCAGGAATTGTAAAGCCTTGTAGGTCATAATGACAAGTTTGAAATTTACTAGTAGGCATTAGACTAGTATTTGTTATTATGAAATGGTCTTTAAATGTTGAATTTAGTTTAGTTAAATAGTAGGACTGCCATCATTGTGACTGACCCTACCAGAATGTTAGTAATATTTAAAAAATAAAAAGGTCTCCATCCTGGACAACAGAGTGAGACCCTTTCTCAAAATAAATAAAGAAATAAATAAAAATAAAAAGGTGAACAACCGCTTACTTAATAAATATTGAATACCTGTTTGTATAAAGAATGGTGTTAGGTGCTGAAAGGTGCAACGTTGAAGAAACCTTGATCCCTATGGTTACACATAAGAGTGCAAATATGATGGTATGTGGACCAAAGCCCCAACATTACCTGAAATCAGCTACCCCTCTCTGAAAAAGTTCCACAGGAAATAGATGCTAAGGAGAGGAAAAGAAAACAGAATAACATCTCATTACTAAGTAGGACATCTGCTTCAACCCCACTGTAGAATGCTGATGAGCTACACTGGAATTACTCATTTCACACTCCCGTAACCTAGAGCCCTATATTGGGCAGTTCTTTTTATGACATATGTTGAAGAAGAAAGATTATCTGAGAAGATGGAAGAGAAGCAAAAGTTGGGACCTTTCCAGAACACACCTTCCTGCTTGCTTTTGGGAGGAAGAATGTCCCCATGGAAGTCTGCAAATGGCATAACGACCACGTCTGTGTGTCCTTGAACCTTTAACTTACCCACTGGCCAAGAAAATGTCTGTAAACCTGACCCATCATAGCAGTACTCCTCAGTGTGTGTGTTTGGGATGTGGGTGCAGAGTGGAGAAGGAGTAGGAAGAGGGAGGAGGGTGAGGAAGGGTACTAATGTGCACCTTACTCCCTCTGGATGCCAATACTTGCCTTCAGGCAATTTTTCTTGAGGTGGAGTAGAAGATGTATGTGTGAAATCAGTAGTAATGGCGTATGACGTCCTAAGTAGTGCTACTAATAATGAAACTCTGAATGGCATTTTTTGAGTGTATGCTATGTGCCAGGAACTGTTCTAGGTGCTTTACTTGTGTTAGTCATAATTTAATCCTGACAATAGCTCTGTGAGGTAGGTGTCTTCGTAACTTTACATGTGAGGAAACTGAGGCATAGAAAAGCCAAATTATTTGCTCAAGGTTACTCAGTAAGTGGCAGAGAATCTAAAGTAAAGAATAAGGTGCTGAATATCACAAAAGAAAGAACACTAAGCTGGAAAAGTTGTGGAAGGCATTTGAGCTCTACTTTCCTCAGGTTGAAAACATGAAGATGGACAAAGTATGTTTGGAGAGAAACGTTTGAGTGCAGGGAGGGTATGTGCCATAGAGATTTCCTGGGCTGGCTAGATTGCTGCCTGATTGGCCCCACAGCAGGTAACAGCAAGCCTGGAAGCAATACAGTCAGGAACTGCTGAGAGATTGTGGAGGTTTTGAAAACGTTGTATAAAAATATCTCTGTAAGCTTATTGCAAGCTACACTTTTAAATAGCGTTGAATTATAGGTTAAAGTTATTATGCAGACATGTTCTGCTTCCCTTGAAAGCTGGAAAGCAAGGGACAGCTCTCACTGCATCTGTAAATAGGCTGCTGTCTGTTTTTCTTTCTTTTTGTGGTTGTAAAGAATCATTCATGCCAGCGTAATGAGCTTCAGCAGCTGTTAAATGAAATTATATATTCTGTTCAACTAGGGCCTTCTAATGCTGCCATTGTCTCCTGGCCATCCTGGTGTCTTCTCTAGTACTGAGATACTTCGGAATCACAATGGTCTGAGTTGTTCTTAGTCCAGGAGATTCTGAGGTTTGGGTCAGACTGGGCCTGTAGAGTGAGAAGCTATTTTGGCAAAGGTAGCCATAAAGGGATGTTATTTTTCTGTATCACAGCTGCCCTCTTCAGCAAGGACTATGAGGAATGCTAGAGGGAAACTATTCACAATTTTCTAAAAAGGTTTTTTTAAAATGAAATTATTATTTATCAAGTTATATACAGCATGACTTTTTGTCTTCCAAGTAGAGAACTTAACCAAATTCATAGACAGTTGAGGCTGAGGGTGTTAAATGAGACTTGGCACTTCTTTTGCTTTGTGATGTTTCTTCATTCCACACCTGTCATTCTTGGAGCTTCCTGGTCAGCTCTTGTAGTATAAGTTTGAAGATTTTTAAATCTCAATCTATTACTGCTCTAAATTCAGACTTGAACATTGAGTCTTTTAAAACTATTTCTCTGAGTTAATTGTTTTCCTCTAGTGCATTCTAAAAAATGTCAGCTCCCCATGCACCACCAAGAAATCACTCTTCATTCTGGTACCACCAGGCCCCACTCTGGGTCTCTGATGTGCAGGAGGCTCACCTCTCCTGGACTATGCTGTGTGGGTTCTGTCCCTGTCACTGGTGGTGGGTGGGGTTATATCAAGGCACTTTTTGATGGAAAGGAAGTAATCCTGTTTGGGACTAACTGCACAAGTCTCATTGCCTTGGAGTTATGAAACTCTGTGCTTTTTTATGCACAGAATTTCCCTCTCTCCAAACACCTAATTCTCTCTCCTCCTCCATTGAAAAAAGGTTTATATTTTTCCACAAACATTTCTGCTGTATATTTATGAAAGGAAAACAAAATATTTGCTAGGCATTATTTGAATATGTACCAGTTAAAAAAGGTCTGTGGCTTATGGGTTACCATACATAACTACTAAAAGGCAAATCCTGGTGAAGTGTTAATTTAACCAATTAAATTATATTTAAGAGTCTAAATATAAGGGAACCAGAGACTAAGCACAGGAAACATATTTGTATGAGGAGATGTGTACAGATATAAATTCAGTTTTATATATTTTCTATTTCTTTACATCCCTGATTTCTATAGGAACCTTCCATAGATGGCTAGTTTGTTATTTATAAATTTGAGCTGTTTGCACAGTAGATGTTACTTTATGTTATTCTAATTATTCATTACATCTGTCTGCTTTTAAAACTATAGCAATATATACCTGCTCTTATAATCTCTTCACTTTTATATCTGACTTTTGAAAAGGAAGTTAATTTCAATGAACAGTGATGAGGAAAGTCTCCTTGAAGACTAAAACACTGCAATAAAAAGAGAAAACCATGAGAGATTTCCATATCTTGGTCTCTGTTTATATTACTAAGGAGATGTTAAAAATATCGTTTGGAGACTATCTTATATTCTATAACTAGAGCATAACTATCTGCTGACACATAGGCCACTTCTGAAATATTGCTTAATAACACATTTTCAAATACCCTGGTGCCATCTCAGGCAAATTAATCTCTGAACTAACAAGAGTCTTTTCTGTGCTGCACAGATCTTCTCAGAGATATGTAATAAATGATATGTATTCAAGGACTGCTGCAGTAATAGTATTTCTGTAGCTTGGCTAGAAACATTTGCTCTCTTAACAGTGGGCATTTAAGATGAAGACTGTCCCTGGCATTGTGTAGCACAGTAGGAACATTGGCCTGCTGACTAAACAAATATGATTGCCAAAGTGAATTATTAAATTCCAACTGGCCTCACTTGCTAGAGAATTTCACTCCTTTTTCTCCCACACAGCTTCCTACTTTTTATTAAAGGAACAGTTTTCAACTCTTGCAAATAATTGCAGTATTTTGCTAGTCATTACTACAGCAGTTTCCCACTGTTTATATTTTAAAACTAGCACTTGGATTAGTCCCGTTGAAGCAGAACAAATAACTGTGTGTGCATCTGTGTAAATATTTATCAAAAATTGCTTTATTAAAAGTCCCAGTGAACTTTTGTTCTAACTGCTATACCTTGTGTCACTTCTGAGACAATCACATCATCAAGCTGCTGTTACTTTACAAAACATGGGTGACTTCATTTCAGTATTTCCTTCAGAGGACTTATTTGGGAGACTCCCTTCCAATAGAGGAAGTGGGTTGATGAGTGCTGGTGTTCTCATTCCAGATCCTTCACATGTCTGAAAAGCTGCATCCTTTGTAGAAAATAGATCTGTGTGTGTGCCAAAGTACAACCCTGATGTTCATCAGGGCAGTGGGAGGAGGTCATATATTCCTTGTCTGTTTGAGCAGTAATCCTCCCATTTGGCAGGAATTTGAGAGGAAGTATTTAACAATGGAATTTTATAAAATTTAATTTAGCAAAGACTTTTTATATTTGAATGGGTCTAAGGAAGTTTTCTTTTTCTCCCTCCGATAAGTGGAGGGTGTTTAAGGGTAATGGTGTCTATGAATTTGTTGGGAAGATTTGGCTGTTTTATTGGACCTTCTGGAATAATTTGCTTTCATTTTATCATTTCCATGAAAGGTAGTCCTCAGAAGAAAAAAATGTGGTCTCTTAACTTCATACCAATGTTAAATGTTTTGCTTAAGGGGAATTAGTGAGGAAATAACAGTCTCAGGAAGTTTGAAAACTGTGATTTTACTCAACAACCATTGCTCTTTTAATGTCTCCAGCCATGCCAGAAACTATGAAGTTATTTTCTTTCACACATGCACTGTAAGACCTGGTATTTTAGAAAGCTTTAAATATAAGTAGCTTTATCTTGAAAATAAAAATTGTACGTAGTAGGGGAAAAGATGTTCTTATCATCATCCCTTGCTTTCAGTCACATGATGTCTCCAGTGGAGTTGCTGACGACACAAATTTCCCTAAGTCTAGCACACCCAGATAGTGTCAAATAGTTGGTTAGCAGTTACTGCAGAAAGTTAGAGGACATCTGAGAAACAAAGGTAAATCCCTTTCTCCAAGAACTACTAGGTTTATAGGTCTAGAATGAAAGAAAGGTTTAGGTCTTCATTAGCCAGTGACCCAGGCCATCATAACACAGAGCAAAAGTTACCTCTCTGTGTTTGAAGTGTTTGAGTGTCTGCTGGGAAACATAAGAAGGAAAAAATAATACCACCAATGTACTTTTATTATATACTTTATTTAGACTTTATTAATTTCTAGTCTTTAAAACAGTAACTTTAAGGAGATTTACTTGGTATAGGATCATCATAACATCATAAATTCTTTCCCTTGGTAGGAGCATTAAATTACTTGGTCCACATCCTTATCAAATGGTAGCCCCACCAATTGGTCATGCAGACGATGTTTGGATATCTTCTGAGTCATATCATTACTGACACCATATTTTATGTATATAAAATTCATTCATTCACTTGATATTTTTTGAGCCCTTACCCACATAAATATATGGCAAATAGCAATGCAGTCTCTTATTTCAAGGAGTTGACAAGTTACAAGAAGACAAAAATGGAGGCAGTGATTGCATGAGAGAACCTGTGGTAGAGGTGCTGTTGAGAGTTTTAGAAGGGGTGGACGGAGAAGGTCTTTTGAGTTTAGTGTGAAAATCAGTTCAAAAAGAAAGATTTGAACATACTGAAACACAGCAGATCCTGGGCCAATGTATCAATGGAGCAGACAACCCAGAAAGCTAAAGAGCATGTGCAGAGGATGGAAGTGTGGAGAGCGGAGCCCTCAGGAAGAGCTGGTGGAACATGCTGCCCAAGTCAGCGCGAGAAGACAACCGCGGAAAGAACCTGCGAACGTGGGGGAATGGGACATCTAAAGGTGGGCAGAGGAAGATGCTGCAAAGAGGCATCAAGGAGGGTGGCTGAAAGGAGCCTCTAGAGGAGGAGGAAGAGGAAAATGAGGCTGGAAATGTGAAGGGAGAAAGACCACAGTATCAACAGCTGTGAAGACCAAGGAATTAGCCTAGAACAGAAGGAGAGGTGTCTTTCCTGTGAAGAAGAAAGGATGAGTGGACGTTAGAATAGATTTCATCTGGGAAGCAGTAATGTAGAGGACAGAATGTACTTCATGAAGTAGGAAGTGAGGTAGGTCACACCTGAAGGGGATGAAAATAGGGAAGAGATGGAGGTTTGGAAAGGCTGCTGCAAGCGTTTAACAGAAACAAAAACATGCTGGCTGTGGAAGAGACTCTGTGCTTCACTGAAGGCCAATTGAGATTAAAGGCCACAAATTTGGGGTGGCATGCATCCACTTGGTGGCATGATTTTTTTTTTCTAGTGTTAAAAGTTCAAACATAGGTGCAAACAGGAAATATATCGTGCACTGGAGACCCCACCTGAAAAGGAAATGTGCCATCGTTGGGTATCTAGTGTACCATACCTGTAAAGAATAACATGATGCTGGTATTTTGGTAAAGTATACAAATTATACACCTGCCTTATCTAGAAGCAGCAGCAGCCCTTCCCTCCTCCGCTGTCTCCACTACATCCTCCCATCAGCATTCCAAAGTCTTTGGTTGTGCCATGACCTCAGAGTAATCAAAGCCCACAAATCTGGCTTGGCTCTGTAGTTAGGGGATATCTCATCTCTCTGACCTCTTAGGCTCATTTCCTTCTTTTCTTAGGCTTTACAGATGGACCTGTACACTTCAATGCTTAATTATGTACAGTAATGCCTGATTTATTTGACCCCATTCGGGAATGAGCTAATCCCCACAATTAAATTTTTCAGATACATGAATTATATTTCATTTAAAACTAAAACAACTAACCAAACCAAAAAGACAGTTTCTAAAATGTATTTCTATTACTTGATTTCTCTAAAGAGAGTAATGGACCTTATTTACAGCAGATTATTGATGACTTAAGGCCATGGTGCCAAACATCAGTTAATGGGCTACACCTGTTGAGTATAATGAACCCTCTGGTTTTTGGGTTTTTTTTGTTTTTGGTCGAGGTTGGGGGACTTGGGCTTTGGGAATTCTGAAGGCTCATTGCCTTGATAGTTGACTGTCAAATCGTGTCTTTTATTACATTGTTCTGTAATTGCTAATCTTCCTATGACTAATAGTACCTTAAAAGCAAGGATTATGCCTGATTCTCCTCTATTCCCCACTTTTCTGTTGGTGCTTAGAACAATGCCAGTAGAAGTTCCATAAATACTTGGTTGATTTCTAAAGATAGCACAGTTCTCTTAATGTTGGCTAAAACCACATTAGCTTTTTTTGTGCGTTTTTTTTGTTTTGTTTTTTTTGGTTTTGGCAGACATCTGTGTTACTCAGGTTGGCCTTAGTGTCACAACTCCTTCCTTTCTCACATGAATTGCTGTTTTGCCCCAGTTGGTGCTTTTTTCACCTGTTACCGGAATTGAAGTAGGTATTTACATTTATCCCTAAGACTTCACAAGAGCTGCCACTGTCACTTTTCCCCCCATAGGAAATTTCCTAGAAATGTTGCCTATAAATTAGTTTTAGCCCATTGTGCTAATCTGTCATAGATTTTTTGGGGGTTCTTGATTCACTCTTCCGAAATATGCACTGCCTTCTTTAATGTCAAATTTGGAAAACCTTATTTTCCTCTAGTTTAAGATAGTAATATAAATTAAAATATTGTATAGAAAATGTCCAAGGAAGTTCACAGCTGTAAAGACTGATTCTCAACACTCTCTTCCAGCTTTATAATCTATAGATCATCAATTCCTTCAGTTCCTTTTTTATTTTTTATTTTTTCTCGAGGCAGAGTCTTCCTCTGTCACCCAATCTGGAGTGCAATGGCACAATCTTGGCTCACTGCAACCTCCACCTTCCGGGTTCAAGCAATTCTCCTGTCTCAGCCTCCTGAGTAGCTAGGATTACAGATGCACGCCACCATGCTCGACTAATTTTTTGTATTTTTTTTTTAGTAGAGATGGGGTTTCACCATACTGGCCAGGCTGATCTCAAACTCCTGACCTCGTGATCCACCGGCCTCGGCCTTCCAAAGTGCTGGGATTACAGGCGTGAGCCACCATGCCCGGCCCATCAGTTCCTTTAGAGCACATTTGTGCAGCAGTTGTGAAATCTCCCTGGCTGTATTCGGATTCAGACTAAATTTCCCCACGTGGACATCTTGAGAGACTTAGTCATATAGACTTTGCCTAATACATTTTCTCTTTCTGCCCATCTAGTAATCAGATAAAAAGGGGAGGAAATAAAAATTAACACTCATGTTAAATAAACATATGCCCACCTTCTCTCCAAACTTCTCGGAAAAGATAACCGATAATTGCTGATCCAAGACAGAGGGTTTCAGACATTTGTTTATTCACTTAATAAATATGTATTAAGTTGTTACTCTGAACCAGACCCTATGCTGAGAGTTTAGGATACAGCTGTGAACTAGTTAGATGTAGCTCCAGAAATGGCTGTTACTGCCTGGCTCTCAGAGAGACTGAAGGGTTGGGTAAGATTGTAAAGCAGCTTATTGTGAGTAAGTGGTACACAGACTAGAGCTGGGAAATAGCATGTGCAGAAGTGGAAGCTTTTCAAGTTCCTGAGATTTTAAAATCAAATTCAATGTTGAGGTCTAGATGGATTGGGAAACTAGTTGAACTATGTAACAGATAACCCCTAAGAAACTGAAGTTTGGAGTATCTTGTTTCCTAAAACATTCAGTACTAATAGACTTTTCAGGCCAGTAATTCAAGCACATACTAGCAAGAGCTTCTTTCACATAACTGGTTAACATGCTATAAAAATGGCACTGTCATCTGAAGTAAATGTCTTTGAATTTACAACTGCAATATCAGAATTTGGACTCTTTTGCCACAGAGGGAAGAGGAAGCCCAGGAGAACAATGAGTCCGTTTTTTTTTTCCTACATTGCCTACATTTAATATTCTTTTTTTTTTTTTTGAGACGGAGTCTCGCTCTGTCGCCCAGGCTGGAGTGCAGTGGCCGGATCTCAGCTCACTGCAAGCTCCGCCTCCTGGGTTTACGCCATTCTCCTGCCTCAGCCTCCTGAGTAGCTGGGACTACAGGTGCCCACCACCTCGCCCGGCTAGTTTTTTTTTGTATTTTTTTTAGTAGAGACGGGGTTTCAACGTGTTAGCCAGGATGGTCTCGATCTCCTGACTTCGTGATCCGCCCGTCTCGGCCTCCCAAAGTGCTGGGATTACAGGCTTGAGCCACCGCGCCCGGCCCATTTAATATTCTTTTAGAGAATTTTCAAAGAACTGCTTATGCAATACCTATCTCCCAGTGTTTATACAGAGGGAGAAATTAATCATTTTTAGAAAGTCCTTTATTTGGGTACGTATTATACCTAGGCTGACTCTTATACTGATTTTCTAAGTTAATCATATCCTATGCACATATCTCAAAAAGGCTGTGGGTGAAGAAACAAGATCATCAGCCCAAGACCCCTATTTAACCCTAACTGGGTTCCTTTTCCTGTTTTCCAGTGCTTATTCCTGTATCTAAAGTTGAGTAGCCCCACTAGGAAAGACTGGGAGAGAGGAATATTTAATCACCCCTTGGAGCTTGCTGCCTGCAGGAGCCTACTTCTAGGTACTCAGCTTCCCTTCCACTCTCTAGGGATCCTGTAGACCACAGTGTTTGTGCTCAAACACAGAAGCTTCATGTGAGAAAAAAGTTTCCTTTTCTCCACTGACATATTCTTCCTCTTTTTCTTTATATAATTTCCTGCTGGTCTCTTTAATCCCCAGGCTTCTTTCAAACTCCTGTTTCTCTATATAGTAGCTTCCTGTACAAATGTATGTCACATTTATATGTGGAAACTTGCCTAAATAAAATTAGGCAGATGTGTGCTGCCAGATATACACATATGACTCACCCCCTCACCCCCACTTGCTTCATTTAGTTTCCTGGACAGATACCACTTTACTAAGAAAGGCCTTACCTGACCACCACCTCCATCTAAAATAGCTCTCCTTCAGACTGATCATTTAGCTTACTGCACTTCCCCTTGCAGCAGTTGTCACCACCTGTGAAATTATATAATATCTTAATTAATTGTATTTGACTCCATGAATGCCAGGATATCACGGACTCACTGCTGAGTCTCTATAGCCGAGAACAGTGCTGGTACATAGTAAGCCTTTAAATTCTTTTACACAAAGAAGAACCTATTAAATTTTGTCAGTTAAGAAACTTGAGGTTTATCTTAATGACAGAGTTGCTATTATCACCACCATCTGTTTTAAAGTTGAGTATACTAAAATTCATAGCCTGCTCAAGGTCACACAAGTAGTTAAGTGGAGCCAAGATTCAAACATAGATCTCCTGACTCCATTCATATGACCCTATAAACTATCTCAAAAAAAAAAGATACATTAATATAAATATTTATTGATATGTCTTTGTAGAGAAAGCATAATAAGCATAAAGGCCAATGTGTTAAACTTTATCACAAGCAACCCTATTGGAATATGTCAACTTATCAGAATGAATAAGGCCAGAATATCAAGTATAAATGAAGCCTGTAGTTAACTGAAAGTTGCATATCAATCAGGCACTCCAGTTTCTCTCCTCAAACTCCAAATATTCAATGAGTAAGATAAGAAATGGCTAATTTGATTTTACTTTTCATTTTTTTGACCTAATTCTGAGGTGACTACTCACTGCTGAAGATTTAACTAATGTTGCTTTATTTTTTATCCCTCTGGGGAGACAGAAGAGATGATTGGGAAACACATGTTTGAAGTTTGTAAGTTCTGCTGCTTTCAACCCCACAGATGTCTCTTACTGCCCACTTGGGCCCTGGTGATTAAGCAACTAGATTTGGAGCCAGTCAGGCTTTTGTTTAGACATTTTAACTTTTTCTTGCTCTCTTTGCAAACTCTTCAGCCTTCAGACTGGTTGGAAAGTAAATGTACAATTTTACATAAATTTTCAGGTAATAGGATTTCAGCTTTTTCTCAAAGATTTTTTGTTTGGGAGGAGGCAGATTAGACTGAATTCAGAGTCTTGATTTTGCAAAGGTAACAAAAGACATGTTCTTTTATAAGACTTTTCATCATAAGTTTATTTTATTCAACAAGCAAAATTTAATATAATGGAATAAAGATCTGTGATAAATCTGATCTGTGTGAATAATCACAATTAGAAAGACTTAAAGATTAAGTATCGAAACAAACTAAAATATTTTAATACTAATTTGTAAAAAATTCAGCACATTTTTCTTCTTTGCTTAATTCTACTGGGTCCTGTTTTTCATCAAAACATTCTGTCATGTTAGTATACAATAGCCAAAAAAAAAAAAAAAAAAAAGCTGCACAAGGGAGCCACCCTCAGTGCTGCTGAAAAGAAATCATTGTCAGAAGTTGTATTAGAATATAAGGAGTCTCTTATTCAGGTTTCCCTGAATATAATCAGCTACCTGAGAAACTTTTACATTCTTGCTCCTATTTTAAAAGCAAAGTCAGTTATTGTGTGGCAAGCCAACATCTTTGGTTTGATCTACCTAAAAAGAGCGTTACATCCATTATCTAAGTCTCATCATTGTGAGACTAGATGCTGTCCTCTCCTTTGTCTTAAAAATTGTTGAAACGTTGGGAAAACCATAACAAAAATTCGTCCACAAAAATGATTCACAATCTTACTATTCAAAGCCAAATATTTTAGTTTTTGCCTGTTACCTTCCAATACCTGACCATTTTTGTGCAAATGTAATCATGTGGGTATGCTGAAAGTACTAGTATGTGCTTTTTTAAAAAATGTATACTACACATAGATATCATATTAATCACTTAAATTACTGTATTATATCCACATACCACACTGTATCAAATTACTGTTAAAATTGTTTTCATTTTGATGACTAATACTCCCATATAGTATTTTGGTTTCTGTCACTTTATTTCCTTATGATAAATTACCTTAAGCAATGTCACCAAGTCAAAAGCAGTGAAGCTAATAAAATTCTTTGTACTGCAGCCATGCCTACATTGTCTATATTATATATTAAATGTTGCTAATATAGTAGTTGCAAAACGCTAACTCAAAAAAATTCATCGGCTTGAATTTTTAATTACAAAAAAGTAGTTACCTCTATATTTTATTTGAATTTCTTCTTCAGAGATATATCTCTGAAGTGAAGCAGAGATTCTTGATTTCGTTTTTGCATATTGAAATGTTGATAGGCAAGGATTGATAAAGACATTGCATGACCCCCAGAGAATTAACTTGAAATCCTATATAGTTCCCCATGAAGTTGTAAGAGGCTGTAGAATATTCAGATACATCTGAGCCTTGTGTACTTTTAAAATATCAATCAATATTAATATAAAGCTTTTAGAACCAAAATGTACTTCCTTTCATTTATACTTTCTCTGTGTTGTGCATGTTTACATAGATGCTTAAAAAAGTAAATCTGAGTATAGATCTAACTCTTGGGTGAGTTTGAGCAAGTTTAAGTGTCAGCTTCCTCTTCTGTGTGGAGTTATTTGCGGCGTTATGATAATTAGCACTTAGCGCAGTGCTTGGAACGTGGAAATCACTGAAAAATGTTAGCTATTAATATTATGAAAGCCTGATTAATCATTAATCCAGAACTGTTTTAGGATGTGGTTTATTCAGGTAATTCAATGGAAGAACTATTTTTATATTTTAATTAGTACATTTTCTTTTTCTAACTATTTGGAGAATTTATAATACTCAGTTTTAACAGTAATTGATGGAATTACAGCTGTAAACATGTTGTACCAGCTGTGTTTTCTGAAGCAAATCTAAGTGATAAAAGCATGTTGTCATCATCACCAAGTACATATAATCCTTACCCACATGGAGGAGTGTGCAGTTGGTAGTATAATGTGGTAAACATGATTATTGCCCATTATGACCTTATAAACCTGTAAGGCAACACAATGACCAAGATAGAGACAGTTGCTGTTTCACAAGTCAACAATGGATGATTGTAGGAGACTCCACTTTTAATGGGAAGCAAACTATCATAATGGAAAATAGCCAGATAGATTAAAGCTTAAGCCATTGAGGTTGAGTGGCATACCTCTTATGGATAGCATATAGTTGTGCCTGGCTTTTATATACAGCTTGACCCCAACAGGCCTTTTCATTAGAGTGTTTAGTCCACTTACATTTACTGTAATTAGTGATCTAGTTGAATTTAGTTCTGCCACTTTACTGTTTGTTTTCTATTTTTCTCATGTATTGCTTATTCCTCAGTCCTTCCTTTCCTGATTTCTTTTGTGTTAAACGTTATTTTACCATTTTAATTCTGTTGTCTTTTTAAAGCTACGTTTCTTTGCATTCTTCTTATCATGATTACTATAGGGACTATAATATGCTTATTTAATTTATCACAATGAAAACTGTTTATGAATTAACTTTGGTTTTACATATATAAATCTTGCAACACTAAAGTTCTGCTTACCTCCTCTCTATCCTTTGGTGCTATTATTGCCATATACATTACATCTATATTTTTTAAAACACAAAATGTAGTGCTACAGGTTTGTCTTCAAGAAACTAAGAAAAGTGTGAAAAGGATGTTAAAATATCTGGGTAGTTATTAAAATAAATTATCTCTAAAATGAATTTTATAATTTATTATAATTTTATTAGTTAGAATTTTCAATTGTTATTTTTTATATCTTTAAGAAGTGAACCCAGTATAGAGTGTAGAACAAGAAAAGTGTCAGGCAGTCAGCTGGACTCACTCACTTGTTCCAGTCAAATGACAAGTCTGTTTCAGTCAAATGACAGATCACCATAATCATATGGACCTTCAGGTTTTCCCACCAATATGAAATCCTTGACCCATAAATATCTACTTACTGTATTATAAATCATGTAGCATTCATTAATCACTATTTACAGGTTTTTTAAAAATAAGGCTTGTGCCTTTTCTCATCTGTTTAGAATATTCAGTTTAGTAACTGTATGGCAACATAAGTTACTGACATGGAAAGCCTTGTAAGACAGTACTCATTTACTTACGATGTGTAGTTTTCGCGTTTCTTTACAATTGAATGGAAAAATTACCAGCAGTGCTTTGGGTTATAGTGACACCTGGTGGTGTGGTTTGAGGTTTTAAAAAAATTCTTTTTAAATTTTTTACTGTTTTTTTCTAGAACATTTTTTGTAAGGAATCATTTTATCAACTAGGATGATAAGAGGCCTTTCCCATCCTGGTTGCACATCACTTTCTATAACAGACGACTTGGGCCAGAAGCCCTGAT
Organism: Macaca nemestrina; assembly: GCF_043159975.1. Taxonomy (NCBI): domain Eukaryota; kingdom Metazoa; phylum Chordata; class Mammalia; order Primates; family Cercopithecidae; genus Macaca; species Macaca nemestrina. The sequence goes on from NC_092129.1 coordinate 114,679,656, forward strand.
GGAGAAAGCAGACAGCGTCCCTTACATTTCCACCTTTGGCTTGAGAAAAAGATCTGTATACTAAATACAAAAAAAAAAAAAAAAATGAAGTTAGGCTGGAAGAAGAAAGACATTGTTACATGGTAAAATTGGAAAGATTCATACCAACAGTCTGGGATAAAGCAGGGGTCCCAAGCCCCCGGGCCATGGAACTGGACTGGTCCAGGGCCTGTTAAGAACTGGACTGCATAGCAGGAGGTGAGTGGTGGGAAGTGAGCATCACAGCCTGAGCTCCGCCTCCTGTCAGATCAGTGGCGGCATTACATTCCCATAGGAGTGCCAACCCTATTGTGAACTACACATGTGAGGGATCTAGGTTGCCCGCTCCTTAAGAGAATGTAACTAATGCTTGATGATCTGAGGTGGAACAGTTTCATCCTGAAACCATACCCTCACCACACCCCCACATCCATGAAAAAATCGTTTTCCATGAAACTGGTCCCTGCTGCCAAAAAGGTTGGGAACTGGTGGTGTAAAGTACGTCTGATGGTGTATACTTACTGAGAATGTACCTTTATACCCTGTAAGATACCATAATGTTTTATCATTTTATAAAAGCTGAGGCTCAGAGAGGGTTCTAAGAGTACTCAAGGTCACAAAGTTGGCCGGGCGCGGTGGCTCACGCCTGTAATCCCAGCACTTTGGGAGGCCAAGGCGGGCGGATCACAAGGTCAGGAGATCGAGACCACGGTGAAACCCCGTCTCTACTAAAAATACAAAAAATTAGCCGGGCGCGGTAGTGGGCGCCTGTAGTCCCAGCTACTCAGGAGGCTGAGGCAGGAGAATGGCGTGAACCCGGGAGGCGGAGTTTGCAGTGAGCCGAGGTCGCGCCACTGCACAGCGAGACTCTGTCTCCAAAAAAAAAAAAAAAAAAAAAAAAAAAAGGTCACAAAGTTAATCAACTTGATTAACTAGGGAAGCTAGAATTTCAGGTGAACCCTATCTTTAATTTGGATCAAGAGAGAATTTAAATTTAAATGACGAGATGTAATTTTCAAATTTGTATACATGTTGCATGAGTACATTCTCTTTTTAAAATATTAATATTGCTAATAAGGTTGAAATCTTGTTTGATACCCAAGTTCTAGTCCTAACCCCTCCTCTTTTCTACAATGATAACTCACACTATCATTTTGGTGGGTAGCTTTCCAAATACCCCTCCCTGTCACACACACACATACACATATACTGTGTTAAATACAGAGATGGGTGGCCACTTACCTGTGTTTTTGATACATAATGGATAGTATTTGGTCAAAGTAGCTTTTATACTGGTAAAACCTCGTCACTGGAAGAATAAGGCCTCATCAAAATCTGAACTCATACCACTAAGTATTATTATAATAATTTGATATTCTATAGCAGTAACAGTTATTTCCAAAGATATTCCAATATGCCTCTAGTAAATATTCTAGATTTAATTAAAATATTGGCAGGACTACCATTTTCCAGATTACATTAAAAAGCAGTTATTAGCATATGCAGATTAAGTTTTTAAATGACTATTCAATTCAGTGACACTGGCTAGAATATCTTCTCTTTTGTCACAGTGTCAAAAATCCCATCACCATCGCTGTAAACTAAAATTAGCTAACTTTTAAACAAAAACCCACAATTATTTATTGTAACCCGTTCTGTAGCTTGTAACCTTGCTCATAGATATATTGGGGAAAGGACTCCAAAAATTATCTGTAAGAAAATCTTGTTTTTTTATTTAAATCACTTTCATTGGAAATCCAACTGTAAACTCATATTGTTAAAAAAGTTCCCATAATTTTTTTTTGAAATTTGCACACTTAAAATGAAACTAATATTGATAGGCAGTTTTAAAATTGATAGGCAGTTTTAATTGATAGGCAGTTTTATATTCATATAAAATATATATATATGAATTCATCAGGAGAAGGTTGTCTTTTTTTCTTCTGGCCATACCAATGTAATGAAATAGTAAGTGTGAAAAAGAAAAAAAAAATACAGGAATCAAGAACCCAAAGAATTTTTAAGGAAACCATGATTAAATAGGTTATATCAGACTGACTGATCTCCTAACTTTTTTTGTTTCTGCCCACACCATTCTATAGAAAGAGGACATGGAATTCCAGCTATTCCCTCTGCTATGGAATTTACTAAATTTTAAATTTAAATAGGTTAATTTAAGCTACATTGATAACTTGAGACAGAATCTCATCAAGCACAGATTAAAAGTACCACACTTTGAGGTCAGAGTGGAGAGAGCTTTTCCCTTGAGATGAACAGGAGAAGGTTAATTAACGAGGAAGTGGACTTTCTCAGAGCAAAGGGTATTTTCATAAAACCATGGAATTTTTGTGTTGGCTAAATCTCCATACATTTTATGAACATACTCTGTTCTTTTATCTACTGTAAAGTCACATTACTGTTGATTTTCCACATATGTTAACTGTAGTGAGTTACCCTATGCTGTAGTTTTCCTTTAGGGTCCAAGGTAAATAAAAACAAACTAGTATAAGAACCTTTAGTTACTGTAAGTGAAGGAGACTTAAAATAGGGTGTGTACTGTTAAATTTTCATTATTATTTTCTCATAGTTTTTCCTTGGAAATTTCCATGTATTCCTTAAGGGTGTGTTTGTCACATATGGGAGGTTTGGATCTTGCTTTCAACTAGGGAATGATAATTTTCCATTAAATGTTCATCCCATATACTGGGCAAGCTGGAAGATGAAATGGCAAATGTTAGACTAGGCAAGGGAAGGGAGCACGTGGCAAAGTCACTTGTGGAGATATGCCCATATAATAAGATGCAAAGAAGCATCCTCACCAGGGAATTTTCCTTCCATCTCTAAAATCCACCATCGTAGGAGACCTGGAGCCTGACTTTAAGAATTAATAAAACCTTGGCAGGGCATGGTAGCTCACGCCTGTAATCCTAGCACTTTGGGAGGCCAAGGCAGGTGGATCACAACGTCAGAAGATCGAGACCATCCTGGCTAACATGGTGAAATCCCATTTCTACTAAAAATACAAAAAGTTAGTCGGGCGTGGTGGCGGGCGTCTGTCTGTAGTCCCAGCTACTCGGGAGACTGAGGCAGGAGAATGGCATGAACCCGGGAGGCAGAGCTTGCAGTGAGCCGAGATCACGCCACTGCACTCCAGCCTGGGTGACAGAGCGAGACTCCATCTCAAAAAAAAAAAAAAGATTTAGTAAAGCCCATTACTGGGCAGGGCATGAGCTGCAGTAAATCCTTGTATACAAAATACATTAAGCTTCAAATCTGGGAGCAGTGATTTTTCTCCAGTGAATCATTCATGGCTGTAAAGCTGCTACATTTTAATTTTTAAAATGTAAGTTTTTAAATTAAAAACTTTACATACTGTAAAGTTACTACATTTTAATTTAAAAAATGAACCTTGGGAGTTGGAAAAAGCCACTGTGTATCCTGAAAAGTGATGTGTACTACTGCAGAATATTTTTTTAATTAATGGATAAGTAAGATTTTTTTGATACAGAATGTGACAAATTTGATCAAATAAAACCTACATTTGAAATAAATATATTTTCATTCAGAACTGGAAATGATCAAATGCTAGTTTATTGGAGATTGGTTTTATGTGACTAAAATGCCTATTACAGCAGAAGCCTTACTGAAGCAAGAGTAGATTTCATGTTACAAAGGGAACTTTTCAGACTTGACTTTAAGAAGTTAAAATCATTTTATGTAGCTGAAATTATTTTAGTGACTGTTTAATAAGGTGTGGTTCTTTCCATGTAGAACATTTTAAGCGCTTACATGATTATTCAGTATTGATACCCACATTTTATGACCATTTTCTTTCGTTCTTGTATATTTTAAAAGTGTTTACATAGATTTCTTCTCTGCATTTACTGTGTATCCTGGTTTTTCTTCACTTTCTAATCCATCATGAAAATAAAATTTTAAAATCAGGCTACCTTCATAAAAGGTTAACTTTCCAGGAGTTAATGGACATCATTTAAGAAGAGATTGCCTTCTCTTCTTAGCTATGAGTTCCTTAGAAAAGTAAAACAGCCTAACCTTGAATTTTGGGGGAATAAAAACAAAGTTTTAGAAACTGGTAAATATTTTTTATTTAGAGATTTTTAAAACCTGAATAATCATCTTAACATTGTTAACACATTGTCAGGTGGTAGATGGCATCATTCATTCATTCATTCATTCATTCATTCATTCATCAAACCTTCACTGAGAACCTCCTTTAGTACCAAAAAAACCCTGGATGCATGTTGTGAATTTCTTCTGATGAAATGAAATTAAGTTAGGTGAAACGTGGTGTTTCTTCCCTAGTAGAGAGATAGATAAACAAATAATTGTAATAAAGTATCAGTTCTGTGATCTAGGCATATGCAGTTATGTGACCTAGGCACAGTATAATGGTGGTCAAAGGACAAAATGAACAATTCTTCCTCAGGTTGGGGGAGGGGTGTGGGTGTTAAGGATGGTGATGACCAGAGAGGATTCAGAAGAGAGAATAGTTGATTTGGGATTTGAAGACTGTATGAGCACTTGCCAGGTAGAGGGGTAAGCAGAAGTGCAGAAACAGAATAAAGAAGAGGTTTGTGTGATTTAGTTCTTCAAAGTGTTTTCACCCTTTCAGTTGTGACAGAATTCAGTATTCACTGACCATGGGGTCATAAACTTTGTAGCCCAGCCCATTCAAGTTATTCTCAGGGTTCTTTCTTTCTCCACTTCTCTTCCTATTCTTTCCCTCGTGCATGAAAGGCCTTATCAAGCCCAAGCCAGGCTTGTGAATTACCCATTACTTCTCCATCTCTACAGTCCCTCTCCCCTCAACTACTTACTCACTGAATTCTGCTGTTCTTGTCTTTATAATTTCTCATATTCATTTTCTCTGTGTTCCTACTGCCTCTTCCCTAATTAAGGCTCCCATGCTCTCCCTTACATGTGATTCACTCTCCCTACAGTGATTCTTTTCCTGTTTTCCTTACATGCCACCTTAAAGCTAGAGTAAATTCTCTAAAGTATAGACACGGTCATCCCACTTACCTGCTTACTATCTTTCACTCGTACCCATCGTTTGGAGATAATGCCCAAACCCTTTAGCCTGGCACATAAGGACTCCCATCTTTACCTTGCGCCTCTCCCCTTACCCTTCACCCACATGCATCTTTGACTCCACCTCTGCTGAATTCTTAAAGGCTTCAGCATACATTACTTTGTCTTTCTTTCTGTATCGTATGACTGTTCTTTCTGGTACACTTTAAGCTACACTATCTTCTTCACTGCCCATCCCTTCCAAATCCCCATTAGCACCATCTTCACCTAGCTAATCTTATTTAGTCTTCAACACTCAGCCTGGCTATCAGCCAACTCAGAAGTGTCTTTTGATCCATCATAACACTTGTAATTATTGGTGTATGTGTGTATCTTGCAAATTAAGCTGTGTCTTTCTCAAAGGTAGGGATGATACCCTTCATTTCTCATCACCTAGAATTTAAAACATTGCTGATATGTGGCAGGCACTCACAAATGTTTGTTGAATGAATGAATGAATGAATGAATGAATGAATGAATGAAATGAATAATGTTCTGTAACAGTTTGGAATTATATGCCACTTAGGTTTATAGTGTGGTCTCTTACTATGTAGGGTTGTTCTGTGATATATAGTAATGACGACTTTCTTCTTCACTCAAGTATTTTGTGTACCTTAGACCAGTTTAGCAAATGAAGTCCAAGAACTATTTGAATAAGTCATTCTTAGAAAATAACTTTAGGAAGCAACTGACTCCATTCATGTGTATTTGCCTCTAATTGCAGGTTCACTTCTGTCCAAATATGAATTTTTAAAATAACTTTAGCATTACATCAGCAATTTGCAGTACACCATTTTTATGCATGTAAGTTGTATTCTAACATTTACTTTTTGCTCATTTGATTGAATTTGTCACTATGTAACCCATCATTAAAATAACTAACTTTCAGTAATTAAACTGTTGAATGATCTTCTGTTTAGCCAGGCACAGGTTAGCCATTATTCTCAGTTCTGTGCAGGAGTGAGCTGAAACAAAGTTGTATCGCCCAGAGAGTGAGAAGCTGCATTTCATTGTCTCCCCACAGTCAGAAAGGGAATATGTACTGTTTAAGGAAGGAGGTTGGTGAATATTTTGAGACCCTTTTGGGAAAGCATAGAATATTGAAAATCCAAAATTCACCAAATCTGTGAGTGTGCAAGCCCAAAGCTAGAGACCTTAGGAATATCTTAGCATGTGCCAAACAGGAAGAAAACAAGAAGTGAGCAGGCAGCACTAAGTGTCATATAGCCTCCCCACCCACCCTTCCAACCCTACTCCTAAAAGAGCCATAATTTAGTCCCAAGTATACTTTTCTGATCTTTTCCTGTGACATATTATGGTATCTTCAAATGGTACTGGGTTTCCTGAGGCTTGTGCTGCTGACTGCCAACCCCGCCCTAGAGCGCACTGAGTGACAGATACTGTAAACATCCTACACTCTCAGCTGTGGAAAGTAAGAAAGCTGGGAGAAGGCTGTTTACTCTCTCTGCCTTGGAAGTCAACTAAAGAGAAATGGATTTTGAATATTTCTGCATGTCTTAGAATTGAACCTACCCTGTGTTTGTTTCTGAGGTCAACTGTAAAAGGAAAAAGGTGAATTGACTAAGTCATCCAAAGAAATGTAAGAAAATCTATAGTATCAGTTATCTTTGAACTGTTCCACTTAGTTTAAAAGGAAAAAAAAAAAAGATTACCAAATACCTGAGTGATAAAAGTTCTTGTAACTTGTATGAGGCTACATTTTGTGCGTTGCTGCAGCCTGATCTGTAAAAGCAACACAACATTACCTATATGTTAAGCTAAACATTTCTCCTTTAACTTGAGAACATTCCACACTTAAGTCTGCTTTTCTTGAAGCAAAAATTCTGGTGTCCTTGGACTTGCTATTTTATTAGGGATCAAAGGCACCTTGAAGCCCCATGCTTTAGGAATGGTAATGGTAAACAATATTAGTAAGGTCTGCTCTTTTTTTTTTTTTTTTTTTTTTTTGAGACGGAGTCTCGCTCTGTCGCCCAGGCTGGAGTGCAGTGGCGCAATCTCGGCTCACTGCAAGCTCCGCCTCCCAGGTTCACGCCATTCTCCTGCCTCAGCCTCCCCAGTAGCTGGGACTACAGGCGCCCGCCCCTGCACCCGGCTAATTTTTTCTATTTTTAGTAGAGACGGGGTTTCACCATGGTCTCGATCTCCTGACCTTGTGATCCGCCCACCTTGGCCTCCCAAAGTGCTGGGATTACAAGCGTGAGCCACCACGCCCGGCTAAGGTCTGCTCTTTAAAGCTAGAATACAGTTACACATTTCAGGAAAAGATAGAATTGTTGGGGGACGGGAAAGGAAGGAAAATGTAGAGGTGGGGGATGGGATGCAAGAAGATAATTTTAAGAAAAATCTACAGAACTTAACTCATAAGTTCGGCCTTAACCAGAAAAACTCTTTCTTGTAAATCATTTAAATCAAAGGTCTATTAAACATCTAATCTAGAATGTAAGTTGCCTAAAATTTGAATCCATAGCTGTTTTATTGAAAATTAATATGAAATAAGCCTTCTCGTTAAAGAGAATATTTAAATAAGGCATATTTTTATATAACAAGCCCTTAAGAACTTAAATAATTAACGCTTACCTTAAAAATTAAACAAATTGAACAAAATTACTATAGTCTTGGCATATCAGCATATACCAGTCATTTAAACTAAAAAACACTCTACTACTTTAGAAGTATTAGAGGAGCTTTTAATTTTACCTGTTCACTGAATGTAGAGCCTAATACAATAGGAGCAATTGTTTCATATGAGTTTATAGAAAAAAAGTTTAAATACAATGAGTTTAGCATGTGATTTCAGGGAAGTATTTGAACAAGCTGGCCTTGAAGCAGTGGTAGACACTGTTGAAGTGCTTGCTGAGCAACTCCAGCTTGATTGAGTCATTAACCTTTTTAGATTTGCCTGCAGGCTTAAGAAAACCCTCTTTGAAACAATGCTCTACAGTCTTCTCAAAGAAATAATTGTTGTAAATGTTTGAAATTTTGCTTTCTGCTAGGAGAGGCAGATGACATGGGTAAGGGGAAAAGCAACTCTAAGCAGAGGACAATGATGCGTATGCTTTGCCATAGCATTTTATTATTCTGCCTAAATTAAAAGGTGAGACATTCAAATTTTCCAGATCTAAATTTATGTTAACTTTTAGTCATGAATATAGATGTTTCAAAGCTTACTGAAATACGTGCTGAAATTCATTTCATCATTCAAGAATTATTTATTGAGCATCTACTATGTGAGCTTCTAGGCACAGGGGATATAGCAGAGAACAGAAACAAAGTCCTTTCTCTCATGGAACTTACAAGTAAATATATAATGTGTCAGAATGTAAACATGTTTATGTATCTATGTAAAATATCTAATTTTATTCAATCTTTTTATTGCCTTATTCTCCAAAACCAAATTATTTAAATGTTCCAGAATATTTATTTCATTGACTATGAAAAACTTTGATATAAAGCTATATAATTTTGGTTTTTGTTGAGTATTATTCTTCTAGATATGTTCAATTTGTTAACTAGCCCGTTTTGTGACATGGGTAAGTAGGATTAATTAATAAGCATGCTTTAGAGGTCATTGTTTCATATATATATGTATATATATATGAGGGGACTTCAAAATATTCATGGAAAATCGAATTAAAAGATACAGATAAAAAATATAAACTTTATTTCTCAACATAAGCTCCATCAAGGTCAAGACATTTTTGTAAGAAATGATACCAGATAATTGTTTCATCCCTAAAGAACAGGGTCTTGGGAATTTCACCACATCAGTGCCATCTTTTTTACATTATTAACTGAAGAAAAATGGGTGCTCTAACAGATTTTTTTAAGATTAGGAAACAAAAGTCCAAGTGAGCCAAATCAGGACAGTAAGGTGGATGCCTAGTGGCATTCCATTGAAACTCTTGCAAAATTGCTCTTGTTTGATGAGAAGAATGAGCAGAAGCATTGTCATGGTGGAGAGGGACTCTGGTATAGCTTTCCTGGACATTTTTCTGCTAAAGCTTTGGCTAGCTTTCCCCAAACACTCTCATAATAAGTAGATGTTATCATTCTTTGGCCTTTCAGAAAGTTAACAAGCCAAAAGACTTAAGCATCCCAAAAAACTGTCACCATAACCTTAGATCTTTACTGCTTTGCTTTTGCTTTGACTGGACCACTTCCCCTTCTTGGTAGCCATTACTTTGATTGTTCTTTGTCTTCAGGATCATACCAGTAAAGCCATGTTTCATCTCCTATCACAATCCTTCAAAGAAAAGCTTTAAGACCTTGATCTCACTTGTGTAAAATTTCCATTGAAAGCTCTGCTCTTGTCTGCAGCTCATCTGAGCACAATGATTTTGGCACCTATAGAGTGGAAAGTTTGCTCAACTTTAATTTTGCAGTCAGAATTGTGTAAGCTGAACCAGTTGGAATGTCTGTGGTGTTGGCTATGGTTTGTGCTGTTAATCATCAGTACTTATCAATTAGGGCACAAACAAGATTATTTTTTTCCTTGCAAATTGATGTAGTTTGTCTTCTATAGTGGGCTTCATCTTCAACATCATCTCATCTTTTCTTAAAATAAATTATTCATTTGTAAGCTGCCAATTTCTTTGGGGCATTGCCCCCAAAAACATTCTGTAAAGCAGCAATGATTTCCCAATTCTCCCACCCAAGTTTCCCCATAAATTTGATGTTCTTGCTTCAGTTCTAGCAGAATTGCTAGATAAGGGCTCTTTTCAAGCTGATTTCTTATCCTTTTCGTGCCTCAAAATAGATCCTGTTCAGACATGTTACAAATTAGTACAAGTTTATTTTGATATAAAAAAATTGAAATCCATGTATAGTTTTTCCATAATATGTATTTTCCATGAACTTTTTGAAATTCTTCATATTTGCTGAGATGATATTGCTAAGGAGTTATATAATATAAAACATTACATGTTTGTGTGTTTATGTTGCATATGTTATATATATTCAAGTTATCATTGTTTCTGATACAAGTAAACTTTATTAATTTGAACCTAACTCTATTCAAGTTTGTAACTCTCTAAATACTGGTAAGGATGATTTATCTTTATCTTATGTTTGTATGTTTTTTGCTAAGCAAACGCTGTAAAGACTTTAAAAGAACAGATTACTTTTAAATGTAAACATCCATTTATATTTGAAAAAAAAGACATAAGCTTTCATTGACAAGCTTTGTAAGCCTAATTGTGTCATTAAAAACTCAGTAGAAATAAAGGTATCATATGTACTTTATTCGTTTATGAATTTATAGTCTCCTGGTCTCTCTCCATTTAAATTAGTAATTCTTTATAATACCTAGTGGTGATATATTTCTATAAACTACTCTGGCTTAGATTTCTATAAATGTAAATATAATTCTGCTTTTATCGCCTAGGCTGGAGTGCAATGGCATGATCTCAGCTCACTGCAACCTCCCCCTCCCAGCTTCAAGCGATTCTCCTGCCTCAGCCTCCCAAATAGCTGGGACAACAGGCACCTGCCACCATGCCTGGCTAAGTTTTGTATTTTTGGTAGAGACGGGGTTTCACCATGTTGGCCAGGCTGGTCTCAAACTCCTGACCTCAGGTGATCCACCCACCTTGGCCTCCCAAAGTGCTGGGATTATAGCCATGAGCCACTGCTCCCAGCCTGCTCTCATCATTTAAAAATAGCAGAAAGCAGGTTATTAATTACAAAGTTGGTTTTTAGGTGTTATTTTGGTTAACTTTATCAATGGAAAACTATATGGTTATATATAAAAATCAGTTGTATATATATTAGCAACAAATAAAAATGAAAGTATTTAAAAGATACTTATTACAATAGCATTAAAAACTATCAAATACCCCAAGGGGAAATCTAACAGAAGATGCATAAGACCTCCACGCTGGAAACTAAATATTATTGAGATAAATTACAGAAGACCTGAATAAATGGAGAGACAAACCATGTTCATAGAGAACAGGACTCAATATTGTTAAGTGGCTAATTCTCCCCAAGTCGATCTGTAGATTCAATACAGTCCCGATCAAAATGTAAGCAGGTGTATGTTTGGAAATTAATAAACTGATTCTAAAATTTAGATTTCAAACAGCAAAAACTAGACAAGGTAATCTTGAAAAAAAGATGGAGAAATTACGCTTCCACATATCAAGATCTGTTATAAAGCCATAGTAATGATGAGAGTGTGATATTGGCACAATGGCAGACAGATACACAACAGATAAATGATAAATAGAATAGAGACACTATTATGATAAAGATGATACTGAAGTACACTGGAGACAGTATGGTCTGTGGATCCTAATATGAAAGGTAAAACAAGCCTTCTAGGAAATAATATATAGAATATCCTTATGACCTTGGGGTGGGCAAAATTCCCTTTAAAAACTCCCAACACAACACCAACCAGAAAGGGAAAAAATTGATAATTTGGATTATAATAATACCAAGAACTTCTGTTCATCAAAAGACAACATTAAGAAAATGAAAAGGCAAAATATAGCAGAGGAGATATTAGCAACACATATAACAAACAACTTATATCCAGTATATATAAAGAAGTCCTATAAATGAATTAGAAAACACAGGCAACCCAGTAGAAAAATGGGCAAAGACTTGAACAGATAATTCACAAAAGAGGATATGTAGATGATCAATTAACATAAAAAGTTGCTCAACCTTATTAGTCATCAAATAAGTGCAAATGAAATCACAGCTCAGTGGCAAGACACACCTACTAGAATGGGTAAAATTAAAAAGACAAAACAAAAAATATCTGGTATTGGCAAGGAGGTGAAGTAACACTGCAGATGAAAGCGTAAGTTGGTACAGCCACTTTAGAAAACTTCTTAGTGGTCATGATCTACTTATGCTGAACAGATCCATATCCTGTGACCCACTTGCTGTTACCTACCTCACAGAAATTTGTACAGTGTTCTTCAAAAGAAATGAATAAGAATGTTCATAGGAGCACTATTTGTAATAACCCTGAATCAGGAATTATCCAAATGCCAACAGTAGGATTCATAAATTGTGAAATATTCATACAACGGAATACTATCTAGCACTGAGAATGAATGATTTGCAACTTCTGATAAAATTATAAGTGCATCTCGCAAACATAAAGTTGAACAAAATCAGACACTAAAGAGAACGTTATGTTTCTATTTACATTAATTTCAAAAACAGGCAAAACTAGAGCTATCTATGGTGATACATATCTACGGTGACTGGTGCACTTTTCTGATGGTATGTTATACTTTAATAAAAAGTTTCTAAAATTAAAAAAAAAAAGCTGTATTACCTGGTCTTTAATAAGGCAGGTAAAAACTCTTATTCAAGCAGTCACTAAGAGAATCTTTCTCCCAGATCATCTTTCTCTAAAAACGTAGCAACAGCACATATCTTGAGGAATGTTCTCTGAAACTGGCATAGAAGATTATGCTATCCATAAGCAAAGGGACGTTTCAGCAAACATTCTCTTTTCTCCAAAATACTGCAGTGTATACTGTCTTCTAGAACATCACTTCCTTCAAAAGCTACCAGTTCACCTCATTTTCCAGCAGGTAACAAAATCACTGAAAGATGAGGAGAAAAAAGGCTGATGTTGAACGGCATTCAGCTGTTGCCATGTTGCTGCATTGCCTCACTTACCCACGTTGTAGGAAAGAGGTCAAAACTTGGTTAACTGGCTTACCCAGGGTTATATAGGCTCTCAGTAGCCACAGGAGGACTGAAGGAGACACTGCCAGCTTCTGACTCTGATTATTTAGTCTTTGCCATAGCCAGGTAACCCAGGATTGGGCTAGAAAAATATAAGCCCTCTACCATCATATTTGTTGAATGTAAGATTTCCTCAGAATCAAGAATATGAATAGATTATGCACTTACTGTTCTTATTTTTAATTTCTGGAATGGCTATTGTGATTAGTTTTTGTTTTTTCTTTGGACAAAAGAATTTTGTGGTGCTAAAATTGTCTTTTGAAATTTCCTTTTATTATGGGGGGGGGATAAAAAACTCTGGCCAGGCACCAGTGACTCAAATCCATAATCTCAGCACTTTGGGAGGCCAAGGTGGGAGGATTTCTTGAACCCAGGAGTTCAGGACCAGCCTGGGCAACATAGTGAGACCTCGTCTCTACAAAAAAATGAGAAATGAGGCAGGAGAATCTCTTGAGCCTGGGAGATTGAGGCTACAATGAGCTATGATCATGCTACTGCATTCCCACTTGGGTGACAGCGAGAGCCTGCCCAAAAAAAAAACAAAACAAAAAACAGTTTCAACCAGCCCAAACTAAAAAACTTTAAAATATTCAACCCAAACTCAGAAACCGTGATTCCTTCAGCAAGGCACATATGCTAACAAAGTCCCTTTAAAGTGTCTCTTCTGGAGACAGTACAGTCCCACAGGAGTGTTTTGAAATGTGTGCAGTGTGCAGGCAGTTTTGGTTGTCACAGTAACTGCAGAATGGCACTCCTATGAGGCTTGGAACAGTCTCATTGAACAAGAAATAGTTTTGAACAAAATAACAGTGCCCTCACCAAGATGAACATTCTTAAAGATCATTTACTTCTAGGAATATTTGAACTGTACATACATTTAAGTCTTCAGTTTAACACATCTCTGTAGTGTACTACCTGGGAGTTTGCATGTCTGAGATAAATATGATGGTCTGGATGATCTTTAAAATAACCATAATTAAAGAATTAAAAATTACCTTAAAACTGACTTTTAAAATGCCCTATGACTTTAAAGTAATTTTAGAAACATGCTGTAATTTTGAGTTCATCAAAAGCTTTGTCATCAAAAAGCCAAGTATGGCTTTAAAATACTTCCTTTTGGCTCAGGGAGAAAAATACTTTTTATTTTAACCTCCAGCTTTTATGGAGTAGATCAGTTATTTCTGTAGTTTGGTAATGCTCATTATTTGAGAATCTGATAACATCCAGGACTTCACCATATAATTCAGTCACTTGAAAGCCATGAATTTCTAGCTGTACTAAAAAGCTTTCAACACTAGGATTAGGTGCTCCTACAAAGACAAATAAAATTCCACATTTTTAAAAACCACCTTTGGCCGGGTGTGGTGGCTCATGCCTGTAAAATCCCAGTACTCTGGGAGGCTGAGATGGGCAGATCGTGAGGTCAGGAGATTGAGACCATCCTGGCTAACACGGTGAAACCCATCTCTACCGAAAAAAATACAAAAAACTTAGGCAGGCATGGTGGCGGGCGCCTTTAGTCCCAGCTACTTGGGAGGCTGAGGCAGGAGAATGGCGTGAACCCGGGAGGTGGAGCTTGCAGTGAGCTGAGATCGCGCCACTGCACTCCAGCCTGGGTGACAGAGCAAGACTCCGTCTCAAATACATAAATAAATAAATAAATAAATAAATAAATAAATAAATAAATAAATAAAAATAATAAAAACCACCTTTGAATTTTAAAATAGTTTTAGTGTTGGAGCTAGCCCAGTTGTATGAGTGTGCTGAAGAAACCAGTCTCTGCTTGCCTTCCTATAGCTCCGATTAGACGTTGTTAATTACAGTGCAATCACTGCAGTTATGCTGGGCCATTTCAACCCATCCCACTCCACGAATACTCAGCTCAGTCTTAGAACTGGACGTCAGTGGCAAGCAACTAGATGCTCGCACATCAAGAAGCTTCTAGTTTTGTGGGGAATACCCCTATTGTGCTTATTGCTAAACTTATACTTCAATGAACCTTTGAATTCTACGTAATATATTCCAACTCATTTGGTGGAATCTGATTTTTTTTTTTTTACTGACTTTCACAGGTATTTAGTAAGTCAATGCTGGGCAGCAGCAAGCCAGGCTTCTATTATAGTAATAATAATCATGATAACCAATAATCACTGAGGATTCTGTACATTTCAAAGCCATGCCAGACACCATGAGCAAATACTTAGTGTCCTTACTATGTACAGGGCACTATTCTAAACATTTTGCTTATATTAACTGACTTAATCTTCACAGTTCAATATGCACGAACATTATTTTTCAGATGAGGAATCTGAGATGAGAGAGATTAAGAAAACTGCTGAAGGTTATGCTAACAAGCCTTAAAACTGGGATTTCAACCTAGGCAGTGTGGCACCGGAGGTCTGATAATGACCGTGAAGTGATAAATACAAGTATCCTCTAAGTTAGGTATCATTGTCTTAATTTTCCAGGGGAGGAAACTGAAGTTGAAAGATTTAAGAAAATGTGGTAGTAACCGGAGTTGTTTATGAATCTTCCCGTTCTCCTCTGGCACATGAGAAGATTGTGATGCAGGATTTTTTGCTCCTTAGTTTAACTAAATCCGGTTCTTGTCTCACAACCAGGAAAAATTAGGCACATGGACGCATCGAAGACTGAGGAGGAAGGAATTTATTAAGTGAAAAGAAAGCTCTCAACAAAGAGAGGGGTCCTGCATGCAGGATTCCACCTCATAAAAATTGAATGGCAGGCCACCACACATGAGTTGAAGAGGCCAGGCTCTTTCCCCTCATAAGGCATGAGTTCCTGGTGGCTCGACCTGCTTCCCCCAGTGGTTGTGGGGCATGCCCAGACAAGTCCCCTGTGCTGGCTCCCTTATCTGCACAAAGCATCAGATGTAAAGACTTGTGGGGCAGATCGGAGATTTGGCTATCTCCTGCCTCTATCAGTTGCACTTCTCTACATCTTCTGAGGTTAGGTGTGACTGTGTGACTTATTTTCATCAATGACATGTGAATAGAAGAGCCAGGGAAGTATTAAGAGCTTGTGTGCCCTTCCTTCTGTGTTGGTGAAAGGTTTTTCAAGACAGAGCCTTTGTCACCTTGATCCTTGAGTGACTAGATTGGATAGTGCCCCTCTGCTGACTGGTGTCGGACACACTGGTTAATTGATAAACTTCTGAGATTCAAGACAGGGTTGGAGAAAGGAGAGTACTTGTAACCACAACATAATCTTGTCTAACTTAATTTGCCTAAATAACTTTCGCACACCCTTATGCTTATTGGTGTCAGGTATTTATCTGGAATCCAGGGCTCTCTGACTTAACAATCCGTGGTTTTTTCATGTATTTCCTCTCTTTTGGTATCACATGACCTGTAGGAACCCACATTTCATTCTTTTGCTTGCCTTTTAATTTTATGATAGTAATGAAAGTGCCTAAAAAATTCAGTCTGATGTCTATTGTTAGTCTAAGATTAAGAAAATGTAGAAGAAAAATCTCTGTCATTCTCTGGCCTACAAGTTTGGTCTGCAGCTTAATACGATGATCTGCAGGATTAGGAGAAATTTTCCTGGCTTGCTTAATTCCGAGATTCAAGTTCTAGCAACCAACTGTCAGCAATAATGTTAGCTAAAGAATGCTAATATGTCCTAAATGTTAACTCAAATTTCTCACTGTGCTTATAGTTTTCATGGTGTAAGCTGCTACAAGAGTTCACCCTTTTTTAGGTTGTAACTCACTCAGACACTCTGTAAAGTAATTCCATCATCCACATATATACATATATATATTCATATATATACACATATATATTCTCATATATATACATATATATTCATATATATATATATGTTACCGACACACCAGGGGTTGAGTCTAGGTCCTGCTGCTCGCTGCACAGAAACCCAGTGACTGAAACGATGAGTACTGCCAAGGAAGAGGTCTTTAATCTGGTGCTGCAGCCAAGGAGATGAGAGCTCAGTCCCAAATCCATCTCCCTGACCAACTAAAGCTAGGGGTTTATATAGCAGGGTCTTCCCTGCTATGTAACAATGTGTAAGTAAACAGGAACTAGAGAGGAGGTGTAAGGAAGCAATCATGAATGAAGGGTCTGGCATCTCATTGTCTGGATGTGGTGATCTGGTGAGTTTCAGTTCTTTAATTTTTTTTTTTCTTTTGAGAGACCTCAATGTGGTTTCCTGATAAAACAAATGTAAGTTTCAAATTTTAAAACCAGATGGGTCAATTTCCATGTTTATCCAAAAAAACTATCTAGGGGACTATTGGGTCAGTTTCATATACATATATATATATATATAATCACTTTCTGTACACACCACCAAATTATCCAGGTTCATATGTTTAAATTTAGAATTGTGGGGATTTCCCAATCTACCAGCTGAGTATGCTTAACAGTTTAGCTGGATAGCATTGACTGTCATTACAGTGAATAACAGAGAGCCACATACAACTCTGAGTCTTTCCTGAGGAGTATCTTCCTGAAACTAAATGAATAGAAGATTCTGAGAACCTTACCTTTTCTATTATTTGATTATGGAATGACCTATGGGGCAATACATGTTCATGTAATATGGAAAAAACAAAAAGAAGACTTTAACCCCTTAATTAGCAGGCCTAATTTTTTAGAGTTGGGGGTTCTCTCTTTCTTTTACTTGCTGAAAATGGACTGTTTGGTTCCTTTAACTTTGTAAGGTTACTTTGTTTAATCACAAAATTCCTAAGCATTCAATAACTCTTGTAAACTAGTTTATTTGTTTATAGTCCTGCCTCATTCTAGAAATGACTAAAGGCAATAAAGTTATGTTTAACCTTGGCAAATACTGGTTAAATGATACTAAGCTAACTTTTATGGGATGAACTATACAGTGAATAGATTATGTAGGATTGGGACGTTTTTATTTTCATTTGGAAATTATAGATTTATAAGAAGTTGCAAAAATTGTTTGGAGAGATCTTATGTACCTTTCACCCAGTTTCCCCTAGTGGTCACTACAGCACAGTAGCAAGACCAGGAAACTGACATTGGTACAATGTGTGTGTGTGTGTGTGTGTGTGTGTATGTATGTGTGTAGTTCTATACCATGTTATTATGTGTATAGATTCTTGTAACCACCACTGCAATTAATATACAGATTAGTATACAGATTAGTTTTGCTATATCATTTTTTTCTAAAATCTAAAGACATATTAAACTTTTTTGAATTTTAGAGGGATGAAGCCCTTCTTGGTGACCTGAACAGCAGCATCATTTTCTGTTGGTAATAACAACTAGCAAATAAAGCTTAGATGAAACTTACACTCCTGTGTAAAGTGTAGCTCTTCCAACAGGTCCTGTATTTAGTCTAATATCTACTTAATTACAGTAAGCCTTCAAGCTTTTTGTTGTTGTTCTATTTGTTTTGGGAGCAGGGATTTGATATAAATCTAAATATGACAAGCTTTCATTAAGAAAAATTGACCTTCCATTTAGAACAATGTGGTCTTTCACTGTATTCAGCTTATGTGGATGTATATTACTGTAGAATAATTTTACAGGAGATAAATTCCTATGAAATATTCTCATTGCTATCTTAATTACAAATAATCGTTTTATGCCCCCACTGTAGGTGATAAGTCCCCCATGTTCAGTGAATATACTTGCGATTAGGTCACAGTCTATTTTTGGGAACATACAGGCAGCCAACTGGCACATGGATTGTTATCCTGCCTAAGGAGAAGAGAAAAAACATTAAGGTAAAATTAAAATGCCAATACATGCTGAGAAAGAGCTAATAGAAAGCATGTGACGTTATGTACACTGGTGATACTCAAATGAAACAATGGAACCTATTAAAAGGTACCTATGTGGGTTTTATTAATTGAGAAATGGACTAAGGTAGGGGGTAGAAAGGCAGGGAAAGAGTGAAGACAGTGTATTGAAAAAGAAGATTGTTTGACCCACTTATCTGAAATAAAAATCCTAAGTTTTATAAGATCCTCAAATGTTTGGCTACATTTTCAGGTAGGTGTGCATTAATAAATGTTAAATGGCTAAAAGAAAATGGGTTATATTCCACCAGTAGCTTGTCACATAGCTTTTAAAGTACTGCTTTAAGAATCATCAATTTAGAGGGAGGATTTGGGTGGCAAGCAACAGGACTCTGCTTTCAATCCTGTCCTACACCACATTTTAATTTTTATTAAAATAAAAACATTGTTGGAGTTATGATTTATTTTTTAAAAGAAGCAAACAGTGTTCAGTAGATGAATCAAGGTCCATATGAAATCTCAGCAGCCTGAAAGGATGGGCAGGGTTGGATACAATGAAATTGAATTGGTATAAATATGGAAGTCCAGCTACTGGAGTCAGACAGCTAATTGCACAAGGACTTCATTGGGGACATGTGACTTACCATCACATGTGGAAAAAGACTTGTGAATTTTCCTAACCACTACCTATGTGGCCCATGGAGTGACATGATGTTCCAAAAAACTAACACAACCTGTATGCGATCATAGACACACACACCACACCCCAGAACACGCTACAGAGGATATAATTACCAAAGTAGGACAACAGATTGCCTACTTTATTTTAAGTTGGCATTTTCCAAGTAGCACTGTGTTCATTACTGCACAACAGAGGTATAAGTAAAGCAGGGCATGTCTAAAACAATGTGGCCATTTGATGAAGGGTACTTGAAAATGTATGATTCAGCCAATCACAGATACTGAGGAAACTTGAGGCCAGGATTTTGAGGCTGCAGCGTGCTACGATCATGCCTGTGAATGACCACTGCATTTCAGCCTGGAAAACATGGCAAAACCTCATCTCTTAAAAAAATTAAATTAAAAATGTATTATTGAAAACCATGGTGCATTGCTGTCTTCAGTAATAAAGGACTAGAGCAAGGACAGAGGCTTATATTTAAACGTTGTTTGCTCCAACCCTTAAAGATACATAGGAGCAAAACTCAACACAACATAATTTTTAGCCATATTTGGAGAATCCAAAAATGAAGCAGGGTCATTTGGAGGCAGTGAGTCCCTTATTACTGGAAATATTGAAGCAGGAATTTCAGTAGCCACTGAGCAATGGAAATGTTACAGTTTCTTCAACCCTGAAATTTTGTTAAATGTGTATCAGCAAATTGCAGGTGTCCCACTTACCTCATTCTTGAGTAGCACTTAGCTTCTACGGGCCCCAATTTCTCTCATTAATGGACTGAAAGGTGATAATAACTTATAAAGCTGTTAAAAAAATTAAATAAAGTTAAAGAACACTAACAGGGCCGGGCATGGTGGCCCACGCCTGTAATCCCAGCACTTTGGGACGCCAAAGTGGGTGGATCACAAGGTCAGGAGTTTAAGAACAGCCTGGCCAAGATGATGAAACCCCACCTCTACTAAAACTACAAACATTAGTTGGATGTGGTAGCAGGCACCTGTAATCCCAGCTACTCGGGAAGCTGAGGCAGGAGACTTATTTGAACCTAGGTGGCAGAGGTTGCAGTGAGCTGAGATTGCGCCACTGCGTTCCAGCCTGGGTGGCAGAGTGAGAACCCGTCTCAAAAAAAAAAACAAAAAACAAACAAAAAAAACAATTAACAGTAGCCTGATTCCAATTCTCCTCCTCACATCCCTCAAATAAGCATAAGATCCACAAGGAGAACAAATGAAACTATACAGGACCTAAGAATTAAGGATTGTTAAGAGACAGAAAACGCTGCAACCCTGATGACACCTTGATTTCAACCTTGTGAAACCAGAGCAGAAAACCAAGCCAACTGAACCTCTGACCTACAGGAACATGCAAGTATTACATGAAGACCAACATGAAGAAAACTACCAACTGTGCTGAGACCAGAAACTCATGGTACAAACATGAAATGAATGCATGTGAAACGTTCTGGACAAAAATTGATTACACTGTGTATTGGTCTGTTCTCATGCTGCTAATTAAAGACATACATGAGACTGGAAAGGAAAAAAGGTTTAATGAACTCACAGTTCCATGTGGCTGGGGAGGCCTCATAATCATGGTGGAAGGTGAAAGACACATCTTACATGATGGCAGGCAAGAGGGAATAAGAGCCAAGTGAAAGGAGAAACCCCTGATAAAGCCATCAGCTCTCATGAGACTTACCCACTACCACAAGAACAGTATGGGGGAAACTGCCACCATAATTAAATTATCTCCTAATGGATCCTTCCCACAACACATGGGAATTACGGGAGCTACAATTCAAGATGATATTTGGGTGGGGACACATCCAAACCATATCCCACCAAAGTTAATTTAGTTTTAAAAAGATAGGTGAGAAAACAATAGGTGAAAACAGTCAAGAAGGTTTTGACAAAATTATATTGAAGGAGACAAGCCATACCCAGATACTGAAAAGTTCTTCAAAGTTATAATAATTAAAATGATACAGTGTTGACTCGGGTATAGACAGACACATTAGTGAAATGGAAAAGAGAACCTACAAATAAAATCATGTATATGATGTAGATAGTTATAAACCAATAGGTAAAGAATAAATTATTTCATAAATAGTACTAGGACAGTTGGTTAACTACTGGGGGAAAATGTTAGATCTTTATATTATATTACAAAGTAAATTGTAGCTAGATTAAAGAGTTAAATATTTTCAAAAGGCCAAATAGGTGTATGTTTATATCATCTGAAGATGGAGGAGAACCTTCCAAGCATTAGAGCAACATTTTAACATCCACAAGAAAATGGACTAATATAAAGATAATTAAAACCTTACCTGTCTAAAAATGCCAAACAAAATATAAAAACACATAATTTGGGGAAAGATCTGCAAACTTAAGACACAGAGAGGATTTATTGTCTTAATATCTGAGGCATACATCATTAAGTTAGACTTTAGTAGAAAAATGGGAAAATAAATGCTAATTCACAAAAGAAGACATTCAGATAACTAATAAAATGCTTAACAGTTTCAACACCAGACCTGGGCAAGATGACCGAATAGGAACAGCTCTCATCGGCAGTTCCCAGTGATATCAATGCAGAAGGCGGGGGATTTCTGCATTTCCAACTGAGGTACCTGGCTCATCTCAACCTGACTAGTTAGACAGTGGGTGCAGCCCACGGAGGGCAAGCTGAAGCAAGGTGGGGCTTTGCCTCACCCAGGGAGTGCAAGGGGTTGGGGAACTCCCTTTCGTAGCCAAGGGAAGCTGTGAAGGACTGTGCCATGAGAAATGGTGCATTCCAGCTCAGATACTACACTTTTCCCACGGTCTTCGCAACCTGCAGACCAAGAGATTCCCTCAGGTGCCTACACCCCTGCAGGGCCCTGGGTTTCAAGCACAAAACTGGGTGGCCATTTGGGCAGACACTGAGCTAGCTGCAGTTTTTTTTGTTGTTTTGTTTTTGTTTTCATACCCCAGTGGTGCCTGGAACACCAGCAAGACAGAACCGTTTACTCCCCTGGAAAGGGGGCTGAAGCCAGGGAGCCAAGTGGTCTAGCTCAGCGGATCCCACCCCTATGGATCCCAGCAAGCTAAGATCCACCGGCTTGAAATTCTTGCAAGCTAAGATCCACTGGCTTGAAGTTCAGTAGTCTGAAGTCGACCTGGGGTGCTCAAGCTTGGTCGGGGGAGGGGTGTCCACCATTACTGAAGCTTGAGTAGGCAGTTTTCCCCTCACAGTGTAAACAAAGCCTCCAGGAAGTTCAAACTGGACGGAGCCCCCTGTAGCTCAACAAAGCTGCTGTAGCCAGACTGCCTCTCTAGATTCCTCGTCTCTGGGTAGGACATCTCTGAAAGAAAGGCAGCAGCCCCAGTCAAGGGCTTATAGATAAAACTCACATCTCTCTGAGACAGAGCACCTGGGGGAAGGGGCAGCTGTGGGTGCAGCTTCAGCAGACTTAAACGTTTCTGCCTGCTGGCTCTGAAGAGAGCAGCAGATCTCCCAACATAGTAGGACAGACTGCCTCCTCAAGTGGGTCCCTGACCCCTGTGCCTCCTGACTGGGAGATGCCTCCCAGCAGGGGTCAACAGATACCTCGTACAAGAGAGCTCTGGCTGGCATCTGGCGGGTGCCCTTTGGGGACAAAACTTCCAGAGGAAGGACCAGGCAGCAATCTTTGCTGTTCTGCAGCCTCTGCTGATAACATCCAGGCAAACAGGGTCTGGAGTTGGCTTCCAGCAAACTCCAGCAGACCTGCAGCAGAGGAGCCTGACTGTTCGAAGGAAAACTAACAAACAGAAAGGAAGAACATCAACCTGCAGCAGAGGAGCCTGACTGTTCGAAGGAAAACTAACAAACAGAAAGGAAGAACATCAACATCAACAAAAAGGACGTCCACACAAAAACCCCGTCTGAAGGTCACCAACATCAAAGACCAAAGGTATATAAATCCAAGAAGATGAGGAAAAACCAGTGCAAAAAGGCTGAAAATTCCAAAAACCAGAATGCCTCTTCTCCTCCAAAGGATCACAGCTCCTTGCCAGCAAGGGAAAAATCTAGACAGAGAATGAGTTTGATGAATTGACAGAAGTAGGCTTCAGAAGGTGGGTAATAACAAACTCCTCTGAGCTACAGGAGCATGTTCTAACCCAATGCAAGGAAGCTAATAACCTTGAAAAAAGGTTAGAGGAATTGCTAACTAGAATAACCAGTTTAGAGACGAACATAAATGACCCGATGAAGCTGAAAAACACAGCATGAGAACTTCGTGAAACACACACAAGTATCAATAGCCGAATTAACCAAGTGCCAGAAAAGTATTAGAGATTGAATATGCACTTAATGAAATAAAGCGTGAAGACAAGTTTACAGAAAAAAGAATGAAAAGGAACAAACAAAGCATCCAAGAAATATGGGATGTTGTGAAAAGACCAAACCTACATTTGATTGGTGTACCTGAAAGTGACAGGGAGAATGGAACCAAGTTGGAAAACACTCTTCAAGATATTATCCAGGAGAACTTCCCCAACCTAGCAAGGCAGGCCAACATTCAAATTTAGGAAATACAGAAAACACCACAAAGATACTTGAGAAGAGCAACCCCGAGACATAATTGTCAGATTCACCAAGGTTGAAATGAAGGAAAAAATGTTAAGGGCAGCCAGAGAGAAAGGTCAGGTTACCCCCAAAGGGAAGCCCATGAAACCAACAGCTGATCTCTCTGCAGAAACCCTACAGGCTAGAAGAGAGTGGGGGCCAATATTCAACATTCTTAAAAGAATTTTCAACCCAGAATTTCATGTCCAGCCAAACTAAGCTTCATAGGAAAGAAGAAATAAAATCCTTTACAGACAAGCAAGTGCTGAGAGATTTTGTTACCACCAGGCCTGCCTTACAAGAGCTCATGAAGGAAGCACTAAATATGGGAAGGAACAATGGTACCAGCCACTGTAAAAACATACCAAATTGTAAAGACCATCGACACTGTGAGGAAACTGCATCAACTAATGGGCAAAATAACCAGCTAGCTTCATAATGACAGGATCAGATCTACACATGACAGTATTAACCTTAAATGTAAAAGGGCTAAATGCCCCAATTAAAAGACACAGACTGGCAAATTGGATAGAGTCAGGACCCATAGGTGTGCTGTATTCAGGAAACCCAACTCACGTGCAAAGACACACTTAGGCTCAAAATAAAGGGATGGAGGAATATCTACCAAGCAAATGGAATGAAAAAAAAAAAAAAGCAGGGGTTGCAATCCTAGTCTCTGTTAAAAACAGACTTTAAACCAACAAAGATCAAAAAGGACAAAGAAGGGCATTACATAATGGTAAAGGGATCAATGCAACAAGAAGAGCTAACTCTTCTAAATATATATGCACCCAATACAGAAGCACCCAGATTCATAAAGCAAGTTCTTCGAAACCTACAAAGAGACTTAGACTCCCACACAATAATAGTGGGAAACTTTAACACCCCCACTGTCAATATTAGATCAGCAAGACAGAAAATTAACAAAGATATTCAGGACTCGAACTCAGCTCTGGACCAAGCGGACCTAATAGACATCTACAGAACTCTCCACCCCAAATCAACAGAATATACATTCTTCTCAGCACCACATTGAACTTATTCTAAAATCAACCACATAATTGGAAGTAAAACACTCCTCAGCAAATGGAAAAGAACAGAAATCATAATAAACAGCCTCTCAGACCACAGTGCAATCAAATTAGAACTCAGATTAAGAAACTCAGTCAAAACCGCACAACTACATGGAAACTGAACAAAGAATGACTACTGGGTACATAACGAAATTAAGGCAGAAAAAAGTAAGTTCTTTGAAACCAGTGAGAACAAAGACATGATGTACCAGAGTCTCTAGGACACATTTAAAGCAGTGTGTAGAGGGAAATTTATAGCACTAAATGCCCACAGGAGAAAGCAGAAAAGATGTAAAATCAACACCCTAACATCACAATTAAAAGAACTAGAGAAGCAAGAGCAAACAAATTCAAAATCTAGCAGAAGACAGGAAATAACTAAGATCAGAGCAGAACTGAAGGAGATAGAGACACGAAATGACCTTCAAAACATTAATGAATCCAGGAGCTGGTTTTTGAAAAGATTAACAAAATAGATAGACCGCTAGCCAGACTATTAAAGAAGAAAAGAGAGAAGAATCAAATAGACACAATAAAAAATGATAAATGATAAAAAATGATAAATGATCACCACTGATCCCACAGAAATACAAACTACCATCAGAGAATACTATAAACACCTCTATGCAAATAAACTAGAAAATCTAGAAGAAATGGTTAAATCCCTGGACCCATACATCCTCCCAAGACTAAACCAGGAAGAAGTCAAATCCTGAATAGACCAATAACAAGTTCTGAAATTGACACCGTAATTAATAGCCTACCAACCAAAAAGAGCCCAGGACAAGACGGATTCACAGCCGAATTTTACCAGGGGTACAAAGAGGAGCTGGTACCATTCCTTCTGAAACAATTCCAAACAATAGAAAAAGAGGGACATCTCCCTAACTCATTTTATGAGGCCAGCATCTTCCTGATACCAAAACTTGGCAGAGAAAACAAAAAAAGAAAATTTTAGGCCAGTATCCCTGATGAACATTGATGTGGAAATCCTCAATAAAATACTGGCAAAGTGAATCCAGCAACACATTAAAAAGGCTATCCACCACAATCAAGTCATCTCCATTCCTGGGATGCAAGGGATGCATTCACCATACGCAAGTCAATAAACATAATTCACCACATAAACAGAACCAATGACAAAAACCACATGATTATCTCAATAGATGCAGAAAAGGCCTTCGATAAAATTCAAAACCCCTTCATGCTAACAACTCTAAAAAACTAGGTATTGATGGAAGGTATCTCAGAATATAAGAGCTATTTATGACAAACCCACAGCCAATATCATACTGAGTGGGCAAAAGCTGGAAGCACTCCCTTTGAAAACTGGCACAAGACAAGGATGCCCTCTCTCACCACTCCTATTCAACATAGTATTGGAAGTTCTGTCCATGGCAGTCAGGCAAGAGAAAGAAATAAAGCGTATTCAAATAGGAAGACAGGAAGTCAAATTGTCTCTGTTTGCAGATGACATGATTGTATATTTAGAAATCCCCGCCATCTCAGCCCAAAATCTCCTTAAGCTGATAAGCAACTTCAGCAAAGTCTCAAGATACAAAATCAATGTGCAAAAATCACTAGCATTCCTATACACCAATAATAGACAAACAGCGAAATCATGAGTGAACTCCCATTCACAATTGCTACAAAGAGAATAAAATACCTAGCAATCCAACTTACAAGGGATGTGAAGGACCTCTTCAAGGAGAACTACAAACCACTGCTCAAGGCAATAAGAGAGGACAGAAACAAATGGAGAAACATTCCATGCACATGGATAGGAAGAATCAGTATCATGAAAATGGCCATACTGCCCAAAGTAATTTATAGATTGAATGCCATCCCCATCAAGCTACCATTGACTTTCTTCACAGAATTAGAAAAAACTACTTTACATTTCATATGGAACCAAAAAAGACTCTGTATAGCCAAGACAATCCTAAGGAAAAAGAACAAAGCTGGAGGCATCACGCTACCTGACTTCAAACTATACTACAAGGCTACAGTAACCAAACAGCATAGTACTAGTACCAAAACAGATATATAGACCAATGGAACAGAACAGAGGCCTCAGAAATAGCACCATATATCTACAACCATCTAATCTTTGACAAACCTGATACAAGCAAGCAACGGGGAAAGGATTCCCTATTTAATAAATGGTGTTGGGAAAACTGGCTAACCAGAAAACTGAAACTGGATCCTTTCCTTTTACCTTATACAAAAATTAACTCAAGATGGATTGAAGACTTAAATGTAACACCCAAAACGATAAAAACCCTAGAAGAAAACCTAGGCAATACCATTCAATACATAGGCATGGGCAAAGACTTCATGACTAAAACACCAAAAGCAATGGCAACAAAAGCCAAAATTGACAAATGGGATCTAATTAAACTAAATAGCTTCTGCACAGTAAAAGAAACTATCAGCAGAATGAACAGGCAACCTACAGAATGGGAGAAAATTTTTGCAGTCTATCCATCTGACAAAGGGCTAGTATCCAGATCTACAAGGAACTTAAACAAATTTAGAAGAAAAAGAAAAAACCTGATCAAAAAGTGGGTAAAGGATATGAACAGACACTTCTCAAAAGAAGACATTTATGTGGCCAACAAACGTGAAAAAATGCTCATCATCACTGGTCATTAGAGAAATGCAAATCAAAACCACAATGAGATACCATCTCACGCCACTTAGAATGGTGATCATTAAAGAGTCAGGAAACAACAGATGCTGGAGAGGATGTGGAGAAATAGGAACGCTTTTACACTGTTGGTGAGAGTGTAAATTAGTTCAACCATTGTGGAAGAGAGTGTGGAAATTCCTCAAGGATCTGGAACCAAAAATACCATTTGACCCAGCAATCCCATTACTGGGTATATATATCCAAAAGATTATAAATCATTGTACTATAAAGACACATGCACACATATGTTTATTGCAGGACTATTCACAATAGCAAAGACCTGGAACCAACCCAAATTCCCATCAATGATAGACTGGGTAAAGAAAATGTGGCACATGGAATACTGTGCAGCCACAAAAAGGATGAGTTCATGTCCTTTGCAGGGCCATGGATGAAGCTGGAAACAATCATTCTCAGCAAACTAACACAGGAACAGAAAACAAAACACTGCATGTTCTCACTTATAAGTGGGAGTTGAACAACGAGAACACATTGACACAAAGAGGGGAACATCACACACTGGGACCTGTTGGGGTCTGGGAGGCTAGAAGAGGGATAGCATTAGGAGAAATACCTAATGTAGGTGACGGGTTGATGGGTGCAGCAAACCACCATTGCATGTACATAACTATGTAACAAACCTGCATGTTCTGCACATGTAGCCCAGAACTTAAAGTATATTTTTAAAAAAAGTTTCTACACTAAGAGTAATCACAAAAGTTTCTAAAATAAAAGTTCTCTAACATGTAGAGCTATCTTTTCTGATTGAAGTTAAGCCTTCATGAAACAGTCCATTGGTTTCAGAGCCATATCACATTGAGAATCTAAGTTGTTACAATACATCTTTTGAGCTGCATTTTTTAAAGCTTTGGACTGTGTCAGTGAAGTATGCAATTCTAATGATCAACTATTCCAGCTGGTTATCCCTGAAATTACAAAACCTTTTTCCAGAATTAATGGAAAAAAGGGTCGATTTTTGATGAAACCTTATAGGGAAGATAAATTTTAATACGCTAATTTTACACCAGAAACAATTGAATATGTACTATTTATTATGATAAACATAACTTCTATAGGATTTGGAATTTTAAAACCTTATGAACCTTCCTGGGCCACCGGGAGTTAACAGATAAGATTTTTTGAATCGACGCAGGTCAAATTGGCCTTAGTTTTCCTGCTTGCCCTAATTTCAAAAGCATGATTACCATGATGGAATCAGGGTTGGGTCAGTCTTCTCTGGCCTTCTGTAGGGGCACTTTAGTGTAGAAACAATCCCAAGGCAGAAGCAGTAGACTACAATTATGTTAAGTTATTTTTAGGTCCATAAATAGATACATTTGAGGGTTCTATTGTTACAAAGAGTGATAAGATGAAACCTTGTTTTCAACTGCAGATTCCATGTCTATGAAGCAGTAACTATCAGAACATGATAGTAGCATGTTTCTTCCTTCCTTGGTGCTGGGTGAGGGAATGGTGGTGTTGGTGAAAGATGAAGATTAAGAATAGGGAAATATTAGGAATAACAATAAAATCAATGTTTTTTCAAGGCTGCACTAAACTGAAATAATTTCCTTCTGTACTCAGCTTGTATGGAGATTAAATAAATTATTTTTCACAGTCAGAAATAAAATGGCTATCAACCCCCTCTGTTTATAAATACGGTTCTCAAAATTTAGGCTTAGTATGATTTATTAATGATGATATAATGAAAGCCATCCTCATATTAATTAAGTTTTATTAAATATACAAATATAAAAAATAAACACAAAATAGCAAGGAAACTACTAAATAAGAAGACCCCTGGGAGGAGGTAGTGGGAGGAAGGCAGAACTACTCCCAGGCATAAAAATGTGTTACAAAGCTCTTTCATTAAATGGTAAGTACTGGCACAAGAATAAACTGTCAGATAAAGGGAATAAAATAAAACCTCCAGAAGTAGACCCGGCTACATATAAAAATTTATGACAAAAGTGGTATCTCAAATCACTGGGACAAAAATGCTCTGTTTACTATACAGTGTGGGGACTAGTGGATAGCTGTTTGGAAAAAGATAAAAGTAGATCCATTTCTTTCATCACACCCAAGAATAAACTCCAAATGGATCAGAGATCTAAATATAAAAAGTAAAACTATACAAGTACCAAAAAGAAAAAAATACCCCATGAGTGAATTCCTCTGAATCCAGTGTTTAAGGAAAAGCTTTCTAAGTATGATTACAGTCCCATAGACAATAAAAGACTAGATTTGACTACATAATAAAAATTTTACATGGCCTGAAAAATACTACTAAGTCAAAGACAGCTGACAAACTGGGAGAAAATAGTCACAACATAGATAAAGGGTTAACTCCTTTATTTGAGAACTTTCTCAAAAAAAAAAAAAAAAAAAAAAAGAATAAAAGACCTATAGAAATCCTATAGAAAAAGACCTGTAGAAATCCTATGGAAAGAAACAAAAAGATATAGCCCTTGACCACATGAAAATATGTGTAATTTTAATCACATAAAAATGCAAACTCAAACTACATTGAAATTCTATTTTTCACCCAAAAAGTTGGCAAAAATTCAAGAGCTTGATAACACATTCTGTTGACGAGACAGTGGAGGAGCAGCTAATGCCATATTGCTGATGCATAGGTGCAACTCCTCTGGAAGGGAATTTAACCATCTGTAAGCAACTATGTATGCCCAAATCTCAACACAGAAATCCCTCTATGAATTTATTTTAAATGTATATCTTTAATAATATGAAGCTATGAAAACACATGTATTAAGTTATTCATAGAGTACTGTTTATCTTTGTCGAGCATAGAAGATTGGTTGAATAAACTATGGTACGGAAGATGGCCGAATAGGAACAGCTCCAGTCTCCAACTCCCAGCGCTAGCGACACAGAAGACTGGTGATTTCTGCATTTTCAACTGAGGTACTGGGTTCATCTCACTGGGGAGTGCCGGACGATCGGTGCTGGTCAGCTGCTGCAGCCCGACCAGCGAGAGCTGAAGCAGGGCGAGGCATCGCCTCACCTGGGAAGCGCAAGGGGGAAGGGAATCCCTTTTCCTAGCCAGGGGAACTGAGACACACAACACCTGGAAAATCGGGTAACTCCCACCCCAATACTGTGCTTTAAGCAAACAGGCACACCAGGAGATCATATCCCACACCTGGCCGGGAGGGTCCCACACCCACGGAGCCTCCCTCATTGCTAGCACAGCAGTCTGTGATCTACCGGCAAGGCAGCAGCGAGACTGGGGGAGGGGCGCCCGCCATTGCTGAGGCTTAAGTAGGTAAACAAAGCCACTGGGAAGCTGGAACTGGGTGGAGCTCACAGCAGCCCAAGGAAACCTGCCTGT
Source organism: Macaca nemestrina (assembly GCF_043159975.1). NCBI lineage: Eukaryota > Metazoa > Chordata > Mammalia > Primates > Cercopithecidae > Macaca > Macaca nemestrina. The sequence goes on from NC_092129.1 coordinate 114,710,649, forward strand.
CTCTGTAGACTCCACCTCTGGGGATAGGGCACAGTAAACAATAACAAACACAGCAGAAAACTCTGCAGACGCAAACGACTCTGTCTGACAGCTTTGAAGAGAGCAGTGGATCTCCCAACACGGAGGCTGAGATCTGAGAAGGGACAGACTCCCTGCTCAAGTGGGTCCCTGACCCCTGAGCAGCCTAACTGGGAGACATCCCCCACTAGGGGCAGTCTGACACCCCACACCTCACAGGGTGGAGTACACCCCTGAGAGGAAGCTTCCAAAGCAAGAATCAGACAGGTACACTCGCTGTTCAGAAATATTCTATCTGCTGCAGCCTCTGCTGCTGATACCCAGGCAAACAGGGTCTGGAGTGGACCTCAAGCAATCTCCAACAGACCTACAGCTGAGGGTCCTGACTGTTAGAAGGAAAACTATCAAACAGGAAGGACACCTACACCAAAACCCCATCAGTACATCACCATCATCAAAGACCAGAGGCAGATAAAACCACAAAGATGGGGAAAAAGCAGGGCAGAAAAGCTGGAAATTCAAAAAATAAGAGCGCATCTCCCCCGGCAAAGGAGCGCAGCTCATCGCCAGCAACGGATCAAAGCTGGACGGAGAATGACTTTGACGAGATGAGAGAAGAAGGCTTCAGTCCATCAAATTTCTCAGAGCTAAAGGAGGAATTACGTACCCAGCGCAAAGAAACTAAAAATCTTGAAAAAAAAGTGGAAGAATTGATGGCTAGAGTAATTAATGCAGAGAAGGTCATAAACGAAATGAAAGAGATGAAAACCATGACACGAGAAATACGTGACAAATGCACAAGCTTCAGTAACCGACTCGATCAACTGGAAGAAAGAGTATCTGCGATTGAGGATCAAATGAATGAAATGAAGCGAGAAGAGAAACCAAAAGAAAAAAGAAGAAAAAGAAATGAACAAAGCCTGCAAGAAGTATGGGATTATGTAAAAAGACCAAATCTACGTCTGATTGGGGTGCCTGAAAGTGAGGGGGAAAATGGAACCAAGTTGGAAAACACTCTTCAGGATATCATCCAGGAGAACTTCCCCAACCTAGTAGGGCAGGCCAACATTCAAATCCAGGAAATACAGAGAACGCCACAAAGATACTCCTCGAGAAGAGCGACTCCAAGACACATAATTGCCAGATTCACCAAAGTTGAAATGAAGGAAAAAATCTTAAGGGCAGCCAGAGAGAAAGGTCGGTTACCCACAAAGGGAAGCCCATCAGACTAACAGCAGATCTCTCGGCAGAAACTCTCCAAGCCAGAAGAGAGTGGGGGCCAATATTCAACATTCTTAAAGAAAAGAATTTTAAACCCAGAATTTCATATCCAGCCAAACTAAGTTTCATAAGTGAAGGAGAAATAAAATCCTTTACAGATAAGCAAATGCTTAGAGATTTTGTCACCACTAGGCCTGCCTTACAAGAGATCCTGAAGGAAGCACTAAACATGGAAAGGAACAACTGGTACCAGCCATTGCAAAAACATGCCAAAATGTAAAGACCATCGAGGCAAGGAAGAAACTGCATCAACTAACGAGCAAAGTAACCAGTTAATATCATAATGGCAGGATCAAGTTCACACATAACAATATTAACCTTAAATGTAAATGGACTAAATGCTCCAATTAAAAGACACAGACTGGCAAACTGGATAAAGAGTCAAGACCCATCAGTCTGCTGTATTCAGGAGACCCATCTCACACGCAGAGACATACATAGGCTCAAAATAAAGGGATGGAGGAAGATTTACCAAGCAAATGGAGAACAAAAAAAAGCGGGGGTTGCAATACTAGTCTCTGATAAAACAGACTTTAAACCATCAAAGATCAAAAGAGACAAAGAAGGCCATTACATAATGGTAAAGGGATCAATTCAACAGGAAGAGCTAACTATCCTAAATATATATGCACCCAATACAGGAGCACCCAGATTCATCAAGCAAGTCCTTAGAGACTTACAAAGAGACTTAGACTCCCATACAATAATAATGGGAGACTTCAACACTCCACTGTCAACATTAGACAGATCAACGAGACAGAAAGTTAACAAGGATATCCAAGAATTGAACTCATCTCTGCAGCAAGCAGACCTAATAGACATCTATAGAACTCTCCACCCCAAATCAACAGAATATACATTCTCCTCAGCACCACATCGTACTTACTCCAAAATTGACCACGTAATTGGAAGTAAAGCACTCCTCAGCAAATGTACAAGAACAGAAATTATAACAAACTGTCTCTCAGACCACAGTGCAATCAAATTAGAACTCAGGACTAAGAAACTCAATCAAAACCACTCAACTACATGGAAACTGAACAACCTGCTCCTGAATGACTACTGGGTACATAACGAAATGAAGGCAGAAATAATGATGTTCTTTGAAACCAATGAGAACAAAGATACAACATACCAGAATCTCTGGGACACATTTAAAGCAGTGTGTAGAGGGAAATTTATAGCACTAAATGCCCACAAGAGAAAGCAGGAAAGATCTAAAATTGACACTCTTTAACATCGCAATTAAAAGAACTAGAGAAGCAAGAGCAAACACATTCGAAAGCTAGCAGAAGGCAAGAAATAACTAAGATCAGAGCAGAACTGAAGGAGATAGAAACACAAAAAACCCTCCAAAAAATCAATGAATCCAGGAGTTGGTTTTTTGAAAAGATCAACAAAATTGACAGACCACTAGCAAGACTAATAAAGAAGAAAAGAGAAGAATCAAATCGACGCAATTAAAAATGATAAAGGGGATATCACCACTGACCCCACAGAAATACAAACTACCATCAGAGAATACTATAAACACCTCTGCGCAAATAAACTGGAAAATCTAGAAGAAATGGATAATTTCCTGGACACTTACACTCTTCCAAGACTAAACCAGGAAGAAGTTGAATCCCTGAATAGACCAATAGCAGGCTCTGAAATTGAGGCAATAATTAATAGCCTACCAACCAAAAAAAGTCCAGGACCAGATGGATTCACAGCTGAATTCTACCAGAGGTACAAGGAGGAGTTGGTACCATTCCTTCTCAAACTATTCCAATCAATAGAAAAAGAGGGAATCCTCCCTAACTCATTTTATGAGGCCAACATCATCCTGATACCAAAGCCTGGCAGAGACACAACAAAAAAAGAGAATTTTAGACCAATATCCCTGATGAACATCGATGCAAAAATCCTCAATAAAATACTGGCAAACCGGATTCAGCAACACATCAAAAAGCTTATCCACCATGATCAAGTGGGCTTCATCCCTGGGATGCAAGGCTGGTTCAACATTCGGAAATCAATAAACATAATCCAGCATATAAACAGAACCAAAGACAAGAACCACATGATTATCTCAATAGATGCAGAAAAGGCTTTTGACAAAATTCAACAGCCCTTCATGCTAAAAACGCTCAATAAATTCGGTATTGATGGAACGTACCTCAAAATAATAAGAGCTATCTATGACAAACCCACAGCCAATATCATACTGAATGGGCAAAAACTGGAAAAATTCCCTTTGAAAACTGGCACAAGACAGGGATGCCCTCTCTCACCACTCCTATTCAACATAGTGTTGGAAGTTCTGGCTAGGGCAATTAGGCAAGAGAAAGAAATCAAGGGTATTCAGTTAGGAAAAGAAGAAGTCAAATTGTCCCTGTTTGCAGATGACATGATTGTATATTTAGAAAACCCCATCATCTCAGCCCAAAATCTCCTTAAGCTGATAAGCAACTTCAGCAAAGTCTCAGGATACAAAATTAATGTGCAAAAATCACAAACATTCTTATACACCAGTAACAGACAAACAGAGAGCCAAATCAGGAATGAACTTCCATTCACAATTGCTTCAAAGAGAATCAAATACCTAGGAATCCAACTTACAAGGGATGTAAAGGACCTCTTCAAGGAGAACTACAAACCACTGCTCAGTGAAATAAAAGAGGACACAAACAAATGGAAGAACATACCATGCTCATGGATAGGAAGAATTAATATCGTGAAAATGGCCATACTGCCCAAGGTAATTTATAGATTCAATGCCATCCCCATCAAGCTACCAATGAGTTTCTTCACAGAATTGGAAAAAACTGCTTTAAAGTTCATATGGAACCAAAAAAGAGCCCGCATCTCCAAGACAATCCTAAGTCAAAAGAACAAAGCTGGAGGCATCACGCTACCTGACTTCAAACTATACTACAAGGCTACAGTAACCAAAACAGCATGGTACTGGTACCAAAACAGAGATATAGACCAATGGAACAGAACAGAGTCCTCAGAAATAATACCACACATCTACAGCCATCTGATCTTTGACAAACCTGAGAGAAACAAGAAATGGGGAAAGGATTCCCTATTTAATAAATGGTGCTGGGAAAATTGGCTAGCCATAAGTAGAAAGCTGAAACTGGATCCTTTCCTTACTCCTTATATGAAAATTAATGCAAGATGGATTAGAGACTTAAATGTTAGACCTAATACCATAAAAATCCTATAGGAAAACTTAGGTAGTACCATTCAGGACATAGGCATGGGCAAAGACTTCATGTCTAAAACACCAAAAGCAACAGCAGCAAAAGCCAAAATTGACAAATGGGATCCAATTAAACTAAACAGCTTCTGCACAGCAAAAGAAACTACCATCAGAGTGAACAAGCAACCTACAGAATGGGAGAAAATTTTTGCAATCTACTCATCTGACAAAGGGCTAATATCCAGAACCTACAAAGAACTCCAACAAATTTACAAGAAAAAAACAAACAACCCCATCAAAAAGTGGGCAAAGGATATGAACAGACATTTCTCAAAAGAAGACATTCATACAGCCAACAGACACATGAAAAAATGCTCATCATCACTGGCCATCAGAGAAATGCAAATCAAAACCACAATGAGATACCATCTCACACCAGTTAGAATGGCAATCATTAAAAAGTCAGGAAACAACAGGTGCTGGAGAGGATGTGGAGAAATAGGAACACTTTTACACTGTTGGTGGGATTGTAAACTAGTTCAACCATTATGGAAAACAGTATGGCGATTCCTCAAGGATCTAGAACTAGATGTACCATATGACCCAGCCATCCCATTACTGGGTATATACCCAAAGGATTATAAATTATGCTGCTATAAAGACACATGCACACGTATGTTTATTGCGGCACTATTCACAATAGCAAAGACTTGGAATCAACCCAAATGTCCATCAGTGACAGACTGGATTAAGAAAATGTGGCACATATACACCATGGAATACTATGCAGCCATCAAAAAGGATGAGTTTGTGTCCTTTGTAGGGACATGGATGCAGCTGGAAACCATCATTCTTAGCAAACTATCACAAGAACAGAAAACCAAACACCGCATGTTCTCACTCATAGGTGGGAACTGAACAATGAGATCACTTGGACTCAGGAAGGGGAACATCACACACCGGGGCCTATCATGGGGAGGGGGGAGTGGGGAGGAGGGAGGGATTGCATTGGGAGTTATACCTGATGTAAATGACGAGTTGATGGATGCAGCACACCAACAAGGCACAAGTATACATATGTAACAAACCTGCACGTTATGCACATGTACCCTACAACTTAAAGTATAATAATAATAAATAAATAAATAAACTATGGTATGTACAGAAAATGAAGTACTATACAGCTATAAGACAGAATAAGGAGGAACACTATTTACTGTTAGGGAATGATTTCTGGGAGACTTAATTAAGGGAAAAAAACAAAATGCAACAATGTATATATAGTATGCTAACTTTGTGTATAAAAGAAGGGACTTTTAAAAATTCATATAAATGCCTGTTTTTACAGAAAGGAACACTGGAAGCACAAACCAGAAAACAAGTTACTTGCCTTTAGGAGTTTGGGGAAATTGGATAGAAGGAATACAGAAAGAAGTGACACATCTCTTATTATACCTTTTTTGTACAGTTTGACTTTTGAAAGCATGTTAATATTCTTTTTTTTTTTTTTTTTTTGAGACGGAGTCTCGCTCTGTCGCCCAGGCTGGAGTGCAGTGGCGCGATCTCGGCTCACTGCAAGCTCCGCCTCCCGGGTTCACGCCATTCTCCTGCCTCAGCCTCCCGAGTAGCTGGGACTACAGGCGCCCACACCCGCGCCCGGCTAATTTTTTGTATTTTTAGTAGAGACGGGGTTTCACCGTGGTCTCGATCTCCTGACCTTGTGATCTGCCAGCCTCGGCCTCCCAAAGTGCTGGGATTACAGGCGTGAGCCACCGCGCCAGGCCGCATGTTAATATTCTACATATTCCAAAAATCAATATCAATAAGAAGGAAGTTCCTTTTTTGTTTTTGTTTTGTTTTTTTGAGACAGAGTCTCGCTGTGTTGCCCAGGCTGGAGTGCAGTGGCATGATCTCGGCTCACTGCAACCTCTGTCTCCCAGGTTCAAGCAATTCTCCTGCCTCAGCCTCCTGAGTAGCTGGGACTACAGGTGCCCGCCACCATGCCTGGCTAATTTTTTGTATTTTTAGTAGAGACGGGGTTTCACCATGTTAGCCAGGATGGTCTTGATCTCTTGACCTTGTGATCCACCTGCCTCGGCCTGCCAAAGTGCTGGGATTACAGGTGTAATCCACCGCGCCCGGCCAGAAGGAAGTTCTAAAACTGAAAGCAAAATAAAATACATTTACCTATTTATATTTCAAATGAATGCCACAGCCATACTAAAGGAAAGTAAAGGAAGGAGGAAAGAACAACTAAAGTAACTTGTAAATACAGTTATCTAACTATATCCCCTCATTCTTGGGGTAGGAGGGGAGGAAGAACTGCAAGCAAATCTCAAAATCTTCTTGGTAGATTTGTTACTATAATGACATGGGCAAAGCAATTCCAGACCTACTTCAGGTATACCAAAGGGTTGTACAAATGAATAAATGTGTTGATGTGGTTGGAAGTTCTCACTATGGAAGGAAGGACATATAAATATGGAATGCGGGAAGGCAAGAATGTATGCTTAGGGAGTGGATTGGAACTGCAGTTTTGATATGAACTCATAGTTTCTCCAATATGCATATATTTATGTGCACAGATACATGCACGTGTATATTTACACATGCCTGTTTATTGGTGTGCATGTGTATGCGTATGTGTATATGTGTTTGTTTATGCATATGTACATAGATTGCCTCGCTATCCTTACTGAGAAAGCCAAGAAGCAAAGACCAGAGTAGCCATGAGCAAACCTAACACCCAGACCATGGTCCTCACTAAAAGGAACTGAGGCTTCTAGGAGAAATGTCTGATTCCAGGGCTCAGACAGGGTTGCTTACTTCTGAGGAAATGGGCTACCTGTGGCATCCAACATTTGTGTTCCTCTTCCTTCAAATCCTAGGAAGCCGGCCATAGTTTTCTTCCACCTACTGTTGATATGATTGTCAGCCAGTCTTCCTGGTCTTCCATGAAGTTTATAGTGATCCTCAGGATATTAAAGAACTTCCACCAATCCCAAATTGTCATTTATTTTTATCCTGTGTTCCTGTGAACACTTTTTTTAAAGGCAATGTAAAACTTGGATCTTAATACCATCATAGTAAGCTTCCCTTATTTGTAATTGGTTCCACATTTCTACTCCCCTATGTTTTTGTCAGACATTATAGATCTGAAAGGTTTTCCAGAACACAAAATAAATGTCAGAAACAGAGGCAACAGCAAATTAAACAGCTTACATTGCAGAATATACTCAGTATAGCATGGATAAAAACCCATTGGTCAAGAGGATTTACAGTGTGAATTTGCTGAAGCTTATTGGCCCTACAAGTTCAATAGCTGACAATGCAGCTGTCCTCAGAACATGGGGAAAAATACATCAGAAACAAATGGCACTATAATAAATTGGCCCTCTAACATCTTCCAGATAGGAACATAACATTTTTACTACCAATAGTATTTGAGTGAAGATTATAGTTTAAATTATCAGCCACAATATTGTGTCCCAATCCCTGGGGAAACTTACCTGAAGGAGAATTGCTGCCCAGAATTGCTGCCATCCAAGGCCGATGGCCTTTACATCCTCCTGGAGGTGGGTCTGAGCTCTGATCCAGATGGGCTCAGCTTAGAGAAGCAGTCACCAAGCAGACAGGCTACGCTTCTTCCCTTGTGGAAGAGTTAGTGAGGGCGAGGAAAAGCAACTGAAAATTATTCTTCCCAGGTTCAGATAAGGCATTAACTGCCTAATTTATAGCCCCAAGAAGGATCTGCACGTTATGGCAAATTCTGAGTTCTATAGTTTATTTACGTGAGCTCCCAACTTTCTAGCATGCACCTCTTGCTTCTGCTTCACAGTGCTAAGCCAGTTTTCCCTTTTTTATATGAACTTTTATGGCTCCTTCTACAGTTAATTCTGGCATAACAGAAAAGGCTCAAATGACTGCATTATAAGATTGAGGCTCACCCAACATCAATCTTAGTTACATGAATTAGATTATTACCAATGTTAATGTTTATTTGCTTAATTTGCTTTTCTTTGGATGAAAAGAAAATGGGAAACTGAAAGCATTATGGAGGGAAAATAGATTTTCATCTTCTTCCTCTCTATCCTTGAACTACCTAGTACTGTACTTTCAAGTGACTTATGGAAAGGATTAAAAGTGAAGGGTGAAAAGACAAATAGGAGCTGTTTCTATTGTCAGCCTCTGAAGTTCCGTGAACAGGCTGAAAGTTCAATTGAGGTCTATGAAAAAATTAGTAGATGCCAAAAGGCCAGCAGCCAAGATTTGTGTCTTTGTACAAGAACTGAATAGCTACCAACAACTAGGAAATTTTTAAAACCTTGGCAATGATGAAAAGGTCCTATGAAAAAGAGAGTGAGAAAGGGTGAAAGATTTATGAAATAATTGGATTTATGAACTTGTAAAAGAGTGTTCTCTACAGATTCTAGGCCTCTACACATGTAGATAACTGAAATTTTAAGACTAGGAAATGACATTTTTTTTTTTTTTTTTTTAATGATGCTGTTAGTAATAGTGGTTGAAATGACTCAGAGCTAACTTGGATTACTTTAGTGAAGGGAAGTGACATGCATAATTATTAGTCAAAATTGAAGTTTACAACAAGCAAATATGTAAATTTGTAAGATGATTCTATTTTTAAGTTAATAACATGACATCTTAAGAGAATTTTTTTCTCAGTAATAAATTTCATTAGTTATATTCAGAAAATAGTGATTGGCCCTTCTTAATTTTCTTATGCTTCATAGTGATTGGCCCTTCTTAATTTTCTTATGCTTCTGAATATTTAAATCAAAAATATATCTATTTTGGTCATCTTTTAAAAAAAGATACTAGTCAACATAGTTTAGGCTGTATAAAATGGCTGTAAAACATAGTTTAGGCTGTAAAAATTTAGGCTGTATAAAATGAATTGAAACAAATGCCAAAAAGTAGAAATGTTTTTTATAAAGTGGAATTTGAATTTTTAAGATAAAAGTAACAAAAATATGATTAAGGCAAATATGTAGGATTTTATTTACTGGTCAATTTATAAAACATTCACATGCTTCAAAATGCTTAGTTAATGATAATTTTCTTTTTTATAATTAGAATCTTTATCAGAAATGAATTTATTGCTGGTTATTTCTGTAAGGACAACTTTTCTATTAAATCAAGTATCTTAACAGAAAGTTGGCTGTAATGACAAAGAAGAAACAGTAGAGGGCACTTTAGTTCTCTGACAAAATAATAGCATTTCTATAACCTTTTATGAATCAGTAAAATCGACAATGAGATTTGAGCTACTAGTGAAGATTAAACCAAAATGTAAAGCAAGTTCCTCTGCTTCCCATAGCCTAACAAAAGATATTTCAGGTAAATTTCAACTTCTTTCCTTAAGCAATTCATGAATCACTTGGATACCATATGAAAAACATGTTCTCAGATCTGCAAATTAGTGTATTCAACATTTCAGAGTATTTCATTTTTAAAAATCACACAATTATTTGAAAATTGCCTGACTTATTGGATGCAGTTGACTTAAATCAATAAATTCTCATTATCCAGGATTTTTAAGAGGTAAATTGAGTACTCTAAATATTTAAGAATTAGCACTACGTAATTGTATTTTTTTAGTCTTAGACATGTTTCTTATTCATAATTTCCTCTAAAATCATCTTTATCATCATTGCCATCACCATCATAATCATCATTTCAAGGCATAGTTGCTGCTTTCAAGTATCTTCCACTCTATAATAATTTTGAGTAAAACAATAAATACATGAAAAAGCAAACAATGGAAAAGACATTGCACAGTTAAATCTAAATTGTGTAGTTTAGTTTGTAAATGAACTCAGGCAAATCATTAAAATTCCCTGGGCCTCAGTTTTTACATTTTATAAATGAGATTCCATACTTGACGATGAGACTCTACAACACTGTCATCCAGTCTTACTTTCTTTATTGTTCTATCAAATTTGGTCATCTGTGTCCTAGCTCTCTCAACAGATTTATGGTGTTTCTTAACCTTTTAGAGTTTAAAGACCTACTGGAAAATCTTATAAAATATATGGAGCTTATACCCCTAAACAATGCTATAGTGTATACCTTACTCAAAATGAGTAAGTTTCAGGAACTTCGAGGACCTTCAGAAATCAATCCATGAGCTCCACAAACACTGTATAAAGAGGCGTTCGAGACCAGCCTGGGCAAGAGGGTGAGACCCTGTCTTTATGAACAAAGAAAAAGAGAGAGAAAAATGAGTATTTCATAGAGGCACACATCATACAGTTCCCACATTTTTGGGGGGGTTATTCCTAGAAATTTCATGTGCTGTTGTTGGGTAAAGATAGGCAATCAGGATGGAGAGGGAGGTAGGCCATGTCCAGCAATTTTGGGCTTTATGAAACGAGGAAGTAAACTGGAGTGTTTAAATATAAAGGTGGCCAATATGCATTTTGAACAGCAAAATCAGAAAGTAGAATGTAAAATAACTGGAGAAGAAAGGCAGGAAGTGGGGAAAACATCAGTCTATCAGCACAATAATCTGGGTTGGATATAGTGAGAGCCTATTTTAAAACCTCTCCAACATTAAGGATGTTCCCTTTTCTAAGATAGGCCTACTTTGATTCTGTATAAAAAATAATGAGACAAAGTTTTCAAGCACTAAGGGATACTTTGAAATTAGCCAAACGTTTGTTCTGTAATTCCTTTTATTTTCTACTCAAGGCAACAGTTAGATGTTAGCCACCTTGCTTTTGTACCATTTTGTCTACGTAGGGTACATCAAAAGCTTAAGCAGCCTAGGAGCCACTGAGATGTGGCAACTCCTCCTAAATAGGAAGGTGTGGAGGGCTTTGCTCACCATGCACATCCAAGTTCAGTGACAGGTGTTCTAACTACTTTTATTACCTCCCTTGGGGCAGCAAGGGTGGCAGAAATGATTGACCACTCATATTGTCATTTAAGGCTGGACCCATGTGGAAATACCTTTCCATTCTCTAGTAGCCAGATTAAAATGAGCAAGCAAAATTTCTGGATAGGGAGGTTTATCACAGGATTTTAGTGAAAATTAAATGCAACATATATAACTTTATGTATAGATTGTCTTCTAGGAAATTTGTAGACAGACCCTGATACTGCCTTACATTACCAAATCCATTTGTTTTCTATAAGAAAGGGAAAATATCATTAATTTAATGGCTAGGATGAGATAGAGATGTCCTCATTTTTATAAAGGGAAATTTAACTAGGAGCCTCCAAAAATAGAGCCAGAAATAAGGCAAGGTCAATGGAATTGGAGAAAATAGATTAGATTTGAGCATTAGTATGTTGAGTCCAGTTGGAACTTGGTATTTAGTTAGATGCGGGAAGTGAAACTGATGGTTGTAAACTATCTATAGAACAAAACCCACGTCCCTCATTGGAAGCACGTCACGATCTGGCTCAATACACCTTCTAGCCTCAGGTCCACCCACTGCCCACCTTATGGTCTGTGTTCAGTGGTCACCAGACTACTAAACACACCATGCTCCTTAATGTCTATGGGATGTAACATCCTCTTGAACCAGAATGTCCTTCCCCACTACTGTCCCCCTCAGGTGAAATCCTATCCATCCCTAAACCCAGCCCCAAAGTCACCTTCTCTACTTAAGCCCTTGTTGACTCCCTGTCTACCTCCTATAGGGAGACTTAACCACCACACTCTCTGCCACCTAGGACTGTGTTGGTATGTATAGTGCTCATCATAGTATACAGAGGTGAATATTATTCACATCCATCTTTCCCACTACACTGTGAGCTCCTCAGAGAAAGGTGGTCTAATTCCTTTCATACTCCAAGCTCCTAGCACAACGTTGGCACATAATATAAAATAGAACAATATTTCTTAAAGAAAAGGAGAGAGAGGAAATTCAGTCAAAAGGCTGTTGTAATAATCCAGACAGTCTCATATAAGCCTAGATATACAAGGTGGGACTGGGACTAGAAATTCAAAATTATTAAAATAGAATAGTAGATTGGATGTGTAATTAAATGTAGGGACTGAAAGGTAAGAAAAACTTGAAGATGATTCTGACCACGTTTTCTGGCCAATAAGACTGAGAGAACATGGAAGATATTGTAAACATAGGAAGAGGAGGGAAAGGGAAAGGAAGTTAATTTCTGTTTCAGATTTTGAACTTGACATGAAGGGGGACATCAATTTGTAGATTTTAGAAGATAGTTGTATATTTAGAACTGAAACTTTGAGTTCAGGGCTTACAGCATGATCGTAGAAACTGTGAAGTAGATAATATTGAAGGGGAGAGAACCAATAACTGTATTTGGGGTTTTGTCTCTAAGAAATGAGGAAGAGAAGAGAAAGAAGTGAAAGGAATCTGTTGAGAGAGCAGATGAAGCGATCCAAGAAAAGACAGTGCCATGGGAACCAAGAAAGGAGACTAAAAGTGAAGAATGTTGAGTCTGAGCCAGAGAAGGACTGATGGAGCCATTGCCACTGTAACCTCAGAGAGGGCAGCTTCACTAGAACAGTGACAGCAGAATGGAGATGGAGCCAGTGGGAAGAGGGGGTGAGGAGAGTGAGTGCAGCCTGCTCTTAAAAATATTAGTCATAACAAAGCTGAGGGATCTTGCTATACATCCTATAAATCATTTCTAGTTGTGACCTACATTGTCTTCTAATTGAATGTTGGCTCAATCAAATTTCATTAAAGTTTTAACTGCCAACAGCTACTAAGATAATTTTTGCTTTTTTAATTTAAGACATTAAAAATAGAATCTCTGTATAAACCTGGGGTTGGGGTGGAGAAATAGCTCAATGATTCATTTATCCTCTCTTTTAAAGTACATCATTTAAATCTCATTATGAATCAACTAATTTTGGGGGTTTTATCCTAATAAGATAAACCTAGAAGACCTTAAGGAGTTCTTGAGAGAGAGGGGTGGGGTGCGGGAGGCGGTACTACCATTAAATCCAGTTGGAATTGCATATGTTCAACTGCTGTAGGGCTGGGGTCAGGGTTTAATTGTGAGCCCTACACACTTGAAGTCATTATTTCTTACTTGGCTTTCTCCTCCTGTCACTGTAGATTGCAGGCTGTATTGTTTAATGTAGCAAAGGAAGAATAGAAATGTCTGCCTTCCTTGCAGTTGAGTACTTTTTATTGTCTCATCCCCTATTTATTACCGAGAAGGTCTGGATTTTAGATCATAATCAGTGAGGCTCGTGGCTCTCTTTATCCAGTGCCATGCCCAGCTCCAGGTAGGTTTATTCTACTGAATTTCAAATTGAAGACCTGTGTGTATTAATTTGGTTTTAGCCAATTATATTTTAAATACATTTTCTGAACCGGTTTTAGGAAGTTTGTTAAAATCCAGTTAAAAAGCAGGATTTGCAGAGATCAAAGATATTAATTACGTAATACATCTCACTCTGTCAGTGACATTTTAGAAACTATACTAGATAGATTTCTGCAAAGGAAGTGTTTCTTTCCCAGGGGAAGAAACAGGAATCCCAGGTGAAAGAAGTTTTAAAGAGCTAAGAAACCTGAGGAAAGACACTTCTGCTTCTAGTAATCGCAGATGCGGGAATTCCTGCTGAAAACCAATTTTAAGAAAAGCTGTAGTTTATATGTAATGTATTTATTTAGACATAATTTACTTATGTATTTTGTTTATTACTTGTTTACATGGTAGCATCTCCCTGCTAGAATATAAGCTACAGGAAGGCAAGAATGTTTGTTTTGTTCAATGATACATCCCAAGCACCTGGAACTCTATCTGGTACATACCAACTGCCCCATAATTATTTGTTGCATGAGTGAACAAATTATCTAAAACTTCATAAGTCCTGGGAGCATTTCACTTTACTACCACAGGGTAGCTCTCTGTAATGTCCCGTCCTGTCCCTGCCCCTTTACTCTCTCAGACCTCTTTGTTCTCCCACCCAGTGCACTTGTACTGCATCTCACTCCCCCAGAGAACACAACCCAGGGGAGATCTCCTGCTCCACTGTTTAATGAAAAGAATCCTCCATTATCTTTTGTTCATTCTCGCCCCATGGAGTGGACATGAGAGAAGTGTCCCATGGCCCTCTTGGTCTTGGTTGGAACAGGAGTGCAATGAAAACTGGACATCCATCTTAGGACTTAATCCTACTGAGACCATAAGCTGAAAGAGGCGCTCAATATCAGCATGGCTTCTGTGGCATCTTGATGAGTATCATGGGCTCCACACTTAAATATTAATATCTTATTGTTTTGATGATGATGATGATGTTCATTGACCCAGGGCAAAAGGTAAAGGTTGTATTATAAAGCTGATTTATTCAATCTCTGTGGTTGTTTACCCCATCCCCTTATTGAACAATTAAAATGCCTGTAAGTATTGTATTGAGAAAGAAAAAAAAAAAAACTTAGGCAGAAGATATCATATTACCCATCCCTATGTGACATTTTGGCTGGCCAAGCCATAATGGCCAAAGAGGAGCAGCTGTCAAAATGTAAGTGGGGTTAGAAAAGAAGAGAGGAACTTGCACTTTTGTACCTACAAGGACCCTCTTTTCTCCTCTGGTAGCCATGGAAACCACTCGTTGGACCTCTTTTCAAGAGACCCTGCATGGGGAGCACAGTTGACTGATAGCTCCAACTGCTGCTCCTTCAAGTCCACCATGGCACTCATGCCCAGGCCATGTTTCCTCCAGACTTCTCCAGGTAGAGATGGAGCAGGTGGGGTTGCCAGAGGCAGGCCATCAGGCCATCTTGACTGATGTGGAACTTCTAATGCTTCCAGGTCTGAAGGCTCACCTGCCACTTACTGCTCCCTCCTCCATTATCCTTTACAGGAGTTTCCTCCCCATAAATTTCTTGTGTATCGAATCCTGTCTTGGCATCAGCTTCTTGGAGGACTTGAACTGATACGCACTCAACAGCCAGTAAATCCTGCTAATTCACAAAATCCTTGATTATCAGTACTAAAGAAAGACACTGTGGGTGAAGATGTCATCTTCTAAAAGACTTACTGGGGATAATCTACCACCAAATGTAGGTGGCAAATGCCACCTTTGATCACATAATGGAATCAATGATGGAGGTTATTGATCTGGTTCAGAGGTGACTTTAGAATGTCCCAAACCCTTTAAATATGTGTGTGTTGAGTATGTGTGCAATTCTCCTTGAAGAATATTTATAACTTTTATCTCATTAATCTACAAAATTATCAGCAGTGGCAGCTAATTGTCAGTTAACTGGGTAGTTCACAAGTCACATTAACATGAAATCTGTGTTACATAACTTATTTTATGCAATAATAGTCATGCCTCCATTTTTCACTCCAAACTAAGTGAACTTTAGTCATCTTAGGAGCTCTGCAAACTATGCCTCTAGTACAAAAACAATCAGTACTGCATTCTTCATCTAATACTGAACTTTAAGAGAAAACATGCTTTAATTTAAATAGTTATTAACATGAAAGAAGTAAGTAATTGAGAAATCAGTAGGTTAATTTTTCATATTAGGGAATTAAATCTCAGTAGAAAATGCTTCAACTCTTAGCCCAGACAGTGCTTAAAGTTAATCCACTGGAAGATAGTGGAAAAACAAAGCACCTCTAGCAGCTGTTCTCAAGGAGAAGGTTTATGTCAGCACCGCTTACATCAACTATACTCAGAACATTTGTGTCAGCAGTATAAATGCTGGCATGTCAGCATCTCTGTTTTATACCTACCCCCAAAATGTGCATAGTTTAATTAGACCAAATACAGAGAATGGTTTGTTGATAGCTGATCCTGAAAATAATAGCTTCCTAAGGGAAACATTCCTGCGTGACCCTGGGGGACCATCTGATACTTGTCAGTGAAAAACCAGCCCCTCGTGGCTTGTTCCCTACAGGAAACTCTTCTCAGAAAGTAATAACTTTACTCCTGGATCTAGTGGAATATTTTTGGTGAGTTGGGACCAATAATTTGTCTGGACACCCACAGACATCTGTGCTCTGCTACTACCAACTTTAGCTGAGCACTCTGAATTCCTCCCTATGCAGGTTTATCTTGTTCTATGCTCAATTTCAATGTGAAAAAGAAAGCTACAGAGAGAACTAACAGAATAACAGAACAGCCCTATAGTCCACCGTTAGGTTAAAATAAGTGAGGCCTTCAAAGGGACAGCAGGTTCCTTGGAAGGGAGAGTAACTCCATGGGCAGAGAGTGATTTAAGGACAAATGGAGAACTCATTTTCTTTCATCCTGGAATGTTTTTTGAATTTGTTTGGTCCTTACCTTGGTAGAAAACTCTTGCTCAGCACTCTCAATGTCTCAGTTCCTAGTCGTGAGTGGTAATTTTAGGAAGCAGCTCAAGTTCTTTCTTCAAAAACTGAGGGAAGAGATTTTGTTGGGTGGGGGAAGGTTAACAGTTGCATAGTGCTTAGGTTGCTGTCATTTCAGTCACCAAGGGGAGAATTAAATCCAGTTAAGGTTTAGAAAATATTGAATCATTTGAAACCCTTTCTGTGGAGAATAAGGTGCTAGGAATAGATGTCAGAGGAGAGTTAAAATAAAACTGCGTTCAGACTTTTGAAGCAGAAACCAGAGATTTCTCTATAACAATGACAACCAGATACTAACTTCTGATGAAACAGTCACCACCTCCAGCTAAGTTCCTTCCTGACCACTAGCTGAGTTCCTTGTATTTCAGTTTCTACTGGCACCTTCTTTTTCTAAAAGGAGCCGTCACCTAAATCCTGAATTAAAACATTTGTTCTGAAACACACACACATACACACACACCGATACTTTTAAAGCATTACTGTTCATTGCAGAGATATCATGGGGTAGTCAGCAAGTGTAATGTGGTCATCATAAATTCAGATCAAGTGAGGGCCCTTTTCTTGGGTTTTTGGCTATTTACTAAAAAATCTTTTTACCAGGGCTCTGAAAGAGACCCAGAAAGAAAAATAGAAAGCTTAACTTGGGGCCACAAATGTCCTCACACAGTAGCAGTTAATGCTTCTGCAAATGCCTGTGGCTATGACCCCACTGACTCTTTAAAAGAAAAAAAAAGTATGCAAATCTTTCTTTCCAGTTTAACCAATGTCTGTTTCACATTTTAAAGATATACTTTCATAGTCATAATTCTGGAAAAGTCAGTTATGGACATGAGGATCAGGGTAAAATATATTAGGTGTCATATGTTGCTTTGTTAACACAGAGTAATAATTTTTACTTGCACTGCATCTTTTTGGAGAATCGCAAATTGCTTTACTGCTGTCACTGCAGAGCCACATTCAATCATTTTGAGGAATTATAAAAGACATTAAAAAACCTCTGAAGATGAAAGAAGGAAAATGCTTTTCCAATCTAATAAGAAAGGAAAAAGAAGTGTCACAGGAAATTACAGACTGCTGGACCTATATGAGTACCAGAGCAAATGATCAAACAAGCCCTTATAATACTACATAAGATACGTAACAGTGACACAGCTTTCTGAAGAGCATCATACAAACTAGGATTATGTGGGGTTTTTTTGAAGCAGTTTTAATGCCAATAGACTTCTGAGTTCATTGCATTGAATAAGTAACAAGGCGTCATGGACTGGGAATAAGAGACATGGATCTAGCCTTGTCTCTTCCCCACGTGACTCTGAGTAAATCACTCATCCTTTTATTTCTTGGACTCTCCTCCCATAAAATCATGTAATATTTCTTACTTGTCAACATCCCTTGAACTAGAGCCCTTGAGAAGTTTAGGGCTGGGGCCCAAAATCCTCAGGCTATTTGTCTGTCTAGTAAATGCCGTCTAGGGTGGCTGCTTGGCTTGCAGGATACCCACTGCTGAAATTCATCCCTTTCATGCAGGAGGTTTGGGATTGAAAATGGCCATATCTAGACCTCAGGATCCCACTCTCCTTTCCTCTTGTCCACTGCTGATTAGTGTAGACACAGACACTTTACTCAAACTCGGTTGATTAAATTCTCTCTCCCAGGACGCTGAATGGAAAGACAGAAAGGCATACAGTGATTGGAAATTGTCAATCTAGAGGGTCACAAGACATTTAAAATTGTGAAATATAATAGCATAGAATAAAATAGATCAGAGGGCGATATTCTCAGCATCTCTTCCCACCACTCATTGCAGTGGCTTCCTCACAGTGCGTAGGACTAGCTGGGGCCAGCAGTGCTAGTCAGAGATTCCCAAGGTCCCATTTCCTATTCCTCCTTTTTGGAATGCTCCACTCTACAATGCTTCACCCTCACCTAGGATCAACCAGGTGCCCCCAAAGAGTTGAATCTCATGCCTGTGGGCTCATCCTGGGGCCCTGTGACTGGACCCTAGTTCCAGGAGGTGGCCTGGTGAGGGAATTACTCTTGCTGGCTGGCACAGGATTTCTTTTGTGGAATTGTATGAGATTGGGCTGCTAGAATAGTGCTGAGACATTGATTTGGGAGTGCTGCATACCCTATGGGGTCCTGTCAGTGGGCATCACTAGTGGTAAGAATAAGGCTTGTTTTGTGAGACTTTCATTTCATATATATAATTATGTAATTTCCACGTAAATATTATATAGATATTTATATAAATATTTTCTATATAAAATTCTTATTTAATAGAGAATTTTTATGTGTTGATATTATAAATTTATATTTATATATATTAAATTGACATACAATACATTTCTTATTGTGAGTCATAATAAAAAATACTGCCCTTGGTGAGCTACCACCTTCACCTAAAAATGTATTAATGTATGTAAAACCAGTGTGGGTAAATGGCAGTAGCAACACCTAATACAATTATAGTTTAATTATCTCAATCAAAACAATAACTTACAAAAGGCAGAAATGAAGAAGAAACTTTTTTGGTTTTTTTGGTAGAGACAGGGTTTCACCATGTTGCCCAGTCTGGTCTCGAACTCCTGGCCTAAAATAATCCACCCTCCTCAGTCTCCCAGATTGCTAGGATTACAGGTGTGATCCACTGCTTCCAACTGAAGGAGAAACTTCTATACCACGATATACAATTGCCAGTTATGCTGATTTGGATTCATTCATGAGTCTAATAAACAAAATAGATGGATTCTTCCTTTGAGAACTGAATTTCTAGCAGTGCTAGAAATTCTAAGGTCAAAACAGGCAAGTCCTAATGGTGACAGGTCGCCTAAACTGCAGTTCACAACTGCATTTCTTAAACAAAGCCCACCATTTCAGGGCCCTTGCAGATGTCTGAGTCTAATCATTATTGTGAAGACTTGAGTTTAACCTTCTCATTTCACTACCTCTACCCTATCTACTATTTCAAATTGGCATTTTAAAATTCTATTATATTATTGATCAACAATGGAATTGTAAAATTCCATCATTTTATCATTTAAATAAGATCTTTTAATTCCATGTGAAAAATAAAATCAGTCGAGATAAGTGAAAAATCAAAATTTCAAACAGTTTTATATTTGCATGATTTCTAGAAATGTCAGATATAGCTTAAAATCTTTCTTAATCTATTCAGTCAGTTGTGTTGAGAGTCGACATGTTAGCCCTGTCAGTGCCTGGTCAAGCCTGAAAGAATCAAACTCTATGACTCAAGGCTAAAAGGAAAGTTTTAATGCTTGAAAACCTGTCAACTACCTCATGATTTTTTCCAGTTTATAGAACTCATTATAGTAGTATTCCTTCCTCTTAAAAATTCATCCATAACTTACTGTCAGATACACTTCCTTCAATTAAAGGTTATTCTTCCTCATAATGTTTCCAAATGTGTACTCCTTTTTTCTTTAAAAATCCTGAAGTTATTAACAAAAATAAGAAAGTAGGCTTGATCATCACATTCGTTGACAGCTAGCATCACTCTCCCTGCCATTTTTTTCTTTGAGACACCACAACCTTTTCATGTTCACGCTGTCTGTGCATGTTTATGACATCTATCACCAGAAACCATACCTGCTGGGGTAAAGATATGGCACCAGAGGAGGGAGAGACATCGCCAGCCAAATCCCTTGTAGATTATGTCAGAGTAAGTGATGATGGTGGAAGCTTGTAGAAGAACAGCAGAACCTGTGGGATCCTAAGATGCTTTATCTACATCAGAATTTGTGCAAGCCTCCTGTGCTGAACATTTTCTTGAACATTTTTCATATTCAACATAAGCCAAAATTCCATCTTTAAGCCAGATCATTCCACATCCCAACTTACTCAACTAAGGCTATTTTTCAATGTTTTTGTCATCTTGTTCGATGGGTGCACGATGATTTGGTATTTAGTTCTGAGTCTACTCAATATTTTTAGGAGATCACAGTCTTATAAGAAAGTGACATAAAGAATGGGAAAATGCAAGTATTGGCTTGTCATTGTCACTATCTTTTTTTCAGAGAAGGGAACACTTGAGATCTCTTTTGCCTTTATTCCAAATTTCTGAGCATAGCTGCAAGGTTCTTCATGATTTGTCTCACCTCCCATTATTGCTTAGTTCTGGTAGTTCTTTAAAATCTACTCTACATATTATCCATTGCCTACCACATTCAGTTTGCAGTCACCTGCTCCAGGTGAACATGAGCAGGGAGGTGTGTGTGGCAAACAACCATTTTGCTATGGTTTAGCATTTATTGCCACTTCGAAGTTATGCTTTTGGCATTATCTCCAAATGATATTATATAGATAGTCACATAAATACACTGACAGGGTATGTCATCGTTCAGCTATTCATCACACTGTCTTAAACATGCAACATTGGTGGCCCATACTGCCTGGATACCTTCTTTAGATAAATCCTATGATTTCTTGTAAACAGCATTTTTATGTGTGTGTGCTAGTGGTTTGTATTTGTAAATATAGCAACTCAAAATATAACACAATTTTTATGTATTTGTTTTGACAATTTCCTCAGTTTTTAATAATCTAGGACCCCCAACTGAAAGTCGTCACAAGCTCTGTAATATTTGTTTTCTACAACTTTTAAGTTCCAGGGTGCACGTGCAAGATGTGCAGGCTTGTTACATAGGTAAATGTGTTCCATGGTGGTTTGCTGCACAGATCAACCTAGGTATTAAGCCCAGCATCCCTTAGCTATTCTTCTTAATGCTCTCCTGGCCCCCATCCCACCACACAGGCACCAATGCGTGTTGTTCCCCACCATGTGTTCATTGTTCTTATTGTTTAGCGCCTATTTATAAGCGAGAACATGCAGTGTCTGGCTTTCTGTTCCTGTGTTAGTTTGCTAAGGATAACAGCTTCCAGCTCCATCCATGCCCCTGCAAAGGACATGACCTCGTTCCTTTTTATGGCTGCCTAGTAATTTATGATGTATATGTACCACATTTTCTTTATCCAGTCTATCAGTGATGGACATTTGGATTGACTCCATGTCTTTGGTATTGTGAATAGTGCTGCAGTGAACATACACGTGCATGATTTATAGAATATAGAATGATTTATATTTCCTTGGGTATATACCCAGTAATGAGATTGCTGGGTCAAATGATATTTCTGCCTCTAGATCTTTGAGGAATCACCACACTATTTTCACAATGGTTGAACTAATTTAAATTCCCACCAGCAGTGTCAAAGCATTCCTTTTTCTCTGCAACTTCACCAGCATCTGTTGTTTCTTGACGTTTTAATAAGCGCCATTCTGACTGGCACGAGATGATATCTCCTTGTGGTTTTGATTTATATTTCTCTAACGATCAGTGATGTTGAGCTTTTTTTCTTCTGTTTTTTGGCCACATGAATGTTTTCTTTTGAGAAGTGTATGTTCATGTCCTTTGTTAAGTTTTTAATGGTTTTTTTTTCCTTGTAAATTTGTTTAAGTTCCTTGTAGACTCTAGATATTAGACCTTTTTCAGATGGATAGATAGCAAAAATTTTCTCACATTCTGTAGGTTGTCTGTTCACTCTGATGGTTTCTTTTGCTGTGTGGAAGCTCTTTAGTTTAATTAGATCCCCTTTGTCAATTTTTCCTTTTGTTGCAGTTGCTTTTGGCATTTTTATCATGAAATCTTTGCCTGTGCCTATGTCCTGAATGGTATTGCCTAGATTTTCTTCTAGGTTTTTATAGTTTTGGGTTTTACATTTAAGTCTTTAATCCATCTTGAGTTAATTTTTGTCTAAAATGGAAGGAAGGGGTCCAGTTTGAATTTTCTACATATGACTAGCCAGTTATCTGTCCCGCACCATTTATTAAAAAGGGAATCATTTCCCCATTGCTTGTTTTTGTCAGCTTTGTCGAAGATCATATGGTTGTAGGCATCTGGTCTCGTTTCTGAGTTCTCTATTCTGTTCCATTGGTCTATATGTCTGTTTTTGTACCAGTACCATGCTGTTTTGGTTACTGTATCCTGGTAGTATAGTTTGAAGTTGGGTAGTGTGATCCCTTCCGCTTTGTTCTTTTTGCTTAGGATTGTCCTGGATATTTGGCTCTTTTATGGTTCCATGTGAATTTAAAAATAGTTTTTTCTAATTCTGTCAAGAATGTCAATGGTAGTTTAATGGGAACAGCATTGAATCTACACATTACTTTGGGCAGTATGGCCATTTTCACTATATTGATACTTCCTGTTCATGAGCATGGAATGCTTTTCCATTTGTTTGTGTCATCTGTGATTTCCTTGAGCAGTGGTTTGCAGTTCTGCTTGAAGAGGTCCTTCACTTTCCTTGTTAGCTGTATTCCTAGGTATTTTATTCTTTTTGTAGCAATTGTGAATGAGAGTTCTTTCATGATTTGGCTGTCTGACAAGCTCTGTAATATTCTTTTACACATCCCTGTTTTGGTATTTGCTGTGTTCTTTCTGTTCTTTGCTGTTCTTAAAGAAGCAGCTCCAACTTACATCCTACTCTTGGGCGGAATTACTTTGCTCTCATAGTACATATCTTTATTGCAAACCATCCCATTATGCATTGTGTGTCTATATGTGTGCCTATCTGTCCCTCCCATACACTGTGAAGACTCAGTGTTACCTTTGTTAAATGTGAATCACCAGAACAACAGAATCTTTTCATTCACCTGCTAAAAAGACCAGCAGGTATCCAGGACCCACTGAGCACTGTGGCTAGGCAGCATCTCTCAGAATGTCTGCATACTTCAGTTGCCCCTTTTGAGTTGCATAGTAATCAAAAGTCTATTGCATTTGTTCTCACATCTTTATAACAGTTTTACTAGTTATCATAAACAAGTAATCTCATTAAATATTAAACAAACATAGAATGAGCACAGCAAAAATGAAAGTTTTATTTCTGTGAAATGTATTCTGAAAGCTTTGGGAAAACTTGATAAAGGAAATCACAAAACAAACAAAAATATCCTGACAAATTAATTATGGGAAATACCATTATACATAATTGAAGGGAAATTTTTAAACATCCAGATGGATTCTTCACTCAGATATATGGCAAGTATCATTAAATCTTTGCTCCATTTTAAAGAAGTCACAGTTGAAAAGTGTGATGCATGGATGGGTCAGTTTTTATCAAGAAGAACAAGCTAGAGCTCCAAACAACAGTGTCAGACTAATAATTTTTAAAAAAGGTCCTGGCTTTACATCACAAGATTGGCAAATTAATTAAAGGTATAATAAAAATGTTTAAGAAATATTCTTTTTAACCTTCTTTAATCCATGTTTAAACATGAACTAGCAAATCCTTGATAAAAGGCCTTCTACTGAACTTTGCCCTGATTCCTAACCTTTGCTGCTAAGAGTGAGTAAAAACAATAGAAACTAAAGGAAAGGAGGAAACTCCTCTCTGATGGGGAAACTGAAATGTGACTGACGTGCTACCTGTGGTTATGAGTTACCTTGTGGAGGACTCTGGGGTGAATGAGAGATGAGAGATGGAGACAGAAAGCCTGCTGATTTGGGCCCCTTAGAGTTGCTCCCAAGACCAGGCACACACCTTTTGTTCTAGAGTTGACCACACAAACAGCATCTTTTCCTTTGTACTTAAGTTCTTTAAAGCTGGGTGTGTTTCATGTGTAAACAAAAAAGTCTGGGTAATAATAATTTTAAAACCTCTACCTTATATATTAAGGAATTACTAAGGAATCTTTTAATTGACTCAACAATATTACTGGATGTAATATTACTGGACATCTCTTCTGTGCCAGGCTCTGAGAATGGAACAGTGAACAAATTAGACAGTCCAGGTTCTCCTGGAACTTACAGGCTAGTGCTCCAAGGGCTGTAATGGATTGCAAATATAAATTTTGTATTTACATCACACTAATGTTTATATCATAATATTATTGCATTCATTATGTGTTAATAGTTCACAGATCCAACATGGACCTTGAAGAACATGTGAATATTTTCAAGGGAGTAGCCATAAACCTTTAGTTGAATGCCAGTGAAAATAATTACATATTCCAAATCATATTCCTGTGCCATTGTCAAATTCAGATTTTGGTGTTAAAGGAACTGTAAGACTTAACAAGCAAAGCAATTTCTTATGTTCTCATGATATAAATACACAGAGAGTAGCCCCATGTGGGTTGGTTATTGCTGGGTGACAGCACTTGTAGAAATTCAGAACTGGAAGATGCCTACAGATAAGGAATGTGAAGCACAGAGGAATTAACTGGTGTATTCATGGTCAGCCAGACTTCAAATGTGGCAGATCCCAGCCAGGTGTTCAGATAGTAGGTCACCATGGCTTGAAAATATGTCACAAACAGTTTGTTACTACTAATAAAAGAGTAACATTTGAAAATTATTACTTTTTTTCAGAAATTAGGTCACATTTTAATTATTCCTGTAACATGCTCATTTGCATTCTTGAGCAGAAGAATGAATCAGCCTATTCCCTGCTTGTGAGCCAGAAATTGCACATTCCCTGGGAAGTTCCTGAGAGAAGATTGTGCAAACAGAGATTACGAGTCATGTTTCTTGTCACCGGACACATAAAGGCTAAGAATTATGTGAGCTGGTAGAAAATCCAGGGCTAGAACCCAGTATCTTGAGTTTTTTAAAGAGTCTTGTTTTTAATCAGCTTATAATAAAGGGTAGGATGGACTCTCAGTCTTTAAATATGGATGAGAAAATTTAACATGTGATTATTAGTGGCCCAAGAGAAATAAACCCACATCAAATGAAGCTCAGTTTGTGATATCTCTAGAATACTTTCTTTCTCTGTTCCTCAAAGATCTGGTGAGAATTGTGTAACTTCTGCTTGTTGTAGAGGAGGTTAATACTTTGCCCAAACTTGGGCTTCATCACATGGTATTAGAACATGCCACCTAAAGCCCTATTCAAATACCTCAAATAAAACAAAATATCGTTGATTTGGGCCCAATGCTGTAAACTTCAGTTTCCAAAAGCTTTCAGTGTCAATTACCTCCCACAGCAAAGCAGTCCACAAGCCTCTTGATGATGCTCAGAGTCTTATATCATCAATTGCAGGCCTGTTTATACTTCACAATAAAATCTAATTTCTTGTAGTTACTGTTAGAGTTAGGCTGCTTAATGAATCGAATTCCTAAAGAAAATGACGAACTCAGAAGTAAACCTGAACTTATTAAAACAAGCTTGCAATCCAAATTTCCAGCAGCAATGGGACTTCCTAATTCAGTTCATTCAATACATGCTACTCAGCAGTTTTAAGGATATAGTTTGCAGAATATAGTGAGATCTCTTCCCATTAGAGGTAAAAAGTGAATGGAATGCAATTCATACAATATTAATAACTTGCTCTACTTTACAGCTTAGTAATAAAGTTATTTATGCTCCCAGAGGCGTTTCATGACGTTCGCATTAGAAAGATGGCAGTAGACAGGTGGGCCGGGCCTGTGACATTTAGAAATAGCAGAACTGTAACACCTTCCTGCAAGGCTACATAGGACGATGGCTAAGGAGAATTACCCTGGGACAAAATATTTATACACAGCACACTGAAGAAGATACATAGACTCTAAATAAACCTCTGTCCTACTTTTTGGAACAAGTTAATAGCAAAAATTGTAATTTAGACAAACATAGTCTGGACATATATCAACTAGCTACTGCACCACAAATTTATCTTTCCCAGATCAACTATATCTTTTCAAGATTTAAATTACACATTTCGCCTAGCTCCTCATACATTAACATAAGTTATACTCAACCTCCACCATACACATAGATGAAATTTTTGTCTTTAATTATGTACTGTTTTATATTCTTTTATCCATACTATTTTCTATTGTTTCCTATATTCAGTTCCAAGCACCTAGAAAACAATGATCACATCTTATCCAGTGTTCCTCTATCTCCCATAACACCTGCCACAGTAGTAAATAAAAGACCAATGCTGAAGAAGTATTTGTAAATAAAGAAATAAGATGCCAAAGTTTTGTCTGATAATCATTTTCCATGATCAGATGTAGGATATACAAACAGAAGGAAGTGGTGTCATAAATAATTCATAGTAGCAGATAATTGGAAGGTCATTTCTATTTTACTTTGAAATGCATTAAGGCTGGCCACAACTTTATAGAACAGCCCACTTATAGTCTCATCAGCAAATGATGAGTTATGTGCTGTGGTAAGCTAAAAGATGAAGAGGCATGGAACACAGTTTCCATATTTTGTCTACACAACATTTATCACCCACTTCCTTCTAGCATCCTATTAGCCTTCTAGGTAATTAGCTCCCCTATTATGTTCAATCCTGTTGGGAAAGTGAATCCAGGCATCACTGGATTCACTAATTTCAACTAATTTATCTGTTATTCCCTGTCATAGCTAAGGGCTGGTGCATCACTTGTACTTGGCCAATCAGACCCACTTTTCCAGGGCTTGAACTTCAGGCCATGTTATGCCAAGGCAGAAAGGAAAAAGAATATTCCAGGGCTGGTAACATATATGGGCATCCACCAGATCTTGCTCCTAAGACTTAGTGGAAATTTTAGGTCCCTAAATTCCAAACAAGTTCTGGTAATCTGAGTTTCTAATGAATTCACTTGTAATAGAATATAATAGACTTATTTTCTATTGTTTGCAACCAAAACACCATAACTGCCCTATTGGGCCAATGCTTCCCTGAGAAATGTGGAAGTGGAAAACCAGGACACAGACACAGCATAGCACAAGGGTAGAGTCTGAGAGGATATGATGAGTAGAATCAGGGTCACAGAAGGCACAGAAAGTGCGGGAAGGTTGTCATTGTGCAGTAGTCAAAAGTAGGGAGGTTCAGAGGAGGCTGATGCGTAGGGTAAGGTCAAGAATCATACGAAGAAGCAGATATGCCTGAAGCATAAGACCCTGCAACCTCTAGGTGGCCTGGATCCCGGTGGCAGTTCAATTCCCAACCCTTTTTCTCAGAAGAGCCCACTGTATATTTCCCTGGATTTTCATTCATTTAATAATCTCCTTTGTACTCTTCCAGGGCTTTCCAAAAGGAACATATAGTGATTAAATTGTGAGCTCTAGGGTCCAACTGCCTATGTGAAAATCTCACTCTGCCACTTATTTAAATTTTCCTATCTGTAAATTGAGGCTACTAATAGGTACCTCATACCTCATAGGGTTTTAATGAGGTTTCAGTAAGATAATCCAAGCACACTGCACTCAGCCCAATGCCATTCTGATATATCAGAAACAAATCTCATGCATCTCTTCAAATTATCTCTACTTCACACCTCCTAGACAGCCCACATTTGTGGGAATGCAGGGCCCTCACCCTTGGCCAACCAAGGTAGCTGGGCAAAACACCCTGAGAAGCCACCGAAGCTGCCTTGTGATGCAAGCTAGAAGTGACATGGAGTTGAACCCCTGTTGGAGCAAACGCTGATCAATGGAAAAGGGATGAGAGGGAATCAGGCAGGTATATTCCCCTCCTTCCTGCATCCCTGGACTGCTGCAAGGTACAATTTCTCCCTATGACTTGTCTGGAGAAGTTCCTGGTAGACCGGCTGAATGACTGGCTATTCTGGACACAGCTCCCAGGAAGCAGGAGCCAAGGTGGTAATGTTTCCCATCCCAGTGATTTCCCATCCGTCTTTGCGTAGTTTCCCTTCTTCCTCATTCTGGCTCCCCTAGTTTTGCACCTGTCATATAAAACTCAGATTTTAAAATCCCTGTTCAATTCAATCTCTACTTTCCAGGTAACCCAGTCCAATATAATATTAATAGTGTTATTATCATCACTTGAACTGGCTGAATTGGGCATCTGTTACTTGAAACCACAGGAGTCAGGATAAAGCAGTGAGGCAGAGTGTGCACTGTCACGCTAAGCTCAATACTGACAAACAGGTGAGCTACTCAGCTACTCAACACTATGACCAGAAAATACTTTTTAGAAGGTATTGAAGGCTTGAAGATAACTTTAAAGACTAAAACTAGATGCTTTTAAAAATAGTTACTAACAAATATAATGATATGCAACAAGATGCTTTATGTTAAAAGCATAGATGTTTCATATATAAATTCTCAGATGAAAACTTTAGAGAAATACTGAATCAAAGAAACAAAGTTTTTTTCTTTTTCTCCCTTATGGAAATATTCTTAAGCCATTTACCAGTTTCTTCCCCATACATTGATGCTCATAGTCTTATTCTCTTGAAAAGAAACATTTGCAGGATGATAGTTTGCATGGAAGATAATATTATGAAGTGTTGAACAATACCGTTATATTATCATAGCTGAGGAGAAAGCTAGTGCAGTTATATGCTATATGTCACAGATGTTTAAAAATATAAAATATGTCTTATGGCTGAAAGGAAATAAAAAGGTTCACAATGGTAGTTGCTGGCTAATAAGCAAAAGATAATCTCAAAATGGTGATTATGACACAGATCCTGGACTCAGGCAGAACAGGCTCTAATCCCTGCTCACTGCATTCTAATTTTGTGTCCTTGGCCAAGTTACCCTATAGTTCTAAGGTTTAGTTTTCCTTTCTGCATTATAGTATGTATATAGGAACAATATAGATATAGGTTAGATATATAGATACAGAATAAAATAGATACAGAAATAGGATGGGATGGGTGCGGTAACAGAACCCAACTTAAAGGGCTGCTGGGAGAAATGGAGTCTTCCTCATCTCAGTAAATATTACCATTAGTCACCTACTTGCTCATCCTTGATTTCATTCTTTCCATAGCTTTCTCTTATCACCCACATCTAATCCATCACAAATTTCTATCAGCTCTCCCTCCAAAATGCATCCTGCATCCATTCTCCTCTCTTCTGCCTTCGATGCTGACATCAAAGCTACCATCATCTCCTGCCCAAGGTACAGAAATAACTTCTAATTGTTCCACTCTTCTCCTTATATAATCCGTTTTCCACACCGCAACCAAGTGATCTTTTATAGCATGAATTGCATCATGTTACTCCCTGCTTAAGACCTCCAGAGGCTTTACACTGCACTGAGACTGAGTGGAGAGAATTACCATTGCCCACAGGCTCTCGTGACCTTGCTCTTGCCTGCCTCTCCTCTCTCCTCCTCTAGTCCTCATCCCCAGCTCATAGCACTGCCCTCAAGCACATATGCTGGCCTTCCTTCTGTTCTTCAAACAGATGCCGTCCATTCCTCCTTCAGGATCTTCATATCTCCCCTTCCTCCTGCTTAGAAT
Source organism: Macaca nemestrina (assembly GCF_043159975.1). Lineage (NCBI taxonomy): Eukaryota > Metazoa > Chordata > Mammalia > Primates > Cercopithecidae > Macaca > Macaca nemestrina. Next base: position 114,740,651 of record NC_092129.1, read on the forward strand.
ACTCTTCTCTCAGGTCTTTGCATGACTTTCTCCTTCTCAGCATTCAGGTTTGTTTTTAAATCCTGCCTTCATAGGCAGACCTAGCCACCTGTCCCTTAGCAGACCCTGCCCCATCACTCTATTCCTTAATGTTGTAATATTTCTTCAAATGACTTCTTGCTATCTATAATTATCTTATTGATTTAGTTATTTAATGCCTATTTACCTAATTTGAATTAAGATCCACTAGAGCAGAGACATTTTCTATCCTGTTTACCACACTACTCTCAAGGCTGAATAGGTGAATATGTGCAGTGCTTAGTATAGTCTCATTTCCCTGGCACTTCCCAGTGCTGGGATCATGAATTGCTTTTATGATGGAAGAAAATATAAGCTACTTTTTCTTTGACCAGGAAATGATGGGTTTTTGTTTTTGATCTGGAGTCCCGCTCTGTTGCCCAAGCTGGAGTGCAGTGGCACGATCTCGGCTCACTGCAACCTCCACCTCCCGGATTCAAGCAATTCTCCTGCCTCAGCCTCCTGAGTAGCTGGAATTGCAGGCACATGCCACCACACTCGGCTAATTTTTTTGTATTTTTAATAGAGAGGTTTCACCATGTTGGCCAGACTGGTCTCGAACTCCTGACCTCAGGCAATCCGCCCACCTTGGCCTCCCAAAGTGCTGGGATTATAGGCGTAAGCCACCGCACCTGGCCAAAATGTTGTTTTTTTTTAAAGTCATCTGTCCTAATTCCAGGTACTTGGAAAATTCTTTCTCTGTTGTCCTTTAGTAGCATCTTGGATTTCACAATAAAACCTAGTTTCCAAAATACCAGGATAACGTGAAGGGTTCCTGGAGTGGAGACAGAATATGTACAGATAACATGGAGGGACAGCTGGCTGGAATAGACAGTCCTTAGGGCAGGTGTCCAGAGGTGTGAAGTCGCAGACAACATTTTCAGGAGCTGCTGTCGAGGAGCTGGCTCACGAGCTGGTGACTATGGAAAATGAAAGCAAGTTCACGCTGACAATGCCCGTAAAGAGCTTTGTGAAGCCATGACAGTGCTCTTCAATTTTAACATGAAGAGAGGGCATGTGAGTTAGCAAGACTGGCCAGAGGCCAGAGCCCAGGGCCAGCAAGCCTTTCCCTGCTGTGAGGTGGGCAAGTTAGTTGCTCCAAAAACAAGATAAAGTGATTGAGTTCTTTTCTCAAGAGGGAGTTGGAGTTTATCTGCTCTGAGGTACCCTGCATTTAAATCTTTATTATCTGTTCTTTGAGAAATACCCAACTTCTCAGGTGATTGTAGACCTTTTCAGAGTCATCACTAAGGCCCTTAATGCCTTAGAGAGGGTTTCTGATTTGCCTTCATCAGTGTCTCCTTTGCCAGGGATCTACATTCCCTTAACCTGATCTCAGGGTCAGGAACTGGGGAAGAAAATGAGTTGGAGGTGGCCATAAGGGCCAATCTCAGAAAACATGGCCAAGGAACCAGACACTCCTGGCCAAGGCCCTGAAAGAGAATAAGGTTAGTGGAGAACCTGCATTCATTCTCCAAGTAACTGACATAATCCCCAAATCCAAGCCTGGGTAATCTGAAAAAGTCCGTGAAAGTCCTAGAAGCAAAGAAAGCAAACTAGTTAACTTCCAGGAGACACTAAGTCTTCCTCCCAGACATCTTCTGATGTCATACACAGCTGGCCACCTGGCGCAGTGAGCAGTGAGTCCCTATGATACAAACCCCAGCATGGTCTAGATCCTGCCAAAGTAATTAACTTATATCAAAAAAGTAGGTTCAAAATTAAAACAAAGGAATTTTAAATGTTAAACTGTAAATGTAAAAGTGCACAGCTGCTTATACTAAGTGGGTAAACTGCTTTGAAATTGGTTCTGAATTGGCTTTGTGTTCATAATGGGACTTGATTATTTCCACATGGTACTTAGCAGGCACATAAAATTCCACTAATATGAAAGAAATGTATTTTAAATGTTGGTTGATGGAGGAAAGAATACTTTTATATTACTAAAACAAAGACAATGCAATTCTATGGCAACTGAAGTATATTATCTCAGAATACTGATTTAAAACTTTGAGTAAGATAGAATAACTTAAAATGATCATTTAATATTAATACGTATCAAGTTGATTAGGATAGAACCCTTTTTGGTTTGTAAGAAACTGATTTAGACTTTTAAATAAACTTGAATTATGTTTGAAACCTTCTGGGAAAAATATTTCCCAGAGATTGCCAAGACTCCTTGATCTAGGCGTCATTTGCTGTCTGGATTAATTTCCAACATTTGGGTCCTTCTGCATTTGCACTGTGGCTTGTCCATCCTCATGTTACTCTGTCCTGTTTGGACTTTGGTGACATAAAAATAAACAACCATTACTCAGCACAGTTTAATTGCTAATAGTGTCAGCCTCTGGAGTCAGTCTAGCTGGGTTCACATCCTGGCTAGGTCTCTTATTAGCTGTGTGACATTGAGCAAATCACTTGACCTTTTGTGAATTTGTTTTATCCTCTTTAAAATACAATACTTCCTACTTCAAAGATTGGAAACCAAAGAAAAGTAATTCAAAATCCCCTTCAACAGGGTCATCCAACTAAAAAAAACTCTTGAGGATTTGCATTGATATGCAATATCGACATGTCCAAGGCCTTCTTCCAGACCACTAGATTCTAGTAATTTGAACCGGCTTCTCCTCTCCCTCAGATCAGCTCTGCTTAGTACAGTGTTTGGCACAAAGCAAACATTCAATAAATGTTAGCCAACATTAGCTGCTCATCTGCTTTCCTTAAAAGCAAAGTCATTTCAACAAACCACCCCTGCGGCCCCAAGACACAGAAGAACAGCATCCAGTCCAAGCCCTCTGGCCCAGGTGGGGAACAGCAATCAGACTCTGCCAGACATATTGCCTTGATAAATGTGTGCCTCCCTCCTTGGACCACATAGTTATAGCTTTTAGAATTAAAGATAGCTCCACTTATGTGCCCCTGTATGCCAGGATATACTTGTCATTTATAACACGATCTCATTGAATCTTTGCTTTTAATATTTGCACTGCTGTAGGAGAACACAAATGTTAATCTCTGATGTTAGTATCTTTAAGGAAAACTAACTTCATTTCCCAAGTTCCTCAACTAATGATACTTTTTTTTTTGTATCACGATTTGATAAGTATGCAGTGATTCAGTATTCAATTATAGTCTTGCTCAGTATTTTTATGAGAGAATTATGACCTTCAAAAAAGTTAGTATGTAAAGTGTGGCAAAAATTTTAACTCATTTTTTAGGCTTTACTTTTTATTGAAATGTGATATACATACCAAGAAGTGCACACATAATAACTAAACAATTTGCTATATTTTCACAAACTGAACACAACCATGTAACCGTTATCCAGATAAGAAAACAAAAGATTATCAACATTGCAGAAATACACTTTGTACTCCCTTCCTGTCACCAACTCCTCCCCAAAGGTAACCATCATCCCGACCTCTGACCTCGCTGGCGTGTTTTCCCTGTATTTGTACTCCGTATGTATATAGAATCACAGAGCAGAAACTCTTTTGCATCTGACTTCTTTCACTTAACATTCTGTTTGTGAAAATTGGCCTCATTGCCATGTATAGTTGTAGATGGCTCATGATCATGACTATGTAGAATTCCATCTTTGAATACACCATATTTATGACTTCTGCTATTGATGGGCAGTTTGAAGATGTTATGAATAGTTTACGTCTTTTGGTGCACATATGTACACACTGCAGTTGAGCATCCACCCGGAGCTCATTGCCAGGACACAGGGTATACATATGTTCTGCTTTAGTAGCTACTGACAAATCATTTTCCAAAGTTATACCTGTAACAATTTACAGCCCACTATCAGTGAATGAGCATTCCATCCACTGTTCTTCCACGTTCTAAACAAAACTTGATATTTTTCATTATTAAAAAATTGTTTGCCATTCTAACTAGTATGTATCAGGGCATCTTTGACTTACTCCTAAGTCAAAGTTCTTAAACCTATTTTTTCTCTGTGGCACAAAGTCTGCAAATTCTATCACACTCTCTGGTGGTGATGCAGAAGGACGATGCACGCAGACTACACTGAGCCACCTGGAGCACAATCTCAGCACAGTTTCACAACCTGAAATATACAAATCTTACCCATGCAAAAAAAAAAAAAAAAAAGCCTGGGAAAGTCACATAGAGCTTCACTCAAAGTCTCTTGAGGAGGAGGTGGTGGGAGAGCTATAGCACACAATACACAGTAGGGTTTCCTAAGGATGCTTTTCCCACTGTCGTGTCAGGTGCCGCCTTCCTCCTCAGGACTCCCTTCTCTTGTTCTCCTCTTTTCCATGCTTGGACTCCTCTCCTCCTTTTATCCCCATTCCTTTCTTTGATCCTTTATGTCCAACTGTTGACTCCCAGGCTCTCTCCCCGTCATTCCTCATCCTGGACATCATTCCTCAAGTCTAAGAGGATGGTCTGGCCAAAAAATAGCCCTTTCTCCCTAGAGAGAGAAAGAAAGGCAGATTGTAAACATTTTAACTGAATTCTTCCTCCCGTTAGTACTTGTGCAGCAGAGGTTTTTGAAATACCAGTGTATGCTGCACTCTTAGCTTCACCTGTCTCCCCTGGTAATCCCTTTCCATGGGTATCTTGACCAGGCAGAGAACAAAACAGCCCAAACCCAAAGGACTTTTTCACTCTTTTGTGAAATACTAAATCCTCAAATGGGATTTTGCTGGGAGTCCTGGAAGAGGACGGGAGAACAGTGTATTTAAGAAGCAGAAATGCTGAGAGAAGGAATTTCTTTCTCATGCTGTGGAAGGAAGCACGAGATCTGAGGACTCTGCAAGTAGCAGGAACTTGGGCTGCGCTCTGTGGCAGTGCTAGAAGGTGGTGCTGGCCACATCTAGTCTAGGTAAGTCTACATAAGAAGACTCTGTGCCAACTGAAAAGGTCCCCCCTCTAGGCAGATGTAGCCCAACAGGCATACAGCTTGATGAGCAGCAGATAGTACCTTTGTCCAGAGGAAAATGGATCAGCCCATGCCAAGGCACAGGGCCTGGCTGCCTCTAGGCCCCCTCATACCCTCAATCTAGCCCTGTGGACAGTGCACAAAATGCACCTCTGTGTCTCTACAGAAATATAGCCAGACATCAGAGGGAAGCCTCTGTAGTGCACCTAGGGAGGAGAGACCCCAAGTGTTGACAACCTCAGCTTTAGCAAAAGCCCAATACCCCCCTTACTATGGAGCAGAGAGCCACGATACTGTAAGGAACCACAGATGTTGAAGTTTAACTGTGATTTGTCAGCTGGGGTCACAATGATCTAGCAACCAGAGACCTTGGTCTTGATCCCATACCATTCGACTTCCTGGATATTGATACAATTCTGGAAGATCAGGGATCCCGAAAGTAATTGAAATTTGGTTTCCTGGCAGCCTGGTGAGGGGGAGTAAGGGTCTGTTTAATTTGATTTAAAGGCAATAAGAACTGGGATGTTTCTTATATACTTGAGTTGATTTGCTACACCTATCATACCTGAATTACAGTTCCTTTTAAAAAATAAACCATTTTTGTTTAGTGAAACTATGAAATTTAACATGCAAATGACAACAAAATGACTTCTGTTTAGGTCTACATACATAGTTTTTTATTTAGTCCATGTAAACATTAGAATGCATTCTTAACTTCGAATGTAATCCTGTACAATTTTATTGACATTGTTCCTAACAAGAGGTTATAGTGCTCATCATATAAAACATGAGGAATTCAAGATTATAATGGGCAAGGGCCTGACATTTCCAAGTATTCACTTGGGTACTAAAACAGATTACTTTTCAATATTGTCTCCTCGTGGCACTGCTTTTCAGATTATTTTCTTTTTTTTTTTTTTTACCTGAAAAGCAGAAATATCTGAAATGTTACTGCTCTATTTACAGTTACTCTGAACTATTTGCAAGCATCTACAACTGAAATGTTTGCTTTTTTAATACACAGTAGTGATTAGTTTTAATGACACTTAAAAGACTAGTACTTGAACATTATATAGCTTACTTTTGTGACAGCCAAATTAATGATTGAAATTGAAAATTAATTTTATAACTCATTGAGAGGAACAAATATCACAGTCAGAGACATCCAAAAATACTTAATAAAAATTAAATGAATATCATTCTCATTTAACCTAAAATAAAGATGATTTTCGAATAGCTTTTCCTTGTGAAAAAAAAGTCCAGATAATAAAACAAATATTTACTTAAAACATGTGACACCTTTTTTTCTTGTAAACTTTTCACAAAAAGGACTGGAAGAAGAATTATTTTATCTTATTAGAGTGAATAAAATCATAATAGTAAGAATGAAAAAAATCTGATATTCAATTATGCCATAGATCTTTAGGTTCCTTTTCTCTCAAGAGTTCATATTTGAACATGGCTTATCTTCACATAGTCCATTTTCTAGAATGGTAAAAGACAAATATGACCATTCCCAATGCTTAAACAAGAAAACTGGAGCACCAAGTTTTAATAAATTCCTCAAGACCATAGTCAACTATTAAATTCTCCATATAAATGTACACTTTAATGCCTCCATGTTTTTCTTTTACCATGGGATGATTTTTCCTTATTCTCTCTGCTTCAAAGTGCTTTTTATACTCTAAGATCAAACTGGAATATTACCCTCTTACATCAAACCCTCCCTAACCTTCAGGCAGAAATAACTGAATAATCATTTTCACCAATTTCATTAGCTTTAATTATGGAATCTTATCCCTTTGAATTTTGAAGGGGTTTTTTAACTGTGTCCCAGTACACGCCAAAACTGTATAGAAAATACACCAAAATTGTTACCTCTGATTGTGGTTGTGAGTTGTACCATGTATAACTTTTCAGTTTTTCTATATTTTCTAAATTTTCTGTAAAGGTCATATAATTTATGATTAGAAAAAGCAAAACAAAACAAATATGACATATTAAGTTTTATGAGCTATAATTTATAGCTGAGAAAAACCAATACTCTAAGACTAAGCCATAAGTAGAGATATCTGAGGATGAATAAAAGGACTTTGGATGAAGGAGGAACAAAAAATCCCCAAAGAAAAATGTTACCACCTTCATATATTATATCTGCATACTATGCCCGTTAGGCAGCTCGGGTTGTCAAATAGACCCTTGGAATACCTCCATCAGTTTCAATAAGGGTAAGACAATAATCCAAATGGACAGATGACTACTGACAAAACTAATCTACCTTCCTTAAATGAAATGAATGGAATAACTTAGAGCCTTCTGGGGAAACATAAGACTCAGTGAAGAGTCAATCTCAAATGGCTGGAGCTCCAGACTAAAGCTTCCTGCTCTCAAATGTGAAGCTGAATCTAAAAACGGCCAACAGTGCCTGCTCATGTGTACTGAGTAGGGGAAAAGCCCAACTGCCACATGAAGAGGCCCCAAAGTACTGTGGCATAAAGAAAAGAAGGCTCCCCTCTCTCTCATAAACTGTCCGGAGGAGAGCGGTCTGGTCTGGGGCAGCTCTGTTCCTTGCAGCCATGTAGGCACCCAGTTTCTTTCCACAGTTTCTTCACCACAAGGCAGGGATTAGAACACTACAGGCCATGGACCAAATCCAGCCTGCCACCTGGGTTTGCACATAACATTTTATCAGAATAAAGCCATGCCCATTTGTTTACATATCATCTTTGGCTGCTTACACGCCATACGGTAGAGACTGAATGGTTACAAAGCTGAAAATATTTACTATTTGGCCCTTTACATGAAGAAAAAGTTTGCCCACCCATGTTCTAAAATATGACCATGCTGAGCACGGTTGGAGGCAGATTTAAGTTCCAGCTTGTGAAAAGAGCACCCAGCCAGCATTACTAGGCCCAAGCTCAGACGCAGCACATATCACATCCCTCACACTCTACCACAGAGGTATAGTCACAAGTCTTCACGTAGTTGTAAGAAGGCTGGGAAATGAGTCTCTGGCTGAACAACCATGTGTCCAGCTATATCTTTACAATGGAACAAAGGGAGGGCAGTCAGTAGCCTCCACCACGTTTTGTGTTTTGTCCATCTGCTTCAACTGACATCATTAAAAGTAGCATATATCCACCTGAGTGTCATGTCATAGGCAAGTGGCTATATTTTTGCCCACACCAGAAATGTACTTTTGCTGCAACCAAATCAATATACTTTCTAGTATTGTCTTGGGAGAACATTGAGGTATGATTTGGCACAAGAAGGAGGCAAGTATAAGAGCTATCGAAAGTGCCAAGCCAACCCAAAGACAGATTGTGTTTTCTTGGAACATGCAGTGTCATAAGGAAGCTGGTTTAAAATGGTATCCGCTCTTCTCAAACGACGTCGTGGTGTCAAAGGGTGGCCTGGTGAGTGTGCCACGTTAAATGTATTTGGAAGCTAATGCCTTCAAAAATGTGCTGTCCAAAATTCTATTTTGTAAAAATATTCTTCAAACACACAAAGTTTGAACCCATTTACAAAGAATTGACCACACACAAAATAAACTGTAAGTCTCCAGTCAGGCTCCATTTAAAAAGAAAAAAGAAAGTGTACGTAAAAGGATCCAATGAGTAGTAACAATTTCCATAGGAGACTTTATAGTGCATTTGCTCTACCACCATAAGAGATTAGAAGTAAAAAGGCATCTAAGCTGATCTTTCTGCTAGGACGATTCCCTGCAGCAAGTTTCACTGCCTTCTTTGATTCAGTTTTAAATGTCTGGAGCAGCATGTTCTCCCCATCCTTCTCCAAAGGCAATTCAACGTCCTATGGGAGATTTTTGCAACAGCCATGGTGTAAAAAGTAATAGAATGAGGAATGAAGAGTTAGAGATTCTGGTCCTCACTCTTCTGCTTCTCAACCACATGGACTTGCATGATTCATTCCATGAATTCACTCAAATTGTGTCGAGGCCTCTCTGTGGGAGAAATAAAGATGACAGAAACTAAGCCCGGCCCTTTAACAGTTTATAATCTAATGCAGGAGTAACTGCAAGAGAAAGAGAAAATACTTTGATGGGTGGCTGGAATCACACCTGTTGTGAGTGATGGTTGAGGAGAGGCAGGCAAACTGTTATGGAAGGTGGATGAGACCTGGAATGCAAAGAGGAAGGAAAAGGTGGAGGTAGGAGAGGAATGACTGGTGGCCAATTTCAGCTAGAATATGTATCAATTCACAGGGGAACAGTGGAAAATCAGGAAAGATAGAATGGAACCAGTCCTGGAAAACTAATGAATTTTGTTTTTTAGTAAGCCAAGTGACTGAAGGTTTCTGAGAAGAGGGATGATTTGATTAAGGAATAGCTTTAGTAGGATTATTTACATGGTGATATTCACATGGTGAATGAATTGGGGATAGGGAGACTACTTAGAATCTCATTAGAAAGCCATGATAACAAGACAGATGTGGAAGAGATTATCAGTAAGGAAGAAATTCAAGGAACTATTTTCCCTGTGTTGAGCATTATCCAGTTGCTTATTTTAGAGATGCCATAATCAAAAAAATGATGAAGCAGAAAATACAATACTTAAGATGACAGATAAATACTTGAAATTGATGTGACAGAAAAATAACAGACTAGAAATGCATTTCCTTCTTAATTTAATGTTTATGAGGATTTTAAACTATTTTGTAAGCTATGAAAGGCTGTGAAAATGAAACTCTGGGAAGGATGTAGGAGCAGGTTCCTCTTATTAAGAAGATAGAGTCGGCCGGGCGCGGTGGCTCACGCCTGTAATCCCAGCACTTTGGAAGGCCGAGGCGGGCGGATCACAAGGTCAGGAGATCGAGACCATGGTGAAACCCCGTCTCTACTAAAAATAGAAAAAAAAAAAAAATTAGCCGGGCGCAGTGGCGGGTGCCTGTAGTCCCAACTACTCGGGAGGCTGAGGCCGGAGAATGGCGTGAACCCGGGAGGCGGAGCTTGCAGTGAGCCGAGATTGCGCCACTGCACTCCAGCCTGGGTGACAGAGCGAGACTCCGTCTCAAAAAAAAAAAAGAAGATAGAGTCATAGGGAAGAAATTACTATCCTCTCTAGGCTTTTCACATTTATGACAAGTTAGATGGGCCTTCTAGGTGCTACTTTGAAAACTTTTAACTAGGAAGACAGTCTGGTGTTTTTTTTTTTTTCTTTTTTTCATGTCATAGAACTATATTTTGCATGCAATAAAATGTACCTATTTTAAGTATATAGTTCAATGAGCTTTGATGACATATACACCCATATAATCATCCCCATAGTTAACCTATAGAATGCTGCTGTCGGCCTTTTCCTTCTTTCCCCAGGCCCCACCACATTCTCTGATAACTCTGCAATCAAACTCCAGCCCCTTCTCAGGCAACTGCTGACCTGATATCCGTCACTATAGATTAGTTTTGTTTGTTCTATAAACTTCATGTAAATGCTGTCATACAACGGGTATTCTTTTGTGTCTGGCTTTTTTTCTTAGAAGGTTTTTGAGCTTCACCAATGCTATTACATATAAAAGTAGTTTATTCTTTTTTACTGGTATGTTGCATGAATATTCTACGAATTGCTTATCCATTCATCTGTAAATGTATATTAGGGGTGTTTTCAGTTGGAAGCTATTATGAATAAAGCTGCTGTGAACATTAGTGTACCTGTCTTGTTGTGGACATAGGGTTCATTCCTCTTGGACATAGATTTTCATATACTTCCATATGATCTAAAACTGAGTCATATGGAAGTATATGTTTTCCTTTGTAAGAAATTGACAACTGTTTTTCAAAGTATTTATAGTATTTTACATTCCCAGGAGCAGTGTATGAGAGTTCCAGTTGCTCCACATCCTTTCCAACACTTATTTTTGTTAGTCTTTTAAATTTTAGCCATTCTAGCAGGTTTGTAGTAATATCTCATCAGGGAAATTTGCACTTCCCTGATGATTAATGATATGTTCATGTCTTTCTTGGCCACTGCATATGTATTTCTGTGAAGGGTATGTTCCAATCCTTCACTCCCTTTTTAAACTTGTCATTTGTCTTGTTTTTGAGTTGTGAGAGTTCTTTACATATGTTAGTATGTTGAATGTAAGTCTATACACACATCTATATATTGAACATATTTCTGAACTCTTTGTTTACTCTATTCCACTGATCTATCTTTATACCAAGACCAAACTGTCTTGATTATGTAGCTTTGAAGTAAAGCTTGAAATCAGAAAATGGAAATCCTCCAAATTTATTTGTCTTTTAAAGGACTATTTTGACAATTGTAGGTCCTTTTTATTTCCACATATCTATTAGAATCAGCTTGTGGGTTCCTACAGAGAAGTCCTCTGGGAGGACTTGCATTGAATCTAAAGATCAATTTGGGGAAAATTGATTTCTTAACAATATGAATTTTCTAGTTCAAGAATATGATATTTTTCCTTTTTATTCGACTTTTAAATTTTCTCTTAACAATCTTTTGTAGTTTTCAATGTACGCATCTTATACATATGTTGTTATATATTTCCCGAAGTATTTCAGACAGCCTGTCTTAGGAGTTAACTATTGAGGAAAGTAATCTCTTTCATTATTTGTCAGTTTTATTAGTTTAATTACCAGAATAACAATTTCTTCAAATTGGTGGTAGTAGAGGAAGGGTTGTAATGGAGGAGGGGTACTTCTCAATTGGAATGATATATATCTAATTGGAGATATAGATATATATCCAATTGGAGATATAGATACACACACACATATATACATATATATATAACCAATTAGAAGATAATTTCCTGACATACTAGAAAAAAATCTGTCTAGATGTAGCCTTACTGAACCCCAGTTTGCAAACATGTCAATACATATGCATACAGAGAAGACTATAAATGAACAAGTCTCCCTGGTGTCAACTATGAAGCTACTTACCAAGATAATTAGGTCCAGCTCTTTTATGGATTACCCACTCTACAAATCTACATATAGTTACCACTTAAAAATTATCAGATTTATCACATTAATGGGCACTACGAAAATGTTTTTCTAGGGCTGGATTTTGTTTAGCATAATTCTCATGCTTTAGTTTGAATCAGCAATTGCATTTGTGCAATTACAGAGTGCTTGTAGGAGGCTTAAAAACTAAGAGTAGAGAAAAAATGTTTTATCAGCAAAATTTTTCCTAGATGTACAAAATTCTCTTGAAAACACTTTTGGGAAATCTAACTACCTAACTGATGTTTTTCTTTCCACACAGAAATATTGATGATAAAGAGGAAACTAACGTTCTGAACCATTAAATATGATATCGTTTATCTCACCAAATCCCATGATGGGTATTTTACAGATGGTTCTTAATTTTAAAAGTAGATTACCCAAGATTCCTAGAATGATTATATTATAAATATAATAATAACATTAACTTATATAATGTTTCTTCCATTTGTGGTCTCAGTCTTTTCTCATATGAATCAAATTAGATAAAGATTCAGTGTTATTTAATCAGGAAAAAACTCTAAACAAAAGTCAAAGAGCAATCTAAAATATTAAATAGAGATATGGCTCTGTGTCTTTTCTTTCCTTCCTTTCTTTTTTCCCTCCTTACTCTTCTCTTTTTGATTTTGGGCTTTCAAAGAACACTCAAACCACAAATATTCAAGAAATATTAATAACAGTCATATATTATCCAGTCTGTGTCAGGAATAAACATTCCAATTTTATAATCTTCAGGCCTCTGCCAGGTATTATTATTTCCACTTGACAAAGAAACTGAAGATCATAGAGTGTCACTTGCCTTTCCCAAAGTCACATGGCCAAATCTCAAAGAGAAAATTCAAATTACAGGGCCAAATCTCTCTTCGTCATACAATGCCTCCCACATTGCCCATGACTTTCCAGAAGCTTGGAGTCTAAATGATGTGGCTGCTGTTAGTAACAACTTCAAGACTGAAGGCTATTGGGCTGTTGGCTCCACCATGGGCACCACTAGGTTTAAACTCAAACAGCCAGATGAGACCACTTGAACCTTGGCAGTTACCAGTTCAGAAAAGCAGCCTAACCCAGCCACTCCACAGTTGCAATTTGAGAGCATCTAGAGAACACCACATACATCTTTTTACCTGGTCTCTTCTGCCACAGATGAAACCTCCTCAATGCCCCCAAGAAGCCATCTTGGGCAGGAAAAAGAGAGGTGGGTATAAAATTTGGATGACTAGTAATTTACCAAAAAAAATAGAGTCATTCCAAAGAGGCTGTTATATTGGCCCTGATTTGAATTTCTAATAGTCTGGATGTTTAAACTAAAAGGAGAAATATAAACATGAAGTGATAGTAGTTCCCACTGGCAAAGGGAAGATGTCCCTAAGCGTCCGCAGGGTGAGGCTCTGAGGATCAGAGAAACTACTAAGAACAGACACTGCATTTCTTGACCTATCTGAGTTTGGTGTGAATGATCTTGTGACCTCATTACAGTTTTTATAATTTGAATTCATCACCATAAGCTAAAAGAGGATAAACAAAATGAGGAACCACCCCTTTCACAAAGTCTTTTAGGTGCAAGTGTTTTCCAGCCTGCAAAACACTCAAGCTCAGGAAGGTTAACGGAATTTGAGTGATCATTTACTTGCATCGACTAGAACATCCCTAGGGTTTCTATTTAAGAAAACCTTCAAATAAGTGAGCTTTTAGTTTCAATTTGGTTGTCAACATGCAGAAAAAAGGAAAGCTGAAATCAAAGTTACAATACAATCTGAAAATTAAACATTAAGGGAAAAGCCATACCTTGAAGAGTAGCCTTTGCTGTCAATCAGAATTTCTGTCTAAATTGTAAAAACGGAGGGGGGAAGAATCAGCTTTGCTGTGAGCTGCCAAGGGAATTGTCTTTACTCTGCCAGATGCTCCAGATGGTTTTCTTACAGAGAGACTTCGTTTCGTGCTCACACTTGTTTATTTCCATGCATCTAACTCTCAGTCAGGCAGTGAAACAGGTACTTCATTGATCCACTAAATATGATTGTAAAATTACTTCATTATTTAAAATTGCAAGCCAAGCAGGAAAAGTGGGACCATGTACTTCCCTTCCTTTCTTTTAACCTCGAATTTGAACCTGCTTTTAAATCAGTTTAAAACTAATTAATGATCCTTGTTGCTAAGTGACTCGAGAAACCAGGGAGGAACTATGATCTGACTTTGTAAAACAAAACATTAAATACTTATGAAACCTTTCCATATAAATCTCTGTACTACCACACAAATAATTCACTTTGGAGGCTATTTGTCTTGAAGAAATCTTATCTCAAAAAGGGGTCATAAGTAGCTGCCTGTAGACTTATATATCTGCTCGTATATTTATAAGCAGCTGTATATTTACTTCAAGATATTACTTGTTTTAAGATATTACTGCTGAATATTTTTTTTTTAATTCAGTGACTGTTTATTGAGTGTTTATTATGGACCCTGTTAGGCACCTAAGATACAAAGAAACACCATGGCATTTTGTGAAGGCTGCATGCTTTCTGGTGGCAGAGGGAAGAATTTGGAGTTTCTTGCAATAGATAAACATCTGTGAAGGCACTGGAGGTGATGATGAAGTGAGGATTGGAGACAAATTCAAGGAATAGCATTGACCGAATTTGTATCAAATTACATGTATTGATGAATGAAAAGCCAGGAATAGCTCCCTGGCTCTCAGTTTGGGGAACAGGCTATGTCATTCAATGAGATTAGAAATGTCAGGGTTACAGCAGTACAGCAGGCTCCACATTATCCCAGAGATGAGATCTGGAAGAGCTACTATGTACAGTAAGGCATGCTGTCAGACATGATTATATCCAAAGACCAGTTTTCAGAGACCCAGTAAGGTTTGTTTCCCAAATGGAAGCATTTGGACCTACTTCAGAACCTACCAAACATAAGCACTGGCCAGGTAGCAAACACGTTAAGTGGTGAGTAAGCCTCTTTCATGAAGAGGACTCTGGTCTTAGGTTAGTACCGCAGCACAGGTCAGCCCACTGTCTGGGCTGATGCTCTTGAATGCATTCTATTAAGAGGTGTTCACTGAGTTAAAAAGAACCACACATAGCAAAGCCACTGAAAAGAGTCACATAGCTTGGGTTCCCTCAAACTCTTGCATCTACAGCTTTTAGAGGAGCAGAGTTATGACACCTGTCCATCCCTCACCTTCATTATCTGCAAAATTAGGATCCACACTCACTGCCAACTATACAAGTCTATAATTTCCCTTCTCATTTCTGGACATCGAAACAGATAAAATGAGGAGAAATTAGTTGAATGCCATATATATATATATATATATATTTTTTTTTTTTTTTTTTGACGGAGTCTCTCTCTGTCACCCAGGCTGGAGTACAATGGCACGATCTTGGCTCACTGCGACCTCTGCCTCCCAGGCTCAAGCGATTTTCCTGCCTCCGCCTCCCGAGTGGCTGGGATTACAGGCGCACGCCACCATGCCCAGCTAACTTTTGTATTTTTAGTAGAGACGGAGTTTCCCCATGTTGACCAGGCTTGTCTCAAACTCCTGACCTCAGGTGATCCACCCACCTCAGCCTACCAAAGTGCTGGGATTACAGGCGTGAGCCACCATACCCGGCCTAGATTTTTGTTTTTCAAAGAAAATAAAAATGTTCAATTTCTATTGAAAACAATGAAAATTTCATTTCTTCTGTATAGTACAGGGGTGGTGCTTTGAGGGGATAAACAGCTGAACAAGACAATGACCCAAGACTTCCAGTGGCCTCATTTTAATGTCACAGTACGAAAATATCTATAATTTTGAATTTTGAAAGACGAATGTTTCTTTAGCACAAAATTCTTCATTCTTCTAACTCCAGTTGTAAGAAAATAATGGCAATTAGGCCACCATGTTCATAGAATTAATTGCATACACATTTGTAAATAGTGTTAACTTTAAGTGGCCTCCCAATAAGATATGAATTACATATCTATTTGGAGGATTGGAAATTAAAGTTTCCAGCTTTCAATAAGAATCAAACTGATAGTGTACTAAAAATAAAATAAGGTCATCTGATTGAAAGGCTTCACGTCTGTCTCACACTCCAGCTCTTTCCTTGGATGAGAAGAAACCATTTCAAAAAATTATTAAGGGAGCAACAAAGGGCTGTTGTACATCCATTACATTCACAGTGAGGGAAATTTTCTGTCCTGTCAGTATCAGTGTGTCTAATATAAAATCATTAATTCCATACCTGCTAGCTTTTTTAGTAAAACTATATTAAAATTAAAAGTAAAACTTACAGTATTTGTTTCGACCTATAAACCTGGTTAACATCCATTTGATTAGACTGATTTTCATTAAAATAAATGCTACACAAGACCTGTCATAACTAAGCATCTTGTTGTTGTTGTTTGTTTGTTTGTTTGTTTTGTTTTTCTAGAGCCCCAGCAGCTACTATTAATGAGTGTCTGGAATATGTTCCTGGCATTTCACCTACACTCTCTCCAGTCCTTCCAAGAAATTCACAAAGCAGGTATTCTTACCAACAAGAGACCAGACACCCTGAGAATTTACACTCCTTCCCCAAGACCACACAGTCAATTATAATTGATGATGTTGCCACTTGTACCAAAGTCCATCTGGCTTCAAAGCCTGCTCTCTCCCCATTCAACAAAATGTCTCTCTGCCCTTACTTTTTTTCCCTTCAGGGCTTTTTCTTGAACTTCTCTTCCTCACAACAGTTAAATCATTCATTTAAAGATGTCAGACAACCTCAGTGTTCTAAGGTGAGTTGTCAGATCTCATTTGGTTCACCTTGTCTACCATTTATCCTTTGTTTATTCATTCTTCTTGTAACCTCTTTCTTTTCCAAAGCTGAGAGCAGACAAAGCTAGATATTTCAATAATAACAAAAATATATACCATTTGAGGAGAAAATATTTGTATATTCTTTGGTAGTGAATACGCAATAGTTGTAAAAACAGAAGAATGTTAATTACTGTAGCAAAATTAATAAACCCAGTTTTCCTGAATAGTTGAATCCATGCTTACTCTCAAATCTGTCTCTTTAGTGTCCTATTTTAAAATGCTCTTCCAATTAATCCTACATATTCATGGAGATAATTTTAAGGGCAGGGTAATCTTTACTTGTTCCCCATATTAGTCTGACAACTCATTCAGTCAAGTTGCCAAAGCCTAAAATCACCCACAACAAGCCAAACTGCCTGTCATCATTTTTATCCAGGCTGGGATTTCCCCTCATGCCGGAAATACCAGCTTGTCTGTTTTGCATCCACTTTAGGATTAAAATAAGGAAAATGTTATGAATCTTTTCCCAGAATCTCTCCCGTATTAAAATTTACATTCTTGCAGAAGTGCAGGCTCAGTCCTGCATTTATTACTATCCTGAGAATCTTCGTTTTCTTTCACTTTTTCAATACCTTCAGACATTCAATCTGTGGGGAAAAGAAAATCGTATTTTCTGTTACCAGAATGTATTCATTCTTCCCTTATGAAAATGACTGCATGTGTGCACTTCTCTCTCTACTAAACCATTCATACAAAAGGCTGAAGTTAAAATCATGCTCATTCACCACTGAGGCTATTATTTGCTATCAGTTTCTCAGTTATGCACAATCTAACTTCACTCTCTTACTACAACTTATTCTTAGTTCTTTCATCCTCTCTCCCTGCTTATATAGAATGCAGCCAAGCTCAAATGTTATGCTTCTCCTCATTTTTGTCTACATTGTCCTGTGAGTCTTAGAGTAACCTCTTCACTTTCATCTTGCAATTTCAATTTTTCTTAATCAAAACTTGACTACTTAAATATTAGCCCACCTAAGTGAAAAACATCTTTCACCTTCATTAGCTATTCATATTCCTTCATCTGTAAGAAAAATATTTTTAAAACTGCATTACACAAAGAGATAACAATCAATATCCAAGTATTTATATATGTGATCCGTTCTGTAGAATCTGACAATAAAAATAACTTCATATATACATATGATTCACCCTTCACAATATTTATTTTTTAGAATAAAAGAAAATAATGTTAGTCTTATATGTTAATCATAAAAAATACATGTTTAATGACAGGAAAACAGCAAGTCACTTTTTCTAGTTCTTTAAAAATATTTTAATCGTGCAAAATCACCATAATGTACTCTAGCACAATGCTAAAATGTTAACTAAGATGTAGTGGCTTTTATTAGTTTTACAGGATGTATATTTGGCAATAGTTATTAAAAATAATTACTCAAAAGGAACTCTAACTCTATTATTTTAGAAACAATATTTTAAAATACAGCAGTAAGCAACAGAAACTATTGCTCTTTATACATTTTTGGCATAACACTGCCATACGGTTACAGAATTATAAAATAAGTATTTTATAGTACCATACAGATCCAGAAACTGGTTACAACTTCTACCACATACACATGGTATTGGTACTAACAAACATGCACGGCATTCTGTAATTCATACTGCAGTTGAATACAGAGCACAGAGAAGGCCCAGTGGCCACTGGAGAATCAGAGCTTATAAGTAAAACACACGTCTATGTAACAATCGTAGCCATTTTCCTGAAATATTTAAAACACAAGAGACATAATAGTTTCCAAAATGATATAATCTGCCGTCCTTCTTCTTAGATAATACTAAAAAAGAAAGATTACCTTACTTAGGAAACAACTTAAAGCCCTTTTTAAAAACAGGAGGAAAATGCTTGTCAAAGGACCTAACATTTTGCTCTCATTTGTTTCTCACAATTATAATGCCACACAATACGCTGTCAACTCTTGACAGTGTGGGAGTTACTTCACTCACAAACCACCTACCACTAGTCTTTCTCTTATCTGCAGCCAGTCCATCAATTTAACTTGTAAAATTACCAACTGTTGCTACACACAGGCAAAGGAATTAAACTTGGAGCTGATCATTTAATTACATCTATCAGTCTACTGGAGGGCTTCAAAGCAGAGTAGGTGGAATTCATGGTTCAAATCAGAGTATTAATGGGATCTGTTTGCACACCAATACCTGATCTCCTTGGCACAAATACAGAGCTGATTCTTAAAGCATGTCCCCACAATAAAGCTTTTCTTAATCATTCGTCACCTGCTTCCAATAATTCTGGCACTTACACAAACTTATCAAGGGTTATGTCTTTATTTCTGTAGTGAGTTTCCTGTTGCTGTTTCTAGACTTTTATTTCATTTGTGTTTTATTTTTCTTCACATGAAACAAAATCTGTTAGCACTGGAAAAAAATGTTCATTTGACTAATGAGTGCAGAACGTAAATGTTTCTTAGTACCAAAACTTATTATCTATCTAATTTCTCTAGTTAATGTAAATTGTTACACAAATTATAATTTAAAAAGTAAAACTATGACAAACCCTAAAGCTTAAATATTTTTAGAAAAAAAGGTATTTTAGCACAGTAAGTGACCATTACTGCCTTT
Organism: Macaca nemestrina; assembly: GCF_043159975.1. Classification (NCBI taxonomy): domain Eukaryota; kingdom Metazoa; phylum Chordata; class Mammalia; order Primates; family Cercopithecidae; genus Macaca; species Macaca nemestrina. The sequence goes on from NC_092129.1 coordinate 114,760,058, forward strand.
TCTCTGAATCATTTTATAAGATTTTATATTAATATACACCTATGAATGAACAACTTCCCTCATTTTTTAAATTAAATAAATAAGGGTGACGGAAAAAACTCATATTTCAATGTTTCCCAAGATCGTTAAGATATGACTACAATTTACTAGTGCCCAACTGCTCACAATTTTCTAAATAACTACAAAATAAATTATAGCAGGTATTTTATGAGAACTGATATCCACCAAAATTGTGTATGGAGTCCATGATGGCCCATCCTCCCCAGAAGTCAGAGCTCACAGTGCCCAACACCCTCATTATCCAGGGCAGAATCTGAGGACCCATCCTGCCAGTGGAGAAGGGTGGAGCCCAGCACTGGCATCACTTTCCTGAGACACCCACACTGATTCTTGTCCCTTCTCCCTCTCTGAACTCTACTTCCAGCCAGTTTGGGTCATAACACAAAACATTTCATTGTATTCTCTACATGAAAACTTTAATTCAGGAAAATAAACATATTAAGAGGTTATTTCCCTCAAATAACTGAAACAATAAACTTCAAAACAGAATAAGAAAAAAAAATGACAAAGAACACTCTCTGTAATCTAGGAAAAATGCAAAAACAGTGCTTTTTACATGATTCTAATGAGACTACAGCATAAAAGTTTTTCAAATTAGTTTCAGATTTCTCCAACTGCCTACTGGAATTAAACTTTTAATAATTTCTCTAATATAATTCTATTTCTGCATCTGTCTACATCTAAGAAGAAGCAAAACATAAATATTACTTTAGTAACTAAGGAATGTTTAAAATGAAAATTGGGCTATGTAGCTAAACTACCAAAAGCATAAATAAATGTAACAGACAGTATAGTTAGTCTTTCTTACTCTAAACACTTTTTGTCAAATATAACACATTGTTGAATATCATGATGAGGACACTTCTTTATGAACCGATGCTATCATCCCAAACAGCAACTTCTCCAAAATGATAAAGCACCAACTAAATTTCATTAAAAGAACTGATATTCATGGTTTAGAAAGTTCCCAATGATGAGATTTTATAATGGAGTAAAAATGTAAACTTCTGAATGAATACCATTTACATTTGTTAAGGCACATCTGGATACCTCCAGACAGTTGTATTTATAGCTATATTATTATTAATTTCAATAGTAAGGGATATCTAAAAACACATTCTGTCCCTGAACACAATCTGCTGGGTGGGTTGGATAACTAGTACTCACTGTCACCCAAGAGATTACCCACACAAATCTTTTCCTGTAATAAACAGTACAAAACTAAAAGAGAAGCCAGCAAATGTACACTCCTAATTTTCTAGATCCTACATTGACCCAGGCCATTTTTCTCTACAACTTCACCTACATTTAATGATTCTAGCGTGTCTAAATACAGTCTACCTTATACTCAACACATATACCCCAAATGAGAGAGGGGAATTTCCTAAGTGGAAAACAAAATAGAAATCTTCAGAAACATTCCTACAACAGAGGATCGCCACTCACCCCAAACAGACCTTAAAGACATGTAGATGTAGTTACAATCAAGCAAGATCAAGAATATCCTTTATATCTTAGATTAGAAAACAAAGCTTTAGAAGAGCCTCAATTATAGTTTTAAAAATGCTTGATTACTCAGTATGGATGAATACTCAGCCATAACTCTATTATAAACTTGAAAATGTAATATTCAAACAATTACCCAAATATTCTCCCCTGACTTGGTTAAACCAATTTTTGACCACTCAATGTTGAGGTTCATTTACTACTCTGATTTTTCAAAGACTAACTCAGATGTAACACTGTACTGTTTTTCCTTTCCACCACATCATACTTTCACTCAGATTAAAGTATAAAAGCTAGAAGCAGGATAGGTAATTTTATATGACAAAATATGAAACAATGACTATGACAGGCATTATGGCATTTTCATATGTTTATATTTTTAATACTTAGCAAAAAAATACTTAGAACTTCTCTAGTAACTCCTGAGTTATAGATTTTATTTTCTCATTGACGCTGGAAAAAAAGTAGTCCCAAAACCTAAATTCAAAATAAAACTATACAACATAATTTTTGAGTTGACAACCAGACTTGATTTAGAGAAAGTAAACATATTTTCAACTCTATCATTAATCTTTTGAATTTCTCATGAGATCGAGCATGAAAATGTATAATGGTACAATTATAAACTCATGTTATAAACTCTTTCTCTACTGTACAGAAATATATCTTATAACTATATGTCACTTTACAGTATTTCAAAATAGTTTCACATAATCTCCTTTGATATATGAAAGCACAAAATATTAGAAATGTTCTAGACTAATCAAGCGATATAACATCTATTTGCCATGAAATGCAAGTTAGTATTTTATCAATAGCCAATATTTAGTATCCTTGTACTCCACAGTACAACAACAATAAAGACTATAGATTTGTAAAGATCTAGTAATATTTTTAGCTATTTGGTCATGCTTCACTGCATTTTTTGTAACAACTTCTCAATGAATTTCTGCAAGCATGTCGTAGTTTTTAAAAATACAAAACATAGGAGTCAAACCCAGAGAACTGTTTCATATATAATACACACATAAATACATATCTATAGATCTTATTTAAAAAACTAATATACAAAGCATTAATAGAAAAAATTCTAGACACTCAATGTTTTTCTCCAAAAGGAATGATATCCTTTTACTTGTTCTCCACTGAATGATTATCTAAGTTATTTAGGGATTAAATGTAAGAAACATACTATTCTATGTGAATATGCATTTAAAAACACCATAGTGGGAAAAGGCCACTATTTAAGATGGATGCCAGGAAGTTTTCCCCTTGAGACTAAATATTCTCAAATTTAATGCTACAATCTAATCAAAATCCCTAAGTAGGAATAGTATTCTAAAAATTAAATTGCTAAATGAAATGTTTTTACTCATAAGGGCTCTAATATACTATAATTTCTAAGTAATTCAGATTATATTCATTGATTTTAGTATCTGGTAACTTTATTAATATCATAATATCTGGTCACAGTATTTTAATATTATGCATTTAGAAAGTGGTCTGAACACTTTATCATATATATAAAATTGGTAAGTTATTTTGAATTAAATTGTGTTTCTACAATTCAGCCTAATTTGACAATCGCTTCTCATCCTCTAAACCCTGTAGAACTATTTACTGAGCTCTATGGAAACATAGCTACAAGCACCACATAAGAGTGTCCATGTTTTTCTTGCATGTAAAATAGAAATTGAAATGCAAAAGCTGACTGCCAAATCCCAATACTCACAGAACACTAGGAAAACAAAAACTGGCATATTATGGGAACTAAAAATAGAAAGTGTTCCATACTATACTTATTGGAATAGAACGTACAACAAAGGTGCTACTGAGATTCATATAAAAAATTAGAGGTAAGCAACTGGCATGTTTCATGTAAACTTCAAAGCAGTAAAATCATATTTCTAGAGGCATACTGTAAGTGTGATTATTTTCAAGATATCCATTGCAGAAAATGTAGATCAATAGAGGCAACAGAAGATGACATGTGATATGAAGTAGGACATATTACAAATTCCCTGGGGGAATAAAATGAATAGAACTTTTCTTAAAAGCCTAACAAAAAAGTTAATTCATTCCTAAATGAAATAAAGTATAAATGTTTCATCTATTCATTGCTTTAACCATATTTGTATGTATGCTTTGAAGTTCTTATCACAGTGTCTTTTGATTTATAATAATAATTAGTAATAATATAGAAAACAAAACTGTTCTTAACCAGTGCTATGTAACATAATAAGTGCTTACTAGAGTTGCATATATGAACTTTTAAATTTGTTCTCAATTTTGAAGTTTGATAACTTAGAGATGCACAAAACTATACTTTTTTAAAAAGACACATTTGGGCTAAACAACATTACTAATTTCATAATCCACAGAACACTGACATATTCATGGTTTAAGGGACTACTGTCCTGTTCACAGTGCAAGAGGCATGCCTTTTAAAAATGAATAATTTCTTATTTTTTAATTATTCAGTCATTTACATTCAGAATCAACCATCAAATTTATATGGAACAGCCACAGAGAGCAAAGTTCTTATCTTGAACTTTTCAATCAACATGTGTTTTTAAGCACTTAATACTGAAAACAGTGTTATTAATTTAAACAAAGCAAAATCTTGAAGTCATACAATTAGAAGTCCCACTCTGTTCCATGTAGATTTCAATATAGATCATCCTAATGTACACAGTGGTCCCTTGATATCTGTAGGGGGTTGGTTCCAGGACCCTCTGCAGTTACCAAAATCTAGAAATGCTCATGTCCCTTATGTAAAATACTTTAAATCATCTCTAGATTACTTACAATACCTAATACATACAATATAAATGCTATGTCAATAGTTGTTATACTGTATTGTTTAGGGAATAATGACAAATAAAAGGACTGCACATATTTAGTAGAGATGTGACCATCCATTTTTTCCAACAAATATTTTCAATCTGCGGTTGGTTGAATCCACAGACGCTGGACCCCTGAATATGGAGGGCCAACTACACTAGAAACACACATGCTAGCTGAGAAAGATGGTGGCTTAAGGGCATGGAAAGAGGCAAGGAGGTGAGGACAGCAGGACTGACAGATAAGCTGGGGAGGTCACAGTTCCACAAGGACATCCATTTCACTTACCAGAATCTACAAATAAACACGTTGAGGTTGAGGTACTGGAATCAAAGAATCCAAATTAGTTTCTGAATACATTGGAAAAGATCAAACACTTACTTTTAAAAAAAAAAAAAAAATCAGCCGGGCGCGGTGGCTCATGCCTGTAATCCCAGCACTTTGAGAGGCTGAGGCGGGCAGATCACAAGGTCAGGAGTTCGAGACCAGCCTGACCAACATGGTGAAACCCCATCTCTACTTAAAAATACAAAAATTAGCCGGGCGTGGTACCACATACCTGTAATCCCAGCTACTTAGGAGGCTGAGGCAAGAGAATCGTTTGAACCCGGGAAGCAGAGGTTGCAGTGAGCCAAGATCATGCCACTGCACTCCAGCCTGGGCAACAGAGCGAGACTCCATCTCAAAATAAAATAAAATAAAATAAAGTAAAATAAATCCATAAATCAGGTAAAGGTATAGCAATCCAATGAAATTATCCTCTTTATTTCCTTCATGTAGACTATAATGTCTCAAAAGAATGTATTTTGCATACCAAATACTACATGGTAATTTCTAGATACTCTGCAAATATTTTCAAAGTAATTATTATACACAAAATTTGAAAATTCACATCCTAAAAGCATTGCAGAATACATTCATTTATGGGGTCTTATCTTAAATCTCCTTATTAGTTATTCACTTCATTGTCATCCAAAATAAAAAAACAAACAACAAAATGCTTATGACAGAAATCACAAACAGATGGCTAAAATTTGAAATTGACCTCGTCTCTGTTCTTTAGGATAAATGATACAGTAGTTTTTTCCTCTCTAACCTAAACTGGCCTATGGGTTTTCTGATAATTCACTGTGCTAGTACAACATCATGGCAATTTGTATTTCCAGGATTTTCACTGTCTTGGTTATGATTTTCACCGTCTTCATTATTTTCAGGAGATACACTCTCCTTTTTTTCTGTGGGATTAGTACCTGTTTTCTCGGATTGAGAATTCACATTCTCAGCATTACTGTCCTTCTCTGTATTTCTTGGCTTGGCAGCTTCATTGCTGGGCTCTGGGCTGGGCCTGTCTGTCTCTTCCACAGGCTCTTTTGGTGCCACTTTTTTTTCTTCAGCTGTTTTGCTATTTAAATGAACAGCTGAGGAGGAATTTTTGGAGTCCTTGGCTTTTTTGTGCATAGAAGTTTGACTGTTATGACTGGAGGCGAGAGGGGAAGACATTTTCTGGGCTTTGCTTCCCTCCGACTGTTCTTTTCGAGGCGGTCCCCAGATAAAGTTCTCTGAAGGCGTGTAGTGTTTCTGGGCGAACCGCAGGAGCTTTCTCCTTTCTCTTCTGTCTCTAATTGTATAAACAAAATACTCTAGAGCACTCTGCTTAATATTGGGAATAGTATTCTCCACAAGAGCTTCATGAAGAATAAATTTTACAAGAGGAGATTTAAAACTTTCATATCCAAGCTCACCAAGGCTTTTAAGAATACGAGTGATTCTTAAATAGTTGTGCTGGGACCTGGAAGAGAGGATTGAACAAAATGAGTGGGGGAAATCAGGTGCAGGAAGGCAGGAGAATGAAAACTATTGGGAAAATATTTTTTATGGAAATGTAAGCCGTGGAAATATGCCGTGTAATGACTTTTTAACGCTATATTTGATACCATTAAGAATAATCCAGAGGGTATTAAATCCTTAGGCCACAATGTAATGTCAATCTATGTGAAAGTCAAATTTATAAAATAAACTTCCCTTGTCTGTTGAGTTCTTCACATTAGAAAAATATTTAGATTTAAATGTATTACCACTGTTGAATTGTTTATTACTGAAAATACACTGAAGATGAATTTTCTAACAGAGCATTTATTTGCACCAACATCAATGTACTGTACTCATCACAGGTAACCGTTGCTAAACATAAACACATTAGCTAACAGCTGACTGGTGCAATTTATAGTGCCAGCTGATCAGCAAAATCCACCACATAAGCCAACTCGTAAGGATGGTGGCAAAAACCACTCTGCTTTGCTAGAACAGTTCTGACAAAGGATACAAAACTGACTTATTTAGCAGAGCACAGTTTAACAGTTAAGAGCATGGGCTTTGGAGTCAGACCTGAGTTCACACCCTGGCTCTGTAACTTACCAGCTAAGTGCAACTATGTTTCTCTATGTCTCAATATCCTTATCTGTAAAATGGGGAAAAGTGCCCACTACTTACTGGACTGTTGTAAGAATCAAATGAGATGATACACATGCTCGGTACATAGAACTCAGTAAGTACTAGATACTATTTAAAACTATTAGTATTATAATTTAAAGATATGAGATTAAGGACCACAATATTTGTACCTATCCCAACTTAACCTAATTTTCTTCAATCTCTGGTCAGTCTCTCCTCCTCTTTCCCTATCTGATGATTTTAAATCTTATTTCTAATGGCCTTGATTCCAAGGGTACATTTTCCCCCAGATTACACTAACATCTTTCCTCTCTATCACAAAACTAATGCCATTACTGGATGAATGTTTGCCAAATCTATTTTGTCACAATTCATAATGTAACTCCCCAAACTCACTCAGCTCAATCTTTGCTTTATTACACATGCCTTGTCAAATTCTAAAAGAATCATCAGCCACATGTATTAATCATAGGTGTTGTCAACAGCCCAGGTATTTATTTACCCAATATTGCCACATAACCATAGCCATCACTTATTTCTAACTTCCTAAAGCCTGTTTTATACCTCATACACGGAACTTTCTGCAAACATTATATATACCTGTCCTAGCTTCCAAAAATGCTTAAAGATTTTATTTTGAAATAATTAGCAAATTACTTGGGAAGCAGGGATAAAGATGTTGATGAATTAAGGGATGGCAGGGTATGGTTCCATGGCCTTATGTTTCAATGAGAACATTTCTTTGCACGAAACAAAAACCTTAATGTTTCAGACTAACCAAACACTGGAAAAGCTCAGCCCAACAGTTGATCATCTTCATCTTTCTGGATGTTTACTAAAAAATTATTGTCTTAACATTCAACTCTGAAGCCCAGAGGGTAAAATGCAGCACAGATGTCTCAGTTTTATACATCTGTATTTTTAAATAGGAAGTAACACACTTGAGACAATACAAATTTGGGTACAGTTAAGACAATGTGTCACTAACAGCAGGAGCAACTTAGTTGTTACATTCCTGTGGAGTTTGCATACTCTAAATACTTAGTGACAAAACCTTGGGCAATTCTGCTTCATATGTCTGTGAGAAAAAGATGTATAGAAAGGTGGAAGAATTTGTTTTTTAAAAAAGAGGAACTCTATGACTAAAGAAAATTTACTATATTTGCAACCAGCTCAATTTTATATAGCCAATCCTAGATGAATGCTGAAGTTAAAATTTCTGTACACATTTACTATATCTCTATATTCTCCAATTAAAAATATTTATATAAAAGTATAAAAGGACAAAAACTTGGGTTAAAAAATGATGAGGATCCTAGAACAAAACTACAAAATATAGCAGTTGGGTGTTTCAGTATGACTTGTAATAAATGTCATAGTGAAAGACTAAATGGTATAGAAGAGACTGGCTAAAATCCTTATAGTGTATAAACCATCTTAGGATTACACAATAGGCAAAAGAAAGAAGCTGAGGTTCCAGACAGAAGTTAAGGGTAGCAAATAGTGTTGAAATTGCAGAAAGACTAGGGAGGTAAAGAGAGAAGACATACAAGGTGAGAACTAGGAAACAGAAAATAAAAGTTAAAAGGCACCCCAGAGTCTAAATATGACTCAGTAATCCAAGTTGATTACAAACAAAATTGAAAACACAGTCTAGTGGTTGGTCCATATATTTGTACTCTCATGTTTGAAAATATTTTGCCTCTTTTGAGGTCAGTTGTTCACTCAATGTTATTTCATTTCACCTTGATTCAATATTTTCCTCTGCTTAGCTACTATAAATATATTGAGTTCCCTGCCTACTCTACTCAAGATGCTATACACATTAAAATACAAATAAGTTATGACATTTAACAATAAGTCAGAAAAGGACCCAATTGAAGAAGAAAATAGAATAGACGTTTTCATAGAATCCTCTATCATTTGTTCAAATCTAGTCAGTAAAGATGTTTTGCAACTAAACTAGAGAAGAAACAGCATGTTTTCTGGCAGATTCTCAGTTAATTCACAGCTTGAAAAGCTCTATGCTGACAATAGGTGGCAGAAAGAAAGGATGGGGCACAGGAGTGAGAAGTGACTTAGCTCAGGCTCCCTTCCCCTGCCTCAACCCTGGAAATTGTTTAATTAAAGCCTTAAAAAGAGACTCTGTTTCCACGTATAAATCAGAGGATATGACAACAAAACTCCAAGGAGGATTTAAGCTGAAGACCATATTTTATTCATCATTTATTCATTCAATAAAAATTGACTAAGCAAGATTGCTATTCCAACCAAAAATAACAAGTTTGAGGTGAGTCTCTAAAATGGTAGTCGTTATGTACATGAAAAATGAGGTATTATCAAATCCTTTCAAAAGATTTACTTTTACTTTTGCTGTCTTTCATGTCAATAGGCTGCTTGCATGTAGTTCTTTCACAGTGTAACATAAGTATTTAGAAACTTTGTCCAGAGCTAGCCACCTGCATTGCTTAGGTACAGGTATATATACTTATGCTTTAAGTGCCCTATATAAGTCAAATTTAACTTCAGTTATAAGTTAATGGGTCTTCTAGTCAGGAACATAAAGCTTTATGTCCATATCTTTAGTGTTTTAGTACAAACTACCATTTTAATATCATTGATTATAAGTAATAAAGTAAAAAGAAGGCTTAACATTAATATTTATACCCATCTTACCAAAGCAAGATGAAAGTTCTATAAAAACACACAAAAAATAGTTAACTGGTGCACAAAACTCAGACTGCTGTGGCCAAATGAAAATTGCTTAGGTTAGTTTTAACTTTTTTGCTCTTAGTACTTGCTTAGTTTAGCTAATTATAATATGCTTAGAAGTACTTTAAAGCTGGTGGCTGTATAGGCCAGCATTCATAAATAATTCAACTATGATTAGTTTAAATGTAACTATAATTTGTTAAAATTTAACTATAATTAAAAAAGAAAAAAGTTTGCATATGAAGAAATATTAAGAAAAATACACTTTGGTTATGAGTATTAACAAAAGTTATAAACATCCAACCAAATGAATACAGCAAAACAATTCCAAATAAACTATGTTAAAATGTTCTTCATAAGTTTTGGGACTTATTACCCAAAAATGAGGTTTTGTTTTTTACCTTAATAGTGAAGACAAGTGTAATTTTCTCTCTGTTTTAGTAAAAAGTATGGACCCATCTCATTCTTATAAAATGATTTTTATCCATCATAGGCTTAATTCATGAATTTAAGAAGGCATCACGCTTAGAAACAGATTATAGCCTACAGCTATAATCTGTTATAAACAGATTATAGCCTACAGCTATAATCTTGTAGCTTACAGCCTACAAGAAGGGATACACAGAATTGTACACGAGCAGTAACAATAAACTCCGAGAAATGTGGCATACGGAGGAGGGGAAAGGCAACATTTGGCTGTGGGCAATAGAAAGATTTCAGGGAGAAACAGATCTGAAGCTGAATAACTGTGTTTCTACCTAGAATTTTGTTCCTTTTTGTTGTTGTTTTGTTCTGTTTTAGAATGTGATACAGGAATGTAATGCATTTCAGACTAGCTTTTGAATCCAAATTCCTGGTCCCATCTCATCTGCTGTTGTTTCTGTGTTTCACAGAGAACTCTGACCAAGGGAAAATAACTATGCTGGCCCCTGATTTATCACAGGGGCTTTACTTACTCATTCAGGTGCTGAAATCTTTCCTGCCAGTTAACAGCCCGAGCAACATTTCCAGTTTTATCAGTCAGTTTTATTCCAAAAAATTCTAGCATCATTTTATAAGCCAGGAGGAATCTTCTAATCGCTTCTTTTGTTTTTTTGAATTCCTAATATAAAAAGTGAAAAAAGTCAACTGAAATGATTCAGGAGCTAGGACAGTCAAATAGCAATATTATTTGGCCACCCTGTATAAAATGAAATGAGTTTGCATTACCTCAATTTCATACGTAGTTAGTTCTTTAGCATAGAAGTTCAAGCCTTGTTCTCTCAGGGGGAAAAGCCTATTTTTTAAAAAAATAAAATTTTTCTATGAACATTGTCTGGGAAACATACATGATTAAATAGGACATGGTTCAAGATAGATAGTATGTAACTGACCATTGAATGTAAGTGTGGTTGTGCTCCAGTTTTTCATAATCTCCTTTCCATTTATTTAGAACTTCTTCAATGTAAACACCTAAATAGTGAATATTTAAAAATGAATCAGACATTTAAAACATTGTGAAGGCATTTTAAGACTCGAATCACTTGAGTTTTATATTAAAACTTGTTTAAATTTAATAATGGCACACAAGAATAATGCTTTTAAAAAGATGAATACCCTATGCCCATATATTCAGTTATGTGATAAATCTAATTTAAAAAAAATAATAGCACCTCAAATTGCAGAAGGTTTTGTTGGGCAATGTACTCTAAAGCAGAGCTGGGCAAACTGTGGCCTGCCAGCTGTTTTGTAAGTAAACTTTTAATGGAATATAGCCATGCACATTCATTTATGTACTGTCTATGGTGGTTTTTGTACTACAATAGCAGAGCTGTGTAGTTGCAATACAGACCCACTGTCCCCCAAAGCCTAAAATATTAACTCTTTACCCCTGTACAGAAAAAGTTTGCCAATCCCTGCCCTAGGAGTTATATAGTTCTTTAAATACTAGATTGGTTCAAAATGAAATGCATCCTAGGGAAAAAGAAAGAAAGGGGAGTAGAAAGGGAAGAAAAGAAATGAGAAGGAGAAAACAAAGGGGAAGGAAAGGGAGAAAAGAAAAATGTAGGAAAAAGTTGTAAGTGCTTACCCAATGCTGTGCCCATATTACATAGAGTGCACATTATCTAGCTTAGTCTTTACAGAACGCTCCCAGTGTTATGATCCTCATTTTAATAATGAAGAAACTGGACGAGTTGTTCAAAGTTACACACTAGTAAAAAAAGTAAATCTTGGAGTGCAACATAGATCTTTCTGGTTCCAACAAGTAAGCCCTTTTTACCCCAACCATTTTTCCCCTACAAGAACTCACAAAAACAAAATCCTCCTGGTTCCTATGTCTGTCAAGGTCCTTAAAATTGACTAGCCATTCAGTCAGTCTTGTAGGAAAAAAAACCCACAGCAATATAATATTTCTCCAAACATAACTCATCTCATTCTTGTTTCCTCCAGAGATCACCAGTTTACAGTAGAGGCCCGTTCTCGGAAGGCTTGGTAAAAAGTTGCTTTGAATCATATTGTTGGCTTTATTGGCATGTTGAAACCATTTACCTCTGTAATTTTCCATTTGTTTTCCTTTCCAATTACCACTCCTCCTGCCTGATAAGTGAAACATACTATTGCAAGATTATGCTTACTGGCAAGTAGTGTGTGTGTGTGCATATGTGCATGGGTGTGTATACTAGGGAGGAAAGTGAGTTAATATAATTTATATAATAAACTAGGATAACATTTTATGTGACTTTAGCTAAAACTTCTGACCCCCACCAATCATAAGATTTCAAAATAAACTTTGTAATAAAGATGAACAAAAATTCAATATATTGCTTGAAATTACTTTTTAAATTAATATTTACAAAATAAATTCCTTAGTAGAAAAAAATAGAGTTAAGTACTATCATAGCTTTATGTTCAATATTTTTAATACGTGAAGGCATTCCTTTAGGAAAATTGTATGAAATTCAAATCAGACTCAAATTAACAATCTATCATTGCATTTCTTCAAAAGATTTTTCTACCCCAAGTCCTAACAAAATGAATAATTTAGCCAATATTTTTCCATTAGTAAATAAAGCAGCACATTTCTATCATTAGTAAATATAACTGTGCAATTTTATCCAGAGGTTTCCTTCTACATCACAGCAGACTTTTGGGATACCAGAAAGCTAAAGACAAGTAGATCTGGCCACGTCAACAATGTTCTCAAATATTAACTCACACTGGCAAGTCTGTCGGTATACAATACTGGGACTCCCTCCTCCCAAACTCCATCCAGGCTTTAGACCTCTTGCCTCGAGTTAGTTCACCAAAGAATGCAAGGTCCTGCCACTTGAAAGCCTTGCAATCTATCACCTTCATTCCATGACTCACAGTGCTGTGGAACTGGCTCAGTTTCCACTGAGAGCAAATAGCAGAAGCCAGGGCAGTCTGACCACCTCACACAGAAAAGGGCTCTTGGGAGAGAAGCCAGCTTTGCTAGGGTGACCTAGATAAAATTAGGATGACCACCATGAACCACAGCATGATGTCTCAATGAAATATGCAATGTTGTGGTCATATTACCATAGCAGCTGCATCTTCTCACTATGGGTTTGGAAAATATCCTAGGAGAGCAATTGCAGAGTTGGGAAGGACACAAGTGTATTTGGCAGGGTTGGATGGAGATCTACTGTATCTGCAGTTCCCTTCCCAGAATATTGGAACTCCAAACAGGAATTGCTGTAGATTCCTGATACCTGAATCTGAAAACTGACAGGAAAGATAATTCTAAATACAAACAGCACTTTTCAATCACATGCTAAATAATTTTCAGCTATGGTACAATGGAAAGAACAGTGGACTCTAGAACCTACAATTGAGTGACCTAAGCTTTAAGTCCTAGTGACCTAATCTTTGACATCAGAAAGCTGTATTTGATCTTCTCTACTGTTCCTTAATAACCTAAAATTCTGTGGTTCTATACATCTCCTCTCTCTTCCTCTCACAAAAATTGTCCCTACTATCTTTCAGATAATAGTGATGTAAAAAAGGAAGATACCATTAATCCATAGCTCTTCCTCCAGAATTTACCAAGTGCATGCTCACAAACCTATGGTCTAGGATGTGGGGGACACATTAGACTGCATAGCAAAGTAAATCCAATCAATGAAACAAACCACAAAATAAACAAAGAATAACCAAGAGTATGTGATTGTTTAAATGCAATTTATCAAGTAGTACGTTACTCACCGTCTGGCTTGAATGGAATTTTATTCTTATAAAAACGAAGATTGCTCAAGTCATTTTGATATCGGATATCTTTGAAGTTCTGCTAAAGGAAAAAATAAATCAATCTCCAGCACATAGAAATACAGTAAAGGTACAAGGACCCTTCATGCATGTTTTCTCAGTGGCACCATAAAAATTTAAAAACAGAAGGAAAATAGTTTACATTTGAGAACATAACATTCTATACTCTTACTGGGTACTGGTGTCGGTACTTGTACAAATCCCTCGCAGCATAAAAACTTCTCTTTGGTTTGGCAGTTGCTTCAGTGGAATCACCACCCTGAAATAAAAAGTGAAACTCTGTTTACATGTTGATGCAAGATAATTTCACAAAGAAATTTCCAGAACAAACTTATAAGGAAGAGCCATAAAGAAACCCTGAAAATTGTCAATCTGTTCAGATTAATGAAAATATTATAAATGTTCCTTTAATAATGCTTACTAGCAATATTTCTTAGCGTCCTGTTTTTCTTATTTGAACCAATAATATTTGTCCTAAGATATATTACTGAAAAAAACACTTTATTATTAACCAAAAACCGAAAGAGGCCAATGTTATGAATCAATATCCATCAGAAATAGAACTCAAAAAGGAATTCAATACATTTATTTACTAGATGATTATGCAAGTGATTCTATGATAAAACTTACTTCAGAATATTTTACATAATACTAAGAATATGTTAAGATACTAAATCAATTCTGCAAAGAAAATTTTCATTAAATTTGCAACATTTAGCTGTATTTAGAAGTCAAGTAATATTTATGAAAAGAAAAGATTTTAAAACAAACTATCTTTCTAAACTCCATCCTTTATAACACCATGACAGGTACACAAAGGCATGAATAATCATCTATTCACTGAATAATACAATGTGATATAAATATTTAAAATATATGCACACAAAGCAATAAAATGCTCTTAAATGGAATGATGTCCGATTGAAATAACTTATATGTAGAAGTTTACTCATACTATTTAAACTCTAAGCAAAATTCCTATCACCATGAACTGATTTTTAAAGTATAAGATGTGGGTTAATATAATCGATTTGCATTCCCTATATGTACTATTATAATGTAGGAGAAAGTGCTGATGACAATGATGAAAAAGAAAAACTTTAGACCTTTAAGAGTCATTAAAAGCTTTGCCCCAAATTCTTTTCTCCTCAACCCCTGTCCTCCATCTGTGTTGACAGATTGGCATCCTCTAAGTAATTTTCACACATTTTTGAAGAAGCGTGATTCTCACTATTACTACAAGTACCGAGTTACTTCAACACCAAATCTTCGGATGCTTAACATTAGTTACTCTGTCATGTTACATAATCAAGAAAAAGCTTCAATTCTGGTCCTTGCCACAAGTTTCAAAATAGCTCTGCCTAGCAAGTTTCTGAATCTATTTAGCCTGAGCTACAACCATATGAATCATCATCCTACATTTGTATAGAAAGCACTCTCCATTTACAAAGCACTTACATATATAGTGGAATAGACAACAAACAGGGTTGACAGTCAAAAGGCATTATTTCATTTGATTCTTAAAACACACCTGACTGACAGTTAATTAGTATTTCCATCTTAGAAACAAGGTATCAGGAGCTTAGACAAGTTGCACACCATCCAGAGTCCAGTGACAGTGCAAGAACAAGAATCCCAGGCTCTGGGTTCAAGTCCAGGTCTGAATCAATCTCAGTCACACTAAAAAATGAAGGATATATGGAAACCTTGGTGTAGTATCAGTAGCCCAAGACTTGGAGTCAGAAGACTAGGAATCTTAACGCTGCTACTTGGTATTTGTGAGGCCTTAAGCAAATCATTTAGCTGAATCTTAGTTTTATCATCTCTGAAATAAAGATGACTCATGCCCTACCTATTTCTCAGGATTATCATAAGAATGACTGTGTCCTGCCAGCATCTGCTCCTGCTCTTCCAACCCCTATTCCCTTTGGACTCTACCCAGACCCCTTTCACCTGCTCAGACAAGGATTCTGTTGTTCAATATTGTTCCTCTTTCCTGGATCATCAAAATTTCCCTCTCTTCTGGATCTCAAACAAACATGCTGCAATATCTTTAATATTAAAATAATAAATATACAAAACATCCTTGACCCAAGCCTACCATCAATTACAGATCCATATATCTACTCCTTTTTTATAGTAGATCACCACCAAAGAATTGCCCATACTTTCTGTCTTCTTCTCTTCTTTCCCTATTTTCCCCTGACCCACCTCAATCAGGCTTTTGTCCTCACCACTCCAAAAAAATAGTTCTTGTGAACTTCACCAATAAATCTCCATCTTGCCAAACCATTTGTTAATGTTCACCTCAGGTGACTTCCCAACAGTACTGGGCCAATTAAAGCATCCCTCCTTCCTGAAACTGTCAGTATTTGGCTTACAGGATACTACACTTTCTTAGTTTACTTTCTATCTCATTGGGCACCCCTTGTCAGCCTTCTTTTTTGGCTCCTCCTCCTCTTCACACCCTCTAAATGGAGGGGTGCCTAGGGTCCTCATTCGTCATCACTCCTTGATAACCCCTTATCTTCCTATGCCTTTAAATATCATTGATCTCAGATGCTGAGGACTCTAGTCCTGGACTAAGTCTCCATTCATAGATGTAATTTAACTACCCAACAAATAATTAACTACCCAACAACTCTACTTGGATGTCTAATAGGATATGAAACTCAAGAGAATCTTTGATTTAACCTCCACAGCTGCATTCTCCCTAGACTTCCCTGTCGTGGTTAATGTCACCATCATTTGTCCAATATTCAGAGGGACTAGGACGATGCAATGGAAGTGGTGTGAAGGAGTCAGTCTGGGATACGCTTTAAAAGTAGCTCCAGTATTACCTGCAAGTGGATTGGCTCTGAGAAACAGACAACAAACAGGGTTGTCAGTCAAAAGGCAAAATTGAAAAGCAGATTTTTTGGGGAAGTCAGATGGTGATACTAACAAGAAAAATTAATCATTAAAAGGGAATAGGGAGGGCTGGTGTAGTCTACTAGTTACTGGGGTTGTGACTAACTGACTGAACATTATTAAAATGTTTTATATAGATGGACCTGGTAAGTTGGCTTGAATCTTAGCTGGTATTTTTTGATATTCCAAATTTCTGTAGGAGGTTACTTAATTGGGAGACAAACGGAAGGGAAAAACATGAGAATGCAGCATCTAATAATTTAATAAGATTGAATTAGCAATGCAAAACAACCGCAGCAAACCAGACACAGGGGCAGATGGAAATTCAGAATTCCACAGGTCCAAGGCGCTGGTATCAGTGATAGACAGACTTGGGTTTGCATCATCCTCTCCTTCAATGATCTTGGGCAAGTTTTCCTTTCTCTCTAAGCCTCAGTATTCTCTAAAATGGAGACCACACAGCAAACCCCCACCCCAAAATTGTAGGTCACTTAAATAACACGTTTAGCACAGAGCCTGCACTAAGACTTTATGATTTCCTCCTCACCTAAATAGAGTTGATCATCAAGATGGTTGAGGCAGTGTTAGCTGTAATATTTAGGTTATGATTCCCCCAAAACCCTGTGGTCACATTGGACTTTGGGCTCCGTTTTCCCAATCTCCATCGCCCCTAGCTGATAAAGAGAAGGGCCTAATGCGGAGCTCAAACCTGAACCACCTCTAGGATGCACACTTTTTCAGGGAGCCGACTACATATTTCCTCCTTTTTAAAGTTCCTGATTATTTTCAGTGCATCAGAGGTTAAGGGGGTTACGTATCTCTTGCCTAACCTCTCCTCCAAGCTGTATTAGTCAAACGGTTCAAACACAGTTGGATCAACAAGTCTTCTGGTGAAATGAGATTCGTGAAGAATACCCTGAATCCTAGGTTGAAAGGCCTGAGTTGGGCAGAACAGTGACGTATGAACTTCAGATGGGGGCCTACACTTACGACGGTTTAGACCCCACTGTAGGGGAGAGCGCTGGCTGCCTGCACTTGTAGCCCCACCTTATTCTGAGTAATTTTGTTGTTGTTGTTGTTGCCAATAACACGGACTAGAGGGGTTGTCACAAACCTCTATTTTTAGACAGGTTCCTCCCACCCCACCTTCGCATAACCCAGCTGCGCTGCAGAGGCAAAGAAAACACCCATTCAAGTTGGGTTCTGCCTTGAACCGTGCCCTCGGCCAGGCCCCAGGCCGGCAGTGGGAGGGTTCGGCGCTTTGGGCTCCTGCAGGCCCCCGGGCTCCACTGGGAGACAGGTCAGCCGCGGCGCAGAGGGATCGGGTCGCAGGGGCGAGCAGCCACCTGGCGCCCCTGCCCTCCCCGCGCGAGGGCGGTTTGGCACTTGCCCCTCTGGGGCGCCGGGGCGCCCTGGCCCGACCCGAAGCCACCGCTGGGCCGCGTACCTGCTCGGCGCCCGCCGCCTCGGCGTCCTCGTCCGGCGCGGGGCTGGAGTGGGACCGCCCGCCGGCTCGCTCCGGGGGCTGCGCGGGCTGCTCGGGCTCCTGCCCCGGGCCCTCGCTGCCGCCGCCCGGCCCTGGCTCCTCGGGCTCGGGCTCCGAGTCGGTCTGCCAGGTGGAGTCGCAGTCCTCCACGGTGGTGGGCTCGCGGAAGCTGACCCCGCCGAGCAGGTTGCCCATTGAAGAGGCGGCGGCGGGCGCGAGGCTGCGGGGCTGCGGGGCGCGGGCTGCGGCAGGCGCTCTACGGCCCGGGCATGGCCGCGGTGAGGGCGCTGGGCGGCAGCCTAGGCGCGCCCGCCCCGCACTGCCTCAGCGCGGCGAGCAGCGGACAGGCACCCTCGCGGGGAGGAGCTGGCGGCCCCGGGACCGCCGCCGCGCGCGCCTGAACCCGCCCATCCGGCTCCTTCTCCTCCCCACAAGCGGGAGAGGCCGCCTGCCCAGAGTTCCCGGGGGAGCCAACTGCGGCCCCCAGCCGAGCGCCGCCGGCCCCTGACCGCGCCTTACTTCCTCGTTTCTCCCCGGAACACCTGCCTTCACGCGGCCCCCGGCTATCCCCGGAGTGGATCGGGGTCGGCTGCTACCCTCGCAGCCCGGAGCCGGGGGACGCCCTCCCGGGGCATCTCCCAGCTGAGCGGGAAGAGGGATCCCGCGCAGCTCCCGGAGCTGAGGACTGGCGTGGACATGATGTCGAGGAGGTGTCACCGTCAGCAGGCGGGTCCTGTCCGCACCCCCTCCCCCTCTCCCTGGTCCAGGAGGAAGACACTTTAGCTGCAGCAGAAGACAAAAGCTGATGGTGCTGGGCACCATATAAACAGGAAATCCCAGCTGCCGCGACTGTACTTAGGGCAGCCACCTAGAGTGCGTGTGGTCTTAAAAAAGTCAGAGCTATCAGTCACCTCATCTAATGAGCGAACGTCTCGTGAAACAAAAGGAACAGTAACAACTGGACGATCACATTGATTTGTGGGTAACCTTACACCCACTCCAAACTGGTGCCCTGGATAGGCAAAAATCTCGGAATCGTAGAACATATGGCTGTTTCTAAGGGAAGAAGCCTTGGCCCTTTGGTCTCTTCTGCAAATGAAACCAGGAGGGAGAACTGTGTTATAGAAGTACTTTTTTCTTCTTCTTTCTTCCTTTTTGAGACAGAGTCTCCCTCTGTTGCCCAGGCTGGAGTGCAGAGGCGCGATTTCGGCTCACTGCAACCTCCGCCTCCTGGTTTCAAGCGATTTTCCTGCCTCAGCTTCCCGAGTAGCTGGGATTACAGGCGTGAGCCACCGCACCCAGCCTGTAGAAGTACTTCAAGATAAGGTAGCATTATCAAATACGTGACCCAGAGGAAAGTGACTGTTGTAAAATGTGTATTCTGACTTTCTAACTAGAAGGGAAGCCTCTTTGCAGGCAGCCCGCGTCTCAAAGTGTGTCTGTATTTATAGTGCTGTCAGCTTGGTGGGTGCTCAGTAAACATTTGTTAAATATGGACCGAGAAAAACGAGCTAGATATTTGAAGATTAAACTGTTGAACTTGGAATGAATAGTTTCTTTTTAAATGTTTCATGAAGAAGTAGGAAGCCAAATCATGTTAGATGGACTGTTTCTAAGGGAAGAATCAGGTAAACTGTCTGCCTATTCCATGGATAAATCAGGATTACCTAAGCTCTTCATGCATTGCAACAAGACATCGAGGCTGTGGCTCTGTCACTAATCAGTTTCTGACTTTAAGTAGGTCACATGAACCTAAACTTCCTCGTCTGTAAAATGAGACCAGATCTCTGGAATCCCTTCCAGCTCTGACCTTGTGTGATCCTATGACTAGGAAAAGCTCTGAAGCTAATAAAAAATAGACACGGGATGCACAAAAAGACTTTTGGGGCCGGGTGCAGTGGCTCATGCCTGTAATCCCAGCACTTTGGGAGGCCGAGGCAGGCAGATCACCTGAGGTCAGAAGTTCAAGACCAGCCTGGCCAACATCTGATGAAACCCCATCTCCACAAAAAAATACAAAAATTAGCCTGGCTTTGTGGCGGGCGCCTGTAATCCCAGCTACTTGGGAGGCTGACGCCCGAGAATCGCTTCAACCTGGGAGGTGGAGGTTGCAGTGAGCTGAGATCGGGCCACTGCACTCCAGCCTGGGTGACAGAATGAGACTCCATCCCCCCAACCCCCCGCCAAAAAAAAAGACTTTTTGGTTATAATGGCTTAGCAGAAGAAGATGTGGGGCAGCCACATACCACAGGAATCCAACTGCTCAAAGCTGGGAATTTGATTTTCCATTGGTAGAAGACCAGAACACATTGCAGAAGTAAATATTGTCCATCCAGCCTTAAGTGTTCCAAGATTGTTGATGTAGAAAGTCTAAGAATAGTTGTTGAGTCCCAGGCGCTCCATCGGTTGGTCTAGGTGTATGTAGATTAAAGTTGGCCACATGTTCTTTGCTCTCTTCCCATTGAGAAGTACTCTTGTTCCTTACTCTTGAAGGAGTTGGCCTCAGTGGCTTGCTTAACTATAGAATATGAAGAAGTGATAGTCTAGGATTTTCTAAGTTGAGCCATAAGGAACCGTGCATTTTCCACTGGGGTCTCTTGGAATATTCTCTCTGCTAGCCCCATGCTGCCATATAAAAAGTTCAGCTAACTTGAGACTGCCATACTAGAAAGGCCACTTGTGTGTGGCCTCTGGTCATCCTCTGGTCATGGTACCAGCTGAGCCCTACCTTCCAGTATTCCCTGATGGATTCCACTGTTTTGTTTTGTTTTAATTGAATCCTCCAGACCAACCCATCCACCATCTGAATCCCTTTCAGTGACCTCCGTCGACCCTACTTGGAATAAAGGGACTACCCAGCAAAGCCCTGCTCAGATTTCTGACCCACAGAGGAATGAAATGCAATAAAATGGCTGTTGCTTTAGGTCACTAAATTTTGTAGTAGTTTATTATACATCAGTAGGTGATGGAATGGTGAGAAGTATCTGTGTAACCCTATCTGTGTTTGTGCATATAAACATTTAAGTAACAGCTGCAATTAAATCCTTCCCTTTTACACCACCTTTTGAAAAATGTATCAGTTTTTATAGGACCACAGATGATATGCCAGATTGTGCAATATATTTTCTAAAGAACATAATTTTACATGAAGCATAACACCAACCTTATATAATATTTAATCAATTTTAAGTCTAGAGCAATAAGCATGACCACATTGTGCCCAATCTATGTATTATTTTAAAAAATTAATTCTGAAGGTCTGTCATCCCAAGGTTCTATGCACAGGAATTATGCTTCTCGAATACCTCAACTTTTTAAAATTATCCCTACCTTTCAGAGTATTTAACATTCCTGCATCAACAGTAAAGAAGCGTACCTTTGCTTCATATAAAAATTATCACTTAGCTCAGTGCCAGGCATCTATTAATTTATCAATATATGTTAGCTGTAATGATGATTCATCCAATATGTCTTTAAAAAACATATAATTCAACAGTAATATAAACATGTATGGAACAAGGAGAAACTATTATCACGATGGTCTATAATATAGTTTCTGACTCCCTGTAAATAGAATCTGCTCTAAATCAAGCAGATACTATAGCCATGCTTCAGTATAACTCGGTTTTCAACTTTGTTATGAAATCCTTTAAGGGTGAGGCCATCTTACAAAGGACAAAGGAACTGGTGCAGGAACTAAACTTTTTTGGATGAAACCCAAATGTATCTGGCATATCTTGAATTGTCTTTTATAGTCAATCCTGTTTTAAGGACATTAACAAAAGTTTATTATTACATAATTTGAGAGTCTCTCAAATAAAAGGAAAGGGCAGATCAAGGGTCATTTTCCCCAACCTCAGGAGTTAACTCCTCAATACCTCCCAAGAACCTGAAATCTATGGAGGAAAAAAAATAGTGTTATTTTTAAATTTAAAAATAATAAAGATGGCTCTGTAAAGAAACATTTGAAATTAGTAATAACATGCTGTAATATTGTTTTCCATTGACCATAGCCAAGGACCTCTGCTGGCACCCATGGGAACTTTGTGTTCTTGAGAATAAGACACCCTTCCTCCAGGGCTTAGTGAGCAGGACCTAGACTGGAGTTCCCTCCCACCACCTTAACTGAACATTTTCATACAGGACATAGCGTGTACAACCTCACATAGAGTTCCTGACCAGACAAGACTTGCTGGAGATTTCCCAGGATCTTCCTTCCTTAAGGCAGGAATTTATAATAGGTTATAATTTATGAAAACAAAATATTTTTTTCCTCCTTCCTCCCTGCAAATGTTCTATACTTTTTGTATGATTCTGAGATATCTTCTCCTGTATCCTCGTCAACCACTAACATCGCCATCGCCCCTCTTACCAAATCTTTCTTTCTTTTTGGACAATGCAATTGCGCAATTCAATGTTTTTCTGCATGTTTCTTTTATCTTTATAAGGCTTGTTGCAAAAATATCTCTGCTCTCCATTACCTCTTCCTTAAAATTCTTTCTTCTTAGTCTTCTCAAAGAAATGACCAGCAATTAAAGCAATTCCTGTATACCAAAACCAAAGCTTTCAAAGTTGTTTTAAATGAGATACAGAAATAAACACACATATGTCTAATTTCAACTAAATTGAACTTGTAGTAGCAAAGAGATTTCTGCAGTTTTCTTGTTTTTTTTTTTTTCTTTTGAGACGGAGTCTCACTCTGTCGCCCAGGCTGGAGTACAATGGCTCAATCTCAGCTCACTGCAACCTCCGCCTCCTGGGTTCAAGTGATTCTCCTGCCTCAGCCTCCCACATATTTGAGACTACAGGCATGCACCACCATGCCTGGCTAATTTTAGCAGAGACAGGGTTTCGCCATGTTGGCCAGACTGGTCTCGAACCCCTGACCTCAGGTGATCCGCACACTTCGGCCTCCCAAAGTGCTGGGATTACAGGCATGAGCCGCTGTGCCCGGCCTGCATTTTTTATTATAGATATAAAGTGTCAAATATTTTACTATCAAATATTGGTAACAAATGAATTGAATTCCCTCACTGGCACCTAAACTGCTGCCAAGACTCTTCGGAACCCGTGTGGTCTTCCAAATCTTATACATCAAATTTATCAAAAAGTAGCAGGATATGTTATGTGTGTACTGCTGGGATTGTTTATTTGTTCGTTCATTCATTTTTGTTATTCTCACTTAATTTCTTTCATCAACATCCATCATGGGAAGCCAGCTTGCCCTAGGGAGAGCTCCTGACTTAGGGTGTTTAGAATATATTAAGGAAAACAGCAATTAACAAATTCAAAAATACTAATAATTACAAGTTGTAAGTACAATGCAGGCAAAGCGAGATCATGGGGTTTTGACTTTACTCTGGGAGTCAGGGAATTTCTCTGGGGAAGTGACATATAGGGGAAGAAATGAAGGACAGGAGAGAAATTAGCCTGACAAAGAGCAGAGAGAAGAGCATTCCTGGCAAAGATATTGACATGGACAAAGGCCCCAGGCAAGAACAAGATTAGCCCCTATGGCCAGAGTGGCCAGAGAGCAGGTGTGTGAGGTGTGTAAGGGACAAAGCAAGCCGGGGTGTTTGATTTCAGGTTTTTGGGTATTGGTTCATTTTTCAAAAACCAATCTTTAGCCTCTTTCATCAAAAGCAACGCTGTTTCCATTTTTTTCTGGTAGTTCTTTTTGTTGGTTTTATTATTTCTTGGTAAAGTAACAGATAGGAAGTAGATGACTGACCTGGTTGCATATGTCAGGCACATTTGTAGCCTTTTCCAGGCCACTGGAGCATTGGCTAATACACCAAAGCAATAATGTACTGCATTTCATGGAACCTAAGAATCATTTATTCTCAGGTGCATGTTATTTCAGATATATTTAAATGTAAAAAATTGTACTTTCTAGAATTCATGTAATATGGTTTGCTAAAAGAGAATGTTTAACATTTTTACAGAACTAATTTATTCCTAAGAAATAGTTTACGATTCAAAGGCCAACTCTAGATTCATAACTGATACTGAGTATTTTCAAAGCTTAAGGACTTTTGTTTACCAATCGCACTAAAGTTAGCAAAGGTAAAAGGTCCATAGAATTTATGAGTGTTGAATTAGTGCATAATAACGTATCAGTGGAGCTAAGTTGAAATTAAGATAAGAATTTGGTAAGTCATCATTTGCATAAATTCAGCCTGTAGACGAAAATAGAGCCATATTTAAATTTTAAAAATAATGACATGTTCAAATATAATGTTTAGAGTTACTTGGATAATTCAGCAGCATTTAGACCATATTTTGATTTAAAAAATAGTGTCAATACTATGAGATATAGAAATATTTGACTTCAAAAAAAGAAAAGAATTTTGCCCCTACCCTCCAAAATTATTGCTTTTCCTGAATAAAAATAGATACGTATTCCACAATCATTTTTTCCCAATTATTACATTGAGTATGCATTGTTATTTTATTTACTTTTTATTCTCGATCCTTGACATTTATCTGTTCTGAAGCATTACAAGTAACAGAATAAAAAATGGATGAGTAAACACACTGGACTCTCCCGTGGCTCAGAAGGGCACTTGTCATTAAATCGGTGGCCAAGGAATGTGTGATTCTTAATGGGTTTCCTCCAGCCTTCCTTGGAGTTTCTGCCTTCTCTTTATCTTATAAAAGGACCCCAGGGGCAGTTGGCAGGCATGGGTTTCCTCCAGGCTCCTCTGAGTGCAGATGATTTTGAGCATACATCAAAACCAGAAGTCCTGCTGTCACTGGCCCTTGGAACATGCCAAAGGGATGCAGGTAGATGCATTTGGCACTTTATCCTAAAACCTAATTGCAGCCTCAGTGCACCAGATGAACCAAATCTTGTTCCTGCCCAAAGAAAAGTCCAGGCTGCTTAAGCCTATACCAACCCCAGACTCTGGTCTGGCCTTCTATGAGATGGGTGCGCTGTTTTGGGGATGGGTAAAGACATTCCTTATAGACTGTCAACAACTTCATCAGGAGAGAACTGAGGTATGGCTGTAGGTGTCAGGGAGAAATACAATCAATCCAGATGCCCATCTCTTCAAAGACAGGGGGCAGCCTATCAAGCAACAATTGTTTCTTCCAGGCTTCATAGCTTACAATTACCTTTAAAAGTGTGCCTGGAGAATAGATTTGCCTTAATTCAAAACTTTTCTTTCATGGCCAATCATCTGTTGTACCCAGTTTCCAAGTCAGCCCTAATGATCTTCACTTCCTGATATTCAGTCCTCTGCGGGTCCTGTGTGACCAGTAAAATGTGGTAGATGTAATGGCATGTGACTTCTAAGGCTAGCTCATAAAAGACATCACAGCTTCCACCTTGGGATTACTTACTCTGGGGGAAGCCAGTTGCCATATCATGAGGACACTCAAGCAGGCCTATGGAGAGGCCCACAAGGAGAGGGACAGGGCTCCCCTGCCAACAGACAGCACTAACTTGCTGACAGTGAGAGTAAGTCACTTTGGAAGGGGATCCTTCAGCCCCAGTCAGTCTTCAGATTCCTGCAGCTCTAACTGACATCTGACTGCAACCACATCTATGGGCCTTCCCTTCCATCTCTTAAGCAATGTGAGCTACCCAGCCTAGCTCTTCCTAGATTCCTGACCAACAGATAAAGTGAGAGAAAATAAATGATTATTGTTTTAACCCACTATATTAGTCTGTTTTCATGCTGCAGATAAAGACATACCCGAGACTGGGTAATTTATAAAGAAAAAGAGGTTTAGTGGACTCAAAGTTCTATGTGGCTGGTGAGGCTTCACAATCATGGTGGAGGGCAAAAGGCACATCTTACATGGCAGCCGACCAAGAGAGAATGAGATCTAAGTGAAAGGGGAAACGCCTTATAAAACCATAAGATCTCATGAGACTTATTCACTACCATGAGAACAGTATGGGGAAACCACTCCCTGATTCAATTATCTCGCACCAGATCCCTCACAAAACACTTAGGAATTGTGGGAGCTACAATTCAAGATGAGATTTGGGTGGGAACACAGCCCGAGCATATCAGCCACTATATTTTGAAATGATTTATTACAAATCATTGGAGTAACTAGAATATCATCATTGTGTCATTAGTCACCAATTTTATTTATTCCACAAACTTTTATCGAACACCTGTTATATGTCAGGCCCTTTGTTAGGCTGGGATACAAAGAACTACAACACACAGTTGTTGCTCTCAATCCTTGGGAACACAGATGAGTAAATATGAATGACAGTACAAGATCCCATGAACAAAATGCTGTAAGAACACAACAAAAGGGGAATGGTTTTCTTTCCTTTGTCAATAAAAGAAGTTATTTGTGTTTTCAATAACAATGTATTTAGTGCTTTCTAGGAGCCAATCGCTGTGATCTGTGATACAAGCTGATAAAAATAGGGTGAATGAGACACAAACCTTTTCCCAAGGTCAATGTCAAAAGCTGAGGAGATACCATTTAGAAAAAAGCTAAAATGAGGCCATCAAATTTTGCATATTGTGACCTTAGTGAAAGCAATTTCTGTAAAATGGTGAAAATAGATAAAAAATTCAAATAGGAAAAGGAGGAAGAGGCTGCTGGTGTAGAACATATTATTTTTTCAAGAATGTTAGTGACAAAAAGGAGAAAAGAGAAAGGTCAAGAAGTTGGTTCTTCTGCTCACCTTCCATAAGGTCAGCTGATTTCATCACCAGTGACTTATTTCCCTTCTTTACTGAAGCTGGAGATACAGGTGACACAACACTCACCTAAAATAGGATCAGGGCACTGGTAGGACCCTGAGAGTGAATGCCTCCTTAAATTTTGCACCCTAACCATCTTACTCACTTCACCCTAGTCCCAGCCCTGCAGGTAAGGGATTGCTTCTTGATGTTAAAATGAGGCTTAGAGAAGATAGAAACAACTGTTACAAGCTTCATCGCTGCTTAAAGACAATGACATGATGTATTAATGCAGAAAACTAACATTCAGTAACTACTAATGATAGCAGACGTTCCCAAGGAGAAGCTGTATAAGCAGAGAGGGGTCACTGGAGAGACTGGCTGGCTCATCCCACTTCTAACTGGGTGGCATTCCCCACGAGGAATTGAGCAGGGTAGAGAGGCTGCCTTCAGACTTGAGGATGCTCACTCATACTAACCTATTCTTGGGCTGAGCTCTCAAGAGACTAGCCTGTAAAACCAGAATACCAATCTTAATTCACAATGGCAACTGTAACTGGTAAGCCTAGGGCATGCCAGTGTCTGCCCACCCAGCTTGGTGAGCCTGAAATCAGAACAGGGGATGCTATGGGATTTAAATGTTGAAAGATCTTAAGGTCCCAAACTCTGCAGCCTCCTTTTGTGTATGATGGGGGGCATAGCAGTGTACCCTCTAATCCAGAAAATGTTCTATTGGGCACACTGTGCCTCTTAGATGCTGCCTTTTCTGAGGATACATAAATGATTAAACTTCTTGAGTGGATGACTCAGGGAGGATATTCTAACTGTATAACAACCCATACGTCATGGTCTCCAGTCAAGCAGAATGCCAGCAGGAGGTGGCACTGCTGGAGGCTCCCCGTTCTGTCAACTGCTGGATTGTGGGGAGTTCCAGAGTGTCTGGGAGAGGGAAGGAGTTCTGGGGGTTTGAGTGTCATGACTATTTATAAACCCACTCTAAGTGTTTTGATTTTTGATGATTGGCAGTCTGATTTTCAGTCTTCTTCTTGTATGTGAATATCGTGATCAGGGCACAGGCTGCCTTGGAAGCCTTGCAGCTACTCTTGCCATGGTAACTTCTCTTTTTAACCTGAATTCATTTAATGCTGAATCAAATTTTAGTTCTCAGAGGAAAACCATATTTCCCAGTTCTTAAAGACACCCCATTGTTACCTCAACTACTATCTCTAATAAAAATTAGCAAATTGCAATGGCATTGATATTTTTCTTTCTTAGAACCTTTTATAAGAAGTGGTATATATTAGATACTTCTTAAATTCTTTCTAATAAATAGATGAATGAACAAACAATGAGTATTCTAATTACAATTTGCGTTTCCGTAAATGGCTAATAATAATGGAACATCTTTTCATATCGTTATCTATTTGTCCATCTGTATATTTCCCCTGGTAAATATGTTGCTTCACATCTTTTGTTCGTTTTGAAAATTGCATTGTTTCCTTATTGTTCAATGTTGAGAGTTCTTGATGTATTCTATATACAAGTCTTTTTTTGGGGGGATACATGATTTGCTAATATTTTCTCCCAACCTATAATGTGTCTTTTCATTCTCTCAATAGTATTATTTTCAGAGCAAAAGTTTTAAATTTTGATAAAAAATAAATTTATGACTTTTCAAAAATTGTATGGATGACGTGTTGTTTTCACATCTAAGAACTCTTTGCCTAATACAAGATGTCCATGAGAAGACCAGCCTACTGAGAACAGGCCTTCATAAACTTGAATGAGAGGTAAAGACAGACCCCAAAGCCAAGCTCCCATCTTAACAAGAGGTGTGGTCTTCTCAGTACTCCTCTCTCTCTCTCAGCTGTAGTTTAGGGCCCTGTAGATATTCTAGTGCCTCACCCAGGATTAGGTGACCAAGTCCTCCTAGCTTGTCAGGGACTCTTCCAGTTTTAGCTCTGAAAGTCCCATGTCAGTCCTGGACAAACTGAAACTAGGAGTAGAGAGTGTTTTCTGTTCCTCAGCTGCAATGGGTTTTCCCCAGAGTCCTAAGGGTGGCAGCGCTGACTACCCTCCTCTTAGGTGAAGGCTTTTGTTCCACAGAAGAGATGAAGGAGAAGGTCCTGGTCGGGGGTTCTTGCTCCTTTCAGCAGAGGCTGCTATTCTGCTTTCTCAGTGTGCTCCTGGTGGGGCTCCTGTAGAAGAGCTTGGAAAAGGGTGTAAACTCTCCTGTACCTGAAACTCCCAAGGGTTCTACATTCTCCTACCAGCCCACATGCAGCCTCTACCAATTCATTAACTATTCTGGCTGGGTTCTTTCTACCAGTGTCTGACTGTGTCTGCCCTAGTTCAGCAAGCTGTCTTATCTCTCCCTGCAGACACTTTTCATTCCTTAGATTTTGGGCTAGTGGGTTGTCCTGCAACCTCAGTTTTCTGATGAGTTTAAGGAAAGTGATAAACTTGCAGTCTGTCTGGCAGTGGATTATCACACACAATAATGAAGTGAGGTTCTTTCAATCTCTGTACATCTCTGAGTCAAACATTTGATTTTTAACATGTGTAACTAATAAGAAACTCAACTGCACACACACAATACATACACATGCACATACACACACACCCCACTATATTTTCACCTCATAGCTGCCATAGGTTGATGAGTATACTCATAATTGGCTTGTATTCGTCACATGTTCAGATAAGAGCGGGCAGGTTTTCAGTGAACTATCCTGAAGAAGTATCATTTCCATTTCTCTTTTACATGCAATCTAGAAATGTTGTGGAAGTTTCTTTTGCATTTAGAATGTCAGCCACCATATTGACATTCTGTCTCTCTGCACATTTGGCCCTCTCTTTCCTTTACAAATTGGATTTTTAAAGGACATTTACTTAGATTTATTCTTATTGCAGTCTATTAATTTAATAAATATATATTGGGTGTTTACAGAGAGTAAAGTATATTAGAGATGCAAAGTACATGTTGGAGTCTTTTTTTTTTTTTTTTTTTTTTTTGTACATGTTGGATTCTTATGGAAAGTCCCAATATTTTAAAAGTTTGGGGCACAAGCGTATCTTGTAAGTTGATGTCTTGTTATTTTCAACTCTGTAGATGTCTCTGTGTTAGGAAAACTTGGATAAGCAGCTCCACAGAAATTCCTCTGCTAGCCCTGCCACCTGGCGTTTCTACATAATGGCATATCCTCAGGTAGGTACAGATTCTCTTTACAATCTATGTTTTCATTGAGTGATTAACAGAAAATTTTATACTAACTATTTGATGGTCATTATACTTATACTTGCTCTATTAATTAATAGCTATTATAACCACTATGGTTATTAGTATCTCTTTTATTACCTAGTACTATGTAATGGTTACTTCTGTCTCATAACTATCTTTAACTCATAAATGTTACAAAGATCATTTGTTACACTTCTGTAGATACTCAAAAAATGTTTATTGAATTATATTGAGTTTTGCATCCCTTACCTTAATATCAATATATTTTCAAAGAAAACCTCTGTTAAAAAGGGAACTATAACACTTTTAACTGCTATAATTTTTATTAAATACATTCATTAACATTAGCTAATGTTTAATGTTTGTTTTTAATAGCAAAACACTATAAGTAACCTACGTCATAATATGAAAGTTTTTTGCCACTCAAGTCAAGTTTTTGTCATTTTAAACCCTGTTCAAAAAATTTTTTAGTTGAAATACCATAAAAATAATGTATTGGTATACAATTCTGTGTGTTTTAGCACATGTATAGATTCATGGAACCACTGATACAATCAGGATACAGAACAGTTCCAGCATCACCAAAATTACCCTAATACTATTTCTTTTTAATCATCACTGCTCCCACTCCTAACCCCTGTAAGCCGCTGATCTGTTCCCCTCATAGCTTTACTTTTTCCAGAGTGTCATTTACATGGAGTCTTGCAGTATATAACATTTTATGACTTTCTTCTTTCAGTCAGTATACTGCCTTCAAAATCCATTTATGTTATTTGTATATCAATCATTAGTTCCTTTTTATTCCTGAGCAGTAGAATACTGTATGGACTAAATCTTGCTTATTTATTCACCTATTGACATTGGGATAGTTTCCAAATCTTAGTGACTGTGAATGAAGATGCTATAATCATTTGTATCTAGGTTTTCATCTGTGAACATATATTTTTATTTCTCTAGGCTAAATGGGATTGCTGGGTAATACAGCAAGTGTATGTTTAACTTTATGAGAATCTGCCGGGCACAGCAGCTCACTCCTGTAATTCCAGCTACTCAGGAGGCTGAGTCAGGAGGATCTCAGGAGTTTGAGGCTGCAGTGAGCTGATTGCATCACTGCACTCCAGCCTGGGCACTACAGTGAGACCCTGTCTTTAAACTAAATAAACAAACAAATAAATAAATAAATATCAAAAATGAAATTAAAAACCTGCCAAACTGCTCCAGAATGTCTGTACCATTTTGGATTTCCACTGGCAATATATGACAGTTGCACTTGCTCTTCATCATTGTTAGCACTTGATATTGTCAGTTGGTTTTGTTGTTGTTGTTTCAGGTTATTTTTTTGCCATTTTCCTAGTATGAAATGGTATGCAGTGGTATCTGGGGCAGACACAGTCAGACACTGGTAGAAAGAACCCAGCCAGAATAGTTAATGAATTGGTAGAGGCTGCATGTGGGCTGGTAGGAGAATGTAGAACCCTTGGGAGTTTCAGGTACAGGAAAGTTTACACCCTCTTGCAAGCTCTTCTCCAGGAGCCCCACCAGGCACACTGAGAAAGCAGAATAGCAGCCTCTGCTAAAAGGAGCAAGAACCCCCGACCAGGACCTTCTCCTTCATCTCTTCTGTGGAACAAAAGCCTTCACCTAAGAGGAGGGTAGTCAGCGCTGCCACCCTTAGGACTCTGGGGAAAACCCATTGCAGCTGAGGAACAGAAAACACTCTCTACTCCTAGTTTCAGTTTGTCCAGGACTGACATGGGACTTTCAGAGCTAAAACTGGAAGAGTCCCTGACAAGCTAGGAGGACTTGGTCACCCCATCCTGGGTGAGGCACTAGAATATCTACAGGGCCCTAAACGACAGCTAAGGGAGAGAGAGGAGTACTGAGAAGACCACACCTCCATACACAGTGCTGCCTAAGATAGGGCTTAATAGGACAGAGAACTCCTCCTCCCCATCACCAGGCTCACAAGTAGAGTAGCAAGTCACAGTGGGATGTTACTGGAAGAGGCCCAAGAGTGTGGGCACAGACTGTTTCTGAGGTACCGTGCAAAGGGAAGATCTAAAGCTGAAGGCGGAGCAGAATTGAAAAAAACTACAGGCAAACCAGCTCCCAACTGAACCACAAAGTGTCACCAAAGGAATGTGATGCTTGTGGTGCCCTAAGGGTAACCACTGCAGTGGAGGAAGAGAATTAAACTCAGCCCAACTCCTAATTCAGACTCACACTCTAGAATCCTAGCAGAAGGACAGACAGGTGTATGCATTTTCAGGCATGAAATCTATTTTCCTCATCTCCGCCATCCTTAACAAGGTGTCTGGCTTTCAACAAAAAATTACAAGTCATACAAAAAGGTGATAAAGAAAACAACAACACATTGTCAAAAATAAAGCAGTCAACAGAACCAGACCCAAGATATGACAGAGATGTTGGAACTATCTGACAGGAAATTGAAAATAACTATGAGTAATATGATATAGCTCCAGTGGAAAAGAAGAACAACATGCCAGATCAGACGGGTGATTTCAGGAGAAATGGAAACTATAAGGATCAATCAAAGTGCAATGTACAAAGTGAAAATCACAGCAACAGAAGTGAAGAATGCCTTCAATGGGCACATCAGAAGATGTAACAAAGAATCAATGAACTTGAGCATCAGTTTATAGCAATCACGCAAACTGAAACACAAAGGGGGAAAAAAATTCAAAGTCTCCTACGTATTCATCCAAGAGAATTGAAAACTTATGTTCACACAAAAGCCTGTACATGAGTGTTTATCATAGCCTTATTCATAATCACCCCAAACCGTGTGGCCCAGATGTATTTCAACCAGTGAACAGATAAACAAACATGATACAGCCACACAATGGAATGCTAGTCTGCAGTAAAAAGAAATGAACTATTGATGCTTGCAATCATATCGATTAATCTCAAATATATTTTGCCAAATGAAAGTAGACAGACCCATATTATTCCGTGTATATACCTTCCTGGAAAGGACGAAAATTGCGACAGAATACGGATGAGTGGTTGCCGAAGATTGCAGGTGTGGGTAGTGGTTGTCTACAAAGGAGCAGCACTGGGGAACTTTTGGGGTGAGAGAACTGCTTTGTGTCATGACTGTGGAAGTGGATACACGGTCCTAAGCATTTGTCAAAACGTGAGGAATTATACAACTCAATGAGTGGATTTTACTCTATATAAACTAAATGAAAATATACTAAGATGTGGAGATATCCCAAAATGGAATACAAACTATCAAATGTTACTAGTCTAACCTATGAGTGACATTACCATACTGACACAGGCAGAGAACAGAACTAACCTAAGTAACTTTTAGAAGTCAGTATTTTGATTGGATTCTATTAAAACTAAAGAAAAAACTATTATATCTAGTTGCTATATGCTAGTTAATAAATGCGTTTCTCACAGGCGTATGAGTTAGCAATTCTGAAACTACTTGTGTATACTAACATTGAATGAAAAAGCAATTTTATTTTAAAGTGTGAGAGCCAGTTGTACATTAGAAAAAGAATAAGACTGTGTTGCTGAACTAGAATTGGATTGGAACTCTGAACTCATAAATATATATACACAGACTAATGTAGATATAGACATAAATATGCATGTGTGCTGCATGGGGCAAATATATATATTATTTATTTATACACACACTCACATATGTATATATACATGTGATCTCTTTTTTATTAAGATTCACGCACCTCTTTCAAGACCAACTCAATGCTAACCTTCTCCATAAAGTCTTCCAATTTGACTTCTGTAGTTTCCCATTTTGCTTTATAATTCTCTTATAGCATCTGTCAGATTTGACTTGCACTTTTGTACATATCTTAGATTTGCGTATGTATTTCCAGATATCAAGCTCTTAAAGTTTGCTTGTTTGGATTTTATCTTTTACAATACCTTCCATGGTCTCTTAAATTGTATAGACACTCAGTAAATGTACTGAATGGGATTTTATATTAGAGATATCTAGGCACAAATCTGAACATGTAGGAATTACAACATGTCCTTTAGGTAATCAGTTATCTTCAAGCTAGACTCCTACTTAGGGCCATAGAAGGCCAAAGATACTCTTCAGGGTTCAGTCCTGGGCCCTCAACATTTTCCCTTTTACTGTATCTTCTATATTATCTAGTCCCCATGGCTATGAAAACTAAATGCTGATCATCCTTGACGATATATATCCAGCCTTAACTTCTCCTCTGGGAAACTTGGGCATCTTCCTGATCCCCTTGCCACTTCCCTCTCCTCATTTGCCTCCAACCCACAAGGGAGGTGTGTGCCAGCTCTCTTCCAATTCTCCCCCAGTTAACCCATCACTGTAATAGTCTAAGCCAGCATCATCTCCCACCAAACTTCTGAAGGCTTCTGAACTGATCAATTGTTTTACATAGTTTATTTCAACTCATTCTTCATCAAGTAGTTAGAATGATTGTTTTTAACATCTATATTATATCATGTGTCAGTTTAAATTTTTGAAAATTCTTCAGTGACTCCCCATTGTACAGAATAAAATCCAGTCACTTTATATTTTTGTCCTCAAAAATCTGCACACAACTGTGCTCCCAGTCATGAGCCTACAGTCAGTTCCTAAACTCAGCAGTCTCTTTCCTTCTTTAGGGCTTTTGCAACTGCATTTTACCTCTACCAGAACAGAGTTTCTCAAACTCTCTGTGGGGAAGGATCAAATCTTTTTCCTCCCAGTCTATCAGAGAATTATATGTAAAAAATCAACTGTTAGAAAAAAATTTTTAAATGTTTTATTTTTAGATTTAACGGACATAAAGTTAGTCTTATCAAATTGCTATAAATGTTACAAATGCTTCTTCTCAGTTTCCATACAGATCTCATTAGGGTCCAGGAACAGTTTTCTACTGAGTAACCCAATGTTAGAATACTGTGTGTGACTGATTTCATCTGATTCTTAAGATCTCAGCCTGTCACTTTCTCCAAGAGTCTGTCCTCACCATGCTGTCTGATGAGTTCATTCCCCTTTGTGATAGTGTATTTTCCATCACTGCACCCTATTTGTTTCATCCATAACACATATGTAAATTATACGCATAACACACATACACACATTTCTCTGCTTACTTTATTCTCTGCCTCTCCCCCAGAAATTCCAGGTATCAGGGACTACGACCGTTTTGTTCACTAAAGTATATAGATTACAAAGTCAAACAATGTCAAATATGATTTGAGACTAATGGATTTCTCAGAGCCTTTACTGTGCTAATAAGAAGTGTGAAATTCCAAGAGACAGGTATAAAGTACAGAGTTTCCCAAGTTCATTTGACCTTTAACCATTTCGTCAGGATGTATTATATAGAATGCATTGTAGGTAGTGCTTATCTAAAGAAACACCTGGAAAGTTTGAATATGTTAAAACTGTTTTTACCAGGTTGTAAATGTTAAGGTATACTGATATGAAAACTTAACCTTTTATGATTATTTTGTTATTGGAGAAGAAAATAGAGTACTGGAATTATGCCACATATTTTGTGGGATAAGTGTGTGTGATGCTTATTTGCCAGTTTTTCTTTCAGTTTCCTTTCTTCCCTTTCATTACAGAAAATTAAATTTCCCAAATTTCTCAGCCGAGTAATTTTTGGATGGGTTATTCTAAAAAGAAGCACTGGCAGGAGATTGGAAAAATGAAAGAAAAGAAAATATTTATTTTGTTTATTTATTTGTAATTCTAACTGCTTCTGACAGCACTAGTAGCCTTCTGTTGTTCCAGGACCTGTCCACAGTTCCAGCAGCGGCAAAGCAGCAGTAAAGCCAGCAGGCTGCGCCCTCTATGGTTTTTGGCAGCTGCAGCACAGTGACAGTCAGGCTGGTAGCAACGTGGTTTCAGGCCTCCAGCCATGTCTGCTGGGAGCCGCCCAGCAACCCCCATTCCCGCCGCGGAATCTTCCCTGCCCCTGGGTTCCTCCAGCCAAGCCAGGGCTGGTAGCGACTTTCTGTAGTCACTGGCTCTGTGTTGCACACCTTTGGTCTTTTGCTCCTTCAGGCCTTCCAACACTTTTGAAACCAGTGCCTTGTATGAAATCCCTTCTGTTCGAAATACCTAGAGTGGCCTTTGTTTTTTTCTGACTGGACATTGGTTGATTATGGCGCCAAGATAGGAAAAGGTGACACTGTCTCTCAAACAGATTGCATGAGAGTAGAAAAATGCCCTCTCCTCTGTCTGATGTCAATAGGAGTCAAGAGCAAGAGAAAGACCCAGAGCAAAATGAAATAAAAAATAATGGGAACAATACCATGAAGAAAATAAGAGCCAAAGATTCTAATTTCCATCATTCATTCTTTTGTGCATTATTTCACTGTTCTATACCTGTTCTTCCACTTCTTTCCTCACTTGATGGTTTCCAACACCAAAGGGCAGTTCCACTGATGACCTCTCTCCAGCCACCCAAAACTACCCTCAAATAAGCACCCTGAGTAAGGGCAGTGCATTTGTTCTGCCCATGCAGCTTCAGGACAAGTCTTCCAGTTTCCAACTGGACCATCACCCCAAATTCTAAGTAAAATCTGGAGTTGCCACTATTCAACAGTTGTTTATTAAATATTACTCTTGGGAGGCACTGGGCAGAGGAAATACAAGTCCACATAATGATGTGTGTGAGACAAGCAATATGTACAAAGAGCAGAAAATCTTTCAGGGAAACAAGAGCTATCATAGAGGTGCAAATTAAGGCAATAAGAACTGGGAGGAGGGAACAATTAATTCTGTGGGATTCTTCAAAAGGCTTCCCAGTTGGTGCATGTAGTTGGGTAGAGAGTTCATGGGGTGGAGTGAAAATCGTGGAGACCAGAAAGATATAGTGGAATCAGATTCAGTGGGACCTTCAGAGCCCAGACCTGTTACTATTCTTGATGGCATTAGGGACCCCAGTAGGCTTTGAAATTAAGAAGAGTTGTGAAGATATTTTAAAACTTGCAATATATAAATACAGGATACAGTTGTTGAGGAATAAGGTTGAAAAAGGAAACATTGAACGTTTATATTATTTTTATACAACTGTTACACTTAGGGTATTTATATATGAATATGAATATATATATGAATATATATAGATATATATATGAATGATGTCAGTGGGGTGCTCAAGACATAATAAGCAAAAGGAATTGCCCTAACAAATTGTCATAATAATAACATAGCCCAGACAACTGAAAAGTGGAAAAAAATAATTATGTTGAAACACTAAAAATGAAGTTGCAAGAAAGAATTTAATATCTCTTTGAACAATCTAGAGTGAAAATATTTTTTAAGTTTCCAGATATTACTGATTTGAATGGATACTAGGAAATAAGAATTTTGTTTATAGGTATAAAGAAACTGGAAATGTGATTCAATATTGCATATAAGAAACAAATTACAGAAATATATTCTGAACTCATTTAATTCCTACATAATCCTTGATCAGTGAAGAAACAGTAATGGCATAGATATTTTTGAATACCATTACATGGGAAATTAGTTATGAATTTTCGAAGCTAAATGACAGAAATACCAATAAAGTCAGCACTATTCTGAGCTACATATAAATGAGGAATTTTAATCCCGATCAGAAAATTTTAATGCTCTCAACCAACCTTAGGATAAATTGTGCCTGAAATATCTCATTTGCTTTGATTAGCACTATATCAAAAGATGGAGACAAATTGAATGGAAAAATAAGAAAAGCAGTTCAGTATTGAGGAAATTGATGTATGAAAAAACATTATAGGAATAAAATATGTGCAATTCTGTGAAGAGATGACTAAGGAATGATGATAGCCTATAAATATTTGAAAGGTATAAACATCCAGTAGGAGGAGGAATTATTTAGCATGTTATAAAGAGCTATAATTACTGTTTATGGGATGAAATTAGACAACCAAGGTTTAAAATAGTCAAAACCACTTTTCTGGGAATAATGGAAGCCTTGTATTTGAAAACATAAATAATGTTATCTTTGGGACACCTGAATGCTTGTGACTATTTTTTTTTCAATTTATATCTTTTTAGAAAATATAATTAATTCAGTGAAAAGAGAGAGACTTAAATCTTTTAAATATAATAAATATTTGATTGTTTTATATATTCTGCACATTTCTTTGTTTTAAGAGATTCTCAAGTGGCTCACTCAATCTTTTGGCAATAGAAAGACAGAAGACAAACAAAATCCATAAATACTTTCCCAATCTAATGCTAATCTTCTTTTCCACTAGACCTACTTACTAGCAGTGAGCAAAACTCATTAATTGGAATTTTGCCTAAACATTACTAAAGGATTGTAACTTATTGATACAGAGTAATTGGAATTACGTACCTAACTGAGGTAAAGACAAATGTTGGCTGCTTTTACACTGAAAAGAATCAAGATTATATTTGCACTTGACACTAATTACTACCTCTTTCTTCAATTGCTTCCTTCTCTCTAAAAGATCTAAATTTCCAGCCACAACCACTTTCCTGTGCCCATGTTCCGTATCTCATACTGGATGTCCTGTTTCCTCAAACTCAATGGACTCCAAATCAAATTTGCTTGACAAATGAAATAAAATGTGCTGCACATTTTGTGTATGCCAGACCCTGTGCTGTCAAGCTAGAGATAAAATCATGTATATAAAAGGAATCCTACAGGAAGAAGTTCCCAGATCTCCTCTTCCTAACATTAGCTATTTCCCAAGTTTTAAACCACCTCATTCTGTTATAAACACTAAGTCTGCATTCCCAAGAAGTGCTTAATTTATTGAGACCCTGGTGTGCATGATTTATTGAGAGAGGGCTCTCAGGTGAAAGGAGGAAGCATAAGCAGGATAGGGCAGGGGAAGGAGCTAAATTAGGCTGTAGTTCCAGCTGGAGTCCAGCTTCAGCCTGATCCCTTGGGCAGCTCTGGAGCATAAATCGTGCCACTGAATTGATCCCACCTTGACGCAAGAAGAATTGCCTCTTATATCTACGTCCACTAATTATTGATTGTGGATGGCTATCTCCCCAGAGGGTACCATAAAGGGGGCAACTGTGAGCCATTATCAGTTAACTCTCAAGGCAGCTGGGGATGTATGCACCATCTGGTAAAGGACATCTGACTCTCTGCCAATCATGCTTGCTATCAACACCATCACTCCCCTGTCCACTTAGGGTCATAACTACTGTTCCAGTCGAGCCATGCCTGAGATTTGTCACTAAATCTTGAAAATTCTTGCTTTATACTGTCTCTGTGTGTCCCTTCCTTCTCATTTATTCCCAGTCACCACTTGGAGTAGTCTAATTCCTTATTAATTCACACTTAATCTACAATCATATTCAATTAACCAGTCTCAATATTTCCAGAGGCAAAAAAAAAAAAAAAAAAAAAGGCATCATAGATGGGCAAAGCCATTAGGTGGGAACTGGGGTATACCAGAAAGTTCATGCTTGATTAGAAAGAGCCAACCTCTACTTAGCTCCAAATGTGCGAATCTGTATCCAGTGTTGCAGATCTTCTAATATTTTAAGAGAAGCCAGAATCATTTTTATCTATAGACTTCTAAATTTCATAAGCGGTAACTAATTCTAGTTTTTTTAAGTTCTGAGGGAGAACAAAAAACACATCTACATATCAAATGCATTCACCACAGCCATTTTGCAAATTCTGGCCAAAAGCCTAAGACAAAAGATGATATGTAAATAAATAACTATAGGTCAACGTGAAGGAAGATAAAAATCTCAAGGGAGATGCAGACAAAGTGCTTCACCAGTTTAGAAACAAAGTGAGTAGACCCTGAGCCTTCATGACTAAGGCCCTTGTCTTTATTAAAATTTTCCTCTCTGGTATCTAGCACAGTGCGTGGCACATACGAATACTAGACAAATGTTCAAATCAACAAAAAAACAAACAAAGGAACCGTTTGTTGTTGGGCTTGCAAAAGAGCAAGGGCAGCGTACATAATGAAGCAATTATCCTAGTAGCTGAGAAGCAAAGCTGAAGCTGTCACACGCTATCCACTGGGATTCTGTCAGCCCAAGTCGCTCAGAGTCCCCACTTTCTCTCTCTCAGCTTCTAGCACAAAAAGCATGTGTCAGCGTATCATTAAATGCTGTTCCTGAGCTTGCAGGCAACAACAGCAAACAAAGAGAAGAGGACAGACCTAGTCTCTAACAGTAAATAGATTTCGGTCAAGTCTATTTTATGGGGTGTTTGGCAGTAGTGTGGTGTATGGTCACTACACATCACAATCTCCTTTGGAAGTGCCCTGTATCCCCTAATATACCCAGTATGGGTAGCTCTTTCTTTTCACGCCACAGACTACTGACTGCCAGACCTTCTTAAGGGACCTGAGTCAGAAACAGCTCTTGGAGTCATTGCAAAATGGTAGTGACTTTGGACCACATTTGGCCATCACCTGGCAGGGCTCTCTTCCTGAGCCAGTGCCAGCATCAAGGTTCCACTGTGCCTCTAGGAGAAACCTGAGCCACCGAGCAGAGCTGAGGCTAGGGAGGCACATTGTCCAACTGGCTGACTCCAGGGATCTCAAGCTTTTTATTCCAGAATAATCCACATGCTCATGCCCCTTCCCATCACCATGGAATCATGTCATGGCAGTTTGTAATCACATGTTTCTCAGTCCTCAGTGGCATCTAAACATGAGGTGCTTTCACCACGTGTTTGATGTCTGGGCTGATTTCTCTAGGATGCTTCTCTACTGTCCACTGTGACTGAGTTTGGGGAGGAAATCATCCCTACATCCTGGAACTCTCAATTGCCTCAGATTTAGCAGGGGGCATTCGGAATTCTCCTCTAGCCTGCCTTAGGTTCATAAATCTCGAATATAAACATTATCTGTGTGGTACTTGTTTGAACTCTACCACACAATCCTCTTGGCTGCTTTGCATTTTTTTAAAAAAGTTTGTTTATTACGTAATGGAAATTATTTTCACTATATACAGAAGTAGCCTTTGACGAATTAGCCTTTTGCTGAGTGGCCCATCTCTGCCTTCCCCTTCTTGTACTCCTAGAAATACCTATTCAACTTTTGCATGCACCTTCGCAAAAACCCAATCTTGGATGAATCCAGCTCTCTGCCTGCCTTGCCTCTGCCCTGCTGAATGCTGCAAAAATATTACACAACAAACAAAGTCCTAGTCCACTTATTTGTTCTCTTTCTGCAGACACAGGCTTCTTCCTTAATAGAAAGAAAGAGCTTTCAGGCAGGAACTTCTAAATTCCTGGTGGCCGCACATCTAACTGTAACTACAGCACTGCCACTCCTTCTGCCTGCTGCAGATGCGGCTGTGTCCTCTGCGGGGAACACCTCTGATGGTGTCTGGAGCCAGCCCGCTCACCTCCTCTGGTCTTCAACCTCTCCCTCCCTCCTGCAGCCTTGGAGATGCTAAGGACATCCTCTTCTGGTTTCCTTGTCACACTTTCCCATTTTACTCCAAGCTTCCTTTTTGTACCTTTTCGGTGATTTTACTGCCTCATTTTTCTTTCCATTTTGAAATGCCTTGGGAGGCTATCCTAGGTATCCCTCTTCACTGCACTGTATCTCAAAGGATTTCAGTCCATCCTTGTGGCTTAACTTGCCATCTATCAATATATGCTGATAGCTTGTTAAATAATTTTGTATTTATGTCTTTAAAAATGAAACATGGTCATGTAACAAATCAAAATATTCAGAAAGTTTATGAGAAAAATTCTGTGCCCTCTTCCTTACTCATACATAGCCCCACATACCGGAAGTGCCCTCTTTTGGCCATTGCTGTCCTTCATTCTGTTACCTCCAGAGCTCTAGGTAGTATACTTATGCTTCCATTTCAAGATGTTTCACATTAGACAATGTCCGCTGACTTTGAAATGTGAGAGTGTAGCTCACGAAACACCACTCATTCCCTTCTTTCCCTCTTTCCCTTTTGGTATTTATAATTTATATCATTTTTCTGTCAGTTATCCTTGTAACTTTAAATAATAAAAACCAAATCTCTGGGTTTTTTCCCATCAACTTTCGAAAGTATTTAACTCCTCATCCTGTGTCTTGACTGGCAGAAAGCAGTGAACAGTCTTGTCTTCCTTGCCCTTCCATCTCCTATCTTATGTCATCTACACTTGTGATACATAATATTTTGTGATCCGAAATGTCCAAAATGGAGTCACTTATGACAAGTAACTCAGCTCACTTGTGAAATTGCTGACCCCTCAAAGTGATAAGCATGGGTATGGTGGACTGAGGTGATAAGATAGTACCTGCTGTGGCCAGGCACCCAGAGACCCTACAAAAAAGTGAAGCCAAGAGGTGGCTGAGGTAATGACCATCACACTCCGGCAGAGGGTCATAAAAACAGCAAAGAAACTGACTACGGCTAAGACATCTGTAGAAGCTCTGCCCACGAGAACTCTGAGGGCTTCTTTCCATTTGCAGTGACCTCTGGAAGCTCGGCCAGAAAAGCAGCAAACCAGCCCACCCCTAACCCCACCCCTATCCCTGTTGGTTGCATATCCAGGGAAATCTGGACCTGCCTGGTTCATCAGTCAGCTGCTCATCATGGTTCATTCCTGTCTCTCTTATGACTGCCTGTGTGTGTTGAACATATTTGCATGATTGTTGGTGTGTGAAAGTCTTGCCATAATCCAAAAGCATTTAATTGGCTATTGAGTCATTGTGAAGAACCCCCCAACCCCCACCCCAATCAGAGTCAGCACAACTAGGCTGATTCGAACCTGACACTGTAACCTGGGCGTTGCAGTTACTTTTACCCTTCTACTATAACCAAATCTCTTTTGCTTAATGTAGAAATTCAGGTAAAAGACAGAAACCAACAAAGAGCATCACTTTTACTATTAAATATAAGCAGTGTTTATATTGCTATTATGTTGTAAGCACCGTTTATTGTTGAGCCAAATAATGGACTGGAACTACACTTCCTTATCTTATTTCATGACTCCTAGGCCACTGTTGGACAATTCCAAGCATCAAGATCAAATGGATTACCTTCTTTTATACTCCCCAATTATTTAAAGTTATGCACCATTATCATTTCATCATTTTTAAATAATGACTTTCTTACATATTTTTTCCTGAAATCTCTAGTCGCTTTTCTCTAGTTCTTGCATCATTTGCCCTGATAATCTTCATATTTTCAGACTCTATGTCATAGTATTCCATGAAGTTCCCTTTCTCCACAGCCCTCTATTTTCTTGGCCAATCTGATAGGCTTTGTCTTTAGTCTTCTGCATATCTGTTATCCAGGAAGTTCCCTTTTAGGTTGAAATCCCTATTGGATATGCCCTTGTTTTCCTGGAGTACACTCAGGTAATTTCTTAGAAAAGGATATGTATGGGACAAATGATCTGATGCTCCGCATGTCTGAATTTGTTCTGTTTTGTTTTGCTTTCACCTTTGGCTGTGAGTTTAGCTGATTATAAACGTTGAAGGTCCTGCTCCCCTGTCTTCTAGCCTTCACGGTTGCTGATTCCAGACTGATTCTTATTCCTTTGTCATTAATATATTATTTTTCAGTGTTGAAACGCTTATCATCTTTTCTTTATTGGTGCTTTGAAACTTCATGCTGCTTTGTCTATGGAATGATCTTTTTATTCATTTTCCAGGTACCTGGTGGATCCTTCTCATCTGAAGACTGTTGTCTTAGGCTAGGTGTCCTAGCAAGCAGCACCTGAGATAAAAAATTATTATTGAGAAGTTTAATGACCAAGAAGCAGGAATGAGAGAAAATCAGAGTGAGTCACTGAAAGAGCGAGAAAAATACCGAGGCTACAGCTTTATGAAAAGCTGACGACTGCTGGGTGGACAGGGCAGCTTCAGAAAGGAAGTTTAAAGATATGCTTCTCCACACAGTCCTTCTAAAAAGAAGAAAGTGTGATTTGCCCAGTCCCATCTCCTTCTGGGCAAAGATTGCACCATGGAATAATTCCTACACACTTGCAGGTTGCATAGTTATTGGTGTCAAGAGAGTCCTCAGCAACAATGAGTCCCCAGGGTAGAAAGCAAAAGATCCTGCCGGGGCAGGAGGAAAGATGCTGTCAGGTCGTGTCCTTAGGTGACATGAGGGACAAAAGGCAGCTGCCACAGCAGGCCC
The DNA here is from genome assembly GCF_043159975.1 of Macaca nemestrina. Taxonomy (NCBI): domain Eukaryota; kingdom Metazoa; phylum Chordata; class Mammalia; order Primates; family Cercopithecidae; genus Macaca; species Macaca nemestrina. Next base: position 114,804,286 of record NC_092129.1, read on the forward strand.
CTTTCAGCAGCAGCAGCAGAAGCAGTGACCTGACTTCATCACCATGGGAACAGCAGCTGTCACTGCTAGATTCAGTCACTGCGGATCTGGGGTGGTTCATAAACTGAATCTCATGCAACTACTATTTTGGCAGATCTGGAAAATTGTCCTCTGGAACTTCAATTGTTTTATTTTGCTCATTCCCATTTTTAAGCTCCAAGAGCTCTTTCTTGATCTCTGTTTATTCCTTTCTTTAGCATCCTATTCTTGATTTAAGGTCATGATACTTTCTGAAATATCCATGAGAACATTAGTTAGATTTTAAAAGCTTTCTTCTATTAGGAGGCAGCCTGCATAGTGATTAAAAGGATGGACTCTAAAGCCAGACAGGCTGGATTTGATTCTCAGCTCTGCTATGGCTTTATGACCTTAGGGAACTTGTCTGTGCCTTAGTTTTGATGGAGTTCAGGACACAATACTCCGAAAGATGACATCTTGGCGTAATGATTAGGAAAATGGCAGGAGCAGCAGAAAGGTCTCTCTGACCTGGAAGGAATTTTCTGACCTTCTCCTGAAGCAGGTCCTAAAACTCTCATGTGAGAGGTACCGTCCCTATACCCGGGGGAAAGGAACATCCTATCTTCAAAGATGAACACAGTGGTATCTGAACAAACAGGCCTTGCCAAGTTTCCCCCAGTTTACGACACTTACCTCATACTCTGCCTTATGGTATTTCTGCGCAACTGTCCACACTTCTTCAAACCTACTGTAAAAAACACTCCCATTTCACATTTGAACCCTTTCTTCAGGTCTTCATTTCCTAATGAAGGTTCCTGTGTTACATAAAACTTATATCAAATAAGTGTATATGCTCTTCTCTTGTTAATCTGTCTTTTGTTACAGGGGCCCAACCAATAAACCTAAGATGGGTAGAAGGAAAACTTATTTTTCTCCCCTACAGTTTCTTTTCTTTTTTGTTTTTATTCTGTTTTTTGTTTGTTTGTTTCAAACAGATATATAAGGTAACTACTACACAAAAATTTAAAACTTCCAATTTGTTAAACTTAGAAAAGATACTGATTTGTAACAAAAAAAAAAAAAAAACCTTTACATTTTTATTTCTCAAGCTAGCTTACCTCTACTTTCTAAAAGTTGTAAAATTTTTGGTTTAAAAACTGTCACTCTATGATTGTCACAATTTGTTTTTCTATGCCATGACAGAAACAAAATACTTTCAAATGTTCTGTGCATTTAAATGAACTAATGTATGTACATAAACTTATTTAAATAACTTTTATATTAGTAAGAAACCAACACATACATTAAATACCTCTTCAGTGTAAACAGGAAATACTGATGATGATGCCAGCATGGAACTGTCAATTCACATTACAGCACAATTAATAATCAATCTGACTAAGTTAGTGATGTTTAAAGAACACAATTAGTCACTATATCTGCCAGAATAATTGAATATGTTAACATTCTCATCACGTAAATACCAATTTCATTATCTCATATCTTTCTCTTTACTCATCTCCAGGTAGCAATAGCCCTCCCTGTGTGGGGCGTGTAGAATAGGCCCAGAACTTGTTGGTCTAATATTTTCGGTCTAATTCTTTCCAACCTTTGGTAAACTTAGAAAGCCTACAGAGATCTCATATTGACTGTTTTCGATCTTTTAATTGTGACAGTCTTTTTGTTATTCTGTCTTTTCACCTTCCTTTGCCTGTCCATCTATAATTTCAATTCAAGTTTATGTCAATCTCTTTCTTGAAACCTGGAAATTTCATCAGCTGCAGATTTCCTTTTTTTTTTTTTTTTTTTTTTTTTTGCCTTTTCATTTATCTCCTTTTCAAGCCTCAAAAATTCTTCCTGTTTTTACTTCTGCTGGGTATTACTTTCAGGTAGTAATTTTAGTTTACATTGACATTGATGGTTTTTCTACTACTTTTTCTCTTTCTCTTCTTCCTCTTTTAGCTTCCTTTAAATATAAGCATATTTGATTGACACTTAAATACTTTTCTGTTTTTTCTAAGCTTCAATCACCAATTTGGTTTTTTTGCTCCTCTTTTTGCTTGTAATTATGTTCTTGTTTATTATCAAGAAGGACTGGCTTATCCTTCATCTTTCCCTTTAACTTGAAAGTGTTCTCCCTGTTTGCTGTCTTTTAGTTTTCCAATTTTGAATAGAATGTTTCCCTTTCTTCTAGAGTCAGACATTTTTAATGTATTTTTCATGTTGTTGCACTTTATCCTGCACTCTTCCAGGATGGTGTTGCAAAACTTCCCCTATATATCTTCTCTTCTTTTTATGTTTGCTTCTCATGTTTACAAAGTTCTGGCGATCACAATCATCCAGCACCCTTGACATCCTTCTGTTTACTGAAGGAATTTTGCAAAATCTACCATTTCTCCTAGAAGACTACCTTGCTGTATTCTGTCTGCAGGAACTTTGCTTAACATTCCTCTTAAAGTTCTCCATGTTTCTAGTGACCCAAAGCCCATATGTCAGTTTTCCTTGATACAGGATTCAACAAATTATTGGCTGTTTTCTTGTCTTTATTAAGCTTTTCATGTAATCAACCTCTGCTCTTTCTTAAAAATATTTACTGTATTTTTAATTGCTGATGTTCATTTCTCTGAGCTTTACAACAAAATCAGGTGGGGGCATCACACCTTTCAACTGATGCTAAAGTCACTTTACATTGTTACATATTTTGACCAGCTGTTATTGGGTTTTTGCTCTATTTTCCTGCTGGTAATCAATTTTTCCAATTCTTTCAGCACACTGCCAGATTGTGAAGTTTTGTTGTTGTTGTTGTTGTTGTAGAGATGATCTATGTTAATAACTTGATTTTTAATTTTTACTGCTGTACATATGAACTTTGCTTTCTTAGTTTGAATAGCTCTCTGGTTCCAGTTTGAAGCTAAAAAGGTTAAATTCTACCTAAAGGATGAAAACAACCAACAGTCTGTGCCAAGACAGTCAGGAGGGCAGCCATGTTTCCTGGGGGAGTCTTTGGAACCACTCAAGCCAAGATGACCAGGGATTTGGCTGGGAGGAGATGGGGAAACTACAGACCCTACAGATGGTTTCCTGCACCATGAGGCTAAGCCTGGGGATGCTAGCATGGGGGCAGGAGAGGCTGTGCCTTAGTTTCTTCATCTGTAAAATGAAGTAACACAGTACCTACCTCATAAGGGTGTTGTAATGATTGAACTTTTTATATGTAAACTTTGAACAGTTTGTGGCTCAGATAATTATTTCTGGTTTCTCAGGTCAGTTTTTCTGTATTTTACCTTGCTTATTCTTTTGAATGCTGCTGACATTTCTCACATTTCTCTTTATCTTTGGTCGTCCAGCCATGTTTTAAAAAGAAGGTGTAGAACACTAGGGTTTCTTTCCTCTGCTGTTGCATGAGTAGGATTATTTTCCTTCTAGGTCTCTCTGATAAGAAGAGTTTTGACTGAGAACTTCATGCACTCTGTTGAAATGAAGCACATCCACTATAAAACTTCACTTTAGGAGCTGATGAGCAGGAACCGAATGTCAAGCTATGGATCCCCAAATAAGTTTGGCTTTCATACACACTATATCCTTTCCAAGATTTCAGTTAATAGGGCATTAAATGGGAGTGGTGATGATATACTAAAGTGGTAGATATTGTGAAAAGAATGTATAGAGTACCAATAAAATCTTTACATAAGTTCTGCACTTGACAAGGGAGAAGAATCAATTGCTTAATTAAAAGTGAAATGTTTTTATCACTTTGAAATAATGCCCTAGGATTATTTTGAAAGTGACATGTAGTTGACTCTCTAGAATTGAGAATAATTCTAGAATCATTATGATATTTTTTGTACAACCTTTAATTTTATTTAATAGGACAATAGATTTTTATTTCCCCCAGGCCAAGGCAATGCAGTATCTTTGGGTCATCTGCAAGCTGGTCCAAAGGGAAATAGCAAAGGAGGAAATATTCTTCAGTAAACAAGCCCTGCAACCCACAAGTGAAGTAAGAATTTCCTGTCCCAGTCTTAGGAGGTGGTCAATAGCTCTGCACATTTCTCCACTGAATTAGATTTCATAACTTCCTGTGATGTCATTTGCTATTTTTTCCCCTGGCTTGAATTAGGACTTCCCTTCCAGAATTCTGCCAACCCAGTTTTCTTTAGACCACTTTAGAAGCAAGAATATCTACCACAGGTTCATGAAAAGAGCACTGAATAAGAAGTCAGGATAAGTGGATTTCTAAGGCCAATTTTCCTTCTTACAATTTGACTTCAGAAAACAGTGCTCATACCAAGCTCACATTTCCTTAACAATTCACATTCTTGAAAGGTAGAAAGAGCTGTCTTAGGAAATGGTGTGTTTCCTGTCATTGAAAGTATGCCAAAAGACACTTGAAAACCACTTCTTAAGACTCTCGTGAAACTTTTATATAATAAGATTAGACTTGATGGTTCTAAAAAAAAATCTCTCTGAATCTTGAAACTCAATGATTCTGTGCTTTAGTTCTATGAAAAGAAGAGAAGCAGGGAGGGAATGATGAAGGGACCTAGTGTATCTCTTCAGCCTTGTGTGGATTTCAGCCTTGGTCTCTGGAGTTGCTTCAAGCTCCCTGAAATGGTACTTCTGCGTGTCCATCCTGACTCCATCCTTAGATACCCACTTTCTGATCCAAAATACGCATGTCCATATGAGTATCTTTAAGTCAGGGACAGGTAGATGTGTACCCATAACTGGAGGGTGGCTAACCAATGCAAACATAGATTTCTTTACATTCTTATTCTTCTTTTTAAAAATCTTGTGAATTTTAAATTGTATCTCATAATACCCCTGTTTTAATATAAGATAATATTTTAAATTATCAATTATTGGAGGTGATGAACTTGCCCCAATCCATCTATGCAGATGTTTCTTCCTATGCACAGGGCAAATGCATTTAGTTTAAGAAGCTCAGGGTAACACATTTGACTGGCTGGCACACTGGATTCAGGTTTATTATCCATGGTCTTCTCACATCTTTGGGGTCTGTCTCTGCAAAACCCACCTCCTCCATCATACCAGGTCCCCATCCAATATGGAAGGAGGAATCGAACGATAAGAGAGGTTTATGATGTTGTTTAAATATCCCCCTCTCAGCTCATTCAAGCAGCTCTTCTCACTCCTAAACTCTTACAATGACACATTATAGTAGAATTATTTCAGAGACCTGTTTCAACTCAATCTGGGTGTGCCTTATTGAGCTAATAAAATCCTCACCCCTGAGAAAGGATGTATTATGTGTTACATTTTGCTACAATTCATGATATGTCTCTGGAGAAGAATTGTACATCTTATATAATTTGTCAAGGACAATTTCAAAATGCATAACATCATCAGTCTCACTGACAACATCTCTAATGGCTTCACTCGATAGTCAGAGTTTTGCCAAATGCAAGCTAAGACTCAGACCATCACACACTTGCTTCCAGTCTATTGTTTCAGATGTATCATCTGTTGAAAAGGCAACAGAGTAGGAAAAGAATTCATCCTTGAAGCATTTCCCCTCTAATTAAGTCAACAGATGTTGTTTGAAGTCTATACCTGGGGAATTTATTACTTCAGCTTTAAAAAGTAAGAGAAATTCACAGATCTGCCTACATAATAATTGTGTTTTTTTGATCGAGGTCGCCAGCCTAGTAATGACTGATAATAGTCAAGAATTTGTGATGGTTGTCATATTCAAAAACATTGGAATGACGTTTTCCAAAAGTGCTTTCATTTGAATTATTATGGGGGCTTTATTGCTCCTGGGCTGGGCTCTCCCTCTCTTAGTGAAAGGCTAGACAGAGCTAGCCTTGCTCAAATGGGCTTGAGGGGTTGGGGGAGGTGGCAGGAAGTAGCTCTCAGGACCTTAATGGTTGGATGGAGGCAGACAGCAAACAGTAAAGTCAGAGGTCAAAGTGAGAAATGCATAGACAAACCAGTCACTAGGGAAAAACATCCTGAGGCGGGCAACAGTTAACTGGTGCAGCCTGTGAGTCAAAGAGCCAGTGAAAATGAGAACATGCTCCTTCTGCAAGGAAGAAGTAAGCAAGATGGTATTCTTTGGAAATAGCCAAGAAGATGAGCTCTTGCTGTCTGCTGAAGTGTGAGAAGCCATGACAGAAGTGACACCCAGTGACCTGTGTAGGCTTCAGTTTCTTTATGTGTTTCCTGGTCTCCTTGCCTAATATGGGTATGGAAAAGATCATATTCAATCTTATATGTGAAGTCTAATATATTATCATCATTGTAATTGTTAAAATTTGTTTTACAATTAGGAAATAGGTGGAAAAATAGATAACCTAAGAAAAACTGAAAAAAAAAAAAAAAAAACAGCTGCATAAGAATTATTTTCCTTTCGTGGCAGAATAAAATAGGGCCAAACATTTTGGTGTGCTGTTTTCTTTAAATTTAGTCTGCTCTTATTAGTTTCTAATCAAAGTACTTACTTAGCATTCATGATTGCTAACATTTGTGATAATTATAATTTTATGAGCAAATTATCTATTGATTGTTACCATGACAGTTCTGGTATTTTCGCATATCAAAATTTATATACAAGAAAAAAAAGTCCCAACGTGAAAGAATTATATTTTTTTTTAACACCAGGTCTCAAATTACCCACCTACTTTGACAGTTTTAGTGTCTTGATTGAATATTTTATGATGATACTACTTAAGATAAAAATGTAAAACCTAATTTATAGTGACATCTCTTTATGTAAAAGGTTCCCTAGCTGATTTATCACCAGGTTGAAACATGGCAGTGAATACAAACATTTCTAAGGTACACAGACTTTTCAGTTTTCTTTCACACTCTTAGTCATACAGCTGCAGCTACACAGTTTATATGAAAAACAGGGTCTTTTAATTTTACAATACGCCACTTTATTTTCCCATGATATCTCCTTTAGTTTTATGCTTCAGTTCAATTTAATACGTGCTATGTTCTGTACTGAGTAATACATTTGGAAGCTATTCCCAATTAGAATTCATTTTGATACCTGCACATTTGAGGGAACATTAGTTCTTCTCAGACTGGATTCTTTACTTATCATCTTCTATTCAACAACAAAGTAGGTAATCAGTTGCCAAACTGATGTGATTTTTCCAGTTTTCCAACTGCCTCTTGCCATCCTGATTTTGTCTCCTGTTAAATTTATTACATTATGTCATTCTGAAAGGAATTTGGAGAAAGTACATATATATATAAAATTATTTAATCATATTTTTGGTTGAGGAAGAAGTGGTTAAGGGACTATGTCTAATGATTTACAGTTCTACAGAACTTTTCACTAATACAATTAATAAAATAATGCACTGTAATTATAATATTTAGATATGCAGGAGCTCTGGGTAGTGATAGATGAATATAATTGCTGAGGCTTAAAAGGATTTTTATAAGTGAATTCATTTCAAGGATTATTAAAGGGGAAACAGATGACATGAGATTTTATATTGGTGGTAGTTTGTGTTACAGGAGCATTAGAGGTGTTGTAAAGTAAGAAAGAGAAGATAAAGCCAGGAAGATGCTATAAACAGGACAAAGAAGAAACAGCAAAAGAGGCACAGGCTGAAGAAGAAACTGCTTATGGCTTAGCGTAATATCTTCTGGGACAGTGCATGATACAGGAGGTGGCAGCGACAGTAGTTCGGTGGGAAAGAAAGATGTGTTTGGTGACAGCATTTTGGTGGGAGGGAACAGGAGAAAATAGGGAAAAGATTAAGGGCAGAGAGAGACCAGATGGTGATCATAATGAGCCAAAACCCAAAAATGTCATGGACTCAAACCTTAGCTGTAGAGACCCAATGGAATGGAAAATTAACACAAAGAGAAAAAAATATGCTTTATTTTCATAATGTAATGTATTTGTATCATATCTTAAAAAGTATTTGAGGTGAATTATTAAAAAAAGAGATCTTTATTATAAGATTAAGAAAACAGAACCAAAAGAGGAAGGGGCAGCATACGCCAACCACAAACATCAGCAGAGTGGCTGTGTGTGAGCAGGTGTCCTAGAGCTTCTGACCAGCCCTGATGAAGAGGGAAACCTTATACATCATAAAACATTCATTAAATATCATTACCTGAAACTAGGGTACCCACAAAATATTTGTCAGAATAAATTCTCCTGGTGAGAAACAGCTCCTGGGTGACAATAGAAGGAGTAAGATTTAACCAATAATGACCTCAATATTTGTTTCACAGCAAATAGATAAATTAAATTTGCATGGCTAATTTTGAAAGCAACCTAAGATAAAGACTCATGGCTAACAATTGAAAAAACGTAACTACAAAAGCAATGACAAAAAAAGTCATTGTCTAAATGTGTAGTCTGACTTGATCCAAGGACATTGGCTCATATTGATACAGGAGGAGGGTAGGGAAGTGCTAAGTGGAGAAAGGCGGGGTCCCTGGTGAGGGCTTCCTCCGGCCTGTGCCCATGGACCTACGTGAAGACAAGTATTTCTGTTTCGTTGCCCATAAAGTTGCCTTTTGGCCTGCCACACCCCCAATCCTGTGCCCATAAATACCCGAGAAACCGTAGCAGGCACAGACACAAATGGCTGGACTTTAAGAAGAGCAGAAAAGCACACACACACTCACCAGCAGTCATCGGCAGACCACCGATGGCGGGACAACGCGGAATTCAGTCGGAGTGATTGGAGCAGAGTCCGGCCGCTGGGTGGCCCGACTCCAGGGGAAGACCACCTTCCCAACCCTTCCTCCTGCTGGCTCCTCATTCCACCTCGCTGACAGCAACCTCCACCACTCAATAAAACTTTGCACCAATCCTCCAAGCCCACATGTGATCCGATTTTTCCGGTACTCTAGGGCAAGAACCAGGGATACAGAAGGCCCTCTGTCCTTGCAATAAGGCAGAGGATCTAGTTGCGCTGATTAACACAAGCCAACTGTAGATGGCAAAACAGAAAGAGCGCACTGCAACACACGCCCACTGGGGCTTTGCGAATTGGAAACACTCAACCCTAGATGCTGCCATGGGGTCGAAGCCCAGAAACGCTCCCCATGACCTGCCCGTCTGCATGCTTCCCCCAGTGGTTTGAGCAGGGGAGCACCAAAGAAACGAGCCACACCCCTGTCACACGCCCAGCAAGGGGGATAAAGGAACACTACTCCCATTTCAATATTTAATAAGCACTTATGCTGGGTACTGAGACATGTTTATGAACAAAATATCCGTGATCCCTGCCCTCATGGAGCTTACATTCTGGTAAAGGAGTCAGAACGTAAAGTAAAAAAGATATAGAAATAAAATTACCACAAATTATGATAAGAGCTATGAAGAATATTAACACTGCTATCAAGAGTTAAAGGGGCTGGAGGGTGGTTTCCTTGTGTAGATTTAGTGTCAGGGAACCCTCTTTGAGATGACATTAGGAGTATCTGGAGTATTGAATAGACCCATGACACAAGATAATCTTTCCCAACTACCTCTCTGCCAGGCTTTCAACATGCACCATTTAAACAGTGTCTGTAAGACTATGTACTTTAGGCAAATTACCTGGAGTGCAGGTATTCTGTACAAGAATTAAGAAAATGTCATGAATTTTAGACACCAAAAAGCTGGTTTTAAAATTAACAAGTCTAAGCAACATTTTAGCTCAAATACAAACTAGAGATGGTACTGAATAAATAGTGGGGTTTAGAGAAGACAGTCATAAAATATGAAAGAAATACAGACATGGATTTCAGGTGTTGTTTCAAATTCGAATCGTGTTAACAAGTATAGTGAGTCCAAGTCTTCCTTCCATACTCATAGGGTCCTCTGGATCTCCAAAGTGACTGCAAGCCACCATGCCCTGGGCAGCTCCATTCTCACAAGCCCCTAGACTACACTAAAAGGGTCCTGTCTACCAGGCAAGATTGAGGGATACCTCAATCGTTCTGCATATGAGCAGCTAACGAGCCTCTTTAGTTTAATAATCCAATATTGTACTATGTTTAAAAATTAGTTTCTTTTGTATGAAAAATTCTGTTTGCAGAAAAATTAAGTGAAAACAAATATACAATGAAAAATAATTCTCCTTCTGACTTCAGTCTCAAAATCTCTAACCTCCTTCTCTGAAAGCTGCCAATGGTAAACAGTTCCTTGTGTATAATTCAAGACATACTTAATGTACACACAAGCAATGATACTTGTATTACACATATGCACCCTCCCACAGCCCGCCCAACACAATTTAAATCCTAATAGCAGAATAGTACATATATATCCCATGTCACCTTTCCTCTCATTTAGCAAAGTATCTTGGAGGTCATACACCACATTTTATAGATCTTAGTTTGATTAAGATCTTCCCGTTGATGCTTCTGTTTGTGTTCCCACTATTTGCTGTTATTAGCAGTGCTAAAATGAACATTCTATGTAAGTATTTTTATGCCCATGCATGAGCATATCTGGAGAAATAATTCCTTTTTTATTATTATTTTTTAATTTCAATAGGTTTTGGGGGGACAGGTGGTGTTTGGTTACATAAATAAGTTCTTTATTGGAGATTTCTGAGATTTTGGTGCACCCATCACCCAAGTAGTGTACACTGTACCCAATATGTAGTCTTTTATCCCTCACCATTACCCCCATCCTTTGCCCTGAGTCCCCAAAGTCCAATGTATCATTCTTATGCCTTTGCATCATCATAGATTAACTGCCACATATCAGCAAGAACATACAACATTTGGTTTTCCATTCTTGAGTTACTTCCCTTAGAATAATAGTTTCCAATTCCATCCAGGTTGCTGTGAATACCATTATTTTGTTCCTTTTAATGGCTGAGTAGTATTCTATGGTATATATATATATACACCACATTTTCTTTATCCACTTGATTGATGGGCATTTGGGCTGGTTCCATATTTTTGTAGTTGTAAATTGTGCTGCTATAAACATGTGTGTGCAAGTATCTTTCTTGTATAATGACTTCCTTTCCTCTGGGTATATACCCAGGAATGGGATTGCTGGATCAAAAGGTACTTCTGCTTTTAGTTCTTTAAGGAATAGTCACACTGTTTTCCATAGTGGTTGTACTAGTTTACATTCCCACCAATAGTGTGAAAGTGTTCCCTTTTCACCACATCCCGGCCAACATCTATTTTTTTTTTTTTTTTTTGATTATAGCCATTCTTGCAAGAGTAAGGTGGTATCGCATTGTGGTTTTGATTTGAATTTCACAGGTAATTAGTAATGCTGAGCAATTTTTCATATACTTGTTGGCCATTTGTATATCTTCTTTTGAGAATTGTCTATTCATGTCCTTAGCCCACTTTTTGATGGGGTTGTTTGTTTTTTTCTTGCTCATTTGTTTGAGTTCTTTGTAGATTATGGATATTAGTCTTTTGTCAGATGTATAGATTGCCAAGATTTTCTCCTACTCTGTGGGTTGTCTGTTTACTCTGCTGATTGTTTCTTTTGCTGTGCAGAAGCTTTTTAGTTTAATGAAGGCCCATCTCTTTATTTTTGTTTTTGTTACATTTGCTTTTGGGTTCTTGGTCATGAAGTCTTTCCCTAAGTCAATGTCTGAAAAGGTTTTTTCAGTGTTATCTTCTGGAATCTTTATGGTTTCAGGTCTTAGATTTAAGTCTTTGATCCATCTTGAATTGATTTTTGTATAGGGTGACAAATGAGGATCCAGTTTCATTCTTCTACATGCGGCTTGCCAATTATCCCAGGACCATTTGTTGAATAGAGCATCCCTTCCCACTGTGTGTTTCTGTTTGCTTTGCCAAAAATCAGTTCGCTGTTTAAGTATTTGGCTTTACTTCTGGATTCTGTATTCTGTTCCATTTGTCTATTTTTATACCAATACCATGCTGTTTTGTTTACCATGACCTGATAGTATAGTCTGAAGTTGGATAATGTGGTGCCTCCAGATTTTTGTTGTTGTTGTTGTTGTTGTTACTGCTTAGTTTTGCTTTGGCTATGAGGGCACTTTTTTGGTTCCATATAAATTTTAGGTTTGTTTTTTTTTTCTAGTTCTGTGAAGAATGATGGTGGTAATTTGATGGGAATTGACTTGAATTTGTAGATTGCTTTTGGTAGTATGGTCATTTTCACAATATTGATTCTACCCATCTATGAGCATGGGATGTGTTTCCATTTGTTTGTGTCATCCATGATTTCTTTCGGCAGTATTTTGTAGTTTTTTTTGCAGAGGTCTTCATGTCCTTGGTTAAGTATATTCTTAAGTGGTTTTTTTTTTTTCCAGCTATTGTGAAATCTTGATTTGATTCTCAGTTTGGTCGTTGTTGGTGTATAGTACTGGTGTATGACTACTACCTTGTGTACATTAATTTTGCATCCTGAAACTTTACTGAATTCATTAACCAGCTCTAGGAGCTTTTTGGATGAGTCTTTAGGGTTTTCTAGACATATAACTCTATCATCAGCAAACAGCAATAGTTTGACTTTCTCTTTACTGATTTCTCTTTACTGATTTGGATGCCTTTCATTTCTTTCTCTTCTCTGATTGCTCTAGCTAGGACTTACCATACTATCGCAAATAGAAGTGACGAAAGTGGGCCTCCTTGTCTTGTTCCAGTTCTCAGGGGCAATGTTTTTAACTTTTCCCTGATCAGTATAATGACGGCTGTGGGCTTGTCATAGCTGGCTTTTATTACGTTAAGATATGTCTCTTCTATGCTGATTTTGCTGAGGACTTTATCATAAAGGAATGCTGGATTTCATCAAATGCCTTTTCTGCATCTATTGAGATAATCATGTGATTTTTGTTTTAAATTCTGCTCATATGGTGTATCACATTTATCGCTTATGTATGTTAAATCATCCCTGCATCCTTGGTATGAAACCCAACTGATCATGGTGGATTGTCTTTTTGATATGCTGTTGGATTTGGTTAGCTAGAATTTTGCTGAGGATTTTTGCACCTATGTTAATCAGGGATATTGGTCTGTAGTTTTCTTTTTTTGTTATGTCATTTCTTGGTTTGGGTATTGGGGGAATACTGGCTTCACAGAATGATTTAGGGACAATTCCCTCATTCTCTATCTTTTGGGATAGTTTCAATAGGATTGGTATCAATTCTTCTTTGAGTAGCTGATATAATTCAGCTGTGAATCTGTCTAGTTTTGGACTTTTTGTGGCAATTTTTTGTTACCATTTCAATCTCACTAATTGTTACTGGTCTCTTCAGAGATTAGATATCTTCCTGGTTTAATCTAGGAGGGTTGTATAGTTCTAGAAATTTATCCATCTCTTCTAAGTTCTTAGTTTATGCACATAAAGATGTTAACAGTATCCTTTAATAATTCTTTTATTTCTGTGGCATCAGTTGTAGTATCTCCTGTTTCATTTCTAATTGAGCTTATTTGGATCTTCTCTCTCCTTTTCTTGGTAAATCTTGCTAATGGTCTATCAATTTTACTTATCCTTTCAAAGAAACAGCTTTGTTTCATTGATCTATTATATTATTTTTGGTTTCAATTTCATTTAGTTCTCTTCTGGTCTTCTTTATTTCTTTACTTCTGCTGGGTTTGGGTTTGGATTGTTCTTGTTTCTCTAGTTTTGTGAGGTATGACCTTAGATTGAGGTCACAAAAAGAGCACCTCTATTTGTGCTCCTTCCGACGTTTAGATATAGGCATTTAATGCTATGAACTTTCCTCTTAGCACGGCTTTTGCTGTTATCTCAGAGGTTTTCATAGATTGTGTCACTATTATTGTTCAGTTCAAGGAATTTTTAAATTTGCATCTTGATTTCCTTGTTAACCCAACAATCATTCAGGAGCAGGTTATTTAATTTCCATGTATCTGCATGGTTGTGAGGCGTTCTTCTGGAGTTGATTTCCAGTTTTATTCCACTGTAGTCTGAGAAAGCACTTGATATAATTTTGATTTTCTTAAATTTACTGGGACATTTTTGTAGTCTATCATATATGGTCTATTTTTCTTGGGTACTCTCTTGATGTGGTGTTCTCCCCCTTCCTCTAGGAATGGGGCTTCCTGAGAATTGAACTGTAGTGATTGTTTTTGCTCTTCTGGGTCTAGCCACCCAGTGGAGCTACCGGGTTCTGGGCTGGTAGTGGTGAGTGTCTGCACAGAGTCCTGTGATATGATCCGTCTTCAGGTCTTGTGGCCATGGATACCAGCACCTGCTCTGGTGGAGGCAGCAGGGGAGTGAAGTGGGCCCTATGAGTTTTTGGTTGTGTTTTTGTTTAGTGCCCTGGTTTTGCATTTGTTGGCCTCCAGCCAGGAGGTGGAGCTTTCAAGAGTGCATCAGCTGAAGTCCTACAAAGAGGATGCAAACTTGCCCTACAGACACCTGGTTAAGTATTCAGGTTTCTCAGGCAGTGGGCAGAGGCACAAGGCTCCCAAGAAATTATAGCCTTTGTCTTTGGCTACCAGGGCAAGTAGAGAAAAATCACCAGGTGGGGGGCAGGGATACGCGTGTCTAGGCTCAGCCTCTCCTTGGGTGGGGTTTGCTGTGGCTGTGGTGAGGGATGGGGTGTGGTTCCCTGTCCAGTGGAGTCATATTTCCGGGGGTATTATGGCTGCCTCTGCTGAGTCATACAGGTCACCAGGGAAGTGGGGAAAAGCCGGCAGTCGAAAGCCTCACCCCGCTCCCACACAACCCACAGTCCTAACGGCTGGTCTCACTCCCACTGTGCCCCCCAGCAACAGCACGGAGTCTATTTCCAGGCAGCTGGTGACCAGGGCTGAGAACTTGCCCTAGACCATGAGCCTCCCCATTGAGAAAGCAAGCAGACTCACAGTTTTTTGGCATCTCAGGGAGCCTGCAGGGGTGATCCAGTTCCTTCAAAGGGTCTGTGGATTCTCTTGACTTTCCTGGTATGTTCCTGAGGTAGTTCTTGGAGCAGAAGTTCACGATGTGAGTCTCCATACTGCTCTGTTCATCTGAGTGGGAGCTGCAAGCTAGTCTTGCCTCATATCCACCATCTTAATGCCCCTGAGGAAAAATTTCTAAATTTGAATTGCTAAGTCAAAGGAGATGCATATTTTAGGTTTTGTAACAATTACCAAATTCCATTCTAAAGAGGAGACACAATTTTATATTCCCATTAATAACGAATGAAAATGCCCATGTGTCAAACAACTTGGTAAATGTTTTACTTACAATAATCTTTAGAGAAGGTATGATTATTATTCCCAATTTAAAACTGAGTTAACTGAGGCACTGCTTAACTGAAATAGGTTAAGCAACTTGACAAAAGTCACACAGAATTAACTGAATAAACTGGGACCTGGGGTCAACAGTCTACCCTCTTACCCATTATGCTATACAGCCTCCCTGAATTTCAGTCTCAGCTCTCTCACTCAAAGCTGACAGCCTGGCCAAATTGTTTACCTCAGCTCTATAGTTTCTTTACATTTAAAAAGAGATAAAATGTATCTCAAAATATTAATATGAGGATCAAATGAGACAATGTCGGGAAAATCTCATGCAGGAGGGGTTAAACAAATGTAAATTTGCTTTCTTCCTATTGAGAAACATAAATCACAAAGAAGAATACTCTATTTCCCTGGCAAATTTTTTTCAGTGGCTAGAAATTAAAGAAGCAAATATGACCCATTTTAATGCTAATATGAAGGCAATAAAGCCAACAGATATTAGGAGCTGTGATGGAAATCCCCTCCCTGTCTTTCTCAAACAAATTCTTTAATGCTCATGGGTTTGCTCTTGGCCTAGCTTCTTTGCACAGTATTGTTTGCAACCAGAGTCATTCTGTTTGACTGATTCTTTAATGCTCAACCTTATTTCCTTTCCCTAAAAATTCCATTTCTCTAGAAATGTGGATGGAATACGGATTGCTAAAGCTATGTGTTCTGGGAACACTGAACCACCTATTCCAATATAGGCTTGAATAAACCTTCTCTTTAGGCTCCACAATCCAGGACTGCATAAGGAGAGTGACTTGTGCATTTCTTTACTCCACATATGTCGGCTTCACAGTATGCAGGATGTTCATGTATAACCTCACACTACTGGCCTGTCTCTTCCCATCTCTGAGTGATCAGTATAGCTCAGTAATAGGTTCCAAAAGGGAAGGCTGACATTTATTCATGGCTGAGCTCAGAAAACTTACAACCACATAAAATGTCAAAATTTAAAACTCACTGTTTTTACAATCAGGTTATAAAATAACAAACACCCTCACAATTATGCTAACTCTATCCTTCACTTTCACACTTGCCTGATCCATTACCCTGTGAGTCCTGATGCTTTCCTCACCCCGGATACATCCATAGTATGCTCCCTACCCCATTCCCTCTACAACAAGGGTGCTAACCAGAAATGGAGTGAGGCTCAGGTATTTATCCATTCATTTTTCTCTACAAATATTTCCTAAGGGCCATGCACTGTTCAAAGCACTGGAACGAATATACCTGTCTTTCCTTCTTTTTTGCTTCTTTCTTTTTTTTCTTTCTCTTCCTTCCTTCCTTCCTGTCTTTCTTTCCTTCCTTCCTTTCGTTTTCTTCCTTTCTCTCTTATCTCTTCAATTATTTTCCTTTCAGATTACGTAATTATTTTTAGTTGGAAAATTTAATAGTTTGTCTCTTTTAGCTGGGTAAAATATGTCTAATTTCAAAATAACCAAGTCATAATGTCCTATTGCACCAAAAAGTGTTTCAGCTCATAGATTTCCAAATAATGTAATTGAGAAAATAGAAATAATTACAGATTCACACAAACATTTTTATTTTATTTTTATTATTTTATTTTTTTTATTCTTTTTTTTTTTTTTTCTTTTGAGATGGAGTCTCACTCTGTCACCCAGGCTGGAGAGCAGTGGCACGATCTCAGTTCACCGCAATCTCTGCCTCCTGGGTTCAAGCAATTTTCCTGCCTCAGTCTCCCAAGTAGCACACAAACAAATTTTAAATGATCCTGTGAACAAAAGGTTCTGTTTTTTCCATTAGTGCTACCACTATTGCACATTTATGAAAGTAATTTAGAGACATGTACAAGGAAAATCTGTCTCTAAAAGGCTTCCAAATTTAGTAAATTGGGATATTTTACAATCACCTGTTTTAGTTTATGATAAATACAATTTAGCTCTTCATTTTATGCACTCTGGTCAAATTAGAGCAGTTAGTTCATGCTTTAATGCATTAACACAACACAACACAACACAGCAAAAAGCATGTAAAAATATAAAAGAAAACACCCGAAACACATGTCTGAGTTCAAATCCTATTAAGCATTCCTGTGCACCAGAAATAGAAAAGAAATGCAGAACTGAGCATGGCTGAGGCCACAGCCATGCTGGGCTCTTGTCCTGAAGTAGGCAGTGACAGCTGAGAACCAGGGAAGGAGAATTGAAGGTGTTCCATGGAAATTAGCATACTGGAGCCAGATTTGAAAACAGAGGCTAGATGAGGCTCCTTCTGGTAAAAGGAGGTTAAAAATCTGCAGCCAACCATTCCCTGGGGCTATGACTTTGCAGAGAACTTCAAAAACAAGAGAACTAACACACATTGCACTTGAGGAAGGGTGCTAAACGCACCTGGCCTGGGACCTGATGTCATATGCCTGCTGAGACCAAGGGCAGGTGTTCTGCAATGTCATACAGCACTAGGTTTGGAGGTAGGGTTCAGGAATTTGGGAGAAGGAAATGCAAAACCGCCAGACAGAGAAATGTGAAGAAAGAGAAAGAAGGGGGGCAATTTCATTCAACATGATGCTGCAAAACAGAATTTCGAAGCTGGAGAATTCTAATGCTGTGAAAGTAATCCTGCCCAAAATCAACAATTGGAACATAATTTCATTGCAGGTGAAATTTTATTGAACTGATGTAGCCAAAACTTAAGAATAAATATGCTTTGAATGCTTAAGGGGAAAAATGGAAAAAAACTGTGCAATTTTTTTAAAAAAACAAAACATGTGAAAAGCAGACAGATATGAAACAAGCCAAGTAAATTAAAAAGCAGAATGATTAGACATGTTGGAAGTTAAAAATCTATTCACTGCAATAAAAAATTCAAAGATAGGGTAAACTTTGGAACAGAGGCAACAAAAGAAAAATAATAAATTGAAAAATATTACTGAGGGATTTACCCAGAAGACAGCGTAGAGAATAAAATATGAAAGAATGCTAAGCAGAGAGATCATACACTGTAATATGCCTGGGAGAGTTCTAATTTACATCTGTTGTCCTGATATAATTATTAGTGGCACTTCTTTTAACTTCCAAATGCATCTTCCCTGAGAATCAGGGAAGGAGAAGTGAAGGTGCTCCATGGAAATTAGCAGACCGGAGCCAGGTTTGAAAACAGAGGCTAGGTGGGGCTCTGGTTATATAAATATAATTATATAAATATAATTTATTAGGCAATAAGTTATATGGTCACCTAAAACTATATAGGATAGTCTGAAGACAAGTAGGACTGCCTGTTTTTCTTTAAGGAAGGAAAAAGTAGAGAGAATCACAAGAAAGTAATATTTGGAGAGAAAAGAGCTGTGAGTTTTCCAAAATTGAATAAAAATATGTCCTCAAATTGAAAATGAACTATAAAAACCAAGAAAGATTTACAAAAATATATTCATACCCAGACTTACCAAAGTAAAACTGGAATACATCAAGAATTAGGAGATGTTTTTATCAGCTACAAGGAGAAAAACAGGTTACCAACAAGAACAGTAATTAAACAATAAATCAAGTGGGTTTCTCATTAGCAACAATAGATGCCATGAAACAATAGAGAAATAAATTCAATGTAATGAGAGGGAACTGGAAATTTAGAATATTATATTCAAATAACTTAGCAACGCAAACAAGGTACTGGAAAATAGATTCTCAATCTATAATTTATTCTTATTTAGGTTCTTGGGTTTCTGAGTAGGATAAAAATACTATATAATTTCAGATATTTTCTAAATTATAGTTATAATTAATTTATAATTCACAGCTTTGTATGTTAAAAGCTTAAAAATATTTTTATTGGAAATTAACAAATTGAATATATCTATATATGGAAATGTAAAAGACCAAGACCAGAGAAGACAATTTTGAAGAAGGACAAAATCCCTCTAAGGGTTATCAAGATGTATTGCAAAGTGATGATATTTAAGACAGTTTTGCATTAGCATAAAAATAGACAAATAGAAATATGGAAAAGAACAGAAACATTTGTGACCATTTGTTTCATGATAAAGCATAATGCAAATGAAAAAAGAATGGCATTTTTAATAATTATTTTAGGTCAATTGGTTATCTATATGGGGAAAAAACACATTTTGATATCCTACCTCACATGACACACAAAAATCAATTCAGGGTTGGGAGTATATGCCTACCTGAAAAGTAACAATTAAACATCAAGAAGATAAGAGAGAATATCTTCATGACCTTAAGAGGGGCAAATTTTTTTAAAGAAAAATATTGATTAATGGGACATAATTAAAATTAAGAACATCTGTTCATCAAAAGCTCCAGTAAAATAGTCATATGGTTTGGCTATGTCCCCACCCAAATCTCATCTTGAATTGTAGTTCCCATAATCCCCATGTATCATGGGAGGGACACGGTGGGAAGTCATTGGATCATGGGGGTGGTTTCCTCCATGCTGTTCTTGTGATAGTGAGAGTTCTCATGAGATCTGATGTTTTTATAAGTGTCTGGCATTTCCCCTGCTCGCACTCATTCTCTCTCCTGCCACCCTGTGAAGAGGTGCCTTCTGCCACGATTGTAAGTTTCCTGAATCCTCCCCAGCCATGCAGAACTGTGAGTCAATTAAACCTCTTTTCTTTATAAATTGCCCAGTCTCATGTATTTCTTCATAGCAGCATGAGAACGGACTAACACAAATAGTGGAAGAGAAGACTACCAACTGGAGAAGATACTTTCAATATTTTTACCGACAAAAGATTATTATCCAAAACATATTAAATATTTCTGTGAAGCAATATAAAAGACAGACAATCCATTAAAAAATTGGAATAAACTTGGATATTGAACAGGTAATACATGAAAGAGAATACATAAATGGGTGATAGGCATATAAAGTGCTCAAAATCATTAGTAATCAATAAATTAAAAGTTGTGTGCATGCAACTACACACTCATCAGAATAGGTAAAATCTAGAGAAAGAGGTAGAACCATATATTAAGGATATGCAGCAATTGGAGCTTTTATGCACTACACATGGGAATATAAATTGGTACAACCGCTTCAGAAAACTATTTGGCAATAACTACTAAAGCTAAACATATGCATAGCCTACAACCCAGTAATGCCAGTATTTCACTCCTAGGTATATACCCAACAGAGTTGTAAATGAAATGTCAGTGAAAGGCAGGTACAAAGAATGAAATGAAATTACAGAATGTTTAAAACGGCATTATTTGTAATCCCCAAACACTAGAAACAATCCAAATGTCCAGCAAGAATAGAATGAATAAATAAATTGTGGTGTATTCATTCAATGAGATACTTCATAATAATAAAAGTAAATTAATCATCAATATAATCAATAACATAGACAAGTCTAATAACATAAGAATGAGCAATAGTGGCCAGATGCAAAGTTCATATCATATTATCCCATTTATAAAAAGTTCAAAACAGGCAAAGCTAATCTATGGTAAAGAAGACAGATGTGGTTAACCTTGAGAAGAGAAGGGAGAGACTGAGGGCAATTCACAGTATTAGCAATGTTCTCCCTCTTAATATGGGTTATAGTCACACAGATGTATTTACTTTGTGAAAATTTATTAAAATCAACATTTTTGCATATAAGTATGCTCATCTGTATATATTTGCTATACATGAAATAGAAAAATAAGGCATAATCTTAGGGTTACCAATATAGAAATGGAAGTCTTGATAATTTTCAAACCACCAGAGGAATCAAAAGGAGGAAGAAGAGAATGATTTGGAGGAAGAGAAGGAGAAAGCAGAGGGTTGAAAAAAGGGAAGAAAAAAAATGCAGAATCCTTTGTCAATCCAACAGAGCACAGCAAAAAAAGCAAAGAAAATGGAAGGTAAGTAGATAGCACAAAAGGAAATGGTACAAATAAGCCCAAAAGTGTAATATATCAGCATCAATGTGGATAAAATTCACCTATTAAAAGGCAGAGATAGGATAATAATAACATAAATTCTGCTGCATCCTGGTTATAAAAGGCACACCTAACACCAAACCAAAAGAAAATTTTGAACATAAAGTTTTTAAAAACTAAGAGATTTTTATAGTAAGATGATGTGTTAGTCCATTCTTGTGCTACTAATAAAGACATACCCAAGATTGGGTAATTTATAAAGAAAAGAAATCTAAGTGACTCATAGTTTTGCATGGCTGGGGGAGTCTCAGGAAACTTACAATTATGGTGGAAGGGGAAGCAAAAACATCCTTCTTCACATGGCGGCAGCAGAAGGAAGTGCCCAGCAAACAAGGAAAAGCCCCTTATAAAACCATCAGCTCTCTTGAGAACTCACTCACTATCATGTGAGCAGCAGCATGGGGGAAACTGCCCCATGATTCAATTACCTCCCACCAGGTCCCTCTCACGATATGTGGGGATTATGGGAACTACAATTCAAGGTGAGATTTGGATGAGGACACAGTCAAACCATATCAGATGCATTATAAAATAATAGAAAACAATCCCCAAGCCAAAAAAATAGTCTTTAACTTGTATGCACTTAAACATAACATTGCACTAGACAGAGAAAACTGACAGGATTACAAAAACTGACAAATCTGGAACTATAGTAGGATATGTTAAACACTTCAGTAAGAAAAAAAAAGGTCAAAAATAAAAAAGAAAAAGCAGGTCAAATAGAAAAAGCTAGAAGAATATACAGTATTTGAAATACTTGGTTGTACCTAACCCCAGCTTAGCTCTCTCCCTAACTCCTGCCTATCTTTCAAAACATACACACCTAAATCCTCAGGCTACTTAGAAGTGAGTAGAAATCAATTACAAGCTCTCAAGCTACATCTTGTAGAGAAATACCCTCACATTCAGTTAATATGGGAGGGGACCTAAGGGGAATTCACTCAATCTATATCAGAACAAAAAACAATTCAGATGCAGAGCTCACTGAAAATATGAACAAGATGAAAAAAGAATGACATGAGAACTAGGTAAGCAGAACAAAAACTAAGAATGAAAGAAACTCCAATGCAACAAAGGCCTAAAGAACACAGAGAAATATTCATGCTATAGAAAATCTTATTAAGTACATGAAATGAATAAAATACAAGCTCAAATGTAAGATGATAACAATACAGAATGATGTAAAAATGGAAATTGAAAATATAAGGAAACAAATCGAAACTAAAATAACACCATTACAGAACTTATAAACAAATTACATGCAGAAAGAAATTGAATGGACATGGCTGAAAAATAAATTCCTTAAAAATAAATTGCTCTACAAAGAAAAGGCTTGAGATAAGCAAAGTAAAATCAACAGAAAAAGATTAACAGATTAGTAGAAATAGAGAGAAGATAATAGCTAAGGAGTAGAGACAAATATACCATTATATAAAGATAATAGGTATTTCTGAATTGAAAAACCAGTAAATGAGTCAGAAAAAGTATTCCAATAGAAAATTTAGAAAAATAATCCTGAAATGCAAGAATAAGACACTCTGCAACTCAAAAGTACATATCATATTCCAAGACAAACATATTCAACACTATTTTTCTTAAGTCATATTCTGTTGTTACTGAATTGAAGAATAAGAAAAAATTCTTTAGCCAGCCAGAAACAAATAGTATGTCTCTTATATTTGGGAGTAAAGCAGACTGGATTCAGTCCTCTCTGGAGTAACATTCTAGGTTACAGGATGATAAAGCAATGTCTATCAAATTCTAAGGAAAAGAAATGTGATCCAAAAGTATTGTATTCCACTAAGATTCCACTCAAGTATAAATACCACAAATAGATATTCTTAAATGTGAGAGAATATAGTCATGCATTGCTTATTGACAGGGATACATTCTGAGAAATGCATCCTTAGATTGATCTCATTACTGTGGGAATAAAACAGTGTACTTACATACAAACCTGATGGTATAACCTAATACACACCTAGGCAATATCATACAGCCTAGCTTCTAAGCTACAAACCTGTGCAGCATGTTAATGTACCAAATACTATAGGCAATTGTAACATAATGGCAAATATTTGCATATCTAAACCTATCTAAACATAGAAAAGGGACAGTAAAAATACAGTATAAAAGGTTTTTGGTTTTTTTGTAATGGTACTCCTGTATAGGACACTTAGTATGAATGGAGCTTGCAGGACTGAAAGTTGCTCCAGGTGAGCCAATGAGTGAGTGGTGAGTCAATGAGAAGTCCTAGGATATTACTGCACACTGTCATAGACGTTATAAACACTGTAGAATTAGGCTCCAGTAAATTTATTTTAATTGTTTTCTTCAGTAATAAATTAAACTTAGTTTACCGTAACTTTTTTACTTTACAAACTAATACAATTTTTAATTTATAAACTTTTAAATTGTTGAGTCCTTTTTTTTTTTTTTTTTTTTTTTTTTTTTTTTTTTGAGAGGAATCTGGCTCTATTGCCCAAGCTGGAGTGCAGTGGCGCCATCTCAGCTCACTGCAAGCTCCACCTCCCAGGTTCATGCTATTTTCCTGCCTCAGCCCCCTGAGTAGCTGGGACTACAGGTTCCTGCCACCACGCCCGGCTAATTTTTTTTTTTGTAGAGTCGGAGTTTCACCTTGTTATCCAGGATGGTCTCGATCTCCTGACCTCGTGATCTGCCCAACTCGGCCTCCCAAAGTGTTGGGGTTACAGACGTGAGCCACCATGCCCAGCCTGTTGAGTCTTTTGAAATAGCATCCAGCTTAAAACACAAATGCATTGTACAAAAATACTAGCACAAAGTAGAACAAATAGTATAGTTAGTATAATATAGTATAGTAGTACAAAAATATTTTCTTTCTTTATATCTTCATGCTATAAGCTTTTTAATTTTTTTAAGTGTTTTTGTTAAAAACGAAGGCATGCACATATCCATTAGGCCTAGGCCTACACAGGGTCAAGATCATCAGTTTCACTGACTTCTATCTTCACATTTTGTCCCACTGGAAGGTCTTCAGGGGCAACAAAATGCATGGAGCTATACCAGGTGCAGTGGTATATACGCATGGCTGTAATCTCAGCACTTTGGGAAGCTGAGGGGGAAGGATCACTTGATATCAGGGGCTGGAGACCAGCCCAGGCAACATAGTGAGACCTCATCTCTGCTAAAAATTATAAAAAACATCAAAAGAATTAGCTGGGCATGGTGGCATCCACCTGTAGTCCCAGCTACTTAAGGGGCTGAAGTGGGAGGATCGCTTGAGCCTGGGAAGTCAAGGCTACAGTGAGACCTCATCCTGCCTCTGCACACCTGGGTGACAGAGCAAAACCTTGTCTCAAACCAAAACAAAAACACATGGAGATGTTATTTCCTGTGATAACAGTGTCTTCTTCTGGAACATCTCCTGAAAACTTACCTGAGGTTCTTCTTGAGCAGGTGTCACTCTTTTCAGAAATATGTCCATAGTTGTTTGTTTGGTTTGTTTCCTTTTTCATCATAGATTTGCCTGTAAGTAGATAATGCGTCATGAGCAACTTCTCCATTAATGAAAATCTTTCAGTGTTGGGATCTGTTTATACCTGCATCATCACAAACATGTGAATAATGTGTTGCACTACATTATGATGGCCATGATGTCACTAGGCCATAGGAATTTTTCAGCTTCATTCTAATCTTAAAGCACCACTGTCATATATGCTGTCCACTGTTGACTGACTATTGCGTGGCACATGGCTGTGCAAAGATGATAGCACGCATTAGCTTTCTTGAAGCTCCAGGAACTGTCCAGCACAGTAAGTGAAATTTTTAAAAAATTCCTAAACATAATATTGAGAGATTTGCAAATAGCAAGGTTAAAGAGAATATTCTAAAAGTTTCAGAGAGAAAAGACAGCAACACTGAAGGCATGCAAGGAGCATCAACTTCAAAAGTCTGGTGAAAATTGACTTTGAACTTAAATATCTTTACCCAGCCAAATCATTCATCAAGTATGATGATAGAATAAAAGTATTGTCCAATATCTAAAGACTCGGAGAATGTATCTCCCCTGCATCCTTTATTATGAGGTTACTTATGGGTCAGAAAGAAACACTGAAAAAATTAATTAAAAATGGAAAAGGCATGGGATGTAGGAAACAGCAAGTCTAACCTGGGACAAGAAGAAAGGGAAGATCCAAGCTGACTGCTGTGCAGCAAAATCAGTCGTAAAGTAGGGTCCGAAAATAAGTGTACATTTAAAAAAAGGTGCATGCCAGGGCAGAGTGGTATTTCATAAACTTGATAGTATCCTTAAAACAGTTACAATAAACCTAAAGATGGGCTAAAGAAAAAAAAAGGCAAGTAGAAATTTGAGGGAAAGGAGCACTGTACACAAAAACTATATGTTATGTCATCACTGCTTGACTCAGCAATGAACCACATTCACATAGTTGTGATAATGTAAGCAATGCCTGCTGATTTGTCAACTTCTAATGTCTAAACAAAGTCAAAACATAGACAATCTAACTGTGGTTATATGATAGAAGGTAATTTTTTTCAGGCTTGCCAATACAAAAGTGAAAACAATCTTGCAAAGGTAAGGAAGAGAAAGCGGGGAGGGATTGAGGGCCTTCTTCACCTTACAAGGTATGGGGTCAAGATAGGCTGTGTCTAACTAACAGAACAAGAAATCAGGGGAAAACGTATAGTCTTGGAGGTATGAAAGTAACCAAAAGAGGAATTAAAGGTAGTAAAACTTGCTGTGGGAAGAGGAAGAGACGGGAGTCAAGGGAAGTGTAAGTGAGCTAAAACCTCATTTACCATGGCAGGAAGTTGGTAGACAATGTTTAAAGTAGATAATCCAAACCATCATGACTAATCAACTTAGAATTTAAAAAATGTAAAGTAAAAGTTATCAAGGGTTTAAGATGACATACTTAGGAAGGGATGGGTACCCGATTGTTGCTTTTTATAGCAAGCCCTTTAATGCTGTTTGTTCTTTATAAAATTTTCCTTATTTTGACAAAATTGCAAATGTCATAACTATACATGCATGTATACACACACACATATATATATGCACACATTTTAAAGGAGTGGCTATTAGTAAAATATAATAATATTAAATAGTATCTCTTTTTATAAAACAATGTCTGCCATCTATCCACCTATCTAAGAAACGTATAAACAGATTTTTACAACAATATTTAGCTCACATTTCCAAGTGGTGGGGTTTCAGGAGAACTTTGACATTGTTATTCTTACTTTTCTGTATTCCCTGAATAATTATTGTCTTTATATCACTTTTCTAATAATAGCATCATTATTGTATACTCTCAATGCTGGGAGGGCAGGGGATATAAATAAACAAAAGTGGAAGCAGCGAGGAGGCTATGAAACTATTACAAAAGCCCATGTGAGAAAATACAGTGGTGTGGACTAGGAAGCTTGCATTTGAAATGAAGATAAGCGGCCAGGTTCACGACATAATTTGGAGGGAGAAACAACAGTACTCTAGGCTTGAATGTTGATGGTAGGCACAAGAGGAATCAAGATCGTAGCTGCTCACCTGAGCTATCATGAGCACAGAGGCCATAGACAGAGAGAGAAGTGAGTGTTTTATTTCCAAGTTGAAAGTAGTTAAAGACGGGATTGAGAATTTGGCTTTAAATAGCCTAAATCTGAATATTTGAGAAACATACAAGTAATAGTCATGTAGTCATTCGCATATATGCAGTTATTTCCATACGCAGTCACGCTGAACATATATATTTGGCATTTGTCAGCAAATAAAAAGGATATAAAGCTGTGAGAATGTATGAGAGCACCTAGAAGTGAGGACTGAGAAAAGGCAGAAGAGGACCTTGGGCCAAGCACAGATGGCCTCCAACAATGATGAAGCTGAGACAGAGAGGGTATCCTGGAAACAAATTAAGAAGAGAGAGCAGGGATAATTTGGTAGGTAAAAATTCAGCAGGGTGTGGCTTCAGGGAAGCTGAGGGAGGAGGCTATTTCTAGGAGGAGGGAGCACTGAAGTCCTTGAAATAAGAGGGAAGGGGCTACAACCCCAAGCAGAATGATTGGCTCTTTATTGGATAAGGGACACTTTATACATCATAACAAAAGGGAAGAAGAAAAAAAGGGAAAGGGTTGCATGTGCAGATATCTTTTGTAGCCTCAGTGGCGAGATGATGGAGTCTGATGGCTTCTATTTTCTAGATGTAGTAGGAGGTAAGATCATCTGCTGAGACTGAGGAGAGAAAAAAGGCAGAAAATTATGGCTGATGGAGAGATGACAGCATTAGATGGAAGCCTCAAGTAATCTTAGGGCCATTAATACTCATTACCTTGTTACTTTAGTTATGGAATCAGTAATCTTAATCATATTTTCATTTTCAATAGCCTAGTTTTTGTTTCATCAATTTCCTGAATAAAGGAATACTGTATTCGATCAGACATACGTAGACTCATAGAATGTTTGAGTGTAAAGAAATCTTAGATATTGTATGCCCCAGTCTTCACTATATAGATGACAAAACTAAGGCTTAATTTAAGGAATTTTTCTAAAATTAAAGAACTAGTTGGTGACAGAGGTAGAAATAAAATGTAAGCTTTTCGATTCTCAATCTATTGGTATGAAAGCTCAGACACATACACGTTTACACACACGTACAGACACACACGCACACCCCTCTGCACACAAAATCAAAAAGGGTTGTTAGACTCAACTAATGTCAACTAAAAAATTAGTCCTTGTCAGTTTCTTTGGGCAATAATATAAATATATATTGGAATATGGCATACAGTGAGCTTCTGAAGACATATGTAGATTTTAAATACACAGTAACTAACTGCTAAAGAAGACATGTATATTGAATATGTTTTGAAAGATACGCAACTTTTCACAGTCTATATTATCAAATAATTCATCTCGTTGTATGTTGGTAGTTATTATTTCTTAGAGACATAGTTTATCACCTTCCATTATTCCAATAGCTTCCTAAGTTTCTCCACAAAAAAATCCCAAGAGGTAGGGAAAATTATTCCCTGCTTGTATTTTTGTCATTTGATTAATATTTTCAGAATTGCATCCAAATGATTCTACTTGTTTTTCACACTCCAACAGGCAGCCACCTGCCACCACCTTTGAAAAGGAAATATCCCATCATATTTTCTACTCTACATAAATAACTTCTTCCCCAGGAGAAGGGAAAATGCAGAGTGGTATTTACCCTTATTTTTTTTTTCAAATATTCCGGTTGGATTTTGTAATGTTACGCTAATATCTTTTTGCCTTTATGGATATTTATATATCCTTCCCACTTTCCTTTCAGGTCATAACTCATCCCTTTCACCTAACATTCAGTATTTGGTTGAATTTTAAACTTATTACATTTGAAAATGTTATTTGAAATATTTTTCTGTACAGTTGTGAGGCATCCCAGTGATCATATAATTAAAAATTTCACAGTGTTCCATTGGGCTATATACTGACTATCACTGCACCCCAAAAAAAGCTTGCTAATTTCATTCATTCCTACATATCCATGTGGGCAAACTCAAAGGAACATGCACCAACAGAGGAGTAAAATATATAGCTTCCTCTTACTCCTACACAGATGTTCGTGGCGTGGATGAACGGAGAGGGCCACAAAGCATGGGCCCTGTATTTTTTGGCTCCTCTGCAAATAATAAAGACTTGGACGAGGACAACTCTCCTGTTGCAGTCATGGCCAGAAATGGGTTTACTCTGAAATGAATGAAGAAAATTAATTCCTAGTAAAGTGTTCACATGTTCATATGCTTTTGTAAAATTTGGTAAAGTAAGATATTCTTACTGCAATTGGGTAAGAATATTGTCATCTTCTACCACGACTTCTCCTGCATCATATTCCTCCTCTTGGCAGAAGGTCCCAGAGCAGCCATGGAGAAGTGCTCGGTCCAGTGTAACATACATACATGGTTCACAGCCAACTCCATGTATAGTTAGATTGCTATAACTATATGTATAGTTAGACTGCATAGTTTGCTTCCAGAAAAACTCCCACCATCTCCTATGACTGTTCATCTCACATATTACACAAAGGTGTCTACAATTCCTATTTTCAGAACATGTGAGCAGTGAAAGAGAAATGAGGAATGAGGCTTGAAATATCTGGAAGCATAATTTAATCTTCCAATAATCAGATGTCTAAAATTGTGAGAGTTAGGCTTTTATTGATGCTCAATCAAAACAAAAGTTCTCTCTCACCAAAAAATGTATTCAATAATGGCCTAAAATCTTATAATTTGTATATGAAAGAAACTTGTTAGAGATTTTTCCAAATTTGGCAACAATTCCTAAAATTTTGAGACATTACCCAAAACAAGTTATAAAGGCAGAAAATTTCTAAGTAATTGCATTCTATAAATTTCAATCAGACATGCTTGAGGAAAGACTAAATTACCTCGCTACTGTTTTTATAAAAAATATTACAAAAAATATCATGAAAAGTTGATTGATAGATTACAGCATGAGAATTTCATTTACAAATGAAAAGATGTATTAGGGAGTTGAGTAATTATATATATATACATGTGTATTACATATTATATATGTGTATATATAGTACATATGTATATATACATACATATATGTATATATACACATATAAACATTATATATAAGTATATATAATTTTTCAGGATTCTTCTATTTGTGGTATTTGTTAGCTTTTAAAAGTTAGATGTTATTTCTTTCTCATTCTAAATAAACATATTTGTATCTGACTTTCTTTTTATAACTTTTGAATTATTTTTCTTGAAACTGGTTATGAAAACAAACAAATAAATAAATAAACATCAGACTCCCAAAAACCTGAGTCCCCTTGGTGACCATACAGCTCTGCTAGCCTGGACAGACATTCTAATTTGGAGTTAGGCAATATGCTGAACAAAATTAAATGGGAGAACTGAAGACTTTCTTCTCATCACCTACCATGCTTTGAGACTGTATGTTATTCACAAAAATGGAAGCTCTGAGTTTAACAGAGTAAAAATAATTGCTCTAAGATAATGATGCTTTGCATTTTGTCTCATTTCTCACAAGGAAGGTAATCAAAATTGATTCTCAGAAGATAAGCATAGGAAAAAGTTTTGAAGGGTGGGTCTGTGTTCTGGTAGTTTTACTGGCCAGGCTGGAGGTCACTAATGACAAAAGGATGGCTCGTTTCTCTTCCCCACATAGAAATGTGTCTCTGGTCACAAATTACATAGACTTAGATAAGTTTTGATACTCCAAGTCACATGTTTGCCATTTGGAGAAGTAATGAGCACATTTAAGGAAAACGTCTAAAGAAATAAGGCTAGGTGACTGGGCGCGGTGGCTCACAACTGCAATCTCAACACTTTGGGAGGCTCAGGCAGGCAGATCACTTGAGGTCAGGAGTTTGAGAACAGCCTGGCCAACACGGTGAAACCCTGTCTCTACCAAAAATACAAAAATTAGCCGGGCGTGGTGGCGCACGCCTGCAGTCCCAGCTCCTCCGTAGCTGAGGCAGGAGAATCACTTGAACCCGGGAAGCGAAGGTTTCAGTGAGCCGAGTTCGCACCACTGCGCTCCAGCCAGGGCGACTCCATCAAAAAGAAAGAAGGAAAGGGGAGGGGAAGGGAGGGCAGGGGAGGGGAGGGGAGACAAGACACACAAGC
Source organism: Macaca nemestrina (assembly GCF_043159975.1). NCBI lineage: Eukaryota > Metazoa > Chordata > Mammalia > Primates > Cercopithecidae > Macaca > Macaca nemestrina. The sequence continues at coordinate 114,835,023 of NC_092129.1, forward strand.
TATCCAGAGACCATAAACTGCCATGGAGCAGCTCATGATTTTCTGAAGTGCAAACTACTGACCTGGTCATCTTTAATTCACCTAATGGATAAGAAATAATGTGAGTCAACGAGACAAGGATACTTAAATCAATGGCTGCCCTACAAGAAAAGAGTCTTGAAATACAGGTATTTTGTTTTAAGGCACACTGAAAAGAGTTTGATCCATTCAAAGTATTTTTCCAAACTAAGAGTCATCTCTTTTTTAAAATTATCTTTTCCACAGTCTTCTTGACAATGTTAATCCTTGTATTTAGGAAGCATGACACTAAGCCTCTGTGATTTTAGGGAAATTCTACCACACCGTTTTCCCTCCTTAGTTAGAATCACATGTTAAACGTGAAGAGGGTATTACTGGGTTTATAAACATTTCTACTCCTGTTGTTTGATCAATCTGATTGCAATCTGTAAGGGAAAATTGCTATAAAGTACTTGAATGTAAATGATGTGCAATTGTCTTAAGATGCTCAATAGAGTAGAAACTGCCTCAAGAACAAAAAATATTTTTTGCAGTATGGTTTGTTTTACCTCAACTTTTTATTTTTAAGAAGTCGAACGAACAAAAAAATGTTTAAAGCATAATACAGTTAATATCTATATACTCTCCACCTAGATTCACCAGTTGTTAGCATTTTGCCTGTTTGTCATTTCCCTTTTACTTTCTATGTTTTGTTTTGTTTTTTCCTACAGAACTATTTGAAAATAAGTTGCAGACATCATAATACTTCTGCACTGGGTACTTTAGTGTGTGTCACCTAAAAACAAATACATTTTTCTTCCTAACCACAATCTCTCTCTAACCACAATACCATGAGATTATTACACACAAGGAAGTTCACATTGATGCCCTAATGCCGTCAAATTAAAATCTATATTCAAATGTCTTCAGTTATTCTAAAGTCTCTTATTCCTGTTTTATTTTTCCAGCATCTAATAAAGAGTCACTCCTTGCAGTAATGTTCACGTTTCCTTCATCTCTTAAAAGATATCGCTCTAGGTATTTGTTTGCCTTTCTTGACATTGACTTTCCTTTTTAACCAATTCAAGCCAGTTGTCGTATTTAGTGCCCCAAATTTCAGATGGATTGTTTCATCACGATTACATTCACGTTCACCATTTTTGGCAATACTACGTAAGTATACTTCCCACTGCTTCTCATTCAGAGGTATAGGATGTCCGTTTGTCCCATTATTGATAATGCTAACACTGATCACTCATTTATGGTGGTGTCTCCAAGATCTCAACATTGTAAAGGAATCTTTTACACTTTGAAGTTAATGTCATCTGTGGGATAATACTTTGAGGGGACCATGTGAATATCTTCTGCCCCAACAATTTCTCACTCAATGGTTTTACTGTCCGTTGAGAATTTTTATTTGAATAAATGATTATGGTGGTGTTTGGAACAGGGGAATTTCTATTATTTCTATATTCACTAACTGGCATTCTTTTGTGAAGAAGTACTTTTCATATCCATCTGCTTTTGCAGTGAGTATCATTTTTGGACTTGTCGGTTCTTTTATTTACCAGGTTGTAAACCATTACCTATATTATTCTTTTTGATGCCAAATTATCCCAAACATGGCAAATGGGATTCCATTCAGACAGCTCTTGAGTCTTTTTGATATGTCCCCATGCTTCTGGAAAAAGATGTCCAAGCTTTACCTTGTACTTTCCTGATCCCTTCCTGGAACCAGCCATTTCTGAAAAAGCTCTGATTTTTTTTTTTCTTTTTTAGTGGGGAACATATTTGGAAATACATATATGTCTGAAGTTCACACTGATAGCTACAATTCAAATCCAATAGCTTCTTCCATTTCAAATTAGGAATTCTTATCTCTTGCAGTGAAAACATTGGTTCCTAACAAGGCAAATATATTTCCTAATTTCTTTTTTCTACTGTACATACAAAATAGGTCCAGTATGACTACATCAATAGACTTATCAACAACAAAACCTGGTCGGGTGTGGTGGCTCATTCCTGTAATCCCAGCACTTTGGGAGACCAAGGTGGGCAGATCATGAGGTCAGGAGTTCGAGACCAGCCTGGCTAACATGGTGAAACCCCGTTTCTACTAAAAATACAAAAGTTAGCTGGACGTGGTAGCGGGCATCTGTAATCCCAGCTACTCTGGAGGCTGAGGCAGGAGAATTGCTCACACTGGGGAGGTAGAGATTGGAGTGAGCTGAGATCGCACCACAGCACTGCAGCCTGGATGACAGAGCAAGACTCTGTCTCAGGGGGAAAAAAAAAAAAAAAAAAAAAAAAACTCTTAATAAAATTCAAGATTTCTTTGCAGTTTTTCTCACACTTAGAAAAAAACATTAATGATACACAGTCAGGGTACAATGTTCAAATTATACTTAAATAAACTTATTTTTCTGTGTGCTTGTTATTAATTTTCTATGCAAGTAGGCTCATTTGTTTGCATTTATATCCAATTACAGGATTATCTTGTTGCATTATTTTAATTTAATTTTGTTTCTGAATGTGCAAAGCATTTACAGCATTCAAAAGTAAAAACCATTTAAAAAGGACATACCAAGGAGTCTCACTGCCAATGCTATCACTTCCACCCTGTTCCCACGCACTTTCTTTCTATGGTAAAAACTTACATTCATTTTTGGTTTATCCTTCCCTTATTGCTATTTTATAATGCACACACACACACACACACGTGTACACATACACATGTGCCTGTCTGTTATTTATATAGCTTTCTACCTATCTAATTCATATATATCATTTCCCTTTCTTACACAAAAGGTAGTATACTATATATACTAAGGTGATTTTTTTCCAAATTATTGTGTATCCTGGAAATCACTTCATATCAATTGAGCTCTTTCTCAATATTTTTTATTTGTATAGTGACTAGTATTCCATGTGTGAATTCACCATAATTTATTCTACCAGTTCCCTGTGGTTGAACATTTGGATTGTTGCCAATACTTTGTTGTTACAAATAATGTTTCAGTGAATAACCTTGTGCATATGTTGTCAGTTTTTTCCCTCACATTTGAGCAAGTGTATCTTCAGGTTAATTCCCACAAGTGGGAATTGCTGCTGTGCCAAGGATAAATGCATGTGTAATTTCGTTAGATAAAGCCACCTTCCCTCCATAGAGATTGTAGCATTTCACATTCTCAGCCACAATATTTGGGAACTTGTTTTTCATAGCCCTGTATACAAAATATGTTACGAAGCTTTTGAATTTTTTAATTCTAATAGGCAAGAAATGGTATCTTATTGAATTTTCAATTTGTATTTCTCTTATTATGAGAGAAGTTGTAAAACTTTTTATATATTTGAGGGCCTTTTTTCTGTGAACTGATTGTGTCCTTTGCTCATTTTGTGTTAGGTTGTTGGCCGTTTTGAAAAATCTATTTAAGAAATTTTTATATATTAGAGCTACAAGTTCTGTGTTTATCTATGATAAATGCAACATGGAATGATAGTGGAGATGGTGCACATCCTTCTTAGGGAAAATTTTGAGACAGACAAACATAGCCAGTATGTTCTCACCATCTACCATTTGTCATTTGACTTTGTTTATAGTGTTTTAAGTTATTCAGAAGTTTTTTTTTTTTTTTAATGTACTTGACCATATCAGTCTTTTATTATATCTGGAACTTGAGTCATCCACAGCTTACTAAAAAACTTCAGTTCTCTTCCTGTCCTTGTGTGGTATCTTAGTCAGTGTGTGCTGCTAGAACAAAATACCTGAGACTGGGTAATTTATAAAGAACAAATTTATTTCTTACAGTTCTGGAGGCTGAGAGTCCAAGATCAAGGTCCCAGCAGGCTTGGTGTCTGATAAGGGCCCTGTCTCTCCTTTCATGATGGCACCGTGTTGGTGCATCCTCCAAAGGGGAGATGCACTGTGTCCTCACATGGTGGAAGATATGAAAGGGCAAGTAAGCCAAATGCTGTGCGAAGCCTCTTTTATAAAGCCTTAATTCCATTGTGAAAAGAAACGCCCTCAGGGCCTAATATTCTCTTAAAGGCCTCACTTAATACTATCACATTGGTAACACCTGAGTTTTGGAAGTGACATATTCAAACCATAGCATATAGTTTCATATTTGACATTAGATGTCTGCCCCATTTAGAGTTTATTCTGGTGTATGATGTGAAGTAAGGGTGATTTTCCAGTTGTTCTAACATAATTTATTTAAAAGCCTGTGTTTTTGAACAATGAGAACACATGGACACAGGGAGGGAAACATCACACGCCAGGGCCTGTCGGAGGGTCGGGGGCAAGGGGAAGGAGAGTATTAAGACAAACACCTAATGCATACGGGGCTTAAAACCTAGATGATGGGTTGATAGGTGCAGCAAACAGCTATGACCCATGTATACCTATGTAACAAACCTGCATGTTCTGCACATGTATCCCAGAACTTCAAGTAAAATAAAAACCAAAAAAAGGGCCGGGCACGGTGGCTTACGCCTGTAATCCCAGCACTTTGGGAGGCCGAGGCGGGCGGATCACGAGGTCAGGAGACCAAGACCACCCTGGCTAACACGGTGAAACCCCGTCTCTACTAAAAATACAAAAAATTATCCGGGAGTGGTGGCAGGCGCCTGTAGTCCCAGCTACTCGGGAGGCTGAGGCAGGAGAATGGGGTGAATCCGGAGGCAGAGCTTGCAGTGAGAGGAGACTGTGCCACTGCACTCCAGCCTGGGCGACAGAGCGAGACTCCATCTCAAAAAAAAAAAACAAACAAAAAAAAAAAAAAAAACCCTGTGTTTGCTCAGTGATTTGAGACACCATCTTTATCATATATTAAATTTTATATGTGCTTGTTTCTCTTTCTGAAATTGTTATAATACTTTTTTTTTAACTAATGTGTCTCTGTATGCACCCGTACCCTCTATTTTAAGTACAGAAGTTTGTATAACTTTGGTAATTGGTAAAACTAATTATTATTCTGTTTCAGAATAAATTTTCCTAGCTACTTTTTTGTTCATTTTGTAATACGAACCTTAGAATCAACTTATATAGCTCTAGAAATAAAACTTGTTGGATTTTTGTTAGATCACATTTAGTTTATATATTCACTTGGGGAGAATTAACTTTTTTATGTTGAGTCATTCTATGTAAGAATAAAGAATTTCAGCCAGAAACATTGGCTGGCGCTTGTAATCTCAGGAGTTTTGGAGAAGGTAGGAGGATTGCCTGAGCCCAGGAGTTCGAGACCAGCCTGGGCAACAAAGTGAGAACCCTTCTCTCCAAAAAAAAAAATTTAAAAATTAGCCAGGTGGGTTTGCACGTGCCTGTGGTCACACGTGCCTGTGGTCCCAACTACACTGGAGGCTCAGGCAAGAGGACTGTTTGAGCCCAGAAGGTTGAGGCTGCAGTGAGCCATGATCTTGCCACTGCCTTCCATCCTGGGTGACAGAGTGAGACATCATCTGAAACACACACACACACACACACACACACACACACAAAAGAATTTCTTTTAATTAAAATCTGCTTTTATCTCTTTTCAGGTGTATTTAAAGTTTCCCTTATAGATTTTTCACATTTCTTTTTAAGTTTATTCCTATTTCATATTTTTGTTGTTGTAAATGGGGTTTTTCTTCAATTACGTCTTCTAACTGGTTATTGTTTGTATATATGAGATTATTGATTTTCATATGATAAAATTGTATCCTCACCAAATTTATGTATATGTTCTTTTTTTATAGATTATCTCAGATTTCCCAAGAATATTATCTCATCAGTAGCAAATAGACATAGTTTTATTCCTTTATTTTTCCCCATTCTTGTGCCCCTATTTCTTTTGTCTAATCTGAATACAATGTCCAACACTCCCAATTCAACATGGAATAATAGTGGAGATAGTAGATATCCTTCTTGAGGCAATTTTTTCAGACAGATAAATATAGCAGTGTTTCATTTTCCATAGTATAGTAAGTGCAATCTGCTAGAGCAATAGACAACTGTCCCCAGGCAGAAAACCTGTTTTATTTGTGATACTCCAAAGGATGTGTTTCTGTAGAGTTAACTTTAAGATCCAATTTTCTTTTAAGGCAGAAATCAAGGAAACTTTCTGATATTACTTCAAAAAAGTCTTGAAGAAATTCTTTTGAATTACATGTATCAAATTGCTGTCTTCTCTCTGTGTTGATGGAGCGGTCTAATAAAAGCCACGGAAGTCCTGGAAGTAGGAAGGGGATATGTCTTTGTGAGATCAAGTCTTAGGGCAAAAGTCAGATTCTAGTCACTGGCAGGATAATGGAAAACTAAATTCATCTTTTTTTTATGATTGTAAGGCATTTGATTTAGTACCTTCTTAAATGTGTATGTAATTAGAGATTATTTGGTGTAGAAAATCTTGAAAATTTTTTTAGTGACAGGGCAGCAGAGAATATAGTTATTATAGTATGTTCTGGCCAAATGCATATAATAGCAAAACTGTCATCTCAATTTCAAGTTGCTTCTGCATAGGAGTGAATTTAATAATAACATATGGGGGACTTTTTAAATCACAGATGCCCCAGGATAATTATTAAAAGATTTTTTGGAAAGTTATATTTAGTAAGACTTAATCCTTGAAAGTAGTTTGGGAAAAAGTTATGCTACACTAAAGTAGCACATTATCTGAAGTAGTAACCAAATTTACAGTAAAAAAATTTATTGCTATAAGAAGATATCAATCCTTATACATACAAAACAAGTCAGAGAAGCCTCACAATGTATCAATGTGAGGAGAAAAATGCTAACTAAAAAAAGTTAGTGTTTTTCTTATGGACACACTTTTATTAAAAAAAAGTATTTTTTCGAAGCAATGTGGCCAATAATAAATAAAATTCTGCATAAATCAAAAGTAGAAAAAAAGTCCTTGAATGATAATGTTTTAATAAAAATTCCCTGAATTCCCCATTAACCTACTTATTTTGATGGCATATAAATGGAGTTCCATACACAAGGGAAAGTCAATATTTTGACAAAGAAAACTCCAAAAAGAGAATGGGCTAAAATAAGTTATTTCTTGTTACAAGTAAAAAATCACCTTTAGTGGTGACTGCAATTGTATTTATATTTGCTATGTTAAAATAAGTTTTTGTCCAACAATATCTTACTTTTTGAGGCAAAGGACTTTTGTATTGTGCTTTTATTGGAAACTTGTGTTATCTATATAATTGCCTTAGTACTTCACTTTTTACATGTCAACACAGCTATTCAACATATATATGTTACCTACCATGTGCCATGATGGTGGATAGACAGTAAGTGGTCCTTATTTTTATGGAGCTCACAGATAGTTGGCAGAGACAGAAAGGAAAACTGATTATTGCATCTAGAGATTAAAAAGAAAGGCACAGCGATATCAGAAAGAAAGGCAAGATCAATCCTGCAGGGGACATCAGGGAAAATTGTATAGTCACAGGGACCTACACAGTAGAAGAGGGGTCGAGAGAAGTACAGGCAGGGTAGAAAAAAAAGAAGAATTCGTTAAAAAATCATATGTTTGGGAAATAGCAAGACATCTAGAATGGTGACAACTCTTTGTTTAGTGACTGTTTTCCCAGATAGATTTCAAGGTCTGTAAAGCTAAGAACTATGTCTTTCTTGTCCAGCATTATATTCCTTTCCAGTGTCTAGCATAGTGCCAGCACTTTTAAGAAACTCAGCGACTATATTCGTGTTTTTCTACCCATGCTTCTTAATATTTTTATTAATCATAGAATACTTAATACATATAAAAGTTTAGAGTATAATAGATACCCATATACCCACCACCCAGAATAAGAAACAAAATATTACCAAACTACTTATGGTCTGTTATGAACATGCCCACTTCTCCCCAACCAATAACTACTACTCTGAATTTTATATTTAATAATTTTTGGTAAATTTTTTATTTAGCAATTTAGTTAATATATTTGTGGAAATATTTAAACTTGATATAACTGTTATCAATGATGTATACTTTTTCCATGATTTTGTTTCTTTCCTTAACATTATGTTTATGAGATTCATCCATGTTGACCCTTGTATTAATTTTCATTGCTACATAGTAGTCTGTTGTGATTATATACAATTTCTCTTTATCAGTTTTGCCTAACATGGACATATATTTCCAATACTTTGTTCTTACAAACAATGATGCTATACATGTTCTTGTACATGCCTCTTGTATATGTGATAGAGTTTCCGTTCTAGGTATACACTTGGAAGCAGATTTGTTGATCAGTATTGCTCAGCTTTCTCACCAGCACTTGGAATTGCAGCCCTCTTCTCTTTTCCCTGATAGGATATATGTGAATGATATCTTATTTTTTTATTTTGAATTTCCCTAATTATTTTTGAAGTTTTCATTTTATGTTTACTGGCCATTTAGATTTGCCTTCTGTGAGTTTCTCGTTCATCTCCTTTGACAATTTTACTTATATGCAATTCACCTTTTTATATAGATTGAGATCAACTTTATTGATTCAGTTATCATTAATATGTGTTGTAATATAATCTCTTTTCCCTTTGATAAAAGATACTAATGTCAAATCTAATTAATCTTTCTCCTTTTGGGTTTGTGTCTTTTAAGTCTTATCTAAGAAATCCTTTTCTGGGCCAGGCGCGGTGCCTCACGCCTGTAATCCCAGGACTTTGGGAGGCTCAGGTGGGCAGATCACCTGAGGTTAGTAGTTCACAGCCTGGCCAACATAGTGAAACCCTGTCTCTACTAAAAATACAAAAAGTTAGCTGGATGTGGTGGTGGGCGCCTGTAATCCTAGCTACTCAGGAGGCTGAGGGGGAGAATCACTTGAACCCAGGAGGCGGAGGTTGCAGTGAACCAAGATAGTGCCATTGCACTCCAGCCTGGGCAGCAAGAGTGAAACTCCATTTCAAAAAAAAAGAAAAAGAAAGAAATCCTTTTCTACCCAGAATTCATTAAATACATAGATATATAGGTGTTATGTTACATTATGTTAACTACATTATAACATAATATCACATATGTTAGATTATACATTTTTAATCTATTTGAGGTTTATTTTTGTATATGATATGGAATAGGGATCTGAAATCTGATTTTATTTTTCAAAAGTTGATAATTTCCTAAATAGCTCATCTTTTATGGAATAATTCATCATTACTTTATCTACAATGGCATCTTCATCATATATTAACATATATGAGTACCTTTCTTCATTTATCCTGTTCCACTGTTTTGTCTGTCCCTATACCAATTCCATACTTCCTTATTTTTGTTTTATAAACTAAAATAACCTTGATCAAATTAAGGCTCAACTTTTTTTTTTTTTGGCAAGGCTGTCTTATATGTGGTATTTTGCACTTCTACCAGGACATATATAACATCTGATTTCTCTCTTTTTCATAGTTTCTGTATTGGTAGATTACTTCCTTTTTCTTTCTCCTCCCTTTGTTTTTGAATTGCCTTAATAATCGTGGGCTTATTTTTCTTCCACATAAATTTTAAAACTGGGTTTTTACTATTATTAAATCTGAATATTTCTATCTTATTTTTCATTTCCCTGAATTTTTACCTTCTTTCATCTTTTCAGCCTATTTATTATTGATTGAGTCTTTTAAAAAATAAAATAATTGGACTTGAATTACATGGGGCCCCTTTGACTATTCTTTTATCTATTTTTTTATTTATACATAATAGTTGTACAATTTTCTGCTTACATGTCATAATTTGACATATTCATATAATCAAATCAGAGCAATCGGGATATCTGTCACCTTAAATATTTATCCTTTCTTTATGCTAGCAGCATTCAAATTCTTCTCCGTTAGCCATTTTGAAATGTAACTGTGAAATAGAAGCCTTATTTGAAATTTTTTTAAGTTAAAGGAATTAAGTTGTCGGGGAAATGAGAACATTTATTGAATATCTTTTATTGAAGATTCACTTTTAATTTTTAAAAATGTAATGATGGTGTTGAGGTTGTCTTAAAAGAAGCGCATTTCAAAATAATCTGTGACCTGGTGGTGGTAGGGATGGGATTGTTTAGGAGGAAATAAGTAAAGATCTAGATAAAGAATAATTGGCTGTATATTGGTAATTGCTGAAGCTGGGCCATTGGTGATCATTACCTAGACCCAGCATTCAGCAGGAGTTTTTAAAAGTGATGATAGGTCAATTTGGACAACTTCTTGTACATTTATTTCCTGGAATAGGTCTACAAAGAGAAACTCCCACAATAATTATTTGTATAGTCTGAAGCCTCAGGAACACTTTCAGGAAATAAAGAACTTATTTTTCTTTCTTTTTAAATTTATTTTCAGAATAATGAGATAATTTCTAGACCCTGCAAAGGCTGTATCAATGAGTTTATTTCTATAAATCATAAATAATTAGTATCAAATCAAACTTCTAGATTTATATTTATTTGATATATTTTAATCCACTGCTGTTGTTATCCTTATTGATGCATGAAGTTTCCCATCTTTGGCCACAGCAGCTTAATCAAATTACTTTATGAGCCCAAGTAGAATTTCTAAGAGCTTCCTTACTTTCTGGTTTGAAGATGTTCCTGGATTATCCCATAGTTTTCCTGCCCCAGCAGTGTAATCTGCCATATTTCTGATGGGGGTTCATCTTTTTATTTCATTTATTCTCTACTTTGGTGGGATATATATGTTATATTTCCATTTTTTAATGGACTTCCCAGAAAATTTTAACATATTTGGCTTACCCAAAACATATAGTCTTATCTTTGTTAATAATAGAAAGATATTAAAAGTTTAGCTGTGAACAATCCTCTATTAGCTTGCTAAGGCCGCCATAACAAAGTAATATAAGCAGGCGGCCTAAACAATAGAAATAGGTTGATTCACAGTTCTGAAAGTTAGAAGTCCAAAATCAAGGTCAGCAGGGTTGGTTCATTCTGAGAGTTGTAAGAAAATGCCCGATCCAGGCCTCTCTCCTAGCTTCTGGTTTGCTGGCAGTCTTTGGCATTCTTGACTTGTAGAATCATCACCTGTGTCTCTGCCTTCATTGTCACATGATGTCCTCCCTACATGTGTGTATCTTCTCCCTGGGTCCAAATTCCCCCCATTTGGCTGGGTGTGGTCGCTCACACCTATAATTCCTATAAGCACTTTGGGAGGCCGAGGAGGGCAAATCGTTTGAGCCCAGGAGTTCAAGACCGGCCTGGGCAACATACAGAGACACCCTGGCTCTACAAAAAAAATGCAAAAAATAGCCCAGCATGGTGACTCACACCTGTAGTCCCAGCTACTCAGGAGGCTGAAGTGAGAGAATCACATGAGCCAGGGAAGCGGAGGTTGCAGTAAGCAGAGATTGTGCCACTGCACTCCAGCTGGAGGCCATAGGAAAACCTTGATTTGAAACAACAAAAAATACAAATAAAAAAACAAAAAACAATTCCCCCTATTTTATAAGAGCATCCGTGATATTAAATTAGGATCCACCCTAATGATCTTATTTTAAATTGATTACCTCTGTAAAGACTCTATCTCCAAAAAAAAGTGTTATTCTGAGGTACAACAGGGGTTAGGACTCCAATTTGTGGAGAGGGCCACGATTCAACTGATAACCACTCCTCTTCCATTTTAAAAGTTATCATTATACAAGAATTTTTCTACATTTTACCACATAATAAATATTACTTTTTTATAATTCATTTATACTTACCCTCATATTTCCCATTTTTTCACATATAATTTTTTTTTCTTGAATTTTAAACCTTCTGTCTTGGATCATTCTACTTTTGCCTTAAGTACTATAATTCTTTTGAAATTCCTTTAGTGAAGTTGGTGAGAGATTAACCTCCCCAATTTGTGTTTGCCTGAAAATCTGTATTTTCATTCTTGAGAGATGGTTTAGGCTGACGGCTTTAGATTAACTTTTATTTCCTCCCAGCACACTAAAGATGTTTTCCTGGTTTTCATTTTTGCTGCTGTGACATCACTGTAAGTTGTATTCCTTTGAAAGTACATTGTCTGTTTTAACCAGATACTTTTAATCTTCTCTCGTCACTGTGAGTTTCACTTTAATTACAGTGTGACTGAGTTAAGGTTGGTTTTTATTTCTGTTTAGGATTTTTGTGTTTCTTAAATCTAAGAATTTTTGTCTTTCCTCAGTTGTGAAAAATTATCATCTGATATTTTAAAAATATTTTCTTTCCTTCTTCTATTTTTTTATTCTGGAACTCCAATTACATTTATGGCAGACATTTTCATTGTGTCTTCCCTATCTCTTAACCTGTCCTTTATATTTTCTTAATCTCTCTATGCTAAATTCTGCATAATTCTTCAGATTTAGTTTATTAATTTCTCTTCTGTTGTGTTTGGTCTGATTTTTAACCCACCCCTGATTTTTAATTTAAATAAATATATTTTTATTTCTATAAAATCTATGTAGTTCTTTTCCAACTCTATGTAATTTAAAAATGTACTCTTAGTCTTTTGTCATGTTTAAAATATATTTTTTTAATTTAGAGGAATGTACTAAGCACATTTATTTTATACTCTTCATAGATAATATCAACGTTTCAGGTCCTATGTGGTTCCTCTAATTCATGGTTTATTGTTTTTGTTGACTCTGCTCACTGTGGTCTGTTTCCTTGTATGTGTGAGCTTTTATTTTGCTGAACTTAATTTGAAGAAAATGTAAGAATGCCTTTCTCCCCACAGATGTGAGTTTTCTCTGGTAGGTGCTCTACCAACCTGGTGCACTACCCACCTGGAAGCACTTAAAGTTAAATTGTCAGCATAGCCTTGCTGGAACTCTGCAGGTGTTTTAAGTTCAAATCCTGAACTCAGGTTCCAATAAGCTTGTAATTCTGAGTTCTCAAGGGATACTTTCCCCCACCTGAAGCCAAGGATGAAGATTTTAAAAGTTTGCTTTTGGTTTTCTTCTAGTTTGACTTATCACCACGAGTCTAGCCCCATAAGTATACTAGTCTTATGCATGAGTTTTAGTTATTTGCCCATCTTACTAGAAAAAAGAGCTTATCTCCTATTCCTTTATGAGGCTGTCAGAAGCCTGGCCTCTGTTTCTGGTATTGTCAGATACCTCCAGGGAAGTCAGGGCTTTAGTGCTAGCTTATCACTCAGTTTCATTTTTCCTTTTGTTTCGAAGATATTCCTCTCATAATTTCTAGATTCTTTTGGTGGGAGAATTTTTACAATGTCTAGTCCAACAGAAGTGGAGATTTCTCTACATCTCTTTAAACAAAAAATTTACCACCTCCATTCTAGCAAGGTTATTTCAACCAATGTTAAAATTTTCAAAGACTAAATCTAAATTATATATTCAAAAGCATAAAAATAACCTTTAAAGTGAAATCTGGATTAATGTGGAGGTAATATCAAGCAATTAAAAAGAAGGAATGCCAAGATTATTAAAACTAGTACCAACATTTTACTTAATAAGCTGTCTATCCTCCTAGCCATTATTGTCCCAATGGTAGACGAATTAGTTATGATGCAAAGTTTGAAACTTATCTGGAGATGCATCAGTCAAACATTTGACACTGATCAAACAGAATTCATTCAATGAAATTAAAAAAATAACATTTTAACTACACGATGTAACTTTAATTTCTTCATCTCTTCAATATATTTAGTAGTCTGAAAGTTAAAGCATCTAGTAAAAACTCTACAGTTTAAATGCAAATATATATTTACACAAAGAGTCTTTTGGAATTAAGCTGGGAAGGTAATTTAGACAAAACTTAATCTGTTAACTGACCTTCAGTAAAATTAGTAAAACCAAATTGATTCTATTGTTAGAGATTTCTACAATTTCTCGTATAACCTACCCTAACACAGAAGAATAGCATTTTATCTCAAAATCTATCTTCTTACTCAGACTAATTTAATTAATTTTCATGTTCAATGGATGATCACAATGGTGGTATTTTTCTTTAGTATAAAAATGCTATTCTAGATTTCTCATGTTTTGCTCATTTCATATAGTTCAAATTAAGCTGGTAATACTCACCAAGGGGTATACAATCTCTAATAACTGTAAAATCTTCTTAAGCTTTTTCCTATTGGCATTAGCATAGCATTTACCTTGGCAATAGAAGAGAAGCCAAAGGACATAAAGCACCAGGTAGCATTTTTAATATCCCTGGCAAAGATTTCTGGCAGAAGCAGCATCCAAAACAGTGCATTAGCTCTGGTTTTATACAGTCTCTTACAAGAAGGGGGAAAAGAGGTAAATATGCAATTGGCAACTTAAGAATTGCTGAGCTATGGAATAAACAATAAAACTCCATCAAACTCAGCTTAATATTGCATGGTCAGTAGTGACCTTCATCAGAGTAGGTTTAACTGGATAGGTGCATACAGATGAAGAATCATCTTTTTAAAATGTAAATCATATCATGCAGTGGCCCTGCTTAAACCCCTTGAAGCAATTATATTGTTCTCAGAATAAAATCCAAATTTCTTATCAAGGCCCATAAGACCTTACCAGATTTGGCCCCTGTCTTTCTCTCTAACATCATTATACAATGGATTCAGGTCACACTGACCTCCTTTCTACTACTGTAATATGCCAAGTTCTTTATCCAGCCAAGGAAATTCAACCAAGAAAAGATCATCTCTAAATCGTGCTAGAACAACTGGATACTTTTATTTAAAAATTAGCTTTGATCCATGTATCACATTTATAAATAAAAATTAACTTGAAATTGATTATAGACATAAACTTAAAATCTAAAACTATAAAACTTCTGAAAAAACATGGAAGAAAATCTTTGTGATCTGGGTCGGACAAATCTTTCTTAAAGACACAATAAATAAGATCTCTAAGAGAGAAAAAACTGACAAAATACGTTTCATCAAAATTGAAAGCTTTTTATTTTTAGACATGGGTGAGGGAAACAAAAAGACAAATCATAAATTAATTAGGAGAAAATATTTGCAAAATACATATTTGACAAAGGGCACGTGTCCAAAATATGAAACGAACTCTTAGAACTCAAGAAGAAGACAAACAACCTATTAATGAGAAGACAAAAAAAGATTTGAATGGAAATTTCACAAAAGAAGATAAACAAATGGAGAATATGCACATGAAAAGACTCCCAACATCACAAGTCATCAAGGAAATGAAATAAAAATCAAAATATGATAACACTACATACCCACTAGCATGGCTAAAAATTAAAATACTGACAATGTCAAATGTTCATGATGATGTGGTACAATGACGACAGTCATCCATTGCTGATAGGAATGCAAAATGGCACAGCCACTTTGGAAGTTACTATGGCAGTGTCATATAAACATATCCACCAATCCTACTTTTAGGCATTTATCCAGGAGAAATGAAAAATCTGTGTCCACATGAAAACTTGTACATGAAGCATTATCCACTTACGTCACAATCTGAAAACAAGCCAAATGTTCACCAACATGTAAACAGGTAAATTGTGATGTATCCAGATGATGGGATATTACTCAGTAATAAAAAGGAACTCAATAGACACAACAACCTGGGTGGATCTCAAAAGCATTACGTTGAGTCAACGAAAACAAACACAAAAAACTACATACAATTTGATTTCATTATATGGAATTCTAGAAAAGGTAAAAGCACAGTGAGAGAAAGCAGATTGGTAGTTGCCTGGGTCTAGAAGTTGGGGCAGAAGATCAACTGCAAAGAGGCACAAGAAAACTTTTCAGGGTGACGGAACTGTTTTATATCTTGAATCCAATTACCAAAATTCATCAAACTGTGTACAATTGCCAACATTCATCAAACTAGGTGACTTTTATGTTACAATAAAGTCAAAAAATTAGCAGTAACCACAACAATTGTTGAAAACCAGACTAACAAGATTTGATGGGAGAAGAATATTTTATCACTAGCATTGTATAGAATTGGGTGGTGATGACAGAAAAACGACTTTGACTTTTAGTCATCCTTAAAGGAGAATGGGAATGAGGTATGGAAATAAAAACAAGATTTAGTCTGCATGATGACTGGGCCCCACAACTCCTCCCACATTGCTTCCAAAATACTTGTAGTCTCCATGTTCCCTCAGGCATTTGAAGGGTTATTTTCTAGCAAAATAAATTAACCCCAGAGAAAAGTTCTTCAAATATGAATAGTGGAGGTCATCCAGTGAGTAGGTGGTTCACATCTAATCCCCTTAGAAAAAAAATTCCTGCAAAGGGAAACACCACCCATGCATACAGCTTCATAGTGCCTCACTCACAACCACTCATAGACAGCCTGGAATCAACAACATGATGTAATGAGAACAAGAAAATCATACAAAGAACACAGAGATCATGTATGGGACAGCAGGAAACTTCACGACTTATTATTAATATCTAATAAAGGACAAGAAACATATTGCATCCAGTCAATGCATAAATATTTGAAGCATAAATATATAACAACAAGTCAGACAACTGCTTGGCAGGAATAATTTCATTAATTCATTCCACAAAACACTTTGGGGACTCACAGCTGTTTTACATTGCGCTGGGCTTCATATTGTTGAGTTAGACGGAATTTAAGTAATTCCAAATAGTTAATTAGTTAATTTCGTGGATTAGTTTAAGTAGTGGAAAAATACTAAAGTATGCTTCTCAACACCATGTTTTGTGTTCTCACTAATAATTTACTTTTAAAAATCATTTATCCAGCATGGACCTCTGTTTATTCATTCCTGAACTGGGCATAAAAATATTTGATCCCGGGGCACGGAACGGGCAGTGACCAGAAGGGAGCACAAGGGATCTTCTGGAATGTTGGTGACACTCTCTTTCTTGATATGTGGATGTGTTCAATTTGAGAGATTTCATCAAGTGGTACACTTATGACTTATGCACTTTTCAGTATGTGTGCTGTACTTCAACAAAAAGGTTACTTCCAAATTTAGATGAGTTATAAGGCCTCTTTCCGACCTGAGTTAATTTATGATTCTATTACTTTTTTAAGTAAAGGATTATAGTAGAGAAGAGAAACCTGGACAGGAAATTTTAAAGCATGATTCTAGACCCAGGTTTTCACCAACTAGCTGTGACCTTTCACCAAACACCCAGTTCTTGAGGGACCCCTTTCTCTCATGTATACATTGAGAGGGTGAATCAATTTAGATTTTCTCTAACATCCCTCACACTTTAAGGACTGCTTTTACAGTCCTTCCCACACTATCCATTTTTTCCCCCTCAGAGAAAGAGTGTGACCCTCTAGCTTTATTCCTCTCTTGAAAAGCTCATAAAGCTTTTTAATTTAAAAATCATTACTCTTTGGATCTGCCTATGAATCTTTATTTGAAACAGAGAAATAACGGGAGTTATTTTGAGTTTTTGACAAAGATTGTAAATTCTTTAATTCTTTTCTCTATAAACCATTTCATTTATAGGCCTAGTTCAGGGATTAATGGATCATCTAGCATGAGCTGTTTCTTGCCTCTGGATAAGTGTTTTCCCCCAGAATTTAATAGACAGAAAGTAGTTCTTAAAGCCTTAATGTTATTAACACTGTTAAAAAGATGAATTTTTCTGAAAACAGTTTTATAGGAATCTCTCCCTAAGGTAGCTTCTTTGGAGACTCCCTTAGGCTTTTCTGGGGAGGTGGAGGGATTGTTATTGTTTTGTTTTTCAAAAATTAAATTGTATATTTAAGATACACATCATGATGTTATGAGATACATGTACATAGTTTAAAAGTTATTATAGTGAAGCAAATTAATACATCCATCACCTCACATAGTTACTCATTTCTTTTTCTTTGTTTTTGTGGCAAGAGTAACTAAAATCCACTCATTTAGCAGGAATCTCAAATACAGTTCAATTTTATTACCTATAGTCTCTTGAGGCAATTTTAATGTTTGAGTCATTTGCTGTTATATATTATTTCTATTCCTCTACTACTTTGTTATTCTCTCGAAGAAAAGTGGACAATCTGATATTGGTCACTTTTTTCTGAGCCTCTGGGAATTTGGACAATGGATCACTTTTCAAAATCATCTATATTCGGCTTTCAGTTTTTCATCTTTCCTGTTCCCTTTAGAGACAGCATGTGGGTGCTGCTTTTCTGGGAGTTAACACTTAAGACAATCAACCTAATGGGAAACTGTATTACATACTTAACAAATTAGTCACTAATATGTGCTTTCATGATATCTTGCTTTCAAATTTCATTATTTCTCCTCATTTCTTAGAGGTCTCTGTACTAAAAAAATACAAAGCCCTAAACGGCAAGAATTCACTGTAAAAGATAGCTTGCCACATTATTCTTGAAGTGAGTATACATTTCTATTTTCCCTCACAAACTTTATAGACTCAACAAAGAAATTGAAGAGGCCTTGAAAAGAAATGCCCTTAAGTCACCTCAGAAAGGTAATTACCTCTCTTTTTCTTAAAAATATCCAGAAGTCTACCCAGGCCTCTGCTGGTAATGGACTGGGTTACCGCCAACCCTCAAGCAGACATAAAACCCTTCAGCTCTCTCACTGTCACATTTTTCTTTCCTCTGGAAAAATCACTTTCTCTCCTCTTTGCCAAACAATATCCCTTTTGTCATTTTAAGTCCATTCTTCTCAATCCTCTCCTTTCAAAATAAGACTGACCCATTAAAAAAAAAAAAAATCTGTTTCTCGATGTGTCTAAAGATTTCTTCTCTTAGAGAGAAAGGGAAAGACCCTGAGATATGTGATCATGTTTCCTCCAGACCCTTTTCCTAAGATCAGAAACAAAGGCCTCTATGTCCCTATTTCAGAATTTGCAAATCCAGTCTAAAGGGAAAGTACAGCTTACCGCGTAAGGATGTCCTGCCCTCCTTCAGATCAGCGGATCTCTAGTTAAATAATGGCAGCTACCAGAACCATGCATCCTGCGCCCCATTGCCTGTTCTGTCCAGGTCACTGTATCAAGCACTGGGAACACCAACAGGTCCAGGGGACTGTAGTCAACAAAAACATCTTGTTCACCTTGCACTTATTCAGTGCTTTTATGCTTATAAGGATCTTTAGCAAACATTATTACATGTGATTTTTACAACAACTCTCTGAGGGTGACCTGAAGGGGAAATAGATTTTCTCCCCCAGTTCATAGAAAGAGACTATGGGACTATTATAATACCACCTTTGCATTTTAGGAAAGTGAAGAACTGGAATCCAGTTTCCCTTTCTCCAAGTCTTCACAACCTTTACCTGCAGCCTCCAGTCTTAATCCTGACATATCCCTGCTATCATTTGGATATGGTTTGCTTACCCCTCACCAAATTTCCTGATGAAATTAATCCCCAGTGTTGCAGGTGGGACCCAGTGGGAGGTATCTGGGTCATAGGGGCAGATCCTTCATGAAAAGATCAATGCCTCCTCTCATGAGTGAGTGAGTTCTCACTCGTTTAGTTCCTGAGAAAAACATTTGTTAAAAAATGAGCCAGGCATCTCCTTCCCCACTCTCTTGCTTCCTCTCTCACCATGTGATCTCTGCACGCGCCTGTTCTCCTTTGCCTTCTGTCATGAGTGGAAGCAGCCTGAGGCCCTCACCTGATACAGATGCCCAGTCAGGATCTCTCCAACCATCAAAATCATAAGCCAAAACAATCTTCTTTCTTTATAAATTACCCAGTGTCAAGTATTCCTTTATAGCAACTCAAAACAGACTAACACCACACCACAATAACTCCACTTGTTTGAATCTCACCTCTCCTATAATTCTTTCATTGCAGATATGTTATATTGCCAGAGCACAAATGCCAGTTGCTTTTAAACTCAGAACCCAAATATGCTCTTTTTAAAAAAATATTCTCATCTGTCAAGTTAATGGTACTAAATTCCTTTCTCCAAGAAGGTTGAACTTAGTGATGATCCTTGTGGCAGCTTTCATTATATCATGGTTGATAGTAGGCAAAGTCAAAAGTATATCGTTTCAGGAAAATCATCAATCAAATGGGTAAATATGAAACTATCCAGTGAGGAATAGAGCCTGCCATTACAAGTAAAGCAGTATTATAAAATATCATGGAGTGAATCTCTTAGTCTCCAACTGGCTAAGTCCCAGATATCATCTTTTTCCTAAGCTAATCAAAAAGCAGGTTTGATCACTGTTATTTCTCACCACTGCTGTGAGTGAGTCTAAGAACATCATTAACAAGGAACATTGTCCCAGGACAGCTGCCACCCGCAGAATCCCCAGGATGGTTAATAAGTGTCTCTGTCTGACTTGGCGTTTGTCCTTGCCAATACACTATCAACAAAGCAAATGTACTTCAGGATTAGCAAGCTCATTAAGGTTTGTGGAGTCATGCTGTCTTATTTTTAGAATAACTGATATCATTATTTATACCAACAATAAAAAAAAAACGTGTTTGTTGTTTATATAGTATATGCAGGGCTCTGGGCTTGGCCTGAATGATATAAGATGGCACCAGACATATATTTTTACCTGAAGGAACTGACAAGATAGCTGGAGATGCAAGACTTGGATCTAACAATTGAAAGTGCCATTGCAATATAGTACATTCATGTGTCACGTAATGATAGGAACATGTATTGAGAAATGCTTCATTAGGCAATTTCATCCTTGTGAGAACATCATGGTGTACTTACACAAACCTAGATGGTATAGCCTCCTCCACACCTAGGCTATGTGAGATAGTCTATTGCTTGCAGGCTACAAACCTGCACAGCATGTGACTGTACTGAATACTGTAGGCAATTGTAACATAATAGTAAGTATTTGTGTAAACATAGAAAAAATATGTAAAAATACAGTATTATAATTTTATCAGAACACCATCACATGAGAGGTCCATCACTGATTTAAACCTCATTATGTGGTGTGTAATTAACTGTACCTTTGAATCCAGGATGAGTGATGTGGAGTAAAAGCATATGGGAGCTCATAGGTTGGAACAGTTTGGAGACTTGAAGCAGGCAGGAGAGCCCACTAACTCTGGATCTCACAGAGAATTTACTGGCTACATTTACTCCTCATTCAGTCCTCAACATCATCATATGAGACAACATACTATTATGGCCTGTGTTACTCTTCTACTTTGCAAGTGAAAAAAATGAGGCTTGGAGGTAAGTAACTTGCCTAGTTCACATACCTGGTGTTCAGGCAATCTGACACTGGAACACTAGCTCTTAACCACGTTGTAGATGAGGAAACCACCACCCTTCCCTGAACATGAAAATGACTGGGAAAGGCACCAATACAAAAGCTCAGGGAGAAAGATCAGTGTAGCCAGTGGACTCTGCTAACTGGAATTTATGATGAAACGCTGCAGAGGCCATCCAGGATGGTGGCTAGCTTTGCCACTTCAACTCCAGTTGGCAAGGATGACTAAAGAAACACAGCACCAGGAAAGGAACACCAACAAGTTGAGCAGACAGCATCCTCCAGGACACCAGCGTTTATGGAGAGAACTCTGGATAACAGGCCTGGCAAGACAAATATTTTAATATACGCTGATATGCCAGGATACCAAGAGAGTGACTCCCATACAGAGCAGGGTACAGATCATACAGGGAGGCCTGGGGGATCCCATCCCCAGAGTACAGCAGGCACTGTGGGGTGGGTCAGTGGCAGCTGCCAGAAGGAAGGTTAGCCACAAAAGAGCTAATATCCAGAAGCTATGGCATGACCTTTTTAACATTAAGTTAAACAAGGTACACCAACCTGTCACCTGGTAGGAAAGGGTGCTGAATTTGTCATCAGAATCAGATGTACTCTGGAAAGAGGAAAACCAAAGTCCAGTGCTAAGGTCCAAAGACAGAGACCAAGTAGCAGCAAAATTGACTTGATTCCAAGTCATATCCTGGCAAGAACCTTGACATCTCTTTCCTCTGGGTCAGAATTGAGCAAAAGGCCCAAGATGAGATTCATTGAACCTGTCTGTAAGAATCAAAGATCCCTAGTTGTGGTTTAATAAGTCTACAGAAGATGGGAACTAAGCAGCACCTATAATAATTTCTATTTTCTTTTAGCAAACATTTATTGAGTGTCTACTATGGACCAGGCACTCCTATAAGCGAAGGACTACAGTAGTAAGAAAGACAGGTCTCTGCTCCCTTGGCACTTATATTATATCAAAGGGAGCATAATTAAATAAATTAAGATGAGGCAAAAAAATGTTTTAAAAAAAGGTTTTGCAAAGGCACAGAGGCAGTAAATGTCATGGGTTGTTTGAAAGAGAAATAATTAGTCTGGTTGCAGCAAAAAGTTTATGGAAGGAATCTAGGGAATTCATCCACGCACCGTATCCAGAATCACCAAAATCGTGCATGTTGCAGCTCAGTGAGCGGGCAGACCACCTGCCCGGTCCCTCCTGCCTGCAGAGAGGAACTCTAGGCTCAGAAAATGGGGGTGAGTGGAAGCATGAAACACAGATCTTAGTGAAGATGGGCCCTATTGCCTTTTATTTGATGAGCACTCTGCAAATTATTAGTCCGTGGATTTGGAGTGGCTTAAAGAAATGCAATCGTCATGGGAGCTAGATCCAGGCCCTCCTCTTTTACCCTTATCCATGACCTTGGGCAAACTCCTGAGCTTTACCCAAAGCCTGGAGGCTGATGTTCCCAAAAGCCCCTTCCAATTCTGAAATCCTTTAATGCTTTAAATGATCTTAGCTCAGTGTATTAGTCCATTTTCATACTGCTATAAACAACTGCCCAAGACTTATGGGTAATTTATAAAGGAAAGAGGTTTCATTGGCTGACAGTTCATCATGACTGGGGAGGCCTCAGGAAACTTACAATCATGGTGGAAGGGGAAGGGGAAGCAAGGCACCTTCTTCACAAGGCAGCAGGAAGAAGTGCCTAGCAAAGGGGGACAAGCTCCTTGTGAAACCATCAGATGGCCTGAGAACTCACTCACTATCACGAGAACAGCATGGGAGAAACCACCCCTGTGGTTCAATCACCTCCACCTGGTCTGTCTCTCGACACGTGGGGATTATGGGGAATATGGGGATTACAATTCCAGAGGAGATTTGTGTGGGGACGCAAAGCCTAACCATATCACCCAGTTATCAGTGACGACTCTTCAGAGGCATCAGCATGAGATGAGGAAGACGGGAGGCCACAGGCAAGCCGGCAGCAGGATTCAGGCTCTGGTCCTGATCGTGGGCCCTGCTGTGGTCTTGAACAAATTACATGACCCCTCAGTGTCCTCATCTGTGAAGTGTGGGTTGCACTAAACCGTCACCGAGCCACCTCTCAGCTCTAGTCCAGCCTAGATTCTTAGCTCACTTTGACAGTGAAAAACGACAAACACACAACTTTTTTAAAAAGATACCGGCTCTCAGTGAAAACTCTTAAAACAAATAGCATTAATTGCCTGCTCCTTTACACCTCATCTCCTCCACTATACTTTGTAATTTTATGGAGTCGGTGGTATAAAATTTCAGTTTCAATGTTTGCTTTACAACGCTCATGCAGCATTTAAATAAATGCGTTTTTAAGTAAAATGGAAAGGAGAATAGAGGGTCTAGAAAGAAGACAAAAGTCAATAAATTATTAAATCTATTTTTTACAAATTAAATGCATTGCATTGTGTACACAGGATTCTAATACAACCAAGCCCCCTCAGGCGATTCACCCACATGGCTCTATAAATGCCATTAGCACTCTAGGCAAGCTTTAGAGCGCATAATGAATGTGCTTGTTCTAACAATACCATCAACTGTTTCTGAACCAAAGGCTGTCAAGATTTCCATTTCCTTTATTCTAGGTCGGAAAAAAAAAAAAAGCCAACTCTAAGGGAGACTTGTAATCAGAGAGAAAAGTGACAGAATATTGGCTAATTTGCTTCCCTAAGGCCTCTTGGAAGTCCTTGCCTAGGGTCTGACTATTTTATTATCCCAGTTTTTCTTATCACAGCTAAAATCATGGTGACAATTCAAGTTAAATCTTGCCACTATAAAAATATTTTTTGTTTGCTTAAGGAAAAAGGACCCAAGTGTACAAACAAAAGTCAGAAAATATAATATGCACATTTCCATATTCATTCATGGCTGGCATCTTTTAGCATTGCACTTAAATTACTGCAATGAAACTTCTAGAGTGCACAGATAATAGTAGTTAGCGTACATTGAGCACTGACTCTGTGCCAGGCACTGTGCTAGATGATTTACATGTAGTGTCTCATCCAATCTTCCCAACAACCAAATCTTGGAAGGCGTCAAATGTGTTGTCCTCTCAAAGCCAGCCCTGCCCCTGGTTTTGCTATTTCAGTACCATGGTCCCATCACTCCACCTGCTATGTAGGCCTGGGAGTGCAGTTATTGTTATCAAAAGAGATTCAGAGATTCACCCTCTTGTGCAATGTCTGTCACATATGTTTTTCACTTCCTTTCACTTGTTCACCTCATCCCTTCCTTCCCCACTGACCTCCTCTTTTCTTTATCAAAATGCTGCTGGTGCAGAAATGCCTAGCCCACATCTTCCTCCTCACTGTCCACTTTCTCTCTACTTTCTGTCCCCGCCCCTCCCACATCCACACACCTACACACCTGTTTTCTAATTAACCTGGTCCTGGGTAATCTTGTCCAGCAATAAAGCCCACCCCCTCCCACAGCAAGGATTGACTTGGTTATGCAGTTGGCATTTTTACTTATGCTTATTGCCGGCTATCTCCTCAAATCCTTAAATCTTGTCTTTCCAAATAAAGTGCAATTCCTTGAGGGTAGGACTATCTCTTCTGCAGCCACTAGCCTAGGAGCCCAGAAAACGAACATCAGGAATAGTTAAATAAGTCATGTATGTGGGATATAATAAACTAATCAATATTAATCATATTAACAATATATAGAGTTTACGAGGGAGTCGGACACTGTTCTAAGCACTTCAGATATATTAACAACAACTGTGAAATGTAGTTAGTGTTACATACGTGTGTTTCGCTAATGAGAAAACAAAGTCACAGAAAGCTAAGTGACTTTCCCAAGGACACAAAGCTGGTAGATAGTGGGGTGAAGGTTTGCACCAGGTTATCTGATTTCAACATCTATTCTTCTCGAACAACCAAAAAAAAAAAGAGTACTGGGGCTGTCTCCTTCAAACACGTTTTCTCCCTCAAATGTTCTATTTTCCGTAGAAAATAGAAATACATTTTCTATTCCCTTTCATTACAGTTTCAATGTCTGAAAAAAATAAGAAAGCACTTAGTTGCCCAGATAACCACAAACACACTAGGTGCCTTTCGTTATCTTTTTCAGCAACATGTTAGCCCTCCATGAGTGAAAGGAGAGCTGGAATTGAAATTCATCCCCATGCCTTAGGCATGTCTCCATTTGACTAATTTGCATTTATTTGGTTTGAACCCAAGAGAATGCTCAGTGACCAGGCAAAAGGGGATGCCTGACCCTTAGAAGAAGCAAATCACTCTTACCTGGTACTACTTCAGGCATATCAGGAAGGGAACATTACTATCAGACTTAAACTTGATTGGCCGGTGTCTGAATTTCCACCACCATAACTTCATCCTTGAGAGTAAGGTTTTGATGTTTGTTAAAAGTAAAATTCCCTACAGAAAGAGAAGCACCTCAACTGTTGCAGCAGTCACTTCAATAAAGAGCTGAGATCATATTTCAATGAGTGAGAGTAGGAAGGAGTGCATTACCTGCCTTCTGTATCTAGACAGGCAGCCTGGTCTGGTAAAAAGAAAGTATTAGCTGTGTATCAGAATAGCTGAATTCAATTTCTCACTTTGTTACTAAATTTGAAAAGCTTTCGACAGCCAATTAGGCCCTCAGGACCTCAGTGTCAGGTGTTGGAGGAGGATACTAGAGTGATTTATAGGGCATCTTCCAGAGGTGTTTGCCTAGAGTCCTCCAACTGAAATATGTGCTCTCTGAGGCAAAGACCACGTATGTTTGCAGTCAACTCTAAATCCCAACACCCAGAACATAGCAGACATTCACTGAATGTGCCTCAAAGAGTAAACGAATAATTACGCTTAAAGTTAAGAATAATAATAGCTAGGACAATGGCCTCTCCTAGAACTTTAGACCTTTATACTAACTGCTTCCCAGAAAATTTTCACCCAGATACATCATTGTCATTTAAAACTCAAAATGTCTAAGACTTGAATCACCATCTTGCTCCCAGTACCAGCTCCTTCTCCTTATCAGTATCCTTGGCTTAAAATGATCAACATTCCTGATAGTTGAAATTATATGGCTTGAAATGATCAGCATCTCCTTTGCTTCTGTCTCTGAGCAGTCC
The DNA here is from genome assembly GCF_043159975.1 of Macaca nemestrina. Taxonomy (NCBI): domain Eukaryota; kingdom Metazoa; phylum Chordata; class Mammalia; order Primates; family Cercopithecidae; genus Macaca; species Macaca nemestrina. Next base: position 114,861,222 of record NC_092129.1, read on the forward strand.
TAAATCCCGTTAATTCCTGCTTAGAATTCCTCAGATCACCCTCTCCTTTCCGTCTCCTCTGCCAACCCTCAATCAAGCTTATTACCTCTCACTGGCATGTCTGAAACCTCCTGGTTTTCCCTCTTTGAAACAAGTCAGCCACATTTAACTTTCTGATACAATATTTTAAGAACATCAGTTTTTAAATATATGCAATTATAATTTGTCAATTTCTAATTTTAGAAATAAAAATTGAAAGAGAGCATCATTTTCTTCCTCAGCAACCTTCAACAGCTCACCACTATCTACGTAAATGTGTGTTTGTCTTCTGTAGTCTCAGATACAAATGTTACATTAGTATAAGGTTTGGTCTGCAGACAGAAAACACCAGTAATTTGAGCTGGTAAAATTTAATATAAAGAATTGTCGGCTGGGCACGGTGGCTCATGCCTGTAATCCCAGCACTTTGGGAGACCGAGGTGGGCAGATCATGAGGTCAGGAGATCAAGACCATCCTGGCAAACATGGTGAAACCCCGTCTCTACTAAAATACAAAAAATTAGCCAGGTATGGTGGCGGGTGCCTGTAGTCCCAGCTGTTGGGGAGGGTGAGGCAGGGGGATCACTTGAACCTGGGAGACGGAGGTTGCAGTGAGCCGAGATCGCGCCACTGCACTCCAGCCTGGCAACAGAGCAAGACTTTGTCTCAAAAAAAAAAAAAAAAAAAAAAGAACTGTTAACTAGGTAAAGATAGTTAAGCACTAAAAGGTATAAAAGAAAATGCTAAGATATTCAAAGGTAGCAACTCCAGAAAGCAGTTACTATCCTGAAGGCCAAGGGAAAGTGAATTAGAAAGCGATGTGGAAATTTAGAGGAAAGGGCCCTGGGAGACTTAGAAATACTCAGACTTCTGAGGAGAAGGCATGGCTACACAGAGATACACGTATGACTGCTGTGAGAATGAAGAAACTTGATGGAGAGGCCACTTGGGAATCGCCCAGCACTGAACTGTGGGAGCCTGTGCTGTAGTGAACATTACAGGGATCTCCCCCACCCTTCCTCACCAGTCCACTTGCTATTGCCCAGAAATAATGCATGCTGGACTTAATGCCTAGGTGATATGTTGATGGGTGCAGCAAACCACCATGGCACAAGTTTACCTATGTAACAAACCTGTACATCCCGCACATGTACCCCAGAACTTAAAATTAAAATTTAAAAAAAACCCTGCAACTTCAATCTCCATTGTACCTAATGGAGGTTACAGTTACTTGATTTAAAATGAAAATGTGGGTAAGCTGCATTTGTACTCCTGCCTCAGGCCCTGGAAGTGTTAGGGGTGGGCCTGTGGGGGCACAGAGGGAGTGTTAAGGAGGAAGAGGTTAACCAGCAGGACAACATTTTGGCGGGGGTGAGCGGTTTGGTTTTTTTTTTAATGAGTTCTTCTTTTGTATTATTTCTAAATAACATATAACGGTGTTCAAGGTAAAGGGGAAAAAAGCATACTCAGTGAAACAAGCAAAGTCCTTTTTTCTTGCCATTAATACCTTGCAATCTCTTTTTATTATCTTTTACTGACAGAGTTTAGCATCAAATCAGAGAGCAAAGGAGAAGTGTCTGCAGCTTTCAGCTCCAATATTACAAAGCAAGGCAAGGAAGAGTGGGTTTGGAGCTGAGATGCACTGTTCTTTCCTTTGCTTTTAAAAAAAGGATATCAAAGTTTCCCACATCAGTTGGAAGTGACATTTCTTTCTTCTGAACTCCTATTTCACTTATTTTGGAGACCAACCATGTAACACTAATAGTGTATTATTAGATATTTAAATATTCTTACATAATATGTTTTCCCTCATACTAGATGACAAATTCCTAAAGGACAATTTTCTTTTAAAGTTTTTGTGTTTGTATTTGCAGAAAAGGTATTTAAAATGTATAGCTTAACTAATTATTATAAAGTGAATATCCTTGTAACCACCGTCATGTCAAGAACTAGAATGTGGTCAGCATCCCAGAAGTCCCCCATGCCCTTCCCAATGACAACCCCCACCTCTGCTCCCAAGAATAACCATTGGCTTCTACAATAATCACTTCTTAACTTTTCTTTATTACCCCAGTGTGCTTCCCTAAATCTTATAGCTCAGGTCTGTATTTTGTAATGTCTTTTAAATTGCTCAATTTATGCTTTCATCTCTGTCCTTTTTCACCTATATTTTATTTGTGCAAGAAACTGGATCATTTATCCTACAGAATTTTCAACAGTTTATTGCATTCCCGTGGTGTAGTATAATATGTTCCTCTGTCCTCTGTATTCTTTTGTAAATTGTGTTTTCTGTAAATCAAGAGGCACGATCAGATGCAGGTTCAAAATTTTTAATAAAATTTGTTTAAAGGATGTTTTGTTCTTTAGGGAGTACATGATATCTAATTCTCTTTTTGTGATGTCAGCAATCATTGATGTTCATTATCCAAGGGCTTTAACTCAGTAGGGTTGCATACCAGTGACATTCCAATTCTATGATTCTTTGTCCATTTATTTATTGGGATACCTTTATAGAGAAAAGCTTCCCCCTACCTACTATTTGGTTGCCCAATGTTACATTTAATATAGAAAAAGCAGAATGAATGCCAGATTTCAAAATAAAGAGTTGGTTCACAAAAAAATAACAAGTTATATGGAGTTTTATAATTCATTATAATCTTGTGGATTTTGTTATTGGCCTTATCGATGTTCATATTGCCTTATCTTTAAGTTGGTTCCAACTTTTGACAAAACCTACTAGTCTTTGATAGCTTCCTTGATATCTGCTAAGATGATACTCCAGGCTTATTATACATTTTCTGTCCAGCACTGAAAGTAGCCATTTCTCCAAGATTCCCCTGTTTCGTTTAATGTGAAACAGTAATTCAAGACCAAAAACCAAGGGCTAGGGATGCTCACCTATACTAGGCTCAATATAGTTTCCAGGCCTTTACAATGGACAGAGCTATATATAACAGATTAAGCTAGGAGATATATAGATATATATACACACACACACACACATACATACACACATATATGTATACACATGCACACATATGGTTATCATTATATATGATATATATACTTATATATAGAGAGAGAGTTATAATTTCTAGGTAATTTCAATGGACAGAGCTAGGAGGTAATCATCATAGACATAATGAACCAGGCTAGGAGAGAGAGAGAGAGAGAGAGAGAGAGAATATAACACATTTTTTTTTTTTTTTTTGAGACAGTTTCACTCTTCTTGCCCAGACTGGAGTGTAGTGGTGCCATCTCGGCTCACTGCAACCTCCACCTCCCAGGTTCAAGTGATTCTCCTGCCTCAGCCTCCCAAGTAGCCGGGATTACAGGCATGAGACACCACGCTTGGCTAATTTTGTATCTTTAATAGAGACAGGGTTTCTCCATGTTGGTCAGGCTGGTCTCAAACTCCTGACCTCAGGTGATCCACCCGCCTCGGCCTCCCAAAGTGCTGGGATTACAGGCATGAGCCACTGTGCCCGGCTGAATATAACACATATTCTATAGAACAGAATAAACTAGGATAGAATGAATATTCTAGCTTGTCATTATATCTATACGTATATATATATGTATAATGATTATATGTATATCACTATATCAAAAAGTATTTCTATATGACTTAAAAAAGCTGTTTTTCCTACTCCCACACTCAACACTTCCGGTCACCAACTTTTCCCCATACAACAACTGATTCTCCAGTGGACACAACTGAGTGTCCTATAAATCAATTCAATTTGACACAGTCTACCTGGAGTTAGAGTCAAATTCCCAGGTTAAGGGTTCAGTCCCAAAGACTGCCCCCACTGCAGATGCTAATTACATGTGGGCCTCTGGAACTTCTGACTGACTGGCTATAAATTGGAAGTAACCACTGCTACCTCCTCAGGCTTGAGCATTTGCTACAGAGGCTCATGTAACTCAGGGGTGCACTTTATGTTTACCGGCGCATTATAAAGGATATTACAAGTAATACAGATAAACAGCTAGATGGAAGAGATGCAGAGGTCAAGGTATGCAGGAAAAGGCAGGAAGCTTCTACGACCTCTTGGAGCATGCCACCCTCCACGTCAGCAATCTAGAAGCTCCCCAAACTCCATGCTTCAGGAAAGTTTATGAAGGCTTCATTATATAGGCATGATTGATTATTAATTCAGGCTTCAGCCTCTCTTGCCTTCTGGGAGGATGAAGGGCGAGGCTGAAAGTTCCAGACTTTTAATCATGACTTAGACTTTCTGGTGACCAGCTCCCATTCAGGAGGCCACCAAGAGTCCCCTTATTAGAACTCCCATCATCCAGGACATTCCAGAGGATTCAGGAGTTCTGTATCAGGTGCTGCTGTCACTCAGGAAATTACAAAAGTCTTGGGAGCTCTGCATTAGGAACCAGGTCAAAGAACAAATATTAGAACAAAAGATTCTCCTAGCACCCAGGAAATTCCAAAGGCTTAAAAGTTCTGTGTCAGGAACCAGGTCAAAGACAAACTATTAGAACAAAGATGAACCTAGCTCCCTGATTACTCAGGAAATTATAAGGGTTTTGGGAGCTCTGTGTCAGGAACTGGGGATAGAGATTAAATATATGTATTTTTATTATGGTACAATTTCCTATTCCTTTAATAATAATCATGTCTTTATCATTATAACTATTATTCTTTCTTATAGAATGTACCTCTCTATCAGAACTTAGTCTATTATATCTATTGATAATTCTATATAATTATATGCATAGTAAAATATATAAACAATTATAATTATACGACAATGATTATTTAATATATACAAATGTATATGTAAATATCATTCATTATTCATTTATTTAAAGATAAAATACCTCATGTGTTCACACTGAAAATTCGAATTCAAATTTCAATGTTACTTAAACTCTTCTACCTTAATGTTCAAATCTCTTTTTGTCTGCAGCAAGAATCCTGGGTTACTGTAATCCCAGCACTTTGGGAAGCCAAGGCGAGCGGATCACAAGGTCAGCAGATCGAGACCATCCTGGTTAACACGGTGAAACCTGTCTCTACTAAAAATACAAACAATTAGCTGGGCGTGGTGGCGGGCGCCTGTAGTCCCAGGTACTCGGGTCGCTGAGGTGGAAGAATGGTGTGAACCCGGGAGGCGGAACTTGCAGTGAACGGAGATGGCGCCACTGCACTCCAGCCTGGGTGACAGAGACAGAGACTCCATCTCAAAAAAAAAAAAAAAAAGAATCCTGGCTTGCAAGAATAAGAACAATGGGGATGATTGAATGTTTTGTCCATGTCGCACAAATCATTCTCAAAATAACACTATCAAAACTACTACCAGTATAATTACTGAAAAACTGTTTCAAATGTTTTTATGTGGTATTCTCAGTCTCTCCTTGTTTTTTATAATTATGCTGTATCTATATTGTCAGAGCATAGAGCCATTACCACACTCTATTCTTATGTTCTTCCTTTGTTCTTCATGTAAATATATACGCAATGCCCACCATCCATCTTTATGTCAATATTTCTCTAGTAATTTTGGTTGTCTGAAGCTACTGTATACCCAAGGAAGGATTCACAGAAGCAGCATTTTTCAGTTCTGACTTCTGGGTGGCAGTTTGCCCCCTTTATACTTAAAAGACAGTTTGGTTGAATATAAAATCCTTGGCTTACTGTTTCTTTCCCTTCGACATTTTAAATGTGTTACTCTGTTCTCTTCCGGTATGAGAAATTGTTATTGAAAAGCCTGATAACAATTCATTTTTCTTTCCTTCATAAGTTACTTGGTCTATGGCTCAAGATATTTGTTCCAGGTCAATTTTTCCAGGTATACAATGTGCTCTCTCAATATGTAACATCAAATTTTTCATTTGATGAAAGTTTTGGTGCATTATAATTAAGTGCTTCTTCTAACTTGTTTTGATTTTTCATTCATGGATTCCTAATTTTTATATAGATACGTCAGATCTTCTTTGACTGTCTTCTGAATTGATCACGTTCTTACTAATACTTTTCATCTCTTCCTTCATTTTCTTTGTCATTCCTTTCACTTTTTAATTGTGACAAAACACACATAACATAAAATTTACCATGGTAACCATTTTTAAGTGTACAGTCAGTGGCATTAAGCACATTGACATTGTTGTGCAGTCAGCACCACCATCCATCTCCAGAACTCTTCGTATCTCGCAAAACTGAAATTTATACCCATCAAACAATGACTCTCCATTTCCGTCTCTCCCACCTCAGTCCCTGACACCTTCTTTTTTTTTTTTTTTTTTTTTGATCTTTAAAAATTTCCTTCATTTTCTATTTATTGTAAGTCATCACCAGTTGAGTCTATTTGCTCTTGTATTATACTTCTAGTTAGACAATTTCTGAACTGAATGTTTAATTTTATGTCTAATTCTTTATTGATTCCTACCCCTTTATTTCTAAGGTTTTTTATTCTGGTTTATCTTTCAGATCTATCTGTTAGCTGTTTTAAAAATATTATAGCTTTCCTTTTTGTGAGAGCATCTTTCTGGCATGCCTTTATTATTTATAGAAATTCTACTCTTTTTTTCTCCCTGCCCTATAATAAATTTGAATGTGATTTTAGCTCACTCTTTTCTGATGCTCATTTTTACACCAAATTAGGTTTTCTGAAGTTTTAGAAAGGAAGCTTGGCTTATACTCATTTTGGGTTTTTTACATTTAATGTCTCTAGACCACCCTCTTCTGGTTGTTTTTATAAAGTGTCCAATGATATGAAGATTTAAATTCTAAGATTTTCTGGTTCTATTCTCCCTTACCACTTTTATCTGGACCTTATATTTCCTTGGTCTCTACTGTCCCTGACCTGCTCAGCTCAGATTCTCTTAACAATTTATTCTCAGTTTGGATCATAGCTTTGTCTTGGAGGGACCTTTGTTGGGTACCTTTGAGAGTGAGGGGAGCTCAGAACATTCAAGCTCCTTAGTCTTACCACAGACACTTTCAATTTGGATCACTGAGTTTTCCAGATAAATGCTTGTTGACTTCCTCGAAGTCAAGTTTGTCAGATATCCCATTGCTTCCTCTTGGACAGATGCTGACACCAAGTAAATCTTGTAGCTATTGGTGATTGCTTTGTCCAGCTAATTTTTGTATGTTTAGTAGAGTTGGGGTTTCACCATGTTGACCAGGCTGGTCTCGAACTCCTGACCTCAAGTGATCCACCCACCTCAGCCTCCCAAAGTGCTGGGATAACAGGTGTCCTTTACAGTTTTGATGCTCCTTGCTCTAACGTTACAAAGTGCCTGAAGAAAATGATACCTCATTTTCAAATAGTTATTAAAACTTTCCTATGTACAAGGTATATTGAGCTGGGAAATTAGAAAGTTCTGCTCTGAGATCAGGTGAAGTTGGCAGTGGCTTCTCCCAAATTCCCTCGTAGAACACACAGAGCAACTAAAATTACAAAATAATTATGGGGCACAGACAACCCCACAAAACTAGGGGCCACGTATCCCCACAAATCCCAAATTATGAGCTACACTACACTACACTACACTACACTACACTACACTACACTACACTACACTACAGCCTGGGCAACAGAGCCAGACCCTGTCTCAAAAGAAAAAATTTGTAAAGGAGGTGAAGTTAATTCTTGGTATCAATCCACCAACTTTCCTGATAGCCAGCTCCTCCTTCTGTGCTTCTGGTGGTGCTCCTTCCTCTTCTTTTTTTAAATTATTTTTTTTTGAGACAGAGTCTAGCTCTGTCTCACAGGCTGGAGTGCAGTGGCATAATCTCCGCTCACTGCAACCTCTGCCTCCCTTGTTCAAGTGATTCTCCTGCCTCAGCTTCCTGAGCAGCTGGGATTATAGGTACCCACCACCATGCCCAGCTAATTTTTGTATTTTCAGTAGAGACGGGGTTTCGCCATGTTGGCCAGGATGGTCTTGATCTCTTGACTTCCTAATCCGCCCTCTTCAGCCTCCCAAAGTGCTGGGATTACAGGCGTGAGCCACCACGCCCAGCCCTCATTTTCTTTTACTTTCCTCCTGAGGTATATTCCCCTCCTGCCCTCCCCGACCTATTTATACATTGTAGGACTCATTTTGCTAACGTTTGCTTAGATTTTTTTTTCTAAATTCATAAATTAGATTTTCCTTTCTCAAACTGTCCTTGGTTTGGTATAAAGATTATGCTCAAGTCTTATGATGATTTGTCAAGTGTCCTCTCTTTTTCTGTCCTCTGGAATAGTTTGTGTAAGATTGGAATTATTCATTCTTAGAATATTTGCTGGAATATTTTGGTAAAACAATTTGTGCCTGTATATTTTGAGTATGATAATTTTTAGCAACTGAATCAATTAATTTGAGGGGAATAAGAATATTAATATTTTCTATTTCTTCTTGAGTACATTTTTTGAGGCGGAGTTTTGCTCTTGTTGCCCAGGCTGGAGTGCAATGGCATGATCCCGGCTCACTGCAACCTCGGCCTCCCAGGTTCAAGCGCTTCTCCTGCCTCAGTCACCCGAGTAGCTGGAATTACAGGCATGCGCCACCATGCCTGGCTAATCTGTTGTATTTTTAGTAGAGACGGGGTTTCTCCATGTTGGTCAGGCTGATCTCAAACTTTCAGCCTCAGGTGATCCTCCTGCCTCGGCCTTCCCAAGTGTTGGGATTACAGGCGTGAGCCACTGCACCCGGCCCAGTTTTGCTGCTTCTATAGATATATCCCTCTTTCTATTTTTACCTTCTTTTTAAAAAATGTCTTGAATTCATCAGTAGTTTATCAAATGTATTCTTTTCAAATTATCAACTTTTGGCTTTGCTGGGCCTCTCTATTGCATGTTGGTATTCTATTTCATTAAATTCATATTCTTTATTCTTTTCATCTTTCTACATTTTCTGGGTTAATTTTGTTTTCTTTCTTAACTTTTGAATATAGATGATTAATTTTCCTGTCTTTTCTTCTTATCTAATGCAAGTGTTTAAGATTAAAATCTTTTCTCTGAGTATTGCCTTACCTGCATCCAACAAGTTATAATAAAATAATTTTTTCTTTTAATTCTAAATATTTTGATCTGTTATGGTATATTTTTAACTCATGAATTACTTAGAACAGTTTCTTTCTTTCTTTCTTTTTTTAAAGAAAGTCTTTCTCTGTTACCTAAGCTGGGGTGCAGTGGCACAATCATGGCTCACTGCAGCCTTGAACTCCTGGGTTCAAGCAATCCTCCAGCCTCAATCTCCTGAGTAGCTGAGTTGGACCACAGATGCATACCACCATGCCTGGCTAATTATTTAATTTTTTTAGAAATGGAGTCTTGCTTTGTTGCCCTGGCTGATCTCAAACTGGCCTCAAGTGATCGTCCTTCCTTGGCCTCCCAAAGTGCCGGGATTATAGGTGTGTGCCACTGTGCCCAGCCTAGAATAGTTTCTTAATTTTCAAATATATTGACTTTTTTTCTAGTTATCTCTTTGCTATTGAATTCTAGAATGATTGTAATTTTGTCAGAGAATGTAATTCCTACGGTGCCAAACCTTTGGAATTTGTTGAGACTTGCCTCATGGTCCAGTACGAATCAATTTGTATAAATGGTCCATGGGCCCTTGAAAAAAGTGAAATGTGTACTCTGCAGCTTTGGGTGTAGTATTAACTTTATGTCCATTAAGTTCACCTTGTTAATTCTAGTGTTGAAATGTTCTAATCTGCATTGAGTCTTTTGTCTGCATTAAAATAGCTCTGAAAGAATACGTAGGAGACTAGTACATTGCTTTGAGAAAGGGAACCAGGTGGCCATGGAGGAATGCAGAGCTCTGTCCATTCCAGATAGCATTGTATCTCCCCAGGCCTGGACCTTGCTATTACAGGAACTGCAAAGGAGACCCCCAGACCACCTCCTGATCCTGGAAAGACTCCCAATTGCTGACACACGCCACTTTCAGCTCACTACAACAGTCTACCAAAGATAGTAATCTTATGAAGGGGGCTAACATTGAAACTGATAGTATGTCTTCCCCTAAGAGAATGTCAGGAGTATGCCACCTTTCCTCACACCCTTTTTTATCTCAGTCAGTATGAACAGCTCAAGGTGTTGGGTCACATTCATTATTTTTGTACCTTTTTCATAAAATTCTGTACATCCACTCATCTGACCTAATCCCACACACTGACCCACCCTAAAAACTTTCACCGCAACCTTGGAAACTCAGCCATGTATCAGCAAAATTGCTGGATCTTCAACCTCTCTTCAAAATGCTCCTCCAACCACTTACTTTGACTGAAACCTGCCACCTCGCTTTGCATTCAAATGTCACAAAGTTGCTATTTGTTTTCTCACACCCCTAGAGGGTCTGGAGCAGAGTGGATGTCCTCATTATTGGTTCTAGTCCAGCGCTCTCGAAGTATGGTCTACAGACCAGCTACAACCACGTCACCTGGGAGCTTGGAAACACAGAATCTCAAGTCCCACCTGCAAACTCTTGAATCAGAATATGCATTTTAACGAGACCCCCAGTGTTTTGCATCAGCACTATAATCTATTTTCAAGCAGAACACTCAAAATAGAGAACAATCTGAAGCCCACAAAGCTACACCAGACGTTGCTTCTGGTTTCTTCTATGACTGCCACTTGTCTGTCTCTCCCACTTCCTTCCTTAACTCCACACAGACTCTTGTTGTTCCTCAAACACTCCAGGATGTTCCTGCTTCAGGGACTTTTTATTTATAGCTTCCACTGTCTGAGACACTTTCCCATCAGTTAACCTCAAGCCTACTCCCATACTCCCTTCAGGCCTCTGCAGAACCCACTTCTCAGAGAGCCCTCCTTGATTGTCCTACATTAATACAGTAGCTGCCTACCTGCCCACAACTATTGCCTACTTTCTTTTTCTTCAAATAGCTTTAATATGTATATATTGCTCATCTGTTTGTTTTATTCATTTATTATCAATCTCTTCCTTTCTCTTTTTCTCTATCAGCACACACAACAATAAAAGAGCCACATCAGGAGAAACGTCCTCTATTTTTTTTGACTGCTGTTATCTCCAGCATGGAGAACATGTTTCCAGCATGGAAACAATACCTACATATTGTAAGTGCTTAATAAACTATTTCTCACAAGGTAACAGATGAATGAGAAGCAAAGATAAAAAAAAAAGTCACTGTATAATCGTATATACCTTCCAAATTTGAACATGGGAACATTATTATCTGCTCATGAAAAGATTACTTAAATGTTTATTGTTGCCATCAGCAAAGATTTTAGTTATTTATTTTTAAATTTGTACTACTTTTATTGTTGCATTCTTACTATTTTCCAAATATACACTTTTTACACTTTTATTTTAGCTTAATGGGTACATGTATAGTTTATTCTATATGTACATTGCATGTTGTGGGGGTTTGGTAGACAGATTATTTCATAACCCAGGTAATAAGAATAGTACTCCTCCATAGGTACTTTTTCACTCCTCATCCTCCTCCCAACCTCCACCCTCAAGTAGGCCTTGGTGTCTGTTGTTCCATTCTTTGTATCCACATATACTCAATGTTTAGCTCCTACTTGTAAGTAAGAATATGCTATTTGGTTTTCTGTTCCTGTGTTTGTTCATTTAAGATAATAGCCTCCAGCTCCATCCATGTTGCTGCAAAGGACCTGATCTCATTCTCATTCTCATGATTTCATTCTTTTTTATGGTTGTGTAGTATTCCATGGTATATATGTGCCATATTTTCTTTATCCACTCTACTATTGATGGGAATTTAGCTTGACTCAATGTCTTTGCTATTATGAATAGTGCTGCAGGGAACATTCACGTGCGTGTGTCTTTATGGAAGAATGATTTATATTCCTTTGGGCATAAAGCCAGTAATGGGATTGCTGGGTCCAATGGTAATTCTAGTTTGAGTTCTTTGAGAAATCACCAAACTGCTTCCCACAGTGGCTGCACTAATTTACACTCCCACCAGCAGTATATGTGCATTCCCTTTTCTCCACAACCTTGCCAGCATCTGTTATTTTATGACTTTTCATTAATAGCCATTATGACTGATATGAGCTTGTATCTCGTTTTGATTTGCATTTCTCTAATGATCAGTGATGTTGGGCATTTTTTCATATGCTTGTTGACTGCATATATGTCTGCTTTTGAAAGGTCTGTTCATATCCTTTGCCCACTTTTTAATGGGCTTGTTTTTTGCCTGTGAATTTGTTTAAGTTCCTTATAGATGCTGAGTATTAGATGTTTGTCAGATATACAGTTTGCAAATATGTTCTCCCATTCTGTGGGTTGCCTTTTTATTTTGCTGATGGTTTCTTTTTTGCTGTGTAGAAGCTCTTTAGTTTACTTAGGTACCATTTGTCAATTTTTTTGTTTTGTTGCAATTGTTTTTGGTGTCTTTGTCTTGAAATATTTTCTAGGTCTTATGTCCAGAATGGTATTTCCTAGGTTATCTTCCAGGGTTTTAATAGTTTTGGGCTTTACATTTAAGACTTTAATCCATCTTGAGTTGACTTGTATATAGTGTAAGGAAGAGGTCCAGCTTCAATCTTCTGCACATGGCTAGACAATTATCCTAGCACCATTTATTGAAAGGGAATCCTTCCCCTATTGCTTGTTTTTGTTTACTTTGTTGAGATCAGATGGCTGTAGTTGTGTGGCATTAATCCTGTGCTCTCTGTTCTGTTCCATTGGTCTATGTATCTGTTTTTATACCACTAACATGCTGTTTTGGCTACTGTAGGCTTGTACTGTCGTTTGAAGTCAGGTAATGTGATGCCTCAAGCTTTGTTCTTTTTGCTTAGGATTGCACTGGCTATTCAGGCTCTTTTTTCATTCAATATGCATTTTAAAATAGTTTTTTTATAGTTCTGTGGAGAATGTCATTGGTAGTTTGATAGGATTAGCATTGAATCTGTAATTGCTTTGCGCTGTATGGGAATTTTAACATATCAATTCTTTCTCTCCAAGAGCATGGATTGTTTTCCATTTGTTTGTGTCATCTTTGATTTCTTTGAGCAGTGTTTTGTAATTCTCATTGTAGAAATTTTTCACCTCCCTGGTTAACTCTATTCCTAAGTATTTTATTCTTTTTGTGGCTATTGTGAATGAAATTGTGTTCTTGATTTGGCTCTCAGTTTGAATATTGTTGGTGTATAGGAATGCTACTGATTTTTGTACACTAATTTTGTATACTGAAATTTTGCTGAAGTTGTTTATCAAATCAAGGAGCTTTGGGGCTGAGACTATGGGGTTTTCTAGGTATAGAATCATATCGTCTGCAAACAGGGATAGTCTGACCTTCTGTTTTCCTATTTGGATGCCTTTTGTTTCCTTCTCTTGCCTGACTGTTCTGGCTAGGACTTCCAGTACTATGGTGAATAGGAGTAGACAGAAAAGGCATCTTTACCTTGTTCCAGTTTTCAAGGGGTATGTTTCCAGCTTTTGCTCATTCAGTATAATGTTGGCTATGGGGTTGTCATAGGTGGTTCTTCTTTTTGAAGTAAGTTCCTTCAGTGTCTAGTTTGTTGAAGGTTTTTAACAGGAAGGGATGTTGAATTTTATAAAGTCTTTCAACATCAATTGAGATGATCATGTGGTTTTTGTTTTTTGTTCTGTTTATGTGATGAATCACATTTATTGATTTGCATATGTTGGACCAACCTTGCATCCCAGGGATAAAGCCTACTTGATTGTGGTGGATTAGCTGTTTCAGGTGCTGCCGGATTCAATTTGCTACTATTTTGTAGAGGATATTTGCATCTATGTTCATCGAGGTTATTGGCCTGAAGTTTTCTTTGTTGTTGGGTCTCTGCCAGGTTTTGATATCAGGATGATGCTGGTCTCATAGAATGAGTGAGAGAGGAGGCCCTCCTCCTCAATTTTTTGGAACAGTTTCAGTAGTAATGGTACCAGCTCGCTGTTATACATCTGGTAGAATTGGGCTGTGAATCTTTTCGGTCCTAGGCTTTTTCTGGTTGGTAGGCTTTTTATTACTGACTCAATTTCAGAAGTCATTATTGGTCTGTTCAAGGATCCCATTTCTTTCTAATTCAATCTTGGGAGGTTGTATGTTTCCAGGAAATTGTCCATTTCTTCTAGGTTTTCTAATTTGTGTGCATAGAGGTGTTCATTGTAGTTTCTGAGATTTTTTATTTTTATTTTTTGTATTTCTGTGGGGTCAGTGCTAACATACCCATTGTCATTTCTGACTGTGTTTATTTGAATCTTCTCTCATTTTTTCTTTACTAGTCTAACTAGAACTTTTATTTATTCTTCCAAAGAACAAATTCTTGGATTTGTTAAACATCTTTTGTATGGTTTTCACATCTCAATTTCCTTCAGTCCAGCTCTGATTTTGGTTATTTCTTTTCTTCTGCTAACTTTGGGGTTGGTTCCTCTAGGTGTGATATTAGATTGTTAATTTAAGATCTTTCTAACTTTTTGATGTGGGCGTTTAGCACTATAAACTTCCCTCTTAACACTGCTTTAGCTGTGTCCCAGAGATTCTGATATGTTGTATCTTTGTGCTTATTCACTTCAAATAATTTCTCAATTTCTGCCTTAATTTCTTTGTTTACCCAAAAGTCATTCAAAAGCAGGTTGTTTAATTTCCATGTCATTGTATGGTTTTGAGTGATTTTCTTAGTATTTATTTTTATTTTTATTGTGCCATGATCCAAGAATTGTTTGGTATGAATTTGGTTTTTTGAATTTGCTGAGAATTGTTTTATGACCAATTGTGGTCAATTTTAGAGTATATGCCATGTGCAGACAAAAAGAATGTACATTCTGTTGATTTGTGGTAGAGAGTTCTGTAGAGGTCTGTTAGGTCCATTTGATCAAGTGTCGAGTTCATGTCCTGAATATCCTTGTTAGTTTTCTTTACTGATGATGTGTCTAATACTATCAGTGAGATGTTGAAGTCTCCCACTATTGTTGTGTGGTTATCTACATCTCCTCATAGGTCTCTAAGAACTTCCTTTATGAATCTGGGTGCTCCTGTGTTGGGTTCACATATTTTTAGGATAGTTAGTTCTTCTTGTTGAATTGAACCCTTTATCATTATGTAATGTACTTCTTTGTCTTTTTTTTTTTTTTATCTTTGTTGGTTTAAAGTATGTTTTGTCTGAAATTAGAATAGCAACCCTTGCTTTTTTCTGCTTTTCATTTCTTTGGTAGATTTTTCTGCATCCCTTTACTTTGAGCCTGTGGATGTCATTGGATGTGAGATGGGTATCTTGAAGACAGCATCCATTGAGTTTTGCTTCTGTATCTAACTTATCTCTCTGTGCCTTTTAATTAGGAAAAAATATGGAATACTTCATGAGTTTGCATGTCATTCTTGTGCAGGGGCCAAACTAATCTTTTCTGTATTATTCCAATGTTAGCATATGTGCTGCCAAAGCAAGCACTACCTAAATGATTTTTAAAGTTGCCCTAACATCCCCTGCTTCACTCTATTCATTCACAAAGGAAGATGTGCTCCTTCTCTGGTTGAAAGACTACTCATCAAAATAGAATCATTATCACACTTTCTTTTGACTTCACATAAAATTGGCTCCAGCAATATTCCCTCACTCCCCTTTATTTCCACTTAAACCTTTAAATGTAGTCAGTCTTTAAATGTAGTCAGGATTCTCCTTCAGAGAAAACAAGCAACTTGCCTAAAACAGACCATTCATTCTCATCCAAGTCTCTTCTAAGTGTTGACTACACATCATGCCATTCATGTCTCAGTTTATTGCATTATGTCCTTTGTTCCCACTAACCCACTTAACTTAAACTAACCCACTATTATCTCCTAATTATTAGATACAATTTCTGGTTTTAATCTCACTGGACGTCTCTGTGCTCTCACAATTTCTATGGCATGGTATTGTCCTGTTGTCCCCTAGATTTTTATCTTTCATTCTCATCCTTTTTCATTGACTCTTAAATGTTATGGTTCTCCAGGGTTTGCTTCAGACCCTCTCTTTCAATGTGACCTCCTTGAGTGGTCACATTCATTTTACAGTTTCTGTCTACATGTTGATAATTTGTAGAGTTGACTAATCTCTAACTCTGTCTCAGACTCGCCCACAGGTGTCTTTCTTATAAACAGCTAAAAACATGGAATAAAAAGATAAAGTCATGGATATTACTATACCTGGGGAGGATATAAGGTCCTCCCTGGGATGGGCAATGTGGACCCTGCTTGTCTCTCTGCCCACGTGTCTCCTTCTAATTCCAGCAACTCCCAAACATGTGATATTGTTCCTAGTCCTATACCTTTGCTCATGCTAGCCATTATGCTTGTAACACCCTCACCCACCCAACTGCATTCCTTTCTTGGAATGACTAAGCATTCCTATCTCTCCAGGCTGGGCTAGGTGCCTTCCGGCATTCCCTATCCTCTGTAGCGACATCTCTCAAAGCATTGACTAATACTGTATTAAAACCATCTCCTTGTGAATTAGCTCTTGCCCTTCAGGGCAGATATTGGGTCTTATCGACCTTATTCTCAGTACCAAGCACAGGGTCTGTCATATTAAAAAGTGCTCAACAAACAGCTGTTTAACTGAACTGGTAATTGCATTGACTATATTCGGCTCTAAGAAAAACTAGTGAAACAAGAGATGATTTCCCCCTATTCTTTTGCAGGAATAAAACCACACAATAAAAGCTCTACCAGACAATTTTCACATGTGAGTCCATCTGTTTTGTGAGTATACTTTGGAGGTGTTTGCTTCGGATCAAATCAGGCTATAAAAAAGAGAATTGAATTGGATCAGTGGTTGCCAGAGTATAGCCTTCTTTAAAGCTAAAGGACAGCTCCAGTTATAGATTTTGTTTCTAAGGATGACATTGGTGCTGCAGTACATTGTAACAGGAATGTATCAGTGTGAGAGCATTTATGATTGTTTTCTTTCCCCCTCAGCATAAAAATAGTTTGTCCCTCTAGGAAAGATAGCCTGACTTTATTAATGAAAGTGAAATTCTTCCTAAGGCCCTAACAGTATATTTAAAATGAATAGAAAGCACCACCAATGACAGATAAGATGAATTTTGCCCAAATTGTCCTGGAGCCATTTCCTACATATTTTGGAGAATATGAAATAAATACATGGTTACTGTATCTTCTGAAAAGATATTGAAGACACATTTCTTTACCATGACTTTCCTATATGTATTTCATTCTATACTTACACATCTTTTTTTTTTTTTTTTTTTTTTTGAGACGGAGTCTCGCTCTGTCGCCCAGGCTGGAGTGCAGTGGCCAGATCTCAGCTCACTACAAGCTCCGCCCCCCGGGTTTACGCCATTCTCCTGCCTCAGCCTCCCGAGTAGCTGGGACTACAGGCGCCCGCCACCTCGCCCGGCTGGTTTTTTGTACTTTTTAGTAGAGACAGGGTTTCACCGGGTTAGCCAGGATGGTCTCGATCTCCTGACCTCGTGATCCGCCCGTCTCGGCCTCCCAAAGTGCTGGGATTACAGGCTTGAGCCACCGCGCCGGGCCTACTTACACATCTTAAAGTTACTGTTCTGACCAGTGGTTTCAGGTTTTCCCAGTGATAAGTAAAAATGAGTTCTTAAACCAGAAATAAAACTTTCATGAAGTCACTTTAAGTGTTTATATTGTCCCCCCAGCAACTTGCGATTAGTGGATTGCATGTTTAACATTAATATCCATGTTTAAAGAGATCTCTGGTTACCTAACACGATTTCTTTATTCCTTTTAGCAACATAGTTCAATTCTTAAAATACAAGTGTTATTAAAAACACCTCAAATGTTTCCTTGCCTTGCTTTTTTTCTAGATAATTGCATAAACTTGGAAGCACCAAGTAGCTAATACATCTTCCATTTTTACTTCTTGGACTTAGACTGTGTTAATTCCTATGAAGCAAATGCCTTTGATATATATACACTTTGATAATAATTGGTAACATTATCTGACCTTAAAGGTTATTGGTAGAGATGAACATATTATAATGTTTTATTATTTCTAAAAGAAAAAATACATACTAATTTCATAGCTTATAATTTTGCCCATATCAGACATGAAGGTAAGAAAAGCTACACAACTTATAATTTCTGTTTTTTGATAATAGAGGATTATAAAACCTGTTCAGAATTTATTCTCATTCTGTAAGAATGTGCCCTATTCCAACAGACGTTTCAGAACACCAATTACTATGCACGCAGTAATTTTGAGATATTATTTATAATTCCTTAAAATGAAACTAAGTTCTTTCTACGCTAACCAGTTTTAAATAAGGATCCATCCGTGAATCCAGGACTAGTACTACACAAAATTGTCAGAAAAAAAAATGGGTCTATTTTTTCAGGGAGGGAGAATCAGTGGTTTACATCAGATTCTAACTGTGATTAACAAAAGGCTAAATTCCACTGAAATAAGTAAAGCCTGCTCGTAGATATTCTTCCTTCTATTCCTTCCTTTCTTTCATTTCTTCCAGTATCTTCTAGATTCAAAATTCACTGGAAAGTACATTGAACTAGAAGTCACAAAACTCAGGAGCTACTTCCAATTCTATTATTTACTGACCATATGGCTTTGGGCAAATAGCATTTCTCTAAGCTTTCGTTCTCTTATCCTAAAATGTAGATAATAATGCCCTACAGTTCCCTGCCAAATGGGGAGGGTGTAGCCTGAGTTATCAGAAACCAATAGCCGATTCCCCTTTCCTGAATGGAGATAGACATAACAATAAATCAACATAACAATCAGAATGTAAAAGAAGAAATCGCTTTCATAGTTAAGACATTTAAAAATTTCACTCATCAGCTATGTAATGAAAAAGATGTCAAATCAGGAAAGGAAAAAATGTGATTTATTTAGTCAGTGTGGAGGACAGACACCCTGGTTGCCAACCATGCCAGTTCAGAGTGACAGCCCTGGAAGGTTGCTCTTGGATAAAGTCGTTCGTGTCAGCATTCTCACTGACATTCTTTATAAGATACATTTTGCTACCATTACATTAAATTTAACTTATGTTTAAATGATGGGAAAGTTTTTGTCTTAAAAATAGTCACTCCATCTGTATTCTGAAATTATTCTGTTTCATCGCCATTGTTTATTGTGCTATCTCGACCATGCACGGTAGTCCCTTCCATATGGGACACATCGGAGTAGCAATCTTTTTGATGGTTCAAACCTCAAATAAAATAATGTATGCATAAAGATCCCTGAAGTATTTAGTTTAAGTGTTCTTGCACAAAATTCAACACTTTCTGAGTGGTGCTTTTTCTCCCATTTTCTTCCTTCTCTTTCTCTCTCTCACTCATCCTCTCAATAAAAGACAACAACAAAAAATCAATGTAACAATAACTAGCTGTTAGTCTATTTTGTGTGGCTATAAAGGAATACCCAAGATTGGATAATTTATGAAAAAAAGAAGTTTATTTGGCTCGTGGTTATGCGGGCTGTGCAAGCATGGCACCAGCATCTGCTGGGCTTCGGATGAAGCTTCAGGAAGCTTTCACTCATGGAAGAAGGCAAAGGGGGAACAAATATATCCCATGGTGAGAGAGGAGGAGATGCCAGCCTCTTTTAACAACCAGCTCTCACATGAACAAATAGAGCAAGAACTCTCATTCATTACCGTGAGGAAGGCACCAACTCATTCATGAGGGATCCACCTGCATGACCAAAACACCTCCCAGTAGGCCCCCACCCCAACACTGGGGACCACATTTCAACGTGACATTTGGAAGGGAACAAATTTCCAGACTATACCACTAGTGTATAGTGGAACTTACTATCTGCCAACCATTCCACTCAATGCTAATAAACATATTTATTACATTAATGGATTCATGATCAATATATTATTTCATTTAATATTCTTTACAACCCTATGAGGTAGGTACTATTAATAACCCATTTTATAGCCAAGGAACTGAGGCACAGAGAGGCTAAGTCATTCTTGACATAAATGCTAAGTGATGGAGCCAAAATTAAAACTCTAGATATTAGGCCTCTGAGTCTCAGGCATCAAACACAATGTAATGAGTGTGAAATAAGGTTAGGACACTAGCATTCTTTCAGTTGTCAACAAGTATTTACTGAGTGTGTAGAAAGTGGTAGATCCTGTCCTATGGTGCTGGAACTATGAAGGTAAGTAAGATGTAATTCCAGCTCTCAAGAAGCTTCCAGCCTATTTCTGTGCTGTCAAATATGGTAGCCCCAAACTACCACGTGGTTATTTTAATTGAAATTTAAGGAATTTTAATAAATAATTTAATTATTTATAATTTACACTTAAGATAAAATTTATAATAAACTAAACTAAAACAATTTAATTGAATATAATTTAAAGTAAATAAAATTTAAAATTTAGTTTTTGGTCATACTAGCCATATTTTAAGTGCTTAATAGCCACATGTGACTAGTGGCTGCCATAGTAGACAGCACAGATTAGAGCATTTTCATTATTGCAGCATGTTCTATAGGCAGTGCTGGGTGTGCTTGTGTAGCATTGGGCGGGATCAAGTAAACAGGGAACTTATCAGTAGCTTGTTTCAGTGCTATGCAGGGTGACAAGGTGCCTTAGGAGCACAGAAAAGGGGACACCTGACTCAGGCCATAGGACTTAGAAATAGAAATGCTTTTCAGTGCAAGTGAATAGATCTAAGCCAAGATCCAGAAGGTTAAGTCAGAATTAGGCAGACAAAGCAAGGAAATGGGTATTTTAGGCAGAGGTAAGATGTTTCTTAGCTATTTTTTAGCATGACTCTTCCAGATCAAATATTTGATACTTAAATACTATTCTCAAAGAATCTGAAATATTAAGGCAAAATACCTGAGAGCCCAGGGTGGAAATGGGTCATGGGATGGGGAGAGGAGACGCCCATCCTTATCCTGATGTTTTATACCCTGCCCTGCAGCAACGCTGAGCTGCCAGCAAACAGGTACAGTCTCCTCCAGCTTTTATCAGGCAGCGCCATTAATCAGAGACTTTCAACTATCATTCCACACCACAGCAATGTGAAATGCTCCAGGCTGTCACCTAGTCCTTTTAGGGTAGTTTCTCTTTATTTTACTTTAGTCCCATTTCTTAAAATGGAGAGACTGTCAGAATGCAGTGACAATTGTGAGAATTTCAAAGGTGCCTTTGCCTACCAAGCCGAGTTTCTAACAGCCTGATGGAGTGGATCATATCACTCATTATTTTCATGAGGAAGAATGCTGTAGTGTGGCGATTTACAGAAAAGGTTATTGAATATTGAGGTAATAATCTTGTAACTTTTCCTCCACATTTCAAGGGCATTAGTTGGAAGCTATCATTAATATGGTAAAATCATAGATATTAACAAGGATTTAATAAGCTATACACACACACAAAATCCATTCTCAAAGGAATACATTCAGAAGAATATTATTCATTAATTCATTGGCAAGGATTACATGAATTCTAAAAGGAATTAAAACTGAATAACTTATGAGACTAAGTAGGAAGATACACAGTTTTCACTTTTAGGTCATCAATTTTCATTTTTCTGAGTTGAATAAGACTGAGGGGATTTTTGACTGAAAATAAACTTGGACATACAGGTTCGTCTTAACCTAAATTGGCCCCATGTTTTCTTTAATCTTTATTTACCTAGAAAGGCCCATGACTCTTTTTTCAGATTAGATTCAGGTTTTTTCTTCTTACATAAAAAGACAACAGGAGAGGGAAGGCAAGGATAATTTCTGGGATCAAATATTTAAATTTTATTGTCTCCTGAAATGTTTTTATTTCATAAATAGCCTCAGTGTATGCCTCTCTAGTTATTGTTTCAGCCTACTGTTCTATAAACTAGAAATAACCTCAACCATAAAACTCATTATATTTATTATTATTTATCATTTTAATGCATTATTTAGCAAACACATTCCACTTGCTAAATTTTTGTAGTACACAGAGCAGTATCCTATTTATCACCCTGGATCCACACAAGAGCCCTTTAACATAGGCGAAACAATTAACATTGCTGCTGTTTTAGCAAAGAGAAAGAATGCGTGTCTCAGATAGGCTAAAATGGTGACCCAAGATCATGGAACTGGTCCTCAATTACAGTCTCAAGATTCAGTGCTCTTTTCACTTTGAGCCAATAAATCTGGGGAAATAGAACTGCAGCTAAACTAATAACTGTCATTCAAGGTCAATCTGTTCATCTTAATTAACACAGGCTGAGAAGGCACAATCATTAATGGGTTCCTCTCCTTGAAGTTACATTACTGGCCTAGTTGGTTGTGATAGTGATTGGAAAAACAGAAACTAGCTCTAACGAGAAATACGTAACCTGGGTACAAATGAGTGGTGGCTCTGGAAACTCCATGAAAGGCACGTCCCCTGCAATGGAAAGCATGAGAAGGGAATGCTGGGGTGGTAAGGAGCATTGTAAGCCTGGAAAAGCAGCAGCACACATTTCTGATACTATTCCAAGGCTCTCATTCTTCTACTACAAGAGGAGGCATTGGTGACTCTATTGATTAAGAGAAGAGCACAATGAAGCTGTAAAATGCCCTAGAAATAATTTCTTTCAACCTCTTAATGAAGAAAGAAATGGATTTAAACAGGTTCTGCACCAGTCCAGTGTCCCACAGCTTGACAAAGTCAGGACTAGAACGAATATCCTCTAACTGCAAGTGCAAGGCTTTTTAACAGAGACTTTAATTCAGCATTAACCAAACTGTTCCATACAGCTTGAATATCCTGTGAGATGTGAACAGATACTTCTATAAATAAAGGAAACAAATAAATAAAGAAGGTTAGGCTTCCACATGCAAATAAGTTTGGAAAATGCAGAGTTAATCACTATTTTAAAACTTTATTTACTGCAAAAATTCTCAGAGCCTTTACATGATAATATGCACGATGTATTTTTAAGGGCAGCAGATATATTATGTGTGATTTCCCCAATTTCTTTTTTACCATGGAACCTTTCTTTGAGGAAAATCCTACTACTATTTATATCACAGGATATTACATTTCCACAGAGTATAGTTTGGGAAAAGTAGGTCTAATGTTATGAGATGTTCTCAATGGAATTTCAGAGTTGATTTGAGTGAGTTTTCATGTTTTTTTTTTTCAAATGTTTGAAAATAGGGAATAAAAAGAAATAGTTTCAGCTTCTGGCAGCACAACTCTCTTTCTACAAAGCTAGAAAATAATTTTATTAAATGTCTAGGCTAATAGAAAGTAAGAACAGTCTTCAAGGGAGTCCTCCACTTCTAAAAAATACCATGAGCTAAAACCTGAGCACTGAGTCATAAGCACATGCTCGTGCGTGCACACACACACACACACTCCTAGGAGAAAGGAAGGCAGGGATGCCCTAAAGAAAGAGGCTGATATCAGCACGACACTCAAGAGACTAAGCCTTGACACAGAGGCAATAAGGACAAGCTGAACCTGAGGCTGAATTAAACTGAATTAAATTTCAGACCCAGTGAAGATGGTAAACGGTAGCATATTCTGGCATCTAGCAGAAGCAAAAGTAAATTTTCAAAAAAGAAAAATATCTTCAATATAAGTCTTAGAATCAGCGCAGGTTTGGATAGACCAGTTGTGGGCTCAAATCAGAATAGCTGAACATAAGGAAACAAATAAGCATGAATGAAAGGCAGCAAGGAAAAAAAAAGATTCAGGTCTCCAAGAATTTCATATACAATAATTATAAGAAAAATATTATAAAAATAATTATGTAAGCAACTTTTTTAAAGAAAACATGAAAGAATGGACTTCTACTTCCAGGAAGACAGAGTAGGACGTACTTTTCCTTATTATTTTCACAAAGCACAACTAAAACCCCAAGCCGTTATAAAACAAACATAAGAAGCCTATAAAAGGTAGAGAAAAGAAAGCAAACCAGCTAAAAATCACAGGACCCAAGAAACAATAAGCCCCATGTGGTTTTTTTTGCTTCATTTATTCCAGGCTTTGAGCTAACGAATCCAGCAACCCAAAAACACCAGTGGGTACAGAGAAGAAAAAAGTTTCAACAAAAGTTTGCTTTCTGTAGCCAATAGACCAGTAAAGGAGCAACCTATCAAGACAGAAAACTTCTAGATGATCACTACCGTATCCCTGCCAAACACCATAGGAAAACAGTGTGGCCTCATACCCAACCACACCAACAAAGGACAAGTAGGGAACCTAGACTTCTACCTTCCAGTGCTTTTATGAGTGCTCCAAACACTCCTTCCAGAGTGATGTTAGAGATGACCTAGTATGGAAACAGGCTTTCATCCCCATTAGCCGATAATTTCCTTACCCATGGTACTAGTGGAAACCACATATCATCTTAGACTTCTATCCTCACCCAGCAGTATCAAGATGCCATCCTGAATCCCCACTGAAATGGTGTCAGAATAGGCCTAGTGGAGAATTAAGATTTTTTCACTGTCACAGTGGTGATGGGGCCACAGCCACTGTGGTGTTAGTGGAGATCATGTGAGGAGCCAGAACTACCACTCACTCCTAGCGGTAATGAGAAGCTTCACTATTGCTGTCAAAGGAAACTGAGAGGGAAACCTGGACTTTTATTTCTACATGTTATTAACAAATAAGCATCCCTCCCTTTCCCTACTGGAGTAGTATTAAAGAGGAAAAATTACATCTTACTTATATGGGAGAAACAAGTAGAATGACAGCAGATTTCTTATGAGAAATCATAGAAGCCAGAAGAAAGTAGCACAATGTTTTTTCGATTGCTGAAAGGAACTGTCAACTGAGAATCCTAACTAGCAAAAACATACTTCAGTAATGGAGAGAAAATCAAGACATTCTTAAATGAAGGAAATGAAGAAAAATTAAGAAAATCTGTTGCCAGCAGACCTACCCCATATGAAAAGCTAATTAAAATTCACTGTGGATGGGCACGGTGGTTCATGCCTATAATCCCAGCATTTTGCGAGGCCGAGGTGGGTAGATCACCTGAGGTCAAGAGTTCGAGACCAGTCTGGCCAACATGGCAAAACCCCATCTCTACTAAAAATACAAAAATTAGCCAGGTGTGGTGGCACATGCCTGTAGTCCCAGCTACTCAGGAGACTGAGGTACGAGAATCCTTTGAACCCAGGAGGCAGAGATTGCAGGGAGCTGAGACTGCGCCACTGCACTCCAGCCTGGGTGACAGAGCAAGATACCATCTCAAAAAAAAAAAATTTTTTTTTAATTCACTGAACAGAAAGAAGACAGTAAAAGAAGGAAACTTGAAATATCAGAAAGGAAGAAAGAACACAGTTGGCAAAAAATATGGATAAATACTATTGACTTTCTTTCTCCTAAGTTTTTAAAAGTTATATTTCACAAAAAATAATATATGGTGTCATTCTAAATGTATATATAGAAAACATTTAAAACAATTATAAATAGAGTGGGGTAAAAGGACATAAAAGGAAGTAATTTTCTATATTTCATTTAAACTGGTAAAATTATGACACCAATAGACAGTGACAATTCTGTACATAAAATGTAATACTTAGAGCAACCACTAAAAAAGTTATATAAAAAGATATGCTCAAAAGCTCTACAGAAACATCAAAATGGAATTATAAGTAATGTTCAAATATCCCATAGGAAGGTGTAAAAAAGAAAGTAGAAAAGTTAAGAGCAGAGAAAACAAATAGAAAACAAAAAATAAGATGACAAACTTAAGTCCTAATTAATGAAAAATGATAGGAAATATAAATGGCCTAAATACATAAATTAGAATAGAGATTAGCAGAGCAAATTTAAATCCACCAAAAGACATAAAAATCTTAAATATCTGTATGCCAAACAAAAAAGCTAAAAAAAAATGTGAAGCAAAAACTGATAGAACTAAAGGAGAAATGTACAATCCTCAATTATAGTAGAAGACTCCAACACAGCTCTCAACACTTAATAAGACAATTAGATAGAAATCAGCAAGAACATAAAAGAACTCAACATTAGCATCCAACACAACCTAATTGGTATTTATAGAATATTCCACCCACCAACAACTGAATACACATTACTTTCAAGTTTCCACAGAACATATACAAAGTAGACAATATCTGGGTCATAAAAATACCTTAAAAAATTTAAAATAATAATATTGAAACTTATACAGTGTGTTCTCCAACCACAACATAATCAACCTAGAAATTAATAACAAAAAAATAAGAAAATCTCCAAACACTTGGAAACCCAACAATACATTTTTAAATAGGCTGTATGTCAAAGAAGATGTCTCAAGGAATTTTTTAAAAAATATACATTGACTGAATGAAAATAAACATAAAATACTTCAAAATTTGTTGGACATGACTAAAACAGTGAAGAAAGGGAAATTAATAGCTCTGAATACATAGAATGGACAAGAAAAAAAACATGTAAGGTCCCACCTCAAAAACCTAGATAAACAGAAAACAAAATAAACCCAAGGCAAGCAGAAGGAAGAAGGTAATAAAGATAAGAGCAGGAATCACTGAAGTAAAACAGAAAACCATTAGAAAATGTAAATAAATCAACGAGCTTGTTCCTTGAAAAGATCAATAAAATTGACAAATCTGTAGCAAAACTGACAAATAAAAAAAGAGAAAAGATACAACCTTATGTTTATACAAAAACCTGTACATATATGTTATTAGCATATTTATTTGTGATAACCAAACCTGGAATCAGTCCAGATATTCAGCAACAGGTGAATGGTTAAAAAAAACTGTGGTATATCCATTCATGCAATACTCCTTGGCAGTGAAAAGGAATGAACTACTGATACACAGCAACCTGGATGAATTTCCAGCAAATTATGAAGTGAAAAGGTCAATCTCACATGTTATGGAATATATGATTCCATTTATGTAGCATTCTTGAAAGTGACAAAAATATTGATTTCCAGGAGTCAAAGCCAGGAGGACATGGTAGGGAACTGGTTGTGGCTATAAAAAGGTAACATGAGGGAACCTTGTGATGATGGAAATGTTCTATATATTAGTTGCATCAATGTCAATATCCTGGGTATAATATTGTCCCATAGTTTGGCAAGGTATTATCATTGTATAATATCTTGTATTATTTCTTACAACTGCAGGTGAATCTATAATTGTCAAAAAACGACAATTTAATTAAAGCATATAGTAAATAGGTAAAAGAATAAAATAAAAAAAGACTACAAAAATGGTCAAAAATATTTTATTTTATTTTATTTTCTTCAACTTCTATTTTAAGTTCAGAGATATATGTGCAGGATGTGCAGAGCTTTACATATTCCTGGGGCCAGAGTATGTAAAACTCCTGGGTCTCCACGTGTGCCTGAGTGACTGCTCTGCAGAGACTCCACACAAGTCTGTGTATCAGATCCAAGGCCCTGGTGATGTGGGCTCATGACGTCATCTCCGGATCCATGGGTCACAAAGGTCTGTGGGAGATGTGTGGTTTCCCAGGCGGGTCACACAATCACTCACCGCTTCCCTTGGCTGGGGGTGGGGGTTCATTTGGCTCTGTGTGGCTACCAGGTGGGCCAACCTCCACCAACCCCACTCCTGCTTTCCTTGGTTCTGTGTGGGTCAAGTTGTTTGCTTAGTCAGTCCCAATGTGAGAACCTGGATATTTCAGTTGCAGGTGCTGAATTCACTGATCCCTTTTCATTCCTCTCTATGACTGCTGCAGACCACAGCTGCTTCTGATCAGTCATCTTGTTTGTCCAAAAAATATCTTTAAATTAGATGAGGCCAACTGGTGGCTCACACTTGTAATCACAGCACTTTGAGAGGCCAAGGCAGGCAGATCGCTTGAGCCCAGGAGTTTGAGACCAGCCTGAGAAACATGGTGAAACCTTCTCTCTATAAAAAACACAAAAATTAGCTGGGCATGGTGGTACATGCCCATGTTTCAGCTACTCAGGAAGCTAAGGATTACTTGAGCCTGGGAGGTTGAGGATGCAGTGAGCCAAGATCATGCCACTGCACTGCAACTTGGGTGACAGAGCGAGTTCCTGTCTCAAAAGAAATCAAATCAAATTAAATTGGAAGTTTTAACATCTTTTGCTTCCTCTTTAATCACCGAAATTCCTCTATCTAAGGAATAAGACACAAAAATTGCTGCTCTAACTTTGTCTAGGGGGAGAAAAAGGCCAAGAAGCTAAGCTACCTCTCTACCGAAACACACAGAACTGGCTCTCCTCCTTATAGTTCTAGTGCAGACAATTGTTGCAAATCTAACAGCAAAAGGCTTCTGCCAGTCCTCTCGGTACTAATCCTTTAAGTTCAGTTTTTGATAAATTATGTCAATTGGAATCGGTCTAAATAGCTTCTTAGGGTTGCTGGCAACATGTGGGACTTCTTACACCTCTTGCAGTCTGGAGCCACAAAGAACAATTTCTAAAAAATCTTTAGTATGCTCTCTAGGATTAGGAGGAATGCGAAAATTCCCAGATCTGCGATGCCATCAGCAGCAGAGGTAATTTACTAGGAAAACAAGCTCAAGCCGCAGAGGCAAAGGTTGATTTTCAGGTTGGCTTCCTTACCTGTCATCTTCCTCTTGACGCGCGAACATTTTTAAATGTCCAAGGGGTGATTCAGCAAGTTACAAAGACAAGAAGCCCTAGGGAGGAAAATATAGTTTTCTTCACAACCTGGTCAACCTTCTCTATTACATATTTCCTTTAAGCACAGTAATCGCTTTTGTTCTCACATTGCCAACTCCCCTCATTGCTCCTTCCTATATCTTTTTAAATCAAGTCTCTAGAATTTTACAAATGAAAACCTAACCAAATCCCCTATTGTTACTGTTATGAGTGACACCTGTCATACATTGGAGCCAACATCCCCTCTTTTCTCTGGTGCAGCAGACAGACATTTGATGTCAAATACAACAGGATAAAATGGAAAGTACGTGGAAGAAGAAACATACATGTTGTTCCTAGCTGACACTACAATGTAAAAAGGTAGAGACTGAATCACTTGATTGTCTTAATTATACTCACGTTTTTCCAGATAGCACTTGGCACAGGCTTCAATATGTTATGCAGAGAAGTTTAAAATTTAAGTCCGTGGGGTAAAATCATATGGTTTAGAATGCTTTGCTTTCAGAATAGAAGTGTCTATATATAAAGCAACCTCTTTTTTTCCAAAAGAAACACTATGAAAAGAAGAGAGCATCTTTTATTTTTTTTAACATTTCAGTAGCATATTAGCAAGCAAAGTAGAAGTGAGTTTTATCAGATAAATAATAAATAACTTTTGTTTGGATTAGAACCTCTTGAAAATGCCCTCACTAGAAGTCAGTAGTTTCTGTTTGGGTGTAGTCTCTTGTGGAAAGTTTAATATTTGTTCAAGGAGTCACCAAAGAACATTAACAGGTCCAGGACTCATTAGTTGTGTAACCATATATTAGCTATGTAATCAGCCCCATGACTGGGCAAATCACTTTTCCTCTCTATTGCAATTTCCAATTGAGTAATACCTGTCCCTACCTACTTCTTGAGGATTATGATCAAACAGGCTCTATTTTATATTGCTAATACTGAATTTCACATTCCATTCCATTCCATTCTAATCCACTCCACAATATGAAGTAATTAGTTTATGACCCAACTCAAAATGCTATGAGAAAAAAATGCTTATTTCTTAAGCTCAGTGTTTGATAAATTATGTCTACTTGAAATAAAATCATGGTAGTAAAGGTTTCAATTAGAAATAATCTCTTCAACTCTAAACAGATTGCAAGGAAATGTGGTATGTGGGCAGAATGTGCAGAGATAAATGACTAATGGGGGAAAAGTCATTTATCAGTTGATTCCTAGGAACTCGGATTTAGAAAATACCTTAAAGAACATTTGGTCCAATGAAAGAATTGTCTCCAGCAGCCAGAATACATGGTTTTCTCATGGGTTAATGAATACTTCATTTGATTAGTCTAAGACTGTGTTAGGCAGTTCTTTCATCCCTGGACAGCTTTCTTAGAATTGTCTTTTTTTTTTTTTTTCTGGTGAAGCAGTTTCCTTACTTCTAATTAACAAACTTAGATCTTAATTCTGCCTTTGGTGTAAGGCAGAAACAATCTTCTCCCTTTCCCGCCTGATAGCCCTGCCCAGTATTTGTAGACAGTCAGTCTGGCTTCCCTAGTCTTCTTGGTTGCCAGTTAAATAACCCTTATGTGAAAGTGCTGGCATATCCAGTCTGTTTATAACAAAATCAACCTAACCATAATATGCTGCTTTGAAAATACCCCACCAAGAGTCAGAATATAATTTCAGGAAAACCATATTATTGGGTGTCTGAAAGTTTGGAGTTGGGTGTTGGCCCTAACACTTTCTAAATGTGTAACCTTGGGGAAGTCCTCTAACATCTAGCTGCTTGTACTACCCTTGTAATGTTTTGTTATTGTGTTAGTCCATTTCATACTGCTCTGAAGAAATACTTGAGACTGGGTAATTTATAAAGAAAAAGAGGTTTAATGGACACACAGTTCCACATGGCTGGAGAGGCCTCAAAATCATGGCAGAAGGTAAAGGAGGAGCAAAGGTATGTCTTACATAGTGGCAGGCAAGAGAGCATGCGCAGGGGATCTGCCCTTTGTAAACCATCAGATGTCATGAGACTTATTCACTATCATGAGAACAGCACAGGAAAAAAACAACTCCCATGATTCAGTTACCTCCCACCGTGGGGATTATGAGAGCTACAATTCAAGATGAGATTTGGGTGTGGACACAGCCAAGCCATTTCAGTTATCAAAGTTAAGCTAATTTTATCAAATGAGTTGGCTAGTATTCCCTTTTTTCTATAATCTGGAGGGATTTGTGTAAGAAGTGTGTTTTAAGTGACAAAGAAAGTAAAGTTCCATAAAGCAACAAATAGCATTTTAATAAGTTTCTGATAAGAGAAGATCTCTTTCTAACTCACATTTATTCTGATATTAATTAAGAATTATAAATTGTATCTCTATTCTAGTTTGAGTATTATAAGACCTTTTTAGGCACAGGGAAATTACAAGATACTTATCTGGGAATTTCAATGAAAAGAGCTAAGCTGTAAGAACAGAGTTTTCCAGCACTTCTAACCATCATCCAATTTCAGGTAATTGGATATGCACACATATACATAAAAATGCAACAAAAATTATATAATATATACTATTTGCAATGCGCAATGATATTTTGGATTCTAGTCTGGTCTATATCTTTGTAGAAACATTCTGGTTGTGACTGACATAGTTGATTTCATGTCCCATTAATGTGTCACCAAATATAGCTTTAAAACTCTACTTTAAGGGTCTTGGGATTTGCTTCAGACCATGATATTAATTCTCTATATGACCCAAGTTATTTAATTCCTCCATGTCTCAATTTCCTATAAAATTCCACTAAGCTTATATTTTTACTGAAAGTATAATATGATACACATGTGTTAAGATTATTTTGAAGAAGACAAAAAAAACTTTTAAAAGTAAAAAGGTTGAATTCAGGGATTATTATCAGAGTCATAACTGCTCCAGCAACCAAACTTTATATCATAATACAGAAGTGTGGAGTTGGGAAGCAATTTTACATAATGAGTTTTAAGGTTTATGTAAAACATGCAACTACCATATGAACCAGCAATTGAACTCTTGGGCATTTATTTCAGAGAAATAAAAACTTCTGTTCACATACAAACCTGTATGTGAATGTTCATAAAAGCTTTATTTGTCATAGCCTAAAAGTGGATCGGCCCAGATGTCCTTCAATAGGTGAATGGTTAAACAAATTAATACATCTATACCATGGGATACTTACTTAGCAATAAAAAGGAACTATTAATACATGTAGCCACTAAGATGAATCTCCAGAGAGTAATGTTGAGTTATTTTTTTAAAGCCAATCTCCAAAAGTTACATACTGTAGGCTTCCATTTATGTAATATTTTTGAAATGACAGAAATTTAGAAATGGAGGAGAGATGAGCTGTTGCCAAGGGTTAGGATCAGGGCAGGGCTGGAGGAATGGAGTGAGTGTGGTTATAAAAAGGAGACAGGACAGGTGCTTTTGGTGATGGAGCTGTTGTGTACTGTGACTCTGATGGTTAGTACAAGAGTCTTCACATTTGATAAACTTGAATAGAACTAAACACACACGTGCATCAACATGAGTATACAAAAAACTGGGGAAACTTGAATAAGACAGGTGGGTTGATTCAATGTCAATAATCTGCTTGTGTTATTGGACTATAGCACTGACAGATGCTACCAATGGTGGAAACTGCATGAAGGATATATGGGAGCTCCGTGTATTATTGCTTACAACTAGATGTGAATCTATAATTATCTCAATAAAAACTCAATTAAAAATAGATATTCAGAAGTTGTAGTACTCTCCTATATACATACTGTCCTCTGCGTGTGTGTGTGCGCGCACACACACACACACACACACACAAACAAAACCTCTTCAGATCGGGGACACACTCCCCAGATGATCTCTCTAAAGACCCAAGGTTAAGAATTCCTGTCTCTCCTTATGCCACCTCCACCTCAACCCTTGTAGACATGGTGGCCTGCTCCCTGCTTCACTCTTCCCTTGACTGGGAACATTCCATGGTTTTTGCCCACCAAATCCACAAGTTACTCATTAATTAAAATAAGCAATCCATTTAAAACATAAGACAATTAGAGAGCAGTTTGTATTTCAATGTGTTATTGGCAATCAGGAAATCTAGAAATCAATGCAGCCAGGTGTAAGGGACAAAGGTTATTTCTGGTTGGGTACTCAGGAATTGCTTTTCAGGAAAGAGAAAGAATGATAGAGAAGGCTAAGATGTGTGACTAGGACACAGGCAGTGTTGCCAGATTTTGCAGGGTCTTAGGCCCCGGCATGGTGAGCAGGGATTTCATTGTAGGAAGCAGAAGTATTTTAGGAAGATATCTAGAATGGCACAAGAGAGTGTTAAAGATAGTGATATAGTTTGGATGCTGTCCCCACCCAAATCTCAAGTTGAATTGTAGTCTCAGTGTTGTTGGTGGCACCTGGTGGGAGGTGATTGGATCTTGGGAGCAGATTTCTCACAACTGATTTAGTACTATCCTCTTGGTACTGTGCTCAAGATAGTGAGTGACTTCTTGAGCGATCTGGTCATTGAAAAGTATATGCCCTGCCCCGCCTGCACTTGTCTTTGCCATGTGACACATCTGCTTCTGCTTTGCCTTCTGCCATAAGGTCTCCCCAGAAGCAGATGCCTGCCCCATGCTTCCTGTACAGCCTGCAGAGCTGTAAACAAAGTGGCCAATCTGCCAGCTGCTTGTTTTCAGTCTGTGAGATTAGTACAAGAATTGAAAGTGTGAATTTGGAAACTTGTTCCTTCATTACGGATAGTTTGAGAATCATTACTTTACCATAGACATCTATAGGTGAGGTGGTGTGGGCCTGGGAAGTGGTTAATCTAATAGAGAAAAATGAAATCTGATAAAAAATTTAGGCATGAGATTTGAACAAGTGCTAAAAATTTGAAGTGGGATATGGCACCATAAGCTATTATCAGAATACTGAAAGAAAAAAAGGATAAACCTTATTAATGGGAAAACGTTTTCCCCACAACTACTATAGAAATTTCTGAGAAGAAAACCATAAGAATTCAATTCTTTTCATTCAAGACAAGGCTGCTATTATTTTTCAAGAGAGCATTAACTGAACAAGAAGTTTTTCAAATAAACACTCAGTGAGGGCGGGAACAGGCATAACTGATTTTTTTCAGTCTTTTATATTTCAAAAAAGCTATTAAAAGATTTGGATGCTTGAGGTATTACATAAATTATCCTATTATTGTAGCAATGAAAGGATTTCACACCCATTCATTTATTTCTGAGTTGATTTCCCTCCATGAAAATCCTTTGTTTTTTTAAAAATATTTGTCACACTGCAAACATAATTCACAATAATCAAGCAATATACTGAGAAGGTAAGATTTTAAGTGCCTTATTAGGAGGGAGAGAAAAGCTGACCTCACATAGCTACTTAACAATCCACTTCTTTTCACATTATATTTGCCAGCCACCTAAAATTAATTGTCCTTAGAAACTTGTAAGAGAAAGGTAATTTCACTGAACAATTTGTGTCTCTTATACCAAATAGCCTATTTGCTAGGGAGAATGGATGAACAACTTGTTGGTTTCATGTCACTTGCAGACTCTGCAACTTAAAGGAAAAGCCAACAGCACAGTGTTCTGGAATGTCCTGACACAAAGAAATATACATGATTAAATCCTAGGATATGTACAGAGATGATACTTTGAGGTGTTATCCTTCTATTGAAAAAAGTCTTTTCTGTATCTGCCTCTTCCCACTGTTCCCTCCCCATTTAGGTCCTTGTTGAGTGCCTCAGGGGAGGGCAGAAATGACCTCTCCAGCAGAAAACCCAGCTTTAGTTCCCAAAAACCTAAAAGGAGAGGACTGAGCAGGCATACATATGAAGGAAGATGGACTTCTCTAAGACCAAGAGAGGATTCCTCAAGGTTGGAAGGAGTAGAAAAAAAAGAGCAGGATTCCCAAGAACCAAAGAGATAGTCAGATGGTCATATCCCAGAGAGGTCAGCTGTATTGTATCCCTGGGAAGGCGGGACCATAGACAGGCCGGGGAAGGATGTCTATGCCCTAAAAATGACACCACACAGCAAAAAGTGGGACGTGAGGGACCATGGGCACCAGAACTCTAAACACCTCAATGGCAATATGGAGGCCAGCAACCATTCTCCCTCCCCCTACTTCAATTTATTGAAACAGAGTAGGGTCTTGGAATTATGGAACCACACCAAGATGGTCATGTGGGGATGGAACTTCAAGAGACAGCTAACATTCTGCCCACTCTTAACAAACTAGGAGCTCAAAATCAAAAACTAAGTTGAGTTATAGAATAGAAAGTCACAGTACTTACCCACCTGAGCTGATGGACTGAAATTCATCCTGCCACAAATACACACACACACATGCACATACACACACAGAACATATGTATAGACACTGTTTAAGATTGGTGCCACTTCAAGTGGACCTAATAGACATCTACATGTCTAAAACCCCAAAACCAATGGCAACGAAAGCCAAAATTGACAAACGGGATCTAATTAAACTAAACAGCTTCTGCACAGCAAAGAAACTATCATCAGAGTGAACAGGCAACCTACAGAATGGGAGAAAATTTTTACAATCTACCCATCTGACAAAGGGCTAATATCCAGAATCTACAAAGAACTCAAACAAATTTACAAGAAAAAAACAAACAACCCTGTCAAAAAGTGGGCAAAGGATATGAACAGATACGTCTCAAAAGAAGACAGTTATGCAGCCAATAGACACATGAAAAAATGCTCGTCATCACTGGCCATCAGAGAAACGCAAATCAAAACCACAATGAGATACCATCTCACACCAGTTAGAATGGCGATCATTAAAAAGTCAGGAAACAACAGGTGTTGGAGAGGATGTGGAGAAATAGGAACACTTTTACACTGTTGGTGGGACTAAACTAGTTAAACCATTATGGAAGACAGTGTGGCGATTCCTCAAGGATCTAAAACTAGAAATACCATTTGACCCAGCCATGCCATTGCTGAGTGTACACCCAATGGATTATAAATCATGCTACTATAAAGACACATACACACATACATTTATTGTGGCACTATTCACAATAGCAAAGACTTGGAACCAACCCAAATGTCCATTAATGATAGACTAGATTAAGAAAAGGTGGCACATATACACCATGGACTACTATGCAGCCATAAAAAAGGATGAGTTCATGTCCTTTGTAGGGACATGGATGCAGCTGGAAGCCATCATTCTGAGCAAACTATTGCAAGGACAGAAAACAAAACACTCCATGTTCTTACTCATAGGTGGGAATTGAACAATGAGATCACTTGGACACAGGGTGGGGAACATCACACACCAGGGCCTGTCGTGGGGTGCGGCGGGAGAGGGATAGCATTAGGAGATATACCTAATGTAAATGACGAGTTAACAGGTGCAGCACACCAACATGGCACATGTATACATATGTAACAAACCTGCGTGTTGTGCACATGTACCCTAGAACTTAAAGTATAATTAAAAAAAAAAAACCATCAACAAACTAGGAATGAAAAGGAAATTCATAAAAAAAAATTGGTGCCACTTGATAGACTATTATTTTTCATCTTGTACTATGTGACAGCTGCAATATTCTATGTCATTAGAAATTTCCAAATTCATACTGTCTTAAAATGATTTGCATTAAAGGCAAAGCATTGTGTGTATTGTATGTATATAGGAAAACAGGTACAAAGGAGAGAAGCATTTCTTCATTATGCTGGCCTAGTAAATTCTTGTTTGCAAATATCACTGGAACCAGAATAGTTAGATGTGACCTACGAGATTTGCCTGAGTCTCACATTTACCAATGGCAGGCTTTCTCCACCATCACATTTTAGTCCTAAAGAAATGTCTTTCCAAGTTGATCTAGGATGGCATAGCAAATTTTTTTCATTTACTTCATACCTGTCCAAATAAGCCTGAAAAAGTGTTATCTTCTTCTACAATATTATAGTATCCCCAACACAAAGACACATTTAGAAACCCTAAACGGATAAGTCAAAGTGTAGATAACAAAAATTAACAAAAGAAGAATGGAAAACTATTAGAGACCTAACTTGCTTTCTTCTAGACTTTTGACTTCATTTTCTGGGGAGTGGTCTTAATCCAAGAGACAAAACCAGGGGATAAACAAAAATTGTACACAAAATCTTCAATTTTAAATGAAGCTGTCCAACTCAAAACAGTCCTAATGAGAATCAGCAAACCCAATCAATTCCTATTAGAAAATATGCTAAAAGAAACTAAATCAGTCAGTGCCTGTGAGGTGAGAAACAAGAGCAAACTGAAAAGCACCTCAAGTTTAAATATGAAGCAATTAAGAGAAAGAGACACAGCTAAATCTATCACAGTAAGGCTACAGTCTATTAGCTTGTTTCTTAAAACTTGAAAGCGAAGTCAGAAACAGAAATCCTATTTAAATTCTTAAGTGGCATAATCAGAATGGGGCAAATGGTCTCCGTAATATAGCTGTTCATGTAAATGGATCGGGTGTCTGTCAAGAGTTGGGATTCAGGGATGCGAGCAGAAATCTCTACAGACAAACATACACACATACCCATATACATACACACACACACACACACACACACACCACCCCACCCCACTCCCATTTCCATGCTAAAACACACCCCCTCCCACCTTGCAAAGTGTAGCATTTGCTCCTGAGGAGTACTTCCTCTGAACAAAAGGATTACATTCAGAAAACCCTGCATAAGGCAGAAAACTCCTCTGGAGGGATGAACATGACTAGCCTTTGCTGCAACCTGCAGGAATACGATTGCCGAGCAAGTAACAGGTAGTGCTCTGACTGGGGAAAACGACATGGTGTTCAGCAAGGGAACCCTGTTCGGAGCACCGCCATGAGCATTGCTGGACTTTCAAAAGTAAGGTGCCTGATTAAGGGGAGTTGAAAGGAGAGGTGAGAGCCACCAAGGCCCTCACTATTCAAGAAATTCACTTCGGGGAAAAGGTTATGCAGTATTAAGGGCACAGGTTTTGGAATCAAAAGATCTAGGTTACAACCCTAGTCCTTTTCTTTACAAATAGTGTTAATCTTCTCAAATGCAAATTAGAATATAAATAATCATATGGTTTTAAGAACTCAAAGGGTAACGGTTAGAATCTATTGAGCACTTTCTATGCACCAGTTACTCCATCTGGATTACATCAATGTTTCTGAAATTTTAATGTACACACAAGTCACTGAGGCATCTTATCAAAATGCAGATGAGGTCAGGCGCGGTAGCACACGCCTGTCATCCCAGAACTTTAAGAGGCCATGGCAGGTGGATCATTTGAGGCCAGGAGTTTAAGACCAACCTGGCCAACAAGGTGAAATACAAAAATTAACTGAGTGTGGTGGTGCACGCCTATAATCCCAGCAACCCCAGTGGCTGACGCAAGAGAATCGCTTAAACCCACGAGGCAGAGGTTGCAGTGAGCCAAGATCGCACCACTGCACTCCAGCCGGGGCGACAGAGCGAGACTCTGTCTCAAAAAAAAAAAAAAAAAAAACTTGCAGATGAATCAATAGGTCTTGGGTGGGGCCTGAGCTTCTGCATTTCTAACAAGCTGCCAGGTGGCTGCTGTTGGTGGTGGTGGTTTAGAGATCATAGTTTGAGTAGCAAGGGTTTATATCACTGAATCCTCACACCACACTTAGGAAGGCAAACTATTATTATCTATGCAAAGCCCACTCTAGATGGGCTGGGGGAAAAGCACAAATGCTGTCATAGTGCTGGGATTTTTTTTTTAAAAAAAGACAGATGGGAAGAAAGAAAGAAAGTAAAGCATTAGCTGGCTCGTGTATGGCTTCTCCTTATTATTCAAGGTATAGATCTGAAGGACAGCAGCCTCAGCATCACCTGGGAGCTTGTTAGAATGCACACTCTCAGGCTTCAGGCTGGACCCACTGACTCCACATCTGAATTTTAGCAAGATCCCAGGGGATTCATGGGCATAATAAAGTGTAAGAGGCAATGGATTAAAGGGTTAGATGCAATTTTTTAATCGGTATGCCTATTACTACTGAGAATTTTTCTTGTATAAAATTAAATTTCATATAAAAATTATAATTTTAAGTAACAAAGGAAAACTATGAAATGAATTCCCTCCCCCTACATACACACATAGTAACAAGTGGAAAGAGTCTTCCTAGTCACACCCTTTTTGTCAGAATGGCTCCAAACACTCTTGCTAAGATCTAACAC
Organism: Macaca nemestrina; assembly: GCF_043159975.1. Lineage (NCBI taxonomy): Eukaryota > Metazoa > Chordata > Mammalia > Primates > Cercopithecidae > Macaca > Macaca nemestrina. The sequence goes on from NC_092129.1 coordinate 114,899,975, forward strand.
TTTTGATTTAAGAAAATCCTAACCAAAAGTAAAAACTAAACAAACACTTTCAAGATAACTGCATATTCTATACGTTGTGAAGCACATGAAAAGTTGTAAACAAATTCTACTCCATTCATGGCTCTTGAAATTCAACGCTGGGCGTTACATATATTCTATTCAACAGATCTGCAAGGTTATATGTGCTTCTCCCATAAAGGATGTTAGGGAAACATTAGGAAGCTCAGATTCCACGTTCAAGATGTCTATTTTATCTAAGAGGTGGTACAATTCTAGAGGAATTCTATCAGAGGTAAAGAACTACCACAGAGGAAAAGAAAAGGGACTAATCAAACATCAGTCGAGGAAAGACATCTGTACTGCTTATTTGTGAGGTTTAGAAACTACCACAGGAAGAGCAATTTCTTAGCAAAATGGCAGTGGACTGTCACCTACACACAGTCTTGGGATTGGTTGGGCCTAACTGAGGAGGCCCTTGCAGGATTCTGTCCAAAGTGCTCTCTAGGGAAGGAGAAAGGGAATGCCAGTCAGAGATGAAAGGTACAGAACAGGGAGCTGTGTTGTCCTGTCTCTCACACACAAAGAAGAGTCTATGGATATTAATCCCACTGTTATTCTCAACAGATGGGACTCAATCAGTACATTTACATTTCCTAAAGACAGGAAGGGCTGAGATTCAGACCAGACTAGAGAAGAGACTTTTCAGTAATTACACATGAGCAAAGCATCCTCCCGAATCTTGGCTCACCACTTACTTGCTGATGATTGCCAGCAAGTTACTTAACCTGCATGTACCTCAGTTTCCTCACCTGAAAAATACAGATGATAATGGGACCTACTCCACAGACATTTTATACAGACTGAGTTAATATTTCTAAAGCACCTGGGTCAGGTGGTTTAGAGAGAAAGGCTGGAGTCTGCTTGTGGCAGCTCTTGAATGACTTGCTTTGGGCTGGATCTTAAAAACAACAAATCTGCATGTTCTGCACATGTATCCCAGAACTTAAAGTATAAAAAAAAAAAAAAAAGAGGAAGACATTGAAGGCTCTGGATGGCATAAAAGTCAAAGTAACACAGAATATCTTTCCAGATATGACAATGCAAGACTTTTCTTCTTTATCCTTACATCTAAATCCTCTCATACATATCTTGAAAAAATGCTCATTGTCCTCCTTTACCATATTTTTTCATTTCAGTTTTTATTCATCTTTTTATTTTTATAATTGTTTTAAAATTTCTAGAGAGTTTACATTCATATTGCTTTAATAATTGTATTGCTATCATCACTAAGCCAAACTATAAATATAGTTTGTAGTCTGAAAATGTAGACCATGAAAAAGGACATTCTTTTTCCCATCCTAATTGCTATCAAGAAAAATAACTGTTTAAAGCAAGCAAGACTTAATGTATTATATTCCCATTATCAGCAAAATATTAGACTCATTGAATTCTTAATTTATAAATGTAAGAATAAAGAGCCCCAGGGGTATGTTCCAAATGAGGCTAGGTTCAGGAATACAGAATTAATCATCCCACCTAGTGTTAAAACATCAGATTTATTATATTTAATTAAGTAACTCAATGATCTCTATCTCTCCAACTCTAAGTTGTCTTTATACCAAGTATGGAAATACAGATATTAGCAGTCAAGGAAAGCATGCAATCTTCAATAGGATCATTTTCCTTATGAATAATTTTTGTCCTATCTAATTTTTTTTCAACCAAGTACTGGAAACTCAGAAAACTCTATCTGAAAAATACAAAGAAGCATCTGGAAACTCTGGATCCAAGGAAGAGAAAGGAAGGAATTGCATAAAATTCAGGGCCTTCTGTGATGTTCTATATTGAGGAAAAGTAGGGAATAAAGGGACATAAAAAGCTCTGTCTTTAGTAGTTTGGGGAAATGTGTGTGGGGAGAACCAGGCACAACTAGCTGCAGTCCATACCATGATTTCCCCCATACTGTAGATGAGGAAACTGAGGCTCAAAATAACTTTCTCATGTTTCCAAAGCTCCAAGTGGCAGAGCAGCTGAGCCCTGGACTCATATGCTGTGTCATTTGCTCTGTTTTAACCAGGGCTGTCTCCACAGTGCCTAGCATGGCACCTGCTACATATGATGATCAATAAGTGTTTGTTTGGAATAAATGATTGAATGAAGGAATGATTAAGAAAAGGACAACATGAGCACCTTTCCAGTCTTCCCTGAGGCATCAGGAGGCTACCCACACAAAAATAGTTTCACTGCTGATAACCACTCAGAGTGGACCTCAAAGCTGGTTCTACTAATATTGTAGTACCAGAGCATCCACTGTCGTATGCACAGGACAAGAAATATCTTACTGATGCCTAAAACGTCTTTAATGAGTATAGGATATTGATCCCAAATTAGAAATTAAATGCTTCAAAAGAAAATGCCTAGTGGAGATAACCATGCATTGAAAGTCGTTGCTATATCATTAATCTAAATGACCGATGACAACGTTTTCCGCTATTGTGTTAATTTGCCAGGGTGCAAGTTGTCAGCAAGTCAGCCTCCATGGGAGTCAGAGCAGTTACCAAATGGGGAAAAGGGAGCAGAAAGAAGAGGTACAAACAACGTGAAGAAACTGCAAAATTGCAAAACATGAAGAAACTGCAAAACTCTGCTTCCATGGAACAGGTTTACCTTAAACTGGGCCAGAGTAAAAAGAATCTGCTCCTAGAGGAATTCTTAAACAAGTATGACTTAGAAGACCCACAGCTCTGTTTGCCAAATTTACGAAAAATCTTCTGTTTTCCTAACACAGTCAATCTCATTATAACCAAGCCCCTTATCTAAAAGTCTCAGACTGAATATGTTAGTTTCCAGCTAGGAAAATAGAACGCTTTCTGGTTATTTCCAACTGAGTGGTAACAAAAGCATTGAAGTAAAATTTTAACAGGGAATTGGTTGCAAACATGCTGAAAGGGCTAAATGAAGAAAACAGGATGGTGGCTGTACCCAGGGCCCAGGAATTCTTCCTCTTTCTGAATCTGCCAGAGCCCCCATGGCAGAATGGGCACTGAGGTGGAGCAGGGACCTAATGCTTGCCACACTCTGACTTTGCTGGGCTCGAGAGTCACAGACTCACTGATCTGAGGGAGCCACCATCAGTGCTGCACGGTGCAGGGACTGCACATGCACTCACACTGCTGCAGAAGCAAAGGGGCTGCTGCCTTCCTTTCGCCTTCTGTTCTCAGGCGCACCTCCTTCTAGCAGTTCATAATCAAAACCCAGTGGGCAGATGAGTCTTAAAAATGAAGTTTTCAAACTTGCTGCCCTGGGAGGACAGGAAAAGCAGATATAGGGCTTACTAGTAACAAACAGCAAGTATAACGCCGTATCAAGGTGGCTTCTTTATGGATTTTACATGTATATGTTGGAGATATACAGTTTTTACAAGGACCTACTCAACTAGTACATTTTTAATCCCTGATGTTGTGCTGGTATGTGTCCAAGATGGTGTTGTTTAGGAAATTAGTCAAATATTCTGAATTACAAATCATCACATTACTATCCATGTACTTTATAAGACCTTTTAAAAATTCCTATATCATGAATTGCATTTTCATTTTCAAGGCCTACACATTGCCATTTAATAAAAATAAAGACTCAGCTTTTAAAACATGTAAAAAGTGTTTAGTTCTTTACTTCTTCATTGTTGGTATTTTTGTGGCGTTGATGAGTTTTAAAACGATAGTTCGTTTCTAAGTAGAAAAGATCTCCTTTCTTCCATAGCTGAGGTTCTATAATTGTCCTTTTATTTATAGGAACGACTCCAAAATAGTTCGCCTTTATTGAAGGGTAAGAGAAGAGATTAGGAGATTTAGTATCTTCTTGCTCTTCCAAGATTTAATTTCTGTTCTCATCAAAACTATAAAGTCCTCAAAAGTACAGGTTATGTCCCCATCTTCCTGGCTATTTCACCCCAGCAAACTGGAGGATTGAGGACACTCTGTAATTACTACAGGATAAAAGGATACTTACCGATTGTCTGGTTATTATTACCATTATGAAAGCAACATTTATTAAGTATCTATTTTGTTCATGGAAATAGGTACTGGAGATATAAAGAAATTAAGAACTGCCCAAAAGGAAACTACAACTTAATAAGGGAAACTAGACATCTTTAAAGGTAAATAAAAATGTATGTTAAAAAAAAAACAATACTATCTTACTCATAGGATGAGTGACATATATAAAAATGTTAACATAGTACGAAACTAATAAATGTTAGCTTTTTTACTGTTGATGTTACCATTATGTGTCAAGTGAGTTGTGCACAGTAAATGCTACAGAACTTCAGGAAGCATCACATCTTTTACATGTCCCAGTTTAAAACAAAGACTAATCTCACCATGAGTGGGTTAATAAAAGAGAGTGGAAAGGATTTCTGAAGACTTATTGTACAAACTGAGTCCTGAAAAACAGGTAGATATTTCCAATAAGAGGAAGAGTAGGCCAATCTTTTCACTGTTCCACAAACCTCATGTCTTTCTTATGCACATTAAGTAGTTTGCTCTGATTCAAGACTGGCAGAGAAAGAATCAATTCTGAAGATTCACCATAACTCTTTAATAGACAGAGTTACATTTGTGGCAAAAAGGATAGGATTCCGGAAAGATGACATTTTTTAACTTCTACCACCTCCCTATTCTAACCCATTTTTCTCTTCTAAACCTAGCAGCTGCTAAGGCCTGTAGGTGAGGAAGGCCAAGTCCATGTACCTTCCAGGAAAAGATATCAGAGCAAGAAGCCTGAGGGGAGCTTGGCCCACAGAAGTTTCTATCTCTCTCCGTGCTTCAAGGCCTACATAGCTCATGTAAGTGTGCCCGCTCCTGAGGAGTTGGAGGGGAGACAAGCCAGTTGGCTGTCTCCTTTCTGGCCCCAGGGGCTGGAAGTCCTAACTGCAGGGGCTTTCTCACAGTGCAATAGACTAAAACCTACCTGGAACTCCTGTACCAACCCATAGGTGAAGAGACCATCAGTCTTCGCAGCTCTGGGGCTTCTCCCCGCTTAAGGTATCCTAGCAACTGGACCGGAGGCCCATTGAGCAGACAAGGGAAAATAACAACACATGTAAGGGAGCCCGGAAGTCAGAGAGGAGAAAAAGTGTCTCAGAATTTTCCCTAAAAAGGATGACTCCTAATGATAACTAGCCAACACATTTATGTAACCCCCCGTCAAAACAAAAGAAAAGAAAAAAGCAAAAGATTAAAACATTCAAGATTAAAATATTCAAGGGGAGAATTTAAGGAGAAGAGGGTTCCTATGTAGAAACAAGTTAGTGAACTGAAAATCAAGCAGAAGAAATATCTCACAGCTCAAAGCAAACATATAAAAATACAGAAATAATAAGGGAAAACACAAACAACTTGTAAGATAAATATAGGAGACCAAAAATGCAAATAACATTAATGAAAGAAGACATTTAAGCTAGAAGAGAGGTAAAAATTAATTTTTTTTTTTTTTTTTTTTTTTTTTTTGAGACGGAGTCTGGCTCTGTCGCCCAGGCTGGAGTGCAGTGGCCGGATCTCAGCTCACTGCAAGCTCCGCTTCCCGGGTTTACGCCATTCTCCTGCCTCAGCCTCCCGAGTAGCTGGGACTACAGGCGCTCGCCACGTCGCCCGGCTAGTTTTTTGTATTTTTTTAGTAAAGACGGGGTTTCAACGTGTTAGCCAGGATGGTCTCGATCTCCTGACCTCGTGATCCGCCCATCTCGGCCTCCCAAAGTGCTGGGATTACAGGCTTGAGCCACCGCGCCCGGCCAAAAAAAAAAAATTAAATTATTAAAAAATAGAAGATAATAGGAAAAAAGTCACTGCGCTGAAGGGAGAAATTGGTCTTCAGATTATAAGGGATCATCAGGTCCCACACATGCCCAAACAGCCTAAAATAGGGTAAATTTGAAAGTAAGAACATGGCTGAGACCACTTTTTCATTTACAGCTGAGCCCAGAGTAATGCCTTCCACATAGTAAGCACTCAATGAATATTTTTAAATGAATGAAAAATACTTTCTTACAAGCTTTCAGAGAGAAAGAACTAAGTATTTTAAAAGGTAAAATCAGACTGGTATTAATCTCCTCATGCAAAATTGGAAGTTAGATCATGGCAGAACAAAAAGAGAACGAAAACTGTATGCCCCAAAGGTTCCATACACAGTCTTTTCCTGTGAGACAACGTTGCCCTATTAGAATGACCGAAAGATAATTGTGCACTTGCTAGTTTTTGAGATCACCCATATATCTGAAGAAAAACCTCTAAGAATGATGCTAACCAAGAAGCAAATGTATCAGGACACAGATCTCAGGATAGAAAAGGATGAGGAAGAAAAGAAAAAATAGTGAGAAATTCCCATTCATCGAGCTTATTTCCAGAATACTAAGGTGACTCAATATCAGGACACTATCAACATTATCACTTACACTAACGAATTAAAGGACAAATGTGTCATAGATGCAGAAAAGTTATCTTTGGTAAAATTCAGCAGCTATTTATTTAAAAACTAAGTAAAATTGTTATATGAAAGCAGAAGTAAAATATGCAAACACCATTTACTAATTACCAGCAGTGAATATCATTCAAAACTGTGTAATACTGAACCCATTAAAATTAAAATTAATTAAAATAAATTAATTAAAATCAATAATCAAGAGACAGTGATGCTATTATTGTCATTATTATTCAATAATGTATTGATTTGGGTAAATCCATTACCACCAAAACATTTATAAATGATATATAATATATATTATATATGTAAGTATTGGATTTCTTTTGCCAGTGATATGAGTGTAGACTGAGAAAACATAAAATTCAATAGTTTAAAAAAATGAAAATAATAAAATTAGGTAAAGTGGGTAGACTAAAAGTAGTAGGTGTTCTCCATATTAGTAAAATAAAAACGAGAGATACAAATGGAAGGCAATGCTATTCACGGTAGCAACAAAAACTGTAAAATAAATAAAACAATAAAAGCCCTAGATGAAGAAAACCATAAAATGTTATTATAAACAACATCCAAATAAATGAAAAGACAAGCCATGTTCTTCATTGTCATATAACATGGATGTTTGTTCCCCTAAAATTTATTTATAAATGGAATGATTTCCAATTGGAATCCCAACAGGGTTTTGAGGGTCATGGGTAAAGCAACAGAACTAGGGTGTAATCTCAAGGTCTATATGAAAAATTAAATACCAAAGAACAATTAGGAAAACGCAAAAGAAGAATAGTGAGGGAGCATAAGGGTAGTCTGAAATCAAAACAGACTGGAACGAATCAGTGCTGACAGAGAACTAGACATATCGATCAGTGAAACAAGACAGAAACTCCAGAAATAGATCTCCAAATATATGAGAATCTTATATGTGATAAAGATGGTATTTCAAATAATTGGAGAAGTAGGAGTTAAGGTAATAAATGGTGCTGTCACAACAGGCTATCCTTTTTTTCTGGCCTGAAAGGAATGTTAAGAGCTGGAGTGCAGTGGCACTATCTCAACGTAGTACTAAACTTAATAAATGTTAGCTTTTTTATTGTTGATGTTACCATTATGTATCAAGTGAGCTGTGCATGGTAATGCCATAGAACTTCAGGAACATCACATCTTTTACATGTCCCAGTTTAAAACAAAGACTAATCTCACCATGAGTGGATTAATAAAGAGAGTGGAAAGGATTTCTGAAGACTTGTTATACAAACTGCAACCTCTGCCTCCCAGGCTCAAGCAGTTCTCCTGCTTCAGCCTCCCCTGAGTAGCTTGGGCTACAGGCACCTCCAGCACGCCCGGCTAATTTTTGTATTTTTAGAGATGGGGTTTCGCCATGTTGCCAGGCTGGTCTCAAACTCCTGACCTGAGGCGATCCGCCTGCTTTGGCCTCCCAAAGTGCTGGGATTATAGGTGTGAGCCACTGCACCCTGCCCGTAATTTTTTAAAATTAGTTAATTTTTTTAATTGACAAATAACTACATAATTAGAATGTACAACATGACATTTTGATATATGTATACACTGTGCAATGGCTAAAGTAAGCTAATTAAGGTATCTATTACCTCACATGCTTTTCTTTTGTGGTGAGAACATTTAAAATCTACTCTGCAATTTTCTTTTTTTTCAACTTTTATTTCAGGTGTACATGTGCAGGTTTGTTCTACAGGTAAATTCAGGTCACAGGGGTTTGTGGTACACATTACTTCATCACCCAGTTACCATGTACTAAGCCTAGTACCCAATTATTATTTTTCCCGAATCTCTCCCTCCTTTCACCCTACACCATCAAGTAGGCCCCAGTGTCTGTTGTTCCCCTCTTTGTGTCCATGTATTCTCATCATTTAGTTCCCATTTATAAGACAGAACATATGGTATTTGATTTTCTCTTCCTGCGTTGAGTTTGCTAAGGACAATGGCCTCCAGCTCCATCCATGTTCCTGCAAAGGGCATGATCTCATTCTTTTTTATGGCTGCCGAGTGTTCCATGGTGTACGTGTACCACATTTTCTTTATCTAATCTATCATTGATGGGCGTTTAGGTTGATTCTATGTCTTTCCTATTGTGAATAGTACTGCAGTGAACATTCGTGTTCATGTGTCTCTATGGTAGAATGATTTATATTCCTTTGGGTGTACACCCAGTAATGGGACTTCTGGGTTGAATGGTATTTCTGTTTTTAACTCTGAGGAATTGCCACACTGCTTTCCACAATGGTCAAACCTATTTGTATTCCCAGCAACAGTGTAAAAGTGTTCCCTTTTCTCCACAACCTCACCAGAATCCGTTATTTTTTTCTTTTTTCTTTTTTCTTTCTTTTTTTTTTTTTTGGCTTTGAAATACTCATTCTGACTTGTGTGAGATGGGATTTCATTGTGGCTTTGATTTGCATTTCTCTAATGATCAGTGATGCTGAGCTTTTTTCATTTGCTTCTTGGCTGCATGTATGTCTTCTTTGGAAAAGTCTGTTCATATTCCTCTGCCCACTTTTTTATGGGGTTGTTTCTTGCTTGTAAACTTAAGTTACTTATAGATGCTCAATATTAGACCTTTGTCAGGTGCATAGTTTGAAAATATTTTCTCCCATTTTGTAGGTGGTCTGTTTACTCTGTTGATAGTTTCTTTTGCTTTGCAGAAGAACTTAAGTTTAATTAGATACCATTTGTCAATTTTTGCTTCTGTTGTAATTAATTGCTTTTGGTGTCTTCATCATGAAATCTTCACCCAATCCTATGTCCAGAATGGTATGCCTGGGTTATCTTCCAGGGTTTGTATAGTTTTGGGTTTTACATTTAAGTCTTTAATCCATCTTGAGTTGGATTTATGTATACAGTTTCAGGAATGGGTCCAATTAATCTTTTGCATGTGGCTAGCCAGTTATCCCAATGCTGTTTATTGGAAAGGGAGTCTTTTCCCCATTACTTGTTTTCATCAGCTTTGTCAAAGATCAGGTGGTTGTAGGTATGTGGCCTTATTTCTGGTCTCTCTATTCCCTTCCATTTGTCTATGTGTCTGTTTTTGTGCCAACACCATGCTGTTTTGTATACCATAGCCCTGTAGTATAGTTTGAAGTTGGGTAACATGATACCTCCAGCTTTGTTCTTTTTGCTCAGGATTGACTTGGCTATTCAGGCTCTTTTTTAATTCCATATGAATTTTAAAATAGTTTTTTTATAGTTCTGTGAAGAATGTCATCATTAGTTTGAAAGGAATAGCACTGAATCTGTAAATTGCTTTTGGCAATTTACAATTTATTGATTCTTCCTCTCTAAGATCATGGAATATTTTTACATTTGTTTGTGTTATCTCTGATTTCTTTAAGAAGTGTTTTGTAATTCTCACTGTAAAGATCTTTCCTTTCCCTGGTTAGCTGTATTCCTAGGTATTTTATTCTTTTTGTAGCAATTGTGAGTGGAATCATATTCCTGATTTGACTTTTGGCTTGGCTGTTATTTGTGTATACAAATGCTAATAATTTTTGTACGTGGATTTTGCACTCTGAAACTTTGCTGAAGTTGTTTATCAACTGAAGGAGCTTTTGGGCTTAAATGAAAACCTCACTGCTGGGGTTTTCTAGATATAGAATCATGCCTTCTGTAAACGGGTAGTTTGACCTCCTGTTTTCCTAGTTGGAGGCAATCTTGCCTGATTGCCTTTGCCAGAACTTCCAATACTATGTTGAATAGGATTGGTGAGAGAAGGCATGCTTGTCTTGTGTTGGTTTTCAAGGAGAATGCTTCCAGTTTTTGTATGTTCAGTATGATGTTGGTTGTGAGTTTGTCATAGATGGCTCTTATTATTTTGAGGTATGTTCCTTCAACACCTGGTTTATTGAGAGTTTTTAATATGAAGGATGTTGAATTTCGTTGAAAGCCTTTTCTGCATCTATTGAGATAATCATGTTATTTTTGTCTTTAGTTTTGTTTATGTGATGAATCACATTTATTGATTTGTATATGTTGAACCAACCTTGCATTTCAAAGATTAAGCCTACTTGATCATGATGGATTAGGTTTTTAATGTGCTGCTGGATTTGGTTAACAAGTATTTTGTTGAAGATTTTTGCATCAATGTTCATAGAAGATATTGGCCTGAATTTTTCTTTTATTGTTTTGTCTTTGCCAGGTTTTAGTATCAGGAAGATGCTGGCCTCATAAAATGAGTTAGGGAGAAGTCCCTCCTCCTCAATTATTTGGAATAGTTTCAGGTGGAATGGTACCAGTTCTTCTTCATACATCTGGTAGATTTCAACTATGAATCCATCTGGTCCTGGCCTTTTTTTTTTTTTTTTTTTTTTTTTTGGTTGGTAGGCTATTTATTACTGATTCAATATCAGAGCTTGTTATTGGTCTGTTCATGGAATCCGTCTCTTCATGGTCCATTCTTGGGAGGGCGTATGTGTTCAGGAATGTACCCACCTCTTCTAGATTTCTAGTTTGTGTGCACTGTTTCAACTCAGTGGTAACATCCCCTTTGTCACTTCTAATTGTGTTTATTTGGATCTTCTCTCTTTTCTTCTTTATTAGTCCAGCTAGAGGCTTATCTAATTAATGTTTTCAAAAAACAAACCCCTGAAATTTTTAACATTTTGAATTGATTTTTTGTGTCTCTCTTTCCTTCAGTACAGTTCTGATTTTAATTATTTCTTGTCTTCCGCTAGCTTTGGGGTTGATTTATTTTTGATTCTCTAATTCTTTTAGTTGTGATGTTAGATTGTTAATTTATCTTTCAAACTTTTAATGAGGGCATTTAATGTTACGAATTTCCCTCTTAACGTTGCCTTAGCTCTGCCCCACAGATTTTCTTATCTTTGTTTCCCTCTTAACACTGCCTTAGCTATGTCCCAGAGGTCTGGTATCTTTGTTTCATTAGTTTTAAAGAACTTCTTGGTTTCTGCCTTAATTTAATTATTTACCCAAAAGTCACCCAGGAACATGTTGTTTATTTTCCACATAATTTCATGATTTTCAGTGATTTTCTTCATCTTGACTTTTATTTTTATTGCACTGTGGTCTAAGAGTGTGTTTGGTATGATTTTGGTTATTTTGCATTTGCTGAGCATTGTTTTTATGTCTAATTATGTGGTCATTTTAAGGGTATGCACCATGTGGCAATGAGAAGAATGTATATTTGTTGTTTTGGTGTGGAGAGTTCTGTAGAGGTCTATCAGATTCATTTGGTCCAATGTTGAATTCAGGTCCTGAATATCTTTGTTAATTTTCTGTCTCAATGATCTGTCTACTACTGTCAGTGGAGTGTTGACATCTCCCACTATTATTGTCTGGGAGTGTACATCTCTTTGTAGGCCTCTAAGAACTTGCTTTATATATCTGGGTGCTTCTGTGTTGGGTGCGTATATATTTAGAATAGTTAGTTCTTCTTGCTGAATTGAACCCTTAAACATTATGTAATACTCTTTTTTGTCTTTTTGTATCTTTGTTGGTTTAAAGTCTGTTTTGTCTGAAATTAGGGTTGCAACTCCTGCTTTTTTTTTAATTTCCATTTGCTTAGTAGATTTTTCTCCATCCCTTTATTCTGAGCCTATGGGTATCATTACCTGTGAGATGGGTCTCTTGAAGACAGCATACCATTCAGTCTTGCTTTTTTTATCCAGCTTACCACTCTGTGCATTTTATGTGGGCTCTACTGCAGAGAGATGCAGGTCAGCAATTTCTCAGTGCAGCCTGAGATGGGGAATCTGAGCTGTGGGCACAAGCTGGGGGTTCTTTGCCTAGTAACAAGCAAGGGGGGTGGCTGGGACCCTTGAGAGACAGACTGGCATCTTTTTAGGTTAACTGCAGCTTGTTGGAGATATGGATAAGGCATTGAGGTTCTTTGTTACTTTGTTAGTCTGAGGGTAGCAGGTGTAGTACCACTGCAGAGGCAGTGGCAAAGAGGCTTTCTGTTGCCCCGGGGCTCTACCTTTGAGAAAGCCAGAGCTGATGTTACTGAAAGTGCTCAGCCAGTGGGGTGGCATGGCTGCACTGTTAGCATGAGCTTGGGACTCCGTTTGTTGAGGAGCAGGGGGTCAAGGGCTCACTGGGAGGAAATACTTGTCTCCTCTCTATATCGTGACTGTGGTGTGCTGTAACTCAGGTGTAGTCTTCAGGCTCTTTGTTTCTTCCCCAGAATGAGGGCAGCAAGGACAGAACTGCTGCTGTGGCCATGGCAGAGGGGCTGTTAGATTCCTCTGAGAGCTTCCTCCCAGGGAAACTCCAAGCCATTACCAGTGGATATGCTTAGCTGTGGGTGGAGTGACTGTTCTGTGGTTATGAGCCAGGAACCCTGCCTAGTAAAGAGTTGGGGGGAGTGTTGGGGGTTCCCAGGAAAGGGAGACTGGACTCCTCTCCATATGGGGATATATATGGTGTGCTGGAGGTGCCAGTGTAATGACTTGGCCCTTTGTTCCTTCCCCAGCCCAAGGGCTGTTAGGGCAATACCACTGCAACTGAAATAACAGCGGGGTTGTGGGTTGACTCTGTGATTTCCTCCTTGGAGAAATGCTGGACTGCCTCTGACTGTGGTGATCAGGCAGAGGCAGGGTGTTGTGCTGGAGTCCCAGGTTGGGTGGGCCTGCCTAGTGAGAAGTATGGACTGAGATCTGCATAGAGAACAGTCTAGCCACTTTTCTGTGCAGTGGTTGCTCTGTGCTGGGGATCCAGACCTGTCCCCATTGTCCACAAACTCTCTAGAGCCTGGAGACAGCAAGGACAAGGATTGTGAGACAGCAAAGTTGGCAACCCATCCCTTCTGCTGGTAAAGTTGCTACCGGCTCAATAGCCCCAACAGAGGGTGCCTAGAGACCCAGGCCTAGAGGACCCACCCAGTGAGGAGATATGGGATCAGGGACCCACAAAACAAAGAGTCTGGCGACTTTTCCATAGGGCTGCTGCAGTATGCTGGGGGTCCACTCCAGTCCCCAGTCACACTGGATTTTCCAGTACCTAAAGGGATTAACAGTGAAGGCTGCTAAACAGCAAAGATGGTAACCCATCACTCCCTCTGGGAGATTCATCCCAGGGAGGTTTGAAAACCTCCGTCAGCCAGAAAACACTGGCAGGAGTGACTAGAGACCCCTGTCAGAGATTCTGCCCAGTGAAGAGAAACAGGATTTAGGATCTATGTGAATAAGCAGTCCAATCGCTTCTCTGTAGAGCTGCTGGACTGTACCGGGTGACCTCTTCAGTCCCTGGTTTCGTTGGACTTGTTAGAGCCCAAACCAAACAATGGCTAAGGCTGTGAAAATGGCTATCTGTTTTTTAAAATGTGTTGAGGCTTGTTTTAATGGTCAGCATATGCTCTTTTGTATATTGATTTATTTCCCCATTCTTTGGCATACATTTAATACTGGAATATAAAATCCAAAAATAAAGTCCCAAATTATCACATCATGTTGGAAAAATGTGATAAATTCCCTCAATGAGAATACAGATTGTATATGGCAATTTCCACAAATTTAGAAGCTTAAAAACACCCATTTATTATCTCATAGTTTCTGTGATTGGAGTCCAGGTACCAAGCTCACCTGTGTTTTCTCCTTAGAATCTCACAAGATTAAATTAAGTTGTCAGCAGAGCTGTTTCTTCAGGATGCTCTTGGGAAGGCTCTCTTTCTAGGATAATTTAAGTTGGCAGAATTCAGTTCCATGCAATTGAAGAACTGAAATTCCTATTTCCTTGCTTGTCATCAGCTGGGAGTGGCTCTCAGCTTCTAGAGGCTACTCACACACGTCTTCCCACATGAACCCTTTCAAACTCAGCAATGATAGAACAAGTCCCACACACTCTTTGATCTCTCTGACTCCCACTTCTGAGGAAGTCTCTCTTCTGCTTCTAGCCAGGTAGAGTTCTCTGCTTTTAAGGAGCACATACTTAAGTTGGGTCACTCAGATAATTCAGAATAATCTCCCTATTTTATGTTTATTTGATAATTTTTTTAATTTTTAATTTTTATGGGTACATAGTAGATGTATATATTTATGGGATGCATGAGATATTTTGATACAGACATGCATACAATATGTAATAATCACATCAGGGTAAACGGAGTATCCATTACCTCAAGCATTCATCATTTCTTTGTGTTATAAACATTTGAATTGTACTCCCTCAGTTATTCTAAAATGTACAACAAATTATTACTAATGGTAGTCACCTTGCTGTCCTATCAAATGCTAGATCTTATTTATTGTATCTAACTATATTTTAGTGCCCATAAACCATCCCCATACACCCACCCACACTACACTTCTCAGCCGCTGGTAACTATCCTTCTATTCTTAACCTCCATGAGCTCAATTGTTTTAATTTTTAGCTCCCACAGATAAGTAAGAACATGTGAAGTTTGTCTTTCTATGCCTGGCTTATTTCATTCAACATAATGAACTCCAGGTCCATCCATGTTGTGGCAAATGACAGGATCACATTCTTTTTTATGACTGAATAGTACTCCATTGTGTGTATGTACCATATATTCTTTATCCATCCATCTGTTGATGGATACTTAGGTTGCTTCCAAATCCTGGCTATTGTGAATAGTGCTTCAATAAACATGGCAATGCAGATATCTCTTAAATATACTGATGTCCTTTCTTTGGGGTATAAACCTAGCAGTGGGAGCATTGGATCATACAGTAGCTCTATTTTTAGTTTTTTGAGAAACCTCCAAACTCTTCTCCACAGTAGCTACAAAATTTACATTTCTACTAACAGTGTATGAGGGTTCCCCTTTCTCCACATCCCTGCCAGCACTCATTCATTATTGCCTGTCTTTGGATAAAAGCCATTTTAAATGGGGTGAGATGATAGCTCATTGTAGTTTTGATTTACATTTCTCTGATGATGAGTGATGTTGAGCACCTTTTCATATAGCTGTTTGTCATTTGCACATCTTCTTTCAAAAAATGTCTAATCAGATCTTTTGTACATTTCTATTTGGATGATTAGATTTTTTTCTATTAAGTTGTTTGAGCTCCTTATATATTCTGGTTATTAATCCATTGTCAGATGAGTAGTTCACATATATTTTCTCCTATTCTATGGGTAGTCACTTCACTTTGTTGATTGTTTCCCTTGCTATGCAGAAGCTTATTAACTTTATGTGATCCTGTTTACCCATTTTTGTTTTGGTTGCCTGTGTTTTTGGGGTATTACTCAAGAAATCTTTGCCCAGACCAATTTCCTGGAGAGTTTCCCCAATGCTTTCTTGTAGTAGTTTCATGGCTTAAGGTCTTAGATTTAAGTCTAAATTTTCCTTTTGTATATGGCAAGAGATAGGAGTCTAGTTTCATTATTCTGTATAGATATCCAGTTTTCTCAGCATCATTTATATAAGAGACTGTCTTTTCCCCATTGTATGTTCTTGAAACCTTTGTTGAAAATGAGTTCCCTGTAGATGTATGGATTTGTTTCTGGTTTCTCTATTCTGTTCCATTGGTCTATGTGTCTTTTTTTTTTTTTTTATGCCAGTACCATGCTGTTTTGATTACTACAGCTTCATAATATAATTTGAAGTCAGGTAATGTGATTCCTCCAGTTTTGTTCTTTTTGCTTAGGATGACTTTGGCTATTCTGGGTCTTCTGTGGTTTCATATTAATTTTGGGATTATTTTCTCTATTTCTGTGAAGAATGTCATTGGTATTTTGGTAGAGATTACAGTGAATCTGTAGTTTCCTTTGGATGATATGGACATCTTAACAATAGTGATTCCTCCAATCTATGAACATGAACTATCTTTCCATTTTTATGTGTTCTCATCAATTTCTTTTATCGAAGTTTTCTAGTTTCCATTGTAGAGATCTTTCACTTCTTTGGTTAAGTTTATTCTTAGGTATTTTATTCATAGCTATTGTAAATGGGATTATTTTCTTGATTTCTTTTTCAGATTATTCACTGTTGCATATAGCAATTTTATTGATTTTTATATGCAGATTTTGTATCCTGCAACTTTACTGAATATATTTATAAGTTATAATAGTTTTTTGGTGGGATCTTTAGGTTTTTCCAAATATGAGATCATATCATCTGAAAACAAGGATAATTTGAATTCTTCCTTTACCATTTGGATGCCCTTTATTTCGTTCTCTTGTCTGATTGCTCTAGCTAGGACTATCAGTACCATGTTGAATAACAGTGGTGAAAGTGGGCATCCTTGTCTTGTTACAGATCTTAGAGGAAATGCTTTCCGTTTTTCCCCATTCAGTATGATACTAACTGTGGATCTATCATATGTGGCTTTTATTATGTTGAGGTACATTCCTTCTATACCCAGGTTTTTGAGGATTTTGTCATGAAGGCTGTGGCCACTACAGCTGGGAATTCGCTGGGTCACACCTGAAGCCAATACAATACTAGATCTTGCCTAAGGCCCATGGTGACTGCTACCATTGATGTTTATTCAAGACCCAAAGGCTCTTTAGTCAGCAGGTGGTGAATTTTGCTAGGACTAAGTCCTTTCCTTCAGGGCAGTGGGTTCCCTTCTGGCCCAGGGTGGCTATAGAAATATTGTCCGAGAGGTATGGCCTGGAATGGGGGCTTCAGGACTCTGCTTAGTGCTTGATTTTACTGTGGCTGAGCTAGTATCCAAGTTGCAAGACAAAGTCCTCTTTACTCTTCCCTTTCTTCCTGGAGCTGTGAGCTGCACTCTCTGGAGTTGGGGGAGGGGTAACACAAGCACTCCCTTGGTCACCCCAGAGGGTGTCTTACTGGGTGATGTGCACTCCAACTCCACTGGCTGTGAGCCCAGCACAGCACCAGGACTTGCACAGTCTTTACGGTCTAGACTGATTTCAAGTTTATTAGGACCCCAGAGTGCTTTTAGTCCACGGCAATGGGGCTAACGAAAAATCAGGTTTTGACCACTGGGATCGATGATTCTTTTCTGGCTATGGCTAGTTTAAGTGCTCCTTCCATGAGTGCCAGCCAAATTCTGCCCTGTGTTGTTTTCTGCTGTAATAGGATAATACTGACTTCTAATGCAAAGTCTCACAATCACTTTGTTCTGTCTCCCAGAAAACACACAGATTCTCTCTCCATGCCATGCTGTGCTGCCAGGGAGTGAAAGAGGGGTGGCATAGGCAATTCAAGACTGTCTTTCCTACCCTCTTTAGTGCCCCTTTCCTTGATATGATGTTAAAACCAGGTACTGTGATCGCTCACCTGATTTTTGGTTCTTATGAAGGTGTTGTGTGGATAGCTGTTTGGTTTGGTGTTCCTGTAGTGGGGGATGATTGCTGGAGGGTTATATTTGGCCATCTTGCTCCTCCTCCTCCTTGATAATTTTTTTAAGAGATGGGGTATCACTCTGTCCCCAAGGATAGAGTGCAGTGGCACAATCATAGCTCACTGCAGCCTCGAACTTCTGGGCTCAAGTGATCCTCCCATCTTAGACTCCTGAGTAGTTAGGATTACTAGTGTGAGTATATTGATTTTTAATTAAGCTTCTCATTTTGAAATAATTATAGATTAACATGCAGTTGAAAGAAAAAAAAGAGAAGTCACCTACACACTTTACTTAGTTTCCCCCAATGCTAACATCTTATAAAAACTATAGTACAAAATCACAACCAGAATATTGACATTGGTACTATCAAGATGCAGAATATTTCCTTCACCACAAGAATCCCTCATGTTGACCTTTTATATCACACCCACTTGCCCACACTCCCTCCTTGACAACCACTAATCTGTTCTTCATTTCTGTAATTTTGTCATTTCAACAATATTGTATAAATGAAATCATATAAAATATACTCTTGAAAATAATGTGTATTCCTCCTTTATTAGATATAGTGTTATATGAAAAGTATTCAGTTGTGGTAGATAATATTTTTCACATTCTCTATGACCTTAGTAATTTTTTTTGTCTAGTGATTCTATTATCTGTTGGGGGAGAGAGAGAGCTCTTCAGTCATGATGTAGATTTATCTGTTTCTCTTTTAATTCTGTACATTTTGGCTTTATACACTTTGAAGCTATATTAGTAAGCTTATACACATTTAAAATTGTTATGTCTTCCTAATTCATTAATCTTTTAATTATATAAAAATGTCCTTCTTTATCTTTAGTAATGCTCTGTCTTGAAATCCAAAGATTTATCTGATATTAATATAGCCACGCTAACCACCTAATGCTTACTGTTTTCATGGTTTTTTTCCATCCATTTACTTTCAGCCTGTGTCTTTACATTTAAATATACCCATTATAGATACCATATAATTGCATCTTTTTTATTTGTTCCAAAAATCTCTGCCTTTTAATTGATGTGATTAGTCAATTAACATTTAGTATAATTATTGATATGTTTAGGTTTGGTCTGCCATTTTATTATACTTTATTAACTTTTCACATTTCACTTACAGTTAATATTTTGTTACTTCTTATAAAATATAGAAATCTTGCAATCATGTAGATCAATTTAACATATTCCTAGTAATGACATTAAGTTACTAAATGAAATACACCTACATGCATTATAAACCCCAAAAGTCAGTATTCTAATTTTTACTTTAAAAAGTTATATGATTTATAAAGTAGTTAAGAAGCAAAAAGCAGAAATGCAAAAACTCTTTTGCATTTACTCAGATGTTTACCATTTCCAGAGAAAAAGAAGGGATCTTTCCCAACTTTATTAAAAGCTAACATTATTCTAAGTGGTAACAGACTGAACACCTTCCCTATAAGATTAGGATCAAAGCAAGGATTCTACTCTCAACACTTTTCAACATAATGCTATAAGTTCTAGCCAGTGCAGTAGAGCAAAACAGTGAAATAAAAGTCATGCATACCAGAAAGAACAGAATAAAATTGTCCCTGTTTTCAAATGGCATGATTCTTTACATAGAAAATCTGAGAATTTAAAACTCTTAGAATTTATAAATGAATTCAGCAAGATTACATGATACAAGATACTCTTATGAAAATTAACTATATTTCTACACACTAGCAATGAACTGATGGAAAGCAAAATTTAAAGTGGAATACCATTTATGATCACTCAAAAAACTGAAATACTTTGGTATAAATCTAACACAACATGCCCAGGAAATGTAAGCTGAAATGCTGATGTACACAGTGCTGATGAAAGAAATCTTTAGCAATCTATATAAATAGATACACCACGTTTATAAATTGAAAGACTTAGCCAAAAGAACAAAGCTGGAGGCATCACACTATCTGACTTCAAACTATACTACAAGGCTACAGTAACCAAAACAGCATGGTACTGGTAACAAAACAGAGATATAGACCAATGGAACAGAACAGAGCCCTCAGAAATAATACTGCACATCTACAACCATCTGATCTTTGACAAACATGACAAAAACAAGAAATGGGGAAAGGATTCCCTATTCAATAAATGGTGCAGGGAAAACTGGTTAGCCATATGTAGAAAGCTGAAACTGGATCCCTTCCTTACACTTTATACAAAAATTAATTCAAGATAGATTAAAGACTTAAATGTTAGACCTAAAACCATAAAAACCCTAGAAGAAAACTTAGGCAATAGCATTCAGGACGTAGGCATGGGCAAGGACTTCATGTCTAAAACACCAAAAGCAATGGCAACAAAAGCCAAAATTGACAAATGGGATCTAATTAAATTAAAGAACTTCTGCACAGCAAAAGAAACTACCATCAGAGTGAAAAGGCAACCTACAGAATGGGAAAAAGTTTTTGCAATCTACTCATCTGACAAAGGGCTAACATCCAGAATCTACAAAGAACTCAAACAAATTTGCAAGAAAAAAAAACAAACAACCCCATCAAAAAGTGAACAAAGGATATGAACAGACATTCTCAAAAGAAGACATTTATGCAGCCAACAGACACATGAAAAAAATGCTCGTCATCACTGGCCATCAGAGAAACGCCAATCAAAACCACAATGAGATACCATCTCACACCAATTAGAATGGCAATCATTAAAAAGTCAGGAAACAACAGGTGCTGGAGAGGATGTGGAGAAATAGGAACCCTTTACACTGTTGGTGGGACTGTAAACTAGTTCAACCATTGTGGGAAACAGTATGGCGATTCCTCAAGGATCTAGAACTAGAAATACCATTTGACCCAGCCATCCCATTATTGGGTATATACCTAAAGGATTATAAATCATGCTGCTATAAAGACACATGCACATGTATGTTTATTGTGGCACTATTCACAATAGCAAAGACTTGGAACCAACCCAAATGTCCATCAATGGTAGACTGGATTAAGAAAATGTGGCACATATATACCATGGAATACTATGCAGCCATACAAAAGGATGAGTTCATGTCCTTTGTAGGGACATGGATGCAGCTGGAAGCCATCATTCTGAGCAAACTATCGCAAGGACAGAAAACCAAACACCGCATGTTCTCACTCATAGATGGGAATTGAACAATGAGATCACTTGGACACAGGAAGGGGAACATCACACACTGGGGCCTGTCATGGAGTGGGGGGACGGGGGAGGGATAGCATTAGGAGATACAACTAATGTAAATGATGAGTTGATGGGTGTAGCACACCAACATGGCACATATGTACATATGTAACTAATCTGCACGTTGTGCACATGTATTCTAGAACTTGAAGTATAATAAAAAAAATTTTTAAATAAAGAAAGACTTAGTAAGTAGGTCAATTCTTCTCAAATTTATACAAGTTTAACATTATTCCAACTGAAGTCCCAGCAAGATCTTCTCTAGATATAGATAAGATTGTTCTAAAATTTATATAGAAACGCAAAAGAACTAGAATAGCGTTTTAAATTTTGAGAAGGAAGAATAAAGTGGGAAGAATCAATCTACCATATTTACTATATAGCCACAGATATCAAGACTGTGTTGTATTTGCAAAGAGATAGACACATAGATCAATGAAATACAATAAAGAACTCAGAAATAAATCCACACAAATATGTCCCACTGATTTTTGACAAAGGTTCCACAGCAATTCAAGAGAGAAAGGGTAGCCTTTTTCAACAAACAGTGCTGGAACAACTGGATATTCACAGGAAAAAAAAAAAAAAAAAAAACTCAACCTAATTCTCACATCTTACATGAAAATTAACTCAAAATGGATCATGGGTTTATATGTAAAACATAAAACTTTAAGACTTTTAGAAAAGAAAATAGAGGCTGGGCACAGTGGCTCACCCTGCACCACTAAAAATACAAAAAAATTAGCCGGGCATGGTCGCGCATGCCTGTAGTCCCAGCTGCTTGGGAGGCTGAGGCAGGAGAATTGCTTGAACCCAGGAGGAGGAGGTTGTAGTGAACCGAGATCACGCCACTGCACTCCAGCCTGGGTGACAGAGTGAGACTCCATCTCAAAAAAAAAAAAAAAAAAATAGGAGAAAATCTCCTGGATTTAGGGCTAGGCAAGGAGTTGTTACATTTGACACCAAAAGCACAATCTATAAAAGAAAAATTGATAAAATTCATCAAAAGTAAAAATTTTTGGTCTGTGAAAGAGCTGTTAAAGAGAACAAAACAACAAGTTCAGAGCAGTAGAAAGCGTTTGCAAACTACACATCTGACCAAGGACTAATATCTAGCATATATTAAAACTCTCAAACTCAACAGTAAAATAAAAATCCAATTTGAGTATGGGTAAAAGACATAAAGAGACATTTCCACAAAAAGGTGGTAGAAATGGAAAATAAATACATGAAAAGTTGTTATGTCGTTGGTCATTAGGAAAAACCTAGTTGGGGAAAACCTAATAAGGTTATCATTAGAGAAAATCACCATCAGATATCACTATACACCTATCAGAATAACCAAACAAAAAATGATGATAACACCAAATGCTGGCAAGGATGCAGAGAAATTATATCATTTGTATATTCCTGGTGGAGATATATAATACAGCCATTCTGGAAAACAGTTTCTTTAAAAAAAAAAAAAAAAAAAACTAAACATATAGTTATATGACCATATGACCCAGCAGTGGCACTCCTGGGCCTTTATCACAAAGAAATGAAAACATGTTAACATAAAAACCTGTGCATGAAACTTTATAGCAGCTCTATTCATTAAAAGCCAAACACTAGAAACAGTCCAGATGTCCTTCAATAGGGTTGGTTAAACAAACTGTGGTACACCCACATGGAACACTACAAAGCAATAAAAAGTAATGATCATTGATAAACACGACCACCTAGATAAATGTCCAGAGAATTATGCTGAGAAAAAAAAAGTCAATTTCAAAAGATTACATACTATTTGATTCCATTTACATGACATTCTTGAAATGACACAATTACAGAAATGGAGAACAAATTAATGGCTGCCAGGAGTAAAGAAGGGAGTGGTGGGCAGGAGGGAAGGGGGTGTGGCTACAAAGGGCTACACTAGGAATCCTCATGGTAAAGGAAATACTCTGCACCTTGATTGCATCGATGTCAATATGCTGGTTCTGATATTGTACTATAGTTTTACAAGATGTCAGCATCAGGGGAAGCTAACAGTATATAAGAAATCTCTATTATTTCTTGCAACTGCAAGTAAACTTATAATTTCTCAAAATTTTAAAATTAATTTAAAAATCAATATACAAAAGATAGGTGTGGAAGATATTGGGTATTTCACAAGTCCTTTAGAGGCACCTACAAGGAATATTTTACTGTATATTCTTGAACATGAGGGATGCATTTTCCTCCAGTTGCACCATCAGATCTAGTTTTCTTATGGCCCAATCAATTCAGACTGTCTTCTGGTGTCCAGGAACACCTGCAACACCTCCAGCAAGGATTTAAAACAGCTCTGGGCCAGCTATCTCTCCCTTTGGGACCTTTATCAGGTCCATTAGAAACACTCACATATTTCTTGTTTTGACAGCCCTGGGACTGCAGACCTCCTAAGGCAAACAAACATTCTCTCTCTCTTTTTCTCTGTTTCTGTCAGGGCATCCAACCAGTCTCTGCCTTATAATTTTTCACACATGAGTTACATACTAGTACCTTTCTCTAACCACAAATGACACCTGTTTTTCAGGTAGGCCCACTTAAGACCTTTTACGACCCAAGGTGAAGGGAAGATCTCACAGCTCTTTTGAAAACATTTTCTCCTCCAATATCCTTTATATTCTCAGCTTAACTGAGAGAACTATGGGTTGCAAAACTAACTTTTTAATGTCGTTTTGAAAATGTTCTTCTTGCTCTGGCCATTCATACAAGGTGTGTCATTTTGTGATAACTCAGTGCCCTAGTCAAAACTTCTAATTTAGCATTCTTCTTCACATGTAATACCTAAACAGGGATTAAAGTTGATAAGAGGACCAGATGCGGTGCCTCATGCCTTTAATCTGAGCACTTTGGGAGGCCAAGGCGGGTGGATCACGAGGTCAGGAGATTGAGACCATCCTGACTGACACAGTGAAACCCCATCTCTACTAAAAACACAAAAGAATTAGCCAGGCATGGTAGCACGTGCCTGTAGTCCCAGCTACTCAGGAGGCTGAGGCAGGAGAATCGCTTAAACCTGGGAGGCGGAGGTTGCAGTGAGCCAAGATTGCGCCACTGCACTCCAGCCTGGGTGACAGAGGGAGACTCCATCTTAAAAAAAGAAAAAAAAAGTTGATAAGAATAAAATGACCCAAAATGCAAAGGATACGAATAAACAATTCACAGAAAAGAATACCTTAAAGGCAAAAATAAAAAAGAAAAGAATTCTAAAATACACTAATAGTGTGATTCACTTTAAACCTATCAGACTGGCAAAAATTCAAAAGTTGATCTTATCAATCACTGATGGGGAGTCAGAGAAAAGGGTATCTGTGCACTGCTGATGATAATGTAAATTTGTATTGCCTCTTTGGAAATCAATCTGGAAACATCCGTTAAAAGCAAAAATATGCATGGAAATAAAAGCTCAATGTGCTAGTTCAAGTCCTCTGAAAAGTGGATGCCAAATCAAGATTAACATGCAAAAGATTTATTGGAGAAAGTGCCTGTGAAGAGTAATGGCAGAGGGAGCAGGAGTAAGTGGAAACTCTATGGACTGTGATCCAGATCTGATACCTGTGCAAGGAGAAAGGGAAGGAAGGATTGGGTAAGAAGAGCCTGAGACTGCAGCACAACTCTGAGAACATTTCGGCTGTGCTGATAAGGAGTGCCCAAGCAGACTGCTCATTAGAGGAGTCCTGCATTGGGAAAGAATGAGACACACTCAGTCGTTGACCAGGGATTACAAATCCTCGTTATGAATGGCCTCGTAATGAATGTCATAGTGATGAACCTAAAGAGCTAAGAGCTAGAGGCTGTCAATCAACTATGCTCACTGCAGTAGGGACTCTCAAAGAAGATCTAAGTGGCATGAGCACAGAAGCATGAGAGTATGGATACGAGGATATGGTGTTGAGAATTGTTCACGACGGCAAAACAACTAGAAACAAACCAAATACCCAAATTAGGGGAAAGGTTGAGTAAATTAAGTCCTATCCCCACCAAGGATTAATATGTAGTTCATCAAAAAGAGTGAAGTATGCCTTACTCTTAATCGAGAGGAGTTTCTACACATTAATGCTAAGAAAACTAGTGTATGACAGCATCTCATTTATTAAAAATCAAAGACCAATACTATACTTTCAGGGATCCTTTCTTTAATTCATTACTAGAGGTTTCTCTGAATGTGTAGAGCACCAGAAACCACTAGGAGGAAACACAGTGTGCTCTCTCCGGAGTGTGAAGCCAGCCCTTGGTGTTGCTTGGCTGCAACTGCCCTTTACCATTGACAATTGTTCTCTTCCTTAGGAAGAATGAGAGGGAAAGAAGGCAGTCTTTGTGGTTCCCATCAAAAAATAATAATAATAATTTTTTTTAAAATAAAAAACCAAAATACACAGTTATATGAGCTTAACAAAAAGTGCACAAGGCTACAAACCAGGCTGTTGGCCTCTGTTAGGACTTTTATCACAGCCTGTCTACATGACAGTCCCCCCACTAGACCAGGAGCCCCTTGGGGATTGCAACCTAAAATGGCACCTGATACTTTGTGCTTAATAAGTACTATTGAATGATTAAATAAATGAATGAATGAACTCAAAGGGAAGTTATAATTAACCAAATGGAACAGAGATAAGAAGCAGACATAGGAATCTTTTATACCTAAGAGATTGTAACTGGCAATTTGCTATGAATATAAAATCATGTATAAGTCTTTTATTATTAAATGACTTCCGTGTATCTTTATTCATTATTTTAATGCAAGTGTTTCATCCGTCTGTTGTTAGTCTACTTTCAAAGCCTAAAAGGAAGTTATCTTTAAGGTACCATAAAATTGTCACATTACTAAGCATAAAAATAGAATACTTACAACTGTTTTTTGAAAACAGAATCTTTCATTACTGGGCAGTACCAGCAATAGATATGCTGTTAGAATTCACTGTAAATACAGTGACTAGAGAGTATGTAGTTGCAGAGTCAATAACCCTTCATTTCAAATATAGACTACCACCATTTAGCTGTTCTTCCACAAATATGTCCCTGCTGCAACCCAATTAATCACCAGCGTTTACAATCACCTGGCCCCACTAGGCTTCCTTCCCCCACCACAGAGCTCTCACCCACTGACTCAGCAACAGCAGTTAAGAACGTACGTAGGTCATAGGATGACCACAGTTATGTCCACTCCCACAGTAAATGTGACTGTTCACGTGTCCACCAGAGGTAAATGGAAAAAAATAGACAAAACAACCTTGCTATCAAAAGTCTATACAATGGCAGTCTCATTCAACTAAAAGAAGGAACAAAATGAAAGGTGAGGAAACAATGTTAGAACCAGCCCTCCCACGAGGAACAGTTTTGATAGAAAACGAGTGAAAGCAAGTAAACAGACTTCAGAAGCCCTGAAAGACAGTGAAACAGCCAAAGAGAAGACCAACTCAGGAAACTCTGTCGGGAAGATGATTAAAATGTCAAAAGACAGAACTGAAGAAAGGTATGTCAAATGCAGTAAGGAAGCCCAAAGATCTGGGCTCTGTGTGTGTATGTGTGTGTGTGTGTGTGTGTGTGTGTGTGTGTATGTGTGTGTGTATGTGTGGTGTGATATTCTGAGATGGGCATGTAATATTCTGATATAAGTACTTCTGAGCACTTTTTACTTGCAAATGGGTACAAATTACATCCTTTTTAATGATGTTGGCCATATCAGTGGGTGGTGGTGAGAAAAGAAAAATGGAATCAGGGATGTATGGGTTCTGACCCTAGCTCTGTCATTATCCAGCCCCTGGGCAAGTCATTTAATTCAATAACCCTAAATCTATTCACGACACATGATGCCCAGTTTCTCCAGACCTCTATAAAAATATAAGGCCAGATCTCTGTTCCCCAAATCAGAATCACCAGAGGAAATTGCCAGACCCAAGCCTAGAGACTCTACTTTGCTAGATCTGGGGTGAGCTCAGTAAGGTAATATGATTTTTTTTTTTTTTTTTTTTTTGGACAGAGTTTTGCTCTTTGTTGCCCAGGCTGGAGTGTAGTGGTACTATCTCAGCTGACTGCAACCTCCACTGCCTCCTGGATTCAAGTGATTCTCCTGTCTCAGCCTCCCGAGTAGCTGGGATTATAGGCACCTGCCACTATGTCCAGCTAATTTTTGTGTTTTTAACAGAGGGGGTTTCACCATGTTGGCCAGGCTGGTCTAGAACTCCTGACCTCCGGTGATCCACCCGCCTTGGCCTCCCAAAGTGCTGGGATTACAGGTGTGAGCCACCATACCTGGCCGGTAATATGAATTTGTTAAAAACTCCTTCAGAAACTCTGAAACTGAGCCAGGTTTATGAAGCACTGGTCTGTATGATCTTTATGGTTCCCCCCAGCTCGAAAATCCCAGAGTGATTCCTGAGTCACCAAAAACAAACTGAGATGTGCATCCCATCCAATTGAGTGTTTAATTCACACAAGCCATGGAAGTAACAGAGCTATTTACTTCATTTTCAAATAGACTCACTTACCAGACACAGCTAATTTTGTTTATTATCTGGTTGTGGGCTGAGAGGAAGGTGCATTTGGCACTGAATCATCTGCCTTTGTGTCAATGCACCTCCAAGTCAAGTGATTAAAAGAATTGAAGTGGGCTGAGCATAGACTGGTGGATAAGCCTATTACAAGATCTAGAAAGAATTTATATGTTCCCAAGAGACTAAGTGAAAGCCATAAGTATAGAGAGAGCAAATGTTTTCATTTAATATTAACTTCCCCTTTCAGAGACCCCACTGAGCGCTGTGCAATGGGCTGGCATGGGCAATGACACAGACGAGAGAGAATCTGATTATAATGTATATGAGGAAAAAGTACCTCATTTAGGACTCCTCTCATCCTTCACTCCTATTAGTTTCATTTACTAGGAGTATAATATTGTTGAGCTCACCCCTTTATTAGAGGCTTCTTAAAACCACAAGTATGAAATTTTAATTTTGCACAAAATATTGGTGTTCTGACTGCTTACCTAGATTCAAAAATTGATTTTATAGCTGGAAAACCTTATACTATTTGCGGCCCCTTTAAAATATCTTGAAATCTCTAATTGATGAAAACTATTTAACATTATGTTTCCTGATGGTATCATGCACTAGGCTATAGTAATTCATTTCATCACAGCTTCCCGAGGACCTCCTGTGATGTTTATGTGCTTGCTGCTATGGTGATTTGATTTTCATTTATAAAAGAATGTGTTACTACCTAGTCATCCCCATTTTCTAAGAAATCTTTTCTCTTAAATTAGAAACCAGATATGAATTTTAACCTTTTGGGTCTGTGATAAGTGTTTTAATGGCTTCACTTAACAAAAGATACTATTATTTAATTGCTTTGATTTATCTAATTTTGTGAAAATCCCAGGGAAATAGGGTTGCTGTGAAAACTAAATTAATACTCGCTGCCATGTATGAACTTCTTTCACACTCAGACGGCTCCTCAATGGCACTTCAGCTTCATGACACACAATTCTCATGCTAATCCAAAGGTCTGGAATGACAAACTATTAGAAGAGGAAGGGATCTTAGAGCTTATCCAGTATCCCTTCTTACTGGTTTGGAAATCTACCCATCTATCCATCTATCTATATCTATCTTGAAATGTGAGTACTCAGCTTCTGCATGAATTCCTGGGACAGGAGAAAGCCTGTACCAGAGTTGGAAACTGTAAGAACTACTTGGAAATCCCATCATGATATGGAGGTGTTTACTACTAAACTCACAACTGTGACCTCTGAACAACAGAATAAGACTAATTCACTTCTCCTGACAGCCCTCAAAGTGTTTGAACACAGCTGTGCCTACAAAAACATCTCAAAGTTGCACATCCCAAGAGGCTGCAGGAAGACGGCAGATAGTAGGCAGGGATAACATGCGTCTCCCACTTGGATGGTCAGAACAGTGTGTGGAGATTTACACTGTGAACTTTTGTTCCAAGAACTACAGGAACATACCAGGAAAACCAAAAGAATTTACAGATCCTTTGAAAGAAATGGCATGTCATAGAAAACTCAGTGAGACAGAAGAAAAACTGTGAGTTCCCAAAGTTCCCAAAGTGTGAGGGGGGAATAACCTGCCTCCAAACACACATCCCCACTGGGGAATCTGAAAACTCAGATCATGGGGGAAGGATTTAACCCTACCTAGAGCTGGAATGGATTTAGGGAGCTGCGCAAAATGTAAAAGGAGAAGCAGCAGTGAGAAGACCCTTTTAGTCACTCCCAGTCTCCAGCGTGAGCCCAGGGAAGTCATACCTGACTGTATCTCACAGGGTCCCTTGGGGAAGGCAGTCAGCAGAATTAGGGAACGCTGACTGATGAATAAAGTTCAGCAGTGAATAAAACTGATGATAATCAGCTTTAAATAAATAAAGGGTGAATAAAGCTGCCAGATGAATTTTGTGATACTCTCTACTGGGCATGAACTTCCTTGAGCAGAATCTGGGGGACAAACAAGAACAGCTGCAGATACAGGCACAAGAGCTGCTGCCATTGTGAACAGATGGGCAGGGGCTGTGGCCTGAAAGCCATGCTTACTTTCTCAGGGAGGAAGCTCCTGGCCTGGTGCAAGTGTGAGTTCTGCACACAGGTTTCACTGTTAGCAGGGCACTGCAAGAGCAAGACGGCCTTGCCAGCTGTGTGGGAGGAAGATGAGGCCTTTTGCTACTGGCTACCTCGCACTTCCCTGGCAAACAACACTGCTAAATAGAGGCAGCCATGCTCCCTTCTAAAACATAACCCCATTGCCCTCAGAACCACACCTTCATCCTCCACAGTGGCCACGGCAAGCTCTGCCCAAGAAGAGTTTGACCTCAGACCCACCTAACCCTGCCCCCACCTGATGGTATTTCTCTAGCTCAAATCCCTCTACTTACACTGCAGCTGGTGTTTCCTTAAAAGTGCCACCTCCTGGCTGGAGGCCAACAAACTCAGGCCATTACAGCAACTCATGTCAGAATAACCCTAATCCCAAGAAGAAGAAAACAATACCTAATTCCACTGCTTGTAACATCCTGGCTAACCAGAGGTCCTGAATGTATCCACACAGCAACTTCACTGCTAGCACAACCAGCACTCAAGAAAGCCAGCACACTAAACCTATCTACAGCCAAGGATTCTCACAGAGTCTACATCACTCGCCTACCACCTCTACCAGAGAAGGTGCTGGTATCCGCGGCTGGGAGACCTGAAGACTGATCACATCACAGGACGCTTTGCAGACATTCCCCAGCACTAACCCAGAGGCTGGTAGCTCCCCTGGGTGGCTAGAGCCAGAAAAGCAATAACAATCACTGCAACCCAGCTCCCAGGAAACCTCATCCCTATGGGAAAGGAGAGAACACGACATCAAGGTATCACCCCATGGGACAAAAGAATTTGAACAATAGACCTTAAGTTCCAGATCTTTCTGCTGGTGGGTAGTTTCTCACAACAGAGACACAATTGCAGGGCTGGGCACACTAGGGAAAGTCTGCACCTCTAGCCCAACAAGAATACAGCCTCTGATCATGAAAGACCTTGGAGAAGGGGTCTTGGTTCCCCCTTGGCACTCCAATGCAGACAAAGCTGGGGCTTCCCTCACAGGAGTGCAATATGGAGGCACTGTAGACAGCCTTTCTGGAACAATCCAGGGAGAGTGCAGCCCCCAGGAGGAGTACCCACATGATTCAGGCCTGCATAAGAAGCAGAGTCACAATTCCTCCCTACTTGGAACATCAACATTCCCTGGAGATAAAAACAGATGCCTATCTGAATAGCTGAAACATTAGGACAGAAGTGAGGCTGTGAGGTGAATAGCTTTCTTGCTGACCTGGCAGGAGAGTGCAGGTAGCTCCCACTCTTCACCCTGATAAAACCTTAACACATCTAATTGAGAGTTCCCTCAGTCACCCTCATCGAGGCTGGAACCTCAGCCCACTCTTGGGTATTACATCTTACTCACGAGTCTTAGCCAAAACCAGTGCATGCCCAGGGATACCTCCCCTATTAGCCTTAAGCCTGAATCATCAACTCAGTAAATGAAACAATGGATAAAAATTAAATAAATAAACTATACACCATGAAAGAATAAGGTAAGCTTCAAGAGATCCCTGCCATTTCAACTCCATCAGAGACAGGCAACTCACCGACACACCAAAAATATACCAGCATCAGAGAAAAACAGCACACAAAGACTCTCTATAACTAATGAACTTATACCAAGTCTTCTCCCCTACAAGCACCAAGAACCAAATTAGGCTAAAATAAACACTATGATCTGATCCTTAAGAGGGAGAAGAAGGCCGGGCACAGTAGCTCACGCCTGTAATCCCAGCACTTTGTGAGGCTGAGGTGGGCAGATCACCTGAGGTCGGGAGTTCGTGACCAGCCTGACTAACATGGAGAAACCCTGTATTTACTAAAAATACAAAACTAGCCAGGCGTGGTGGTGCATGCCTGTAATCCCAGCTACTCAGGACGCTGAGGCAGGAGAATCGCTTCAACCCGGAAGGTGGAGGTTGCAGTGAGCCGAGATCGTGCCATTGCACTCCAGCCCAAGCAACAAGAGCAAAACTCAGTCTCAAAAAAAAAAAAGAGAGAGAGAGAAGAACAAGAGAAATTTAAATTTTAAAAAATGCAGTCAAATCAAATATAAATTCAAGAACAATTTGAAGAAATAGTCTACCAAAATGAGAAGGAAACAGAAAAGTAACTCTGATAACATGACAAAACAGGGTTCTATAACACCTCCAAAATATTACACTAGCTCCCTGACAATGGATCCAAACCAAGAAGGGATCTCTGAATTGCCAGATAAAGGATTCACAAGGTAGAAGCTACTTGAGAAGATACCAGAGAAAGGTGAAAAACAACATACAGAAATTTAAAAAAAAAACTATTTCAGATATGAATGAAAAATTTTCCAGATAAATAGATATCATAAAGAAAAAACAAGCACAGTTTCTGGAAATGAAAGACACACTTGGGGAAATACAAAATGTAGTGGAGAGTTTCAACAATAGACTGCAACAAGTAGAAGAAAGGATTTCAGAGCTCAAAGACAAGGCTTTCAAATTATCCCAATCAGGCAAAGACAAAGAAAACAGAATTTTTTTTAAAAATGAACAAAGCCTCCAAGAAATTTGGGATTGTTAAATGACCAGACCTAAGAATAATTGGTGCTACTTAGGCAGAAGAAAAATCTAAAAGTTTGGAAAAGTTATTTGAAGGAATAATTGAGGAAAAGCTATCTGGCCTTGCTAAGAGATCTAGACATCCAAATACAAGAAGCTCAAAAAACACCCAGGAAATTCATCACAAAAACATCTTCACCTAGGCACACAGTCATCAAGTTATCTAAAGTCAAGATGAAGGAGAAAAATCTTGAGGTCTCTGGGATAAAAGCATCACGTGACCTATAAAGGAAAACCTATGAGATTAACAGCTGATTTCTCAGCCAAAACCTTACAAGGCAGAAGGGATTGGGGTCCTATCTTTAGCCCCCTTATACAAAATAACTGTTAGCCAAGAATTTTGTATCTAGCAAAACTAAGCTTCATAAATGAAAGAGAAATAAAGTCTTTTTCAGACAAACAAATGCTGAGACAATTTGCCACTACCAAACCAGAACTACACAAAATGTTCAATAGAGTTCTAAATTCTGAAGCAAAACCTCGAAATACATCAAAAATAGAGCATCCTTAAAGCATAAATCTCACAGGGCCTATATAACAATAACACAATGAAAAAAAGTATTTGGGCTACAGCTAACATTATGAATAGAACAGTACCTCACCTCTCATTACTAACATTGAATGTAAATGACCTAAATGGTCCAGTGAAAGATACAGATTGGAAGAATGGATAAAATTAACCAACCAAGTAACTGATGTCTTCAAGAGATTTACCTAACACGTAAGGACTCACATAAACTTAAGGCAAAGGAGTGGAAAAAGATATTCCACACAAATGGAAACTGAAAGTGAGCAAGGGTAGCTATTCTTATATCAGAGAAGACAGACTTTAAAGCAACAAGAGTTTAAAAAGACAAAGAAGAACATTATATAATGATAAAGGAATTAGTCTAATAAGGAAATATCACAATCCTAAATACATATGCACCTAACACTGGAGCTCCCAAATTCATAAAACGATGACTACTAGACCTAAGAAATGCAATAGACAGCAACACAATAATAGTGGGGGACTTCAGTACTCCACTGACAACCTTAGAGAGGTCATCAAGACAGAAAGTTGAAAAAGAAACAATAGACTTAAACTGTACCCTGTAACAAACGGACTTAACAGATATTTATAGAACATTCTACCCAACATCTGCAGAATATACATTTTTTTCATCAGTACATGGAACATTCTCCAAGATAGACCATATGATAACCACAAAACAAGTCTCAATAAATTCAAGAAACTAAAAATCATATCAAGTATCATCTCAGCCCACAGAGGAATAAAACTGGAAATCTACTCCAAAAGAAACCCTCAAAACTATACAAATACATGAAAATTAAATAACCTGCTCTTGAATGATCTTTGGGTTAACAATGAAATCAAGACGGAAATTTAAAAATTCTTTGAACTGAATTATAATAGCGACACAACCAATCAAAACCTCTGGGATACAGCAAAAGCGGTGTTAAGAGGAAAGTTCATAGCATTAAATACCTACATCAAAAAGTCTGAAAGAGCACAAATAGACAACCTGAGCTCACACCTCAAGAAACCAGAGAAACAAAACAAACCCAACCCAAACCCAGCAGAAGAAAAGAAATAACAAAGATCAGAGCAGAACTAAATGAAATTGAAATAAAAATAATATAAAAGATAAATGAAACAAAAAGCTGGTTCTTTGAAAAGATAAACAAAATTAATAGACCATTAGCAAGATTAACCAAGAAAAGAAGGGAGAAGATATAAATAAGCTCAATAAGAAACAAAATGGGAGCTTTTACAACTGATACCACAGAAATACAAATGATCATTCAAGGCTACTATAAATACTTTTACATGCACAACTAGAACATTTAGACGAGATGGAAAAAATCCTGGAAATAAACAACTCTCCGACATTAAATCAGGAAGAAATAGAAACTCTGAACAGACCAATAACAACTAGCAAGATTGAAGCAGTATTTTTAAAAATGCCAACAAAAAAAGGTCCAGGATCTAATGGATTCACAACTGAATTCTACCAGACCTTTAAAGAAGATTTTTACCAATCCTACTGAAAATATTCCAAAAGATAGAGAAAGAGGGAATCCTCCCTAACTCACTCTATGAAGCCAGTATCACCCTAATACCAAAACCAGGAAAGGACATAACAAAAAAAAAAAAAGAAAGAAATATCCCTGATGAACACAGATGCAAAAATCCTCAACGATATACTAGCTAACTGAATCTAACAGCATATCAAAAAGATAATACATCAGGATCTAGTGGGTTTCATCCCAGGGGTGCAGGGATGGTTTAACATATGCAAGTCAATACCTGTGATACATCACATAAACTGAATTAAAAATAAAATTCATATGATCATCTCAATAGATGCCAAAAAAAGCAATTGACAAAATCAAATGCTTTTTGATTTGGGGGATTTGGGGGGAAGGGTGGGAGTGGGGTAAGGGATAAAAGACTGCGCATTGGACATAGTGTACACTGCTTGGGTGACAAGTGCACCAAAGTCTCAGAAATCACCACCAAAGAACTTTTCCATGTAACCAAAAACTGTCTGTTTCCCAAAAACTATTGAAATATATGTATATATCTTAAGTTGCACATCCCTACTTCCTACTCTGTCCCTCCCTCCCATGACATGGTTTTTCTGGGGCCCTTGCCCATTTCTTCTTTTAAATCTATTGTAGTTCCAGGATTAGGAATGTTTTGCCCTAGAAGGAAAAAGATTGTCTTTGTATAGAAGTGTTCGTTCCTCTTTTAGAATTTAAAATTATATATGTATTATAGAAAAAACAAAGATGTGGTTTACACAGTGTAATTACTCACCAGGCACCATCTTCTCTTTGTATGAGCTTTTTATTCAGTGAATTACTGCTCTCAAACAAAAACAATGTCATATTCGTCTTTCAATCCTCTGCAACTAACAAACTGCCCGCACATAACCATCCAATATATTTGCCTTAATAAAATTTAAGACACTTCAAGTGAACTTCTAGAAACCCTGCCACTCTTGATTAATTGCATAATAAACACACCTCTAGTTCAAGATCTGCAAATGAATTAAAGTCCAGCTATTTGACTAGAACAAAATGGTTTTGTGGATGCAATGTGGAACTTCTGTTCCCCAGTAATTTCTCTTTGGCATAATATACATCACTTTGCAGCATAATATCATTTTCAGTATTTTTCTCATTTACAAAATCAAAGGACCTAATCCAGGAATTATATTTTCATTCCGACTCACAAAACATTACAGTAGAGGTATGTTTTCCTTTTAAAACCTATTTTTTAAAAAACTCTGTTGTTCATTAAAATATTAGCTATTAATAATAATAAATATTTCAACTAGACATCTTGTACCTTGGACACTTTTCAAAGCACTTCCAAAATATACTACATTATCGTCAGCCATCCTTGTGGGATAGGTATCATTCTTTTGTTTGTTTGTTTGTTTTTTGAGATGGAGTTTCACTCTGTCACCCAGGCTTGAGTGAAGTGGCACGATCTCAGCTCACTGCAATGTCTGTCCCCACCCCCAACCCCCACCTCCCCACGCCGGGTTCAAGAGATTCTCCCACCTCAGCCTCTTGAGCAGCTGGGATTACAGGCATGTGCTACCATGCCCGGCTAATTTTCATATGTTTAGTAGCGATGGGGTTTCACCATGTTGGCCAAACCGGTCTCAAACTCCTGACCTCAGGTGATCCACCTGCCTCAGCCTCCCCAAGTGCTGGGATTACAGGCATGAGCCACCACATCCAGCCTAGGTATCATTCTTTAGTCTTTCATTCTTTTTTAGAGAGAAATCATAAAACTGCCTCTTTCTAAAACACGTACATTTTTAAAAAAAATAAAACTCCCTACTTAAGGAATATCCCTGTAACCCACAGTTGTCACATTCCAAACTCTCTTGTCCTTTCTTGGCCTAAGGGCAACCCTAAAGAGAGCTGTATCTCTGAGACCAAGGCTATTCTGTACCCAAAGATTTGGGAGCAGCTTAGCCAGTCCCACAGGAACCCAAATAGTAATCCTTCATTTGTGCAACAAGTTTATGCAGGTCCCAGACACCACACTCCATCTTATACAACTTTAACAATGAAATTATGGTAAACTTTGAGTTTCCATAAACCATGGCTCTTTTCAAGATACACCAAGCAAATTCTCAAGGTGATAAGCTATGTGACAAAGCTGCCAAGTATGGCAGCCTGCAGTGACCCCTTCTGCTGCTTAGTCCCAGCCTTTGAAATGGCTAACTACAACGAAGACCCCAAAATAAAGGTGCTTGACCCTTCCTCCGGAAAGTGATTTAGTGGTGTTGGTATAAACAGAAAAAAGATTGCAACCAGGAGTAACTTTACTTCCTACATGACATAATTTCATTCGAGAAATATATATTGCATCCCCTCCATGTAACAAGCATGAATAATTTTTAAATATTTAATTTTAAGTTAATTAAACTCCTTTGCATCTTGACTTATAGAATAACATATTTCTGAGAACCAAAGGAGAGTGAAGTTTGCTCATCTCAGGTAAGCATCCAGCCTGTATTACAGATTGAAGTATCAGCTTTCAAATTTTTTATTGTTTCTACTCCTCCTTCTTCTTCTTGTTTCTACTTCTTCTTTCTCATCTTAGATAATCAACTTAACTAAATCCTTGGGCCAAAACTCTCCCATGCAACTTCCATCAGTTGCAGTGTCTGTTATTTTCATCTGCCCAGTGTATTATAACCTGACACTGTTAATTTATTTCATTAAAGCTCCCACATTTCTCTTTAAATGTAACCAGTTTTGAAACTCGTTTGAAAATACTTTGAAATGATTGTATATGTACTTATTGACAGTGATAAGGTGATAATAGCCACAATAAATCCCAGGTTCATATCTAAATGCCAATGAAAATATTCTCAGGGGCATGTGTTAAATTAAACCATGTTTCATCAGGCGGACTTCTGCCAATTACATGTCGTAGTTTTGTTGACAAGAAGAAATTGCAAATAGCTCTTAAAGAAAATTATATGCAGAGGTTGAATTGTTAAATGCAGAACTGTAAATAGCATGTGTTATGTTTTGGATGTTAAAAGGAAAAAAGTTTCATATATAAATCAAAAAATATATAGAATAGTTTTTTTCCCGGAATTTGTTTCGATATTTATTTACCAAAAAGTAGTAATTTTAAAATGGTATTTGCCTGAACTCA
This sequence comes from Macaca nemestrina, assembly GCF_043159975.1. Classification (NCBI taxonomy): domain Eukaryota; kingdom Metazoa; phylum Chordata; class Mammalia; order Primates; family Cercopithecidae; genus Macaca; species Macaca nemestrina. The sequence continues at coordinate 114,937,325 of NC_092129.1, forward strand.
TTACATAGTTACCTTTAGAAAAAAATCAAGTAATCAAATTTAGAAGGCAGAGGAAAAGAAATAAAGCACAACATAAAAAGAATCCAATTAATTCATAACAGGAAGTGAAAGTTGACAATCATTACTCTTGCCAAATTGTTTCCCAGACAGGATCTCAAATCAACTGTAAGTTGACATTAAAGTCAACAAGATTTTATCCTGAAACTTGTACTTCTTATATTTGTGCCAGTTCTAATGATCATCAGAAATTTTCTCCAAGAATTATTGCATAGTATGGCACAGCCAATCTGTAATTATATAATATGTTCATATATTTATGTTTACATGTTCAATCAAAAAATATATATTTACTCTGTACTTCCTAAGAGGTTGGCACTGGGCTGGATGCTAGAGTTACATCTGAAGGCAAAACAGACACCATCTCTGCCCTAACGGATCTTTTAATCTAGTGGTGCAGTTAGACATTAATCTCACAAATATATCATTGGAACTGCACTTAAGGAGCACGAGGTAAGTTTCGGGGTATTATCAAAATGTGTACCCAATGGGACTTGATCTGAAATGAGAGAGTGAACAAAGGCTGTCTTCTGGTTTCCAGGGAGATCAAACAGAAGAAGGCAAACGAAGTCCTAGTGGCTTGTCTTGTTTTATTTGTTAATGATCTGACTTCCTGGCAGATTGAATTTGCTAGATTCAGTGGTATATTATGCTGTACCTATCCCGGAGGGAGAAAAATATTTTAGCCTCAAGGTGCTCTCTTGACCTCTGTGCAAAATTATGCCATGGTCCTGGTCTCTTCCTTGAGCCAAAATCATGCTAAGTCCCTGTTTTTAATATGCCAATCACATTATAAAACAGGGTTAAACCAAATGAGAAAAGTAGACATTGTAAAAATGCCTCTTGTTTTGTGTAATAAAATATTTATTATGATAAATAATCTTGTTTTGAGAAAGTACATCAAAGAGAGACATAATTCACAGATAGCATAGATTTACATATTGCAGAAACAGCATTATTAATGTTACCCATCAAAAGGATGGAATCTTTTTTGTCATAGATCTACATGCCAAAGTAAAAGCATTTAAATATTCAAAGATTTCCAATTCTGCTAAACAGTATTTAGAAGTTTAAAGATAAGCTTTCTGAAGTTTAAAGACAAACTTATCTTTGTAAAAAGACAGAAGACTAATTCACCCTGAAATTTTCTGCATTTGTGAACTGAACCATGCGAATTTGAAAGTTTAAATATTTTAGACATCAGAGATGAACCGATATATTTAACTTCCCTTGGCATATACTTTCTGATGATTACTAAGCAATATTGATAGCCAGTGCATAGCTACGTGTCCATTCAGAGAAGCATTTTGCCTGGATGGTCTGATGGGCTTAGGCTTGAGGGAATATCAGCACTTTCCTGGTTCCCTTAGTTCCCTGGTCCAGTTCTTCTCCCCTTTTCTGTTTCAGAGTCTTTGCCGGTTCCCACATCTTTTCACCTTCCTCCTAATAGGCTCTGAGAGTGTGGACTCAACTTCCGGCTAAGACAGGCATCATCAGCCTTCATTCCTGAACGTAAAGAAAAAGGGCTAGAGCTTATTTCTCCTTTCCAAGCACAAAGCAAAAAAATATGGAAAAATTAGGGAACCTCTTGCAACATGCAGACTATGCTAATGTAGATTTCAAAATTCTGGATAAAAAATAGTATCACAATAATATCATATAGCTTAGATGAAAAGAAATCTTCAATTGACCAGAAAACATAAGTGAACTCAAAACCAGGATGAAAAACATGAACTGATGATGTTTGGGGGTTGAGGAAATCATTAAAAAATAGGTCACGGTTTTCCCTGATATTTGTCTTAAATTTCAGTTATTTTCATACCAATCAGTATTTTCTTTTTTTTTTTTTTTTTTTTTGAGATGGAGTCTTGCTCTGTCACCCAGGCTGGAGGGCAGTGGCGTAATCTCAGCTCACTGCAACTTTCGCCTCCCTGGTTCAAGCAATTCTCCTGCCTCAGCCTCCGGAGTAGCTGAGACTACAGGCGCACACCACTACACCTGGCTAATTTTTTGTATTTTAGTAAAAACAAGGTTTCACCATGTTGCCTAGGCTGGTCTCAAACTCCTTAGCTCAGGCAATCCAACCGCCTAGGCCTCCCAATGTGCTAGGATTATAAGCGTGAGACACTGCACCCAGCCTCCAATCAGTATTTTCTATTCTTACAACAAAAACTATTTTTATTTTATGTATACAAATAATTTTTAAAACATATATTTTTGCTACTTTGCATGAGAAATGTATTAATTTTTGCTCTTCTTAAATCTTTTGTAAGAGTTAATTAGAAGAAACATGATTCTCAAAAGAGAGATCTTGTAAAGATTTTTTATGTAACTAATGTCATTAACTGTTATGCTTGGAAGAAGACATACTTTAATAATCATTAGAACCATACAAAAATAAATTAAAATCCACAGGTTCCAATTTCTATGGACTTGAGTATAACCCTGGGAAATTCACTTGATATTTCTCTGTCTCAGTTTAGTCACTTGCAAAATCAATTTAGTAATATTCTTAATTTACTTTTAGTGTCAGTTGGAGACTTAATTAATGTTGATAAACTAATTTTCCTTGGTCAAAAGACTAGATAATTATGCATTACTTGGTATTCTTAATTTTGAAAGTATTGTAATATGTTTAAGTGATTAAGCCTGTAAATTTTTCATTGACCTTTATTTGAATTTGATTAATTACAGTATGTTTTAATTTTTAAAGCATATATATGGTTTTTCAAAGTGAGAAAACCTTTGGCATTTAATAAAGCCAAACTACACCAAACATTGTCTCCTTACTTTAAAACTCTGTGTTTATTTTTACATTTCTTACATTGCTTTTGCTTATAATCATACTCAAAGCAAGTATATCTAAACTACGAATGTTCATTTTCAGTTAAAAATATGTATAAGTAGATTTTGAATGAGCTTTAAATGCTGGTTTCATTTATCTTATTTCTTCAAACATGGTGTGATTGTGTATATATTTGTGTGTGTGTATGTGTGTGTGGTAGGATCGGGAAATGAGGTATGAGCTCAACATATATGTGTGTTAGAAGTAAGCCTCATTACAAATTTGTAATTGATATAAGTAGATCAAGGTGAACCAAAATAGAACTTGGATGTTTAAGAATCAGAATATATATTTCCTTATCATACCTTTTCTTCTAAAGATTTAACAGAAAAATAATTTTTGTCTGAGTTTTATCACAATGCCACTTTTTCTTAATATTCTAGCCTTCATTTTGCCTAATGCATTTTCTTCACTTCCTTTCTGTCCCCAAATGATAGGAGCTTCTTCTGAGAAAAGGTAATGTGGGGAAAACTGCCCTAAAATTAGCTATATGCAAGAGATGACAGAAAATATCAGCACAAATAAAGAGATAATAGGAGACCGAGGGGAAGCATGTCAGGGTCGGCGGTCTGGAGCATCTCCCTGCCTTTTTCATAAAGAAAGGCAGAAACTGTCAGTCCACTAATAATAATTTTTAGAAGATTTTGGTGTTCCAGGAATGGTGCTCAGGGACATTTGCAAATTCTGCCTTCACTAACTGAAGAGCTGCTTTTTCACAGACTTCACACACGTTCCACGGGTGAGGACAGCCTGTGTCTCCAGCTTGGTCTATTTAAGAGCATCTGTGCTCATTATTGGCCCAGTCCCTCTGTTCATTTCCTTAGCCATTAACCTAGCTACATGTCCTTTCTCATTAAATCTCTCATCAAAACATTTGTTGGTGCTCTGGGGGAAATATAAAGTTTGGTCGGGCCTCAATTATCCACATAAAGGCTCTGTGTTGTACGTTGCCCTTTTATTCCTCCTCCATTAAATCAAAGGGCGAGGGAGGAAGAGTTGTATGATATAATGCTGGAAAGATGTGTTGGAGTCAGATTACAGAAAGCCCCAAACGTTGTACTAAGGAATTTTGTACTTTATGAAGAATAGCAATGAGAAGCTATGGGAGGTGTTTGAGCAGTAGAGTGTAATATTTTAATTATACTTAGAGAAAATACTTAGAACACATTAAAAGAAGGGAGGATGAAGCCAGGAAAATATTTAGGTTATTTTAATCAGTGAAGCAGTGATGAGAGTATAAACCAAAATAACACTACCGGAGATGGAAAGAACAGGGCAGATGAAAGGGATTTCAGAGGAAGAGGCTGGGAGAGTCAGAGATTATGCCAAATCTTCGAAATGAAGGATGAGGAGGATTGGGGTGACAACACAGAAGGAAGATCATGGGCATGTGGAGGTTTTACAAGCCAGTGAATCAGTCAAGTGAGACTAGACAGGGAAGGCATTGTGAATGAGGGTGAGAGACTCCACAGGAAAGCTCAGTGAGGTCGAGGGAGGGTGAAAGAGCCAAGGAGAAAATATAGAGGAGAGCAGAGGGTGGAGGAGGGAATAGAAACCTCACCATAAGAGCAGGTGAAGGTGAGTGTGGAGAGGACAAGGTCAAAGAAAGAAAGGAGTTCAAGAAGAAGAGTTCAGTAGTCTCCAAGATGGCTGAGAGATCAAGAAGGATGAGTGTGAAGAAGAGGCCACAGGATTTACCCCACAAAGAGTAAGGGTATAGTCTTGACTAGCTGGACAGATAATCCAACTTTCAATTTTCCATGTTGCTGCTCCTCTCTCTGGCACGAAAAATTGCAAGTTGACTCTAAGACACACCCAACACTGTTGCATATCATTATGGTCTCTTCCCTTTTATTTTTAGCCTATTGTCTTGCCTGTCCAATGCGCATTGTAAAACCTATGTCTGAGAACCTCACCAACTCTCAAGCTCGACGACATGCTGGGAACCTGGTGTCTAGATGACATGAAGTGTGCATTGCAAAATTAACTCATTTTCTGCATACAATCCATGGTTGTTGTAATTCCAGCCCTATAGAGGAGTAAGTAAAATATTTCTTTTCAAAACAAGACTTTGATTTCTAGAAAATACTCTTTATTTTAAATGCGCAAGCACTTTTCTAGGAGTACATGCCAAGTGATCTGTTCGGAAGTGACCTTTACTTCAAATAAGAGAGTAGTCTCTTTTCATCCATTTTCATCTGCAGTAAGTGTCATTGTCCATCATGCCATTGCTGTCTGCTTTGTTACCTAAGTGGAAACATGCACTGAAAACACAGAAGGGCAGCCTGCAGCCTTTGTGATGTGGAATTCAGAACTCACTTGTCCTCTCACAAAGAAAATGGCCACCATTTGCCCAGCTTGTATTAGAGCCAGCTCTATGACTCTACTTTGTGGTTGGCATAATACTTCGCTCCAAGTGAGTAGAGTGCCAGGTGTCAATGTGATGTGTTTTATTATCAGAAGTAGATTTAAAGGGGCTGCAATGAGGGTTAAGTTTGCATGGGCCCTTTCCATGTCACATATTATAAAATTTGCAAAAGGAACTATTTTCACAGTAATCAACTATAAGCACTCTTTCCACCATGACTTTGAGACACCATTCAATCCAAATCCAATCACACTTTCCCACCTGTCTATTGGTGTTGGGGCCATGGGCATTTTTGGAATCCAGCAAAGAGAAACTTAATTTGAGAATCATTTAGTTTGAGATATCACTTCCAAGTTATTGCTAACTATTCTGGTGAAAGAATGGCCTCAAGAAATCCTCCCATCACCCACTCTTGTGCCAACTCCCCTAACGACACAACAGAAAGCCAGGCCAGAGGTCGTACCACATTGCAGACCCATCTTGGAGAGCCTGGCTCCAGAAGCATGCAGGTGGTACCAGGCCTGTCTGTAAAACAAATCTTGTGGTTCACACTGGAAGAAAGAAGCTTGACAGTGGTTTTCCCAAACTTAACAATCCTAAAAGCGTATGTGACATGAAAATAATGAATTGTGATGCTGAAACAAACTTTTCTAATCTGTCAATGGTAAAAAAAAAAAAAAAAAAAAAAAAAAGAGAGAGAGAAAGGAAGAAAGGAAGGAAGGAGGGAAAGAAGGAAGGAAAAAGAAGGAAGGAAGGAAGGAAGGAAGGAAGGAAGGAAGGAAGGAAGGAAGGAAGGAGAAAGAAAGAGAAAGAAGGAAGGAAGGAAGGAAGGAAAGAAGGAAGGAAAGAGAGAGAGGAAGAAAAAGAAAGAAAGAAAGAAAGAAAGAAAGAAAGAAAGAAAGAAAGAAAGAAAGAAAGAAAGAAAGAAAGAAAGAAAGAAAGAAAGAAAGAAAAGAAAGAAAGAAATTTTAATCAGCATGCTAAAAAGAAAGACTGAATTATCTTTCCAGGGTATTGAAAAAGATATTACAAAGTAGTCATCATATAAATAGTTGTCAAAAAATACGTAGAAAAAAAGTAAGACAAGTCAAAGAGGTGAGTCCATCAGTTCATAAAAATATATTATTTACATTACTTTTCTGTATTTTATTACACTGATAGGTCCAGCTCCTTGAGTGTGCAACCTACGCAGTTGCAAAGGGCCCCACACTTAGAAGGGACCCAAGCTTAGTTTAATGTTCCGCTGTCGCCATCTTGAAATTCTTAATACTTTTTGAACAAGGGGACCCACAGTTTCATTTTACACTGGGCCCTGTAAATAAGGTAGCTGGTTCTGACAACAGTCTCTCCAGTGGTGTTAAGAATAGAAAAGAACCAGGAGGCCAGGTGTGGTGGCTTAGACCTGTAATCCCAGCCCTTTGGGAGGCTGAGGTGAGCAGATCACCTAAGGTCAGGAGTTCGAGACCAGCCTGGCCAACATGATGATATCCCGTCTCTACTAAAAACACAAAAATTAGCCAGGCATGGTGGTGCATGCCTGTAATCCCAGCTACTAAGGAGGCTGAGGCAGGAGAATCACTTGAACCCCAGGAGGCAGAGCTTGCAGTGAGCTGAGATCGCACCACTGCACTCCAGCCTGGGCGACAGAGCGACACTCTGTCTTAAAACAAAAACAAAAACAAAACAAAACAAAAAACAGGAAAGAATTAGCGCACTAATTGAGATGAGAAATGACAAATCCCGGATGAAGAGTTATTTCTCAGCTTTTTAGTATGTGTGTTTCCTTGTGATTTCTCATTCAGAATAACTGTATACTTTCGTACCTAATATTGATTTCATAAATGGGTCTTCCTCTTCTTAAAGAGAGCCCCTGAAATTATATAAGCTTCATGCCCCACGAAACCTCCACCATGGTAAGTGTCCTTCAGGCTTTGTGTTATCCAGAACTAACAGCTGGCAAATTACCCAGACTGAATTCTTTCCCTTCTGTCCAACTTGTAATCATTTCTCAGCATTTTTAGCTTTTACTTTCAGCAGAGGAAGAAGCAAGAGGCAGGAAAAACACAACTCAGCCAATTCTCATCATTTGTTAAGAGCTCCAGAAATCAAATAGAAAGTGGAGGTGTTGAAGAGAAAGTATTTTGGTATTGTTTGCAACTTTCTTTTGAGAAGGCTAACCCTGTACCTTCTTTTCCAGCTTTCATGACTGCAGGGTGGTGTGTGTGCTTGTCTAATAATATCCTTACTTTTTCTTGGTTACGGCTCACGTTTCAAGTGATGGGAGGACATTTCTCAGTAATGAATTTCCCTTGCTCTGTTTCTTCCCTCCACCGCAAGCTTGTTATGGTCAGGAAACTGGAGACACTAGCCCGCTCATTAATTTGGCTTTAGAAAGGGGCGGCTGTGGGTGCAGAGCCAAACTTAGATGTGTGTGACCTTTCTCCTGCACATCTTTCTCTCCACCTTTGGGAGTGACAGCCCCTAAATTCAATCTCATTGAGTAGAGCGCTTTCCTATTTTAAGGCTGAATTCACGTAAATTTTTCACTTTTATTAGAAGATAAAGCTGTTTTCTTAAGCTGGTAATATTCTAAAGATACTCCTTCCTTTGGATAATGTGATGAATCATTTCTTAATAGGTAGGTCTTCACCCGCTTTAACCATAGTTAGTATATACAAAATAAAAGAATATTTGAGACAATGAATAAACTGACTAATTTTCTTCAAGAAATCAATTACTGATAAATTCTAAGGAATTTGGGAGGAAGCTAGCTAGCAGGTAGGGAGTTTCTTAGATATATTAATTTTCTTTTTTTTAGATGAGGTTTGAAATTAGATTCAGATTGCAAATTACAGCTTTGTGTGGGCTCCCCACTGCTAGCTGGTGAAAGCTTCTGGCTTCTGGGGATGAAGCAATTTGGCTTCCCATAATAGGACTGCGAGAGCCTTATTTCCCACTGGTAGAATAATGTGTCCGCAACCTGAAATGCAGGAATTCAACATTTGCTCCTTGACTGGGTCACCAGTAGGGACACATTACACTCACACGCACACACACGCGCGCGCGCACACACACACACACGAACGGGCATGGAAAAATAGCGATCTGCCTGTATAGTACAAATTCATTCTGAAACCTGACCTCCAAGTCATCTTACTCGGCCTTCGGATACGGTTCACAAATTTGTATTTTCCTTTCTGTGAAAAGAACTAACCTTCAGATGGTTTCTGGGCACGTGCTGTATAAATAGCTGGCACCTCTCACACCCCTGCCACACAGTGGTGGATGCTTTCACAAGTTCCTTCTCCAGGCAGAAAATGAAGTTTCTTTCAGTTGAGACGTCTGAAATCTATCACAGATTACTTGATGACAAAGCACATGACGATTAATTGCTATGCATGCACCTTATCGGGCCTTCAGGAGTGGCCTAAAAGCTGGCTAACAGTACACACAGCTTCCATCTTTACAAGTTAAATATATACAAATGGACTGGCTGTCTTCACACTCAGTCAGGAATTTCTCCTTCTCTCTGGGGGATATTTCCCTAAAGGAGACTGTTGATTCAGTCAGAGCACCTAGTTTTCAAATATACCTCCCACCTCAGAGTTTCTTGGAACTTCCTGCACAGTTTCAATTAATTTTCTGCTGCTTCTGGTTACTTGGGGGTTGGGAGGAGAGGGGTGCAGAAAAAGAAAACAGATTTCATAACAGTTTATCAAAATTATTTTGCCTCATGTGGTTTTCTGTTGCCCTTTCTGCTGTGTTTTTGAGTGTTTGGAAGCAATTTATGTTGCACTGAGACTGTTTTTCTTTCAGAAGTTCCCGCATTTGAAATTCAAATCTCAACTGTAAGCAGGCTGTTTGCTCCATCAGCGCCTTTTCTTAAGGCCCTTAGCAGGGTCCCTTATAGCACATTCCTCAAACCAGAAGCGTTCTTTCTCCAAAAGCCCAGAAGGCTCCCATTCTAGCTGGTGGGAAGAGAAAATTTTAAAACAGTAGGCTAATCCTTCTTGCTTTCATTTGGCAGGTACTACTGAGAGCTCTTTGCCTCCAATCCAGGTCATATCATCCCTGGCTTCACACACCTTTCATGGTTCTATTCGCTGGCTTGTCTTGTTCACTTCTGTGCCTGTGTTGGCAGTATCTGGCTAGAATGAGGACTCAGGGTTAGTAATCACCCAGGAAAACCCTCTCAATCTCTTTTCCTCTCTCTTTTGGCATCACTTTTCCTTTGACGTAAGGTTCACATTGCTTTCAAAGAATAAATAATATAAGGTTTCTAAATCTTAAGTAATCACAACTTTATTCAAACTTACAACCTATGTTATATTTGTAATAGTTTCATGAACTATTCAACTTTGTATAATACAAGGATACTACATTTGCTAATCCAAAAGGACCTTATTTGCTCCATTCCCCAGACAAGGTGGCCTGGGGAAGAGACACAGGGAGGGCCATATGGCAGTGGGCACAAAGTGTGAAGACTTTGTGTCACACGTTAACACCCACTAGAGATCATCCACCACAGCAGCGGTGGGAAATAACCCAGAAAGCGAACAGATCCAGCTAGCTGCCATTAGCCAGCCTTTTTCATCATCCACTCCAGAATGGCATGAATGGAGAGGTCACAGTGGTCAAACTGGTAGAAAGATGTGGACCCAACAGCATAGACTTCTACTTACTAAAGCCAATCTGGCTATTGCTGCCTCTGCATGTCTAACCTGCTAGGAAGAGAGACCAATATTGAGCCCACAATATGGTTTCTTCCTCAAAGAGACCAACTGACCACTTGGTGGCAAGTTGGCTACCAGGGACCCCTTCTATCCTGGAAGGGCTGGCATTCACCCTCCCAGGGCTGGAAACCTACCCCCTGTATGGTTTTCCTTCACCTGTCCTCAAAACCTCATCCAGCACCACTATCTGGGGCCTAATCTGTAGGCTTGAGATCCACACAGACTAGTATCTAACCGGGGCAAGCTTAAGGGAGATGTGGAGGGAAGCTATTACCACCCCGAGGAAAGAGTGAATCTGGAGTCTAGTGAGAATGGTAGCTACGAAAGCACATGGAGGGGCACAGCTGTGTGTAACTGTTGGACCAAAGCAGGGAAGACTGGCAGAAGAAAAAAATCTGAAACTTTTTATCCACCTTCCCTTCAATTTCATGGTTCTTCCTCCCAGCCACCTGCCTCACCCCCATTGCCTGAATCCAACCTACTGATGCTATCCCAAAGGCTTCACCTTCTGGGAAATAGAGCAAGGCACAGAAGAGAAAATGGATCTGGAAAAAGAGTAAATGGAGGCTACTGCACACTCTATCACTTCCCTCACCACGAGATATGGAAGTTGTGCCCTGACCACTGGTTATGTCCCACAGTGTCCGTGCAGAAGGAGCCAGCCTCGTAGAGGTTGGGAATGGCTTTGGGAGGGCAACGCTGAAGTGCCAGCTCAGAGACAGCACTCTGAAAGGTAGGGTGCCATCCTTTATGATACAGTGTACACATTAAATTAGAAAGTTCCAAATGGCACTCTCCCCACAGGAAGAACACCTGGGTTTAGGAACAGAAGGGCACTTCTCCCCACTCCACTGTACTATGGATGCACATGCGCAACAGCCCCAGAGCAAGGGTGTGATTACCGAGGGTTTCGACCCTGCAGCAATGAAGGTTTGAATCACACCTTCCAAAGGCAAACCACCACCACCTGCTGAGGTGACAGCTGAGGGTGATGGGAATTTAGAGTAGAGAGTGGAGGAGGGGGAGGAAGAGGAACACATGTGGCCCTGAGACCAACTACAGTGACAGGGACTTAGTTTGTTCTTAAGAGAGTAACCTGCCTGTCTTAGTCTGCTTGGGCTGCTATAACAAAAAGCAACAAACAAACAAACAAACAAAATCAACTGAGTGACTTAAAATTTATTTCTCACAGTTCTGGAAACTGAGAAGGCCAAAGTCAAGATCTCAGCAGATTCAGTATCTGGTGAAGACCCATTTCTTGATTCATAGATGGCGACTTCTAGCTGTGTTCTCAGTGGTGGAAGGGGCAAGGCAGCTCTCTCAGGCTTCTTTTATAAGGACACTAATCCCATTAGGAGATGAGGCCTTTAGGAGGTGATTGGGTCATGAGGGCTTTGCCCTGCCAAAGGCTCCACCCCCTAATACCACACTGGAGGTTAGGTTTCAACATATGAACATTCAGACAATAGCATTGCCTCTTTTAAGTTTCTCCTCAGAAAGACAGACCCACTGAATCATCGAGGTTCTATTCCCAAACCTGGGTGGAAAAAGTATATCTGTTCAGTACAAGGGGTGGATGGTACTGGCCATGAAAAGGAGCTTCTCAGATGTGCTGCAGCAAAGAGCACAGTGAGTTGACAGCCCCAGGGGCTGCCACACTCCTGCCTGGGTCCACATGCCTCAGCCTGCTTCTCCCTGCTAATGGTGGAGCATAGTAGGTGAACTACAGCAGGCTCTGCCTGTCAGACTCAGCACTCTTCTAATGGGCTCAAGGATTCCCTGCTGGCCTGGCCAGATCTTTCCCAGAACTGCTGCTCTGTGTGCGATTCTTGCTACCCAATCCAGGGCTTCCTCTTCTTCACAGGGCTCTGACCTGCATCACAAGCTGAGGCTATGTCTCAGAGGAACCACACAGGCAGTGGCATTCTTAATGGCAGGACTAGCTTTTTAGCTCAATGATTTGTGGTTGGTTCAAGTCCTTCAAGAAGCAGGTGCTAAGATAGGATTAGACATGCAACACATTTATTGGGGGCCCCACATGTGAAGAATAAAGTGGGAGATCCAGAGAAGGTGATCGAGTGGTCGCTTGACTAATGGCCACCAAAAAAATAAGTCCATATCCCAGAACCTGGGAATGTGGCCATATTTGAGAAAAAAAGAGTCTTTGCAGAAGTAATAAAGTTAGGGATCTTCAGATGACATCATCCAACATTATCCAGATGAGCCCTAAATCCAATAATAATGACTTATAACAGAAAGGCAGAGAAAGTTTTGGGAGAGAGAAACAGGAGAAGGCCGCGTGAAGATAGGGGCAGAGACTGGAGTGGTACAAGCCAAGGAATTCTTGGAGCCACCAGAAGCTGGATGTGGTAAGGGAAGATTCTCCCATCGAGCCTCTGGAGGAAGCACAGCTTTGCTGACACCTTGATTTAAACTGGCCTCCAAAACTGCCAGGGAATACATTTCTGTTGTTTGAAGTCACCAACTGCGTGGTAACTTGTTACAGCTTCCCTGGGAAATTAATACTGGTAGGAAGAGCCTTCAGATCATGATGCAGGTCAGACCTTATAACGAGCAGGGAGGAAGGATGGAGTAGAAAGAATCAGAGACTGCAGTTCCAAGGAAGGCTTTGCTAAGCCAATGAGGAGTACTCAAACCTGTTAAAGAGGTCTCCCTTTTGTCCTTCACAGGCTTTCCACCAATGAACCAAGATACAATATTGAGCAGAACAAGCTAGCCAGAAGAGAAAGTATGAGGTTGTATTTCACCCATCTACAGTTCAAAAGCAGGCAAACATGCCTCTTTTGTTTGGGAATGTCCACAGAAGTGGTACCACCATAAAAAAGAGCAAGATAGTGATGATCATGAAAGTCATGTTAGCAGTTACTCCTGGGTTACTTCTGGGAGGAGAGGAGTTGCAACATCAGGAGGGGAACAGGGAGCCCCTAGGAACTGGCAGAGTCCTATTTCTTCAAACCATGTTGTCATTACATGTGTGTTCACTTTATAGTAACTTTTAAATCATATTTACATTTTGATCCATTCTTTCATATTTGTAACATATTTCACAATTTAATAAAATAATAATAAGTTTAAGAGGCTTAGGTCATAGGACACACAATGACAATTCACAAAATAAGAGGAATATAAGTGGCCAAAAAACTTGAGGAAAGAAGTTCAACTTCACAAGTAAGTTAAAAAATGCAAATAATTAAACCAAGAGTTACAATTTTTTACTTATCCATTGGAAAAGATGCAAAAAAAAAAACACAGTTAATGATGCAAGGAAGTGGGTAAGTTTATATAATCCATGAAGGGGATGAGTATACATTGGCCCAGTTTTTCTATGTAGCAATATATATCAAAACAGAGCATATATCCTTATGAGCAAAAGGCCACATATGCAAATATATTTTAAGATAATTTTTATTATTTTAATTACTAAATAATGTTAATATTTTAATTGTTACTATTTATATATTCTTTATAATTATTTAAAGACAGTATTTAGACAAATATACAAAGATATTTAAGATGTGTATGAAGTCATACATTTATAATAATTGGGGTATGCTATACATCCATGTCTATTCAATCATTGCAAATTATGGTGTGCAAAAGCCTTATTTATTCACAAGGAAAGATGATCACAATAGGTTAAGAGAAAAAAAGTAGGTCAGAAAGCAATATGTAAAGTAAAACGATACTTTAGTAAAAATATGTGTGTGATGGGTGACTTGAAGTCAGGTCCCTCACTGGATCCCTTGCAGACATTCCTCAGCACCAGCCCAGAGTCTGGTAGCTCCACTGGGTAGCTAGACCCAGAAGAGCAATAACAGACACTACAGTCTGGCTCTCAGGAAGTCTCCCTTGTAGAGGAAGGGAGAAATCACCACATTAAGGCAACACCCCGTGAAACAAAACAATCTGAACAGCAGGCCCTGAGTCCTAGATCTTTCTGCTGGTGGGAAGTTTCTTACAGCAGAGATGCAATTGCAGTGTTGGGTGCAGTAGAGAAAGTCTTCACCTAGACTCCAACAGGTAGACAGCCTCTGTGATCACGAAGGGTCTTGGATAAAGGGTCCTTGTTTCCCCAATACATCACTGCAGATGCAGCTGGGGCTTCTCCCATGGGAATATAGCATGGACGCACCTATAGACGACCTTCTTAGAATAATTCAGGATGACTGAAGCCCCACAGGAGGAGTACTCTCCAGATTCAGGCTTGCACAAGAGGCAGAATCACAGTTCCTCCCTACTTACAACATCGACATTCCTACAGATGAAAAGATATGCCTGTCTGGTCTGAATAGCCAGAACACTGGGACAGGAGTAAAGCACAGAGGTAGATAGCTTTCTTGCTGGCCTGGCAGGAGATTTGAGGTGGCTTCCACCCCTCACTCTGATAAATCATCAGCACATCTAATTGAGAGTTTCCCCAGCCATCTTCATCAAGGCTGGGACCTCTGCCCACCATTGGGTATTACATCTACCCAACTGCTTTAGCTACAGCTGGTGCCAAACTAGGGATACCTCCCTACTGGCCTAAAGCCTTAACCATCTACTCAGTAAATAAAATACTGGGGGAAAACTGAATAAATAAATAAAGCGTACACCACATGAGAATGAGATAAGCTTCAATAGATCCCTGTTATTCCAACCCTATAGGAGACAGTAAACTTGTCCACACACCAAATGCACAACTACTACCACCAGCATCTGGGAAAGCCAGCACACAAAGATTCTTTATAACTAAGGAACTCATACAGAGTCTTCACCCCTACAAGCACCAATAATCAAATTCAGCTATAATAAACTATTAACATTAAAGTCAGATCCTTAAGAGGGAAAAAAACTTAAACACAGTCAAATCAAAAATAAATTCAAGAACATTTTGAAGAAATAGTCTATCCAAATGGAGAAACCAGAAAAGTAATACTGGTAATATGACAAAACAGGGTTCTATAACACCCCCAAAAGATCACACTAGCTCCCCAGCAATGGATCCAAACTGAGATGAAATCTTTGAAATACCAGATAAAGAATTCAGAAGGGTGATTATCAAGCTACTCAAAGAGATACCAGAGAAAGGTGAAAAACAACATAAAGACATTTTTTTAATCCAGAATATGAATGAAAACTTTTCCAGAGAGATACATATCATAAACAAAAACCAATCAGAACTTCTGGAAATGAAAGACACACTTAGGGAATGCAGTGGAAACTTTCAACAATATGCTAGAACAAGTAGAAGAAATAATTTCAGAGTTCAAAAACAAGACTATTGAATTAACCCAATCTGAAAAAGATATAAAGAAAAAAAAAGAAATGAACAAAGTTTCCAAGAAATATGGGATTATGTAAAATGACCAAACCTAAGGATAATTGGTGTTCCTGAGGGAAAAGAGAAATCTAAAGGTTTGGAAAACTTATTTGAGGAAATAATTGAGGAAAATATCCCTGGCCTTGCTAGATATCTAGATATTCAAATACAAGAAGTACAAAGAGCTCCTGGGAAATTCATTGCAAAAAGATTATCACCAAGGCACATAGTCATCAGGCTATGTAAAGTCCGCACGAAGGAAATAATTTTAAGAGCTATGAGACAAAAGAATCAGGTAACTTTTAAAGGAAAACTCATCAGACTAACAGCAGATTTCTCAGCAGAAACCTTACAAGCCAGAAGGGACTGGGGTCCTATCTTTAGTTTCCTTAAATGAACTAACTGTCAGCCAAGAATTTTGTATCCAGCAAAACTAAACTTCACAAATGAAAAAGAGATAAAGTCTTTTTCAGACAAAAAAAGGCTGAAGGAATTGATTGACACTACCAAACTAGAACTGAAAGAAAAGCTAAAGGAGTTCTAAATCTTGAAACAAAAGCTCAATATGCACTGAAATAAAGCCTCCTTAAAGCATAAATCTCACAGGGACTATAAAACAATAATACAATTAAAATATATATATATATATAGGTAACAACTAATATGATGAATATAATGGCACCCCACATCTCAACATTAACATTGCATGTTAATGGCTTAAATGCTCCACTTAAAAGATACAGAATGGCAGAATGGATAAAAGCCACCAACAAAATACCTGCTGTCTTCAAGAGACTGCCCTAATACATAAGGACTCACATAAATTTAAGGCAAAGAGTGAAAAGTGTACTCCAAGGAAATGGAAACCAAAAGTGATTAAGAGTAGCTATCCTTATATCAGACAAAACAGACTTTAAAGCAATAAGAATTAAAAAACAAAAAGATAAAGAAGGACATTATATGATGTTGAAAGAATTAGTCCAACAAGAAGATGTTATAATCCTAAATGTATATGCACCTAACACTGGAGCTCCCAGATTTATAAAACAATTACTACTAGACCTAAGAAATGATATAGACAGCAACACAATAATAGTAGGAGACTTCAATACTCATTTAACAGCACTGTAGTGATCATCAAGACAGAAAGTCAACAAAGAACCAATGGACTTAAACTGTACCCTAAAACAAATGGACTTAACACATATTTATAGAACATTCTTCCCAACCAGTACAGAATATACATTCTTCTTGTCAGCACATAGAACATTCTCCAAGATAGACCATATGATAGGCCACAAAACAAGTCTAATAAATTTAAGAAAATCAAAATTATATCAAGTATCTTCTCAGACAACAGTAGAATAAAACTGGAAGTCACCCCCAAAAGGAACTCTCGAAACTACACAAATACATTCCATGCTTATGAATGAGAAGAATCAATATTGTAAAAATGACCATACTGTCAAAGCAATCTACAGATTTAATGCAATTCTCATCAAAATACTATCATCATTCTTCACAGAGCTAGAAAAAAAATCCTAAAATTCATATGGAATCAAAAAAGAGCCCACATAGCCAAACAATACTAAGCAAAAAGAACAAATCTGGAAGCACCACCTTACCCAACTTCAAATTATACTATGAGGCTATTGTTACCTAGTACTATATTCTCCAAGATAGACCATATGATAGGCCACAAAACAAGTCTCAATAAATTTAAGAAAATCGAAATTATATCAAGTATCTTCTCACATTACCCAACTTGAAATTATACTACAAGACTACAGTTACCTAGCACTGTAAAATCAGGCAGTGAGTACCATCATATTACCCAACTTCAATTATACTACAAAGCTATAGTACTAATACCATATAGTATGGCATGGTGCTGATATAAAAATAGGCACATAGGCCAATGGAACAGAACAGAGAATTAGAAATAAAGCCAAATACTTATAGCCAACTGATTTCAACAAAGCATACAAAAGATAAAGTGGGAAAAGGACACCCTATTCAATAAATGGTGCTGTGGCAAGCCACATATAAAAGAATAAAACTGGGTCCGCATCCCTGACCTTATACAAAAAATCAACTCAAGATGGATCAAGGACTTAAATCTAAGACCTAAAATCATAAAAATCTTAGAAGCTAACATCAGAAAAACTCTTCTGGACATTGGCTTAGGCAATGAATTAACTACTGAGACCCCAAAAGCAAATGCAACAAAAACAAAAATTAATTGGATCTAATTAAACTAAAAAACCTCTGCGGAGTAAATAATAATAATAATCAGCAGAGTAAACAGACAACCCACAGAATGGGAGAAAATATTCCCAAACTATGCATCCAACAAAGGACTAGGGTCCAGAATCTACAAGGAACTCAAACGAATCAGCATCAGAAAAAAACAACCCCATCAAAAAGTGGGCAAGGGACATGAGTAGAAATTTCTCCACAGAAGATACACAAACAGCCAAGAAACACATGAAAAAATGCTTAACATCACTAATCATCAAGGACATGAAAATTAAAACCACAATGAGATACCACATTACTCCTGCAAGAATGGCCATAGATAAAGAGTCAAAAAACAATAGATGTTGGCATAGATGTGGTAAAAAGCGAACACTTTTACATTGCTGGTGGAAATGTAAATTAGTACAAACACTATGGAAAACAGTACGGAAATTCCTTAAAGAACTAAAAGTACAACTACAATTTGATCCAGGAATCCCACTACTGGGTATCTACCCAAAGGAAAAGAAATCGTTATATGAAAAAGACACAGGCACATGCATGTTTGTAGCAGCACAATTCACAATTGCAAAGATGTGGAACCAACCGAAGTGCTCACAAACCAAGGAGTGGATAAAGAAAGTGTGGCATTTACACACCATGGAATACTACTCAGCCATACAAAGGAATGAAATAATGTCTTTTACAGCAACTTGGATGAAGCTGCAGGCCATTATTCTAAATGAAGTAACTCAGGAATGGAAAGCCAAATATTATATGTTCTCACTTATAAGCGGGAACTAAGCTATGAGGGCATAAAGGCATAAGAATGATATAGCAGACTTTGGGGACTCTGAGGGGATGGTTGGGAGGAGAGGAGGGGTAAAAGAGTACATATTGGCTACAGTGTACGCTGCTCAGGTGGCAGGTGCACTAAAATGTCAGAAATCACCACAAAAGAACTTATCCGTGTAACCAAATACCCACCTGTACCCCCAAAAACGATTGAAATTTTAAAAATCACCAATTAAAAAATATATACGTGTGTGCATACACACATATGCTCATATATAACACTGAAAAAATCTAAAGGAACAGAAAATAAACATAATTATCTCATGGTGAGATTATGATGATTTTTTGATACATTTTCATATATTTTAACTTTCTTTAAACTGGTAAATGTTATATTTATAATCAGGAAAAAGTAAGTAAAATATTGGAAGTATCCTTTTTGAATTTTTAATTTTTGTGAATACATAGTAGTTGTATATATTTATGGGTTACATGAGATATTTTGATATAGGCTTGAAGTGTGTCATAATCACATCAGGGCAAATGGCACATACATCACCTCAGGCATTTATTATTTATGTTACAAACAACCCAATTATACTCTTAGTTATTTTTAATGTACAATTAAATTATTTTTAACTATAGTTCTCCTGTTATGCTATCAAATATTAAATCTTATTCATTTTTTCTAACTATTTTTGTACCCCTTTACCATCCCCATTTTTCCCCATATCCCACCCCTACTACCCTTCCCAGCTTCTGGTAACCATCCTTCTACTCTCTATCTCCATGAGTTCAATTGTTTTAATTTTTATCTCCCACAAATAAGTAAGAACGTGAGAAATTTGTGTTTCTATGCCTGTTTTATTCCACTTAATGGCCTCCAGTTCATCCATGTTGCTGCAAATGACAGGATCCCATTCCTTTTTAATGGCTGAATAGTACTGTGTTGTGTATATGTACCACTTTTTCTTTATCCATGTTATCTGTTCATCTATCCACTCATGGATACTTAGGTTGCTTCCAAATCTTGGCTACTGTGAATAGTTCTGCAATAAACTTAGGAGTGCAGATATCTCTGATATACTGACTTCCTTTCTTTTGGGTATATACCCAGCAGTGGAATTGCTGGATCATATGGTAGCTCTATTTTTAGTTTTTTGAGGAATCTCCGAACTGGTCTTCATCGTGGTTGTGCTAATTCCCACCAACAGTGTACAAGGATTCCCTTTTCTCTACATTCTCACCAACGTTCGTCATAGCCTGTGTTTTGGATAAAAGCCATTTTGACTGGGGTGAGATGATATCTCACTGTAGCTTTGATTTGCATTCTCTGATGATCAATGGTGTTGAGCACCTTTTCGTATACCTGTTTGCTATTTGTATGTCTTCTTTTGAGAAATGTCTATTCAGATCTTTTGCCCAGTTTTTAATTGAATTGTTAGATGTTTTCCTATAGGGTTGTCTGAGATCCTTATATATTCTGGTTACTAATCCCGTGTCAGATGGCTAGTTTGCAAACACGTTCTCCTATTTTGTGGGTGTCACTTCATTTCGTTGACTGTTCCCCTCACTGTGCAGAAGCTTTTTAACTTGACATGATCCCATTTGTCCATGGGAGTACTCCAATGTGTTCAGAGCCAGTCAAATGTTGTATAGCAGGGCACATGAACCAAAGTAAGTCCCCAACTAAATTTTAATATTTTATTTGCTATAGGGACTCACTCGCAGTGCTACCACATAAATATTTTTAGATGAATATTTCCCTTTTCCTGAAAGTTCTCAATATATCTACCTACCACTTCTGAACATTGGCAACAAAAGCTCATGTAATTTTCCTTTTTCTATGTTATCATAATGAAAACAAACAAGTTTTTGAAACTAAAAATTCTTGCAGGAAGAATCTCTATCAATATTTATTCATTTATTCAACAATTGAGCAATTTTAGTCCAATGGGAAACTGAGACAAATAAATATGACATTATAATACAGAATGATGTTATGATGGAGCAGATAGCAGAGCTGCTTAGAAAGCACCTGACCTACCTTGTGGCCTTGCTCCTTTCTATCCCTCCTCAGGGACTCCTAGCAGAAACTTGAATAATTTTGACTTCTTCAAAATCAATGAGAAGATGTCTTTAAATATCTCATGTAGGCCTACAAACAACTCTGATGTATGTACGAAGGTGGTAGTAAGGGAGAAATGAAATGAACATCAATCATACATAAATCTCATTCTTTCTGACTCTTCATCAACAGTGAATACACATTATAATCTGAATAAATTATACTGCCACATGGTTTAGGGGGATATTTCTGTTTCAATGCAGAGAGTGAGTGGTTTCACCACTGGTCACTTGATCCATAGACGTTGGTGGATGCCTCATAGTATAGATAGATGCATTTCCCATCTATTGACCAAGGAACAAGTTCAGGGAAAGGAACTGGATTTGTAAGAATCATCTATCTTTCTTCTTGCGGCATACATACAATGCTAGATACTGTAAATTAGATGTATGTTAACATATGCTTATTCATAATTATTTATCTAATTGTTGCAAAAATCCCAAATGTAAATCTTACTTCTGCCTGGGCGATAATATTAAAAGGCTCCCATGTTCTTTGTGCAGTTTCTCAAATTGGCATTAGTGGTTCATTAATATTTAAGAGATCTGCAGTATCATATTAGCTAATCATACCAAAGACTATCTTTGGAATCTGTCAAGCATAGACCTGGCTTCTATTTTTATAGCTTGATGTGCACCATAGGCTGATCCAACTATTTTTAAAACTATGTATCAATCCCACTTTGCCTAGAAGAAAATTGTCTGCATTAAAATGCATACTTTAACCAAGGTAAATATCACCTAAGATTAATATAATTTGAATTGCTATTTCTGAGAAATAAAAATGGCAAATACATATCCTCCTTGGTTCTTTGCACAAGGGGGCCGATTTTTGTAAAGCTAAAGGAGTAAGTCCTCTGGAAGGATTTGTATAATGTAAGACAGGACAAAGGATATCCACCGTCCCTCAGGCAACCCATATGGCTCTTCTGCTCTTGTTCTCCACTAGGTGCAGGTACTCCTAAACATGCACCAGAATATTCATCTGGATATGAAGTTATATGCAATGATCCCCCATTTGGTCATGTCCAGGAGACCTTCAGAACTAAATAGGAATATGTCAACATCAGGTGCAGAGAATATCTTTGTAGTGTTGACTGCATTCTCTGGTGACTGTAGAAACAGAAAAAATACTAAGGATTTCTCAGTTAGATTTAGTATTTACTGTATATAATCTTTGCCAGCCATTTCCAATAGTAAATAAACCATTATCAAGTGCTTACTGTATAAAAGGCACTCTCTCTGCTGGACCCTGTGGGAAAATCAAAAAGGCTAAAAGAGAACCTGCCCACAAGCCCTTACAACCTAGTTGTAAGGAGACTGTAAATATGAGCTGATGGCCAACTAGTAAAATGAGGCATATATATGTACTAGATACTGGGGCAGGTTATGTAAGGAAGCCCTTATGAAAGCTGTTTATTTAATACTAGGCAAAAAGTCCAAATTTTGGTGTATCGTACACTGGTTAATTCTCCCTGACCAGTAGTTTCCTCACTTTCCACAGAGCAATCTCCCATCTTTAACAGATGAAGCTTAACACAAGAGCAACACCAAAAACCGTGAACAAGAAGGTAAGCTTATAGTGTTTCTTTTAAAACCTTTCCTCATTGTGTGTCTCTATCTCTTATAGTTTATGTTTAACACTAACCACCAACATTTTAAGGGTTTTTAACAGCAAAAGCATTTATGAGTTTAGAAACATTTGTCTCATTTATTCCCTGATATTTGGAGAAGGCCTGATTAGATGGTGTCTTAGCTCTGGTCTTCTAGAAAACAAAGCTTAAGGCAAAGATTAAATTGCTAACAACTTATTTGGGAAGTGCAAGCCCAGGGCAGTGAGGATAAAGGAAAGGGAAGCAAAGGAAAATGTAATGCAAAGTGTTACTGTGTTAGCTATTGCTTCACAACTAGCCATGGAGAAACGCAGAAGTTGCTCAGCAGGTGTGTTCACTCAGCAGCAGAACTTCTCCAGAATGTTGTAAGGAGGAAGGGCACCTTACAGTAGTCCACATGACAGACAAAAGAAGGGGAACTAATAGCCAACTGCCATCTCCCTCTTCCCTTTGAGCAAGGTTTACCCCATTGGAGACTAACTTCCTGCATTTGAGGTTGCATGAATCAGCCCCATCTGTGAGTGCTCAGATTCTATTCAGCTCCCTGGTGACTGCTAGATCTCATTCACTACAGTGTGGTGCTTCATCCAAGTTCAAAAGTGGAGGGCCAAGCAGTGCAGGAGAGAGACGGAGAAAACATTATTATTGCAGCATTATTGAAGACACTGGAGAAGGTGTACCAGATCTGTACCAGATGGAGATGGCTTACATAACGTAATCTCAATTTCTCTTTACAGCTCTCAAAATATTTAACAGAATCGTTTTTTAAACAGTAAGCATACAATAGCTACTGGTTCAACAAGCAGCATGAGACACTCTAAGTCTATGGGTGGCAACCCCCAAACTTGCAGATATAATGTCTGTAATAGGCAGAAGAATGGCCCCAAAGATATCCATGTCCTAATCCCCAGAATATGTAAATAGGTTACTTGGCAAAAGGGACTTTGCAGGTGTGATTAAAGTTGAGATAGGAAGATTAGCCTGGAATTATCCAGGTGGGGAATTCTAATAACAAAGGTCCTTAAAAATATAGAAGGGAAGCACAAGGGAGGTCGGAGTAACACCACGTGAGAAGGGCTTCACATGCCACACTGCTTTGAAGATGGAGGGAAGAAAGGACACCAGCCAAGGAATGGAGGCAGACTCCAGAAGCTGGAAAGGGCAAGAAAACAGATCCTATCCCGGGACTATGGAAAGGACACAACCCTGCTTACACCTTTATTTTAGTCCACTGAGACCCGCCATGGCCTTCTGACCTACAGAACCGTAAGGTAATACATTTTTGTTGCTTAAGTCACTACGTTTGTGGTAATTTGTTATGTCAGCAATAAAAACTAATACTGTAGTCTCCCCTTATCTGTGGTTTCACTTTGTGCAACTTCAGTTACCTGCAGTCAACCACTATTTGAAAATACTAAGTGGAAAATTCCAGAAATAATGCATAAGTTGAAATTGTGTGCCGTTCTGAGTAGTGTGACGAAATCTCACTCTATCCTGCTCCATTCCACCAGGAGGTGGATCATCCCTTGGTCCAGTGCATCCACGTGGTACATTCTCCTTGCCTGTTATCACATAGTATCTGACTCAGTTATCAGATCAACTGCCAAGGTATCAAGTGTTTGTGTTCAAGGAACCATGATTTTACTTAATGATGGCCCCAGAGATCCAGAGGAGTGTGCCGGCAATTCAGATATGCTACATGCAAGCCATAAAGTGCTTCCTTTAAGTGAAAAGGTGAAAGTTCTTGACTTAAGAAAATAAAATGTCTTCTAAGGTTGCTAAGATCTATGGTAAGGACAAACCCTCTATCTGTGAAATTGTGAAGACGGAATATGACTTTTATGCTAGTTTTGCAGCTCAACTGAAACAGAAAAGCTGCGACCACAGTGTATGCTCAGTGCTTAGTTAAGATGGAAAAGGCACTAAATCTATAGGTGGGAGGTACAAACAGAAACATGTTTCAGTTGACTATAATCAAGTTTGGTTCTATTCTTGGTTTCAGGCATCCACTGGGAACCTTGAAACATGTCCCCCAAGGATAAGGGGACTGCTGCACAATGTCTAGGAAATAAGCCATTTCTGTGAGGCTCTTCTGTCCTTCTGTCACAAACCTTAGTTCATTCTCACCATACAATCACTTTTTTTTTTTAAGAAATAGAAGACTTAAATTGTGTGTGTTTTATATGATGTTGGTTTTATAACATCCTTAATTAGTTAGAAAAATAACATGTTATAATGTTTAATGATGCAAATTTAAAAACATACCCACTAAAAGAGATGAATTTTTTTAATGATAAAGGAGCCCTTTACATGAATGGAAAGAAAAAGGAAACATGCAAATAGTATCCTTGGTTGTTAAATATCAAGGAAAGGAAGGGAGGAAAAAGCAAGCAGGAAATTTGGTACCAGATTTGGCCCAGTGTGAGGAAAAATCTTCTAAAAATTAAGTTGCATGAGATATCTCCCTATCTCAGAAACAAACTTGAGAGATGACTGTTTAAACACAGTTGGTATAAATATTTGATAGATATTATGAATGAAATAAAAGCTTCTGATGTGTTACCTTGATGGTTCCCCTAGCCTTAAAATCCTGTGATTAATCTAGGAAATAATTATATTGACTTTATTTTATTAATGGCATAAAAAGTAGAAATACCAAAAAAATAGAAACTAGATACCAGGAGTGTATCTACAGGCAAATGCAAAAAAGAAAAGTCAAGCTGAGTTAAGAGGAGAAAAGGAAACTCTGAAATGCAATGTCTATTATATTAACCATTGCTAGAAGTACATATTAAGATTGACTTATGTGAGGTATCTCTCTAAAAGAAAAAATGTGCCATATCCCAGGTATTACAGAGACATAGTTTAAAATAAGGAAATGGTGGCAGGAAGTATTTAAGATATCAAAGAGCTATGTATATAAGAGATGCGTAAACCTGACAAAGAGGAGATAGATGACATTAGTACTGGTGAATGACCTAATATTTTATAAAAGAAATGATGATATTAAGATCTCTGGCTAGCAAAAGGAAATCATTTTGGCAGAATTTGCAATATGGACAAAAATGGTGGAAAGGTAATTCTTAGAACATGATAACATGGTAAGAAGTACATTTTAGGATAGATTTTCTGAATGTCATAAAAGATGGAAATGACACCACCATTGCTTACAAGGGATTTGAAATGACCAGAAATTGTTTAGAGACTGCACTATAGAAAAAAAAAAATAAGAAAAATCTGTTTCCTAAATGTGCTGAAATGTGTTTACAGCCTTACATAAATTATTGAACAGTCAGCATCCTGAAAGCACATTTACACTTTCGTCCTTGGAAATGAATCAAATGTGTAATGAGGAAGACCAGAGCAGAGATGTTGTAAAATGATTCCAGGCTGTCTACATTTACAGTATAATGGGCTTGGTGGGATTAAGATATGGCTTAAAGGTTCACATCACTAACCTCTTTATGTCTCATCTTTCTCTCTGTGCAAAAAAAGGTTCTGACTAAGTGAGCCCTATGTTTCGTACAGCTCCAGAGATTAAGGCTATGCTTTTCAGTATGGCCATGTAATATTTTTTTGACCCCAATCTAATTTTTATTTAACCCAGGCCTCTGTGTAATAAGTTATCATGCTCTCATCTTCACGTTTCCATTTATAATGATTTGAAACTTTCCTGTCTTCAACAGTAGGAAACTTTTCTGCTTTTCAACAATCCAAATCTACTTATTCCTTGGCCTATACCTGCAAATCTCATGTTTCATGATTGTAGTTAGGGTCCTACCTAGTAACTACACTCTAAACTAGCCTGAAGTTTTTTTTACATCTCAGTTACTCACTCTATCACTCACAACTCTTTAATTTGCTTCTAGATCACATAGAAGCTTTTGAATATGTATTAGTTCTCTATTGCTGCAAAACAGGGCAAGAGATGGAATGGAAATGGGGTGAGGGTGAGTTCACTGGAAGTCTTTACGAGAATGACAGTGCACTTCAGATTCCCTGCCCTAATCCTCACCCTTTATCTCTCGTCGCTACCCCAGCACTAAGCACAGTAGGGCATTTTACTCCTAGTCAAGATACAGGGATGATTTCTAAAGAAACTGAATTAACCATCTGGGAAAGCTTAAGGCTTAAGGTGTGGGATTGGAAGTTCAGCTAGCTTCCTACCAGCTAGTGCTTATCAGCAGACACACCCTGCCCTACCTCGTGATCCATGTATGCACAGTGTACCCAGAGCAATGTCCAGCCTATGGTAAAACTCACCTACTGTCACAAAGCAAGTGTGATACGTAAGTGAAGAGGTTCTTCTGGCATCAACATGAGCATCAACATTAAAAAGAAAACCCAAGGTAAACGATCAGAAAATCTGACTCTGGAGGAAATGTTATTCAGGAGAAGAAAGAGCACTTAAAAAAATAAAGCTACCAAACACTGGGATGAGGTCGTAGGAGACTAAGAAAAATAAGCAATGTTAGTGATATCTTTTGAAGAAAAAAAAGAAAGAAAGAAATGTCCATACCAAATAAAAATATGATTGCAAAGAAAATTTATGGAAGGACTACAGGTAAAAATAACAAGTATACCTTATTTAAATAAGCTGATTTTAAATTCAGAAACAAGCATAGAATCATAAATCTATACATGTTAAAAAACATCTCTGGCAGAAGGAATATCAGTTTCTATTAAGCTTTGAAGAATTTCTTCTCTTTCTCACTGCTACACAGGGAGGGAAAATTATATTCTAAGGTAGAAACAGATGTGACCTAGAAAGAGATGCTTGGGCCCTCTTCCTAAGTCAATCACAGTGTGATCCAGAAAGCACTGAGTTCAGAGCAAGCAAACCTTGTGAAATGAGAGGTGTTTTCCCTCATTCCCCTCACCGGCTGTGCGATGGTGGTATGGCTCGCTTCTTTGGTGCTCTACTGCTCAAACCCCTAGGGGAAGCATGCAGATGGGCAGGTCATGGGGGGTGGTTTTGGGCTCCGACCCCATGGCAGCATCTAGGGTTGAGTGTTTCCAGGTCCCAAAGCCCCAGTGGGTGTGTGTTACAGTGTGCTCTTTCAGCTTTGCTGTCTGTAAGTGGCTTGTGTTAAACAGCTCAATTAGACCCTTTGCCTTATCTCAAGGACAGCAGGCTTTCTGTATCCCGGGGTTCTTGCCCTAGTGTACTGGAAAAATCGGATCATGAAACAGGAGTGCTTGTCCTCACTTAGGTCCGTGGGCACAGGCCCAAGGGTGGAGCCTTTGCCAGGGACCCAGCCCTTCTCTACCCAGCACTTCCCTGCCCCTCTCCCGTATCACTTGGGCTCTAGTTCTGTCCCAGCCGGTAATTACTGAAACAAATCATTTCACATTTATGGGCCACTTCATCTGTAAAATGAGGCCATTTAATTACATGATCTTTGAGGCCCGTTTCAGCTATGAATTGGTGATTTTTTTTTTCATAGAGAGACTTCAGAAATGTACCAAAAGCAAAATCTGAACTAAGATGACCCATTTTTTGCTCTATTTTTATTCAAGAGAAAACAGCAGCATACGGACCACAGCCATTCAAGAAAGCCTCACCATCTACCTAAAGAATAGTTTTACATCCCTGCTTTGAAATAGACATTTTGAAATATACTTAAACCTACAGAGAGAGAATAGAAATATACCAAAGGGTGTGTCAATACAAAGTGATATTTTTTAAATTATGGGGAAATGGCAAAAAAATAATATCATGGCTTGATGTGTGTAGCTGATCAGAGTCCTGAGTGATGAGTAGGATTTACTTCCTGAGTCTGGATTTGTTAGAGCATCAGCCATAAAAACAAAATTAGATAAGCTATAAATCCGGACTCACATCTAGCTTCATGCATCTGCCTCCCCTGACCAAAAGGAGGAATATGCAACAGAAGTGACCACGGGCCCTTTCCACTCAGCCCTGCACAGGGGGAGATGAATTCTCTACTTGCTCCTCTGTGAGTTTCCTTCATGATTTACTTCCCTGCTCTTACTCCTTTCCACACACAGAGATCTTCTCTACAGGTACTATAAATCTGGCCTTCATTTGTGTAACACTTGCTAGTACACAAAACTCCCACTTGCTAGTACACAAAACTCCAAACTCCCTCACGTAAGGCCTTTCCATTGATAGTCTCAACAACTATGTGAGATTAACAGAACAGGATGGAAGAACTCGTGCTCAGAAAAGTTTTGTGGCTTCTGTTTCACAATCTGCTAAATCAAGGCAAGGCCAGCATTCCTTATAACATCAAAATAAAAACGAAAACACAAGGCACCAAGTGACCAGAGCTCACTTAAGTGTTAGTTTTTGTTTCCCCTATAATTAAAATGTTAACCATGACCCATACACACTGGCACACATTGTCTGAAGGTTGGAGTCCTTGACCTTCCCAAAGACCTTGGGCTCCAGCACTGGGACAAGACAGAAACACTTGGCTTATAGCCTCTGCAAGCACAACCCAGTGACTGTCTCTCATGCACCTTGATCAGAAGAGAGATTGTCTTTTGGAAAATTAATGAGTAAACTTCTCCCTTATCTATTTTTCTATCTATCCATTAATATCAAATTTTAGCAAAATTCTCCACCTACAAGAAACTTTGTACAAAGACTCTCAAGGCACTGTATAATTCTCTCTCTTTGTTGAAGATATATAAACTACATAGGGGCCCAGTTTTATTCTTCATAAAGAAGTAATAGTTGCGCCAATTAGCTCCATTCACTTCTGACAAAAGTAAAACGTTTAAAATATGTACCCTTACACATCTCTATCTTCTACGCCTGTATCATTACACATCTGTACCATTCTACACCTGTATCACTACATATCGGTATAATTCCACACCTGTATCACTACACATCTGTATCATCCCACGCCTGTATCGCTACACATCTGTATCATCCCACACTTGTATTACTACATATCTGTATCATTCCATATCTGTATCACTACACATCTGTGACATCCCACACCTGTATTACTACACATCTGTATCATTCCACACCTGTATCACTACACATCTGTACATTCCACATATGTATCACTATACACCTATATCACTACACATCTGTACCATTCCATATATGTATCACTATGCATCTATATCTTTTCATACCTATATCACTACACATCTGTACATTCCACACCTGTATCATTACCCACCTGTATTACTACAGATATGTATCATTGCTCACTTGTATTACAACACCTCTGTATCATGGGTCTGGGGCCCAATTTAGTGGATTTGGGTGGAGACTTCCCAGAATACCAGGGTAGATTTCCACCAAGTAGCACAATCACTCCTGTATTGTGTGTGTGTGTGTGTGTGTGTGCGCCTGCATCTGTATCTATCTATCTATCCTCTCTCTCTCTCTCTCTCTCTCTCTCTCTCTCTCTCTCTCTATATATATATATATATATATATATGGTTTTGAGTCTCTCTCCTCTTCTAGTCAATAAGCTCTTTCAGGAAAGAGACACTTACTCATTATTTTCCCCTATTCCCACTATGGATTAGGCAATCATTGAATATTTAATGATCAGATGAATAAAAATACATGAGTCTTAGAATTAGACAAGACTGTGTGGCATCCCTTTGCCACTATGTCTCAGCTGGGTGACCTTGAGCTAATTTTGTTTTTTTAAATAATCTGTAGCTCAGACTTGTAGATAATCTGAATCTCAAATTTATAGAGTCCCTTTTCTATAAAGTGAAGATAGTGCTACAGAAGTTTCAGAGTTGCTGAGAGGATTAAGGGAAGAGTTATGAAAATGCCTGGCACAGTCCAGGTGTATTGGAGGCACTCAGTAATGCTACTTTCCCTTCTCCCATAACATTGAGATTGAAGTAATCATCAAATACGTATTGAATATCAAAAATGCACAAAAATTAGTTTTCATCCAAATTTAGTAAAAATAAACAGGATATATTCTCACTAGCAAGGGCTACTCTAGAGGGGGACATAATATCGTATTTGATACTTTCAAGAACTGTGCTAGTTATTGCCTGAAGAAATAACAGCTTTACATGCAGCAAGGATGAGCTTTCTAGCAGTTAAAACTGCTCTAAAGAATCACTATTTGTTGCCACTAGTTAACCCAGCCAATCGAGGCACACCCCGAAGGAGCCTTTTAATGGAGAGAGTAAAGATTCCCAAGCTGCATTTCTAAATGCTTGTAAAAATGAACATCCCAAAGGGATGAATTTTTAAATACTTAAGGGTATATGAACAGGGCATAGTATAAAATGAAGTTGAGATTTGGCAACCATCCAGCACAAGTATCTCTCTGCTGCTGAGGCAAACCCTGAAAAAGAACAGGCAGCAGAGCCACAAGTCCTTCCTTGAAGGAGGATATGGCTGGTGCCTCTCCATGTCCACTACTCCCATCCTGTCCCTGCAAAGCTCCCTGTTACAAACACCAGAAACTCACTCTGGTACTAAGACAGTAAGTGGGAATTTTGGAAAATCTATAGGAAGCCCAGAGAACCAGCATCAAATAGGAAAAAGTTGGGAAAGGCATAGCCAAAACCCTGCCACCAAAACCATCTCCTTAGATAGCCAGCACTGGACAGTGGACACCAACACAAGTCCACTCTAGACTATGCCTCAACCCCTCCAAACATCACGGCCAGCTGCCTCTTTAGGCCTCTCCCTAAAGAACTGTTTGTGACCTTAGGAAGCAATTAGAGGTGGTTTTCAGCAAAATCTATTTGCTGCCTGGAGTTCTAGGCAGCTCCCAGCTTGCTTCCACAAGATGAAAGGAAGACATATTTTTCCATTTGCTAGGGTAAAGAGGCCGTATCTCCCACCTATCTCGGGAATCTCACAGAATCCAAAGGATATTTGGCTGCTATGTTGCCAAATGCAAATGTCCATTACAGCTCCCCATTCCCTGTTATTTTCCTTGTTTTACACTTGAGGAAACTTGCCAAGAGGGCACAGGAAGTGGTAGAGTTCATGTAACTCCTCAAATATACGCTTTTTCTGCACTCACTGACTAATCAAGTCTGATTTTTAAAAATTAATTCAGTTTATCAGCTTCCTGACAAATCACTTTCATTGTTCTATGAAGACATTGTCTAGGATTTACTATTGTTATAGTTCTTCCGGCCACTTAACTGCTTTTCTTTTCCCCTATAAAGGCATTTTCAGATACTATAAAATCTGAGAGTCTGCATCCCCTTTTCCATTCAAGAATAAATCACAGGGACAATACTCTAAAGTTGCATGAAAATACACGAGCTGAGCTTTAGCCAAAGAGCACGACTCACTCAGAAGCAACTGTGCTTATGCGTCAGGATGCTTTATTATACAGCTAAGTGAAGCCAAGTATCTCGCCCTCTCAAGTACAAAGATCATTTAAATAGATGGCTATATGTGTGACGCTAATCGCCAAAATCTGGGATCAATTATGGAAGTTAGTCAGTCCTAAAATTTTATTTACTATCTGATACAGATGTTTACCTTCACTTTCGGATTTCACAGTCAGCTGGGAAATTTATTTAGCTCTCCCAAGATAGCCATTCGTAGGTGTAATTTCTCATGCCAAGAGTTTGCAGCCATTTGCTATCTGCTGTAGTTCTTGTCACTGTGAGGGGGAACTAAAGTTCCAAAAGAAATCTGCCACGAAAAAGTAACATAGGGTGGCTCAAACAAATCCATTTCAACCTTATTTTCCTTTTCTTCTTTGACTACAGGTGGTAAAAAAAAAAATCCATCTTCTCAGACTACCTTGCTGATGAAAAAAATACATACAGCTCTGTGACACAGTTCAAGCCAATGAGGTATGAACAGAAGAGTTCTGTGACTGTCTGGAAAGTCTCTGATTTCCTGATGCATATACAATTCTTTTCTTCATGCCTGAATTCTACATGCGTTGATAGACACTGCAGCAGCCATCCAGGGACCATGAGGGGTAGACCAAGAGAATTCCAGAGAGGTTGACTTTGTTATAACTTGAACCTCTGAACCACTTGCCTACTCTGAACTATGCTGAATGAAGCAAAAAATAAGTAAATAAATCCATATGTGCTTAAGGCTATATTAGTCTGGCTTCTGATATTCACAACCAAAAGCAATCCTTCCCTTAGAAGTCTGATAAATAAGAAGTTATTACTCTTCCCTGGAGGCCACACAATCACCCTGGAGAGGGTGGAACTGACAGTGAAATCAAATGTTTTCCTGTGATCACAGAAACAATATGGTGATCTCGGCCTAGAGCAATAATATGGATATAAAAGGTGTTGATCCCCAAAGCAAAATGTCCTCTTAACCTTGCATGCCAGTCTGAAATATTACTGCTAGCTAACATCCTAATCTCTCAGCCAGCACTGGATCTGCCAAAAAAATAAAAAATAAACATCCTAATCTCAATCAGTTAAGTTTATTTTGGAAACTAGTCTAAAGCCATCCATATCTGCTAATTGAGCAAAATAATGTATTACAAAACCATTGTTCCTCATTTAAACTTGCTTTTAATTCTGAAAAAGGTCTTTGGCATATAAAATTAAACATTCTATATTGCTTTCTTTGATCCCTTTCCTGAACAAAACACTTCAATCGTTTCTTGGAATTTATAGAATGTAATCTAACTCACTGCCATGGCCTAAAAGCCTCATGTGAACTAACCACCCCCCAGCCTTGTAAAATGCCTTCTCTCACTAATGCTACATCTCTGACATGTCTCGTCTCTGTTCCCAAGTCTGCATGTCTGACCCTCTCCAAGATTTTGCCTCAGCGTTCTCTTCCCACACTCTTATAATGACAAGCTCTTTCCAGCTGATCTTAGTATGAGCATCTCATCTTCAAAGCAGCCTTCCCTGACCGCATGACTACAGCAGCCTCAACACACTATTACATTCATAGCAGCTTCCAAATTCATAGCACCTTCCAAAATTTTAGTCATTTCCTAACTAAACAAATAAGTGGATTTACTTATTTGGTTACTAATTGTCTCTTCCCATCCTATTAATATAAGTTCATGAGGACAGGAACTTTGCCTAAATCAAAAAAATGTAACCTATAGATTAGAAAACAAATTGCTTAAATAGATTATTTTGTTTCTTTGCCAAGGGTTTTTCAACACACTAAGAACATCTCAAACTGTCTGTTTTCTAGATCATGCATACAATCAGCAAGAATAATAATAGCTAATGACAATGTAGCTCTCACTCTGTGTCAGGTAATATGAATGCTTTATATGTACTAACTTACTTCATCTTCACAACAATTCTGTGAGGTAGGTACTGTCATTAGAACCCCATTTTACAGATGAGGAAATGAGAGGGTTGCCTAGGGTTGCCCAGCTGGTAAGTAGCAGAGTTGGAGTTGACAGCCAGCCACTTGGCTGCAGGGTTCTTCCTCGCAAGCATGATTCTGCTGCTGATTCACAGCCTCCCAATAATGACTCCTTTGCATTGCTACAGTGCTTACCTCATTTTGAAATTCTTTTATGTGTGTTATACTAGATGATATACGGTTATGAATTTGCCAGGGATGGTATTTATAGTCCTGTTCTATTGAGGAGAAAACTAATATGCAGCCATAGTAAGTGATTTACTCAAAATCATAATAGCAGGTGGTAGAAGTGAAATGTGACCTGGGAGTTCTGATTCCTGGTCCAGAATTTTTCCCTTGGCACCAGGTGGCCCATGGGCCTAACACAAATCCACACAATGTGTTATTCCCCTCATAGGAGTCCCTTTAAAGAATCCATTTCTAGTGGATGTTTCATTTCTTTCACATTGTGGTAATCAACAGTGTATATTATATATCGCATCTAGACCCTAAAAAAACTTTTAGAAGTAATCATGTCCCTACATGTTTGACTGATGATGTCACCCTGGACATAACCACTTTTGTAATGAATATGAAAGCAATTGGAAGCTGTGAGACACTTTATAAGCATGAATATACTGGAAGTCACTGATTTTACAGCAGTAATTATTCTCACGTGTGATTGTCCTCTATCACCATTTACAAATTCCCAAAGACAAAAACTACATAATACTTGTTTTTTGGTACTTATTTAGAACAGCAGAGAAGGCAATTTCCATTTGAGCAGGAGTTTGTTTCTTCTTTTACGAATCAGAATGAACAGTCCCAAAGGTTTTGAATGAGTTTAAGTTATCTCACTCTAGCTAATTCTGTCAAACAACAAATGGTTATCAGGCATCTGCTGCAGCCCAGCCCCATGCTAGGCACCAAGGAACACAAAGGAGTGGGAAACACCAGGCTTGCTCCCAGGAAGCTAACTGTCAAGTTATGGATACAGAGTTAATGCATTGCAAACAATTAGAGAGCAAAATATAGCAACATGTAATTTATGCTGAATTCTGTGGTACAAACAATACAAGAACTTAGGAAAGGAAAAAGAAAAACAGGAGGAGACTTCATCAATATACAGGCTACTTTCTACACATGGACCTACAAGGTTTGTATAAATTGCTATCTTCATGCTTTAAATATACACAGCATTGAGTCACTGACTCAAGTGGGGTGGACAGTAATAATAACGTATGACTAAGAGATGGATATTATTTGAATAGAATATGTGGGAAGGAGGACACAGGAAGTGTCCCATCCTTTGACTAGAGGTTAGAGAGCAGCATTCTGAGAGATTTAGTATCATGTGAGCCATCCATGTGTATAGAACTCTCACAAAGTCCCAAACTTAAAAGCTAAATAGCTCCCAAGTATCTTCTCATTTGTTTTATTGTTTTCTGACTCTTAGAGTCAAACAGATATTTGAGCCCAAGTATTTTTAAAATATAAAGTAGTGTGTATATTTAGGACTAGATTCTATAGAATTGGAGCCTGACTGACTAAGGGAAATGAGAAGAAAAAAGGAGTTTAAGATGACTCCCAAGTTTATACAACTAAGGAGATAGTGGAGCCATTTCCTGAAATGAATAATATAATTAGAAACGTTGGAGGAAATGACCAGTTCTATTTCAGACATGTTTAGTTCGAAATTCCATAGGGCATTCAGTGGAGATATATAAGAAGTAGGAAGAAACAATCCTCTCAAGTTCAAGAATAAGGATCTTGAAGACATCAGCATATGGGTGGCAGTTGAAGTCATAAACATGACTCATCCACAGAAAGTATATAAGGTTGAGATTTTAAACAGCAAACTATTTAAGGGTAGGCATTTAAAGAGAAAGTTCAGATAAGGTAGCTAGAGAAGGAGCTGGCAATCAAAATGCTGAGGAATGAAAGGCAAAAAAAAAAAAGGTTTAGAATGGAGGAGAGATCTATGGGATTAGGCACACAAGAGATCAAATCAGGCAAGGACTTAAAACTGTCTACTATAAAAATAAAGATGAAAGATTATTAGTAACCTTGGCAAGAGCAGTTTGGGTAGAGAAAAAGAAACAAATAGACTGCAGAGTCAATGGAGTGACCAGAAATTTAGACCCACTCTTCTGATGAACACAACTAGAAAAGCTGAACAAAGTATACTAAAACTCTTCTTGATGGCATCAAAGCATAAACAAGATAGTGAAGTATCATTGGGTGAGTATGTTGGGGAAGACAGATCTCAGAGAAGTAAGGTCAATATATGGAACCACTTTTCTCCTAGGGGCACTTGCCGCTTCTAGAGATGTGGGACCAAGAAGTTAAGAGCCTGAGTAGAGCTTTTCCAGTCATTGAGAAGATGGGGGACAAGGGTTGAAGTGTGTGTGGGTGGAGCTAGCTTTGAGTTAAGACCCCCCCTACAAAGGCTGCTACCCTCAGAACAAAAGTGAACCAAACATAGATCCTTACAGCAACTGCAACTCTGCTTAAAACCATCACAGTCTTAGGTTGAGGTTGTTCTAGGGAGAAGAATATGTCAGTTTTCTCTAGTGAAAGATAACGTCACCCTAAGTGTCAAATTTTCTCACAGTTTTTGCTAAAATAGTGACTAGCATTCAATCAAAAATAACTAGGCATGTTCACCAAAAGGTGTGTATAAGAATGTTAACCTCCCTGAATGTTAAAGTACCAAATTGAAAACTATAAACAAGATAATGCTAAATAAACTGTGAAGGAGTCACATAATGGAATACAACATAGTAGTGGGAATGAACAAACCACAGCTACTACATGAAGTGGTATGAATGATGCTCACAAAGATAATGTTAAATGAGAAAAAGCAAAACACATAAAAATACATACTTTATTATTTCACTAAAACAAAGCCCCAAAACCAAACAAAAACTCATCTATAGCATGTGGATGACAGAATAATGGTTATCATTGGATAGGCAGAAGGGGAGAGAAGGAAGAGATAGTTTCTAGAAAGGTTTAAAGAGGGCTTTTTGGGATATTGGTAATGATATGTTTCTTGATATAAATGAAGGCTACATAGATTTAACTCATGGAAATTTATCATGCTATACACTTATATGTGCACTTTTCTACTTGAATATTTTACTTCAATAAATTTTTTAATTAAAAAACTTTTTTAAATAACAAGGTACATAAGATAATTAAGCAACATGATATAAACACTTCAAAAAAAGGGAGACATTGTTTATACCACAGAGGCTCCATGTATTTTTGTTATCAAACACAGGCTTTAAACTAACTAAACTTTTAGGTTGAAGGGGATAAAAGGCAAAAGTAAGAAATTTTTGGAGTACTGTAAACTATAAAACAAAGAACAAAATGGGAATTCTAACCTGCAAAATATAAAAACCAAAATAAAGATTTCAATGAATAAATTTAGCAGATTAAATAGTTGAGAAAATAGTGAACTGAAAAAGAAGAAATTATTCAGAATAAACCATGGAAACTCAAAAAAGATGAAAGATACAGAAAAGAGGGAAGAGACATAAAGGATATAGTAAGAAGTTCTAGTATGCATGTAAATAGAATCCTATTAGTAGAGAAGACACAGTAGGTAAAAAGCAGTATCTGAAAAGTTGATGACTAAGAGAATGTTCTAAAAGTGATTAAAAACATGAAGCCAGAGACTCAAGAAGTACTACAAACTCTGAGCAGGACAAGCAAAAAAGAATTTTCACTACATCATAATAAAACTGCAAGACAAAGAGAAAAAATACTAACGAGTGGCTGAGGGAAAGGACTGATTATCTTCAAAAAAAAAAAAAGCCACAAACAGACTGAAAGTTTAGTATTTAATATTAGAACTGGAAATGGAAGTCTAAAGGAAATGAAATAATGTATTTAAATGCTAAAAATAAATAATGGCAAACCTGTAATACTATGTACTAGAAAAATATTTGATGTTTTCAGAAAAACAAAAACAAAAAACTTGTCATCAGCAGATCTGCACTAAATAAAATACAAAAAGATGTTTTTTGGGAACTATGAGAATGATTCCAATAAGAGATCAGGGATATAAGAAGCAATTAAAAGCAACAAATGATCTTAACAGGGTTCTTTCGGAATAGGACCCATCTCTTCTTCTTTGCTTATCAGTCATTCCTCTGTCCTCATTGATTGTGTAGGGTAGACAATGACCAAGTTCATCTTTCTCAAACTCATCCAGGAAAGCCTCCATTATACACTAAAATGTACATCCAAGAAAAGTTTTGAGTCTCCATAGTAGTTCGGGGCAGTTCCCATCAAAGACTTCAAAAATAGGATTGATTTCCACAGGGAACAAGTCAATGCCCCAGAAATGTCAGTCCCATATTATTGGACAGGATCTGAGCACCAAAGCTGTCTGCCTCCACATACCATTAATCTCCTTCCAGCCCACTGGGTCACTGGGGCTGAAGATACTGGTGATGCCCAAGAGGCTATCATGCCATAAGCCAAACTTCTCACTAAAAATGTTAGTTTTCTTGAGCATGTTTAGCAAGATCTGTGCCTAAGGCAGCTGGTTTTCTTCATTCTGCAGCCCAGCATCCGGTTCCAACTGTTATGGTTTAAATTTCCCATATTTGTTTTCCTCTGGGTTCATCTTTTCAGTTTCTACCTGAACTTCTCAAAATGTCCTGACATTTTTTTAGCTTATTTTCACTTCCTCCAGTTCCTGAATCAGATTCACTTTCTGAACCCAATTCATTAATTCTGCTTTTCCTACTCACACATCATCTTCTTCTTTTCCAAAAGGTATTTGTAGCTCTGATATTCATCTTTGGTTATACGAAGCTAGTTAGGTATCTAATCACTCTAAAAACCTATCAGAGCACTCCTCACACAGTGGGTCAGTTATATCTCTTTGACTTTGCAGGAAGTAAAAAAAGAAATGACCCCAATAACCTTTAGAGTGGGGCTGAAGATATCAATGGTGTGCACCTCTCCATTATAGTGAAGCTGTTGAGAATTTATCACAAATGATCCCCCATCCCCATCCCAGAGGGGTCACCGTGAGGCTCCACCCCATAAGGCTCTGGAGTTGCAACCTTTCTGGAGTTAGGGTCTTCCTCCAGGGTCTTCCCTGACTTCTCCTAGGCTACCCTGAACAGCAGAACTGGGAGCTCCTCAGATGGTAAAATCAGTATCTTGAAGCCAACATCCAGTTTCAGTAGCTGGCTAGAATGCTGGCAAATGCCATGCTCTGAGGACATGGCAGTACTACCAGAAATCTGCAATCTCATCTTTATTTTAATTGGAAAATAAGTATATTTATTTTTAATTTTTGTCGGTACATAGTAGGCTTATATAATTGTGGGGCACATGAGATGTTTTGATACAGGCATGTATGCAATGCATAATAATCACATCATGGACAATGGAGTACCCATCCCCTAAAGCATTTATCCTTTGTGTTACAAACAATCCAATTATACTCTTTTCATTATTTCAGAAAGTAAAATTAAGTTATTATTGTCTATGGTCACCCTGTTGTGCTATCAGATAGTAGGTCTTATTCATTCTCTCTGGGCTTTTTTGTACACATTAGCCATCCCCACTTTCCCCCAACCCTACCCTCCCACTACCATTCCCAGTCTCGGATAACCATCTTTCTAACTCTCTATTTCCATGAGTTCAATTGGTTTGATTTTTAAATCTCACTTGTGATGTTTGTCTTTCTCTGCCTGGCTCATTTCACTTAACATAATGATCTCTACTTCTATCCATGTTGCTGCAAACAACAAGATCACATTATTTTTATGACTGAGTAGTACCCCATTGTGTATATGTACCAAATATTCTTTATCCATCATCTGTTGATGGATACTTAAGTTGCTTTCCAATCTCACCTTTTATGAACAGTGATGCAACAAACCTGGGAGTGCAGATATCTCTTCAATATATTGATATCCTTTCTTTTGGATATATACTCAGCAGTGGGATTGCTGGATCATATGGTAGGTCTGTTTTTAGCTGCAATCTCATCTTGATCCCCAGCCTCCTCTGGCTCCCCAATTCCTGACCTTTACCCCTCCTTCTAGAACACTGATCTTCTAGAACCACAATCTTACTAATAATATCTTGACACTTTCCCATAAAACCTATCAATGTCCTCCTGGGTCCCTATACTTTTATACTCTCCTTTGCTCATTCTAATCCAGGGGTCTTTCTAAAAGGGAAATTGGATTATCTCACTGACTTCAAAACTTTCCATAGCACTCCTTCTTGAACAAGGGTGATCTTTTTTAAATGGACATTTGTGCTGGCACTCCCAGTATCTGTCTTCCTAGCATCCTCAGGTTAAAGTACAATTTTTGTCATAATTTGTCATACAGACTCCTACCTGCCTTTCTAGTCCCATCTCTTACATTCTTTGGCTTCTCCACTCACAGTTTCCTCCATATCTTCTTAACTGCACTGAATTGACTTTCAGTCATTCAAAGGCTGCATACTGTTTCATCAACCTGGAAGACTACTTCTTAGCCTGGCTAACTCCCACTCATCCTTGACTTATATGTCACTTCCTCCAGGGAGTCTTCCTTGCCCTCCTAATCTAGTGTAGGTGCCAGCAAGTTCCCTTACAGTTACACTGGAACTCTCTTAACCCACCAAATTATATAAGTAAATGAGTAGGAGAAAAAAAAGAGTAAGTGAGAATACAGGCACGAAGTCTAGATTCTCTTTTCTAGAAGGGTAGCTTTAAAAGACGAGGAATCATTAAATATAAATATAAGCAGCATAAGATCATAGCCATAGCAAGAAGTTACCAGGGATAAGAGGTATTATTAGTGGCAATGGATCCCTGAGGAATACAGAGGGTAGCAGCCCCATAGCTTAAATGGCAAGGTTAGTCTTGGATAATTATAATAGCTAACATTTATCAATTACTTACTACACACAGAATGCTATTTTAAGTCCTTTAAAGATGAAGAATCTAAAGCAGATTATTAGCTGAATTTTCTTGCTCGTAAGTTAAAATTCAGGACTTAAGTCTAGGCAGCCTGGCTCCAGAGAAAGTGCTCTTAACCATCCTACTAAACTGGACCTAAAGAAGGACATTTTCTTCTTTGAAGCTGAGGAAGGAGGTTTATATAGTTTATCCAGATAACACAGGGTTAGGGAGAGGAAAGAGGGAGCAGGTCTCTACAACTCCTTCTTTTTTCAGGGAGAAATTAATGTCATTCACTAGCATGGTGGGGGTTGAGGGGTAGGTTAGAGAGGAACTGAGGGGAACAGAAAATGTTGGGATTTCTGCTGTGTTACTTGGAGGCATCTTATTCACAAGTGGGTTTCTTAAACCTGCACTACTCAAAGTATGGTTCATGGTCCAGGGTTGGTGTGCAAGCAATTTGTTACCTTTCACCAACTCATAAAATATTGAAATTGAGATAAATATTTAGATTTTTATAGCAAGTTGATACTGTTGCAATATCCAAGTGCATGAGGCAGAGCCTCCTCTCCCTAAACAGATATAGATGGGCTCAAGTGTTGTAGAACTCATGCATGTGGCAAGAACATTGGAAATTTTTTAAAAAATAACAATAATAGTAATAACTATTCCTTTCTACAAGTAGTGAGAGAAGCACCAATTAAGGAGAGAAGAAAGGAGTAAGGCTTTGGAGGTCTGCAGAGCTGACTCACTCCAAGATGATCTCACATGACTTCTGACATCTGAACTGCACTCTGTGTAAAAAGAAAATGCAACTTCTCTAGAAATGGCTTTGCACTCTCTGGGGAATGGTATAAATGAACATGGACAAGTCACGCAGAAAATCTGCTGAGAGTACTGCCCTGTACTCTTGACCTACATTACTGAAGCAGAGAGTTGTAACAAAAAGAATGAAAAGACCTTGGTTCTAGTTTCAGCTCTGCTCTGACAACCTCTATAATCTTGAGAAAGTCACTTAATCTCTTTAATCCATTTGATCCTCAGTGTGATCATTAAAAAAAAAAAAAAGAATATCTGAGGAACAAGAATAGGGGAGAAGAGTGTTGCCCTAGATAATCCCTAAGACTTCTTTAAGCTTTAGTATCCTATTCTTATTCTTCCGATGATTCTGAGAAATTCTACCTATGAATGCTAAAACACATTTAGTCTGTGGCTTCTCAAGCAAGTATCATAGAAACACAAATGATAAGTAGTTATTATATCAGGTGAGATCTCACATAAAGAGGATATGTGTATGTTCCTTACAAGTACGTTGCAGAAATGGCAAAGTGATTTTCTGGTATTTCTTGAGTTTATGACAGTGCTGCAGGCAAATGTTTTATCTTCTGTAAGAGATAATGTGTTCCTGGTGTACTTTATTTATGAAGAGTCTTGCTCATATTTATTTACATTTTTAAACTTCAGTAAAAATAATCATCAGAAAAAATAAATGCACCTGAATGTCCTAAATTCCATGTCTCACAATTGCTATATTAAGCCCCGTTTGTCTCAGCTTTTTAGAACTAGAATCTAAACAAAATACTCACTTAATAAATAATTGGTATACTCATGTAAATATAAGGCAATTTGGGCTTAATGATTTTGGCTTAAAGTTTTTCTACACCCTACTTCATCTGTTGTTCTGCGATTTGATGGCGTATTTTTTATGTATACTTATATAGAAACTGAAGGGCTCTGCAGAGCGTACATTATCCTCATTCTAAAGAGTTAGATAACAAAGGACCAAAGTTGGGCTACAGCCCAATTGTTCATTTTTATTTTGGTGAGAACATTTCATTATCTTCCTATACGATCTAAAAAAGAATTATTTAACTGCTTTTGAGTAGGTCTTATAGACAATCCTATGTACCTCCTATTTTACTTGATTCAATTGAAAGAATGTGTCCAATTGAATTGTGATAGATAGCAACTCAAGATGGGTTTCTACGGAACAAAATAATAAACCCTAAGTCACGCTTCCCTTTGAAATCCTGCACCTTGGCAGGTGTTATTAAAACTCTTTGGTTTGCATTTAAATAAGATGCTAATTTATTCCTTTGCATGATTTTTATGAGAAAATAATTTTCCAGAGCATTTTCAAATCTGTGGTTTAATATTTGTAGACTTGAAGAAATACTGTTTTGCTGCCAGCATCTGGTCAATGACATATTGTTTATTTCCCGATGCACTATCAAGCACAGTTTTAAATAATAAAGACAGATTACATCTATTCTTCTTTAATAAAAGCAAATTCTATGTCTTAGTAATCATTTTTAAAGAGTCGAAATACAGTCAATAAAAATAAATTAATCATTTTGCCATTTACTTTTCCACAAATTAATGTTAATTATACTTAAATGGAAATGTCTTTGTTGAGAATTTCCTCCCAGAAAACATATTATATCTGATTTTTTTAAATTCTGGCTTTATTTGGATACTCAGAGGGTATAAAAAATCTACTAGACCTTTTAGTACAATTATAATAGTGACACTATATTTAATCTGAGATTTTGGTTTTACCAAGGCTATAAGAAACAAATCCTAGTTTATTTCCAACCATCGAATCTGTAATCCCTCATTGTCAATTGCCCTTAGATCCTATAGGAACTTTTTCCCTGAAGGGGAAAAAGAAGACCTTGAGAGCTTGTAGCCTAGGAAAATGACATACTGAAAAGGAAATATTGAGTAAGGAAATAACTGAAAAGTAAGCCAAAGAGAAAAACTAACACCAACAATCTGAAAGTCTGGTATATTTTATTTATAAAATTTTTGTGTTTCAGTGTTGCATATGGAAATTTGTAAAATAAAATAAAATTTTTGTTTTATCTCAGATCCATGGCCATAAAGTCATTTTGAACATTTTATGACTAAAACCCAAAGTCTATGTCCTTCCGTATTATATTGTAGCAACAGAATTATTTGTGCTG
Source organism: Macaca nemestrina (assembly GCF_043159975.1). Classification (NCBI taxonomy): domain Eukaryota; kingdom Metazoa; phylum Chordata; class Mammalia; order Primates; family Cercopithecidae; genus Macaca; species Macaca nemestrina. Next base: position 114,980,599 of record NC_092129.1, read on the forward strand.
TTTGTGCTACTGATGCTACTGAATTTGCCATTCTATTACAACTTTTCAGAACTGTGTTTACCCACAATGGTCATATTTTAAGGGAAAACATATATTTTATCTGCTAAAGAATTCATAGTATTTGACCATCCCAAGTTCTTATTTGCCCCCCTGAGATAGGGAGGCAGGGATTTTACCAACTTACAGATGTAAAACCCTGAGCACCCAGAGACTAGTTTACTGTTTTAGCAAAGGTCACCCCAGCTGTGGCAGAGCTAGGACCAGAAAACCAAGCTGAGTCGGTTTTTCCACGCATGTGTATTTTCTACACACTCCCAGGTTTTCGCTTCTAATCTTCTTTCAGGTTTCAACACAATTTAGTGGACATTTAATGATGAGAATAACATATGCTATCTTGATAAACAAAAATGCACCACGGCTATGCTCAAATAATCAAGTCATCTCAGTGTTTGTGAATCTTCTTTCTCCTCTGCTTCCTGCAGAACAAGGAGGTATTTAATACCAATTAAAGAAGCATTTAATACCTTTCACTGATGCTGAGCCATCTGTTACCAGTTCTGTTCAACTTACAGTTCTAGAAAAAAAAATCTTCCTAAATACCTGAATTATAAGAGCACCATTTCAAAGTTTGTATTCATTCACTATCATCCCAAAAATATAAAAAGTTTACTATATTACAATATGGAAATTATTTGATTTACCAAATTTAGATTGTTATCTAGGCAAGAAACCTCCCAATTTCAAAAAGGAAATGAGGAAAGAAGTTTGGTAGAGATTGAAAAGATGAGAAAGGAGCAAAGTTAGTATGAGAAATTAATTGAAAGAATGATAAAATGATGTGAAAAAAATACATCCCTTCATCCCAATATGCTTAATATCGATCTTTTTTCATAACTATATATTTAACTTAATAGTTTGAGTCGCTGAAGCTTGCCTGTTCTCATTTGCTCATTTTACTCTAACTTCAATATTCTTTTACATTGTCTCATTCCTGTAAAACATTTGCTCATGCCATCATTTAATATCAATTAAAAATGACTTGGTAGGAAGAGAAAATTTGATTAATCATTGAAGGTTGAAACTTATCTCAAATCCCACCTCTAATGTGAAACCATCCATTTATTCCAGGAGACACTCTGATAGACCCCAAATGCAATGGTATGGTTTAAATGTTTGTCTCCTCCCAAACTCATGTTGAAATGTAATTGCCATTGTAACCATGTTAAGAACTGGGACTTTTAAGAGGCAATTAGGCCGTGAGGGCTCTGCCCCGATGGGAGTGGATTATATGGATGAATGGGATTAATGTCATTATCATGGGAGTGGGTCTGTTACTATGGGAGTAAGTTCCTCATAAAAGGATGAGTTGGGCCCATTTCTCTCTCATCCTTTCTTGTCCTTCTGCCTTCTGCCATGGAACGAAACAGCAAGAAGACCCCTCTGAGATTTCCCAGCCTCCAGAACTGTGAGAAAATAAATTTCTGCTTATTATAAATTACCCAGTCTCACGTGTTCTGTTACAGCAGCACAAACAGACTAAGAGATGTGAAGAGCACATGTAAGACCAGGGGAGAAAGGTCTCAGTGCACCAAAGTCAGGAGGGAAGGAGAGAGTCAGGGAGACGATGAAGAGCTGAATACGCTCTGATTCAACCCCCATTAATAGGCTGCAAAATTCTCAGAAGAGTTACTAAAAGTTACACAATTTTGTAAATCAGAGAAAATGTCTCTGCTGAGAATTTCTTCAAAAAACAACTGAGGCCGGGCGCGGTGGCCCACACCTGTAATCACAGCACTTTGGGAGGCCAAGGAGGGTGAATCATGAGGTCAGGAGTTCAAGACCAGCCTGGTCAAGATGGTGAAACCCTGTCCTTACTAAAAAAAAATACAAAAAATTAGCCAGGCATGGTGGTGGGCGCCTGTAATCCCAGCTACTCGGAAGGCTGAGGCAAAGAATTGCTTGAACCCAGGAGGCGGAGGCTGCAGTGAGCCGAGATCACGCCACCACACTCCAGCCTGGGTGACAGAGCGAGACTCCGTCTCAAAAAAGAAAAACAAAAAACCTGAAAAAATGACTTATCTTTGTACCAGACTAGCGTGGCCAAGCCTGAGGCTGCTTCTGTAGATGCTGTAGGAGTGAAAAGGCTTAACAGAGAATCACAAGAAGCTAAGCCAAAACCCTGAGGAGGCTCTCAGGCAGGCCTCACAAAGTCTGCAGAATTGGGTTTAGGCCAGGTGCAACCAGATTTCTAGAAGATGGAGGTTGGCAGAGGATGTGATCCCTTTACCACCACAGCCAAGCTGCTGTTGCCAACTAATAGTCTCATGCTTCTACCTTCCTTGTCTCATAATCATCTCTTCTCTGAAGCACTTAGCTCAAATGCATTTACTGACACTCCACTAATTCTTGTGCTTTAGACTTGCAAACAATAATGTGAGAGGGTCTTGCCAATAATGGGGTAAGATCCGGAAGGAATAAGGAAAAGAAAAGCAACAACAAAATTTAGAATACTTCTTAGATGTTAGCTCTGCTTGTCTCTATGTACACATGGGCCTGATAAATTATTATTTACTTAACATTATTTTCAGTTAATAATTGTAAGTACTTAAAGTATTTATATGGAGTTTCAGGAAAAAAAAATATGTAATAGTAGGTTACATGTATATACATATGTGTATATACATGTACATATATATAATAGAAAAACATATATGCCAAGAAAATGACCTCTGAATTATCATTTATAATTAAAGAAAGAATGAAATACAGTAGAAAGAAATCCCAGAGTAGCCAAGCTTCAGCATGAGCCTCACCTCTATACCATTCTAATTGTTCCCACCCACTGATTTTCACTGAGGACAATGGCCCTTGGTCACTTCATTCATAGGTAGGGGCTGTTCTAAGCCACATGACCTGGTACCTTGGTCAAGATGTTTGGACCACAAAGATAATAGGTAACAAATCTAAAGTCTTCCCATAACCTAGAAAGGAAACTGGTGTGAAAGGTCATCCCAAACGAACAAAAAAATAACATGTCAACAGTTACAATAATTTGAATTGAATTACAGGGTAAACCTGAGCAGTTGGTAGGGGCAAGTGGAAGCGAAAGCACAGAAGAACAGAAGGCAATGTGCAGACTCCTGCTGTAAAGAAAATATATCTGAAGAAAAGAAAAGGTCAGGTGGCTGTGCAAAGAATGAAGAGAAATCTGAAGGATCAAAGCTAAATGAAAATGTGTCCAATGGGTCTTCTTTCTCAACTTTCTTCACTTCTTTCCTACATAGCATGAAGTCATATTTTGGATGGTAAAATTGCTTCTGCTTTTCAAGCTACACATATTAAATAGAGTAGTTAGATATACCATGGGCTAATGATGAGAACTCAAAAATTCTCTTTAGAAAGTGGACAATTTGTTTATTTCCATTGCTACTGTTAATCATACAAGGAAACAACACAATTTTCTTTGAATATTTCTTAATGATTAAAAATTTAAAATAAGATGCATTGTATATACTCACTTTTCTATGACTGTGCCCTTATCCTGCACAGTAAAAAGATTGTTTGCCCAAAATTGAATCATTGTGCCCACATCAAAATTATAATTTTTTGAGGGTCTCATTAAACTATTCCTACAATATTGTTGGGTGTTCAAAATCAAGTATAAATGTATGTTTTTAAAATACATACATGGCTACTGGCTCCTCTGCCCCACTGCTGATTCTTGCACAGTGAACTGTATTTATTGAGCACTCATATGTGTAAGGTACTCTGCTGTGCGCTGTGGAGTTTTTTCCCATCTTTTAGAATATTCAGAATTACCCAGAACATTTGTTTAAAAAAAAACTGAGGTCCAATCTAAATTCCTGAATCAGAATTTCCAGGTAACAAGGGCTCCACATTATTCTTATCCCCAAGGAAGTTGGAGATAACTGTAGTAGAAGACAGAAATATGAGCAAAGCTCAGTCCCTATAGTCCAGTAATTCAAGAGTGGAGAGACACTCTTAACAATGGACAAATCATTTAAACAGAAAATCAGCAAAGAAACATCATACCTAAACTGCACACTAGACCAAACAGACCTAACAGACATTTACCGAATATTCCATTTAACAGCTGCAGAACACACATTCTTCTCAACTGCGCATGGAACACTCTCCAGGATAGAGCATATGTGGGACAACAAAACAAATCTTAACAAATTTAAGAAGATAGAGATTATATCAAGTATCTTTTCTGAACTCAATGGTGTAAAGCTAGAAATCAATAACAAAAAGAACTTTAGAAATTTTAAAAATACATGGAAATTTGAATAACCAATGGGTCAATGAAAAAATTACAAGGAAAATTTAAAAATTTCTGGAGAGAAACAAGAATGGAAACACAACATACCAAGACCTATGGAATTCAACAGAAGCAGTTCTAGGAGTTCATAGTAACAAATGGCTACCTCAGAAATAGAAAGATTTCTAATAACCTAACATTGCTCCTCAACAGACTAAAAAAAATAAGGACAAACTAAACCCAAAATTGGTAGAAGGAAAGATATAATAAAAATCAGAGCAGAAATAAATGAAATAAAGACTACAGAAACAATGCAAAAGACCAATGAAATGAAAAGTTGGTTTTTTGAAAAGATACACAAAACAAACAAATCTTATTAAACTAAGACAAGAGAGAGAATACTCAAAACCAGAGATGAGAAAAGAGACATAACAACCGATACGAGAGAAATACAAAGGCTCATATGAGACAATTATGAATAATTATGTCAAAATTTGATAGTCCAGAAAAAAATAAATTCCTGGACACATACAATCTACTAAGATTGACTTATGAAGAAAAAGAAAGTCTGAACAGGCCAATAACAAGTGAGGAAATATCAGTAATGAAATTTATCTCTAAAAAAAAAAATACAAGAAAAACAAAAACAAAAAACAAAAAACACTACCTCAGAACCTGATGGCTTTACTGCTGAATTCTACCAAACATTTAAAGAAAAACAAATTCCAATACTTCTCAAAGTATTCACAAAAAATTGAAGGAAAGTTAATATTCATTCTATGAGGCCAGTATTTCCTAATACCAAAACCACAGAAGGACACAACAAAAAAGAGAACTACAGGCCAATATCTTTGATGAACATAGATGCAAATTCCTCAACAAAATACTAGCAAACCAAATTCAACCGTACATTTAAAAGATCATTAATTATGATCAAGTGAGAGTCATCACAGGGATGCAGGGATGGTTTAGCACACACAAATCAATAAATGTGATTTGTCATATTAACAGAAAGAAGAACAAAAACATATGATAATTTCAACAGACATAGGAAATGCATTTGACAAAATTTCACATCCATGCAAAATAAACAACCTTTAACAAATTTGATATACAAGGTACATACCTCAATGATATTGTTTGGATCTGTGTCCCCATCCAAATCTCATGTTGAATTGCAATAGCCAGTGTTGGAGTTGGGGCCTGGTCAGAGGTGATTGGATCATGGGGGTGGATCCCTAAGGAATAATTTAGAACCATCCCCTTGGTGCTGTCTTCTGACAGAGTTCTCATGAAATCTGGCTGTTTAAAAGTGTGTAGCACCTCTTCCCAGCCCCTAGTTCTTGCTTCTGCTCCACCACATAAGATGTGCCTGCTTCCCCTTCATCTTCTGCCATAATTTTAGGTTTCTCGAGGCCTCCCAAGAAGTAGAAGCTGCTATATGTCCTATTCAGCCTGCAGAAGTGTGAGCCAATTAAACTTCTTTTCTTCAAAAATCACCCAGTCTCAGATATTTCTTTATACAGTATGAGAATTGACTAATACATTCAACATAACAAAAGCCACATATGACAAACACATACCTACCAGCATACTAAGGGGGGGAGAATTGAAAGCTTTTCCTCTAAGATGTGGAACAAGATAAGAATGACTACTTTCACTGCTTATATTTAACCAAGTATTAGAAAACCTGGACAGAGCAATTAGATAAGAGAAAGAAACAGAAAGGAGGAAGTCAAATTATTCCTGTTTGCAGATGACATAATCTTATATACAAATAAAACCCTAAAGACTCCACCAAAAAGCTGTTAGAACTAGTTTTTACCCAAATTCAGTAAAGCTACAGGATAAGAAATCAGTATACAAAAGTCAGTAGTGTTTCTACATGTTAATAGTAAATTATCTGAAAAATAAATCTAGAAAACAATTCCATTTACAAGAGCTACCAAAAAAATTATAAACCTAGGAATAAATTTAACCAAGGAGGAGAAAGATCTCTATACTGAAATCTATAAAACATTGATGAAAGAAATTAAAGAGGACACAATAAGTAGACAGGTATTCCCTGTTCATAAATTAGAAGAACTAATATTGTTAAAATGTCCATTCGACCCAAAGTATTCTACAGATTTAATGCAATCTCTGTCAAAATACCAATAACATTCTTCACAAAAATAGACAAAACCATCCTAAAATTTCTATGAAATGACAAAAGATGCCAAATAGCCAAGACAATTTTGAGCAAAACAAAAAACAAAAACAAAGCTAGAAGTGTGACACTTCTAGACTTCAAAACATACTGGATAGTTGCAGTATCCAAAAGAGCATAGTGTTGGCATAAAAATGGACACATACACCAATGGAAGAGAATAGAGAGCTCAGAAATATGTCCATGCATCTACAGCCAACTAATTGACAAAGATGCCAAGAACACACCTTGGAGAAAGAATAGTCTCTTCAGTAAATGGTAATGGGAAAATTGGATGTCCACATACAGAAGAATAAATCTGGACCCTTATCTTTCACCATATACAAAAATCAGAGCAAAATAGATGAAAGACTTAAGTGTAAGACCTGAAATTATGAAATTATTTCAAGTAAATGTAGGGGAAATGCTTCATAACATTGAATTAGGCAAGAACTTTTTTTAACAAGACCTTAAAAGCACAGGCAACTAAAGCAAAAATAGACAAATGAGATTACATCAAACTAAAATGTTCTACACAGCGAAGAAAATAATCAACAAAGTGAAGAAAAAACTCAGAAAAGGAGGAAATATTTGTAAACTATTCATCTGACAAAAGACTGAGTTGGAGCTCCAACAACTCATCAGCGAATAAATAAATAATCTGATCAAAAATGGGCAAAAGATTGTAATAGAAAATTCTCAAAAGATATATTAATGGCTGACAGATATATAGAAAAATGCTAACCATCACTAATAATCAGGGAAATGCAAGTAAAAACCACAATGATATATCACCTCGCTTCAGTTAAAATAGATATTATCAAGGAGACAAAAGATAACCAGTGTTGGAGAGGATACAGGGAAAAAAGGAAACTTTTACACATTATTGATGGGGATATAAATTAGTACAGCATACTGGAAAACAGTATGGAGAGTCCTTAAAAGTTTTTAAATAGAACTACCATACGATTCAGCAATCCCACTACTGAGTATATAAATCACTACATCAAGAAGATATTTGCACTCTCATGTGTATATTGCTGCACTATTCATAATAGCCAAGATATGGAATCAATCTAAATATCCAATTTAGATTGGATAAATAGAACAAGAAAATGGGGTATATATACACAATGGAATACTATTCAGCCATAAAAAAGAATGGAATATTATTCAGCCATAAAAAAAGAATGAAATCCTGTCATTTATGACAAAATAGATGAACCTGGAGGACTTTATGTTAAGTGATATAAGCCAGACACAGAAAGAATGTACCACATATTCATATACAGAATTCATTCATATACAGAATCTAAAAATGTTGATCTTATAGATGTAGCAAACAATGGTTACCAGAGACTGGGGAGGGTAGTGGGGAGAACGGAATGAGGACAAGTTGGTCAGCTGGTACAAAGTTATAATTAGATACAAGAAATAAGTTCTGGTGTCCTCTTATACAGTAGGATGACTATAGCCAACAAAAAGGATTGTAGATCTCAAAATAGCTAGAAGAGAGTATTTAATGTTCCCACTATGAAGAAATGATAAATGTTTGAGGTGATGGATATGCTAATTACCCTGATTTGATTATTATACAATGTGTACATGTATTGAAACATCACATTTTACCCCATAAATATGTATAATTATTATGCATTAATTTAAAATAAAAGTAACAATTTAAAGAAAGCATGGAAGAATGAAATGAGTATATAAGAAGTTGTAATATCAGGCAGAAGAGGAAGAGATCACATGATGGGGAGAGTGATAGTCATGATGAGAGATATCATAAACAGGTTGATAGATTTCATATGGTAGAGACTATGGCATTTCACTAGGCATGTACAAAGAGCAGCAGGTATGGATGTAGGAAAGTGTGAGATGTACTTGAGAAATGGAGAGATGTCCAGCCTAATTCCACTATAATATATGAATCTGGCATACCGTGGGAAAACGGAACCAATGGAGACAGAGAAGACTTGAATGCCAAGGTAAACAGTACCTTTTTATGCAGGTGGTAATGTGATTAAATCTATTCCTTATAAATACTAATCTGCCAGAGGTAATTAGAACAGTTTGAAGTAATTGAAAATGGTAAGCCAGAAGCCCCAAAAGACAGCATTTCAAAGGACCAAAGGACCAGTAATGAAGGGTGGTGACGACGAACTAGAAAGACCATTATTTATGTCAGGTCACTGGAGAGATGACTGTATTTCATCTTCACTGTCCTATTTCTTTAAAAATGCAAATGTATAAAATGTTCACTCAACAAATATTTATCATGCACTTTCAGTGTGCTGGGGCCTTTGTAAGGTCCTGGCGTCCCAGCCTTTACCACTTTGCTAATGAGTTAATGTGGCAGACAGAGGCACCAAGGGGAGCAGGGTAAGGGTTAGGAGATTGAAAGCAATTACTCTGTAACAGTCTTCTTGTGAATTTACTTCATGGGTATTTTCTACACTTGACTTCCAATAAGGAGAATGTCTTAACTCCTTTTGCTGAACATATTAGTCTCAATTCATTGAAGCTGAAAGTTAAGAAAGAAAACTTACCAGACAAAACCTTGGAGAATAAATGCCTGTGTGGTTTGTGTCACTCCCAGACAGTGCTCTACTGTCTTCAGTCACCAATTTATACGGGATAGTGCTTACCTGCTCTGTCCACTTTGGGCCCACGCTGCCACAATTGTGTTTAAATTCCCATGATCAGACCCTTTTCTGAACCACATATGAATGGGTTTTTAATCCAGATCTTTAAAACAAAATTATGAGTTGAGAATTTCTTGAACCTTATTTGTAAAGGAAAATATTAAGTGTACTAAAAAGTCTGTATGTAGGGATATAAATATACACAGACACACACATTCACAAAATACAGACACACACGCAGTAATTGCACCTAGTACTCCAACATATTTACGTAGAGTGTAAAGTACCAATCTCTTTGTTAGAGTACTACTAAAGCCCATAGCTCAAAGTATCCCTTAGCTTGAAAAAAAAACAAGTCAAAGATGCCATTTTTGTCCACATTCTCTGCTTCTGTCATTGTGCAAACTTCACCCCTGACCCACCTCTCCATTCCACACCAGCATGTATCCCCACTGACAAATGCACTTCTGCCTAGACTCAGAATTTTCTTTTATCAAAACTGACAAGCTAAGCTAGGTATGTTGGCCTGTGCCTGCAGTCCCAGCTACTCAGGAGGCTGAGGCGGAAGGATCATTTGAGCCCAGGAGCTCAAGTCCAGCCTAGGCAATAGAGTGAAACCTTGTCTCTATACGAATAAATAAATACATACATGCATACATACATACATACATACATGATATGGAAAACTGACAGGCTAACTATATGGTGTTCTCAGTATCTGCATCAAACTGCTTCAATTTACCTCCTCCAGACTTAATATCTGCAGATGCTAATAGATTCTGCAAAAAGAGCCACTCAAGATGTCTGCTGCAAAATCCTTAGCAGTGTCATCTGTGTTCTCTTCAGGCCCTAGAAGTCACTGTTTCCTAGTTGCCCTGCATCTCACCAGAAGATGCTCCCTCTCCTGCAGTGGCCAAATTTAAAAGCAACCCGGTTGAAACCTTGCTGGGGTGTGATGTTTAGTCATTCCTTGTTAACATCTAAGTTTGACTTCGAGTTAGGGAACAGCAGTGAAAAGAGTAATCAAAGGGTACCTCGTAATTCCATGAGATGGAAGAAAATACTCCTAAAATGTTCCCAATGGATTGTTTCAATACTAGAGTTTTCTTTCCCTTTTTACTTCTCAACATGATTCATATTTTTATTAACAAGCTTTGCAACTTTTTAATAAATGTATATGTGTTTTTAAATAACTAAATTGTGTTTAATGGAATATATATTGATTTTTGCTTAAATATGTTCGAAGAATACACAAGAAACCAATAATATGATTACCTAAGGAGACAAGATCTGGGTAGCTAGAAGAAGCAGCGGGGCGGGGGCTGGACTTTTCACTGCATCCCCCTTTGTGCCTTGAATTTTGAAATATGTAAATGTATTTCCTGGTGGCAAATAAAATTAAAAACCAAGTCAGTTAGAAAAGTAGGAAGGTAATAAGGAGAGGATTTATTCTTTTATATATGCATTCTGCAGGCATTATTGGCTACATATGCCAGGCATTGCGCTAGGTGTTGGGACACAAAGATGAATAAAGATGCAGCTGATCTCAAGCAGCTCACAGTGACTGAGATTTGGATATGATTCTTCCACAGCAACTATTTTTATTACTATTTGAAAACCAGTGAAGAAAAAAAAAGAAACCTCAGGGAATTTTGTTATCACTGGAGGATCCAGTAATATTTATGCTTTCTTCTCAAAGCTAAATGATGTGCCCAGTTGAAAGCAACTGGGTCTTGCAAAACTAGGCTGGACCTTTTATAACTAAAGAGGTAGCTAAGATTGTCGTTTAGAGCATGGTTTTAGGAATGAGATGAGATTTGATTTTTACTCTCAACTTTGTTCCTCGCTAGCTGTATGACCTTGGGTAAATTACTGAACATTTCCAAGTCTCATATTGTTTACAGAATGAAGATTCTAATGAACTTACCTCATAAAGTTATTGTGAGAATTAAATTTTAAATGTGTGTAAAGTATTTTTTATACTTGTTATTATTATCTGGAGAGAAATCCCGGATTCTCAATAATAAAACTTGTCTACTTGAAATCTCTCACAAAGGTTAAAGAAAATACAATTCAATTTCTGCTGGCAGATTCCTCTCAAAGATGCCTATTATTTTTTTCTCCTACAATTCTTGCTCCCCAAAATGAACATTTGGCTGACAGCTTAGCCAGAATGCAGAGTGGCTCCCAGGGAAAAGGGGGCACCTTCCAAAAAATCCATGATGAATATCCTGCAGCTATATAACTCCACAGGCTTAAATTCTACTTTGTAGCCAGGGCCTAGGGCATTAACCTTCTTGGCAGTTTCAAGTCACACACTGTGCAGAAATCAATTTCTTTGGGGAAAATATATCATGTATTGAAGCAGGTTAAGCTCCATGATTTTTATGTGTATTCTGCACAGGTACTTTTTTACACATTTTTAAGCTTTACATTAAAATAAGTCCATAGTGCCATGAAATAAAAGATTGATTAATTTTACACATACAGAAATAACATATCTGTATTATGTAGCAAAATAATAGTAAGCAAAGTCCAAAGACAAACACATTGAGAAAAGTATTTGCCACTTATATAATACACAAAGCTAATCTTGCTAACATACAAAGAGTTCCCACAAACTGAGAAGAGAAAAAAAAATCAATCTAATGGAAAAATAAGCAACAAATCTGAACAGACTGTTCACAAAAAAGGAAATGCAAATAGCTGTTAACCCGAAAAGATGAGCAACCTAAATTGATATATCAATTTTTATTTAAGATACTGGCAAAAACATAAATGTTTAGTAATATACCCTGTATGGTGAGAGGTGGGGAAACAGTCACTCATGCATCAGAGGTGAATGGACATGCAAATTTGTACATTCTCCATGAAGAGTAATAATTTTCTGGACATGCCATCCCAAAATATGCCATCTTGGTGTTGAATATTTTAAGCTGAATGAGTTTGATAAAACAGCAGATGCAGGGAGGTCACTCTGACCTTTCCCCCACCCCTCTCCCCTAAAGCAGGTCACAAGACCCTCATATGAGAGGTGCCATCCCTCTACCCACAGGAAAGAAACATCCTTTTCTCCAAAGACAAAGGAACGGAAAGGCCTTTCTACATTTCCCCACTTTATTATCAATAGATCATATTATTTTTTACCTTATCATATTTCTCCACAACTGTTCATTCTTCATCAAGCCTAGCATAAAGATACTCAGGTCTACCTTCTTTGGGTCTTCATATCTTTATGAAAGCTCTGGTATCTCCTGAAACTTATTAAATGAATTTGTACGCTTTTCTCTTGTTAATCTGTCTTTTGTAATAGGGACCTCAGCCATGAGCAAAAAATGGGCAGGAAAAAAACAGAAAAAAGATACTTTTGGTCCTATGCAGTATCAATTTGGCAATATCTGTCAAAACTTAAAATGCATATGTGTTTGACCCAGCAACTTCACTTTTGGAATTTATCCTACAGATGTATTTGTACACCTTCAAAATGATAGATGTGCAAGATTATTCATTCACTATTATTTGTAACACAAAAGTTAGAAGCAATGCAAATGTCAAATAAAGAAATTAAGGTACTGTATTTCCATACAATAGAATACTGGGAAGCTGTATGAATGTATAGCTAGACAGAGAGACAGATGATATAATTTTTACCCAGACATGCTGGCTAAGGCCTGTAATTTCAACTACTCAGGAGGCTGAGGTGGAAGCTCACTTGAGCCCTGGAGTTTGAGGTCACAGGAAGTTATGATTGCACCACTGCACTCCAGCCTGGGTGATGTCTCTACAAACAAACAAACGAGATACATAGTATAATTTTAAGAAGGAAAGTTTATGTATACTAACATGGAAAGAACTACTCAATATTTACTGTAAGTGAAAAAAGCAAAATGTAGTAGTCTTTTTATTTGCTACTTTTTATTTTTAAAATTGACATACAGTAACAATCAATCAGTTGCTTGGATGTGCATAAAAAGCTCTGAAAGAAAATATATTGCAACTAACCCCAGTGATTGGGCAAGAGAGGATGTGAACTTGGCAGAGGGGCAAAAATAGGAGGAGAAAAAAGACACATATTGTTCCAAAGCTTTTGCTTTTTGGCCTACTTGAATTACCACTTGAATTTTTTTAATTAAAATTAAAAATGTAACTGGAGCTGGAACACGAAGCCCCTTAGAAACCACTGCCTATTTCTTCATGATGAGAACTGTTTTAAGATGAAAGGTTGGAGATTTAAGTTGGACACACTGAGTATCTGAAAAGACCATGTCTGGGGGCCATCACAGGAACAGGAGAGGGTCATCTGTAGAGAATGTGACTGGGGACAGGGACTGTGGCATTTCTCAGAAGATTCTGTACCATTCTAAATGCTTCTTATTAACCTTACAATTTTAGTATCGGAGTGGATTTGACATCAATTCTCTCTCATGTTTCACGTGGAAAGCCTTTATTGTTTGTTTTAATCTTATGGGACTAACTGTTAAGTTACATGAGAGACTGCACAGTGTAGTAAGGAATTAAGAATCTGAACTCTGGAGCCTGACAGCCTGGGTCCAAACCTGGCTTCAATTCTTGCTAGCAACGTGGCTTTTGGCAAGGACATTACTCCTGTGTGCCTCAGTTTTCCCGTATGTGTAACAGGGATCACAGCAGCACATCCTCCTAAGACTGCTGTGAGGACTGAATTGGCACAGAGCACTCAGAAGAGCCTCGCCTCGGAGCCACAGTAAGCACTTCCTGTGGCAGAGCAGGGTCTAAGGCCAACCCAGAGCTGAGAGCTGGCATGACCTTCAGTAATGAAGGGATACACGGTTCTAATTAAGGTGTCTATACACCCTTCTTGTTTTCACAGTGCGCAAAGCATTTGCCAACTGAATAAAACAATACAATTTGCAGTTGTAACATCCCATTAAAGTAAAACCATTTAATTTTCCCAATGCAATATGGCTTCTTCCATTCTCGTGAGGTCCTCATTGCTCAAGTTTGGAATGGAAGTACAAGAATAGTGATGATTCCAAGCAAGGACTTAACCCATCATCTTTTCATCCACTTGCCTCAGCACACAGAGATTGAATGGAATAACCTAAAACAAGACCGAGGACAACTTCATATTTTGGACCCAGGGGGACAGAAAGTATCCACTTGCTTGAGGACAAGACACTCAGCCTCCCCATTCTCATCTGTGAATACATGCTGTGGTCCTTGTTCTCAGCACCGTCAGTATTCCGGAGTTTTAGCACTGCAGATTCTAATGTGTAGGTTAGGAATTGATTTGGCTTTCTGACTATGAAAAAAATAGAACACTTTTCTTTCTAGGGCCTTCCAAAATACACAAAATCTAGACTCATACTTTCCATTCATTTTAATGATTCTCAAGTGCAATGTCTACAATTTTTACTGTGTTATAATGTTCTGTAAGTTATATTATTACATGCTAGTTACAACAAAGCTTGAGCCAAACTAGTACATGAAATTACTACAGTAATACAAAGAAAAATGATGCACTCATGTGAATAGATAAAGTGACAAACACATCGCAAAAAAACAAGTCTGAATATCATTTGGAAGTGTACTCTGGCAGCTATGGCATCAAGATCCTCTTTAGAGAATAATGTTTCTGGATGAATTCAAGCACTCCATATGTTGCTAATGATACCTAATGGAAAATCATTTAAATGATTCCACATCCTGTTATATGTTGAAGTCAATAATCAGTGACTTAATATGAGAAGCAAGTAAGTGGTTTTAAAATTATTATGTAAAAAGCCGGGAGCGGTGGCTCACACCTGTAATCCCACACTTTGGGAGGCTGAGGCGGGTGGATCACCTGAGGTCAGGAGTTCAAGACCAGCCTGGTCATCATGGTGAAACCCTGTCTCTACTAAAACTACAAAAATTAGCCAAGTGTAGTGGTGCATGCCTGTAATCCTAGTTACTCGGGAGGCTGAGGCAGAAGAATCGCTTGAACCAGGCAGGCAGAGGTTGCAGTGAGCCAAGATCATGCCACTGCACTCCAGCCTGGACCACAGAATGAAATTCCATCTCAAAAATAAAATAAAATGAAATAATTATGTAAGAAGATATTATGTAGATTAACTTTGTTTAGGTTTGCCAATCAATTAAGAGGTCACAACCAAGCAGAGCCTACATTCTTCTAAGTGCTGCAGTGAACCACTTGCCTCATTAATAAAATCCAAGAGTCCTAAGTTCAGGCAGGCTGCTGTTGCATTTATCATACTTATATTTACAAATGACTATAATGATCACATAATGTTGTTGTTATCACCTTTTAGAAATGATCCAGGATTTGTTTTCTTAGAACTTGTGTGAGCCCTTCCATTTCAAATGTGGAATATATTTACTGTGTTTCAATTGAGGGGTAGAAGTACATTTCACCAATTATTTAAAAGTAACGAATATACAATAAGCCAGACGTAGAAGCACATTTCTTGCAAATCCCACTTATCACAATACATTGTCATATGAAAGGTTAAGATCCAAAACTGGGGGAACTGACTAGCTATAGTACTTTCTAATAGCTGATGGTCAAAATTTTCAAGTAGTTTAGATAAATCCAAACCTTGCAAGTGAATTTATTCTCCATCATAATTATTGAACCTAAATGTGATTTATCGTTCATCTTCACTTCCTTTCCACCCAGAAGCCACCTTTGTTTTCATCTTGTGGATTAAGTCTATGTCAGATGAAATTCTAAGCATCCTGAGAATTTCAACCCTGTCATAGTCAATTTCACCAAGAAGCTGGAAATGTACAATAATGCCTTATACACAGTATCACCACCTCATCCCCTTCACTGACATCTCTAGAGCATGAAACAACATTTCTTCTTTAAATGAAGACAAAGAAACTATGAAGATAAGGGAGCAACCAGCACCCAAAACCTTCTTTCTAAGTCTTAAATAAGCATGTCTTATATAGCTTTAAATTACTGTGATGTGCTTTTATACCTACAGTTGAAAAATACAGCTTTATCATAATAAACATTCTAATCCAAGAAGAGAGGAAAGAGGGGTTAAAACAGTTGTTTGCTTTGGGGAAACAGGAGGCAGTAAGGAGAGAATCGCAGAATGCCTACTAGAAAAAGATATAAATTTCTTCCAAGGTGGGACTATCTCTCTTCCCTATTCTTTCTCCTTCCCTTCAGCCCCACAAGCACCAGCATAGCATTCTCTCATATTTCTTCCATCTGTTCAGACAGCTGTTCAAGACAGACTATTTTTGGTTTACTGATTTCTTCATAAATTAATCACTGTGCAATAAGAATATATCAGATCAAATTATCCTCTCCATATAGGCTCCTGCAATAGAAAAAAAAATGTTGTATACATGTATACACACACACAAACGGGCACATGCACACATGAACAGAGAGAGAGGGAGAGAGTATATGAATTATTTATAAATATGAATCTGTCGAGGCACTTCAATAATGAAAGTTCTTAGTGGTATTCACAAAAGTGTTCATGGCAATTAGAATGGTTTTGCATATATAGTGTATTTTTTTAAAATACCTATTGCAAGACTTTCTAACTGGATATGTATGTGTCTTTAACCCAACAACATAATTTCTTAGGAAGTTGGTCAGAGTATTATAGTTTTTGCAAAAAAAAAAAAAAACTAATTAAAGCTGATTTTTGAAAACCAAGGTACGTATGCAATCTGTTTATTCACAATTTAGCCACAGTAGGGACCTTATTTTAAGACTAGCAATTAAGCAGTTACCTTTACTCCAGTCTAAAGTGATTTCTCTGGGGTCTTCCAAAATATTTTATTATTCAAATTTATTATTAGTCTTATTGTTAGCATTAGAAAAAGAAAGGCTACAAAATAAATGAGCTGGTGCCGGCTTACAGGAACTAGATGCACTTGGAAAATAAGCACCAGTATTCAAAGCAACTTACATAATGTTACATTATTTGTATGCGAAAGAGAGGTGTAAAAGAAGGGTAGGTTGTTAGCATCATGGTACTTCTATGGGACACTAACACATCTTTAAAAAGTTATTCCCTGAGAAAGGTCGATTGGTTATTTTCTGATCATTTGAGGTACAAAGAGAGCGAAAAAAGAATACACTCCAAAGAAACAAATTCTGGGTTATTTTGTTTTGTTCCAGGGCGCAACCCAAGATGTGCAAACATGGAAAACAGTGACATTACAATGACAGCATAATAGGTGATTTGAACACCAACTCTTACTTTCACCTTTTAAAATGTATAGATGCATATTTTCTACTGATTTTATTGAATTATTGCTATAGTTACCATAAGTGCTAATCTGTTGCCAATTATGAGTTCCTATTTATGAAGAGTAAGTAATAAGATCCAGTTGAGCTATATAAATGCAAAGCTGTATAGCAGTGTTAGGAATGGTATAGCAATGTTCTAATACATGAACGGAAGCTATAAATAGAAGTTGCAAAACAGGATCTCAAAATCATTTGGAAACTTAACCTGCTGGTTATCTATACTTACATATTGTTCATTGATCCTCAAGTTATAATAAAGGCTCTTGGTAGAGAATTTCATGCCCTACATGATGCTGATGATGCACATACAAATTCTGAGGCAGGCCAGGTGCAGTGACTCATGCCTGTAATCCCAGCATTTTGGGAGACCAAGGTGGGTGGATCACTTGAGGTCAGAAGTTCGAGACCAGCCTGGCCAACATGATGAAACCTCGTCTCCACTAAAAATACAAAAAGGAGCCGGGCATGGTACCACAGGCCTGTGGTCTCAGCTACTTGGGAGGCTGAGGCAGGAGAATCACTTGAACCCAGGAGGCAGAGGCCACAGTGAGCCGAGATCGCACCATTGCACTCCAGCCTCAGTGACAGAGCAAGATCCTGTCTCAAAAAAAAAAAAAAAAAAAAAAATTCTGAGGCATAGTCACTTCCTCCCCATATTCCCACCTCCAGTCTCTGTAAGCAGAAAGAAAACCGTGGAAACACACGTATTATGCTCCCATTCACACATAAACAAGGAGTTTCAGCTAGGTTGGGAGGTTGTTTGGCTCGCTGATGGGTTTTAAATAGAATATCCTCCCTCTTTTGTGGAATCTTGTGAATCAGGTCCCCAAGATAGGAAATGTTAACTATATGGAGAAAACAAAAAAAGAGCCCACGCTAGATGTCTTCTCTGTGGCCTTGAGCAGCCATCTAATTTATTTGGGCCTCGGTTACCTTGTTTAAAATAAGGTGTTGGACTTCATAATCTCCAAGCTTCCCTCCAGCTCTGTGGTTCTAAACCTAGATCTCTTATCTTCTTAAATATGTAGGTGGCCTAAACATTAACAGGAGACCTAAAAGAAGATCTTATTAGTAAGAAGATCTTATTAGTAAGAAGATCTTACTAATACATAACCTATAAACTTGTAAAATGAGAAATCATACTCTGATTTCTCATTTTACGCCTCTATGGGCGACTTTGTCCTTCTTTGGTGTGGCCTAGCGCTAGGGAGCGTGTGCCTGTGAGATGTTGGGAGCCACTTGGGCCCTGGAAGTTACCACTAAGCTCTGCTTTTCAAATGAACAAAGGGGCCAAGAGAGGACTCCTGTAATTATCTGAGACTCTGATAATTTCCAAGAATCGACATTCATCAGTGCACATATTGGAAAGCAGGGCTTCCTACTTTCCAGATGGCACAGAGGGCGATTGGGGGATAATTCTGGAGAATAATGCAACTTACATTCAAATGGGGGCCTTCCAAAGGAGGTGGGCAAAGCAATATTTTCCCTCAATTATAGCTTTATAAGCCAATTCCTGTATTTTACACACCAAGAGTATGCAAATGTTCCTTTCGGGAGAAATGTTATTAAGCATATTGGCAAGAAAAGATGACAAAGCTGGGGTGTAGCTTAGCTATCTTAATAATACAGAGAGTCAATTGCTTATTCTTTGGAGAGTGACTATAGCAAGCAATTAAACTTCTAAAGTGTCAATAAAACAAATGTTGATTACACCCAACCTAAGAATCTGTAATAAAACACAAACAACTTTTTTTCTCATATGTTCAAGCACGTGGCTTTGAAATTACATATGCTTATTTTCTATTGTCATAAGGTAAGACATTTTCAATTATTGGTAAGAAAAATTAAAATCCTGGTTTCAAGAAAATTATCTTCAAAGATGATGCAGTTCTTCTGAAACAGTTGTAGTTTTTGTTTTCTATCACTCAAGTGTTAATGTTCTCAAACCAAGCCTGGTACTTTTATTTCACTCAGTGTTCCAAGTCAGAATTTCTACATTTAGTTCGTGAATTAAGCACATGGGAAAATTTAATTTAGTTCACAGGGATCTAAGCATTTTGCAAATGTTTCATGGCTTAAAAATGTGTTAAGATATAATACTACATATTTTATCCTACTCCCTCCAAAAATCTCTATTTGAAATGCACATTTGTGACACTCCAGATTAGGTTTTGGAAACTGGGTGGGTAGTTTTGAAAAAGAAAATATGCTTTATGAGATCAGACTGCAAATAAAGGACAATTATTATAATACCAGGAAATCCTAAAAAGCCTAGAGTATGTTTCTATTAACTTACTGGCTGGGATTTAATAGAACGCTTGCCAGCTATGTTTCCAAAGTCAATGTCCAAAATGCGGACATTTGAAGGAAAAGCATTAAATGTCCCCTGAGCAGCACTGAATACAGTGAATGCCCCACACAGGTGCTCAAGAGAGCATGAGCCTCAGCCATCTGAAAGTTTGGAGTAAGAACTAAATGGCTTTGTTTCATCGGAGTTTTCATTAATGCCAACACTTTCTCTCTGAGTGCTGATATTAGAGTCTAGATATTATTTCTAGGAAGAATCTTTCACTGAGCAATACAAAAATGTAAAATACCCAAATGACTTTATAGTATTAACAATATTCCATGCTTGCCTTGTACTTTAAAGTGCTGTAGGAAAGAATGTTCAAAGACTTTTATATATATCTTTTCAATTTTCAAAACTCTATGAGGTGGACAGAAAATGTACTCCCACCTTTGTTTTGGAAATAAGTATTCTGAGATGCACAGAGGTTAAGAAACTGACTGTAGATAACTGGGCTGTGACTAGATCAGGAGGCCCACCCAAGTCTCCTGCTTCCTTCCCCAAAGTACTTTTCACCACTCTTCCCTGCTTCAGAATTTCTCAAAGGAGTCATTCTCATCTTCCTCAGCAAACACAAAGCTCTAAAATCATCAATGTGTGCAGTGGAGGAAGGATCTGAGATTGGAGCGTCCAAGAGTCTAAATCCCTTTTGCATTCAGACCATTTGTCTAAGAAGCAACTTAAGCTGTCTTTCCAGTGATCTGATTCCAAATAACATGAAAATTGCAGTTCTGTTTCACAGAATCATGTTTTATAATATTTCATTTTGATAGCTTTTCTCCATGGTCAGGTATAAGCCACCGTGGTAAATAAATGATGTATTTGTTTGTGTCTTCCTTAAAGGTGGATCCATTCAATGCATTTCCCAGCGGCTCATTACCCAAGAGAGACTGGAGGGCTGGCAGCCTGCGTGACCTCATTTGCAGGATGCACTGCAGTCTGTCTATCCCATTAGCTATCTAAACCATCTCACTGCAAGACAAACTCAGGGCATGGGGCAAGTAGACTATATTAGGCAGCTGCCTCCTACCAGAACCTGTGCAGGTCAGAAAACCAATAGGTCAGTGTTACATAGGTATGTCTAAGCAGATGGCATCTTTGGCAGAGCCTATAGCAGAAGTTTCTAAAATGCCTGGTAATTGGTTCCAGCAGGATTTTCTGGGGTAGGTGTCTGAGGGCTGAAATAGTCAAGGTTCTCATTTCTCTGTGGCTTTTCTAGCAAGAGCCAGCGCTGTCAGAATCAAAGCTTGCTCTGTTTCAAAAGATGCTCTGTCTTTTAGTAACTTATTTTTATCACTTGCCATTAGTTTTCAAAGAGTCATTCCTTTTACTCTCACCCTTCACATTTCTCCTTTGTTCTTGAAACCTGTTATGCTTTATACCTAAGGACAAAAGTAGCTGGAAATAGGAGTCCTTTCCACTCTCCCACATCACTCCTTTTCAGACACAAAACACAAAAGTCATGCTCTGTGAATGAATTATTGCCGTAGAAGTTTGATTGCAATTATTCCCTCAGCGATCATTTTAACAACACTAATAGAGATAGAACACATGCAAACACACACACACACACTTATGGAAATATAGGTGCCCTATATGCCACAGCCTGTAAAGTGATTGCTGATGGACAATAGATTGCCCTTTCAAGAATAAAAGGGACATTTAAAAATGGATTGCTTTCAATAAATCTCTGACATCTCTGAAGCAGAATTTGTCAAAAATGTTGAGAATCCGACTGAAAGCACTCTCTACACACAAACACACCCAAAGCCTGTCTTGTTGTATAGCTACTTATCCTCTCGCATATTCATAGAAAGCATTGTTGTCCCACCTCCGTGAATTCTCCTTGCTTTGTTAGAATCGTGTATGTCAGAGCTGAAAGGGAACAGATCAACCATCTTGTTTTTCACACAAGAAAACAACAGCCCAGAGGGAAAGTGACTCTGCCAAGGCTACATGATGGTGGCAGTCAGGCTTTGACACTCCGTCCAGTTCTTCCACCACCAGGCCAGTCTGCTTCTCAGGGAATAGAATCTAAAATATGTTACGCCTTCCACAAATATTTATTGGCCACAACCATGTGTCTGACCCTAGATGATGCCATGGGAAGATACAAAAATAATAAGATAAGAACTAGACCTTCATAAAGATGCCAACAGTAGACACTGGGGACTACTTGGGGTGGAAGAGAGGGTTCAAAAAGTAACTACTGGGTACTCTGCTCAGCACCTGGGTGACGGGATCATTCATACCTCAAACCTCAGGACCACGCAATATATTCAGGTAACACACCTGCACATGTACCCACTGAATCTAAAATGAAAGTTGAAATAAATAAATAAGAAAAAAATATGGAGAGATAAAAAAGAACTAGACCTTGAGGGTTACTCAGTTCTTAATGTCTTTTGTTAGTTTGTTATTTAAAGAGAACACCAAGTAATAAAATATCTTGTATAAGATGAAAATTTTACAGTTACAGTTTTCTAGGTTTGTTGATGTTAGAGGAAAAAAAAGACTTAATATCCCTGTGGATATGCCCCATAGTATAGATACCCTTGAAGCAAAGTGAATGTCTCTGAAGACCAGAAAAGGATAATTGAACACCATAAAGAGTTTTTAGGAAAAGCACACACACACACACACACACACACACACACACACACTACACACTATATTTGAAATTTAACACTAAACTTACTAAATCTCATTCAAACCTCTCTATTTCATAACCAAATTATATTTAGAAATACATACACATAAAGTATTAATGGATTTAACTTACCATGTTTTTACCTGTTTTAATGTTTCACACGGTAGAATATATTGGGCCGATTAAATTTAGGGCAAGAAAATTTATAAGTAAACAAGTCTTTGTTTCTTCTCCTTCGTTTTGCATTTCTGAAGTCCCATATAAATATATAGACTGTTTTCACTGTTAGTGAGGACACCCAAAGCCTTGCAAAATTGAGCATTCATTCTTCCCAGCCCTGAAGGACTGCCAGAGAAATCAGGTTTGAAAGACACATCATGTGACTCATTTTCCTTTTCTTCTATGCACTCCACTTTTTGATCATGTGGAGTTCCAGCTTCACTCTTGAGTGGCCTCGAGTTCAGGGAGATAGACAGAGCATTAAATTTCAAACAGGAACAGATTCTGAATAGGCCTTGGGTGACTGACACACAACCTGGGGATGCAATCTATTTCACTACCAAAAAAAAAAAAAAGGCCACTTGCTATAACAGCAGGCTTTGCGAAGGCTTTCCTGTGAATAAAATCCAGCTGCTGAATACCTGTGATGGCTGTGTGACCCACAGCAAAAGCTTACATTTAGATGCATTTTCCTCTGTACATGCTTTGCTTTTTTTCTCCTTTTTAGTGTCAGTTGTCCTTTAACATCCTCACAGCCTTTCCATTTTATATTAAAACAATAACAATTGTAACTATTTATTAGATATGAATTGTATCAAGCACTATGCTAAGCACTTGGCATTTCACTAAAACTGCACACCAAGTATACAAGGTAAAAATTTGTAACCCACTTTTGAAGAGTACTTAAGTAACTTAACCAATGTCCCCACAAGTAGCAAGGTGGTAGAGTCCAGATTCCAATGTCCAGTTGACATTATCTGCTATGCAGATAATCACTGTCCTCTTCCAACAGTGACAGAGTTTGTTACAGGTTTTTCACCTCAACTTCAAATCCCAAGTTCGCTTTCTACAGTCACTGAATCACACTTTAAGGACACCTTATCTATCTAGTGGGCTCAGAGAACTAAAGCAAAACTCAATTAATTTTAGGGAAAATCCTAGAACACTATTGTGTTCATTTCCTATTGATAGGTACCAAACTTAGTAACTTACAACACACAACTTAACCACAAACTTAGTAACTTACAACAACACAAATTTATGATCTCACTATTTCCAGGGGTCAATGGTCTGGCACATTTTAGCTGGGTCCCCTGCTCAGGGTCTCATAAGGCTGAAATCAAGACGCCTGCTAGGCTGGAGGTGGTGGCTCATGCCTGTAATCCCAGCAATGTGGGAGGCCAAGGTGGAAAGATTGCTTGAGCCCAGGAGTTCAAGACCAGCCTGGGCAACCTAGTGAGACCTCATCTCTACTAAAACTAAAAAATTAGCTGGGTGTGGTGGCGCACACCTATGGTCTCAGCTACTCTGCACGTTGAGGCAGGAAGATGGCTTGAGTTTGAGAGACCAGAGCTTACAGTGAGCCATGATTGTGCCACTGCACTCCAACCTGGGTAATAGAACAAAACCCTGTCTAAAAAAAAAAAAAAAAAAAAAAAAAAAAAAAAAAAAAAGGATGTCAGCTATCCATGTTCTCATCTACAGCCATGACTAGCCAAAGATCTCTTCTCAGCTCCCTCAGGTCATCGGCAGGATTCATTTCATTGTGGTTGCAGGACTGAGTTCCTCATTGTCTTGCTGGTTGTCAGCCCCTAGAGGCTGCTCTCAGGTCCTCGCCAGCCACGTGACTCCCTCCATCTCATCAACAGAGAATATCCTCACACCAAATTCCTTTCATCCTTCAAATCTCTCTGACTTCCTCTTCTGCAGCCTGCCAGAGGAAAGTTTCTGCTTTTAAAGAGCTCATGGGATTAGGTCAGGCCCACACAGATAATCTATCTTAAGGTCAACTGGCTGGTACCCTGAATTGCATCTGAAAAATCCTTTCTGCCAGGTAAGGTAACATAATCACAGGAGTAACACCCAGAGCTGGAGATCATAGGGACCATATTAAAATTCCGTCTGCCACAGCAATCCAAAGTCAAATCATCTTTAGCTTATGTTTAAATCTAATCAATTATTCTCTTACATTATTTGAAGAGCCAATAAATATTGATGAATAAGAATTGCTATAATGGAACTTTCACCCATTAATCGCAAAGAAAAGGTAGATTTGACAATGTTCTTATTTGCTCAAGCAGTCCTCCTGCCTTAGCCTCCCACAGTGCTATTCATGTTTTATATCAATCCCAAGGCACACCAACTGAAGAGCCGTTGCCACTCCCATCTGCTTATATGAGTGTTTTGTGGATGACCCCGTTTTTAAGGTACATGATTTTAGAATAAACTAAGACAATATTATATCTGTATGTATCTATGTTTTTAATTTCAAGCTGAATTGTAAAGAATGGAGTTTAGGGGTTCATATTAGTCTTTTGGGGCTGCTGTAATAAAATACTACAGTCTGGATGGCTTATAAACAACAGAAATTTATATTATAAACAACAGTTCTGGAGGCTGAGAAGTCCAAGATGAAGGTGCTGTCAGATCCAGTGTCTGGTGAGGTCTCACTTTCTCATAGCTGCTGCCTTTCCCGGTGTCTTCATGTGGTTTCACTAGCTCTCTTGGGCCTCTTTTTTAAGGGCACTGATCCTATTCAAGTGGACGCTGCCCTCATGACCTAGTCACCTCCCAACACACTCCACCTTTCAATACCATCAGCTTGGGGGGTTATGATTTTAACACATGAATATGGAGGACAAACATTCAGACCAAAGTAAGGGCTAGCCCATCAATTTACCTTATAAGCTCAAACAATGGGACCACGTTCCCTGGTATAGCTAATATAGTATCCCCAAAAAAGCTTTTTAAATACAAAAGAACTAGAAAACACTTTAAAGATCTCAAGTACCAAATATATCTAATGTGGTTGATCTACATTTATTCAGTTTGAGAACATGTTAGCAAAACACAATTTAAAAATGACAAGTATGCAGACTAGGGACCAGGAAAACTGGATAATAGTTCTGTATTATAAATTACCTCAGCTGAAAACTAAAATAATTAATTTAGGTAGCCTCCAGGGGTTACGTGCAAATGATCTGTCTCAAGTGCGAAAGTAGTGCTGCTGGATTATCAGACTCCTAGCTCTCCACGCTCATTCTACTGTAGTCTAATCTGTCAAGAAGAATGGTCTTCAGACCCAACAAGGAGAGAATACACATTGTTAAGATGGATTGGGAACTTGGGGTAGGTGAGAAGATTGTCAAATAACTTCTACTCCTACCAGTGGAAGAGATCTGAGTTACCCCAAGTTATTGGCAGCGCATCTGTTTGGGGCCACAGCAATTTCAGCCCTTGCCTCCTCAGGAGAAAGAATTTGACTGAAAGGCATAAAGCAGAAAAAGAGACCAAGGCAAGTTTCAGAGCAGGATTGAGTTGATTGTAAAAGGCCTTAGAATATGAAAAACAGGAAGGTGCACTTGGCCCATGCAGGCACATGAAAGTTAAAGAGAGAAGGTCAAGTGTCCCATTTAGCCATAATCCTAGGACTTCTATAAGCTCACCTCTGTGAAAGGAAAATATCTTGGGCTCCCCAGATCACTAAGCTAAAGAGAAATGTCAAGCTGGGAATTGCTTCGGACACATCTGCCTCCCATTCTATTCAAAGTCACCCTCTGCTCACTGAGATAAATGCATATCTGATTGTCTCCTCTGAAGAGGCTAATCAGAAACTCAAAATAATGCAACTATTTGTCTCTTATCTACCTACAACCTGGAAGCCCCCTTCCCACTTCAAATTGTCCCGTCTTTCCAGAAGGAACCAATATTCATCTTACATATGTTGATTGATGTCTCACGCCCCCCTAAAATGGATAAAACCAAACTGTGTGCTGACCACCGTGGGCACATGTCATCAGGACCTCCTGAGGCTGTCACGGGCATGCGTCCTCAACCTTGCCAAAATAAACTCTAAATTCACTGAGACCTGTCTCAAATGTGGGGGGTTCACATTTCTTTCTCTAAGGTGGGCTTTCTGCATGCCCAGTGTTTTCTTTACCCTCTGGAATTGAGCACACGCCATGTGTTTAGGGAGCTATACGTATCCCCATCTGAAGCTTTCTTCCCTTTTTCAGTGGAGTGTGCCCCCAGAAGATTATACTTCACCATTTTTGTCTCTTAACAGGATGCCCAGGAAGTTGCTTCTCCCTGGGACTGCATTCAATTAACATTTTGAGGTTAACAGACGTAGACCATCAGGAAATGGCCTCTCCCTGGTGCTGCTGAATTATCATTTGTAGAGAGGCAATGCAATAATTGCCCAACCACCGCCTGATATTTCTAGTGGGTGAGGGAGAGAGCCCTCTCCTGCCCCATTCATGCCTAACTACCTGTAACACTACCTTCTCTAGAGAGGGTTAAGTCTTGGACCTTAATGAATGACATCCCAGAAAGTGGGCAACACCTGCAGGTGAAGTCCTTGATTCACACCCTGGCTGGAGGCCTGAAAATAGGTAAATATTGATTTAATTTTGTCAAAACTGGAAATCCTATAAACTGCAGCCATTTATCCTATAAACTGTAAATAAATGATTTGGGAAGGCTTAGGAAAGGAAGTCCGAATGGCTAGGAAGTAGTACGGAGTCATAATAAGAATAAGTGTAAACTGGTTGGCCATATGTCTGGTGCAAATTAGGTTACTAGACTGATAAGGAAAGAATATATAGAACAAATCTTGTATCTGTATAATTACAAGGGTCCCCAGAGAGAGGACGGATGAATCTAAGTGTGGGGTAAAGAGCAAAGAGAAATAGAAACTGAGAAAGTCAGGGACAAAAGGGACACTAGTAAGGCGAGCCAAGACCACCTGGTGACCATCAGACAGATCATCTGGAGACAAAACTCCTTATCTTGGAATTTAGAAGTAATTAAACTTGCCTAGTTTCTAAAGTCGGCATGTGGTTCCAGGCCTCTTTCAACTTTTATTAAAAGTAACTAAAATTTCTATACATCTCTGGAATGTCAGGCTGAAACTCATTTTACAACCCTAAGCTCCTGCCTTAAGGTCCATAAATACCACTAAGGAAAAATCCACTGCGGTGTATTCAGTCCTCTTGTAGAAGCACTCTACTGCACCCTCTTGCAGCATTCTTCCTTTCTAGTAACTTTCCTTTTCAAGCCGATTCTGCTCTTGGTAAATTCTTTTTACCAACCCGCGAGTCAACCACTTCCCAATACCAGGACTCTGACACCTCTGCTGGCAACTAGAAGTGGAAGTGGCAGGGAAGGCAAGACAAACCTTAGCCCTGGAGGAAAGGAACATAACAGCAACTCCCTCTGTGAAGAAGAGACCATGTGAACCCAGGAGGGTGCCCCACTCCCAGCTCAGAGGAGGTGCTACAGGAGTCTTGCAGAATGGGGGTGTCAGTACCAGTGCCCTGGCCTTGGGGCACACAAGGATCAGGATGCCAACCACACTGCAGGGAGAGAAAAAGCACAGGCAGAGACTGCAGGAGCCACCACAGCCCAGGGAGCTATGCAGCTGCTGAGCCAAGCTGCAGACAATGGAGCAATCAGCACTGGCTCATGAAGCTCAAATTGGGTGCCCTTGAGCTTAAGAGAACAGAGCGCCTTTTTTTCTGTCAGTGTTGTGAAGACCCACAGACTCATTTTTACTCCCTTAGATTTGTGGACAAACCTGTTAACTTAACTATCAGCTATTAACTTAGCTATTCAGCAGCATGGGCTACAGGTTTCTGGAGTCCTTCTGCCTGGGACTGAATCCCTGCTCCTCTGCTTATTAGTTCTGATGTGCACAAGTTTTATTCATCCATAAGATGGAGATAGTCAAACTACCTTCCTAATAGGGGCGTTCAGAAGATTAATTGAGAATTATCTGTGTAAAGTGCTTAATAAATATTAGTTGTTACTAATACATTGGCTTAAGCCGGCAGTGCCTAGGGAAACCTTAACCAAATCTCTCATGACATATTTGTGGACAAGATGGAGAAATGAGGAATAGGCAAAATACAATTTTGTGACTTGTAACTCATTAACTGGCAAAGCAACAGAATGAAAATTAATGAGAGAATATCAGTCTGGAGAATTCTTGTGAATTACAAAAGACCTCCTGAGAGTCTTCAAATTGTTTCCCTACTGCAGGTCCTTGCTTTAATTCTAACAGACAAGAAACTGACAAGCAATTCCACAGACCTTCATTTTTATATACCCCTAAAATTACTTAACAGTAACTTGGTAAATCAGTTATTGAAGGTTTCTAAAATTTAATATTTACAATCTAACTACAATTAGCCCATTACTAAAATCACTGAGGGAGCCATACAGCTCATCTTTCTCCAGGAAGCCCAGGAGCCGGATAATAGTAGCCATGCTGCAGCACTCCTACCACCTGGGCACACATGCGACATCCAGAAACTGCAGTGTTATCACTACATCATCAAGCTTAACATGAGCTGGTCAGAGTTTTTAAGTGCTGCTGTGCATTACATTAACTTGTATATCACATTACATGTTAACCAATACTCCTCCATCCTCAATCACTTAATGAAAGTGCTCTTTATTTCCTGGATTTTTCAGGAAGTGCCTGGATTTTTCCCAAGGAAGTAATCACCCTGCCCCAGGAGATTCCTTGAGTACAAGCTGCTCACTTGCCAACATCGCATGTGCCTTGGGTTCAGATGATAGGGTGGGGATTTTTTTTTTTGCTCCAGTGTTTCTCCCAACCATGATTCATCCGTTTTGAATAAAATTTTATGCAGGTTCCTTTCAGGCTCCTGCTTTCTGGCTCTACCATCCTGAACCCTCTCCATCCTCCCTTTAAGACCACCCCCACCCACCCCGCACCCGCTGCTTTATCTTCCTTCACTTCCTCCCGATTCCTTGAGGACTTTGGCAGCTGATTCACAATCTTTCCCCTTGCTACAAGTGCTGCCATTATCCTGGGTGGTTGCAATGTTCATGTGGATGACCCACCCAGATCCTAGTTTCTCAGTTCCTCCCTCTCCTCAGCTCCACTTCAGAGCATGCTTAGTTAAGAGAGCCACATGGGGTATCACCACTGTGCAGTATGGCTCCACTCTGAATTTCAAACTCTTTCTAACCACAACCATCTCTCCATCCATAGAATTTTCAAGAGAATTTCTCGTTCTTTTCCCTCTTATTCCCAGTACCACATAAATACCTCCAATTCCTCTATTACAGCAATGCTTCCTTATCCATGCTTTTCCCTATCTAACCCTGGTCCTATGACCCACCCTTTACCAACTCTCTCACTGTATCAGTTTCTTGTGGCTGCTGCAACAAATTACTGCAAACCTGGTAACTTAACTGAAATTGATTATCTCACAGTTCTTTTATTTATTTATTTATTTATTTATTTATTTATTTTTTGAGACAGGGTCTTGCTCTGTTGCAGTGGCATGATCATGGCTCACTGTAACCTCGACCTCCTGAGCTCAAGCGATCCTCCTACCTCAGCCTCCCAAGTAGCTGAGAATACAGGTGTATGCCGCCACACTCAGCTAATTTTTCTTATTTGTAGTAGAGATGGGGTCTCTCTGTGTTGCCCAGACTGGTCTCAAACTCCTGAACTCAAGTGATCCTTCAACTTTGGCCTCCCAAAGTGCTGGGATTACAAGCATGAACCACTGCACGCTGCTTCTCTCACAATTCTGGAGGCAGAAGTCAGAAATCAAGATGTCAGCAGGGCCACACTCTCTCCAGAGGCCGTGGGAGAGAATCTCTTCCATGGCTCTCTCCTAAATAGTTTCCAGAGGAGACAGGCATGGAACAGATAGGTTCCAAGACTTCCTTGACTTATAGCCATATCACTCTGATCTCCATCTCCATCTGCTACAGTTTGGATCCGTGTCCCTGCCCAAATCTCATGTTGAATTGTAATCCCCAATGTTGGAGGTGGGGCCTGGTGGGAGGTGACTAGATCATGGAAATGGTTTCTCACGAATGGTTTAGCAACATCGCCTTGGTGCTGTTCTTGTGAGAGTGAGTTCTCATGAAATCTGATTGTTTAAAAGTCTGTGGCACCTCTCACCTACTATCTCTTGCTGCTACTCCAGCCATGTGATGTGTTGCTTCCCCGTCGCCCTCCTGCACGATTGTAAGTTTCCTGTGGCCTCCCCAGAAGCCAAGCAGATACCAGCATCGTGCTTCCTATACAGCCTGTGGAACCATAAGCCAATTAAACTTCTTTTCTTTAGAAATTGCCCATTCTCCAGTATTTCTTTCCTTTTTTATTTTCTTTGAGACAAAGTCTTACTTTGTCACCCAAGCTGGAGTGCAGTGGCACAATCTTGACTCACTGCAACCTCGGCCTCCCAGACTCACATGATCCTCTCACTTCAGCCCCCATAGTGGCTGAGACCACAGGCATGCACCACCACACCCAGCTAATATATATATATTTTTTGCAGAGACAGGGTCTCACCGTGTTGTCCAGGCTGGTCTTGAACTACTGGGCTCAAGTGATTTGCCCCCCTCAGTCTCTCAAAGTGCTGGGATTACAGGCACGAGCCACCACACCTGGCCCCTCAGGCATTTCTTTATAGCAGCGCAAGAACAGACTAATATACCATCATCACATCCCCTTCTCTTCTGCCCATGGGTATAAGCCTCCCTCTTATAAGCATACATGTGATGAACCTTACAGCCCTCCTGGATAATCCAGGATAAGCATCTCCTTTTAAGTTCCTTAACTTAATCATACCTTTTGCCAAACAAAGTAACATTTATTCCTTTGCTATATAAGTAATAGTCACAAGTTTCAGGAATTAGGAAGTGAACATATTTTTAGGGAGCCATTTTTTTATGCCAAGCACAGTCATGAGTATTCTCAGCCTCCTTGCCTCCCTGGTGTTCCTCTGCTCCCTGACCAGAAAAGTGTTGACTTTCTTCCCTGCCACACCTGGGCCACCAATTGCTGCTGAATCATATCACACACTCTCATAGATAGACACCACTGTAAATTCAATCTCTAATCCAGGAAATCAGATCTGTCACTTTTCTTCTGGATTAGGCCACACTATTGAGTCAAGTCCAGGGTCATAGATGGGCATGAATGAGGACTTAGATTGAGTTTGAAGTTGTTTTTACTTTGATGCATCCAAACAAGAGTGCAAGAGATATATGCAATGCCAATTGGATGTCATGGGCACATTCCTACGTCCTTCCTTTTCACTCATGGAGGTATACCAGAAGTTTTGTGGTGTCAACCACTCATGTGGAGGGAAGAGGGCCAGAGGACCAAATAACCATGGGCTGGTTGCCTTTCCTGTGTCCAATGAGGTCAGCACCCAAAACAATTTATATTACCACTTAAAGTTGTGTGAGGAAGCTCCTCGGGAAGCCATGTCACCAGGTCCAATGTGCAGGTTCTGGGATTTGTGTTCCCTGCTGTGCCAGCACAGGGGTCTGGGAGCTTTCCATTTTGGCCTCTCTAGAGGCTTTTCACACCTGCTTAGAATAGAAAGAGTCTCTAGTGATTTCCCATTGTGCTAAGAATAAAATCCAAACCCCTTGCATGACTCCATTATATTCCTCTTAAGTCACTTCTTTCATCTCTTAGCACTCCCCACCAGTAACACTAAAATGCTTGAGGTCCCACAGGTATTCATTTTTCTCTCTTGCCCCTGAATCTTGGCACTTACTAATCTCCCTGCCTGGAATGTTCTCCCCAACCTCCCCTGGCTTACTCCTATCACCCTTTAGGAGCCAGGCCCAGCTCCACATCTTCCCAGAGGCCTCCACCCAGCCTCCAAGTCTTCCTCCAGTACCGCCAGCACCACCACAACCCCTGGCTGCTTTAGGTACCCTCTTC
Source organism: Macaca nemestrina (assembly GCF_043159975.1). Classification (NCBI taxonomy): domain Eukaryota; kingdom Metazoa; phylum Chordata; class Mammalia; order Primates; family Cercopithecidae; genus Macaca; species Macaca nemestrina. The sequence goes on from NC_092129.1 coordinate 115,012,929, forward strand.
GGACTACAGCACCCTACACTTTTCTCTGCCATGGCCTTTTTCATGCTATTTTCTATTTCTTCATATGTATAGTACTCTTTCCTGTGACACTATAGGATCCCTGTAGGCAGATGTATATATCCCCAGCACCTAGCACAGCACCTGACATATAGTGAGTGCTCAGTAAATAGTGCATGAATAAATTAGTATATTTCATCAATACAAATCATCTGTAGTGTTTAGGAGCTAGAGGTGTTCATTATTCATAGAAAATGAAATATCAGGAATGAGGAAGGTGTTGGTCCCCCATTCCATGCACTGGTCAGGCTGGCCACGATATTCCATGTGTGTGCACCACCATTCAGGAAGGGAATGGATACTGCAGCATGTCTGGTGAAGCCTAAACAGAAAAGCAAGGGGCTGGAATAAAATGAAAGATAAGGAATAGCTGGAGAAACTAACCACGTTTACCTTGGAGAAGATTTGGGTGCTGCCTATAGGAAGGCAATCTTCCAGTCCTTGAGACGATGCCATGTGGCTCAAATGAAACTGATCTACCAGTCAAAACTGGCCTCAGAATGGAATGGGCTACTTTGGGAGAGAAGGATTCATGTGCCTAAACATGCGGGAATCACTTGGGCTTGTAAAAGAGTTGCCAGCATCATGTGAGCCAGTCCAGGAGATGTTTTCTGCAGATTCCCCAACTCTAATGTTCTAAAGTTCAAATTAATTAGCATGCTGGGCACTTTGGTGTTTAGCAGTTCTGGAACATCCTCAGCTCTATTGTGCTGCACGGGAGTGCAGAGCATTGACAAATGCAGTCCTGGCCAAGCCAATCTCTGCTAGTTGAGTGGAGACAATTCCAGCCAAATCTTTCAGCATGATTGGATTTCTTCTCCCTTCCAACTGTCTGTCAGTGATTACAAAATTGTATGTTTTGCTTTGTAAGACTTGTGACAAACTGATTTAAGGATGATTCTAAAAACAAAGAGCAACCACTTATTTTCAGTTCTTCAGGAGTCGTAGAATAGGATTCTGGACACTTCCTGAGCTGATATCACAGGTTCTTGTTTGTACATAACATCATCATTATTCCTCAGCTGACATGTTTGATTTATGGCTCTTAATATCTTTGAAGTAATGCACTTGGTAATTGTAGTCACTCTATTGATTTTCACAAAGCTACTTTATACACTATGAAGCCACCCTCAAAGCCAGTGAATCATGCACTCTTGATTTCCAATGGCCCAGCCAGTAATGTGAATATTCAAATAGGGCTTTTGCTGCTATATGGACATTTACTCTGGGACAATATCTTTAACTACCCAAACTAATCTATCCATTAGGGAACTGTGTGTTGCTAATCGATTCACTGAACCTTGCTTTAACTATCTCTAGTGCTCATGAATGTCCAAGATGTCCAGATAAAAAATGATCATACAGAGCAAGGAAAGAATTTCTTCCTTTCTGGAAAATACACACAAATAATAATTATTACTTTATGAAAGAGAATTCACAACTGCTAAGAAAATGATAGAAGCAAACACTAAGATTTAATCTCTTTCTGACAGAAGCTACAGTCTCTGTTGAGGTAAGTTTTCCTGATGGATTTCTAAGGTTTTAAGCTGCTGAATCTGGTCTCCTTTTATCCATGTGTATGTTTCCCTCTGAGGCCTATAAACAGTTTTTAGAAGTGGTCAATTTACTCATGCCTAACGGGCCGGGTGTATTCGCTGCTCTCTGCCCTGTAATTTGTTTGCTCGTCATCATTAATATTCAAAACACAGCTTCCAGGACTAGGCAGAACAGGTCATTGATCAATACTGCTAAGAGGAGATGACTGGATTCCCCTGTTTATGTTGCAGAAGCCCTGTCCAGATTAGGCATTTCCCAGTCTCTTCAGCGTTGCCCTAAGTGTGCTGATTTATTTGTTTGTGCAGTACCATGGACTGGGAGTCAGAGGATGAGGGTTACTTCCCATTCTGCCACTGACCAGGGTGATAATATTCAAGCCAAAACTTCCCTAAACTTTGGTCTCATCTCTGTAAAACGGGTAATAATTCTTCTACCTACCTCTCCAAAGTATTATGAGAATCAAGTAATACAAGTAAGCAAAAGCACTCAATAAGTCGTAAGTCACTGATCAAACATATGGTCACGTATTTATCACATGAGATGACTGTGAGGAAATACTTCATACTGTTCACGGTAGGTAAAGAAAAAGAAAGGACATATATAAAGGTGCAAACTTTCACATGTAGCACATACAGGCCTGTGTTAAGTTTATAGGGATTTTATATAATTTAAATCTGCACTAGTCTAATACAGGACCTTCATAAGCACAGAATTAGACAAATCTCCTAGAGATTGTATGAAAGACAAATATGTGAATTCGTATCCAACTACGTACAAGCGACAACATACAAGAGACAGGATTGAGACCAGGCATGTTCTCCAGATGAATGTAACCGTCTCATCACATTGCGTGGAGTTGAATTATTTACTTGTTCATTTCTCACACTAGTCTGTGAACTCCATGGGAACAATGACATTGTCTCTTTTCTTCATCCCTAGTCCCTAACAAGTGTAGTTTCCTAGGCTACCTGTGAACCAAATCACCGGACTCTCTGTGCAATGCAACTACATCACTCACTCATTATGTTAAGTGAAATAAGCCAGGCACAGAAGACAAGCTTCACATGTTCTCACTTATTTATGGGATCTAAAAATCAAACAATTGAACTCATGGACATAGAGAGTAGAAGGATGGTTACCAAAGGTGGGGAAGGGTAGTGGGGGGATAGAGAGGAGGTGGGAAGGGTTAATGAGTACAAAAAAGATAGAATGAATAAAACCTACAATTCAATAACACAATAGAGTGACTATAGTCAATAAAACTTAATTATACATTTCAAATAACTAAGAGTATAACTGGATTATAACTCAAAGGATAAATTCTTGAGGAGATGAATACCCCATTCTCCATGATGTGCTTATTTCACATTGCATTGCTGGATCAAAACATCTCATGTATGCCATAAATATATACATGTACTATGTACCCACAAAAATTAAAAATAAACAAGTAAAGAAATAAAAAGGCAAAGAGAAAAATGTATGAAAGTGCTTTGTAAATGGCAAGAGCTATAGCAATCACAGGAGCAGCTGCAGAAGCAGCCACATTTTTAATTGATGTAGTGGTTTCCTGAGCCTTCAGAGGCAGGCTGGCAGAGAGAGACGAATTCTAACTGCGGCCCCTGTGTGCAACGGGTCAGCCGAGTGAGATGCCCTAGCTTACAGCTGTGTGATGGCACCTGCAAACTTCTCTCACACATTCATCCTCCTCTTGAGTCTCTGTATTAAAACTGGACTCTCCTCATTAGCATTTCATTAAGAAGATGGGATTCAAACCAACATAACATTAACAATGTGTATATAGTAACTACTATTTGCCAGACACTTTATATATATTATCTGCTTTACTCCTTGAAAAAACCTTATGAGGTCTATTATTGTCATCTTCATCCTCTTTTTACAGAAGAAACCAAGGCATGCAGCAATTAAGAAGTTGCTCAAAATCACACCTTTAGTAGGTGCCAATGTCAGGGCTTGAATCCAGGCAATCTGACCCAAAGCCTATGCTCATCAGCACTACATTACACCACTCATCAGCATGAGAGACATATCCTGTGTTCTTTTCCCTCTCGTTCTCCTCTCAAACATGACACAACAAATGCACAGAAAGGAAAGGTCAGTCTTTGAGGTATGTGTGTATATAAACAGGCCTTGTCAGCATGGTCAGTGTCCTGCCCACAGCACTGAGCTGACAGCTACAGCTGAGCAACACTTCGTTTAAAAAAATTTTAAGAAGATGGCCGAATAGGAACAGCTCCAGTCTCCAACTCCCAGCGCGAGCGACACAGAAGACCGGTGATTTCTGCATTTTCAACTGAGGTACTGGGTTCATCTCACTGGGGAGTGCCGGACGATTGGTGCTGGTCAGCTGCTGCAGCCTGACCAGCGAGAGCTGAAGCAGGGCAAGGCATTGCCTCACCTGGGAAGCGCAAGGGGGAAGGGAAGCCCTTTTCCTAGCCAGGGGAACTGAGACACACAACACCTGGAAAATCGGGTAACTCCCACCCCAATACTGCGCTTTAAGCAAACAGGCACACCAGGAGATCATATCTCACACCTGGCCGGGAGGGTCCCACACCCACGGAGCCTCCCTCATTGCTAGCACAGCAGTCTGTGATCTACCGGCAAGGCAGCAGCGAGGCTGGGGGAGGGGCGCCCGCCATTGCTGAGGCTTAAGTAGGTAAACAAAGCTGCTGGGAAGCTCGAACTGGTTGGAGCTCACAACAGCTCAAGGAAACCTGCCTGTCTCTGTAGACTCCACCTCTGGGGACAGGGCACAGTAAACAATAACAAACACAGCCCAAACCTCTGCAGACGCAAACGACTCTGTCTGACAGCTTTGAAGAGAGCAGTGGATCTCCCAACACGGAGGTTGAGATCTGAGAAGGGACAGACTCCCTGCTCAAGTGGGTCCCTGACCCCTGAGTAGCCTAACTGGGAGACATCCCCCACTAGGGGCAGTCTGACACCCCACACCTCACAGGGTGGAGTACACCCCTGAGAGGAAGCTTCCAAAGCAAGAATCAGACAGGTACACTCGCTGTTCAGAAATATTCTATCTTCTGCAGCCTCTGCTGCTGATACCCAGGCAAACAGGGTCTGGAGTGGACCTCAAGCAATCTCCAACAGACCTACAGCTGAGGGTCCTGACTGTTAGAAGGAAAACTATCAAACAGGAAGGACACCTACACCAAAACCCCATCAGTACATCACCATCATCAAAGACCAGAGGCAGATAAAACCACAAAGATGGGGAAAAAGCAGGGCAGAAAAGCTGGAAATTCAAAAAATAAGAGCGCATCTCCCCCGGCAAAGGAGCGCAGCTCATCGCCAGCAACGGATCAAAGCTGGACGGAGAATGACTTTGACGAGATGAGAGAAGAAGGCTTCAGTCCATCAAATTTCTCAGAGCTAAAGGAGGAATTACGTACCCAGCGCAAAGAAACTAAAAATCTTGAAAAAAAAGTGGAAGAATTGATGGCTAGAGTAATTAATGCAGAGAAGGTCATAAACGAAATGAAAGAGATGAAAACCATGACACGAGAAATACGTGACAAATGCACAAGCTTCAGTAACCGACTCGATCAACTGGAAGAAAGAGTATCTGCGATTGAGGATCAAATGAATGAAATGAAGCGAGAAGAGAAACCAAAAGAAAAAAGAAGAAAAAGAAATGAACAAAGCCTGCAAGAAGTATGGGATTATGTAAAAAGACCAAATCTACGTCTGATTGGGGTGCCTGAAAGTGAGGGGGAAAATGGAACCAAGTTGGAAAACACTCTTCAGGATATCATCCAGGAGAACTTCCCCAACCTAGTAGGGCAGGCCAACATTCAAATCCAGGAAATACAGAGAACGCCACAAAGATACTCCTCGAGAAGAGCAACTCCAAGACACATAATTGCCAGATTCACCAAAGTTGAAATGAAGGAAAAAATCTTAAGGGCAGCCAGAGAGAAAGGTCGGGTTACCCACAAAGGGAAGCCCATCAGACTAACAGCGGATCTCTCGGCAGAAACTCTCCAAGCCAGAAGAGAGTGGGGGCCAATATTCAACATTCTTAGAGAAAAGAATTTTAAACCCAGAATTTCATATCCAGCCAAACTAAGTTTCATAAGTGAAGGAGAAATAAAATCCTTTACAGATAAGCAAATGCTTAGAGATTTTGTCACCACTAGGCCTGCCTTACAAGAGACCCTGAAGGAAGCACTAAACATGGAAAGGAACAACCGGTACCAGCCATTGCAAAAACATGCCAAAATGTAAAGACCATCGAGGCTAGGAAGAAACTGCATCAACTAACGAGCAAAATAACCAGATAATATCATAATGGCAGGATCAAGTTCACACATAACAATATTAACCTTAAATGTAAATGGACTAAATGCTCCAATTAAAAGACACAGACTGGCAAACTGGATAAAGAGTCAAGACCCATCAGTCTCCTGTATTCAGGAGACCCATCTCACACACAGAGACATACATAGGCTCAAAATAAAGGGATGGAGGAAGATTTACCAAGCAAATGGAGAACAAAAAAAAGCGGGGGTTGCAATACTAGTCTCTGATAAAACAGACTTTAAACCATCAAAGATCAAAAGAGACAAAGAAGGCCATTACATAATGGTAAAGGGATCAATTCAACAGGAAGAGCTAACTATCCTAAATATATATGCACCCAATACAGGAGCACCCAGATTCATAAAGCAAGTCCTTAGAGACTTACAAAGAGACTTAGACTCCCAAACATTAATAATGGGAGACTTCAACACTCCACTGTCAACATTAGACAGATCAACGAGACAGAAAGTTAACAAGGATATCCAGGAATTGAACTCATCTCTGCAGCAAGCAGACCTAATAGACATCTATAGAACTCTCCACCCCAAATCAACAAAATACACATTCTTCTCTGCACCACATCATACTTACTCCAAAATCGACCACGTAATTGGAAGTAAAGCACTCCTCAGCAAATGTACAAGAACAGAAATTATAACAAACTGTCTCTCAGACCACAGTGCAATCAAACTAGAACTCAGGACTAAGAAACTCAATCAAAACCACTCAACTACATGGAAACTGAACAACCTGCTCCTGAATGACTACTGGGCACATAATGAAATGAAGGCAGAAATAAAGATGTTCTTTGAAACCAATGAGAACAAAGATACAACATACCAGAATCTCTGGGACACATTTAAAGCAGTGTGTAGAGGGAAATTTATAGCACTAAATGCCCACAAGAGAAAGCAGGAAAGATCTAAAATTGACACTCTAACATCGCAATTAAAAGAACTAGAGAAGCAAGAGCAAACACATTCAAAAGCTAGCAGAAGGCAAGAAATAACTAAGATCAGAGCAGAACTGAAGGAGATAGAGACACAAAAAACCCTCCAAAAAATCAATGAATCCAGGAGTTGGTTTTTTGAAAAGATCAACAAAATTGACAGACCGCTAGCAAGACTAATAAAGAAGAAAAGAGAGAAGAATCAAATCGACGCAATAAAAAATGATAAAGGGGATATCACCACCGACCCCACAGAAATACAAACTACCATCAGAGAATACTATAAACACCTCTACGCAAATAAACTGGAAAATCTAGAAGAAATGGATAATTTCCTGGATACTTACACTCTTCCAAGACTAAACCAGGAAGAAGTTGAATCCCTGAATAGACCAATAGCAGGCTCTGAAATTGAGGCAATAATTAATAGCCTACCAACCAAAAAAAGTCCAGGACCAGATGGAGTCACAGCTGAATTCTACCAGAGGTACAAGGAGGAGTTGGTACCATTCTTTCTGAAACTATTCCAATCAATAGAAGAAGAGGGAATCCTCCAGAACTCATTTTATGAGGCCAACATCATCCTGATACCAAAGCCTGGCAGAGACACAACAAAAAAAGAGAATTTTAGACCAATATCCCTGATGAACATCGATGCAAAAATCTTCAATAAAATACTGGCAAACCGGATTCAGCAACACATCAAAAAGCTTATCCACCATGATCATGTGGGCTTCATCCCTGGGATGCAAGGCTGGTTCAACATTCGCAAATCAATAAACATAATCCAGCATATAAACAGAACCAAAGACAAGAACCACATGATTATCTCAATAGATGCAGAAAAGGCTTTTGACAAAATTCAACAGCCCTTCATGCTAAAAACGCTCAATAAATTCGGTATTGATAGAACGTACCTCAAAATAATAAGAGCTATTTATGACAAACCCACAGCCAATATCATACTGAATGGCCAAACACTGGAAAAATTCCCTTTGAAAACTGGCACAAGACAGGGATGCCCTCTCTCACCACTCCTATTCAACATAGTGTTGGAAGTTCTGGCTAGGGCAATTAGGCAAGAGAAAGAAATCAAGGGTATTCAGTTAGGAAAAGAAGAAGTCAAATTGTCCCTCTTTGCAGATGACATGATTGTATATTTAGAAAACCCCATTGTCTCAGCCCAAAATCTCCTTAAGCTGATAAGCAACTTCAGCAAAGTCTCAGGATACAAAATTAATGTGCAAAAATCACAAGCATTCTTATACACCAGTAACAGACAAACAGAGAGCCAAATCAGGAATGAACTTCCATTCACAATTGCTTCAAAGAGAATAAAATACCTAGGAATCCAACTTACAAGGGATGTAAAGGACCTCTTCAAGGAGAACTACAAACCACTGCTCAGTGAAATCAAAGAGGACACAAACAAATGGAAGAACATACCATGCTCATGGATAGGAAGAATCAATATCGTGAAAATGGCCATACTGCCCAAGGTAATTTATAGATTCAATGCCATCCCCATCAAGCTACCAATGAGTTTCTTCACAGAATTGGAAAAAACTGCTTTAAAGTTCATATGGAACCAAAAAAGAGCCCGCATCTCCAAGACAATCCTAAGCCAAAAGAACAAAGCTGGAGGCATCACGCTACCTGACTTCAAACTATACTACAAGGCTACAGTAACCAAAACAGCATGCTACTGGTACCAAAACAGAGATATAGACCAATGGAACAGAACAGAGTCCTCAGAAATAATACCACACATCTACAGCCATCTGATCTTTGACAAACCTGAGAGAAACAAGAAATGGGGAAAGGATTCCCTATTTAATAAATGGTGCTGGGAAATTTGGCTAGCCATAAGTAGAAAGCTGAAACTGGATCCTTTCCTTACTCCTTATACGAAAATTAATTCAAGATGGATTAGAGACTTAAATGTTAGACCTAATACCATAAAAATCCTAGAGGAAAACCTAGGTAGTACCATTCAGGACATAGGCATGGGCAAAGACTTCATGTCTAAAACACCAAAAGCAACGGCAGCAAAAGCCAAAATTGACAAATGGGATCTCATTAAACTAAAGAGCTTCTGCACAGCAAAAGAAACTACCATCAGAGTGAACAGGCAACCTACAGAATGGGAGAAAATTTTTGCAATCTACTCATCTGACAAAGGGCTGACATCCAGAACCTACAAAGAACTCAAACAAATTTACAAGAAAAAAACAAACAACCCCATCAAAAAGTGGGCAAAGGATATGAACAGACATTTCTCAAAACAAGACATTCATACAGCCAACAGACACTTGAAAAAATGCTCATCATCACTGGCCATCAGAGAAATGCAAATCAAAACACAATGAGATACCATCTCACACCAGTTAGAATGGCGATCATTAAAAAGTCAGGAAACAACAGGTGCTGGAGAGGATGTGGAGAAATAGGAACACTTTTACACTGTTGGTGGGATTGTAAACTAGTTCAACCATTATGGAAAACAGTATGGCGATTCCTCAAAGATCTAGAACTAGATGTACCATATGACCCAGCCATCCCATTACTGGGTATATACCCAAAGGATTATAAATTATGCTGCTATAAAGACACATGCACACATATGTTTATTGCAGCACTATTCACAGTAGCAAAGACTTGGAATCAACCCAAATGTCCATCAGTGACAGATTGGATTAAGAAAATGTGGCACATATACACCATGGAATACTATGCAGCCATCAAAAAGGATGAGTTTGTGTCCTTTGTAGGGACATGGATGCAGCTGGAAACCATCATTCTTAGCAAACTATCACAAGAACAGAAAACCAAACACCGCATGTTCTCACTCATAGGTGGGAACTGAACAATGAGATCACTTGGACTCAGGAAGGGGAACATCACACACCGGGGCCTATCATGGGGAGGGGGGAGGGGGGAGGGATTGCATTGGGAGTTATACCTGATGTAAATGACGAGTTGATGGGTGCAGCACACCAACATGGCACAAGTATACATATGTAACAAACCTGCACGTTACGCACAGGTACCCTACAACTTAAAGTATAATAATAATAAATAAATTTAAAAAAAATTTTTTTAAATAGTTAGAATGTGGCTACATATAGAAGAAATATAAATGTGGTCTTGATAGTGTTCATCCCAGTTTAGGAAATCATTGATATGCATTCACATAAGAAAATCCTAGAGAGCCCATTATGAGTTTTGCAACTAGGATGTGATACTGAGTGCAGGAAATTACTGGAGTGGTGAATCTCTAGACGAAGTGAGCTAGGAGTTGAAAACTGATTGAATATTTCTCCAGGAAAAAGCTGCAAGCTCTTCTACTGCTAGATATAAAAATACAGAGCTTTCAAATCTCCTAAGAATATTATAGTATCTAATTAGGTTTCTTGAGAATGACTAAAAGTACTGACACATTTTCTTTTCTTCTAAAGGGCAAGGTTTTATCCATCATCACTGATTAATACCCAGAGGCATTCTTCATAGCCCCAGCCAGCAGTCAGTGTCAGCAACCCAGGTGGAAAGAGGCTGGGAATATGATTTCCTGACCCAGAACAATGAAGATAAGCCTAGAAGGTGGGATGGAGTAGGATATAGTCCCAAGATTAGACCATCCCAATGACAAAGCAAGAGGCACCTAGGAAAGTTTTTAAATGGCCAAGTAGAGATAGCAGTTTTCCCTTCTCTCAAATATAATTGAAAAGCAATAAGGAGGCCAGGCATGGTGACTCACGCCTATAATCCCAGCACTTTGGGAGGCCAAGGTGGGTGGATCACTTGAGGTCAGGAGTTCAAGACCAGCCTGGCCAACATGGCAAAACCCCATCTCTACTAAAAATACAAAAATTAGCCATGCACAGTGGTGCGCACCTGTAATCACAGCTACTCAGGAGGGTGAGGCACAAGAATCATTTGAACCTGGAAGGCAGAGGTTGCAATGAGCCAAGATCACACCACTGCACTCCAGCTTGAGTGACAGAGCCAGACTCTCTCTCAAAAAGAAAAGTAATTAAGGAGTATGAGAGACATAAATGTCAACTCTATCTTTAATGAAACTAAGAGGTGTATATTATCCCAAACTTTAGTATTAAAGGAAAAGCAGTCACATGTGGTAAAGCTCAAGATGGGTGCTAGAAGATGCTGAATGGAGCAGTTCTCTAAAATTAAGTGGCACTCTCTGAGGGTGAATTCAACAATCCTTTGTATGGAATAACAGAAAGGTTTATATGAGAGAGTGGTAGAAACTTAACTAGACCCTACTTAGCACAAAGGAAAATTTGTCCTGGAATGTTGAAAGAATTCTCTTTATGACTGAGAACAAGATAAGGATGGCCACTATCACCATTTTTTTCCAACATTTACTAGAGATATTAGAATTGTAAAGGAAGAAACAATTCTGTCATTATTCGAAAATGGTACAATTCTCTACATAGAAGAATGTAGCACTCTTTCCTGGTACTAAACCACTATTAAGAAGTCAACTGCAAGGCATCATCATGGCAGACAGGAGGCAGAACTAGATTGCAGCTCCTACTCTGATGGACAGAGCAGCATGCAGAGGCTTGCATCATGAATTTTAGCTCCAGAACAACTGCAGGAATAAATCAGGAATCCAGAGAGCACCCACAGACCCTTTGAAGGAAGCGGACTGCTCATACAGGACCAAACTCCTGAAGTGGGAAAGGGAGTTCCTCTGCCCTGAACACCCACCCCCAACTGGGGAAACCAAAGGTCTAATTTACAGGAGAAGATTCCGACTTTACCTGATGCTGAGTCAATTTAGAGAGCCGAGTGAAACAAAGGGATAGAGGAAGGAGTGGGAAAGGCCCTGGGAGTTTGCTGGGTCTCTGAGGAGGCCATTCCTGCATGGAACCACAGGGATCCTTCGGGAGGGCAGCCAGAGGTGCAGGGAAAACGTCACAGGGAGAAGGAAGTCTCCAGCTGAACTCTGTAACAATTTGAACTGGTGAGAAGCCTCCCGCCAGAACTCAGAGGAAGGGAACGAATCTGGCATGCAGATTCCACAGGCAGGGGAAGAACTAAAGCCCTTTTCTTTTGCAGCTGGGAGGCAGGTTGCCTGGGGCAAGTTCTCAGCCCTGCTTTCCCACTGCCTAGAAACAGACTTGGGCTGTTGTGGGTGGCACCATGGGAGTAAGACCAGCTCTTCAGTTTGCATGGGAGCTGGGTGAGGCCTGTGACTGCCTGCTTTCCCCCACTTCCTGACAACCTGCATGACTCAGCAAAAGCAGCCATAATCCTCCTAGGTACACAACTCCATTGACCTGGGAATCTCATCCCCATCCCTCACAGCAGCCGCAGGACCCACCCAAGGAGAGTCTGGGCTCAGACACACCTAGCCCTGCCCCAACCTGATGGGCCTTCCCTACCCACCCTCGTAGCTGAAGACAAAGGGCATATACTCTTGGGAGTTCTAGGGCTCTGGCCACCACCGGCTCCTCTCCATACTAATGCTCTGGAAAGCGCCACCTCCTGGCAGGAGGCCAACCAGCACAAAAATAGAGCATTAAACCACCAACACTAAGAACCCTCACAGAGTCCATTTCATCCCCCTGCCACCTCCAATGGAACAGGTGCTGGTATCCACGGCTGAGAGACCAGCAGACGGTTCACATCACAGGACTTGTGCAAACAACCCCAGGTACCAGCCCAGAGCCTGGTAGACTTGCTGGATGGCTAGACCTAGAAGAGAAAGAATTGCTACAGCTTAGCTCTCAGGAAGCCACATCCCTAGGAAAAGTGGGATAGTGCTACATCAAGGAAACAACACATTGGACAAAAGAATCTTAACAACAGCCTTGAGCCCTAGGTCTTCCCTCTGACAGAGCCTATCTAAATGAGAAGAAACCAGAAAACCAACTCTGGTAATATGACAAAACAAGGCTCTTTAACACCCCCAAAAAATCACACTAGCTCACCAGAAATGGATCCAACCCAAGAAGAAATCCCTGATTTACCTGAAAAATAATTCAGGAGGTTAGTTATTAAGCTAATCAGGGAGGCACCAGAGAAAGGCAAAGCCCAATGCAACAAAATCCACAAAATAATATAAGAAGTCAAGGGAGAAATATTCAAGGAAAGAGATAGTATAAAAAAGAGGAGAAATATTCAAGGGAGAAATATTCAAGGAAAGAGGTAGTATAAGAAAAAACAGTCAAAACTTCAGGAAACTTTGGACACACTTATAGAAATGCAAAATGCTCTGGAAAGTCTCAGCAATAGAACTGAACAAGTGGAAGAAAGAAACTCAGAGCTCAAAGACAAGGTCTTTGAATTAACCCAATACAACAAAGACAAAGAAAAAAGAATAAGAAAATATGAACAAAGCCTCCAAGAAGTCTGAGATTATGTTAAACGACAAAACCTAAGAATAATCAGTGTTCCTGGGGAAGAAGAGAAATGTTATAGTTTGGAAAACACATTTGAAGGAATAATCGAGGAACACTTCCCTGGCCCTGCTAGAGACCTAGACATAAGGACTTACATAAACTGACAGTAAAGGGGTGGAAAAAGGCATTTCATGCAAATGGACACCAAAAGCTAGCAGGGGTAGCTATTCTTATATCAGACAAAACAAACTTTAAAGCAACAGCAGTTAAAAGAGACAAAGAGGGATGTTATATAATGGTAAAAGGCCTTGTCCAACAGGAAAATATCACAATCCTAAACATATATGCACCTAACACTAGAGCTCCCAAATTTATAAAACAATTACTAATAGACCTAAGAAATGAGATAGACAGCAACACCATAATAGTGGGGGACTTCAATACTCCACTGACAGCACTAGACAGATCATCAAGCAGAACGTAAACAAAGAAACAATGGATTTAAACTATACCTTGGAACAAATGGACTTAACAGATATATACAGAACATTCCATCCAACAACTGCAGAATACACATTCTATTCAATAGCACATGGAATTTTCTCCAAGATAAACCATATGATAGGCCACAAAATGAGCCTCAATAAATTTAAGAAAACTGAAATTATATCAAGCACTCTCTCAGATCACAGTGGAATAAAACTGGAAATCGACTCTAAAAGGAACCTTCAAAACCATGCAAACACATGGAAATTAACTAAACTGTTTCTGAATGATCATTGGGTCAAAAACAAAATCAAGATGGAAATTAAAAATTCTTTGAACTGAACAACAATAGTGACACAACCTATCAAAACCTCTGGGATACAACAAAGGTGATGCTAAGAGGAAAGTTCACGTCCCTAAACACCTACATCAAAAAGACTGAAAGAGCACAAACTGATATTCTAAGGTCACATCTCAAGGAACTAGAGAAACAAGAACAAAACCAAATACAAACCCAGCAGAAGAAAGGAAATAACCAAGATCAGAACAGAACTAAATGAAATTAAAACAAAAAAATACAAAAGATAAATTAAATAAAAAGCTGGTTCTTTGAAAAGACAAATAAAATTGATAGACCATTAGCAATATTACCCAAAAAGAGAAGAGATAAAATCCAAATAACCTCAATAAGAAATGAAATGGGAGACATTACAACTGACACCACTGAAATACAAAAGATCATTCAAGGCTACAGTGAACACATTTACACACATAAACTTGAAAACCTAGGAGAGATGGATAAATTCCTGGAAAAATAAAACCCTCCTAGCATAAATCAGGAATAATTAGATACCCTGAACAGACCAATAACAAGCAGTGAGATTGAAATGGTCATTTTAAACTTACCAACAAAAAAAGTCCAGGACCAGATGGATTCACAGCAAACTTCTACCAGACATTCAAAGAAGAATTGGTACCAATCCTATTGACACTATTCCACAAGATAAAGAAAGAGGGAACCCTCCCTAATTCACTCCATGAAGCTAGCATCACCCTATTACCAAAACCAGAAAGGACATAACCAAAAAAGAAAACTAAAGACCGATATCCTTGATGAACGTAGATGCAAAAATCCTTAACAAAATACTAGCTAACAGAATTGAACAACAAATCAAAAAGATAATCACCATGATGAAGTGGGTTTTATACCAGGGATGCAGGGATGGTTTAACATACACAGGTCAATAAATGTGATACACCACATAAACAGAATTAAAAACAAAGATCATATTATCATCTCAATAGATGCAGAAAAAGCATTTGACAAAATCTAGCACGACTTTATAATTAAAACTCTCAGAAAAATCAGCATACAAGGGGCATACCTCAATGTAATAAAAGCCATCTGTGACAAAACAACAACCAACATAATACTGAATGGGGAAAAATTGAAAACATTCCCTCCTAGAACTGGAACAAGATAAGGATGCCTGCTCTCACCACTTCTCTTCAACATAGTACTGGAAGTCCTAGCCAGAGCAATCAGACAAGAGAAAGAAATAAAGGGCATCTAAATCAGTAAAGAGAAATTTAAACTGTCACTGTCTGCTGACCATATGATTGTTTACCTTGAAACCCCAAAAGACTCCTCCAGAAAGCTTCTAGAACTGATAAAAGAATTCAGCAGTTTCCGGATACAAGGTTAATGTACACAAATCAGTAGGTCTCCTATATACCAACAGCGACTGAGTGGAAAATTAAATCAAGAACTCAACGCCTTTTATAACAGCTGCAAAAAAAAATAAAATAAAATACTTAGGAATATACCTTACCAAAGATGCAAAAGACCTCTACAAGGAAAACTACAAAACGCTGCTGAAAGAAATCACATGTAATCCCAGCACTTTGGGAGGCCAAGGCAGGCAGATCACAAGGTCAGGAGATCAAGATCATCCTGGCTAACACGGTGAAACCCCATCTCTACTAAAAATGCAAAAAAATTAGCCAGGTATGGTGGTGGGTGCCTGTAGTCCTAGCTACTCAGGAGGCTGAGGCAGGAGAATGGCATGAACCTGGTAGGCAGAGCTTGCAGTGAGCCAAGATTGCACCACTGCACTCCAGCCTGGGAGACAGAGTGAGACTCCATCTCAAAAAAAAAAAAAAAAAAGAAAGAAAAGAAAAGAAAAAAGAAATCTTAGATGACACAAACAAATGCAAACACATCCCATGATCTTGGATGGGTAGAATCGATATTATGGAAATGACCATACTGCCAAAAGCAATCTATAAATTCAACGCAATCCCCAACAAAATACAACCATCATTATTCACAGAATTAGAAAAAAGAATTCTAAAATTCATATGGAACAATAAAAGAGCCTGCATAGCCAAAGCAAGACTAAGCAAAAAGAACAAATCTGGAGGCATTGCACTGCCTGATTTCAAACTATACTATAAGGCCATAGTCGCCAAAACAGCGTGGTTCTGGTATAAATATAGGCACATAGACCAATGGAACAGAATAGAGAACCCAGAAGTAAACCCAAATACTTACAGCCAACTGATCTTCAACAAAGCAAACAAAAACATAAAGTGGGGAAAGAACACCCTTTTCAACAAGTGGTGCTGGGATAATTGCCTATCCACATGTAGGAGAATGAAACCGGATCCTCATCTCTCACCTTATACAAAAATCAATCCAAGATGGATTAAGGACTTAAATCTAAGTCTGAAACTATAAAATTTCTGGAAGATAACATTGGAAAAACTCTTCTAGACATTGGCTTCAGCAAGGATTTCATGACTAAGAACTCAAAAGCAATGCAATAAAAACAAAGATAAAGAGCTGGTACTTAGTTAAACTAAAGAGCTTTTGCACAGCAAAAGGAACAGTTTGCAGAGTAAACACACAACCCACAGAGTGGGAGAAAATCTTCACAATCTATACATCTGACAAAGGACTAATATCCAGAATCTACAACAAACTCAAACAAATCAGCAAGATAAAAACAAACAATCCTACCAAAAAGTGGGCTAAGGACATGAATAGACAATTATCAAAAGAAGATATACAAATGGCCAACAAACATGAAAAACTGCTCAACATCACTAATGATCAAGGAAATGTAAATCAGAACCACAGTGTGATATCACCTTACTCCTGCAAGAATGGCCATAACCAAAAAATCAAAAAAAAACAGTAGATGTTGGCATGGATGCAGTGATCAGAGAACACTTCTACACTGCTGGTGGAAATGTAAACTAGTACAGCCATTATGGAAAATGGGTGGAGATTCCTTAAAGAGCTAAAAGTAGAACTACCATTTGATCCAGCAATCCCACTACTGGGTATCTACCCAGACGAGAAGAAGTCATTATACGAAAAAGATGCTTGCACATGCATGTTTATAGCAGCACCATTCACAATTGCAAAATTGTGGAACCAACCCAAATGCCCATCAATCAACAAGTGGATAAAGAAACTGAGATATATATATATATATATATATATATATATATATATATATACACACACACACACATATATATATGATGGAATACTACTCAGCCATAAAAACGAATGAATTAACAGCATTCACAGCAACCTGGATGAGATTGGAGCCTATTATTCTAAGTGAAGTAACTCAGGAATGGAGAACCAAACATCGTGTGTTCTCACTGATATGTGGGAGCTACACTATGAGGATGCAAAGGCATAAGAAGGATACACTGGACTTTGGGGACTTGTGGGGAAGGGTGAGAAGAGAGCATGGGATAAAAGACTATAAATAGGGTGCAGTGTACACTGCTCGGGTGATGGGTGTACCAAAATCTCACAAATCACCACTAAAGAACTTACTTATTTGAGCAAACACCACCTGTACCCCAATAACCTACAGAAAAAAAAATTTTAAAGAAGTCAATTACTTTTCTATTCACCAGTCACAATTAGTTAGAAATGTTTTCTAAAGATGCTATTTTCAATAGCAACAAAAACATAAATTACCTGCAGAGAAGTCTAAATATGTGAAAGCCCATTATAAAGAAAATTCTAAAATTTTATTTTAAAGCAACAAAGAAAAAAACATATGTACACACACATATGTGTTATTGGATGCCAAGATTCAGTGTCTTAAAGATGCCAATTTTTCCCCAAATGATTTATAGGCTAACTACAATTCCAATCAAAATCCAAACATAATTTTTTTAAGATTTGACAAGCTCTCGAGTTATATAGAATAACAAATCCCTAAAAAAAAGAATAAGGTGGAGAAATTGGTTCCACAAAATATGAAGACTTACCATGGAACTAAACTAGTTAGACTAGAGTAATTAAGACAGTGTATAGACAAATGTGTAAGACAAGTTCTTGATACCAAGGCAATACTTTGTCTTCATTGTAAGCTTTCATATGCTTCCAGGATAAGGCGGAGGCTTATCTCCACCTACAGATAGCTGGGGACAAGCAGGTGGAGAAAACTGGAATGGCCAGCTGGAAAGGAAGGTGAAGGAGCAGAATAGGGGCATTGCTCAAAGGCTGCAGAGATATGACTCTCTAAGCTGAGTCAGCTACGTAATTTGTGAGGCCTAGTGCAAAATACAAATGCAAAGCCCCTTGTTCAAAAAAGAAGAGAAAATGTGTCATTAAAGGTACTATAAAACATAAGACATGTTCCTCCTGCAGTCTCTCAACTCTTCATGGTGTTTTATATTTGCTATGTAGTGTCATTCTAAGCAAAGAAAATTTAAACTTAAAATCATTAGCATAAGTTTTACTATTCATCTTTATGTGCTGTTAGTTTTAAATGCAAATATAAAATCATTTAGCTCATATGCAAAATCACTGAAATTACACAATTTATATTTTGTAGTTCATACATGCATATGTATTTTGTTCTTATCAGACCAGTGAAAATTCCACACAAACTCAACTGTTTTATTTTACTTCTCAATATGCATACATTCTACCCACAGTTCTGAATAAATAACTGAAAGGAAAAGGAACTGTGGGTTGCCCTGTCTTTCTCTTCCTTTATGTCATGAATTTTATGTAAGTGGTTGGCTAATGCAGAGAAGTGACATGAATGAAAAAGGATATGATTGGGTTCCTTGGCCATTCGTGTATGTCTTAGAATGTCATTGTCTTCTTTTTGTACTTTAAGCAAGTTCTGGTTTAAATGAAAAACATGACTTTTGGGGCTGTGGTCGTTTCCAGTTAGCCATATCTCGTATTCCTTTGAGAAAACAAAAATTCTCATGTCTTGTGGGTCTACCAGAATCCTATAGTCACGGGGCCTCACAAACAGTGCATGAAAACAGATACTGAGGAATGGTGGGTATGCTTATTGTGCATATCTCTGCTCACTCACATGCTTCGTTGTTCCATCAGACATAATTTCCAAAAACAAAAACAAGTTCACAGATAAAATTGTTAACAATTTCATGAGGATGGCAGCTGGGCATTGAAGCAAGTGCAGGGCCCTTCTGAGCATAGGCCCAGTGCAAATGCACATCCACAAAGCCAGCCCTGCACCCAGGAGTTTACTAGTAAACGAGAAAATCTGGATGAGCATAGCTGGTTCTCTCTCCTCAGTGTTTGGTTTTTTTTTTTTTTTTTGGTCTATTTAATGTAATAAATGCTTAGAAGGAAAATTATTAGAGCCATCACATTGAAAATATGTCTGAATGACAGGTATTATGCTGTAAATTTTGATTTTTCAAGGTTCTGTGTATCAGTTTATTATCAAACTGTCTCTTTGTGGAGAATAGAGCAGTCCTCTGAGCACTCCTGGTGACATTGCTACTGAATTCTTATGATTATTAATGTGGGATATGGAAATTTCCCCTAAAGAATTAAGAATGAATTCTTAAGTCTGGAGTTATTCTTCAGGGAATACATTCAAACTGATAAACCCTGGGATTAGTATTCAGTGGAGAAACAAATGGGATTTGGAAGTGCTGCTTGCTCCCATTGTCAATGTGAAGCTTGTCAAAAATGTCCTGGGTTTTTCTGCATCATTTGCTTTGCCATATAATCGAGACCACACAATTGGAAGAAAATATTTCAGTCATTGTGATGCCTATTCTATTGAGAACTTTCCAAAATATGTTTGACTTCCAGTTGCCCCAAAAACAAAGTTGGCTCTATTATAGAAAGTGCCCAGATGCCTGGGATGGAAAGGAAAGACTCCATATTTTTCATAAGCTGTATTGGGTGCAAACATGTATGAAGAAAATGTCCTTGTAAGTGACCTGGGTTAATTCACTTAGTTCGTTAAGTGTAAAGGGGCTAGTGATAATAATATCTAGCTTAGCAGCTTTGTGTGATTTAAATAAGACATGAAAGATTGAGTATAGTGCCTGATTCATAGAAAGTGCTCAATAAATGTTAGCTACTATTATTAGCTGTTATTCCAAGTGCTTGGTAAGTTGCTCTATATTAGTCATGTTAGAAGGAGAGATGATGGAAATAACCCACATACTCCTATTCAGCCAGATTCTGCTTTTATCCTGCTGGAATATTGATTGGAGATATTTATTGGAGAATCCTCTAGACAAGTCCTCCAGACCTTTACCACCATAGGTTCCCACCCTTAAATAATGTTTCCTGGACTTTATCAAATGGTCCAGATGATAGGCAGGTTGAATAACTTATTCTATGGCCCCTTTCCCTGGGCACACAACCTGGCACTACCTCCAGAAGCTCACCTCTCTAGTGTAACCAGTCACAGTGGATCCTCGGGGACTCCATTTCATCTTAAACGCGTATCAGAATTTCTCCCCATTGTGGGCAGGAAGGTAAAGCCTAAGTCCCTCAAAACATTAGGAACATTAGAATATGTATCACCATAACATTTTTAAAGTGTTGGAAAGTAGTATCTCAACAATTTGAACCACAGAAATTCTTTCCTAGAGCATGATTCAAGTGCCTGAAGCCTTAGAGTTTTAGAAATGCTTTACACTAAAGATAGCAGAAACATCCCTTCCACCTCCAGCTGTGAGGCTAGTCCCAGAAGCTATTGATTAAATACATCACAGTGTTGAGCACACAGCAACTTCTCAGTCAAAAATTCTTCAACTAAGATGAATAATCAGCTTTAGAATTATCCTCAAAGCTTCAGCCTAGTCCTTCTCTGCTTAAATAAATGTGAAAGAAACTGAAAGTGCAATAGGCAGAGGGGTATAGGAAGGTTTCCAGAGGGGGAAAAGAGCCCATGGAAAGAAAAATCACAAGAAATTAAATGACACACTGTGAAATAAACCATAGATAAAAGAAATCATGAGATAAATTAGAAAATATTTTGAACTGAGTAAAAATGAAAATCGTATATAAAAGTGTGTGGGATGCAGCTAAGGCAGTGCTTAGAGGGAAATTTATAGCTTCATTTGCTTCTATTAAACACAAAATGTCTAAATGTCAAGATCTAAACTTCTACCTTCAGAATGTAGAAAAACAAAAGAAAGCACATTAAAACCAAAGCAAATAGAAAGAAGAAAATAATAAAGATAAAACAGGCATTAACTCATCAAATAGAAAATAGACAAGTAATAGAGAAAATTAACAAAGCAAAAATTTAGTTATTTTGAAAGGTTAACAAAATTTATATATGTTTAGCAAGGTCAATGAAGAAAAAAAGAAAGAAAATACAAATTATCCAGTATGATAATACAAAATACAATACCCAGAATGAAAGGTGAGGCCTATCTACAGAAACAACATATTTTTAATTGACTCATGGTAATTGTACATATATTTGGGGTACAATTTGATGTTTCAGTACATATATATGTTTTATAATTATCCAACCAGAGTAATTAGTATCTGTCACCCCCTGTATTTATCATTTATTTGTAGTGGAAACATTCAAAAGCTTCTTGTCTAGCTAATTTTTAGTATTCAATACTTTACAGTTAACTGTAGTCACCTACTGTGCAATCGAACACAAGAACTAATTCCTCCTATCTAATTGTATTTTACACCTATTAACCAATCTCTTCCCATTCTCCCTTCTTTCTCCCCTCTCCCTACTCTTCCCCAGTCTCTGGTAACCACTGTTCTACTCTCTGCTTCTATGATATCAACATTAGTTTTAAGATTCCACATATGAGTAAGATCATGCAGTATTTAACTTTCTGTGTCTGGTTTATTTCACTTAACATGACATTTCCCTGGTTCATCCTTTTGTTGCAAATGATGGAATCTCATTCTTTTTTTATCACTGAAGACTCTTCCAGTGTGTGTGTGTGCATGTGTGTGTGTGTGTGTGTGTGTTTATCTCACGTTTTCTTTATGCATTCATTAACTGAAGCACACTTAGATTGATTCCATATCTTGGCTATTATAGTGTTGCAGTGAACATTGGAGTGCAGACATCTCTTCAACATACTGATTTCATTTCCTTTGGATATATATCCAGTAGTGGGATTGGTGGATCATATGGTAGTTCTCTTTTTAATTTTTTGAAGAACCTACATACTGTTTCCATAATGTCTGTACTAGTTTACAATACTAGTGTTGGTGGCAACAGTGTGTGTTCCTTTTTATCCACATCCTTGCCAACATGTTTTTGTCTTTTTATAGTAGCCATTCTAACTGGAGTGAGGTGGTATCTTATTGTGGCTTCGATTTGTATTTGCCTGATTTTTAGTAATGTTGAGTATATTTTTATGTACCTATTAACCATTTGTATATCTTGTTTTGAGAAATGTTTATCAAAGTCTTTTGCCCATTTTTAATCAGATTATTTGCCTTATTGAGTTGCATTCCTTAAATATTCTAGATATAAACTCCTTGACAAATATATTGTTTGCAAATGTTTCCTCCCATTCTATAGGTTGTCCCTTCAGTCTGTTGATTGTTTTCTTTGCTGTGCAGAAGCTTTTCAGTTTTGTGTAATTTATTTGTCCATTTTTGCTTTTGTTGCTTGTGCTTTTTTATTTCAATAGTTTTTGGGGAACAGGTGGTGTTTGATTACAGGGATAAGTTCTTTAGGTGTGATTTCTGAGATTTTAGTGCACCCATCACCCTAGCAGTGTACACTGCACCCCATGCTTTTTCAGTCTTATTTTTTAAATCCTTGCCCAGCCCAATGTCATGAAGTATTTTTTCTGTTTTCTTCCAGTAGTTTCATGAATTTTGGGTTTTATATGAAGTCAACAATTCATTTTGAGTTGATGTTTTGATATGGTGAGAGGTAGGGGTCTAGTCTCATTCTTCTGCATATGAATATCCAATTTTCCCAGCACCATTATTGAAGAGACTGTCCTTTCCCCAGTGTGTGCTCCTGGCATCTCTGTCAAAGATCAGCTGGCTGTAGGTGCATAAATTTGTTTCTGGGTTCTGTATTCTGTTTCATTGGTCTATATGTCTGATTTTATGCCAATGCTATGCTGGTTTGGTTACTATAGCTCTGTGGTATATTTTGAAATCAGGTTAGTGTGATGCCTCCAGCTTTGTTCTTTTTGCTTAGGACAGCTTAGGCTGTTTGGTGTCTTTTGCAATTCTATACAAATTTTAGGATCACTTTTTCTATTTCTGTGAAGAATTTCATTGGTATTTTGATAGTGATTGCATTAACCTGTAGATCACTTTCAGTAATATGGGCATTTTAACAATATTAATTCTTCCAGTCCATGGACATGGGATATCTTTCCACTTACTTGTTTTCTCTTCAGTTTCTTTCATTGGTGTTTTATAGTTTTCAACATAGAACTCTTTCACTTCCCTGGTTAAGTTTATTCTGAGGTACCTGTTTTGTAGCTGTTGTAAATGAAATCATTTTCTTGATTTCTTTTTTAGGTAGTTCAAAACTGGCACATAGAAATGCTACTGATTGCGGCACTATTCACAATAGCAAAGACTTGGAATCAACCCAAATGTCCATCAGTGACAGACTGGATTAAGAAAATGTGGCACATATACACCATGGAATACTATGCAGCCATCAAAAAGGATGAGTTTGTGTCCTTTGTAGGGACATGGATGCAGCTGGAAACCATCATTCTTAGCAAACTATCACAAGAACAGAAAACCAAACACCGCATGTTCTCACTCATAGGTGGGAACTGAACAATGAGATCACTTGGACTCGGGAAGGGGAACATCACACACCGGGGCCTATCATGGGGAGGGGGGAGGGGGAAGGGATTGCATTGGGAGTTATACCTGATGTAAATGACGAGTTGATGGGTGCTGACGAGTTGATGGATGCAGCACACCAACATGGCACAAGTATACATATGTAACAAACCTGCACGTTATGCACATGTACCCTAGAACTTAAAGTATAATAATAATAAATAAAAAATAAAAATAAAATAAAATAATAAAAACCAAAAAAAAGAAATGCTACTGATTTGTGTATGTTGATTCTATATCTTGCAACTTTACTGAATTCATTCATTAATTCTAACAGCTTTTTTATGAAGTCTTTAGGGTTTTCTCTACATAAGATCATGTTGTCTGCAAATAGGGATACTTTTACTTCCTTCTAATGTCTTTCTCTTGCTCAGTTGCTCTGGCTAGGATTTCCAGTACTATATTGAATAAAAGTAGTAAAAGTGGGTGTTCTTGTCTTGCTCCAGATCTTAGAGGAAAATCTTTCAACTTTTCTCCATTTAGTATGATGTTAGCTGTAGGTTTGTCATATATGACCTTTATTATGTTGACATACATACCTTCTATACCTAGTTTGTTCAGAGTTTTTATCATGAAAAGATGTCTAATTTCATCAAATGCTTTTAAAGTATTTATTGAGATGACCATGGTTTTTATCTTTCCACTAATGTAGTGTATCACATGTATTGATTTTGTGTATGTTAAACCTTTCTTGTATCACTGGGATGAATCTCACCTGATCATATTGAATGATCTTCTCCATGTACTATGGAATTCGGTTTCCTAGTATCTTATTGAGAATTTTTGTATCTATGTTAATCAAGGATATTGGCCTGTAACTCTCTTTTATTGTTGTGTCTTTGTCTGGTTTTGGAATCAAGGTATTGCTGACTTTGTAAAATAAGTTTGAAAGTATTCCCTCCTCTTCACTTTTCTGGAATAGTATGAAGAGACAGAAACAACATATTTTTAAATGATAAGGAGATTAAAGTTATAAATAACTTTATGCTAAAAAATCACCAAAATTTATTACATAATAATTTAATGAACAGCCTATATTTGTAAAATAAATTGAATTTAAAATTTAAGACCTCCCCACAAAGTAAGTTTCAGGCCCAGAAAGTTTCACTAGTAAAGGATAGCTAAAACAACCTTTAAAAAGAATATTGGAGAACTCGTGTTACCTGATTTGAATTCAAGACTTCATATAAAGGTACCATAATCCAGATAGCATGACATTAGTCCAAAAATAGGCAAACATACCAATAAAATGGAATCAAAATTGATGTGTTCAATCAATTTCTAACATATGCTAAGTAGTTTGGTATCATAATTTATTTAGTCATCTTATAAGGTAGCTACTTGTTATTATATGCCCTCATGAGAAAATTGAGACACTGAGTGGTTATATAACCAGCTAAGGGCTACACTGCTAGCAAGTGGTGGGGCTAATCTTCAAAACCAGGCAGTCTGCTCCAATAATCTATTCTCTTAACACATGACACTGTTCTGCTTCTATGACAGGTGTTCCGTTACTGAGTTAACATTGCAAACCTCTGGAAAAATTTACAATTAAAGGTATAGATGGTCATATAAATCAAACCTATAGTATTAATATGTTAAGCTATGTTTAGGGGAAAACATTAGTGAATATTTGATTTTAATTACTGATAATATTTAAAGACATGTTAGAGTAATTATAGATAAGCCTAGAGACAACTTGGATTTGTTTTGCATTTGTTGTGTTATTGTTGTTGTTGTTGTTGTTGTTGTTTAAAGAGAGGATCTTGCTCTGTCACTCAGGCTGTAGTGCAGTGGCACAGTCATAGCTCACTGCAGCTTCAAACTCCCGGGCTCAAAGTAACCTTCTCACCTCAGCCACCTGAGTAGCTGTGGGGGGCTCTTGCTATGTTGCTCAGGCTGGTCTACACTCTTGGCCTCAGGCATTCCTCCCACCTTGGCCTCTCCCAAAGCACTGAGATTACAGACACAAGCCACTATGCTTGGCCTTAGATTGTTATTTTTAATGTAAAAGTAAAAGAGAATTTGGCCAACATTTTAAGCAGTGTTGGAACATTAAAGAGCATTTAAGATTACCCTGGGTGTACCAAGAGGCGCAGACTATAGAAGTGGTCCATTCCAGTATGAGGAGTATTTTGTCACTGTTATGGATAGTATGTCAGTACATGATGATAATAAAAGGCAGACCAACAACACTTAATTGATTTTATTATTGTTTTTAAATTCTCTACAGATCACGTACCCCTTTACTGTCTGTACCCCAGAGCGGACCATATCTGTCACTCCCATTGCTGTGTCACTACTTTAAGCTCCCCATATTGTAAGTTTAAAGTTTCATATTTATAAGGGTTAAGTTCTTTATATGATCTGCTTTTCAGACAACTGGATTTCTTGAAGAAAATAAAGAACACCAACTGTAGAAATACAATTTAAGGTATGTAAGAAAAATTAATTCAGTTGTAAATGTTACTTTAAAAATAATTGTTAAAATTTGCTAGATTTATAAACAGAAAGCTAAGATTTGTGAGTTGAACATAAAGCTTTTTATGTGCCAAGCCTTTTATAAATGCTTTTTACACATTAACTCATTTGTTCCTCACAACTACTCCATTAGTATTCCCAGTTTACAGCAGTGGCAACTGAGACCTCAGCTGGAAGTAATAAAGGCACCTCTACAGAGTTGTGGTGAAGGTTAAGTGAGTTGATGTATACTAGGATAAGTCCCTGGCCCAAAGTCACAGTAAGGAGAGCTAAGACTCAAACACTGGCATCTGCTTGACTGAGCTCTTAAACTTTTGAATTTGTAACTTTATTTAAATTGAATATTAATTTTTAAGACAAAGATAGCCCCTGAAAATCTCTTCGGAGCATAAAAGTCATCCTTCAAGGATACCATGGGTGTCAGAAAGAACATTGACGTTATCAACTCCATAAGTAAGGTATTATTATTACAGAAGATAAAACTTAGATTGAGGTTTAATAACCTGCCCAAGGTTACCCACCTAATAACTGACAGGGGCAAGGTTCTGTCTCGAATCTGTCTAACTCCACAGCCAATAGTTTCAACCATGTGGGCCAAAATTGCCCGAGCACCTTGCTACTCCGTATGGTCCACAGACTAGCAGCACGGAGGCATCACTTGAGAGCTTGATCGAAATGCAGAATCTCAGGCCCCACTAGCAAATCAGAATCTGCATTTTAACTAGATTTCCAGGTGATTCCGTGCACGTTAAAATTGAGATACACTGCTGTCTCTGACCTGCCCTCTAACTCCCTGCCATTGAGAATCTCCTGTGCCTCTTAACACATCTTCATTATGTTTCTATGATATATTCTGCTCAGCCCTTCTGCTAGCCAAAGGGCATGAACAAGGGGGTAAAGATACCTGATTGATGAGTGTCAGAGAAAAGAGGTAGGTAACAAAGAAGGGAAAGAAGACGTTGAAGCTTTCTCTGAATGTTTTAACTGGAAATAATCTCGCTCATCCACATCACTCACTTAATATGTACTTAAAGTCTAATCTTGCTATTTCAAGCGTCCTTGTTTCATTCCTGTAATCGTGTTTTAAGCACATTATACATAGGATGTGTATGAGTAGTGGATAGAATAATTTTTTATGTAGCCCTGATTACATGAACTCCCAATTTCAATTGGCTATGTTGAAATAATAAGAAAAAAAATGTGAGTCCATCTTTTCATGGTTTAACATTTAAAGGATGAATATAAACTTTCATTCCCTCATCAATTCGTTAGTTCCATCCTGGCTTAACACAGGTGCTGCCAACCAGTCCCCATTTTTCTTTTCTTTTCTTTTTTTTTAACAACACTTCAAGCTTATTCTTTCCAAAATCAAATTAACCATTTTCCTCCAAAAATGACTTTTTATTTTATAGTATCTCAACTTATACTAAGACTTCCCACTCAGGCATCCCAGCATTACATCATGGACCTCAGTTCTTCTTTCTCTGTCCCTAATTACAATTGATCCTACCTCCTAAATCTCTTTCTCATTTGTTTCTACATGTTCATTCATACCTCCATGGTCTCAGTTAAAGCCCCTAATGTCTATCACCTCGACCATTGAAACAGCTTCCTAATTGCTTTTCCTGCCTCTGGTTCTCCTCTCTTCAAATGGAAGACAATTTTCTGTCTAGGAAACAAATCTGATCATGTCACTCTTCTGAAAAACCTCTAATGGTTCCATATTGTTTATGGGGCAGTGTCCTGACTCTTAACCCAGCACTCAAGGCCCTTGAGAACTGCCCTGGTCTGCAACGTGGGCCTCATCTCCCTGCTCTTCCCTGTGTGTCTGGAACTTTAGTGTCCCTGCATGACTCACTCATTCCCTGATGTATCTTCTCACGCTGTTCTTTGCCTGGCATGCTCATGTCCCCTCTCCATTACCAAACTCTTAATATTTATTACCAGTCCTAGCAGAGATGTCACTCCTCCTTGAAGCCTTCCCTACCCACCACCACCTCCCTCTAAAATAGTGGTAGACAAACAGTATCAGTATCACCTGGAGCCTGTCAGAAATGCAAATTCTGAGAACCCACCGAAGACCTACTGAAGCCAAACCTCTGGGCGTGGGCACAGCAATCAGTAGTTTAACACACCCTCCAGGTGATTCTAATGTATGTGTGAGTTTGAGAACTACGGCTCTAAAGACTATTTATCAGCTATTTCTCTTCATACTAATGGTAATTACCCAAGTTTCTTCTCCATTACTTGAGAAGAAGTATCTCATATGCAGGAAGCTTGTCTTACCCATCTTAGTTATTTCAATGTCCGAAACATAGAAGTCTATCAGTCACTTTGCAAATCAAATAAGAAATAAACAAGTTGGGGAAGGGGCTGTGATGGGGAGACATTGGTCAAAGAATATAAAATTTCAATTGGGATGAATAAATTCTGGAGATCTATTGTACAGCATGGTGACTATAAATAATAACATACAGTTTTAAAAATATTATATGCTTGAAAACTGCTAAGAGAGATTATCTTAAATGTTCTCACCACAAAAAATAACTCTGTGAGATAATATATATGTTAATTAGCTTGATTAATCATTTCACAACATATACATATTTCAGAACATTACATTGTACATTGTAAATATATGCAAGTTTTATTTGTCAACTATATCTCACTAAAGGTGGGAAATTTTTTAAATAAATTTTTTACCTAAAATTGAAAAACATTATCACACTCCTGGCTTTTTACAGTACTATCCATAACATTATAATTTTTTAAACTATAGTTTTTCCTCATGTCACTTCCCTAACTTGCCAGATTCTCCACAGATATCAACCCTTTCCAGAGTTGGATGGTTCTTGTACCCACAGAACAGAGCGTGAAATCCCAGTAATCAATCTAGCATGGCAGGCAGCCTCCAACACTAGTTTTTCCTCCTTTGACGATGGACCCTGCGGAGCAAGCTTTTAGGAACCAGCCTTAGTCCAGGTGCCTGAAGGACTTTATAGTCATTCATCTGAAATTGCTTCCAGGTTGGTTATAGGACAATTTCTCTCTCTCTCTCTCTCTCTCTCTCTCTCTCTCACACACACACACACACACACACACACACACACACACACACCCCTTGTTGAAGGTCCAGGTAAATATTTAGCATTATCAATAAGGTTAATCCCATTAAAGTGAAATAAGAGAAAAAAGTTAATGGCTAAACTGAATACATTTGGTTATTGTTTCTCTTTTGAGAAATAGATCTCATGCCATAATGATATTTTAGTGTAACTCTAAAGTGTGTTTATACAAAATTAGAGAAACTTTGGTTCGACTTAGTGGCAGCACCATAATGTCTATGTCACATGACGCCAACTACTAAATATTAATACAAAGGCAAGGATTTAATGTCTGTTTCCCCTAGAAGAGTGCCTGGTACGAGGTAGACTGTTGATAATATTTGTTGATTATTGATTTTTTCTTGGTCCCAATAACTCAATTTTTAGTTAAGCCAAAGAACGCACATAGTATAAATATACAGTTTTCACATTATTTTTGTCTAAAAGGAGTCTAATGACTAGCTCCATTTGGAACTACAAAATGCAAATCAGTTTCATGTTTTGTTTAAAATTCCTCAGTCTCCTCTAGCCATCCCTCTGGAGAGTTCAGGTTCTTCCCATCATTTAATGATCTGTTTACTGAAGCCAAGGGCAGAGTTGCTAGTGGTTAACTTCCCAACACACTGGTTGTTAATAGTAACAGCTGATACACTGTTTTCTGGCTGCAACTGTGCTGGGAAATCAATAGTTCTTTGTTGATTAATAACTGATTTCTCCACTGATCAAAGTGCATAGATCAATGCACTGCTCCATCTGGTTGCAGCCTCCACCCCATCTTCCTCCCCAATAATGGATGGCTCAGCCAAATTGTAGCACCCGTTCCTGCCATCCAACTCATGTTTCATTCTGCTCAGAATATGACTGGGATACCCTACCATGAACAAGAAGGTTGGGCCATACCCGAAATTTGGCTTTCAAATTTTATAGTCAGTTGTCTGCACACTACCCCCGCTTCCTGTCCACTAGATGGTGCTACAGACCTGTGTTTGTAACAGTTCACTGGGCTTGGAGAAAGATTGAAAACTGTAGACAGGTGAAATGCTGTGGAATGTTTAAAATCTATGAACATTAATTCTTTAAACATTCTGGTCTGTGCAAGTGTCTTGGCAGGCACTTTAATAAAAAGTCCATCCAAATGAATGGAAATTCACAACTTGCCCATTTATTTATTACACCTGGCAGCCTGGGGCATACACAATTTCAGGGCAAGCACCTCCTGGCACCTCTGTGTACAATATAAAGCAGCTGTTTACTCAGTGCATAACAATTAATGTGCTCCCTAAAGGGTAGAATTTATGACACTGAATACATAAGAGAATGCTTTGTGATCTCCCAAGACACTGCTCAGTAAAATCAGTGGGTTGTCATATCTCAGGTTCATTAATTGCTCTACGGATCCTAACACCCAGTAGAGACATCAGAGTAGGAACTTAGCCAGTGAGCTTTTGTGTTTCCAGCAATCACCTTTCTGTCGAGATGGAAGGTCAAATTCATGGAGGAATCCAGTTTTTCAAGGAAACCTTGGCTTTTTTATTTTATTTTATTTTATTTTATTTTACTTTATTTTATTTTATTTTTACTGTGAAAGAACTTCCCTTCTGGTTATTTCTATACCAGTTCTACTGCTGGAGGGATAGGGGAGCTAGCTAGTAAATATGGCTCATTTGGAAAGTGATCTGAATCCTCTTTTGTGAAAAAGCTAATTTTGTTGTTCTATCGTGTTCTTTCCCTTTCTGGCCCTGAAGACCTCTCTCAGCGATAACAGAAATCAAGCAGATTTGGCTTGGAGGCAGCCGTCAGCTTCCTGTCCTTGTGATAAAATGGACTTAACCTCATTTGCAATTGACCACCCCCTTTTCACTGATTTTGAATTGTTTGGTTAACTCTCTTTGGGAAGGAGTATCAATAATTCAGCATTAGCCAGTTGGCATGTCACCCTGACAGATGGAAACAGCGACAGTGCTATTGATTCAGTTACTCCCTCTCAGGGGGCAGTGGTGAGATTCCATCCGCCCTCACTCCCCCATCTCCTGTCCATGGGATTAGTGAGAGAAAAGCAAATGGTTCCAACACAGTCACTAAACCCTGTCCAAGATCTCCCGACTACAGCCAAATATGCAAATTTCCCAGGATGTTTACACATCAGGAAAAAAAAAATGAAGAAGAAAGAGCAAAGGGGATTGAACAAGGCACCGGAGAAGAGAACTGAGCACCTGGGGGGCAGCAAGAGGTGGCCCAGAAAAAGGCCACGCCAGGGACCAGCCTCCCTGCTCCTGATTCAGCCCCCCTCCCACACACATCAGCAAAGAACGGGAGGGAGGAGGAAGTGTGTGTGTGTGTGTGTGTGTGTGTGTGTGTGTGTTTGTGTGTGTGTGTGTGTGTGTGTGTGTGTAAAACAGAGAAAGAAAGAGAAGGGGACAGAGACAGACAGACAGATAGATAGAAGGAGAAGAAAAAGATGGTGAAATTGTGGAGGTTCGGTTGTATACCATGTTTCTTTGGGGCTGTGTAATCGTTGGTTTCCCTATTCCTCAGGTTTGTCAGCAGCTGTCACTAAGCGCAGTTTAGGAAGGTGAGGGACTGTCAGTAGTGATCTAGTCTGGTACACCTAGCTTATGGTTAAAGGCCTTAGTCAAGGAATGCACAACAAAAATGTGTGCTTTGTGTCTATAGTTGAAATAAACCTGTTTTATGTTTACGCTGTCTTTGGATTCATAAAAATTTGGAATTCCATAAAGACTTTAGAGTCTTTATGGAATTAGGACATACAAATTAGGACATCAGCAAGATGGCCAACTAGAAGCTCCTAGCACTCTTCCACACACAAAAAAACAGAACAAAACAATGAATAAATAACTACATTTTGACTAAAATAGCTAAAAGAGAGCATTAGGGAATAGCAAAAATCCAGCAGGAATCCTATAGAGCACAGAAACCCAAGATGGCCACACAGAGAATGGAAGAAAATACCTTCCTCCACCACCCCATCCCCACAGTTGAGATGAGCTTGGAACCAGGAGGGACTTTTCCCTGCAGGGAAAAGGTGAGCAAGAGGATCCCAGCGCCCCCATCACCATCTCGGCTACCTGCAGTCTTCGCTGCTGGAGACTCCTACAGTCCTCACAGGTTCTGAGCCCAGCTGAGACAGTTCCCTGGAGTCAGTATGCTGAGCTAACCTTAGAGAAGGAGCCTATACTGTGTGCCCCCACTAGCCTGTACTGCTGCTTCTCTGCACCACTGTGGAACAGAAGCCAATGCTAGAGTGAGCTCTGCTCCAGGGTGAGTAGCCATTGTATACCTCCATCCCAAGACGCTCAGCCACCCCTGCCCCACATCTACCCAGGAGCCCAGTATCTCTGAGCAGAGTTGCTGCTACATCCAACCCCCAGGACCAAGCTACCACAAAGCCGCTTCATCCCGCCTTCTCAGTTGCTGATATTCCCTCTCCCGAGGGCCAAACTGAAGTGATACCCCGCAGCCAGAGATCCAGAACTTTGAACTCTCAGAGCAGTCACACCCCCAGAGCCACAGCTGAGGCAGCATCCAGTCCTGTGGCCTCCTGAACACGGGAAGAGTCGTGACCCTGGCCCCAGAGCAGATGCAGTAGCCCACCCCACAGGGACCTCAGGTCTTCTGCACAAGAGAGCAGTTGCACCTCCCAGCACCCCAGCTCATCCTGCACTCTACCATCAGGGATGCAGAGGCTCCACTGAACCTGGTAGCTGAAATTTCTGGGACTGAGTAGATACAGTGCCTTGCATCCTGGGGAATCAGAGCCTTGACTGAGCTGGATCACCCTGCCTTCCAGGCCAAGCCATCACAGTTCCCTGCCTACCTGGAACTGAACTAGCCCTGACTCAGGCCAAGCTACCGAGGCACCCCAATCTCCAGGCAGTAGAATCATTACACTCCTACCCATCTTCTGGGACAAAGCCACAGCAGCATCTTGCCATTTCTGGGTCCTTACTGCTGCTGCCCCTGGCCTCACAGAGCCTGGGCTACTGCCATATCCCACTATCTCAGGGTCCAAAGTCACAATTCTGTGACTCTGTGTGCTACCTCATCCCTTGGGTCCCAAGCTGCCAAAGTGCCCTATTGGTTGTGAGTCCCAAATTGCAACTATGCCCTGATTCTTGGGGCCTGAGCCTCCAGAGCATGCCTTCTTCCCCAGAGCCATGCCAGTGGTATAGCTTGCCCCCCAGGGTCAGAACCACAGCTACATCCCAGCCTCATGGGCCTAAGCTGCTGGGATGTGCCCTGGAGCAATAGATCTAGGCTTAGTGGAAGAACTCCAATCCTGTAACTGTGGTGTGTAAATCATACATATCTCTAGTATAAATTATGTTGCATATAATTTATGTTGCATTTTATGCAACATAATAATTTATGTAACATATAATTTATGTTGCATTTCATGCAACATAAAAATGTTCACAAATAACTAAAGCTACAATAAGTTGTTAAAGACTACAGAATATAAAGAGATATAAATTATGACATCAAAAATATAAATAGGGTGGAGGGTAAAATTCCAGTTTTTGAATGCAACAGAAGTTAAGTTTTCATCAGCTTAAAATAGTAGATTATAACAATAAGGTGTTTTAGGTAAGCCTCATAATAACCACAAAACAGAAAAACACTACAGCAAATATACAAAAACTAAAGACAAAGGAATCAAAGCTTAGCATTACCAAAAAAAATTCAAATCACGAAGGTAAACAAGGAAAGAATAAAGAAACAAAGGAACTTTAAAAAAAAAAAAAAAAAAAAAGGCTGGGCGTGGTGGCTCACACCTGTAATCCCAGCACTTTGGGAGGCCGAGATGGGCAGATCACTAGGTCAGGAGATCGAGACCATCCTGGCTAACACGGTGAAACCCTGTCTCTACTAAAAAATACAAAAGAAAAACTAGCCAGGCGAGGTGGCAGGCGCCTGTAGTCCCAGCTACTCGGGAGGCTGAGGCAGGAGAATGGCGTGAACCTGGGAGGTGGAGCTTGCAGTGAGCTGAGATCCGGCCACTGCACTCCAGCCTGGGCAACAGAGCCAGACTCTGTCTCAAAAAAAAAAAAAAAAAAAAGAAAAATAACAAAATGGCAATAGTAATTCTTTACCTACTAGTAATAACCTTGAATGTAAATGAACTAAATTCTCCAGTCAAAAGACACAGACTGGCTACATAGATTTTATAAAAATAAGATCCAACTATATGCTACTTAGAAGAGGAAAGTTAACTTTAAGGAAACACATAGGCTGAAAGTAAAAGAGTGGAAGAAGACATTTCATGCAAATGATAACCAGAAGAGAGTAGAAGTGGCTACACTCATAAAATAAACTTCAAGTAAAAACTGTCACAAGAGACAAACAAGGTCATTATTACATGATGAAGGAGTCAACCAGGAGAAGAGAATCACTGGAAATTTATATGCATCCAACATCGGAGCATCTAAATACACAAAGCAAATATTAATGAACATGAAGGGAGAGACAGATAACTAGCAATGCAATAATAATAGGGGACTTCAGTGCCCCATTTTTAACAATGGGTAGATCAACCAGACGGAAAATTAATAAGAAAATACTGTACTTAATTTGCACTTTTGACCAAATGGACATACCAGACATATACAAAACTTGCCATCCAACAACAGCAGAATCCACATTTTGCACCAGTGCACATGAAACATTCTCTAGGATATGCTATATGTTAAGCAAAAAAAATAAGTCAACAAATTTAAGAAGATTGAAATCATACCTAGCATCATTTTGGACTATAGTGGTGTAAAACTAGAAAACAATAACAGGAAGAATCTTGGAAAATTTACAAATATGCGGACAATAAATAACATGGTCAGAACTACCAATTGGTCAAAGAGATCAAAAGGGAAAATTTAAAATATTTTGATACAAATAATAATGGAAACACAGTGTACCAAAATCTATGGGATGCAGCAAAAGCGGTTCTAAGAGGTAAGTTTACAGCAATAAATGCCTACATATAAAAGAAGAATGATTTCAAACAAATTTGTCTACTATTACATCTCAAACAGCTTTTAAAAAACTAAATCAAAAATTAGCAGAAAGAAGGAAGTAATAAAAACTAGGACAGAAATAAATCAGAGAACAAAATAATCACAGAAACAATAAGTAAAACTGAGTTAGTTTTTGAAAAAAATTTAAAAAACTGAAAAACTCTTAGCTAGTGTAAGAAAATAAGAAAGAATACTCAAACAAATAAAATCAAAAATGAAAATAAATTACAGCAGATGCCTCAAAAATAAAAAATAATCATAGTGACTATTATGAACAATTTTATTCCAATAATTTGGTTAACCCAAAGGAATTGGATAAATTCCTAGAAAATATAATCTACCAAGATTGAACCAAGAAGAAAAAGAAAGCCTGAACAGACTAAAAGCAAGTAAAAGAAATTGAAGAAGTAATCAAAAATCTCCCAGTAAAGAGAAGCCTAAGACCAAATGGCTTCACAGCTAAATTCTAGCAAGCATTCACAAAAGAATTAATACCAACAATATCCTTCCCAAAAATATAACTAGAGGGAATACTTCCAACCACAATTTAGGAGGCCAGTATTACCTTGCTACTTAAGCCAGATACAGATTTCACCAGAAAAGAAAACTACAGGCCAATTTCTCTGATTAACATTGATGCAAAAATCCTCAATAAAATATTGGCAAACTGAATCCAACAACACATCAAAGAGATTATACATAATGGCTGTATTAGTTCGTTCTCACATTGATGTGAAGAAATCCTGAGACTAGATAATTTATAAAGGAAAGAGGCTTAATTGGCTGTGGAGGCCTCAGGAAACTTACAATTATGGTAGAAGGCAAAGGAGAAGCAGGCACCTTCTCCACAGGGTGGCAGGACAGAATGAGTGCAAGCAAGGAAAATACCAGATGCTTATCAAACCATCAGATCATCTGAGACTCACTCACTATCACAAGAACAGGATGGGGGAAACTACCAATTACCTCCACCTGGTCCTGCAATTGACACATGGGGATTATTGGGATTATGGGGATTACAATTCAAGATGAGGTTTTGGGTGAGGACACAGCCAAACCATATCAATGGCCAAGTGGGATTTATCTCTGGCATGTGAGTCTGGTTTAAGATATGCAAATCAACCAATGTGATACATCACATTTACCAAATGAAA
Source organism: Macaca nemestrina (assembly GCF_043159975.1). Taxonomy (NCBI): domain Eukaryota; kingdom Metazoa; phylum Chordata; class Mammalia; order Primates; family Cercopithecidae; genus Macaca; species Macaca nemestrina. Next base: position 115,049,596 of record NC_092129.1, read on the forward strand.
GATAAATCTACATGGTCATCTCAATTAACATGGAAGAAGCATTCAACAAAGTCCACAAATTCTTTCTTGATAAAAACTCTCAAGAGTTTAGGTATAAAAGGAAAGATTTTGAACATAATAAAGGCCATCTACGAAAAACTCACATTGTAATCAATGGGAGAAAATAGAAAGCTTTTTCACTAAGATTTGGTACAAGACACTTCTATTCAACATGGTACTTGAAGTACTAGCAAGAGAAATCAGACAAGAAAAAGAAAAAGCATCCAAATTGGAAAGGAAGAACCAAAATTATCTCAAGTGACAGGTGACACAATCCTATCCATTAAAAAAAAATTCCAAAAAAAACCTATATGAACTAATTAAAGATCCATACAAAGATCCATAATATTTTTATACACAAATAATGACATAACTGAAAAAGACATCAAGGAAAAAAATCCCTTTTATGTTAGCATCAAAAAAATAAAATATCTAGGAAGAAACTTAACCAAAGAGGTGAAAGATCTATACACTGAAAACTATAAAACATTCATGAAAAAAATTGAAGAAGATCCAAAAATACATCAATGCTTACAGATTGGAAGAATTGGTATTTTTTAAATGTTCATACTACCCAAAGCAATATACAGATTAAGTGAAATCTATATTAAAATCCCAATGGCATTCTTCCTCGAAATAGAAAAAAAACTAAAATTAATATGCGCTATGGTTTGAATATGTTCCCTGGAGTTAATGTGTTGGAAACTTAATCCCCAATGCAACAGTGTTAGGAAGTTGGACCTAATAAGAAGTGATTAGGTTACAAGGACTCTGCCCTCATGAATTAATTAATGTTATTATTTTGAGAGTGAGTTAGTTATCTGTAGAGTGGCTTTGCTATAAATGTGAGTTTGGGCCCTTCTTGCTCTCTCTCACAAGTGTTCTCTTGCTTTTCCACCTTCCTCCCATGGGATGACACAGCAAGAAGGCCCTTGCCAGCTGGAGGCCTCTTGACTTTGGGCTTTCCAGCCTCCATAACTGTAAGAAATAAATTTTTGTTCCCTATAAATTACCCAGTCTGTAGTATTCTATTAAAGCCACACAAAACAGACTAAGACAATGTACACCCATAAAGATCCCAAATAGTCAAAAAAAAATCTGAGAAAGAAAAATAAAGTTGAAGGCCTCACATTTTCTGATTTAAAATCATATTGCAAAGCTACAGTAACCAAAACAATATGGTACTGGCATTAAAAACAGACATATAGGCCAGTGGAACAAAATTGAGAGCCCAGTAATAAATCCAAACACATATGATCAACTAATTTTTTGCCAAGGGTTCAATGACAGTACAATGCAGAAAGGATAGTCTTTTCATTAATTGGGGCTAGGAAAACTGAATTTCCACAATGCAAAAGAATGAAATTGAACCCTTATCTTACACCATACCTAAAAATCAACTCAAAGTAGATAAAATACCTAAATAAAAGACCTGAAACTATAAAACTTCTATAAGAGAATATAGGTAGAAATCTGAACATCAGTCTTGGCAATGATTTTGTGGCTATCACTCCAAAACCTTAGGCCAAAAAGCAAAAATAAATAAATGGGATTATATCAAACTAAAAGCTTCTGCATAGCAAAGGAAACAATCAACAAAATGAAATGCAGCCTATGGTTTGGGAAAATATATTTGCAAACCATATATCTGATAAGAAGTTAGTATCCAAAATTTGTAAAGAATCCATACAACTCAATAGTGGAAAAACACCCAATTTAAAATGGGCAAAATACCTGAATAAACATTTCTTTTTAAAAAACTTAAAAATGACCAACTGGTATATGGAAAGGTGTTCAACATTATTAATCATGAGGGAAATGCAACTCAAAATCTCTATAATAAACCACTTCACACCCCTCAGGATGGCAATTATCAAAAAGTCAAAAGATAAATGTTGGCAAGGTTATAGAGAAAAGGTACTTGCACACTGTTAGTGGGAAGGGAGACTGGTACAGCCATTATGGAAAACAGTATGGAGGTTCCCCAAAAAGTTAAAAATGGAACTACCATATGTCTCAGCAATTCCTCTTCTGGCATATACCCAAAGGAAATGAAACAACAAACTTCCAAAAAACATCAGCACTCCCATGTTTATTGCAGCATTATTCGCAATATCCAAGATATGGAAAAAACTTAAGTGTCCATCTACAGATGAGTGGATAAAGAAACTATGCCACATATATGCAATGGAATATTATTCAACCCTATAAAGAAACAAGATCTTGCCATTTACCACAGCATGGATGAGCCTGGAGGACATTCTGCTGAGTGAAACAAGCCAGATACAGAAAGAAAAATATTGCATGATCTCACTTACATGTGGAATATTTTTTTAAAAAAACAAATATACAGAGATAGATAACAAAACAGTATTTACCAAAGGTGAGGGGAAGGGGAAATGGAGAAACATAGATTAGAGGATACAAATAGCAAGTATGAAGGATAAACAGGTCTAAAGATCTAATATACCATGTGAAAATGATAGGTGATAAGAACCGTATGGGAGTCATGCTAAATGAGTAGATTTCAGCTGCTCTTGCTACAAAAGCAAAAAAAAAAGAAGTAAATATGTGTTATTATGGATGTGTTAATTTGCTTCACTGTAGTAAACTTTTTAATATCTATATGTGTCCCATAACATCATGCTGTGTACCTTAAATATGCAATAAAATTTATTTTTTAAAAAAAAGGCTTTGATCATACCACCTAATTTTTTTATTCTTCATCCCCAAAACAGTCTTTGAAAATGATAAAACAGATGAGAGTATGAATAAATTGCTGTCAGAAAGCTATTGTTTGAGCATGATACTCCATTATGGGCACCTAGAAGACCTTGCTTTGGGCTGGTTGGTTATTTAGGAACTTTTGCAAGGTCCCCTCTGAATTCATGTTCTTCCAGCTGCCTTGACCCCAGAAGCACATCTTCATTTATGTTACCTGCTGGGCTGTCCAGCATTCCGTCAATGAGCAACATTGTCATGTTGGTCAAGCCTTGATTCTCTCTTTTTTTTTTTTTTTTTTTTTAATACTTTAAGTTCTGGGGAACATGTGCAGAAGGTGCAGTTTTGTCACATAGTGGTTTGCTGGCATGGTGGTTTGCTGCACCCATCAACCCGTCACCTACATTAGGTATTTCTCCTAATGTTATCCCTCCCCTAGCCCCCCCACCCCATGACAGAACCCAGTGTGTGATGTTCCCATCTCTTACGTCCATGTGTTCTCATTATTCAACTCCCACTTATGAATGAGAAAATGCAGTGTTTGGTTTTCCGTTCTTATGATAGTTTGCAGAGAATGATGGTTTCCAGCTTCATCCATGTCCCTGCAAATGACATGAACTCATCCTTTTTTATGGCTGCATAGTATTCCATGGTGTATATTTGCCACAGTTTCTTTATCCAGTCTATTATTGATGGACATTTGGGTTGGTTCCAAGTCTTTGCTATTGTGAATAGTGCCGTAATAAACACATGTGTGCACGTGTCTTTATAGTAGAATGATTTATAATCCTTTGGGTATATACCCACAAAGGGGATTGCTGGGTTAAATGGTATTTCTAGTTCTAGATCTTTGAGGAATTGCCACACTGTCTTCTACCATGTTTGAACTAATTTACACTCCCACTAATAATGTAAAAGCATTCCTATTTCTCCACATCCTCTCCAGGATCTGTTGTTTCCTGGCTTTTTAATGATTGCCATTCTAACTGGCATGACATGGTATCTCATTGTGGTTTGATTTGCATTTCTCTAATGACCAGTGATGATGAGCATTTTTTCGTATGTCTGTTGGCTGCATAACTGTCTTCTTTTGAGAAGTGTCTGTTCATATCTTTTGCCCACTTTTCGATGGGGTTGTTTTTTTCTTGTATATTTGTTTAAGTTCTCTGTAGATTCTGGATGTTAGCCCATTTGTTGGATGAATAGATTGCAGAAAATATTCTCCCATTCTGTAGGTTGCCTGTTCACTCTGATGATAGTTTCTTTTGCTGTGCTCTTTAGTTTAATTAGATCCCATTTGTCAATTTTGGCTTTTGTTGCCATTGCTTTTGGTGTTTTAGACATGAAGTCTTTGCCCATGCCTATGTCCTGAATGGCATTGCCCAGGTTCTCTTCTAGGATTTTTATGATCGTAGGTTTTACATTTAAGTCTTTGATCCATCTTGAGTTGATTTTTGTATAAGGTGTAAGGAAGGGGTCCAGTTTCACTTTTCTGCATATGGTTAGCCAGCTTCGCCAACACCATTTATTAAATAGGGAATCTTTTTGCCATTGCTTGCTTGTGTCACTTTTGTCAATGATCAGATGGTTGTAGATGTGTGGTGCTATTTCCGAGGCTTCTGTTCTGTTACATTGGTCTATATATCTGTTTTGGTACCAGTACTATGCTGTTTTGGTACCAGTAACATACTGTTGTGATTACTGCAGCCTTGTAGTATAGTTTGAAGTCAGGTAGTGTGATGACTCCAGCTTTGTTCCTTTGGCTTAGGATTGTCTTGGCTATGCGGTCTCTTTTTTGGCTCCATATGAAGTTTAAAGTAGTTTTTTCCAATTCTGTGAAGAAAGTCAGTGGTAACTTGATGGGGACAGCATTGAATCTATAAATTACTTTGGGTATTATGGCCATTTTCACGATATTGATTCTTCCTATCCATGAGCATGGAATGTTTTTCCATTTGTTTGTGTCCTCTCTTATTTCCTTGAGCAGTTATTTGTAGTTCTCCCTGAAGAGGTCCTTCATATCCCTTGTAAGTTGGATTCCTAGGTATTTTATTCTCTTGGTAGTAATTGTGAATGGGAGCTGACTCATGATTTGGCTCTCTGTTTGTCTGTTCTTGGTGGATAGAAACGCTTGTGATTTTTGCACATTGATTTTGTATCTGAGACTTTGCTGAAGTTGCTTACCAGCTTAAGTAGATTTGGGGCTGAGATGATGGGGTTTTCTAAATATATAATCATATCATCTGCAAAGAGAGACAATTTGACTTCCTCTCTTTCTATTTGAATACCCTTTATTTATTTCTCTTGCCTGACTGCCCTGGCCAGAACTTCCAACACTATGTTGAATAGGAGTGGTGAGAGAGGGCATCCTTGTCTTGTGCCAGTTTTCAAAGGGAATGCTTCCAGTTTTTATGCATTCAGTATGATATTGGCTGTGGGTTTGTCATAAATAGCTCTTATCATTTTGAGATATATTCCATCAATGCCTAGTTTATTGAGAACTTTTAGCATGAAGGGGTGTTGAATTTTGTTGAAGGCCTTTTCTGCATCTATTGAGATAATCATGTGGTTTTTGTCATTGGTTCTGTTTATGTGATGGATTACATTTATCAATTTGCATATGTTGAATCAGCCTTGCATCCCAGATATAAAGCTGACTTGATCATGGTGGATAAGCTTTTTGATGTGCTGCTGGATTTGGTTTGCCAGTATTTTATTAAGAATTTTTGCATCGATACTCATCAGAGATATTGGCCAGAAGTTTTCTTTTTTTGTTGTGTCTCTGCCAGGTTTTGGTATCAGGATGATGCTGGCCTCATAAAATGAGTTAGGGAGGATTCCCTCTTTTTTCTATTGATTGGAGTAGTTTCAGAAGTAATGGTACCAGCTCTTCTTTGTACCTCTGGTAGTATTTGTCTGTGCATCCGTCTGGTCCTGGACTTTTTTTGGTTGGTAGGCTATTAATTACTGCCTCAGTTTCAGAACTTTTTATTGATTTATGCAGGGATTCGACTTCCTTCTGGTTTAGACTTGGGAGGATGTATGTGTCCAGGAATTTATTCATTTCTTCTAAATTGTCTAGTTTATTTGCATAGAAGGGTTTATAGTATTCTCTGATGGTAGTTTGTATTTCTGTGGGATCAGTGGTGGCATCCCCTATATCATTTTTTATTGCACCTATTTGATTCTTCTCTCCTTTCCTCTTTATTAGTCTGGCTAGTGGTCTATCCATTCTGTTGATCTTTTAAAAAAACCAGCTCCTGAATTCATTGATTTTTTTAAGGGTTTTTTGTGTCTCTATCCTCTTCAGTTCTGCTCTGATCTTAGTTATTTCTTGTCTTCTGCTAGATTTTGAATTTGTATGCTGTTGCTTCTCTAGTTCTTTTAATTGTGATGTTAGAGTGTCAATTTTAGGTCTTTCCTGCTTTCTCTTGTGGGCATTTAGTGCTATAAATTTCCCTCTACACAGTGCTTTAAATGTATCCCAGAGATTCCGGTATGTTGTATCTTTGTCCTCATTGGTTTCAAAGAACATCTTTATTTCAGCCTTCATTTTGTTATTTACCCAGTGGTCATTCAGGAGCAGATTGTTCAGTTTCCATGTAGTCGTGCAGTTTCTTAATCCTGAGTTCTAATTAGATTGCACCGTGGTCTGAGGGACTCTTTGTTAAAATTTCCATTATTTTGTAATTGCTGAGGAATTTTTTACTTCCAATTATGTGGTCAACTTTAGAATAAGTATGATGAGGTGCTGAAAAGAATGTATATTCTGTTGATTTGGGGTGGAAAGTTCTGTAGATGTCTATTAGGTCTGCTTGGCCCAGAGCTGAGTTCAAGTCCTGAATATCCTTGTTAATTTTCTGTTTCATTGATCTGTCTAATATTGACAGTGGGGTGTTAAAGTCTCCCACTATTATTGTGTAGGAATCTAAGTCTCTTTGCAGGTCTCTAAGAACTTGCTTTATGGATCTGGGTGCCCCTGTATTGGGTGCATATATATTTAAGATAGCTCTTCTTGCTGCATTGATCCCTTTACCATTATGTAATGTCCTTCTTTGTCCCTTTTGATCTTTGTTGGTTTAAAGTCTGCTTTTACCAGAGATTAGGATTACAACTCCTGCTCTTTTTTTTTTTTTTTTTTTTTTTTTCTTTCCATTTGCTTGGTAAATTTTCCTCCATCCCTTTATTTTGAGCCTATATGTGTCTTTGCACATGAGACGGGTCTCCTGAGTACAGCACAGTGATGGGTCTTGACTCTTTATCCAATTTGTCAGTCTGTGTCTTTTAATTGGGGCATTTAGCCCATTTACATTTAAGGTTAATATTGTTATATGTTAATTTAATCCTGTCATTATGAAGCTAGCTGGTTGTTTTTGTTTTGCCCATTAGTTGATGCAGTTTCTTCATAGTGTCGATATTCTTTACAATTTGGTATGTTTTTGCAATGGTTGGTACCAGTTGTTCCTTTCCATGTTTAGTGCTTCCTTCAGGAGCTCTTGTAAGGCAGGACTGGTAGTGACAAAATCTCTCAGCATTTGCTTGTCTGTAAAGGATTTTATTTCTCCTTTGCTTATGAAGCCTAGTTTGGCTGGATATGAAATTCTGGGTTGAAAATTCTTTGCTTTAAGAATGTTGAATATTGGCCCCCACTCTCTTCTGGCTTGTAAGGTTTCTGCAGAGAGATCCACTGTTAGTCTGATGGGCTTCCCTTTGTGGGTAACCTGAGCTTTCTCTCTGGTTGCCCTTAATATTTTTTCCTTCATTTAAACCTTGATGAATCTGACAATTATGTGTTTTGGAGTTGCTCTTCTCAAGGAGTATTTTTGTGGTGTTTTCTGTATTTCCTGAATTTGAATGTTGGCCTGTTTTGCTAGGTTGAGGAAGTTCTCCTGGATAATATCCTGAAGAGTGTTTTCCAACTTGGTTCCATTCTCCTCATCACTTTCAGGTACACCAATCAAATGTAGATTTGGTCTTTTCACATAGTCCCATATTTCTTGGAGGCTTTGTTCATTCCTTTTTATTCCTTTTTCTCTAATCTTGTCTTCTCTCTTTATTTCATTAAGTTGATCTTCAATCACTGATATCCTTTCTTTCACTTGATTGATTTGGCTATTGAAACTTGTGTATGCTTCACAAAGTTCTCATGCTGTGTTTTTCAGCTCCATCAGGTCATTTATGTTCTTCTCTACACTGGTTATTCTAGTTAGCAATTCATCTAACCTTTTTTCAAAGTTCTTTGCTTCCTTGTATTGGGTTAGAACATGCTCCTTTAGCTTGGAGAATTTTGTTATTACCGACCTTCTGAAGCCTATTTCTGTCAATCCATCAAACTCATTCTGGTTTTTGGAATTTTCAGCCTTTTTGCTCTGGTTTCTCCCCATCTTTGTGGATTAATCTACCTTTGCTCTTTGATGTTGGTGACCTTCGGATGGGGTCTTTGAGTGGACGTGCTATTCCTTTCTGTTTGTTAGTTTTCCATCCGACAGTCAGTTCCCTCTGCTGCCAGTCTGCTGGAGTTTGCTGGAGGTCCACTCCCGACCCTGTTTGCCTGGGTATCACCAGTGGAGGCTGCAGAACAGCAAAGACTGCTGCCTAATCTTTCCTCTGGAAGCTTCGTCCCAGAGGAGCACCTTCCAGATGCCAGCCAGAACTGTATGAGGTGTCTGTCGGCCCCTACTGCGAGGTGTCTCCCAGTCAGGATACACGGGGGTCAGGGGCCCACTTGATGAGGCAGTCTGACCCTTAGCAGAGCTCAAACGCTGTGCTGGGAGGTCCACTGCTCTCTCAGAGCTGTCAGGCAGGGATGTTTGAGTCTGCTGAAGCTGCACCCACAGCCTCCCCTTTCCCCAGGTGCTCTGTCCCAGGGAGATGGGGGTTTTATCTATAAGTCCCTGACTGGGGCTGCTGCCTTTTTTTCAGAGATGCCCTGCTCAGAGAAGAGAAGTCCTGCAGTCTGACCAAATCAGCCTTGCCGAGCTGTAGTGGGCTCCGCCCAGTTTGAACTTCCTGGCTGCTTTGTTTACACCGTGAGCCTAAAACTGCCTACTCAAGCCTCAACAGTGGTGGACATCCCTTCCCCGACCAACCTCGAGCATCCCAGATCAGTCTCAGACTGCGGCTGTGCTGGCAGCAAGAATTTCAAGCCAGTGGATTTTAGTTTGCTGGGCTCCATGGGAGTGGGACCTGCCGAGCCAGACCACTTGGCTCCCTGGCTTCAACACCCCTTTCCAGGGGAGTGAACAGTTCTGTCTCGCTGGTGATCCAAGCACCACTGGGTATGGAAAAAAAGAATTCCTGCAGCTAGTTTGGTGTCTGCCCAAATGGCAACCCAGTTTTGTGCCTGAAACTCAGGGACCTGGTGGGGTAGGCACTGCGGGGAATCTCCCGGTTTGTGGGTTGTGAAGACTGTGGGATAAGCGCAGTATCTGTGCTGGAGTTCCTCAGGCTCAGTCCCTCATGGCTTCCCTTAGGTAGGGGAGAAAATTCCCCCACCCTTTGCGCTTCCCAGGTGAAGCAATGCCCCACCCTACTTCGGCTCACCCTCCATGGGCTGCACCCGCTGTCCAACCAGTCCCAGTGAGATGAATTGGGTACCTTAGTTGGAAATGCAGAAATCACAAACCTTCTGCGTCGATCTAGCTGGGACCTGCAGACCAGAGCTGTTCCTATTCAGCCATCTTGCCAGCAGTCTCCAAGTCTTGATTCTAAGTGTCTCTCCAGGGCCTCTCTTCTGCCACCTGTGCAGCCCCAGTCCACTCCTCTTCACAGCAGTGGTTTGCGTGATGTCTCAGCATGTAACCAGGCTCTTCCTGTTGATTTGGGCAGCAACAAGCATAACTTCGTTGTTTGATTCCCTTTCCCTCAGTGAACGATTACTGGACTCTACAGGAGACACTAATAAAATTGCTAAAGATGTTAGAAAGAACAATAGTGTATCTCTGTCTTGAGAGTGAAAACAGAAGGGTACATTATGACCGTGAGTATTCAGCCATCTCATTTGGTCTTAGCCAGAAACATCTCTGAACCTCCCAAATGACATAATCAATCTTATTGATAATTCACTCTCACAAACAGACTCACTAAATAGTCTTCTTCTTAATAAAAATTTGCAAAAACTCCTTGGTTAATAGTACTTCATTTAATGGCCACAAAACCCTTTGATAACACACTATTTTTAAAGATTACCAAAAGTGAAGTTCAGTGGAATTAAGTGATTTGGCTAAAGCTTCATGGCTGATAGATGGCAGGGCCAGGTCATTTGAATCTAAATCCCACCTTCTCTTTACTGCCTCTGCTGTAAATAATGAAATTCACTGGCTTTATACTGCTGTGTTAATTTTATGACTGTATTGGTATAATATTGGGAAAAAAAGTTTTTAAATGTTGCATGCTGTGCTATCTCCTCACAAATCTATGGAGGTTAAAAAGAATAAAAAGGAGTCATAGAAGAGGGGAAATAGCATGGGATTTAGGGTCCGACTAGTCTGAGCCAGAATCCTCACTACTTATGTGACTTTAGGCAAAGTACTCAACAACTGTGGACTTCAGTTTTCTCATAAAATGGAGACAACAATTCCTACTGAATACATGTGTTATGAGAATTAGAAATTATAACAAAATAAAAAGAATGTCTTATATCCATGGCACCTAATAAATACTAGCTTTTATTAGCTATTGTATTCACTAACTTCAATATCATTTTATTTAAATAAATAAAAGGTAGGGATTTCATACAATCCCAGAATAATCTGTGAGTTTGGGATCTGACTTAGAAGGTGTAGTGTACAAAATAACAGAAAACAGGCCTTGCATCTTTACAGATGGCAAAAAAAGATGATGTTTTATCTGCTCTTATTAACAACTTAGTTAATGTTTTCCCACTGTCTAGACACTAAACTGTTCTATTGTCTGTGAAAATAAGTTTGGTTTCAGAAACAAGTTCTAGAAATATAGAAACTTAGAAGACATTGGGCAATTTGTTTTGTTAACCATCTGACAGTGATATACTCAATTTTGCATCTGACTTCCCCCCAATCCCTGTCATTGTCAATTACTTTGTACTATATTAGGATTTGGAAAACAGTTAATCAGGTTAGATTGCTAGGCAGCCTTGAATGTGCCTTTGATTTCATCACAAATACATGCTGCTGCATTCATCAATTTTCCCTTTACGTAAGCTTCTTCATTATTGTGATGCTTTACCTTTGGCCATAGCATGCCTGTTTGCTGATTTCCATGTCAGAGAAAAATGTTACATAACTGAAGTACTCTCAGGAATGAGCAACCAAAACTAAGGAGTAGAGTCAAGGTAAAGATGTAACTTAGCAGAAAAGTTCAACTATTCCAAATCTATGAAATCTGTATTAGAAAATGTTATATATCAAGAGAAGGTAACAATGTCTACATTCCACCAGGCCATGTTGCTATGGTTAAAGCAACATAATGGTTTAAGAAGTACAATGAGAATTAAAAAGAAATTTCAAGGATGGGCTCAAAAAATGAATCAAAGAACACTGCAGGTATTGCATGAAGACACTAAAGGTAAGAAAACTATGGCAATATTATTTTATTATGGGCTTTATTTTTTAATTAAAGACTATTCTATTTTTTGTAAGTGAATTTAACAATAATAACTTTGTAGAATATCTGTGTATGAACTAGGAAGACTCACATAATTACTGGTTCTTCATGTCTCTCAGCTACTTCCAGCTGGAAAAGTGAAAATATGAAAGTTGTGTTGGCATTCATCAATGCAGCCAGTTCAGGAAATTCCTGGCACTTGTCCCTGTTTTTCTTGACACTTTTCTGGGTGTCACTTTCTATGTTTAAAATGGAGAGTTTGGACATCTAAAGCTATTTCCAACTCACCATTTGCAAATTTCGTAGCATTTTATATTTAACTCATTTATTATCTATTATGAGCCCCATATTAAACTTTTGAGATAGGTCAGGAAGATATTCTTATCTTCGTTTAACCCACTAAGAAACTGCTCTCCGGAAGCCACTGCCAAGTAAGTCATCCTAAGTTTCACTGCTAAAAACTAGACTGCTAGACAACCTACTACTTTGAAGAAGGCATTTTTAAAAGTGCTATTTTTATTCAATGTGACATGCTGTATTATTGAAATGCAGATATATTTTCAGTCAAACACTAAGATAAAGCAGCTTCTCTGTGACCAAGGATTTAACTTGATTAACTGGCAATTTTGTGTTTAAGGGTAGAAATTAGCAGCTAGACTGTGGAGGGCAATGGTATAATATTTTAAAAGGAGCATTCAGAGAGAATGCAAGAAGGTGTGTCTCTGGAAATGAAAGCACTTTATAACATCAGTGGACAGCCTAGAGCTATGTGAGCTGCTTCTTTCTCATTCAAATTCTTTCTTAGTAACCCTTCTCAAAAATAAAACAGTGCTAGGTGCAGTGGGTGGCCCATGCTTGTTGTCCCAGCTGCTCAGGAGGCTGAGGGAGGAGGAACCCTTGAGGCCAGGAATTTGAGGCCAGCTTGAGCAATATGAAGAATACAGGAGTTCATCCTCGACTCTGTAGGCCAGTCTCTAGAAATACCACCACCAGTCCACCTATGACCTTGGAATTTCAGGTTACAGAAACACAGAGATCCACCCTCAACTTTCCATTAGGGAACTAAGAAAAAGTTGGCCAGCTCCTGACCCCACTGCCACTACCTGTAGTAATTAAAAATACATTTAAAAAATTTGTATACTTTTCCCTTCAAGCAGTAGAGCTTAATTCCCCTCTCCTTGAGAGTTCACTGGACTTAATGACTCTCTTCTTACATAGAAATACGGCAGCCACAGGAAAAATGAAATAAAATTCTGATACAATTTGATCTCTCACTTTTATGTCAAAGCAGAAAGATTAATTCATTTCTTATTTATACTATATTATAACATCATCCCCAATTTTTCAACTGTAATGTGATTTCAAAAATGAAGGCTAACTAGCTATGACAAGCCCACATTACAGTGACTGTGGCCCTTGAGTCATCTGTGGCATCATAAATGTGAACTCAAAGTTATCTTCAAGGTAAAACCAGCCTAATGGTTTTGATGTATATGGTTTTTCTGAATAAACATAAAAATTGATCCTCCCAGTCTTAAAACTTGAGAAAGGTACAATTGTCTTATTTGAATTCCTTTCTCAGAAAACCAACCATCAGCCTTTCCAGATAATATCAAGGAACTGAAACTCACCAGATCACTGCATCTGAGATGCCAGACCCCTCACCCATAATTGCCTAAGCAACCACCTGCCTCCTCTTGACCATCTTCCCTTCTTACCCTGCTCTAATTCCTGTTTTCCCACACATGGTTACTTTCTTCCCTGCTAGACAAACCCCAATTTTAGTCAGTCAGGGAGATGGATTTGAGACTGATCTCCATCTCCTCAGCAGCAGCACCTTATTAAAGCCTTCTTCCCTGGCAATACTTGTTGAGTCAGTGATTGGCTTTCTGTGTTGTGAGCACTCCTAGACCAAACCCCTGGTGTTTTGGTAACAAAGGTAAGCTATAGGTGTAACAGGAGGCATAAGATTGATTTTTTCTCCACAAAAAAATTGTATGTATGCAATTGAATGTTAGACCCTTCAAAGTAGGCATCATGGAGAGGATAGGTCATGCTGCTGACGCTCAGAATATTTTTGGAAATGCCTTTAGAAAAAATTTGAAAGGCAAACAAATTTGTCTCATTGTGGTCAGACGGTGCATATATACTTGTGTGTGCATGTGTGTGACTAAAAAAAAAATTTTACTTACTAAAAAAGATTTGCCCAAGTTTGATTATTAACTATATGCGCAAGAATTGACTTTGAGTACTCTCAGAAATAACTAAAATTCAATTCCACCTTTAAAAATAAAAATTTGATATTCAAGAGGAGTGTACTCGGCAAGTGCTAAGTGTTCAATATCATTATTTAATTGAAATAAATGTGATGTAGCCCCTTGAGAGTTAGAAAAAATTCTCTCATACAGAATCCTCAGTCTCTTGCTCTCATCATCCAGTATTTTCAGCCATTTCAGCCATTGTTTTTTGTTTTTTTTTTTTTTTTTTGGAGATGGAGTCTGACTCTGTCACCAGGCTGGAGGGCAATGGCGCAATCTCAGCTCACTGCAACTTCCGCCTCCTGAGTTCACGCCATTCTCCTGCCTCAGCCTCCCAAGTAGCTGGGACTACCGGCACCTGCCACCATGCCTGGCTAATTTTTTGTAGTTTTAGTAGAGACGGGGTTTCACCATGTTAGCCAGAATGGCCTTGATCTCCTGACCTCATGATCCACCCGCCTCGGCCTCCCAAAGTGCTGGGATTACAGGCGTGAGCCACCGTGCCCAGCCGAGCCATTCTATTCTTATGTGGAAGGAGTATAGGGTCCTAATATTTGTTGAATACAAGACAGTGCAAGTTAGTGCATTTTCATTTAGCCCTCATGCTCCTCTGAGAAATAGGCATTATTACTACCATTTAATACAGTAATTGAGCAAACGAGGCCCAGGAAGGTATGGTAGTTTGGTAGTGAGTAATGAAGCAAGCAAAATGGCTTAACTCATTTGGGTTTAAAAGTCAGTATTCTTTTAACCATATTGCCACACTCTGGAAGTAACCAAGTTCATTTTGGAGGTGTATTAGTCCATTTTCACACTGTTATAAAGAATACCTGAGACTGGGCAATTTGTAAGGAAAAGAAGTTTAATTGACTCACCATTCCACATGGCTGGGGATGCCTCAGGAAACTTACAATCATAGTGGAAGGCAAAGGAGGATCAAACACCTTCTAAGGCAGCAGGAGAGAGAGAGAGCAAGCACAGGGGAAACTGCTGCTTTCAAAACCATCAGATCTCGTGAGAACTCCCTCACTATCATGAGAACAGCATGGAGGAAACCACCCGCGTGATCCAATCAGCTCCCACTAGGTCCCTCCCTCAACATGTGAGGATCAATTCAAGATGAGATTTGGGTGGAGACACAAAGTCAAACCATATCATTCCACCCCTGCGCCTCCCAAATCTCATGTCCTTCTCACATTCCAAAACACAATCATGTCTTCACAACAGTCCCCCAAAGTCTTAACTCATTACAGCATTAACCCAAAAGTCCAAGTCCAAAGTCTCATCTGAGACAAGGCAAATCCCTTCCACCTAGGAGCCTGTAAAATAAAAAAACAAGTTAGCTATTTCCAATATACAATGGGGTTATAGGCATTGGGTAAATATTCCCATTCCAAATGGGAGAAATTGGCCAAAACAAAGGGGCGACAGGTCTCATGCAAGTCCAAAACCTGGCAAGTCCCTCATAAAATCTTAAAGCCTCAAAATAATCTCCTTTGACTCCATGTCTCACTTCCAGGGCAAGCTGATACAAGAAGTGGGCTCCCAAGTCCTTGAGCAGTTCCACCCCTGTGACTATGCAGGGCACACCCCCACAGCTGCTTTCACTGGCTCGCGGTGAGTACTTGCAGCTTTTCTAGGCACACAGTGCAAGCTGTTGGTGGATCTACCATTCTGGGGTCTGGAGGACGGTAGCCCTCTTCTCACAGCTTGGCTAGGCAGTGCCCCAGTGGGCACTCTGTATGGGGGCTCCAACCGCATATTTCCCCTCTGCATTACCCTAGTAGAGATTCTCCATGAGAGCTCCACCCCTGCAGCAGACTGCTGCCTGGACTCTAAGTGTTTCCATACATCCTCTGAAATCAAGGTGGAGGTTCCCAAACCTCAACTCTTGTTTTTTGCACACCCAACACCACATGGACACTGCCAAGTCCTGGGGCTTGCACTCTCTGAAGCAATGGCCCAAGCTGTACCTTGGCCCCTTTTAGCCACCTCTGGAGCTGAAGCAGCTGGGAAGCAGGGCACTATGTCCAAGGTGTGGAGGGAGTGGCCTAGGCCCAGCCCATGAAATCATTTTTCCCTCCTAGGCCTCAGGGCCGGTGATGGAAGGCACTGCCCTGAAGCTCTCTAAAATGCCCTGGAGACATTTTCTCCATTGTTTTGATGATTAACATTTGGCTCCTTGTTACTTCTGCAGATTTCTTTAGCTGGCTTGAATTTCTCCCCAGAAAATGGGTTTGTCTTTTCTACCACATGGTCAGAACGCAAATTTGTCAAAGTTTCATACTCTGCTTCCCTTTTAAACATAAGTTCCAGTTTCATACCATCTCTTTGTGAATGCATACAACTGTATACTTTCAGAAAAAGTCAGGTCACATCTTAAATGCTTTGCTGCTTAGAAATTTCTTCTGCCAGATACTCTAAATCATACCGCTCAAGTTCAAAGTTCCACAGATCTCTAGGGCAGGGACAAAATGCCACCAGTCTCTTTGCTAAAGCATAGCAAGAGTGACCTTAGCTCCACTGCCAATAAGTTCCTCATCTCCATCTGAGAACACCTCAGCCTGGACTTCATTGTCCATACCACTATTGGCATTTTGGACAAAACCATTCTGCAAGTCTCTAGGAAGTTCCAAAGTTTCCCACATCTTCCTGTCATCTTCCGAGCCTTCCAAACTGTTCCAACCTCTGCCTATTACCCAGTTCCAAAGTCACTTACCCATTTTCAGGTTATTTTCATAGCAGTGCCCCACTGCTGGTACCCTACCTTCTGTATTAGTCTCTTTTCACACTGCTATAAAGAATACCTGAAATTGGGTAATATAAAGAAAAGAGATTTAATAACTCACAGTTCCACATGGCTGAGAAGGCCTCAGGAAACTTACAATCATGGTGGGAGGTGAAGGAGAAGCAAGCACCTTCTTCACAAGACGGCAGGAGAGAGAAAGAGTGAACAGAGGAAACTGCCACTTTTAAAATCATCAGATCTCGGCCGGGCGCGGTGGCTCAAGCCTGTAATCCCAGCACTTTGGGAGGCCGAGACGGGCGGATCACAAGGTCAGGAGATCGAGACCATCCTGGCTAACACGGCGAAACCCCGTCTCTACTAAAAACACAAAAAATTAGCCGGGCGAGGTGGCGGCGCCTGTGGTCCCAGCTACTCGGGAGGCTGAGGCAGGAGAATGGCGGGAACCCGGGAGGCGGAGCTTGCAGTGAGCTGAGATCTGGCCACTGCACTCCAGCCTGGGCGACAGAGCGAGACTCCGTCTCAAAAAAAAAAAAAAAAAAAAAAAATCATCAGATCTCACGAGAACTTCCTCCCTATCATGCAAACGGCGTGGGGGAAACCACCTCCATGAATCGGGGTACCTCCCTCACCACATGGGGATTGCACTTTGAGATGACATTTGGGTGGGGACACAGAGCCAAACCATATCAGGAGGTATGAATTCTGACACTATATATTTTTAATGAATTAGATGACTTTGCAATCATACCTCATATTTCAGAAATGCCATATTCATGGGGACTTTGGTGTATGTGTGTGTATATATATATACACACTATATATATATATATAGTTAGATTTGCATGAAAAATATGTCTTAGCATTCTATAAATTCTAGTTAACTACCTTTGAATATGTCTGTGTTTGCAACAAATCATATCCAACCATATATATATATATATATATATCTAAATATATATATATATTTAGATTTCATTTATTCTTTTCACAGCAATCCTTTCTTGGTTTCCATTTATCTTATATGGCTCATAAAACATTATTTATACCCTTTTAACTGAATTAGCTAAAAGGAAAACCTAAAGCAATTCCTAGTGATCTGAATAATGTTCATCATAAGAAAAATGCAAACGGTCAAAAACCATGCCCTATATATGAGCAGACACTGCTAACTTCCGTCCTTCCCACCGTTAGCCTTTCTGAGTTGCCACCATACCTTCATCCTCAGGTTGTTTTCAATAGGTAAAGAAAGAGGGAGAACCCTTTCTTTCCTCTGCCATCACTGATATTTCATTATGTAAAGGAAGATATCAAACAGATTTAGTAGAGGATTAGCTTTTATAGAAGGAAGTAGGGCATAACGTGTTTATCAGGCAGAACAGAGAACTTTAACAAAGGCAGAGGCTTTGGGGTACAGAGTGCAGTCTGATTAAATGTGCATTACTCACCAGCCCAACTCAAGTCTATGCTGTTAATCCCCATGGAGGCCCTTCAAATGGCACACCTGGAAATGAGTGAAAAGAAATGTTCTCCAGAGATGACATCAATTTCTTCAATTCAAGGCAAATGTTTAAAATAAAAGATAAAATTGTGCCAGGCATCAGTGAGTTTTTAGTGATTACTTGGTTTACTGTCTATGCATGACATAAACATTGTAACACCTTTTGGAGGGAAGCTGAGGAAAAAAGCTTTTGGCATGGTTGGATATGATTTGTTGCAAACACAGACATATTCAAAGGTAGTTAACTAGAATTTATAGAATACTAAGGCATATTTTTTCCTGCATTTTTTTCTTCCTTAAACATTAAAACAATAGTAAACATTCTTTTTAAAGACCTTGCCTTAGATGTAGTCTACTTATCTTTTCCATAAAGGCAGGAAAAAAAATACCCCTACAAGATATGTATCATTTATCTTGGCAAATACATAAATCCTGTGTATTTATTATCATTAGGAATGTTATAGTGGAGGAAATAAAATTTCAGGAAAACAAAGATTGTACCTAAGGTGATAAAAATTAAGCACACACACGGGCACATACAGACACCCTTATTCTACAAAGAAATCTGTCTAAAATGTATTTCTCTGACTTTTTAAAGGGAGTATGATGATTTAACTTTTATTTAGTGTCTTATGTTATCAATATCGGCCTTGATTTTGGTATATTGTATTTTGATTCTCAGTAATGACCTTCAGTGCTAATAAAATAAGTAAATGAATTTTCCTAACTGCCTATATTTATGTAATTGAGGATTTTGCAATTTTCTCTGTTCCAAAGGCTGTCATTTCCCAATATACTGGCTTCTCAACAAAACCTCCCAATACCACATCCTCCTCACATGCCCACACTCATGAGTGCACACTCAATACAACACATGCATTCATGTCCATCAGTCTCTCTCTATCTGTACTCTGTCTCTATCTCTCTCTCTCCCTCATTACATCTAATTCCCTGCCTTCTGAAACCTAGGAAGTACCAAAGATCACCAGAGAAACCAAATAAGTAAACTTGTTAAATCAAGTTTTACATAATTCAAGGTGTACCCTAAGGCAGGTTCCAATTTCATCCTACAGGATTTCCTCACTACCCAAAGAGGACTCCTCTTATTTTGAGTATGTAGCTGTCCAAGGAATCATTAAAAATGCCAGATATCCAATCTCCAGATAGATGGGGCATGACTTTTCTGTCTCCATCCAGTCATTTGGTTGAAATTTCTTTCTCTCCTGGGGGTTAAATATTCTCACTAGACCCTAATTATCCCATACATTGGCAAACAATATTCTTTTTTTTAATCCTCTTTCACACAATTGTAATGTATTATTTCTCCTAAAATATCTGATTTGCTTAATTTAAAAATTCCCAAACAGTATTTTACTGAATTTTCAAAGACAAATTGAATATGAGTGAGTTGTTCCAAGTTTTCTTTCCACTTTAGGAAATAATGATCTCATCCCTAATTGTACTGCCACAGCCCCAAAGCTGTAAATAATAGCGTCTCAATCAAACTAATTAATTAAATAAATCAGCAAAGTGACCCCAAGGATAAATATTTAATAAAATATTTGTATTTTTTTGTGAGGAAGTGATTAGGAGGATTTTGTTTGCTATAAGCCCCAATGAGGAAAATGAATGACTGAAAAACAAACTGAGAGATTTAACTTTTTTAATCACCTTAAAAATCTGTCCTGGGTCAATGTAAATTTAAACTCATCTCTAAAAACCCTTTATATCTCCAATTACGTTCCAATCCAAATTGATGTTCACAATGTTATTCCTTAGCCATGTGAGAGCCTTAGTCTCCTAAGAAAAAAATCAAGTATATTCAGTATATTCTACTCACTAGGGTATAACAGCAGCAATAAACTTCTGGAAAATTCTTAACAATAGTTAAACCATAATTGCCTTCTGATTAACTGTGACTTGAACATACAGTTTGCTTATCCAGAATTGCCTCTTTACCAAATTAAGATTAGTCAAACTTTTACCATACGCTTATTTCTTCTTTAAAGTACTTCTTATGGTTCTCAAGTGTCAAAATATATTATAGTGCTACTTTCTGAAATGTATTTTTGCATAACCTACCTTGTACAAGAAATGATTTGATGCTTAAAAAATTCAAGCAATACAACCAGATAGAATTAGTTTAAAATAGGTTAGAAATCTGAGACATAGATTAATAGATGTAGGAAAGTTAAGCTGAGACCTGGAGTGAGGTTAACACAACAATGCATGATATAGAATTCTTTACCAGTATAAACTATTATTTTTGTCTTTAATCCTTTTAGCTGCCAAGCATTTACTGTGTAATTCTTCATTTCACAGAAAATCAAAAGAGCCATTGTGCTCAAGGGAGTAAGAGCCTATTAATATTACCTAAAACCAAAATTCCAACAGGAAAACCAAACAATTTTCCAACAACCTTTACAGATCATAAAATGCCAGAGGTAGAGTGAAGTGGGCAGTATCTCCAGAAGCCATTCTGTGCAGATCCACAAAGCTACTAGTCTTGGCCAACTAGACTGCAAAGGGAAGAGGCATAATCACATTACTTTGTCCCCAGATACCGTTGACCCTTAGTCTGTGTGTTAGTCTGTTTTCACACTGCTGATAAAGACAAATCCTAGACTAGGCAATTTACAAAAGAAAGACGTTTAATGGATTCACAGTTCCCCATGGCTGGGGAGGCCTCACAATCATAGTGGAAGGTGAAAGGCATGTCTCACATGGTGACAGGCAAGAGAAGAGAGCTTATGCAGGGAAACTCCCCTTTATAAAGCCATCAGATTGACTGGGCATGGTGGCTCACACCTATAATCCCAGCACTTTGGGAGGCCAAGGCGGGTGGATCACATGAGGTCAGGAGTTCAAGACCAGCCTGGTCAATATGGTGAAACCCCATCTGCTAAAAATACACATTTAGCTGGGTGTAGTGGCACATGCTTGTAATCCCAGCTACTTGGGAGGCGAAGGCAGGAGAATCACTTGAACCTGAGAGGCAGAGGTTGCAGTGAGCTGAGATCGTGCCACTGCACTCCAGCCTGGGTGACAAGAGAGAAACTCCATCTCAAAAAATAAAATAAAACTATCAGATCTCAGGAGACTTATTCGCTATCACAAGAATAGCACGGGAAAGAACCACCCCCATGGTTTAATTACCTCCCACCAGGTCCCTCCCACAATACATGGGAGTTGTGGGAGCTAAAATTCAAGAAGAGATTTGGGTGGGGACACAGCCAAACCATATCAGTCTGTCACTGAAATATCCTCATTGTCCATTATATTTTATCTGTTTTCCATATAGTCTAGAAAGAGGCCCCTCCCCCCACAAAAAAACCTAGCCAGCAGAATTCTAGCTAGCACAAAGTGAAAATAATTTTAAAAAATAATATCCATGTGGGCAAATCAGCTTACTTAATTTTTAGTTTTACTAAGAATATCATAAATGTTTAGATTTCCTTACCTGATAAGAAGGATCAGGGGCTCTGGAGGCTGGGGCAAGGCCCTGGTGTGGATACCAGAAGGGGTTTCCTAAGAAAGTAACAGGTTAGATTCTGGCAGACAGTCTAAAATTCACTTGCGAACCTAAATGGTGCAAGGCAATAGGAGGGAGGAAATGTATGTAGTCAAAGAAGCCAGAGAACAAGGGGAGTAGAATGGCAGTCATTGAAAGCAGAAGTGCAGTCTTTGGGCAACACTTTCTCTATTCACTCCCTAAGGTCATCACTGCTGTGGACCAGATGAGAGCATTTAAAGATAACAAATAAGTATGACTGTTATAAGGCTTAAAATGCAACCTAAATGCTATCTGTCATATAATGGCTTTGGAATATATACCAGGTACTTTGTAAATCATAACAGAAGACATTCAGAAATGAAGAGAGTACTTCACCTAGACTGAACTTGCTACTGCAGAGTTTCTGCATTTGCCCTCAAATTGTGATCACCTATATCAAAAAAGAGGGTGTTGATGGCCGAATAATGGATATTGGTCTTTCATAAGATGCAGGTGTTGTGATCCTCACTTAGACTTAGAGGAAAAAAATCTTAGGTTCAGTCTGTGTGTGTGTGTTTGTTGTGTTGAGACAAAGTCTCAAGGCAAGTGCAAGTAAAACTCAATAAGAGTTTATTACTTATTGATATGGTTTGCCTCCATGTCTCCACCCAAATCTCATGCTGAATTATAATCTCCAGTGTTGGGGGAGGTGTCTGCTGGGAGGTGATTGGATCATGGGGGTGAATTTCCCCCTTGCTGTTCTTGTGATAGTGAGGAAGTTCTCACTAGTTTCAGTTGTTTAAAGTTGTGGGGCACTTCCCCCTTGGCTGTCTCTCGTGCTCCTCCATGTGAAGAAATGCTTGCTTCCCCTTTGCCTTCCGCCATGGTTGTAAGTTTCCTGAGGTGTCCCAGCCATGCTTCCTATATAGCCTGCAGAACTGTGAGTCACTTAAACTGCTTTTCTTCATAAATTACCCAGTCTCAGGTACTTCTTTATAGCAGTGTGAAAATGGACTAATACACTTATACATTTTACCATGTCTGAAACACGGAGATTTTGGAAACCTTTCACATCTAAAAAACTGAAAACACATGTTATACTATCTTTGAATCAGGTATTTAAGGACAATGGAATAAATGGGATAAGACACTAAAGAAACGACATGAATTGACATACAGCAGAAATCTTCATGAAAAGCCAGTGATCAGATTTGTACTCAAACTTCATTTGGATCAT
The DNA here is from genome assembly GCF_043159975.1 of Macaca nemestrina. Taxonomy (NCBI): domain Eukaryota; kingdom Metazoa; phylum Chordata; class Mammalia; order Primates; family Cercopithecidae; genus Macaca; species Macaca nemestrina. The sequence continues at coordinate 115,072,174 of NC_092129.1, forward strand.
TTATACTCCAGGAGAAGTAAAAGGTAGATTCTAGATTCAATGGAATGAGAATTACTATAGAAGGTAGGGGAGTTGAGTTCCACAAGCTCTGCCATTAATGAGCAGGGTGACCTTCAACAATCCTCTAAATCTCCCTAGGCCTCAGTTTCCTCCTCTGAAAAATTAGGAAATTAAGACATAGTATCTAAGTTCTGCTAGACCACAAATTGTGTGAGTCTAGTTCAGGTTTGAGAATTTTTGTGGTTGACGTGATGGTGAAATGGCTTCCATTATAAGTTTTCTTTTCAATTGAAATAAAATCCTTGGTAATTTGTTTAGAAAATTGAAGGAGAATGTGAATTATGTTGGATGGGAGAATATTGTGAAGTATTTATTCTCTCTAGGTTGAAGAGTGCCTGTCAAACATGTCTGGTTATACTGAGTCAATTTTTGCTTTTTTCTATATTGTGAGGGAGGGGAGAGGAATTGCTATTGAGATGTAAGGTATTACATTATAATGGAGCAAATTCAGTTCAATATGACAGAAGAAAGAAAAATATTTACAAACCAGAGCCAACATCACATACACATATCCAGCAAGTAAGAGTGGTCTCACAGAATATAATAATTATCATCTCATAATGGTCTGGGTTACATATTAAGTCAGCTTCATACTCACACCTTGCTTTATAATTCACTTCAGTTAACATTTTTTAGCATCTTCTATGTGCATATCCCTGTCCTAGGTACTGTGGGGAAGGCAAAAATGCACAAGATATGCCACTTCTAACAAAGATTCTTTGTTTGACCAAGCTTTAGCCAGGTTTCTGAACCTTCTCCTAGGCCCGTCTGTGCACTTCCTTATCAAATTTAGTTTTGGCAAAGAACCCTGCTAAGTCAGTTTATCAAGAACCCTCCATGCTAAATATCTGATCATCTTTGATACTTGATTGGGTTCTTCATCCTCCATCATTCCCTGGGTGATATCTGATTACCCTGGCCTGTCTTCATCAAGAATCCTGTTAGGTCAGTTTAACCAGAATCCCTTCTACCCCTTATATATCCTTTTATTAATTTTAAATCCATTGACCCCCCACCCTGCTCCTTGGCTATAAATTTTCACTTGCCCATGCTGTATTCAGAATTCAGTTCAAGCTTCCTCTCCTACTGCAAGACCGACCCCATTGCAGTGGTCCCTATACCTTGTGGTATAGGGATCACTAAATAAAGTGAATAAAGTCTGCCACTTGAATAAAGTCGGCCTCAACATCTTTAACGAGTGGTATGAATTTTCTTTTCTTTAACTCTTCCCACTAAGACCTCATAGAATAGGAGAAAGTTGGAAGGAAGCTGTAGGATAATGAGAAATACACATAAAACGCTAAGGCAAGATATGCTAATGAATACTATCAGCAAAGTGCAAAGTTAAGGAGAGATTCCACCTTGGAGAAAGTAGAAAGGATTTTGCAATTGTTGATGTCAGATCTTGATGTTGAAATTTGGATAGGACTCCAACAGTGGGGCCAGGGTGGAGATGGAGGAAGGCATTTCAAGGCAGCAGAAGCAAACTCTTAACAAGGGAGGAAAATGAAAGGTGTGTGTCTTAGTCTATTTGTGCTGCTTTAATAAAGTGTCTGAGACTAAGTAATTTATAAAGAACAAAAATGTGTTTCTCACAGTTCTGGAGGCTAGGAAGTCCAAGAACAAGGCACTGGCAGATTTGGAGTCTGGTGAGGACTGCTCTCTGCTTCCAAGATGGCAGCTTTTTGCTGCATCTTCACGTGGCGGAAGAAGGCAAAAAGGGATGAACTCTGTGTCCTTACATGGCAGAAAAGATGGAAAAGCCAGATGCTCTCTGAAGCCTCTTTTATCAGGACTTTGATCCTATTCATGAGATTGGAGCTCTCATGACTTAACCACTTCCCAAAAGTCCCCACCTCTGAATATCACCACAATGGGGATTATTAAGTTTCAACATGAATATTGGAGGTACACAAACATTCAAATTGTAGCAGTTTGTCAAGAGAACAGCGACCTAATATGTCATGATGTTTATTAGATAACCATGTGATTGCCATTCTGTTTTTGTAAAAGACTTAACCAATGGTCTTAAAACTTACCCCAAAATATCAGCAAAATCTTAAATAATTAATTGTAAGTCTTATAGTAAGGCCACGAAAGACTCAATGTTTCATATATATATATTCATAGTTTTAAAGAACATTAACTTACCAATTGCAGAATTTCATTTCTGTGAATTTTTAGTTACCTTGGTGAATGTCCCTGAGAAAAAAATCACAAAGCTGTTAAATTAATCCCTTTTACAGAACAATGACATTTTAGCTTCTTCATTTAGGTGTGGTTAAATTGGCAATTGCAGTCTGTATTATGGTAAATTTTGTGTTTAATAGTCATAGTAGCTACTTTCTCATGAAATAATACATTTATATACAGAGGACTAAATTGGTTTTGCAGCCCAGAAGTACTGCAGTAAACAAATAAAACAAAATGAAATTTGATTATAATAAATCTGATATGGTAGATGGCATATTTAATAAAACTCATGGCTCTTCATAGATAAGGAATCTCTAATATAGGTGTGTCAAATAAAATGTTAATTATTACATCAAAGAATTATATAATATATCATCTTTAGTGAAAAAGACTGGAAGACTACAAAATTGTTTCAATGAGAAATTAAATAGTATTATCTTTTTTGTAAAAAGTTAAACCAAGAATCTTAATAAATTCTTGCCTATTTCTTCAGAAAAAAAGTATATTATTTTTAAATGGCCCAATACAAAACATTTTACATAGACGAAATAAGTATAGCAGAAATATTTGAGATTCATATTTCCAAACTACATAATTATGAAGTGAATTAACTTATTTAGTATATTTTCCAGTATGATAGGTCAAAACTATGTCATTGTAGGGATCAAAAAATTGACTTGAAAAGATGAATTACTCTTCTGGTTTCCATTCTAAGTGAACATAAATTTGGACAAGATTAAGATTTGATTATGAGAGGGTATTTGTAGAGATTTCATTCCTGAATGTCATGTTATTGTTCTTCTTGTTGAAATTAATTTGGTACTCAGACAAAATTTTTTTCTGTGGTTCCATTTTTGTTCATTTATATCTGAATTTTTCCTGAAAATTATTTATAGTGATTTTGAAAGATGCATAAAATATTGCAAGATAAGGTAGAAATTGATGGGGAAAATGAAGCAGAGAAAATAAACAAAGGAAAGTAATATGAAGCCAGAGTGAGGTTTGTGTATGCAATACACGGCATGAAGTCTCATACTGTCAGTTGAGCAGGCCATACGTTTGCCTGTAGTGCTTCTAAGTAGTTAGTATATAGAGTGGATGATGTGTCAGAGAGTCCTGTGGCCAATCATATTTCCCAAAAATGGACACAGCAATATTTTCAGTCCCTCATGCTCCTCCAGAATCTTGCTACTCCCAATCAAGAGGTAGAATCTATTTCCCTTCCTCTTGAACCTAGGAAATGACTTGGGTTGCCTCGACAAGTAGAAAGCAATAGAAGTGATATTATGTGATATCCACAGCTAGGCCATAAAAGATGATACAGCTTCTAATTAGTTCCCCTTCTCTCCCTTCCCCTCCCCTCCCCTCCCCTCCTCTCCTCTCCTCCACAGCCAGACCATAAAAGATGATACAGCTTCTAATTAGTTCCCCTCTTCTCCCCTCCCCTCCCTTCCCTTCCCTTCCCCTCCCCTCCCCTCCCCTCCCCTCCTCTCCTCTCCTCTCCTCTCCTCCACAGCCAGGCCATAAAAGATGATACAGCTTCTAATTCCTTCCCCTCCCCTCCCCTCCTCTCGTCTCCTCTCCTCTCCTCTCCTCTCTGGAGGTTCTCATGCTTGGAATCCAGCCACTACGTGTGAGGATCCTGGAACACATGGAGAAGCCACATGTGAGTGTTCCAGCTGACAGCCCCAGCTAAGGGCTCAGCAAAGCCAGCATCAAACACATGAGGGAAAGAACATATTGAAGATTCCTTCCTCCAGCCTTTGAATCTTCCAGTAGAGACACCAGACGTTGTGGAGCCAGAACAGGCCAACCCACAGTTTCCTGTTGGAATTCCTGACCTGCACAAGTAATGAGCAAAATATATAATCATTTTATGCACTAAGTTTTAGGATAATTTATTATATTATGTAACCATAGCAACTGCAATAGTCCCTAAGAGTAAAACAAATCTGGAGATGCTCAGCCATTCCCAGTTCTGAGAGACTACAGACAAATTTCTTTTATAGGTTTTCATTGAGAAAATGCCATGAAATAATGAACAAGGTTCTCAACTATATTTGTACAACAACATGGTCTTGGTTTCCTGGGTCTCACCTTATAATGACTCTATAGGGAGGCTGATTGCATCAGGGCAAAGGGCAAGTGGCCAGAACAAATACCGGAAGGAAGCATAAATGCAGTTCACATTTATGTCTCTTTGATGCTCTGTCCTGCTGCAAAGATAGGTTGTGGTAGGCAGAAGATGCACTCTTAGACATAGCTCAAAGACACCATTAATAGTGATTATTACAGAGGGGTGGTACTGCGGGCTAAGGGAGGCAGAAAAAGAGTAATACAACAGGAAACTTTTACTTCCTACTCTTTATTGCTATTTGAAAATTTTACCCTAATCATATCCTTATTATTTTTTAATTATACTTTAAGTTCTAGGGTACCTGTGCACAACGTGCAGGTTTGTTACACAGGTATACATGTGCCATGTTGGTTTGCTGCAGCCATCGACTCGTCATTTACATTAAGTATTTCTCCTAATGCTATCCCTGCCCCAGCCCCCCAGCCCCCAAAGAGCCCCAGTGTGTGATGTTTCCCGCTCTGTGTCCAAGTGATCTCATTGTTCAGTTCCCACCTAGGAGTGAGAACATGCGCTGTTTGGTTTTCTATTCTTGTGCTATTTTGCTGAGAATGATGGTTTCCAGCTTCATCCATGTCCCTGCAAAGAATATGAACTCATCCTTTTTTCTGGCTGCATGGTATTCCATGGTGTATATGTGCCACATTTTCTTAATCCTGTCTATCATTGGTGGACATTTGGGTTGGTTCCAAGTGTTTACTCTTGTGAATAGTGCCACAGTAAACATATGTGTGCATGTGTCTTTATAGTAGAAAGATTTATAATCCTTTGGGTATATACTCAGTGACGGGATCGCTGGGTCAAATGGTATTTCTAGTTCTAGATCCTTAAGGAATCGCCACACTGTCTTCCACAATGGTTGAACTAATTTACACTCCCACCAACAGTGTAAAAGTGTTCCTATTTCTCCACATCCTCTCCAGTATCGGTTGTTTCCTGACTTTTTAATGATCGCCATTCTAATTGCCATGAGATGGTATGTCTTCATGGTTTTGATTTGCATTTATCTGATGACCAGTGATCATGAGCATTTTTTCGTTTGTCTGTTGGCTGCATGAATGTCTTCTTTTGAGAAGAGTCTGTTCATATCGTTTACCCACTTTTTGATGAAGTTATTTGTTTTTTTCTTATAAATTTAAGTTCTTTGTAGATGCTGGATATCAGCCCTTTGTCAGATGGGTAGATTGCAAAAATTTTCTCCCATTCTGTAGGTTGCCTGTTCACACTGATGGTAGTTTCTTTTGCCATGCAGAAGCTTTTTAGTTCAATTAGATCCCATTTGTCAATTTTGGCTATTGTTGCCATTGCTTTTGGTGTTTTAATCATGAAGTCCCTGCCCATGACTACCTCCTGAATGGTATTGCGTAGGTTTTCTTCTGGGGTTTTTATAGTGTAACATTTAAATCTTTAATCCATCTTGAATTAATTTTTGTATAAGGTGTAAGGAAGGGATCCAGTTTTAGCTTTCCACATATGGCTAGCCAGTTTTCCCAGCACCATTTATGAAATAGGGAATCCTTTCCCCATTTTTTGTTTTTCTCAGGTTTGTCAAAGATCAGATGGTTGTAGATGTGTGGTGTTATTTCTGAGGCCTCTGTTCTGTTCCATTGGTCTATGTATCTGTTTTGTTACCAGTACCATGCTGTTTTGGTTACTGTAGCCTTGTAGTACAGTTTGAAGTCAGGTAGCGTGACGCCTCCAGCTTTGTTCTTTTGTCTTAGGATTGTCTTGGCTATGCGGGCTCTTTTTTGGTTCCATATGAACTTTTGGCTTGTAAGGTTTCTGCTGAGAGATCCGCTGTTAGTCTGATGGGCTTCCCTTTGTGGGTAACCTGAGCTTTCTCTCTGGTGGCCCTTAACATTTTTTCCCTCATTTCAACCTTGGTGAAACTGACAATTATGTGTCTTGGGATTGCTCTTCTCGAGGAGTATCTTTGTGGTGTTCTCTATATTTCCTGAATTTGAATGTTGGCCTGCCTTACTACATTGGGGAAGTTGTCCTGAATAATATCCTGAAGAGTATTTTCCAACTTGATTCCATTCTCCCCATCCCTTTCAGGTACACCAATCAAACGTTGATTTGGTCTTTTCACATAGTCTCATATTTCTTGTAGGTTTTTTTTCATTTCTTTCTGCTCTTTTTTCTCTAAACTTGTCTTCTCACTTTATTTCATTAATTTGATCTTCAATCACTGATATCCTTCCTTCCACTTGATCAAATCAGCTATTGAAGCTTGTGCATGCGTCACAAAGTTCTCATGTCATGGTTTTCAGCTCCATCAGTTCATTTAAGGTCTTCTCTACACTGTTTATTCTAGTTAGCCATTCATCTAACCTTTGTTCAAGGTTTTTAACTTCCTTGCAGTGGGTTAGAACTTGCTCCTGTAGCTCAGAGAAGTTTGTTATTACCTACCTTCTGAAGCCTAGTTCTGTCAACTCATCAAAATCATTCTCTGTCCAGCTTTGTTCTGTTGCTGGCAAGGAGATGCGATCCTTTGGAAGAGAAGAGGTGCTCTAGTTTTTAAAATTTTCAGCCTTTCTGCTCTGGTTTCTCCCCATCTTTGTGGTTTTACCTACCTTTGGTCTTTGATGTTGGTGACCTACAGATGGTGTTTTGGTGTGGATGTCCTTTTTGTTGATGTTGATGCTATTCCTTTCTGTTTGTTAGTTTTCCTTCTAACCATCAGGTCTCTCCACTGCAGGTCTGTTGGAGTTTGCTAGAGGTCCACTCCAGACCCTGTTTGCCTGGGTATCACCAGTGGAGACTGCAGAACAGCAAATGTTGCAAAACAGCAAATGTTGCTGCCTGGTCCTTCCTCTGGAAGCCTCGTCTCAGGGGGTCACCCACCTGTATGAGGTATCTGTTGGCCCCTACTAGGGGGTGTCTCCCAGTTAGGCTACACAGGGGTCAGGGACCACTTGAGGAGGCAATCTTTCCATTCTTAGAGCTCAAACGCCATGCTGGGAGAACCACTGCTCTCTTCAGACCTGTCAGTCTGCAGAAGTTTCTGCTGCCTTTTGTTCAGCTATGCCCTGCCCACAGAGGTGGAGTCTATAGAGGCAGTAGGCCTTGCTGAGCTGTGATGGGCTCCACCCAGTTCAAGCTTCTCGGCCACTTTATTGCCTACTCAAGCCTCAGCAATGGCAGATGCCCCTTCCCCTGCCAGGCTGCTGCCTTGCAGGTCGATCTCAGACTGCTGCACTAGCAGTGAGCAAGGCTCTGTGGGCATGGGACCCACTGAGCCAGGCATGGGAGAGAATCTCCTGGTCTGCCAGTTGCTAAGACTGTGGGGAAAGTGCAGTATTTGGGCTAGAATGTCCCATTTTTCCAGGTGCAGTCACTCATGGCTTTCCTTGGCTAGGAAAGTGAAATCCCCCGACCCCTTGCACTTCCCAGGTGAGGCAATGCCCTACCCTGCTTCGGTTTGCCCTCCGTGGGCTGCACCCACTGTCCAACCAGTCCCACTGAGATGAACCAGGTACTTTAGTTGGAAATGCAGAAATCCATCTTCAGCATTGATCATGCTGGGAGCTGCAGACCAGAGCCATTCCTATTCAGCCATATTGGAATGGATCCCACATCCTTTTTTTTTTTTTTTAATGTTTTACAAGTCAGTGAGGCTTTGAGCCCTATGTGAGGAATTTTCAGTCTTCCAAATGTGGGCTTTTTTAAAAAAAAAAGAAAAAAACTTAGTATATTTTGCGCTTATCATGTTCTCTCCCAAGTATTGGTTTTAGGGATGCATATAAACTTTTTTTTCTTAGTTGTCATAACCACCAGCAATTCATCTTTTTAGTTGACCCTTATTGCTTATGTAGTGCTAAATTAATTACCACTGTCCTTTAGTTACTGAATTCTGAGACTGGCATATGTGTGATGACCAGGGAGTAAATGGAGCATGTGGAGTTCCAATTGGTTGAATTCCCTGGTGTTCCAATTAGTCAGAACCTCAGTCTGTGATGCATCTTCCCAAGTGAGCAGGTTGTGGTAACAGCACTTCCGGTGACATGATGTTGAGTTCATTTTCTATTGTACATAACACATAAGAGTGTTCATTTGTTCTAAGTAGCTGACAATGTCTAGTTGCACAGATCCTGAAGATTAATAACAAAATAGTAGGGACTATCTCTTCACATATATTTTATAATACATGTACTTATGTGACTGAAACAGATGCATGCTTTTATCAGACCCTGGCCCAGGCAATGCCTCCAGAGGTGGCCTAACTTGCCTTATGGCACATATGAACTCCACATCTATCTGGCTATACTTCATAAACATCCCATCTCTCAGAAGAACTTTTGACTCATAGGAAGTTTGAATTTATACTCCTTGAGAAGTTATATGAAGTGCAGTACTTTAAGTTGCTGGTTAAGTTCAGAGCCTAGATTAAGGTAGACTTGGCTTCTTCTTAGGGAAACTGGGATGGGATGAATTGGAATTCCAACCTTGTGACTTGCCACTCCAAATGCCTGTTGCTTTTAGTGGCATACCATGACCAAGATTAAATCATTGGTAACTGTGTAGTAAGGATTTTTGCCTTGTCCAAAGAGGGTCTAGCTTTTACCCTTGGCCCCTATAAGTAATCTCTAAAGCCCTGGAATGTCCTTCCTGATTTTTAAAAGTGTTTTTGTTTATATGGGGGATTTGAGTCACTACAACAACGTGATGTAGGCAGGGGCTTTTTGGATGGTATCAGCTTGACCTCTCAAGGGGCTGGAGACTGAGGTCAGCCATGTGAGTGGTCAGCCAGGCTTGGCTGAGCTTCCCTGGGTGGCAGTACTCCCTGTGTATTGCCACAGAGCAACACTGGCAAAATAACACTGTCATGCCTTCACAGGGTAAAGACAATTGTAAGCTACATGTTTGAAACTTTTCTGAACTCTGTTCTATGAGCTTATTGTTTTGGTTGATTTTGTTCGTATCCATTAGTTCTAATAATGAACAGTGACTATAACAGTTGTATTAGTCCATTCTCATGCTGCTGATAAAGACATACCCAAGACTGGGCAATTTACAAAAGAAAAAGGTTTAATGGACTTAGAGTTCCACATTGCTGGGGAGGCCTCACAATCATGGCAGAAGGCAAGGAGCAGCAAGTCACATCTTACATGGATGGCAGCAGGCAAAAAAATGAGGTTATGCAGGAGAACTCTTCTTTTTAAAACCATAAGATCTTGTGTGACTTATTAACAATCATGAGAACAACACATGAAAAGACCAGCCCCCATGATTCAATTACCTCCCACCAGGTCCCTCCCACAACAAGTGGGAATTCAAGATGAGATTTAGGTGGGGACACAGCCAAGCCATGTCAACAGCTTTCAATGAGTTCTGTGAGTCCTTCTACCAAGTTTTTGAACCCAGGGACTGTCTTGGACCCCCAGATTTGCAATTGGAGTCACAGTGAGGACAGTTTTGTGGCCTGTGCTCCTTCTAATATCACAATAACAGGGAAGTCCATGAGCTATTGAATAATATTGCTGGCTCTTGAGCTAGCAAATAGTGATTATTGAGAATTACAGGGAAAATGAAATGGGGTAGGACAATGAACACATGTGAACAGTTCTTCAATCAGAATTGATGGGACTTTCTGAGGCTGAGTGGGAGGTTTAAACAATCAGGTTAAACAGCAGGCAGCCAGACGGAGCCCATGATAGGGAGGGAGGGTCTTGTGAAGGGAACCACCTACCTACTGGAAGAAAAATGTCTACATTAGAGATTTGGTCTCGGGTCTTGAGGAGATTTTAGGTGCTCTAATCACCTTCCAGAGGCTGACAAACGATTGCAGAAGACCAGTTCCCAATGTTTCATTGATTTTCCTGGGAAAGGCCCAGGCACAAGTGTTAGGCTTGCCTTTTCTTTGCTTTATACCCTACTGTTCTAAGAAGGTCTGAGGGACCAAGTCTAAGTTCTGGTTAGTTAAGAAAAGCTCCCAGCCAGGTAGAACTGAGCCAGTTACGCAGATTTAACACTCATTCAAGCCAATTTCTCCTTGACCTTCATGAGGAGAAGAAACTGAGGAAGCCACATACCAAGATCATCTATTACAACCCTGTCACTGAAGGATGTGACCAATCTGGAATCAGGCCACTGTTAAAATGATGCTAGGAGTCAGGAACACCTCTGTAGTACTTGAACTGGCCATCCAAACCCATCTTCCAAATCTATCCGGACTCAAAATCACGTGATTAGTTACCAAGTACAGACTAGAGGCTGTGCGTGGAGGAATGACCTCTCACTTGGCCACGTGACCTTGCATTCTGGCTGATGACATTATTAACACAATTTGCCCAAACTTCAGTGACTAGGTATCAGGCACTGAGGTTTTAAAATATAGAATCCAGGTGACTTTTAGGAACTATCATAGTTCCCTGAGAACAAAAACCCATCCAGATGGAGATTTATATCTCTGGGTCTCCTGAGAGTTAGTGGAGGCATTTTGGAGAACCTACTTTGAATGTGGTAGGAATGCCATAGAACAATGCTTCTGGAACTGTGGTCTCTGGACTAGCGGCATCAGCATCAGTGGAAATTGGTTAGAAATCCAAACTCCCAGGCCCTACCCAGACTGGCCGAATGAGAAACCCTGGAGGTAGGGCCCAGTTTCTGCATTTTAGCAAGCCCTCCAGCCAGGTGATTCTGATATGTGCTCAAGTTTGAGAACCACCGCCATCAGTAGAATGAGAGAGCTACTGCCAGAATTAGGGGAAGAGGGTGGTACAACTCTACCACTGTCACCACATTTGTATTTATATGACTGACCATTAAAGGCTACTTAAAAACTGAAGGGTATGAGAATAGGGAGGAAAATTTTTAAATAAGATAATAAGGGGAGGGGATAAATTTAACAGAAGAATAAAACAAGGTATTGAGAACAAATAAAAGGAAAGAAAATCAAAAAAATAAACTTTAAAAAAAATAAGTAAAAGACAGTACAATGGTTTGGATTGGTTCATTTGTCTCCACCTAATCTCGTGTTGAAATTTAATCTCCAGTGTGGTGGTATTGGGAGGTAGGGCCTAGTGGGAGGTGTTTTTGTCATGGAGGGCAGATGCCTCATAAAGGGGTTGTTGTGAGTGGGTTCTGGCTCTTGAAAGACTGGATCGGTTCTTGGAGATAGGAATTAGTTCCGGAGAGAATAGGTTGTTACAAAGCCAGGACATCCCTTGGGTTTAGTACCTCTTGACACATGCCTGCTTCCCATCTGATCTTCTCTGCCATGACGTGATGCAGCACAGAAGCCATCCCAGAAGCTGAGAAGATGCCAGTACACTACTTCTTATACAGCCTACAGAACCACCAACTAAATAAACCTCTTTTCCTTATCAATTAGCCTCAGGTATTCCTTTATAGCAACACAAAACAGACTAAGACAGATCGGAAGCAGGAAATTTAAACTGGAGAGATACAGGCACATTAAGTGAGGCCAAACAGCTAGAGCTTAAAAATGTGTGCAAGATTTAGGTAGGCCTGTGCTTATATTGTGGCTCCACCACTCATTAGTTAAATGATCTCTCTAGCCTTAGTTTCTTAATCTGTAAAATGAAGTGACAACCTGGCCATACTGTTGTGAGGATTCAATGATATAACACATTTGAAGGGCTTAGCACATTAAAGGACTGACACATAGTAACTATGGAATAAATAATAGCTGTTTTTATTAGAAATAGAAAAAATTATAAATAATCGGCCTCCATTATGAAGCTGTGACAGATTCTGATGTATATCAGAGTACATTTATAATGAAACAAGTAAAAAGAAGTGGAGATCAGGGCAAAAGGAAATACAAGAAGAAATGAAACTAGGGGGGAAAAAAAGAAATCCATTTGAGATGAGTGATTAGGTAACAGGGGACCCTAATAAAGTCTTGAGTGGAGTTGTCTTTCAGAGTCCTGGCTCCTAACACCCAGGCCTTGATCCAGACCCTTTTACTGAGTGCATCAGGGGAGACATACAACATCTCTTTTGCTGTGTTTTGCCTCAGGCCCATCCAAAAACATAGGGACATTTCAGACAATTCGTCTATACCCGCTCCACTCTGGGCCTTCCCTTCTTAGTTCTGCCTATTCTGGAGGAGCGGTTGCTGGTCTGATTGGTCAGAGACCAACACATCGTTGGGAATACGATTACTAGTCCCACAGAGACTCTGCCTCCTCTGCTCTTTTCATCCTGCTTCCAGCTTTCAGAGGGGCATCTGGCCTGGTGGGAGCTGGCTTCTGGTCCAGCAAGCCAGCTCCTCGCTCTCCCTTCAGGGCCAGGCAGCCACATGGGTAAGTGTGCACAGGACTTTCTTGGAATGCAGCCGGCTTAGTCTCCTTTACTCCCTGCCTCTCCCTTAAGCTACGCTTCTCCTCAAGGTCCCTGCTTTACATGATTCAGGTGAGGGCCCCTTTTCAAAAATTGTAATCTAGCTATTTGTTAGAGCCCAGCTCTGGAATATCAGCGGTTACCCAGGTTTTAATACTTATGTGTTTTGTCCTGCTTTTGTTTCCTGTGTGTGTGTCCTTCCCTTGGGAATCTGAAAGGCAGGCAGGAGTCAGGCTTTTATGGTACCTGGCTTAATACTGGCAAAACTTCACCCTGGCAACAGAGATTGGCCTCCGGTGTGTGCTTGGGTCTGTCAAGGAAGGTCCTATCCACTTCAACAAATAGATCTCCACTTTTGTGAAGCCTGAGAACCAAGGCAGCAGCAATCTGTCAGCCCGTGCCTGTGAAGTTGGGTCATTCATGGGCTTAGCCTTTAGACTTTTATTTGTAATACTTATAGAATATTCTATATGGTGGTTGAGTTAATTATTTGAATGTTTCCAAATATTCATTCATTCATTCACAAGACATTTATGTAGTGCCTACTAAAGGCACATAGGTGGGCACACTAATGTGCCATCACTGTGATGGGTTGGGGACAGGAAAACAGAATCATAGAGGGTCCTTATGCGAAAGTGTCTATTTTGAGTAGGTATAATTCATTCACGGTGTCCTCAAAGTGGCATGGGGGGGTGGAAAGTTTAACAAGGCAATCAATTTCTAATTGTTAATCTGGAATTACTAGGAAGTTGTGAACTATGGGCCAGATGTGACAATATCACTTCATTTCATTTCATCTGGCTCCCAGCAGGCTGAGCAAATGCCATGAGAGCATTTTTATTTATAGCTTTACTCTGGGTATAAAAAGCAGCACAGTCATGCAGTCCTCAAGGCAAAGTTCTGTGTGATGTCCTGTGGGTCCATTTACATCCATGAGTGTCTGTGACTATAGTCTCTTTCCCTAACATCCCTTCATGCTCCATTTCTACTTCATTTCTCTATCCCAGTGCTGTCCAATAGCAGTTGATATGGTTTGGCTGTATCCCCAAAATCTCATCTTGAATTGTAAGCCCCATAATCCCCAGGTGTCAAAGGAGAGACCAAGTGGAGGTAATTGAATCATGGGGGCCATTTCCCCATGCTGTTCTCGTGATAGTGAGTGAGTTCTCATGAGATCTGATGGTTTTGTAAGTGTTTGGTAGTTCCTTCCACATTCATTCTTCTTCCTGCTGCCTTGTGAAGAAGGGGCCTTGCTTACCGTTTGCCTTCCACCATAATTGTAAGTTTCTTGAGGCCTCCCTAGTCATGCTGAAATGTGAGTCAATTAAACCTCTCCTTTATAAATTTCCCAGTCTGGGGCAGTTCTTTATAACAGTGTGAAAATGGACTAATACAGCACTACAATGCAAGCCATGTGTGAATTTTACATTTTCTAGTAGTCAGATTGAAAAGTAAAGACACAGGTAAAATTAATTTTAATAATACATTTTATTTACTCCAATACATCCAAAATATTATTTCAATATATCAATATAAAATTAACAATGAGGTATTTTAGAGTCTTTATATAAGACTTTAAAATCCTGCCTGCATTTCACACTTATAGCACATCACAGTTTAAACTAGTTACAACATTGCAAGTGATCAACAACCACGTGTGGCTGACTACTGGCTACCCTACTGGACAGCAAAGCTTTAGTTCCTTGTATTAGGTGAGGTTCTCCAGAGACAAAGAACCATTAGGATGGATGGATGGATGGAGAAAGAGAGAGAGAAGAGATTTATTATGGGAATTGGCTTATATTATAATGGAGGCCATGAAGTCCCAAGATATGCCATCTGCAAGCTGGAGAACCAGGAAAGCAGGTGGTATAATTCTTTCTGAGTCTGAAGGCCTGAGAACTAGGGGAGCTGATGGCGTAACACCCAGTCTGAGGTCAAAGGCCTGGTTGGGGGAATTGGAGGATGGGAAGCATTGCATAAATCCTAGAGTCCAAAGGTCCTAGAACCAGGATGTCCAAGGGCAGGGGGAAATGGATGTCCTAGCTCAAACAGAGAAAGCAAGAGAGAGAATTTACCCTTTCTCTACCTTTTTGCTCTGTTTGGACCCTCAATGGATTGGATAATGTCTGTCCATATTGGTGAGGGCAGATCTTCTTTCCTCGCTGTACTGATTCAAATCTAATCTTTTCCAGAAATACTCTTGAAGACACATCCAGAAATAATGTTTTACCAGTTATCTGGGCATCCCTTAACCCAGTCAACTTGACACATAAAATTAAAGCATCTCATTCCTTCTCTCTTAACCTTTTGCCCTATCACCATCCCCAACTGTATTTCTGCCATTCAGCCTCCTGTCATATAACGCAAATATCTTTGTCTGTAACTGTGAAACTGTAAAAAAAAAAAGGTATAGTTTGTATTACTTGTGTCAAAAATGTAAGGTTGCTTGCTGTCAAAAAAGAACTAGAGCTGGACAATAGTTAAAATGGTAAAAACAGATATTATTTAGAAACTATTGCAATAGGGGAAGAGAGACATCTATAAAGAACTGGGCTCAATGCCAAATACAGCATGGAAAAGTGAGGATTTACAGCTATGGAACAGGGCAGGAAGTCAGTGGATGAAAAATTATGAAGAGGAAACATCAAGGGTAGAAGGATTCTTACTAAACCGACCTAAGATTATTGCAGAAGGCAAGCCAAGGCCATCAGATATCTAAGGCGGGGAATGAGGAATTTGATGAGATATTGGGAGTGATCAGATATGGGAGAAATTCTCTCTCAAGTGATTTAGCAAGATTCTTGCTAAACTGGGTGAGGCAGACTTGAGAATAGGGTCCAAGGATGAGGCCTAGTTGAAAAGAGGGCTCAGAGGAGCCTGTCTAAAGTTTGGTCAAGGAGCGACCCTTTGTCTGTACATTAACAAGTATGAGCCTCGTAACAACCCTTTCAAGTAGGCAGAGCTGGCTAGTACAGTTTGCCACTCCTAGTCAATTTCTCTAAAAATACCAGTAATAATACCAGCTAACACAAGTAGCCCTTAGCAAGTGCAAGCATTATTTGAAGAACGCCATGTATATCAAATAATTCACTAAATTAATTTTCTAAAAATTTATATTATTAGAGACTTTGTCCCCTCTTGAGAGTCAATTGCCCTTGTTAAAAAGAAAGAAAAAAGAAAGCCATTCCTTTGAACCCACAGTTTGTATCCCACAGTACATCAATTACAGATGGTCCAGTAAATACCCCTTTCTTCTCCAATTACAGCAAGTCTGATGCTGGCAGCAACAAAGAGGAAACATGGAGTACCAATAAATCCTTAGCCTCAGTAAAGATTACCTTCTCTAAATACTGACTAACACTTTTACAGAGCTATGCCTATTGTAGATAGAATTTCACTCAAACACTGTAGAAGTTAACTCTATGAACCACCCCCACAAGTTCTTATTGTTATGAGAGACAAAATAGGAGGGGCCAGAAATGGGACCTTGATCTTCTTACCCCAAATCCAGGCCTCATTGCCACTAATTTATACTTTTACATTACAATGACCACTTGATTACTAATTTTTAAAAATGCAAGCAATCAGTCCTATTCTGATTGTCACTGATTCACTGCATATTCAGAGGCCAAAAGTGGATCCTACACAATAATAATAATAATAATAATAGCAGCAGCCAAAGCTTACTGAATACTTACTATATTATTTGATAGAGTTTGGCTGTGTCCCCACCCAAAATCTCATCTTGAATTGTAATCTGAATTGTAATCCCCATGAGTTGGGGGAGGGACCTCACGGGAGATGACTAGATCATGGGGGCAGTTCCCCCATGCTGTTCTCATGATAGTGAGTGAGTTCTCACAAGATCTGATGGTTTTATAAGGCACTTTTCCCTGCTTCACTCTGCACTTCTCTCTCCTGCCACCATGTGAAGAAGGACGTGTTTGCTTCCCGTCCTGTCCTGATTGTTAAATTTCCTGAGGCCTGCCCAGCCATGCATAAATGTGAGTCAATTAAACCTCTTTCCTTTATAAATTACCCGGTCTCATGTATTTCCTCATAGCAGCATGACAATGCACTAATACATTATTGTTCTAAGGATTGTATATGTATCAACTCATTTAATTACAACAACTTTAAATGCTGAAGTCACTTATGTTTACAGATCTATTATGTATTCGACTCTTTCACATTTGTGGAAGACAGTTATAGTTGCAAGAATGCTGACTTTGGAATAAAGAAATAGGAGTGGATTAAATTCTGTCTCTTATATTTCACTGGCTGTGTGACCTTAGAAAAGTTTCTTACTCTACCTACTTTTCAGGGTTATTGTATTTTAAAGTATGTTTAGTGCATTGAACAGACCCTGGTTCATGATCATTCATATACAGTGTCTCTTAGTTATAGGAGCATTATATTTATTTGACAGGTGAAGAAACAAGTTCAGATAGGTAACCAGTGAGTGGTTACCTAAGATATGGACTCAGGTCTCCTGATTTCAGTGCAACTCTTTTCCCCAGCTACCATGTTGCCACTCTCTTGACAAGACTGACCTAGATTTCAAGTAACTTCTAAAGACTGTAATAACTATGCCAGGTGGACAGTGTTTGCACACTTAGGTTTCTGTTTTATCACTACCACTTTCTAAGTAATCAAGGCCTACCAGACCATATAGAGTGACACCCTGAGACCTAGCTGCTGGACATTATATTAGACTATGAATTTCATCTGAAATTTGAGGGCTTTTGTTTTTGGTTAGCTATAATGTGACTATTAGCAATTATACTATAGTTTGGGAATGATGATTTTGCTAGCTTAATTGCATTTTATTTGAGTAGAATTCCAAGAACTTTTCTTGAAAAATAATGGACTCAATTTTTCAGCCCTTGTGCTATTTCTGCTTCAGAACCAAACTTTCTTAATGGGCTCCTTTTCTGGGCATCCCTTAACCCAGTCAAGCTGACACATAAAATTAAGCATCCCACCCTTCTCTTTTTGTGGTTAAATTCTTAGGCAGGGACTATAAACTGATAGAGGAATAAAGGAACAATCCCCCTCTTAACTTTAAGAGATTTATATTTCACACAGAACACCAAATATATGCCTGAGCCAAGTCATACTTAACTTGGCACTCAAGAAGCAGAAACTAATAAATGTAGTCATTTCAGTGGTCTACCTGCAGGCTCATAAATGCATCTGTTATGAAAATAATAATAAAAAATTTCAAGCCACTGAACTACCACATTTAGAAAAAATAAACTTCAAATATTGACAATGTTCTATTATTTTATTATATTTTGGAGGTAGGTTGCTCATATAACATGTGTTTACCTACAAGAACTAGATTTACTTTTGAGAGAGTGGACAGGAGATACTTTCTTGTTTATGAAGATACACAAATCTTTAATTACGTCTACAGCTACTAGATAATATGCAACTGGTTATAAGATTTGGTAACACAATATGATATTAATAGTGTCATGCAAACCCATAAACAGAACTGGAAAAATATTCAAAGTATATTTCCTATGGACTTTACCAAGAAACCACCTAAACTCATTCATTTTACATACAAGAAAACTGAGGACCAGAGACCTGAGACTTGCCCAAGAGCTAGTCAGTAACTGGAACTTTCTATGGCCTTTATCTTGTACCCACTCCCCATATTCATATTGTTTGCTCCCAATATTTGTCCTCAATATATCCAAGAAAAGGCATCCAACTAAACCAACAGCCATTTGGAAAGAATATCTTTATTTAAGTAAACATAGATAGTTTAGATGCAGACCCTGCTTTTGCTAAAGCTTATTTTTAAAATTTGTACCCTCACCAATCTTCATATAGAAAAATTGTTTTGAGACAGGGTCTCTGTCACCCAGGCTAAAGTGCAGTGGTGCCATCATAGTTCAGTATAGACTCAAACTCCTGGGCTCAAGTGATCCTCCTGTCTCAGCCCCTCAGGTAGCTGAGACTACAGGCATGCCCCAACACACCCAGCTAGTTTTTTGTTTTGTTTTGTTTTGTAGAGAGAGGGTCTTCCTATTTGCCTAGGCTGGTGTCAAACTCCTGGCCTCAAGAGATACTCCCACTTTGGCCTCCCAAAGTGCTGGAATTACAGATGTAAGCCATCACACCCTCCCCAGGGGTTGCGTCCTTGATTAAGATATATCCTTAAGTGAATTACAGATAGATGTGATGAAAAGCTGCATTAATTTTTAAATTTCATCTAAAATAGTAAAATTACTTCATGAGCAAGTGACTATAAATGCTTCTACTATCTTCTTGTGGAGGAAAGGCACAGTGACAGCAGTTTCTGATCTGGCTGCAGAGATGACTGAGCCCACGGCCACCAATATGGCCTATGGTAGCCAGCACCAATCTGTTGGGGGTGACACATCTGGGCAAAACCCCAAATGGCACTACATTGGCTTTAAAAGCCATAGAGTGGGCCGGGCGCGGTGGCTCAAGCCTGTAATCCCAGCACTTTGGGAGGCCGAGACGGGCGGATCACGAGGTCAGGAGATCGAGACCATCCTGGCTAACACGGTGAAACCCCGTCTCTACTAAAAAATACAAAAAACTAGCCGGGCGAGGTGGCGGGCGCCTGTAGTCCCAGCTACTCGGGAGGCTGAGCCAGGAGAATGGCGTAAACCCGGGAGGCGGAGCTTGCAGTGAGCCGAGATCGCGCCACTGCACTCCAGCCTGGGTGACAGAGCCAGACTCCGTCTCAAAAAAAAAAAAAAAAAAAAAAAAAAAAAGCCATAGAGTGGAGTTAGATGATTCAACTAGTATTTACTGGCACAGGAGGTTTTCCCGTGGCAGAAAGTTATGTCAGTTATGGAAGACAGTATTCACTTACTAAGCCTTCTCTTTAGTCTCCTCCTAGGCCTCTTGTCTGCCTAGGCCTCTCAAGTACTGCTTACCATCAATCATACCATAGAGTCTGGATTTGAAATCCCACCAATCAATGTTTCACTTTGAAGCCTTGAGGCAGCTGATGAGTTCTGTACTGAGTGCTCTTCACCTATTCCTTTGTTCCTGCGCATGTGCATGCACACACACACCTGTTGGTTTCATCCTGTCATTATGCATGATTTCCTATCAGATTATAATTGCACTACCACCATCACTTCCTATCTGTATTAGTTTGCTACAGTTGCTGTAAGAAAGTTCCACAAACTGGGTGGCTTAAACAGCAGAAATTTATGTCTCACTATTCTGGAGGCCTAAGGTTCAAAAATTAAGTTGTCAGCAGGACTACACTCACTTCAAATGCACCAGGGAAGTATCTGTTCCATGTCCCTCTCCTAGCTTCTGGTGGTTTTTTGGAAAGCTTTGGCATTCCTTGACTGGTGGCAATATAGCTCCAATCTTCATATGGTGTTCTCCCTGTGTTCAAGCCCCTGTGTCTAAACATCCCCTTTTAATAAGAACACCATTCACATTGAATTAGGGCTCTACCCTACTCCAGTATTAACTCACCTCAGCTGCTTACATCTGCAATGACCCTGTTTCCAAATAAGGTCACATTCTGAGGTACTGGGGATTAGGACTTTGATGGATGAATTTTGAGGGGACACATTCAACCAATATTTTGCACAAATCAGGCCCTTGATGTAGTTCTTAAAACAAGAGCAGTTGGAAGCAGTATTATCTTGGCAAACAAGTGGTAGAACATAACCTATTTTACATATTTTAATTTTTTATCATGGAAATGTTAAAACATATGCAAAAATAGGCCCAATAATATAAGGAACCCCAGATCTTCCTTTCCTAGTTTCGACAATTACAACCCATGGCCAATGTTGTTTTGCATCCCCCTCCTGTAAGATAGAGGGAGATTCCCTTACAGTTATAAACTACAGTGTCTAAAACTACATTCATCTATGTTATCTACTTTGATTTTCATAACAACCGGAAAGGTAGGTTATGTAGTTTTACAATAAAATTCATGTCTAACAAATTACTATTTTAATGTAAATGCCAATTTTTAAGATAGTGAGGGGAAAAAAGAAAGAATGCCAGTATGTCTTTATGCACATTTTATTGGGTTTTTGTGCATTCTAATCCATTAATAAAAGGAAAGGAGGGAACACTGGTATGTTATATCATCAGCTCTTATTCACACTGAATGGAATTAGTTTTCAATGGAATTGTTAAGGTAAATTGCCAATTTCTACTTTTCTAGAAGATCACTTTTACTGAAAAACCTTGTTCCTAACCCATCCTATAAAAATGGGATTTTACTGAACTACCTCTAATGTCACATTTTGTACATAATAGCTGCAAATGTCTAAAATGCTAAGGAAATATTATAATTTAGAACAATTCTAGGCAAAAAGTGATATTTGTAGAGGATCCAGATGCATAAAAAAAACAAATGAGCCATTTAATTTGTAGTTTAGATGTCATTTTTCTGACAGTTATCAATGAAACTGTCATGTATCCCTAGAATTTGGGGCTATTAGATTTATTTTGATATCATTCTTTCACATAATTGTGTCTGATATTTTAATAGAAGGTATTTATGTTCACATGCACGTGGACATTGATTATCAATACTTTCACATTACATTATTACTAAGAGTTCTGATTCTCTTCAAAACCTAATTTGCATAACTACAATATTATATATTTATAAATACTTAATTTTGTATAGTTTTTAAACAACCCTTTTCCTACTTGACTAAGAATATCAAAGATGTCCCCAAATGCTTACTTGAAGATTGATTTAGTCACGCTAGCAGAACCCCAGGCTCAAATGTCAAATGGGATCAGTTCTGTACAGTGCACCAACCATACTGTAATCTTTCTGCTGCTGAAGTTACAGTTGTATATTACTCATCAAGGCAAAATGTAAATGTTTACTGATTATATGATATGTTTTTTGTTAACTCCCCAAATGGGATTTTTTTTACCTTTGTTTATTTGAGAACAACAACTGAATGCTGAAATGCAATGGCTGATGCCAGCAATCTAAGGCTTCATTAGTACAGATGAAGCAATGCTCACTTTGCTACACAAATAATTAGAGAGATTAAATGAAAATAAACACTGAGAGGATATGCAGACGCTCCAAAGTTAGATAATTATTTTAATTACTCTAGTGACTTCCAGCAACCTTCATTATCAGCCACAGATCAAGCTTAAATTGTTTTATGTAAGAATATCATAAGCTATATGGAAAAGTACTATAGCTTACTTAGTGATTATGCTTCATAAAAATGACATTTTCTCCAAGCTCCCATTTAAAGGAGTTGTTTCCATTCCAGCTCCTGATAGACTTGTGACATATTTTTAAAGTAAGTTTTTGCACTTAAAAATGTTTTGCCCTGGTTTTCTACTTCAAATGGACATCCTTAATAATAACTTTTGTATCTTATATCTTTGCTCAGATTTAATCATGAGAGATTCGGGGCCACATATTGAGTGGCTTAATGCAAAACAATATAGCATATTCAGCCATTTGAAATAAATGTCACTTGGAATGTCATCCTTATTGCATGACAAGCTATACCTTGTATTTGGGGTAAATTGATTTCTTCTTTGTTCCCCTCCCTACACCAACTTGGGAAGACCCTAACATACACTCTAGGAATCATCTTCACCATAAGCAGAGGTACTATTTAGAAGCATTATCAGTCCTGTTTAGATTTAATTTTATATTCATTTGATAACAATGATCCATCAAGATCTCTTGTGTTAAGGTGTTCTTTTGAGGAAGGGTTATCTGTATTTAAATATCATTTATTGACTGCCTGTGTAATAATAACTCTTCTTCAAAGTACCCAACATATACCATTTAATCCTTGCAAGACTCCCATGGAGTATGTATTATTAACCCCATTTTCCAGATGAGGAAACAGGTTCACTGATTTTCTAAAGTTGCACAGTAGAAAGTATCCCAGATGGGACTCAAACCCAGGTCTGCCTGACTCCAAGAACCATGAAGCTCCCCAACAGATGACTGAATGAAGTCAACCTGGGTACAAATGCTAAGGGTAATAGAAAAAATGAAGTGACAGTTTGTGATGTGCTAATTAAGTGTTGTGTTTTATGACACCCATGAATTCTGGGCATGAGCTAAAGTCTCAAACTGCAAATTCGATTGAGTTTGAAAGTGGTTTGGGCTAGGCACAATGGCTCATATCTGTAATCCCAACACTTTGGGAGGCCAAGGCAGGAGGACTGCTTGAGCCCAGGAGTTCAAGACCCTCTTGGGTAACAGGAGACCCCAGTCTACAAAAACTAAAATGAAAAAATTAGCAGGGTGTAGCAGCTTATATCTGTAGTTCCAGCTACTCAAAAAACTGAGGCAGGACGATTGCTTGAGCCCAGGACGTTGAGACTGAAGTGAACTGTGTTCAAGTCACTGCACCCCAGCATTGGCATTGAAGAGAGACTCTGTCTGTCTGTCTGTCTGTCTCTCTCTCTCTCTCTCACACACACACACACAGACAGTGTTTCATCTCTGAATAGCCCTGGTTCCTGAAGAGGATGCAATAGGAAATAGGTTTTATGGCCTAGTTGGACCAACCAAAAGTTCCCCACTAACAAAGGTTAGTGAAGTTTTTAGTACAATTCAGAAACCACTTGAGTTTTACTCCAGCAAACACAGGTCATTTTAACCAAATTTAAAATTTCCAACAGGATGAACCAGACTTCAGTAACCTAGGGGAGAGGGGTGCACTGCTTTCTAAGAAAAACCTTTTCTTAAAGGGAAGCCTTGACTTCCTTCCTCTTCCCCATCCTGGCATGATGCTGGCGCAGAATACATTTCCAAAGTTGTGTTATATTCAGAGGCACATTAGGCTATTCGAGAATATGGGAAGAGGTCTAATGGCTTCGTTGTTTCCTGTGTTTAGAATGCACTAATCTGCAGAGCTTAATGTATGAGTTGTGGATAGCACAGGGAAGTTGGGACAGAAGGCAAGCTCTAGCGAGTTGTTGGGGTGGCTGGGTGTTAGTCTGAAATTTCACTCTCAGGTTTCAGAATCTGAAGAAGTAGTTAGGGAAATTCACAGATGAGCCAATGCCTTTTAACAGGTGGGGGGTTCAGGACTGGGAGAAGAGGAGCTGTCAGAAAAGCTGGAGAGCCATTCGCCCCAGAGCTCTCAGTTGCACCAGAACGCAAAGTCGGAGAGAGGTTTATCTGTGAACAAGCCTGAGAAGGGCAGACAACCCAGACAAGATGGGCTCAGAAATTATTTATCATAGGCTAGGGCAGAAGAGTCTGGAGCTTTCCTTCTGCTTTGCAAGCACTTCCCTGGGACCTGCCTGGGAAGCACAGCCCTTCTTCCCGGTAAGTTACAGAAGGTCAGGCACTCAGCTAGTAGACCGGCTGGACTTTTTAGGCAAAAAGTGTCTAAACTAAGTGCCAAGTGCTTACTTGGGGTCTTCCAGACCCCTATCATGGTACCTATGGTATCTATTAGTCATGGTACCCTCTGTTTGATTTTAATGGCACCATCTTTCTATCTAGGAAGGCCAACCCGGCCCGGCTGTGTCGGGTGGGATTTCTGCAGGCCATGCAGTGAGGACGCCACTTGCTATAGATACACGCAGGAGACCCACATTCTATTTCCACTATGCCACTTGCCACTGACCTCAGAAAAATTATTTTAAACCCTAAACCTCAGCTTCCTCATCCTGAAAATGAAGGCGATTCTACTTCCTAGGCCTTCTTGGCAGGAGCCTTGGGAGGGTTGAACGGAATAATTCCGGTGACAGCGAAGAACTGGGAGGGACCCTGACTCCAAATTACCGAAGAAAAATAGTTAAACATGCTCAGCTGGAGTTTTAGGAACCGCCCCCGCCCCCCCCCCCACCCCCCCATGATCAAACTGCAGTCAGGCAGCAGCCCTCCGAATTGATTCTTTCTTATGGACTATCTCACAAGCCAAACACCTATGTGCTGCACCCCTGCATCTCCGTGGGCTTCTACTGATGTCTGCCTTGCAGTGAAAGCGCTTTTTGTTGCCGCTGTTCGATACACACCAGCACATCAACGCGGCAGCTGGGAGCAGGAGGAGGGATCCCTTCGCTTTCTCCCCTCCTTTCACTCGGAACCCTAGGAATCAGCACCAAAGCGCGTAGCCGGGCAAGTTTCCGCACGTGAATGGATTTTCCTGGCTTATCTCCAAAGACCTTGCGGTATTTCACAAAGCTAAAGAGAGGTGAACGAGCATCACCCTCTCCCGGAGGTCGTGCAGCCCCACGGGGTCGCTCCTCCCGCTCCTCCACCCTCGGTGCAGCGGCTGCCTCCCGAGCTTGCTCGCGGGGCCGTTAGCGCCAGACCCGGCGGAGGGCCGGGGGGCCCCTCCCCGCCTCCCTCTCGCAGCCCCTATCCGCCAGTAGCAGCGCTGCTGTCTTCCCACAGGAGGACTTGGGAGGACGCTGGAGTCTGCAGCGCCCCCGCCCCCTCGCTTTTTCTTTCTTTCCTTGGTTTGGGATCTTGCTGCTGGATCCGGGAGAGGTTCTGAGAAGACAAGAGCGAGGGACTGAGCGCAGGCTTCCGCTGCGGCGCGCGAACACAGCCGGGGCCACAACCCCCAGCGTCTCCTCCCGCTCCTCGCCACCCCGGCGGGAATGTGAGGAAGGAAAGCCCCCAGCGCCGCCGCCCGCTCTCGAAGGCGTCCCAGAGAGCATCCTGGGGGCCCGCCGCTGGAGCCCCTGTCCCCGCAGCACCGCGGGACTGGAGCGGCGAGGTGCGCCGGGTGCCGCTTCTCGGCTCCCACTCTTCGGAAAGAGCGCGGTGGGGATCAGCGCTTTCCCCGCACTCGGCACAACTCTGGGACCGGCGGCGCGCGGCTGGACTGAGTCCCGTTTCCCGCCAGCTCACCCGGAGTCGGGAGCAGCCCCTGCACGCTCGCCTGCACCCCTTATCGCTCTAGCTTGCCCGAACCTGCCGCTCCTCCACGCCCAGGTAGTGAGCCCCGCGGCTTCAGGTCTCTGCAGCGCCCTCGGCCCCATGGACAGCGCACCCGTCACCACTTCCTAAGTGCTGGCTCCGCCGCCGTCCAAGCTGCGCACTGGGGTCCCTCGGCTCGCCCTTCTCTGGTGTGTCCGCGAGGCCGAGGAGTGTGCACCATGAAGTCCGTCCTGTTCACCCGCTTCTTCATCCTCCTGCCCTGGATCCTAATTGTCATCATCATGCTCGACGTGGACACGCGCAAGCCGGCGCCTCCCCTCACCCCGCGACCCTACTTCTCTCCCTACGCGGTGGGCCGCGGGGGTGCCCGACTCCCGCTCCGCAGGGGCGGCCCGGCTCACGGGACCCAAAAGCGCAACCAGTCTCGGCCGCAGCCTCAGCCGGAGCCGCAGCTGCCCACCATCTATGCCATCACGCCCACCTACAGCCGCCCGGTGCAGAAAGCGGAGCTGACCCGCCTGGCCAACACGTTCCGCCAGGTGGCGCAGCTGCACTGGATCCTGGTGGAGGACGCGGCGGCGCGCAGCGAGCTGGTGAGCCGCTTTCTGGCGCGGGCCGGGCTGCCCAGCACGCACCTGCACGTGCCCACGCCGCGGCGCTATAAGCGGCCCGGGCTGCCGCGCGCCACTGAGCAGCGCAACGCGGGCCTCGCCTGGCTGCGCCAGAGGCACCAGCACCAGCGCGCGCAGCCTGGCGTGCTCTTCTTCGCTGACGACGACAACACCTATAGTCTGGAGCTCTTCCAGGAGGTAGAGGCCAGCCCGCCCCACTGGGTGGGCGAGGGCGCGGGTGGGGGACGCCCGGGCCGGCCAGGCTGCAGCCACACGCCCCTTGCACTCCGGGTGCACTTTTGAGTTCTCAGTTCTCCATACGCGCATTCGGGGCACCAAGCGGAGCCGCTCCTTGCTGGCACTCCGCAGCCTCCGCTGGCCGTGGGTGTGGAAGGGGTGTGTGTGAGAGGATCACTGTGGCTCAAGGGGCGGGAGTCTTCTCTGGCTTTTCTGTGTGTGTGTGGAGTGGGGGGGCGGGGGTGGTGGTCAAGAGAATAGCACAGGTGTGAGGCGCGGGAATGATTTCCAGGGGCCGGGCTCCTGCCGACCTGAGGATGGAACCTAGACCTGCAGGCGCTGGCTGCGAGAGGAGATCAGGGAGGGACCTGCACCGTAGGGGGTGGCGGCGGGGCGGCGGGGAGCGGGTAGGCGTGGTGTTACTCGAGGCCTTTCAGTGCCTACAGGTGTGATTCTCAGTCTAGGACCATGTAGGGAGAAAGGTGGAGATAGCCTAGAGAGAAATTTCACTATTGCCGCCCACTGGCACGGAAATGGTTGGTAGAAGAAACACTGATTTCTGTGGCGGTCCCTCCTCTCTTTCCCACACCTCACAAAAGTCTTTTCTGACCCTCCAGATTACATTTGTGTTTTTTTGTTTTGTTTTGTTTTGTTTGCAAGAAAATCCTTTCTGGAAAATAAACTGTTCTGCCCTGTGGTTATGTCTTTTTTGCAGCCCAAGGTAATCATCTGGGCTGCCTGGTCCCTTTTCACGCCCTTTCTCTAAGGCCTCTTTTTGGCGAGTTAGCCAGGACGCATTTGGCGGGGCCTTTTGCCTCGTCCTGGTGCTCTCTGTGAGGTCCTGAGTGCAGCCCGGCTCCCTGCTGTTGAAATGGCCCCCGAGTTCCCTGCGGGCGCACACACAACCCCAGCAGGCACAGGGTTAGAACAGGTGTTCTTCCTTGAGGCTGGTATCTTGCGGTGTGTGTGTGTGCAGCCTGCAAATGAGACTGAGTGGCATGGGTTTTGTCAGTTTTCTTCTCTCTACGCAATTACAGCCAAAGAAAATATTCTTGATTGATTTGACGCCCTGTGAGACTGTTGCCTTCCTCCACCTGAAATTTCTTGACGTCCTGCTCCGGAGAGACTCCCCCTGCCCCCCGCCCCAATTCCTCTTCTCCCAGGTAAACTGGACATTGGGAAAGTACTATGTGTGAGTTGGACACTGAACTCCTAAAATAATCTGTGTGTCTGGTCATCAGATACCCTAACTGCTCCCCACACTTTCATCCTCATCTCTGGTTTGCTTTCTTAACCTCAGGGCAGAACTATTCTGTACTCTTCCAGTTTAATTTTTCTTTGTGGCTTTAAAAAAAAAATTCTTAAAGGTAATTGCCGCCTTCATTTCTATTCATCCTCTCTTTCATGAATAAAAGGCACAGTAATTGTTCTTCTTCTTTTCTTTTCCATCCTTTCACTGTAGAGGACTTTCTTTCCTTGTTTCTCCAGATGAATAAATAAGCTTGGCATTGTATAGTATGGTCCTTACTCAACCCAAGATTAGAGATACCATCTGACGTTTTTAATTGGTCTTTTAATCCTGCTTCAGCGCTCCCCCCTCCAAAAAAATAAAAGGGGCTTGCGTCTGAAGTGAAGACTGTACATTTCAATGCACCATAATTTTTAAACTGCAAGGTCTTTTTTTTTTCTTCTACAACTTGGAAGTTGCCTCGTCTGTGAAAATATGTGGTCTTATTGAAATAAAATAGTGCACGTTACTGTTAATGAATATTGTAGGAGGCTACATTGTGAAGGAGGAATGATTCAGTTTATTCTGAGCTTCTAGCCTCTTGGTGTGAGGTGTTAGAAGAGTTGGCACATGCAGGCAGTGAAATGATTCAGGACACAGCCTTCCTTTGATGCTTCCCAAGCTGAAAGGAGGGCTTGTTGGTGGGGGATATTAAGCATCAGGAGAAAATTCCAGTAGGTTTTTCATTAGTCCATATGGGGGAAAATATAAAATGAGGTGAGAGTAAGGAGGAAAAATAGTATTGTCAGAGAGGACATTATAAAGGAAAACACACAAAACTTTCAAGACACTAAACTTTTGTACAATTGGAAGTAATGCAATAATCAAAATAAGAGCATATGCAACATTTTTTAATGTTGAGGTGCCACATATACAAAATATACAACAGGTTTGTTGTTTTTGTTGTCATTTTAAGCATAATAGGCATGACATACTTAGAATTTAAGTCTTCTAGCTCCTTGGAGATCACTCCTAGACAGTAATTTTATGACTAGTACCTTTCTCTACCATTCCCCCACCAGCAATGTTTTTGGACAGATTAGGGCTCTGTTTGACATGTATGTATGCTAATACATTCAGTTTTCTTTCTTTTCTTTCTTTTTTTTTTTTTTTTTTTTTTTTTTTTTTTTTTTTTGAGATGGAATCTCGCTTTGTCTCCCAGGCTGGAGTGCAGTGACACAATCTCGGCTCACTGCAAGCTCTGCCTCCCAGGTTCACACCATTCTCCTGCCTCAGCCTCCCTAGTAGCTGGTACTACAGGCGCCCGCCACCACGCCCGGCTAATTTTTGTATTTTTAGTAGAGACGGGGTTTCACGTGTTAGCCAGGATGGTCTCGATCTCCTGACCTCGTGATCCGCCCGCCTCGGCCTCCCAAAGTGCTGGGATTACAGGCGTGAGCCACCGCGCCCAGCCAGTTTTCTTTATTATAACCTTTTGCGTGCATGGCAAGCATTAATGAACTCATTAGGCTAGTGGAATTTATGAATTATTAGTCTTGGGCATTTTCCAGAATTTGGAAACCCTTAGGTTTATTAATGAGACAGCCTACCATACACCCATTCTCAGATTAATGAGTCCGTGTAAATTATAGTTTAGACATTGTTCTCTGGAGAAAAGGTAGGACCGGATAAAACATTGAAAATCTGCAGCTCCTTGGGGGAAAGCAGAGATGCTGATTAGGAATGCTATAGGGCTGAGGCATATATCTCAGCCCTTTATACTGTGCATGCACACCAATTAGTTTTTAAGTAATTCACAGTACTTAAGGAAAGAATACCCCAAGTCAGGTTTCATCTTTTATTCATGGTGCTTCCAATTTCCATGGTTGATGTTAAAGTGGATAAGATAAAAGGAGGAAAATGAACCAGGTACAAATTAGCTCCCTAAGTATTGGCTGCAAATGAAGGAAAGCAAAGGATGAAAGGTCTCCAAATTAAATTAAAGACGCAACAGGCAATCTGTGTTCAATTATTTCTCCCTGGTAACTGGAATGGTGCTTTGTCATCTCATACAGCTAACTAATTTTCAGCCTTTCCTTTCAACTGAGCTGCACCGCCAGGAAAGAAATATTTGCATTGAACACTCTTATGTTAACAGCCAAATCCATTTGCAAATGAAGTTTCAGTGTGAATCTTAGCCACAGAAATGGGGCTGTTCATTGGAGAAGGAGGTGGTAGGGTTTTTCAGGTTTCAAATATCTCAACAGCTACTCCTTTTCTTCCTGTGGCATTGATGGGGTTTTGCACCGTGGATCACAGGTAATCCTGCCTCCCTGTGCATCCTATCGATCTATCTCTCTGGAAAAGCTTATTTGCAAAAGATTTAAGCTGCTTTAATAAAAGCCACAACTACAGATAAATGTGACTTTATTTTTAGTCATGTTTTCAATAACACTATTGATCAGGTTTCTGTTTTTCACCAGAAAACCTTCAAAGCTTTCTTAAATTTAAAATAGATGCTTTTCAGGTGAAGTTGATTTCGCCTCTGGAAATCAATTGAATTGAAACCTTAAAAAAAAAAAAAGTAACGCTTTCCAAGCAAGAGAAAAAAAACTTTAGAAATTTTGAATTTAATGAAATAAGACTGGAAGACAGTCTGGCTCTCAGACACTTAAGGGGTTGTCAAAGGAGTCAGTGACAGATTACATCTAGAAGATGTTTCTGGAAAGCGATGAACTAAAGAAGCCCCTTGTTTGAATCTTTTGTTAGCTGCTATTAAGCTATTTGTGTACTAGGCAGGTAAAGGAGTTTTGAGGTTTAATTCTGTCTTGCTTTTTTTCAGAAGCATTTGTGTGCTTTCCCTCTTTACCTGCTGCTTATTGGAGTCATAATCTGAAGGATATATGAGTTGATAATATTTGGCCCTTTTCCCCCTGAATAGTACTTCTATTTATGTTTCCTGAAAGGAAACATGAGATTTACCTTTTACCCTTGGTACATTTACTTTATGTAGGGTAATTCTTTTTAAAGTGAAGGAACCTAGAAGATTTTCTTGGATGGAACATTAAAAGACCATTTTACCTGAAATGTGCCCCTTGTATTTTATTTCTCTCCCTCTGAAAGCTATTAAGAGTCATGCCATAGGTCTGATAAAATGTGAGAATTTTATAGAAATGTGTATATGAAACTACAGCCAGTTTTCTTAGGCTATAAATGTTAGATTTTCTTTACTCTCCCTGGGTGTACAGTAGTATTTGAATTATGGTTCATTTTTTATAAGAGTTTTCTTTGGAGACCAGCAGTTTTCATTTGGATGTTGATATTTTAATGGGCCAGAAATAACAATTTGGGCCTAAAGATGTTCTCCCTTCTGCCTCTTCCTATTGTCTTTTTCCATCATTCTTCATCTGTCAACCTACTTTTCACTGATGATTCTGTCTCGTGAGTAGACATACAAACATGTTTGGATTATTGCTTGGTGCAATGAATGTTGTGTCTTTTAAACACTTAGGCTGTTGTTGCTTCTTAGAAACCGTAGTGGGTGGCTCCCTTTCTGCTGTCTACTCCCCTTGCCTCTAAATTACAAGCTGGTAAATTTTCTCTTGTGTGAACAGTAATGGAATAGTAATTGCTTTTAAGGCATGCTGCAAAAGCAAAATAGAAAAACCAAAGTCAATGGTCTTATTTATTAACTGTTTCAGGTGGTATTAAAGTAGTGGTAGGTTTTTTGTTGTCATTATTTTTTTGCACAGAATTCAGTATTGTACAGATATGTCTGTTTAAATGTTTTGGACTCTGGAATATTTAGCCTGTGTAAGTTAACACATATATATTTGATTCACAGTGCTTGTGAAGCATGAAATTTAAGTTTTGCATGGAGCTCAAATTCTCCCACCAAAATACAAATAAAATTGTTATACCAGTACATAGATAAATACGTAGGTAGGTTTAGAATAGATCTCCAAAGCACAGAAATAAAACTAAGATAATTTGTTGTTCATGCCTGGTAATTTTTGCACACAATTTTAAATAAATGTTAATACCCTTTATCGTGGATATAAGCAAAATATAGTTGACATAAATTGAGCATTTACTATAGGCAAGGAAGTAGCCTTAGGCTTTTTCGTGTATTATTTAATCCTCATAACACCCTGAGCTAGGTAATAGTACTGTCTCTGTTTGTTTTTTTAATACTGATGCTAATAATTAGTTATGGACCCAGTCCCTTGGTGAGTACAGAGGACTTAAACAAATGCAACCTGACTGTAATATAGTTGTTTACCTCTGAGCTATATAACCAGTATCCCCATTTTTAACAGAAGCATTAGGAAGTAACTTGAAAATGTCATATAGCTGTTACGTGGCAGAGACATGATTTTGAACCCAAGTGCCCTGGTTCTGGCACCTGCATTGTTGACTGTCCTGAAACTCATGTCATTTAACACAGTCACATGAAAATATGTCATTATTATAATAAGTAAAGCACCTGATTAGCAGGAGCCTTGTGATATTATTACTGTCTTCTGCCATCCTTGAATTCAGGTCTTTCTTCTTGGTTATATCAACTTTTAGCTTTCTCTTTTGACTTTTGGTGACTTTTTTCCTTTTTGTTGTTTAAATTGAAAAATTTGTATGTTAATACATTTGTTGTGTAGACTATAATGTTTTGATATAGGTATACATTGTGGAATTACTAAAGCTAATTAATATATTCATTACCTTACAAATTTATCATTTTTGTGTGTGTGGTGAAAACATTTAAAATCTACTCAGCGATTTGCAGGTGTACAATACATTGTTAATAACTATAGTCACCAATTTGTGGTGCAGTTGATCTTCTAAATTTATTCTTCCTCACTGAAAATTTGTATCCTTTGACCAAACATTTCCCCAATTCCTGCCCCTACCTTTTTTCCCCTGGTAATATTTGGTCTTGTGAAAATTTTATCTCATCTCTCACTATCTCTAATTTATAGACCATTTGATATTTAGATTTTATATTTAGATAAAAACTGCCAGGTTAGTATATAAACTGTAGTCTTTTATTTTTTAAACTATGTATTGTTGTGAATAAGAATTAATAACTTCTATAGATATTAAAATTAAGTTTTTCCTCATTTGCTCTGTGTACATCAACAACTCTGTCTCCTAGGCGAGTATCGTGTCAGGGCAGGCAGAACTGAAAGGAAGAATAATTTTCAGGATAGAATGGGAGAAAATACAGAATTATGGGAAGCAGGCTCAGGAGTTTATTGTTGAAACGGAGGAGAGGAGCTGGGGGCCTGAGCCAATTTGCGCTGAAGCTAATGTGACTGAGGCAGCTCCTTCTGGGAACAGAGATGTGCTTGGAGGAGCCTTGGTTCTCACCAGTGTACCCCTTATGTTGGCTGCGGTTCATTTGACTGCTCACTTGTTGGTAGAAGTTTTGTTAATTTTCTTGTCCGATTTCTTCTGAGATGAGGAATTTCCTTGGATAAAAAAACAAAGTAAATCATTGGTTGAGACTTTTTGCATGTTAAAAAAAATCAAACAAGAAAACTTGGAAGTGGCTTTGCTGAAGAGGACAGCCATGTTCTCTACCAGAAGTCAGATTGGGTCTTTTTCCTAAAACAACTAAAAATGCAGTAGTTTGTTTACTTTTTAAAATCCGTCTCCTCCACCTGTGGAAAGAGAACTTTAAACACTATGTATGTTACATGCTGAATCTAAGGCTGTTGTTCCTTCAGCTTGAACTGCAGATATTCCTAAATTGTACCTGCATCCCTAGTGAAAGCTGAGTGTGCTAAATGCTGACCATTCTCCATTAACTGAGATTTCAGTTATCTAAGAGAATCGTATCTTAGCAGTACTAGTGTATTACTCTGGAAGATTCCTTCTACCTACCTGAGCTCAAACTTCACCCTATGCAGAAGATGTTTTAATATAATGAGTCAGTAGGCCTTCTCTACTACTAACAAATATTAATTGAGCACCTACTGTGTACAAGGCACTGTGCTTAATTAAGGCAGGGAGTATTTCAGCTCACCGAAACAAGAGCATCTCAGTCCTTACAGATTGATTCTCTGGACTATGCATGGTACCTTCAGTGCCTGTTGAGAGAAATGCACGTGTCTGGGAGTGTAAAGCAGAGGTCCCTAATGGAGTTGTTGACT
This sequence comes from Macaca nemestrina, assembly GCF_043159975.1. NCBI lineage: Eukaryota > Metazoa > Chordata > Mammalia > Primates > Cercopithecidae > Macaca > Macaca nemestrina. The sequence goes on from NC_092129.1 coordinate 115,105,973, forward strand.
GTAGGAGTAATTGTGGAGGAAGTGACATTTGAGCTGAGAAGTAAAGGACAACAGGGTGATAAGTGATAGTGGGTGATAAGACGGGGATGAAAGAGCCCTCCAGAGAGAGGAAGCCATGTTTGTGAACTTGAGAAAATGGAATACATGGAATACTCAGAGACCTGAAGGATGTTCTTGATGGCAAAAGGCTGGGTGATGAGAAGCTGAGGTGGAGAAATAGGCAGCCACTTTTCCGTCTTCTGCATGTCCAAGTGCGGTTCTCATCTTTGAGAGAAACTGTCCTAGAAAGAACTCTTCAGGTTCTCTGTATTTGGAAGTGGCATCTAAATCATGCCCATTAGAATCTTCTTCCTGGATACTATCGTGTCTTTATGTAAACTTGTGAATTTGAAAGTATACATAGCAGTGTAAGGAGCATGCTTTCCTTTTTATTTTTTTGCATCTGGTTTTCAGAATGCCCATTAGGCAAATTTTTGGACTTTAACTTTTTCAATTAGACCTTGGATAAGGTGGGGAGTAAATTGATAGGAAAACTGTAGATAAGTATTTGTCCATCTAGTTGTACCAAACAATTGGTAATGTAGACTTTTGTAGATCCTTTAAGAGTACCTGATATCACATTAAATAGTATGATACCTGAATACGTATTTCAGTTGTTTCTCCCACTAGAATACCAAGGTAGGAATTTTCTTTTGTTTACTGTTGTATCTGTAGTGTCCAGAGCGGTGCCTGGCATGTAGTGAACGCTCACTAAATATTTTTTGAATGAATGAATTATAAGGCACTCCAAAGCTGAAGGAAGTTATTATAAACAGAGTTTAATCCCAGAAAGGAGTCCTGCACAGAGATTGTCAATCAAATCATAGTTTTGAAGTCTGTGTTGTGTGTCTAAGATTATATTGAACCTTTTAAATAGAAACTGGAAGATAAATGTGGTCCCTACTCTGATTCTAAGAGCTTTTATGCTAGAAGTAAAGAGAATGTCATGAGTATTTATTTATATAGCAAGGCATTACCACCAACAGCCATTAAAAGGGGGAGGTTTGTCAAGGTGGTTGTGAGTCAGTTGAGTATTTGGCCTCTTCACACACATGAGAGACTGGAGGCTGGTGGGGAGCTCACATAGGCGTAACAGCCCATGTTCAAATCCAGCTTCACTACTTAGTGTTTGCATTACATTGGCAAGGGTTGGCTGCCTCAAGTGATTGTTTTAAGTACTATAGGCAAGTAATAAATACTAGTTCTTTTTGCCTTGTTCTCTCCACTATGGGTGACTGCCCTAATTGAGGGTATACCAGATAACTGCACTGTCTTGTGTGGTTTGTTAAATGCCTCTAAATGCTCTGCTCCTGACATCTGGACTATGTTTCTAGAGGCCTGGGGAGAGGAGGAGGTAAAGATACTTGACTTTCCCAAATTAGTCTGTACCCAAGTGGAACTACATAAATTGGGTACCTTAATTACACCATTGGGTGTTACTAGAGTGATTAGAGGGACAAGAGTTAAGTAGGGCTTGTCTACAAAGAGTCCTGGGAGGAAGTGAGATGTGCGAGAACTAAAAGCATCTAAAGGACATTTTAGACGGAGAGGAGGTGAAGGGCGTTTTCCTGTGGGTTCTGACTTCTGATGCTAACTCCTAACTGAAAGCTAGGAAGTTGGCTTACATGTAGCTCAGAGCAGAATGCTAACCCAGCTCACTGTAACCTGTGCCTCCTGAGTACAAGCAATTCCCCTGCTCCAGCCTCCTGAATAGCTGGGATTACAGGTGCAAGCCACCATGCCCGACTAATTTTTGTATTTTTAGTAAAGACGAGCTTTCAACATGTTGGCCAGGTTGGTCTCAAACTCCTGACCTCAGGTGACCCACCCCACCTCGATCTCCCAAAGTGCTGGGATTACAGGTGTGAGCCACTGTGCCTGGCCCTAGGTGTGGTTTTTAATTACCATGTAACCCCAGGCCCAGTGTGGACCTAGGGCATAGTTACTATATGATACAGTGATTATCACTGGCACAAATGAATGAATCAAAGAGGTAGTATGTCACAAAGGAGAGAGCAGCTTAATTGGAAGGAATGAAATAGATTTTTTTAAAAGCACATGATTAGAAGCAATAGTTTAAGGTCATTTCCTGGGGTGGGAAGGTTAGGAGTATTCTTCTGTCCAGCACCTATTGGAGGAGGTGGAAAGGATCCCAGATGCCAGCCTTCTCTGTGTCCATCCTTCTCCCAGCCTTGCCTGGGGACACTGAGCTGCTCGCTGGGCTTTGAATGACTGATGCTTTTTGGGAAGCCCCATAAGCTTGTTTCTCTTTTTCAAACATTGCTTAAGTTTTCAGAAATAAAAACATTCTAAAGCTTATTTAGTGCTAGAATGAGGAAAATATAGGAGAGAGGGTGTGTGTGTGTGTGGCTGTGTGTGTGTGTGTGTGTGATTTTACCTACCTGTGTGGTTGCCTCCTCCTTGCCTGTGAATGCAGTGACTGCTTTCCTTGTTCCTTCACAGACCCTGCACCCTCCATTTCAATTTCTGGCAAGAATTGTGGCCAGACCCAGGGGTCTGATGCAGTGGTCCCCAACATTTTCTGGTCACATAATTTCTAAACGAATTCTGTGAAATTAACCCTCTGGGATATTTTTTTAATTGACATGTACATTTTAAAAATAATTTTTGAGATGGAGTCTCTCCAGTGTATTATAAATGTTGGCATTTGTAATGAAACTTAAATATATCCAGTAGATTCTATAAATATTGTTAACAGTTTGATACCCACCACCATTCATTTAATAAACATACTTTTCAATGACATTTGGATAAAGATATATATATACACACATACTTTTAAGTGAGACAGGGTCTCTCTCTGCTGCCCAGACTGGAGTGTAGTGGCGTGATCACAGCTTACTGCAGCCTCCACCTCCCTGGGTCAAGCAATTCTCCTGCCTCAGCCTCCTGAGTAGCTGAGACTACAGGCACATGCCAACATGCCTGGCTAATTTTTAAATTTTTTTTGTAGAGACAGGGTCCTCCTTTGTTTCCTGGGCTGGTCTTGAACTCCTGGCTTCAAGCAATCTTTCTGCCTCGTCTTCCCAAAGTACTGGCATTACTGGTGTGAGCCACCACACCTGGCCACATTTGGATATTGTATATTGCTCTTTTCTGTTCTATCTTCATTCCTCCTCAGAATTTTATCCTAGCATAATATTTTGAGGTTCAAGGTCATCTCCCTATCACACATATCTACAATGACAAAAAGAATATAGATAGAATTTAAAGTTTTAAAATCCTGTGGCTATCAGCCTCTGTCTTAGAAAAGCTTTAGGATTGACTTACCATTACAATTAGTATTGGTAAACAATTAATCAAAACAACAATAAATGTTACAGGGTTGGGTAATTAACTATTAAACATAAAAGCTACATTTATTAGAAATCGATTTCTTAGTGACATGGATGGAGCATTTTGTTGTTGATTATATATTCTGTATTCATTGACGAATATTACAGATTGCTAGAGATAGAATTTAGTATCAATTTCATTGCTATTAAGTCAACTTTTTTTTAACATAAAGAAGTGATTAAAGTGGGAAGCATTTTCTTACAGCAGTGTTTCTCAGTTTTTTGAACTCTCAAGCTTTAAGCCACAAATTACATGGTGATTTTATAGCAAGAACTATTTTAATGATTTATTAATGATATTAGGTCCCCTCCAGTTTTGTTGAATGCAAATAATTAGAAACCTCTGGTTGCCCCAAAGGATTTATTACCCATTCACTAGAGACAGTGGTTTTCTTAATAAAGATAGCAGTATTTCTGATTACCTTTGTTTGGTGCCCTGGAGGTTTTACTAGGTGGGACAGTGCAGTTAATAACAATACAGGATGGGTGAGCAGTCAGGTCCTTTGTGAAGTGGGAGAAGGGTGATGTGAAGTGGGGTTGGGGAGGGGCGGAGTGAAGGAGAAGGATGGAGAACCTGCCCCTATCCAAGTAGATCAGGTTTAGGAAAGCTTATGCCATATGTAGGGATGCCAAGGGTCTGGGAATTTCCCTGACTTAAAGCCATCTGCATTCACGTGTTCCATGGGGAGTTGTATACATTCAGTATCATGCACTTCCAGTCTGAAAAACTGCTGTTTTGGTAGAAGGAGCATAAGGACTTGGAAGATGGGGCCTTTAGACCTGACTGAGCCAAAGGCTCCCATGACCTCAAGGGAACTGACTAGTGCTTTTTTCGTGTTTCACTGTGTGCTAGGTCCCACCCTTGGCATTCAGATGTGTGCATGTGCTGCTGTTTAATTTTCATCGTCTGCTTTGCAAATGAGGAAAGGCCCCGATATCCAGCTTCCTCATAGGACCTGATCATAATACATATGGTTCTGAGAATTAAACAAGGTGACAGATGTGTAAAGTGTAAACTCTGTAAACAGAGTAACTTCACTCTCCATTTGTACATCTCTCAGAAGTCTGGGGCAACAGGAGCTGTGGAAAGGCTCCAGAAGACAAGGTGTCACAAAGCCACCTAGCTACTGTAGCTGGACCCATCCTGACAGTCGTAGCGGCCCCGGGTGCCGCTCTGTTGGCTGATGGGAATGCAGATTTAAGTATGGTCCATATGTGGACGTGTTGTTTTACGTCTAAATAAACTTGGCATTGCAAGATGAAAATGCCAGTATCATTTTTAAAGGTCAAGTGACAGTTTGGGGAGATTTTTATAACTTTGATAAGTTCCTCAGCTACGTCTGTTCACACTGGCAAGAGTGCGAGAGACATTCTTGGGAAATCTTTTCTATCAGAGGAGCCGCAGCCTTGCTCTGCGGAGAAGTTCTGACGACAGTTGTCAGAGTGTTTGGGGCTCATGCGCTGTTAATTATTTTCATTTTCCATTAATGAACATTTCTTTTAATTTTCTTCATTCTTCTTTAATGAGTTTAACTATTTGCCTCTACCTTTGCTTCCTGCTGTGTATGCTGATAAGACAGGTTTTGGGGTTTTTATGTTTTCTGGTCTTGCTTTTCCCCTTTGTTTTAGGATTTAAAACAAAAAGGTTAAGAGGTTGGGTTGACAATGCTTGCAGTTTCTGTTTTACAGCAATCCCTACTGTTCCTCTGAAAATTGGTTGATTGTCCTATAGTTTAAAATATATGTGTTCATTTGATTGGCTCTTGTAAATCTAGTGACATTTAAAAGTACATGCCAGTTAGGCATGGTGGCTCACACTTATAATCCCAGCACTTTGGGAGGCTCAGACAGGAGGATGGCTTGAGCCCAGGAGTTCGAGACCAGCTTGGGTAACATCATGAGACCCCACCTCTACAAAAAAAAAAAATTTTAATAGTTGGGTGTGGTGGCATGTGCCTGTACCCCCAGCTACCTGAGAAGCTGAGGTGGGAAGATTGTTTGAGCCCTGGAGTTTGAGGTTGTGGTGGTCTATGATTGCACCACTATACTCCAGCCTGGATGATAGAGTGAGACCTTGTCTCAGGAAAGACAAAGAAAAAAGTTCATGTCTATTCTGTTTTTTGTTATGTTTCTTTCCTCTAAACATGAAGAAAAGCAGTGGGGAGAAATAAAATTTGAGTATTCCTGGGTTTTTTTTTTTTATCATAGTAAAATATACATTTGCCATTTTACATTTACCCTGATAGCCTTCAGTGTGGTAAAATACGCATTCACCATTATTCATTTAACCTGATAACCTCTACTCTCCTTTCTGTTTCCATGAATCAGACTAGGTACCTCATATAAGTGGAATCATACCAAATTTATACTTTTGTGTCTGGTTTATTTCACTTAATGTCCTTGAGGTTCATCCACATTGTAGCATGTATCAGAATTTAATTCCTTTTTTGGGCTGAATAACATTCTATTATATGTATATTCCACATTTTGCTTATCCATTCATCTCTTGATGGGCACTTGTATTGTTTTCACATTTTACCTATTGTGAATAATACTGGTATCAATATTAGTGTACACATAATCTGAGTCCCTGCTTTCCATTCTTTTGGGTATATACACAGAAGTAGAATTGCTAGATCACAGTGATACTTCCATGTTAGTTTTTTGAAAAACCACCCTACTGTTTTCCATAGCAGTTACACCATTTTACATTTCTATCACCAGACCGCAACGGTAACAATTTCTCCACACCTTACCCACCACTTGTTATTTTCTGTTTTTTTGGGTAATAGCCATGCAAGACAAATATGAAGTAAAGTGAAATATTATGAAAGGTGTGAAGTGATACGTCTTTGCGATTTTGATTTGCATCTCTCCTATAATTAGTGATGTTGAGCATCTTTTCATGTGCTTATTGGCCATTTGTCTCTCTTCTTTGGAGAAATACCTGTTCAAGCCCATTCTGCCCGTTTTTGAATTGGGTTTTGTTGTTTTTAGGAATTCTTTAGATATTTTGGATATTAGTCATGTATCAGATATGTGATTTGCAAATGAGGATAGCCTTTTTATTTTGTTGATAGTCTCCTTTGCACAATAGTTTTTATTTTTGATGAAATATAACTTTCCATTTTGTGCTTTTGGTGTTATATATCTAAGAAATCGTGCCAAATTCAATGTCACGAAGCCTTTCCCCTATGTTTTTTTCTAATAGTGTGTAGTTTTGGCTCTTTTATACATGGTGTTTGGTAAGGGCTCAACTTCATCCTTTTGCATGAGAATATCCAGTTTTTTCCCAGCTGCATTTATCAAAAAGACTCTTCTTTCTTCCACTGAATGATCTAGTGGAAGTCACTGATCTCATCAAAAATCATCTACCATATGTGTGAGCATAACCACCCAATGGGTTCTTCTTACCTGCTGCCCAGATACAGCTGGTTTATCAAGATGGGAATTGCAATAGAGAAAGAGGTTTACACACGTACAGCTGGCTAAATGGGAGACTGGAGTTTTATTATTACACAAATAAGCCTCCTCCAAAATTTGTATGTTAGGGTTTTTTCTTTTTTTATTATTATTTTTATACTTTAAATTCTAGGGTACATGTGCACAATGTGCAGGTTTGTTACATAGGTATACATGTGCCATGTTGGTGTGCTGCACCCATTAACTCGTCATTTACATTAGGTATTCCTTCTAATGCTATCCCTCCCCCATCCCCCCAATCCACAACAGGCCCCAGTGTATGACGTTCCCCACCCTGTGTCCAAGAGTTCTCATTGTTCAGGTCCCACCTATGTGGTGGTTGGTTTTCTGTCCTTGTGATAGTTTGCTGAAGATGATGGTTTCCAGCTTCATCCATGTCCCTACAAAGGACACGAACTCATCCTTTTTATGGCTGCATAGTATTCCATGGTGTATAGTGCCACATGTTCTTAATCCAGTCTATCACTGATGAACATTTGGGTTGGTTCCAAGTCTTTGCTATTGTGAATAGTGCTGCAATAAATGTACGTGTTCATGTGTCTTTATAGTAGCATGATTTATAATCCTTTGGGTATATACCCAGTAATGGATCCCTTCCTTACACCTTATATGAAAATTAACTTAGGATGGATAAAAGACTTAAATGTAAGGCCAAAAACCATAAAAACCCTACAAGAAAACCTAGGCAATACCCCTTCAGTACATAGGCATGGGCAATGACTTTATGACTAAAACACCAAAAGCAATGGCAACAAAAGCCAAAATTGACAAATGGCATCTAAGTAAACTAAATAGCTTCTGCACAGCAAAAGAAACTACCATCAGAGTGAACACACAACCTACAGAATGGGAGAAAAATTTTTCAATCTATCCATCTGACCAAGGGCTAATATTCAGAATCTACAAAGAACTTAAATACATTTACAAGAAAAAAAAAAAAAAAAACTCCATCAAAAAGTGGGCAAAGGATATGAACAGACGCTTCTCAAAAGAAGACAGTTATGCAGCCAACAGACATACGAAGAAATGCTCATCATCACTGGTCATTAGAGAAATGCAAATCAAACCACAATGAGATACCATGTCATGCCAGTTAGAATGGCGATCATTAAAAAGCCAGGAAACAACAGATCCTGGAGAGGATGTGGAGAAATAGGAATGCTTTTACACTGTTGGTGGGAGTGTAAATTAGTCCAACCATTGTGGAATACAGTGTGGCGATTCCTCAAGGATCTAGAACTAGAAATACCATTTGACCCAGCCATCCCATGGGTATATACCCAAAGGATTATAAATCATGCTGCTATAAAGACACATGCACACATATGTTTATTGAGGCACTATTCACAATAGCAAAGACTTGGAACCAACCCAAATGTCCATCAATGATATACTGGACAAAGAAAATGTGGCACATATATACCATGGAATACTATGCAGCCATAAAAAATAATGAGTTCATATCTTTTGCAGGGACATGAACTCATGGATGAAGCTGGAAACCATCATTCTCAGCAAACTATCACAAGGACAGGAAATCAAACACTGCATGTTCTCACTTATAAGTGGGAGTTGAACTCTGGGAATACATGGACATAGGGAGGTGAACATCACACACCAGGGTCTCAAAGGGTGGGGGTCTGGGGGAGGGATAGTGTTAGGAGAAATACCTAATTTAAATGACGAGTTGATGGGTGCAGCAAACCAACATAGCACATGTATACCTATGTAACAAACCTGCATGTTGTGCACATGTACCCTAGAACTTAAAGTATAATTTAAAAAAAGAAGAAGAAATAAGTCACAATTCTATGCTGTCTTCAAGAGACCCATCTCACATGCAGAGATACCCACAGGCTTAAAAATGAAGGGATAGAGAAAAGTCTACCAAGTAAATGGGAAAACAGGAGTTACTATTCTAATTTTAGACAAAGCAGATTTCAGGGCAACAATGATCAAAAAAGACAAGGGCATGACATAATCATAAAGGGTTCAATTCAACAAGAAGACTTAAATATCCTAAATATGTGTACCCAACACAGGAGCTTGCAGATTCATAGAACAAGTTCTTAGAGACCTACAAAGAGACGTGGATAACCACACAGTAATACTGGGAGACTTCAGCACCCCACTAATAGTATTCAATCATCAAGGCAGAACACTAACAGAGATATTTGGGACCTGAACTCAGTATTTGACTACATGTACCCAACAGACATCTACAGAACTGTGTACCCCAAAACAACAGAGTATACATTTTTCTCATTGCCACATGGCACATATTCTAAAGTCAACCACACAATTGGCCGTAAGTCAATTCTTAGCAAATTAAAAAACACCAGAATCACACTAACCACACTGTTGGACCACAGCACAACAAAAATAGAAATCAACCCCAAGAAGATCGCTCAAAACATACAGTGACATGCAAATCAAACAACCTGCACCTGAGTGACTTTTAGGTAAACAATGAAATTAAAGCAGAAATCAAGACATTTTTTGAAACTATTGAAAATAAAGATAAAATATGCCAAAATCTCTGGGACACAGCTAAAATGAAGATAAAATATACCCAAATCTCTGGGACACAGCTAAAGCAGTATCAAGAGGGAAGTTTATAGCACTAAACACCCCTATAAAAAAGTTAGAAAGATTTCAAATTAACAGCCTAACATTGCACCTAGAGGAACTAGAAAAACAAGAACAAACCAACTGCAAAGCTAGCAGAAGAAAAGAAGGAACCAAAACAAGAACTGAACTGAATGAAATTGAGATAGGAAAATGATATAAAAGATCGGTAAAACCAGAAGCTGGTTCTTTGAAACAATAAATAAGATAGATAGACCACGGGTTATACTAATCAAAAAAGAGAGCAGATCCAAATAAACTTAATCAGAAATGACAAAGAGCACATTACCATCAACCCAACAGAAATACAAAAAACCCTAAAAGACTATTACAAACACCTCTATGCAGACAAATTTAAAAACCTACAAGAAACAGATAAATTCTTAGAAATACACAACCTCCCAAGATTGAACAAGGAAGAAATTGAAACCCTGAACAGACCAATAACAAGTTCCAAAATTGAATCAGTAATAAAAAGCCTACCAATCAAAAAAGCCCTGGACCAGATGGATCCACAGCCAAATTCTGCCAGATGTATAAAGAAGAGCTGATATAATTCCTACTGATATCATTCCAGCTGATAGCATAAAAAATTAAGGAGGGAGGGACTCCTCCCTAACTCATTCTATAAGGCCAGCATCATCCTGATACTGAAAACTGGGAGAGACAACAAAAAAAAGAAAACCTTAAGTCAATATCCTTGACAAACGTAGATGCAAAAATTCCCAACAAAATAGTAGCAAACTGAATTCTGCAGCACATCAAAAAACCAATCCACCATGATCCAAGCAGGCTTTATATTTGGCATGTGAGATTGGTTCACCATATACAAATCAATAAATGTGATTCATCACATAAACAGAACTAAAAAGAAAAACCAAATGATAATCTCAATAGATGCAAATGCTTCTACCGAATGCAAAATACAATACCCCTTCATGTTGGAAACCCTCAACAAACTAGGCATCAAAGGAACATGCCTCAAAATAATAAGAGCCATCTGTGAAAAACTCACAGCCAGCATCATACTGAAAGAGCAAAAGCTGGAAGCATTCCCCTTGTGGAATAAGACAGGGATGCCCACTATCACCACTCATATTCAATATACTACTGGAAGTCCTAGGCAGAGCAGTCAAGCAAGAGAAAGAAAGAAAAAGGCATCCAAATAGGAAGAGAGGAAGTCGGACAATATGATTTTATACCTAGAAAATTCCATAGTGTATGCCCCAAACTTCTAGATCTGACAAACAACCTCAGCAAAGTTGCAGTATAAAAATCACTGTGCAAAAATCAGTCACATTCCTTTATACCAACAACATCCAAGCTGAGAGCCAATCAAGAACACAATCCCATTCATAATAGCCACACAAAAAATAAAATACCTAAGCATACAGCTAACCGGGGAGGTAAAATATTTCTAGATTGAGAATTACAAAACAGTGCTGAAAGAAATCGGACAACACAAACAAATGAGAAAATATTCGTTCCATGCTCACGGATAGGAAGAATCAATGTTGTTAAAGTGGCCATACTGCCCAAAGCAATTTACAGATTCAATGCTATTCATTTCAAACTACCAGTGATATTTTTCACAGAATTAGAAAAAACTATTCTAAAATTCAGGTGGAACCAAAAAAGAGCCTGAATAGCCAAATCAATCCTGAGCAAAAAGAACAAAACTGGAGGCATCATATTACCAAAATTCAAACTATACTACAAGCCTACAGTAACAAAAACAGCATATTACTTCTACAAAAACAGACACATAAACCAATGGAATAGAGAGCTCAGAAATAAAGCTGCATACTTAGAACCATCTGATCTTTGACAAAATTGGCAAACATAAACAATGGGGAAAGGACCTTCTATTCAATAAGTGATTCTGGGATAGATCGCTACCCATATGCAGAAGATTAAAACTAGACCCCTTCCTATCACCATATATAAAATCAGCTCAAGATGTATTAAAGACTTAATTGTAAAAACTATAAAACCCTAGAGGAAAACCTAGGAAATACCATTCTGGACATAGTCCCTGGCAAAGATTTCATGATGAAGATGCCAAAAGCAATTGCAACAAAAACAAAAATGACAAATTGGACCTAACTAAAGATCTTCTGCACAACAAGAAGAAACTATCAAGAGAGTAAACAGACAACCTACAAAATGGGAGAAAGTATTTGTAAAGAATACATCTGACAAAGGTCTAATATCCAGAATCTATAAGGAACTTAAACAATTTTACAAGGAAAAAAAAAATTTTAAAGTAGGTAAATGAACACTTTTCAAAAGATTACATACCTGTGGCCAACAAGCATATAAAAAAAATGCCCAACATCACTAATCATTAGAGAAATACAAATTAAAACCACAGTGAGATACCATCTCACACCAGTCAGAATGGGTATTATTAAAACGTCATAAAATAACAGATGCTGATGAGGGTGTGGAGAAAAGGTAGTGCCTATATGCTGCTGGTGGAAATGTAAATTAGTTCAGCCACTGTGGAAAACAGGGTGGCAATTTCTCCAAGTACTTAAAACAGAACTACCATTTTACCCAGTCATCCCATTATTGGGTATATGCCCAAAGGAACAGAAATCATTGTACCATAAAGACACATGCACACATATGTTCATCCCAGCACTATTCGCAGTAGGAAAGACATGGAATCAACTTAAATTTCCATCACTGATAGATTGGATAAAGAAAATGTGGTACATATGCACCATGTAATACTACGCAGCCATAAAAAAAAAGAATGACATCATGTCCTTTGTAGCAACATGGATAGTGCTGGAGGTCAATACTCTAAGCTAACTAATGCAGGAACAGAAAACCAAATGCCGCATATTCTAACTTATAAGTGGAAGCTAAACATTGAGAACATATGGACACAAAGAAGGGAATAATAGACACTGGGCCTACTTGAGGGTGGAGAGTGGGATGAGGATGAGGATCGAAACCTAATATGCTTATTACCTGGGTGACGAAAATCTGTACAGCAAACCCCCACAACATGCAATTTATTGATAACAAGCCTGCACATGTACCCCTGAACGTAAAATAAAGTCTTAAAAAAAGAAGAGGGGCCGGGCACAGTGGCTCACGCCTGTAACCCCAGCACTTTGGGAGGCCGAGGCGGACGAATCACGAGGTCAGGAGATTGAGACCATCCTGGCTAACACAGTGAAACCCCATTTCTACTAAAAATACAAAAAATTAGCCAGGCGAGGCGGCGTGCTCCTGTATTCCCAGCTACTCAGGAGGCTGAGGCAGGAGACTGGCGTGAACTTGTGCGGTGGAACTTGCAATGAGCCAAGATCTCGCCACTGCACTCCAGCCTGGGCAACAGAGCAAGACTCCGTCTCAAAAAACAAAAAACAAAAAAAAAAAAAAAAAGAAGAGTAAGAGGAAACTAAGGCTCATGGTGCTTAAAGTCATACATGTGCCAAAGCCAGCTAGCAAACAAAACAACAAAGATCTGAATTCAGATTTTGTTTAACCTCTGTGGTTCTAATTATATCATGCAACTTGGACTCAAAGCAGGATAGAGAAGGTTGGGCAGTGGATCAGAAAAGATATCAGCATAAATACAAATCATTTATTCTGTATTATCTGATGCCAAACAGTGTACTAAGCATTTTACATACATCATCTTATTTATACATCTCAGTTACCTTCTGATATAGGTGTCAGTTCCCACTTTTATCAGGAAACTGAGGATCAAAGAGGGTAAGTAATACATCCAGAGTTACAAAGCTGTTAAAAATATTAGAGGGTCTGACTCCAAAAAGCAATATCTTAACCACTCAGGGAATATATTTTTAAAAGCCCCTTATTATCTCTGGTAATCACTGTCTTGAAAACTACTTTGTCTGATATTATTAAAGTCACAGTAGCTTTCATACACCTCTTGTTTACATATTCTTTCTTTTATCCCATGTATGTTCTTATACTTGAAAAGTGTCTGTTGTCAATAGCATATAGTTTGTTCTTGTTTCTTTATTCCTTTTGTTTTCCTGATACTCTTTTCCCAATTAAGGAGGTAGTAATCTATAAACAAAACCTCGTTTACATAAGCACTGCTGTGATCTTATACCAAATAGCCCTAGCGGGTGTGTGTGTGTGTGTGAGAGAGAGAGAGAGAGAGAGAGAGTGAGTGTGTGTTTGGGCTTTCTGAATTAGATTTTCTTTCGAGATCCACCTACATCTTTTCTTTTGGCCTAAGTAATGGTTGGTCATGTTAACTGTGTAAAATATTAATCTTTTTCTGTAGCTACAAAGAGTTCATGACTACTTATTGTTCTATAAAGTTTTGTCAAATTTGGAAAATGTCTACCTTTTAAAATATTTTCTGGGAGTGTTTAATTACTTCTATGATCTTTGAGAGATCCCTCCCTGTTTTACTTTTATCCAGCTGTCACATATTCTGAGTATGTTTTCCACCAGGAGAACCTGAGAATTTTTTTTTCTCTTAGATTTCGAGTGTAGAAATAAGAGTTTATCCTGCATCCCATTCCAACCTGTTAACATAATTCTATGCAAGTTGCCCCTCTTGTTGTGTTTATTTCCCTTTATTCTTATCCTCAGTCATCTATCCTAACATCTATGCCATGCATTATTATATTTGTATGTATCCTCGTGAAATGTAGTGTGCTTTATATTAAACATTTTAAGTGTACATAAATGGCATTATAGATTAAAACATTTTTTCATGTTGTACCATGTTTTTAAGGTTTATTTATATTGCTGTGTATACCTCTAGTCTACTGCTTCTAACTGTGAAACATTTTTTTCAAATTCAAATTCTCATAAATGCTGTATTTATTTTAGAAATTAGAATTTGGTACAAGGTACTTCTCTGTATTCAACACCATAGCACTTTAGTGCTTTATTAATGGGTGGAAAAATTAAACTTCAGTCCTCCTATTCAAAGAGCCTATTGAGTCAAAGATGGCGAAGATGGAAAGCTTCCACTTTCTTTTGAGTCAGGTCCTAGTAAATGTGAATCTTACACAGAGATTAGTTATAGCTCCTAGCACTAACTCCCTGGAGACAATGTTCTTGGTGTCCCTGACTCTCTTTCATTTAGGCACTCATTTTTGTTAGATGCCTTAGGTTTATTTACATAAAATCATGCTGCACTTCTCCCTGATACTGTGGTTAAAGCTTTTATGGCCTTGCACCAAACCAATAGCCCAGAATAGCTGCATGCCAGGGAGCTATTGTCAGCAAGCTTTGGGCATTAATATGAAGAATCTTGTATATTGAAACTTCTGGTCCAACAGAATGGAAAGTGTGCCAAATAGGAAGCTTTTGGCTACAGGTGACAAAAACCCCAACTCAAACTGGCTTTAACGCTAAGCACATATATTATCTCACTATATTAGCAGAATAACTAAATATTGGCTGCTGCAGAGGCAAACCCTGACTTCTGAGAGGTTGATACAGTAAAAGCTTATTGCTTGGTCTCACAAAGTTTGTCGGGGGTTGGTGACTCTCCTAGGTAGTTAGTGACTCAGATATGTCACTTTATAAGCAACACATGACTTGTAAAGTCACCCCTGCAAGGGAAGAGGACTGGTGGATCACACAGATAGTTTTTAAGGAAACAGGCTGGAAATTGACTTATGTGAATTTTGTCCATGCTCCAGCGCCCATAAATCAGTCATTAGTCATATGACCCCATCCTAACTGCAAAGGGTGCTGAAATATGGAGTCCTCCTGTGAGCTTAGGAAGAGGAAACGTATTGAGCAAGAAGCCACATTCCCATAACAGGAAGTCCAGATATACAGCAGGTTTTAGGGCTGGCTGACTTAGTGACTCAGTGGTGTCATCACGGTCCTGGAGTCTTTCCATCACTCTCCACCCTGCCATCCTCACAATGTCAGTTTTGTCTTCAGGCTGGTTCTCTTCCTGGTTGCAAGGTGGCTGCTGTAGTTCAGCCGTCACAACCACACATGGCAATGGGCTGGGACAGAAAGGGACCATCCTTAGGAGTGAGGGCACTTTTCCCAGAAGCAGCCCAGCACACTTCCTCTGATGGCCAGGACTGCCAGGCCCAAACTAATCTCTGACCACTCAAGATTTATCCCTGGCATTGAGAGACCATCACCCTCTTGGCAGTCATGTGGGGGAAGGGCTGGTTACCCTTTGAACCAAAATGAAGCCCAGCCAATAAGGAAGAGAAGAAAGTAGATGTTGAGTAGGCAACCAGCCGTACCTGCCATAGCCCATCCCTGGGCTCGCTGAGGTTTCATGGTAAAGTCTGTGGTTTTCTTCATGTTCCTGCACCGTGCTCAGTAAGTTGATGCCTAGCATTGCATATTTTTCTCTTGCTATTGTAATGCTGTTTCCATGATAGTTACGTGCGTGTAGGAACATCATTGATTTTTCACTCACCTTTGTTCAGTTTTCTTTTATCTATGTGTCTGTGTAATTGCCTTACATTCTTTTTTCAAGCAGTATTAGATGTTAATTAGAGACTGAGAAACCCAGAGGTGGAAGGATCTTAAGTGGAACAAGGGATGGGATTAAATAATAAGAAAGCAAAGAATACTATATTTCATTTCTGTGAAAAGAGAGGTTACATCTCCTTGCATGAGGAGAAAGTACGAGTGTGTGCTTTTCTCAAAACTTGCTATAAGGCTGGGTGCAGTGGCTCATGCCTATAATAAGCATTTTGGGTGGCCAAGGCAGGAGGATTTCTTGAGCCCAGGAGTTTGATACCAGCCTGGGAAATCAAGTAAAGCCCTGTATCTACAAAAAATAAAAAATTAGCTGAGTGTGGTGGTGCACAACTGCGGTCCCCGGCTAGCTGGGTAACTGAGGCAGGAGGATTGCTTGAGCCCAGGAGGAGGTCAAGGTTGCAGTGAGCTGTGATCATGCCACTGAACTCCATCCAGCCTGGGTGACAGAGTGAGACTCTGTCTTTAAAAAAAAAAAAAAAATTGCTATAAGAGAATGCTCTATATATGTGTGTGGTCATGGTGGTGGAGTATGGGGGTGTACGATCTCTGTAATTGCTGGAATATTACCTAATTTTGAAACTACATGGTTAATAACATCTTTTAAGAATGTCTAAGTGCTTTAGAGACTTCTTTTCCCCCATTCTCCCTGAGAAGAATAGGAGATAGATAGTTGGTTTTCATATGGAAAAATTAAGAAAGAGAAATGAAGCAGTTTAAATTTCCTCACATTATCATAGTACTAAGTAAACTAGAGCAGAGGTCTTTGGGTCAGTACTCATTTGGGAAAATAGATTGAGTGTGGCCAAGGCAACCATTCCTGTAGTGAACTCAGCTCCCTTTTATGTAGTGATGATAAATAGTTGAACAATCCAATACATGCCCCAGTCCCCCTCTCTCTCTCTCTCTCTCTCTCTCTCTCTCTCCCTCTCCCTCTCCCTCTCTCTCTCCCCACACACACACACACACACACACAGTGCCAGAAGACATTCCGAGACCATATTTTTTAAGAAGGAAAAGTAGTATGCTTTCAAGTCAGTTATGTTAATTTATTACTTTTTTGAGATGTAGAGTAGCTCCTTTGTATCTGAGTTTGCCTATTACATGAAAAGGCTAGTGGATAATGATACCAGCAATCCTATGTTACAAAGAGCCGCAGATCCCCATGCCAAGTGAACTATACAGCTAGACAAACCTTCTGTTACTGCTTGCACACACTGCCACAGAGGCGAGCAACATGCTGTCTGCCATTAAAGAACTCGGGACCCTTGAAACCCATTTTGGGGAATATATGTAGCAAAGAATCCAATTTTAAAGGGGGCAAAAACTTAGGATATTGGCATATGTTAGACATGCTAATCTGTAGCAGTTTTGTGCAAACCTAAGTATAATTTAATTTCATATAAAGTTTTCCTTTTCATATCCAGATGAAGATTAACATAGTCATTGGCAAGTAATTATATTTATATTTTCAATAAACATCACATTTTACTGAAGTATACAGATCTATGCAAGGGATAGTGGAATAGACAAAGCTCATTTGACTTTTCCAGAAGGAATGCATTTTAACATTGGTGGCTCCTGTGGTTGGGGGAACTTCCAAAGCAGTAACTCTTGTGCTTCCTCAGCATCATCATCATAATTACACCACTATACACAATAATTATACTCCTAGCTGTGATTCTATTCTACAGCAGTTGCTGCTTTCCTAGAAACCTTGGGGAAAATAGAAATGTAAATAGCTCATAGATTTGGCTATGATAAGTTCACACAAAGACAAAATTGCATTTGTCAGTTTAGTTTCCCCAACCATTATTTGTTTCCTGATAACTATATTTAGTCCAAACCTCTTTGTCAAGGACACCACATAGGTTATATTGTCTTCCTCCTTGCATCCAATGAGGCAGCGTATATTGCCAGGTCATTTTTTTTTTATGGTGATGCCAAACTTGACAATTTGGCCAAGGGAATGACTGCCATACCTCTTATTGTGAAGGCACATTTCCCTCCTGTAATTAACAAGTAACCCCAGGAGTGATACCTTGAGACAGTGAGAATATTTTGTTTTCCAACAACTTTTACCCAAGAATAGCTATACACACACACCCTGTAATTATAGACTTGTGGGTCAGTTTTTCTCACCACGTGTTTTAATCCATCAATGTCATTCTTTCTGATGTTTAAATCATTCACAGATTGGCCAGGAACCCTTCAGACCAGCTTCTGTCTTCATTGAATTTGTCCTTGTTTAGCTTTGAGCACTTCTTGGCTTTTTTGGCACAAGATATCTTAGGCTTATCTCGTACTTTCAGTGCTCTGGCTGTGTGTCAGACCTGAAATCAGCCTCTTCTCCAAGGAGCCCTCTTTCCCTTTAGTGGAAAATAATATTTACAAACCAAGAGTTGGGTGTTTGTGTTTTACTGCTACTGGGGTGTTCATTTTTCTAGGCTCTTCAATCGTTGAGTTCATATTGAAACCACCTAATTATTTTCTTTTTAGTTTAAGTTACGTCTCTTGAGGTATAGTTTACGTAAACGAAAGTGTACTCATTTGAAGTGCAGAGTTTGCTTCATGGTAGCGAATTCATATACCCTGGTAACTGTCACCCTGTCACCTATGACCTTTTGCAGTCAGCCCTCACCACTTTCAGCCTCTGACCTGCTTTGTGTCACTGTGGATTAGTGTACCTAATCTAGAATTTCATGTAAGTGGAATAATAGTATATGAATAATTTCATGTAAGTGGAATAATAGTATATGAGGCCTTTTCTCTGGCTACTTGTAGTCAGCATAATGTTTTGGAAATTGGTACGTGTTATTATATAAATTATTCATTACTGTCTCTTACTGAATAGCAATCCATTGTATGTATGTTTTGCTTATCTATTTGTTTATCTATTTACAAGTCGATGAACATTTGGACTGTTTCCAGCTTATGGATATTATGAGTGAAGCTGTTTGAACATTCAGGCACAAGGTTTTGTGTGGACACATGTTTTCATTTCTCGGCGGTAAATACCTAGGAAAGGAATTGCTGTGTCATGTTTTTTAACTTTATAGGAAACTACGAATTTTTTTCCCCAAGTAGTTGTTACCATTTTTTACTCCCACCAAGAATGTATATGAGACCCAATTACCCCACATTGTCATCAACTCTTGGTATTGCCAGTCTTTTCATTTTAGCCATTCTGGTGGGTCAGTAGTGGCTTTAATTTCTGTTTTTTATTTTGTTTAATTTCTAAAATTTTAATTTTACTGTGGTTTTAATTTCCATTTCTGTAATGGGTGATGACACGGAGCATCTTTTTGTGTGATAATTGGTCATTCATATATCTTGATGAAATGTCCATATCTTTTACCGACTTTTTAAATTGGATTGTCTTTTTTCTTGTGCTATGAAGTTCTATGCATTCTGAATACTAGTGTTTTGTCAGATGTATGTATTAGGATATGTTCTCCCACTCTATGGATTACTTTAAAAATTTTCCTAATAGTATCTTTCAGAGAGTAGAAAATTTTAATTTTGATGAAGTCCAATTTATAGATTTCTTTAAGGTTCCTATTACTTACGTCCTGTTTAAGAAAGTTTTGCCTACCCTAAGACCTCAAAGATTTTCTCCTATATTTTCTTCTAGAAGTTTATAAACTTAAAAACTTTAGCTTTTGTGTTTGGGTTCATGATCCCATTTTAATTAAATTTTTATGAATTTTGTGAGATATAGGTGTTGTTCTGTTTCTTTTTTAATTTTTTAGTTAATAAAAATGGCATATATTTATGTTGTATAACATGATGATTTGATACATGTATACATTGTAGAATACATATTACCTCACATGGTTTTTTTTTTGTGATAAGAACACTTAAAAATCTGTCTCAGCAATTTTTAAGTATACAGTATGTTAGCTGTAGTCACCATGATGTACAATAGATCTCTTGAACTTATTCCTTCTAAGTAAAATTTTATGTCCTTTGACCAACAGCCCCCCAATCCCTCCCACCTCTCACTCCCTGTCCAACCTCTGATACCACCATTTTACTTTCTGTTTCTATGAGTTTGACTTTTTAAATTCCATTTATCAGTGAGACCATTGGTATTTGTCTTTCTTAGCCTGGTGAATTTTACTTCGCATAATGTCTTCCCAGTTTTTTCATGTTGTTGCAAATTACAGGATTTCCTTCTTTTCTAAGGCTGAACAGTACCCTATTGTGTATGTGTGTGTGTGTGTGTGTGTGTGTGTGTGTGTGTGTGTGTATCTCCCCGGTTTTCTTAATCCATTCATCTGTTGATAGGCACTTAGGTTGATTTCATACCTTGGCTATTGTGAATAGTGCTGCAGTAAACATGGGCATTCTCTTTGACATACTGATTTCATATCCTTTGAATATATATGTCTAATAGTGGAATTGCTGCATCATTTCGTAGCTCTATTTTTAATATTTTGAAGAGCCTCCATACTGTTCTCTACAATGGCTGTGCCAATTTACATTCCCACCAACCATATACAAGGATCCCTCTTTCTCCGCATCTACTTTTTTTTTTTTTTAACGTGGATGTCCATTCATTCCAGCCCTGTTTGCTGAAGAGACTGTCCTTTTCCCCCATCAAACTGCCTGGGCATCTTAGCCAGAAATCAACTGACTGTATGTAGGAGGAGCTATTTCTAAATTCTCTAGTCTCTTCCATTTATCTGTATATTTATCCTCACACTAATGCCACATTGTCTTGATTTGTATAGCTTTATAATAAGCAGAGCCCAGTCAAGCCGCTCCTAGACAGTCCATACCAGAATTCACGAATACATGTGACCTAAAGCAAGTAACATAATTAAGTGAAGCTGTTCTTGTATAAGCAGTATTACTTTATTTATATTAAAATCTAAAGGGCTAACATTTCAATGTGGTTCATTTATTAATGTTTTGAGTCATATCCCTTTCTCACATATCTCATGGTTCTTATTATGGTTTATTTCTAATAGTATCTTTATACACAATACTTTTCACACTAAGTATTTAGGAACATTCCCTGTTTTCATGCATAGAAAAATATTGCCTCCACACATTTTTGAAATGCATGGCCCATTTGATGCTTTTCAGTTTCCCACTTCAAAGAGAGGAATACAGTATCTCCCGTGACAGCATCAGCTGGTTAATGAATGGTGATTGGCATGCATACTCAGCATTGGGACTGCAGTGGGGAATGATGGGGACACTGTGGCAAACGGGGAACGGCTGGCACTGCTGAGAGGGGAACAGCCACTCTACATCATTTTCATAACATCATGTGAAAGGTACACAAATTCACCATTATTTATTTTGTTGCTCAAATTGTTTCAGCTTTGTCCACTAGGAGCTGTTTCAATTGGCTATGTCCCTTCGACACACACCCACCAATGTGGGTTTGTTCAGTTTTTTGTTTGTTATTTGAATACTTCTTTCCTTTCTGGCTCCTCCAGGCTTATCTTGTGTATTTCCCATCCCAGTCCTAGAATCAGCCATTTCTCTAAGAACCCCTGGTTTCTTTCATACGAGAATGGCAGTAGAAAATGCCACAGAGGTAAAGTGTCATTCCCATCACATCATAGCAAGGGTACATACTATCAACACGATTTATCACTGTTGATGTTACCCTTAATCACCTAGCCGAGATGGATGGTGAAATCATTAGGAGGGGGATGCAAGAAAGAGGAAGAAAAGTAGACTTTATGTTAATTTTCAAGCTTGTTCCAAAGGAAAGTTTTAGGTATATTTGATCATATAAATATCGGTTTTTTTGGAAAATCACATGTTTAGGGGCAATAAAATTGGAAAGAATCCTTGCTTCCAAATCACCTGTGTGTTCACATCTTCATCATATTTGCACTGCCCTTTCCTCTGTGCTCTGAGTTCATGGGTCCCATTGGATTTGGTGGGTTTCATTTGCTTCTGGCTACCGAAATTGTTAGTTTAAAACACAGGATACAGTGTCACATTTTTTATCGTGACTCCACTTTCTTGAAGTTGCCTATAGCATTTTAAATTTCAGAAGATCAAGAACTTTATTCATTTCCCTTTGGAAAAAATAAAACGAGATTTTAACTAGTGGCATGTCTTCAAGGAAGCTAAAGGCATTTAACTTTCTCTGTTTTGCTCTAAGGGCATTCTGATGGTTGCCTGAATGTGATCTTCTGAGTGTTCCGGTCCCTGGAGCTGGCTGTTAGCCATCTCCCAAGGAGGGTCGAAAAGGACGTAGCAGAAAGCTGCAGAAAGAAAAGTTGGCTAAAGAAACAGGAGCTGCCAGCCAGGGCAACATAGTGAGACCTCAACTCTATAGAAAATGTAAAAAGCTGGCCTGGCATGGCATGCCTGTAATCTTAGCTACTCGGAAGGCTGAGGTGGGAGGATCGCTTGATCCCAAGGGTTGGGGGCTACAGTGAGCACTTCCAGCCTGGGTGACAGAGGAGACCCTGACTCAAAAAAAAAAAAAAATACTGGTTATTGGGAAGGGTCACCAAACTGGAGTGCATGATAGTCACCTGCCTCCCTCCTTTCCTAGAGAAGACGACAATGTGATGAACAAGCACCACCACCCTGGAATAGTTTAAATGTCATTCAGCCTGGAAGAGTGTGCACATGTACCAAATATATCTTGTGTGTCCTTTGTAGCCATTGGGTCTATGGAAATTACTCTGGCTGTGAGTTTGGTTGATGAGCATTGCTATGCAAGCCCTGTCCATTTAGTTGGAGGTTATTACAGGAGGAATGAACCACAGAATACGACTTTGGCATTGAATAAATGGGAAGAGAGTGCTTTTGGGGGCCAGACCTGTTAGTAATATTGTAACTCTTATAAATACATGTGAATTGCTGCCTCTTTATCATAATATCCATTGCTTTATTGCTCTGCTTTAGATTGGAGTTCTCACCAGACACCTGAGGTTGTGCTTGTTATGTAACCGCTATTTCATGTTGAGAAAGTAGCAAAGCTTTTAAATACTGAGAATATTTTAGTTACATGAAGATACTTTTAATAGTCACTGTTATTGTTACATTTTCCACCCTCAGAAAATAACAGGGCTGTTAAGGAATCCTTAAAGAGCATAGATTGAGTGAAAACGACACAGAACAAAGGATAGATCCCAGGGGTGAAATGAAGAAGTTCTGTAAATAGCTGTGCCATTTTCCTTTGAAATGTCTGGCACACTCTATATAGTATATAGTGGTCGAGGATAGAGGGGCTAATTCTGTGATGAAGCATTCTGCATGGAATTTCAGCAGGGCATAGACGGTGATGGCATCTGGATCTTTCTGAATTTTTAAACTAATTATACGACAAACTTTTTAAAATTTAGCATACCTGGAAACATCAGTCTGCCACATCACCTGCATTTAAGTAATCATTGCCTCACCTTTAACACCCAGCCTCTAGAAAAATAAAGCATGAACAAATGTTAGCTCTGAACAGCTCTCAGTAATTTGGAGTGTGCTAAGCAAAACCTACATTTTCTAGCATGAAATTGGCACAGGAATGCAAACTTTTGCTTCTTTGATTCATCTGGTTACCTAGAACCCTAAGCCATTCTGTATTCTATAGACAAAATCCTACATGCCTTTCATGGCCCAGCTTAAATGAAAAGTCTAACGTAAAACATGGTAAATTCCTGTGGTCATATTTAATTGTTCTAGTGGCCCCACAGTTATAGTTTATTATTCTTTTTAGTTCCCTTTAATGGCCATTTCTCTTCCTTTTTTAAAAATGTCTTTTGCCTTCTGTTCATTTATTGCCTGTCTCCCTCTTTGATTGTGAGCGTGTCCCTTGCACAGCACAGACACATACTAATTTCTTGTTACATGTGGGCCCACATTTATTTTTTATATCTATTTGTTTTTTATTCCTTTTTATTGTTATAATTTATTATTATTATTATTATTATTATTATTATTATTATTATTTGAGTCAGGGTCTTGCTCCATTGCCCAGGCCAGAGTGCAGTTTTGCAATCACATCTCACTGCAACCTCTACTTCCGGGCTCAAGTGATCCTCCCGCCTCAGCCTCCCAAGTAGCTGGAACTACAGGCACACACCACCCACCACACCTGGCTAATGGGCCCACACATAAATGACTAGTTAGTACTTAAACACTTGCCAAGAGTTGTTTAATACCTGCTGTATACAGGGCACAACCTCATACATTCTTAAGGGAGCACAGAGATGTGAGATGGGGTCTGTCTACCAGTTTTTCACAGATTTGAATATTTAGTGTTCTGGACAAAAGCAGTTTAGGAGCTGAAAAAAATCATAGTCATTTTAAGAAGATTATCTTACCCAAAAACCACAGTACTACTTTTATTGCCTTATATATAAAGCCATTCTGTTAATTTTTTAAAAGTATGTATTAGGTTTAACTTGGTTTCTCTGTGTTTGCCATGTTTAACATCTAAGGCCAAATATGTGAAATATTTTTATTTTCTGAGGATGTCGGGGAAGAGGACCCTGAAGCTGGAGTGAGTTGGGGAGGTAGGGGGACTCTATTTTATGAAAATTTTAGTAAATTACCTGGGGTTTTGTCCCACCTATGGGGAAGACCTAGGATACAAAAGCATTAAATGTTAATATTGATTCAAGAATTAAATCATCAAAATATTGCTGAGAGAAATTAAAGACCTAAATAAATGTAGAGAGATCGTGTTTATGGGTTATAAAACTCAATATTGTTAAGATGTCACCAAATTAATATATAGATTCAATGCAATCTGTATCAGAATTTGCTGATTTCACTGATTCTGAAATTCATGTGGAAATGAAAAGGATCTATAACAGTCAAAACAGCTTTGAAAATGAAGGATAAAGTTGGAGGACTAATACTGCCTGATTATGAGACTTATTATAAGGATATGGTAAATCAAGATATTGTGGCATTGGTATTAAGATCACTGAAGAGACCAATGGACCAGATTAGAGCATCCAGAAATAAACCCATACATATATGCATAGCTGACTTTTGAAAAAGTTGTAATGGCAGCTCAGTTGTTCCAGGACAATTAGATATAGTTGGAACAATTAGTTATCCATATACAAAAAAAGAAAAGAACTTCAGTTCCTCATACCATATATAAAAATTAACTGAAAATTGATCATAGTCTAAATATATGGCCTAAAACTATAATACTTTTAGAAAGAGGAGAAAACCCTTGTAACCTTGAATTAGGCAAAAATATATTTTTTATATATATATAGTTTTATATATATATATATATATGTATATACACTCACAAGCAATTCTCATGCCTCACCCTCCTGAGCAGCTGTGATTACAGGTGTTCACCACCATGCCCGGCTGATTTTTGTATTTTTAGTAGAAACGGGGTTTCACCATGTTGGCCAGGCTGGTCCCGAACTCCTGACCTCAAATGACTTGCCCTCCTCTACCTCCCAAAGTGTGCTGGAATTACAGGCATGAGCCACCGTGCACAGCCACAAAAATACTTTAAGTAAAACATCAAAAGCATGATCCATAAAATAACAAATAAATGAATTGGACTTCATCAAGACTAAAACTTCTGTTTTTCAAAAAGATGAGCCACGAGTGGGAGAAAATATTTATAAATCACATAAAAGATTTGTATGCAGAATATATAAATAACTCTCAAAAGTCAGTAGTAAGAAAACCCTTTTTTTTTTTTTGAATGGGTAAAAGATTTGAACTGACTTTTTGCCAAAGAAGAGATACAGGTGGCAGTAAGCACACTAGTCATTAAAATAATGCAAATTAAAACCATAATGGGATACCACTATTAGTAGTACCTATTAGAATTACTGAAATTGAAGATTGACCATTGCAAGTGTTGGTGAGGATGTGGAGGAACTAGATATCTCTTACACTGCTGATGAGAATGTAAAATGGCAGAAGCACTTTGGAAAATAATCTGGCAGTTTCTGAAAAAGGTAAATGTATACCTAGTGCGTGATCCAACCATTCCACTCCTAGGTATTTCTCTTCAAAAAAGAGAAAGAAAATCACACAGACTTGTAAACACGTATTTAGTTTGTAGCAGCTTCATCTGTCATAGCCAAAAGCTTGAAACAACTCAAATGTCCCTCAGCAGGTGAATGTGTAAACTGTGGTATGAGCTACACAATGGAATACCATCCAGCAAAATAAAGGAGTGAACTGTTAATGTACATTACAAGTAGATGAATGTCTTTATTACTATGCCAAATGAAAGAAGTTATATTTACACACACACACACACACATTCACATACACCCCACATGCTGAATGATTACATTCATACAAGATTCTAGAGGAGGCAAACTAATGTATAGTTACAGAAAGGAGATCGGGGTTTCCTGGCGATGGGTGATATAAAAAGGGACTGGAGAAATGGATTTAAAAAGGGCACAAGGAAATTTCTGGGGGTGCTGAGTATGTTAATTCTGTTTATTGTGGTGATGGCTTCATGGCTATATACATATGTCAAAATGTGTCTAATTTTAGACTTTAAAAAACGCATTTTATTCTATGTTAGTATTTCAGGAATCCCAGGACCGTAGCACTCAGCATATAGTCGTTCTTGGGGCTAAGACTTATTACAGTGACATAGAAGGATACACAGGTGGATCAGTAAGGGAAAACGACATCAGGCAGGGTCCGGAGGAATCCATGTGTGGGTTTTCTGTGTTCCCTGCCTCCCTCTGAGATCACACAGAGCACACCACCTCTCCAGTAGTGAAAATGTACTCACAGGCATACAATGATTATACCCAGGAAAACCCACTTAAGAGTTCAGGGTTTTGTTGGGGGGTTGTCACATAGGCACTCCTTGCCCACCAAAATTTCATATTCCTGAAAGGAAAGCAGTTGTTCAGTGGCCCAGACAGATAAAATAACCTTACAAGTGTAGGAAATGTTTCAAAAGCTGCATTCCCGGACACCAGCCAAGAGTGAGCCTTGCAAGCAGACCTTTCTAAAGGTAACAGTCTCAGGCTTGTTAACACTTTTCTGTCACTTGTACCTCAGCTTGTTTTATAAAAAAATCACTGTAAAAGTTAGTATGGGTTACCACAAGACAGTCGCAGTTCATTTATTGAATAAATGATAAAGACTATAAAAAACAGTAACTTTAGATTTGAGGCAGACCAATGCAGCGAGACCCTCATTACCTGGAATGCTTCATACCCTTAAATCCCCTCTTTGGAATTAGCCATGAGTGATGGTGGGTGCCTGCAATCCCAGCTACTCAGGAGGCTGAGGCAGGAGAATTGCTTGAACCCGGGAGGCAGAGGTTATAGTGGGCTGAGATCGCACCACCGCACTCCAGCCTGCGCGACAGAGTGAGACTCTGATTCCAAAAAAAAAAAAAGATACCCTTTTTGGAACAAGGTAGGATAATAATAAGTAAAACCAGGAAGCTTGGTTAATGGGAGCTTCTAATTATTTTTACTCTTTAATAATATGACTTTCATTTCTATTGTATTTGAAAATCTTTCCCAAGTATATCATTTTTTTCCTTTCATAAAAATTCCTTGGTTGATGATCATTATTTAACCCCTGGTTAACTGATCATGACCCAGTTCAATTCTATAGCAAATAAAAGGTAAAGCACTGCTGTTGAAATTATAATTACCTCAACAAGACCACCTCATGCAGTTGTGCAGGTTATACCTCGTCCAAGGCACACCCAGCAGTGAGGGTACGTGGAGTTTAAGTCCAGCTGGTACTTTGCCAAGCTATGGGTTCCAGCAGTGGGTGTGTCTGCCCAAGAAAGGGGCACCTTTTTCTAGTTTATGCTAAGATGCTTTTTGAGCTGTTCAACACGAGCCCTGGAAAAAGGTGGTGGTAGCGATCTTCTCCTACAGTGCTGCCTAATATCAGCAAGCTTTCTTGTGGGCATCTCTTTCCCCTTAAAGAAATCTAGCTAGTAACTTTCAGCTGAGCATCATGTTTAACCAGGATTCCACTATGTTTAACAAGGACAAGCGATTCCAGCAGTCTCTATTTTGGCCCAATTGCCCTTGAAAGGCAGGCAGATTTTCAGGCTGCGTGTTTCTTTTTTATCACTCTGGAAGAAGCCAGGTTCAGTTCTGTATCTGAATCCCCTTATTAATGTCCCCAGCCAAGATTTCTGTGTATAGCAATAGAAAAGTCAGAGAAAGGACGCCCCTGTGGCTCCTCTGAGTGACATTTTTGTTCTTCCTAAGTAATGAAGTTTCCTAAAGGGGAATTAAACTTTCTCACCTTGGAAGAGAGAAGTATTGTTTCAAGATTCAACTTTGAAACAAATAGGAAAATATCTGATAGTTGCAACTTAGCTTCCAATCAGTGATGTCCAGATATTGACACCCATTTTATTTCTCCTAAACCTTAAGCCACCAGCCCAATTCATGACCGAGTAGAGATCATGGCACAGCAGCCAGCCTAACAGAGGGGGGCGATGCTCTAGCAGCAGAAGGATTCTGTTTGGAAACCTTTAACTTTTGAAATTTTACACTATCAGGGGAACCCGCCCCCGATAGTTAACATGGGTTCTTTTCTATTTCCCTAAGCATCTCCACTGGTTTGAGAAATAAAGGGAAAGAGTACAAAAGAGAGAAATTTTAAAGCTGGGTGTCTGGGGGAGACATCACATGTTGGCAGGTTCCATGACACTCTCTGAGCCGTAAAACCAGCAAGTTTTTATTAGCAATTTTCAAAAGGGGAGGGAGTGCACGAATAGGGTGTGGGTCACAGAGATCACATACTTCACAAGGTAATAAAATATCACAAAGCAAGTAGAGGCAGGGCGAGATCACAGGACCACCAGATGAGGTGAAATTAAAATTGCTAATGAAGTTTCGGGCACATATTGTCATTGATAACATCTTGTCAGGAGACAGGGTTTGAGAGCAGACAACCTGTCAGACCGAAATTTATTAGGCAGGAATTTCCTTATCCTAATAAGCCTGGGAGCGCTACAGGAGACCGGGGCTTATTTCATCCTTTCGGCTTCAACCGTAAAAGACGGCCGCCTCCAAGGGGGCTGTTCACAGACCTACCCTCAGGGCGCATTCTCTTTCTCAGGGATGTTCCTTGCTGAGAAAAGAATTCAGCAATAGTTCTCCTATTTGCTTTTGAAAGAAGAGAAATATGGCTCTGTTCCATCTGGCTCACCGGCAGTCAGAGTTTAAAGTCTTATCTCCCTTGTTCCCTGAACATTGCTGTTATCCTGTTCTTTTTTCAAGGTGCCCAGATTTTGTTGTTCAAACACACATGCTCTACAAACAATTTGTGCAGTTAACACAATCATCACAGGGTCCTGAGGCGACATACATCCTCCTCAGCTTACCAAGATGATAGGATTAAGAGATTAAAGACAGGCATAGGAAATCACAAGGGTATTGATTGGGGAAGTGATAAGTGTCTATGAAATCTTCACAATTTATGTTCAGAGATTGCAGTAAAGACAGACATAAGAAATTATAAAAGTATTAATTTGGGGAACTAATAAATGTCCATGAAATCTTCACAATTTATGTTCTTCTGCCGTGGCTTCAGCCGGTCCCTCCGTTTGGGGTCCCTGACTTCCCGCAACATTACACCACCACCAGCCCCCCTTCTTATACGTAGATC
Organism: Macaca nemestrina; assembly: GCF_043159975.1. Lineage (NCBI taxonomy): Eukaryota > Metazoa > Chordata > Mammalia > Primates > Cercopithecidae > Macaca > Macaca nemestrina. Next base: position 115,135,537 of record NC_092129.1, read on the forward strand.
ACATTCATTTCCTCCCTCTTTTTCCTGAGGAAACTTAAAACACACGTCTTTTCCCTTTTTATAGATGCGAACCACTCGTAAGGTCTCCGTCTGGCCTGTGGGCCTGGTTGGTGGGCGGCGCTACGAACGTCCACTGGTGGAAAATGGCAAAGTTGTTGGCTGGTACACCGGCTGGAGAGCAGACAGGCCTTTTGCCATCGACATGGCAGGTGAGCAGTGTGGGTGACGACATTCGTTCCTGCCGGACTGTTCTTATGCTCTTGTTTATAATGATGCACTGAATGAAGGAAGCTTTAAAAGACAAATTTGGATAAAACCCTACATCATATCATATTCAGGAGATGAAATATTGAAACCTTCAAAATAGGCTCTTTGGTTAGATCAAGTGGAAATTGATTTGGAGGGTGATTAGAAAATGCCCATTCTGTTCCATTTTGTCACCTGTCTGTGCCCTTATCCCACAAGCATCTACGTGGCAGCTACTGGGTTGGCCATTGGGGATTCGGTAGTGAGAGCTAGACCCAGGCTCCTGCTTTCCAGGGCTCTGTCAGCTGGAACCTTTTGGCTCCCTTCTCTAGAAGATCTGTATATTAAAATATATCATGCTTATTGATAAATTTAATAATGATATAAAAATTGACAAGTCATTTTAATGCTTATTGGTAAGTTTAGTGTTTTATTGATATATTTAATACTAAAATATAAACTTGGATTTCTGGTATTTCAAGAATTTATTGAGTATAACTGTCTTAAAGTTTTTATTCCCTGAACAACCAACTGAATTGAATTAGCCCTGCAGTAGACCACACGTTCTAAAATGCTACTTTATCATAAAACAACTTATTTTCTATGGGTTATAGAAAACGATACCTGTGATTACTGTGGAAGGATGGAGTTTGAAACATGAGGCTCAGAGGCAAAAAAAAAAAAAAAGGAATTGGTGACATCTCTACTCTAAAAATGAAGGCAGAAAGCCTTCAAAATTGATCTCATCAATCTTGAGCTCCGAAGCACAGCTCGGTCGGGCTGCCAGCCTGTGCTTGCCCCATCTTCTGTGCATATTTCCCAGCCGTAGTCAAGATCTCCGCGTTCAGAATTCTGATGGAATGGAGGCTGTCTCCTGAACTGGATTCATCACTTTTATTCTGACAATACTACAAATCTGAGGGAGCCAGAGGACAAAGAATACCAGGAGTCATCTGAGGGGCAAAGCGTTCATGGACGGCTGTGTGGTGGGTCTTGTCACATAGCATCGTGGGAGAAGACAAACAGGAGATTTTTACTCAACATTTAACACACATCTCCAGAGCACCAGCCCTCCGCCAGGCCATCTCTCAGGGCCCTGACCTCTCCTTCCCTCTTTTACTCCAGCTGTTTGCTTTGGTCTTCAGTTCTTGCAGCTCCAGAACTGAGCTGGCCTCTCAGCCTAGGTCTCCACCTGGAGGCGGAAGGAGAGGCAGCAGAGCCATCTAGGACGGTCTCGAGGACTCCAGAAAGAGGCCTGCCCTTGACCCGCTCAGAATCCATGGCCCTGAAAACATGGGGCATAGAGTATCTTTTGAAAATCAGGCTTCTTGCTGACCAGAAGTGTACCTATGAGCAGAAAATGTAGACCTTAGGGAAAGTCCTTCAGCTTATCTGGGACGTAGTTTTCTTGTGTAAAGTGAGGCAGTTGCCGGAGATGACCACCAGGGCCCTCCAGTGCAGCCCTCCTTTCCTGGCCTCCCACCATGGGACTCTCAAGTCAGAACCCAAGCTTGGGCGTCTAAGTGAGGATTGTGACCGCTCAAGCAGCTGCAGACAGACTTTTGCTCCTGATTCTCCCAGAGCCTTGTTTCAACACAGACTTCCCAGACATGTCTCCTTAACATGTGGGATGTCTGCCCATTTCCTTGCATGGATCATGCAAGGTGACGGCAACTTGGGTTGCTCTTCCTGGATTTTAATGTAGGAACTTTAGATGATCAGGTATCCAATAGACTTGTTGAATATTTGCATTGGTTCCCCCAGAATTTGGGTCACATAGATATTTCTAAAATTAAAGATGCATGTGTTTGTGCATTAGGGTTGGCCTAGCTAGGACTGCCGAATTCTGTGGGAATTCTTGTTTCCATGACAAGACCGATGTTTGGATTTTTCTAAGCATTTCAGTATATTTTCAAAGCATATTAAAAACATACTCATCATAATAAAATATGAATTATTTCCTTGTTCTATATTCATTATTGTTTTTAAAATAGGAATAAAGTGTCTCTAAGGAGACAACTCTTGTCACACTAAATAATTTTTTTCACTTTGCACATGAACTTGCTTTGCATCTTATTTTTCAGTAAATTATTGATATTTTTGGAAGTCTTTTTATTATTATTATTATACTTTAAGTTCTAGGGTACATGTGCATAACATGCAGGTTTGTTACATATGTATACTTGTGCCATGTTGGTGTGCTGCACCCATCAACTTGTCAGCACCCATCAACTCGTCATTTACATCAGCTATATCTCCCATTGCAATCCCTCCCCCCTTGGAAGTCTTTAAGTGATTTGGTTGATAGGATAATGATTCTGATTTTGAGGCAGTTTGTTCTAATTCTAACTTGAAAATTTGTGGTTTTGTTTAGATTCCACATACAATTCATTTATTCTCTGGGAAGAAGGAAAAGACCTTTTAGGGCTTCATGTTCAATTGGTGCTTCCAAGTTATATGTACACACACACACACACACACACACACATACACACAATCTCTAGAAGCGGAGAAAGAGGTGGGGGACCCACATCCCTGCTGTGGCCAGGACAGTCTCAGGAGCTCACTTTGAAAATGCTCTGTGATAGTCAAGTGCGAGCACCATATTGGAGCCTGGGTGTGTCTTGCATTTGCAAAGTGGATTAAGAGCCCAAATGGAACATTTGTGGGTTTGAGCACATTCTGTAGAAGCCCCTCAGAGCCTGTCCCATTTGTATTTCTGTGAGGTCATCACATAGCTCGTCACTGGAAATTCACTTGAGTATCAAACATTGAAACTGTGATGTTTCGTGTCATTCTAGTAGTTCTTACACTGTCATTTTATTGCCATGTTGAACTTGCCTGATACTGAAATTTTGCTCTCAGGTGACATGAAACATTGTTCTGGAAATAATCATATGTTTACAACCATACTGGCAGAATTAAGATGATTTCTGTTCCATTGGAGGATTTTTTAAAAAATAATGATTACTACTAAAAAGAATTCATATGCCTGCCCACGAGATGGAAGGAAAACACTGGAGGCAGCCCCACTGGTGGTGTGCAGTGGGCTTCAAAGCTGACCAGTGGCCACAGAGCTCTGTCAAGCCAGTGAGACCCTGGGAGGTTTGACTGTTCTGTGCCTCAGAATTCAGTTCCTCCACCTCCGGAATCTGAGGACTGGCTACCAGTGAGGAAGTCCACACAAAGTTTTTAGCTCTGTTTTGAAGTTCATTTCAAGTGACAGACTCCCTTGAGCCACTTCCAGGAGGTGTCAGTAAGAACCACTGCCTGAAAGAACTGAGCGTACAGCAGTCTTCACCCTCACCAGGACGGGTAGGATTGTTCAAGTTCAGAACTTAAAACAGATACTTTTTAGGAATTTTCAACATTGGCATGTTCCTTATGATTAACTCTAGGACATGGCAGGTGGGACACGGTGCTCCATTAAGGACAGTATACGCAGTTCCCAGTTGAGTTGCTGGCACACAGTAGGTACTTTATTCTGCTAAAAACACAGCTAGGTGTACTGCAATTAGATTCTGACGCCACCTGGAGTTGGTGCAGACCCCACAGGTTAGAGGGCACAGTCGCCAACAAGACTGCCCTTACTTCCCATGCCCCCCATGTGCTGGAGAGCCCCAGGCCACCTGCACTTCTGACCAACTGACTGCATTGGATGTTCCCCACTATTCCCTCAGGTTTGCTAATTTGCTAGAATGACTCACAGAACTCAGAAGAGTGCTCTAATTACAAAAATTATCATTGTAATCAGTGTTATAAAGAATACAAATCAGGACCAACCAAACGAAGTGACAGACCAGCAGGGTCAGGCGGAAGGAGCAGGCTGGGAGCATGCAGGTCTTCTGTGCCTTTCCCTCATACAGGCGAAGTCTAGGAAGGCGTAGTTTTCTGGCCTGGAGTCCTGTGGCCAGGGTGTGTCAAAGCCCTGGGTATGGATGCGCTCTCACAGGGAGACTCTGTGGCCGCCTCGGATTGCATCCTGGGGGCAGGCATTTAAAGTGACTGCAGGGGAGGAGCCAGGAGAAGAGACAAGGCCCAGCAAGAGGGTGTTAGGGTGGACAGTTGGCGAGGTTGCTGGAGAGAAGGGGTAGACGAATGATGAATTCCGCTGTTGGATGTGGGAAGAGGAGGACCCTTGGTGAGTATGGGAGAAAGCTGGAAGCAGAATGATCTGAGCAAAGTTAGATTTCTGGCCGGGTGTGGTGGCTCACGCCTGTAATCCCAGCACTTTGGGAGGCTGAGGCAGGAGGATCACCTGAGGTCAGGAGTTCAAGACCAGTCTGGCCAACATGGCGAAACCCCGTCTCTACTAAAAATACAAAAATTAGCTGGGCATGGTGGCAGGTGCCTATAATCCCAGCTACTCAGGAGGCTGAGGAATGAGTATCACTTGAACCCAGGAGGTGGAGGTGGAGGTTGCAATGAGCCGCAACCAGGAGGTAGAGGTTAAGATTATATCTCTGCACTCCAGCTTGGGTGACAGAGGGAGACTGTTTAAAAAAAAAAAAAAGTTAGATTTCTGATGGAGCAGAGTGGGAGAGATTTGATCTGGAAAAGGTTTGGGAAGGTTCTGTCTTGGCAGGACAGGGATTTGAGAGGATGTTGTGAAGATGAGTGGTCAGGAGGTGTGGGTTAGGAAGAGGAAGGGTACAGTGACCACTGAGGTCCCCTCCAACTCAAGGGTTGTGTGATTTTGACAAGTTCTGATTCTAAGGACGGAGGTTGTGTGAGGCGGTGCACCTGGTTATACTTGTCTTCTGTCAGCAGCCACCTCCTCCTCGCCCATGGCCTATCACCAGCTTTCCAGCGGGTGGTAGTTTCTATTCAGTGGAGGCTTAAAAGGCCCTGACCTTTGCAGCGAGTGGGTGGAGAGTGGGGAGGGGAGCATGACTAGGAGGCAGGAGGGCCAGGAGACAACTCTTTCAAGAAACGCAGCAGCAAATGAGTAGGAAAGAGAGATGGTGGCAGTTTCAAGGGGTAGAACAGCTTTTTCTTCTTTCTTTAATGATGGATGGGGAGAAATGGAAGTTTGAAGAAGTGTTAAGTGTTGAAAGTCCCAAAGGGGAGGAAACAAGGGAAGATCAGGACCTTAGATGAACAGGTTGACCTAGATAGAGTCACCTCTGACTCCCAGAAAAAAGGTGAGATAAGTAAGGAAGCCAAGGGCTGGGAAGGCGGAGCGGCCAGTTGCTGGAATTGACCATCCGCCAAATGTTAATAGAGGGAGATGTGGCATTTGACTGAATTCCACACACATGGAACATAGCAGCCCCTCACCCCAAGGAGTTTTGTATCTAGCAGAGAGAGAACGGCTACAAGAGCAGGCAGATATATCATGGGATCAAAAATGAGTACAAGTGGAATGTTTGGAGGTTCCATTTGAAGAGAAAACCACAGCCACTGGGGGAGTTTGGGGAAAGGCCTCGGGAAAGGGCAGCATGTGAGAGACGCCTTTGGTGCCAGGCCCAGGCCAGGGCAGGGAGGGATCATAGGCAGCGTGTGTGTTTGGAACAAGTTGTCCCAGGGCGTGTGTAGCTCTTGGGAAGGGCAAGCTGGGGTCAGATGGTGAGGACTGATTGCTAAGAAGAGAGTTTTTCTTCATTTCTGTGGACATTGGAGAGTCTGAAAGTTTTCCAGTAGGGAACTGATGTGATTAGTAATATAGTTTGAGAATGACATGTTGGCAGGTGCGGGATGAATGGGGGAGGAGGGCTGGGCCTGGAGGCTCAGGCAGCCATCTGGGTAATGAGCCCGTAGGGGGCTGGGAGGTGAGAGGAGGTCTGAAATCCCATAGCTATTAGGGACTTATAAAATGCTAACAGCCTTTTCAGATTATACTCATAAATCAGCAGACACTTAGATCTTTTTAACACCTTTTGCTGTTGTATGGTATGGTGATAAATGAGGTATTAAATTTAAGTTTGGTTCGTTTTAATTGGTGTAATTTGTATTATCCTTTGAGTTGTAATTTATGTGCAGAAAATACAGTGATGTTGGGTAGTTAAAACATTCTGTTAACCAGAACAGCGGTTGTGTAAAACTAGGAGTCTGCATATTAGGAAAAAAAAAAATCACATCACCTGACTAAAGTTTTCGAGCTCAGGATTCACCGTGGGTGTGTTGTCCCGGTGGAGGGTGCGGAGGCTGGAAGTGAGGAAGACAGTGATCATGCCTGCCTGGGCCTCCTGCGTCCACACCTGCCCTCTCCCGTGTCCACTCCATCCACTTCACCACGAAGCAGGAGGAATCTTTCAGGAATGCAAACCAGGTTCTTGGCAGTCCCTTGCTCACAGCTCTTCAGGGGCTACTGGTGCTCTTGGAATAAACAATTCTTTGTCACTGTCACCTGCCATGTCCTGCCCAACCCACCCCTGCCCACCTTACTATCCTTGTTCCCCTCTACTTAGTCTTTGCGGGCAGAGATCACTTCCTCCAGCACATCCTACCCTTCCCTTTGGGGCCTTCACTGAGGCCATGGCCTGGAAATGCCCCTTCCTCATTCAGCTCTACTCATCCTTCAAATCTCAGCTTAAAGGCCGCCTTCTCGGAGAAGCTTTTGCTGACGCTTCAATTAAGATAGCTCCTCCTGCATTATAATGTGCTGTTCTCTCAGCCTCCAATACCTCTGCACCTTGCCACAGTGGTTGTACATCTCTCACTGTAATTATTGAGGCTCTGCCACCCCCACTCCCAGAATGCATCCTTACTGTAGGCAGAAGCCGGACCATCCTGCCCTCCACTCCTTGCCCAATCCCAGTCCCAGGTTTCCCACAGCCCCGGCCTGCGAGTGGGGCTGAGTGACTGCACTATCCCAGAGCAGGTGTCCCCACTGCAGGTTTACCAGGCAAACCTTTAAAAAGTATTATAAATGATGACTGTGAAACGGGAGGGGGCCGAGGGATCACTCTGGGCAGGTTGCTGGAGCCTGCTTTCTGTGGGCTCTGTGCAGGGACATGGGAATGACAGTTATTCTGGGTCTCCTTCATCTCAATGGTTGTCAACAAGGAATTTTGCCTGGGTTAATTTACTTGGCAGACCTTTTCTTGGTAGACAATGCTGTGATCAACTTCAGCCCAGCCCGGATCAGACGATGATTAAAGCCAAATGAGCAGTCAAAATTAATGACGTTTTACTTTGCTTCATGAATATAAATACTGCAAGAAAATGGAGGGAATTACCTTCTTGCCACTTTGGAGTCATTCGTGATTTAAGGGGCGCTGTTTTTCACACGTGAATGTTTTCTATGAGAACTATAAAGTTACTGAATGTTCTCAGTAGAGTGGCTTATGTGTCATGTGTTGCCTTTTAGTGCAGGATCTGGGGACCAGCTTGGGACTTTTTCCTTGGGTTGGTACAGTGTGATTGTCACCAGGAGAGGCCTGCGGCTGCCAGGGGGTGGTAATTCTGTCCCAACAACTTATAGAACCACAGGGACAGGTGGCAGAGTGTTGGGGCAATAGGCAGCCTGCTGCTCAGTTTTTAAGCTGTTTCTAGAACATGGTGTGGTCTAGAGACTTGCAGGGATTTGATGCCCACAGTACCTTGTCTGGTCCTGTCTGCATGTGCTGTGGCCACGGCTGTGCTGGGTAGAGGTGGGTGTGGGGCAAGGAGCACCTGTGCATCTGTGTGCTGGCGCTCAGGTGCTTGCTCTGGAGCAGCTGGCAATGGGGTCAGGTGGGATGGACGTGGAGAGGGAGGGCTCTGCAGAGGCCTTTCAGGGCTGAAGGGGAAGTGGGGAGAGGGGTTTCCAGGCCTCTGCCCACCTCAATTCTAGCAGCACTGCATTTGCATATTGGAGATCCCCTCACGATTTCAGTGGAATAAAACATTCATTCCAGGACTGAAAATGTTGAAAACCTGAAGTTTTCCTTTATATCGGGATGTGCAGTGGACTCAATAATTATATATTGGTTCCTGGGCATTTACCAGGCATCAGGCGTTCAGAGGCATTCTGCGTTCTCTCTTCATTCATCCTCACTCAGCTGTGCAAAGGATATACTAGTTTATTATCCCCACTTACATATAAGCAGCCCACGGCCTAGGCATGCTAAGTGAGTTGTCTGGGATTCAGAGTCAGTTCAGTGTGTCTACAGAAATGGCCTCCAACTCACCCACCTACCGCCAAGTCACTGAGTTCTTGGTCTCTGAGCCTGCAGAACAGTTTCTTGGTTTCTTCGTCTGCAGAACAGGGAAAATGAAATTTTTCACAAAATCAGACATCACATGCAGAGCAGCCAGGAGTAGACCATTGTAGACACTTGGTGAATGTCACTCTTCACCAAGAAACAAGACTGCCTTTGGGTTCAGCTGGCTCATACATTTGTTTGGATGTAGTAGGTCAGTGTCTTGTTTGATTACCACAGTGGTGAGGTCCATGCAGGTAGCTATAGGGTGGGAGAATCAGTCACCCTCGGGTCCTGCTCTGACACATACAGGCTGTGCAGCCTGAAGATCTAGGGGAATATCTGTTTCTTCCTAATACCTGTAGATTAGGGATCATAGCAGCAGCTTTCTGGGTTGTGTTGAGGTTGAAGTAAGATGAATACATACAGAAGTTCCTGCTGTTCTGTGAATATTTGAATCTGCACCCGCGTGTAGCTATGTGAGATCATTCTTAACGGCAGTACTTAAGAACATATAAATTCCACTGTGGGCTCATGATGAACTTCACTTCTCTTCTGGCTGGTGGACCTGTGCTCATTATCATTCGATGAATTGGCTCAGCGTGCAGGATGGCATGCTGAGATAAACGCTAGCCCTTACTTTAGACTAAATACCCCCAAAAGAGAGTGATCAACAGGAGAAAATCAAAGCCAAAAAGGATCATTAAAGAGTCGTTTAGGAGCAGATATGTGTTCATTGTTAAAATTTCCCAGCTGAAAAACTAAACAAACAGCACTTGAGCTTTCAGAAGAAAATGCCATTTGTAACATTGAGATTTGCGAGGCATTTGGTGCCATGTGAGTGCCGCTTGCCCCGTAGGTGAGTGAGTCTGTGTAGACCACGAGACAGGTATTCAATATGCAAATTCCTCGTGGCACATGGGGAAGGTTTAAAAGAATGATTCTCATGCTTTCTAATCAAGTCACAAAGGGGCAAATGTCCTTTTTCACCACCTCGACTTTCCTAAGAGTCCCTAGGAGAGCATCTGTAGGTAATAGTTTTCATCTAGAATCTATCAGAGAGGTCTTATTTATTTTACTCATGTAAATAATCAGGATTAAGGGTTGTTGCCCTGCACTGCTAACAGGGGGGCCGGCGTGCAGACCACTTCTCTCTTTGGCATGCAGGTTGTTTGCTGTGACTACCACACATGTTTCTGCACCGGCTTCAGAAGTTAAGGCTTGCAGGCATTCTTCCTGGGCTCCCTAAGCAGCTGTAATCACCCTGACCCCAAACACTCTGAGCATCAGTTCACCTCAATTGTAAATCCCTCAGGCCAACTGCCGTGGTCAGTCGGCATTGCCCTAAGCTGATGGGCCTGATTAAACCAAGTGTGGCACACACTGCCCTTCATCTAGGATGTAGAATGTCACTTTTCTTCTCACGTTTGCCTAGCTAATATCCAGTCACTCTTCCAGACTCACTGATGAGGCAGGAGTCGCTTTTTCTGGAAAGTTTTTCCTGATTTTCCATCACGTGGATGCCCCTTTCCACCTTTTCCCCTAGAATCCTGGGCTTATGCATTTATGAATTTTTCCACGAGGTGGCGCTCATGTCAGTGTCCTCCCCGCCCCCGGCCGCCTTGCTAGCCCGGGAGTACACTAGGAGGGCGCTCCTGTCTCCCATCTCCGGGCAGGGCACAGTCCCTGATGGTAATAGCTTGAACAAATGTTTGCTGAGTTTATGAATTTTAACATGTTTTCTAGTGTAAGGATTATCAAAATTAAGACTTAAACCTTCTCGCTTCTGAGACAACATTGCCATTATTTAATGGTGGAGGTGTAAAGGGGATGCCGAGGTGTACTCCAGAGCTCTCTGAGGAGGGTCTAATTTAGCGGGTCTCCCCATGGCTTCGCATCAGAACGGCAAGGGGCTTTGAAAAAACACCCACACCTGGGCTCCAGCTGGGAGCAAAGAGAACATATATTCTCTGAGGGTGAGGCCTGGTATTTGTGTGGTTGTGGGTCTTTTTTTTTTTTTTTTTTTTTTTTTTTTTTTGAGTCTTGAGGTGATTCTGAAGTGCACCCAGGAGTAAGAGCAGCCGGCGAAAGTGATCAGAAGCAACTCCTATTTCCTTCCTATGTCTCGTTATCGTCCCTCAGTGGTCACAGTCCTTTCCCAGGCCACCCCCTGCATCCACCTCAGGTAGGATAACCTCATGACAGAGTTTGGGAATGCTCAATAGAGTCACTTCCATAGAAAATACTTCTTCCATTGCTCAAGCAAGAAGAGAATTTAAGCATAGGACAGGAATCTTTTAATCATAATACGGACACCAGCAACAATATAAATAAAAAGATTGCCCGTATTCATTGGGAATGCAAGTTTAATCTGTTTTTATTTGTGGTGAAATATACATAAAATTTGCCATTTTAACCTTTTTGAAGTGGGCAGTTCAGTGGTATTGATTTCATTCACATTGTTGTGCAACCATAACCACTGTCCAAACTGTCCAACTCTACACCTTTTTCATCATTGAACCAAAATTCTATGCTCACTGAACAATAGCTCCTGACTCGCCCCTCCCCTCAGCCCCTGGTTGTCACAATTCTACTTTCTATCTCTGAATTAGACTATTCTGGGTACCTCATATAAATGGAATCATATTTGTCCTTTTTTTTGCTTATTGAGCATAATATCTTTAAGGTTCATTCGTATTATGTATCAGAATTTCATTCCTTTTTAAGGCTACTAATATTCCATTGTTACGTACAGACCACAATTCGTTTATCCATTCACACAACCATGGACGTTTGACTTGTTTCCACTTTTGGCCACTGTGAATAATATTGCTATAAACACTGGTGCACAGATATCTGTTCGAGTCCCTGCTTTAGATTCTTCTGGATGTCCAGAAGTAGAACTGTTGGATCACAGGTAATTTTTTGTTTAAAGTTTTTGAAGAATCACCATACTATTTTCTCCAGCAGCTGCATCACTTTACACTCTCTGCAGCAATGCAGGAGGGTTCCAGATTCTCCATATCCTCACCAACACTTACTTGCTACTGTTTTGTTGTATTCGTTTTTTTAGTAATAGTTACCCTAATGGGGATGAAGTGGTATCTCATTCCGGTTTTGATTTGCACTTCCCTAATGATTAGCAATGTTGAACATCTTTTCATGTGCTTCTTGGCCATTCGTACTTCCTTCTTAGAGAAATGCCTATTCAAGTCCTTTATACATTTCTATAAAATGTTTATGTATTTATTTGGCTTTGCCAACATAAATGGATTTTCTCACAGTTCTGGAGGCTGGAGGTCCAAGGTCAAGGTATCAGCATGAGGGTTCCCCTGAGGCCTCTCTGTGCTCGCAGATGGCCTTTCTTCTGCGGCATGCATTCCTCCGCTCTCTCCTCTTTTTATATCAGTCATATTGGACTTCACCCATTTTTGAATTGGGTTGTGTGGTTTATTGTTGCTGAGCTGTAGAAATTCTTTATATTTTGTGTATTAATCCTTTATCAGATATGCTGTTTACAAATATTTTTCCCATTCTGTGGGTTACCTTTTCTGCTCTGTTGATACTGTCCTTTAATGCACAAATGCTTTAGTTTTGGAAGAAGTCTAGTTTATCTGTTTGAATTATTTATTTATTTATTTATTTATTTATTTATTTTTTGAGATGGAGTCTCACTGTGTCACCAAGGCAGTGTGCAGTGGTGCGATCTCGGCTCACTGCAAGCTCTGCCTCCCGGATTCATGACTTTCTCCTGCCTCAGCCTCCCGAGTAGCTGGGACTACAGGCACCTGCCACCATGCCTGGCTCATTTTTTGTATTTTTTAGTAGAGACAGGGTTTCACCGTGTTAGCCAGGATGGTCTCAATCTCCTGACCTCGTGATCTGCCCGCCTCAGCCTCCCAAAGTGCTAGGATTTACAGGTGTGAGCCACCTCACCCAGCCTATCTACCTGATCTTTTGTCATCTGTGCCTTTGGTGTCATATCTAAGAAGTCACTGCTGAATCCAGTCTCATGAAGCTCTCCTTGTTGTCTTCTAAGAGTTTTATAATTTGAGTTCTTAAGCTTTAGTCTGTTGTTAGAGAAAGAATAACAAACTTTCATTTATCCATAATGGTTGAGGGATGAGGGCAGAGTATGGTCTTTTTATAATTAACTGTAATAAGTTTTACCATTTCTACATTCCTCCATCCATTAAAAAGATCAAGATTAGAAAGTAGGGAAATATCTAAAACCGTGCTGGAAAACAGAAAAGGACATGTACAATGAAGCTTCGGGGAGAAATGCAAGGCTAAGTTTGGATGGACAGACAGAGGGAGGGGGATCATATGAGAAGTAAGAGGATGGTGTCCTCATGGGAGCCCCTGGAAACCCCTATTCTCGGAGTGCAGAGATCCAGTGGGCTAAAGGGGGCTGTGCCTCAGACGCGTGCCATCAAGCCCCTACACAGCTTCCTCGTTTGGCAGAGAATGCCCCCACGTCAGGTGGGGGTTGTGTGGTAGCTCCCGGTTCTGCCTGACTTCTGGGCAATTTCCTCCCATTAACATGGAGGGAAAAGCTCCATCACAGCCCGCTGGTGAAGCCGCCTCTAAAGTGTTGAGTTTCCCTGAGTAACTCCCTGGCTTTTCTATGGAAACGGCTCAAAGTGGCCACAGGTGCGTCTAAAATAAAGCCTCTCACAATTGCTGACAAAGACCAACACAAGCCATCAATGCTGTTCAGCCTTGACTTCTGTTTGCAAATATGAGCAGATAATTTAAAAAAAGTAAACCAAGACACAGGAGTTCTCACTGAAACAGTAGAGGAGTCAAGAGAGAGCTTTTAAATATTCTAGAGTTCATTCTCAGATTTTAAAAGATGTGGCATCATAAAACAAGAGCCAGCAGCTGAGGAAAGAGTCACTGGAGAACAGGCAAGGATTCCTGTAAATAAAAGGCATGACTGCTGGAATAACCGCATGTGAGAGGCTGATAGCATCGAGGCTCTAAGTGTCGGTGATATTGTTAGGGTTGCAATGCAGAGAAGTGGATCCCAACGCCCTCCTCCAGGAATTCTTCCAAAATAGGAGCAAAAGTACAAAGAAATAGAAATGTCGGTGGAAGGAGACTCATAAATCCAGCATGTTCAGTAAGAGTTCCAAAATTAGAAAGTAAAACAAATATATATGAAATATCAAGAAAGAAACAGGGCTGGTTGTGGTGGCTCACATCTGTAATCCCAGCACTTTGGAAGGCCAAGGCAGGAGAATCATTTGAGGCCAGGAGTTTGAGACCACCAGCCTGGCCAACATGGTGAAACCCCATCTCTACTAAAAAGATAAAAATTGGCTGGGCATGGTGGTGCATGCCTGTGATACCAGTTACTCGGGAGGCTGAGGCAGGAGGATTGCTTGAATCCAGGAGGCAGAGGTTACAGTGAGCTGAGATCATCCCACTACACTCCAGCCTGGGTGACAGAGCAAAACTGTTTCCAAAAAAAAAACAAAAAACAAAAGTAGCCAGGTGTGGTGGTGCACACTGTAGTCCTAGCTACTTGGGAGGCTGAGCTAGAAGAATCACTTGAGCCCAGGGGGTGCGAGGCTACAGCCTGGGTGACAGAGTGAGACCCTGTCTCTAAAAATCAGAAAGAAACAGGATACAAGTTCCTATAATACTTGAGTTTTGAGAATGGTTCCATTGCCAGGTTTGAATTTGGGCTCTGCTACTTCCTCAGAGTGAGCTTTTAGGCAAGTTACTTAGCCTTTCAGTGCCTCTGTTTCTTCATTTGTAAATTATGGTAGTAATAGTATCTACCTAGTGGGGTCACTGTGAGGATTAAGCAGGTTAATACAGAGAGAGCACCTAGAACAAGGCCTGGTTCACTGTGAATGTTTCCTAAAACGTAGCTGCTGTTAAGCCAATTGTCACTGCCACCACTACTCTTAGTTCTTAGAATGTACAGGTATGCGGCTGCCCCGTGAAAGCGTCACAGTCAGTCGGGTTTACCACTCCAGTCAGTCTCTCTACCTCCTCTGCCACATTGCCGCCTCCACCCCCATGCCCCGTCATCTCTTACCTGGACCAGCAGTAACCTCCTAACTAGCTCCACAGCTTCTTTTATTATCCCCAGTATTATGCTCCCTGACCTGTTAGGCTCCGGCTTACAACATTTCTGCAGCTCCCCTTGTATTTCATTTCTCCATGGCCTCCCAGGTATGGTTGGGCATCCCCACCCCCGAGCCTTGCTGAAGTCATTTTCCTTGTGTTCTCTGTGCGCTCAGCTTCAGTGGCTTGCTGTCCCACCTCACAATCCTGCCATCACGTGTACTTGTCTCTGCCTGGAAGGCTCTTTCCTCGACCCACCTGCCTCTCCCACTCCATCCTTCATATTCCAGCTTAATCATCCTTGGTCCACCCTGAAGGGTCAGATTTCCTCACATAGAACCCGTACCCTTCCTTCATAGCACTCACTACTGTGTGTGCACCTGGACCATTACCAACATTCCACCTCCCTGACAAGACTGTACTGGGGCTATAGTGACTCTAAGATGCAAATCATGACTGATTTTGCTTACCACCTTTTCCCCAGTTCCTAGCACTTTGCCTGGTATGTATATTTTTGTTGAACGAATGAATGAATGAATCCCAAGTTTAGAACAACTGTGCCAGGATTTAATAATAAAACAATCCCAAGGGTATTCAGAGGGGGTCGGGGGAAAAACTGCTTCTCTATGAAGGAGGGAAAAATCAGACTAGCATCAGGTTTTTTTCTATAACCCTGAACGATACGGAATAATGGAGAAAGGTGTTTAGAGTTCTGAAGAAAAGAAAGGATCCTAGAATTTTGTACCCCGTGAAATTATTATGTCTGTGTGAGGGCAAAAGAGACATTTCAAATATTTTTCTCAAAAAAACAACAAAAACAACATTAGTTAAGGAAAGCACTTTAGCCAACGTGAATTAGGATAAGAAACTAAAAAATAGGGAGGTTGCTGTACCAGATAAAGTAGTAAGCAACAAAAGTGGCAATTTTTATGATTAAAAGTGGATAGTAACTAACATGATTGTGAAGTTTAAAGCTGTTTGTTGGAATCTGGAAATAGGAGAAGCAATGTGAAAATGAGGTTTTCAAATAAAAACGCTGGTATATTTCAATGCCCGCTGGTGAGGGGGAGGATAGGAAATGGGGGAATAGGTGCCCACTGCAGATGTAGTCTCATTCAAAAAGGTGGGGGGGAGGGGGGCTTTAATTCATGATGATAAGAGAAATATCAGTTCCTTAAAATCTCCTTAAACAGTTAAAATTATTTTAAATAAGATATTTTAAAGGCAACCACAGTAGAATACATATAAAACAAAACCTTTTCAACAATTAGAGGAAGAAGAGAAACCAAAATGAATTCAAAAAGAAGAAAGGAAAAAAGCAAAAAAAAAAAGTATATAATGAACCTAAGATAAAACCAAACATGATAACCACACTAAGTGTGAAAAAAATTAAATTGCTCTAAATAAAACACAGCAGCAAAGCTGTATCTCATATAAAAGACACCTAAAAATGTGATAGAGATGGACAATAAATAGATAAACTATAGTATCCTAAGGAAGGACAAACAACAAAAGAGCAGGAGTGTTCACATTTGTGTTGAACAAAGCAGAAGTCAAGGCCAAAAATATTGAATGAGAAGGAGAGGAACATTTTGTATTGATGGAAACTATGTACACCACAAAAGTACAGCATTCATCAGCCATTGTGTACAAGTTATCAATGAGTCCAAAAACTAAAGGCAGACATAAATATAGAAAATTTGACAAAACCATAATCATAGTAGACATGTTTAACACACCTATCTAAATCTGACAGATTTAAGCAGACAAAAGGCTGTAGAAAATGGAATATATAAAGAACTTGATCTAATAATTATATATAGAACACTGTACTCAATATACACAGAATATACCTTTATTTCAGGTGTTCATGAAACATTTATAAAAATTGAAACTGTATCAGGCCATAAAACCTTAAAAAAGTGCTTGTATAGGCTCAAAGCACTACACTAGAAACTAATAAATTACATAATAATGATAATTAAAAAGGGGTGTGGAGTTAGATCTATTGACAAGTAGGTAACCAGAGGTAAACTGACAGCAGGGCTGGAGAAGCATGGATGGTTTGATCCTTGCTCAGAAGCCTGGTCCCTGGCCAGTCTTTCCCTGTGCTTCCCCATCAGTTTTTGCAGGGAGGAACACAGGATTACAAAGGTCATGGCTGGCTTATGGAAACACAAGCTGTAATTGAATCTCAGGTATCTATGCCTTTGTACCTTAGGACAATATGTTTTACCCACAGTTGGTTTTAAATATAGAAAGGCATTCAAAGAGATTGACCCTGAGAAGAAGTGGGGAAATGTGGACAGTCTTACAGGCAGGTGCCTCAAGCAGCTCCACCCCCGCTGCCACCACATTCATGTCAGTCTTGGCCTGAACATATCTTCAGGCTACACCAAGGTTCAAAGCCAGTGTAAGGTAAGATTGGGCTGCAGGATTTTGCATGCAGAAACCATCAGTGCTGTTAGAAGCCCCTTTGAAGGAATGAGAAGGAGAAAAACTTGTACAGAGGAGAGAGTACAGGTTACTCTAGGTACTTAAGACCAGGACTTGATGGTAAGAGAGCCTACGGGAAATGTCCAGGAAGAACCCATAGCTCTGCAGGAGAGGCAGAGGGTCGGGGGAAAACTGCCTGGCCATGGAGTGAGAGTTGGACCACCCCAATCCTGCTCCCTCTCTTTTGTGTCTTGGGTGAAGGAGTAAAATGCCTTCCAGGTTCTGATATAAGCTCCTTTGTCCTGGTGTCCAGGCCTGCACTGGTGACCTTCTCCAGCACTCTCTGGACCACCTAGTGCAGCAGACACTTGGCTGGTCTCTCTACCTCAGGCAGTTACTGTACTGCTGCCAGAGAAATTTTCCTAAAAGTGACTTTTGATTAGAATCTGGAGCCGAGGTTGCCTGCCACAGGGTAGGGTACAGAGTCCTGGGCACAAGCAGCTTTACAGCCTTGTCACCCGTCATTGCTGCTCCAGCCTAAGACTTGGCCTCATAACTCTCCCTTCCTCTACATGGATGCTTCAAAGTCCCTCTTAGATTTCAGTGTCTCCAAAGCCCTTACTCATTCTAGTCAGATAGCATTTGCTTCTCCAACTCCTGTGCTCCCAAAGCTCTGTACTTACATCTTTTATAGCGTCTGTGGCACAGCTGTGCCCATATCTGTTCTTCTAATTAAACTAGGAGTTGCCAGAGGGCAGAGACCACATTCAGTATTGTGTTACCAATACTGAAAACCAGCAATGGGCCCATAAAGAGTTTCTGAATGAGTGAATAATATCAAAAGGAAGATGAAAAATGAAAGATAGCATCCTTTAGATTGGTGAATGTTCTTTTAATGATCGTGCTTAACAAAGAATGCTTACTATGTTTCCAGGTACTGTTCTGTTTGTTTACATATATCCATTTAAGATTTACAATAACCATACAATATGATAACTGTCTGCATTTTACATTTGTGTAAACCAAGGCAGAGAACAGTGAAAGTACCTTCCTGAGTCACTTTAATAGTAGATGGCAGAGCAAGGATTTGAATTCAGGCCCTCCAAGTTACAAGCTTTCACTCAACCCCCGTCCTTCCCCTCACACTATGTCATTAAAATAGGTCTTTAGGAAACTCTGAAGATTTCCAGTCAGAAACCAACATAGCTTCCATGTGAAACTAGGTGGTGATGTAATGGCTTCATTAGTGAATCCCTGAAGAGCTACTATTTAAAAAATTATTTCACCAGTATTCACTAGGATTGGGGATTAAGTACCTTCTTCACCATGCTCTGCTATATTTTCTGGGTTGGACTAGAGTGGCTTAGTTTGACCAATTCAGTAACCATGGCCTCTTACCCAGGCCATGTCAAGCATGTTGACTCTGCTGTGCCCAGCATATACAAATAAACTCTGATGGGTTTATTTCCCATCAGAGTCTTTTTGGTTCTAAACTTCAGTGTTAGTTGTGCCCACTAAAAAATAATTCATGGATATTTTCAGTATTCAGTTCGTTAAACCTCCTTATATTATGTTTGGTTATTAGGATCAGATTTTCCATCCTTGCTCAGCATCCTGATTGTTTCCTTAGAAGATTCAGTTTTCTATGATAGTTTTTTGTTTTCAGAGTAGAGATTTAAATGAATTGTTTATAGATTAAATAAAGAACACTTCTTAGAAATGCAGAGTGTTTCACTCTTTTCCATGGAAAATAATGGCTGCTAAATACCTTTTGAGGAATTTTTAAAATTAGACTTTTTTTTAAGTTTCACCTTGAAGCAATTATAAAGTTTCAGTCAGTATTCTGCAGCAGATGAACAGACCTGTTTAACAAGCAAGGCATGCTTTTTCATTCTTCTTCCACACCAGAAGAAAATAATTCTAATTCATAATTGGAAGTAAATGCGGGAAGTTATGGTTCTGTTTACTCGTTAGGAAAGGGTAGATTTGGAAGAAAATCTATCATGGCTGTGAAAGAGCACTTCATGACACATGAGCATTCGGTCTTAGAGCCATGAAAATTATAAAGGAACACTTGCAGAAAACAGTGGCAATTTGGAATAGTAAATAAGCAAAGGAAACATTCCTTTATACAGCCTTCTTTTCTGCTTTCTAGATCTGATTTAAATCTCGTGGAAATGATTCCTAAATCAATTCTACTAACACATTTGTTTCTCACTTGGATAGTTTTGAGATGGCAGGGCTGGAAAGTACAGGGCCAGGGGGGAAAAAAGTAGTTAAGTAGCAGTTTTCTGTTTTCAATCATCAAACCCTACATTACACTATTTTCTTTTTCTTCTATACTTACCTAACTCAATGGGTGGTAATGGGATTTGGGGTTGCAAAAAGAGTAATGTCATTGGGAATGACAGAGTAAAGACTTCTGAATATTCTCTCATCCATAAAAACAATGAGAACACTGGCAAAATTTGTCAAAATCAACTTTTTAAGAACTATGGAAATTAGCTAAAAGCATGCAACAATCTGGGAAGTTTTGTTTTTTGTTTTTTTTTTTAAAAAAAAACAAGGCTAAATCTTGGTAAGAGCAGTACTGCAGTATGTCAATTTGCCCTATTCCCATCCCCTTCTCTCCATTTCCTCCATGGTAGATTTGAAAACCAACAGCCCTGTAATCATGGTGAAAACCGACAGTATAGCAGTTAGTAGAAGGGCAGAACAGGGTTGGGACTCATTCAGAGCTCCATTCTAAGATAATTGTCATTATTTGATCAGTCTAGCAATTCCCTAGAAAACCCTATTCACAAGGCTTGTCTTTATTTGACCTCATTCACCAGAGCAAACAGCCTTTTCCCTGGGGGCATTTGTCAAAAACAGCTTGTGGTGACTCTTTACCATCACAGCTCCCTGAGGCAATAACAGTTGTGGCAAACAACAAGCTAAGCAAAAAACTTCATTCCATAGGGGCATTTGAAAAGTCCTGACATATTTCTGGAAGGCCATGTGGATGTGTAGGACTGTATGCATGCCCAGGGCTATGTACTTGTTCAAGAAAAGCCTTACAAAGCCCTCAGTTTTCCCCTCTTAGTATTGCGAGCCCCTGTGCAATGAAGATGTGAAAGCTAAGGCAGTTGTAAATTGCCTGGCTGAGTGTTGAAAGCATGCCCAAATGGACACAGAGCATCTTGGCAAAGACTGAGAGTGTCTGGTTCCAGGCATTTAAGGAAATCTGTGTCCAATATTTAGTTGACCTCTAAGCTAACTGAACACAGACTTCTTTGCCCATACTCAGCAAAGAACACAGAATTTACAAAGTTAGTTCAAGAAAGTCACTAAAACAATAATGACAACAATAAAAGAACAACTAACCTTAGAGAATCTGATTTCCAGAGTTGTCACATTATATTATTTCAAATGTCCAGTTTTCAGCAAAAGATTACAAGACATGCAAAGAGACAAAGCATGACTAATACACAAAAAAGCAAGCAGTTGATAGAAAATGTCTGGACATTAGACTTGCTCGGTAAAAACTTAAAATGAGATATTTTAAATATATGGAGTTCACTAAAGATAATCATGTCTAAATAGCTAAAGAAAAATAGGAGAATGATGTCTCACAAATAGAGATCAATAAAGAGATAGAAATTATATATTTTTTAAAAAGAACCAAATAGAAATGCTGGAGTTGAAATGTATACTAATAAAAACAAAAAATTCAATAGAGGGGCTCAAAGCAGTTTGAGCAGGCAGAAGAATCAGTAAATTTGAAACATAGGTAAATTTATATGATCCAGTTTGAGGAACAGAAAACAGAATGACGAAAAATGAACAGGGCCTCATAGTCTTATTATTTACATATACTAATATACATACTCTGAGTCGCAGAAAAAGAGAAAGGGGCAAAAAGAATATTTGAAAAAAAAGTTAGAACTTCCCAAATTTGTAGGAAAAACATTAAACATTCAGGAAGCTCAGTGGATTCCAAGTAGGATAAACTCAGAGATTCACACCTAGACACATCATAATCAGTTGAAAGTCAAACACGAAGAGAATCTTGAGAGTGGCAAAAGAAAACTGAATATGATTAACAAAGGTTCTTTAATAGCCTTTGTTTATTAACAAAGGCTGATTTCTTATCAGAAACCACAGGGACTAGAAGGCAGTGGGATGACAGATTCAAAGTACCGGAAGAAAAAAGAAGAAGAAAAAGATCAAGAATTCTATATCCAGTAAAACTACCCTTCAAAAATGGAGAAATGAAAATATTCCCAACTAACAAACACCATGAAAATTCATTGCTAGTACATGTGCCCTACAAGAAATACTCAAAGGAGTCCTTTAGGCAAAAGTGAAAGGATGTTACACAAGAACTCTAATCCACAGGAACAAATAAGAACACTAGTAAAAGTAACTACATAGGTAATTTTGAAAGGCGTATCAATGTAATCTTTATAGCTCCTTTCTCCTGTTTTGAAAAACAACTACATAAAGCAGTCATCAAAAATCTGGTTTGGGGCACAAAATTTATGAAGATATAATTTTTATGACAATAGCACAAATGAGGGGCAAAAAATGGATCTATGTAGGGGCAAAGTTTTTTTATATGGTTGAAATTAAGTTGGTATTAATCTGAACTAGACTGTTAGAAATTGAAATGTTAATTGTAATCCCCATGGCAACTGCTAAGAAAATAAATGATAAATGACAAAGGAATTACAATTGTACACTAGGAAATATTTGTTTAACAATAAAGAAGGCAGTAATAGAGAAATAGAATAAAATAACAGACATATAGAAAACAAATATTAAAAAGACAAATGTAAATCAATTTATTGGTAATTACATTAAACATAAGTGGATAAAAAAATGCAATCAAAAGGCAGATGGACAGGATGTATAAAAATGATCCAACTATATGCTGTCTACAAGACAAACATGTTAGATTCAAAAACACAAATAAATTGAAAGTAAGAGAATAGTAAAAAGTATATATCATGCTAACAGGAACCAAACAAGAAAAAAAAAAAGCTGGAATAGTTATATGAACACCAGACAAAACAGACTTTAAGACAAACTGTTATTAGAGACCAAAAAAAAAAAAAGTTATGAGAAAAGGGTCACTCTATCAAGAAGGTATAACTATGAACATATATGTGACTTACAACAGAGCCCCAAAATATACAAAGTAAAAATGACAAAACTGAAGGAAAAAATAATTCATCAGTAATCATTGCAACTATCAACATCCCACTTTTAATACTAGACAGAACAACTAGATAGATCAACTGGGATAGAAGACTTGAAAAACACTGTAAATCAATTAGATCTAACAGACATCTATAGACTATTCTACCCAACAAGAACGGAATACACATTCTTCTCAAAGGCACAGTGGAACATTCTCCAAGATTATAGATCATCTTAGGCCATAAAACAGGACACAATAAATTTAAAATAACTAAAATTACACAAAGTATGGTCTTGGTTTATACTGAGATGAAATCAGAATACCAGAAAGGAGTTTGTGAAATTCACAAATATATGGAAATTAAACACACACTCCTAAAGAAATCAATTTGTTAAGAAATCACAAGGAAATTTGGGAAACATTTTGAGGAGAATGAAAATGGAAAAACAACATATGAAAACCTGCGGGGGTACAGCCAGAGTAATGCTTATCAGTACATTTATGGCTTCACATACCTCCATTAAAAAGAAGAAAGATGTCAAATCAGTAACCCAACCTTCTACCATAAGAAACTAGAAAGAGTAGATGGCCGGGCGCGGTGGCTCAAGCCTGTAATCCCAGCACTTTGGGAGGCCGAGACGGGCGGATCACGAGATCAGGAGATCGAGACCATCCTGGCTAACACGGTGAAACCCCGTCTCTACTAAGAAATACAAAAAAAAAAAAATAGCCGGGCGAGGTGGCGGGCGCCTGTAGTCCCAGCTACTCGGGAGGCTGAGGCCGGAGAATGGCGTGAACCCGGGAGGCGGAGCTTGCAGTGAGCTGAGATCCGGCCACTGCACTCCAGCCTGGGCTACAGAGCGAGACTCCGTCTCAAAAAAAAAAAAAAAAAAAAAAAAAAAAAAAAAAGAAACTAGAAAGAGTAAACTCAAAATAAACAGAAGGAAGTTATTGGAGAAAATAACTTCATCAGAAGACTTAATGTGGCTAAAATGGCAATATTACCCCAAATTAATCTACAGATTCAGTGCAATCTTTATCAAAATTCTGGCTGCCCTTTTTGTAAAAATTGACAAGGTGTTTGCTTCTAAAACTGATATGGAAAGTGATGAACTCAGAAGCTGGGGGATTTATACCTCCCAATTTGAAAACTTATAAAACTACAATAATGCCATCACCAGATGCAGTGACATGTGCCTTGTAGTCCCAGCTACTCAGGAGGCTGAGGCAGGAGCATCCCTCGAGCCCAGGAGTTTGAGATCAGCCTGGACAACATAGGAAGACCCTGTCTCAATTTAAAGAAAACAAACTACCGTAATACAGTGTGGTACTGACATAAGGATAGCCATATAGATGAATGAAACAGAACTGAAAGTGTAGAAATAAATCATTTATGGTCAGTTGATTTTTGCCAAAGGTTCTAAGACAGTTCAATGGGAAAAAAAGTGTTCTCAAAAATTGGTTCCCAGAGCTATGAATACGCTAAAACCCCTTTAATCATACCATATAAAAGGACAAGTTTTAATATATGTGAATTATATCTCAATAAGGAGGGATGGTGGGCAGGAAAGATGGAAACACACAACTTTCCAAAAAGCAGTGTATGCTTTGCTAGGAAGAGGTATGAAAGGAGAGTTGGTTAGCTCAGAATTAGAGGAGGTCCAACACATATCTTTCTTTCTCCAGCAAGTTCCATGACTTTACTGTGTATATATACTTTTTAATTTGAAAGTTGAAATCTTTTTCTTATTGTTTTTAAAGTGGGGGGAAAGAGAGGCTTTTGATAGCTACTGGTAACACTAAACGTGCGTCACAAGCCCAATATTCTAGGACAACTACCCAGAGTGATTATTACAGAGAAAAAGCTGTTAGTATCTTTTTTGTGGCCAAACTATAAAAGTCTTGTTGCCAAAAGTCATCGTTTAGAAACTGGAAATAGTTCTTATTTGTAACAGCCTTGCTGAGATTAGATGAGGTATAGTTGGAGAAGAGAGAATGTGGCAGTGGGATGAGCCTATGGAGGTGAGGCTAAATTGATACTTACACAATAGAAGGTACTGAGAAGCACTATTGATACTGTTAACTGTGGCTGAAGGAAGAAGAGTTTTGCTGTACTTCTTCCTTTCCAATATTTCTGCCTTTTTGCGGGGACGGGAGCCTTATTTAAATGGCCAAGATCTCCAGGACTTTGTTGAATAAAAGTCAAGAGCAGCCATCCTTGCCTCATTCCAATCTTCAGGGATTTAACACTCAGTCTTTCACCATTAAGTATAATGTTGGCATTAGGTTATTTTTGTAGATGCCCTTATTGAGAAAGTTCACTTCCAGTCTTAGATTGCTGAGAGGCTTTTACTTCTTCTTTTCATTATGACTAGATGTTAGATTTTGTCAAAGCATTTTCTCCAGCTATTGTGATAGTCAGATTTTTTTTCTTTTTTAGTCTGTTAATATGGTGAATTACACTGATTGATTTTGAAATTTTAAACCAACATTGCAATCTGGAGATAATCCTCAAGTGGTCATGATTTATTGTCTTTTTATTGTTGAAGATGATTTGCTAAAATTTTGAGAATTTTTCTGTGATCATGAGGATTATTAGTATGTAGTTTTCTTGTAATGTTTTTGTCTGGATTTAGTTGTCAGGGCAATGCTGGTCTCACAGAATAGCTTGAGAAAGGTTTCCTCCTTTTCTATTTTCTTGAAGAATTCAAGGAGAATTGTTATCATTTCTTCCTTAAATGCTTGGTAGAATTTAACAGTGAAGCTCTCTGGTCCTGGAGGGTTGTGTGTATGTGTGTGGGAAGATTTTAATTATAAACTTAATTTGTTTGGTACCGGGCTATTTTACATCATCTGTTTCTTCATGAGTGAGACTTGTAGCTTGTCTTTCAAGGAATTTTTCTATTTTGATCTAAGTTGTCAAATTTACTATCATAAAAACTTGCTTATAATAGTCCCATATTATCATTTGAAGGTTTGTAGAACATATTTCTTTCATTTCTGAGGCTGGTAATTTATATCTTCTCTTTTTCCTGATAAGCATGGGTAGAGTTTATCAATTTGATTAACTTTTTTTTTTCTAAATGACTAGGTTATTTCACTTCTCAATTGTTTTCTATTTCTACTTTAGTGGTTTCTGCTCTTATATTTATTAGTAGAGTCCTTTTCTCCATTTACTTTGGGCTTCATTTACTTTCTTTTTCTAGTTTATAAAGGTAGGAGCTTAGGTTATTGAATTCAGACCTTTCTTATCCAGTAAGTGCTTAATGTTTTCTAAAAACTAATTTGCCATCTAAGCAGTCCTTTAGATGTATCCTACACATTTTGATATGTGTCGTTTTCATTTTCATTCAGTTAACCACTTTATCATTTCCCTTTTGATTTCTTCTTTGGTTTATATTTTGCTTAGAATTATGTTGTTTAGTTTTCAAATATTTGGGATATTTTCCAGATATCTTTGTATTACTGATTTCTATTTTAATTCCACTGTAGTCAGAAAACATACTTTGTATTGAGACTTGATTTATGGCCCAGACTATGGTCTATCTTGATAATGTTCCGTGTGTACTTTAAAAGGTTGTGTTCTGCTGCTGTTTGGGTGGAGTGTTCTATAAATGTCATTTAGGTGTAGTTGATTGTTATCTGAGTTTTAGTGTCTTTCCTGATTTTTCAAGTTTGTAAATTTTTCAGTCATCATTTCTTCAAATCTTTTCCCCATCTCCCTTACTCATTCACCTTTCCCTTTGTTCCTGTGACTCTGCACAGTGTGTGTGTGTGTTGGTCTTGACTTTTCTGTTTTATTTTGGTAGTTTCTATCATTGTGTGTTCAAGTTTACTCAACTTTCATTCTGCAATGTCTCCTCTGCTGCTAATCCCATCCAATGTATTTTTCATCTCAGACATTGTATTTTTCATCACTAAGGTGAGTTGGGCATCAGGCATTTTGAATTTTATGTTGCCAGATACTGGATGAGAAATATATGTATACACACAACCATACATAAAAACACATATATATGTAATGTTATACTATATTATAAATACATATGTAAATATTCTTGAGCTTTGTACTGGGACACAACTGAGTTAACTTAGAAACATTTTGATCCTTTCCAGGCTTGCTTTTGAAGTTTGTTAGGCAAAACCATCTCAGCCTTTAGTTTAAGGCTAATCAGTTTGACCTTACAACAGGCACAATAACCTTCCAAGTTCCCCTCCAGGTGCCCAGCTCTTACTAGGTAGCTCCACTCTGGCTACTGAGAATGGGAACTAGTCCCAGCCCTGAAAAAGCTCCAGTAATTGATTCACCCGCTCCTTACCAGTGGTTCTGTACTGGCCTGAGGTAGCTTTGTGAGCATTTGCTCTTCATACTCAGTTGAAGACTTGAGGAGAGCTGTCTACAGATCAGCAGAGCTCTTCCCTCTCCAGTTCTCCACCCTGCATATCCTAGTTGTCTTGGCCTCCTCGAATTCTCAGTTGTTTCCTCAACTCAAGGGGGCTGCAGAGCTTTCCGGGTTCCCCTCCCTGTGGTGTAGCCTGAAAACCTACTTCAGGCAGGAAGCTGGGGCAGTTGTAGGGGTCATAGTTCTCTTTTCTCAGAGATCTCTGTCTCATGTGCCTCTTTTCCAGTCTGGAAACTTTTTTCAAACATTTTGTCTGCCTTTTAGTTATTTAAAACAAGTGAGGAAAAACCAGTCCCTATTGCAGTTTTGTACAGAAATGGAAATAGCTTGTTGGGCTTTGAATGTCTTACAAATTTTCTACTCAGTAATCAGTAAGCATATATTGAGGTAGGCCCTATCCCTCTGCCTGAGAGGGAACGGTTATTCCTGAGTATTCATAGGGAATTGGTTTCAGGACTGCTACCGATACCAAAATCCATGGACGCTCAAGTCCCTGATATAGTGTTTAATATAACCTAGGCACATCCTCCTGTATACTTTAAATCATCTCTAGCTTACTTACCTAATACAATGCAAATGCCATTCAAATGGTTGTTATACTATATAGCTTTAAAACTTGTATTACTTTGACTGGGCGCGGTGGCTCATGCCTGTAATCCCAGCACTCCTAGGAGGCCGAGGGGGGCAGTTAACTTGAAGTCAGGAGTTCGAGACCAGCCTGGTCAACATAGTGAAACCCCATCTCTACTAAAAATACAAAATTAGCCAGGCGCACGTCTGTAGTCCCAGCTACTCGGGAGGCTGAGGCAGGAGAATCGCTTGAACCCAGGAGGCAGAGGTTGCAGTGAGCCGAGATTGTGCCACTGCACTCCAGCCTGGACAAAAAGAGTGAAACTCTGTCTCCAAAAACAAAAGAACCCTATTATTTCTTATTGTTTATTGTTATTTTTTATTTTCAGATACTTTTCATCTGATGTTAGTTGAATCTGCAGATGCAGAATCTGCAGATACAGAGGGTGACTGTGTATCCTCCCCTCCTAGCTCTGCTGAAGAAGTCAGGAAATCCTGCCTTCTCCGTGAACAATCATTTTTATTTTTATTTTTTATTTTTTTTACTCAGGTGACCAGGGCAGAAAATCCTACTCCCATGATTTTCATAAGCATCTCCAAAGTAACTGCAACATCTTTAAAGAAAACAAATCTCACTAAAAATTGAAAGATATAATACTTGAAGTATAAATACTTGGAATTACCCCCAAAACATCTTAGGTTGGGAATCAATAGTTTAGGATTCCCTTTACTGTGATTTCAGAGAGGAGAACTCTTAGCTTCACAGCAGGTCAGATTCCCCCAAAGCCACCCAGGGGTTGGCCTAGTTAACATGCAGTCTCTCCTGCCAGCTGTGACCTGCTTCCTTTCAAGAGATCACTGAGCAAAGGAAATGCGTTAGCTGATTGAGGGGCATCTGAATTGTGCTCCTCCACCCCTTTGTATTAGAGAATAGAAAAACACTTGGGCACTGTGGAGAGCCACACGCTGACATATCTCCAGGGTGCTGGCCTTTCAGGTGCGCACCATTCTCTAGTGACACCGGGAAGGGGGGCCCTGTAGTAAAATGATGTATAGCTTCACAACTGGCTCTCAGCTTTGCCTACATTGTAGATTTTGCCATGTAATTCTGTGTGAAGAGCTGATAGGATATTCCTGTGCTAAGGAAAGCAACAAAATAATCTGAATCCTTGTCGTGATGATGAATCCTTGGTCATGATGATGAATGTGTTAGGGGAAAATGAAGGAAATCAGATCCAGGTGGCTCAGTATCATTTCCAAAAATTACCTCTGCACAATTTGGATCCCATGTTTTTTAGAGAATGGGGAAATACAACCAGTACCCTGAAGCCATGTGAAGAACGTATCAGGAGTTTCAGTGTGACTGAGAAGGGCAGGCTCTCATCTGGATTAAAAAAAAAAAAGGATAAAGCTTATTTATAAGCATATGGAAAAAAGCAAGAAATCTTTTAACACTAAAATCTGATCTAACCTGTTGCAAAGGGCACTTTACATATCAACTTGAACCTTTGGCTTTTGTTGAAGAGTCTGGTGGTTGTCCTAGTTGTCTGAGGAAGGCTTTGGAGTGCTGTCACATGTAGGTGTTCTGGCTTTGCTACCTGGAACTTTCCCAAGCCTTTTAAACCTGTCAACCAGTATTCTTCCAGCCATAAATGGTGGCTGGCATCACCTGCCCGTCATGATCACACTGACAATGGTATTGGTATTTATATATTGTAATATCTTTTCAACAGTGCTTTGCAGTCAGTGGAGTCTTTCCATACCTCAATTTTTCACCAAACATTGAAGTGTTACACTTCTCTCACAAATAAAGAAATGGGGAAGTTAGAAAATCAAGAAAGGTTAAGTGAGTTGGCCAGTGTCCCAAGGGCAGGGACCTAGGCAAAAACAAAAGGCTTCTAATTCCAAATCCAGTATTCTCTGCTAAAATGTGCCACCTCCCTCCCTTTAGGGTTGGTGGAGGATACTGGGACTAGTGCTACGGCTCATGCTTTATGATTCTTTGTTCTGCTTTACTCAGCACCTGCTGTACCATGTTGTGTTTGTAAGTGGCTTCGTGTTAACTTTTCTCCAAAAGGCAGCAGGGTCTGGAACCGGAGACTGGCCCAGTCTGGCATCTGGAGAGGATAGTGGTTGTGGTGTTCTCACAGCTCCTCCATTACCACCTGGTATCATTTAGTATTTACTTTGCAAACTGAATCATAAATCAACTCATTTAATGTAGAGAAGGGCAAAAGTTGCTAAGAAATGTTTTGGGGGTTGGTCCTCAGAGCTTCAACTCTGGGAGGGTGCCCGACTTGACAGTATCACCTTAGTCACTAAGGAAAAAGAGGTCCAGGGCTTCAGACCTTCAAAACAATTATTACTTGCTGAGATGGCAAAAACAATTGTAGAATGCTTCAATGGTTGAGCTTTAAATAGTTGGTTGAACTACAGATTAAATACTAATGGTTTTTTTTCTTTGAGACAGGGCCTCATTCTGTTGCCCAGGCTGGAGTTGCAGTGGCACAGTCATAGCTCACTGCAGCCACAACCTTGTAGGCTCAGGCAGTCCTCCCACCTCAGCCTCCTAAGTAGCTGGGACTACGGGCACGCACCACATGCCACGACACCCAGCTAATTTTTGTATTTTTTGGGAGCCAGGGTCTCATTATGTTGCCCAGGCTGGTCTTGAACTTCTGGGCTCAAGTGACCCTCTGCCTTGGCCTCCCAAAGCGCTGAGATTACAGATGTGAGACACTGTGCCCAGTCAGTAATGATTTTTCGTATGACCAAACCATTGAAGAAAATTTACACTTATTTTTGGTAAATGAAATACCAAAAAAAAATTTATCAGATGGCCTGATGTCTCCTGCACTGATTTCTGCCCCACATACCCTTTTTAGATTGAACCAAATTAGAAATGTAAACCAAATGATTAAAAATTAGGTATGATTCATTTTCTAGCTAATTGGCTTTACTTCGTTGCTCCCTCTTCTAAATGCAAAATGAATCCGAGCAGTGCTGAATTTAAGGAAGCATACATAATTAGTATTACAGGGCAGGCAGGAGAGCTGGGCATGTGGTCTCACACCCCATGTATAGTTAGGGTAAGCATGTATGGTTTTCAGCTGCATTTATTTCTTAGTTATTCCTAGAGTGGCAAATGTGGAGGGTCGATGACCACTGTGAAACAGCAGCTTATAAAATTCACCCTTTATTATTACCAGACTAAACTTCCTGTTTTGCATAGATGCTCCTGTGCACACCTCTTTTTACACGGAATGTAAAATATTATGATTGATTTTCCTTTGAGACTGTAATACAGGTAATGTTCCTATTCAACTTTGTAAACCAAGACCTGACACACAGTAGGTATTTTAAAAACTGTTTTTGATGTGACCAAAATTATACAGAAAAAAGAGAAGTACACCAGTATTTTAAAGTTTTTGTTTTGTTTTGTTTTTTACTTTTCACAAAGGATTTGCTGTAAGTCTTCAAGTCATTTTGTCCAATCCAAAAGCTGTATTTAAGCGTCGTGGATCCCAGCCAGGGATGCAAGAATCTGACTTTCTCAAACAGATAACAACAGTCGAAGAACTGGAACCGAAAGCAAATAACTGCACTAAGGTATTCATTTCACTTGTGCTGCCTGACCTCAAGTGTCAGCATGAAGAGTGTGCTACCCAAGCTATTTCCTTCCCCTTTAGGTTCTCGTGTGGCACACTCGGACAGAGAAGGTGAATCTAGCCAACGAGCCAAAGTACCGCCTGGACACAGTGAAAATTGAGGTATAAATTGAAGCAGCAACTGGTGCAGTTTGCCCAGCCAGTGGGTCCATGTGGAAGAGGATGTTTGGAGTTTAGGCTGCAGAGCATTCAGGTATTGTTTGTTTTACTTCAGTACAACAGCCTTTCTTGTCATCTGATGGACATCTGTTTAAATGGAGCTTGTCAGTTAACATAAGCTAATTGGATGGTACAAAATGTATGTTTTGTCTTCATTTGTTCTGCATGTTTTCTCTACAACTAAACTGGAAGATTTTTGTACAGTGCCGATACTGCAAGATACCACTCTGAGTATATATTTTTTCTTTTTCTCCAGTTTGCTCTTATAATTGGCAGACCTGAACAGGTTTTTAAAACAGACAAGTATTTTGTCAGCTAAACATTCCTGATTCCTGACTTTGCAACACTGAGTAATTTTTGGAAGGTTTCTCGCAGTATCCATCATAGGAAATAAAAAACCCACAAATGAAAAGGTCTATGGATTCATCTGTTTAATATAGGGAAATAACATTTTGTCAATACTAGGCACCATAAAATGTAAACACAATTACTGTCATAAACCTGGATATACCTTCAAGGACTGAAAGTGGCTTTGTTTTAGTTACCCTGTTTGCATATAGTGCAGAAAAAGGTCTTCATATTAGCACTATGTACATTGAGAAGAGATCCAAATTACAAGAGAGGCAGATAAAATTTGAATTATTTAAACATTCATTAACTAAGTTTTGGAGTAACATCCAGGTTTATCTTCCTTTCACTAACCACATTCCCTGTTAAGCACATCGTAACAACAGCACAGTGAAGTGAATGATGAAATAAAAGAATTTTGATACACTAGAAAACAGTGCTCAGTGAGACATTTACATTCTATTTATATGATTAAACATTTGATCATACAGTACCTTCCTACAGGATTACTGGCTAATTTTGGGGTGGGGCTTATACTGTTAGAGGTATTACTAACATGATAACTACTTCCCTTATATGCAAACATTAGAGCTATAATTTTATTGAGGAAAACTGATTTTGCAAGTTGAGCAGCTTCTCAAATAATGCAGTATATGAAATCATGGGAAACATGAGCAAAGCTGCCCTTGACATAAAATGGTTTATCAACCTGCTTTTCACCACATCAAATGGAATCAGTACAGACCAACACGGTCAATCAGATCATTCTTAATATGAACAAATGGGTAAAAAGAAAAAAAATATATGTATATGAATAAACAGGGGAACTAGATGCCTTTTAGCAAGGAATGTCAGGTGGTAGTTCTGGATGAAACTTGTATTGCAGTTTTCATTTCCACAGTTGTGTGCTGAGAGTCTGACCCGATGAGCTTCCAGACCATCCTGCTGTTGTGCTGGGGGGCTGGCCAAAACCTGCAGTAGGGGTTGCACTACTGATACTCATGCCAGCCATTTGCTGATTCATCTGTGAAACACATAAAAAGGCTTAGTTCAAGAGGCTTTACTTCACCTTTAATTCTTGTTTCTTTAGCTACACAGTTGGTCATTTTTTTCATTAATGTGAAAACTAGTCCAAGCACTGGAATAAAAGCAGAGTACCATACAAATATTTCTTAAAGCAAATAGCTACTTTTTTCCCTTCTTTATTTATCTGCTTTCTAGATTCAGTTTCCCTAAAGATTAACAACTTAAAAAAAAAAAACCAAAGCAATCTTGGGATTTGTATCATGAGTCTGTTACTCTGACTTTCACCTACACTAGGATATTGTGCTTTAACTACTAAGGAGTAAGAAAATTTTAGAAAGTAAAATAGTCTAAAATTATCCTATAAACTTTGTATGATAGCTATTATTCTCTGTTAAAATCTTAAATGGCTCTATATACTTCCTAAAAGTGGTCATAAAGCATTTATTTCTCTTGCTGATCTAACAACATAAACATCTAAAATTTATTTTCATTGTATGCAATAAAGTATAAGATTATGTATACTTTTCTTCAAGACTGGAGTCAAATATATGTATAAGAACCTTAACCCTGTGGTTCTCTTATTTCCAAAATTGGTGGTAAGAGAAGGCAAGATTTACCATAAAGTACAGAGCGGGTTTAAAACTTAAACTCAAGTGTTAGACTGTGTTCTTAATTTAATACAGTTGACTTATTTACAGTTTCAAAGACACTAACATAAACTACATCACTAATCATCAGGCATAAGTGTCTGAAGAAGCAGATCACGTCTTCATACCTCCTAAAGGACATTTTAACCACTTTGTCGTTGGCCAGTAGACTGCACTGATGGAGTGCTGGAGAACAGCATCGCCCTTCTGCATTATTTGGAAGTAAGAGCCAGTATTAACTCCTTCCTGGTTCATCTAGCACCTTAACCTGAGCTGGGTGTGCTTCAGCATGTTGACCATGTGACTGACCCTTAGCACATACAATTTTTTAGATTCCCAATGTGTAGAGACCAATGTCTTACCTATATTCTTGGAAATGGTGGTAGCAAAATTAATTGGGATATATAGTGATTGAGCTAATGTTAGAAATCACTCTAGACTATTCCCTGAATGCTCTAAAGGTAAAACAAGTGACCAAACAGAAACCAAGATTGACAAAATGCTGGAGGAACATCAATGGGAAGTGTAAAAGGAAGAAGAGTGGGAGCATGAACCTCTCTAAGAGCCTTTGTCTGTGCAGCTAGAGAGAGAGAAGTCAGAACACAGCACCTGAAATAGAAATGTTCTATCTTAGCTCTAACTTAGGTAGAAACAGGATTTTATAATATGAGGGGATGTCTGGTTTACACCTTATGGGAATTGAATCTTTTTGTACTCTTTTTAAACATAAAAGTCATTATAGGGTACATAAAAAGAAAATACAACTTTACAAAGGTTTTTGAACAAAAAGAATTTTTACAGAGCCATGGGGCAGTAATCATATGACCTGAAAAATAGCCTTAGATCCCTCATAAAATAGTGCTTTGAGAATATGAGGCTAGATTTTTTTTTCTAATAAAAGACCCCAAAATTATTAGTGAAGTTGTCTAAGTGGACTATAAAAACGTCCCACAAGCAAGCTGGTTAAAGCTTAGTGCTAATCTCAGAGGTGGCAGAGAGGGAGTCTCATGATGCCTAAGATAATTTCTGGCCATCAGCAAACAGATTAGTGGTGTTCACCATTACAGTTACGTTACAATTTGAAATGAAAGACGTTTAACCTTTTTTTTAACAGAATACTCTAAAACAGGGATAACACATCATTTGTCTGATACAACTTCATAATATTTATAGATACTTTTGACCCTATACATATTATCCCTATTGAATTCTTTCTGCCAGATCACTAGACTTCTTAAAAAAAATTTTTTTAGAAAATAAATCTGGTTTCTTTGATTTGGGAGGAGCTAGAAAGTAAATGACCCCTACCTGTGAGAGGCTCCATGGGGGCTGCTGAGCTTGCGGCAGGCCAAACTTACTCTGGGGTGCACCCATTTGTCCCACCATTCCTCCTTGGGGGCCAACAACGTTTTGAGGAAGTGGCATCACACCAGTTTGTGCATTTCCCATAAACCCATTGGGCATGGGCATGCCCACCATCATGCTTGGACTCTGTCCCATCACATTTCCTATAAGGCCAGGAGCTGCAGGCACAGGCACACCCATCGACGGAAAGCCCTGAAACGCAGCTGGTGCTTGGGAGGTAAATGGTATATTTGTGGGTCCCATAAATACACCTGCACCACAAAAAGAAAAGGAATGAAGACAGCGCTATCACGTGCAGTTGCACTCACCTCTATAATCACAGAAAAACTGCCTTTCTGAACAGCAAATATTTAATTCCAGTTTGGCTGCTCCGACTACTCAGACCAGCCCACACCTAAACCCTGAGAGTTGGTTATTTCTAGAATGCAGACAAATCAGTTATTAACCTGAGTAATTTTAATTAAGAAATGTAAATCATATGCAACAGCCACACAAAATATCTTCCACCATGAAGACCAAACTATGTAGCATGAGATCATACACTTTTTTTTGCTGACTTGTACCACTGGTCTCCCAGTACCAAACAGGCAAGTGAGAGCTGACTATATCTCGCTTCAATAGATGTAGTGGGCTGCCAAATAATTTTAGCTCATATGTGAAATGCAGCTCATTATTTAAAGGAAATGGTCTGAAAGATTAAAAGTCTGTAAACAATAAGCCTTATGCTAATATTTTGTTATGATTACAAAAAAATTCAGTTTTTAGTCCATGTGGTAACTCAAGACTGTTTACCTGCAGAGAAAATATACTGTATACAAAGTCGTAAACTTCATACATATCAAGTTTCAATAATTCATCAAAGATAATCCGTGTTCTATAAGCTTGTGAAACAATACTTAGTGATCTCTGAACAGCTTGTTAATTCCAAATAAAGTTCTGTGAATCCTGTACATGCCTCTTAATTTTTAATTCTAATGCTCGTTCATTTCAGTTTCATAGTTGTATAAACTGCAACAACAAAAGCACTCACTACATGGAACAATAAAGAAAATATATAATTGATCTTATTATAATTACAAAGGATATGCTTCTAGTAATGTCACTGAAAGCAGATATCGAAATTCATTACCAGGAGTACTTTGCTGTTGAATGGTTCCTGTGCCATACAGAGATAAGATGGAGTCTTTGGAAAGCTGTTTCTTTGCCACTTCTTCTGATTTTGTAGTTTGCTCAGTGAATAAATCTAGATCCCCAGATGTTACTGTAGACAGGGTTGCAGCTGCTGGTGCAGAGGATGTCCCCTGAGACAAACACCAAACTAAGCTATCAAATTCTGCACAGTAAAGCACAGCTTATCCATTACTTAAAATCCAAATAAAGTTATAAAATTAGACAGGAATCAAACAATTGTAGAAGGTAAAATGGTGCCATTCAAGAGGATCACTCACAAGCCCATACAAAAACATCTACAGCCATGGCAGTACTTCTTAATTTGAATGTTAATGTAGGTAGACTGAAGCCTTTTCACAGTAAGTTGCATTTACTACCTAAGGTGATGCCAAGTTTTTGCTCATCAAATCCTGAACACAATGGGCTCAACAGTGGTTACAGAGGAGGCAGCTGTCTGAGGACCACCACTCCACAGCAACTACTGCTCCAAGAAACTGGTATCCTTTGGAATAAACATTTCTACAACAGACCATAAGAGGATTTGCAATGGCTGCTTAAAAGGTTTTATCTTTTCAAAACCTGCATAATAAGATTTTTATACATCTAATCAGTTTTAACTACAACATTAGGCTACTTCTAATCTATCCAGAAATGAAGGTACAGCAAAACTTTGACCATCTACAGTCTCAACATATCCTGCACTTCCCTTTTGGACAAGGCGGCAAATAAACACAAATACAAATAAACATGTAGATATTTAATACAAAACAAACATTTTCACTTAATCTCATATCTTGCGAACAGTATTATGCAATCACAACAGCAAACCTTAATCATCTCTGTAGTCATTAAATATTAAATCACATTCACATTTGTTATATGGACTTGTTTTGAATATGAAGAGTTTCAAAGAATTCTATGAAGACTGGTAAAAACTGGCTGATTCTTCTCAAACTAGAGAATAAGGTGAGTAGCAAGTGGAAAATAAATTCAAACATTTAATGTCCTCCTAGAACACCATGCGATGAGGTACCATCCAAACACTATACTTGTAAACTACACAGAACAGTATTTTGAATCTTATGACTAAGCAAGAATTTTAAGTGACAAAAAGCCACTTAATTTTCCAAAAATTCAAATATGTAAGAAATTAGATATCATAGAATACTAAATATCACAATACCCTTGAATAAAATATATCTAAGCTACCAATGAAGCAGCAGCAGCAGATCATAGAGCTACGAGCATGGGCTGGAGCCTGTCTGCCAGGACTAGAGCCTGCCCCCCACGACTTTCTATGGTACACTCAGACATGTCACTTAACTTCTTTCAATCTCTCTCCTGTAAACTGGGGATAAGCTTGATGATCACAAGAAGTGTTTTGCACAATGGTTGGATTAAGTACTTGGTGTTTATTGTTAATATTTTTTATAAAACAAAGCAACTACATCACTAAGTGATCTTTTTATCACACTATCTGTTGAACCAAAAAAATCTGCTCAAAACGCTGGGGTCTATTCCCTGTGGAAGAGAGAGAACTGTAAGAAAACCCAAAATGTTGGGAAGCTATGATTCTACTCTCATAGTAGAGCAGCCTAATATTCACATACTGTAAACATCATAATATGAAACATCTACCTCCAAAGGACACAGTCTAAAAAGAGCCAAACTGATCGGCAGGACTAGTAAGCCCTCAAATGTCCACTTACTTTTTGGTGCTCCATTCGCCAGCACTACAACCCCAAGATAAAAGGAGAACAACTTCTGCCTCTCATTTTACACTTCAGGAAGTGCAGAGCA
The DNA here is from genome assembly GCF_043159975.1 of Macaca nemestrina. Taxonomy (NCBI): domain Eukaryota; kingdom Metazoa; phylum Chordata; class Mammalia; order Primates; family Cercopithecidae; genus Macaca; species Macaca nemestrina. The sequence continues at coordinate 115,172,767 of NC_092129.1, forward strand.
TCTAACCAAAGGCTCTCTGGCCTTCTGGGACCCAAGGGCTTAATCGAGAAAAAATAAGACTCGGCCCTTGTGTATGTATAGGTACTGTTGGTGTATGTACATGTATATGAAATATCAGGAAAGGGGTTTCTCCATGTCAACACTGAAGACTGGAACTGTTCCCCTCCAGCCCCCAAAACACATGTACGCTCCTGTCAACTAAGTATTTCTAACCCCCTTTAAGAAAGACTAGACCCCAGACAGGTAAGGCAGATGGTAAAATCAATCTACTTCATATTCATAAGTTAGGAAATCTTTTACTAGAATTTGTATATACTCAGAAAATAACACAAAGAGTGAAAGAACACAGGGTTCAGAAGAATTCAAAATCTTGGTGTCCAAAACTAGTTTGAGCTCAATTTCACATACTAAAAACCCACCAAAACGAGTAAATTACATAGTAGCAATATATGCATAAAATCTGTAGTTTCAGCACCATCCCCCATTCTCAAAGGCATTATTTTGAAAATATGTTTGGATTTTTTTTTCCCCCCAGATGAAGTCTCACTCTTGTCCCCCAGGCTGGAGTGCAATGGCGCAATCTTGGCTCACTGAAACCTCTGCCTCCCGGGTTCAAGCAACTCTCCTGCCTCAGCCTCCTGAGTAGCTGGGATTACAGGCATCTGCCACCACGCCCGGCTAATTTTTGTATTTTAAGTAGAGACGGGGTTTCATCATGTTGGCCAGGCTGGTCTCCAACCTGACCTCGGGTGATTCGCCCGCCTCAGCCTCCCAAAGCGCTGGCATTACAGGCGTGAACCAGCGTGCCCAGCCAAATATGTCTGAATTTTAATCTCTACATGAAGTTTAGATGAAAGATACTACTGTTCACCAAATATTTTACAGGGCTCAACATAACAATGTTCCAAAAGAAGTATTAGATATAATTTTAAAAATTAACCTTATGTCCTACCAGGTACTGCTCAGAATGCCCAAAGTCTGAAGGCCAGCCGCCACCCCTCCTAAAGCCAGAGGCTACACTCCTTGTCACGGCACTGCTTGTGCTTAAGAATTAAATGAAGTCTGCATTGTTCTGCTTGCTGCTTTAATACAGAACAGAACACGTGAAGTACGCTGAAACCTCAGAGGTGGAGTCTAACTCTCTAAGCAGTTGCAAAGCAACTGTCAGACCCCAGTGACAGTGCTAAATAAGTCTAGCAGGTGTAACAGCCGTACTACAATGCTAGACTAAAAATAAATTACTTTTCACATTCTGACTGTCAAATATCCTAAATACTTCCTTCCAAAGACACAATATTAGACAATTCTGTCACATGTACACCTATGTCTGTACAAATTGGTAAGGTAATTAATGTTAATTGAAACAACAGTAACAATACTGTCTCTCTTTCTTATGTGTGTTATAGGAGGTGAAGAAGGGGCAAAGCCATAAAATAAGCTATTTTGCTAAAAATAAACACTACTGCTGCAGACAATTTTGATAAAGATCCATTTAAATTAATTATTCCTAAGAAATCTACTTGTTCCATTCTAATGGTAACTATATAATGACTATCACAATAACAATATGTGCAACAGAAATATGTTATAAGATGTTGACTTTTTCTTATTAAAACTGTCTACCGGAACAATTCAGATTTGACTTAGTTTTTCTATGGAAGGAATATTTTATCTCAAAAATTATGCTGCACAAACTGGTTATTTGTAAAGTATAAACTTAAAATAGAATCTTAATGTTGTAAGCTTAAGAGTAATTTGTTTCCTGAAATTTCATATAGTTCACGTTACAGAAATTCCATGTACTGTTAAGAAGGCAATTCAAAATTTCTTCACCATTAACATTTTAAAAATTTCCCAATCATTATTATTACTGTTCTAGATTTTTTAAAAATCACTTAAAAAAAAAAAAAGCAAGGTAGATTTTAAGGCTAAGTTAAAACATAATTTGCCTTCATTTTAAAAAGACAATGAGTACTGAATTTGCTAGAACTTCTGCAGTTAATATTTACAAACACCCACAGTTTTAAAAGCTCTGAAGTAAGTGACCTTGTTGATCTCAGGGAAGTCGATGTAGTCAGGGTTTTTCTACTTGTTCATTCTAAATACTGTTGTTTCCCTAAAGCTAGGGTTAGAACTTTAAAGATAGTCAATATTTTAGGTTTTGTGGGTTATACAGTCTCTGTTGTTAATATTTAACTCGGCTTTTGTAGCAGGAAACCAGCCACACATAGTATGTAAACCAGTGGGAGCGGCTGTGTGCCAATAAAACTTTATTTGCAAAAAGAAGCTGCTGGCTTAGTTTGCAAACCCCTGGCCTAAAGAACAGGGGACTTTAAAATCAGTTACTGCTCAGAAAAAATTCTTCCAAAATTGAAATTTTGAAACTTTTCAAAAAGGAAATAAGCAGCGACCATATAAAACCATATTCTTATCACATACCTGAGCTGGAGGCATGCCAGTTGCAGGTAAGGGATTAGAAATCATTGGTCCGAAGATGTCCAGATCGTCATTCAGGGGTGGCACCGTTGTGTTCCCATTGGTCACTGGTGCCACAGCAGGGCCATCTGAAAAGAATATAGATTCTTGTCTTAAAGTAGAATATCTTAAATTACTTGAAACATGGCATTATTTTAAAAATTGATATATGGTTTAAAAAAAAAAAAAAAGTTCAAAAGTTGGTAAAACATTTGTTCTCCTTCTACCCACCCCAGTATCCCCTTTCCCAAAGAAACCATTTCCAGTTTTGTTGATTCCCCCAGAAATATTCTTTATCCATTGGTTTCTAGGTATATATCCAAACCTCCTTTTTAACCAATGGTATCATACTATTCACATTATTTTGCACCCTAATTTTTTAAATAAGATCATAGGTTTTTATGGTGTTTCCTATATGCCAGGCACTGTTCTGGGTACTTTACATGTATCAACTCATTTAATCTTCATACACTTATGAGGTAAAAACTACTTTTGAGATAAGGGGCTAAGGTGGAATTTGATACCACACTCTTATAAATAATCCCTCTCCATAAATGTATGTGTGAGGGTGTGTGTGTCTGGAGATAATTTAATTTTTACCTACCATGGAAATAAGTTTTGATGATTTATACCATGGAAATAAGTTTTTTACCTACCATGGAAATAACATTGATGAAATGTTACGTTTTGAAGTCACAACATGGAAGAAAACTAGATAGAAAAAAGGAAACATACATACAATATTTAAACTGATTCTACAGGAAGTATCCATAGAACTCCAAAATAAATCCTTTCTTTATTCCAGCACAGCCACTTTTAGTGATGGCTGTACCAAGCCACTGCACTGTACAGGCAAAGGGACTCTGACAGAGCTTCCTACTTTAAAATTCAAATTAAAAAAGTTTTTAAAACTGTAATTTCAAAAATTCAAAACTGGCTTATTTTATATCCCCTTTTTATGTTGGTGAACATTTATAAGGGCTGGGGGCAGGAGCTGAAGTGGAGTGCTGTGGGTCGAGTTTGCATGCACAGCACTCCAGGACTGGAACATCTCACAGAGTTCAGTTTTCTTTTTTTTTCTTTTTTTTTTTTTTGAGACGGAGTCTCGCTGTGTTGCCCAGGCTGGAGTGCAGTGGCCGGATCTCAGCTCACTGCAAGCTCTGCCTCCCGGGTTTTTACGCCATTCTCCTGCCTCAGCCTCCCGAGCAGAGTTCAGTTTTCTGTAACCACAACCAAGTAACAGTTCAGAGCATCACAACTCCAGCCTCTTGAGAGTTATAGCCTAATAAATCTTCTAGCTTAACAATTTACAGTCTCATTTGATCTCTCTTTGATAGACCATACTCTCATCAAAGGGAAATCCATCATCTTTAAAAACCTTTTCAACAATGAATGGGATATCTTGCACAAAGTAGATACTCAAATATTAACAAATTCAGTGGAGGATCTACCATCTCATTCAATTTCCACCACAATCTACAGAAACTTAGAGAGTTCTTGTCTTTTTCCAAGTATAACTACAGAAATTAGTATCTTTTATTTCTCTGTTTAAGCTTCAGTGAATTACAAAGAATTATTAATACATAATCAAAATAAAATATTTTTTACTATTTATTTTATAAAAGAGTGTGTAAAGTCCAAATTAGGTTAATTTGGAAGTTATTCAACTGCAAATTTTTCAAGTCATTTTCAGTGATATCACATTATCACAACCATTAAAAGAAATGTATTGATATGTATTATACATGTTATATCTATATCAAGTACTATGGACAATTAAAAGGTGAAGCAATAAAACAATGTATGTAGATTATTATAATTTGTAATATATAGAATTTTAAACTGAGACAACTATCAAAGAATTAAGACTCATACATGAAAATAATTTTTTTCATTTCTAACCCTTTCAAATGGCAATATTCATTTTAAAGTTAGACCTCCTTAAAGAGATAATTTGTTTTCTAGTTCATTCCATACCCCATTTACATGATGTATAGTACATTATATAAATATCAGCTAGAAATAAAGTGATATTTTAAAGGGACAAGGCATTCTAGGTTTAAAAACACAACTAAGGAATACCTTTTTTGTTTGTATCTACACTTCAGTAAAGAAAGTCCAATAATAATGACATATAAGCCAGTGGTGCTTTAACTTGTGAGCTACAGAGTTGGAGATGGGCAAACATCATCATCAACTAGACATGTTTCATTCTATCACATGAATTGAGGAAGCACTTTATTAGCTGCAAATATAACTATTATATATAAAATGTATATATATTTATATATGTAAAAATTTTATATGTTTATAAAATTTAAACTCAAATAGAAGCATGTGTCCTGTGAAACAATGTAAACCACAACCAAAATAAAAAGGAAAAAAAATGGTGACAAGCTGAATATAAGCAACTATTTCCAGTTTTTCCGTTACACTTTTTTTTACTTTATTAAGTAGTAGTAAACAAAATCAGACAAATTTATGGCAAAAAAAATTTAACACGAGAAAATCCCATTGATTTTTTGGCAAACTAAGAAAATACTATCAATTGCCTTTTACCACAGCACATGTTCACAGAACACCAGTGTGCCCAGGATGCACACTTTGTGAGAATCACAAAGTTTATCCACTACAAGCCAATGCTATGTCTTATTACTTTTATAAACTGTACAGCTTTCAGAAATTTTAAGTCTGTTCTACTTAGTACCTTAGACTCCACTCAGAATATTTACTTACACTTTCAAATCTAAACAACATTTGATATCTAGCAATATATTTTCTAACCCGCAAAACACCACACAGCACATTATTTGGTTTCTGAAGTCTTATTTTACCTTTCACCCCCTTTAGTATCACATATGTGACTAATAACTTGTCCAGCATCACAGAGCAGGAGCAAAGTCTTAGACTGTAATCTTATTCAATGTTTACTGTAAAAGCAACACATTCTTGTAAAAGATTCAAACCATGCAAAAATGAAGAAACTAAAAGTACCCACCATAGATGGTGGTGACAGTTGTGCAATGTGAATGTACTTAATGCCACTGATTATATATTGTAAAATATTTAAAACGGTAAATTTTATGTGTTGTGTTACCACAATTTTAAAAACAAGGTACATAGGATCATACAAAAATAGTCTTCTTTATATAAATTATGTATGTGTAGGTAGGGGGTTTGCATTCTGTGATACTGCATGTGCCTATTATTTATTTATTCAATGTGTGACTCAAGAGAATTTAGGTAGTTTCCAGATTTTCACCATTAAAAACAGAATGGTGGACATCCACATTCCTCTATATAAAGTCTACACAGCTCATATCCCTTCACTGCAATGTAACTTGAATTCTGTTTTTACCACTGCACTATGAACAAATCCATATTCTCTTTCCATGTGTTTTATTATTGTTATTACTATATTAAAACTAGCCTCTTGAAATTTCTGGCATTTCATACAAACAACGAAGTTGTGATCTCTCTGTAACCAGTCACCATGGTTATTAGAGCTGTCATGAAGTCAATTCACAAGGTCAGTCTGAGGGACGTGGAATCCTTTTTAGAATGAGAGGAAGCACCTGCTTAGGGACAGCAATCTTTGTGGCAAGGCTGACAGACACTGTTTTCAACTGGTTAAGGAAGACTTTCTCAAAACCCCCAAAAACCTGAGGTAAGGAACTTTCTGCCAGGCCTCACCAAGATTTTTCTCTACATAGCATCCTCGTGATGAGCATAGGTGATTGCTCTCTGCTCTCACCATCTGCAACATACCTGCCCCTCTTTTGTCTCTACTCCATCTTCTCCCCATGTGATGGGTTATCCATCTTAATGGTGGGTTCTGGATTTCACAGCCATCAATTTTTCTAGTTACTATCAAAGCTATGCGTTCACAGAATTGTTGAAAAACAAATTCTTAACCAAAACGAAAACTTCTCAGCCTTGCAAAACTGGTAAATACAAGTTCCCAATGAGTTTTCAATGGTTGCCAATTTTACTTACAACATTTGGCTTGCTTAACACATTATTTAAAAGGGATTGCTTCAATTCATTTAGAAGGTTATTGCGTTTTAAATTTTCAGTGTTCAAAAAGGACAATTAAAGACTCATTATCATTACCATCATTATAAATATCACATTCATCCTGGATGTTTTTAAAGAATGTTTACATGTTATCATTTTTGTCCCCATACAAGATGAGAAGGGCCTCTCCTTCCATTATCTCCGGTTATACCAACTAGGACACAGAGCAATGAAAAGACTTCCTCAATGTCATTCACCTTTTTAAGCAGCAAAATTTGTACTAGAACAGAGTCTTCTCACACCTAGGCTAGTGCTCTTTTCTTTAAACCACATTTCATCAAAAGCCATGTAATTTCAACTTCACCTAATTATAAACAAATCACTTTAAAGTTCTGAAAAATTTAAAAAAACTTTAAAATAGTTTATAATTATTTGTACTAAGTTTGAGAAGCAGTTAAACAGTCCAAAAATCATTCAGTGCCACACTCAACATTTGCCTCATCCTGTCCTCACTCCACTGTCCTGTACTGACACCAGTATCTTTTCAATTTATAGGGAGGGATTCAGGTGGTTATGGTCTTCAGTGAGCAAACTGGGCTCCCGGAAGCAACTGTGGGATATAATCAGGCCTTTGTCAACTAAGAGTATTCACAAATTATTGGGAGTTAAATGCATCCTTTTGATCATGGGCCCACTAATAACATGATCTTTACTGATTAATAAAAGCTCAGACGCCACAACATCAAGAAAATACCAAGATGTTGACAACAGTTTTTCAGATAATTAACTGTAACATTTAGAGAGTATAAGGCTTATTCAAATTAAATAGTGTAAATCACCATAATGTAAGAAAAACATTTAAATCAGCATGGGTTATACCTTGTTGGTGCATGCACACAAATATACAGTTACACACACACACACACACACACACACACACACACACACACACACACACGGAAACTTCCTCTTTCAGGGGAGAGAGAACATCAGACCATGCAATGCCTTCTATGAGATGAGGGGATGTCTGTGAAAACTAATCAGAATTCACCGTAGACATGCACCTTGCTCAGCTACAGAATGATGGTGGGAGCAGCAGGAGGCAGCAGTCCCCCTTTAATTAGTATGCAGAAACAGTAGCTGGTGGACAATAAAAATAATGGGAGATCCAGAGTACAAGAAAAGCCTAGGGCAAATGGAGGAAATTCAGCTGGGAACAACATCATAAAGAACGATAATGAAGCACAAAGGACCCCTTGAAAAGGCAATGAGCAAACAGAAGAAATTAGGACAATGCAGTAAAATGAAGATAGGATTTCAATCTTAAAGGCAAGACATCAAACCTACAGTTAAGTAGCTTGTAGGTAAGTATTTTCTTTCTTCATTACCTTAAGATGTTAGGCTAGTGTCTTATTTGGGAACTGAACTGGTAGATGAATGTTTTCAACTGCCCACATATGAGAAACTGACAGGAAAAGGTTAAAATGTTTTCAGCTGCAGAAAAAAATTGTTAAAATCAGTGCTACAACTTCCAAGAACAGAAGGCATGCCCAGCATGCATTCACTGGCCCACTTCACATCATGACACTGAGAGATGTTAGAAAGAGGTAACATTTCAAATATGACAAAGTCATGAAGGCCAGTCTCTTGTCACCTAAAAATCCTCAATATGGTAAGTGAGCCAGCTGATTCTATTAATTGTAACTATACTAGAATTCATCTGACACCAATAATCCAAATGAGGATAAGGTAAATAAAGTATTTTTAACAACAGTGTCTTCCCCTTGGCACATTCCAAGTGCCTTTAAATGACAATTTATAAACTAAAAGGAAATAAGAATACAACACTTCATATTTTAATACATGTTTAAACACTAATATTTATTTAAGTACTATGTGCCAGATACTCTGATCAATAAAGTATCTCAGTTTAATCCTTACCTCACCTGGAGGGAATCTGCACAGTAAGCCTAGGACTTCAACACGGGTCTCGATGGCGCACCCAGAAAACTCAACTCTCTAATCAGTTTGAGAAATGTTTCCCGGTATTCTCAGGCAGAAACAGGTGCCCATTCCCTACCCAGAGTTACAAATTGACCTACCTCCCTAAAATAGTGCCCTGAGGGCAGGGGCTAGATTCACCACCCAGCCCAGGCACAGTACTTGGCACAAGCTCCTTTCTGAGGCACAGGATGACTCCTGAGTCCACAACACCCACACCACCTCCACTGCAGGCCATACCACCCACAGCCGGTCAGTCAGGCCTACCAACTTTGCCTCCAAATGTTCCGCTAATCCAGGGGCTGCAAAGTAGAAGCCTTCCCAAGCATCTTATCCTTTTCATTTTTAGTTTTTATGGCATCTGAATGTTCTTAGGCTGAACAGGCATGCCCCAGTACTCCAGAAGCCTCTTTACTCCCCACTGGCACCACTTTCATAGCCCAGAGCCCATGAACAGTCCCACCTGCTTCGTCACCAGGAAGAGTGCAGCTGCCTCCTTAATTTAATACCTAGCGCAAAGCAAATAATAAATGATTAATTGAAATGCTTTCCAAACACAGGTTACGGGAGGATTTCTTGGTGACAGCAGAGCCATGGTGGAAAACAATTAGTAGTTCAGGTGATCCTACTTTTGTGGGAGAAAAGTGAAATAATGACACTATTTTTGAAAATTACCAGCAATTTCCTGGCTACAAATCCTTTTCAGTCCTCATCCTACTTACCACCAGCACATTTAGCCCCAGCTGATCCTTCCTCCTGGAAAATCGCCTCTTAAAGAGTTTAGAGCCACATTCTCCTTGAAGACTCCCCAGCCATTGCTACCAATATCCTGGACTGGCTCCTCTTCCTCTGTTTTCATAGACACAGCTTCCATGCAACTATCTGCCTATGAGATTACAACTGCTTGTTAACTAGAATCCCTACACCAGGGCTTCCCTTTTCCAGGTTAACAAGTACAATGAGGCTGGAATTCTTTCTCTCAATCATAAATGTGTCTCCAACGCCTCTATGTCCAAAGCTCAGTGCATCACTGTTGTCACAGCACCTCACAGGACTACTCTACCTGCTACCTCACCGGTGGGAGCCATATCTTACCCTCCTACTAATCTGTTCCAACTGTCCTAACATAGCACTTGTGTGCCCTATGATAGGATACAGATGGGTTTTAAATCATAAGATCCTCTACATAGGTACGGCTCTAAAAGCTGCATTTATCTGGGTATCTGCTTATCTTTTCCAACTGTTATTCACTCTAAAGGTGACCTCCATAAAACATTAGATTATACTTGAAATAAGTTTGCGTAGCACAAAATAAACTTATTTTCTTCTCCTCTAGCAGCAGCAAGAAAAATCAACCTCTGAATTAAGGAAAATATAATTTAAATTGGAATTTTAGCATTAATCCAGATTTCAAACTGAATTCTCATAACCTGTTCTCTTAGATAATCCCATCTTTTCCCTCAATGATAATTCTGTCTTCCAGTTTCTGGATGGCAACCCCATCCCCTTCTGGCACTACTATAAACACACAGAGCTGCATCTTCTGGTGTTTACCAGTGTTCCATGAACTCTGCTGGTGCTCAATAATTAATTGAATTCATTCTTTACTTGAATGTCAGAGGCATTAGCTGGTCATAATCTATTTGCACAAATAAGAAAAAATGTCAAAAAGCAACATGAGATTTTATGTATTATTAATCTAGTTTAAGGCAGATAAGAATGTGATAAGTAAATGGCTGTTTTCCATTACCATTTTTGACTGAGCATGAACCTTAAACCTTTAGTACACCCTTGCTACAATGAAAACTCCCAAATTTAATTCTTCTTCCATAACTAGTCAGGCGTCACCATAAGCAGTGATGAATTTAAAGTGGAAACAGCACTGTTTAAAGAAGGCTGCTTCCATGATATTCAGTGATTCTCTCTTTAATGGCAAAACTCCTTAAAGCTTTCTAAATTTTCACGCTGATGAAAGAACCCTTTTTATTTTCTACTCAAGAAACCATCTAAAGTTTTATCCTTAATTTTTATTATTACTTGGAATTCCTTTATATTAAAACACAGGACTTGATTTGTAAAATCAACTCATGTCTGTCTTATTTTAGTAAATTCAAGTCATAAATGTCCATTTGAAGCATATTAAAATTTTTAAGCTTTATGTTGTTTTCAATTTTTTTAAGTGTGCCTGAGAGCTAAGTGGAGCTATTTATTTTTATTTTTCAGTTAATTTTTCATACAGTTAAATAGTTAGTATTTAGGCTAATTTGCTAAAATGACTAACATGGTCTTAAAAGAGAATCCTAATCCTCTTGCTGTATTTGGCCCTACCTTTTCAAGCCACTACCAAACTGCCAGTCTACTGTACCAGCAGGGAAATCTACTACACATTTCTACAAACCAGCCAACTTTTGAGCAGGGAATTCCCTTATGCACAGGCACTATGATGCTGTGTAAGGGGAAGAGCCCCATGGTGCTACTGTCTTTCAGAAGACACCACACACACATGCACATATGTGCGCACACACACGCATACTGATTTAGAGCTATCTGAAATAGCTGAGAAGTGGTATAAGGAGGAAGCTTTGTAGAACTGATTGCTTAAAAAATAAATATATATCAAATCACTGCACCATTTTATGGCCTCAAAAAACAAGAAATATATAAATATGAAACCAAATTGTATACACCAAATTTCTTTCTAAATGTTTAAAATAGTGATAAACTAGATTCCTGAGGCCACCGAATTTCCTCAGTTCTTTTAATCAGCTGCAAATCCATCAGAGGCCACAGACCATGCTTTGCAATCACTGTTTCCCTCTGTCTCCCTCTTTCTCTCTAATGGTAGTGGCTATTCAAGGAATAACCCAGCAGGAGTCCTACTCCGTGTTACTCAGCATAATTTTTGAGTCCCTTCTCCACACATTCCTTCAAAGGCCTGTACTACCTCTTGGTGATCCCCCATGACCTGGTGTTCAGGTTATAGTCTCAGTACAGGACTGTGTGCAAGTTACTGTGCTACGTGCTTCACATAAAGCACACCATTTATTCTGGCCCTCAGCTACAGAAGAGTTCCTATTTCCATTTCCCAGACGAAGCTGCTAGAGGGCAGACAAAACACAGGTACTACCTCTAAACCAAGGATCACGCCCCCATGACTTAATACTGCCATCTATTGATTTGATGAATGGGTCCAATGTCTATTTTGTGTAGCATAATCTCACCTGTTAGAGTTTTATTTTCTATCACAGCTTAACACAGTGTTAAGAATATGAGCCCTGAAGTCAGACTACTCAGTCTAAATCCCAGTTCTGTAATCTACCATCGGTGTGACCTTGTGCAATTCACTTAACCTCTCTGTGCCTCAGTTTTCTCATCTATAACAGGGAAATAATAATAGTTCACCAATCTCAGAGCTGTTGCAAAAATTCAATAAATAAATATCTGTCAGCACTCAAAACAGCCCCTGGCATATAGTTAGCAGTATCTGATTATTAACATAATAAGATAATTTAATACTTGGGTTAGATGCCTTGCTTTGGTTCATCTTAAGAGCTGAAATTAGACTTTGGCATTAAACAGATCTAGGTTTGAGTCCTAATTCTATTGTATAGCAGCAATGCCTTGGAAATTAATTTTTGTTAGCTTATTAGTTGTTAGTTTTATTATTATTAGTTTAATTAAAAAAAAAAAAAGGAAAAAGTGTGTGTGGGTGTGTACCCTAAAGAGCTGCTTGAAATGCAAGTGTGCCAGATACCACAGACTACCAAAGCCCCATCTGGGCGCTTCTTGCTGGCAAAGCCTACTCCACTCTACAGGATGAATACTATTTTCCTAGTCTCTCTTGCAACTAGAGTGAGGTAATACAATCCAATTCTGACCAAGCGTACCCTGGGAATCCTGCTGGGGAATTTTCTGGCAAGTTTTTCCTCCTGAGAAAAGAAACTGGTGAGGAAAAGCCATCCTTTAGGCGTGGTCCTATAAGGATAGGATGCTGCACCATCCATGTGTTGGCCATAAGGGGACGAGCCTCCAGAGTAAAGCCAGTACTATGATGAGGGTGGCAGAATGAGGAGAAGCAAAGAGGAACCTGGCTCCCTGCACTCACTGTTCCACCGCTGCACAGCCCCAAACCACCCTGTCTCCAGATTTCTCTTTGAATGAGATAATTAGATGTCCTTATGTTCAAGCCATTTTCAGGCTTCCTGTTACTTGTCGTTTCAAGTTGCCTCATTCAGAGTTGAATTTTACCCCTCTTTGTCCTATCCCCCAGCACATTCTCTGGAGGTTCTGTGCTGTTTCCAAGACGCCGTCCCTTCTTGCTCTCTTCTAAAGTCTGTGATATCATCAACTCCCCCAACGGCACCTCTTTCTGGTGCCAGTTCACTGACTGCCCTGGTACTGACTCAGGACCACTTGCAAGTATCTGCCCACTGCTAGTTACCTTACACCAATATATTTATGTAAATGCATTTTCTTTCCTATGCAGGTGTGATTACATAAGAATAAACCAATCCCTAAGACCTCCTTTTTGAAAGGATAATAATAGTTCATAACAATAGTTCACTGAGCATACTTTTCTGAGCAGAGGCAATACAAGTTGTTATCAGGTTTTAAACTATATCTGAAAAACATAAGAGACTATAAAATTTTCTTGGGCACTTCTGCTATAGTCCTCCCCACCTTCAATCCTCCTCCAAGAAAAGGGGCATGTGCACACAACTACACAAACGTCCTCTGGATCTGGTCAAATAGGTAGCTGTAGGACACCAGCAGCTTTCCAGGTCCACTGGGAACTGTGGATCACCAGGACCACTGCTGCTAAATCTGGCATTCTTTTACTCAGTTCATTCCCAAATTTGCTTTATAGCACATGGGCGGCTTTGAGAAATGGCTAGAATTTTTTTTCTGTAGGAATTTTCTGCCTGAAAGGTAAGTAGAGTACTTTCTGTATTCATCTCTCTCATATAAAACTGGGTATGTGTTGCTAATAATAAAATGGGTTATATACTGATGGCTTAATTTCACTAGCATTGTCTTGACCACTGTCATATGTTAAAGCTTTTATTTCCTGAACACAAGCATGAATGGAGAAACTAAAATTTGCAAACTTTTCTCATCAACTTCCCCAAAACAGAAACACAAGTGTACACCCCTGAGCTAGATTTTCATCACCAAGATCATGACTCAATTCTTTGTGAGATGCTTTCTGGGGCACTGACAGGATGAGGTCACCCCAGACATCCTTGGCAGTGCACCCCTGACACACACAATTCTGTTCCTGGTAGGGCTGTGGATAACGCCTCCTGACAAGGAACCAGGCTGCTCTGCAGTGTGCATGTGGTACACAGATGGCCACAAAACAGAACCCCTGCAGGAACCGTTAACGGGAGGTTGAAATGAAACCTCTAGGGTCACATCCAAGGCCAGTTATAAGTAATTCTTCTCAAGCCTTATGCCCAAAGCATGCGCTCGCCCTTGAAGACTTTATTCTCAGAGGCGGTCTTACGCCCCCACACTCCAAAAATAAGCCCTACTGAATAGAAGCATTAGTCTGGGGGAACTGTCCTAACCAATTGGTAAGCAGTCTGTCAATTTTTATCATCTTTAAAACTAATAAACAACAAAGAATAGACACTAGCCTAACAGTATAATTCACAGTCCTAAACTAGCTTCCCAAGTAAGGGGACCCGAAGAGCACTCTTCTCACAAACCCTAGAAGCTGATTTTAATTCTATTTTAACATAGGACGTGCATACTCAAGTCAGCATATGTCTGTATTTGATTCAAATTTGGTACATTCAGAGATTATTCAATCTGGCACTTAGTCAACATGGGCCAAAGGCCCTCAATTTCTAAGACTGGAGGCAGCTCAAGTATCTCACCCTGTTTGTGGTATTAGAGAGTAAAGTACTATAATAAACAGTAGTCCTACAGCTTTCAAACACGAATTAATATCTAAATATGAGGCAGCTCTTGTAGGTACTATCGGGAACATAAAGCAGGGGTGAGCAAACCCTAGCCCCATGCCTGTTTTTAAAATCGATCGGAACATAAGCATGCTCATTCATTTACATGTTTGTTTATGGCTACTTGCATACTACAATGGGAGTTGACTAGTTGCAACAGAGATCATAAGGCCTGCAAAGCCAAAAATAATGTCTATTTGGCCCTTCTTGGAAAAAATTGGACAACCTCTGCTAAAAAGTATATATAATATAAAGCATTTTATGTTTGAACTTTGAATGATCAGGAAAGGTAAGCTTAAGAAAGGTTTTACCTGAGTTACTGGGTTACAAAAAATAAAGTAGGTTCATTAAAGTCCCATTTAAAGGAAAGATCAAATCTCTTAAAACTAGTCTTAAGTATTACGCTATTATGAAACTGTTAAGAGTGATAAAGAAGGCATGAGTCCCAAGGATCCATAGCTGTGTAACTGAACTATCGCTATGCAGTTTTTCTCTATATTTTCTGGAAATGTTTTAAGTTAATGTCTGTTCTAGTCTCACTCATACGGAGATATGCCGTCATGTTTGCATTACCATAAATCATACTTCAAGGCACCTACCCCTACAATTTGCGCTGTTTTTCAATTTACAGGGGAAAACCAGGGTCCCATTAGAGGACAGCGGCATGCTTCTGAGCAGATAAAGAGCCTGAGGCCCGAGGTGGACACCAATCATCAATCCACATTTAGAATCACTGTTTGTTTTGAGCTGAAAGAGACCTTTGATTTCTCTGTAGTCTCCTGGACTTTCATGAATTCATCAAATTTTATGCTTTAACACAGCTTTTTTTTTTTAAAAAAAAAGTCTGAAAATATTTTTTAAAAGAGTTTAGGAAATTGATAACCAGCAGATGTGAAGAGCTGTATGTGCTCTGGGTAAGACACTTCCTCTCCTGCTGCTACAACTCCCTCACAGCAAGACAGCCCTCTTTCTAACCCCATCTCCCACCCCTCCCACCTTTGGAACTCTTTCACCAAATGATCTAAAACCCACTATCAGTCATTGCAAAATCCCCCATATATTCTTAATCTTTTTTCACAAACAGTCCCTAACTTCTGCTAAATGAACTTTGGTTCTCCCCTAAAGACACTGTTTCCTGAAGCTGTCCCACTGTCCAAAAGAGCAACATCCCAGCAGACCTACAAACCCATGAGTGACAGAAATAAATGTTAGTTGATGTAAGCCACTGAAATTTTGGAGTTGTTTGCTATGTAACATGCACAGCAAGAGGTGACTGTTTTAGAAACTGATACAAGAGGGGTGCTGCCACAACAGAACCCTAAAATCTGTGGCATTGACTTTGAGACAAGGTGGTAGAAGATAAGGAAACATATGCAATAGTGAAATGGCTGGTAAACAGTGCCCCACAATAATCAGGAAGGTAGAAAATGTATCAAATGAAGTTACAGTAGAGCTGCCCTAGCTGACCCACAGAAAGAGAGAAACAGATGTTTAATGTTGTAAGCTGTTGAAACCTAGGCTTATTTACTATGCAGTATCATTCCAACAATAATGGAATATCTCAAAGGCCACTCATACTGTTTGTCGACTAGATGCCATTCACTCCGGGCTATTCAAGGACACTGCTAGAGCAATTTGTCCTTGTCCTGAAAGTATCAGATTTACCTCTCTACAGTTCATTTCTAACACTAAACATCTTGTAATGTCATCCTTAAAAAAACCCTTTCCTGCCCACCTTGCCCTACGATAATCTAGTCTCAGCACAACCACCACAATAATTCTTTAAATACTACAGTCAGATTATTTCTTTTCAGCAAATTCCTCCAATGTGTTTCCAGGTCACTCAGAGTTAAAACCAAGTCCTGTTATAGTCAGCTTGCACCCTCCCTACCCCTTCCTTCCTTGTTTCCTCTGTTACTATTCTCCCCCAAGATCATTCCACTTTAGCCACATTGTCATCCTTGCTGGTCCTTGCACACTTCAAGTAGGCTCCTACTGAAGAGCCTTTCCATCTGCTGTGTTCTTCTCAGAATGCTCTTGCTTACAGATCCAGATATCCAGACATTCTTCACGCCTTTGCTCCAATAAGACATCTGTGAATGCCTCCCTGTCCACCCTATTTAAAATTACAACCATCCATTTCTGTTTTCTTTCATCTATAGTACTTACCACCTATAACCTACGATATATTTTATTTAATTGTTTATTCACTGTCTCTCCAGATGAAATGAAAGCCCCAGAAGTTAGGAGTTGTAGTCTGTCCTCTTTCAGATCTATCTCCTTAGTGTCTACAATGGTACCTTGACACACAGTAGACAGTAGCTATTTGTTGAATGGAATGAGTGTGTAAGATAAGAATCAGGCCTAGATTATATTTTATATTTCTAAGTTATAAACTAATAAACCAGGCAATGCAGACTGAAAAAGGAAGCTGCAGTGAAGACAAAGATATAATACAGTTTTACTAAGATATTTTTTTACTTTAGTAATAATTTTTTTTCTTTTTCTCTCATTTACAGTAAAGGAAATAAAACAAGAAATTATGAGGACTACAATTCAACATAATTGTATTTAGAGCCCCTGGACTGAAGCCTTATTTTCAAAATTACAGTTATTTTTTATATTTCTAATATACAACTTTTTACCATCATAGAAGAATTGTACCTCCAGGGAGTATATTTGTATGATGTACCAGCTTCCTAAGAAATGAATAAAACATTCAGCTATAATTCTTAAAACAGACAACAATTTACTCAATAACAACTAGGATCAATTTTTTGGAAAGCAGTATATGAAGTTCAACTATTCCAACTAACTGCCTTTTACTCTTTTCCTTCTCAATCTTTCTCCAAACTAAACAAAGAGAAAGATTGAAATTATTCCTGTGCCAAGGCTCAGATATTACTAAAAGTAACCTTTTATCAAGCCAATTCTTTTAGAAGAAAAAAATGTAAAAAAAAAAAAAAAAAGAGAGAGAGAGAGAAGCTAACAATATTTGTAGATAAGCACAATATAAACACCCCTTGAATGAAGGCCTGCTTACTTACCACACAGACTACATATACCTTTCAGCCATGAGAACAAACAGGACATTAAATTAAAACGAGCACTTCTCATTATCATTGAATAAGTTATATGAATCTAGTCACTAGATTTGGATGCAAAATGTGTTGCTTCAGTTAACCAAAATTAAATTTTATTTTAAACCAACACATTTTACAATAAGGCTACCCTAGAATTATTTTGTTAAGGGGAAAAATCCCCCACAAAACTGAAAATTCGAGAGACAGAGAAGAGAAAATAATCCACTCTTCATTGTAAGCACTAAAATGTCACATCTACCAAGCCTTTTAAGATTACTGTGATATCTTCTTTTCCCCAAGGAACTCATTACTTGTATTTCAGTGAAGACAGTGCTGACAGACACCAGCTCCCTTATTAAAGATTTCCTTTTTGTGGGAAGTTAGCAAACTAATCATACCATTTTCAAATTCAGTTAACAGGTACGTTTTGGCATACTGAAGATAAAGCCATTATATTCACTCCAAGTAAAAGTTTCAATTGTTTTGTAACTCTAGCAGCGACCTTTTATTTTTTATCACTTACCAAGTCCTAAAAGATCCACAGTGGGCTCCGCAGCTTTTTTAGGGCTGGTACTTTTTTTAGGCTCCAGTTGCTGTTCTTCTTTCTTCTGCAGCTTTAAAGTAAATAATTGGATTTATTAATTTTTCTTAAGTAAATTTAACAAAATTTTAAGCCCCAATTAATTACACGTTTTTGATAAACAGTGTAAAAAAGTAAATGAAACACAGTATAATAAAACCTAGAATATTGTTCATTATATAAAAAAACAAGTAAACATGACTGTTGAAGTTGCAATGACAGTCCTTACATATTGGGACCCCAAAATTGTGAATAAAACAATTTAACTCCTAATATAATTGTCCTTAACTACTAGCTCTTTCATATGAAATTACACAATTTAAAGAAACACATTTCATATTAGTTCCTAGACACTATTAATGTACTTCTGTGTCCCCACTCAAATTTCATCTTGTAGATCCCATAATTCCCATCTTTTATATGAAATTACACATTTTGAAGAAATGCATTTCATATTATTTCCTGGCTACTACTAATGTACTCCTATGATACAGTTTCATTCTGTGTCTCCACCCAAATCTCATCTTGTAGCTCCCATAATTCCCATGTGTTATGGGAGGGATCCAGTGGGAGATAATTAAATCATGGGGGCAGGTCTTTCCTGTGCTATTTGTTTATGTTAAGGGGGAGTTTCCCTACACAAGCTCTCCTTGCCTGCTGCCATACACATAAGATGTGACTTGCTCTTCCTTGCCTTCTGTCATGATTGTGAGGCCTCCCAACCACACGGACCTGTGAGTCCAATTAAACCTCTTTCTTCTGTAAATTGCCCAGTCTCAGGTAATGTCTTTATCCGCGGCATGAAAACGGACTAATACATCCTGTTAGCTGAGACTGGAGAGGCCTCAGAGTCTTCATGAGCACACTGTTAACCCATCATCCACACACTGTATGATACATGAGACACAACTGCCAAGAAAAGTCTAATGAAATGGTATTTGATATACTTTCTTCCTGAATCTACATTATTAATTACTTTTTAAATATAATATTCTTCTAGTTCTCAGGAGCCCAAGTCACAGTTACACATTCCAAACTTACTTTCTCACAAAAAACACTGTATAGGACAGAATGAAAAAACCTACACTTATTGGATTATCAATTCTAAAGCCTACTTCTAATAAACTAAGAAAATAAAACTTTCAGTTGAGTACAGTGGCTCACACCTGTAATACCAGCACTTTAGGAGGACAAGGTGGGAGGATCCCTTCAGCCCAGGAGTTTGAGTCCAGCCTGGGCAACATAGCAAGACTCTGTCTCTACAAAAAATGAAGAAATTAGCTGGGTGTGGTGGTGCACACCTGTAGTCTCAGCTACTCGGGAGGCTGAGGCTCAAGGATTGTTTGAGCCCAGGATGTCGAGGCTGCAGTGAGCTATGATTGCACCACTGCAGTTCCAGCCTGGGCGACAGAGTAAGACACTGTCTCTCAAAACGAAATAAATAAAGAAAGAAAACACCAATTCATTTGTCAAACCATTTCAAGATCATTTCTTCTACAACTACCTAAAGAATTCACAACTTAGTTATATGAGTTCATTTTTTGTTAGCTACTAGAGATATGTTAACTTCTAAAAACATGTATCTATCCTTATTTGTTTTTTAATCACTATACTCTCCCTTAGAATTGTTTAATCAATTAGCCTACTATTACCAGCTGTCAAGTCTTTAATAACTCTCTCAAATACAGAATTAGCCACCTGTAACAATATATACTTTTCAGAAGTTTAATATAATCCATTTCACATTCTCTATGCTTTCACTTTTCAATCTCTAATACAGGTTCAGACTTATCTTGCTTATCAAAAGGATTTCAAAATAATTTCAAGAAAAATATTCCCTGTAGTCATGAAGTAAGGAATTCTTTTCAACTGATTACTCAATCTGTTATTATAAATAATCAAATCTGCAAGGGAATCTGAGGATCGTGTGGCCACGAGCATGCAAACTTCAAATATTCCAGGGCAGGATCCTAGCAGCTTCCTGGGGTAGGTCTTCATATGGTTACATCACAGCCTATAATACTCTGGAGAGTGTCTTAAAGTAGTCTTTAAGTAGGTACTTAAGTCTAATCCCTATTTTACTTTGGCTTAAAAATCAGAAAACTTTGAAGTTGAAAATAAACTTAGATAATCTGGCCAAACACACATTCATTCTGCAAATTAACTGAGGCTCAGATGTTATGTGCCAAATAGGAATACAGGAACTAAAATTCTTATTTTCTGCCACTCCAAATTTAGCATTCTTTTTTTTTTTTTTTTTTTGTGGGGGGGGGGTGTATTTTACTGCATCTTCTTCCACGGAAAAAAGCATAAAACAAACTAAACTTGTGAGGAATTCCTTCCTATTTATTTTCTATGACCTAAGACTTTGGAACCTCTTCAGGCTAAAAAGGATCTTTATAAAAAATTCAAATAGAAACTCTGGTTTATAAGGCGTCTGTCACCAAATTAGAACTACCTTTTAAAATACTGCTGAGTATGAAACTATCTGTCATGGTTTGAAAAGGAAAGAAAAAGCCAAATCGAGCAATGCAGAGGTCCTCTGGTAATCCCGACCCCCCACCCCCAGAAATACTGCAAACAATTTGGAAAATATCTTTCTTTCCAGATGTTCACACATGTCTCTGTGTTCTAAAAGCTTCTCATGTTCCTAACATTTCAATTTAAATGGGTAGTGATCAACCATTTCCATAGGAAACTATATAAATGAGAACATATGTATAGCTGTGCAAAGTAAAGAGAAACACTAAGGCAAGAATAAGGGAAACCCTAAACAGCTTATCAAATTGCAGGTGGGGCCCACTAGCAGTTTTTGAAATCTATTTTACAGGCCACAACTAAACATTTTTTTTGGCATATAAAAATGATACAGAATAGAAAACAGAGTACACCGCATAAAAGAAAGGTAAATATTCCTAGATTGTTGTTTTGCACATTTGTACACACATGTGAGCACAAATCTGGATCATAATGTAAAATGTATTTCTTAGCAGAGTGGTAGGTTGAGAAACACTGCTCTAAAGACAGTCTGCTCCTTTGCTCCTACAATGGGTCAAATTATGAATGAGAAATGTTTATGCCCTAAACCCCATTATTCCAATTAGAGTTGGCTATTCTAGATGAATTTCAACAATTCAGACATGAATTATCCTTAGAGTTGGCATCTGAAAGGTTGTCCCACAAATCAAAAAAGCAAAAGGACTGATCACTTTAAAATCTACTTTGTATCCCTCCATTATCGAATCTTGTGGAGGCCATAATCTGAACGCATCAATGTGTGGCAAAGGTGATTTTAGAGATTACTCTTCTATGTCTTCATAGTATATACATTATATACGTCTTCATATATATATTAGTGAAAGCCACAAAGATTAAATTCAAATGATACTCTTCTTCATTGATAATTGTAAACATAAGAAATTAACCTCTTTTTTATTTTTAAAACATTTAAGGATAAATACACCAAAGCACAAACTACATAGGTAAGGAAACTTCCTAAAATTCTAGATAGAGTAACAAGTACTTAACCTTTTAGAGCTTAATATCCATTAAGAGTTATTAATTTTCTATATAGTTTTCTTGAAAGACTTTCTAACAAAAATTGAAAGTTATTTCTTATTTATATTTAAAATTATTTTTACAGATTTTTGTGTAAAATGACAGGAAGTACGTATTTTCCTAGTCCTAGATGAGTAATAATAACTAAAAATAAAGACTCAGGAGATGCTGTTGTTGGAATGTGTCACCCAAAGTCCACATGTTGGAAATTTAATCCCAATGTAACAGTTTTGAAAGGTGGAGCCTAGTAAGAGAAGATTAGGTCAGAAGGGCTCTACTCTCATGAACAGATTAAAATCATTACCACAGGCATAGGTTAGTTATCAAGGGAATGAGTTTGTTACAAAAACAATTTCGGTCCCCTCTTGTTCGAGTGCTCTCTTGCCCTTCCAACTTCCAACCATGGGATGATACAGCATGATGGACCTCACCAAATGCTGGAGCTGTCCTCTTGGACATCTCAGCTTCCAGAACCATGAGCAAATAAACTTCTTTTGTTTCTAAATGAGTCTGTGCTATTCTGTTACAGCAGCACAAAACAAACTGAGATGGAATAAAGAAAATCTTTGCATATACACTGCCATTATGAAGGTTCCAAAAAACCTGAAAACATGCAATTCCCTAATAAAGATACAGACACACACACACACATAGATTCAAGGTTTTTAAAAAATTTTTTTTAAATATCTAGGTGCTGTGTTTTATTCCATTACATTGTACATTTAAACCCAATACTATCACCAGTAAATCAAGGTAGGCAAAGCCTATCAAAAGACTACTTCCACACCGAAAGCAATTGCAACAAAAACAAAAATTGACAAACGGGACCTCATTAAGCTAAAGAGCTTCTGCACAGCCAAAGAAACTATCAACAGTAAACAGAAAACCTACAGAACGGGAGAAAATATTTGCAAAATATGCGTCCGACAAAGGTCTAATATTCAGAATCTACAAGGAACGTAAACAAATTAACAAGCAAAAAACAACCCCATTAAAAAACTGGCAAGGACATAAGCACTTTTCAAAAGAAAACATACACGTAGCCAACAAGTATATGAAAAAATGCTCAACATCACTACACGTAGCCAACAAGTATATGAAAAAATGCTCAACATCACTAATTATTAGAGAACTGCAAATCAAAACCACAATGAGACACCATCTCACACTAGTCAGAGTACCTATCATTAAAAAATTTTTTTAAAATAACAGATGCTGGCAATGCTGTGGAGAAAAGGGAACACATATACACTGCTGGCAGGAATGTAAATTAGTCCAGTCATTGTGGAAAGCAGTTTGGCGATTTCTCAAATAACTTAAAACAGAATTACCATTTGACCCAACAATCCTATTATTGGGTATATGGCCAAGGGAATAAAAATTATTCTACCATAAATACATATCCACACATATGTTCACTGCAGCACTGTTCACAATAGCAAAGACATGGAATCAACCTAAATGTCCATCAACAGTAGTCTGGATAAAGAAAATGTGGTACATAGACACATGGAATACTATACAGCCATAAATAAGTATGAGATTATGTCCTCTGCAGCAACATGGATGGAGCTGGAGATCATTATCCTAGGTGAACTAATGCAGAAACAGAAAACTAAATAATGTATGCTCTCACTTATAGGTGTGAGCTAAACATTGAGAATACATGAACACAAAGAAAGGAACAACAGACACTGGGACCTACTTCAGGGTGGAGGATGGGAGGAGGGACAGGATCAAAAAACTATCAGGTAATATTATGCTTATTACTTGGATGACAAAATAATCTGTACACCAAACCCTTGTGACATGCAATTTACCTATATAACTAAAACCTGCACATGTACCCCTAAACCTAGAATAAAAGTTAAAAAAAAATAAAGTAAAAATAAGAAAAGACTACTTCCAATCATTATATCATGACCACTGCTAGGACTGCCTAATACCGCCATATTCTAAAAGTTGACGAGACAGGTATTCAGTTTCTGACTGAAGGGGAAAATCATGGCTGGCCTCAGATATCGGACTAGGAAGAGACAGTTGAAATAATTTCTTTTGTCACACTGAAGAATCCAGCATTTGAAAAATCAAACATTTAAAATTATTAAAATCAAATCTAATGAAATAAGATAGGAAGTCCAGAATAATTTTCTTCTTGTCCCTCATTACAATATCTTAGCAACAAGGTAATTTAAATAATCCAGATTAATCAAGAAGAGAGCAGCAGTACCCTGTGTACATGCTAAAAATCCTGTCTCATGGCCACTCTGAAGTCTAGTTTCTACAGTAAAGCACATTTGATGCTCTTTGTCTTTCTTTACAACATAAATCACCAATGTTAATGTGTAGAGAGGAACGGCAGATTTCCAAAATGTATTCCAATTAAACATTTTGGTTAAAAGATATATGTGTAATAGATTATGTCTTCCTGAAAAGCTTTTCTAAAATGGAAAAATCTTCAAGAACATGTTTGACTTTTTCCAGGTTTGCCTATAACACAACAAGTCATTTTTATCAAATATTTTCAAGACATAAGGTTGTAAACCTTCAACAACAAACATGAATACATAAACTATCAATTTGTACTTTTGTTCTGTAGCATACCAATTGTATTGTACTTTGCAAAGACTTACAAGATACAGTTATTTAAGATACCTAAAATACAGCTATCATATAAATACAAAGTAAATATTACCTGAAAGCCAAATTTTAGAAGATTTAAGAATAAAAATGCTATTGTCTTGTTAGGATTTACGCGCAGGGATTACTGGCGTGTGATAACAGTAAATTAATACCTTGATGACCACACATTCCCTCATATAACTGTCATCTTTTGATATCTCACATTCAGTTCAGACATGGCAAGCAATACATACGGACTCACTCCACTTTAAATTCTGCTGCTATTGAAAACACTGCATAGGAAATTTGTCTTTTAATAAGTGAAGAATGCAGTCAACTGTGGGTAGATAAAATCAGGCAATCTATAATTTATTAAACAAAATTTTCTAACAAGCAAGAACATAAGTCTACTTAGATAAAGCAATTTTATAAAACGTAATTTCCTTAGATTCATATTGAGCAGATGTCTCATTCAAATTATTAAAGCTTTTATTAGCAGAAGCTTCACTACCCAATCTTTTTGTGATTCATTATCACTACCCCACAGAATATAATTGAATAAAAAACTATTTAGGTTCCAACTCCTACATTTACCACCATTTCCTAGCCCTTTAAATAACAGACATAACAGCTGAACCTCTAGAAGGTGATTCACTATTCTTCAGCTGGCCAGTTAATGTAGACAAGAGCATAAATATATACTACAATAGGAAAGCTATACAATTTTCTAAGTTCTAGTGGTAATTATTCAAAATTTTCTTTAAAAACTGACATCTCAAATTATAACTTAGTTTATTTATAATCAGTTTCCTTTAATATCCCTAGAATCTTAGAACTAGAAGAAACATAAAATGTATTACATTCAACTTTTTCATTTTAACATTAAGGAAATTAAATGACATGATTTGTCCAAAGGCTCCATAAGTAGCTATTGTGGCAAAGGTTAATCTCCTAACAGGGTTCCTTCCCCGCGCCATAGTGGCTTTTGCTGAATAATTTCTATCTATCAAAAATTAGATTTAAAAATAAATATTTACCCAATGCTTAACAATACATGCATATTCTTACAATGACAAAACAGAAAACTGCAATAAAAAAAAAAAATCATGCCAGATGGCACATGACTGTAGTCCCAGCTATGTGTGAGGCTGAGGTAGGAGAATCGCTTCAGCCCAGTAGTTGGAAAACAGGCTGGACAACATAGCAAAAACTCATCTCAAAAAACAAACAAACAAACAAACAAACAAAAAACACAATCTGATAGAGGGTCAGAGCAAGTATGCCAATACTTTTAACTCAAGGTACACTATAAAGACCACATGAAAAGTATGATTATTTGAAGTTCAAAGGTAATGGTAGTCACGGGTGATAAGGATTTTATAAAGGTAGTGACATTAACTTTTAGGTATGTAGGAAAAAAAGGAAACAGTCAAATAGGAAACACGGTTCACTCTGTTGCCCAGGCTAGAGTGCAGTGGCAAGATTGCAGCTCACCGCAGCCTTGATCTCCTGGGCTCAGGCAATCCCTCTACCTCAGCCTCCCAAGTAGCTGGGACTACAGGCATGCACCGCCACACCTAGCTAATTTTTGTTTTGTTCTGTTGGGGATTGAGACACAGCCTCACTCTGCTGCCCAGGTTGGGGTGCAGTGGAGCAATCACTACTCACTGAAGCACTGACCTCCCTGGAACTGGCAATGGCACCACGTGAAGAACACTGAGTGGGAAAGGTGCTAGATGGTGGATGTATCTGACTGACCTGTAGTTCTACATGTAAGGAATAAAAGATAAATCTGAAGATTTTTATTCTACTTCCACAACATGGAAGGACCTAAATAAATAGCCAACTAGAGCTAGCATTCATATATGTCACCGTTTTTCAAAGGGGGTAGTGAAAAGAAAAAAGATTACTCCTGGAGAAGTGTGTTGTGCATATGCACTACACTGGGGAAGAAAGATTTGATCACCATTGTTGTAGGTGAAAGGCTTTGTGACTGTGATGTGGTGAGAGCAATACTTTAGGAAAAAACTAATCTACTGCCTCAGTAGTACTTGATATTTGAAATATATCAAAAAAATTCTAACAAGTTACTCAACAACACATAATTCCCAGAATACTATCCCATCTGATTACCTACTGAAATCTTCATAGTAAGTTTAACCTTTACTAAAATTTTCAGTAAAAAATTCATAAGTTAATATTATCCACTATATTACCTACGTTAGTTGTTTACTCAGATAAAGTCTTTTGACCATATGCTATAAATACATTAATAAAAATCAGTCTTATATTCCTACATAGATTGATAGCTATAATTACTATGTTTGTATCTGTATGCTTTCAAAACTGAATTATATACAACCTTAAAACTATTTTATGTGAGAAAAAATCTTATATATAATTCTTGTTTATTCCCAATATCTTATTTATTCAAAATCTTTAGTTTTTCTCCTGTTTACCATTCTTTATAATATAGATCTTTTTCAAATTAAAGCTGTCAACACATAGAGTACTCTTTTTGAATTTAATATTCTTAAATTGTATTTTTAGGGTTTAATTTATTACAGTCTACATTTTATTTCCCCAATCATATGGACATCTTTCATTAAATGTTCTCTGTAAAGCCTATGGACACTACCGTCCCAAACAATATTTCACTGGGCTGGAGAAGTTATCAAGGATTTACATAAATTTCAGAAGTAGAAGCAGCCTTGAAGACATTTAGTGACTCCATTATGTGATAACACAAAACACTACTGTAACATCTCTCTTACACATTCATTCTCTCTGTAAGAAAATCTTCCAGTGTTATGGAATCACCACGTATGATGATACAGCATATTTTACATTCAGACAATTACAAGTATTAGAAAGTGTCCTCTTCACACAATTTGTAACATCTACCCATTTATTCACACTCTCTATGCTACAGCCATGCAGAAAACAAATGGAGGAATAAATTTGTGGAGCTGACCTTCTCCAAAGCAAAAGAAGACCATTAATTCATATCAGACCTTTGGTCATCTAAAATTCAATGACATTTTCTTTTGTGCTATATTCAGGACAGTTGAGTTTGGGTACATTTGCTTCAGAATTTTACATTTATCCAATTCATTGGCATTTATTTTAACACTATCTGAGGAATTTATTCTGTCATTTGATATCTTAACTAATCTTTACCGCTTGGTCATTTGAAAATCTGAACAATATGGCACAGATATCCACAGTTAACAAAAATGCTGAAAAGAATGAAGTCCAGTATTAACCCCTGAAGAAAGCAGAGAACTTCCTCCAAACTGACATCAATTCTATTAATTGCATAGCTGTCTATCCGGTTCATAATCTACCTTAATATCTAATCATCAGGCCCACTGTCTACATCTTGACCAGAAGCATATTTAAGAATCTTGGCCAATAAAGCAAGCTTAGTCTGATAGGAACTGTGGTTTGTTTTGTTTGTTTGTTTGTTTTTTGAGCCACGGTTTCACTCTGTTCCCCAGGCTGGAGTGCAGTGGCAAGATCACAGCTCAATGCAGCCTCGATCTCCTGGGCTCAGGCAATCCTCCTACCTCAGCCTCCCAAGTAGCTGGGACTGTAGGCATGTACCACCATGCCCAGCAAATTTTTGTTTTGTTTTGTTGGGGTTTGAGACACAGCCTCACTCTGTTGCCCAGGCTGGAGTGCAGTGGCACAATCACCGCTCACTGAAACCCTGACCTCCCAGGCTCCGGTGATCCTTCCACCTCAGCCTCCCAGGTAGCTGGGACTACAGGTACAAGCCACCCATGCCCAGCTAATTTTTTGCAGAGATGGAATTTCACCATGTTGCCCAGACTGGCTTTGAACTCCTAAGCTCAAGCAATCCACCTGCCTCGGCCTCCCAAGTGCTAGGATAACAGGCATGAGCCACCATGCCATCCAGGAACTGTTCTTAAAGAATCCATGGCAGACAACCAATGAATGCTGGTAAGATTATGGAAAAGAAGTAAGTTGTTAAAAAAAAAAAAAATCCATTTGAATTTTGCATAGAATCCATGTCAAGTTTAATGATACAGCATTCATAATCCATTACAACATCCTTCTGAAAATTAAGATGTGAGCCCATCTCTAATCTGGTTCCCTAGTTTGTAGCATTTCTCAAAGAATGACCTAGAGTGCTTTATAAATGATTCTAAAAAGTTTCTTATTATTCATCCCAAATACTGAATGGCTACACTGGTAAGTTTCCTTAAAACAATACTTTGAAGGATTTTCATGAGAATTAAGCAAAATAATTTAAAGAGAGTACCTTTCACAGTAGCTGGTACATAAGTGCTTCTTAAATGGTAGCTGGTAGTGGTTGCAGTAATACATTTTATAGTTACATACCAGGACTAGTAAGCACTAGGGATACAAAAATGAAGAACACATGTTTCCTAATCTTAAACTCATACTCTAGTTATGCAAATGGACACAAACATAATCTGGTTCAGTGTGAATCAGTGTAATGATGGAGTTAGAAAACAACAGTTTTCTGGGGGCACACAGGATTGGCATGCTTATTCGGCTTAGCATGTGTGTGAATGATGAGGCAGGTGAACACAAGTCCCGGTTTGCTCAAAATAACTCCAGTTGATGCCTGTTATTCCAACTTAACTGTTTAATAGTGCCTGCTTTCACTCTTACAAGTATCCCATTTGAAATACCCATCATAATTATACTTAGAGCCTTTAACTTTAGACAGGAATTGGCTACAGTACTGCTAAAACTGTCATTAACAGGTAATGACAATGGTAAGCTCCTGTTTGTAAGACTCTATGGATTGCATGCAAATGCCCAGTCACCCCTCAGTAGTGAATTAGCAAGATTTTTTAAAAGCAGTAAACCCAACAGGAGTGGCTATACCTACAACTGTACCTTTAACACTCATCTCACTATTGTTATTCTTGTTTTTACACAGTATTCTGGAGGTCTGCAGAGAAGGAAAAAACAAAGTAGTTTTTTTTTAATAATACCACTTATTAGCAAAACTATGAAAGAAAAAAAAATAGCCAAACACCTGAGTTTTAACCCCAGCATAGACACTTCCCAGCTGGGTGACTTTGAACAAGTCACTTAGTATCTCTGAACATGGCTGGCTTCATAGGTTTGCAACGTATGCAGTCTCACAGCACCCCAATGTTACATTTAATATTTTCCTATGGCCATCTTGAAATTTGTAATAATTTTCTCTTTGAATATCTATGTTGTAAATCCTATGGGACATAAGCTTAAGCACAGGATATATGTGCAATACGTGTGTCCCCACTGTTCCTTGCTGTACATCTGCATATAGGGCTCATGATGCTCCATGAGCACAGAGTTCCAGTACAAGACTGCAAGTGAATACAAGATAAGTATATTAGCTCTAAGACAGGATGAGTAGGGGTACTGACAGCTGCAAGAGACTATGCTTTCTGTTCCTACTAGAACTTGCTTCAAAAGCAGAAAGAAGGCAATGGTGTTCTAAGAAACAAGGAAGACCAAAATATTCTATCCCATCTTACTCATGTCACTTCCCTGTGTTAGCCAACACATACAGTGAAAGTGATGACAGAGAAAGAAAAAAGATAGGGCAGCCAACAGTTCTTTTTCTTTTCTTATCGGTAAACTGAAGGTAGAGAGTGTTGATAGAAAATATGTGTATCAAGAAGTGAACTAAAAACAGTAAAGTTAGTTTCTGCATGTTTCCACTGCTCTGCTAAGAACAAGTGACGTATGCACGTGCAAGCTAAGAATATGAAGTGTACCCCTTCATTGATTCCATATATGGGTTAAATGCTCTTATGTTTGCAATTAAAACTTCACTGCATAATATAAATAATAAAATTCATATTAAGAAAGTAAAATTTAATTTTTCTTGATTTAAAACAACATTAAGTAACAAAAACACACCTTCATAAGTACAGAGACTGTGGAAGAAAAAAAAGCTTTATATTTTAGTACCTTTAATGGTACTTTTTATTCCTGTTTTCCAAACAAGAGGTCTCTAATTTTCATTTTGCACTGGGCCTGCAAATTATGTAGCTAGCCCTGTGAGCCTAAGCTTTTGATCAGTAAAATAAGAATAATAATAGCTATCATATTGACATTATGACTGCTGAAATAATATTTAAGATTCATATTACGAGACTTTCTACTTCTGGTCCAGCAAGCAGGGAGCTTGCAAGCCACCATTCTGTTTTAACAAGTAAAAAGCTGAACAAACTGGAAAATAAACACTTCTTTTAAGTCTATCAAAGAAGTGAAGTCATAAGGCAAACTGTAGCCCTGAAAACAAGAGAGACAGGCAGATACACAGAATCAACTTATGGGGATAGAAACCCAGTCCCAAGGTAGGAAAACCTGAACTATAATTGATGAACTGCTGGAGGCTCAAATATGGATAGGTCTGAGAGATAAAAACTCCAGAGGATCCAGTCATAAGGTGGCCCTCACCCTTCTGAGTTTTACCTCCAGGATCTTAAGCAGGTTCCTACAGTGAAGATTGGAAAAAAAAAAACAACCAACCAACCAACCAACCTTGGGCTCTGGCAGGGGGAACTGAAAAATAACTATGGTTGGCTCTCTATCTGTGGGTTCCACATGCATGAATTCAACCAACCACAGATTATAAATATCCAAAATAAATAAAAATAAAAAACACAACAAAAAATACAAATTAAAAAACAGCCTAACAATCTGCATAGCATTTACACTGTATTATGTATTATAAGTAATCTATAGATTATTTAAAGTATATGGGAGGATGCACATAGGTTAGACACAAATATGACACTTTATATAAGAGACTTGAGCATCTCTGGTTTATGGTAACTGCAGGAGGTCCTAGAACCAATCCCCCATGAATACCAACAGAAAACTGTATTTTGAAATATGATGGAACATTCTGTTCTTTTTAACAAGGCCTGCCCTAAAGAGAAACTATTTTACCAGAGCCTGACCTGCTAGAAGTTTTATTAGAGCGTTTTTGTAACCTACCTAGAGGAAGGAAAATACCCAATTCTAGTCCTCTCCAGCCATCCTGTCTCACCTAAGGGGTGCAGGATAGAGGCACTTGTGAAGTATATAACCCAGGGGCAGAGGCTCATTAAAAGACTGAGACCTAATCACAGGATTATAGAACACTTCCCCTCCCCCAAGATATTAATAAAGTCCTATTTATCTGAGTTCCTTTTACCCAGTACATCATGTCTAGCTTTCATTAAAACATTACAAACATACTAAAAGGTAAAAAACACAGTTTGAAGAGAAAGATCAAGCATCATAACCATACTCAATTATGGCAGATACGTTGGAATTATCAGACCGTGAATTTAAAACAGCTATTATTAGTATGCTAAGGGCTCTGACAGAAAAAGTAGACAACATGCAAGAGTAGATAGTAATATAAACAGATGAAAATTCTAAGAAAGATTCAAAAAGAAATAAAGAGATCAGAATTGAAGAATGCTTTTGATGGGCTCATTAGTAGACTGGACACAGCTGAGGAAAGAATGTCTGTGCTTCAGGATATATCAATACAAACTTCCAAAACAGAAAAGCAAAGGAAGAAAAAAAAAAACACTGAAGAAATGGAAAAGAATATCCAAGAACTGTGGGACAACTAAAAAAGTGTAACATACATGTGATGGAAATAACAGACGGAGAAGAAGGAATGGAACGTAAGAAATATCTGAAACAGTATGACAGAATTTCCCTAAAATTAATGTTGGATACAAAACCACACATCCAGGAAGCTCAGAGAACATCAACTAAGATAAAAGGCCAAAAAATTATACGCAAGTACATCATGTTCAAACTGCAGAAAATCAAAGAAACAGAGTTGAGATCCTTTGCCCTTACCTTTTCTTGCTGCTTTCCTTCCCCTTCCTATTTTTGGATGTTACAGAAATAGACTGAAAAGCCATATAGCATATTGGTTAAGGATACATATTCTGAAGGCAGACTGATCATGTTCAATTCTCAGCATGGCCACTACTCAATAGCTGTGTGACCATGAATAAGTTGCCAAACTTCTGTCTCTCAGGTTCTCATCATAAATGAGAATAATAATGGTATCAATCTGATATAACTATTGTGAGGACTAGGAAATACTATATTTAAAGAGCTTAGAACAATGCCTCACAAACATTAAGCACAAAGTATGTGCTTGCTATTTTTATTACCTTCGGTGAACCATGTAATCTAATTGTTGACCCTTCCACCTAGGCTGCAACATTCTTAAGTATAAGCTTTAACTTAGTAAAACGACCTTCTATCAAAGCGTATATATTGAGGAAGTATTTTCCTAATTTTCTATTTAAGGAAATTTCTAATTTACTAAGAAGAACTGTAAAGCATGCATGCTTACTGAACAAAAGCCTTTCTTTCATTAACTAGGAAATGAAAGCTTTGCACATAAAGTAATTGGATTTCTTCCTTTTTTATTGCCTCACTTGCAATAAAGCTTCAAATGATTGCAAAAACATTCCAGAAATTCCATGAAGAAAAAAAATGTTTTCAATTTACTACAAGCCTGTAACAGAACCTAAAATACAGTTTTCTGCTACAACCTACACATTCTTTATCATCACAGTTACTTTAATAATAAGCAAGTGTTAAAAAGCTATTAAAGCTTTGGCGGTTTTCTTCTTTTAGGCTTGCGGGCATTGTAGTATATGGTTATTTAACTAACAAAGTAAAGTTATTACCATCTTACTATTGCTTTCTGTTAAGTAATAATTCTTATTTTAGGTATTCAATCCTTTCTTTTTAAAACTAGGTACAAAACAGTAAGAACAGAGCAAACCATCTTGGCTGAAAGAGTTTTTTTCACATAGTAGTCAATATTGTTTCAGGCTAATGAAATTTACTCATTTAAAGATAACCTCTCAACTGCAAGGACATTCTGTATTCTTGATTAGCACAGAATAAGAAAAATATGGCCGGGCGCGGTGGCTCAAGCCTGTAATCCCAGCACTTTGGGAGGCCGAGACGGGTGGATCACGAGGTCAGGAGATCGAGACCATCCTGGTGAACACAGTGAAACACCGTCTCTACTAAAACTACAAAAAACTAGCCGGGCGAGGTGGCGGGCGCCTGTAGTCCCAGCTACTCGGGAGGCTGAGGCAGGAGAATGACGTGAACCCGGGAGGCGGAGCTTGCAGTGAGCTGAGATCAGGCCACTGCACTCCAGCCTGGGCGACAGAGCGAGACTCCGTCTCAAAAAAAAAAAAAAGAATAAGAAAAATATTAGTTTATATACTCACTAGGATGTTTTTCTTCATGACAATGCCATATATTTATAATAGCAGCTTTACTCATTGAAGCCCTAAGCCTGAAACTACTCAAATGTCCGCTAACAGCAGAATAAAAAAATAAAGTATGGCGTATGTAGACAGACAATAGAAAAATGTTCAGCAATAAAAAATGAGAATGCAATGACTTGAATGAATCTCACAGACACAATGATCAGCAAAAGAATCCATACAGGGGAAGAGTTGCATGGTATGATTACATTTACATGAAACTCAAAATCAGACAAAACTTATCTTGTTGATATAAACCTAAATAGTGATTCAAAGTTTTTAATAATCCTCTTAATTTTGTCTTTAATCTTGAGAAAATGGGGCAGGGAGTGGGTGAAATCCTAATAGGAACTTCAAGTGCTACCTAGAGTGATATTTACTGAAGAAAAGGACACAGAAATCAAATTTTAGACTTTATAAGTCTAAATCCAGCAGCTATTGATTATTCCCTTGAACCACTGTTACTGGTTGTATTAATTAGTTTATTTACATATGACAGTTTGGTCTACTTAAAAATAAGAGCCGGCCGGGCGCGGTGGCTCAAGCTTGTAATCCCAGCACTTTGGGAGGCCGAGAAGGGCGGATCACAAGGTCAGGAGATCGAGACCATCCTGGCTAACACGGTAAAACCCCGTCCTACTAAAAAATACAAAAAACTAGCTGGGCGAGGTGGTGGGTGCCTGTGGTCCCAGCTACTCGGGAGGCTGAGGCAGGAGAATGGGGTAAACCCGGGAGGTGGAGCTTGCAGTGAGCTGAGATCCGGCCACTGCACTCCAGCCTGGGTGACAGAGCGAGACTCCGTCTCAAAAAAAAAAAAAAAAAAGTCGAAAAGCAAACTTCTAAATAATGCTTATTATAAAAAAGCAAATCAACACACTCTGTAAAATTAAATGGGAAAAAATAACCAAAAAAATTTGCTAGACTGTCTTACATGGAAGTTCTCGCTCACTTGATCACATTATCTTGAATAATAAAGTTTTCTTTTTCTTTTTTCAAGATGGAGTCTCACTCTGTAGCCCAGGCTGGAGTACAGTGGCAAGATCTTGGCTCACTACAACCTCTGCCTCCCAGGTTCAAGCGATTCCCCTGCTTCAGCCTCCTGAGTAGCTGAGATTACAGGAAACTGTCACCGTACCCAGCTAATTTTTTGTATTTTTAGTAGAGACGGGGTTTCACTGTATTAGCCAGGATGGTCTTGATCTCCAGACCTCGTGATCCACACGCCTCGGCCTCCCAAAGTGCTGGGCTTACAGGCGTGAGCCACCGCACCCAGCCTAAATAATAAAGTTTTCATAATATTTCTCTAATCTCTGTATCGAGGCATACCATATGTTATCACCATCAAATTAAAGAGTTTCCCTTTCTTTAAAAAGCTCGTAACATCAATTATGACTATTACCTATAGAAAAACGACACGAAAATCTATAAACAATATCTCTACTGATACATCCAATACATACAATGCTTATATATTTAATCAAAAGAAGATATTCCTTAAAGGTAAAAATACAAAAAGAATTTGAAATCTTTTTTATATTTTTGCTTATAACATTCTGAGGTCAATATATGGCTCCAGAACCTTATCTTTAATCATATCCCTATAGCTCCAAACACATGAGAAAATAGTAAAAGAAAAAATCCATAAGATGAGTCAGACTCAGAACTGAGGTAAGTATCTTCCTGGAGCAGAAATCAAAGAGAAAGGCAAGCAGACAGTGGGACTGAAGCCACTATCCTATAGAGCCTTATGGGCAGGAAATAGAATCTCACATAGTAATAGTGGATTCCAAGTCCAGTCCAATGTTTGAAACCACAGGCTAAGAAAGGTTTTTCCAAAATGATCTGAAGTAAAAGCATATTACTATAATTCAGGAGAATGTACTCTTCTTCTTAGTAGAATTTAGTTTAAGTAACAATATATGTGGGCAACCTATTTCAAAATCTTGGAAATAACAGTTCTTACGCGACTTCAACATATTCTATTGTAATTAAAAACTGTACCCCTTTAGCATTCAATTTGACTCTCATTATATTACAATAAATAGTGTTCACTATTTACCATCTGGGTCTAAACAACCTTCTTAATTTTGCTGCATATTTTCAAGTTATTTTATGCTTTGGAGAAGAATAAAGGGAGACTGAAACGCTCCATTAAAATTTTCAATAAAAATGGAAACACAGCAAACTCAAATTTTAATTCCACATGTTTCAGGTTTTGATGGTATGAAGACCTGAAATAGGAAACATCCTTTGAATGAAACTATCATGAATGAACATAGAACTTACCCATCTTGTAAATATTTATTCTAAATTTAAAATATCTCTATTAAGTTCTAACATAAGTTACTCTGGTTCTTTTTTTTACCCTTACATCATTAAGGCATGGTATTTTTAAAACCACTGGAAGCTTGTCTTTTTGTTGATGAGAGAATGATCATTTCTTTGCTCTATAATTGCAAAAATAGCAAAAAAAAAAAAACAAATTGCAAGAAAAGAATGCAGTACTGTTACATACTACGAACATGGATAAGCCTTGAAAAGACTATGCTAAGTGAAAGAAACCACTACAAAAGACCATATCTTGAATAATGTTTATATAAAATGTCTAGAATAGGTAAATCTACAGAGACAGAAAGATTAAAGGTTGCCAGGAGCTGTGGAAAGGAGAAATGGAGTGACCACTAATAGCTGTAGGGTTTCTTTTGGGGGTGATGAAAGTGTTCTAAAACTGACAGTGGTGATGGCTATGCAACTGCCAATAGAAGAAAAGCCACTGAACTACAGATTTTATAATGAGTGACTTGTATGACATGACATATGAATTAAAATATCAATAAAGTTGATATTTTAAAAGTAAGATCATAGGAAAATTTTAAATTGGGAAAACGTTACTAGCACAGTTCTCCTGTAAACTGGAAATAAAAAGGCTGCTGTGACCATACTTTAGCAGTGAATACATATTCCAATCCAGTTTGAGGAATGCCAACACTCTATAGGGACAGTCCTCCATTACCACAAATTTAGCATCCCCCAGCCCAGCTCCACTTTCTCCTCTGAAAGACAAGAGGGATAGAAAGCCAGGAAAGAAGAGAGAGATGACTAGGGAAAGCAGGTTTGACAAAGAAACCTCTCTACTTCAACATCCTGTCTCAAGGCCAAAAGTACCTCCCGGATACTAATTCCTAAAAGAATTCCCCATTATAACCTTCTTTATTCTATTTTACTTGCACATACATTTGTATGTGGCAAAAATAGCATAATATGAAAACCAGATAAATAGGCTTTCTTTTTTATTTATTTTTTTAGATGGAGTTTTGCCCTTGTTGCCCGGGCTGGAGCACAGTGGCACAATCTTGCCTCACTGCAACCTCTGCCTCCTGGGTTCATGTGATTCTCCTGGCTCAGCCTCCTGAGTAGCTGGGATTACAGGTGCCCGCCACCACACCCAGCTAATTTTTTTTTTTTTGTAATTTTTTAGTAGAGATGGGGTTTCACCATGTTGGCCAGGCTCACCTCAAACTCCTGACCTCAGGTGATCTGCCCACCTCGGCCAATCAAAATTAGGCTTTCATTATAAAGAAGATTTGATACACTCTAGAAACTCTAAAATTACTTCAATATTCAAAAGTAGAATTCAGAAAGAGGAGAAAGTGAAAATAATGGAGAAGTGGGAATGGAAAGAAATGCCTGATGCTGACGGTTCTTGAGCAGCAAATCACAAATCTAACAAGGTCACTGTTGGCTATTTTAGTCTGGAGATACACTTTTTCATCTAACAAAAATAAGAGTTCTAATTCCAAATCCACAATCTGCTTTTGATTTGCTTTTGTTTCGAAGACAATTCTCAATTTCTAAAATTCACAATCCTTAGTCTTCGGAAATGGGTTTGAAGGGTAACCCTTCAGCCCCTTACAGATCTTGATTGGCTTCTACCTGGTTTTCAGGGAACTCAAAACAGCCTGGTTGTACAAAATAAATATCAAATTCATTTTTTGATGCCTCTTTAAATCAACAAAGAGATGGGGCCAAAGAGGACCTAAACTCTGTGAACAACTCTGAGAACTCAGAAGTATGATCACAAAGGGGATAACAATAAAAACCAACTTTTTAAAGCGAAGAACACTCTCAATAAGTCCTGGACTATTTGGTTGTCATTTAAAAGGGACTTTTTAACAAAGGTGAAGACCTTAGTCCACAGCTGCGGATGAAGAGAAAAAGTCCCAGTTTTCTGAAAGCAATGGATAAGAGCTTGCACAAAAGAAGACTCTATTTTGTATCATTGCAAGAAACTATGATTATACAAACCACTTTTAAACTTTCCAAAGATCAGAAGAATCAAAGAACCTCAA
The DNA here is from genome assembly GCF_043159975.1 of Macaca nemestrina. Classification (NCBI taxonomy): domain Eukaryota; kingdom Metazoa; phylum Chordata; class Mammalia; order Primates; family Cercopithecidae; genus Macaca; species Macaca nemestrina. The sequence goes on from NC_092129.1 coordinate 115,210,726, forward strand.
ATTGATCTTTCCTTAGATGTTTTTAAATCAACTATGAAAAAAGGATTGCTTTGCCTTCTAGCATCAGTTCCAGAAATTTAAAGTCTACAATACTAAAGCAATAAAGGTCCTAAGGTGTGGTGAGAAAACATAGGGACAATGAACTAGTATCTATTCCGTAGAATAATAATGTGTGACTTGAACAGTGTTAGTAGTTAAGAAGCAGAGAAAATGGTGTATATATACACATATGTGTGTGTGTGTGTGTGTGTGTGTGTGTGTGTGTGTGTGTATATTCTCGCTATATTTCATCTCCCTCAGAGTCTGTGTGTTAAGCATACAAACCTTTCGGGCCCAATCCCAACCTGCTGAATCAGAATAATCAGGAGTGGCAGTTTTCTTATATAGTTTGAGAGCTACTGCTTCTGGGAAAGGGGTCCTGTCACCAACATCTACCGATTGGAAGTGGGAGAGATGGAACTGGGGGGACTTGTTAGATGCAATGCAATATCCATAAACCACAAATATATCTGAAATAGATATTTGCTTCTTTTGTGTTCATTTTATATATTATCCCTTTTATAATTGTTATAAATGCTATTTATCATTAAAAACAAATTATTAAATCTTTAAATCTTTAAATGCTATAAAGTTTAAAGCCTAATCATTACTTTTTAAAAATCTTCTAGGAGATAAAATACAAGGTTGGCAAAATAATATTTTAGGCTTTTGGTTAACACAAAGCAGTGGTAGTGATAATTACTAACAATCACACTAATACCTTTTATTGATAAAGCACCATATATGTTTGAAATGATTATATGTGATGGCAGGACATTCTGTTTTGTTTCTTACTATAGCTCTAGTGCTGGACATACAGTGACTGCTCAATAAAAACTCACTGAGTGAATAAATAAATGAATCTGACACAGCAGACCTCGGAGTTTGGTAAGGCTATTTGTTCGAAAGCAAAGTAAAAAAGTATTTCAATCATTCTTTGAGAAGCAGATGCTGGCTAATCTACCTTTATAAATAGGACTGTATATCAAGCTCCAATTATCTCTTTCCCAGAGCTTTTTAGCTAGTTTCTCTTTTTCTAACCTCATCTCCCTTCAATCCATCTTACATACTGTAGCCAGAATTTCATCTTACTAAAATGAAGTACGCTTCCATACTCAAAATCAGAAACAATCCACTGTTTATCACGAAATTTAAGGCCCTCTCAATATTATCTTTATTGGTTTATACTCCATTATCGTCCTATACTTCAGTTAAATTGGAAAATTGCCAAAATATGCCTTACAATTTCCATTCTTTTAATGTTCTTCCCTCTGCCTGTTGCTCTCTCCTCCTAACAATCTTTCAAAGCTCATGTCAAATGTAAACAACTTCCATGAAGACTTTCCTAATAATCCCAACATGATATCTCTCAATTCTCCAAACCTCCACACTCTGTCTCCTATTGTATCATATCTGCCTTTTGCTAGAGTTATTTATATATCATCCCCTTTCAATCACTAGTTCTTCCTGAATTTTAAGATTCTTGAGGGTAAGCTGTTTTCATCATTTTTATATTCCTTCCAACCCTTTAGCCTGCCTTACACATTGCAGACATTCTAAGAATTGCTACATTCAATCCCAAGACTTCCTCCCAGAAACCTGTCAATGCATTTCTTTAAATAATGCACAAACATACACAAATACATATATGCAAATATAAACATATGTCTATATAAACTTAAAAAAACCATACCTTGAGTGTATGGGGATTGAGAGCAATCATCCTGTTTCAGTCTAACTGCCTTCTGAGCTTATTTCATCTCAAAGGAATGATCCTGTCTTTAAAATCCCTACATTCCACTATCAACAGTGGGGTGGGGCATGAAATAGAATTAAAAGTTTTTACATGCCGCATAGAAGGTTTCTCTCCTTTCTAGCTACAGATCGCCTGCTCAGCAATCTGGTCCCCCCAAAAAAGTATTCTTTCTAAAGAGGACCTTAAAAATGTTTTTTGTATAATTATGTTTCTCGCACATCTTACATACATAGGCCTTTACAAGGGGAATCAAATTCCACAAATATTTTATGCAATTGTTATGGGCCAACCATCAGGACCGCCAAGGTAACTTACACAATTGGACTGCCCATCATAAAGTACTAAAAAAGTAATTTACTTGTTCAATTTTATGTATTGTATTTTATACAACTATATTCAAAGAAATGAGACTTTAATCTTAACCTATAGTTTTGGTCCTATGGGTAGGTATTCTACCTTAACATTTTGGTTAGCATTACAGAAAATCCTTGGGACAGTAAATTATTGTACCCAGATAAGACACTAAAAATGAGCATATTTATTTAATCAGTACAGTACCACTTATCAGCAATTAGTGTGAGCAATGCCAAGGTCAGGAACAAACCTACAGCAGATAAATTTTGTAAAATGCTAGGATTATCTGTCATTAAAAACTGGGCTCCAGTCTAACCTCTGAGTAGGAAAAACACAGCTAGTTCCGCATCTGTCCATCCTTTGCCTATCCATTTGACCCATTATGAGCTAAACTATCCCTAGATGATAGGTAAACATTTAGTAATGTACTGAAGCTAGGCTGGGCGCGGTGGCTCAAGCCTGTAATCCCAGCACTTTGGGAGGCCGAGACGGGCGGATCACGAGGTCAGGAGTTCGAGACCATCCTGGCTAACACGGTGAAACCCCGTCTCTACTAAAAAATACAAAAAAAAACTAGCCGGGCGAGGTGGCGGGCGCCTGTAGTCCCGGCTACTCGGGAGGCTGAGGCAGGAGAATGGCGTAAAAACCCGGGAGGCAGAGCTTGCAGTGAGCTGAGATCCGGCCACTGCACTCCAGCCTGGGCGACACAGCGAGACTCCGTCTCAAAAAAAAAAAAAGATTGCTTTTTTCAACCACACTATTCAAGTCACACTGAATGTCAGAGTGGCTAGGACAGCAACGCCTCCTTAGTTCTATGGCATGCTTTATACAGTAAAAAGAGGAGGACTAAGTGTGGGTAGGGAGGAAGAAATCAGATGTTACACTCAGGAGACTGAATTCATACGAAAGGAAACAATAGGATGTAAAACACAGCACATAGCTGAAGGCGTTAATGACATCTGATCAAAGCTATACAGTCTACAAATCTAAAAGGGAAAGTTTCAATTGATGAAAGGTCTTGAGAGCATTGGCACAGGAAAAAAAACAAAGGCTGCATAGTAGTGTCTGTGATTATTATATCCACTGCTAGCAATGTTTTCATCAGAGTCTACAGATGTTCATACCAGTTAACTATGAAGTGATGAGACTGACTTTCAAAATCCATACATAAAAGCCATTATTGATACTCTTGATGCAATACCTCGATTATCACTGCTATCAAAAAAGAGAGTCTCTATTTCTCCAGATCCACAACTAAGAATGTCAAAAGATGGGTAGTAATGGTCCAGGCTGAGAGTGGGAGGCCATAAACCTAGGAAAGAGGCAACTCTAAAAGACAGAACAGCCATCTTTTGGCAGGCAGCAAACCAGAGAGACTAGAAACTCCCAAGGCCAGGAGATGCTTTACTATAAATAGCTGCAATCATTTTTAAAAATAGAACATGGATGCCTCCCATGTTAGTGGAGAAACGACGCCTCCTTTCATTGCTGCACATTTTTTACTTTCAGGTTAAATTTTATTTCCTTCAGTCAAATGCTACCAGATGAATTAAGGATTAAACAGAAAAAATGATTTTCAATTCATTAAAATTGGATTACAAAGATGAAACTGTGTATGTCTACAATGTGTCTTTTTAAAAATGTATTTATTAATTTTTTATTGTGCTAAAATACACATAGCATAAAATTTACCATCTTAACCATTTTATGTGTATTGTTTGTTTAACAGATTTTAAAAATTTTCTTAGAGATTTTTTGTATTTAAAATATTTTTTTAAAAATGTTGAAAGACAAATATTACCAAAGGAAGCATATATTAACACATCTAGCACACTACAAGTTTAAGGCTCAATATATACATTCTTCTGCACTAGTTTTATTGTGGTGGGGGTGGGTGAGAGGGAGATAATGGGGAAGAGAAAGTAAAAAATGATTTATCAAATTTTAATATTTAAAAATTTTGTATAATTATGAAAACATAACATTAAACCTGATAAGAACATTCGCTGAGTTTATCCATTTGAGCAGTTTATTACACAGTATGTAAGTGGTAGGTGAAGAGAAGCATCTAATAGTATTTATTCATTTAAACAAAATATATTATGCAAATATATTTGTATAACTTAAGCCTATTTTATTTCCAATTCATTACTGTTCTCACTTGTAAGGACGGCATAATAAATAGGAAGATAAAATATCCTATTCCCATTTATTAACTGGTAGGTAATCTTTACTCAGTTGGAGAAGCAGACCCTTGCTGCGTACTCTCCAGAAGCCTGTGACATCCCCCCCTCCCACACTACCATAGGCCAGTACAACACATTACCATTAAAGGTAAAATAAATGCTTACAATACAACATTAAATTGGGGGTGAGAGAAAAAAATAAAAAATACAAAACCAATAACATCTACATTCCCAAAAGAGAACTAGAAACAAGTAAAATGTTAAAAGTGGTGAGACTCCGGACAGTAAGATGTAAGGTGATTTTCCTTTTTACTTTTTCCTATATTTTCCACAGTTTTTATAATAAGGGAAAACTGCTATAAAAAGAAATGAGGCTGAACATAATTATCACCGTGATAAAGATTTAGGAGGATGATGCAGACCTTGCTGCATACAAAGGAGAGACACACTGGGGGCATGAGTATAGAACTAAATCAGAGCTACTGAGACAAGAGTAAGAACGCCATGTTCAGAAGACAGTCTCTATTCCGTTTCCCTGAAACTTCATAGGTTTGAAAAGAATAAACTGAAATGAAAGGTGAAAACATAGGTAATGGCCAGACTCTGAAAGGGCTAGGCTTTAATAATATTTATTCTGTAAGCAACCAATTTAGTTATTTTTTAATTTTTTAGCTTGTAATTTCTCCCACTATTCAGGTCCCTGCTAAGTTTTGAAGAAGTTAATATATTTCTTTCCTGTCTCCAGTTCTTCTGGCACCGCAATACTTTCAAATAAATGCAGTACTCTAGAAAAAGTGTAAGTACCACAAAAGTAATATTACAGAAGATAAAGAATAACAAAGTGTATGGCTATAGGCTAATGCTTTCTGTGGCTCAGGACTACATGTCTAATCAAATTTTTATCCTAACATTCTGTTGTGTTTTCTTCCTCCAAAATGGAATAATTCTAATCAAATAGGAATTAGATAAAAAGATGTGTGATCTTAAAAGATAAATCTGACTTTGGATAACTTATAATTAAGAAAATGCTAATTTCAGATTCACTCAATCCTGTATTTTACATTCCACCTAATGGTATTATAAACTTTTCTTCATATACATAACTATATTATTTCCTTCTGGCATCCGAGTAAAACCTGAGAAAAAGATCTTGTGTCTACAGCAGTCCCCCTTACCTAACGTTTTGCTTTCAGTGTCCTCAGTTACCTACAATCACTGTCAGAAACTACTAAATGGGAAATTCCAAAAATAAGCAATTCGTAAGTTTTAAATTGCACACGGTTCTGAGTAACATAATGAAACATTGTCCCAGCGATGTGAATCATCCCTTTGTCAAGCACATTCATGCTTTATACGCTACCCACCTGTTAGTCACTTAGTAGCCATCTCACTTATCAGATCAAAAATCATGGTATATACAAGATTTGGTATGACCCAAGGTTTCACTGGCTACATCTTGGGACATATTGTCTGCAGATATAAGAGGGACTACTGTATACAGCTGGCCCTCCATTTCCATGGGTTCCACAAGTTCCAAAAAGCAAAACTTGAATTTGCCATGACAGGGTACTACATTGAATCCACAACAATAAAGGGATCTGCAGGCATTGTACTGTATTACTATAAGTAATCTAGAGATGATTTAAAGTATATGGGAGGATGTGCACTAAGTTATATGCAAATGGTATGCCATTGTAAATAAGGGACTTGAACATCCACATATTTTGGTATCTGTGTGTATGTGTGTCAACAGGGGTGGGGTCCTGGAACCAATCTCCCACGGGTATTGAAGGTCAACTATATTCAAATGAAGCCTTGACTGATCTCACTGGTGCCCTCCCAAGGATTGCATAACAGGCAGGTTTTCATTTTTCTACCGAGACCCAGTTTCATGGATCTAGATTTTGAATCAACAATTCTCAAGTGAGAAGTGATTATGCTTCCCAGGGAGACATTTAGCAATGTCTCTGAAAACATTTTTTACTGTTAGGACTGGTAAGATGCTGCTGAATATCCTACAAGAAACAAAACAGCCTCCTGGCCACTCTATCCCTAATGACAAAACTAGCACTTGGCATGTAGTAGGTACTCAGAAATGTCCGAAAAGATTTACATGAGGAAACTGAGGCACAGCGTAGTTAGATATCTAGTAAACAGTAAAGTTGAAAATCAAAGTCTTGTAATCAAGTGTAGGTTCTTCTATCTGCATCTTGTAGAAGTTTGTTAATATTTTTCAAAAGACTTTTAAAAGACCATATTCTTTGACTCAGCAACTCGTTTTAAAAATTGATTGTAAGAAGTTATCACACAGTTGTACACAGATTATGTACACAGATTTTCATTATCCCAAAGACAGACAAACTTTAAGCAGAGTCTTACTGTGCTCAGCGGAAGGTAAATTATGTTACATCCATTTAATGGAATATTAGTAAAGACAGAAAGGCATAGTATATGTATCAATAAGAAAAGGGGAGCCAGGTGCAGTGGCTTATGCCTGACTGAAGGTCAGGAGTTCAACACCAGCCTGGTCAACACAATGAGACCTCATCTCTAAGAAACTTTTAAAAAAATTAGCCAGGCATGATGGCATGCTCCTGTAGTCCTAGCTACTTGGAAGACTGAGCAGGAGGATTCCCTTAGGCCCAGTCTGAGGCTACAGTGAGCTATGATCACACCAGTGCACTCCAGCCTGAATGAAACAGTGAGACCCTCCCTGTATCTAAAAAAGAAAAAAACAAAGAAAAGTCAGTCAAAATATTGTCAAATGACAAAGGGACAGAGTAGGTTACAAAATAATATGTATAATATGATCCCATGTGGTATATATATATTCAAGGCATTAGTGATAATTTTTTCTAAGTGGTAACATTAATTTTTTCTTCTTGCTTACATGTATCTTGTGACTTCTTACAAATACATCTGGTTTGAACACTATGCGGAAGTAGAAGAGAGAGACTATCAAAAACCTACTAGGAGAGCCAGGCACATTGGTGTATGTCTGTAGTCACAGCTAGTCAGGCGCAGAAGGCTGAGACAGAAGGATCCTTTGAACTCAGGAGTTCTACGTATGCCTGAGTACCACAGAAAGACCCTATCTCAAGAAAAATAAAGAAAATCCACTCGGAGGAAACACACATTTACCAATTTCTTGGCTAAAGAATAAGAAATCCTATACATTTACCAAACAGACACATTATTTTTACTTAGGGGTACCACTGTAATCTTTCCTACTTCAGAGGAAAGAGATTTTTTCTCTTTTAATGCTTCCTAGCTAATGAAAGATGGGGAGTTGTTAACAGCAACTAGCATTCTATACCATAATAAAACTTGGACAACAGGGAAGCAACACTAAAATACTTCCTAAACCTAATACATAGCGATACTAAATCTATTATTTCCTTAAAAAATCTACAAACAAAAGATTATCATCAAACTAATCTTGTTCTAAAATACATTCACGTATCATACGAAAGGTTTATTTAGATTAAATTACACTGAGAGCTTGGTGGGTGTGTAAATGTATCTGTCAGATTGCTAAACAACATAACCTATCAATCTAGCATCTGGCAATGAGCCATTTAATTTAACTTTAATGATTTACTAAGAATAATTTATTTGATTTACAACTGGTTATTACTTTTACATTGTTATACTGAAATTTCAAGTTCAATAGATTTGCAATTGTTATCTTGTGCTTATATTATTAATAGGTTAGATGACATATTAATCAAGTACAAATGTATTTTTTAAATTGTACTAACATAAAAGGTTTGTTCAATGAGGAAATTTGATGGTTGTTTTCATTTCTTTCCCAACTAATTTTTTTTAAAATCAGTATTCATCTACATTATCTCCTTAAATACCCAAATACTTGCTGTATCTTGAGATAAATGTATTGATGCTGGTAAGTATGTATTATCAAAAGCAGTGGTCTTCTCTTATAGTGTTACTGCTTCTGCACTTTCCTTCCTGGAATTTGTATTCTACTTTTATGTACTTTGTGAATCGATTTTCTCTTAAAAACTTCAAGAAGCTAATGGCAAATATCTGCACAAGAGACATTATTTTACATTAAAAAATTCACAATACATACTTTAGGGACTCTGTGCCAATGAAAACAATCTATTTTAAACTAAGAATACTCCACCCAAGGCATATATACAAGAAACCAGTAGGTGTGTACACACACACACACACAGACACAGAGAGAGAGAGAGAGAGAGAAATAGGCTGCACTAGGAATAAATGGTTATATTTTCTCCTAAATTAGACTTTGTGTTTTAACAGAAAAATAAAGAGAGCAGTAACTAAGGTGGGCGAGAAACCAGTTTAAAATAATAATGAGGAAAAGTCACTGAATAAAAGCGAATTCTGTAGATATCTGAAATCCACCTTTAAGGATACTGTTAGATGATGTTTGGAATCAGCCCCTATGTTCAATAGGTGAAACAAGCAATTCTAAATTTAAAGTTATTTATTGGCAGAAGAGGCTGTAGAGATCATCGAGGCAAACCTTATCATTTAATAAATAAAGAAAAGGAGCCTCTGTGCAGTTAAGTGACTGACGGATCAGGAGCTAGAGCCTGACTCTCCACCTGACCCTGCTTCTTCCACGGCAACAATTTCTCACTGTAAGGAGTTGGGGAAGGAAGTGTCTCAACAAATTTGGCTACCTGTTTTTAAAAATAAAGTTTTCATGGAACACATTCACATTCTGCTTTCATGCTACAAGAAAAGAGTAGTTGTGAAAGACACTTTACAGTCTACAGCTTAAAATATTTACTATCTGGTTCTTCACAGAAAAAAGTTTGCTGATTCCTATATTACATTTCTTAATATATGATCAGAAGTTTCAGAACTTAATACATAATAAGTACAGTTGATCGTTGAACGACATGGGTTTAAACTGCGTGGATACACTTACATGTGGATTTTCTTCCACCTCTGCCATCTCTGAGACAGGAAGACCAGCACCTCCTCTTCTTCTTCCTCCTCAGTCAACTCAACATGAAGATGATGACGATAAAAACCTTTATGATGATCTACTTCCACTTAATGAACAGTAAATATATCTTCTCTTCTTTCTGATTTTCTTAATAACATTTTAGTTTCTCTAGCTTACTTTAAGAATACAATATCTAATACATGTGACATACAAAATATGTATTGACTGTTTATGTTATTTATAAGGCTTCCAGTCAACAATAGGCTATTAGTGGTCAAGTTTCCAAGGAATCAAAAGTTATATGAGGATTTTCATCTGTACAGTGGGGATCAGGGATACAACTCCAGCATTGTTCTAGTGTCACCTGTATATATATGTTGTAATAAATAGTAGTGTAACCAGAAAAGAATAGCAATCACCTTAAACAGGCTTAACTTTTTTTGCCAGCAAAGAATTGATTATTTTCTATGTTCCATGCTTTGATATATAAACCTTTGAGAAAACCTATAAAATTTAGAAATGTCCAAAGGAGAAATTAAAATCTGATTAAACTGAAAGATAACCCATAAAACATTCCTTTAATAGAGCACTCCTCATCTACAGAAACATATTCATAGATCATTGATTACTTGAGACACACCCTAGTACATAAATCTAAACTAAGTGAATTAAACAGAAATGTCCAATGAATGTCAGAGTATTACAGAAAAAACGAAATTTACATACAATTTTCTACTGGCATATCTTAAGCATAAAAGAGAGATATCTATTTAAATATCAAAGGCATCTGCCTTATTAGTCACTTGATTCATTACATTTTTAGGTTTTACCTTTCTCCTCCCAGAAAAAAAAAGTAAGCCTAGCTCCAACTGACCCAATTAGTAATAGTTGCTGGAACACTACAAAAATGTAAACCTCAATGAGACTTAGGTATAAACAAAATACAATTTAAACAAAAGTAGTAGACTGCTCAAGGAAAACAAGTTTACAGAAGTAAGAAGCGGCTAACTAGAAACTAACAAATCAAAGTTATTAATTCCCTAATTAGCATAGTATGGGATGAGGTTACATATGAACACAGTTCTTTTATAGGGAAGCCTGGATAATTCATTATAAAATTATGTAGAATGTACAACAGCACTTTAAATTGCAGTAAGAAAGGAACCTAAAGACATATATATCATATCGAAATACACGCGCGCGCGCGCACACACACACACACACACACACACACACAACACAGGGTTTGAAACCAGAAGACTTGGGTTCAAATTCCTGAGCTGCCAGCAACTGCTAACACTGAGCAACTGACTTCTGAGAGACTTTAGGTTCTTCGAGGATTTAGTTTATTTCTTCATAAAATAAGGAACTTAAACGAGGTAAGTATGGTTCTTTCCAACTCCCAAATAATATATATTTAACTGCTTATTAAGCTATTACAATGTGTCAAGAACTATATTAATGGCTTTAATTACTTATAGAAATAAGTTTGACTTGAAAAAACCAATTCTAGAATAAATAATCCCTGTCAAGCACCTTCTTTCAAACACATGAAAGATGGCCGAATAGGAACATCCGGTCTGCACCTCCCAGCGTGATCGACACAGAAGATGGATGATTTCTGCATTTCCAACTGAGGTACCTGGTTCATCTCACTGGGACTGGTTGCACAGTGGGTGCAGCCCACAGAGGGCGAGCTGAAGCAGGGCGGGGCATCACCTCACCGGGAAAGCACAAGGGGTCTGGGATTTCCCTTTCCTAGCCAAGGGAAGCCATGACAGACTGTACCTGGAAAAACGGGACACTCCCACCTAAACACTGTGCTTTTCCCATGGTCTTAGCAACTGATAGACCAGGAAATTCTCTCCTGTGCCTGGCTTGGCAGGTCCCACACTCACTACTAGCGCAGCAGTCTGAGATCAAACTGCGAAGCTGCAGCCAGGCAAGGGGACACACATCCGCTATTGCTGAGGCTTCAGTAGGTAAACAAAGTGGCTGGGAAGCTAAAACTTGGTAGAGCCCACCGCAGCTCAGCAAGGCTCACTGCCTCTATAGACTGCACCTCAGTGGGCAGGGCATAGTTTCAGGTGCAGCAGAAACTTCTGCACACTTAAACGTCCCTCCCTGACAGCTCTGAAGAGAGCAGTAGTTCTCCCAGCACAGCATTTGAGCTCTGAGAATGGACACACTTGCCTCCTCAAGTGGGTCCCTGACCCCCGTGTAGCCTAACTGGGAGACACCTCCCAGTAGGAACTGACAGACACCTCACACAGGTGGGTACTCCTCTGGGATAAAACTTCCAGAGGAAGGATCAGGCAGCAGTATTCAGAGCTCTTCAATATTTGCTGTTCTGCAGCCTCTGCTGGTGATACCCAAGCAAACAGGGTCTGGAGTGGACCTCCAGCAAACACCAACAGACCTGCAGTGGAGGGACCTGACTGTTACAAGGAAAACTAACAAGGAGAAAGGAATAGCATCAATATCAACAAAAAGGAGATCCACACCAAAATCCCATCTGTAGGTCACCAATATCAAAGACCAAAGATAGATAAAACCACAAAAATGGGGAGAAATCAGGGCAGAAAAGCTGAAAATTCTAAAAACCAGAGCGCCTCTTCTCCTCCAAAGGATCACAGCTCCTCGCCAGCAACGGAATAAAGCTAATGGAGAATGACTTTGATGAGTTGACAGAAGTAGGCTTCAAAAGGTCGGTAATAACAAACTTCTCGGAGCTAAAGGAATATGTTCTAACCCATCGCAAGAAAGCTAAAAACCTTGAAAAAAGGTTAGACGAATGGCTAACTGGAACAAACAGTGTAGAGAAGACCTTAAAAGACCTGATGGATCTGAAAACCACAGCACAAGAACTTTGTGACGCGTGCACAAGCTTCAATAGCCGATTCTATCAAGTGGAAGAAAGGATATCAGATATTGAAGATTAAATTAATGAAATAAAGCGAGAAGACAAGATTAGAGAAAAAAGAGTAAAACGAAATGAACAAACACTCCAAGAAATATAAAACTATATGAAAAGACCAACTCTACGTTAGATTGATGTTCCTGAAAGGGATGGGGAGAATAGAACCAAGTTAGAAAACGCTCTTCAAGATATTATCCAGGAGAACTTACCCAACCTAGCAAGACAGACCAACATTTAAATTCAGGAAAAACAGAGACCACCACAAGATACTCTTGAAGAAGAGCAACCCCAAGACACAAAATTGTCAGATTCACCAGGGTTGAAATGAAGGAAAAAGTGTTAAGGGCAGCCAGAGAGAAAGGTCAGGCTACCCACAAAGGGAAGTCCATGAGACTAACAGCGGTCTCTCGGCAGAAACCCTACAAGTCAGAAGAGAGTGGGAGCCAACATTCAACATTCTGAAAGAAAAGAATTTTTAACCCAGAATTTCATATCCAGCCAAACGGAGTTTCACAAGAGAATGAGAAATAAAATCCTTTACAGACAAGCAAATGCTGAGAGATTGTGTCACCACCAGGCCTGCCTTACAAGAGCTCCTGAAGGAAACACTAAACATGGAAAGGAACAACCAGTACCAGTGACTGCAAAAACATGCCAAATCGTAAAGACCATTGAAGCTATGAAGAAACTGCATGAATTAATGAACAAAATAACCACCTAACAGCACAATGACAGAATTAAATTCACACATAACAATATTAACCTTAAATGTAAATGGGCTAAATGCCCCAATTAAAAGACACAGACTGACAAATTGGGTAACAGTCAAGACTCATCAGGTGCCGTATTCAGGAGACCCATCTCACGTGCAGAGACAGACACAGGCTCAAAATAAATAGATGGAGGAAGATTTACCAAGCAAGTGGACAGCAAAAAAAGCAGGGGTTGCAATCCTAGTCTCTGATAAAACAGACTTTAAACCAACAAAGATCAAAAGAGACGAAAAAAGCCATTACATAATGGTAAAGGGATCAATTCAACAAGAAGAGCTAACTATCCTAAATATATATGCATCAAATACAGGAGCACCCAGATTCACAAAGTGAGTACTTGGAGACCTACAAACAGACTTAGACTCCCATACAATAATAATGGGAGACTTTAACACCCTGCTGTCAATATTAGGCAAATCAACAAGACAGAAGGTTAACAAGGATATTTAGAACTTGAACTCAGCTCTGCAACAAGCAGACCTAATAGACATCTACAGAACTCTCCACCCCAAATCAACAGGATATATACTCTTCTCAGCACCACATCACACTTATTCTAAAATTGACCACATAATTGGAAGTAAAGCACTGCTCAGCAAATGTAAAAGAACAGAAATCACAACAAACTACCTCTCAGACCAAATCCAATCAAATTAGAACTCAGGATTAAGAAACTCATTCAAAACCACACAACTACACGGAAACTGAACAACCTGCTCCTGAATAACTACTGGATGAATAACGAAATGAAGGCAGAAATAAAGATGTTCTTTGAAACCAGTGAGAACAAAGATACAACATACCAGAATCTCTGGGACACATTTAAGGCACTGTGTAGAGGGAAATTTATAGCACTAAATGGCCACAAGAGAAAGCAGGAAAGATCTAAAACTGACACCCTAACATCACGATTAAAAGAACAAGAGAAGCAAGAGCAAACACATTCAAAAGCTAGCAGAAGGCAAGAAATAACTAAGATCAGAGCAGAACTAAAGGAGATGGAAACATAAAAACCTCTCAAAAAATCAATGAATCCAGGAGGTGGTTTTTTGAAAATATCAACAAAATTGACAGACTGCTAGCAAGACTAACAAAGAAGAAAAGAGAGAAGAATCAAATAGATGCAATAAAAAATGATAAAGGGGATATCACCACCAATCCCACTGAAATACAAACTACCATCAGAGAATACTATAAACACCTCTACTCAAATAAACTAGTAAATCTAGAAGAAATGGATAAATTCCTGGACACATACACCCTCCCAAGACTACACCAGGAAGAAGCTGAATCTCTGAATAGACCAATATCAGGCTCTGAAACTGAGGCAATCATTAATAGCCTACCAATCAAAAAAAGTCCAGGACCAGAGGGATTCACAGTCAAATTCTACCAGAGGTAAAAAGAAGAGCTGGTACCATTCCTTCTGAAACTATTCTAATCAATAGAAAAAGAGGGAATCCTCCCTAATTCATTTTATGAGGCCAATATCATCCGGATACCAAAGCCTGGCAGAGACACAACAAAAAAAGAGAATTTTAGACCAATATTCCTCATGAACATCGATGCAAAAATCCTCAATAAAATACCAGCACACCGAATCTAGTAGCACATCAAAAAGCTTATCCACCACAATCAAGTCGGCTTCATCCCTGAGATTCAAGGCTAGTTCAACAACCAGAAATCAATAAATGTAATCCATCACCTACACAGAACCAATGACAAAAACCACATGATTATTTCAACAGATGCAGAAAAGGCCTTTGAAAAATTCAACAGCCCTTCATGCTAAAAACTCTCAATAAACTAGGTATTGATGGAATGTACCTCAAAATAATAAGAGCTCAATAAGGGTACTCAATTAGGAAAAGAGGAAGTCAAACTGTCCCTGTTTGCAGATGACATGGTTGTATATTTAGAAAACGCCATTGTCTCAGCCCAAAATCTCTTTAAGCTGAGAAGCAACTTCAGCAAAGTCTCAGGATACAAAATCAAGGTGCAAAAATCACAAGCATTCCCATACAACAATGACAAACAGAGCACGAAATCATGAGTGAATTCCCATTCACAATTGCTACAAAGAGAATAAAATACCTAGGAATCCAACTTACAAGAGATGTAAAGGACCTCTTCAAGGAGAACTACAAACCACTGCTCAACGAAATAGGAGGACACAAACAAATGGAAGAACATTTCATGCTCATGGATAGGAAGAATCAATACCGTGAAAGTGGCCATACTGCCCAAGGTAATTTATAGATTCAATGCCATCCCCATTAAGCTACCAATGACTTTCTTCACAGAATTAGAAAAAACTACTTTAAAGTTCATATGGAACCAAAAAAGAGCCCGCATAGCCAAGACAATCCTAAGCCAAAGGAACAAAGCTGGAGGCATCACGCTACCTGACTTCAAACTATACTACAAGGCTACAGTAACCAAAACTGCATGGTACTGGTACCAAAACAGAGAGATACACCAATGGAACAGAACAGAGGCCTGAGAAATAATACCACACCTCTACAACCATCTGATCTTTGACAAACCTGACAAAAACAAGAAATGGGGAAAGGATTGCCTATTTAATAAATGTTGCTGGGAAAACTGTCTAGCCATAGGTAGAAAGCTGAAACTGGATCCCTTCCTTACACCTTACATGAAAATTAATTGCAGGTGGATTAAAGACTTAAATGTTAGACCTAAAACCATAAAAACTCCAGAAGAAAACCTAGGCAATACCATGCAGGACATAGGTATGGGCAAGGACTTCATGTCTAAAACACCACAAGCAATGGCAACAAAAGCCAAAATTGACAAATGGGATCTAATTAAACTAAAGAGTTGCACAGCAAAAGAAACTACCATCAGAGTGAACAGGCAACCTACAGAATGGGAGAACATTTCTGCAATCTACTCATCTGACAAAGGGCTAATATCCAGAATCTACAAAGAACTTAAACAAATTTACAAGAAAAAAACCAACCACCCCATCAAAAAGTGGACAAAGGATACGAACAGACACTTCTCAAAAGAAGACACTGCATTTATGCACAGCCAACAGACACATGAAAAAATACTCATCATCACTGGTCATTACAGAAATGCAAATGAAAACCACAAAGAGATACCATCTCATGGTAGTTAGAATGGCGATCATTAAAAAGTCAGGAAACAACAGGTGCTGGATAGGATGTGGAGAAATAGGAACACTTTTATACTGCTGGTGGTGGTATAAATTACTTCAGCCATTCTGGAAGAGAGTGTGGCAATTCCTCAAGGATCTAGAACTAGAAATACCATTTGACCCAGTGATCCCGTTACTGAGTATATACCCAAAGGATTATAAATTATGCTACTATAAAGACACATGCAAACGTATGTTTATTGCGGTACTATTCACAATAGCAAAGACTTGGAACCAACCCAAATGTCCATCAATGACAGACCTGATTAAGAAAATGTGGCACATATACACCATGGAATACTATGCAGCCATAACAAAAGGATGAGTTCATGTCCTTTGCAGGGACATGGATGAAGCTGGAAACCATCATTCTCAGCAAACTATCGTAAGGACAAAAAACCAAACACCGCACGTTCTCACTCATAGGTGGGAACTGAACAATGAGAACAGTTGGACACAGGGCAGGGAACATCACACACTGGGGCCTGTCGAGGGGTGGGGGGCCGTGGGAGGGATAGCATTAGAGGAGAAATACCTAATTTAAATGACGAGTTGATGGGTGCAGCAAACCAACATGGCACATGTATACCTGTGTAACAAACCTGCATGTTGTGCACATGTACCCTAGAACTTAAAGTATAATAATTAAAAAATTAAAATAAAATAAATTAAAACAGAAACAAAATTAGCCATAATGAAGAAATAAGGTATTTGCAAACACTTAACTGAAAAAGGACTAGCATCTCCTATACGTATGTATATGTGTATAGACAGCTACAAATTAATGAGGAAAAGCAGGCAATCCAACAGAAAAATTGGCAAAAGACCTGAACCAGGCCTATGAAAAGGAAGATTTTTGTTTTTCATTCCCTTCTGTATTTTTTTTTAAAGGGGGTCTTGCTGTATTACCCATGCTGGATCCAGTGCAGTGGCTATTCACAGGTATGATCATAGCACACTGCAGCCTCAAATTCCTGGGCTCAAGTGATCCTCCCACCTCAGCCTCCTCCCAAGTAGCTGGGGACTACAGATGTGCACCATCACACCCCATTTAAAGTTCCACTTTTTAAAAAACACGTGCCATATTTTCACATGTATTATTTTCGTTTTTTAAATGTAAAATAAATGAAGCTATAGTGAAAAAAAGAAAGCAAAAAAGACATGAAAAGGCACTGGGTCCCATTTTGTAATCAAGGAAATGAACAGTAAAAATTTAATGAGATACCATTACATACTCACCGTATCACAAATGCTAAAATCCCTGACTGACAACACTATGTGTTGCAGAGAACATGAAGTTACTTTGATGGTAAGAGTACCTTTGGTATACACTTTGGAAAAAAGTTTGACATTATCCAGTAAACTTGAAGACGCACATACTTTATGATGCAGAAATTCCACTACTAAGTCACCCTAAAAAAATACAAGCTTAGATTCCATATACAAAAGCTTCAAAGCAGCATTATTTAGAATAGTTAAAACCTCTAGATAATCCAAATGTTGAACAGCAGAATGGACCTTCTTTCTTATATACAATACTTCTATTATGTACTTTAATGGATGTACTTTTGCAGTATGCAATTTATGCCTCAACAAAGTTGATTTTTAAAATTTCAACAACTAAAATCAAGGATGCTTCCTTTACTGACAATTCTCTTAGTATGATTCCATGCTCTTATGATGAAATGCATTCAAAGCCAAGCCACCATGAATATTTAACCAATCCCTTTACAAAGTACAACGTTCTCAGTACCTCTGCTTTGCCTAATCACATCTATCCTGCATATCACTGCTAAAATAATCTTCAAAAAACCCTTCTGAATTAGGAGTACCATGTGCTTTAGAACTTGAAGTGCTGCTCACAGCCTTTCCTCCCCCCAGAAGAATAAACATTTACAATTTGAGTTGAATCTACCACTCTGGTCTTATTTTTCACTACTTTCTATACATAGACAAATCCTTTTCTTAAAATTCACTATTTTTCTAAACATATTTTATTTACACTTTTCATGCATTCTTCAGGCTGTTCTCTTAAACATGTACCCCTGTCTTCCACCTTAATCCTACCTATGATTTAAGAGGTAGCTCAAAGGCTAACCTTAAGCACAGAGTCTTTTCTGAAGCCCCTTTCATTTACGTCTCTTCATTCTCTAAAATTCTAAGTCTTCTAAGTCTGTGTGTGAAAGCTAAAAACACCATTCTCTATGTCATTCACAGAAGAATACCTGCCGCCAAGGAACTCAGATAATTTATACCCACACATATCAATAACTGATGACAAATAATATAGGGACAAGCTAGAAGGACATGCTGAGCACAGAGCATTCACTCAACAATTGCTTGTTGAAAATAATGATTATGTACATATTATAAATATCCAGAAAGTCACTAATATATAAGTATACAAATAAAATGGTAATCCTAATAGATTAAAAAAAAAAAAAATCTGAGATCCGTGCCAAGATGGCCGAATAGGAACAGCTCCAGCCTCCAGCCTCCAGGTCCCAGCATGAGTGACACAGAAGATGGGTGATTTCTGCATTTCCAACTGAGGTACCAGGTTCATCTCACTGGGGCATGAACACAACACCTGGAAAATCGGGTCACTCCCACCCTAATACAGGCTTTACCAAGGGTCTTAGCGAACGGCACACCAGGAAATTATATCCTGCACCAGGCTTGGAGGGTCCCATGCCCACGGAGCCTCCCTGGTTGCTAGCACAGCAGTCTGAGACCTAACTGCAAGGCAGCAGTGAGACTGTGGGAGGGGTGCCCGCCATTGCTGAGGCTTAAGTAGGTAAACAAAGTGGCCGGGAAGCTCGAACTGGGTGGAGCCCACGCCAGTTCAAGGAGGGCTGCCTGCCTCTGTAGACTGCACCTCTGGGGACAGGGCATAGCCAAACAAAAGGCAGCAGAAACCTCTGCAGATGTAAATGTCCCTGTCTGACAGCTTTGAAGAGAGCAGTGGTTTTCCCAGAACGGAGTTTGAGACCTGAGAACGGACAGACTGTCTGCTCAAGTGGGTCCCTGACTCCCGAGTAGCCTAACTGGGAGATATCCCCCCAACTAGGGGCAGACTGACACCTCACACCTCACACGGCTGGGTACACCCCTGAGACAAACCTTCCAGAGGAACAATCAGACAGCAACATTTGCTGTTCAGTAATATTCACTCTTCTGCAGTTTCTGCCGCTGATACCCAGGCAAACAGGGTCTGTAGGGGGACCTCAAGCAAACTCCAACAGACCTGCAGCTGAGGGTCCTGACTGTTAGAAGGAAAAACAAACAGAAAGGACATCCACACCAAAACCCCATCTGTACATCACCATCATCAAAGACCAAAGGTAGATAAAACCACAAAGATGGGGAAAAAGTAGTACAGAAAAGCTGGAAATTCTAAAAATCAGAGCACCTCTCCCCCTCCAAAGGAATGCAGCTCCTCTCCAGCAACGGAACAAAGCTGGACAGAAAATGACTTTGACGAGTTGAGAGTAGAAGACTTCAGACAATCAGACTTCTCTGAGCTAAAGGGGGAATTACGAACCCAGTGCAAAAAAACTAAAAACGTTGAAAAAAGATTTGATGAATGGCTAACTAGAATAACCAATGCAGAGAAATCTTTAAACGACCTGATAGAGATGAAAACCATGACACAAGAACTACGTGACAAATGCACAAGCTTCAGTAACCGACTCAATCAACTGGAAGAAAGGGTATCAGTGACTGAAGATCAAATGACTGAAATGAAGCAAGAAGAGAAGTTTACAGAAAAAAGTAAAAAGAAATGAACAAAGCCTCCAAGAAATATGGGACTATGTGAAAAGACCAAATCTACGTCTGAGTGGCGTACCTGAAAGTGACGGGGAGAATGGAACCAAGTTGGAAAACATTCTGCAGGATATTATCCAGGAGAATTTCCCCGACCTAGCAAGGCAGACCAACATTCAAATTCAGGAAATACAGAGAACGCCACAAAGATACTCCTCGAGAAGAGCAACTCCAACACACATAACTGTCAGATTCACCAAAGTTGAAATGAAGGAAAAAATGGTAAGGGTAGCCAGAGAGAAAGATCGGTTTACCCACAAAGGGAAGTCCATCAGACTAATAGCAGATCTCTCAGCAGAAACTCTACAAGCCAAAAGACAGTGGGGGCCAATTTTCAACATTCTTAAAGAAAAGAATTTTCAACCCGGAATTTCATGTCCAGCCAAACTCAGTTTCATAAGTGAAGGAGAAATAAAATCCTTTACGGACAAGTAAATGCTGAGAGATTTTGTCACCACCAGGTCTGCCCTACAAGAGCTCCTGAAGGAAGCACTAAAAATGGAAAGGAACCGGTACCAGCCACTACAAAAACATGCCAAAATGTAAAGGTCATTGATGCTAGGAAGAAACTGCATCAACTAACAAGCAAAATAACCAGCTAATATAGTAACAGGATTAAGTTCACACATAACAATATTAACCTTAAATAAAAACAGGCTTAATGCTCCAATTAAAAGACACAGACTGACAAATGGGATAAAGAGTCAAGACCCATCAATTTGCTGTATCCAGGAGACCCATCTCACATATAGAGACACACATAGGCTCAAAATAAAGGGATGGAGGAAGATCTATCAAGCAAATGGAAAACAAAAAAAGGCAGGGGTTGCATCCTAGTCTCTGATAAAACAGACTTTAAACCAACAAAGATCAAAAGAGACAAGAAGGCCATTACATAATGGTGAAGGGATCAATTCAAAAAAAAGAGCTAACTATCCTAAATATACTGCACCAAATTCAGGGGCACCTAGATTCATAAAGCAAGTCCTTAGAGACTTACAAAGAGACTTAGATTCCCATACAATAATAATGGGAGAATTTAACACCCCGCTGTCAACATTAGACAAATCAACGAGACAGAAAGTTAACAAGGATATCCAGGAATTGAACTCAACTCTGCACCAAGCGGACCTAATAGACATCTATAGAACTCTCCACCCCAAATCAACAGAATATACAGCCTTCTCAGCACATTGCACTTGTTCCAAAACCAACCACATAGTTAGAAGTAAGGCACTCCTCAGCAAATGTAAAACAGATATTATAACAAACTGTCTCTCAGACCACAGTGCAATCAAACTAGAATTCAGGATTAAGATACTCACTCAAAAGCACTCAACTACATGGAAACTGAACAACCTGCTCCTGAATAACTACTGGGTACATAACAAAATGAAGGCAGAAATAAAGATGTTCTTTGAAATCAATGAGAACAAAGATACAACATACCAGAATCTCTGGGACACATTTAAGGCACTGTGTAGAGGGAAATTTATAGCACTAAATGGCCACAAGAGAAAGCAGGAAAGATCTAAAACTGACACCCTAACATCACAATTAAAAGAACTAGAGAAGCAAGAGCAAACACATTCAAAAGCTAGCAGAAGGCAAGAAATAACTAAGATCAGAGCAGAACTGAAGGAGATAGAGACACAAAAAATCCTTCAAAAAATCAATGAATCCAGAAGCTGGTTATTTGAAAAGATCAACAAAACTGATAGACCACTAGCAAGACTAATAAAGAAGAAAAGAGAGAAGAATCAAACAGATGCAATAAAAAATGATAAAGGGGATGTCACCACCAGCCCCACAAAAATACAAACTACCATCAGAGAATACTATAAACACCTCTACGTAAATACACTAGAAAACCTAGAAGAAATGGATAAATTCCGGGACACATACACTCTCCCAACACTAAACCAGTAAGAAGCTGAATCTCTGAATAGACCAGTTAACAGGCTCTGAAATTGAGGCAATAATTAATAGCCTACCAATCAAAAAAAGTCCAGGACCAGAGGGATTCACAGCCGAATTCTACCGGAGGTACAAGGAGGAGCTGGTACCATTCCTTCTGAAATTATTCCAATCAACAGAAAAAGAGGGAATCCTCCCTAACTCATTTTATGAGGCCAACATCATCCGGATACCAAAGCCTTGCAGAGACACAACAAAAAAAAGAGAATTTTAGACCAATATCCCTGATGTACATTGATGCAAAAATCCTCAGTAAAATACTGGCAAACTGAATTCAGCAGCACATCAAAAAGCTTACCTCCCATGATCAAGTGGGCTTCATCCCTGGGATGCAAGGCTGGTTCAACATACACAAATCAATAAACGTAACCCAGCATATAAACAGAACCAAAGACAAAAACCACATGATTATCTCAATAGATGTAGAAAAGGCCTTTGACAAAATTCAACAGCCCTTCATGCTAAAAACTCTTAATAAATTCGGGATTTATGGAATGTATCTCAAAATAGTAAGAGCTATTTATGACAAACCCACAGCCAATATCATACTGAATGGGGAAAAACTGGAAGCATTCCACTTGAAAACTGGCATAAGACAGGGATGCCCTCTCTCACCACTCCTATTCAACATAGTGGTGGAAGTTCTGGCCAGAGCAATCAGGCAGCAGAAAGAAATAAAGGGTATTCAATTAGGAAAAGAGGAAGTCAAATTGTCCCTGTTTGCACATGACATGACTGTATATTTAGAAAACCCCATCGTCTCAGCCCCAAATCTCCTTAAGCTGATAAGCAACTTCAGCAAAGTCTCAGGGTACAAAATCATGTGTAAAAGTCACTAGCATTCTTACACACCAATAATAGAAAAACAGAGAGCCAAATCATGAGTGAACTCCCATTCACAATTGCTTCCAAGAGAATAAAATACCTAGGAAGCCAACTTACAAGGGATGTAAAGGACCTCTTCAAGGAGAACTACAAACCACTGCTCAATGAAATAAAAGAGGACACAAACAAATAGAAGAACATTCCATGCTCATTGACAAGAAGAATCAATATTGTGAAAATGCCCATACTGCCCAAGGTAATTTATAGATTCAATGCCATCCCCATTAAGCTACCAATGACTTTCTTCACAGAATTGGAAAAAAACTACTTTAAAGTTCATATGGAACCAAAAAAGAGCCCGCATTGCCAAGAAAATCCTAAGCCAAAAGAACAAAGCTGGAGGCATCACGCTACCTGACTTCAAACTGTATTACAAGGCTACAGTAACCAAAACTGCATGGTACTGGTACCAAAACAGAGATATAGACCAATGGAACACAACAGAGTCCTCAGAAATAATACCACACATCTACAATCATCTGATCTTTGACAAACCTGACAAAAACAAGAAATGGGTAAAGGATTGCCTATTTAATAAATGTTGCTGGGAAAATTGTCTAGCCATAAGTAGAAAGCTGAAACTGGATCCCTTCTTACACCCTATAAAAAAATTCATTCAAGATGGATTACAGACTTAAATGTTAGACCTAAAACCATAAAAACCCTAGAAGAAAACCTAGGCAATACCATGCAGGACATAGGCATGGGCAAGGACTTCATGTCTAAAACACCACAAGCAATGGCAACAAAAGCCAAAATTCACAAATGGGATCTAATTAAACTAAAGAGCTTCTGCACAGCAAAAGAAACTACCATCAGAGTGAACAGGCAACCTAGAGAATGGGAGAAAATTTTTGCAATCTACTCATCTGACCAAGGGCTAATATCCAGAATCTACAAATAATTTAAACAAATTTACAAGAAACAAACAAACAACCCCATCAAAAAGTGGGCAAAGGATATGAACAGACACTTCTCAAAAGAAGACACTGCATTTATGCAGCCAACAGACACATGAAAAAATGCTCATCATCACTGGCCATCAGAGAAATGCAAATCAAAACACAATGAGATACCATCTCACACCAGTTAGAACGGCAATCATTAAAAAGTCAGGAAACAACAGGTGCTGGAGAGGATGTGGAGAAATAGGAACACTTTTACACTGTTGGTGGGACTGTAAACTAGTTCAGCCATTGTGGAAGACAGTGTGGCGATTCCTCAAGGATCTAGAACTAGAAATACCATTTGACCCTGCCATGCCATTACTGGGGATATACCCAAAGGATTATAAATCATGCTGCTATAAAGACACACGCACACATATGTTTATTGTGGCACTATTCACAATAGCAAAGACTTGGAACCAACCCAAATGTCCATCAATGACAGACTGGATTAGGAAAAGTGGCACATATACACCATGGAATACTATGCAGCCATAAAAAAGGATGAGTTCGTGTCCTTTGTAGGGACAAGGATGAAGCTGGAAACCATCATTCTCAGCAAACTATCGTAAGAACAGAAAACTAAACGCTGCATGTTCTCACTCATAGGTGGGAATTAAACAATGAGAACACTGGGACACAGGAAGGGGAACATCACACACCGGGGCCTGTTGTGAGGTGGGGGAAGCGGGGAGGGATAGCATTGGGAGATATACCTAATATAAATGACAAGTTAATGGGTGCAGCACACCAACACGGCACACGTATACATATGTAACAAACCTGCACGTTGTGCACATGTACCCTAGAACTTAAAGTATAATAAAAAAATAAAATAAAATAATAAAATAAAATAATTTAAAAAAGAATTTTACCTTTTCAGTTGTAAGTAGTTTTGCCGGCTTTTCTGGCTCCTTTTCTCTCCTTTTCTCTTCCTTTTTTTTTTCCTTTTCTTTCTAAAACACAGCCCAAAGTTTTGATAAGTTTACTTTTTAAAAAAATGGCAACTTTTGACTCATTTTTATTAGTTTGAGTCATCATTTAAAAAAAGGTAGAAATACTCAGTAATTACAATATCTATGTGCTACTGAAATATAATAGTAAACATAGCAAATTCATATTCTCATTGAGGTTATATGCTGATGACAGCAAAGAATATCTGTGAAAAAATTAAGACAGAGGCACAGAGTTAAGACAATTTAGAACTTCTTTGATATATTAGGGTTTGTTTTGTGTTTGTTTTAAATGAATGAGCTCTCCATTCAATAAATTCTCACTATATCCTTCTATTAGGTTCGACTTCGTAACAGCAATCACGCAGTTGAATTATGAATGAGAAAAAAAAAAAACTAAGTGATAGGACAGACTTCTTTATTATACAAAGATAAATTATAATAGGTAAATATAAGAGGAAGACTAAAAATCTGCTTTTTTTAATCACAAAATATCTTCAGTGTTACAGGAAGTCAGGGACCCCGAACGGAGGGACAAGCTGGAGCCATGGCAGAGGAACATGAATTGTGAAGATTTCATGGACATTTATCACCTCCCTAATAATACTCTTATAATTTCTTACACCTGTCTTACTTTAATCTCTTAATCCTGTTATCTTCGTAAGCTGAGGATATACGTCACCTCAGGTCCACTGTGATGACTGCGTTAACTATACAAATTGATTGTAAAACTTGTGTGTTTGAACAATATGAAATCAGTGCACCTTGAAAAAGAAGAGAATAACAGCGATTTTAGGGAACAAGGAAAGACAACCATAAGGTCTGACTGCCTGTCGGGTTGGGCAAAAAAAGTCATAATTTTCTTCTTGCAGAGAGCCTATAAACAGACGTGCAAGCAGGGAAGAGATCACTAAATTCTTTTCCTAGCAAGGAATATTGATATTAATACTCTAGGAAGAGAATTGCATTCTTGGGGGGAGGTCTATAAACAGCCCCTCTAGGAGTGTCTGTCTTATGCGGTTGAGATAAGGACTGAAATATGCCCTGGTCTCCTGCAGTACCCTCAGGCTTATTAGGGTGGGGAAAAAACCACTCTCTGATAAATTTGAGGTCAGACTGGTTCTCTGCTCTCAAACCTTGTTTTCTGTTGTTTAAGATGTTTATCAAGACAATATGTGCACAGCTGAACATAGACCCTTATCAGGAGTTTTTGATTTTGACCTTTGCCTTGTGATCTTTATTGGCCTCAGAAGCATGTGATCTTTGTTCTCCTTTTTGTCCTTGGAAGCATGTGATCTTTGTGACCTACTCCCTGTTTGTACACCCCCTCCCCTTCTGAAGTCCTTAATAAAAACATGCTGGTTTTGCGGCTCAGGTGGGCATCACTGTCCTACCATGATGTATGATGTCACCCCGGCGGCCCAGCTGTAAAATTCCTCTCTTTATACTCTTTCTATTTCTCAGGCCGGCTGACACTTAGGGAAAAATAGAAAGAACCTATGTTGAAATATTGGGGTGGGTTCCCCCGATACTTCAGTCTATCATCACAGATTTTGCTTTGAAAAAAGGGGCAAATACAGTGATTTTCTCATGAGAAAAAGAATGTTCAAGATAGTGCTTGGGGACCACAGCCAACTGATTAGTGTAAGACAGTAGAGGTAAAGTATAAATGGCATTATGAGCCGGGCGTGGTGGCTCAAGCCTGTAATCCCAGCACTTTGGGAGGCCGAGACGGGCGGATCACAAGGTCAGGAGATCGAGACCATCCTGGCTAACACGGTGAAACCCCGTCTCTACTAAAAAATACAAAAAACTAGCCGGGCGAGGTGGCGGGCGCCTGTGGTCCCAGCTACTCCGGAGGCTGAGACAGGAGAATGGCGTAAACCCGGGAGGCGGAGCTTGCAGTGAGCTGAGATCCGGCCACTGCACTCCAGCCTGGGCGACAGAGCCAGACTCAGTCTCAAAAAAAAAAAAAAAAAAAAAAAAAAAAAAAAAATGGCATTATGATAGTCACAATTTGCATTTCCAATAAGGATTAGATATAATGTTAAAAACTTAAGAATTAAAAGTATCAACAATAAATCTTAAGAGCCAAAAGAGGAAAATGAAAAGAGGTTAAACAAAGAGCATTCATAAGGCATTCAGAGGAAAGAGATGACTAGAAACTGAGAACTGAAAGTCTACTACAACTAAACACTAATCTTGCCCTTAGTTTCCTGACAGCAAAAAAAGAAAAGACAAACTGATGAACTTAGGGAAGGCAGCATGATAAACATGCAGAACTTACTGAAAATACCTAAAGGCTGCATTTGTACCTATGCCTTTAAAATGGTGTCTGATGCAACCTCTGTCAGACTAAATCCGCCGTTTGTCAATCAGGAAAGATAATATTGGCAACTCCTAGGCCATAATGTGAGAGAAATAATAAAAGTTCAAAGAGCTTTGCAACCATTCATATAAAGTTCAAAAACAGGCAAAAGTATGATGTTGGAGAGGGTACACACTAGTATAGAACTATTTCAAAAAGCAAAAAATAAAGACGATGATGATAAAAATCAGGATGTTAATTACCTTTAAGGAGAAGGGATGAGGGTATTTAGGAACAGTCACATGGGAGCTTTCAAAGTGGTAATAACGTTGAGTTTCAATATACATTACACAGTGATAGTCTTGTAAGTATTAAACTAGATATATATTTAATGTGCATTTCAGCACTAAAAAGAAAAAATGAAAGGCACTAAGAACCTAGAAAGCAACTTTGCAAACTATAAAGCACTACACAAATATAGCACATTAAAATTTTAGTGTTTGTTGTGTGATTTTAAAAAGAGGAAAGGAAAAACTTTCATCTTAGTTCAAAATTTTAAAAGAAATTCATAGCAAAGATCTTTATATTTGGGTCATGAATAAGCAACGTCTTCAACTGCAATTTTAAGAACAGGGAAATTCTAATGTAATTTCTCTTTTCAAACTTTTGTTTTATTACCCATTAATAAAAGGCAATGAGTGTTGTAATAGTAATTCACCAATTAGTGAAAGCATTTAAGCAGAGGACAAAGCTAACAAACTACTGGTATATTGCTTTGCAACAAAAGGAGAATACATGGATAGAATTTCCAGAATCTGGACAGTTTATATCTCAGTCTCCTTTAGACTAGGATTATTTAAAATTATGTTTCAATAATGTTTTTCAGGAACAGGATAAAAGTCAACATAAAGCTGAACTTGTGCTAAAACCTGAAGAATCTATATGCTTTAGTTACCAGAAGAGCATATGTCAAAAGTGACATTTTCCCTTGAACATTAAGGATATTAACATAGTCTAGCACAGAAGAGACCATCTAGAAAGTTGGGATAATTCTCAAAAAACATCTTCATATCTACTCAAGTGCCTGGGCTTTACACTGGAAATAAGGAAGATCTAACCATTTAAGGATAACTAGAAACATTACCTATTGCTAACTCAACCATTTCCCAAATCAAAACCTTCATTTCCAAAACACAACTAACACTTTTTTGTTTTTTTTTTTTTTTTTTTTTTTTTTTTTTTTTTTTTTGAGACGGAGTCTCACTCTGTCACCCAGGCTGGAGTGCAGTGGCACGATCTCGGCTCACTGCAAGCTCCACCTCCCAAGTTCACACCATTCTCCTGCCTCAGCCTCCCGAGTAGCTGGGACTACTACAAGCACCCGCCACCACACCCGGCTAATTTTTTGTATTTTTAGTAGAGATGGGGTTTCACCGTGTTAGCCAGGATAGTCTCCATCTCCTGACCTCGTGATCTGCCTGCCTCAGCCTCCCAAAGTGCTGGGATTACAAGCGTGAGCCACCGTGCCCAGCCCACAACTACCACTTATTAAGTGCTTCTCATGGGCCAGTTGATAAGTACCTGTCTAATGTAATCTTTGCAACAATTTTCTGCAATAAAAACTTTATCTACTGTTATCTTACAAATGAAGAAACAAAAAAGAAGTAATGCCCAAAGCAACACAGTTAATCAAAGCTAGTGGTAGGACTGAGGGACTATGGAGCCCAAACTTTGAAGTCTCACTACTCACTGTGGTCCAGTGGAGCTTTGCTATTTATTATTGCTGTTATTATTCCTTACAGTAACAGCTAATACTTTCTGAACCCTTACTACGTGACAGGCACTGTTGTGGCTCTTTTAATCCTCACAACAACTTTATGAAGTTAGAAATTTTATCCCCATTTTATAAGTAAAGAATAAATAGGATGTGAAAAATTTTATATATAAAATATTTTCTATATATTCTTAGTAAACTATGGTGCAGAAAGCAATGTGATAGAACAGTTTCAATAATATGTTGAGAAAGAGGCCGGGCATGGTGGCTCATGCTTGTAATCCCAGCACTTCAGGAGGCTGAGGCAGTCGGATCACCTGAGATCAGAAGTTCGAGACCAGCCTGATCAACATGATGAAACCCTGTCTCTACTAAAAATACAAAAATTAGCTGGGCATGGTGGCAGGCACCTGTAATCCCGGCTACTTGGGAGGCTAAGGCAGAAGAATCACTTGAACCTAGGAGACAGAGGTTGCAGTGAGCTGAGACTATACCACTGCACTCCAGCCTGGGCGACAGGAGCAAACTCTGTCTCAAAAAAAAAAAAAAAGAAAAGAAAAATATGTTGAGAATGAGTTGCTTCTGAACCTCTCAGAGCTATTAGTCATTGCTATGGTTTGAATGTTTGTGTCCATCCCAAAATTCACATGTTAAAACCTAATCCCCGGCCGGGCGCGGTGGCTCAAGCCTGTAATCCCAGCACTTTGGGAGGCCGAGACGGGCGGATCACGAGGTCAGGAGATCGAGACCATCCTGGCTAACACGGTGAAACCCCGTCTCTACTAAAAAGATACAAAAAATTAGCCGGGCGAGGTGGCGGGCGCCTGTAGTCCCAGCTACTCGGGAGGCTGAGGCAGGAGAATGGCGTGAACCCGGGAGGCGGAGCTTGCAGTGAGCTGAGATCCGGCCACTGCACTCCAGCCTGGGCGACAGAGCCAGACTCCGTCTCAAAAAAAAAAAAAAAAAAAAAAAAAACCTAATCCCCAAAGTGATATTATTAGGAGGTGGGGCTTTGGGAAGTGATTAAGTCATGAGGATGAAACCTTCATGAATAGGATTCACATCCTTATCAAAAAGGCCCGAGAGAGATTTCCAGCCCTTTCCCACTATATGAGGGCACAAAGATGCACCATTTTAAGAACTAGAAAGTGGACCCTCCATGAGTCTTTCCAGCCTCCGGAACTGTGAGAAGTAAATTTTTGTTGTTTATAAGCTACTCAATCTATGGTATATTGTTAGAGCAGCCAGTACAGGTAAAGACAGTTATTTCTCAAGAAGGCCATTGTGTCATGAGTAGAAGTTTGATTTCCTAATCACCACAATTGGTGGGCACATATGAAATCACTAAAAACAAATCAAATTTGCTAGCTACATTTACTAGAGGCAGAGCATGACTTGATACTCTTTAACACTGGAATTCAGCTGTAAAAATACAGCTGTCAAGACACATGCACACGTATGTTTATTGCGGCACTATTCACAATAGCACAGACTTGGAACCAATCCAAATGTCCATCAATCATAGACTGGATTAAGAAAATGTGGCACATATACACCATGGAATACTACACAGCCATAAAAAAGGATGAGTTCATGGCCTTTGTAGGAACATGGATGAAGCTAGAAACCATCATCCTCAGCAAACTATCACAAGGACAGAAAACCAAACACCACATGTTCTCACTCATAGGTGGGAATTGAATAATGAGATCACTTGGACACAGGGCAAGGAACATCACACACTGGGTCTGTCGGGGATTGGGGGGTTGGGAGAGGGATAGCATTAAGAGAAATACCTAATGTAAATGACGAGTTGATGGGTGCAGCAAACCAATATGGCACATGTATACCTATGTATCAAACCTGCATGTTGTGCACATGTATCCTAGACCTTAAAGTATAATAAAAATAATAAAAATACAGCTGTCACCTACTCTGATTCTGGCAGTGGTATTAGGAGACAGGCTCTGAAGTAATATTAACAGCATGGGCTCTAAACTCATCATGCAGTTTGACCCACAGATGACTCCCATCCATAGAATCAAAAGCTGCTAAAAGATCTAAGAGTACTGTGAAAACCTAATTTGTTTTAAACTATTTTCTCAGCAAGAACAAAATACGGCAGTGTTTTGTATTTTAAAATAGTAGTTCTTGAAACCTGGTGGTTAAATGCACAAGTGACATAGTGAAACAGCTGACTTCCTGTGCAAGAAAACTGGTTAAACATTCAAGTCCAATAAGATGGAGGTAAGTACATGCTGGGTTCATTATAATCAAACTATACTTGAGTTATTTAAATAAAGACATAGGGCTAGGTGCGGTGGCTCACCCCTATAATCCCAGCACTTTGGGAGGCTGAGGTGGGTGGATCACTTGAGGTCGGGAGTTCGGGACCAGCTTGACCAACATGGAGAAACCCTATCTCTACTAAAATTACATAATTAGTCATGTGTGGTGGCACATGCCTGTAATCCCAGCTACTCGGGAGGGTGAGGCAGGAGAGTCACTTGAACCCAGGAGGCGGAGGTTGCAGTGGGAGGCTGCAATAAGCCGAGATTGCGCCACTGTACTCCAAACTGGGCAAGAGCGAAACTCCGTCTCAAACAAATAAATAAATAAATGACATAGTTTCACACATTTTTAAGCGCTCTCTCTCTCTTACTACTCGCCTCCCCTTTTCTCTTCCCTGGGCCTAGACCTGTATATCCAACCACCTACTAAATAACCTCAATGTTCCACAGTGACCTCATACTTAACACATCCAACTTTTAATTCACCTCTTTCCTTTTCTGCTCAAACCTGTTCCTTCTTTTCAGCTTGTATCCTTATCTCACTAATTGGCACCATCATCTACTAAGATGCTCAAGATAGAAGCTGGAAGTCACAAGCCTTCCCAAAGCACCTCCACGGGACATCAATTACCAAACCCCATGGACTGTACCTTCTTAAGACCTCTCAAAATTACACTCTCTTGGCCAGGCGCGGTGGCTTACACCTGTAATCCCAGCACTTTGGGAGTCCGAGGTAGGCAGATCACAAGGCCAAGAGATCGAGACCATCCTGGCCAACATGGCAAAATCCCGTCTCTACTAAAAATACAAAAATTAGCTGGGCGTTGTGGTGCGCACCTGTAGTCCCAGCTACTCACGAGGTTGAAGCAGGAGAACCACTTGAACCTGGAGATGGAGGGTGCAGTGAGCCCAGATCCCACCACTGCAGTTCAGCCTGGCAACAGAGCAAGACTCCATCTCAAAAAAATAAAATAAATTTTAAAAATTACATTCTCTTTTACATTCCCTGTTACTACTTTGGAGCATGTCCCTCTCATTTTACACCTGGATTAGAATAATAGGTTCACTCTTTTCCTCACCCATCACCACAAAATTCATTCCCCACGGAGCCTGTAGTGTTACAACATGAAAATCTGATCCTGTCACACCCGCCCCCCAACGCTTAAAACTCATCAGTAAAAGTGCCCAAGCCTTCAGAATCAAACTCCTTCAGTGGGCTCACGAGAAGGCTCCTTCATGAGAAACAGAGGAGCCTGGCCGTTCTACTCATATTTCAGTTATGCCATTCTGCTTGCAACTCCCCAAACACTCTACTTTGCCCATATGTTTTTTCACAGGCTAGTTTCCCTATTTGGAATTCTTCCTAATCCTTCCTTGTGTCTAATGCTTATTCAGAGCATAAGATGCATCAAAATGATGCCTCCTGTATTAACTGCAGTACAGTAAGTGTACTTCAATCACAGTCCATAATATATTATATTATAAACTGCTATACAGTTATCTGTTTTCTTGCCTTAGACTGTAAGCTCCTGGAGGGCAGGGGCTATATCTTGTCTTTGTATACCACACATCTAGCCAACTATTTATCATTTATCCCATGTCTACGGGAAAAAATGATAGTTGAAAGAATGCCTGGAACTAATTTATTAAGGCCAATGTAACAAAAAAAAAAATAGGTAAAGAGTCAAATTAAAACTCTCAAATATTTGTAGGGATGACTTTAAAAATACACAGTGGTAGTATATGCACCCCAACCACTTCCACCCAAACTGCATTCTAACAGTTATCATTGATGATTCTGAACTCATGATCCCATAATACCCACGTTTTATCTGTATGGTGTTTACTATTGCTTAAAAAAGAAACTTGGCATTAACTTTGTTTAAGTGCTTTTAACAACAGAATTATAGAAAGAAAAGTTTTGTTTTTGTTTTTGTTTTTTAAAAGTTCCTGTAAGTATAAGATAGTAATGGGCACAACAACAAAAAACTAATTGCTTCTTAACTGTTGAGATATAGCCATGGCACCAATAAATCAGTTATTCTGAAATTAAATATAGATTCAAAGTTCCTTAATCATAGCTGTGGTATAAAAAAATTCTAGAAATTGCTGTTTTAATTCTAGGGATCATTCAAAATATAAGCAACTATTATAGTGTTTCCGAATGACACACTGCAAAAGGAAGTTAATTTACCATTTAACACTACATAACTCAGCTGGTTAAAACATTACCATACCTCCAATTTATTTTTGTCTACAGCAGCTTGCAGAGAAGGAGAGGATACCAAAGGCTGAAGAGGAGCATCAGAGGAGGAAATCTGTGTAGTGCAGGTGAAAAGCGAGGAGGAAAAAACAAAAAGAAAGTAATGAGAATTGACAGGCACAGGAAAGAAAAAAAACCCTGTATATTTTTGTGATATAGAAGCACTTAAGAAACATGTTAATAAAAACAA
The DNA here is from genome assembly GCF_043159975.1 of Macaca nemestrina. Lineage (NCBI taxonomy): Eukaryota > Metazoa > Chordata > Mammalia > Primates > Cercopithecidae > Macaca > Macaca nemestrina. The sequence continues at coordinate 115,244,299 of NC_092129.1, forward strand.
TGCATCAAGAAATAAGTACTGCTTTTTAAAAATTTCAATTTGAAATTTATAAAAGGGTTTAGTACTGAATAATAAATGATTTAAAATGGATTTTACTAGGATATAAAACTTAAAATGTAGTCAGATAAGATCATACCAAAAGTATATGGAAAATAATTAAGCTTCTCTCACAGTTCATCTTTAGTCAATGTGACTATTGAAATACAAATGCTCTGAAACATGAAGACACACTGTCGCAAGTAGTAGAAGAGCAAAAATGGGTTTTTGTTTTTACTTATAATAACTTTTAAGAATGAAAAATAAAACAGAACTGAAATAGTAAAAGTTAATTAAAATTTTAATCAATTGTTTAAGAAAACAGAAGAAAAGCTAGGAGAAAAAAAGAACAGATTAATGTAATATAACAGCTGAGCAGCAGACTTATTATAAAGCAATTTATACACTTCCTTCTTTAAGATCAGCAGGCAAACACCATTTCCAGTGCTATACTTGCTGAATTACCCCAAAGCATCATGAGACAGTTATATATGCAGCACAGGCAATTTATACACGAAAATGGGTTTCATCTAAAAGCTTTTTTCACACATCTTACTGCCCAATTTCTACATGCGTAGTTGATCACTTTAATGGAAGCATTATCTTCCTGCTCTCTTTACTGCCAAAATGTAACTGAAATACATTTATAAAATGCATAGATCTTTGAGGCCATAAAACTGACATCTCTATATTGCCCTATCATATCAATAGTGCCTATGAGGAATTTTTAAAACTAAAAGGAGCTATTACAGATAGGTCATTACGTAATGTCAAAATAACACTTCTAGATGACAAGTTCTCCCTCAATCTGCTTGTTATTAAGTTAGTTATGGCAGTAATTCTCGAATCACAACACAAGACTATAAACTTTAGGGAATTTTCTTTTCCTTGCTTGCTCGCTGTTGGCTCTAACTGTGTAAGCTAGCCACTTAATGAGTATTAATGCAAGTTACACAGGAGAGAAAATAAACAACACAAGAAAACGTAGATCTTGCATTTAAAAAAAAGTCAAAGTCGAGCCTGAAAGCCTGGTTTAAAACTGGTTTGTCCTATTGGATATTTACTTACTAGAAATCTTTAATTACTACTTCATATAGAAAATAAGAATAAAGAACTTTGGGAGGCCGAGGCAGGCAGATCACTTGAGGTCTGGAGTTCGAGCCCAGCCTGGCCAACATGGTGAACCCTGTCTCTACTAAAAATACAAAACTTTAGCCAGGTGTGGTGGCGCATGCCTGTAATCCCAGCTACTTGGAAGGCTAAGGCAGGAGAATCACTTGAACCTGGGAAGCAGAGGTTACAGTGAGCCAAGATCACGCTACGGCACTCCTGCGTGGGAGATAGAACAAGACTCCGTCTCAAAAAAAAAATAATAATAATAAAAGCCATAAGATCACTTAAGAAGACAGCTGTATCATAAGGACCTCTTTGCCTAAGCTCATGAAAAGCAGAACAAAAATATAAAAAGACAATACAGGCATTGAGTATGTCAAAAGCTACTAATCCTTAGAAAGCAGTAAGATAATTCATTATAAAAGTGCTTGTCCTCCATTTGAGAAGATGATAAACTGATGTGGCCACTTTTAAAACTCAGTAGCAGGAATATAAAATTCTATTCAATAAATATCAGTAATTTAACAACAACAACAACAAATTTCAGACAGGGTCTTGCTCTGTCACCCAGGCTGGAGTACGGTGTGAAGATCATAGCTCACTATAACCTTGAATCCTGGGCTCAAGTAAAAACCTTTTTTATTTTAATCACTTTTTTTTTTTTTTTTTTTTTTGAGACAGAGTCTTTCTATGTTACCCAGGCTGGACTCAAACTCCTGAACTCAAGAGATCCTCCTGCCTCTCAGCCTCCCGAATAGCTGGGATTACAGATGCGCATCACATTTTAATAAAAAAAAAAAAAAAGAAAGAAAAAGAATAAATGCTTTAATACCATGTTCCAGTTGAGAAAGAAAACAAACTTACTTAAGAAGAAAAACATCTAAAAAGTCAATGGACAGATGAACAAGTGAATCGATAACAAATCACAAACATAATGGAAGAAAAAAGACACAAAAGAGTACACAGTGTATGAAACCACTCACATAAAACTCTAGAAAAGAAAATACAATCTATGGTGATTAAAAAAAACCAGATCAGTCACCAAGGCCACGGTTGGGGGCTGACTAGCAAGGGGCACAAAGAAACCTTCAGGAGTGACGGAAAGTTTCTATATCTTGATTGTGTGGTAGTGGTTACACAAGGATATGTATTTGTAAACATTCATTGATCTGTACCTTAAAATATCTACCTTTTATTATATATGAATTATATTTCAATAAAGTTACTCTTTAAAGTCATATTAGCAGGGTAATATACATTATGTGAGCAAGGAATAAACAGAAATCAACATATTGACAACTGGAAGCAAGTGACAGTACAGAACACAGGTAGATGAGGGAAGAAAAAAGGGCAGTGAAAAGGAGAAAATAAATACAGAGACACGAAAAGCTAGGTACGCGAGACTTCTTTCTAAATCTCTAGTAGGAAATCACCAATATCCATCTTCCGGATTAGTCCTCCTAACTGGTCTCCTTGCCCCATATCTTGCTCCTCTCCAAATCCATTCTGCATACCATGTCATTCTCGAAGTAAACCTGACCACCACAAATCACTGCTTAGAAGGTCTGAATAGTTTATATACACATTATATAAGGACAGAGTCCAAACTCCTTAATCAGGCCACAAGTGTCATCTACCTTACCTCCCTGTTCTTCCCTCCTCTGGCTACATTCATATCCACTCTGCCCAGCCATATACGACTCCTTCTGGTTCTCTAGTCTGCTTCTCTGAACTCTAGGGGCCTTTCCTCTTGCTAGTCCCTCTACTTCAGAAACCCATGCTTCTATTAGTTCCTACCCATCCTTTAATTTTGAGTTAACACTGCCTCCTCTGAGAATTATTCAAAGTATTCCTTGATCTCTCTATAGAGCCTGTGGTAATATTACCTCTTAAAATATTTCCCTATTATGTAAGTTTTATCACATGTCATCTCTTATAAAGATCTAGTTACTTATCAGTATTCTTTGTTCAACTAGAGTTATCTGAGGCAGATATTAATTCTGTTCTGTTCACCATCTTTAGTACCTGACATTCAACAGGTCTCAATAAATATTTTCAACTGTTACAGGAAAAGAGGAGGAAGAAAGCATCTCAGAAGGAGAACCAAAAGGAGGCTCAGTCTCAGCAACTGCTCTCTGAAAGTTCATTGGCTTGCTAACATACTTTTCTGAAATCCCACAGAAGTTATCCATATTTACTTTCAAATTTAGAATTTATTTTGTAACTAGATATTAATTCCATTTCACTGGCTCCTAGTACTTTTATACAGATAGAGCATAAGACTCTGACCTTATAAAACTTTGCTGGAAATTGGTGGTGTCAGTGAATTCAGTAGTCATATTTAAATGTCCTTCCCAACTCCCACTCACCCCCTTCTATCCATGAGATAATATGTGGTAGAAATCCAGTAAAGACATTCTTCAGAAATAAAATGAGTTTTCTTCAGAAATAAAGTGAGTTTAACAGTCCTTCCTTCAATTATTCTTAAGCTCAGACGTTCTTCGCTAGGCCACCATCAAAGTAACCTACATGTGAAAAAACTCCCAGAACACTACAATTGTCCTCATGCAAAAGAAAAACTGACCATGCAAAACAAGTTCCTGACTCCCATCTACAAGAATAAGGTGAACAAACACCCTTTGAAAAGGTATAAAGTAATTGAAGGCCATCAAGCATAATGTTTAAAATTTTCTTGATGAATTTTTTGAAATATTTGCTACTATCACCCTTTTAAACAGAATAACGCTATGAAAATTAAATCTGTGGTCCAAAACACTGAAAAAGATGCAGTCACTGAAAAACATCTTACAGATTAATTGTTGGCAATGGATTCCTTCAACCTCATTTTGGAAATTCCTGGATATGTTTTCTAAGTAGAAATTTTATCACAGCAATTCTTAAATGGCTATCTCATGAGCTTTTAGTATAGAACGAAGCTCAAGTTTTTCAGAAGTCTTGGAATCATTTTAAATATATGATTTCCAATGTCTTTTGCATTTCATGGCATGACTTGGATTAAAAAAGCTGAAAACATACACATTTACTAAATTAGTACATAACCCATAAAAAACACATCAATGAAACTCATCAGTAGGAGGATTAAAAGACACTGAAAACTTAACCAAGTAACCATAGCTACCAACTGTATAGAAGAAGCCTAAATCTTAATATTTAATATTTTAACTTTAAAATCTTTGGCCAAGTCAGTTAGAATTCTGGAAAACTTAAAAAAAATTTAAGTCCTCCACTTGCTCTATTGGGGTGTCCCATAATTAAGGGGCTGATTAAAATGTGGAGATGTGGAGAGATTAATGAAACAGAACTCAAGCCAAGATTTTTCCAATGATATAAACTCTTAAAATTGAGTATTCATTTTTCTTAATTATCTACCTGATTACAGTCATTTGCTGCCATCACAATAGCTTATTTTGCAAGCAGTTATGTGCTAGGCACCCTACTAAGAATAGAGTATACTTTATCTTAATTCTTGCAGCAATACTATGAAATTCAGACACTATGACATCCCTGTTCCACAGAAGATGAAGCAAACTGTAACGAAAAGAAGTAACAAAGAAAATCAAGCAGAAACCATGTTCTTTTACATTAATCTCAACTCACTAGCTGAAGAGACACAGAGACAGGATGGGGCAGGGGGAGAGAGAAAAACTGTTGGAGGAAAAGAGCAAATATGTGGCAGTTCAGCCTCATCTACCTAAGTCCTCTTGCATCTCCTAAACTCACTTAAAATACTTAGTTTCCCACTGTGATTCACTACTGGTAAATGAGCAAGGGGAGGAAGACAGACAGGACAGATTTCTCTTTCTCTTTTTTGAAACAGGGTCTTAACTCTGTTGCCCAGGTTGTAGCACAGCGGTGTTATCACAGCTCACTGAAGCCTCAACCTCCTGGGCTCAAGCAATTCTCTCACCTCAGCCTCCCGAGTAATTGAAACTACAGGCACACTCCACCACGCCCAGCTAATTTATTATTATTTTTTGTACAGACAGGGTCTTGCTATGTAACCCAAACTGGTCTCAAACTCCTGGACTCAAGCGATCCTCCCACTTCAACCTCCTAAAGTGCTGGGACGACAGACGTGAGCCACCATGCCTGGCCAACAGGACAAATTTCTGCAAAGTGTTTCAAATTCCCCTGTCACTCAATGAAATCAGGTAGAACAAGGGAGGTAGACTCATTCTATATGACCATAGTAGGCAGAATTCTGACAGCCACTAAAATTCCCACCCATATAACACCAGCCCTGTGATTGTGGACAGGACTGCGGTAAATCAAATAATGAGCAGGCCATGTGTGGACTAAAGCAAATGTCAGATTCTGACTTAAAGCCTGCCACCAGATGCAGTTGTACAATGGAAGTACATCAACTCACTTGCCACTATAAAGCCTGTCACCAGATGCAGCTTAATTGTCACTTACTACTCAATGATAGGGTTTTGATATGAGTCTGCATGCAACTGATTTATTATGGTCTCTGTGCAGTCAAACCTCTCTCCCAATGTTGATCTGTGTTTCTAGCCATTCCCCAGCACTACCATCACTGCTTCAGCTCTACCTCGGATCATCAGGCAATACATTCTCACATGGAGCACACGACCCGGATCCCTCACATGCACAGTTCTATTCAACATGCTCTATTCAACGCATTGAATAGAGCACTAGGGGAGAACAGTAGGATTCAGTAGGGAAGAGACAAGGAAGCTCAGAGGCAGAGAAACTCAAAATGGCAGCAACAAGAGGGAAGCAATGCAGTTAGCCAAGATTGGCCAGAAGCCAGGAAGGACTCCCCATCATGGTGGCAAGGTAAGCAAAAATCCCTAACAGTCCACATTCCCACCAGAGCCCCTACAATCTTAGCTACAGGAGACTCCTTCAGCCCTCACAGGCCCTGAACCTAGTATAAGGAGCTGCCTGGAGTCCACGCAACCACACTATCCCAGAGAGAACTCATGCTAGATCTCAGCCACCCACTGGGACCAAGCTGCTGCTGCACAGTGCCATTTTGACAGTACCGCCAACACTAGACTACATCCAGCCCTGAAGCCCATACTCCCAGCATCTTGACATCCCTGGGATCTCCCAATGCACTTGACATCTTCCTGGAAGGCCTCAGCATCAGAACACCAGCTAGACTCAGCAGTGTAGTCAAGTCCCTGGCACCTGAGTCCTGCAGAAGCCTACACCCTGGAGAAGAGGCAGTCTAGCACATCAGGGAGTCTGCTCCAGGATATAAGGAGCTGAAGCATGTGCTCTCCAGACATGAGAGCCACCTGCCTGGGACTGCCACCACAGACAGTGCCCCTGCCCCTTCTAGGAGCAGAGCCATTGTGTATCCACGTACACTGCCTGGAACACCAATGCAAGTACCTGCACATGCTGCCCAGGGACAGCATGAGAACTGACTGGCCTGGTTGGCCACCATCCACACACGTTGCCTGTGCAATGGACAGGACTGAGGAATGGCTTGCCCCTATCACTGTCAGTGCCCATACACCCAGCCCAGGGACCCAAGAAAGGGCCTGGTTAGAGGTACTCCATGGCCACCATATATATCTGGAAAGGCCTCCTAGATGCCTGAGAACAGGTAGACTCGGAGCTGCTGCCACCAACACCAGCATGGACTGCCCAGGGGCCTAACAACCGATGTACTCAGACTGTCACTGTTGTTGGCACCCTCCACCTGGGGACCCAAGAACCCTCCCACATAGCCACAGCCACCACCGCCCACATGACCCAACTAGGGGCTTGAGGATTAACTCATTTGGGTCCTATGACATCCACTGCACATGCCCACACAATCTGCTCATGATCAGCTGGGATTTATCTCAAGCATGTATAAATGGTTTAACATATACAAATCAATAATGTGATATATTACCTCAACAGAATGAAGGACAAAAACCTTATCATCTTTTCAATAGATACAGAAAAAGAATTTCATAAAATTCAACATCTCTTCATGATAAACATTCTCAACAAATTAGGCATAAAGGAACATACCTCAACATAATAAAGGTCATATATGACAAACCCACAACTAACATCATACTGAATGGGGAAAAGCTGAAAACTTCTAAGAACAGAAATAAGACAAGGATACCCACTTTCGCCACTCTTATTCAACATAATAACATAATATTCAAATTTGAGGGGGTAGATGTCCCATTTTACATTATGTGATTTTTATACATTCCATGCCTGTATTAAAACATCTCATGTCTCCCATAAATATATACACCTACTATACACCCACAAAAATTAAAAATTATTAAAAACAGATGAAAGACTTAGCTGGGTGTGATGGCTCATGCCTGTAATCCCAGCACTTTGGGAGCCCAAGGCAGGGGGATCACTCAAAGCCAGGAGTTCGAGACCAGCCTGGCCAACATGGCAAAACCCCATCTCTAACAAAAACACAAAATTATCCAGGCCTGGTGGCATGCACCTGTAAGGACAGCTATTTGGAAGACTGAAGCAGGAGAATCACCTGAACCCAGAGGCAGAGGTTGCAGGGAGCTGAGATCGCACCACTGCACTCTATCTAGCCTGGGCGACACAGCGAGACTCCATCTCAAAAAAAAAGAGAAAATTAATTATAAAGACTTAAATAGGAGACCCAAAACTATAAAATCAGAAAATATAGGAAACACTGGTCTAGGCAAAGATCTTATGAATAAAACTTCAAAAGCACAGGCAACAAAACCAAAAATAGAAAAATGGGACTACATCAAACTAAAAAGCTTCTGCATGGCAAAGGAGACAATTAACAGAGTGAAGAGACAATCTGTAAAATAAGAGAAAATATTAGCAAACTGCTTATCTGACAAGAAACTAACATCCATAATATACAAGGAACTTGAACAACAGCAAAAAAAAAAAAAAAAAAAAAAAAAAAAAAAAAAAAAAAAGGTTAATAGGCAAAAGATCTGAATAGACATTTCTCAAAAGACACAAAAATGGCCAACAAGTATATTAAAAAAGGTCAAATCAATAATCATCAGAGAAATGCAAATCGAAACCAAAACAAGATATCTTACCACGGTTAGAATGGCTTATTATCAAAAAGATAGAGACTGGAGAAGATGCAGAGAAAACAAAACTCTTAGACACTGTTGGTGGGAATGTAAATTAGTACAACCACCGTGGACAATATGGAGGTTTCTCAAAAAATTAAAAACAGAATTACCATATAAGCCAGTAATCCCAGTACAGGGCATTTATCTATATGAAAGGAAAGTAGCATATCAAAGATACCTGAACCCCCATGTTTACTGCAGCTCTATTCACAATAGCCAAGACACGGAATTAACCTAAATTTCCATCAATAGATGAACAGATTTTTAAAGTGTGATATATATACACAATGGAATACTATTCAGCCATAAAAAGAATGAAATCCTATCATTCACAGCAAGATGGATAACCCTGGGGGCTATTATGCTAAGTGAAATAAGTCAGGCACGGAAGGATAAATGCCATGTGTTCTCATTCTTCTGTGTGAGCTAAGAAAAACGGAACTCGTGGAAGCAGAGGGAAGAACTGTGGACGTTAAAGGGTAAGGGAGAGCAAAGGATGGGGAGAAATTTTTAACAGATGTGACATTACAGCTAGATAGGAGGAGTACGATCTAGTGTTCTGTAGTATTGTAGGGTGAGTACAGCTAACGATAATTTAGTATATATTTGCAAAAAGTTAGAAGATACTGAATGTTCCCAATACGAAGAAATGATAAATGTCAGCAGGGTGCGGTGACTCACGCCTGTAATCCCAGCACTTAGAGAGATCGAGGTGGGCAGATCACGAGGTCAAGAGATCAAGACCATCCTGCCCAACATGGCAAAACCCCATCTCTACTAAAAATACAAAAATTAGCTGGGCGTGGTAGCACACCTGTAGTCCCAGCTACTCAGAAGGCTGAGGCAGAAGAATTGCTTGAACTCTCAAGGCGGAGGTTGCAGTCAGCGAAGATCGTGCCACTGCACTCCAGCCTGGCAACAGAGTGAGACTCTGTCTCAAAAAACAAAAAAAAAGAAGAAGAAGAAATGATAAATGTCTCTCTGTGGATACCCCTTAAGTACTCTAGTACTCCTGGAATACCTTAGGTATAAGGTACTTTTATTTTTTTAAATCTGTTCCTATTTCCACTATGATAAATGTCTCTAACAATCATGTCCTCTTTGTTTTGGTATCCTAGGAGATTGCGAGCATAATAAGTGATCCAAATTTATTTGGATGAGTGCTCAATCTATTACTGAAGATGAAACACTGAACAGAAATATGCAATTCTCAGTAATACATAAGATTAATTACTTGCTCACTGATCACCATGAAAGAGGAAAAAATACTTTAAATCTGCTACAATATAAATGTATTTATTATTACTTTGTTTATATTGGAATAGGTGGAATACATTTTCCCTTGCGTTTATTGTGACTTTTGTAAATCTTTCTGCATTTTCATTTCAATAGTACTATAAACTCAGAAGTATATACTGAGGTAAACAAACTTTTACCTTAAAATTTTTACTCTCAAACCTACAAAAAAAAAAATGGAAGAAACTGTTGAGTGAATACCTCTATAAACATCACTAATATTAGTCAAACACTAAATTATGCCATATTTGTTATCTCTCTACAGACACAAACACACAAAGCTGCTAGGTTTCACCAAACCACTTGAAAGTGTTAGGTATCATGGCATTTAATCTCCAAGTGTTTTATTCTACCATATATCTTATAAAGGAAGGAATTCTTACAACTAAGCATACCATTATTACACCTCGAAGGGGGGAAAAAACCCAACTCAGTAACAGCTACCATCCCAAAATAAAACTATCTTATACATTACTATGTAAAAATAATTTCCTAAATATTGCTAAAAAAAGAAACATATTACAAATATAATTTTAAAATTTATATTTTAAAAGTGTTTAATATAAAACAGTATGTTCTCTAAAATAAACTACAATGATTTCTTAATATTTCATATGAAAATGCATTATACTTTTAAGTTAGTCCTTTCCCCCCTCAATGCTTACAGTGGCCTTAATTTTATAGACATTATAAATATTCTCAATGCTGTTAATTTTTAATCAATCATTCAACAGATTTCCTCTCTTATATCCACTGTAAATGCAGCTCCAATGCTACACACAAGGATATCTTTGCTCTAAAATACACACTAATGATATTTAAAAACTTATTTTTTTTTTTTTGACACAGAGTCTCACTGTGTTGCCCAGACTGGAGTGCAGTAGCACAATCTTGGCTCACTGAAACCTCTGCCTCCTGGATGCAAGCAATTCTTCTGCCTCAGCCTCCCAAGGAGCTGGGATTACAGGCATGCACCACCGGGCCCGGCTATTTTTTGTATTTTTAGTAGAGACAGGGTTTCACCATGTTGGACAGGCTGATGTCAAATCCACCTGCCTCAGCCTCCCAAAGGGCTGGGATTACAGGCATGAGCCACCATGCCCAGTCAAAAAAAAAAAAAGAAATTTTTAATAAAAAGAGATAGGGTCTCACTATGTTGCCCAGCAGCCTGGTCTCGAACTCCTGGGTTCAAACGATCCTATCACCTTGGCCTCCCAAAGTGCTGGGATTATAGGCATAAGCTACCATACTGAGCTGACACTTAAAAACTTTTTAAACAAGATTTTTTTATGGCCAAAGATAGCATATTAAAATATCCTAACTTTCTTAGGATTTGACTGAATTTTTAATATATTGCTTCTCCATTTGGGCCAAATAGTAAACCAGTTTGTAGGAAAAATGAGACGAATCTATTTCCATTGTCTCTAAACTGCTTGACGGATGACTTCACCAAAAGATTAACTGGTTTACAGCTTATCAATCTGGGAATCAAGTCCAAAAACATGATTTCAACAATAAAGGCAATTAGCCTTAGACTATAATTAACTTGGATGAGAAAATTTTTTAAAAACTACAAAGAAACAGCTGATAAAACATAACAGTCCTGTGTCATTTAACAATTGGGATACATTCTGAGAAATCTATCATTACATGATAGCATCATCGTGCAAACATCATAGAGTGTGCTCATACAAACCTACATGGTACAACCTACTGCACACTTAGGTAATATGGTAACATCTATTACTCCTAGGTTACAAACTTGTACAGCATGTTACTATAGTGTAGTATACTGTAGGCGATTCTAACACAATGGTAAGTATCTGTGTATGTAGGTATAGGTAAACATAGATAGAGTACAGTAAAAATAAGGAATTATAAACTTATACGACCAACGTTGTATACACACTCTGTCATTGACTGAAACGTTGTTATGGGTACCTGATGGTATCTGATTACTACTGTAAAGACTCAACTATTAGAAGTATCAAAATGCTTGCTAATAACAAAAATGTAAATGCCATGTTTTAATATATTCCTGGGCTACTGGTTTCATTTCTCAACAGATCAACCAAAGAAAGCCCTTAGAGGAAGATACATTTGCCTTTTTTCTTTTTCATACATTTCTAGAATCTAGGGAAAAAATTTTCTCTCCCACCATTTTCAATTAGTGGTTCTAGCTTGCAAATTTCAAAAATCAACTCAATTAAATGCCATGTAAGTGGTTATTAGATTTAGAATATGTTCCTTTCTAAATCAAGAGTTCTGTTCCGTAAGAGCTCAACATTATATAACCAAAAAAGTTCCAATATTCAAATGTAAATATATACAACTAGTATATTTTCACAATAAATAAATTAAGCTGTATTGCATGTTAAAAGTTTGAGATCTAGTCAACAAACAATTGATGAGACATGCAGGTTTTACTTACATTTGTAATAGCTATGGCATTTTTATCGTAGTATTTCTTCTTTTCATATTTATCTCTGATGAAAAATTCCACTGCTCTGGAAACAGATAACTTAAGGAAAAGCATGAATTCAGTGATATGTACACTTCCCTTTATTCACTCCTCTCCACAAAGTTGGGACTCTAATTTTCGTACTCCTCAGTCTGTGCTCTCTTTCACATTATTTCTGCAACTACGTTCTGTAAACTACTTTTCTTTCTCCCAAAGAAGTCTACCTCTTTCAGGAAATTTTCTCACTGAACAAAAATCATCCAAACTAATTCTAGAAAGAAAAGTAAATGACAATTCTTAATTCCTACATCACCACCACCACTATCACTTCATCACCAAACTTTAAATTTAATTCAGGTTCATTTGGGGTTTTTAGTATAAGTAAAGAAATTAACATCTATGCAAGTACCCACACTGAGTCAGACATTGTGTACTATATACACTGTACACACTCCGGGTCCTTTAATTCCTCCCACATCCCACTAATGTGCATATTATTAGTTCCATATCATAGATGAAGAATCAGCAACTTGGAAAGATTAAGCACTTGTGATTCCAAAATCTAAGCTCTTTTCCACTATATATGCTGTCTCTGGGCACATCATATAGGATTCCATATGTATCAGAAGAACAGTGGCCAATTTTATCCTTGCAAAGTTGAGAAACGGGAAAGTCAAGATGCTAAAGCCAAGGTTAGTCTTCTTTAATTTCTTGAAGTTGTCTGGACTCATCTGACCTGTTAACAGAGTGAGTAATTTATACTGGGATTGAGTGTTTAGAGTCACGTGACATCGGTAACTTCTCTTACCACTTGTCATATTCCACTGAAATGGACATTCTCACATCAGGGGTTCTTAACCTCTTTAGTGACATGAGCTCCTCTGGTACTCAGGTAAAGCCTGAGGACTCCTTTCTGATAATTCTTTTCAATGCATAAAACACACAGAATTACAGGAAAAAAAAAAACTAATCACACTGAAATATAATGTCTCTGTGGATCCCCAAGTTAAGGGGATCATTCTATTCAAAGGAAAAGTTACCTGGGCAGTAATACAATACAGTTTCAGTCAATAACCATTAATAAAAAGTTTTTAAAAAGCCTTTTAAACTGACAGTTGAGGCAACAGATAATAGAAAGGGTTGACAGACCACACAACAGGTCCCAGAATAATGTTGTTTTGTTATGACACTGATGAGACAAAAAAATTATTTCTAGCCGAGCCACTGTTTGTGTAGACTTTGCGAATTTTCCCCTATCTATTTGGGTTTTCTATGGGTACTCAAGTTTCATCTCATATCCCCAAGATATGCACATCAGGTTATTTCACATGTCTAAATGGCTCAGTATGAGTGAGTGTGGGGTGTATGTAAGTGTACCCTGCAATAGAATGGTGTCCTGTCCAAGATTGGTTCCCACCTTGTAAACTGATCAGCTGGGAGAGGCTCCAGCCACCAGCAACCCTAACCTGGAGTAAGCAGGTTGAAAAATGAATGAATAAATATATACAAAATTATTGCAAAAAAAAAATGTGTCAAGTATACAATCATATAAATGCACAATAAATAAATGATGTAGTAAGAAAGTGCTCAGCAAGTCCATTATATTTGTTATTGTTTTTCAACTTCATGATGGTAGGAGGTGCTCATTACAATTTTTGCTTTACAAACATTTATTCTTTGATTTGACCCACCCCCACTATGACTATCACTCACTGATTCACTAAAAATCGGGTAAATAATTATCTCACTTGTTTTTATTAATCTTCCTTAAATGTATGTATACAACTCACCTTTATTTCAAACTTTGGTATTAGACATGTTACAGGTCTTTATTTAGAAATGTGATATATTTGTGACCAGAAATATGCCACAGGAACTTAACTCTTGTTTATATTAACTAGCCTAGGGTGAAACTGGTTTCATTACATGTCATTTTGCTTAAAGTTGTGGTTTCTAAGAATCTATCAAAGACATTAAGTGAGGCTCTATACGGTGGTTATGAAAAGAATTGGGGCATTATGAAAGCACTCACAGCGGGCCGGGGACGCAAGTTGGAGAGAAAATCTAAACATTCCATTTATTAAGAGGAATAATTGGATGTTGCTTATAAAGACAAGTTTTCTGGCTGGGCACAATGGCTCTTGCCTGTAACGCCAGCACTTTTGGGAGGCCCAGGTGGGCTGATCGCTTGAGCTGAGGAGTTCAAGACCAGCCCAGCAACATGGCAAAATTCCATCTCTACAAAAAAAATACAAAAATCAGCTTGGTGTGGTGGTTGTATGCCTGTAGTCCCAACTCAGGAGGCTAAGGTGGAAGGATCATCTGAGCCTGGAAAGTCAGGGCTGCAGTGAACCATGATCACACCACTGCACTCCAGCCTGGGCAATGAAGTGAGACCCTGTCTCAAAATCAAAAACAAAAACAAAAACACTTGGAAGTAAAACTACTCCTTTATCCATGGGCTGCAGAACAGATGTTGTATTGAACAGGCATGAAACGACATGTTTGTATATCTCCATCGGAGCTCTTGGGTTACTAGGAGCATTGTCAATGAGCAGTAACATTTTGAAAAAAAAAAAAAAAAAATCTTTCTTTCTGAGCAGCAGGTATCAACAGTGGGCTTAATGTATTCAGTAAACCATGCCGTAAACAGATGTGCTTTCACCCAGGCTTTGTTGTTCCATTTAGAGAGCACAGGCAGAATAGATGCAGCTTAATTCTTAAGGGCCTTAGGATTTTCAAAATGGTAAATATAACATTAGCTTCAACTTAAAGTCACCAGCTGCATTTTCCTAACAAGAAAGCTTCCTGTCTTGAAGCTTTGAAGCCAGGCATTGACTTCACTTCTCCAGTATGGATGGCATCTTCTTCCAACAGAAGGCTGTTTAGTCTCCATTGAAAATGTGTTGTTTGGTGTAGTCACCTTCATCAATTATCTTAGTTACATCTTCTGGATAACTTGCTCTTTCATCTTGATTTTTATGTTCTGCAGATGGCTTTTCTTAAACTTCATAAACCAGTGCGAACAGTGGCTCATATCTGTAATTCCAGCACTTTGAGAGGGTAAGGCAGGAGGATTACTTAAGCCTGGGAGTTCAAGAACAGCCTGGGCAATATAGCAAGCCCCATCTTTATGGAAAAAAAAAAAAATTAGCTGGACATGGTGGTGTGCATGTGTAGTTCTAGCTACTCAGGAGGCTGAAGCAGGACAATTGCTTGAGCCCAGGAGACAGAGGCTGCAGTGAGTTGACTGCCCCAGTGCATTCCAGCCTGGGTGACACAGTGAGAACCTGTCAAAAAAACAGACAAAACAAAAACACAAAAAAACTCATGACTCAACCTATGCTAGCTTCAAACTTTTCATCTGAGGCTTCCTCATCGCTCTCAGCCTTCACAGAATTGAAGAGAGTTAAAGCTTTGTTAAGGATTAGACTTTGGCTTAAGGAAATGTGGCTGGTTTGAACTTCTATCCAAACCACTCCAACTTTCTCCACATCAACAAAAAGGCTGTTTTGTTTTTTTATTATTCATGTGTATACCAGAGTAGTACTTTTTAATTTCCTTCAAGAATTTTTCCTCTGCATTCACAACTTGGCTATTTGGTGCAATAGGCCTAGCTTTCAGCCTATTTTGGCTTTCCACATGCCTTCCTCACTAGCTTAATCATTTCTATTACAGCTTTTTGATTTAAAATGAGCAAGGTGAGACTCTTTCTTTTACTAGAACACTTGGAGGTTACTGTAGGTGTTAATGTTGCATCTCACAGAATAGGGAGTGCAGAGGAAAAGAAGAAAGAGAACAGCTGATCGGTGTAGTCAGAATGCAAACTTTTATAAATTAATGAAAACCATGTATTTATGTTACAATTCTGTTATAACATTTGCCACCTTACACTGGTGCAGTTCACAGTGCCCTGAAACAATTACAACAGTAACATCAAAGATCACTGATGACAAATCACCATAAAGATATACTAATTATAAAAAAGTTTGAGATACTGTAAGAATTACCAAAACGTGACATGGAGACCTGAAGTAAACATGTGTTGTTGAAAACTATGGCTCCCATAGACTTGCTTTGCACATGGTTGCCCCAAACATTCAATTTGTAAAAGAAAAGAAACAAAAAAAAAAAGGTAGTATCTGTATAGTGCGAATAAAGCAACGTGCGATAAAACAAGGTATTCCTATGAAGAATACTACGATGGTTTTACAAATACCAAGTTTGTGAAAGTTAAGTATGTCAAGTATACAATCTTCTGGAGTTGAGTACAATACTAACATCTGGTAAAATTGTATGTTGCTGTGAATTTTCCAAAATAACAGATATCTGTGAAATCTTAATTGATATTTAATGTATTTTATATAAATAATTCAAATGCAGTTGAGAGTCTCATTTCTGTTTACAATAAGAAATCCTTTCAGAAATTATCTCTAAGAAGTATACATCTTAAAAAAATTATAAGAAGCCAAAGTTGGTATGTTTGGTACATAGTGTTTTTTAAAGATATAAAAATAAAGCATTAGGGTAGAAGAATTTACTGGAATCTTCCTACTTATTAACATAAGATCACTTTTTATACTTTTTAAAAGGCAATCCAAGTACACTACAAAGTGAATTTCTAAATTCCATGGGAGTCACCCAAGGAAGAAATCTAGTTTGGAAAACATGCCGTATCTTTGGTTGTGCTCAGTTCCTACATGCTTCCTAGAGCAAGAATGTCTCACACCATCCTTATGTATTTTTGTACAAGGTCCCAAATGCAAGCCAATTCTGTACTATTAGTTCACCTAAAGAAACAGTTATTTATCCCACAGGTTAGCAAACTTTTCCTTGAAGGCCCGGAAAGTAAATGTTTTAGGCTTTGTGGGACAGTTGGTCTATGTTTCAATTACTCAACTGTCCCTTTATAGCTCTCCAAAGCAATCACAGAACATTCATAAATGAATGTACATGGCTGGGTTCTAATAAAACCTTATTTACAAAAACAGGCAGCTAGCTCACAGGCCTGTAGTTACTGATTCCTGAATTCTATTCAATGCTAGAGAGCAAAGAACAGCCAAATGGATTAATAGGGAGACATGTGTCTGTAAACTGTCATCATAAACAATCTAAGGATTTTTGAAGGAAATTTTTACCATAGTTTTGCATTATATGTTGACATTCCCAAAGAAGATAGTCTCCAATGTACAGCCTCATTTCCAGTACAAGTAGGCACTTATTATTTCCCCAGCAGTGATTGTGACCTTCAAGTTAGCTAATCTATTGAACCTGTACCTAGATATGTAAAAAGATAGTAATACTCACCTCACAAGGTTGTCAAGAGTTTGAAGATTAAGACATACATAAAACACTTAGTATAGTATCTAAGAGTAAGAATTTAATATATGAATTTAGTTTTATTTTTATATACTTTGGTGCCTCAGTTTCATCATTTTTAAAATGGGGATAATACCAGTATCATCTCATAGGATTATTATAAGAATTAAATAAGCCAATAATATCTAAACTAAAATAGTGGATGGTACATAGTGTTATTTAAGTTTTAGCTCTTATTATGAACAAAGGTATTCTGATAGGCAAATCACTTAAAAGATAAGGTCCATGGTAGCAAGAGGAAATAGAATTACTGTATTGAGGGCTAAGATGGCTTGCATACCATTAAGTTTAAACAGATGAGTAAATGAGAAACAACAACAAAAGAACCAATGAATTTGGAGATCAGGAACTATTTATCTTCATTTTACAGTCTCCAGAAGTCATTTGAGATATAAGGACTTAATTATACTGACGTAGATCAATAATACAACTCAAAAATTTAGAAACAGAACAATAATATTTTCAGGGAGTCAGGTAAGAAATACACTATTACAATAATGGTTCAAGTTTTAATTTGGGACTTACTAAATAATATCAAATTATCCCAGAATCTTCCCCAAGTCTACAGTTGTAAAGCACTCAGTACAGCACTCCTAATTCTCCCTGTCCCCAAAACTAACAATTGGTACTATACAAGCCCAGAAAAATTCCAACATTATTATATGTTTTGTCTTTTAACATGTATTTATATATTTTAAGATTTTTTTCTTTAAAAATATACCATTTGAAAGACAATTAAATTAATACCTACTCCCAAAGAACAAAATCTTCCAGTTTCAGACACACAGCACTGACAGCAGTAAAACTTTGAAAAGCTCAAAGGAGAACTGCTGATTAGCTTTGGTGCACAATAGATCTCATGGAACAGAAGTAATTAAAGTTTTTTAGATAAGACAAAATATCCTAATAATAAAAAGCTTAATGTAAAGCTTTATCATTTGTCATGCACTAGGACATGAAGCCTATAATTAACCACATCCCACATGAGAAATTACACTTTCACAGCAGCTTTTGCATAACTTTTGTAAATTGCAAAGCTTTTTAAAAAGTGACAAATCTTGTTAAGAATGCAATGAGGTCCCATATTATATGAGTTTAACTCAGTTTGGTTATACTTGCTCTAGCGATGAGACAACTATATTTATATCTATAAAAGTACAGAGATGTTAGGCTTTTCAAAGAGCAATGAGCTTTAGAAAGACAGATAGATGAAAGGAAAGACTGGAGGGAGGAACAGAGAAAGGCAAGCTGGTTTTCTTACCAGCCTCCCCCCACAAAACCTCTAAATTACAGTGTTTCAGAATTAAAACAATAAAAAGTGTTGTGTTATATTAACCAAGGTAATTTTTTTAAAGGCTACAGATTACATTAGATATGGGAACTAGTCTCACAGTCCAAGAATTGTCATCTTATACTATTAACGTAAGTAATCATCTAGCTGAAACATGTTAGACAAAGACCCTCCTTAAACAAGTCTGACAACCATATGTACAATAAAGATCAACACCTCACATAAATATGACCATAATTTGTAAAAAGGAGTAACATCTAGTGTGAAAAATTAAATAAGAATGCTTGAGGTAACAACAGCAAATACAGTTAATCCAAAAGCCTAACATAAATCATACCAGGTAATGAAAAGTTGAAATCTTCACCTAGATCTTACAAGCTAGCTGCAAAGAGTGCCAAATTATAATAACCCTATCTATTTTCAAAGGTAATCAAGACTTAAATGTGGCAGCACTGATTTTACTCAGACTACCATCATTAAATAATACTCAAGTGACCCGACATAGGAGGGAAAGTCTGGAGGCTTTAGCAAGTTTCTTCATAGCTCTTTGAGCATCTCATCCTTCCCACCCCACCCCTGACAAAGGAAATATTACACTCTATGTCACCGAGTTATTTTGAGAAATAAAAAAAAAAAAGTACATAAAATGCCATCGTCAGGGCTTGGCATAGGGCAAACAAACCCTTATTAAGCAGCAAAGTTATTGCAGCTGTTGTTTCCAGCATTCTATCTTCACTGTGTCGAAGGTCAAGGAGTTACCAATACTAGACAGTAATCAATTCACTATAAAAATCTCATCTTTCCTGAAATCTATAGATAAGGACCAAATATTTTAAAATACATCAGCCAAGATAACAGAACCAACAAGGCAATATCTCATCAGCACTTCATCTCTCTAAGCTGCATCATAAAATTGGTGGTAATGAAGAAATAGCATTCCTACCAATCTGCACAAAATGGTGCATAGAATAGTTCAATAAGTGAGGATACCAATAAGATATATACTGTCCTTCCCTCAATATACTTCGTGATAATCTGAAAACAATATGGAATCAGTGTAATAAATTAAATAACTTGGAAGCTACTCTCATCCATAGGTAACACATAAAGGATGAAATCAAAATTTTCAAAAATCTCCAGTAATTTACCCTGTTATATCAAGGGACACCTAAAAAATCCAACCCAACCCAACCTCCCCACGCTGCCATGACACAAACTTTCAAAAAAGGAAGATTCTTCAATTTGAGGGGTCATATATATCAACTTGGGCTTGTGAGTGGGGGGCAAAAAAAGGAGGGATAAATTAATATAACCAGCAAGCAGCTGGTAACAACCACCTACAGTGCTGATTTGTATGCTGGGCTGTTTTTCCTTCTACCATGCTTTATTCTTCAGGATTCAGCCGTAGGCTTTCATTTTTCAGAGAAGGAAAAGAATTCTCAAGATTCTCAATAAAATCTGCAAAATAAAGGACGGCTGCCCTAAGTAAACATAACCTGACCAGCACTTCATATCATCACCCACATGCTAAGTGATTCCTCAATCTGAAAGTACTGCTCTCTTCTAGGGTCCAGACTCATGTTTCCAGCCACTGAATGGGGTAACTTCATATATATGTGTAACAGAAGCATCAATCTGCCCAAAGCAAGAAAGCATGGCTCATTATCTTTCATTTCTAACTCTTAATCCTCCTGCTGGTAACGAATTCATTCTCTCAGTGAATAAGTTTTATGGTCAACCAAGTTAGAAATTTCAGGGTTACTTTAGTGACTCCCTCAGAACCAAAGCCAATCTTAACTTAGCTTTCCCAACTTCTTTCCAATCTTTCCAATTTAATCCTGCCCATTCCCAATGCCACTATCTAACTTAGATCGTCACTGCTCATTTTGGGGCTATACAAGTATTTCACATGGTCTCTCTGCTTCTAGGCTCTCCTCCCACCTCCAACTATTCTTCCTTATGGTGGAAGTTAATGCTTCAAAACCCTTCATGTGTTTTTAAACACTTGGGCCAATGAAATGAGGTCTAAACTACTCTACATCATACTGAAAACCCTTCGCAATTTGGACTAAAATACCTTTCAAGTTTCTTCTGCCCTAAAAGGTCATGTTCTCTCATCTCTCCATACTTTTACTCACACAATTTTTTTATACCTGAAATCAACCTTCTACCATTAACCCTGCAAACTTTCTATAACAAAAACAGCCTTGGATATCAGATTGCTAAATTTGTGAGAAAGGAGTGGGGTGAGCAGAAACAGAAAAGGCCAAATACAAATTACTAACTTCTCAATTATAATTTAAAAGGTTTCTGTCCAAATGTGGAAATAAATATATAATGACCTACATCTCTGTGTGAGAAAAGATATTTCTTCCACTGGCCACAAAATTGTTTTACTATACAAATAGGTACAATATAATTGATCTTTAATAAACTACATTTTATTGTCAAAGTCACAAATGTTACCTTCAAACGGAATCCAAGCACCTACAATTAATCAGATAATCTTATTTATAAAGCAACACCATTTTGATGAGCTGCTTTTTCAAACTATGAGTTATAAAAATCCTACAGAATTATGATTTTATATTTAACAAACATAAAAAACATTAAAATGTTTTCATGGGAAACTATTCTATCCACTCATAAAGGCAGATTATGTGGGAAACTATTCTATCCACTCATAAAGGTGGATTCATAAAGCAAACATAGTTGTGCAACCTACAACAGAGTGTCAGTAGCGTAAATTACTCAGAATTTATACTATGTAGTTTGTCTTCTAAATGCCACAAGGCCTCACACAAATATAACTCCTATATAAAGGTAATCAAAGATTATATGGAAATGATTTCTAAAATACTCAGGATAGTTACAAATCAAGTCTCTAATAACAGTCTAAAATAATAAACAACATATACTTTCTAATCGAGAGATGGAGAACAGTCAAGAAGAATCAGTCATAACATTTTACACTTAGTAACAGAGATGCCCCTCAACTTACAATGGGTTAGGCTCTAGTAAACCCATCCTAAGCTGAATGTATTTTAGGTCAAAAATGCATTTAATACACCTGACCTACCAAACATAGCCAATCCTAGCCTACATTAAATGTGCTCAGAACACTAACATTAGCCTACGGTTGAGCAAAATCATCTAACACAAAGCATATTTTTAATAAAGTATTGAATATCTCATGTAATTTATTGAATACTGTACTGAATGTGAAAACAGAATGGTTACACTAGTACTCAAAGTACAGTTTCTACCAAACGCATACTGCTTTCTCACCATCATGAAGTGGAAAAATTGAAAATTAAATCATCATTGTGATTCAGGGGTCTCTAATTACTTCTAAATACTATATGTATCATATATTTTTATGTAATTATGTAATCTGTGTACCAAATTCCTACTAAAAACCTACTATATACAAAGCACAGCTCACAGCAAGTCAATATCTACCTTTAATGAACAATAGTGTGATAAAGTTCACATCTTCCTAAATACTAACGGATAAAATGTGAACTGTAAAAATGAGTTGACGTTTTTTAAACTCAAAACAAGTAAGTTTTAAAGGATACTGATCTGTCTGTGGTCTCCGAAAGTTCTCTGGAAGATTGGCTTCATAGAGTAGTCTTGCTTTAGTATTTCCCATATCTTGCATGCACTATAATAAAAAAAAGTATTTTCATTACTCACATGAACATTAAAAAGTGATTCCTGCACATACATACACATATACACATATACACAAATACCAAATAATTTATTATTTCCAATATATATTCTCCTTAGAAATATACTTTAAATCACAACTATGAAATTAATCACTCAAGTTAAAATAGAAGCATATTTTTAATCCTTCACATTTACCAACATATGTTGATCCATAGTCCATAATCTTCTAAATGTCTTTTTTTTGTGAAAACAGTACACTTACTACTTCCTAAAAGTGAATTCCCTGGTAGTTTGCAGGCAGTATTGCCATTTTTTTTTTTAGTGCACCACTTGAACAATGCTCCCATTTCCAGGGCTGACAAGTTTTCTTTGTTTTGAGCTTTGAAATACCCTGGGATTCTACTTATTTACAATTAAGATCACAATGAAGTCCAGATAAAAGAGAAACAGTGCTGACCTAGAACTCTGCAGAAATGTATTAATTTCTTTTGAGTTATTAATAATAATCCCTTTGAGGAGTTTCCCTACAAAACCCCACTAATAAATTGTGCCTAATGCCCAAACTTTACATATAAGTTCAGTTCATAGAACCTCCTCCCTAAAAATCTGTGAATTCCAATGGTAAGAACCATTACTCAGTAAGCACAAAACAATTTGATAATCATTTAAACCAGTTTAATTAAGTTTCAGTGTCGTCTATGAGGAATGACTAACCAAACAGTACTTCCTTGAGATTCTTTTTAGAAACTAAGTATAAGATTTACGAACATTATAATATTATATTACATCATTTACATAGAACTTGAGTTCCTTAAAATGTTTTAACTGGTAGAAAGATCAGTTTTCTTAATTTCTTTTTCTTTCTGATTTCCCAGACACACACCCCTATGTCCTTGAGATGACAATCCAGATTTAACAGGTTACCTGACATCTGCCTTGAGTTGCAGCCCTCAAGTGTACACAGAACTATCTTTCTTCAAACAAAAAATATAGCGACTCTTCTCCCAAGAGTTTTAAAGTGCACTAAATTCCAATATACAATCACCTCTAGGTTATCTATTCTTCCTCACCTCAATGTAAGTATTCTCTCAGAGTAAACTACATTTCTAAGTCTTTCCTCTAGAGATAATGAGAAAGTGAAGTAATGGAGAGGGGAGAAAAATAGATAAAAAAGTGGGGAGGCTTTATCATTAAGCTCTAAGATGACATAGAAGGCAGAATAAACATAAGCTTCAAAATTGTGTAAAATAAAAAAATTAAAAAGGTAAACAGTATAAAGTCAGAGGGTTCTATGACATCACAGTGGTACCAGCATGAAGTTAGCATAAGAAGAGTTAATATGTAATTCTGTGTGTGGAGAGAGGAGCTGAGAAAATATCAGTATAGCTCACCCTTCCTGAAAATCGAAAAAAAATGTTTTCCATCTCAAGCACTCAAAAGATGTTGCATCTTTGTGCTGTGATGGGAATTTGTAAACAGAAGATGATCAAGTTATATAATCATAAAAACATTAAACATTTGGAAAGAACTAGACCAAGTAAAAATGTCTCTTAGTCTGCAATGAAGCGAAAAGTAATTCAGATACAGTTCACTGAGACTGCAAAAGTAAGAAAATTTGAAAAGTTTCTATCAAGCAAGCAAGAATATATAGAAATTTTAACAGAAAAGTTAATAAGATTAAAAATACTATACTATATCTCATCAATCCTCATTTACATTTTTTCACATTTTAACATCTTTGAATTAGGAATGCATCTCACAATTGATGGTGTCTAATAATTGGTATTTTTTTCTTATTAGTCCATAAAGCAGATGTGCTTCTTACAATCAGCAGTATCTTATATTCAACGACTATGACTGTACACATTTATTTAATGTAGCTCATTAATATCTTAGGGGGAAAATAAAAAATAATTAGGAACAAGGCAGACATGTACATTACACCAAACTATTAAACATTGTTCTAGTGATGTTATCCCAAATAGATAGTAACACTAAAATCTGAAAGGTAGAGGTGATGTGAAATAATGAGTCATTTCTATAGGAGATCGCTGCCAAAAAGTGACTGGGTAAAGGTGCATGTATGGGTTTGTTAGTTGGGATTTGGGGAAACAAGAATTCAATGACATCACAGATGTACAGAGATCATTTGGTGACTATAAAAAAATACATTGGTAAGCTTAGTTTCTAGGTTTCCAAAAAGTAGACTAGAAAAGGGTGGAAGGTAGGGGAGCAGTGGAAGAACCAGTGAAAATGAAGGGTTGGGCAATTTGGAAATGAGAGGGCAGGGGAATAAAACAACAGGAGCTAATGTTTTTGGGAGGTGATAAAGAATATGGTGCAAACTAGCTGTCCTCAAGGACTCAAGGCCCTGAAGAGTAAACTCTGCCCAGTAACTAGCAGGAAAAAAAATAATTAAAATAGCATAATAGCTACAGTGACAAGCATTAGCCTCAACACTTTACCTGTATTTGCAATTTTAAATTTCAAAACAACCATGAGATAGGCATTATTATCCTAATTTTACAAGAAAAGAAACAGAATCTGTAAAGATGTTAAGTAACAGGCCTAAGATTCTATCAGTCTCTATAATTCAACTCGCAATAGAACCAACATCACCCATTAATGATTTTTATATTTCAAGCTTCATCCAGTGGAACTGGGACTATGTGCTGCAGGGTTTACTAACAGCAGGCTCTTTGTTTTAGAGGTCTGGTTTTCATTTTACAGAGAGGAAACTGAGGCACAAAAAGGTTGTATGATTATTCTACTGGGTAATATAATGCATCACTGAGATGGCTGAGACTAAGATCCAGTTCCTTCACTCCCAATCCATACCACCATGCAGCAGCTAGTCAAAATAAGTATCTAGGAAATTTTACAACATGACAGAAGATGCTATAAGTGTTACCTCTATTATTAAAACATCATTCCTGTTGTTAAAACATTATTCCTTTTCTTTTGGTTCTCTCACCAAAAATGCTTCTACTTATTCTTTGGCAATTAATTATTCAGTTTTCCAAAGCTAAGTCAAGCAGACTGGCTGCAAAAAAAATGGGGAGTGTGGAGGGGATGACATATACTTTGTCTAAAAGAAAAACTAAGCTCTATTTTTTAAATTATTTTAAATTATGGGTAATAAACTAGCTATCTGAACCTCTACCATCCAGTTCCTATGAATCAAGCCAGATCCTAAGTACTATTTTAATACTTAGTACTTAACATCATTTTGAAACACTTACGTTTTCTAAACTTGCTTTCACTTGTCCAATAGGAGGCATAATTGTAAGGCTATCAAATAAACCACTAAAAATTCAAAGATCTTAGTAATTTTGAAAATTCTTCGGCTTTAGAGAAGTCGCATCATTCCCTGTCAGTATGTTTTTTCTCTTTATCTCACACTTCAAGTATGAAAAAAGAAAGGGGAGGACTCTGAATTACTTAAGTTAAAGTTTCTATTAAATTTATTTTTAAAATATTTTTAAGTAGACATTTATTTACTTGTTAAACTATACTTCATTTCAAAATGAAGATTTAAAAAACAAGTCAAGCATCCAGTGAGGAGAAAATGTATTGACATTCTTGACAAAGTAAGAAATGATTGTAAGACTCTGTTAAATACAAACTCAACATTCATGTTTAAGAAAAATATACTAATACACTGAGGAATAAGTGAACATGTACTTCATAGTTAAGATAAATGCCAGTAGACTGAACGTATTTTTATTTTTATTTATTTTTTCTAAGACAGAGTCTCACTCTGTCACCCAGGCTTGAGTGCAGTGGCACAATCTTGGCTCACTGCAACCACCATCTCCTGGGTTCAAGTGATTCTCCTGCCTCAGCCTCCCAAGTAGCTGGGATTATAGATGTGTGCCACCATGCCCAGCTAATTTTTGTATTTTTCGTAGAGACAAGGTTTCACCATATTGGCTGGGCTGGTCTCAAACTCCTGACCTCAGATGATCTGCCCGCCTGGGCCTCCCAAAGTGCTGGGATTACAGGCATGAGCCATCGCACCCTGCCAACTGAACATATTTTTTAAACTACTGTTATTTACTTTTCCCATTAAATTCAGTCTGTTCTCATTTAACATATGTTCCCAGAATGATGAATTTTGTACCGCACTTTTTTAATTGACTTCATCCAATTGGATCTTCATCCAAACTCACCACCCTTATAATTACAAAGGAAAGCTTCACCTGGAAATAGTGTAATAAACCATTTAAGAATCCTAAACCCTACTATTAAAAGTATTTTGCCCTCATCAATCAATAATCAATGTGTTTTCAGTTTCCCCACATAACCTAGTACATACAACACATCACCAGCCCAAAGCATCACATCACTTGAAAGTCAGTATTTTCAAATATTTTTTGAATTGCTGAAATTCATCTACTGCCTAACATATTGTCGTCATAATCTAATGTATATGAAACATTTCTATTTGTGAAACTTCCTAAGTACAAAACATTTTACCCAACCCCAGTTTTAGCATTAAAACAGCAAAACCTCTATTCTAAAACAATTTTAAGTCATTTATGTTTTACAGAGACTGAAGAGAATTTGGGCTGTCAATTTAAAATTTTAACTGACATTTGCTTATCACATTTGTCTAATTTAATAAACTAAAACATACAAAAAGTAACACATATAACAAAACATGGGAATAGATAAAAAGAAAGTAGGCAGAATCAATGAGTAGGCAAGCAAATGTAATAGGAGATTTCATTCATTTTTAACAGTACCGTAAATGTTAAAAAAAAAAAAAAAATCACTGTTTCATGTCAACAGGGCATCTCCAGTGACAAATGGCAATTAAGCAGCACACAACAGTTTTACCGAAAACAGAATCTTGAAACAAATGTGTGAAGATAAAGAGTAGGAACAGATAAAACAAAATGTGCCCAAGTTTACGTCATTGTCAGGATCAGGAAACAATAATTAAATATAATAAAAGGCAAAATAAATGACATACCACCTGAAATTCCAAATTAATAATTCATTCCCCTGAAAAGAAGACTTGTCAAATATTTTGTTTTAATCTTCCAAAATCTTGGAAACCAGAGGTCTGTAAGTGAAGAATCTACTTCAAAGTATGGCTTCTATTTGTCCTAGACCAACTACAGCCAAATACAGTCTATTCCACGCTCAGTGGCTAAGCCTCATAAATGTGGCTTCTTGGACTTTCCTTCTTTGTACATCTCCCTTTTTCTCAGTATCTTCTTCTTACCCCTGTACTTCGTCCCTCAGATGCTAAGAAGTACCTGAGCAACAGACATTAATAGTAAAACTAAAATTCATTCTAATATATTGTTTCAGGAAGCTATCTGCATAGTTTTCACAAATTTGTATGTGTGTACTGACTTGCCCTTTGAAGTTTACTGATTGTTTTTTAAAAATGAGCTAAGTGGGGGAAAAAATAATAGAGAAGCAGATATTGCAACCGATTAGGTTACAATTAAGTTGCAATTAGATCTTCTAAATTCTCAATGGCAAAACTGCAAAATGTTAAAATAATCAGTCAAATCTTAAATATCAATGTTTAACAGAAGGATGCTACATGCCTATGTTTAATCTGGAGGAAGAAAATTAATCTAATAACTATTTAAAATAGTTTCCTACCCAACTAGATATGGTTTGGTTTTGTGTCCCCACCCAAATCTCATCTCATAATACCTGCAAGTCATGTGTTGGGAAGGGACTTGGTGGGGGGTGACTGAATCATGGGGATCTGTTCCCCATGCTGTTCTCATAATAGGCAGTTCTCATGAGATCTGATGGTTTTAAAAATGGCAGCTTCCCCTGCATGCTTCTCTCTCTCCTGCTGCCATATAAGATGTGCCTTGCTTTCCCCTCGTCTTCCGTCGTAATTGTAAGTTTCCTGGGGCCTCCCAGCCATGAGGAACTGAGTCAATTACACCTCCTTTCCTTATAAATTGCCCAATCTCAGGTGGCATTTTTATAGCAGTGTGAGAACACACTAAGACACGAATTTTCTTCTACTCCATTTTCTGAGGAACTGATTGAGAGAAAGAAGAGTCCTACCTACGGGTCAAAAGATTTTTGTAAGGACATAAAAATGTATGCCAACTGTAAGTCTATGTATATATATGCATAAAATATTTGAGGAAAAATATACAAGAAACTGATAAACATGATTACTTCTATGGAGGGCAACTGAATGGCAGAGACAGAAGTGGGAGGGAGAATATTCACTGCACTTTTGTACCCTTTAAAGTTTGTACCATGTCCACATATTTTCTATTCCCAAGAACTGAATAAAATAATTAGAGGGGACTATAGTAATCCTGCCTTGTTTCTAAATAAAATACTATCTAGAGGGAGCTTAAATAGGGTATCCAAGCAGTACCTGAATCAGAAAAAGGAGACTTTTACTAAGGAGAACAAAGTCTTCTGAGAAATCAAAAAGATCATGAATATATATTTTTAAAAATCTCAACCAAGCAGATCTTACACTCAAAATACATTCAAAGCATAAATATGGCATTTATTGACCATGCATTTTTCCAGTATCATCATCATCTTATAGAAACATCACTGTTGCTGATGATTAAAACTTTAAATTTTTAATGTATTTCTGTGGGAGTGGGGAAACTACTTGCTCTATTATTTTCTAGTCATTAAAAGCTTTAAAACACAAACACTAGGATTTTCAACTGAAAATCTTATTTTCAGCTGAATGTATATTTTTTTAAAAACTTTTATAAAGATAAATGAATATTTTTAGTCCCTGGATAAATTCTTCATGGCAGTAACTCACCTCTACTACTACTTGAAATTTTCCAGAAATTTTTCTATCTTCCTCTCAAAAGCCACCAGGATTTCTTGCATAGGAGCAAGCCTTTCAGGACTGGTTTCAAGATTTTTTGGATTCCAGCTGCTGGAAAAGAAGGGCCACCGTTTTTGGTCTCAGGAACTCTTTGGAAATATTTAATACAGAGTCCATTCCTTCAGTTTCATAAAATTGTTTTTTAGGGGAAGTTATTCTCTGTTTTAATTATTTTTTTAAAGAATAAATCACACAATTCAAATTTTTTAATGATGACATGGAATTAGAGGCAGCAGTTTCCATACTTTTCACAATTTCTAGATATTCTCAGATACTGATTTATCTGTTGCAGCATTTGCTAATTACTACAAACTGAGAGAATGTTTTCTTTTTTGTAAGCAATGCAATTAAACACTGTTATGACAAAATTGGAAAAGCTTCACATTACACTCTTCTGTCGTCTCTACTTAATATAATATCCATATCATTTAAAGTCCAGGTATAAACTATCCACTTTCACTCTGGGTGCTTAAGGCCCAGCTCAGGAATCATGCTGGACTCTCCCCTCTTCTGCCAAAAGTCTTGGTTATTCTAACTCCTCAATATATTCTTTGTAGGCATCTCCTGTTTATCAAGTCCACTGCCATTACCTTAATTCAGGATCTAGTCATCTAATGCCTAGGCTACTGCGGGAATATTTTAAGAGCTCCCTACTCTCTCCCTACTATCACTCATAAGATCAGCACCAAACCAGTCACTGGCTGTAACCTTCACCATTACCTCCAATGACACATATATAACTGCACCTAGCAGTCTGGTCAAAGAACTTACTCAAACACGACATGCTTTCTCCACCTTTCTACCAGAAAGGCCCTCAGCACACTGTGGTATGCATTCACTGATTAATAAACAAATAAAGGTTACTATAAAAATAACAGTGATACATTTAAAAAATATTAAAACCTACCATATGACCAGATAATACAATACAAAAAAAAAAGCCACTTTTCTGATGTGCTGAAGATCACCCACCAATTAGTTAATAGAGCCAGAAGCAGAACCCAATTCTACAGTCCCAGGACATTATTTTAACTACGCATGCTATCTTCTATCATTATTATACTCACACAAAGCAGGAAAGAAAGTGAATACACATCTAAAATATTATGTGCAATAAAATTAATAATTATGTTTCTAGATGATCCATACGTACATGTATTCATTCAACACCCATAACAACTTCCTGTACTCTACAGGGGGACTTAAGCCTTTATCCTCAAATAACTTATTATTTATTCTCTCTCAGTTCTACCTAAATTAGGGAGTTTAGAATTAAGAGTTAAATCAAGCTCTGAAACTGAGGCAATAATTAATAGCCTACCAACCAAAAAGAGTCCAGGACCAGACAGATTCACAGCCAAATTCTACCAGAGGTACAAAGAGGAGCTGGTACCATTCCTTCTGAAACTATTCCAATCAAAAAAAAAAGAGGGGATCCTCCCTAACTCATTTTATGAGGCCAACATCATCCTGATACCAAAGCCAGGCAGAGAGACACAACAAAAAGAGAGAATTTTAGACCAATATCCCTGATGAACATCAATGCGAAAATCTTCAATAAAATACTGGAAAACCGAATACAGCAGCACATCAAAAAGCTTATCCACCATGATCAAGTCGGCTTCAACCCTGGGATGCAAAGCTGGTTCAACATACACAAATCAATAAACGTAATCCATCATATAAACAGAACCAATGACAAAAACCACATGATTATCTCAATAGATGTAGAAAAGGCCTTCGACAAAATTCAACAGCCCTTCATGCTAAAAACTCTCAATAAATTCGGTATTGATGGAACATATCTCAAAATAATAAGAGCTATTTATGACAAATCCACAGCCAATATCATACTGAATGGGCAAAACCTGGAAGCATTCCCTATGAAACCCGGCACAAGACAAGAATGCCCTCTCTCACCACTCCTATTCAACCTAGTGATGGAAGTTCTGGCCATGGTAATCAGACAAGAGAAAGAAATAAAGGGTATTCAATTAGGAAGAAAGGAAGTCAAATTGTCCCTGTTTGCTGATGACATGACTGTATATTTAGAAAATCCCATCGTCTCAGCCCCAAATCTCCTTAAGCTGATAAGCAACTTCAGCAAAGTCTCAGGATACAAAATCAATGTGCAAAAATCACAAGCATTCCTACACAACAATGACAGAGCACCAAATCATGAGTCAATTCCCATTCACAACTGCTACAAAGAGAATAAAAAACCTAGGAATCCAACTTACAAGGGATGTGAAGGACCTCTTCAAGGAGAACTACAAACCACTGTTCAACGAAATAAAAGAGGACACAAACAAATGGAAGAACACTCCATGCTCATGGATAGGAAGAATCAATATCATGGCCATACTGCCCAACGTAATTTATAGATTCAATGCCATTCCCATCAAGCTACCAATGACTTTCTTCACAGAATTGGAAAAAACTGCTTTAAAGTTCATATGGAACCAAAAAAGAGCCCGCATTGCCAAGACAATCCTAAACAAAAAGAACAAAGGCTGGAGGCATCACACTACCTGACTTTATACTACAAGGCTACAGTAACCAAAACAGCATGGTGCTGGTACCAAAACAGATAATATAGACCAATGGAACACAACAGAGGCCTCAGAAATAACACCACACATCTACAACCATCTGATCTTCGACAAACCTGACAAAAACAAGAAATGGGGAAAGGATTCCCTACTTCATAAATGGTGCTGGGAAAACTGGCTAGCCATATGTAGAAAGCTGAAACTGGATCCCTTCCTTACACCTTATACAAAAATTAATTCAAGATGGATTAAAAACTTAAATGTTACACCTAAAACCATAAAAACCCTAGAAGAAAACCTAGGCAATACCATTCAGGACATAGACATGGGCAAGGACTTCATGACTAAAACATCAAAAGCAATGGTAACAAAAGCCAAAATTGCAAATAGGATCTAATTAAACTAAAGAGTTTCTGCATGGCAAAAGAAACCACCATCAGAGTGAACAGGAAACCTACAGAATGGGAGAAAATTTTTACAATCTACCCATCTGACAAAGGGCTAATAGCCAAAATCTACAAAGAACTCAAACAAATTTACAAGAAAAAAACAACTCCATCAAAAAGTGGGCAAAGGATATGAACAGACACTTTTCAAAAGAAGACATCTATGCAGCCAACAGACACATGAAAAAATGCGCATCATCACTGCCCATCAGAGAAATGCAAATCAAAACCACAATGAGATACCATCTCATACCAGTTAGAATGGGGATCATTAAAAAGTCAGGAAACAACAGATGCTGGAGAGGATGTGGAAAAATAGGAAGACTTTTACACTGTTGGTGGGAGTGTAAATTAGTTCAACCATTGTGGAAGACAGTGTGGCGATTCCTCAAGGATCTAGAACTAGAAATACCATTTGACCCAGCCATCCCATTACTGGGTATATAAATCATGCTACTATATACCCAAAGGATTATAAATCATGCTACTATAAAGACACATGCACACGTATGTTTACTGTGACACTATTCATAATAACAAAGACTTAGAATCAACCCAAATGTCCATCAATGATAGACTGGATTAAGAAAATGTGGCACATATACACCATGGAATACTATGTAGCCATAAGAAAGGATGAGTTCATGTCCCTTGTACGGACATGGATGAAGCCAGAAACCATCACTCTCAGCAAACTATCGTAAGGACAGAAAACCAAACACCGCATGTTCTCACTCATAGGTGGAAACTGAACAATGAGATCACTTGGACACAGGGTGGGGAACATCACACACCGGGGCCTGTCGGGGGTGGGGAGCTGGGGAGGGTTAGCATTAGGAGAAATACCTAATGTAAATGACAACAAGTTCATGGGTACAGCAAACCAACATGGCATGTGTATACCTGTGTAACAAACCTGCACGTTGTGCACATGTACCCTAGAACTTGAACAAAAAAAAAAAAGAATTGGGAGTTAAATGAAAATCTTCCACTAAGTAACATCTTAACAATTTTGCTCACTCCGTTGACATAGTGATAATCACCTACATGTAAGAGAAAATTCTAAAATATGACATTTTCAAAAAAACTATTAATATTCTGATCTTATTTAAAGTTTAACCTTAAAAATTGTTAACAAATCAAGAGGAAGAAGAAACTATAGGGCACAATCTTGCACATTCAAATTAAAAATTTGTGTACTTTTTTCCAAACGGATTGTTTAAAATGCAAATCTCTTATGAAACTTCACAGATTAAATTTTGTTATAGACAGTATCATATTTCTCTCTTTACCTCAATCTTCACATGCAGGCAATACAAAAACCCTGTGCTAGAGGCTGCTCCTATTCTCTGCTCTTCTTTGAAGATACATTTGATGATTCTAGCAAGGGTTCAGCATCAACTGAATCTCAATTAACTTAAAAAGTTAAGCATGTACCTGAGGACCTAATTTGAGAAATGTTGTTAGCTTGATCGAATTATAATGAGAAATCCTCCCACAAAGTAAGAAAAAAGGCTTTTTGGCCTACGGTTTTATTGAATAAATGTGTACCAAGAATTGTGTACTGAAAGCTTATTATGTACCTGGTTCTATAAGACACTATGAAAATTTATGCAAGGGTCAAACCCCTAAGAGATTAAATAATGCTCTAACACAGAGTTCTCCAGATTACCTTTAACTAAAATTGTATTCTATTAAATATTGCTTATCATAAAAATTCTATCACAGCAGAGATAACTTTCTAAGTTCCCAGAATCTCCCCAGAAAAAAGAAAACAGAAAGACCTAGGTAGAAAAACTAAAAATCAATGGATGACAGTTACAACAAAATTAAGTGACTGATTATCCCCACAAACCTCAAAATGCCATCAGGTAGGAACAAACCACTACAATGAACACTAAACCTGCCTGATGCCTACAACTAATGGGGAGTCCAATGGATCCGAGGAAAAAAAAAAAAATTCAAGAGATATATAAACTGGAAATCACAGTGAACCAATCTGAGAAAAGCACAGGTTGAAAAGGATTTTTCCCCAGTCTGATATGGTTTGGCTGCGTCACTACCCAAATCTCATCTTGAATTGTAACTCCCATAATTCTCACGTGTTGTGGGAAAGAAACAGTGGGAGATGATTGAATCATGGGGGCAGTTTTCCCCTTACTGTTCTCAAGGTCATAAATATGTCTCACAAGATTTGATGATTTTATAAGGGGAAACCTCTTTCACTTGGCTCTCATTCTCTACTGTCTGCCACCACACGAGATGTGCCTTTTGCCTTCTGCATGATTGTGAGGCCTCCCCAGGCATGTGAAACTGTGAGTCCATTAAACCTTTTTCTTTATAAATTACTCCAGTCTTGGCTACGTCTTTATCAGCAGCGTGAAAACAGACTAATACAGTAAATTGGTACCGGGAGTGGGGCGCTGCTGTAAAGATACCCAAAAATGTGGAAGTGACTTTGGAACTGGAGAACAGGCAGCAGCTGAAACAGTCTGGAGGGCTCAGAAGAAGACAGGAAAATGTGGGAACATTTGGAGCTTCCTAGAGACTTGAATACCTTTGACCAAAATGCTGATAATGATATGGACAATGAAATCCAGGCAGATGTGGTCTCAGATGGAGATGAGGAACTTGCTGGGAACTGGAGTAAAGGTGACTGTCACGATGTTTTAGGAAAGAGACTGGCCGCATTTTGCCCCTGCCCTAGAGATTTGTAAATCTTTGAACTTGAGGGAGATGACTTAGGGTATCTGGCAGAAGAAATGTCTAAGCAGCAAAGCATTCAAGAGGTGACTTGGGTGCTGTTAAAACCATTCCATTTTAAAGCGGAAACAGAGCCTAAAAGTTTGGGAAATTTGCAGTCTGATGATGCGATAGAAAAGAAAAACCCATTTTCTGAGGAGAAATTCAACCTGGTTGCAGAAATTTGCATAAGTAATAAGGAGTCAAATATTAATGACCAAGACAATGGGGAAAATGTCCTCAGGGCATGTCAGAGACCTTCCTGGCAGTCCCTCCCATCACAGGCCTAGGGGCCTAGAAGGAAGAAATGGTGTTGTGGGCCAGGCCCAGGACCCCCTGCTGTGTGCAGCCTAGGGACTTGGTGCCCTGCATCTCAGCTGCTCCAGCTGTGGCTAAAAGGTGCCAATGTATAGCTCAGGCCATGGCTCCAGAGGGTGTAAGCCCCAAGGGTTGGCAGCTTCCCTGTGGTGTTGAGCCTGCGAGTGCACAGAAGTCAAGATTTGACTTTTGGGAACATCTGCCTAGATTTCAGAGGAGGTATGGAAATGCCTAGATGTCCAAGCAGAAGTTTGTTGCAGGGGTGGGGCCCTCATGGAGAACCTCTGCTAGGGCAGCGTGGAAAGAAAATGAGTTGTGCAAGCCCCTACACAGAGTCCCCACTGGGGCACTGCCTAGTGATCTATGAGAAGAGGGTCACCATCCTCCAGACCCCAGAATGGAAGATCCACCAACAGCTTATACCATGTATCTGGAAAAGCCACAGGCACTCAACACCAGGCCGTGAAATCAGCCAGGAGGGAGGCTATACTGTGCAAAGCCATAGGAGCAAAATCATAGGGGTGGAGCTGCCCAAGGCCATAGGAACCCACCTCTTACATCAGTGTGGCTTGCATGTGAGACACAGAGTCAAAGGAGATAATTTTCGAGCTTTAAGATTTGACTGACCTGCTGGATTTCCGACTTGCATGAGTCCTGTGGCTCCTTCATTTTGGCCAATTTCTCCACTTGGAACAGCTGTATTTGCCCAATGCCTGCACCCCCATTATATCTAGGAAGTAACTACCTTGCTTTTGATTTTACAGGCTCATAGGTGGAAGGGACTTGCCTTGTCTTGGATGAGACTTTGGACTATGAACTTCTGAGTTAATGCTGAAATGAGTTTAGACTTTGGGGGACTGCTGGGAAGGCATGATTGGTTTTGCAATGTAAGGACATGAGATTTGGGAGTGGCCAAGGGTGGAATGATATGGTTTGGCTGTGTCCCCAGGCAAATTTCATCTTGAATTGTAGCTCCCATAATTCCCATCTGTTGTGGGAAAGACCCAGTGTGAAATAACTGAATCATGGGGGAAGTTTTCCCCTTAACTGTTGTTCTCTTGGTAGTAAGCCTCATGAGATTCGATGGTTTTACAATGGGAAACCTCTTTCACTTAGCTCCCATTCTCATCTGCTACAATGTAAGATGTGCCTTTCAGCTTCCGCCATGATTGTGAGTCCTCCCCAGCCACATGGAACTGTAAGTCCATTAAACCTCTTTTTCTTTATAAATTACCCAGTCTCAGGTATGTCTTTATTAGCAGTGTGAAAACACACTAACACACAGTCCAATAACAATTAAGTGTGAATGGGCCGCAATAAGCTTAGAATGGGGAAAGACAGTCTAGCCCCTAAAAACTCTCATAACTGACCACGAAGTTTCTCTTCCAGGATAGGGCCCCAAACTGACAAAAAGAAAAAACCTGGGAATTGACTCAAAATTGAGCAGGACAGGTATAACAAGAGATAATACAAAAGGAGATGGTCCAGATGAAAGTGCAAAAAGGGAAGAGAACAGGAACATCTGAACAGATGGCCTTGCTTTTTTTTTTTTTTTTTTTTTTTGAGACGGAGTCTTCTAAGTAGCTGGGACTACCAGCATGTGCTACCATGCCCTGCTAATTTTTCTATTTATAGTAGAGACGGGGTTTTGCCATATTGGCCAGGTTGGTTCGAACTCCTGACCTCAGGTGATCCACCTGCCTCAGACTCCCAAAGTGTTGGGATTACAGGCGTGAGCCACCACACCCAGTCATGCCCTCGTTTTTAAACATTTCATGAAAACAACAGAAGAGGGAGGTATGTGAAGTTAAAAAAGCTATCTTGAATAGGACTTCCTCCTAAAAGTAAAGGAAAATTAATACCGCATAAAAATGATCAACAGAAAGAATCAAGATAAAAATCTCATACAAAGTTAATATAAAAAAGAGTAAGAATAATAGCTTTACAATGAAACCACACCTAGAAAAAGCTGCCCAAAAAAACAGATTAAAACTGTAATCTACTAATTCAGAACTAGCTAAAAGACATGTATGTGATGAAAAAACACATATTAAAGACATGGACAAATAGAACAAGCAAATTTGAAATTTTAAAATAAGAAATATTCAGAATTAAAATGACAGAATCAAGAAAAAATTAGAAATAAAAGAAAAAACATTTCAGAAATAAACATTAAACAAAATGAAACATGACAACAAATAATAGTCTAAGAGAAATGGAAAGGCAAAAGAAGGAAAAAAATTGTAATTAAAAAAAGTAATAAAAAGGGTCCAAAAGCAAATGATAAATATTGCCGTTAGGCAATAAAGATCCAACATACAGGTAAGAGGAGTCACTGAAGAAGAAAACTAAAACAAAAGAATATTAAAAATAAACTGTAGTTCAAAAATAAATAAACTGTAATTCAAAAAACTTCACTGAAACAAAAAAAGACATAAAACTACGTACTGAAGGAGCATACCATATGTAGGTATTTTTGGTCTAAAAGAAACTCACTTTATATTTAAAGATATAGTTAAACACATAAGCACAGAAGATTTATCAAACACCGAGCAAAGGAAATCTGCAGTGGCTACTAGTGTATGCATAAAAACTGATACATCTACACAACTGCTGTGCAACAAAAGATAATGTGAACCAGTTATATCATTTTAAATCTCGATTAGCCTCGTTTAAAAAAATTAAAACAGGTAAAATTGATTTTAATTATATATTTTATTTATGTTTCTCTTCTGCAGAACTCACATGGAAAATACTAAACTTATCTCACCTTCATCCACAGACTTAAAAAATAGTGTCGTGAAAACTTTTTGCAATAAACTGATAATCTAATTACTCATCAATAGCTAAGACAGCACCTAAGAGAAAGGATCAAAGCAATACATTCTTGGAATCCGCTCTAAGTAAAACAAACTTGCACATCTTATGTAAAATTTAAATTTCGACTGCCTATCAATATACTAGGTTCTCTCCAGTTCCAGATTTTTATTTTTTAAAGACAGCAGAGGTACCATACAAATATTGTACTTTAATGAACTGTAAGTCATTTTATTTGAAAAATTAATGTGCTTCTAAATAATAAAATTTATTCCAACTTTACTTGAAATAACTATGTCAGAGAGTGAAAGAGCAGAAAACTTCTTTAATGTACTTAGCCACTTTCATCTCCTCTTATAATCCTAAACATCTCAGTTTTACCACTGAATATTGGGACAACATGACCACTAACATAAGTAGTGCCTGTCATTTTAGTTGCTTTTTAAGCTACAGTAAAATATTTATGGTATCTACCAATACTCTTTTCCTATTCACTCTGTATCTGGCCTGATTGAGAATTTAAGTTGAGGCCACAGAATATAGCAAAGCTTACTTATGAAGACTGATGAAAACCCCTCATTTTGCCTTCCATAAGAAATTTTTTCTAGGAAAGGTCAAAAGTTTAAATTAAGACAAGCAAGTCAATACTATGACATAGGTATTGCTAAGTTAAGCTAAAGACTATGCAGTTAGCTCATAGGTTTTTCTAGGAATAACTAGGTTATAATAGAAATCTGTATCCACTGTTTTTTTTTTTCTTAATAGAAAATATAAACAGCAAAAGCGTGTGTTCAAAAACAATTCTTCCAGATTCAGAAAAAAAAATCTGTCTTACAGATTTAACCTGAGAATCTTTTCACATTCTTTTGACTTATGTAAGAATGCTAACATATTTTACTCTGAGGTTGAATTTCACTTTTGGTAAAAGCTGAATCACCATCACTAACCATGATATAATTTTTATGCAAAAACAAGAAATGAAAATGCTTTTGGAACTGCTATGGTAACTAAAGAAGACTGAGTATACAACTAAAACATTCTCAACAATGGAAGAAACTTCAGAGTCATCTAAACTACTCCTCATCGGCCTACTGAATGCTTAAATCCCGGCCACATGTTTCCAGGTAGTTGTCCAGCCTCTTTACAAACCATTACAGTTAACAGTAAACCAACCTATCTTCCAAGGCAATCAATTTCATTTCTGGACAGTTTTAAATATTGAAAAATACTGCCTTTCTAGTACCTGCATTTCCAATATTACCTTGGAATTTTCATATGCTAGCTTAAGTCACCCCCCCTAAAGCTGCTGTATTTTTGGAATTTTAAAGCGAAACAGGAACATGAGGTGAAAAAGACAGCGATCAAGAAACAAAAAAAGACTACATAAAAATACAGGCTAAATGGGAAGGGGAGTGCATGATTCTTTTTTCTCCATTCCCCATTCATTGCTAAGGATAATAAGCATTATCTCAGAATTTAATCAAACCAAAGAATCATCTCAACATTCCATTAAAAAAAAAGTGCATACTGTGTTCCCAGCATAGTGGAAGCCACCATAAGCACTACAAAGACACATATGATAAATTTTCAAACTGCTGGAAACTTACAATTTAGTTAGACATAGGCAAAGGTAACAATATATGGTACTTGCCATAGATAATTGAGCACATACTACATACAGAAGAAGCTTTTATTAAAGTAGAGACTTAAGCTGGGTTTTAAAGAATAGGAAGAATAGGAAGGTTTGCCAGAAGGGATATGCAAAATACATTTCCGGCTGAGCACGGTGGTCCATGCCAGTAATTCCAGCACTTTGGGAGGCCAAGGTGGGTGGATCACCTGAGGTCAGGAGTCCAAGACCAGCCTGGCCAACATGACAAAACCCTGTCTCTACTAAAAATCCAAAAAGAAATTTAGCCAGGCATGGTGGCTCATGCCTGTAGTCCCAGCTACTTGGGAGGCTGAAACAGGAGAATCGCTTGAACCCAGGGATGGAGGTTGCAGTGAGGTGAGATCACAACACTGCACTCCAGCCTGGGTGACAGAGCAAAACTCCATCACAAAAGCAAACAAACAAAAACTACATTTCCAACACGGACAACAGCAGAACCAAAACAAAACAAAAGAACACACTATCAGATTGTTTCAGCAGAAACAGCTGTCTGGTACAGCCAAAGCTATTTGTTGTAAAGCGTCTGAAGTAAGGTCAAAGACAAATGATGAAGCCAGAAGGCAGAGGAACATGAAGACCAGTTTAATGAAAATAAAAACTTTTATGAGTCTCATAGAAGACTCAATGCAAATTTCTTAGGATGGAAGTAAAATAACCAAAGCAACGTTTTAGGAAAATTACTCTGAATGCACTGTGTAAAATAAATGGAGAAGTGACACTGATGAGAAATCAGGAATAAGGTAAAGCCCTGGACATGTCAGAGAAATGAAACTAGAAAGCAGCAGAAGCAAGGAAAGAATTAAGAATACAGAAGCAAAAGGGAGAAAACAGTAAGAACCATAGAATATACAAGTTTTTAAGATTAACTGGAACAATGACATTAACTTTCTTTCCAAATGGCTCATTATTTCCATTTTAGTTTGTCAAGCTGAAAGTAAAACAAAGACATCTACTACTCTTAATATTTACAAATGCTAAACATTAATAACTATCACTATAGCCAAAATTCCCATATTGAAACAATTTCATAAATCCTTGTTTCCTGTTTCCATATGGCATATACAGGGATTTGGTTGATATTGCTGTACAACAAGAGTTAATTCTGGTATTCCATTCTTTACTCCACCCAAAAGTATAATATCTTGGGTGGGGCGGGGGGGAAGCTATAGTATTTATGAAAGTATGAAAAACTTGGTCCTTTCCAAAAATTTGAAAAGTACCTCGCAATAAACCCAAGACCAAACACATTTAATCTGACCATGAACCACATTAAAAGAACTTTTAAGACTTTTTTAAGGTAACTTTATTTCTATGTTATTAAAAATCAAAGTAAGTTTTGGGAGACAATTATTTTCTTTTAAAAATAACCATACAGCAATTCTAACAGCTGTACATATTGTTGTGCTCTAAAAACTGAAATACATAACGTATACATAAATAACAGATAAAAATATGGTACATATAACATCAGTTTATAAGTAACCTTGTGAAAAACTTAGCAATTACATTTTACAGAATTACACACACACATACACACAAAGAACATTTTTATTTAACAGCTTGACTCGGCTCGAAGATTAAATCCTGTTTCCACATTTACTAATAAAAGGTATTTTTTAGAAAATAGAGCTAGCCAAAACTATCATCTTTGAAAATTAGAAACACAAGGGTATAACTATGTAACTACGTACAGTAAAAGTATTTCTCTTAGTTCCATAAATAAATACCTCCCAAGCACTTCTTTTTTTAGACTGAGTCTCACTTTATCACTCAGGGCACAGAATGCAGTGGCAGGATCTTGGCTTACTGCAAGCTCCACCTGCCAGGCTCAAGCGATTCTCTCACATCACCTTCCCGAGTAGCTGGGACTACAGGTGTGTGTCACCACGCCCGGCTAATTTTCATATTTTTAGTAGAGACAAGCTTCACAATGTTGGCCAGGCTGTTCTCAAACTCTTGGCCTCAAGTGATCTGCCCACTTTGGCCACCCAAAGTGGTGAGATTACAGGAGTGAGCCACTGCTCCCGGCATCAAGCACTTTTTATATCAAATAAATTATTATAAAATATCATATGAATATGGAACACTGTATCACATTGTGATCATCACTTTTGCTCATCTGAATTAAACGTCAAAGTTAATATAACAGCCTCCAAAAAGACAGACATTTTAATGTACAGCAAAACTAACCCAATGGGATAGAAATCAGTGTAGTGTATGCCCCTGGGGGACTTGACTGGAAATTGGCATGAAGGAACTTTCTAATGTGACAGAAATGCTCTATCTTCATTGGGGTACTGATGACATCATACAGACATTTGCCAAAACTCATAAAACTAAATGAGATCTGTAAACTGTTCTCTCTGTAATTATACCTCAATTTTTTTCTTTTTATGGTTTTATAGGTTTATTTTCAGAGTAAAACAATTATACAATTTAAATCCAGGTCCAACAGAATTACTCTGTCAAAGTCAGCAATAATGCCAAAATGCATTCTCACTTCCGGACACTCACCAGTATCATCTGAGTCATCTCCCAGTGAAGCAAAAGGGTCTGATATTTTATTCATATACATCTCTCTCATCTGCAATATAATCTACAATTTGTTGTGGACATATTAACTTTTCCACATCTATATCAGGAATTTCAAACCCAAATTTATTTTCCATGACCATGCTTACTCTCTACTTGGTCTCAACTGTCAAAGCACAGGTCTTTCATAAAATAAGAATTCACGGAGGGCTTCTCTGGGTCAATCTTGTCATAGAGTTTCAAGATATAAAGAAGACAGTCTTTGATTCCCTCTAACATCAAAGGGGACACGTCACTATACTGGCAGCACAACTGTGTAACCTCTACCCAGCACCTGCACAAGCACCAAGCCCACTGCGGAGTAAGCTGCAAAGCCCCAGCCTCATCAGAGTCCCCACAGAGCACAGGCAATGCTGAGCAGTGGGCTGTGGCCAGCATGGGACCCGGGGCATCAGTGCGATGGCCAAGGGCAGGTGGCAGACACAAGCAGATAGGACACAAGCTGCCATGGCTACCCCGACCCAGGATTTCCTACCTCAATTTTTTAAAAAGAAACATAGGAGGCCAGGTCCAGTGACTCACGCCAGTAGTCCCAGCACTTTGGGGGGCCAAGGCAGGCAGATCACTTGAGGTCAGGAGTTCGAGCCAGCCTGGTCAACATGGCAAAACCCCATCTCTAATAAAAATACAAAAATTAGCAACACATGGTGGCACACACTTGTAATCCCAGCTACTTGGGAGGCTGAGGCAGGAGAATCGCTTGAATCCAAGAGACAAAGGATGCAGCGAGCAGACATCACACCACCACTGCATTCCAGCCTGAGCAACAGCGTGAGTGAGACTCCGTCTCAAAAAGAAAAAAAAAAAAGATGGTGAGAGCAGGGGGGCCACACAGAGCAATTCCTGTCAAGAAGTTGACAAATGGAATCAAATGATGTTCAAATACAATTTCAAATATTATGTAGTATTTAATAACTGTTTTTAAAATCCTTACATTGTTAAAAAAAAAAAAATTCCAGTATTTTTTCCATATGCTTGTAACCTATGCCAAAGAAAACCAGTGAACTGCAGCCCTCTGATTAGAAAATTCTACTCTAAGCTATATAGCTGTCCATCTCAAATAATCTGCTATTCATTTCCTCTCAACAACCTAATTGAGAAAAATATTTCTGAATAACTGAACTGTTGAAGGATCTCATTTTCATCCTTAGTTTGAAATAAGCCATTAAAAAAGCAAGATACTTCGGTCATGAATGCTTTGTACCTCCATAACCCATTACAAACACCAAGTTAAACTGTCAAGCTACACCTCACAGTTTCTTGAAAAGGAGTTACAACATCAGCCGGACATGGTGGTGCATGCCTGTAGTCACAGGTACTTGGAAAGCTGACACGGGAGAATCGCTTGAGCCCAAGAGTTTGAGACCAGCCTGGGCAACATAGCAAGACCCTGTCTCAAACAAACAAAAAAAGACTTACAACATCATGACATCTGTTACCATATTCTACAGAGATATTAAGAACATTGCCTTACAGGAAGTGTTTAAAAAGGTCTGCTTCTTTGATATAACTAGTATGTTTTCTCCTCAAGGATCTTGAAAGTACATAGGAGACTGCATTTCCTTTTATGCTCTAGCCAGCGAAAAGCTCAAAAACTAATTTAAGATGGAACCAACTAAATTATGCTTGTCTTTATAGCCTGAATATCTCCATTCTGTTTTTCTACCCTTATTTCACCCCATTCATGTAAACTATTGGGTTAAGATTCTGAGGTGTGTCACTGAGTCTCAACCACATATATTTTATGTATTTAGCACTTCGCAGTGACTTA
Organism: Macaca nemestrina; assembly: GCF_043159975.1. Taxonomy (NCBI): domain Eukaryota; kingdom Metazoa; phylum Chordata; class Mammalia; order Primates; family Cercopithecidae; genus Macaca; species Macaca nemestrina. The sequence goes on from NC_092129.1 coordinate 115,288,410, forward strand.
AAAGTAATTTCAAAAGGGCATAAATAAGTGGTGTAACTTCACTGTGAATTACATAATAAGACCAGTAGAAGTAATCATTTTTACAATGGTGGCCAACCTTAAAGATAAAAAGTAAGATTTTGAGAATTTAAGACTGTCACATTGGGAAATGGCAAACTTTTAAAACTACAAATCTACCTCTAGCAGAGTTAAACCACTCATAAATAAGTTTAAGGTTGGTCATAAGAACATTTGTTCACTGGGTTGTCTTACAACTCCTGGGCCTTGTCTGAAAACTAAGAACATCTCAAAACAGAAAGGAAATTATTCAAGTCTGTTTTTAGGCTAGAGGTGGTTTTTTACTTTATCTTTACCCGGGCTCCTTCTACTGATAAAAAAATAAAACTATGGAATTATACGGGCAAATTTTATTAACAAAAGAAATGATATTTTAAAAACACTTTAAAATCAACATTTTAGAAAGTATAGATTAAAAACTGACTTTACTATAGACACAAAACGAAATAAACATCTGTGAACTGAAAATTCAAATATTCCAATTTTATATGTGGCATATGCCATTTCAACATACAAAATTACTTTTCAGTGTTAATCCTTCGATGTAAGAAGGGTTAAATCTTTTGAAATCATTTTAAATATTTTAAATAATTTCTTGGTAATGTAATGTTTACCTGTATCTGTTCTGCTGTCCATTGGTCTAGGTTGACTGATTTGACCCTGGATATATGAACCCCAAGATTTCTATGAATTCCAGCACATCTGATGCAAATAAACACACCAATATTCCAGGAAGCCCATCGAGGACCTAATTTAGAAGAAGAAACCACACACACACAAAAAAAGCAAATATTAAAAACTAAAATAAACATAACAGCATATTAGAAGCATTTTCGGTTTTATATAATTATAATGGAAGCTTACAGAAGTCACATGCTCAAATTTCCAAACAGTACTGGCAGCAGTCTGCTACATGTGTCTTGGCAATCTTCAAGAACCTTACTGATTTTACTCATTTTGCTTTCCTAGAAACTTCCCCTCCATTCTAAGATTTTAAAACTAATTTATAAAAACAGCTTCTTCACTTAGCATAGTTGAATCAAGAATAGTAATACCCTACTGTAAAAATAATTTATTTATTAAATGCATAAGATATGCTCACAAGATTAACAACAAATAAAAATCAAAGACATTTCAAAAATTAAATGTAGAAATTAATAAGAAAAAGACAACCAGTCCAATAGAAAATAAGCAAAAAGATATGAATGAACAATTCACAGAAGAAATCTATGGCCAATAAGCATGAAAATATGCACAGTCTCACTGGTAATTAGTGAAAGTGCTTTTTAACTCGACAGTTACTTCCATTTTGCACCCAACATACAGGAAAAAAAAATTTTTAACTACTAGTACTAAGTGTTGGCAAGAAGGGGAAACAAAGACAAATTCAAAAAGCCTTGTATCACCATGGCTAAATCTCAAATATAACACTGACATTAAAAAAGGTTACAGATAAGTGTACACAGTGTGAAACCATTTACATAAGTCGAAAAATGTGCAAAATAATAGCATACTGCATATTAATTAAATGTATCCACAAATTTCATGAAACTGAGTCAGGTAACTTGGTGGTGAGGAAAGCGGATGTGATCAGGGAAAAGTTCACTGTGGGCTTGAAGAGCACACTGAATTGCTAAGCGGTATGGCAAGAATACAAATTTTTGTTTCAGTAACATATAACAGGCATATATGAACTGAGGTGTGCTACAAAATGTTAGTTCTTCAGCTCATGGTCAAAAAGTTGTGAAAAACACTGCCAAGAAACTCACATATGAATACAAGAATACAAGTCTTAGCTGTACAATTCTTCATACCTTTGAATATATTCTTTCACAATATTTTTTAAAATTTCTGAAGATTATTTTCACATATTGCTTGTAAAATTAATAAAGTAAAAATGGAAAAATAAAAGTAATATCTGCAAAATAGGCCAAATATTCAGAATCATATTCCTAACAGACTTCTATAAATTATTTGATTATGAAAAATGTACGTATATGGTAAGAGATATCAATAAAAATCAAGCAGCTGGACACAGTGGTTCACGCCTTTAATTCCAGCACTTTGGGAGGCCAAGGCAGGTGGATCATTTGAGGTCAGGAGTTCGAGACCAGCCTGGCCAACATGGAGAAACCCTGTCTCTACTAAAAATACAAAAAGTAGCCAGGCATGGTGGCAGGTGCCTGTAATCCCAGCTACTCAGGAGGCTGAGGCAAGAGAATCATTCGAACCCTGGAGGCAGAGATTGCAGTGAGTCAAGATCTCGCCACTCTACTCCAACCTGGGTGACAGAGCGAGACTCCGTCTCAAAAAAAAAATAAAAATAAAAATAAAATAAAGCTTTTTCTAAACGTAGCCTTCTGTTTTAAGTACATGCTGTTTATCTAAAGGTGACACTGCTCTACAAAACAACATTAAAGCTAATAATTACAATATACTAAAACTAAAAGTAATGCCTCCCCAAATTCTTTAATTACACAGCAGGAAGATTATGCACATGCAACTTATCCCCAAATATTCTGCTTTTACATTTGAGAAATGACATCCATAAACTGGCAAACATACATCTGGGACATCTATGACTACTCTAAACAGAGCTGCCTCTCCCAATTACTTTCCACTCTGTCTCATCATTTCTAACACAACAATTTACAACATAACAATGTTTTGAAGCTTACACATTAAGGTAAATAGTTACAGAGTAATAGCTGGAGGGTTTAATTATTTTTAGCAAGTAAGTCTCAAACTAAGAAAGGTTAAAGAGACACACAGTGGGCCGGAAACAGTGGCTCACACCTGTAATCCCTGCACTTTGGGAAACCAAGGTGGGAGGATAACTTGAGGCCAGGAGTTTGAGACCAGCCCAGGTAACATAGTGAAACCACAGTGGTCTCTAATAAAAATTAAAAACTACACACCACACGTAGTGGTGAGTGCCTGCAGGTCTAACTACTTGGGAGGCTGAGGCAGAAGGATCGCTTGAGCCCAGGAGTTCAAAGTCCCTTTGAGCTATGATGGTACCACTGCACTCTAGTCAGAAAAAAAGGGGGATGGCAGGGTGAAGGGAGAGAGAAGGGAAGGAGAAATGTACAGTGAATTCTAGATCAGTGTCTCTCAAACCCTAATGTGCATGCACATCAACTGGAAATATTATGAAAACTTTAATTCTGTGGCCCCCAGAGTAGCTCCTAAGGTTCTGCATCCTAACGAGTTCCCAGTGATGCCCATGCTGCCATCCACAGTTGACATTTTTGAATAGCAAGGTTCTAGAGCATTCTCCACAATCTTTAACTCAAGCATTCAACACACTTTCTGATTTGTTTTATATAACTAATGTAATTATGGGACTGATAAATGTGGCAGCAGTAAGAATGGAAACGAACAAATATGAAATCACCAGGAAGAACTGACAGGGCTTACTCATAGAAAACATAATAGCAAATGAGAAGGTAGAGGCCAAAATGCAAGTTCTGCACCTAGGATATAAAGCATGAGGGTACTTGTGGAGTCAGAAAACTGTAGGTGATTCAATGAATGCTTTAAATGATAGTGATATACCAAGATGAAAATGTCTGGCAGGTGATTTAGAATACAGGACTAAAGTTCAAACTGGATGCATACACACACACACACACACACACACACACACACACACACACACACACCTTCTTTTAAGATGAGAGTTGCAGTACCAAGAACAAAAAGAGCAAAAAAGCAGAGTACTAACTCTTAGGGAGAAAATGAAAGGCAGTAAAAGTAGAGATTGAGGTCGTTACAAAGAAAAGCTGTTTTCAAAAACAGGGGGGTGGGGGGATGTTCAATAGTATCAAGTGTTCCAAAGAAGAGTAACTGGGCTAAGAAAGAACATCTGGATGTGGTAACCGAGGCTGAAAAATAATAGGTAACCTCAGAGATTAGGCAGAGCAAAAGGGAGGAAGCTCATCCACTCTGAATTCATTATCAGAGTAAGAGAGAGAAAGATAATTCACCCAATCTGAATTCCATTACCAGTTTACACTCTCGCACCATTTCAGTTTCCAACTCTAAACCTTTAAGTTTCCTGTTTTCCTCTATATTAGATTATAGGAAATATTTATCTCCTGTAAATGTCTACACTCATAACAGCATGTTACACAGAATGTGCCACAATATGCATCTACTCTTTTTTCATTTGCAATTAGTTCTGTCTCCTAAAGTACATGGTAAAGTTCTCACTGGGAAGACTCTTGTATCACCTTCTGTATCACCTATAGTAAGGGAATCAACTCTATAATTTAAAAAATCTGCTAGGTCTGATGACTCAGTCAAATACTCAAATGTTTTGATTTCTGGAACAATTGATCTACTATTTTTAAAAATGGAAATAAATCTGAAAACTATGGCAAAAATCACTATCTTTAATATCAATTTTCCCATTCTTCCTTTAAGTAATAAAGGCTTCTGAATTTTAGCTAGAAACGTGGCTGTCCTGACAGGAAGACTATATTTCTCAGCCTCTCCTGTAGAATGTAAACAGAAATGATATATTTTGCCATTAACCACACTGGGCCTGTGTTCTCCTGGCCTCTTCCTCTTTTCCATTTGCTGGGAAACAATAAGGAATGAACCTGCTACCCTGGATCCAGTTACAAAACCCCCATGGTGAAGATGACAGAAATACTCTACCAATACTGGACAGTTCGTGTCCAGACCAATGTGAAGGAGAAATAAACTTCTATCCTGTTTAAGCCACTTTTTTTTCCCCCTTTAAGACAGGGTCTCGCTCTATTGCCCAGGCTAGAATGCAGTGGTGAAGATCTTGGCTCACTGAAATCTCTGCCTCCCAGGCTCAAGTGATCCTCCCACCTCAGCCTCACAAGTAGCTAGAACTACAGGCACATAACAACACCACGCCCAGCTAATTTTTGTATTTTTTGTAGAGACAGGATTTCACCATGGTGTCCAGGCTGTTCTCAAACTTCTGGGTTCAAGCAATCCACCTGCCTCAGTTTCTCAAACTGCTGGGATTACAGGTATGAGCCACTGCACACTGTCAGTGTGAATTACATTTGAATGTTGGTAGCAGCAAACAGAACACACAAGAGATTTAACAATCCCTGATTTTAGAGCCCAAATTCTAAGAGGGGTTAAAGAATAATAAAAGCCTTTTTCATCAAATGTGAGTTTTCTAGATCCAATTTAAATCACCAGTTATCCATTATGTGTCTATTTTGACCAAAATATTAAACAAAGATGACAAAACACAAATCCTGTCTTCAAGGAGCTTGAACTCTAATAATCATATAATGGTTATAGTAATAAGTACAAATGACAGAGGAACATAGAAGAGGTAAGAATGAATGTCGGCCAACAATATTGATGCAGCCTTTGTAGAGACAGTGGCGTTTGATGTGATTATTATGTGGGCTTGGCACAGTGGTTCACGCCTACAATCCCAGCACTTTGGGAGGCCAAGGTGGGCAGATAACTTGAGGCCAGGAATTCAAGACCAGCCTGGCCAACATGGCAAAACTCCATCTCTACTAAAAACACAAAAATTAGCTGGGGGTGGTGGTACATGCCTGCAGTACCAGCTACTCAGGAGGCTGAGGTGTGAGAATCGCTTGAACCCTGGAAGGCAGAGGTTGCAGTGAGCCGAGATCCTGCCACTGCACTCCAGCCTGGGCAACAGAGGGAGAACCTGTCTTTAAAAAAAAAAAAAAAAAAAAACCCTCAAGTTACAGCAGGTAAAGTCTGGACACGATATAAGAACAAGGTAGAACAAGGTACATTCTTGGTAAAATGAACAGTGCCCTCCCATTGTGAAGAGTTTCAGCTATACTGTAATAGACAGCCAAAAAATATAACATTGCAGTACCTGATGACTGCTTTTTATTTAAATGCTAATTCAAATTTAAATTTTGACATACATATACACACACACATATATACATACACATACCTCTGAAATTTGTATAGTACTACATGACTACTAACTTTCAGATAAAAATGACAGTTTTAAGCTATGGAAACCCTGCAGAGAGTGGAAATATTAGGCTGACTGATAAATCATTATTAAGTATAAATAATGTAAAAGACATTACATGTCTAAAAAACGAACAGGAATTTTATTGAGATCTCAATACACTTGCCTTGTAGCTTTCATATGATTTGAGAAGTAAGATAAAACCACTATGTGCTCTTCTGAGAAGAAATTTCTCTTCAGTTTCTGATAACCATGATGAACTAGCAAACAGAAAAGCTTTCTTAAATATTTTTTATAAAGCAAATATGATGAGGAACAAAGAATTTAATGCTAACAGTAATTTCCTTTTAAGACTTATTCTATAAAGCCTTCTCCAATGCCTCAAGAGCAATTTTTAAATAACATTTATCACAATGATTTACAGTTAATTGTTTTATCTGTCTTTTCTGAAAAACAGTGATCTCTTTGAGAATAGGGACTTCATTTTATTGATCTCTGTATGTTCTGTACCCAGCACAAGGTATGGTACAAAAATTTAAGCAGTCTCTAGCTTACAAAGGATGAGCTAAGACCTTGAGCCATCTGGGTTACTACTGCCAAAACAGCTAAGGGAGTATTTTTAGAGGAAACTACCATCTTACTAAATAAATACGACATTATTCATCATATTTCCAAATACACTGTCTGGTTTAATCCTAACAAATATGCAAGGTGGGTAATATTACCACCCCATTTTAAAGATTGAGAAACTTAGGCCCAAAACATAAAGAAAAAATGGAGAGAGCCAGCTGAGACCATGACAGAGGTGAATCTCCAAATGCAACTGTGAATACTGTGTCTCCTACTACGGTAATTCCACCATTCCAAACGAAATTCCTTTATACTGGCGGGCTGATTTTACTCTACTTTGTCAGCTTTTTGAAATGCCAAGTCACTTCCGTTGAGGCTAATGATACAGGTTTAAAGATGCAAATTATTTCTTCATCTCTCCAGAAGTATCAATCCTTCTAAAATTATTATAAGTTTGTTTTATTTCTTTCCTCATAATACCCAAGATTAAAAGAAGTAAGAATTGGATTTGGTTTGGTTTTATTCATTGGAGAGGGAAACTGCAAAGGGTAGAGAATTTTGCCCAAGGAGGAACAGAAGAGGAGGGCAAAATCAACTGAGATGTAAACGTTAATTCTTAAGGCAGCATCATAGTAGTGGATGCCCAGGGAAAGAGACACACACCAAACAAGCATAAGGATCTCAAAGAGAAACTATGTATGTGAAAATATTATCCAGGATCAGGCAGGAAACAAGGAACAAATCCTTCTCTTTCCATACCACAAAGCCCTTTGTTCTTTACCCAAGAGCACTGACTAGCCCTTCACTGCTCATGGTCAGCTATACTATGGGCTGGGTATGTTTGCGAACTACCAGGAAAACCAAGAAACAAGTCATAAAAACATGTTTTCCTTCATGCCTGTAATCCCAGCACTTTGGGAGGCCGAGGCGGGTGGATCACAAGGTCAGGAGCTCGAGACCATTCTGGCTAACACGGTGAAACCCAGTCTCTACTAAAAATACAAAAAATTAGCCGGGCATGGTGGTGGGCACCTGTAGTCCCAGCTACTAGGCAGGCTGAGGCAGGAGAATGGTGTGAACCTGGGAGGCGGAGCTTGCAGTGTGCTAAGATCAAGTCACTGCACTCCAGCCTGGGTGACAGAGGGAGACTCTATCTCAAAAAAAACAAAAACAAAAACAAAAACAAAAACGTTTTCCACTTATAAACAACTTAACAGCAAACCTGCAAAAGAACCTGGAGCAGTGGATGGAGGAAGATTAGGAGTAACTGCAAACAGGCAGGAGGGATCTTTTTCAAGTGATGACAGCATTCTAAAATTCTACTGTGATGAGGGTTGTGAAACTCTGTTAACATACTAAAAACCACTGAATTATATACACTTAAAATAAGAGAATTTTACAGTATGTAATTACATAATAAAGCTTTTTAAAAAAAAAGTGTATGCATTTATTTAAACTTAGAAATATCATATATTTCTTCCTTTTATTGCTTTTTTCCTTATTTTACCAAAAAAGAAAGAATGGCAGCCAGTACTATAACTACCAGGTTGAAGTGAAAAAAAACACTGGTTGGCCAGGCATGGTGGCTCACACCTGTAATACCAGCACTTTGGGAAGCTGAGAAGGGCGGATCACAAGGTCAGGAGATCGAGACCATCCTGGCTAACACGGTGAAATCCTATCTCTACTAAAAATACAAAAAAGTTAGCCAGGCTTGGTGGCAGGTGCCTGTAGTCCCAGCTACTCAGGAGGCTGAGGCAGGAGAATGGTGTGAACTCGGGAGGCAGAGCTTGCAGTGAGCCAAGATCACACCACTGCACTCTAGCCTGCGTGACAGAGTGAGACTCAGTCTTAAATAAAAAAAAAAAAAGACAACAACAAAACACTGGTTAATTTAGGATATGGAGTCTGAGCAAATACACAGAAATGTCAGCTAAGAAGCCACTGACTCAGATGCTATCATATTTAAAAGATTTCACATTTCAACCCAAAAGTTTAAATAGAATTTTCATAAATAGTATTCGGACAAAAGTTATTTTACATTTCCAAAAGGTTTCTCCTAGCAAATACACTCAATAGAATGGGACTTTTTTAATATTATATTTTATTATATAATATTTTATTAAGGAAACAAATGTTCTTTAAAATATTCCTTTTTAAGTAATCTTAAAGCTACTAACATATTTTGCTATGACCTAGTCACCCGTGGTTATCTATGTCACGTTCACGTTTTCCTGTAAAGAAGCCTTGGCAATGCTAAAAGATGACATGTAGGTATAACATTTTACAACTAAAGTTCCTGCACAACCTTAATAAACTTCAAAAGAGTTACCACATTGCTGATTAGAAGAAAGTTTCCACAGACTATTTAATCAATCATTTCCTAAAATGAAGCATTAATAGAAGGCAAGTGATTGTGATCACTCAAAAAAATAAGTTCACAGAACACTTCCTATCTTGACCAGGCGCGGTGGCTCACGCCTGTAATTCCAGCACTTTGGGAGGCCGAGGCAGGCGGATCACCTAAGGTCAGGAGCTCAAGAACAGCCTGGCCAACATGGTGAAACCCCGTCTCTACTAAAAATACAAAAATTAGCTGGGTGTGTGGCAGGCGTCTGTAGTCCCAGCTACTTAGGAGGCTAAGGCAGAAGAATTGCTTGAACCCAGGAGGCAAAGGTTGCAGTGAGCCAAGATCACAACACTGCACTCCAGCCTGGGTGACACGATTGAAATTCCATCTCAAAAAAAAAAAAAAAAAGAACATTTTCTATCTTTATTTTCTATCTTTAAAAAAAAAAAAAACCTCTCAAATACCCCAGCAAGTACAAACATTACCCGTAAAACTGGATGTAATTAATTCTTCTAAAATTTGTCTGAAACAAGACTGACATTAAATAATAAGAAAACACTTTTTTTTATTAAAAAACAAAATAATTGATATTTAACTCATGGCAATCTTTTTTTTTCCAATATGTTTGGTAAGAAAATTGTGTAGAACCAACCAAACCAATAACATAATAGAAAATAAAACCTTTGAAAGAAAAGTGCTAAAATAAATTATTTTAAAGCTCCCCTACTCAGAAAGACAGCACTTAAGTTGTAGTATTTAAATAATTCCCTCGGAACTGCTATTTTTTTAGGAAAAAAAAAATCTGTCACATTCAGACTCAGAATAGCAGCACATGCATTCACCTCACAAAGATTTACTGAGCGTCTACTACATCAACACACTGTTAAAGGCTCTGGGGATATAGTAGTAAACTAAACAGATAATATCCAGCCATCATGGAACTTATACTCCTATGGAAAACAGTATACAATAGGCAAACATGTGAAAGTAATAGTGTATCAATGTGGTGAATTTTATGGAAAAAATGGATAGGGAGTACAGGTGAGAAAGGGGGAGGGAAAGGTAGTTATCATTTGGTCAGGGAAAGTTCTACTTGACTAGTGATCTGAAGTTGGGGGAACAAACCATGCAGCTATCTGGGGAAAGAGTAATTAAGGTAAAGGGAACAATAAGCACAAAGGCCTTGAAGAATGATACGGTTTCTTCACGTTTGCATTGAGGCATTCCTTAAGAAATGTTTAATGCATGTTTAAGAAATATCAAGGAAAGCCTGGTGCAATGGCATGTGCTTATAGTCCCAGCTACCTGGGAGGCTAAGGCAGAAGGGATGCGCGAGCCCAGGAATTCAAGGCTGCAGTGCTGGAGTCACTGCACTCCAGCCTGGGCAGTAAAACAAGACCCAATCTCTAAAAAATAAAAAGAAATACTGGGCAATAAAACAAGACCCAACTCTAAAAAATAAAAATACCAAGGAGGGTCCAAACAAACAAACAAAAGAGTCTATAAAGGGCCACTTTTACATCCCTATAAAATATAATAAAAGTTTACTCAGAAATGTTTTTAAGTGGTTGCTGCCCAAACAACCAACCTATTCCGTAAGAATAAAACAGCACGATCAGCACTGCTGGGGATAGGCCCCCAAATCTGGCCATAAACTGGCCCCAAAACTGGCCATAAACAAAATCTCTGCAGCACTGTGACATGTTTGTGATGGCCATGACGCCCCATGCTGAAGGTTGTGGGTTTACCAGAATGAGGGCAAGGAACACTTAGCCCACCCACTGTGGAAAAAACCACTTAAAGGCATTCCTGAACCACAAACAAGAGCATGAGCGATCTGTGCCTTAAGGACATGCTCCTGCTGCAGATAACTAGCCAGAGCCCATCCCTTTATTTCAGCCCATCCCTTTGTTTCCAGTAAGGAATACTTTTAGTTAATCTATAATCTATAGAAACAATGCTTATCACTGGCTGTCAATAAATATGTGGGTAAATCTCTGTTTGGGGCTCTCAGCTCTGAAAGCTGTGAGTCCCCTGATTTCCCACTCCACACGCTATATTTCTGTGTGTGTCTTTAATTCCTCTAGCGCCGCTGGGTTAGGGTCTCCCTGACCAAGCTGGTCTCGGCACAGTACATACACATAGTTCTATCATTTTTAAATCAGTGCTCAGCACATGCTTAGTAAGTATGAAAGAAAGACAAGAAAGAAAGGATTAAAGCTAAGTGAGGAAAACAATGCTAGGATTCCTCCAAAGGATGTTCTGGGCATGCGCTACTGTTCTGTCAGGCACTGGAAAGGGTCAAATGGCAAAAATAAAAATAATTTGCTCTCTACTACTCCCTACTCTCCCTAAAATTCAAAGTCAAATTGTAGGATATAGCGTAGGCAAATATATTAACAGAGACTCCCGGCCATTAATTATCTCAGAAGGCAACCTCTTTACAAATGCTCTAATTTCAATCTAACAGTATGCTTTATTTATGTGGCACTGCCCTTCCTTAGTACTTGTAGAGCTTGACAAATTTGTTGTCCCTGACATTACTGGGACAATTGATGAAATGTAAGTTCTATAGATATCAATGATAATTTCCTGATTTTAATAAATGTACTGTCATCATGTAAAGTCTTTGTTATTAGGAGATGATATGCTTTGGCTGGGTCCTTATCCAAATCTCAACTTGAATTGTATCTCCCAGAATTCCCATGTGTTGCGGGAGGGACCCAGGGCAAGGTAATTGAATCATGGGGGCTGGTCTTTCCCATGCTATTCTTGCTATAGTTAATAAGTCTCATGAAATCTGATGGGTTTATCAGAGGTTCCCACTTTTGCTTCTTCCTCATTTTCTTTTGCTGCCACCATGTAAGAAGCGCCTTTCACTTCCCACCATGATTCTGAGGCCTCTCCAGCCATGTGGAACTCTAAGTCCAATCAAACCACTTTTTCTTCCCAGGCTCAGTTATGTCTTTATCAGCAGCATGAAAACAGACTAATACAGTAAACTGGTACCAGTAGAGCAGGGCGCTACTGAAAAGATACCCAAAAATGTGGAAGCAAATTTGGAACTGGGGAACAGGCAGAGGTTGGAACAGTTTGGAAGGCTCAGAAGACAGTAAAATGTGGGAAAGTTCGGAACCTCCTAGAGACTTGTTGAATGGCTTTGCCCAAAATGCTGATAGCAATACAGACAATACGGTCCAGGCTGTGGTGGTCTCAGATGGAGATGAGGAACTTGTTGGGAACTGGAGTAAGGTGACTCTTGTTATGTTTTAGTAAAGAGATTGGTGGCATTTTGCCCCTGTCCTGGAGGTTTGTGGAACTTTGAACTTGAGAAAGACGATTTAGGGTATCTGGCGGAAAAAATTTCTAAGCAGCAAAGCATTCAAGAGGTGACTTGGGCATTAGTTGTTAAAGGCATTTAGTTTTATAAGGGAAGCAGAGCATAAAAGTCTGGAAAAAATTTTGCAGCCTGACTATGAGACAGAAAAGAAAAACCCATTTCCTAGGGAGAAATTCAAGCCAGTTGCAGCAATTTGCATAAGTAGCAAGGAGCCTAATTTGCATAAGTAGCAAGGAGTCTACAAATCATTTTCATAGAACAAGTCCTTTTCTCTCTAACCTCATACTTTTCTTGCTAATTTCATCTACTACTGTTAAGAGTCCATAAGATATCAAGATATTAATCCCCATGACCATGGAGAAAATGCCTCCAGGCCATGTCAGAGACCTTCACAGCAGCCCCTCCCATCACAGGTGAGGAGGCCCAGGAGGAAAAAGTGGTTTCATGGGCCGGACCTACGGTCCCCATGCTGTGTGCAGCCTAGGGACTTGGTGCCCTATGTCCCAGCCTCTCTGCTCCAGCTGTGGCTGAAAGGGGCCAATGTACAGCTCAGGCTGTGGCTTCAGAGGGTGGAAGCCCCAAACCTTGGCAGCTTCCACGTGGTGTTGAGCCTGCAGGGAAACAGATGTCAAGAACTGAAGTTTGGAAACCTCTGCCTAGGTTTCAGAAGGTGTATGGAAATGCCTAGATGCCCAGGCAAAGTTTGCTGCAGGGGCAGGGTCCTCATGGAGAACCTCTGCTAGGGCCTTGTGGAAGGGAAATGTGGGGTCAGAGCCCCCACTGGGGCACCCTAGTGGGGTCAAAGTCCCTACTGGGGCACCGCCTAGTAGAGCTATGAGAAGAGGGCCACCATCCTCCAGATCCCAGAATGGCAAATCCACTAACAATTTGGGTCATGTGCTGAGAAAAGCCACAGACGCTAAACACCAGCCCGTGAAAGCAGCCGGGAAGGAGGCTGTACCCTGAAAAACCACAGGGGCAGAGGTGCCCAAGACCATGGAAACCCACCTCTTGCATCAGCATGACCTCGATGCAAGACCTGCAGTCCATGGAGATCATTTTGGAGCCTTAAAATTTGACTGCCCTGCTGGATTTCAGACTTGCATGGGCCCTGTAACCCCCTTTGTTTTGGCCAATTTCTCCCATTTGGAACAGCTGTATTTACCCAATACCCGTATCCCCATTGTATCTGGGAAGTAACTACCTTGCTTTTGATTTTATTTTACATGCTCATAGGCAGAAGGGACTTGCCTTGTCTCAGATGAGACTTTGGACTGTGGACTTTTGGGTTAATTCTGAAATGAGTTAAGACTCTGGGGGACTGTTGGGAAAGCAAGATTGGTCTTGAAATGTAAGGACATACAATTTGGCAGGGGCCAGGGGCAGAATGATATGGTTTGGCTGCATCCCCATCCAAATCTCAACTGGACTTGTAACTGCCAGAATTCCCACGTGTTGTAGGAGGGACCCAGGGCAAGGTAATTGAATCATGGGGGCTAGTCTTTCCCACGCTATTCTCATTATAGTTAGTAAGTCTCATGAGATCTGATGGGTTTTGAGGGGTCTCCACTTTTGCTTCTTCATTTTCTCTCGCTGCCACCATGTAAGAAGTGCCTTTTGCCTCCCACCATGATTCTAAGGCCTCCCCAGCCATATGAACTGTAAGTCCAGTTAAACATCTTTTCCCTCCCAGTCTCGGGTATGTCTTAAGCAGCAGTGTGAAAACCGACTAACACAGGAGACAAATGATGAAATATTCAGGGATATAGGAGCATTTTGGTTCTAAGTTCAGAGAGGAAATGTGTGTGTGTGTACACATATATAAAGGGCAAAGAGAATAAATGGGGTAAAATGTTACCATTTGAATCTGGACAGGAGATTCAATGGTGGAAGAGAGTACTGTATTAATACAGTTTCCTTCATTTCATTCTTGCTTCCATTTACAAAAATGAATAAAAAATGAGAACACTTGTAACCATTCAATAAGACAATTATAATAAAAAGAATTTTTTAAAAAATTATCCCTGTATCCACACTATGAAGATCAGTTTCTTCATTTCGAAATATAAATACCACCATCTACTATATTCAGGTAACTGCTATGAGTATCAAAGGACAAAATACATATAATGAAAGCACTCTATAACTACAAATCACTTGCATAGAACAAGTCCTTTTCTCTGTATCCCATACTTTTCCTTGCTAATTTCACCTGCTACTGTTAAGGGTCCATAAGATACCAAACCTTTAACTCCAAAAATCTACATTTCCTTAGTCATGCAATTCCACTGACTATGTTATAAAATCGTTTTTCAAATAATGTTTTATCATAATCGTTTTAAGGAGAAATCACACTTTAAAAATACACATTAATTACTGGATACTTGTCAAGATGAGAAAAACAAGAAAGGACTTTTTAAAATAAGAAAATGTGGCGTATCTCTAGCCTTCATCCCTTCTCCAAGCAACACATTTTTTTTTTTTTTTTTTTTGAGATGGAGTCTTACACTATCACCCAGGCTGGAATGCAGTGGCATGATCTCGGCTCACTGCAACCTCCACTTCCCGGTTCAAGGGATTTTCCTGCCTCAGCCTCCCAAGTAGCTGGGATTACAGGTGCCCGCCACCATGCCCAGCTAATTGTTTGTATTTTTAGTAGAGACAGGGTTGGACCATTTGGCCAGGCCGGTCTCGAACTCCTGACCTTGTGATTCGCCCACCTTGGCCTCCCAAAGTGCTGGGATTATAGGTATGAGCCACTGTGCTCAGCCCCAAGCATCACATTCTTATAACCAACTTGGATAATGCCAATTAAACATATCCAAGATGGAATTCATATCCAAGATGGAATTCATTTCTCCATTCAGCCCTTCCCTCTCTCTTCCTCCCTCCAACATTGCTTTTCCACACTCCCCCAACTTAGTTGGTGATGTAAGGGGAGAAATAAGAATGTCATTCTTGCTCCTCTCTTTCTTTCATTATCCTTAACCATTTAATCAAGCAAATATCTTGATTATTTTATCTTCTCTTTTCAAATTCATGACTTTACCCTCATCCCAGCTGGACCTCTGCCCCAATTCAGGATCTCATTAGCTACAATGTCCTCCTAGTTCCAAACACTGCTTCTCAGATTCATTAACCCATCAGATAAAATTAAATTTAATATGCATACGTACACATGTGTGCATGCCTGGTTACCAGTAAACAATACAATTTTTTAAGTCAGAAGGGGAAAAAAAACACCAAAAAAATTGGAAGGGGAGCTTGTGGAGCTTGTGGGGAGGAGGGAATAATAATAAAATAGTCATTTTATTTTAGTCATTGCTGCTATAAAAATCTGCTCTGTGAAAACCGTCATGTGACAATTCATCTAACTTTTTCCTTTCCTAATGAACAGCACTAAAATAGACATATAATATAAACTTCCTGAATTCCATATATTATTTTCTCATCCTCGAGTATTTAATCTTCTAAGAGAATATACCCAGGAAAAATAAGAATCAATTCTTAAATATGCCACGCTAGTAAAACGTATTGTTTTTTTAAATACTCCTGGTTTCTATCTGAATGGCATAACCAGAAACAAAACCACCTAAAAATGTGATCTGAAAATGTGTTAGCAGTGACATCAGCAAGATGATGGAAAAGGAAGCCCGTGGCTTTACTTTCTCCCACAGAAGCACTGAATAAACATCTATACACAGATCAATTTCCTCTGAGAGAAAGCCAGAAACTGGCTGAGTCTCCTATACATGGGACAACTGAGAAAACATCCACATCCAAACAGGTAGAGAAAGTTTAGACACACTTGCACACAAACCCCTCCCTGCGCACTCTGCCAAACAATCACGAAGGAATCCCCAACACCCAGCTTCTAACTAAGGAGTGAAGGGTTGGAACACGCATATAGTGACCCAACTTTTGCAGTTCTCTTAGAGGATCTGGTTCCTAAATCACCTAGCTCTAAGAGCAACAGGGTCTTGGTATTCATGAGTTTTTCTGAACTGTGGACAACAAAAGACAGTGCAGCCTAAATAAGTGTGCAGGCATCTGCCACAGATCCTCTCTCCAGCTTAGTGTGGAATGAATGGGAGATAAGCCCTGGCTCTCAGCTTCTCCGGAAAGACAGAATGAACTGCAACACACATCTAACACACTAATCTTCCCACCTGCATCTCAAGAAACTGGCTTCTAAGTCATCTGGCAGAACCTGGCACACCCTAATTCCTGGAGACCAGTAAGAAAGAACAAAGAGTGTAGTTTGGACACACAAAAAGATTTTAGAGGTACCTAGAAACTCTGGCTGGCCTAACTGGTAAGAATCATCTAGACAACACCAGTCTCGCAAGACTAGTAGGGGCAGTAGTCTTATCTAACGCACAGAAGCCAAAACCAAGAGTAAGGGAAATAAAGAAACAGAGAAATATGTTCCAGATAAAAGAACCATGTAAATTTTCAGAAACTGACCCTAAGGAAATGATATGTAATTTACCCAACAAGGAATTTCGAAAAATGGTCATAAAGATGATCACTGAGCTCAACAGAGCAATGCATAAACAAACTGAGAACTCAACAACGTGACAGAACATATTTTGAAAGCACCAAACAGAAATTATACAAATGAAAAAACATAATAACTGAACCAAAAAGTCAGAAGATGAGTCCAGTAACAGACTAGATCAAGCAGAAGAAAAGATCAGTGAACTCAAAGAGGTCACTAGAAATCATCCAATCTGAAAAGCAAACGTAAAAAAGAATGAAAAAGAGTAAAGACAGCTTAAGGCAGGGGCCTCCAACTCCCAGGCCACAGACCAATACAGATATTGGTCTGCAGCCTAGTAGGAACCAGGCCACACAGCAGGAGATGAGTGGTGGGCGAGTAAGCAAAGTTGAGTTCCACCACCCCTCAGATCAGCAGTGGCATCAGATTCTCATAAAAGCACAAACTGTTGTGAACTGCACATGCAAGGGATCCAGGGCACATGCTCCTTATGAGAATCTAATGCCTGTCACTGTCTCCCATCACCCTCAGATGGGACCACATAGCTGCAGGAAAACAAGCTCAGGGCTCCCATTTATTCTACATTATGGTGAGTATGTAGTAATAATAGAAATTAAGTGCTCAATACATTCATGTTTATAGCAGCACAATTCGCAATTGCAAAAATGTGGATCAAATGCCCATCAACAAGTAGATAAACTGCGGTATGTATATGTATGATGGAATACAACTGAGCCATAGAAAGGAATGAATTAATGGCATTCGCAGCAACCTGGATGTGATTGGAGACCATAATTCTAAGTGAAGTAATTCAGGAATGGAAATTACGCTCCCACTCATAAGTGGGAGCTAAGCTATGAGGATTCAAAGGCATAAGAAAGATACAATGGACTTTGAGGACTGGGGGAGAAGGGTGGGAAAGGGGTGAGGGATAAAAGACTACAAATTGGGTTTAGTGCTCGAGTGATGACAGTACACCAAAATCTTACAAATCACACTAAAGAACTTACTCATGTAACCAAATACCACTTGTTCCCCCAAAACCTATGGAAATAAAAAATAAAATAAAACAGAAATAAAGTGCACAATAAATGTAATGCACTTGAATCATCCCAAAACCCTCCACCTCTCCCACCTACCCTACTCCACCACCCCGAGTCCATGGAAAAACTGTCTTCCACAAGACCGGTCCCTGGTGCCAAAAAAGTTGGGGACTGCTGGCTGACTTAAGGGACTTAAGTGAAGCCATCACAATACAGGCATTATCAGAGTTGCAAAAAAAGAGAAAGAAAAGGACTAAAAACACATTCAAAGACATAATGGCTGAAAACTTCCCATGCCTGGGAAAGAAAATACAAATCCAGATTCAGGAAGACAAATTGATACCAAATAGGATTACTCCAAAGAAACCCACACAGGCCAGATGTGGTGGCTCATGCCCATAATCCCAACACTTTGGGAGGCCAACACAGCTGGATTGAGCCCAGGAGTTTGAGACTAGCCTGGGCAACATGGAAAAACACTGTCTCCACACAAAATACAAAATTAGCCTGGCATGCTGGCAAGTGCTTGTGGTCGCAGCAACTAGGGTGACTGAGGTAGGAGGTCCTGAGCCTAGGGAGGTCAAGGCTACAGTGAGCCATGATCACACCACTGCGCTCCAGCCTGGGCAACACAGTAAGATCCTGTCTCAAAAAAAAAAAAAAAAAAAACAGGAAAAAAAAAAAAAAACCCCACACAGAGGCAATACATTATCATCAAATTGTCAAAAATTAAAGACAGAGAGGATTTTGCAAGCAGTAAGAAAGAAAGAAGCAACTTGCTAAGTACAGGGGAATCTCTGTATCTTATTAGATTTTTGAACAGAAACCTTGCAGGCTGAAGGGAATAGAATTATATATGCAAAGTGCTGAAAGAAAAAAAAAATTGTCAGCCAAGAATACTATACCCAGCAATCCTGTCCTTTAAAGCTGAAGGGGCGATAAAGGTGTTCTCAGACCAATAAAAGCCGGGGTGCTTTATCACCACTATACCTGCCTTGCAAGCATGCTAAAGGTTGTTCTTCAAGTTGAAATGAAAAGATGCTAAACAACAACATATATGTTTTTTGTTTTTTATACCAAAAAAAGTATAAAACTTGTTAGTAAAGTTAAATATACAGGCAAAATAAAAAGAATATTTTATTACTATAACAGTGAAGTTAATTATAATCCTAGTATAAAACCTAAAAGACAAAAGTACTAAAAATAACTCTAAATTATCTTAAATACATAATACAATAGATCTAAATTGTGACTCAATAACATATAATTTGAGGGTAAGGAAGGTAAAAATGAGAGCTCCCGCATGGAAAGAAGTTAAGCTGTTATCAGCTTAACACGGATAATGATAAGATATTTGATACAAGTCTTCTGGCAAAAAAAAACACCTATAGAAGTTACACAAAGACTCATAACATTATAAAAAAGCAACAAGACAACAGGAGAGAAAAAGGACAAAATAACTACAAAACAAACAGAAAACAGTTAACAAAACAGCAACAGTAAATCCTTGTCAATAATTACTTTAAATGTAAATGGACTAAACTCTCCAATAAAAAGATACAGTAGCTAAATAAATTTTTTTTAAAAATCCAACTACACATTGTCTACAAGAAACTAATTTTAGATTCAAGGACACACATAGGCTGAAAGTGAAGGAATAGAAAAGAATAGTCCATGCAAATGGTACCCAAAAAAGTGGCTATATTTACATCAAAGTACACTGTAAGTCAAAAACTGTCTCTAGAGACAAAAAAGGTCATTACACAATGACAAAAAGATCAATTCAACAAGAAGATGTAACAATTGTAAACAAATACACACCCAACATCAGAGCACCCAAGTATATAAAGCAATTACTGACAGAACTGAAAGAAGAAACTGATAGCAATACCGTAAAAGTAGAAGACTTCAGTACCTCATTTTCAATAACAGACAGGACATCCAGACAAAAAAATTAATAAAGAAACAGGGGGCTTGAACAACACTACACACCAAATAAACTTGACAAGCCTATACAGAACTTTCTACTCAACAGAAGAATATACGTTCTTTTCAAGTGTACATAAAATATTCTCCAGGACAGATCACATTAGGTCACCAAACAAGTCTTAACAAATTTAAGAAGTCCAAAATAACATCATCAAGTACCTTGTCCAACAACAATGGAATTGAACTAGATAACAACAAGAACATGGGAAAATTCACAAATACTAAATAACTCACTCTTGAACAACCACTAGGTCAAACAGTAAATCAAAAGAGAATTTTTTAAATATCTCAGGATAAACAAAAACAAAAAGAGAACAAACCAAAACTTACGTGATACAGCAAAAGCAGTAATAGGAAATTTTGTAGTGATAAATGCCTGTATTAAAAAATCTCAAAATAACCTAACTATACACCTCAAGGAGTTAGAATAAGAACAGACTTAACCCAAAGTTAGCAGAAGAAAGGAAGTAATAAACTATAGATAAATCAAATAAAGCATAGAAAAACCACAGGAAAAAAAAATCAACAAAACTAAGAATTGGTTGTTGAAAAAATAAAGTTGACAAACTCCTAGGCAGACTAAGATAAAGAGAGAGAAGACTCAAAATCAGAAATGAAAGAGGAAGCATTACAAAGGATATCTCTGAAATATAAAAAATCACAGGATGGGTGCAGCAGCTCACGCCTGTAATTCCAGCACTTTGGGAAGTCGAGGTGGGTGGATCATTTGAGGTCAGAAGTTCAAGACCAGCCTGACCAACATGGTGACACCCCATCTCTACTAAAAATACAAAAAATTATTCAGGTGTGGTGGCACATGCCTGTAATCTCAGCTACTCAGGAGGCTGAGGAAAGAATCGCTTGAACCTGGAAGGCAGAGGTTGCAGTGAACCGAGATTGCGCCACTGCACTCCAGCCTAGGTGACAGAGTGAGATTCTGTCTCCAAAAAAAAAAAGGAAAGAAAAGAAATAAAAAAATAAGGAACTACTAATAAACAACTAGGTGCCAATAAATAAACTGAATAACCTAAAGGAAACAGATAAATTCCTAGGAACATAAAACCTATCAAGACTGAATCAAGAAGAAACAGAATCTCCTGAACAGTCAAATTACAAATACAGATGAAAGCAGCAATCAATAACCTCTTAACAAAAAAAAATCCAGGACTAGATGGCTTCACAGCTGAATCCTACCAAACACTCAAAGAAGAATTAACACCAACCCCTCTTAAAGTTTTCCAAAAAATAGAAGTACAGGGAGTATCTCCAAATTCATAGTATGAAGCCAGTATCACTCTCAGGATAGTACCAAAGCTGGACAAAGACGCCACAAGGAAAGAAAGCTGTAAGCCAACATCTCTGATGAGCACACATGCAAAAATCTTCAGTAAAATACTAGCAAACCAAATTCAACAACCATTAAAAAGATAATACACTTTGACCAAGTGGGATGTTCCCCTGGGATATAAGGTTGGCTTAACATACACAAATCAATCAAGGTGATTACCCCTCATTAACAGAATGAATGACACAAGCCACATGATCATCTCAATAAATGAACAAAAAAGCATTTGACAAAAGTTCGACATCTTTTCATAATAAAAACTTTCAACAGAACTATAGAAGGAAACTTCCTCAACATAATAAAGGCCATTTATGAAAAACCCAAAGCAAACATCATAATCTGTGGGGGAGAACTGAAAGCTTTTCTTCCAAGATCTGGTACGAGAAAAGGATATCTATTCTCACCACTTCTATTGAACACAGAATCGGAAATATTAGCAAGACCAATCAGACAAAAGATATAAACAGCATCCAAATCAGAAAGGAAAAGGTAAACTTATCCTTATTTGCAGAAAACATAATCCTTTATGTAGAAAATACTAATGACTCCATTAAAATAAATAAATAAATATATATATATATATTAGGCCAGGTGAGGGTCCTAGCATTTTGGGAGGACGAGGCAGGTGGATCACCGGAGGTCAAGAGTTCGAGACCAGCCTGCCAAACGTGGTGAAACTCTGTCTCTACTAAAAACACAAAAATTGGCCAGGCATGGTGGCAGGCGCCCGTAATCCCAGCTACTTAGGAGGCTGAGGCAGGAGAATCGCTTGAACCCGGGAGGCAGAGGTTGCAGTGAGCAGAGATCGCACCCATGCACTCCAGCCTGGGCAACAAGAGTCAAACTCCATCTCAAAAAAAAAAAAAAACAAAGAGCTAATAAATGAATTCAGTAAAGTAGAATACAAAATCAACATACAAAAATCAGCTGCATTTATTTATACCAATAGTGATCGATCTGAAAGAGAAAACACAATAAAAGAATAAAATACAGTCAGGCTGTGCATAATGACCTTTCAATCAATGACAGACCACATTTACAGTGATAGTTCCATGAAATTATTATGGAAATAAAAAATTCCTATTGCCTAGAGACACTGTAATTATTGTGACATGGTAGCACAACATATTACTAACATGTCTGTGGTAATGTTGGTGTAAATAAGCCTACTACACTGCCAGTCGAATAAAAGTACAGCACATACAATTATGTACTTGATAATAAATGACTACGGTACTGGTTTATGTATTTACTATACTTTTTACTGTTAATTTAGAATGTACACCTTCTACTTATTAAAAAAAGTTAACTGTGAAACAGCCTCAGGTAGGCCCTTCAGGAGGTATTCCAGAAGATGGCATTATTACTATAGGAAATGACAGCTCCATGTGCGTTACTGCCCTTGAAGACCTTCCATGGGGTAAGATGTGAAGGTGAAAGAGGGATACTGAAAATCCTGAACCTGTGGAGTCCTAGGCTAATATGGGTGTTTGTGTCTTAGTTTTGAACAAAAAAGCTTAAAAAGTAAAAAAGCAATAATAACAAAAACTTACAGAATAAGGATATAAAGAAAATTGTTGTATAGCTGTACAATGTGTGTCTTAAACTATTACAAGAGTCAAGAAGTTTAAAAAATTTTTTAAGTTTTTAAATAAAGTTACAGTAAGCTAAGGTTAATTTATTAATCAATAAATGTTAATATAAATTTATTCTAGCCTAAGTGTACAGTGTTTACAAAGCCTACAGTAACGTCTTACGCCTTCACATTCAGTCACTATTCACTCACTGACTTACCCAGAGCAACTGACAATTCTGCAAGCTCCATTCATGGTAAGTGCCCTGTATGTGTGTACCGTTTTTAATCTTTTTTTTTTTTTTTTTTTTTGAGATGGAGTCTCGCTCTGTCACCAGACTGGAGTGCAGTGACACAATCTCGGCTCACTGCAACCTCCACCTCCCGGGTTCAAGCGATTCTCCTACCTCAGCCTCCCGAGTAGCTGGGACAATGGGTGCATGCCACCGTGCCCAGCTAATTTTTGTATTTTTAGTAGAGATGGGGTTTCACCATGTTGGCCAGGATGGTCTCTATCTCTTGACCTCATGATCCATCCACCTCAGCCTCCCAAAGTGCTGGGATTACAGGTGTGAGCCACCGCACCCAGACCGTTTTTTACCTTTTATAGCAATTTGTACTGTACCTTTTCCAGGTTTAATTGTTTTGATATATAAACACCATGTGCTACAATTGCCTACAGTATTCAGTACAGTAACACGCTATACAGGTTTGTCGCCTAGGAGCAATAGGCTATACCATGACAGCCAAGATGCAGAGACAGCTAGTTTGTGTAGGTACACTCTGAGTTTCCCACGATGATGAAATCACCTAATGACTCATCCCTCAGAATTTACCCCATCATTAAGTAATGAATGACTGAAGTTAGGAATAAACCTAACCAGGGAATGAAAGATATGTACCCTGAAAACTATAAAACACTGATTTAAAAAAAAATTGAAGACAAATGGAACGATACCTTGTGTTCATGAATTGGAAGAATTATATTGTTAAAATGTCCATGCTACCTAAAACAATATACAAACAAATGCAATTCCAATGACATTTTTCACAGAAATAGAAAAAAACTGTAAAATCTGTATGAAACCACAAAAGGCCCCAAGTAGTCAAAACAATCTTAAGAAAGAAAAATAAGGTTGGAGGCATCACACTTCTTGATTTCAAATCATATTATAGGATGGGTGCAGTGGCTCACACCTGTAATCCCAACACTTTGGGAAACTGAGCCAGGAGGATTACTTGTGCCCAGGAGCTTGAGATCAGCCTGGGCAAAACAGACCTGTCTCTACAAAAAATTTCAAAATTAACCAGGCATGCTGGCACACACCTGCAGTCGCAGGCTCAGGTGGGAGGAACTTGAGCCAGGGAAGTCAAGGCTACAATGAGCCATGATCATGCTACTGTATTCTAGCATGGGCAACAGAGCAACAGCCTGTCTCAAAAGAAAAAAAAAGTATTATAAAGTTAGAGTAATCAAAACAATATGGTATGGGCATAAAAATAGACACAGACTAATGAAACAGCATAGAAAGCCAGAAATAAATCCAAGCACATATGGTCAAGTAATTCCTGACAAGCCTGCCAAGAAGACACAATGGCGGAAGTACAGTCTCTTCAATAAACGGGGTTGGGAAAACTAAATATCTAATGCAAAAGAATGAAACTGGACCCTTATACCACACACACACACACACACACACACACACACACCCCTCCTTAGAAGAAAATATAGCGAAAACCTCCTTCATACTGATTGACAACGATTTTGAGCTATCACAAAAAAAGCTCAAGCCACAAAAGCAAAAATAAGTGGGACTACATCAAACTAAAAATCTTTTGCAATGCAAAGGAAACAATCAACAAAATGAAAAGGCAGCCTACAGATTGGGACAAAATATTTGCAAACCGTATCTCTGTTAAGAAGTTAATATCTAAAAAAATTTTTTTAACTTATTAGCAAAAAACGAAACCAAAAAAACTCTTTTAAAAAAACAGGCAAAGGACCTGAATAGACATTTTTCCAAAGAAGGCATAAAAATGGCCAACAAGGCCGGGCGCGGTGGCTCACGCCTGTAATCCCAGCACTTTGGGAGGCTGAGGCGGGTGGATCACGAGGTCAGGAGATCGAGACCATCCTGGCGAAAACGGTGAAACCCCATCTCTACTAAAAATACAAAAAAATTAGCCGGGCGTGGTGGCGGGCACCTGTAGTCCCAACTGCTCGGGAGGCTGAGGCAGGAGAATGGCGTAAGCCCAGGACGCGGAGGTTGCAATGAGCCGAGATCGCGCCACTGCACTCCAGCCTGGGTGACAGAGTGAGACTCCGTCTCAAAAATAAATATAAATAAATAAATAAATGTTTAAAATGTGTTACATTAACAATGTTAGGTTTCAGATGTCTATTTTCAAGTTTTTTAAATGGCAAAATAGTTTGCTTTTGAAAATAACTATTTAGTTTGCTTTTCACAAAGGCAACAGTAAAAGGCCTTTACTGCTATGTTACTTAACAGATCACGCTCTCAATAGCTTTCAGGCTGACTTTCAACATAGATCAATTTCGCCTATCATTCCTTTTAGCTATAAAAAAAAAAAAAAAGTTAATGAGGATAATATAAAAGTTTTATTTAGGATTACTAATTTAAGATTAACATCCTTTATTACTGAAATAATAAATCACATTCATGAAAAGAGAAAGAATGGACACAAGTGAATATATTCAGAGATGATGTTTATTCATTTTGTTAAACAAATCAAGCTCAAATGTTCCATGCTTATGTGATGAAAATATGACAAAATCTCATGAATCCAAATTCCAGTACATCATAATTGGAATAAAGTTACTCTAATAGTATAAAAACTAATTTATAACAAGAGAAACCATTAATGTCAAAAGCAGCTGATAAACAAAAACTATTGCTAAAATCAAAGAAAAACCCAGAATAAGGAAAGACAAACATATGTGGCAAAATATAAAACAGCTATATTCCTAATCCTAAATTTTATTCTAACATCATTCTAATGACTAATGATTAAATTCCAGAAACTATATTAAACATTGGTTTATTCGATATATCCTGGGGCTAAACATTAGCAACTCATTTATTCTACTTCCTCTTTTACTTGTGAATTCTAGATCCCATTATTATTTGACCATATATTCATGCCAAAAATCTAACAATACATGTAACACAAAATAATTCAGAAAATGGTGTGGGCATCTTAATCTGGATTAATAGAGAGCGCCATCTGGTGGTACAATGAAAGTTTAATATATTTTTTCATTTGTTTAAAGGCATGTATTAAATACAAATAGGGTTATGCAATTCTCAAAAATCGTAATTATGCAAATATTTTCAGTGTACAGAAAAGCAGAGAGAAAATTTGCCAACAAAACAACCAAAAATATGAACCCACTTTACCTCTTTAACCTCTATATAACATGATGGTTTACCAGAGAGCAGCTAGATAAAATATGCCAGTTTACTATGGTATGTCTACTTCACCTGAACCAATGACAAGTTCAAAAAATGTATTATTAACAAACACGATCTTCACTAAAAACAAGAAGTTAGTTGACTGGTTTTAACTTAAGATAAAAATCTAGTTGGGGGGAAAGGACTTATTTTTACTCTAAGACTTCATTTTTTTGTTTCTCTTGTATCATATAAAACCAGAGCAATAAACCCCAACAATAAATGTTTCTCTAAAAAAATCAAAATTGGATCCACCAACTTCATTGTCAAAAATCCTGATATATCATGAGGCCAAAATATGAACAGAATGATGAAGTTTGGTACCTCTCTTTCCCTTTTGGTGTTTCTAATTATCCCATTATCCAAGACTTTCTTCTCTTCCTAACCACCAAGTGCTGTCATTCTGCCCCATTCAAGCCTTCATTTCTTGGTAGAAATGCCAGACTGTCATACTTTACACAATCATAATGGACTCTGAGTTCATGAAGTAGTTACCCACTAAAGGCAGTGTAACAGCTCTTCTACAAAGAACAACCTGGGTTTGCTTTATCAATCAGACGCTTACGGCTATGGAACTGTAGACAAATTTTATAGGCTTCTCTAAAACCTCAGTTTCCACACTAAAAAAATACAGAAAGTTGATCTATACCTTGTAGGTTCAGGGCCTTTGAAATTAAAGGGCGTGAAATACATAACTACCTGGCACAAAGAACGCTATACCTGTCACTCCCCTCCCTTTTACTGACAAGGCCATTCTGCCACTCCTTAAACACTTTAAGTAATAGAATGTTTCCTACTCGCTGTCTACTCCAACTATGTGCAGTTATATTTGTTAGAAAATTCTCTCAAACTGGCAAGAAAATGCCAAGAGTTCAATGAAAAGATCATAATGGCCCCGGCGTGGCGGCTCACACCTATAATCCCAACAGTTTGGGTGGCCGAGGCAGAGGGATTGCCTGAGGTCAGGAGTTTGAGACCAGTCTGGCCAACATGATGAAACCCCACCTCTACTAAAACTACAAAAAAATCAGCCGGGCATGGTGGCGGGCACCTGTAATCCCAGCTACTTGGGAGGCTGAGGCAGGAGAATCGCTTGAACCCAGGAGGTGGAAGTTGCAGTGACCCAAGATCATACCACTTCACTCCAGTCTGGGCAACAGAGCAAGACTCTGTCTAAAAAAAGAAGAAAAAAGAAAAAAAAATCATAATGAACTGAAATAGTTGGAGAAAATTTCATTCAAAAAACATTTCATAAATGCAGTATAACTTTGAACTGGGCCTGGAAAGATGGATGAGATTTGGAGGACGGGGAAAGACTCAGAAGCTTAATTGTTCATTCACTCATTCATTGACTCACTGTCATCAAAAATGTGGCTAATGCTTACTGTGTGCCAAGAACTTTCTAGGTACTGGGTATCCTGAGGGAAATAAAACAGATGAGAGTCTGCCATCATGAACTACACATCGCAAGAGAGCAGGACAGAGACAAGTTAGATGTTTGTCTTTGGATGCCTGCCTATTCAATTAATAGCACGTTTCAGCTTGAAGTGGAAAAATTAACTAAAACAATCAATGTCTCTGTATATTAGAACTGCTGCTTAAAAGTTTTGATATAAGGAGAAGCAGAAACTGATAGCTAAAATGATACTCTGAATTAGCTGCAGAGTCTAACTACTTTCTTGTCTTTCAAGCTCACAAATAATGGATATGGTTGACTAATCCCACTTAATGTCTTTGATATCAGTAACAATGAAAACTGCCATATCAAGATTTTTAACAAATACAATTGTGGAACATATTAGCTTTGTTTGCATTTTAGCAGGAAGAATAAACTCAAAGACTAAGGCAAATTCTGTACCAGTTTGACAACAGCAAACTATAATTACGTAAACAGATGTTTTCACCATTCTATGAAATGGAATGAGATGTTATTTGAAACACGGACAATTTAAATAACTTGCTGCAGAATATAACCAAACGTTTTGACTTGAAAAAAATCTGTGATATTAGCAGTCAGCAAAGTAACATCAAATTTACATATGAAGAGCACAGCACATCACAGGAGATTTCCTCTATAAGTTGATTCAGACTTCAGAGAATCAGGAGGAGTAATGGATTAACTTGTTTTGTATCATTCACTTAGCAGTATCAAGCTTTCACTGCAACAGAAGGGTACTAGTAACATAAATAGTTTTCATTTTCCCCTGTATTTTGTTAGTAGCTCTAAAAATCACAAGAGGACAGATGTTATAAATAAATTTAAATATAACTATTCTCTTCAATGAGCCCAGGAAAAATGTAAGTTTCAATAAAAAGAAACAAGGGGTTTAAAAGTAATTTTCTTTTCATACCTTTTTTCTATTAAAATACTATATTGAGTTCTGTTTTCTAATCAAAATATGAAGGAACATACATTGAAATTTGCCCAATCGACTAAAGCAACTTTAAATCCAAACAAAATATATAACACATTCCTGAAAAAACTGGAAATCAAGATATGGAAAACAAACTAGGTGAGAGCCTTACAATGAACTCAGCTTACTGTCCAGGGAAAGTGTCCAGGCCATGGCAAAGGGAAGATAAATCCAGGGGCAGCCCAGTGGCCTCCCTAATTCCAGGAAATGGATCTAGGAGTTCACAAAGACTAAGGTGGCTGAATTTCACAAGGCAGCATGCAAGAGGAGAGAGATGCACAGAGAGAAAACTCCTTAAATATGCAAAAGGTCATCACTTGAGTATTCAATTGAGTACTGATTGGTGCACGTGTGAGGAAACTACAGAAGGCAGGGAAAATCCCACCCAAAACAATTAGAGGAAACTAACTTGAAAACTTTATTATTAATGGATCATCAGATGTGGTATTCGGAAGAATTTTTGCCTCACTAATGGAAAAATTAATTCTATAAAGTCCTGTAGTCTCACCTAGTAAAGCTTAAAAGCAAGATCTGAAAAAGTCAGGCTATTTCCAAGTAACTTAACTGCATCCAAGAAAAAAGATGATAAATATTTATAAAAATACAAAAATATCAGGAACCGATAAACAAAATTCACCATATCTAGCATTCAATTGAAAAAGGCTGGCTGAGCACACTGGCTCACACCTGTAATCCCAGCACTTTCAGAGGCCAAGTCAGGCGGATCACTTGAGGTCAGTTCAAGACCAATCTGGCCAACATACAAACCCTGTCTCTACTAAAAATACAAAACTTAGTTGAGCATGGTGACAGGCATCTGTAATCCCAGCTCCCTGGGAGGCTGAAGCAGGAGAATCACTTGAGCCTGGGAGGCAGAGGTTGCAGTGAGCCAAGATCGTGTCACTGAACTCCAGCCTGGGTGACAGAGGGTGACTCTGTCTCCAAAAAAAAAAACAGTCATGAAAAAAGGAAAACATAATCTATAAAAAGGAGGAAAGACAATCAATTGAAACAAACCCTCAAATTACACTGATGATTGAATTAGCAGGCAAGGCACAAAATCCATTATCATTGACTTCTATATGTTCAAGAAGCTATAAGAAAGAGTGAACATGTGGCCAGGCACAGTGGCTCAGCGTGTAATCCCAGTACTCTGGGAGGCCAAAGCAGGTGAACTGCTTGCACTCAGGATTTCGAGACCAGCCTGAGCAACAGGGCCGAGACCTGTCTCTATAACAAATACAAAAATAAACCAGGTGTGGTGGTGTGCACCTGTAGTCCCAGTTATTCAGGAGGCTGAGGTGGGAGGATGGCTTGAGCCTGGGAGGTTGCAGTGAGCTGAGATCACACCACTCAACTCCAGCCTGGGCAATAGAGCCAGACTCTGCCTCAAAAAAGAAAAAAGAAGAAGAAGAAGAAAGAAAGGTTAAACATGTGAAGAGGCATGAAGTGCATGTGTGTGTGGACACAAAACACCCAAATCAAACTTCTATAAGATGCAAACTATAATGACTGGGATAAGAACTACACTGGACAGAATTAAGAGATGAGACAATCAAGAAGAAAAAACTGTTAAAAGGATGTGAAGACAAAGCAATAGCAACTATCTAAAATGAAACAAAGAATAAACAGACCCCCCTCAGAAAAAAAAAAATAAAAAAGCATATAACTGAGCTGTGCAGCAATTTCAGCAACCTAATTAACTTTTACTTGGAATCCCCAAATTAAGCGGGGGTGGCAAAAAAAGTAAAATAATTGCAGAATTTTTTCCAAATGCATTGAAAACTATAAACCCATAGAACCAAGAACCTCAAAGGAACCCCAAAGGCAGGTGAATCACTTGAGGCTAGGAGTTTGAGACCGGCCTGGCCAATGTGGTGAAACTCCGTCTCTACTAAAAACACCACTCCCTCCAATCCCAGGTGGCACAGCTCACCAAAAAAAAAAAAAAAAAAAAAAATGAGGAAAGCTACCAAAAGACAATTCATAATCCAACTGATTAAAACTAAGGATAAACAGAAAAAAATCTTAAAAGAAGCTGGGGAAAAAGGCATTACGGACAAAGGAACATATAATGATGACAGATTTCTCACAAAATCAATGGAAACTCACAAACAGCAAAACACCTTAAAAGTACTGAAAGTAAAATACTGTCAACCTAGAACTTTTTGCCATACTAAAACACATTTTGAAAACAAAGGTGAAATAAAGGTCAGGAAAGTAATCAATGAAGTAGGAGGAGGCAGAGCAAGAAGACCAAACAGAACCAATAATCATCTCCCCTGCAGGAACACCAAATTGAACAACTATCCACACAAGAAATCACCTTCATAAGAACCAAAGTATCTGGTTTTAATATCATATTGAGAAAAGGGGCACTGGTTAGGAAAGACAGTTTTGAATTGCCTACACCACCCACCTCAACCCCCTGGGCAGCAGCTGTATGGCACGGAGAGAGAATCTGTGTGCTTGGGGAAGGGAGAGCACAGTGATTGTGGGAGTCTACATTGAAACTCAGTCCTGCCAGTCATGGTGGGAAGTGACACAGGGCAGAAATCAGCTGGGGGCCAAGGAAGGAACTATTATACCAGCCCTAACCAGAGGAAAATCATCCATCCCAGCAGTAAGAACCTGAGTTCTGGCTAGGCCCACCAGTGCATGCTAAAGCACTCTGGGGTCTTAAATAAACTTGAAAGGCAGTCTTGGCCACAAGGACTGCAATTCCTAGGCAAGTCCTGGTGTTGTGCTGGGCTTGGAGCCAGTGGACTTGGGGTTCACGTGACCTAGAAAGACACCAGATCAGGCATGGTGGCTCACGCCTGTGATCCAGAGCCGGGTGGATCACTTGAGCTCAGGAGTTCAAGACCAGCCTGGGCAACATGGCAAAACCTGTCTCTACCAAAAACACAAAAAAATTAGCCAGGCATGATGGTGTGTGCCTGTAGTACCAGCTACTAGGGAGGCTGAGGTAGGAGGATTGCTTGAGCCTAGGAGGTGGAGGATGCAGTGAGCTGAGACACCAGCTGGGGCAGCCAAGGGAGTACTTGCATCACCACTCCCCCAATCCCAGGTGCACAGCTCACAGCTCTAGGAGAGACTCCTTCCTTCTGCGTGAGGAGAGAAGAGGGGAGGGTAAAGAGGACTTTGTCTTGCAACTTGGATACCAACTTATCCTCAAGAGAATGGAGCACCAGGCAGAGTCCTGAGGCCCCCATTCCAGGACCTAGCTCCCCGATGACAATTCTAGACACACCCTGGGCCAGAAGGGAACCCACTACCTTGAAGGGAAGGACACAGTTCTGGCAGGATCCCTTACCTGCTGACTAAAGAGCCCTTGGGTCTTGAATAAATACCAGTAGGCAATACTTGCTGGTACTTGCTAGTAGCCAGGTAGAACTTGCTGCAGGTCTTGGGTAAGACCTAGTGCCATGCAGACTTCAAGCATGACCCAGCATGTTCACAGCTGTGCTGGCTATGGGGATAGACTCCTTCTCTATTAGGTCATTCTTGTGTTACTATAAATAAATATGTGAGGCTGGGTAATTTACAAAGAAAAGAGGTTTAGGCCGGGTGCCGTGGCTCACGCCTGTAATCCCAGCAATTTGGGAGGCCAAGGTGGGTGGATCACTTGAGGCCAGGTGTTTGAGACCGGCCAGCCAATATGGTGAAACTCAGTCTCTACTAAAAACACAAAAATTAGCCAGGCATGGTGGTACATACCTGTAATCACAGCTACTCTGGAGGCTGAGGCACAAGAATTGCTTGAACCTGCGAGGTGGAGGTTGCAGTGAACCGAGATCACGCCACTACACTCCAGCCTGGATGACAGTGAGACCGTCTCAAAAAAGAAAAGAGGTTTAATTGGTTCACTGTTCTGCAGGCTGTACAATTATGGCACCAGCATGTGCTTGGCTTCTGGGGAAGTCTCAGGGAGCTTTTACTCATGATAGAAGGTGAAGCAGGTGCTTGCAGGCCGTATGGCAAAAGAAGGAGCAAGGGGCAGAGGGAGGTGCCACACACTTTTAAATAATCATATCTCATGAGAACTCACTCACTATCTCAAAAACAGCACGAAGCTACAAGGAATCCATTCCTGTGACGCACAAACCTCCCACCAGGACCCACCTCCAACATTGGGGATTACAACATCTCAACCCGAGACTTGGGTGTGACAAATATCCAAACCATATCACCTTCTGCTTGAGGAAAGGAAAGGGAATAATAAAGGGGACTTTGTCTTACAGCTTGGTTGCCAGCTAAGTCACAGTGGGGTGGAGCACCAAGCAGGCTCCTAGGATCCCGGATTCCAAGCCTTGGCTCCTGGATGGCATTTCTGGGCCCACCCTGGGCCAAAGAGGAGCCCACTGCCCTGAAGGGAGAGACCCAGGCCAGGCAACATTTGCTACAAACTCACTGAAGAGCCCTCGGGTCTTAAATGAACATCAGCAGTGGCGAGGCAGCACTCACCACAGGCCTTGGGCGGTGGGGGTCACAAGGAAAGACTCCTACTTGAAGAAAGGAGAGGAAGAACAGAAAGAACTTTGTCTTGCAGCTCGGATGTCAGCTCAGCCACAGCAGAACAGAGCATTAAGTAGATTCCTAAGATTCCTGACTCCAGGCCCTGGTTCTCAGACATTTCTGGACCCACCTTGGGCCAGTGGGGAGCTCACTGTCCTGAAGGGAAGATAAAAGCCAGGCTGGATTCACTACCTGCTGACTGAAGAGCCCTTGGGCCTTGAGTGAACATCAGTGGTAGCCAGGCAGTGGTCGCCACAGGTCCTGGGTAAGACTCAGTGCTATGCTGGTTTCAAGTCTAATCCAGCACAGTCCCAGTGGTGGTGGTCACATGGGTACTTGTTTCACCCCTCCCTCAGCCACAGGAGACTCTGCATGGAGAGAGAAACTCCATTTGTTTGGAGAAAAGTAAGGGAAGAAAACAAGAGTCTCTGCCTGGTAATCCAGGGGATTCTCTCAGATCTCACCTAAAACCACCAAAGCAGTACCTCTACTGGTCTGCAAGAGTCTGTGTTCCCCCTAATGCAGATGCAGCTGTAGTGAACAAAGACTTAGATCAGGACACTCAATTCCTTTGTATAGCTGGACAACCTTCCCAAGAAGGATGAGGACAAACAAGCCTAGACAGCAAAGACCAAAATAAATATCTAACTCTTCAATGCCCAGACATCAACAAACATCCACAAGCATCAAGACCATCCAAGAAAACATGACCTCCCCAAATGAACTAAATAAGGCACAAATGATCAATCCCAGAGTGTCAGAGATATGTGACCTTCCAGGCAGAGAATTCTAAACAGCTGTTTTGATGCAGCTCAACAAAACTCAACATAACACTGAGAAGGAATTCAGAATTCTATCGGATCAATTTAACAAGAGATTGAAATAACTTAAAAATCAAGAAGAAATTCTGAACCTGAAAAATTCAACTGACATACTGAAGAATGCATCAGAGTCTCTCAACAGAATTGATCAAGCAGAAGAAATAATTCGTAAGCTTGAAGCAGGCTATTTCAAAATACAGTCAGAAGAGACAAAAGAATAAAAGGATAAAAAAGAATGAAGCATGCCTACGAAATCTAGAAAACAGTCCTAAAATGGCAAATCTAATAGTCAGTGGCCTAACAAGGAGGTAGAGAGATAGGGTAGAAGGCTGATTCAAAGGGATGATAACAGAGAATTTTCCAAACCTAGACTAAAATATCACAATTCAAAAGTACAGAGAGGTTACAGATTTAACCGAAATCAGACTACCTCAAGACATTTAATTACCAAATTTTTGAATGTCAAAGATAAAGGATGTTAAATGAAGATAAAAGAAACAAACAACATACAAAGGAGCTCTAATACATCTGGCAGCAGATGTCTCAGAGGAAACCTTACATGCCAGGAGAAACTTTAAAGTGCTGGAGGAAAAAACTTTTATCCTAGAATAGTATATCCAGGGAAAATATCCTTCAAGTGAAGGAGAAATAGACATTGCCAGGCAAACAAAAGCTAAGAGATTTCATCAACACCAGACATGTTCTATAAGAAATGCTGAAGGAAGTTCTTCAATATGAAAGAAAAGGATGTTAACGAGCAATAAGAAATCATCTTAAAGTAAAAAGCTCACTGGTAATAGTAAGCACATTAAAAAAAAACAGAATATTGCAGCACTGTAATTGTGGTGTATAAACTGCTCATATCTTTAGCAGAAAGGCCAAGAGATGAACCTATCAAAAAATTACTACATCTTTTCAAGACACAGACAATGCAATAAGATAGAAATAACCAAAAGTTTAAAAATGGAAGGGATGAACTTAAAGTGTAGAGGTTTTATTAGTTTTCTCTTTGCTTGTTTTTGCAATTAATATTAAGTTATCATCAGTTTAAAATAATGGATTATGTTATTTGCAAGCCTTATGGTAACATTAAGCCAAAAAAACCTACACAAGATACATAAAAAATAAAAAGCAATGAATTAAAACATACCACCAGAGAAAATCATCTTCATGAAAAGACAAGAAGCTGCCGGGCGTGGTGGCTCACGCCTGTAATCCCAGCACTTGGGGAGGTCAAGGCAGGCAAATCACAAGGTCAGGAGTTCGAGACCAGCCTGGCCAACATGGTGAAACCCCGTCTCTACTAAAAATACAAAAAATTTAGCTGGGTGTGGTGGCGGGCACCTGTAATCCCAGTTACTCGAGAGGCTGATGCAGGAGAATTGCTTGAACCCAGGAGGCGGAGGTTGCAGTGAACCGAGATCGCGCCACTGCACTCCAGCCCCAGCAGCAGTGTGAAACTCTGTCTCAAATGGGAAAAAAAAAAAAAAAAAAGGAAAAAAGGAAGAGAAGACCACAAAACAACCAGAAAAAACAAATAACAAATTGGCAGTATTAAGTCCTTACATATCAGTAACATTGAATGTAAATGAATTAAACTCTCCAATCAAAAGACAAACAGTGGCTAAATGGATAAAAAAGCAACATCCAATGATCTATTGCCTACAAGAAACATACTTCACCTATAATAACACACAAAGACTGAAAATAAAGGGAGGGATGAAGATAGTACATGCAAATAGAAATCAAAAAAGAGCAGGAGTAGCTTATATGGGACAAAACAGATTTCAAGAGAAAAACTACAGAGATAAAGGTCATTTTATAATGATAAAGGGGTCAACTCAGCAAGATGATGTAACAATTGTAAATATATATGCACCCAACACTGTAAAACCCAAATATATAAAGCAAATATTATTAGAGCTAAAGACAAAGATAAAACCCAAGTTAACAGCTGGAGATTTCAATACCCCACTTTCAGCATTAGACAGATCATCCAGACAGAAAATTAACAAAGAAACATTGGACTTAATCTGAACTATAGACCAAAATGAACCTAACAGATATCTGCAAAACATTTCATCCAACAGCTGCAGAATACACATTCTTCTCCTCAGCACATGGATCATTTTCAAGGACAGACTATATGCTGAGTCACAAAACAACTCTTAAAATTCAAAAAAACTGAATTCACATCAAATATCTTCTCTGACCACGATAGAATAAAACTAGAAATCAGTAACAGGAAGAATTATGTATACTATACAAACATGGAAATTAAATAGTATTCTCCTGAACGGCCAAGGGATCAATGAAGAAATTTAAAAGGAAATTTTAAATGTCTTGAAACAAATAAAAATAAAAACACAACATACAAAAACCTGTAGGATAAGGCAAAAGCAATACTAACAGAAAAGTTTATAGTAATAAGCGCCTACATTACAAAAGCAGAAGACTTCAAATAAATAACATAATGATGCAGCTTTAAACACTAGCAAAGCAAAGGCAAACCAAGCCCAAAATCAGGAGAAAAGAAATAATAAAGATCAGAGCAAAAATAAAAGAAATTGAAATAAAAAATACAAAAGATCAATGAAACAAAATGCTGGGTTTTTTTTAAAGCTAAGCAAAAGATAAGCCAGACAAAGAAGAAAGAAGACACAAATAAATAAAATCAGAGATGAAAAAGGAGACATTACAACCAATACTGCCGAAATTCAAACGATCATTAGAGGCTACTATGAGAAACTATATGCCAATAAATTGGAAAAGCTAGATTAAATGGATAATTTCCTAGACACATACAATCTACCAAAATTAAATCACAAAGAAATCCAAAATCTAAATAGACTAATAACAAGAAATGAGATTGAAGCTGTAATACAAAGTATCCCAGCAAAGAAAAGTCCAGGACCCAATGGCTTCACTGCTGAATTCTATCAAACATTTAAAGAAGAACTAATACCAATCCTACTCGAACTATTCTGACAAATAGAGGAGGAGGGAATACTTCCAATCTCATTCTACAAAGCTAGTATCACCCTGATACCAAAACCAGACAAACACATCAAAGAAAAGGAAGTCAATATCCTGATGAACACTGATGCAAAATTCCTCAACAAAATACTAGCAAACCATATTAAACAACATATTAAAAAGATCATTCATCATGATCAAGTGGGATTTATCCCAAGGATGCAATGATAGTTCAACATATGCCAAATAACCAATGTGATACATCATATCAACAGACCGAAGGACAAAAACCAAATAATCATTTCAACTGATACTGAAAAAGATTCTGATAAAATTCAACATCCCTTTATGATAGAAATCTCAAAAAAATGGAGTATGGAAGGAACATATCTCAACACAATAAAAGCCATATATGACACACCCCCAGCTAGTATCATACTGAATGGGGAAAAACTGAAAGCCTTTCCTCGAAGACCTGGAACAAGACAAGGATGCCCACTATCACTACTGTTATTCAACATAACAGTCAAACAATGTCTAGCTAGAGCAATCAGACAAGAGAAAGAAAGGGCATCCAATTTGGAAAGGAAAAAGTCAAAGTATCCTTGTCTGCAGGTAATATGATCTTATATTTGGAAAAAATTAGACTCTACCAAAAAAACTATTAGAATAAACAAATTCAGTAAGGTTGCAGGATACACAATCAATATACAAAAATCAGTAGCATTTCTACTTGTCAAGAGCAAACAATGAGAAGAAGCAATCAAGAAGGTAATTCCATTACAATAGCTACAAATACAGTGAGATAAATAAACATAAAGAAATGAAAGATCTCCAGAGTGAATAGAATAAAACATTGATGCAAGAAACTGAAAAAGACACACACAAAAACTGAAATATATTCCATGTTCATGGATTGAAAGATTCAACATTGGATTTTTGTTGTTTTGTTTAAATTATACCTTTGATCCTAAGCCAAACCAAGCAGTTAAATAATTTCAAAAAAGTAAACAACAGACATTATCCTCAAGTTATCAAGGCGTCTACAAGGTACCTTTACCCCCAAACCCTATATAGTATACAGTTACACAGGTGAGAACCAAATTCAGGTTTCCAACAAAAATTATAAAATGATATTCAGCAAAAGCTGCAATTCTCTATAGCAGCTCATGAGATTACTCTGGATTCCTCTGCAATTGCTATCAAGACTGTGAGCCTCTCACATTCTACTTGGCTAACAGGCTAGGTCCAAGGAAGTGAGAGTCAACAGTCACTCAACACTTCATTGTGTCACTTCATATATACTACTATGTCTCCTTGCTTTTCAACAATTTCTTCTAGGTTTCAAATAGTTCTGAATCCAGTTTCCAAGGTAATACTGCTGGGTTATGTATAGATTTTTCCCTCTTCAAGTACATCAGGATATGATTTAGCTTTATTAAATTTCCAGATTTTCACTGTGTAAATGAGCAGACACATCAGAAAACAGATCAGCTCCAGAGCCAGGATGTCCAGAAGGAGATCAAGATATAATCTGATGTGCTGGGTTCCAGGAAGGAATTGCTGCAACACAGTATGAAGATAATTATTGTTACCAGTGGAGTGTATCATTAATGCAAATTTCTTGAGATGCCTTATACATCAGTAGATCAAGTTATAGCCTCGATTTCTGACTTTGCTGTGGCGATACTGGATGTACCATTCAAGATGTAAATGGAATATGCACCACAAAATAACTTTCCCAAGGATTACGACCATTTGAACTTTAAGAGGGTTGGTGTAGTATCCTGGGCACCTGTCTTCATTTAGATTAGGGTAAGAACAAACCACATCTGTTTAAAACGCTAAAAGTAACACAACATGAATAAACAAGAGAAGACTTTCTATGATGACTGTAGGAAAAAGAATCAGGGTCTAAAATGAGCTTCTAGTGAGTAATGTTAAGAGAAGCTGGGTATCCAGAGCTGGGTCATCTTCAATACTTTGAGTGATATCCAAGAAACCCCTTACATTTTTAACCAATTTTGCTTTAAATGTATGAGTCTCAAATCAACTTCCAGGTCTCACAGTTTTTCATTTTCTCAACCCCTCCATCCTTCCCCCAATGTCATTTTCCAAAGCTGGAGGCAAAAGCTTTAGCCAACCTGGCCTCTCCACCTGTCAGAATTGATATTGTTAAAATGTCCATACTACCCAAAGCAATCTACAGATTCAATGCAATCCCTATTAAAACACAATGATGGCCAGGCAAGGTGGTTTATGCCTGTAATTCCAGCACTTTGGGAGGCCAAGGCGGGTGGATCATGAGGTCAAGAGATGGAGATCATCCTGGCCAACATGGTGAAACCCCGCCTTTACTAAAAATACAAAAATTAGCTGGCTGTAATGGCACACACCTGTAGTCCTAGCTACTCAGGAGACTGAGGCAGGAGAATCGCTTGAACCTGGGAGGCAGAGGTTGCAGTGAGTGGATATTGCACCACTGCACTCCAGCCTGGCGACAGACCAAGATTCTGTCTTTTAAAAAAAAAAAAAAAAAAAAAAAAAAAAAAAAAAAAACGCATTCTTCACAGAAATCCTAAAATTTACATGAAACCACAAAAGACCCAGAATAGCCCAGGCAACCCAAAGCAAAAAGAACAAAACTGGAGGAATCACATTACCTGACTTCAAATTATACTACAGATCTTCTAAAACAGCCTACCAAAACAAAAACAAATCATAGTACAGAGCTATAGTAACCAAAACAGCATGGTACTGGCATAACAACAGACACACAGGCTGGGCGCAGTGGCTCACGCCTGTAGTCTCAGCACTTGGGAGGCAGATACAGGTGCATTATGAAGTCAGGAGATCAAGACCATCCTGGCTAACACGGTGAAACCCCGTCTCGACTAAAAATACAAAAAATTAGCCAGGTGTAGTAGTAGTGGGCGCCTGTAGTCCCAGCTACTCAGGAGGCTGAGGCAGGAGAATGGCATGAACCCAGGAGGCAGAGATTGCTGTGAGCCAAGATCACGCCACTGCACTTTAGCCTGGGCAACAGAGCGAGATTCCGTCTCAAAAAAAAAAAAAAAAGAAAGAAAGAAAATAGACACATGGACAAATGGAATCAAATAGAAAACCCAGAAATAAATCCATACATCTACAGTGAGCTCATTTTGGACAAAGGGGCCCAGAACATACATTGGGTAAAGAGCAGTCTCTCCAATAAATGGTACTGGGAAAACTGGATATGCATATGCAGAAGAATAAAACTAGACCCGTATCTCTTGCCATATACAAAATTCAAGTCAAAATAGATTAAAGGCTTAAATCTAAGACCTCAAACTATGAAACTACTAAAAGAAAACATTGGGGAAACTCTGCCCAGGCAAAAATTTCTTGAGCAGTACCCCACGAACACAGGCAACCAAAGCAAAAATGGACAAATGGGATCACATCAAGTTATAAAGCTTTGGCACAAAAAAGGAAACAATCAACAAAGTAAAGAGACAACCCATAAAATGAGATAAGATATTTACAAACTCTCCATCTGACAAGGGATTAATAACCAGAATATATAATGAGCTCAAACAACTCCATAGGAAAAAATATAATAACCTGATTTTAAAATGGGCAAAAGATCTAATCAGACATTTCTCCAAAGAAATCATACAGATGGCAAACAGGTATATGAAAAGGTGCTCAACATCAGTGATTATCAGAGAAATGCAAATTAAAACTACAATAAGATATCATCTCACTCCAGTTAAAATGGTTTTTAAGCAAAAGACAGAAAATAACAAATGCCAGCATGGATGTGGAGAAGAGGGAACCCTTGGACACTGTTGGTGGGAATGCAAATTAGTGCAACCACTATGAAGAACAGTATGGAGATTCCTCAAAAAAACTAAAAATAGACCTACCATATGATCCAGCAATCTCACCGCTAGGTATATACCCAAAGGGAAGGAAATAATTATACTGAAGAGATACCTGCATGGCCATGTTTATTGTGGTGCTATTCACAATAGCCAACATTTGGAAGCTACCTAAGTGTCCATCAACAGGGGAACGCATAAAGACAACGTGGTACATATACACAATGGAGTACTATATTCAGCAATAAAAACGAATGAGGTCCTGTCATCTGCAACAACATGGATGGAACTAGAGGACGTTATGTTAAGTGAAATAAGCCAGGCACAGAAAGACAAACTTCTCACATTCTCACTCTTATGGGAGCTAAAAATTAAAACAACTGAACTCACGGAGATAGAGAGTAGAATGATGATTACTAGAAACTGGGAAGAGGTTGGTGCAGAGGGCCACAGAATTGAGATGGTTAATGGGTACAAATATACAGTTAGAATGAAAAAGATCTAGTATTTGATAACACAACAGGGTGATTACAGTCAACAATAATATTTCACACATTTTAAAATAACTAATAGTAAAATTGGAATGTTTGTAACATAAAGAAATGATAAACGTTTGAGGTGATGGAAACTTCATTTACCCTGATGAGATTATTATACTTTGTATGCCCATATCAAAATATCCCATGTACCCCATAAATATATCCACCTACTATTATATGTACCCATACAAATTAAAAAAACCAGCGAAGTAGAAAACCAAAAGGCAACAAAAAAGTCAATGAAAATAAAAACTGATTATTTGAAAAACCAATAAAATCGGTAAATCTCTAGCCAGGCTGAAGAGGAAAGAGAGAAAATACAAACTACCAATATCAGCAAACAGAGATGCAACGTTACTACAGATTCTACAGATATCATAAGGGAATATTATAAACAACTTTATGCTATAAGTGCACCAACTCCTTGAAAGACACAAATGAGCTCTCTCCAGAAGGAAAAGATAACCTGAATGGCCTAGTATCTATTAAATAAACTGAATCTGTTCAGCAAAAAACAAACAAAAACTCAAGGCCCAGATAGCTTTACTGGGGAAATCTACCAAACAATTAAGGAATAGTATCAGTTCTATACAAACTCCTCCAGAAATTGAGGGGAAAAAAATAGTGGGGAAGAGGGGAATGGGGAGGAGGAGAATACTACCTAATTCATTTTGTGAGCCTAAAACTATTCTGATACCAAACCAGACAAAGATATCACAAGAAATGAAACCTACAGTTTAATACCCTTCATGAAAATATGTAAAATTATAGCAAATCAAATTCAAATACATATATAAAAGGGTAATACATCATGACCAAGTGTAGTTTCTCCCAGGAATGCAAAGTTTAATGTGTGAAAAACAATGCAATTTAATATATTAAAGAATTTAAAAAACGACCGGGTGCAGTGGCTCACGCCTGTAATCCCAGCACTTTGGGAGGCCAAGGCGAGCAGATCACCTGAGGTCGGGAGTTCGAGAACAGCCTGACCAAGATGGAGAAATCTCATCTCTACCAAAAACACAAAATTAGGGGGCCGTGGTGGTACATGCCTGTAATCACAGCTACTCAGGAGGCTGAGGCAGGAGAATCGCTTGAACCCAGGAGGCGGAGGTTGCAGTGAGCCGAGATCACACCATTGCATTCCAGCCTGGGCAACACGAGCGAAACTCTGTCTCAAAAAACAAACAAAAAATAATAATTCAAAAACTATATGATCAAAAAAAAATAATTCAAAAACTATTTTGCATCTCGAAAGATGCAAAAAAGCATTTGATAAAATTCAACATACATTTCTGATGAAAATTCTCAGCAAACTAGCAACAAAGGAAATTTTCTCAACCTGATAAAAGGTATCTGTAAGACTTTTACATACAAGATAAAGTCTGAACCTTTTCTCCCTTAGTATCAGGAACAAGACAAGCAAGTCCACTTTCACCACTTCCATTTTACTAGATTCTACTCAGTGCAATAAAATAAGAAAAAGGAAATAAAAGGTATTCACATTGGAAAAAAAGCAAAAATTGCCTTTATTCGAGGATGGTAATTGTCTAGGTAGGAGATCTGATAGAATCCACGAAAAAAGCGATGAAAACAAATAAGTGAGGTTAACTAAGTTGCAAGATGTAAGTGTGCAGCAACCTATGGTATTTCTACATACCGGTAATAATCAGAAATTAAAATTTTAAAAACATCTTTTACAATAGCATTAAAAAGTCAAATCTTATGGAAAAATCTAACAAAAAATAAGCAAGGCCCATACACTGAAAACTATAAAATACTGCCAAGCAAAATTAAATAAGATCTAAATAATTGGAGAGATATATTTTGTTCA
Source organism: Macaca nemestrina (assembly GCF_043159975.1). Lineage (NCBI taxonomy): Eukaryota > Metazoa > Chordata > Mammalia > Primates > Cercopithecidae > Macaca > Macaca nemestrina. Next base: position 115,331,581 of record NC_092129.1, read on the forward strand.
GATTGGAAGACTCTATTAATAAAGATGTCAATTATCTCTCAAATGGATCTACAGACTCAAAGTATTCCCCATTGAAATCTAAGATTAGTTGTAGAAACTGACAAAGCGATTCTAAAATTCATATGAAAATTCAAGTAACCTAGAATAGCCATAACAGTTTTGAAAAAAATAACAAAGTTGGAAGACTTACACTACCTTACTTCCAGACTTATTAAGAAGCTACAGTAATAAAGACTGTACAATACTGGCATAAAGGCAGAGAAACAGGTCAATGGAACATAATAAATTTCAGAAGTGCTCCCTCCTGGACATATATGGTCAATTTACTTTTTTACAAAGGTGCAAAAGGAGAAAGACTAATATTTTCAAGAAATGGTTCTCAGGCCGGGCACAGTGGCTCACACCTGTAATTCCAGCACTTTGGGATGCCAAGGCACGTGGATCACCTGAGGTCGGGAGTTCAAGACCAGCCTGGCCAACATGGTGAAACCCCATCTCTACTAAAAATACAAAAATTAGCCAGGCATGGTGGCGCATGCCTGTAATTCCAGCTACTCAGGAGGCTGAGGCACAACATGAGAATCACTTGAACCAGATTGGGAGGTAGGGTATGCAGTGAGCCAAGATCACACCACTGCATTCCAGCCTGGGTGATAGAGTAAGACTCTGTTTCAAAAAAAAAAAAAATATTGTTCTCAAAGGATCAAATATATCCATATGCAAAAAATAATAATAATAATAACTTTGATCCATTCCTTGTATCATATATAAAATACAACTCAAAATTGATCATGGACTTAAATATAAAACATATCTCTGTAAAACTTTTAGGAAACAACATAGAAAATCTTCAGGATCTAGGGTTAGGCAAATTGTACTTAGACTGGCTAAAAACACAGTACATAAATAAAATTAATAAATTGAACCTCTTCAAAATTAACTTTTCTTCTGTGAAAGACCATGTGAAGAGGATGTAAAGATAAGCTACAAAGTAGGAAAAAGTATTTGCACATATCTGACAAACGACTAGTATCTAGAATATATAAAGCACTTTCAAAACTCAACAGTAAAAAACAAAATCCATTTAGAAAATGAAACATGAACAGACATTTCACTGAAGAAGATATACAGAGTGAAAACTGGCACATGAAAAGATGTTCAACACCATAAACCACTAGGAGAATCCAAATGGAAACCAGTATCACTATTACAACACATCTAACATGACTAAAATAAAAAACAGTCACACCACCAAATGCTGGCAAAGAAATGGAGAAACTAAATGGCTCACATCATTATTAGATATATAAAATGGTACAACCACTTTGGAAAAGTTTGGCACTTTTTTTATGGATCTCAGCATGCAATCGCCATACAACCCAAACTGCACTACTGGGCACTTATCAGAGAAATAAAAACTTACATCCACACAAAAATCTATACAAAAATGTAACAGCAGCTTTATTTTTAATACTAAACAACTACAAACAGTTCAGAGGTCCTTCAACAGGTGAATGGTTAAACAAACTATGGTACAAACATATCACAAAATTCTATTTAATAAAAAGAAAAGAACTATTAACAGACGCAACAACTTGGATGTATCTTGAAGGAATTACACTGAGTAAGGCCAATCCTAGAAGGTTGCATATTGCATGATTCTATTTATATAACATTTTTGAAATGGCAAAATTTTGGAAGTGAAAAACAGATTCGTGGATGCTATGGGTTAGGAATGGATGGGTGGGGTGGGACAGAGAAAAATGTGTGTGGTTTCAACAGGGCAACACAAGAGATTCTTGTGGTATATAACTGTTCCATATCTTGACTATGGTGGCAGATATATGTATCTTCACCTGTGATAAAATTGTATAAAAATACACACACACACACACACACACACACATTACCGTACAAGCAAAACTGTAGAAGTCACAGTAAGATTGGTGGGTTGTATCAACATCAGTATATCGATTGTGACATTCATCTATAATGTTACAAGATGTTACCATTAGGAGAAACTGGATCAAGTGTCTATGTATTTTTTAATCTTTAATCATCCAACATATATTCAACTGTGATTCACACATTATAGTTTCTCTACGTATGTTCTGATTTATAGCTTTCCTTCCATCCCAAACATGCACCAAAAGGGTAAAGAAGCTATTATCTCAACCAAATGGTCAAAAAAAAATGACCATTATTTTTAACCTAACAACTCTTCAAAACAGAGGAGCAAAATACTAGAAATACTCAATGCCCCACATTGAGAAAAATGTACTATAATCATTCAGCAATAAATATATGTATACAGCAAATTGCATGGTACAACAAAATCTTAATAACCTAAAATCCTACAAAATATATTTCCCTTGGTTAATTGGAATTGTTTTTTGAGAAAATGCTGTTATGTGAAAAGACTGCATGGCAAAGAAATTCATCACAAATTTAAGAAAATGATTACTTCATTAAAATGATAATCCTCACTTTTTAAAATTTAAAAATTAAAACAGCACTATCCAACTGTACTTTCCATGATGCTGGAAACATTCTATAATCTGCATTATCCAACACATTAGCTCCTAGCCACAGTGGCTATTAAGCCTAGAAATATGGCTAGTGGAACTAAGAAAATGAACGTTTAAATTCAGTTAAATAGTCTTATGGCTAGTGACTTCCACATTGAACAGGACAAACCAAGAACTTACAGAGAAACTTAAAAAAACACATAGAGACAGCCAAAATGCAAAAATCATCATCATCAATATATTAGGTCAATATTTCTCAATCAGGACACTACTGGCATTTTGGGCAGAATAATTCATTGTGCAGAACTGTCCCAAAGAGAGTATTCTCTTCAAATGAAAAGGGTATTTTTTCCCAAGTTTAGTTTTATGCCTACTTTTGAAATTACAGAGTATTATTACAGTCAAAGAAATTACTAGTTATTAAATTCATAGCAATAATGCATTTTGACCAGCAGAGGGCAGATATATGTTATAAAACCACCACTTGGTATATACCATATTCAAATATTTAAGAAGCCCAATTGTACTAAATCAAAAGACACTATTATATTCATTTACACAAAAAGAATTATACTTCTGTAAGATAAGAAAGCAAATGTGCTAAAAAAGAACATATTTTTTTCAAAAATACCCCGACAAGTCTCCCAGAAACCAATTTTTGTCAACTATATCAGTTTATTCAAGAGTTAACTATAATCCCTCAAACAAAACAAAGTAACTCTGACAAAAGTTCCATTAAGCCTTATTTCAAGGGCCATTTACACCTATATTAATAACATTCCTTCCGCTACAAAACAAATTCCAAACAATTTTCCTCACAGACCACATAAGCTGTCAGAATTCCAAGAGAAATTAAGCATTTGTTTCAAAAGTAAACTAAACACAGAAAACAAAACAAGCAATGAGACGTGGCAAAGGCATTTAAAATGGCAAAGGACTGCCTAAGAAGAGCATTAGAATACTAAAGATTCACTTTCTTAAATCTTACTGCACTGCATAGCAGGTAAAAAACAAGACTCTGAAGCAATTTGGGTTTAGCTTTACAACAGAAATTTTCATAAGAGCTTAGAAAATAGTTTTAATGTCTACCAAAAAATACAAAAATCAAATGGCCTTTTCTAGTTCCTTTGATCCTCTGTATTGCATTTAATTTTCCTAACCATATCCCCTACTTAAAACCCTGGCAGGGTGCAACGGCTCAGCCTATAATCCTAACACTTTGGGAGGCCACGGCAGGAGGATCACTTGAGGCCGAGAGTTCGAGACCAGCCTGGGCAACAGAGCAAGTAAGACTCTGTCTCTACAAAAAGAATGTCTTAAATGAGCTGGGCATGGTGGCGTACATCTGTAGTCCGAGATACCTAGGAGGCTGAGGTAAGAAGATCATTTGAGTCCAGGCGTTTGAGGCTGCAGTGAGCCATTGTGATGCCACTACACTCCAGCCTGGGTGACAAAGTAAGGCTCTGTGTCAAAAAAAAACAACAAAAAAAAACTCTTCTCCCAAGGCTTCTCTGTTCTGGTTTTCCTTGCAGTCTTCCTTCACAAAGAATGGGACAATTCTACTTCATCCCATCGCCTCTCTACAAAGTCTTCATCATTGACCCTCTGGTTAAAAGTGTTGACTCGAGTAATTGGACTTTAGGAAACACTTCTATGCAGATAACTCCCAAATCAACAATTGCCCCTTCGTCTATTTTCTCCCGGACATTTCTGCCCAGTACTTACACCTGCCTTCAGAAAGGTACGTACAAAGCACGTCCACTAAGTATATGCACAAACCTGTTTACCTGGTTGTTCCTACATGAAATAACTTTGCCATTCTCCTTTAAGTTTGATTCCACTCTTCCTCAAGAACTACCTCCTTTATTAAAAACCTTCCCCAACCCCCATTCTTGGTGATTTTTATTTTCTCTGAATTTATTTAACATCTAATGCCTGTGCTACCCTTTTCAGAATACACTCTGTGTTTATGGCCTGCCTCCTTAAAGTAAAGGCTCCTCAGGACAGGACAGGGTAGGGCTTCTGCTGTGCATCCCTCACTAATGTCTACTCTAGTGAACCAGCAGACAAAAAGTTAAAAAAAAAAAAAAAAAAAAAAAACAAGTATTAACTACTTTATTTTCCTGAGGCTTCCATCAAGTATTTTTGCACTGGCCTAGTCTCAGAATCTGTTCAATTACATTTTTTACCAAACAAAATATAATTCACAAATGCTTCCTGCAAAGTCATAAAATGAGTGCTCAAAAAAAACTAAGACCTGGCATAATTACCAAACACCTACTCATGTATCAAACCCTTACTTTGTGCCAGACATTACTTCACAAGCTCAGTTAATCCTCACAACCCTGTGACACAGGTATTACCATTCTACATGTAATGACACTGGGGCTCATAAAGTTTAAATACCACACTCCTACCACGAAGAAGGAAGGAGGGAGTGAAAGGAAAGAAAGAAATGAGAGCCAGCAGTGGGAGAGCTGAGCCTTCAAAACAGAGCAGTGAGCTTTCACAGCCCATGTTTTCCCTATCAAACTAGCCTGCCTCTCAAAGATAAGAGAAGAGCAGTGACTACCAACCCACAGACAACTGGAGGAAGAATACTACAGAGGAAATATTACCATATAACTACTGTGTTTTTACTTTACCATGTAAACTTGGGTAGAAGGAATAAAAATGTAAACAAGTTCAAAATACCATAAGGACACTGAAAAACTTAGAAAGTTCTTTAAGGAACTAATAAAATCTACACATGCAGCATTCATTCCCCTGAAAATTTTAAGTGTTAGCTGACTTTGGCAAAGAAGTTGAACTTTGGTGATCATTTAAGGATTTGGTGGTCATTAGTACGTTATAAAATAAAAGGAGAAATGAAGTCTAATTTTTAAGAATCCATAATCCTTGTTTCACCTGATGGTCTTAAAGTTTACCCCTTGTCAAATCTAAAATTTCTTTCTTTACCCAGGTGACTAAGAATCCTTAAAAAAAATCAGCGGCCGGGCGCGGTGGCTCAAGCCTGTAATCCCAGCACTTTGGGAGGCCGAGACGGGCAGATCACGAGGTCAGGAGATCGAGACCATCCTGGCTAACACGGTGAAACCCCGTCTCTACTAAAAAATACAAAAAACTAGCCGGGCGAGGTGGCGGGCGCCTGTAGTCCCAGCCACTCGGGAGGCTGAGGCAGGAGAAGGGCATAAACCCGGGAGGCGGAGCTCGCAGTGAGCCGAGATCTGGCCACTGCACTCCAGCCTGGGCGACACAGCGAGACTTCGTCTCAAAAAAAAAAAAAAAAAAAAATCAGCTTAAATATTCAAAAATCTGATTAAGTACAGTAAAGCCCTCTTTATTTTGTTCACCCCTTCACCAATGCTCTAGTGCTTTCCATCTATCTGTACAATCTCTCAAACACAAAAATATTTACAAATACCACTTATTTTCCACGCTATTTACAGATTTATATCAAGAGATAACCATTTGTTCCTAGTTAACATTGTAGATGACAACAAATATCATCCCAAATTTTGAAAACATGTTTACATTACTGCCAAATTTATGTTTGAATAAACTGGTTAAATAATAGATAATCCTTGCTCAGTCTGATAACTAATTATCTTCTTAATATACTGCCATTACATAGATAACAGTTTGATTAAGCATAAAAACCCACAATTTACCTCCCTTCTCACTGTGCACACGGACTGAATTTAAAGAGAATGAAAAGATTAAAAAGCTGGGTGCTGTCTTTTGTGAAGGTCAAGGGTAACACATTAATATGTGACCTGACAAAGTAACAGACAGATTTCCAGAAGACTTGGGTTCACTCCCATGTTCTCTCACCGTTCCATTGCTTTGAACAAGTCATTTAGCCTCTTGTATCTCTCTAGTATAGGAGACTCGAATAGATACCATACAGGTCTCTTCTATGTCTAAACTTTCAACAATTCCATAATTACTAAAAAATATATATAGATCAGAAACTGAAAATATCTTTCCAAAATGCTCAACCCACTTATTCACGGTCTTATGGGTGCAATATAGAGATGAATGGTACAGCCTACCAGGATACGCAGAAGAATGAATGTTGTCTGGAATTTTGTGTTCTCTTGGCCCAATGACTGGTCAAGAGAGAAATGTGAAAAGGGTGCCAATCCCACCCTCCCAAAATATAGGGGCAAATCCTAACAGAATAGAAATGACCAATGAGCACAATAAAAATGTTCAATATTCGCAGTGGCTCACGCCTGTAATCCCAACACTTTGGGAGGCCAAGGCGGGTGAATCACAAGGTCAGGAGTTCAAGACCAGCCTGATCAAGATGGTGAAACCCCATCTACTAAAAATACAAAAAAATTATCCAGGCATGGTGGCGGGCCCCTGTAATCCCAGCTTCTCGGGAGGCTAAGGCAGAGAACTGCTTGACCCCGGGAAGCGGAGGCTGCAGTAAGATGAGATCGTGCCACTGCACTCCAGCCTGGGTGAGAGAGTGAGATTCCGTCTCAAAAAAAAAAAAAAAAAAAGTTCAACTGTAAGAGTATCAAGAAAATGCAAAATAGTATAACATTTTCACCAACTGTATTAAGGAAGCCTTTTAAAAATACAAATGCCCAGTAACAGGCTGGGTACAATAAGTCAGCAACTCTTTTTTTGAGATGGAGTCTCACTCTGTCACCAGGCTGGAGTGCAGTGGCACGATCTCCAGTCTCTGCAACCTCTACCTCCCAGGTACAAGTGATTCTCCTGCCTCAGCCTCCCGAGTAGCTGGGATTATAGGCGTGTGTCACCAGGCCTGACTAATTTTTGTATTTTTAGTAGAGACAGGGTTTCACTATGTTGGCCAGGCTGGTTATGTACTCATGACCTCAAGTGATCCACCCGCCTCGGCCTCCCAAAGTGCTAGGATTACAGGCATGAGCCACAGCACTCGCCTAGCCATTCTTTAGATAGTAGTGGTGGGAAAGTAAACTGGTCCCAACACTTCTGGCAATATAGATCAAACAGGTTTTAATCTGGTATACTCTTTAACATAGATCTTAGATTTTATTCTGAAGAAAAAAGTGTGCACACAAAGCTTTGTAGCAGCAGTATATGCAACCACAAAAGTTAGAAAACATACCAATCAGTGGAGAGGGATTATTTTTTACAAATTTTTAAAGTATTTTAAAACACTGACTATTAGCCAATATTCTGTGCAGAAGGCCGGGCATGTTGGCTCACGCCTGTAATCCCCAGCACTTGGGGAGGCCAAGGCAGGTGGATCACTTGAGGTCAGGAGTTCGAGACCAGCCTGGCCGATACGGCAAAACCCCGTCTCTACTAAAAATACAAAAGTTAGCTGGGTGTGGTGGTGGGCGCCTATAATCCCAGCTACCTGGGAGGCTGAGGCAAGAGAATCGCTTGAACCCAGGAGGCAGAGGTTGCAGTGAGCCAAGATAGCACCATTACACTCAAACCTGGGTGAAGAGGAAGATTCCATCTCAAAAAAAAAAAAAAAAAAAATTCTGTGCAAAGAATAACCTTAAATCCCCTATGATGTCCCACTATCCTTATTCTCAGCAAATGACTTCATCAACTAATTGTCCCCTCACATTTCAGACCCATCTTACTCTCTTACAAATTGTTCCATAGTCTTCCTGATCTTTTTTCTCCTGTCAAAAGCTAACCATTTCATTTGTATTTTAAATTTTCTCTAAACCTTGCATTAACATACTACCTAAATACGCCACACTTGCTTCTTAGAGAGCTTGCTGCTCTTAGTCATGAAAAAGGAACCCCTACTGGTTATCCCTGCAGCCCTATTAGCACCTAATAGAAAATCCTGCACCTAGAGGCACCAAAAAACCTGATGTTCTAAAGATTCCATAAGCAACTTTAGAGCTGTGTATGAATAACACAAGTCCTCAAGAAAAAACATTAAACCACTGTTTTCCATAATGTTTTCAAAGCACTCATTAGTATTCTAATTGACTTGGCACACACACAAAAAAAACACACACAAAAAAAGGCACCAAAGATTTTTCATTCTTTAAACCAGTATCAAGAAGTGTATCACTTCTGCAAAGTCTTTACTCAGACCATTAAATTTATTTTCAAGGAAGACGAAAAAAACTTTAGGAGTGTATATGTTACAAAAATTCAAATAAAAGAATTGAGAAACTGCTACATAATCTACAGTAACTGTTAACATCAGCAAAAGAAGTAAACAACGTATTTGTCTTTTCTTTTGTTTGTTTGTTTTTGTTTTTGAGACAGGGTCTTACTCTGTTGCCCAGGTTGGAGTGCAGTGGCACAATCAGGCTCACTGTAGCCTTGACCTCTTCAGGAGATCCTCCTACCTTAGCCTCCCAAGTAGCTGGCACCACAGGCACGTGCTACCACACCCGGCTTTTTTTTTTTTTTTTTTTTTTTTACTTTTTTGTAGAGACAGAGTTTCGCCATTTTGCCAAGGCTGGCCTGGAATTTCTGGGCTCAAGTGATCCAACTGCCTTGGCCTCCCAAAGTGCTGGGATTAGAGGTGTGAGCCACCATTCCTAGCCTATGCACTGTATTTTGTTTAAATAAACTCCCTCATCCCAATCCTTAGCAACCACTGACCTATTTTCTGTCCCTATAAGTTTTATCCCTTTATTTAATAGAACTCCATGTAATTATGGCTGGGTGCAGTGGCTGACGCCCGTAATCCCAGCACTGTGGGAGGCCAAGGCGGGTGGATCACCTGAGGTTAGGAGTTCGAGACGAGCCTGGCCAACACGGTGAAACCCTGTTTCTACTAAAAATACAAAAATTAGCTGGGTGTGGTGGCGCGTGCCTGTAATCCCAGCTACTCAAGAGGCTGAGGTAGGAAAATCACTTGAACCCGAGAGGTGGAGGCTGCAGTGAGCCGAGATCACACCACCGCACTCCAGCCTGGGAGACACAGTGAGACTCCATCTCAAAAACAAACAAACAAACAAAAAAAAAACAAGAAAACCATGTATTTGTAATCTGTACTATATAGTCTTTTGTGTATGGATTCTTTTGCTGAACAGAATGTTTTTATGACTCATCCACTAGTTCATCGCTTTGTATTGCAAAATATTATTCCACTGTACAAATGTACTATTTTCTTTATTCATTCATCAACTGATAGACATTTGAATTGTTTCCAGTGTTTGGCTATTACGAATAAAGCTGCTGTGAACATTCAAGTGCTTGTTTTAACTTTGTCTTATTATTAAGTTGCATTATTTCTTTAGATATTCTGAATAAAGGTCCTTACCAGATACAATATTTTTCCCAGCCAGTCTATGACTTTTAAGCGTCTCTTGAAAAGCAAAAGTTTTTAATTTTGATGAAGTTCATTTTCTCAATTTTAACTTTATGGAATATAATTTTGTGTCCCATCCAAGAATCCTTTGCTTAATTCAAGGTCCCAGAGATTTTCCCCCATATTTTCTTCTAGCAGTTTTATAGTTTTAGCTCTTACATTTAGTTTTATGATCCATCTCAAATTAGTTTTTGTGAATGGCATGAGGTAAGATTCAAGGTATTATACATTCTGTTGTTGTTGAAAAAATTATCCTTTCTCTCCATTGAGCTACCTTGGCACTTCTGTTAAAACTGACCATAATAAGTGAGTCTATTTCTGGACCATGTATTATGTTCCACAGATCTATGTCTGCCCTTACACCAATACCACATTGTTTTGATAACTGTAGCTTTTTAACAACTGTTAAAATCAGGTTGTGTAAGACTTCAAACATTCTTTTTCTTCTTCAATGCTTTGATTTTGGAAGGTCCCTTGCATTTCATTAAAAATTTTAGAATCAGCTTGTCAGCTGCAACAAAAAAAGGCTTCTGAGATTCTGACTGGAATAATATTGAATCCAGAGATTAATTTGGAGGGAAATTACATCTTAAAAATATTGAGTCTTCTAATCCATGAGCATGATATCTCTGATATCTCTCTCCACTTCTTTAGGTACAGTATTCATTAATTTCTCTCAGCAATCTTCTGTAATTTTCAGTATACAGGCCTTGCACATATTTTGTTAAATTTATCCCACAGTTTTCATACTGTTATGCTATTGTAAATCGTAATTTTTATTTCAACTTCCAATTACTTGTTGCTAGTATATGAGTTACTTTTTCTATAGTCACTTTATTTCTGTAAACTTAATAAACTCAATTATTCATTCTAATCCCTTTTCTGTAAGTTTCTTAGGATTTCCTACATAAATGATAACATTGCAAAGAGATCGTTAAATGACTCTTGCATGCATGTATTTTTAAATAGGTCCTGTGAGAAAGGCTAATTTAAGTAGTACACTTCATCAACCTATACCATCTTAAATACATCCAACTCAGTATCACTTATAAAAATCTAGATTCTGGCCAGGCACGGTGGCTCAAGCCTGTAATCCCAGCACTTTGGGAGGCCAAGGCGGGTGAATCACTCGAGCTCAGGGGTTCGAGACCAGCCTGGCCAACAGAGCAAAACCCTGTCTCTACCAAAAATACAAAAATTAGCCAGATGTGATGGCACATACCTGTAAGCTACTCCAGAGGCTGAGACAGGACAATCGCTTGAACCTGGGAGGCGGAGGATGCAGTGAGCAGAGATCGTGCCAATGCACTCCAGCTTGGGTGACACAGTAAGATTCTGCCTCAAGAAAACAAAAAACCAAACAAAAAATCTAGATTCTGTATACAATTTTTATCACAAATCCACTTTGGTAGGCAGAAGAATGGCCCCCAAAGATGTCCTGTTCTATCCTTGGAATCTCTGTGAATAACTTAAGGACTCTGAGATGGCAGTTTTGTCCTGGATTACCCAGATAAACTCAATGTAATCACAGGGGTCATAAAAGTGCCAGAGAAGATGTAACAGTGAAAGTGGGGGGCAAGGAGGAGCAGAATCAAGGATGACACACTGCTAGTTTCAAAGATGGAGGAAGGAGCCATGAGCCAAGGAATGCAGGTGGCCTCTCCAAGCTGGAAAAGAAAACAGATTCTCCCCTAGAACCTCCAGAAGGAATGCAAGCCTGCTAACACCTTGCCTTTAGCTCAATCACACTCTTTTTGAACTGTGACTTCCAAACCTGCTAAAATGATAAAATTTGTTTTGTTTTAAGTCATTCAGTTTGTGGGATTTTTTAATAGCAGCAATAGGAAATGAATATACTGGTGATGATCATTTCACTCAAACAATCTTCTGTTAATTTTGTTGTCACTGTGCACCATCATCACCCTACACCAAAAGCAACTTCCAAGAGTAGAAATGCATGAACTAAATAACACCTAGACTAAACCATAATTTTTATGAATTTTCCTACAATGGAAGATAAATCTATCCCAAATATTATTTTCCAGAATTCCCCTTATTTTCTTAAGTTTAGGCTTGAGCTCATCACTGCTCAATGAAAGGCACTCTTTATAAAAGATCAATGACAGACATCTGAAGGTCTACCATCAATCACTTGGATCTCTGGTGAAATGGAGACCAAAAATTGCTGGGGTATAGAGGCCACAGAGAATGGAAGATTATTAGAATTACTTTTAATTCTCTTTCCTTTGGACCCTCAAGGTCCTCACATTTATCACTCAAAATATATGTGAACATAAAATTAAAATGTTTCCAAGAGCACTTTAAGCTCTGTTTTATGTGAAAAAATTTTAAAAATCACTTCTATATGATACTGTAACTAAATGCCACTCCAAGTTAAACACAATTGTACCTAACATCTGAGGTAGAAAATACTGACATTAATAGTAAGAAAGCATTACAGTGAAAAAGTTTTAAACAAAAGGACAAAAGGACTCCTCAATCTGTGGGGAAGAGTCCTATGAGTTGTGCGATATAGCTTGGGATAATTAAAGCTAATACCAGGTAAATTTGCTCAGCAAGACCTAAATCATCAGTGAAAAGCTTTAAATAAAAACTATAAGTTTGATGACAATACAAATCTCAATAGGACCCAAAAAATAAACTCTCAATAATACAATTTTCATGTCAGTAAAAAATACTATGTCAGTAAAAATACTATGCCAGTAAATACCAACATAGAAGTGACAAGGTTTGGGATTCAAGAAAGAACACAGATCATATAAGGTTGAAATAAATCTTTGCAATAAGGATTAAAGAGAACAAGGACAATCGGTCACTAAGCAAGGCAGAGGCAAAGCTTGGACTGAAACCTAGCTTTGCTCAATCAAGCTAGCGTTCTTTCAATTCTATCATGCTGTTTCTATGGTTTAAAAAGCCCAGGTATACGACCAGTATCTGACCTAAGGATATAGCTGCAAAAACAGGAAAAAAAAGAAAAATAGATATATATGCATATATATATATGGAAGACAAAACAAAAAACAAAGAAACAAAAACACTAAAGCACTTATCTGTGGACTCAGTAAGTTTCTAAAATAAAGTTTAGGCAAGGTACAGTGGCTCACACCTCTAATCCTAGCACTTTGGGAGGCCTAGGTGGGAGGACTGCTTGAGGTCACGAGTTTAAAAGCCCAAACAACGTAGCAAGGCCCCTTCCCCACCACAATCTACAAAAAAAAAAGTTTTTTAATTAGCCAGACATGGTGACAAGCCTGTAGTCCCAGCTACTCGGGAGGCTGTGGCAGGCGGATCACTTGAGCCCAGGAGTTAGAGGCCACAGTGGGCTATGATCACGCCACTGCACCCCAGCCTAGGCAACAGCATGAGACCCTGTCTCTATAAAAAGGAAAAAATAAATAAATAAAATAAAGTTTAGTGATGAGATAAAAATCCCAATTTGTTTAAATTGGTATTTTGAAGTTATGGTGGTTCTGCATTTAAAGGCAAGGAGGAAAACTAAAATGAAGATATTGCCCACATTTGAACATATTTGGCAATAATCTGAGAAAAACCTTAAGTTAGCTGAAGGAGACAGTCTTCCCAACAACAATCTCTTACTTCACAAAATTTCTACAACAAAAACAGGTGTTTTATCTAGCATTACCATCAAACATAGTTAACAGCACAGGCTACATCTCCTGGGCTGAAATACTGACTCCACAGTTCAGATTCCCATCCCTATCTCATCTCAATAAAATCACAATTTTCCCAGGTTATAAAAGCCTCTAATGCTCATCCTTGCTCCTCCAGACTGTACGCTTATTAGCAGGCTAGGTTCTAGAGCCAGCAGAAATATACTGAGGCTCCAACATGTGCTGTATAATATACTGGAAGAAGGCCGGGCCTGGTGGCTCAAGCCTGTAATCCCAGCACTTTGGGAGGCCGAGACGGGCGGATCACGAGGTCAGGAGATCAAGACCATCCTGGCGAACACGGTGAAACCCCGTCTCTACTAAAAAAATACAAAAAACTAGCCGGGCGAGGTGGCGGGCGCCTGTAGTCCCAGCTATACAGGAGGCTGAGGCAGGAGAATGGCGTAAACCCGGGAGGCGGAGCTTGCAGTGAGCTGAGATCCGGCCACTGCGCTCCAGCCCCGGCGACAGAGCGAGACTCCGTCTCAAAAAAAAAAAAAAAATAATAATAATAATAATAATAATATACTGGAAGAAAATATATATTACCAATTATGCTTCGAGGTCCCCAAGACCAACCTCAGGTCCTGTCATTTGCTAAGAAGATTCAAAAGATTCAATATACCGTTGTACTCATCTTTATGATTTAATATAGCAAAAAGATACTAAGCACAATCAGCAAAGCAGAAAGGCACAAAAAGTCCAGGGGAAATTATAAGCAAGCATCCAGGTGCTCCCGTTCAGTGGAGTTGCAATAAGCTCGCTTAATTCTCCCAGCAGTGAGCTGTGACAACACATGTAAAATAATGCCAACCAGGGAAGCTCATCAGAGACTCAGGGCCAAAGATTATTAGGGAGACTAGTCATGTAGGTACCCCTGCCTGCCACATATGCCAATTCCAGAATCCCAGAAGAAAAGCAGATATTCAACATAAACCACATTCATTATACAAACAACTTAGGTACAATGACAGACTCTTATCACTTAGGGTGGTGGGATCATCCCCAAGATCCCCCTCAGATGTTAGCCAAACGCTGTGAGGCCTGCTTTGTTAACTCTTTTCTCCACACCAATGACTAATAGATCCTTCTGAGCATGAACTTTATCTAACTATTCCCTGCTAATCCCCAGCTCCTAAAAAAGTGCCAGTCACCCCAATCCAAGCTTTTTTTTCTGTTGCCTAGGCTGTAGTGCAATGGCATGATCTCAGTTCACTGTAAGCTCCGCATCCCGGTTTCAAGTGATTCTCCTGTCTCAGCTTCCCCAGTAGCTGGGATTATAGGCGTGCACCACCACGCCCAACTAATTTTTGTATTTTTAATAGACATGGGGTTTCACCAAGTTGGGCAGGCTGGTCTCAAACTCCTGACCTCAACTGATCCACCCACCTCGGCCTCCCAACATGCTGGGATTACAGATGTAAGCCACTGCTCCCAGCCTCCCAAAATTTTTTTAATGAAAAAATTCCTGGCTCCACTACTTTAAGTTCTGTGTTCCTGGATAATATTACCTACCTCAAAGGTTGTTTTGAGGATTAAATGAGTTAACATATGTAAGTGTGAAGTATATCATCTCTTGTAAAAATAAAAAATAAAAAAAACTGTAATTTGTGAGCATATATGTAACGTTATTATTTGCTTTTTTTTTTTTTTTTTTTTTTTTTAACATTCTCCAGGTCACAATAGAGCTATCCTATCTCTAACTTCTAATCAATCTACCAATGTAAACATAGATTAGAACTGGTAATTGTTTCATGTCTACTGAGATCTCTAATTAGCTTGTAGACAACTATAACACAAAACTTTTCGTTTTTGTCTTTTTTGACAAAGGCTGGAGTGCAGTGGCGCAATCTCGGCTCACTGCAACCTCCGCCTCCAGGGTTCAAGCAATTCTCCTGCCTCAGCCTCCCGAGCAGATGGGACTACAGGCGCCCGCCACCGCACCTGGCTGATTTCAGAATTTTTAGTAGAGACAGGGTTTTGCCATGTTGGCCATACTGGTCTCAAACTCCTGGCCTCAGATGATCCACCCGCCTCAGTCTCCCGAAGTGCTGAAATTACAGGTGTGAACCACTGCAGCTGGCATCCAAAACTTTTTTAACACACACAGTAGTATCTAACGTAGTACTTAATCTTTTTAGTGCCCAGAAAATACTGATTTATCAACAAAACTAAATGTCTGTAAAATTAACTCTGTTACAGTGGTAAGAATGTAAGGCAGTCAACTCTTCTGATAATAATTACAAAATGGCCTCCAAGTTTCTTTGATCTTCTTGCATTGAGAAAATTGAGCAACTGAACTAAAATGGCTTGATTCTAATCCTTGGAAAGACTATTAGCAGAAGAATTTGAAATAAGCAAAAGGGGCTGGGTGTGGTGGCTCACACCTGTAATTGCAGCACTTTGGGAGACTGAGGTGGGCAGATCACTTGAACCCAGGAGTTCAAAACTAGCCTGGGCAACATGATGAAACATAGTTTCTACAAAAAATACAAAAATTAACTAAGTGTGGTGGCACACATCTGTAGTCCCAGCTACTTGAGAGGCTGAGGTGGGAGGATTGCTTGAACGAGGCAGGCAGAGGTTGCAGTGAGCCTACATCGCACCTCTGCACTCCAGCCCAGCAACAGAGTGAGAACCTGTACCAAAAAAAAGAAAAATGCCAAAGCCTTGAGTTTATAAAGTACATAATTTCAAATATTCCACTCTGCCTTAAAGAGAGCATGGATTCAAGTCCGTTATAGGTTAATAAAGATGGAGAAAGATATATATACATATATATAGTACAACAACAATTTAGGAGATGCAAGTCTCCTTAACTAACGAAGTCAAGTACTGAAAGTGTTATGTTAAACAAACAAAAAAAAGACAAAGAAGAACTGTGAAGAACAAAAGGAGGGGAGACAACATGCTGCCCAAGTTTTAAACTGATGAGTCAGAGACCAATGGTTTCCATCCCAGCTCTGATACCACGGCTCTGCACAATCAGGAAAAACCTCAAGATCAGCAGAACTACAAGAACAGACCCATCAGACTGAAGCTTCACATTTTGAGGAAACTTTTAGATTGGCAAATTTTTTTAAGTGAATTATAATCAGACTTTTACTTATATAAATTTGTCCTATAAGCATCAACAGCATAATAAACACCAGTCCCCAAGGTGAACTTTACTTTTTAGTAAAAATTACTACACTTTAAAATGTAACAACTCTAAAATATCGAAGACTTAATGAAAAACATGAACTCTTCGATTAGCTCTTGCAATCAAATGGGCTCTACATGTTTATATTTTTTGAAAAGGTTATAAAGCTAAAAGACTCCCTTGAAAGCAAGGTATTCGACATAATTAGGTTGTGCCAATTATTTGCACATGGAAAGCACAAGTGGGACAGAGGCCACATTCCTACAGGAAGAGCAACTAACAAAAAACATCTACAGACACTAAGTGGTTGCGGCACCATCGGCCTTATTCCCCAGTCAGCATGCCAGTTTCATGGGTGAGAAGCAGCTATGACAGTGGGGCAGCCGTAGCAGTGGCGGTATGCGTGGCCTTGAAAGCAGTTCAGTAGTGGCTCCCTGACTTCCCCTCCTCCAGCCTTTCCAAGGACTTGGTAAGTACCTAATTCCTGAAAATAGCTACAGTGGATCTGTTTCCTGCTCTATACCCTGACTTATACATTGACATTGTGTGAATTCAGGTTCTCTTACCCTCTTCTTGGACCACTGTACAACATCTCCTAACTCAGGATTTGCCTGCAATCCTCACTATCCCAGTTCTTCCTCTGACCTGAGACTACCAAAACTGCTCATGCTTAAAGAAAGCTTATCTAGTAAGGGCCATATGGAAACTTCTTCTGCTCTTTCACACTGGTACATTTGTGTGTGCAGCTGTGTCCTTTAATTCCTTCTCTATCTGATGAAATCCCACTCCACCTTCAGAACATAGCTCAAATGAAGACTCCTTCTGTGACTGTCCCAACAGGGTCACTCCACATGCCACTCCCTTTCACAGGTGCACTCCTTTTCACATACCCTGCTGCCTGCCTGGGGCTCTGTGCTCATTCATTCACACATTCATTCATTCAAAAAATATTTGCTAAGTTACATTTACCTACCACATGGAATGAAAACTGGGGATACTACCCTAACCAAGATAAACAAGATCTGTTCTCTCTTGCAGCTATAATCCAACCGGGATATAGTATATCCCATAATCACCTAAATAATGTTTAATTATAATTGTGATAAGTGCAATAAAAGATTCAGGGTGTTGTCTTTTATCTATAAATGGAAACCTAATCTAATCTCAGAGGATCAAGGAGAATTATTTCCCTTGAAAAGACATTTAAGCAGGAATTGAAAGATGAGCAAAAGCTGAGCAGGCAAAAACTCATTAGAAAGCTTCCCAGGCAGAAGAACAGCACGTGCGAAGGTCTTGAAACAGCATTCTAGCAACTGTAAAGACCACCAGTGGGCAAAAGTCAAGGTGCAAGGGGAACAACAGCCTAAAATAAGTTTAGAGGTAGTTATTTCTTACAACCATTATTACAAGTACTTAGCACATTATTTTAGAATTATTTACTTGCAAAAACAAAACCCACACTAAACAAACTCCTTTAGGTCTTACAAATTTTTTGAGCTCTCTTACCTAATACAGTATCTAACAGTGTGTCTTCAAGTCAAGATCTGCGGAATGAAGAAACGAGTGTTTGATGTGAGCAAGGAGCTTACCCTCTCAGCATCATACAGGCTAAACAAAACAATCTCCAGAGTTAAAAAACCTTATGTTTCTGACTACCCAAAATTGAATGGGCAAGAGACTCACTTTCATACCAATTTAAATATGCTCAAAATCAAACCTAGTAAAAGATGCATCAATAGACGGATAAACTGTGGTCTGTCCATACAATGGAATATTATTCAGCCATAAAAGGAATGAGGTACCGACACATTACAAAATGAATGAACTTTGAAAACATATTAAGTGAAAGTCAGAAACAAAAGTCCATATGTTGTATTACATGAAATATCCAGAACAGGCAAACCTATAGAGATAAAACATGCAATGGTGTCTGCCAGGGGCTAGGGAGAGCGGACAGTGGGAAGAAACGTCTCAATGTGAATTTTATCTGTATGCTTTTTTTTTTTCCCCGGGATGGAGTCTTACTCTGTCAACCAAGCTGGAGTGCAGCAGTGCGATCTCTACTCACTGCAACCTCCGCCTCCCAGGTTCAAGCAATTCTCCTGCCTCAGTCTCCCAAGTAGGGATTACAGGCGCCTGCCGCCGCACCCAGCTAACATTTTTCATATTTTTAGTGGAGACAGGGTTTCACCATGTTGGCCAGGCTGATCTTGAATGCATTTCTGCATTTTTAAAATCTCAGAAATATACATTAACAAGCATGGGGTATGTCAGTGTGGTGCCTGCCAAGCCCAGTGATGTTTTCTAGGAGCCCTACCCACTAGTTCAGGCCACTCCTGATGTCCAGCACAAGATGCCCTGTTCTGAGCCTGTGAAAGAATACAGAAGTGGGGAAAAAAAAAAAAATCAAAGCTAGGATTACCTGTAGACAACACTTTAAATACTGAAAACTAACCTTGAAGCTGGCTCACTGCTCCCTAAAGTGTCACCAACTAATAACCAACAAGAGCTGCTTTAAACTCCCACTGAGTCATGAATGCAGCTAGGAGAGAAGAGGAGTAGTTCCATCTGCCTGTTCTTAAATTCGCCAGTTGTTCAACAGATTTGGTAAGAGCAGCATCAAGAGCAGGAAACTGGTGCCTATACCATCCTTTTCTCCTTCCTTGCTTCTTAAATACTGTCAATCCAGGAAACACAAGCTGGTGATTCAGTAAGAAAATGTCAAAACCCAATTGACATACCTCTACCAACTATTATAAGGCAAGATAATACAGGGTCCTCAAATCCTAAGCTTTAGTTTCGGTACATATTCCCAAAGATCAGTGGAAGAAGCTTCTTTAAAAGAAAGAAAATTAAGTTAACTGGGAAAAAACTTTGAAATACAGTACATGAAAAGTTTGATGCAATTTACTAGACAGTGAAGAAAACATCAATACATACACAGAATGAAACTTCTTAGTAACCGAGCTGTAGAGTAAGATCCTTAACATATCTTTTAAAAGTACTACATTTATTATGTCATCCTAGCATATAGATCCAAAATCATGTAACAAGCCAAGAATTCTACTAAAAAAGCCTCCATAACGTACTTCAACCTTACCAAATACTCAAAAACTGCGAAAATATATTTACATCTATTGCTCTACCATGTCAAAATTTTCAGTTACAACTATGAAATCAAGTCTAATTAAGCCAACAAGTGGCCTTACCTGTGATTTTTTGCCTGAAAGATCAAGATAACACATTGAAATAATTTACAAGATCATTTTAATATTCTTCTAGATTTAGTAGCAACAACAACAACAAAAAATCCTTGTAAATTATACTGTGGAGTGCATGCCCTTCAAGCTGCACCCTTGTACTCTTGATACCATTCTCTTCTCTCCCACATCCCTCACTTCTCAAAACAAGTAAACCAACAAAAGGCCAGACAAAACCAAAATACAAAAGACATTCATTCAGTATATACCGTGGCAATACAAACATTGAGCAAAATGAATACTTCCTATTCTTCAGGTCCAAAGAAGTAAAACTTTTCATCCTAATTTAAGAAGTACATGATTCTCTTCTCCCCACTCCAAAAGAGTAAATGAAAAAAAAAAAAAGTTAACATGGTTAATAACGGCTTTTAAAAATCTGTATTATTTTAGAAAGCATTAGTGAAAATCTGATTTTATAAAGTACTTTTCTGGAAACAGAAATTTGAACAAAAATTAAATTATTTTTAACGATGTCTGTAGATGAAGGAAGGTTAATTCTGAAACTGTTACTATTCAATTTTTAATGAACAGATTTAATATTTACCAGCATCTCTACTTAATCATGTTATTACTCAAAATGACAAAATGTGTACTTTTTAACTTCAGCTTCTTTCTTCTTCTTGGCCTTTTAAAAGACCATTTTTCAGTGTTTTACTAGTGCAGTCCATGAAGAGCAAGCGACTGAGCCTCAATACAGTACAGAACTCCCAAATAGCCACACACAATCAAGTTACTAGGAAAACAAATATTACAAGAACCAGGCATGCACTATGTAAAAACTCATCACCTGAAAAGGTTACACAGGATAAATATAATTTTGACTCAATCAAGTTACTATATTGAAAAGTGCTTCATAAAAATAATCTAGTTACAGTATTCCCACTTGATTCTTCCAGTAATTCAGTACCTGTTATGACAGTGAAGAAACCTGCTGATGCTGTGTGGCTCAGTCTAGTCAAATATTACCAGTCTACTGAAATGTGACTCATTTATATAGTATTGAGAAAGAACAGTAAAGCTTCAGGAAGAGTCTAAGTCAAATAACACAGAAATCTTAAAGGACATTCCCCAAAGAGACTGTCTCCTGCTTTGGAGAACTACCCTATTTCTCGCCCAATAACTAAATAAACCAATTAAAAATAGACGCAATCTTTTATTAACTACACAAGACATTTCTTTTAAAAAAAAATTAGAAATGTTTCCGATGAGATTACTTGCAAGACATTAAACATAAATCAGATCTCCAAACACAAAATATAGCAGCTAAAAATAGTATATCTATTTCAAAGGCTGAGGCAGAAGCCCTCCAACTGAACAAACTAAAATTAGGTCTTTTCTGTCTCTAGATCTTTAAAATGAACCTTCAACATTTATGAGGTACACAAATCAGTGTCCACACATTCTCCCAAACTAGCTGGTCAGAGAAAACCTAATTACTAAAATCTTCAGAAATATAAACCCACTGTCCTCCAAGAGATTCATGTAATGAAATTCCTCTTCATTCTGGCTAATAACCAGACTAAAAAACAATACTACTACTAATAAAGACCTTTCTCCAATTAATTTATTCCGTAAAACTCAAATCCACCGAAAAAGACCACCATACTCTCTTTCAAGAGGCAGAGACAAGAGCCTTGTACAAAAGCTGTCAGGTGGGGCAGGCAGGTAGGGCTCTGTCTGGGAGACCAAGAATCCGGACCGGAGAGGGAGGACGTGGTCACACCGGAGGGTAGAAGAGGGGATCGAGACCTAAGGGCGGCCCCACCCACAGAGATAGCTATGAGCAGAGCTAGGAGGGCAACTCTCTAACCCTAAGCTCTGCCCAGACCCGCGTCCGGTTCCGCGCTCCCAGCCCCGCTCCTACCCTCAGCCCTGTGGAGGGTCCGAGCATCGCTACTCCGGCACCTGCTCAACCCGGGGTCGGGGAGGAGGGGAGGCTGGGGCCACTGACAGGGCCTGCGAGCCTGACCTCGCCGCCGCCGCCTCTGGCGGACTTGAGGGTCGACAGGAGCCCCGCGCCCGCCCGCTCAGCCACCCGCCCTCCAGTCAGGGCAGGGGCCTCCCGGCAAGCCGAGGCATCCGCTAGGGCCCTGAACGCCGCAGCGGCGGGAAGGTCACCGGTCGCAGGAGGCCCCGACCGGGGCAGCGACGACGTCCGAGCTACCTTTGGCCTCGCAGTCGGCGCAGTACTTGTTGTCCTCCTCCCTCAGAAGCTTGGATAGGATGAGCTGGTGCTGCTCGTTCAGCTTCTGAGCCTTTTCCCGGCAGGAGCGCGTCGCCATCTCGGCAGTGGGGCGGGGAGCCCAGGGCAGCTACCGCGGCGGCGGACGCTGGCTGGAGCCGGGCAGAGTGAACGCACCTGGCGCCGCCGGGACCGCGGGCTGGCTTAGCCCAGGAAGCGGCGGCGGCAGCGGCAGCTGAAACAGGAGGAGGGGCGGCGGTGGTAGCGCCGACGTGTCCCGCCTCCTTGCCGGGCCGGCCGGCAAACACCACCCGAGCCGGCGAGGGGAGGAGGAGGGGGAGTGGGACGCGCCGAGGCTTCCGGGTGGCGCGGAGGAAGGGACCCGGGCGCCGGGCGCGCTGCGCATGCGCCGAACGTACGCGGCCCGGCCTGCCGGATCTTTCTGCAAAAAGGCCCAAGGTGATTCCTGAAAAGTAGCTGGCACTGCCTCATGCAGGTTTTCCTCCCTTTTGAGATGTGATGGTCCGCGAGGGCCTCGAGTAAAACTCGGTAATGGAAGACCTTTTACAAGGAGGCTACTTTGACTTGCCCATTTGCCTTTGCTCTTGCTGGCACAACATTGGAAATGCAGAAATACTAGCGACTGGGTGGGGTCATTTACTCATTCGAGGTTTATTCGCCCGCAGTTTAGAAGCTGGAGACACGGATGGAATAAAAGAGGAAAAACGGTCTCTTACATTTTAAGGACGAGAAATAATCTAGTAGTGACATGTATTAAGGGATAACATTTCATTGAGTGATTACTCTGTTACGAACTATTAGCTCATTTAACCCTTTCCCCAACCTTATGATATTGTTGTCCTCATTACACAGAGGAGGAAAGTGAGGCATAGAGGAATTAAGTAACCTGCCCAGATTACAGAACTACTAGTGGGGGAGTTGAGATTCAAATCCAAAGCAGTCTGATTCCAGAGTCTGAAACACCTGGCTGTAAGCCCTTCCATAAGGGAGAAAGTGTGACCAGGAACCCAAATACTCGACGGTGATACTTTAACAAGAAGCTGTGTAAATAGTGATCATTAATGCAAGAGAAAGAGAACTAAAGAAATGAAACACTTTTCATTGGAACCCAGACCCTAATCCAGGCTCATGAGGTTTCAACTCTGCGTGAGGCAGTTTCAATGATTTGGCATGTTGTATATTATGAGGAAGTTCTAATATGGGACTTATATAAGCCCAATACACAGTCCTTGCTTGCGGTGAGGCAGATGCTAAGAAAGGCAATCAGCAAGAGTCGGTCTTACGCTTTTTAGTAAGGCTAATTTCTAGCCGCTGGCCCTGCCTAAAAGTGACCCTCATTGCTACCTAGCCCTGTTCTTGGCACAGGGGCTCAAAAAAATGTTTGTGGAATTAAATTGAATGGATATGGCAATAAAGATGTTCAGTAATTAAACAAATTAGAGCTTAAACTGCATAGCTCTGACACATAGCAACTAGAGAGATATTGGTGAGTTCAAAAGAACAGAAAAAAACCTTATGTGGGAGGGAGAATTTATGAGCCTTGTCCTGAAGATATGCTTGATTTAGATGGAGACTGGGGAGGGAGACATTAAGAAAGAGCAACATGCACAAAAGCGTAAAGACCTCAAGAACCTTGGAAAACAGACTGGAACAAAAGGTACTACTTAGGACGGAGTGAAAGATAAGGCTGCATAAGTAAACTATGATTGGGTTATGGAAGATTTGGGAAGCCAGACAAAGTAATCTGGCCTTGATGCAATTCACAGTAGAAAACCTGTAGATTTTGGCCAGGCACAGTGGCTCACACCTGTAATCCCAGCACTTTGGGAAGCCAAGGTGGGTGGATCACCTGAGGTGGGGAGTTCGAGACCAGCCTGACCAACATGGAGAAACCCCATCTCTACTGATAATACAAAATTAGCCAGGTGTAGTGGCAAATGCCTGTTTAATCCCAGCTACTCAGGAGATTGAGGGAGGAGAATCGCTTGAACCCTGGAGGCAGAGGTTGCAGTGAGCCAAGATCACGTCATTGCACTCCAGCCTGGGCAACAAGAGTGAAACTCCGTCCCCCCTGCACCCCTGCCCCTGGAAAAAAAAAAAAAAAAAAACCCTGTAGATTCTTCAAGTAGGATAATAGCATAATAAAAAGGATCTTTCGGGAAAGTTAGTCCTGCCATAACCAGTAAACAAACACCATTTTTTGAGTACCTGTCCTCCCTACAAAAATTCTGTGCAGCACTGTAAGGACTCAGAAAACAGAATACAGGTTTACCTCCAATAAACGACCTTCAGGATGGATTGAAGGGTCACAGTGATGTCCAATAGAAATACTTGCATGCCACACATATAACTTTAAATAATACAGTAGCCACATTTTAAAACAGAAAAAGAAACATAAAATACATTTTATGAATACATTTTATTTAACTCGATGTATCCAAAATATTTTTAAGATGTAATATAAAAAAAGGCATATTTTCCATTCTTGTTTTCATATTGTCTTCAAAATGCTGTATAACACAGCTCGTTTCATTTTTGAGTAGCTGAATTTGTTTCTTAATAAAGAAATTATCAAAAACTTGAAGCTAAGAGTTGGAGACCCTGCTGGTCCATGGGGTCTCACTATGTGGGCCAGCATGGTCTTGAACTCCTAGCCTCAAGTTATCCTCCCACCTTGGCCTCCCAAAGTGCTGGGATTACAGGCACGAGCCACTGCGCCCAGCCTGGAGTAGCTGAATTTCAAATGTGCAGCAGCCGCATGTGACTAGTGGATACATTATTGAATAGTGTTGTTCTCGGTGGTCAGCTTAGAGGCTATTAAAATCTAAATTGGAGTTGATTGTATTTTAAGGCTATAGTAGGAAGAGACATCTTCCCCAAAACATCTTGGGGAGAAAACAACATTGCATTTATTCACCAATATTTATTAAACCACTTCTATCTAGTACACTAATTATCAGAAGCTTACAGTCTACTATGAGATAAAAATATGTAAATAGAAAAGGACTACATTGAAAAGTCTATAGCAAATATAAAGTGTTCTAGGAGCAAAAGGAACAGAACATGCAGTAGCCTGGGAAAATCTGGGAAAGTTTCACGGAGGAGGTGATGCTTAAACTTGGCTTTTAACAGATGGGGGAATTTTTCAAGTGAATGGGGGTGGAGCGGAGAGAAAGGAATTGCTTTAAAAAACACGTATGGACTTCTGAAAGTTCAGGGTTATATGAAGTAGTGAGGATGTGAGGCCCAAGAAACCTAGAATGTGTTTGGAGAATGTGAAGGTAGGAAAGGAAACAAGATGGAGAGGTAGATTGACACCAGAGGGTTAAGAGCTTTGTAGCAAAGCAACAGAGTTTGAACCTTATGGGTTTGTAGAACCAATAGAAGCTTTTACATGAAAAAATGACTTCATAAGCTTTCTTCTCAGTAACTCTCCATACAGCGGTAGTATGGAGAACATGGTGGGGAAAAACTTACCAAGGGAACAGATTACAAGACTGTCTCAATAATAGTCCAAAGAAGATATGATAAAGGCCTATTTTAAGCAAGTTGCATAGGGTTTGGGAGAGACAGAATCAAATGATGTTTTAAAATTAGAAGCAGCAAGATTTGGCAGCTGACTGTATGTGGAGGGTAAGAGAAGGAAGGTGAGAATAACATCAGGCTTTCTAAGTTGGGAGACAGGTAAATGGTGATACCATTAACGCAGATCAAGAACAGAAGGAGTAGTCCAGCAGAGACAGGGCTGAGCCAGCAGCACTAATCCTCCCAGTTCTCCATGTGCTCAGCTTCCTGCTCTGCAACCATGACACAACAGGTCATCTCTTTTGCCAAGGACCGTCTGGCTGGTGGCATTGCTGCTGCCATCACCAAGATAATTGTGGCCCTGATTGAGCAGGTGAAGCTGCTGTAGCAGATGCAAGGCGCCAGGAAGCAGATGACAGTTGACAGCAGTGCACAGGAATTGTGGACTACTTCCTTAAGCAAGCCCTCAACGTCGCATTCAAGGATAAGCAGACACAGCTATTCCTGGGAGTATGGATGAACACATGCAGTTCTAGAGCTGTTTTGCCCACAATCCGGCCTCCAACAAGGCGGCCAGAGCCACCTGTCTCTGTTTTGTGTACTCGGTGAATTTTGCCAGAATCCATCTGGTGGTCAATGTTGGGAAATCGTACACAGAGCTGGGATTCAAGTTCAAATACCTGGGAGACTGTCTGGTGAAGATAAGTAAGTCTGATGAGATCTGGGGACTGTACCAGGGCTTTAGCATCTCTGTGCAGGGCATCATCCTTTTCTGGGCTGCCTGAAGGCCTGAGGCATGCTCCCTGACTCCAAGACTACCACATCATGGTAAGCCAGATGATTGCCCAGACTGTGGTGGTGTGGCCAACATGGCCTTCTACACCTTGGGTCCTGTGCAGACACAAAGGAGCCAACATACTGCACATGGGAACCCTCAATTGCTGAAGGAAGATTTTTAAAGAGGAAAGGGGAAAGCCTTCTTCAAGAGTGCATGGTCTAATGTTGTCAGAGATCTGGAAGGAGCTTTTAGGCCAGTCCTGTAGGTGGAATTAAAGAAGAGTAAGTGTGTTTCCTCACTAGAAATGGAAACCAAGAGAATCATGTAGCGTACTTAACTGTTATGGACCACTGACCTTTGAGAAATTTCATTGTCTTTGTCCTGGCTATAGTACATCTGTAGAGGGGTAGAGAAGGCTTTAGAAAAGGGGTTCACCATGATCATATTCAACCATTGGCACCCTGAATCCATGCATCTATTACTGGCAGTAATTATGACATCACCATGGGTCCACAAACAAGGCAGCTCCTTCAAACAGACTTGCAGTCCAGGCACTTGTAGAATCCAAATTGTGTTTAAATATTTATTTTGTATGTATGTATGTATGTATGTATGTATGTATGTATGTATTTATTTATTTATTTATTTATCTTTGAGACAGAGTTTCACTCTTGTTGCCCACGCTGGAGTACAATGGCATGATCTTGGCTTACTACCACCTCTGCCTCCCAGGTTCAAGCAATTCTTCTGCCTTAGCCTTCCTAGTAGCTGGAATTACAGGCACCTGCCAACACGCCCAGCTAATTTTTTGTATTTTTAGTAGAGATGGGGTTTCATTATGTTGACCAGGCAGGTCTCGAACCCCTGACCTCATGCAATCCACCCGCCTCAGCCTCCCAAAGTGCTGGGATTACAGCTGTGAGCCACTATGCACGGTAAATATTTATTTTTTGAAAAATCGTGTCTCCCATTGTATTTGAGCACTATCTCCTCTTTTGCATGGCCAAATATTTGCAATCATGTTGTATATTGGGCATTCTTCTGCAAAACAGTAAAAAGAGGACACTGAAAAAGCAAGAAAGAATAAAAGAGATAGTCCAGATTTGGGGTCAGGGGAGAAGCAGCATTTGCTTGGGGACATGTTAAGTTTAAGATGTGCCTAGGACATCCAGCTTCATGTGTCTAATGAGACATTGTATATTGACTTATAGAACTCTGGAGAGACGTTACTGCTGGTAAAAGTTATTTGGGAATTATTTGAATTTAAAGGATCATAGAAGCTATAAAAATGGATGACATTCCCCCAGAGAAAGCATGTAGACAAAGGAGAGAAGAGACCCAAAGACAAAATTCTGGGGATTGCCTATTAAATGAGGAGCGGAGAGAGAAAGGTGAACCATTGAAAAGAGCAGAGAACCAGAAGCCAGGGAAGGAAAGATTTCCAAGAAGTAAGGGTGAACACCAACCAATACTAACTATTCCAGAAAAGTCAATTATTTCCATTTTAGACAGTACATACAGCATGTGGTCATGGGTCTGCACAGTTCATTGTTTTCTTTCATAGCCCAACAACAAGAGAAGATAAATCATCTGATGGGGCTTCCAGAGCCTGTGATTGTCTGGAGGGTTCCATGAAATATTGAGGGAGGGATGGGGATGGTTAGAAGGGAAAAAGAAAAAAGGTACAAGGATAGGAAGCAGTACTAGAGTAAACTATTGAGTGTAAAGTAAGGAAAGTGTCCAAAGTGTGAGAAGTGAAGTAGGAGCCACCAGTGATTATAGGTTTCTTTGAGGCCAGAGGTGATGTGGTGTGGTTAGGGAAAGGATGCTGACAGCTAAATGAAGAGAAGTGCCTAGTGACACCTCTCAGAGGGGTGTAGTAACTTGTCCTGATGAAGTCCTGGATGTCGAGGTATCTATGGATGCTTGCTGGATGGGGAATAAAGTTGAAGGTCTGTTTTTGCAGATTCTTAGAGAGGTTAGGTCACTTTGACTCTAATTAATTGCTTCTGGTCAGAGGAAAAGATGAGAAACAGGTTTAGGGAGTCTGACTACAATGGAACCAGGATTTAACAGAAGATATAAGTAAAGAGGGAAAGTGATGGAGTAGGAAAAAGAAAGAAAAAATTTAGGTCAGGTGAAATGGACAAGAATGAGCCAAATACGTGGGTGTAGGTAGAATATCTGATAAGAACAGTAGGTATAGACAGCTGGGAGGATGAGGGTAATAGTAATAAGAACCAGTGTTTTTCAATCTCCCACTGTGGAATAATGAAATCAATTTTATTATACTATTTTTCACATCAGGAAACATCAGCCAGGATGCGGTATTTCATGTTGAGATAACAAATAATTTCAAAATCATAATGGCTTCAGACAATAGAAGTTTCTTCTTGGTCATGCTACTTGAGCATTGGGCTGGTAGGGATTCTACCCTATGTGGTCGTCACTCTGGTACCAGGCTGATAAAGTCTCTATCACTTTTCAGGGTAAAGGCAAGAAGGTGACTCTTAAAGGCCTCTCCCCAGGAATAATACATATCCACTTCCACTTTTAAGCCATTGGCCAAAGCAAACGCATGAACCCTCCTAATATCAAGTGAACCTGAAGTACAATCCTTCCATTTACCTAGAAGGAGAAACCAAAATATCACTGAACAGCACAGAAACTGTGGCCCAGAGATGTTAAGTACTTGGTTTAAAGTTATTGATATCTTGGTTATCAACCAAGTATCTTGGTTGAAAGCCTAGATATTAAGTAGCAAAACTGGCTTTCAAGATTATGTCTTGTTGGCACTGAGGCCCTGGTTTTTTATAAGCTATGCTATCCTTTGGGATGGAAAACAGAGTAGAACAAGTTAGACCAATCAATATCAAGATAACAAGAGTTAAAGAGAGAACAAAAGTGTATTGAGTCAAGAGGAACACACATGTATTGAGGAAAGAGGAACAGTTATTATGGAACTAGATAAACATATACACACCCACAAAAAGAGGAAACCCAGGAAAGACCCTAGATTTTTGTTTGTTTTGCCTTTAAAAGTTACATCAGGTGGCCGGGTGCAGTAGCTCTCGCCTGTAATGCCAGCACTTTAGAAGGCCAAGGCGGGTGGATCATGAGGTCAAGAGATCAAGACCATCCTGGCCAACACGGTGAAACCCCATCTCTACTAAAAATACAAAAATTAGCTGGGCATGGTGGCGGGTGCCAGTAATCCCAGCTACTCAGGAGACTGAGGCAGGAGAATCACTTGAACCCAGGAGGTGGAGATTGCAGCGAGCCAAGATCGCACTACTGCACTCCAGCCTGGCAACAGAGCGAGACTCCGTCTTAAAAAAATATATATCAGGTAACCTTAGTGTGTTTGTGCTTCCTAAAAATTCAGTCCAACTGGTGCACTCTTTTAATTTATGGTCAGATACCAAGGAACTCTCCTCAGTGTGGGGAGAGTGAGGTCTCTGTTGAAAATTTGCAACTTCCACACAATTCTTCCCCATCTTCCTTCAGAAGCAAGTTATTTCCAAATGTACATTATTAAGCAAGTACCTATTATATAAGAATACACAATCTCCCATTACCAGGAAAATATACTTTCCAAAATCCCAATTTCTCAACTTTTTACCCTCTAGTACAGAGACATTGAAATTTTTTGAGTGGTCATATGGGCAACCAGTATCCCCAGTCACAAAAAAAAAAAAAAAAAAAAAAAATCCTGATACAAGGAGTTAGAAGAACATATTCAACCCCTGCAGTCCTGCGGGGGAGACAGGAAAACCAACTTACACATGTATTTGAAGGCAGATGCCTGATGGGACCATTAGAGGTGTATCTAGGCCTCAAGTTTGGCTATGGGAACTCTAACCATTCTTTGAAGCATTTTGTTGAAGCAGAATTAAACAACTCAGAAAATTTTCCTGAACGTGCCCTTCTTGTTTTTTTTTTTTTTTGAGATGGAGTCTTGCTCTGTCACCCAGGCTGGAGTGCAGTGGCGCAATCTCGGCTCACTGCAACCTCCGCCTCCCGGGTTCACGCCATTCTCCTGCCTCAGCCTCCTGAGTAGCTGGGACTACAGGTGCTCACCACCACACTGGCTAATTTTTTTTTTTTTTTTGTATTTTTAGTAGAGATGGGGTTTCACTATGTCAGCCAGGATGGTCTCAATCTCCTGACCTCGTGATCCGCCTGCCTCGGCCTCCCAAAGTGCTGGGACCCCACCAGTCGTTTGTTTGTTTGTTTTTTGAAACGTAGTTTCACCCTTGTCGCCCAGGATGGAGTGCAGTGACATAATCTTGGCTCACTGCAATCTCTACTTCCCGGGTTCAAGCAATTGTCCTGCCTCAGCCTTCCAGTAGCTGGGATTACAGGTGCGCACCACCATACCCGGATAGTTTCTATATTTTTTAGTAGAGATGGGGTTTCACCAAGTTGGCCATGCTGTTCTCAAACTCCTGACCTCAGGTGATTCACCCGCCTTGGCCTCCCAAAGTGCTGGGAAGATAGGCATGAGCCATCACAGCTGGCCCCCACCAGTCTTTTGACAGGAAGGTTGATGGCTCTCCCGATTCATCTAGTCATCCATTCAACAATATATTTTTGGCCAGGCACGGTGGCTCACGCCTCTAATCCCAGCACTTTGGGAGGCTGAAGTGGGTGGATCACAAGGTCAGGAGATTGAGACCATCCTGGCTAACACGGTGAAACCCCATCTCTATGAAAAAAATAAAAAATAAATTAGCCAGGCATGGTGGCGGGCACCTGTAGTCCCACCTACTTGGGAGGCTGAAGCAGGAGAATGCTGTGAACCCGGGAGGCAGAGCTTGCAGTGAGCCGAGATTGCACCACTGCACTCCAGCCTGGGCAACAGAGCGAGACTCTGTCTCAAAACCCAACAACAACAACAATATATCTTTTAGTTATTTCTATGTTTCAAGCACTGTGATAGGTACTAGGGATAAAACTTAGTAAATAAAACAGTCATAGCCTGATCCCTCACTCCTAGTTTATTGTCCATATTTTATAGTGAGGATCAGCTTCCCTCACTGTCACCTTAGAGATCTCCAGAGCCTATACCACTAATGCACATGGCAAGCCCTTAATAAACATTTGCTGAATGAATGAGCAAATGAAGTTCAATATAGGTGCTCACATGTGAAAACATTTAATTTCGATAAGCAGATTGAAGAAACATAACTTTTTAAGCATTTTTTTTTTTAAATTAGAAATAGGGTCTTGCTCTGTCACTCAGAATGGAGTGCAGGGGTACCATCACAACTCACTGCAGCCTCTAACTCCTGGACTCAAGGAATCCTCCTGCCTCAGCCTCCTGAGTAGCTAGGCTATAGGCACATACCGCCACACTCAGCTAATTAAAAAAAATTTTTTTGTGGAGATGGGGTCTCACTATGTTGCCCAGGCTTGTCTCAAACTCTTGGTTTCAAGGGATCCTCCCACCTTGACTTCCTAAAGTGCTGGGATTACAGATGTAAGCCACTGAGACTTAAGTGACTTTTTTTTTTTAAAAGGAACCCTAATGCACAAAAATCCTGTTTATGTCACTCCCAGTTCACTTCCAATCCTGGTCAAGTTATATTTTATTTCATGTTTTTGGCTTTTTCTCACTGAAGTTTAGATTTCACAGAGTTTCTGCATCTCAATTTTGAAAGATAAATTTGAAGTAATCAGAAATAACACTGTCAACTTCAAGATCTAAAACAGTAACAACAAAACTGATCTGGGATGAAATTTAATCAGGTAGATTCAGCTTTCACAAATCTGACCTTGGCAGTAATTTAACTTAAGCCTGGTTATTTGAGGGAAGATGCAAAGATAAGTGAATAAGCAATTTCATCCTTCTTAAGACAAAAGACATGAACACAAGTTGAAAGATATATGTTCTGCCTTTTTAAGGGTATAATAAGCATCGATTGTTTTTGTCTGCCCAGAGTCCCTCCTCCATTCTTCTAGCAGCGCTGCCCCAATTTTACTTTGGGGAACAATCCCCCTTCTCTATTGAATGCAGTTTTGAAGGAATGACTGTCAACCAAGGTCTCTGTACTAGGCATGTAACCAAATTAGGCCATACAGTGATTAAATTAGGCCATTCAGATACTTTCCTCTTGCAAGTTGAGCTTGAGGGGATTAACCCAAAGACAGAAACAGCTGGAGATCATTCATCCCTGTAGCCGTCAGTTCGTTTATTTCATCCTGCTCTCTTGATCTTCACAGCTACTCTAGCTCCTGTTTTTTCTGAAGACTAACTTTTTAGCTTTCCTTCAGATTCTTTGACTACCACCCATAAGTCATCCAATGCATTCCTCTTTTGCTTGTTAAATTTTAAAAGTCATAGAACAGATTTATATAGAGCACCAACATTATTGATAGTGCGCCATGCACCATTTGATGAAAGTAGAGGGAAATGTGCTATGGTCTGAATGCTTGTGTCCTCCCAAATTTTCATGTTGGAACATAACCCCCAATCTGATAGTATTAAGATGTGGGGCCTTCGAAGGTGATTAAGTCATCTGGACAGAGTCCTAATTAATGGTATTAGTGCCCTTCTAAAAGAGGCCCAACGCTGGGCGAAGTGACTCACTCCTATAATCCCAGCACTTTGGGAGGCTCAGGTGGGTGGATCACCTGAGGTCAGGAGTTCAAGACCAGCCTGGCCAAAATGGTGAAACCCTGTCTCTACTAAAAATACAAACATTAGCTGGGCATGGTGGCGAGCACCTGTAATCCCAGCTACTTGGGAGGCTGAGGCAGGAGAATCACTTGAACCAAGGAAGTGGAGGTTGCAGTGAGCTGAGATCATACCATTGCACTCCAGCCTAGGCAATGAGAGTGAGACTCTGTCTCAAAAAATAATAATAATAAATATAAAAATAAAAGAGGCCCAAGGGAGCTTGTTGGCCCCTTCCACCACCTGAGGATGCAACAAGAAGGCCTCATCTATGAACCAGGGAATGGGTCCTCACTAGATGCCAAGTCTGTGGGTGCTTTGATCTTGGTCTTCCCAGCCTCTAGAACTGTGAGCAGTAAATTTTTGCTCTTTATAGGCCACCGAGTCTAAGGTAGTTTGTTATAGACGCTCCAATGGACTAAGACAGCATGCTCTTTAAAAAGTTACCTTCTTTTTCTAGTCTTTAAAGGGACTCTTTCCCTTTCTTCTAGGCCTTTAAGATTTGGTAACTTTGCTGGAATGAAACATTTTACACATGAAATTTTCCACCATTTTCACTCTTGACCTTCTTACCAAAATAGTGTATATCATCTCAGTAATTCCAAACTAAAAGTAAGATCATTTTAGGAGAAAGAGGGAAAGGAAATAGGCGTAGGTTTATTTTAAATTGTTTAAAAATATTGTGTATTCGTTGCCACCTTAGGATAGGAAGAGATTTTTTTTAGAACACAAGATGCACTGACCATAAAAGAAAAACTTGAAATCAGACTTTATTAAAATTTAAAATTTCTGCTCTTCAAAAGACACCATTGAGAAAAAGGCAGGCTACAGATTTGGAGAAAATATTTGTAATGTGTGATAAATACAAAGGACTTATTTAGAGAATATATAAGGAGCACCTGCAAGTCAATAATGAAAAGACAATCCATTAAAATGGCAAAAGACTTAAAGAGATAGCTCAAAAAGATACATGAAGAACCAGTAAGCTCCTGAGACATCATTAGTAATTAGGGAATTGTACAATTAAAAACGATAATGAAACGCCATTTTATACCTACTAGAATGACTCAAATAAAATGACTGACAATATCAAATAGTAAGTAGGTAGTGAGGCAACTAGTATTCTCATTGCTGTTGGGAGCATAAAATGCTATAACCACTTGGTCAGTTAAAGTTAAACATATACTTCTCCTGTGACCTAGCAATTCCACTCCAAGAAATGAAAAAATTATATTCATAAAAAGACTTACGTAAGAATGTTCACAATAGCTTTAGTCACAGTAGTCAAAACCTGGAAACAAATGTTCATAAACAAGAGAATGGATAAACAAATAATGACTTATTTATGCAATGAAATATTACTCACCAATTAAAAAGACAAACTAGGCTGGGCGCAGTGGCTCACGCCTGTAATCCCAACACTTTGGGAGGCTGAGGCAGGCAGATGACCTGAGGTCAGGAGTTCAAGACCAGCCCAACCAATGTGGAGAAACCCTTTCTCTACTAAAAATACAAAATTAGCTGGGCGTGGTGGTGTATGCCTATAATTCCAGCTACCTGGGAGACTGAGGTGGGAGAATTGCTTGAACCCAGGAGGCAGAGGCTGCAGTGAGCTGAGATGGCGTCATTGCACTCCAGCCTGGGCAACAAGAGCAAAACTCTGTCTCAAAAAAAGACAAACTACCGGTACACAAAACAACATAGGTGAATCTCAAAATTACTATGGGGAGTAAAACAGCCCTACAGAAAAGGGTACATACCATATGATTCCATTTATATGATGTTCTAGAACAAACAAAACTAATATATGGCCATAGAAATCATACCCATAATTGTCCAGGAGGGAGAGGGATAGGGAGCGACTAGAAAGTTTTATGAGAGGAACTTTCTGGGGTGATGTGTTTTATGTCTTAATGGGGTTGATGATTTACACAGGTTTATATAATCATAAATATCATCGAACTGCATCCCTAACATTTATGCATTTTATTGTACATAAATTATACCTCAATAGAAAGAATATTGAAAAAAGATATTGGGGGACATTGTATCATACAGGTCCATTAGAAAATGGAGCATAATTTGGCTTCGGTTTTTCCTGTTATTCTTGATTCTGTGCTGAGCATTTCCCTTATCCTTCTTTGAAAGTCTACTCTTGGCTCTTCTGTGTGATCTCTAATGCATGCCAACTCTCCTTCTCTCAGCCTCTTAAAAGTCACTCCTGTTCATTTTGTTCCCTCTTTGCCAGTGTTGAGTCCTCAGCCCCTTGCTTTTCTTTCCTAAAGCACATGTGCTGTATTCAGGAACTGTGCATTTTCATAGCTTCCATCATCACTTCTACTCTCAGGAACTAGCATATAGGGCCAAGAGCGGTGGCTCATGCCTGTAAGCCCAGCACTTCGGGAGGCCGAGGTAGTTGGATCACCTGAGGTCAAGAGTTCAAGACCATCCTGGCCAACATGGTAAAACCTCGTCTCTGCTGAAAATACACAAATTCACTGGGTGTGGTGGCGGGCGCCGGTAATCCCAGCTGATCAGGAGGCTAAGGCAGGACAATCACTTGAACCTAGGAGGCGGAGGTTGCAGTGAGCCAAGATCACACCATTGCATTCCAGCCTGGGCAACAGAGCAAAAACTCTGTCACCAAAAAAAAAAAAAAAAAAAAGGAACTAGCATACAGGGTCTACCCTTGCACATGACCAAAGCTACAGCTTTTGATAGCCTTGACTGCCACTCTCCCAGAGGCTCAGAGAATAGTTCCCAGGGTCTCCTTTCCGTCACCCTCTTCAAACCTTCCATCTCTGCTGAAGTCATATTTTCCATTCAGTGAGCTGCCCCCTAGATTCAACGTCTCTGTCTTGATGCTTTGCACTAGCAGCTCCTCTGACTGTCTACCTAGTTTATTTGATGCCAAATCCACATTTTCCTTCTCTCCATGGTATTGCTTCTCAGGCTATCTCCCTTGTTCCTCCCAGTGCATGTTGAGGGCAAGCTACACCTCTCTCCTTACCCAACTAAGATGTAGCTGCCATGGTAAGCCTCTTGGAGAAAGACACACTCCATGGACTTCAAACCTCTCACATCAGGCAGGTGCCTGTAATCCCAGCTACTCAGGAGGCTGAGGCAGGAGAATCTCTTGACCCTGGGAGGCGGGAGGATGCAGTGGGCTGAGATCACACCACTGCACTCCAGCCTGGGTGACAGAGTAAGACTAAGTCTCAAAAACAAACAAACAAACAAACAAACCTCTCATATCAGCCTCCTACTGCTGCTCCATTTCTACAATGAATGTCTAGCTTGCTTTAGAAGTCAATCTCTGGCCGGGCGCGGTGGCTCAAGCCTGTAATCCCAGCACTTTGGGAGGCCGAGACGGGCAGATCACGAGGTCAGGAGATCGAGACCATCCTGGCTAACACGGTGAAACCCCGTCTCCACTAAAAAATACGAAAAACTAGCCGGGCGACGCGGCAGGCGCCTGTAGTCCCAACTACTCGGGAGGCTGAGGCAGGAGAATGGCATAAACCCAGGAGGCGGAGCTTGCAGTGAGCTGAGATCCGGCCACTGCACTCCAGCCTGGGCGGCAGAGGGAGACTCTGTCTCAGAAAAAAAAAAAAAAAAGACTTGTATTGATACTGTGACCACAAAGAGCTGCATGGTACAAGGCCAGGCTGGAGAGGTAAGCAGGGATGAAACCATACAGGGCTTTGCAGTAGTCATAAAAGCCCACCACTCAGCTCTTCTGCCCACAGGGGGGCACAGGCAACTGAAAGTCTGAGCCGTTGCTCTCCTGAATCTGCCACCGTGTTCACACCAAGGTCATGCTTCCCCTGGGCTGCTCCCAGCCAATAATGAGCATGTGCACTGGTAGGCAGGGTGAGGGAAGGCAACTAATATAAGACAAGAGACTCCTTTAACAGGGAATGTTGCCTCAAAGGCCCCTGTTGGCCTGGTTAATACTTTCTCAGAGCTTTGCTGCCTCTTCCTACCCAATCTGAGCCTCTTCCTACCCAAATCCTCTTTCCTGCCCCCTCTCTTCCACAGGTGTTAGACCTGCATCACAGTCTGAAAGTTCTTCTGCATTCTCCCTCTCCTATTTATATAGACATCCCCCCTAATAAACATCTTTCAGGTCTAATCCCATCTTAGCGTCTGCTTCTTGGAGAACTTGAATTAACACAGCTTTGTTAAATAAGATAAATTACAATTATGGAATTATCTTTATACCAAGAGTGATAGGAAGCTATTGGAGTATTACGAACTCTGACTGACATGATCAGATTTATGTTTTGAGGGAAAAAAAAAAAACCTTCTTGGCAGCAGTATAGGGAAAAGATTGGATGTGGGCAAAAGCAGATGTAGGGAGACAAGTTAAGTACATTTGGCAGTGGTCTAGAAGAGATGACGATAGTTGGATTAGGATGGTGGCTTTATTTATTTATTTATTTAGAGATGGAGTTTCACTCTGTTGCCCAGGCTGGAGTGCAGTGGCATGATCTCGGCTCACTGCAGCCTCTGCCTCCCAGGTTCAAGTGATTCTCCTGCCTCAGCCTCCCAAGTAGCTGGGATTACAGGCATGTGACATCACTCTCAGTTAATTTTTGTATTTTAGTAGAGATGGGGTTTCACCATGTTGACCAGGCTGGTCTTGAACTCCTGATCTCAGGTGATCTGCCCACCTTGGCCTCCCAAAGCGCTGGAATTACAGGCATGAGCCACTTCACCCAGCCAGGATGGTAGTGATAGAGATAGTAAGAAGTGGGTGAATTTGAGAAATGTTAACAAGATAAGATCAACAAGACTTGGTAATGGACAATAGAGGCAGTAAGGGAGAAGGAGGTATCAAGACTGATTCTGAAGTTTCTGCCTGTGCAGCTTAGGTGGGTGGTGCCATTCACTGAGCAGGGCAACACCCAGAGGTATATTCTAGGGTGATCATAAGTCTGAAGTGCCTTTGAAATATACAAATAGGGCCCGACACAGTGGCTCAAGCCTGTAATCTCAGCACTTTGGGAGGCCAAGGCAGGTGTATTGCTTAAGTCCAGGAGTTCGAGACCAGCCTGGCCAACATGGCAAAACCCCATCTCTACTAAAAACGCAAAAAATTAGCTGGGCATGGCGGCATGCACCTATAGTCCCAGCTACTCGGGAGGCTGAGGTAGGAGAGTCACCTGAGCCCAGGAAGTTGAGGCTGCAGTGAGCCAAGATAGCATCACTGCACTCCAGCGTGGGCAACTGAAGTGAGACCCTGTCTTAAAAAAAAAAAAGAAAACTGTCAGGCAAACAGTTGGATATCTGAGTCTGGAGCTCAGAGAAGAGGTCTGGGCTGGAAGTATAAATTAGTAATTGAAAGTATAAACATGACCAGGCGTGGTGGCTCATGCCTATAATCCCAGCACTTTGGGAGGCCAAGGCGGGCAGATCACCTGAGATCAGGGCTTCGAGACCAGCCTGGCCAACATGGTGAACCCATCTCTACTAAAAATACAAAAATTAGCTGGGCATAGTGATATGCGCTTGTAATCCCAGCTACTCAGGAGGGTGAGGCAGGAGAATCACTTGAGGCGGAGGTTGCAGTGAGCTGAGATCACACCATTGCACTCCAGCCTGGGGGACAAGAGCAAGACTTCGTCTAAAAAAAAAAAAAAAAAAGAAAGTATAAACGTGGTAATCTATACATATATTTTTTGAGATGGAGTCTCACTCTGTTACCAGGCCAGGCTCGAGTGCAATGGCACGATCTTGGCTCACTGCAACCTCCGCCTCCCGGGTTCAAGTGATTTTCCTGCCTCACCCTCCCGAGTAGCTGGGACTACAGGCACGTGCCACCACACCTGGCTAATTTTTGTATTTTTAGTAGAGACAGGGTTTCGCTATGTTGTCTAGGATGGTCTCGATCTTTTGACCTCGTGATCTGCCCTCCTCGGCCTCCCAAACTGCTGGGATTACAGGCGTGAGCTACAGCACCCGGCCTAAACATGGTAATATATTATCACACTAAAGAAGCTACGGAAGTAGAATAAATCACATGAGGAGGAATAACTGAGTAAAAACAGAAGATGGCCTTGGATTGAGCCTTGAGGAACATCAATGTTTATTAAGTATTGATATAAGCCAAGCATGATGAACCTGCACAGGTGTCTGAAAAGGAGCTCCCCAGAGAGACAGGTGAAAATCTTTCATCTTAAAATTTGTATCATGTATTTACTGTTATATAACAAACCACTTAGTAGCTTAAAACAACAACTTAGGCCAGGCTCAGGAGGCAAGCAGAGATCAAACTTAGTAGCTTAAAACAGTGATCATTTTACTGCTCACAATTCCACAGGTCAACAATTATGGCTAGTCTCAGCTAGATAGCTCTTCTGTTGTCTCACCTGAAGTCACTTATGCGATTGTAATTTTCTGGTGACTCAACTGGGGCTGGCTGGTTCCTGATGGCCTCCTAAGTCTCATGCCCGAGCCTGGATAATTGGAATGACTGGCACAGCCAGGCCCCTCTCTTCATTTTGTTTTCTCTCTCCCGGAGGAGACTAGCCTAAGCTTGCTCACACAGCAAAAGCACTATTACAAAAGACAAGGCCAGGTTCAGTAGCTCACGCCTGTAACCCCAGTACTTTGGGAGGCATAGGCGGGCAGATCACCTGAGGTCGGGGATTGGAGACCAGCCTGACCAACATGGAGAAACCCCACCTCCACTAAAAATACAAAATTAGCCAGGCGTGGTGGCACATGCCTGTAATCCTAGCAACTTGGGAGGCTGAGGCAGGAGAATAATTTGAACCTGGGAGGCAGAGGTTGCAGTGAGCTGAGATCTTGCCTCCATTGCACTCCAGCCTGGGCAACAAGAGCGAAACTCCAACTTAAAAAACAAAACAAAACAAACCCAATGCACTAATAGGGTTGATATCCTATTGACCAAATAGGCTGATATCCTATTGACCAAAGCAAGTCACATGTCCAAGCTCAGAGTAAACTTGGGAGGCAATGATATAAAAGCAAGGATCATGGGATGAGTGATTCCTCAGGAGTCATGAGAAGTAAGAAACCACCATGGCAATTATGAACCTACAATGATTTGTTTCCCGTCAAGTCTAATCTAAATTACTTTTCACCATAGGATACTATTCAGTGTTCTTTCTATCAGGCTAGTTCTTTCCCCATGCTTCATTCTTGCTGTGACTTCTATTTGAGATTCCTTCTCCATGTCCCAGCCTTCTCTATCTGGTGAATTTTACCAATTTTTTAAAGCTCACCTCATCTTCCACATTTTTGTTCATTTTACTCTCTCAGCCTAGAACACTGCACCCTACCCTCCTCTCCAGTCCTAAGGCTACACCAACATCTGGCCGATTCTAATCTCAACTTCCCCAGGAAGACTTCTGAAATGGCTCCCGCCTTCATGGATCCGCCTTGCCTATATGGTGATCTAATAATTATACCAAACAATTTTGAACTTCATTATGTGTATTTTGTACTTTATGTAATTATGTATATTTTGTATTGTTGGCTTTAAATATACCTCTTTTCTACAAGTGGATTGCAAATTTCTTGATGAAAAATACTATGTCTGATACTTCTTTAACATAATGGCATATAAAGATGAACAGTGTTCTCAAGAATGTTACTGTCCAACAGGGGAGACCTGCCCCACCCCCAAGTAAACAGGTGATTTTAATAGAGTACAGGTGCTATTTCAAGCATAAGTGCAGGATGCTGTGAGAAAATGGTGAACAGGTTCTAAATTTGTTGCCATTACTAGTATCTTTGGGGTTTTTTGGTTTGTTTGTTTTTATTTCTTAGTGGGACAGGATGTGGTCAGGGAAGCTGATGTCTAACCTGAAAGTCCAATGATGGCTTAGCCAAAGGAAGGCGGGGCATAGAGAAGGAGTTTCAGTCTGAGGTTTTACTAAGAATGTAGGTAAAGAGGAAAAGAGATGTCTCAGTTCTTTAAAAACTCCAAGTACAGGACTTAAAAGCTGGGGAATAGTGAGAGAAGAGCAGTAGTGAGATTTGATGCCAAGGGCTTCAGCCCTGGAAACTCCTTCCATGTTTGATATGGTCTGAATTGTCCCTCCGAGATTCCTGTTGAAACCTAATCCCCATTGTAGTGATATAGAAGTGGGGCCCTTGGGACAGTGATTAAGTCATGAGGGCTCCACCCTTATCAATAGGATAAGGGTAGTAATACAATCAGCCTGAGGGAACAGAGAGCCTCTTCCACCATGTGAGGACACAGAGAGCCACCATCTATGAGGAACAAGCCCTTACTGGACACCGAATCTGCTGATGCCTTGATCTTAGACTTTCCAGCTTCCAGAACTGTGAGAAATAAATTTATATTGTCTATAAATTACCCAGTATAAGGTATTTTTGTTACAGCAGCCCAAATGAATTAAGACAATGCTCTTTTGTGTTATTCATGATGCTTTTTTAGTGGTAAATATTGGTGCAGTGTCAGCAGGGCATTGAAAGAACCTCCTAATCCAAGGTCAGGATACATGAGAGGGGGTCCTTGTGGTCACATTTTCTCAACTGCTAGACTCCTGTGCTTTATCCTGTCATTTCTGTACAACACTGAAGGAAAGGCCTGCAGAAAGACTTTAGCCTCTACCTTGAAAAATGAATGAAGACATCTGTGAAAACAAGAGGTCAGGGTTACTGCTCTCTCTTGCCTCAACGTGTAAGATTGTGTGAAATCACATAGTTGAGTGACAGTGATTGCAATGGGCCCAATCACCAAGAGTGATAAAAAAAAAAAAAATCCTGGGCCTAGTTCCTACGCAATAGTCACACTATAACACTGTGGTTCGTGAAACATAATTTTATAAGCAAGTCACCAAACAAATACTTCTCTGTGTGTGATTTTTAAATAAAAATAGCTATGATCCCCAATCAATGTACAATACTAATTAGTCCCTTCTCAAATCTTATAAATGGTTAATCAACCTTATTTTAGAAAAGGCCAGCTGTTTTGCAAAAAACTCATGAGAAGAAAAAGACAAAAATAAGTTTACTCCACCAAGCTGATTTAATGTGGGCTCCCAGGGAGACGGCAAGCATTTCAGTGATGTGTCTAACATAGAATTTTCTTTAGACATTTCTGAAGCTCTAATAAGCCAGATCCTGCTGTGGAAGTAAATTAATCCCAAATACAAATTAGGCATTTTGCAAAGTGCATTAACTACTTCAAGTCCCCCAATCACAAAATCTCCTGGAACGCCCATTAATAAATCAGATTGAGTAGAGGGCAAGTGAAACATCCCTAGTTAGTCGTCATTTGGGAAAATTTAAATGTGCTCCCAAATGACCTCCTGTGTTTCCATTTAAATAGTTTGGAGGTGAAATAAAATAGTGTATTTATCTGTCAGAGATCCTCATTCTGTTTCCACTCTGAGTTCTCTCCTTCTATTATTAATTCAGCAAATCATACAATAGCTGAACATTTACCTTGCCTCCCTGCTAAGAAATTCTCAGGCATTTTCAACACTGAGGCCATATAACAAAAAATAAGCTTATAAAGGTAATTTCCTGTGAGGTTAGCTTTAGTATTTTTTTCACCTTTCACGTTCTA
This sequence comes from Macaca nemestrina, assembly GCF_043159975.1. Taxonomy (NCBI): domain Eukaryota; kingdom Metazoa; phylum Chordata; class Mammalia; order Primates; family Cercopithecidae; genus Macaca; species Macaca nemestrina. Next base: position 115,374,259 of record NC_092129.1, read on the forward strand.
ATCATAATTTTGTTTATATACAATGGTCACAGTAACTAAGACTCAAATGAGTCAGTGACTCACCTATTTGTGTTTGTAAAAAAAGAGAAACAGGCAGAAAAGTTTAATATGATTACGTTTCATTTAATTTCAGTAATATTGCAAGTGGAAAGGCATTCAGTTAGGAATCTGTATGTAGTTATATAAAATCACAAAAAAGGGCCAGGCGCGGTGGCTCACGCCTGTAATCCCAGCACTTTGGGAGGCTGTGGTGGATGGATCACCTGAAGTCAGGAATTTGAGACCAGCCTGGCCAACATGGTAAAACCCCATCTCTACTGAAAATACAAAAATTAGCCAGGCATAGTGGTACACACCCATAATCCCAGCTACTCGGAGGCTGAGGCAGGAGAATTGCTTGAACCTGGGAGGCAGAGGTTGCAGTGGCCAAGATTGCACCACTGCACTCCAGCCTGAGTGACGGAGCGAGACTCTGTCTAAAAAATAAAATAAAATAAAATCACAAAAAAGAAACAACCTAAACTTTCAGTAATAGGTAAGAGGAAAAAATCACGTATGACAGAGCCCCATAATGGACTACTGTATAAATATTAAAGTGATATTTATGAAGAATTTATATGTCATGTAATTATATGATTACACTTACATTCTGATTAATTGGCAGAGTAAAATTCTGGAAGAAAACACATCAAAATGGTAACAGTAGTAGACTTTGAGAGAAGAACCTGTAATATTTTTCTCTACATAACAAAAATTTCAAAGTTTCAACAAAAATAATATGGCCAGTTTTATAAATGAAAAAATTCCACTTTTAAAAACAAAAATCCATCTTAAAAATTTATATTTTACTACAACCAAACTTAATGACTGTAGTACCTATAGTGCTTTTACAGTTTACATGCCACTTTTACATTTATTCTCTACTGTCTATTGTAATTGAGACCTTAGCACACCACTTATTTCATACCACGTCAAGCTAGTTGTATTCCACTTTTCATATGCTATTAAACCTGGCCAATGTTTTAGTAGACATAGGATAATTACCAAATGTAGTTTTCTTTATGATTGCTCATAAAATACACATTATAGATGTAGTAATAAAAAAGCTTATGGAAATCATTATATTGAAGTATTTTAAAATACTCAAAGTGCTACATTCCCTCCTCACTGATTCCTCACATAACATTTTAAACCTTTAAAACTCTCCTTCAAGCCAACACACAGAACTCTCCCACTCTCCCACTTGCTTGCCTCCAACTTTCCAGAAAAGGAAAAAAATAAGCTGAGTATATCAGGCCTGAACTCCCTCAACATCCCATCCTCACACTCGGGTTCAACTACATAATTTTCAGGGCTCAATGTAAAATGAAAATGCAGGGCCCATTGTTTGAAAAAGCAAGAGAAACTGCAGTTAAAAGTAATAAAATATAAAATTTTTTTCCCTTAACAATATTTCATTACATACAAAATAATATTTTGGATGTCAATTTTATATAATATAACAATATTTTATTAATGTGACATTTTAATCACAAGATTTTTCTGGTTCACTTCTCTGCAAATTTATTAGATTGTCAAAGCTTTTAGTTTTAGCAATTTCATTTTCAAGGCATATAATTGAAAGCAATATCAATTCTTTTAAAATGAAAGTTGGCAAGTAATTTTTGATAATTCTTAATTCTGAGAAGAATGTGTTGATGCAACTGTTGTTGGTGCTGTTAAGTTAATGTTTTTAAACTGTAACAACATTGAGACACATATCTGATAAATTTTGAAATATAAGTTTTAGTACATCTAGAGCTGACGATTCTCAGGGAACAATTTTTCCAAAAAGATTTAACACTTCATACAAATCAGTTTTGTGTTGAGTATGATTTTTGTTTTAAATGTAAATTTCTACAATGATAATTTAATGGATATTTGCTTGGCAGTGTTGCAGTAGTTAAAAACCAGAGACTCTGAACTCTGAAAGATTCTATTAAGTCAATGATATGCTTAACTGCAATGCTCATGTCTAACACTTCTATTTTGCAATAATTTATTTACAAAGTTTGCCTCTTGAGTACCAAGATTTCCTCTCCCAGGGTTCATGCTGGACAGTTAATATTTGCGCAGATGCCACAGAGCTGGGATCCTGGGACAGACATAAACTGGCCTCCCTCTGCGGATCCTGGGGCTGCCTCATGCTGAGCCCTGCTTCTCTCCCAGGGGTGGGGCCATGGCCATGACCACATTGCTTTTGCTGCTCCTCCCACCATCACACCTGCCAATCTGGACCCAAGGCTCAGCCCCTACCACCCCTTCAGGTTTCTGTGGCTCCTCAGATTGCTTCAGTTGCATACGTGTATGCCAGGCAGCCAGGCCTAAACTTGAGTGTATGTTTGCTGCTGCCAGGCATATCTTCTTCTGCTCATGCATGTGTTCCATTGTCCCCTGGACTTCACTTACAAAACACAAGTTCAGAGACAACGTTATTAAGAATTTCAAAGTGGCCACAGCAGATTAAATCAAGTCTCTTCTGAGAGTGAGCCCTGTGCAACTGCAAAGGCTACACTACCAAGAAGCTGGCTGGCCCTGCTCACACCTACACATTTACCTGTCCCCAGCCTTTCTCTACTCAACTAACTCTTCTTTCTCTTGATGCAATCCTCTCCCATTACCTGGAGGATCTTGCTTCTTTCTCTCCAGTCATCCCTTTTCTCTCCTGTGTTTGTTTGTTTGTTTTTTCTTTGAGACGGAGTTTCCTTCTTGTTGTCCAGGCTGGAGTGCAATGGCACCATCTCGGCTCACTGCAACCTCCACCTCCTACATTCAAGCAATTCTCCTGCCTGAGCCTCCCAAGTAGCTGGGATTACAGGCGTCTGCCACCACATCCGGCTAATTTTTTTGTATTTTTAGTAGAGAGCGTGTTTCACCAATTTGGCCAGGCTGGTCTCAAACTCCTGACCTCAGGTGATCCACCCACCTCAGCCTCCCAAAGTGCTAGGATTACAGATATGAGTCACCATGCCCAGCCTCTCTCCAGTATTTTTAAATTATCAACTTATTCTTTACTGATACCTTCTAGATAGCTGTGAGATACTCAAATCTCTCCATCTTTAAACAAGTACATACAGAACTTTCTCCTTCCCTTTGAAGTCAGGTACTGGAATACTAGACTGACGTCATTGTTTTGCTTTCTGACTTTTTCTTTTATCTTCCATCAGACTTCTTTTTTTTTTTTTTTTTTTTTTTTTTTGAGACGGAGTCTCGCGCTGTGTCACCCAGGCTGGAGTGCAGTGGCGCGATCTCGGCTCACTGCAAGCTCCGCCTCCCAGGTTCACGCCATTCTCCTGCCTCAGCCTCCGAGTAGCTGGGACTACAGGCGCCCGCCACCACGCCCGGCTAGTTTTTTGTATTTTTAGTAGAGACGGGGTTTCACCATGTTAGCCAGGATGGTCTCGATCTCCTGACCTCGTGATCCACCCGCCTCGGCCTCCCAAAGTGCTGGGATTACAGGCTTGAGCCACCGCGCCCGGCCTCCATCAGACTTCTATACTCAGAACTTCACCAAAATTTGTTTTGAGCAAGGCCACCAAAGACTTCTTGACTTCTAATCCAAAGGACTCCTTTAATTTTTATTATGGACTAAATGTTTATATTCTCCTCCTCTTATCACCAAATTCATATACTGAAGCCCCAACCCCCAATATGATAGTATTTGGAGATGCAGCCTCCGGGGAAGTAATTAGATTTAGATGAGGTTATGGAGCTGGGACCCCATGATAGGATTAGTGTTCTTATAAGAAAAGGAAGAGAGACCAGAGCACTGTTTATTGCTTCCAACCACGTGAAATCACAGCAAAACAGGTCTGTCTGCAAGCTGGGAAGATCATTTCAAGGTACTGAATCAGTAGGCACCTTGATCTAGAACTTCCTAGTCTCCAGAATAAAATAAAAGTGAGAAATAAATGTCTGCTATTTAAACAACCCAGGCTATGGCATTTTGTTATGGCAGCCTGAGTTGACTAAGCGAATCCTTTTACTTGGTAATTCCCCTTTCTTGAAATTCCTCCTTTAAATTCTGAAACGCCACCCTCTCTTTGTTCTCATTTTACTTCCAACCATTTTGACTGTTCATGGCTCCTTTTCATCTGTGCATACTTAATGTTATCCTTATATCATTTTTCTCCTCCCTCAGCATACTGTTTCTGAGAAATCCCAATGCCCACGCTAGAACAAAGTGATATGTATTCAAATAACTTCTGAACTCATACCTTCAACCCAAACCTCTCTCTGAGCTCTTGACCCATAAAATTTAGAGCTTCCTGGGCGTCTCCACTGTGATATCCCCGGATACCTGGAACTCAGCCTGTCCAAGAGAAACTCATCACCCCTCTATACTTGTTACACTCATCTTTATTTTTTGAGATGAAGTTTCACTCTTGTTGCCCAGGCTGGAGTGCATTGGTGCGATCTCGGCTCACTGTGACCTCTGCCTCCCAGGTTCAAGCGATTCTCCTGCCTCAGCCTCCTGAGTAGCAGGGATTACAGGTACCTGCCACCACGCCTGGCTAATTTTGTATTTTTAGTAGAGACGGGGTTTCTCCATGTTGGTCAGGCTGGTCTCAAACTCCCGACCTCAGGTGATCCGCTTGCCTAAGGCCTCCCAAAGTGCTGGGATTACAGGTGTGAGCCACTGCATCCCGGCCCATTATGCCCATCCTATCTCAGGTGGTGGCACCACCATCCAAATGCACCCAAGTCAGAAAACAGAGGCATCCTTGACTCTCTCCTTTCCCCATATTCAATGATATACCAAATCTGAGGGATTCTGCATTTTTAAGATTTCTTGGCTTTGTCCCCTCTTTCTCCATCTCCATAGTTCTTCCCTTAGTTCAGGCCTTTGTCATCTTTCTCCGAGGCTATCACAATAGTCTTTTTTGTTTGTTTTTTAACGATTCCGCCTGCTCCAGGGGTGTGCCCTATATACCTTATCTTCTGCTTTGCTCTAAAAGTGATCTTTCTAACACAAATCCACTTACGTTTTCCTCCACCTAAGACTTTTCAATGACTCCTCATTGCTGCAAAATAAAGTTCCATGCTGCTTAGTGAACAATAGAAGACCTTCCATATCCAGCCCCTGTGAATTTCTCCAGCTTTATCTTTTCCATCCCTTGTTCTCACTATGTTAAACTACTAGCAGTCCTCCAAATATATCATCTTACTCTTTCTTGCTTTTATTTTCTTTTGCTGAGAAAGCTTCACCTTATTCTCATACCCTCTTATTCTCCTCTACACACTCAGGGCTTCTCAAATGGTCTGCCATGGACCACTAGTACATGAGATATAAAAGTACTCAGTCTCTGGAGCAGTCAGAGAAGAGCTGAGGGCGGCCCAAGATGGTAAGAAATGGGCAAATTTTCTAACAATTTGGATGTGAGAAAAAAGAGGAGTCAAGATGACACCAAGGTTTTTTGGCCTGAATAGTGGGAAGAGTGGAGTTGCCATCAACCTTGGAGGAAGACTGGGTGGTATAAGTTTGGAGGAGCAGATAAAGTGTCAGTTTGGGATATGGTAGATTTGAGATGCCGACTAGATGGTTATATATAAGCTTAGAGTTCAGGGGACAGATCTGGACCAAAGGCAGAATCTAGGAATCATAAACATATATGAGGCATTCAAGTGGCTGGATTAGATCACCAAGGGAATGAATGGAGATAGAAAAGAGAAGTCCAAGGTCTGTGCTCTTGAATGTTCAGAAGGAATAGCCAGTGAGATAAAAGGAAAATCAGAAGACTGTGGTGTCCTGGAAGTTAAGTGAAGAAATGGGTTTGAAGATGAAATCCCTGACAGATGGAGTAAAATGAGGACTGAGAATAGATGAGATTTTGCAATATGGAGCTTCAGTGGAGTGGTGGTAACGAAAGGCCGATTAAAGAGGGTTCAAGAGAAAATGGAAGGAAATTTAAAACAGTGAATATTTTATCAACTCTTTAACAATTTTCTTTCTATAAAGGGAAAGAGAAAGAGGGTAGTAGCTGGTGGAGGGAGCAGGATAAAAAATGGTGTTTTTTAAGATGGGAGAAATTACAACATATATCGTATAACAAAAGAAAAATCAAGAAAAGAGTTGAAGAAACAGGGGTAGATGGGAGAATTGCTGGAGCATTGTCCATGAGTGGTGAAAATGGAAGGTTTTGGAGCAAGTGGAGGAGCAAGGAGCACAGCAAGGGCATCACAGGGTCAGCACACAAGTGCACAGACACTGAGGGTTAGTGATGGGTGCAGACTTAGGGAAGCTCTCTTCTGATTGCTTCTATTCCTCAGCCAAACATACAGAAAAACAGCTAATAGTTAGCTAGGAGTGAAAATCAAGGAGAAGGTAAAGATTTTTAGGAGAGATGAGAAGGTACAGTCACCAGGGAAGGTGAGAGAGTCATTTTGATGAGAGAACTATAATACCACTGCTGAGCAGAATTACAGGCATCCTTGAGCTGCTGAGTTTAAATTTAACATCAAACTAGTTTAGGCTGGGCGTGGTGACTCACGCCTGTAATCCCTGCATTTTGGGGGGTTGGGGCAGGCGGATCACCTGAGGTCAGGAGTTTGAGACCAGCGTGGCCAGCATGATGAAACCCCGTCTCTACTAAAAATACAAAAAATTAGCTGGGCCTGGTGGTGCATGCCTGTAATCCCAGCTACTCAGGAGGCTGAGGCAGGAGAATCGCTCGAACCTGGGAGGCGGAGGTTGCAATGAGTAGAGATTGTGCCACTGCACTCCAGCCTGGATGACAGAGCAAGACTTCATCAAAAAAGAAGGAAGGAAGGAAGGAAGGGAGGGAGGGAGGGAGGGAGGGAGGGAGGGAGGGAGGGAGGGAGGGAAGAAAGAGAAAGAAAGAAAGAAAAGAAAATAGTTTAATAGTTTAGTTGGATGTTTTTCTCCAGCCATATTTGGGACGAAGGGGAAGTATATGGAGAGTTCTATTTAAATAATGTTGGGCTTTGCCAAATGAGCATGAAAAAGAGATGGGGCAAGGAAATGGAAGCTATATTCAAGGGATGATTGTGATTGATCAAGGAATTTAAGCTAGATAAGGAGGAGGTTGAAACAAGAGTGAGAGATATGAGAAGGTGGTAAGTGTAGTGTTAAGAATTGTTGGGATTGAGATACTGGCGTGAATAACTAGAAATCTGGAATGTGGTGATCAGAAAGTGGAGTGCTTGAAATTGAAATTATTGGAGTGCAGCATCTCATAGATATTCTCTATCAGCCATAGTGATCCTTTAAACTTTGTATAGTTTTTCTGTATATCAATTATACCTCAATGACACCATTAATACAGATATACAAGATCATGCTCATTTCCTGTTCAAAACCCTCCAATGACTTCCATCACATTTAGAATAAAATCCAAACACTTCATCATTGCTTACAAAACCCTACATGATCTGATCTGAACTTCCTTCCCCCACTCCTCCTTTGAACCTTATCACCTACCGAAAACTCCTCATAAATTCTTAATAACACTTTATTTTAAAACCAACTCATACTTTGTAGCCGAGTAAACTTAGGCAATCTAGTTAGCCTTTTTGGATCTCACTGCTGAAGGCAGTAGTACTTTTCAAAGTAAGGTACTTAACCTGATACAATGATGTTCAAGGAGGGGGCCGTGAGGTAGGTGTTAAAATATTATGTGCTAATTTCTTCTACTTACTTTTCTTTTTTATGATACTGGACTATTCTTATGAATTATAAATTGTACTATCTGCCCTTATGTGGAAGAGGTTTCTTAGGAATTGTTTTGTAAATACATGTGTCAGTTAAAGTATCAGGCATGTTCATCCTGCATTTCTGTTCCACAGCACTACCACGGAAGCCAGTTGTTAGGCTAGGTGCTGGAGATAATACAATTGCCCTATCCTTAAAAACTGAGTGAGAGGGAAATGTTAACAGATGGTTAGAATATTTAATAAGAGACATATGTCCAAGATACAGAAGAAGTAAGTGTTGGGATATCAGGAAAGATTTTCTAGGATGTGCGCAGTGACTCATGCCTGCAATTCCAACACTTCGGGAAACTGAGGTAGGAGGATTGCTTGAGGCCAGGAGTTTGAGACTGGCCTGGGCAGCATAGTGAGACCTCCACCATCTCCATTAAAAAATGTAAAAAGATTGGCCAGGCACAGTAGCCCATGCCTGTAATCCCAGCACTTTGGGAGGTTGAGGTGAGCAGATCACAACGTCAGGAGTTCAAGACCAGCCTGGCCAATATGGTGAAACCCCGTCTCTCCTAAAAACACAAAAATTAGCTCGGTGTGGTGATGCACACCTGTAATCCCAGCTACTCAGTAGGCTGAGGCAGGAGAATAACTTGAACCCAAGAGGCAGAGTTTGCAGTGAGCCAAGATCATGCCATTGTACTGTGACAGAACAAGACTCTGTCTCAAAAAAAAAAAAAAGAAAAGAAAAAGAAAAGAAAAGAAAAAAATTAGCAGGGCTTGATGGCACATGTGTTTAGTCCTAGCTACTCAGGAAGATGAGGTAGAAAATTTGCTTGAGGTCAGGAATTCAAGGCTGCAGTGAGCTGTGATCACACCACTGTACCCCAGCATGGGCAACAGATAAATATCCTGTCTAAAAAAACATTTTTTTTTAAAGGAAAGGTTTTTAGAACAGAAATAACTGAGCATGTTAGTGAAGATAAATAACAGAATACATTGCAGAGGAACATTCATGCAAAGAACACATTTACAAACATGAAATGTTGTATATTCAATATTTGTGTATTTAAGAAAATGAAAGCAATTTTGTATTACTGGTGTCAAGTATAGGCAGTAGAGGGGTAAGGAGGCAGAGTGAGGGGAGACATTAGGAGGTAAGGTTAGAAGAACTCTTAGAAGTGGTTTATTCCAAATTCCAGCCCAATGTGGGGGTTTCTTCTAGATTCTATAGCTGCACACTCCAATATGGTAGCCACTGCTCTATGTAGCTGTTTACATTTCAGTTACAATTACTAAAGATAATTCAGTTCCTTGGTCATATTCAACTGGTCATGTTTCAAGGGCCTTTTGTACCATGTGACTAGTGGCTACTGTATTGACAGAACAGAAATGGGACATTCTCGTCACCACACAAAGTTCTAGTGGTCAGTGCTGCTCTAGAGTATCCCTGACAGGTGTCCATTTATCTTCTGCTCAAATGGCGGGGAAATGGCTACTTTCCAAGATAGTATATGCTAAGATAGTCTATGCAATTTTTATATAGGTCTATTTGCCAGAACATTGTTTTAAATAATTTAATCCATAATGTATTTCATTCTTTCTGTGCAACAATCCTAGCTCTATGGATAAATATAAAACAAGTTCACATTTTCTTTCACTTAATGGCTCTTTGTCTGTTTTCCAACTTTTGTCCTGTCTCCCTCTTTTGTTTTCTTGCCCCGGTCAGCCCTTCTGTGCTTCCTCCCATGACTGTTTCCAGATTCCGTTTCGATGGCCCTCTTCCATATTTCTCCTAGACTATGTTTTCCTAAACTGAACGCTTTATTTCAGTTGTGGTCTGATCAGCAGAAAACAGAACTACTACCTTCCTGCGCTGCAAGCATTTTATTTCCATATATGGAACCTAAGTTTATTTTGCTTTTTGGTTTTTTTTTTTAAGCATCTGTCATTCTGCTGTGCATATTAAGCTCGTTGGCTGCTAATATCTCACTGTATTTTTAACACAAGTCACTGTTGCAGTGAGTCTCTCTGAGCCTGTATCAGTCAAGCAACAATTTTTTTTTTTTTTTTTTTTACAAACCTATGTTTAATTTCTTGTTGTTCCCGAAAGTCGGTTACATACTCCAGGGAAAAAGAATTGGTAAAGGATAGCCAAAGAGTGAAAAAATTCAGAGAGGTAAAAAATAATTCGGAAATAATATGATTTATTAAATCTGTCTCATAAAAATATTAAATCGGATATAGAGAAAAATATAAAATATAGAAGTGATAACCTTTGGCATAAAATGGTAATAAAATTACCAACTGAAAATGGGCTGACAATAAAGTGCTCTTTTCCATAAATGACTTTTAAACCCTCCTTAGGTTAACACATGTGCTGAATTATTAAGCAAGACTGTATTTCTTTGCCATATTAATACCTTTGAGTGCATTTGAGTTTTAGCTCATCTTTGGGGACACAGATATATGTGTGACAGTGTGCCCACCAGCTGCATGGGAATGCACACACAGTATTCTGTCCCTGCACCTGGAGGGCCCTCAGGAACCGCTCAGGGTTAGCTCTGTTTCACCTTCAGTCTTTACCTTACCACGAAAAAACTCCCTTTGTTCCTCTCCTTTGGAACCACATGTGGAAAGGGCATTCCTAACCATTAACTTGAGTTATGAGTTATTAAAGTTGCCCTTTGATTAGGCCATCTCCCTCTACTCTTCTTGTACCAACCTTTGAAATGACAATTCCCCCCAAGCAAGATGGAGTGGTATATTTGTCACAGCAACCATGAATCTCTGAGGTCCCAGTAACTTAAGTACCTCAAACCTTCTCCTGAGTATTTCTGTACCACTGCATGATCCTAAAATTGCATATTTGACAAACAGCTTCATCACAGATGTTTGATTAAGGTGCCAGTTTACACACTTTAGTGAGCAATGTATCCCCAGTATGTTCTAAGCCAGTAGGCCTGTGGTGGCTTCTCAGTTCTATCTCCTCAGAAAACTCTAAAACCTAATAATTGAATATATCTATCTATTGCATCCTTTTTAAGATGGTTTCAATACATAATCTACATATGCTGAATAAGTAATTGATGTTCAGTGAAATGAATAACCCCTTGGACTTGGCAAGCCTCTTCATATCCATTATCTCACTAGATCCTTCCAACCTCTTAGGACACAAGTAAAGCAGAAATAATTCCCTCTTTGTATAAGAGGAATTTTAGGTTCAAAGAGATAAAGTCATTTTCTCAAGGTCATACAGAAAGTAAGTGGTGAGCCAGGATTCAAACCTCATATGAAGAGCAACACGCTTTCTAGTCCACCATGATGCCTTCAACCTTCCCACTTATTTCCAGAAACTGTCCTTTGTAGATGATTCATTTTATCTTAGAAAGCAATAGCCAGACTTGTCCTGTGGTACATTCTGTGACATCCAATCCTCTGAGATAAAACTAAACACAAGGTTTTTACAAAACAGTCAGCAGCACTCAAGTTTCAAAACACATTCATCACCATTTTCTAATATTCATACCTCAATTTATGATGGATTCTTGGACATTTTCTTTTGAACAGCTTCACAAAGTAGATGAGAAAATAGAATTTTGAGCGTGGAAGGGACTTTTATCTTTTAAACCTTTTAAAATTAGCTTTTTGTAATTGAAAAGTTTATATGTGCATACAGAGAAGATCCAAATAGGGTTAGAAAGTATATATTTTTCTAAACACACAAAAAAGCCCCTCATCCTAATTCCTTAATTTTCCTCCCCAGAGGCAATTTATAGATACTCCCAAAATTGTCTAGTTTTGTAATTAGCACACACAGAATGTAACTGCAAATGGAAGCATGCTGTACACACTATTCTGTATCTTGCTTTTTTGTTGTTTAAAAATATTTTTTAGGCCAGGCACGGTGGCTCATGTCTGTAATCCTAGCACTTTGGGAGGCCAAGGAGGGTGGATTGCCTGAGCTCAGAAATTTGAGATCAGCCTGGCCAACATGGCAAAACCCATATCTATTAAAAATACAAAAAATTAGCCAGGCGTGGTAGTTCGAGCCTTAATCCCAGCTACTCTGGAGGCTGAGGCACTAGAGTCTCTTGAACCCGGGAGGGGGAGTTTGCAGTGAGCCGAGATTGCCATACTGCACTCCAGCCTGGGCTACAGAGTGAGAATCTGTCTCAAAAAATATGTATATATTTTTTGGAGGGTGTTTCTTAGCAGTACATTATTTTCCTTGGCTGTATAGTATTCTATATTATAATTTATTCAACAAGTCTTCTAATGATAAACTTCTTTTTGCTATATTCAGTCTTTTGCTATTATAAACAATACTGTAATAACCTTTACATATATATCTTAATTGAAAGTGGAACTGTAGGTCAATGTGTATGAATTTTTATTGTACCTGTTTATCACTATAAAGTCACTATCATTGTCTACTTTAATGCTTTTTCCTGTAAGTTCAACCTTTTCTGTTTTGTTTGTTTTTGAGACGAGTCTCCCTCTGTCACTCAGGCTGGAGTGCAACCTCCCCCACCCAGGCTTAAGCGATTCTCCTCCCTCAGCCTACCAAGCCGCTGGGACCACAGGCGTGCACCACCATGCCCTGCTAATTTTTGTATTTTTAGTAGAGACGGGGTTTAGCCAGGCTGGCTGAACTGGTCTTCAACTCCTGACCTCAGACTATCTGCCCACCTCAGCCTCCCAAAGTGCTGGGATTACAGGCGAGCTACTGTGCCCGCCAGCCTTATCTGATTTTAACATTAGGGTCTCTATTTTCATTTTGTGTGATTTTGGGGCCATATTTCTTCTTTTTTTAATTTTATTTTTTTATTTTTTTGGAGATGGAATTTCGCTCTGTCACCCAGGCTGGAGTGCAGTGGTGCGATCTCTGCTCACTGCAACCTCCGCCTCCCGGGTTCAAGCAATTCTCCTGCCTCAGCCTCCCGAGTAGCTGGGACTACAGGCGCCCGCCACCACGCCTGGCTAAAATTTTGTATTATTAGAAAAAGACGGGGTTTCACTGTGTTAGCCAGGATGGTCTCGATCCCCTAATCTTGTGATCCACCTGCCTCGGCTTCCCAAAGTGTTGGGATTACAGGCGTGAGCCACCGCGTCCGGACTTTTTTTTTTTTTTCTCTATTTTCTTTTTTTCAGACAGGGTCTTGTTCTGTCACCCAGGCTGGAGGGCAGTGGCACGCCCATAGCTCAGACAGCCTTGAACTTCCAGGCTCAAGTGATCCCCCCACCTCGGCCTCCCAAATGCTAGGATTACAGGCATGAGCCGCTGTGCCTGGCCCATCCTTTTACTTTCAAACTGAGTCACTTTGTTTTATATGTGCCTCCTATTTGGTGCTTATATTTAGTTTTGTTTTAAAATTCAAACAGATTTTTAATAAGTGAGTTTATCTGTTTTATATTAGCTCTGTTTTCCAATTTTGTTATGTTTTCAGTTTTTAATGCTTCTTTTTACTTGGTTGCTTCTCAAAAGTCTTTTCCTAAAAAGAAACACGGGAAAGATAACAAGAAACAAATGAAACTGGTCATATACAGGGCTTAGTTAGAAACGAAGTGGAGGCCAGGTGCGGTGGCTCACGCCTGTTATCCCAGCACTTTGGGAGGCCGAGACGGGCGGATCACGAGGTCAGGAGATCGAGACCATCCTGGCTAACATGGTGAAACCCCGTCTCTACTAAAAAATGCAAAAAACTAGCCGGGCGAGGTGGCGGGCGCCTGTAGTCCCAGCTACTCGGGAGGCTGAGGCAGGAGAATGGCATAAACCCGGGAGGCGGAGCTTGCAGTGAGCTGAGATCCGGCCACTGCACTCCAGCCTGGGCGACAGAGCGAGACTCCGTCGAAAGAAAGAAAGAAAGAAAGAAAGAAAGAAAGAAAGAAAGAAAGAAAGAAAGAAAGAAAGAAAGAAAGAAAGAGAGAGAGAGAGAGAGAGAGAGAGAGAGAGAGAGAGAGAGAGAGAGAGAAAGAAAGAGAAAGAAACGAAGTGGAAAGAGTAAAGGAAGAAATAACAGTTCTCTGAAATGTTTAATACTGATATTTAAATGTATACAAATATTTCAATATACCAATGTTTAAATATTCAAAAAGTAAAATTAAATCAATAAGGATGGAGGAAAAAACCCAAATTGAATATAAACAAAACAAATGAACCTAATTGTGTCCCAAACGAACATTGTAACTACAGAAGGAAGAAAAAAACGAATCCAAGTAACTTATAAGCAGTACTGCATTATGCTAAGAGTTTATAGATCAACAGTACTTTGTCTATAAACTCTCAGCATAAAATTTTTTTTAACTGCCCACAAATATTAAAGTCTATACTTGGTTAGGCATTTCAGTTCCTTAGTTTTTTACTTCAATTAAACATTTTTCTTTTTAAAAATAGCTTATAATATATAATTCATATACAATTCACCCATTCAGTGTATACTATTCAATGGTGTTTATTATAGTCAGAGTTAATACAACTATCATTACTATTTTTTTTTATTTTTTAGAAACAGAGTTTCACTCTGTTGCCCAGGCTGGAGTGTAGTGGTGCAATCTTGGCTCACTGCAACCTCTGCCTCCCAGGTTCAAGCGATTCTCCTCTCTCAGCCTCCTGAGTAGCTGGGATTACAGGCGCCCACCACCATGCCTGGCTAATTTTTTGTATTTTCGGTAGAGACAGGGTTTCACCATGTTGGCCAGGCTGATCCCAAACTCCTGACTTCAGGTGATCCACCTGCCTCGGCCTCCCAAAGTGCTGAGATTACAGACACGAGACACCGTGCCCGGCCTATCAGTACAATCAATTTGGAACATTTTCATTACCCCCAAAGAAACCCCATACTCATTAGAACATGCTCCCCATTTCCCCCAATCTTCCCCCTAGTTCTAGACAACACTAATGTACTTTCTATTTTTATAGATTTACCTATTCTAGACATTTCACACAAATGGAATTACACAATTTTGGTCATTTATAACTAGTTTCTTTCACTTAGCATATGTTTTCAGCATCTTGTTTCTCTTCATTTGAATATATAATATATTCATTTTACATATATATCACATTTTATTTTCAAGTAATCAATTTGACATTTGGACTATTCCTTTTTTTTTATTGTTACAAATAATGCTGCTATGCCCATTCATGTGTAAGTTTTTATGTGGATGTGTATTCATTTCTCTTGGGCATATATTCAGGAGTAGAATTGGTAGGCCATATGGTAACTCTACATTTAACATTTAAAGAAACGACCTAACATTTTCTCAAAGCAACCACACCAATTTACATTTCCACCAGCAATGTACAAGGATTCCAGTTTCTGCACATCCTCACCAACACTTGTTTTTCTTTATTTTTTATTTTGCTGTTTTATTATATTTTGAGATAGGTCTTGCTTTGTTGCCCAGGTTGAAGTATGGTGGCACAATCTTAGCTCTATACAGCCTCAAACTTCCAGTCTTAAGTGATCCTCCCATCTCAACCTCCCAAGTAGCTGAGACTATCGGCATGCACCAACACACCTGGCTGTTTTTTTTTTTTTTTGAAATGGAGTTTTACTCTTGTTGCCCAGGCTGGAGTGCAGCGGCACGATCTTGGCTCACTGCAACCTCCCCCTCCAGGGTTCAAGCGGTCTTCTGCCTCAGCCTCCCAAGTAGCTGGGATTACAGGTGCATGCCATCACGCCTGGCTAATTTTTTGTATTTTTAGTAGAGACAGGGTTTCATCATGTTGGCCAGACTGATCTTGAACTCCTGACCTCAGTGATCCACCGCCTCAGCCTCCCAAAGTGCTGGGATTACAGGCATGAACCAATGAGCCTAGCACACCTGGCTAATTTTTAAAATTTTTTGTAGACGTGAGGTCTCATTATATTGCCCAGGCTGGTCCTGAACTTCTGTCCTCAAGCAATCCTCCGATCTGGGCCTCCCAAAGTGCTGGAAATTCAGGCGTGAGCCACTATGCCTGGGCTGTTTATCTTTTTGATTATAGCCATTATAGTGGGTGTGAATAGGTGTCTCATTGTCATTTTGGTTTGCATTTTCATAATGACTAATATTGAGCATCATTTCATGTATTCATTGGCCATTTGTATATCTTCTTTGGAGAAGTGTGTGTTTGGATCCTTTGTCTATTTCTATTTTTACTACTGAGTTAAAAGTATTTTTCATATATTCTGGATACAAGCCCCTTGTCAAATAAACGAATTGAAAACGTGTTCTCCCATCCTCTGGGATGTCTTACATTTTAAATTTTGATGAAGTCCATTTTATCTTTTGTCATTTGTGTTTTTGGCATCGTATTTAAGAAATCACTCATTACGGCCGGGCGCGGTGGCTCAAGCCTGTAATCCCAGCACTTTGGGAGGCCGAGGCGGGCGGATCACGAGGTCAGGAGATCGAGACCATCCTGGCTGACACGGTGAAACCCCGTCTCTACTAAAAAATACAAAAAACTAGCCGGGCGAGGTGGCGGGCGCCTGTAGTCCCAGCTACTGGGGAGGCTGAGGCAGGAGAATGGCGTGAACCCGGGAGGCGGAGCTTGCAGTGAGCTGAGATCCGGCCACTGCACTCCAGCCTGGGCGGCAGAGCGAGACTCCGTCTCAAAAAAAAAAAAAAAAAAAAAAAAAAAAAAAGAAATCACTCATTACTTGACTCAAGGTCATGCACTCCTATGGTTTTAATAGTTTTATAATTTTAGCTCTTACATTTAGTTCTATGGCCAATTTTGAGTTTGTTTTTGTATCTAGTGTAAGGAACAGGTACAACTTCATATATTTGTATATAGCTATCAGTTGTCCCTGCATCACTTGTTGAAAAGATTATTCTTTCTCCATTGCATTGTCTTGTCACCCTGGTCAAAAATCAATCGACCATAATGTGAGGATTTATTTTGGACTCTCAATTTTTTCCTTTGATCTGTATGTCTTTCCTTATGCCAGGACAACCCTGTCTTGATTACTATAGATTTTAGTAAAATTTGTAATCAGAAAGTATGAGCCCTTTATATTTTGTTCTTTGTGTTATTGTTGTTAATTTTTTGGCTATTATGGGTCCCTTGCATTTCCATTTGAATTTTAGAATCGGCTCGTCAATTTATTCAAAAAAGACAGATGAAGGCCAGGTGTGATGGCTCACGCCTGTAATCCTAGCACTTTGGGAGGCCGAGGCAGGCAAATCACCTGAGGTCAGGAGTTTGAGACTAGCCTGGTGAAACCCGGTCTCTACTAAAAAAAAAAAAAAATTAGCTGGTCATGGTGGCATACGCCTGTAGTCCTAGTGACTCAGGAGGCTGAGGCACGAGAATCAATTGACTCCTGGGAGGCAGAGGTTGCAGTGAGCTCAGATCATGCCATTCCACAACCTGGGCAACAGAGGGAGACTGTCTCAAAAACAAAAAAAAAAAAAAAAAAAAAGGCAGATGAGATTTTAATAAGGTTTGTGTTGAATCCACACATCAATCAGGAAGTGGGAAGTATTGCTATCTTTTTTTTTTTTCTTTTCTGAGACAGGGTCTCCCTCTGTCACCCAGGCTACAGTGCAGTGGTATAATCATAGCTCATCGCAGCCTCTACCTCCTGAGCTCAAGTGATCCTCCCACCTCAGCCTCCTGAGTAGCTAAGACTGCAGGTGTGCATACCATGCCCGGCTATTTTTTTGTGTATTTTGTAGAAAGGAGGTTTTGCATGTTGCCCAAGCTGGTCTTGAACTCCTGTGTGCAAGCAATTTGCCTACCTCAGCCTCTCAAAGTTCTGTGGTTACAGGTGTGAGCCACTGCACCCAGGTGAGTATTTCTGTCTTACCGATGTTAATTAAGTCTTCTGATCCATGGAAATGGAATGTCCTTCCATTTATTCAGGGCTTTAAATTTTTCTATCAACAAACTCTTGTATTTTCCAAAGTACACGTTTTGCACTTTCTTTAAAAAAACATAATCATAGGCCAGGCACAGCGTCTCATGCCTGTAATCCTAGCATTTTGGGAAGCCAAGATGGGCAGATTGCTTGAGCTCAGGAGTTCGAGACCAACCTGGGCAACATGACGAAACCCCATCGCTACCAAAAATACAAAAATTAGCCAGGCATGGTGGTGTGCACCTGTAGTCCCAGTTTCTCAGGAGGCTGAGGTGGGAGGATGGCTTGAGCCTGGGAGGCAGAGGTTGCAGTGAGCCAAGATCATTCCACTGCACTCCAGCCTGGGCAACAGAGTCAGACTCTGTCTTGAAAAGAAAAAAATACATATATATATATATATATATATATATATATATATATGCTTTGATGCTATTATAAATTGTTTTAATATCATTTTGATTTATGCATTATGTGAAATATAACTGATTTTTGAATATTGTTATATCCTTCAACCTTACTGAACTTATTTATTAGTTCTTATAGTTTTTTAGTCAATTCCTTGGGATTTTTTGTATACAAAATCATGTCATCAGCGAGTAGAGATAGTTTTATGCCTTCCTTTCCAATTTGGGTGTATTTTATTTTTTTCTTACTTAATTGCACTGTCTAGAACTTCCAGTGCAACATTGAATAGAAGTGGAAGAAGCGGACAGCCTTGTCTTGTTCTTGAGTTCCTAATCTTCGGGAGAAAGCATCCAGATTTTCACTATTAACTATGTTAGCGGTGAGTTTTTCATAGATTCACTTTCATAGATTCACATGAAAGTATTTAGGGATGAGGGCATCCTGTCTGCATCTTATTCTCTCAAAGGATACAGACAATAATAATGGTGTGTGTGTATGTATATGTTTATGGAGAGAGAAAGAAAAAGAATGATTAAATGAATATGGTAAGGTTAATGTGGTAAAATGTTAACAACTGGGGAATTTTACAGAGCCACACCCTTTAGTATATTTTGCTGAGCCCTTTTTTTCACAATTGAAAGGATTTACTGAGTGCTGCCTGGTCTATCCAGAGGTCAGCCGTGGGTTTGACAGCCATATCCTTGGTTTGATCTTTGCAGAAAACTCAGTACCTTTCTTCATGTTTATCTTTCATTATTTGGAGTTGAGCAGGATTTTCCTCTTCCAATGCTGTAAGTTCAAAATTTCTGTACTCTCGATTTTCTTTTGTTCTTGCTTATAAACCTGCCAGCTATTTCTGAACCCATCTGTCAAATGCAGCTATTGTTAATCAATCTCTTTCCTTAAAATTGGAAGTTCAGAGGCACAGCATCTGCCTTCAAAGTTATCACAGGTAATAGTTTTACCATACACTTTGCAACAGCATAACATGGATCACCATCTATGCTCAAAATGTTCCATTTTTGGCCAGTGGGAGATCTTTGAAGCTGGCTCCTGTGTCATTTTGCTCATTATTCTTTGAACACTTTTTTTTTTTTTTTTTTTTTGAGGCGGAGTTTCGCTCTTGTTGCCCAGGCTGGAGTGCAATGGTGCAATCTCGGCTCACCGCAACCTCCGCCTCCCAGGTTCAAGCGATTTTCCTGCCTCAGTCTCCCAAGTAGCTGGGATTACTGGCATGTGCCACCATGCCCAGGTAATTTTGTATTTTTAGTCGAGACAGGGTTTCTCCTTGTTGGTCAGTCTGGTCTTGAATGAACACGTTCTTACTTTCTGGCAAAACTAGATATTCCAGGTCCACCTTGTATTATCCCTGCCCACCCCTAATCAGGCATTTATTCAAGAGTCTTAGTTCCTTGAGTAAAGACGGTATTTACAAAGATCTCGTAGTTTTGTGTACTTATTGCTATAGAAATGTCATTGTTTCTAGACTTTTCACAGAAAAAGGTAAGAAATATGTTTGTTTATACACACAACTGTCTATCTACCTATCATCTAGTTAACTAGCTAGGTTGAAAACCAAATGTTTACATTGATACCTCCAATTCCAATTCAGTAATCCAGCATGTATTCCCCCTTTCATATTTGTACCTCTTTTCTATAAGTAAAAAGCCTGGCTGCCATTATCCTCAACATATTTGCTTATCTGCTCAATCTCTCCATGTGGAATCAGCCTTCCAAACATTCATGCTGTCTCCTTGCTCCCAGCTCTTCTGGACTCACAGATCACATCAACTAAGTTCCTTTCACCCAGGCTCCAATGCTGCTGAGCACTCAAGCCACATCAGCTGAGCGTCCCCAGTCCAAACAAAAGGGAAGGGGAAGTATATTAGTCTGTTCTCATACTGTTATGAAGAAATACCTGAGACTGGGTAATTGATAAAGAAAAGAGGTTCAATTGACTCACAGTTCTGCATGGCTAGGGAGGCCTCAGAAACCTTATAATCATAGCAGAAGGCACCTCTTCAGAAGGTGGCAGGAGAAAGAATGAGTGCTAGCAGGGGAAAATGCCAGATGCTTATAAAACCATCAGATCTCATGAGATTCACTCATTATCACAAGAACAGCACGGAGGAAACAACCCCCATGATTCAATGACCTCCACCTGGTCCTGCCCTTGACAGAGGATTATGGGAGTTACAATTCAAGGTAAGATTTGGGTAGTGACACAGCCAAACCATATCAGGAAGGGACCGAGTTGTTGAAACAATGGTACTATTAAAGAAGGAATAATCCTTGACTAAAAGTGTTTGTGATTGTTGGTATCTTAACAAGACCCTTGGGTCTGCAACCCAAGGGCTATTTGTTACCCCAGCAGACGCTAGTCTATCCTGATGATACAACAAGCAATGAGTGGTGAAATGGGGTAGGAAAAGAGCTATTCCCTAAGAGTAATTTCCTGCTCAACTTTAAGAATACAAATTTTTTATTTTTATTTTATTTTATTATTTTATTTTATTATTTTTTGAGATGGAGTTTCACTCTTGTTGCCCAGGCTGGAGTGCAATGGCATGATCTCGGCTCACTGCAACCTCTGCCTCCTGGGTTCAAGCGATTCTCCTGCCTCAGCCTTCTGAGTAGCTAGGATTACAGGCACGAGCCACCACACCCGGCTAATTTTGTATTTTTAGTAGAGATGGGGTTTCTCCATGTTGGTCAGTCTGGTCTCAATCTCCCGACCTCGGGTGGCCTGCCCACCTTGGCCTCCCAAAGTGCTGGGATTACAGGCATGAGCCACCGTGCCCGGCTAATGTGTGTGTATATAAGTATATGTTCTTCTGTCCCAGATGGTGGAATATATGTATTATATATGCAAAAATATACATATTACTAGTAGGGGAAAGTTACTAACTGCATTCCATTTTGTAATTCTAACAAAAGTGGATACAAACCCAGTAAGAGTAGTAGCTTATTTATTTTAAAAAATAATAATTTTAGTGTATCTTGTTTTCAGTTTCAACACTCACAAATTTGAAATTTAGCTCTGCTTGGAGTTGATGCATGTGTTGGTTTGGACCGGTATTTTGCTGCTCAAATGTGAGATGATCCTGCCAAATGTTATTAGAGTAATAAATGCTACTGAAAGCACAGTGTGTTAGTCCATTCTCACACTGCTGTGAAGAAACACTCAAGAGTGGGTAATTTATAAAGAGGTTTAATTGATTCACAGCGCTGCATGGCTGGGGAGGACTCAGAAAACTTATGATCATGGCAGAAGGTGAAGGGGAAGAAGGCATCTTCTTCACAAGCAACAGGAAGGAGAATGTGCAAGCAGGGGAACTCCCAGACTCTTATAGAACCATCAGATCTCGGCCAGGCACAGTGGCTCACGCCTGTAATTCCAGCACTTTGGGAGGCTGAGGTGAGTGGATCATCTGAGGTCAGGAGTTCGACACCAGCCTGACCAACATGGTGAAACCCTGTCTCTACTAAAAAAATACAAAAATTAGCCGGCATGGTGGTATACGCCTGTAATCCTAGCTACTGGGCTGAGGCAGAAGAATTGTTCGAACCCGGGAGGCAAAGGTTGCAGTGAGCTGAGATCACGCCACTGCATTCCAGCCTAGGCTACAGAGTGAGACTCCGTCTCAAAAAAATAAACAAATAAATAAAATAAAACACAAAACAAACAAAACATCAGATCTGATGAGACTCACTCATTATTACGAGAATAGCATGGGGGAAACTGCCCTTATGATCCAATTACCTTCAGCTGGTCCTGCCCTTGGACACATGGGGATTTACAATTCAAGATGAGATTTTAGGTGGAGACACAGCCAAATCATATCACATAGTTTCCAAACTCGGCAAAAATAGTCATTCTATAGCCATTCAGTTCAACAGTTCAGCAAATAAATACATTTGTCACTGTTTCAATTCAAAAGAGTTATTTCAAATTATAGGAAGAAATCAGTTGTCCAGAGCCCAATCCAATTTCTGAAAACTTCCTGGGATGTGGCCCAGTCGGTTTTTTGGTAGATAACTCTTCACCACCTCTCAAGGGGTCAGCTGTCTCACCCTGGTGATGAACACTCTGATGAAGAAAAACTGAATCAAGGAGCACTGCTTTGGTTGGTTTTGTCACTTCAGTCTCACGCTGGAGGTTGAGAGACTCTCTATGCGATCTTGTGTTTCCCACACTTTTCTAAGCCTCAGTTTCCTTATCTGTGAAATAAGACTAGAAACATTAATTCTCTGGTTTCTTCAGGGTGCCAAGTTCTGTGATTCTTCTACCATTAGGATTATTTATTTTCTTAAGTAAGACCATCTGTCTTGATCAGAAAAGTCCTACCAACTGAAAAGTTTTGATGAAGTAGTATTCTTGACTTACAGAAATTAAATGGTGAAGCTGGGTGCGTGGCTCACATCTGTAATCCCAGCACTTTGGGAGGCCGAGGCAGGCAGATCGCTTGAGGTCAGGAGTTCAAGACCAGCATGACCAACATGGTGAAACCTCTTCTCTACTAAAAGTACAAAAATTAGCTAGGCGTGGTGGTGGGTGCCTGTAGTCCCAGCTACTCAGGAGGCTAAGGCATGAGAATCGCTTGAACTCAAGAAGTGGAGGTTGCAGTGAGTTGAGATCATGCCACTGCACTTCAGCCTGGGCAACCGAGCAAGACTCTGTCTCAAAAAAACAAAGAAAGAAAGAAAAGAAAAAAAGAAATTAAATGGCGAATTCATGTGTAGTACCGGTTCTTGTTTAGTTATAGGGGATTCTCAGCAGCCTCTGAAGCAGTTTCACAAACAGAAGTATAAATATAATGATTTAATGCACGAATTATTCTCCTCTGCTCTGGATCATATTTAGAATTTATAATGCATAGGAGATGCCCAGTCCCAACTTCTGAACAACTTGACAAGAGCTTGTGGTGCCTTTCTCTCCCATTGCTTTTTCTCCTTTCCCAGAGAAACCTGGCTTCTGCTGAGTGAGAATCTGGAGCTGATGGTGATGCTACCATCTGTCAGAGGGAGTCAGATCCTCTGAGATCTCTGTAGCTCTGGAAGCTCTGTTTACCAGAGCAATGCTATACCTCCCTCCTCCCATCACCCAAAGCTCCAAATGCTCCCCAAACGTAGTCACTCTTTCCAGTAACATCCTCTCCAACAGTTTCTCCCAAGCAGAGTAGTCCTCAAAGTTGTCTTTGAAACCAGAGCAGGTGGGTTTCATTTCAGTTACTGTATTTTTCACTTCTAGATGCTCTCATTGCTTTTCATATGTGCTCTGGCATGGTTTATATTTTTGCATTCTGCAAATATGTTCAATTTTTCATTTGTTTAAACATATTAAACTTATAGTTGACTTATAACCAATGTCTGGGTGTTCTACTCTCTGAAGTATGTGTAGGTCTGTTTTTTGCTTTTGTTGTTTCTTCCGGTTCTTGCTCAAGTTACCTTGTTCCTTGTGGACCTGGTTATCTTCAGTTGCTGGTCATTATCTTTGAAATATTCTCTGTAGAATTTCTCTGGGATTGAGGATAAAGGTGTTATTTTTGTTTGCTTCTGTAGATACATGGTGGAACTAGCAGCTGGGAAACCACATCAAGGAACATCAAGTTCAAGACTCGAGGTTCCTTGGCTCGTCCTGCATTCCCAGCCTCTGAGGCTGATCTCTGGCACAATTCCTCAAGAAGAGGGTGTTTTGGGTTTGGTGTTTGTGTGTGCGTGTGTGCATGTGTGTTCACATGAGCATGTGTAAACTTTCCTTCAAATTTTTTTCCTGCTTTTCTCAGGCCTAGTCTATATTCCTCTGAGTTTGAAAGAAAAGGATGAATTTAGTTCCACTTCAACCTAACCCTAAAAATATAATTTTTAATTTTTTTTTTTTTCTGAGACAGAGTCTCATTCTTTCACCTAGGCTGGAGTGCAATGGTGCGATCTCGGCTCACTGCAAACTCTGCCTCCTAGGTTCAAGCAATTCTCCCGCCTCAGCCTCCCAAGTAGCTGGGATTACAGACATGCACCACCACACCCAGCTAATTTTGTATTTTTAGTAGAGACCAGGTTTCTCCATGTTGGCTAGGTTGGTCTCAAACTCCTGACCTCAGGTGATCCACCCACCTCAGCCTCCCAAAGTGCTGGGATTACAGGCATGAGCCACCGTGCCTGGCCTAACCCTAAGAATATAGCCATTTGAAAGGCCTGGCATAATCTAGGGAGGATCTCTTACAAATTGAGTGATCATACAATCTAGTTTACTCAGCATAGCCCTAGTTTATACCTGTTGTTCCAGTGTAAGTATTAATTATACCCCCTGTATTTGTATATATGTGTGTATATACATGTATATGTAAATGTGTGTATGTATATGTGGGTGTATGTGTATATATATATGTTTATTATTAAATTGGCTCTCACTGTTATGGAAGCTGAGAAATTCCACAATTTGCCATCAGTAAACTGGAGACCCAGGAGAGCTGATGGTATAGCTCCAGTCTGAATTTGAAGGCAGGAGAAGATGGATGTCCCTGACTGAAGACAAGCAGAGACAGCAAGCTGTCCCTTACTCAGCCTTTTGTTCTAGTCAGACCTTCAGTGGATTGGATGAGGCAGACCCACCCTGGGGAATGCAATTGGCTTTATTTAGTCTACAAATTCAAATGTTAATCTTATCCTTGAAATACCTTCACTGACATATCCAGAATAATGTTAAACTAAGTATCTGGGCACCACATGGCCCAGTTAAGTTGACATATAAAATGAACAATCTGACCTTCGCACCCAAAAGATCCGATTTGGACAATAAATCATTTAATTGCCCTTAAAAGATTCCGCACCTTGGGTAGATCCTGGGCCTTGACAAATATGTTAGGGAAAAATAGCTTCACTGCTCTCATAGCCTACTTACTGCTCTGTCAAGTAATTCCCTACTACCTCAATAGCACTTGGATGCCTTTAGGGTGATCACGTATGTGTGTGTTGGGTGTGTGTGTTTAAGTTTTATCTAGAGTTTGTCATTGCTTTTAGTAGCTAGGTTCAAAAATTTATACCACTCAGTCCATTATTACCATTATAGATATGTCTATGTACCTGTTAGCTGGAACTTGAAACCAGTTTTTCCATAGGAACTATAAGTGGACTTTTAAGTTCTATGTGTTAATGAAGCTCATTTACAGGTTAAATAGTCTATTTTTGACTGGCTACCTACCCTTACTACTGTTTCAAAGGTGAAACAAATTCCAAGTTCCAAATAGCCAACTTAAAAACAAAATGATTCAGAGGCAAAGATGAACTCTATGTATGTTTCAGATGTTTAGACTTGTTCCATCTCACATTTTCTAAAGAAAAAAAAACTTTAAATAATGTGACCACCCTTTCAAATCCTGGATGCCCAACGGATGAGGCCAGCTCTGACTGAAATGCCTGGGCAAAGTCAGGGCAGCCACCCTGCCCCTTCCCTCCTTGAAGAGCCCAGGCTCTTGCAGACCCCTCCCGACCAATGTCCACAGAACACTGTTTGCAATCAAGGTGAATGGTTGAAAATAAATGAATATAATAAAATAGTGGACTGCAATATATCCAGGTACCAAACCTGCTCAGGTACACTCTGATTCTAAAATAAAAGCTGAAGAAAACAGTGGGAGAAATGGTAAAAAATAAAATAAAATAGTGTAAAAATGAAGGAGTGAAAGCCTGTGTTATATACCTTCCCTGTATATAATTCTTCTAGTAATTGAGATTTGAGTGCTCTCCTCCCAGTATGGAATTTAGTTTGCATCAATACTTTTAAAACCAATAAATAACTGATAAACTCTATGGAAATGATTCGCAACTAGGCAATTAAACTGCCAATGCTTATATTTCTTGGTTTTAGGGTATGATACACAGATGGTCCCCAACTTGCAATGGTTCGAAGACCTATTTTTAGACTTTACAATGGTGTGAAAGTGATTACACATTCAGCACAAACCATACTTCAGATTCTGAATTTTGATCTTTTCCTGGGCTAGCAGAGCGTGGTATGATACTCTCTCATGATGCTGGGCAGTAGCAGTGAGCCACAGCTCCCAGCCAGCCATGAGATCATGAGGGCAAACAACTCATGCTTTGCAGTCTACTCTGTTGCCAGCATTTTCTGGATGTCGTGTTTTGCGATTCACATTTCATCATGTCTACACAATGCCCATTTTTGACATGATATTTTCAACCTACAATGGGTTTATCAGGATATAACTTCATCCTAAATCAAGGAACATCTGGAGTGCTAAATACCTTTCAGAAGGCAATAATAGATACTGTAGGGAAATGAATTCAAGCTGATAGCTGCTAGGGCAAACAAGCAGTTGTAGTATTAAGTTAATAGTGTTAACCCAGGTGCTGGAGGCCAGGATAACATATTTAGGCAAGTATGTAAAGAATGGATCATTGACTACACACCTTTAAGTTCTGTATGGAGTTAAGAAAACAAATGGACGTGAGAATTTGGGGAATGGAGGCTAGCAACTCACTTCTAAAGTTAAAAAGATATTTGCTTGACTCTATCAGTTTTATCCATGTCATGTTATACTTCAAAATGGCTAAACACAGAGGAAAATATGACATTAGTGGTTGAACATACATTTCTCAAACAAAAACAAATTCAAACGAGAAACTTTCTTGCTGAGACCAGCTCGGTCGGAGAGACCCTAACCTAGCGGCGCTAGAGGTATTAAAGACATACACAGAAATATAGAGGTGTGAAGTGGGAAATCAGGGGTCTCACAGCCTTCAAAGTTGAGGACCCTGAACAGAGATTTACCCATGTATTTATTAACAGCAAGCCAGTCATTAGCATTGTTTCTATAGATATTAGATTAACTAAAAGTATCCCTTATGGGAAAAGAAGGGATGGGCAGAAGTAAAGGAATGGGTTGCGCTAGTTATCTGCAGCAGGAGCATGTCCTTAAGGCACGGATAGCTCATGCTACTGTTTGTGGTTTAAGAATGCCTTTAAGCAGTTTTCTGCCCTGGGCAGGCCAGGTGTTCCTTGCCCTCATTCCAGTAAACTCACAACCTTCCAGCGTGGGCGTCATGGCCATCATGAACATGTCACAGTGCTGCAGACATTTTGTTTATGGCCAGTTTTGGGGCCAGTTTATGGCCAGATTTTGGGGGGACTTGTTCCCAACACCTTTTCCAAGTCAGAGATATTTTAAATTTAGTATCAAGAGAAACAACGGTGGATGGGGAGAGTTAAAAGCACCAGCCAAGATAGCTAAGCTCTGGCCTTGGAAAAAGCAGCTGCCTAACCTCAGCTAGGTGATGTATTAATACCTGTCTCTGCACCTCTGCTTACTCAGCTGAACACTACTTTCAACATATAATGCCTATGATCAGGATCTGATAGCTATGATTCTTAGACAAATATCTTACCCTCATCCTGTGTCTGTCCTCAAATACATAGTCTCATTACTCGAAAGATAAACCTGGGCCAGGTGAGGTGGCTCACGCCTGTAATCCCAACACTTTGGGAGGCCATGGCAGGTGGATTGCTTTGAGCTCAGGAGCTCAGCCTGGCCAACATGGTGAAACCCTGTCTCTACAAAAAAAAAAAAAAAAAAGCCAGGCATGGTGGTGGGCACCTATAATCTCAGCTACTCAGGAGGCTGGAGCAGGAGAATTGCTTGAACCCAGGAGGCAGAGTTTTCAGTAAGCCAAGATCGCACCACTGCACTCCAGTCTGGGCGACAGAGGGAGACTCAGTCTCAAAATAAATAAATAAATAAATAAATAAATAAATAAATAAATAAATAAAGGATAAACCTGATCCACTGTGGTTCTACTCTTAAGCAATAGACTGGAGGCACAGCTCTCAGCTCTTAAACAACTGAATCCAGGCATGATTCTATGGTTCCCACCCACCTCCTGTGCTTTTTTACATTCATTAAAATAATTAATTGGAAGGCATTAGGCTGAGACAGCTCCAGTACCTTGGGTTCCTACCTAACTGAAAGCAAACTGAAAACTGAAGCCTAACTCAGCATGAATGGTTATAGGCTAAGAAAAACAAAACATAAGCTTAACCAATTAGAAATGGCCAACTAACCTCAACTGAGGACTTTCCATTTACCTAATCAAATATTTTCTTTGTCTTGCTTCTGCAAATGCATTATGCAGGCGTACCTCAGAGCCCAGAGACATTGTAGGCACAGTTCCAGACTATCACAATAAAGCAAATATTGTAAAAAAAAAAAAAAAAAAAAAAAAAGTCGCATAGTTTTTTTGTTTGTTTGTTTCCTAGTGCATATAAAAGTTACCTTTACACTGTACTGTAGTCTGTTAAGTGCACAATAGTATTAGGTCTAAAAAATGTACATACCTTAAAAATACTTTATGGCTAAAACACGGTAATGATCATCTGAGCCTTCAGCAAGTAGCACTCTTTGCTGGTGGAGAGTCCTCATTTGATATTGATGGCTGTTGACTGATTGAGGTGTTGGTTGCTGAAAGCTGATGTGGCTGTGGCAATTTCTTAAAATAAGGCAATGAACATCAACTGACTGTTCCTTTCACAAAAATATTTCTGTAGCATGCAATGCTACTTGATAACATTTTACCCTGAGTAGAACTTTCAAAATTGGAGTCAATTGGCTGGGCAGGGCGGCTCACGCCTGTAATCCCAGCACTTTGGGAGGCTGGAGAGGGTGGATCACCTGAGGTCAGGAGTTGGAAACCAGCCTGAGCAACATGGTGAAACCCCATCTCTACTGAAAATGCAAAAATTAGCCAGGCATGGTGGCACACACTTGTAATCCCAGCTATGCGGGAGGCTGAAGCAGGAAAATCTCCTGAACCCAGGAGGCAGAGGTTGCAGTGAGCCGAGATCGTGCCACTGCACTGCAGCCTAGGCAACAAGAGCAAAACTCCATCTCAGAAAAAAAAAAAAAAAAAAAAATAGGAGTTAATTCTCTCAAACCCTGTCACTGCTTTATCAACTAAGTTTATGTAATGTTCTAAATCCTTTGTTGTCATTTCACCAATGTTCACAGCATCTTCATCAGCAGTACATTCTATCTCAAGAAACCACTTTCTTTGCTCATAAGAAGCAACTCTCCATTCAAGTTTGATCATGAGATTGCAGCAATTTAGTTCCATCTTAAGGCCCACTTCTAATTGTAGTTTTCTTGCTATTTCTACCATACCTGCAGTTACTTCCTCCACTGAAGTCTTAACCCCCCTCAAAGTTATCCATGAAGGTTGGAATCAACTTCTTCAAAACTTCTGTTCATGTTGATATTTTGACCTCCACCCATGAATAATGAATGTTCTCACTGGCATCTAGAATGGTGAATCCTTTCCAGAAGCTTTTAAATTTACTTTGCCCAGATCCATCATAAGAATCACTATCTATGGCAGCTATAGCCTTACAAAATGTATTTTTAAAATAATAAGACTTGAAAGCTACAGAATGGATGTTGTGTTGTGGGCATTGAAACATTAATCTCCTTGTACATCTAAATCAGAGCTCTTGGGTGACTAGGTACGTTGTCAGTGAGCAGTAATATTAGGAAAGAAATCTTTTTTTCTGAGCTGTATGTCTCAACAGTGGGTTTAAAATATACAGGAGACCCTGCTGTAAACAGATGTGCCGTCATCTAGGCTTTGTTGTTCCACTAATGGAGCACAGGCAGAGTCGATTTAGCATAATTCTTGAGTGCCCTAGGATTGTAGGGAAGGTAGATGACTATTGGTTACAACTTCAAGGCACCAGCTACGTTAGTTCCTAACAAGAGAGTCAGCCTGTTCTTTGAAGCCAGGCATTGACTTCTCCTCTCTATCTTTGAAAGTCCTAGATTGTAAATCTGTTGTTTAGTGTAGACACTTTCATCAGTGATCTCTTTTTTTTTTTTTTTTTTGAGATGGAGTCTTGCTCTGTCACCAGGCATGGATGCAGTGGCGGGATCTTGGCTCACTGCAACCTCCGCCTCCCAGGTTCAAGCAATTCTCTTGCCTCAGCCTCCCGAGTAGTTGGGACTACAGCCATGTGCCACCACGCCCAGCTAATTTTTGTATTTTTAGTAGAGATGGGGCTTCATCATGTTGGCCAGGATGGTCTAGATCGCTTGACCTTGTGATCCACCCACCTTGGCCTCCCAAAGCGCTGGGATTACAGGCGTGAGCCACCACGCCCGGCCCTCATCAGTGATCTTAACTAGGTCTTTTCGATAACTTGCTGCAGCTTTTCCATCAGCACTTTCGGCTTCACCTTGACTTTTATGTTCTGGAAACAGCTTCTTTTCTTAAACTGCATGAACCAACCTTTGCTAGCTTTAAACCTTTCTTCTGCAGCTTCCTCACCTCTCTCAGCCTTGATAGAATTGAAGTGCGGTGGCTCACGCCTGTAATCCCAGCACTTTGGGAGGCCACGGCAGGTGGATCGCTTGAGGCCAGGGGTTCAAGACCAGCCTGGTCAGCATGGTGAAACCTTGTCTCTACTAAAAATACAAAAATTAGCTGGGCATGTGGCACATGCCTGTAGTCCCAGTTACTTGGGAGGCTGAGGCAGGAGAATAGTTTGAACCCAGTAGGTGGAGGTTGCAGTGAGCCTAGATTGTGCCACTGCACTCCAGCCTGGGCGACAGAGTGAGACCCCATCTCAGAAAAAAAAAAAAAAAAAAAAGGAAGAGAGTTAGGACCTTGCTTTGGGTTAGGTTTTGGTTTAAGGGAACGTTGATGCTGGTTTGTACTTCAATCTAGACCACTCAAATTTTCTCCATATCAGCAATACATTGTTTTGTTTTCTAATCTTTTTTTTTTTTTTTTTTTTTGTATTTACTGTAGTAGCACTTTTAATTTCCTTTGCATTCACATCTTGGCTAACTCTTTGGCACAAGAGGCCTACTTTCAGCCTATCTTGGCTTTATTTTATTTATTTATTTAGAGACAGAGTCTCACTCTGTCACCCAGGCTGGAGTGCAGTGGCACCATCTCGGCTCACAACAACCTCCGCCTCCTGGGTTCAAGTGATTCTCCAGCTTCAGCCTCCTGAGCAGCTGGGATTAAGGCACACACCACCACACCTGGCTAATTTTTGTATTTTTGTAGAGATGGGGTTTCACCATGCTGGCCAGGCTGGTCTGGAACTCCTGACCTCAAGTAATCTGCCTGTCTTGGCCTCCCAAAGTGCTGGGATTACAGGCATAAGCCACCATGCCTGGCCTCTATCTTGGCTTTCAACATGTCTTTTAATGCATTTAATACATTAATAAGTTATGGCTAATAAAGGTTTACGTAAATGAGTCAATGAACCACAGTAATTTTTCCTCAGTTTGCTGTGGATATTTTCAGACATTGGATCACTCAAAGCCCTCAGGGAGGGTGTGGGAATATGTGTGTGTGTGTGTGTGTGTGTGTGTCTGTGTATACACACACAAACATAAATTGATTTTCTCTTTGTAAACTGATCCTCAATTCAGATTGCTAAAACTGCCTTGATGACTTTCTATTAAAATGGGGGTGAAGGTCCATTTCCTACAGCCCCATCTTCTCACTCTTTAAAAGGTCTTTTTGAATTAAAAAAAAAAATTCAATAAGTAAAGTGGTTTAGCAATGTTATTGATAACTAGTTGTATTGTCAAATATAACTGATATGCATTTATATAATTTATATAGTTTTATAGATATAGTTTATTTATATAGTTTTCTAGTTTACCTTACTTCTTGGATTTTTCCTCTGTGCTAGATGCGCTGATTACAGAACAGTATACAGAGGTTTCCATTTTTTCTCTGAGTGGGAGGTTGCTATTTATGGTATTTAAAATATTGCAGACAGATTTTAGTTTTAAAACTAAGGAATTATCAGGGATGATATCTCAAATGCATTTGAGCAGAAACGGGGCACTTCTCTGATTTTTATATAACTGGAAGAAAAAATCCAGACCCCCCATATTCTCAGTTCCTAGGCACTAACTCTACAGAGGAGAGGAAAACATTTTCCCATCCCTTCCCTGCTGCTTATCCAGGCCTGTAAGGGAGGAAGTTCTCTCTATACATTTTATATAGGATGTATTTTTAAAATGTTAATATAATATTTTGTTACGAAGCATGCTGGCTAGGAGTGTGTAGCACTTTTGACGAGGAAGTAACTTTAGTTTTTTGCCAATGCACATATATTTCATAAATGCTTTGACTGGGAAAATAAAAGGAGAGGAATATGAGGACTGTATCCGTCAGGGTTCTCTAGAGGGACAGAGCTAATAGAATAGGTGTATATATCAACAGTAGTTTATTAGAAAGTATTGACTCACGTGATCACAAGGTGAAGTCCCACTTGAAGTCTGCAAGCTGAGGAGCAAGGACGCCAGTCCAAGCTCCCAAAACCTCAAAAGTAGGGAAGCCGACAGTGCAGCCTTCAGTCTGTGGTCAAAGGTCCAAGAGCCCCAGGCAAACCACTGGTATAAGTCCAAGAGTCCAAAGCTGAAGAACTTGCAGTCTGATGTCTGAGGGCGGGAAGCATCAAGCACAGAAGAGAGGTGAAGGCCAGAAGACTCAGTCAGTCTAGTCATCCATGTTCTTCTGCCTGCTTTTATTCTAGCAGTGCTGGCAGCTGATTAGATGGTGTCCACCAAGATTGAGAGTGGGTCTGCCTCTCCCAGTCCACTGGCTCAAATGTTAATCTCCTTCTCCAACACCCTCACAGACACACCCAGGAACAATACTCTGCATCCTTCAATCCAATCAAGTTGACCTTCAATATTAACCATCGTAAGGGTAGAACACTAGCAACCGTGAAAAGTAAATAAAAGAATGAGGCACTTGGAAACAAAAACCAGCCAGTGAGAAATGAGTAGAATGCAGATGGTCCAGGGTATATTTTTTGTTGTTGTTGTTTTTTGAGTTTTGTTTTGTTTTGTTCTGAGATGGAGTCTCACTTTGTAGCCCAGGCTGGAGTGCATGGCACGATTTGGCTCACTGCAACCTCTCCCTCCCAGGTTCAAGCAATTCTCCTGCCTCAGCCTCCAGAGTAGCTGGGACTACCGGTGAGCACCACCATGCCTGGCTGATTTTTTGTCATTTTAGTAGAGATGGCATTTCACCATGTTGGCCAGGCTGGCCTCGAACTCCTGAGCTCAGGTGATCTGTCCGCCTTGGCCTCCCAAAGTGCTGGGATTACAGGTGTGAGCCACTCACTGTCAGGAGTTTGAGACCAGCCTGGCCAACATGGAGAAACCCCATCTCTACTAAAAATACAAAAATTAGCTGGGCGTGGTGGCGGGCACCTGTAATTCCAGCTACTTGGAGGCTGAGGTAGGAGACTGGCTTGAACCAGGGAGAGGAAAGTTGCAGTGAGCCCAGATTGTACCACTGCACTCCACCCTGGGTGACAGATCAAGACTCTCTCAAAAAACAAAAAAAGAAAGAAAGAAAGAAAGGAAGATAAAGAAAAGCTGTGAGAGATATGTTTAAAGAATAAAGCTGTCCTCAAAGAGCCTAATCTCCACTTTTCCAAGAACTGGAAATAAACTATATAATACAAGAGGACTGAACCAATAATAATAATTTTCCTGAATATAAAAGATGATGAAACTTTTGAATGTATTTGCTACAATTCAGCCAGGCATGGTTGCTCGCACCTGTAATCCCAGCACTTTGGGAGACTGAGGCAGGTAGATCACTTGAGGTCAGGAGTTTGAGACCAACCTGGCCAACATGGTGAAACCCTGTCTCTACTAAAAAAAATACAAAGATTAGCCAGGCATGGTGGCAGGTGCCTGTAATCTCAGCTACTTGGGAGGCTGAGGCAGGAGAATCGCTTGAACCCAGCAGGCGGAGGTTGCAGGGAGCCAAGATGGCGCCACTGCACTCCAGCTTGGGTGACAACGCGAGACTCCGTCCCAATAAAATAAAATAAAATCCATTAAATCATAGCCCTTGGTCTTTAAAAGGAGTATGCTGTAAAACTGGAGGACTGAGAACCAAGGAATTACTATCCTGCTTACAACAGGATGTTTAATCTCCATGTAATTATGAGTATTATGAATCTAAAATAAATACCTTGTAATACATGAATACAAGCACAGTCTTCCTACACTTAAGAGGAAACAAAACCTTAAAAGAACAAGATCTTTTTTTTTTTTTTTTTTTTGGTTTGCGGTCAGATCAGTTGTTTCTCTGAAAATATACACTTTAAGAAATTCATTGAACTTTCAGTACCCTATCCCTGGGCCAATGCTTCCTTCATCTGACAATACCCTTACTCCCCCCACCCCCACCTACCACTCTCAGCTAGTCAGACTGCGCAGCCAGGGACCCATCTCTGAAATTTGCTTTAATTCCTCTACATCAGGCCAGGTGCAGTGACTCACGCCTGTAATCCCAGCACCTTGGGAGGCTGAGGCAGGTGGATCACTTGAGGTCAGCAGTTCGAGACCAGCCTGGCCAACATGGTGAAACCCCATCTCTACTAAAAATACAAAACAAAGCAAAAATAGCTGGTGGTGCATGCCTGTAATCCCAGCTATTCAGATGGCTGAGGCACGAAAATCACTTGAACTCTGGAAGTGGAGGCTGCAGTGAGCCAAGATCATGCCACTGCACTCCAGCCTGGGTAACAGAGCAAGACTCCATCTCAAAAAAAAAAAAAAAAAATCCCTCTACATCAAAATGTACACATCCAGTCTGAAATCATTTGCCTTAAAATATCTCAGAGGGGGAAAATTTGTAAGAGGATAAATTAAACAAAGTGAATAACTGTATAAACATTGACAACCATTAAATTTGGGTGATGGGTACATGGGGACCCACAGTATAGTATTATACCTTTCTGTATTTTGAAAATTTTCATAATAAAAGCTTAATCAACAATTTAAAAAATCACATTTCTGATCTCTTTCCACA
Source organism: Macaca nemestrina (assembly GCF_043159975.1). Lineage (NCBI taxonomy): Eukaryota > Metazoa > Chordata > Mammalia > Primates > Cercopithecidae > Macaca > Macaca nemestrina. The sequence continues at coordinate 115,409,088 of NC_092129.1, forward strand.
AGAGATTGCTTAAGGCCAAGTGGCAACGAATATGTAAAACACAATTAGCATATTCTCATAAGTTACACAAATTCACTTGCCCCTTAATACCTTAAACTGTGACAGGTGTGCATCTAGAGGGCCAACTGAGCATGCCTCTAATGTGAGGAAAATTGTAAAGTTGAGTGGGGAAAAGCTTGGAGAAAGGAAAGTTTTCTGAGAGGGCTTAAATTAAATCATGATATGTAGGTCTTAAACTGGTTCTGAGTGTGCCCTAAAAATGTATCTAGTAGAAAAATAGGATATGTCTTATGCTTCAATTACTGGAATAGCTGTGACATTTCACGCCTAAGCATCTTTCCAGTGACCTGACTCTGGAGTGGTGACTTGGTTCCCTTGACCGACTGCAGAGGGGGTGGTGTGGAGGCGGGCAGCGGGCTGGATTTGTAGGAAATCAACGGCAGCTCATTTGCCCATCGGTGATCATGCCTGTCAGGCTGCCACACGACAGGAGAGGCAGCTTTGCTTTGGCAGAACATCTGAAAATGTCAGTCTTATTCTTTTCTGAAACCATTTTTGCCTTTTACATTTTAATTATTTTAAATTTTGGAAAGTATCTGAACACGGTGAGAATCTTTATTCTGTTATTTTGGCACTGACTGTACTCATAGATTGATTCCCATTTCTAGTCAATTCTTTTCAGATTTTCTCAATAAAAACTGAATACAAATAATTTGGAGTGTTCTATTAATTGTGAAAAGTTGGTGATGTTGAGCATTTTTTCATATGTTTGTTGGCCATTTGTGTATCTTCTTTCGAGAATTGTCTATTCATGTCGTTAGCCCACTTTTTGGTAGGATTTTTTTTTTTTCTTACCGATTTGCTTGAGTTTGTTGTAGATTCTGGATATTAGTCCTTTGTCAGATTTATTGATTGTGAAGATTTTCTCCCACTCTGTGGGTTTTCTGTTTACTCTGCTGACTGTTCCTTTTGCCATACAAAAATGCTTTAGTTTAATTAGGTCCCAGCTATTTATCTTTGTTTTTATTGCATTTGCTTTTGGGTTCTTGGTCATGAAATCCTTGCCCAAGCCAATGTCTAGAAGGGTTTTTCCAATGTTATCTTCTAGAATTTTTATAGTTTTAGGTCTTAGGTTTAAGTCCTTAATTCATCTCGAGTTGATTTTTGTATAAGGTGAGAGATGAAGATCCAGTTTCATTCTCCTACATGTGGCTAGTCAGTTATCCCAGCATCATTCATTGAATAGGGTGTCTTTTCCTCACTTTATGTTTTTGTTGGCTTTGTCGAAGATCAGTTGGCTGTAAGTATTTAGGTTTATTTCTGGGTTCTTTATTCTGTTCCATTGGTCTATGTGCCTATTTTTATTCCAGCACCATGCTGTTTTGGTAACTATGGCCTTGTAGTACAGTTTGAAATCAGGGCCAGGTGCAGTGGTTCATGCCTATAATCCCAGCACTTTGGGAGGCCAAGGCAGGCGGATCATGAGGTCAGGAGTTCGAGACAAGCCTGGCCAACATGGTGAAAATCCATCTCTCTAAAAATACAACAAAAATAGCCAGGCATTGTGGCAGGTGCCTGTAATCCCAGGTACTCAGGAGGCTGAGGCAGGAGAATTGCTTGAACCTGGGAGGCAGAGGTTGCACTGAGCTGAGACTGTGCCATTGCACTCCAGGCTGGGTAACAGAGAGCGAGACACCGTCTCAAAAAAAAAAAAAAAGAAATCAGGTAGTGTGATGCCTTCAGATGTGTTATTTTTGCTTAGTCTTGCTTTGGCTGTGTGGGCTCTTTTTTGGTTCCACGTGAGTTTTAGAGTTGTTTTTTCTAATTCTGTGAAGAATGATGGCAGTATTTTGATGGGAATTGCATTGAATTTGTAGATTGCTTTTGGCAGTATGGTCATTTTCACAATATTGATTCTGCTCATCCATGAACATGGGATGTGTTTCCGTTTGTTTGTGTCATTTATGATTTCTTTCAGCAGTGTTTTGTAGTTTTCCTTGTAGAGGTCTTTCAACTCCTTGGTAAGGTATATTCCTAAGTACTTTATTATTATTTTTTTTTTGTAGCTATTGTAAAAGGGGTCAAGTTCTTGATTTGATTCTCTGCTTGGTTGCTGTTGATGTATAGAAGAGCTATTGATTTGTGTACATTAATCTTGATCCAGAAATTTTGCTGAATTATTTTATCAGTTCTAGGATCTTTCCAGAGGAATCTTTAGAGTTTTCAAGGTAAACGATCATATTGTCAGCAGTGACAGTTTGACTTTCTCTTTGCCAGTTTGGATGCCCTTTATTTCTTTCTCTTGTCTGGTTGCTCTGGCTAGGACTTCCAGTACTATGTTGAAGGGGCGTGGTAGAGTGGGCATCCTCGTCTTCTTCCAGATCTTAGAGAGAATGCTTTCAACTTTTCCCATTCAGTGTTATGTTGGCTGTGGGTTTGTCATAGATGGCTTTTATTACATTAAAGTATGTCCCTTGTCTGCCGATTTTGCTGAAGTTTTAATCATAAAGCGATGTTGGATTTTGTAAAATGGTTTTTCTGCATCTATTGAGATGATCATGTGATTTTTGTTTTTAATTCTGTTTATGTGGTGTATCACATTTATTGACTTGTGTATGTGAAACCATTCCTGCATCCCTGGTATGCAACTCACTTGATCGTGGTGGATTATCTTTCTGATATGTTTTTGGATTCGGTTAACTAGTATTTTGTTAAGGGTTTTAGCATCTATGTTCATCAGCAATATTGGTCTGTAGTTTTCTTGTTGGGTTATGTCCTTCCCTGGTTTTGGTATTATGTGCACATAGAACGAATTAGGGAGGGTTCATTCTTTCTCTGTCTTGTGGAATAGTGTCAAAAGGATTGGTACAAATTCATCTTTGAATGGTAGAATTCTGCTGTGAATCTGTCTGGTCCTGGACTTTCTTTTGTTGGTAACTTTTTAATTACTATTTCAATCTTGCCACTTGTTATTGGTCTGTTCAGGGTATCTAATTCTTCCTGATTTAAGCTAGGAGAGTTGTATTTTTCCAGGAATTTATCCATCTCTTCTAGGTTTTCTAGTTTATGTGTGTAAAGGTATTCATAGTAGCCTTGAATGATCTTTTGTATTTCAGTGGTGTCAGTTGTAATATCTCCTGTTTCATTTCTTAGTGAGGTTATTTGGATTTTCTTTCTTCTTTTCTTGGTTAATCTAATGGTCTATCAATTTTATTTATCTTTTCAAATAGTCTACTTTTTGTTTCATTTATCTTTTGTATTTTTTTGTTTGTTTGTTTCAATTTCATTTAGTTCTGTTCTGATCTCGGTTATTTCCTTTCTTCTGCTGGGGCTGGGTTTGGTTTGTTCTTGTTTCTCTAGTTCCTTGAGGAGTGACCTTAAAATGTGCTCTTTCAGTCTTTTTTATGTAGGTGTTTAGGGCTATGAACTTTCCTCTTAGGACCATCTTTGCTGTGTCCAAGAGGTTTTGGTATGTTTTGTCGTTGTCATTCAGTTTGAAGAATTTTTAAATTTCCATCTTGATTTTGTTTTTGACCCAATGCTCATTCAGGAGCAAGTTATTTAATTTCCATGTATATGAACAGTTTTAAAGGTTCCTTTTGGAGTTGATTCCCAGTTTTATTCCACTGTGGTCTGAGAGAGTGCTTGATATAATTTCAATTTTCTTAAATTTATTTAGGCTTGTTTTATAGCATATTATATGGTCTATCTTGGAGAAAGTTCCATGCACTGTTGAATAGAATGTGTATTCTGCAGTTGTTGGATGGAATGTTCTGTATTTATCTGTTAAGTTCATTTGTTCCAAGGTATAGTTTAAATCCATTGTTTCTTTGTTGACTTTCTGTCCTGATGATCTGTCTAGTGCTGTCATTGGAGTATTGAAGTCCCCACTATTATTGTGTTGCTGTCTATCTCATTTCTTAGGTCTATCAGTAATTTTTTTATGAATTTGGGAGCTCCAGTGTTAGGTGCATATATGTTTAGGGTTGTGATATTTTCCTGCTGGACAAGGCCTTTTACCATTATATAATGTCCTTCTTTGTCTCTTTTAACTGCTGTTGCTTTAAAGTTTGTTTTGTCTGGTATAAGAATAGCTACTCATGCTTGCTTTTGGTGTCCATTTGTATGCAATGCCTTGTTCCACCCCTTTACTTTAAGTTTATGTGAGTCCTTATGTGTTAGGTGAGTGTCTTGAAGGCAGCAGATAGTTGGTGAGTTCTTATCCATTCTGCAGTTCTGTATCTTTTAAGTGGAGCATTTAGGCCATTTACATTCAATGTTAGAATTTAAATGTGAGGTACCATTGCATTCAGCGAGCTATTTGTTCCCTGTGTACTTTTGTTTGTTTGTTTTTTGTTTTTGCTTTTTAACTTGTATTTTTGTTTTATAGGTCCTATGTGATTTATGATTTAAACAGGTTCCATTCTGATGTGTTTCCAGGACTTGTTTCAAAATTTAGAGTTCCTTTTAGCAGTTCTTGTAGTGGTGGTTTGGTAATGGTGAATTATCTCAGCATTTGTTTGTCTGAAAAAGACTAGCTTTCCTTCATATATGATGCTTAGTTTTGCTGTATACAAAATTCTTTGCTGATAATTGTTTCGCTTGAGGAGGCTGAAGATAGGGCCCCAATCCCTTCTAGCTTGCAGGATTTCTGCTGAGAAATCTGTGTTAATCTGATAGGTTTTCCTTTACAGGTTACCTGGTGCTTCTGTCTCACAGCTCTTAAGATTATTTCCTTCATCTTAACTTTGGATAACCTGATGACAATGTGCCTAGGCAATGATGATCTTTTTGTGATGAATTTTGCAGGTGTTCTTTGTGCTTCTTGTATTTGGATGTCTAGATCTCTAGCAAGGCTGGGGAAGTTTTCCTTGATTATTCCCCCAAATATGTTTTCCAAGCTTTTGGAATTCTATTCTTCCTCAGGAACACCAATTATTCTTAGGTTTGGTTGTTTAACATAATCCCAGAATTCTTAGAGGCTTTGTTCATATTTTCTTATTCTTTTTTTTTTTTTTTTTTTTGTCTTTGATGGATTGGGTTAATTTGAAGACCTTGTCTTTGAGCTGTGAATTTTTCCTCTATTTCTTCAATTCTACTGCTGAGCTTTAGCATTTCTAAAATTGTGTCCAAAGTTTCCTGAAATTTTTATTGCTTTTTCTTTAAGCTTTCTATTTCTTTGAATATTTCTCCCTTCACTTCTTGTATCATTTTTTGGATTACCTTGCATTGGGCTTCACCTTTCTCTGGTGCCTCCCTGATTAGCTTAATGACTAACCTTCTGAATTCTTTTTCAGGTAAATCAGGCATTTCTCTTGGTTAGAATCCATTGCTGGTGAACTAATGTGATTTTCTGGGGGTGTTAAAGAGCCTTGTTTTGTCATATTACAGACTTGGTTTTCTGGTCCCTTCTCATTTGGGTAGGCTCTGTCAGAGGGAAGGTCTAGGGCTGAAGTTTGTTCAGATTCTTTTGTCCCATGGGGTGTTCCCTTGATGCAGTACTCTCCCCCTTTTCCTAGGGATGTGGCTTCCTGTGAGCTGAACTGCAGTGATTTTGTCTTTCTTCTGGGTCTAGCCACCCAGTGAATCTATCCAGCTCTAGGCTGGTACTGGGGGTTGTCTGCACACAGTCCTGTGATGTTAACCATCTATGGGTCTCTCAGCCATGGATACCAGTGCTTGTTCTGGTGGAGGTGGCAGGGGGGTGCAATGGGCTCCATGAGGATTAGCTTTTTTTTTTTTTTGAGACCCAGGGTGGAGTGTAGTGGTGTGATCCCAGCTCACTGCAACCTCTGCCTCTCGGGTTCAAGCAATTGTCCCTGCCTTGGCCTCCTGAGTAGCTGGGATTACAGGTGCCCACCACCACATCCAGCTAATTTTTGTAGTTTTAGTAGAGATGGGATTTTGCCATGTTGGCCAGGCTGGTTTCGAACTCCTGACCTCAGGTGATCCACCCATCTTGGCCTCCCAAAGTGCTGAGATTACAGGCATGAGCCACCGTGCCCAGCCACTTTGGTGGTTCAATGCTCTATTTTTGTGCTGTTTGGCCTCCTGCCAGGAGGCGGCATTTCCAGAAAGCATCGGCTGTGGTAGCATGGTGTTGGGCAAGGCCCTAGAACTTCCAAGAACATATGCCCTTTGTCGTCAGCTACCAGGGTGGGTAGGCAAGGACATTCAGGTGGGGGCAGGGGTAGGCATGTCTGAGCTCAGACTCTCCTTGGGTGGGTCTTGCTGCTGTTGGGGATGGGGGTGAGATTCCCAGGTCACTGAAGTTGTGTATCTAGGAGGATTATGGCTGCCTGTGCTGAGTCATGCAGGTTGTCAGGGACATGCTGGAAAGCCAGCAGTTATAGTCCTCACCCAGCTCCCATGCAAATCGAAGAGTCGGTCCCACTCCCACTGTGCCCCACCCAACAACCCTGAATCTGTTATCAGGTGGTGGCCAAGATGGGCATGAAAACTTGCCCCAGGCTACCCATCTCCCAGCTGTGAAAGAAAAGAGCTTGGTTCTTCCCCACCTGTGGAGTCTGCACACCAGATTTGTGCCCTCCCCCAAGTTCTGGCCAAGAGGCTTCTCACCCCGCTCAAATTGTTACAAAGTTCAGCTAGAGCTTTCCTTCTCCCAGTGGAGTTTTACCCCTTGCTTCTCTGGCCACTCTTCCGATGGATCCCTGTGGTGCCAGGCAGGAATGGGCTGCTTGGGGACCCAGCAAGTTCCCAGGGCCTTTCTACTGCTTCCTCTACCCCTGTATTTCACTCAGCTCTCTAAATTGACTCAGCTCCAGGCAAGGTCAGAAACTTCTCCCACAAACAGACCTTCAGCTTCTCCAGTGGGGGTGTGTGTTCCGGAGACAAAGGTCTCCCCTTCCCACTTCCACCATTCGGGAACTCACAGAATATATTTGGGGTGTCTCCTGGGTCCTGCAGAAGCAGTCCGCTTCCTTCAGAGGTCTGTGGGTCCTCTCTGGATGCTGGTTTGTTCTTGCAGTTGATCTGGAGCTTAAATTCACAACGTGAGACTCCGCACGCTGCTGTGTCCAGAGCTGCAATCTAGTCTTGCCTCCCCGGTACCATGATGATCCCTCTCTCTTGCAACACACTTTTAAACAACCAGGTCCCATGAGAACTCACTCACGATCACAAGAATAGCATGGGGGAAGTCCACCCCTATGATCCAATTACCTCCTACCAAGCCTCTCTTCCAACACTGGGGATTACAATTCAACATTAGATTTGGGCAAGGACACAAATCCAAACCATATCCGTTAGCTTGACGTCTCCCAGCCTCATCTTCCTCAAATACCTCCCACCTTTGTCAGTCATCACCTGCCGTCTGCACTTCAAGGTGGAATTTTTTGCTAGCTTTCTTATATTGATATTAAAAACTTAGGAGAGTCCAAATCTTTTAGTATTTTGAGTGATTTTGAAAAATGGTGCATTTTATCTAATAAATATCTAAAAGAATTTAGCACAACACATTTTATAGCAATTTAAAGTTTTGAAGATTCTTCTCATATTTTCTGAATTAAAACAAATACAGTACATATATATTACATATTATACAATATATATAAATTCTATACATGTAACTTATCACAGTAAGTAGTAGGTGTTAGCTCTCACATATGGGGCTCATAGCACATAGGGAAAGGAGATCCACTGTAAAGTAACAAGAGCAGTATATTTTATGTAGGCAGACACGACAAAAAGGAATCCAAGAGCAGTAACTATTTAAACTATTGCTGATCAACAGGAAGTTGGCATAGGGAAGAATGTTTGTAGGTAGCAGGGCTTCATTTCTCTTGAGAGAGACAATGGCAAGAGTTTAGCAGAGCAAATCTTAGAGAGATTTTGTGTATAAATAATCAAAATAAGGATCCAGTTGCCCAAATTGCAAGAAAGGGGAGGACAAGGTCTTAAAGCCTGCCCAGTCATTGCTCTGGAGGTCAATGTCCTAGTAATAGCAACTTGAATACTGTAACACTTTTCTATTGTTGTCTAAGCAATTACCACAAATGTAGTGGCTTAGCACAGCACACATTTATTAGTTCAGTTTCTTTTTTTTTTTTTTTTTTTTTTTTTTTTTTTTGAGACGGGGTCTTGCTCTGTCACCCAGGCTGGAGTGCAGTGGCCGGATCTCAGCTCACTGCAAGCTCCGCCTCCCAGGTTCACGCCATTCTCCTGCCTCAGCCTCCCGAGTAGCTGGGACTACAGGTGCCCGCCACCTCGCCCGGCTAGTTTTTTGTATTTTTTAGTAGAGACAGGGTTTCACCGTGTTAGCCAGGATGGTCTCGATCTCCTGACCTTGTGATCCACCCGTCTCGGCCTCCCAAAGTGCTGGGATTACAGGCTTGAACCACCGCGCCCGGCCTATTAGTTCAGTTTCTTTTCCACAGGTCAGAAGACTGGGAATCAATTAGTAGGGTCTTCTGCTCAGGGTCTCACTAGGCTGAAATCGAAGTTGGGCAGGGCTGGGACCTCACCTGAGGTTTGGAGTCCTCTGTGTTGAACCCCATTTAGATGGCTGGCAGAATTCAGAGTCTTAAGGGGGTAGCAATGAGGTCCTTGTTTTCTTGCTGGCTGTCAGCCACAGATTGTTTTCAGCTCCTACAGGCCACCCTCAGGTCTCAGCCAATGGTGCTTTCACAAGATGGCAGTTTACCTTTTCAAAGCCAGCAGGAAAATCTGCCTCCAGCAGGCTACAGCAGAGTCTTATAAAAGGCAACATGATCCCTGGAGTGACTGTCCCATCACCTTTGCCACGTAATGTAGCCTAATCAAGGAAATGACTGTCCCCACAAGACTAGTAACTACAGAGTGGAGTGCTGCTGCAGACAAATTCAAGGTCTCCACAGCTGTATCAGCCAGCCAGAAAAACCAGCAGTGGGAAGGTGGCCTTCCCTCACATTCCCTTTCAAATCACAATCAGTGCCTCTAATTGGCAGAACTTAATTTGCATGCATAACTCACTAGACATGTAATTTGTGGCATTCTAACCCCTTCAGAATGAAAATGCTCCCCAAAAGCTTAGAATGGAGAACAAAGTCAGATGTGTAGAAGGGAAGTGGTCTGCATGCCAGCCATGGCATCTACATGAAGGATAAGCGATCGCTGCAGTGACAGGATGACGAGGCCTGGTCAGTGTATTAGGGTGCTCCACAGAAACAGAACCAACAGGATAGATAGAATCTATAAGAGATGCTTTATTATAGGAATTGGCTCACAAGATTATAAAAGCCAAGAAGTACCACATACGCCATTTGTAAGCTGGAGAACCGGAGAAACTGGTGATGTAATTCTTTCTGAGTTTGAAGGCCTGAAAAGCTGGGAGGCCACTGGTGCAAGTCCCAGAGTCCAAAGGCCTGAGAACCTAGAGCTCTGATGTCTGAGGGCAGGAGAAGATGGATGTCCCAGCTCCAGAAGAGGCAGAAATTCATCTTTTCTCTCCCCTTTTGTTCTATCCAGGCCCTCGACAGTTGGCTGATACATGTCCACATTGGTGAGGGCGATCTTAACTCAGCCTATTGATTCAAATGCTACTTGCTTCAGGAAACACCCTCACAGACACAGCCAGAAGTAATGTTTTACCCACTATCTGGGCAATCCTTAACTCAGTCAAGTTGATATACCTAAAATTAACCATCACAGCCAGGATTAATTAGCTGGAAGAGCATTAAATGTATGACATGAGTCATACTTTTTTTTCTTTCTTAAAGTAGAGAAAGGCACTTTATGTATCTAATTTATACCTATCCTTATTCCAGAAAGGACTGAAAGAGGAGAGAAGAGCTATGTGTTGGTAGAGAAAGAAAGGGAGCATTCTAGTCAGCATTAACCTATATAAAACTGGGCAATAAAAATATTTGGATTGTTTTGCCTAGGAGAAACATTTAGTATGTAGGTATGGAGGATGATAGAGGGCTGTGACTCATATAATCAAGGGCTCAGGTTTGATATGAGACAATCTACTCAGAAATCCTGATATTTCTGAGCAGCAGAATGAAAATGAGGGATAACTATTAAAACAAAATCTCGTGTAAGCACTTTTAAAAATAAGGAATCCAGCTGAGTCACTGACTTCAGGATGAGATAAAATACGAAAATCTCCTGGCAAAGAATCCAAATTTTATATCCCATTAAACTTTCAGATGCCAATTTGAATACAATGATCTCCTGTGTTAAGAAAAATACAATGTTTTAAGATAATGGTTACAGGCCACAGTCTATAACATCTCAGTTTATAAATTCAAATTTTTCCAAAGGAGCTACGAAAAGACAAGCCCTGCAAAAACACATTCCTAGTTTCTTCCTTTTGCATGTTTTCAACTTCCAATATTATAAATTGCTTCTAAAAGCTCTTTTGTTTTTCATCTCCTTGTCACACCTGCATCAATAACAAACTCCATTCTCAATCTGTCCTTGATTCCTTTTTATAAGCAATAGCTAATTAGGAGTATTTGTGGTTTCAAGGCATCAGACAAGATTCTATTCGGTAAAACTAAGTTAGAAATACATGGCCTAAATACATATAAACCTTATTCTAAAAGAATATAGGATGTTACAGAATTTTAAGTAACTTTCATAAGTTATTGATCATTAAGTAATCTTCATATTCATTAACCAATGCTATGTAAGGCATAAAAGTAAATTACAGGCTCAAAGTGTAATCCGTATGGAAGTATTCTTCAAAGGAACAGGAGTGGACATTGAACATGTTTTACGGATTATTAAAATCTTTTTTTTTTTTTGAGACAGAGTCTTGCTCTGTTGCCCAGGCTGGAGTGCAGTGGTGCGATTCAGTTCACTGCAACCTCCACCTCCCAGGTTCAAGCGATTCTCCTGCCTCAGCCTCCCGAGTAGCTGGGATTACAGGCATGCACCACTATGCCTGGCTAATTTTTGTATTTTTAGTAGAGAAGGGGTTTTACCATGTTGATTAGGCTGGTCTTGAACTCCTGACCTCGTTATCTGCCTGCTGAGATTACAGGCGTGAGCCACTGTGCCTGGCCTGGGATTCTTTAAATCTTATTTTTACATTTCTGCAATACATTTTATATATTTTACACATCTATATTGTGTGTCCCAATGAAACTGCTTCTCAGCTTGATGATAGTAGTGGACAAGTAACACTTTTATCTAAAATCTTTGAACACCATCTCTACATCTGATAGTTCCTCTGGTTGAAGTCTGCCTTACCCACAGAGTTCAGTAAAACCACACCTCCCAGCCTCCACTGCAGTGCAAGCATCTGACTTCAGTGTTCATCAAGCTGATATATCTGCACAAGACAATCATTCAGAAATTGGGTTAAATGTGGTGAAAAGGAAGTCACTGGGACACAGGGGTTCTGGGGCCCATGTGGTGGTGGTTGCAGGTTCCTGCCTGCAGAGGTAAAGCTAGCTCACATTATAGGCAGCAGCTACCTTCTTCTCCAGCCAGTGCTGTAGTGGGGTGTGGTTCTGCTGGTGATTCCAAAGATTCTTATTTAGTATCTCCATTCCTACTTAAATCAGCTCAGCAGTTCTTGGAAATGTGGTTGGAGGACCCTCAGCTCTACCAAACTCTTTCAGTGGATCTGTGGGATCTTCCGTTTTCCAAGTACACAAGTATGTGAAGCCAGCTTTTCTTCATCATACCTCAGTTAAAATACCACAGCAGATCGAATGCAGAAGGCGGTATGAGAACACAGCTGCCTTCTATTAAGTTAGATCTTGAAGAGAATAAAACAATGCCACCCTTTGCAATTTCTTTTTTTCTGTTTTGGAGAAGTTATGTTTCGAAACATTATATTTTATGTTAACATGCAATAGGTTTGCTATGGGTTATTTTTAATGAGTTAAGTATGTTAAATATTACTTAGATTTAATTCCTAATACAGTAAGTGTGGGTAGATATCGTACATAAAACAATGTTCTTTGGGGTCCTAAACAATTTAGGGACCTCAAAAGCTTCTAAGAGTAAAGGGTCCCAAACCAAGAAGTTTAATCACCACCAAAATAGATTATGTCGTCTTCATCTAAAAACCTTGAATAGAAACAGCTACATGTTTCTTTAATTTACCACCTAGACTTGGCTGATTATAAGAGAGATGTTGGTTTAGAGATAATAGATGGTATTCCCTCCCTAAAGAGAAGGGGGAGAGGGAGAAGCAGAAAGCAATATATGTTATTTTAGAACCAATGGTCAATAGGAGTATCGTGGAGAGGTATCTGTTTCTACAAATAAAAGATATTTTATTTTTTCTTTATTTTTATTTTTTTGAGACAGAGACTCACCCTGTTGCCCAGGCTGGAGTGCAGTGGCTCCATCTCAGCTCACTGCAACCTCTGTCTCCTGGGTTCACGCAATTCTCCTGCTTCAGCCTCCCAAGTAGCTGGGATTACAGGCGTCCGCCAGCACACCCGGCTACTTTTTTTTGTAGTTTTAGCAGAGACAGGGATTCACCATGTTGTCCAGGCTTGTCTCAAACTCCTGACTTCAAGGGATCTGCCCACCTTGGCCTCCCAAAGTGCTGGGATTACAGCGATGAGTCACCACACCGAGCTTGCAAATTAAAGATCTTAAAGAAGACAGAACGAAGTGCCCACAGGACAATGAACTGATACTGAATATTTGTTAGTCATAAATATTTCTTAATTTCACACATGCCCTCGTATTCATTGTTAGTTCAATAATCTTTTGTAATTCATTTATAGCAAACCAGTCTTAGGGAAGTTGAGAGGAGCTTAGTTCCAGAGGTTGTGGCCACCAAAAACGCTCCTCTTGGACTAGGAAGGGCTTAAAGAATTTTATATATCCAGGAATCTTAGTTTTATCACTCTGCTCACTCTGTGTCTTCTTGATCAATGTCCATGGAGGCTTATATATGGCAAAGTCAGAACACATCTGATTATAAAATGAATATTTAATTAATAAATATCCCACAGAGCCTGTTTAGATTTCGAAAGGTGAAAATCCAGATCTCTGAAGAGTCATCTAGTACCAAAAGTTCAGAAAGTGATAGTCTCATTAAACTTAGGAAGTTCCCTTTGGTTTGGCTGGGGTGAAGTACAGTCACCTGCAATCCTTTAGTCTTCAGTGGTTGTCTTCTGCAACTATTTGCATGCATACATCAAAACACATCAGACTTTATGCTAGGGTGGCAGGGGATCTGTTTCATTAATCACCAAATAGAAATAGCCTAGCAGTGGCCTGGTGCAGTGCCTCACGCCTGTAATCCCAGCACTCTGGGAGGCAGAAGCAGGCAGATCACCGGAGGTCAGATGTTTGAGACCAGCCTGGCCAACATGGTGAAACCCTGTCTCTACTAAAAAACAAATAATAATAATAAAATAAAATTAGCCAGGCCTGGTGGCGGGTGCCTGTAATTCCTACTACTTGGGAGGCTGAGGCAGGAGAATCTTTTGAAACCAGAGGCAGAGATTGCAGTGAGCCAAGATCACACCACTGCACTTCAGCCTGGGCGACAGAGCGAGGCTCACTCTCAAAAAAAAAACCAAAACCAAAAACAAAAACAAAAAACAGAAGGAGCCTCGCAGAATATCGAGCACGTAGTAGGCAATCACCACTGATTAAATGAATGAATCAATTTAGTGAATGAATGAACTCATGAGGCACTCTTCATCTGACTTTCCCTTCTAATTGATCAATCAGCACTCATTAATCTCACTGCCATTCTTACCTTGTATTTAGAAAAATTACTGTCCTGTTCTGAAATTATCAAATTATTGATATACTATCATTAACAATTGCTATGACAAAGTTTTCTCACTGCAAACTATGCAATGAACACTTGTTATTTACTAGCAGGTTATAGCTTTATGCTTGCTCTTACAAGTTTAATAATAGGTAATACATATTTTTTCACACAGTGTAGGTCTCAGCATCTGGGACCTACTAGACATAATTCAATCTAACCAAACACTCAATATGTACAACACTCCATGGCATGAGCCTTGTACATAAAAGATCAACATATAATTTCCCAGAAATCCCCCAAGCGATGTAAAAGTGTTTAAACTATGATCACACTAAAAAAAATCACAAGCATTGTATGACACTTTCTGAAAAACTGTCTGTAAGTTGTTTTTAAAAAGTTATCCATGTTAATTTGGGTTCTCTACAAATTAACAGAAGGCAAGATGGTAATGAGTTTGAAGGAGATTTATTGGAGGAGATATCTGTGAATTATGAAGGAGCGGAGTAGGTAGGATTTGACACCTGTGAAGGAGAGAGTAAAGGAAAGGAGTATGGGGTAGGGAGAATCTCAGACAGTAGCATGTTTCTAAGAAAATTCTGGGCAATCTAATGGGAAGTCCTTGAGCCAATGTTGCCCATCAGGGGAGTGTGCCAGTGTTAATAGTTCTGCCATTCTCACTCACTGACTGGGAACAGCAAGGAATACAGTGGTAGATACCATGGGGCAGCAGCTAGGGTTCTCAATCAACTCTGCTTCTCACAGGAGATCAGGGTGATGCATTTCCATGACCACCACATCATCTTTTGTAGGTACCAAATTGATAGTCTTCAAGTTTTTTCATGAATGTTTGATAGACATACAGACCACAAGCGTTTTCAAGGCGCCAAATTTTACCTATATATTTGATAACTGTAATGAAACATGTTACTATTAACAGAGGTTAAGAATTATCTTAATATAACACTTTGGATGTTATATATTTTAGATTAGCTTTTGAAGTATATGAGTTGTCTTTTTTCTATTGCACATCATGATAGTGTAGAACACAAGCAAAACTATACAATGAAAATTTAACATACTATTTTTCTTTTTTTCTTTGAGATGGAGCCCTCTCTGTCGCCCAGGCTGAAGTGCAGTGGCATGATCTCAGCTCACTGCAACCTCCACCTCCCGGGTTCAAGCGATTCTCCTGCCTCAGCCTCCCAAGTACCTGGGATTACAGGCGTGCACTACCACACCCAGCTAATTGTCTCGAACTCCTGACCTCAGGTGATCCACCTGCCTCAGCCTCCCAAAGTGTTGGGATTACAGGCATGAGACAACGCATCTGGCCTAACATACTATTTTTCGAATGTTAATTTAGTAAAAACCTTTACTGACTTGGGCAGTTGGAGGTTGACTAAATTATAGAATATTTCTAAGGAAATGTAGTTATTACTTTGCAGCATACATAGTAATTGCAACTAGAAGAATGAATGTTGACTGAGAAAGAAAACTGATATAAAGACCAAATGACTAGTCCTAATTATACACTAGTTAATTTGTTTCTGGGATAATAATTTTTATTCTCTTAAATGAGTCTCTGTACAATCTTCTCAAGTAATATTGCACTTGTAATTCATATCACACAGTTATCAGCTACTGGATTCTGTCTTCTATAGGTTTTGCAAAACCTGTCTTCCTAATTCAAGTGTGGCCTGGGAGCTGAAGGCCCAGCCTCTAAGAGTGAGTGAGGCCAGATGACATGCAGCAAAGGATACCTTAGGGGAGCCCAACAATTTCCGTCCTTCCATTATTCCAGATCTGTACACTGGACTTGACATTTCCTGACTCAGTTATCAAAAGGCCACAGGGTAGGAGGTTTTGAGTCATCAAAACTGACTGAGCTAGTCCATTTATCCCGTTTTTCTCATATTTACCCTCTATATACCTACTGTCTTAGTCCATTTTCTGTTGCTTATAAAAGAATAGCTGAAACTGGGTAATTTATTAAAAAATGATTATTATTATTATTTTTTTTTCCTGAGATGGAGTTTCACTCTTATTGCCCAGGCTGGAGTGCAATGGTGTGATCTCGGCTCACTGCAACCTCTGCCTCCCAGGTTCAAGCGATTCTCCTGCCTCAGCCTCCCAAGTAGCTGGGATTACAGATGTGCACCACCACACCTGGCTAATTTTGTATTTTTTATAGAGATGGGGTTTCACCATGTTGTTCAGGCTGGTCTTGAACTTCTGGCCTCAGGTGATACACCTGTCTTGGCCTTCCAAAGTGCTGGGATTACGGGTGTGAGCCACCACACCCGGCTGAAAAATGATATTTATTTCTTATGGTTCTGGAGGCTGGGAAGTCCAAGTTCACGGTGACATGTGGGCCAAGTTCATGGGGTCTTGCTGGTGGAGACTAGACTCTCTATAGAGTCCTAAGGCATCACAGGGTATGATATGGTGAGGTGGCCAAATGTGCTAGCTCAGGTCTTTCTCCTCTCAGAAAGCCACTAATGCCTCACCCTTATAACTTCATTACATCCTAATTACCTACCAGAGGTCCTACCTGTCAAATAGCACACTTGGATTTCCCATCTCATTAATACTGTTACAATGAAGATTAAGTTTAACATGAATTTTGGAGGAGACAAACATTCAAACCATAGCATTCTGGCACTGGCACTAGCCTTCCAAAACTAATGTCTTTATCACATACAAATACATTTATTCTATCTTTATAGCCCCAAGGTCTTATTCCAGCAACAACTCAAAAGTGCAAAGTCTTATCTGTGATCCTGTGAAAACAATTTATCTGCTTCCAAGATACAACGGTAGGACAGGCATAGGATATACATTTTCATTCCAAAAGGGAAAAATAGGAAAGAAAAATGGAGTAATAGGCCCCTAACAAGTCAGAAACCCAGCAGGGCAGACATTAAATCTTGAAGCTCAGCCGGGTGCAGCAGC
The DNA here is from genome assembly GCF_043159975.1 of Macaca nemestrina. NCBI lineage: Eukaryota > Metazoa > Chordata > Mammalia > Primates > Cercopithecidae > Macaca > Macaca nemestrina. Next base: position 115,425,739 of record NC_092129.1, read on the forward strand.
TCAGCCCTGTAATCCCAGCACTTTGGAGGCTGAGGCGGGAGGATCCCTTGAGGTCAGGAGTTCAAGACCAGCCTGGCCAACACGGTGAAACCCTGTCTCTACTAAAAATACAAAAAAATTAGCCAGGCATGGTAGCAGGTGCCTGTAATCCCAGTTACTCAGGAGGCTGAGGCAGGAGAACCTCTTGAACCCAGGAGGCAGAGGTTGCAGTGAGCCGAGATCATGCCATTGCCAGCCAGGGTGACAGAATGAAGAATGAGACTCCATCACAAAAAAACAAAACAAAACAATCAAACAAACAAAAAAAACACACTTGAAGCTGGAGAATAATCTCTTTTGACTCCATGCTGGCATCCTGTGAACACTGAGGTAGGGAGTGGGTCTCCAAAACACTGGGCAATCTCATGCCTATGGCTTTGCTTGTTGTAGTCCATGTGGCTACTCTCACAGGTCGGAGTCAGGTGCCTGCAGCTTTTCCAGGCTGGTGTTGCATACTGGTAGCTCTACAGTTCTGGGGTCTCAGGGTGGTCCTGCCCCTGTGGCTCCAGAGTGCACTGCCCTGGTGGGAACTTCCTGTAGCAGCTCTGGTCCCACATTTCCACTCAGCATTGCGCTAGTAGAGGGGTTCTCTGCAGTGGCTCTGCCGTTGCAGTAAGTCTCTGCATGGGCCCACAGGCTGTCTGATACGTCCTTTGAAATCTAGGTGGAAGCTGCTATGCCTCACAGCTCTTGCTGTGTGCCTGCAGAATGAGCACCATGTGGAGGTCACCAAGGCTTACCGCTTGTGCCCTCTGGAGTGGGGGCATGAGCAGCATCTGAGACCACTTGTGTCACTGGATAGTGCTACAAAGATTTACAACTTGGACCTTTAGGAGTGGCAGGTCGAGCCACACTGGGGGCCACTTGAGCTAGAGCTGCCTGAGCAGCCAGAATGCCAGGAGTAGAGGCCCAAGGCAGCCCAGGGCAGCAAGTCCTTAGAGAGTGCCCTGGGCCTATCCCTTTCAACCATTCTGCCATTTTAGGCCTCTGGGCTTGTGATGGGAGGGGCAGATTCAAAGATTTGTGAAATGCCTTTGGGATCTTTCTCCCATTGTTCCGATGAATAATCTCTGGCTCATTTCTAGCCATATTAATCTCTTCAGCAAACAGTGGCTTGGTCGCGCCCTTCGTTTCCTCTGCTGAAAATGCTCTTTCATTCTCTATCACATGTCTAGGCTTAGAGTTTCCCAAATCTTTCTGCTTTGCTTCCCTTTTGATTACAATTTCTGTCTTTAAGTCACTTATTCCTTCTTGCAGTTTAATGTAAGTGGTTAAAAGTAGCCATGCAATAGCCTGAATGCTTTGCTGCTTAGATATTTCTTTCGTCAAATATTCTAATTCATCATTCTTAAGTTCAGCATTCCCTGGAATTGGTAGCTGGGAGTAGGGTGTTGCTATAAAACACCCAGCCTTAGGCATGGACACAATCCAGCCAAATTCTTTGCCACTTTCTAAGAAAGGCTTTTACTCCAGTTTCCAACACCTTGATCTTCAGTTCCATCTGAAATCTCATCAGAATGGCCTTTACTGTCCATATTTTATCAACGTTCTGGTCATGACCACTTAAGTAATCTCTAGGAAGTTCCAAACTTTCCCTAGTCTTCTTGTCTTCTAATCCCTAATGAGAATCTAGGTTTTTTCTACTCTGCTCCTCCAAACTCTTCCAATCTTTGCCCATTATCCAGTTCCCATGCAGCTTCCACATTTTCAGGTAACTTTATACCAACACCTCACTCCCAGTGCCAGTTTTCTTGGCCCATTTTCTGTTGCTATAACTAAATACCTGATACTGGATAATTATGAAACAAAAGAAGCTTATTTCTTATGGTTTTGGAGGCTAGAAAGTCCATGGTCAAGGGGCACATCTGGCCAGGGCCTTGAAGCTGGTGAAAGCTCTGCAGAGTCCTGGGGCAGCGCAGGGCATCACATGGCAAGTTGGCTGAGTGTGCTCAGATGCTAACATGCTAGCTTACGTCTCTCTTCCTCTTCTCATAAAGCACCAGCTCCACTTCCATGATAACCCATTTGCCCATTAACCCATAAATGAATTAATCTTTGTGAGGACTCTGCACTCTTAAAGGCCAAACACCTCTTAAAGGTCCCACCTCTCAATACTGCCACATTGGGGGTTAAGTTTCAACAGAAGTTTTGGAGGGGACAAATTTTCAAACCATAGCACCTATGTGAATTTTATGTTCCACAAACTAATGTATATATTTCAGTTCACTCATGTAATCACTATTTTCAACTAACGACATTTTAAATGTTGTACTCGTATAAAACAATTTCAAGTATTTCAAATTTCATTTTTAAAAATCTTTCCTCCCACTGGCCGGGTGCGATGGCTTATGCCTGTAATCCCAGCACTTTGGGAGGCCGAGGCAGGCGGATCACGAGGTCAGGAGATCGAGACCATCCTAGCTAACACGGTGAAACCCTGTCTCTACTAAAAATAGAAAAATTAGCCAGGTGTGATGGCAAGTGCCTGTAGTCTCAGCTACTCGGGAGGCTGAGGCAGGAGAATCACTTGAACCAGGGAGTCAGAGGTTGCAGTGACTGGAGATTGTGCCACTGTAGCCCACCCTGGGGACAGAGCAAGACTCCGTCCCCACCCTCAAAAAATAAAAAAAATCTTTCCTCTTACAATGCCTAGAGACTTGGAAAAATACATTCATAATTTAAAGAGAGTTAACACTTACTGAGATGTATGCACTATATTACACACTACTCTAAGTGGCTAACATGTTGTGTTGGCTAATTTTATGTGTCAACTTGAGTAGGCCACGGGGTACCAGTTTAAACATTGTTTCTGGCTGTGTCTGTAAGGGTGTTTCTGAATGGGGTTAGCATTGGAACTGGTGAACTCAGTAGACTGTCCTTCCCAATGTAGTTGGGCATTATCTAATACATTGAAGGCCTGAATAGGACAAAAGGTAGAGGGAGGAATTCACTCCTTTTTTCTTGCCTCACTGCTTGAGCTAGGATATCTCATCTCATCTTCTTTGCCCTCCGACTAGATTTACATCATAACTCCCCTGGTTCTCAGGCCTTTGGACTCAGACTGATTCACACCACTGGCTTTTTTGGGTCTTCATGTGTTCAGTTTGCAGATGGCATTATCATGGGACTTCTCAGCCTCCAGAACTGCATGAGCCAATTCCAGATAATCTCTCTCTCTCCTATTGAAGAACCCTGACTAATACATGTTATTTATTCATTTAATCTTCTCAACCTCCCTGTGAAGTGAAAGTGAGACAGCAATAATATAGGGTGGTCACAGAAGAGCAGAAAATTCCAGGCAGCAGTTTTACATGATTAGCAAAAAGGAAACTGTTGAAATGGCGGCATAAACTAGGGGCTGATAAGATCCTGAAAAACCAGGGTGTGAGCCAAGTTGGCTAAGACTGGCTGGTCCCAGCATGGCACTGGATATGACCTAGATTTCACCTAGGACCTCATTAACATACTAAAGCACACATAGACCAGTGCCGCGACTGTTCTGTGAACACCTGTATTTGGTGTAAAAGTCGGTGGCACCACAATTCCAAGAAATCTTCACCTTTTTCCAGGAATCTTCCAGAATATTCCACCTCTTGGTTATAGAAACCCATAAAGGTAGAAGCCCTAAACTCCACTGAGTCACTCTCTCTTGAGTATGCCCACACTCCCCTTTCTTGAATGTGTACTTTTCTTTTTTTTTTTTGAGACAGGGTCTCGCTCTGTCACCCAGGCTGGAGTGCAGTGGCACAATCTTGGCTCACTACAACCTCTGCCTCCCGGTTCAAGTGATTCTCCTGCCTCAGCCTCCCAAGTAGCTGGGATTACACGCTTACGCCACCACGCCCAGCTAATTTTTGTAATTTTAGTAGAGATGGGGTTTCGCCATGGTGGCCAGCTGGTCTCGAACTCCTGACCTCAGGTGATCGACCCTCCTCGGTCTCTCAAAGTGCTGGGATTACAGGCATCGAATGTGTACTTTTCACTTTGCAATAAATCTCGGTACTTTCACTAGTTTCTGACTTGTCCTCGAATTCCTTCCCAGAATGGTATCAAGAGCCTGGACATCAGCTGGAGTTAAGGTCCCACCAGCGTTTGGGGATCTCCCGCAGCCCACCAGTATCAAAAGTATTATTATCTCCAACTTACACATAAAGATATTGAAGCACAGAGAAGTTAAATAAATTATCCAAGGTCACATAGGTAGTTAAGAAGTAGAGTCAGAATTTGAACCCAAATAATTGGGTAAGTAATTAAGTAACTGACTCCAAGTTAAAGATTTTCTGTTACTATTGTGGCCTTCTCAAACTATAATGCATTATTTAACTCGCATGTTAAAAACCACTAACCCCTAGCACACAGCAACACAATCATTTTTAAAAAATTATTTTATTTATGTGTGCATTTTATAAGCAACTGATTAATTTAAACTGAAAAATGATGAAGGCCTACAGCTCTAAGAATCATTTCTAGGCTGGGCAAGGTGGCTCATGCCTGCAATCCCAGCACTTTGGGAGGCTGAGGCAGGTGGATCACCTGAGTTCAGGAGTTCAAGACCAGCCTGGTTAACATGATGAAACCTTGTCTCTGCTAAAAATACAAAAATTAGCCAGGTGTGATGGTGGGTGCCTGTAATCCCAGCTACTCAGGAGGCTGAGGCAAGAGAATTGCTTGAACCTGGGGGGCAGAGGTTGCAGTGAGCTGGGATAGTGCCACTCCACTCCAGCCTGTGTGACAGAGAAAGACTCTGTCTCAAAAAAAAAAAAAAAAAAAGTCAAGAATCATTTCTATATTCATTAAACTAACATATGTTAATGAAAGAATACTTTTCCTTTCCTAATTTTTTTTTTTTTTTGAGACGGAGTTTCACTCTTGTTGCTCAGACTGGAGTGCAATGGTGCGATCTCAGCTCACCGCAACCTCCACCTCCTGAGTTCAAGCCATTCTCCTGCCTCAGCCTCCAGAGTAGCTGGGATTACAGGCGCACGCCACCACATCTGGCTAATTTTGTATTTTTAGTAGAGGCAAGATTTCTCCATATTGGTCAAGCTGGTCTCCCTTTCCTAATTTATAGCAGCATATTTTCTTCCAAAGCCATCATATATATATTTAAACACATTATGGAAACTCACAACATAAAGGATATAAAGAAAGAAAATGATCAGAAATAAGTTAATTCAGATGTACATATTCAGAAAACAAAATTGAGGTTAAAGAAGATGCGACTTAAAAATCAATACAGCGTCCTTTTCGTTCCCAATCTCCATATCGGGTAGGTTCTGGGCCCCTGGGTCCACCTTTTTCTTTGGTCACTGGATTAACATCATCTGGAAATTCTAAGGAAAATGAGATGTAAATAAAGCAGTTAATGGAGGCAGGAAAGGCCTTATAGTCAATCTTATTTTATTTATTTATTTATTATTTATTTTTTTTTTTGAGACAGAGTCTCCCTCTGTCGCCCAGGCTGGATTGCAGTGGCATGATCTGGGCTCACCGCAACCTCTGCCTTCTGGGTTCAAGTGATTTTTCTGCCTTAGCTTCCTGAGTAGCTGGGATTACACACACATGCCACCATGCCCAGCTAATTTTTGTATTTTTAGTAGAGACGGGGTTTCACCATGTTGGCCAGGCTGGTCTCAAACTCCTGACCTCAAGTGTTCCGCCCGCCTGGGGCTCCCAAAGTGCTGGGATTACAGGCGTAAGCCACCAAGTCTGACTATGGTCAATTTTAAAGACAGGGTTGCATGATAGGCTAGATCTTAGTAACCTGGTTACCATGCAGTCTTTAAATGAACTGTAAATGTGATTCTTTTTCCTGAGTTTGAGAAGAGAATACAGAGTACAAATTCATAAGACTTGAAAGGTCTTGAAATAAGACTACTTTGAAGGAATCACTTTGACTTAATGCCACAGTTTTCTGACCAGTAAAATGGGGAGAACAATCATACTTCCCTCACTGTGTTGATAATTAAACAAGGTAATGCATGTAAAGGGTTTAGTGTGGTGCCAGGTACATAGGAATGTCAATTAATCTTAGCTAGAGAATTACTGTTCCTCATCATAGGGTTTTGGCTTCAGCAACTGGTTGGCTGGTACTGTAATTTATAATCAATAATAGTAATTATTATTCTTAATACTATGTGTTCATAGTAGGAATCCCTGTCACAAGCCAGGCTCAATTCTCAGCACTTTATGTATGCTAATCCATTTAATCTTCCTAACAATCCTATGGGACAAGAACAATTATTGTTCCAACTTTATAGACGAAGAAAATGAGCCACAAAGGGTTAAGAAAGTTGCTCCATATCACACAGCTTCTACGTGATAAAACTGAGTTTGAATTCAGACATCCTGGCTGCAGTCTTGCTCTCAGCCCATACACTGTACTGTTCTGTATATGGAAAAAACAGGAGAGGAACCAACTATTAGAGCCCTAATTCTTTGTTTTGTTTTGTTTTTTTGAGATGGAGTCTAGCTCTCTTGTCCAGCTGGAGTAGTGGAGTGGTGTGATCTCAGCTCACTGCAGTCTCTGCCTCCTGGGTTCAAGCAATTCTCCTTCCTTAGCCTCCTGAGTAGCTGGGACTATAGGTGCGCACCACTATGCCTGGCTAATAATTGTACTTTTAGTAGAGATGGCGTTTTACTATGTTGGCCAGGCTGGTCTCAAACTCCTGACCCCAAATGATCCACCCACCTCGGCCTCCCAAAGTGCTGGGATTACAGGTGTGAACCACCGCACCTAACCCCTAATTCTTTGTGTGTGTGTGTGTGTGTGTGTGTGTGTGTGTGTGATGGAGTTTCACTCTTATTGCCCAGGCTGGAGTGCAATGGCACAATCTCGGCTCACCGCAACCTCCGCCTCCAAAGTTCAAGTGATTCTCCTGCCTCAGCCTCTCGAGTAGGTGAGATTACAGGTGTGCACCACCATGACCAGCTAATTTTTTGTATTTTTAGTAGAGACGGGGGTTTTACTTTGTTGGCCAGGCTGGTTTTGAACTCCTGACCTCAGGTGATCCACCCACCTCAGCCTCCCCAAGTGCTGGGGTTACAGGCGTGAGCCACTGCGCCCAGCCGCCTGGCCCCTAATTCTTAAACTGTATCTATTTATTTATTTATCGTGGCCACCCTCCCAACACATCCCATTCCTTCCCAGATTTACATTATCTTCAGCAATGATCACTAATTTCATATATTTTTAAAATGTACTTTGATTATTGTCTGTCTCTCCCACTAAAATGTTAAGCCTCATTACGGTATAATTTTTTTGTGTGTTTTATCCATTGCTGTTTCAGTGTTTGGCTCACAGAGGATACTTAACACGTATCATATGAATGAATGAAAAGATTTATTCTTATCCTCATGGCAACCCTGTGGGCAGACAGTTTCATTCATTTATTCCACTATTACTCTGCCAGGCCCTATGCTAGGTAAAGGCAGGGTGAGGATACAGTAGTGACCGTGCAATAGAAGGCCCCTTCCCTCATAGGGCTCACAGAGTACTGAAGTAGGCAAAACAACAACAACAACGATAAAAGGCAAACACATACATACAAGAATAACAAACTGGCAAGGCTTGAAAGGAAAAGTGCAAAGTGCCTATCATCTCAGTTTCTTTTCATAATGGCATTCTAAGGCAGGTGTTAGGAGGAAACCGAAACCCAGAGAGTAGAAGCCTCTGAGAGCTCCAGTTCAAACCCAGATCTGCTTTATCCAAACCCCATGGTTACTTAGGTCTCGCTTATATTCAATCCCTAGAGAAGTCAGTTATACTCCTGAGACACAGACCAAAAGGCAACTAGACTTTTGGGGGCATAGGTGTCACATTCCCTCAAGGTGGGTATTCTCTGCTGAGGTTGTCACCGTAGCTACTCATAGATGTTTAAACCTGTTCCACTGAGGAAGCACATTGCTTGGCCTCTGGGAGAAGGTGTGGGGACCAAGGAAAAGCTTCCCCCTTGCCCTCTGAAGGATTGCCAAAAATCAACTGACAAAAGACAGATTACTAGAAGAAAAGGTATACGGCTTTTATTTTATCCTGCATAGCACGGGGGAACTGCAGGAGAATGATTACCCAAACTGTATCTGTTTAGAAAACTAAAGGAGCTTCACTAAAATCATAAAGCCCCTCTCTGGGCAAAAGAAAAAGGATACAGAATTTACCCTGAAAATTTTTCAAATATTCATTCTTTTATTCTTGTTATATTGTGAATAAACTGTCCCCTATACCCATCATCATTCTGTTTTCAAAAGAAGTCCATGCTTTACTGCAATGCAAGTTGGCTTTTTCCTACTCTATGAATTCCCCTGAAGGCCTCTCTAATGGAAGTTCTTCTTTCTCCCATATCTCTGTGGCTCACTGGATGTCTTAGCTTGAGCTGCCATAACAAAATACCATAGACTAGGTGGAGTAAGCAACAGAAACTTATTTTCTCACAGCTCTGGAGGCTGGTAGGCTGAAGTCAGGGTGCTAGCGTGGTTGGTTCTCATGAGGGCTTTCTTCCTGGCTTACAGATGGTCACTTCTTGCTGTGTCCTCATGTGGCAGAGACAGACAGACAGCAAGCTCTCTGGCATCTCTTCTTATAAGGGCACTATTCCCACCATGAGGAGATTCCCACCAGCTTTATTAAAGTATTGTCTGCTTATAATAAAATTCACCCATTTTAAGTACACAGTTCAATGAGTTTTAACAAATGTTTACAGTCATGTAAATGGCACAAAGTATAAAACATTTCCATCCCTTAAAGAGTTACCCTCCTCTCATGATCTAAACCTAATTATCTCCCAAAGGCCCTATCTCCAAATACCATCACCTGGGGGGTTAGAGCTCCAACAGATGAATTCAGGGGAACATAATTCAGTCCACAGCACTGGGGAAGAAAGAACAGGTCAAGATGTCCCTGCTCCTCACTGCTATTTCCAGCCTCTCATTCTAACGCCACAGCTCTACAGCCTTTCCTTTTTGGAATTCTATACCATTTACTTGTCCAGTGCTCTTCTCCAGTCTTATAATAAACTCAAAGATTCTTCTGTCTTCTCGGATGGGATCAATATCTGGTTCATAGTTTCATCTCCCTCTCCCCATCATCCCTAATATCAACATCCACGTTAGTAAATCATCACACATCGAGGCCACAGAGGTCACCAATCTCTTTCCTGATGACTTTCACATCTACTTCTGCTGTCCACTGGACTTTTTTGAGTGTGTTCCTTTTCCAAATCCCACACTCTTTTGAGCACTCTTCTTTCTGACCACACCTTCGTATCTTTCCATGTCTCTTCTTCCTCACATTTGTTTAACCTAATTTTTGCCCTTATAATAGCCTACCGTTTTCTGAGACTTTTTGTTCTCACCATTACCACCCTGGTTCCTGCTCTCAGTGTCCCATTTTAGAACTAATGCAACAGAAACCCTCTTCCACATTATACTAAGTGAAAGGAACCAGACACCAAAGACTGCATATTGTAGAGTTTCATTTATATGAAATCCTAGAAAAAGCAAAACTACAGTGATAGAGAACAGATCAATGGTTGCTGGGAGGAGGTGGGGAGAGGATGAACTGGCTTGTGCCTCTTTAGGGGATGGAACTATTTTACACTTTGTGTGGTTTCCATGGCTGTAAACATTTGTTAAAACACACTAGCCGGGCGCAGTGGCTCACGCCTGTAATCCTAACACTTTGGGAAGCCGAGGTGGGCGGATCACAAGGTCAGGAGTTTGAGACCAGCCTGGCTAACATGGTGAAACCCCATCTCTACTAAAAATACAAAAATTAACTGGGCGTGGTGGCAGGTACCTGTAATCCTAGCTACTCAGGAGGCTGAGGCAGGAGACTCGCTTGAACCCGGGAGGCAGAGGTTGCAGTGAGCCGAGATTACACCACTGCACTCCAGCCTGGGCAACATAGCAAGACTCCCCCATCTCAAAAACAAAAACAAAAACAACAACAAAAAAAACCTCACTCAACTGTATATTTAACATGGGTGAATTTTATTATATGCAGACTATATTTAATAAAGCTAATTAAAACAACCTCTATCCAAATACATTTCCTCACTGCTCACTGCATAAAGCCCTTACACTGTAACCTGGGAGTTCAGGCCCTCCCAGATTTGAGCCAAACCTGCGTGTCTAGCTTTATATACAATTAATCCAAGCCTGTCCAACCCACGATCCATGGGTTGCATGTGGCCCAGGATGGCTTTGAATGTGGCCCAACACAAATTCGTAAACTTTCTTAAAATGTTGAGTTGTTTTGTGTGATTTTTAAAAATTTTATTATTTTTTATTTATTTTTAATTTTTTTTGTTTAGCTCATCAGCTATTGTTAGTGCATTTTATGTGTGGCCTAAGACAATTCTTCTTCCAACGCGGCCCAAAGAAGCCAAAAGATTGGACACCCCTGTATTAATCGAATATACGTATAATTTATGTTGAAGCCAAAGAAGCCCATTAGCTGTGTCTTGTAAGTGTTAATGTTCTGCAGCCTCTTTCTCTTTGACCATAGCTTTCTCCAGTTATTTTGAAACGTCTCCTCACAACACCTTATCTACTTATAAAAATTTTACTTTTCCAGCTTGGCATGGTGGCTTACACCTGTAACCCCAGCACTTTGGGAGGCCAAGGCAGGTGGATCACCTGAGGTCAGGAGTTCAAGACCAGCCTGACCAACATGGTGAAACCCCTTCTCTACTAAAAATACACAAATTAGCCAGGCGTGGTGGCAGGAGCCTGTAGTCCCAGCTACTTAGGAGGCTGAGGCAGGAGAATCGCTTGAACCCGGGAGGCGGAGGTTGCAGTGAGCTGAGATCGCACCACTGTCCTCCAGCCTGGGTGACAGAGCGAGACTCCAACTCAAAAAGACAAAAAATTATTTTTCCTTAGACCCCAGCTCAAAAGTTATCTTTTTTGTCAACTTTTCTCTGATCTTTTTGTGTACCTCTCATGCTAGTTACCACATGATGTCCTGTTCATCGTTATTTACATTATCTCATCTTCCTTTCTTATTCATCTTTATATCAAGCAGGATGCCTAGCTACAAACATTTTCCTTTATGGTTTTAACAATGAAATCTACTCTTTTCAAAGAGACAACCTACATAGTTTTCTTAGAATAAAGTACGTACTAGAGGCAGGGAGACAAGACTAGAAGGAAGGAAAGAAGGAAGCAGAGAGGCTTGTTAGGAGACCAGCGGAGCTAGAGACAGCTTGAATTTGGGCCTTACTGGTAGAAAGAGTAAGAGGGAATAAATTTGAGAGATGTTAAAAGGGTAGAAGCAACAGGTCTTTGTTAGTGATCAGTCACAGGAGACAGGAAGAGGCAGGAGTGAAAGATTATCCCCAGATTTCGGGCTTGGGTGACTTGGTAGATGGGGTGGACTAGAATCCAGAAGGAAGAGGAGGATATGAGGCCCGGTGTGTGGGAGGGCTGAAGGTGAGTTTTAGAAATACTAATTTTGAGACTTCTGGAATATCCAAAGAAAGATATTCAGGAGGCAAATGGAGACAGGAGAGTGATGCTCAGGAAACAGGTGTGATTGGAGGTAAAAATGTATGAATCACCAACACACAGGTAATACTTAAAATCATTTTAAGCCGGGCGTGGTGGCTCATGCCTGTAATCTCAGCACTTTGGGAGGCTGAGGTGGGAAGATCGTTTGAGCCCCGGAGTTCAAGACCAGCCTGGGCAACGTAGTGAGACTGTCTCTTAAAAAAAAAAAAAAATAGAAAAATTAGCCAGGTTCATGCCGGTAGCCCCAGTTACAGGAGAGGCTGAGTAGTGAAGCCCAGGAGGTTGAGGGTGCAGTGAGCTGTGACAGTGCCACTGCACTTCAGCCTGGGTGACAGAGTGAGACTCTGCCTCAATCACTCAAATCATTTTAGGGAAATATGAAATCTCCCTAGGAATGCTTAGGGGGCTAAGAACAGAGGCCCGGCAAATACCCACATCTAGGTGTTGGGGAGAGACAGAAGAGCTCAAAAAGGAGCCCAGGAAGAGATTAATGAAGAAATAGGGTGAGAAACTAAAGAAAGCATACCAGGAATGGTGGCTCACACTTGTAATCCCAGCACTTTGGGAGGCCGAGGCAGAAGGACTGCTTGAGCCCAGGAGTTGAGGCCAGCCTGGGTAACATGGCAAGACCTCATCTCTACAAAAAAAATTTTTTTTAATTAGGTGAGCATGGGGTTATGTGCCTGTGGTCTCAGTTACTCAGGAGACTGAGACAGGAGGATAGTTTGAACTAGGAAGGTTAAGGCTGCAGTGAGCCATGTATTCATGCCACTGCACTTTAGCCTGGGCAACAGAGCAAGACCCTGTCTCAACAAAACAAAACAAAACAAAACAAAACAACACACACACACATACAAACACAAAAAAATGAAACTAAGGAAAGCATAATGGAAATCAAGGCAGGAGATTTCCAGAAGCAATAGTTAACACTGTCAAAGGTTGTGGATTGTTCAAATAAAACAAGGATTGAAGAGCACCTGCTGTATTTGGTGATGTTTGTCAGAAGTTTCTAAGGGATGGTAGGTTCAACATGAACTTGAGTGATACAAGACTTAGTTGAATGCCTACCATTGTGTCAAATAGATGATTAGCTTTTGAAATGTGCTGGTTTTTGCTTTCTATTTTTTTATTGTGGTAAAATAAATATAACATAATATTTCTCATTTAACCATTTGTAAGTGTACAATTTGGTAGTATTAAATACATTCACTGCCAGGCGCAGTGGCTCATGCCTGTAATCCCAGCACTTTGGGAGGCTGAGATGGGTTGGTCACTTGAGGTCAGGAGTTCAAGACCAGCCTGGCCAACATGGTGAAATCCCATCTCTACTAAAAACACAACAATGAGCCACTGTAGTGGCGTGCCTGTAATCCCAGCTACTTGGGAGGCTGAGACAGGAGTATTACATGAACCTGGGAGGCGGAGGTTGCAGTGAGTCGAGATTGTGCCACTGCACTCCAGCCTAGGTGAAAGAGCAAGACTCTATCTCAAAAACAAAAACAACAACAAAAATACATTCACAGGGTTGTACAACCATCACCACTATCTATAACTAAAATGTTTTCATCATCCCCACAATGAACTCTGTACCCACTAAACAATGACTTCCCTCTTAGTCCCCGGAGTCCCTGATCACCTCTATTCTACTTTCCGGCTCTATGAATTTGCCTATTCTAGGTACCTTATATAAGTGGAATCATATATTTGCTCTTCTGGGTCCAGCTTATTTCACTAAACATAATTTTTTCAAGGTCCATCCATGTTGTAGCATATATTACAATGTAATTGCTTTTTATGACTGAGTTTTCCACTGTATGTATATGCTACCTTTTGTTTAACCAGTCATTTGTTCATGAACACTGGGTTGTTTCCACCTTTTGGCTACTGTTAATAATACTATGAACAAAGTTACAGCAATATCTGTTCAAGTCCCTGCTTTCAATTGCTTTAGGTACACACCTAAGAGCGGAATTGCTGGGTCAAACGGTAGTTCTATGTTCGATTTTTTGAGGAATGGCCATACTGTTTTCCACAGCGGCTGCAACGTTTTACATTCCCACCAGAAATGCGTGAGGGTTTCAATTTCTCCACATCCTTCCCAACACTTGTTATTTTCCATTTTTTTCTATTATAACCATCCTGGTGGGTATGAAGTAGTATCTCATAGTTTTGATTTGCATTTCCCTAATGATAATGATACTGATGTTGAGCATCTTTTCATGTGTTTGTTGGCCATTTGTACATTTCTATACCTTCTCTGGAGAAATGTCTACTCAAGTACTTTGCTATTTTTTATTTTTATTTTTTGTAGATTACTGGAGTTCTACAGACATACATGTAATATACACATATTATATATTTGTTATTTATCATACCTCATTATTCATATAGCAAAACATGTAAGTTGAGACTCAAGTGCTTTGCTATTTTTGACTTTTTGTTGAGTTATTGGAGTTCTTTATATATATAATATGTATACATTATATATATAAAGTGGTTATATTTATTATACCTCATTATTCACATAAGATCTTCTTTGATACAAATAACATAATCTTCTTTGATACAAATAACATCATTTATTTGTATCAAAGAAGGTCTCAACATATATTTTGTTATGTGAATAACGAGGTATAATAAAACAAACACAATCAAATACCTGTCAGAGTCTTGAAAATCTTTTTTATTAAGAAACCTACATGTGTTGATGGATGGTGATTTTACTCATTGTTGAAATATGCTTTATTACTACAGAATTTAAGCAATAACATATTTCTTTTCTTTCACTCATTTTCTCAATAAGTAAAACACTTTCCTTGATACTTCAAAAACTGAGAGGTGCTTTATTATGCTTACTTTCCAGTGGTTCTTTCTCTAAATGGGAATCCTCTGGTGCATCAAAACGACCTTCTGGTAACTTTGGCTTCTTAAGGGACTGTTTGACAAGTTCAGACTTTCCTCCTTGAGAAGAACTTGTTTTCCTCAGAGAATGACACAAAAGGGGTGATCCTAGAAGAGTGGAGATAATAGAAAATTAGGAGCTTTTCATTTATTCCACTTTAAACATTTATAAAATTTTGTTTATTTGTTTTTAGTTCATACATTCACATTTCTCAAAGTTCAAAAAGTACCAAAGGATGTAGAGTGAAAATTCTTCCTTCCTGTCCAGCCATTTCCCTTTCTGGAAGACCACCAGTTTGAAAAGAAGGGCTATGAAATAAATTAGTTAATCATTATCAATATTGTAGAAACTTATATTAAAACATTAATTCCTATCTAAAGCAATGCCAAAAAACCAGGAGTTCAAATATTAAGAGTAACTTAGTACAAACTTTTCAATGACAATATTTAGTATTCAAATCTCTAAAAGTCAGAAGTGGCTACATTTAAATCCTAATCAAGGTCCTCTTTTTCTGTCAACTAAAATTTTAAGAATACATCAAGTTGGGCACAGTGGCATGCACCTGTAGTCTCAATTACGCAGGAGGCTGAAGAGGGAGGACTGCTTCAGCCCAGGAGCTCAATTCTAGTCTGGGTAACATAGTGAGACCATGTCTCTAAAAATACATTGTTTTATGGGGGAAAGAAGTCCCTATTTGATAAATGGTGCTGGGATAGTTGGCAACTATGTGCAAAGCAATGAAACTGAAACCCTATTTGTCACCACATACAAAAATTAACTCGAGATGGATTAAAAATTTAAATGTAAGACCTCAAACTGTAAGAATCCTAGAAGAAAACCTAGGAAACACTATTCTGGACATTGGTCTTGGGAAATAATTTATGACTAAGTCCTCAAAAGCAACTGCAACAACAACAACAAAAAATTGACAAATGGGACCTAATTAAACTAAAAAGCTTTTGTAGAGCAAAAGAAACTATCAACAGAGTAAACATACAACCTACAGAATGAGAGAAAATATTTGCAAACTACACATCTGAGAAAAGTCTCATATCCGGAATCTATAAGGAGCTTAAACAACTCAACAAGCAAACAACAACCGCACTAAAAAACGGACAACAGACATGAAGAGACACTTCTCAAAAGAAGACATACAAGCGGCCAACAAACATATTTAAAAATGCTCCACATCACGAATTAGTAGATAAATGCAAATTGAAATCATGGGAGACCATGTCATATCAGTCAGAATGGCTATTATTAAAAAGTTAAAAAACAACAGATGCTGGTGAGGCTGTAGAGAAGAGGGAATGCGTATATACAGCTAGTGGGAATGTATCTTAGTTCAGCCACTGTGGAAAATAGTTTGGAGATTTCTCAAAGTACTTAAGGCAAAACTATCACTTGACCCAGCAATCCTGTTACTGGGGATATACCCAAAATAAAACTACTCATTTTTCACACCAAAAAGACACATGCACTTGCATGTTCACTGCAGCACTATTCACAATAGCAAAGACACAGAATCAACCTAGGTGCTCCTCAGTGGTGGACTGGATAAAGAAAATGTGGTACATATATACCATGGAATACTATGCAACCATAAAAATAATGAAATCATGTCCTTTGCTGCAACATGGATGCAGCTGGAGGCCATTATCCTAAGTGAACTAATGCAGGAACAGAAAACCAAATATTGCATATTCTTACACATAATTTTCTAATTCTACAGAGTGAAACACTGGATACTCAGGAACATAAGGCAACAATAGAAACTGGGTACTACTGTGGGGGAGGGAAGAAGGGGATGCAAGGGTTGAAAAACTAACTTTTGGGTACTATTCTCATTATCTGTGATGGGATCATTCATATCCCAAATCTCAGCATCACACATAAACCCAGGTAACAAACCTGCACATGTATCCCCTGAATCTAAAATAAAACTTCGGATTTTAAAATGTACTGGGTGTCTGCAATGTGTAAATGAGATCATTTTCTCTCTAGTTTCTAAAGAGAGTTGAACTTTCAGTGCTATGAAAGTTATACAAACCCTCACCGAGATAATATTCATAAGGGAAAAACCACAGGGAAAAAAGTGAGCTCAGTGTTAGGGGTTTTCAGCTTCCTAAAGAAATTGCTTTAGAAGCAGACAAATTTGGGTACAAGCTCCAGCTACACCCCTGTGGCAAGAATAATGGCCTCAAAGATAATCAGAATCCAATACCCAGAATCTGTGAACAGGTTTGGTTACATGGTGAAGAATTTTGGTAGCAGACAGAATTAAGGTGGCTAATCAGATGACCTTAAAATAGGGAGATTATCCAGGATTATAGGGTGGGTCAATGTAACCACAAGGGTCCTTTAAAAGGGAAGAGAGGTTGGAAGACAGACCAGACCCGATGCTGTAGGCTTTGAAGATGGAGGAAGGGGGCAAGCCAAGGAATGTTGGCAGCCTCTAGAAGCTAAAAGAGAGAAGGAAATGGATGCAGCTTCTAGAAGGAACACAGCCCTGTTAACTGCCTGGTTCCAGCTCAGTGCAACCCCTTCCAGACTCCTGATCTCCAAAACTGTAAAATGTGTTAAGCCACTAAATTTGTGGTAATATGTTATAGCAGCAATAAGAAACAAATGCAATCACTTACTAGGTGTTGGATGTTGGTCAAGTTACCCTTTCTGTTTCCTTTCCTCTGAATAGAAAAATCACAGTACCTATCACATGAGATTGCTGAATAAATGGGACAATTTATGCATTTAGTATAGTGACAAACAGTATTTATTGTTATTTCGATGGAATATCTGTAAGCCCTTGACAGCATTACATATGTTTTTTCATTACACATATTTTTCTCATATTCTAGTCATCACTACATAACCCAACCTCGTTTAAAGAAATAGACACAAACACATGCATACAAGTGGTTAAGATAAATGAATAGGTGTATGTCTGTGTATGTGTACACATTGAGTAAGTGCATCAATAACTTGAGCTTAACTCTGGGATGCATAAGTTAATTTGCGTAAGGGTTTCTGGTGAAGGACAGAAAACTGGATCTTGGGGAAAGCAAGGAGTAGCAAAGTGTAAGTTGGAGAAATTGGTCCCTAATATGACTTTGCAGACTTCTGAAAGACTTTATCTGTAGAAAGAGGGTTTACAAGGAAAAGTTGAAAGACAAGTTTTCTCAAGGAACTCTGAGGCCATTGGAAACACAAGCAGAACTATTTTTGTAGTCAGGTAACAGTGTGACAGAACACAGGGGAAGATAATGCCCCTCATTTCTGTACAGTACAATATAAGATGGGACACAGTGCTCCTTAGTACCTACAGGCTTTACAGCTTTGGACACAAGCGTGTGCACATAAGTCTGCCGGGGGTGTTGGTAATGAAGCATATACATGTAGCTTTAAAGGCAGACCATAAGAAACGAGGGCGTGTCAGATGAGGAGTTAAGCCCAAGGACCACTCCTGTTAACTCTGCCTATTAAATAGTAGGTGTTGAGCAATAGTAACTGTATTCATGTTAATATTGCATTTTGGCTATCAGCAGACTTCTGACTACCTCGACTACATGGGAAATAGCTGACAAACTTAAAACAAAAGGCTCTTTTAACAACATCAGGAAATAACAACCACAAAGCCCATGTCTTCTACTTCAAGGGGTGGTTTGACTTTATCCAAACCTAGTTAGAATTGTGCTTACATGGACATAACAGACAAGAAGAAAACCTTCTAAAAGAAGAAATAATAAAAGCAAAAGAATGACTCTCTCTCTCTCTCTCTCTCTCACACACACACACACACACACACACACACAACACACAACCCAAAACTTTTCTCTGGTACTTTGACAAATCAGAAATGCCAAAACTCTACAGTCATAAAATACCTAAAAAGGTAAAACAAAACCAAACCCCCTCTAAATCAGAGATAGAACCTTTATGAAAGTAAATAATGATAAACTGCAAAGACAGTCCAGTGAGGTAAACACAAAGTGAAACGGCTACACTTCTTGTGTCTTTCTTTTTTGAGACAGAGACAAAAAAAATTAGCCACCAAACCCAGCTAAGTTTTTGTATTTTCAGTAGAGACGGAGTTTCACCATGTTGACCAAGCTGGTCTTTTTTTTTTTTTTTTTTTTTTTTTTTTTTTCAGAGTCTCACTCTGTGCCCCAGGCGGCTGGAGTGCAGTGGCATTATCTCAGCTCATTGCAACCTCTGTTTCCAGGGTTCAAGGGATTCTTGTGCCTCAGCCTCCCAAGTAGATGGGATTACAGGCACCCACCAATACACCAAGCTAATTTTTGTATTTTTAGTGGAGACGGGGTTTCGCCATGTTGGCCAGGCTGGTATCAAACTCCTGACCTCAAGTGATCCGCCTGCTTTGGTCTCCTAAAGTACTGGGATTACAGGCGTGAGCCATAGTGCCCAGCCTTCTTGTGTCTTTCTTGCCTAGAGCTTGGGATATAGAGCTTTCAGGACAGCAGGGAGATGACAGTCTCTTAAACCCAAGCAAACAGAAAGCGTATTAGAGGCCAGGACTCAGGGAGGCTCACAGACTGAGATAAGAAAGTGAACCAGAAGATTTTTGTTGTTTTTTGAAACAGGGTCTTGCTCTATTGCCCAGTCTTGAGTGTAGTGGCACAATCATGGCTCATGGTAGCCTTGATCTCCTGGGCTCAGCCTCAGCCTGCCTCAGCCTCCTCAGTAGCTGGGACTACAGCGACGCATCACCATGCTAATTTTATTTTTCGTAGAGATGGGCTCACCATGTTGCCAGGCTGGTCTTGAACTCCCGAACTCAAGCAATCCTCCTGCCTCGCAAGTGCTAGGATTACGCGTGTGAGCCACCACACCCAGTTGAAAGATTTAAAACATAGATAAAAACCACCTGGGGGATTTTGTTAAAATGCAGATTCTGAGTAGTTCTAGGTGGCATTTGTGATTCTTGCATTTTAACAAGCTTCCAGGTGATGATTATGCTGCTATTCCAAATAGCAAGGAACTAGAAGACAGTTAAGGAAGGAAAAGTATCTACTTTAACCTTGGTTCTGAGTGAAGATGTGAAAAAAAGAAGCCCCTCTGAGATTTTGAAGCCACTGGCTGACCCACACCTGTGTTTAGGCTTAACTACACACTAGCTGCATCTTCCAAAAATCCCTAAGCATCTTTTTTGTTTTTTTGAGATGGAATCTTTTTCTGCCACCCAGGCTGGAGTGCAGTGGTGTGCCCTTAGCTCACTGCAACCTCCGCCTCCTGGGTTCAAGTGATTCTCCTACCTCAGCCTCCTGAGTAGCTGGGATTATAGGCGTGTGCCACCACACCCAGCTAATTTTTGTGTTTTTAGTAGACAGGGTTTCACCATATAGGCCAGGCTGGTCTCAAACTCCTGACCTCAGGTGATCCACCCACCTTGGCCTCCCAATGTGCTCGGAGTACAGGCGTAAGCCACCGCACCTGGCCAAAATTTTTTAATTTATTATTTTATATTCTGAATCCTGTATACAAAATCTTTATTGTCCCACTGTTCCATTATACATTGATTCTACTGACTTGTTTGTGATGGCTTTGTTTCCTTGAATGTTTTTCTGGGATTCTCTCTGTGAGAATTCCATGAGACATATGTGGAGAGTTATTTTTCTTGAGAGGATTTGCATCTGCAAATCCGTGCCCACCAGCCTAATCATTTTTCATTGTCTCTTTTTGCTTACTTATTTTTGGCTTTGCAAAAGTTTTTGTAGGCCAGGCACAGTGGCTCACACCTGTAATTCCAGCACTTTGGGAGGCTGACGCAGGCAGATTACTTGAGGTCAGGAGTTCCAGACCAGCCTATCCAACAAGATGAAACCCCACCTCTACTAAAAATACAAAAAATTACCTGGGCTTGGTGGCTGGCACCTGTAATCCCAGCTACTTGGGAGGCTGAGGCAAGACAATTGCTTGAACCAGGGGACAGAGGTTGCAGTGAGTGAGATCACGCCACTGCACTCCAGCCCAGGCGACAGAGCAAGACTCTGTATCAAAAAAGAAAAAAGAAAAGAAAAAGAAAGAGAAAAAAGAAAAATGATTAGGCCAAAAAAAAAAAAAAAAAAAAAAAAAACAAGAAAGAAAGAAGAGAAAAACACGGAAATTCAGAAAAACAAATCTAAAACTAAATAAAAAGGCCAAATAGCTGGCCGGGCATTGTGGCTCACACCTGTAATCCTAGCAATTTGGGAGGCAGAGGCAGGTGGATTACCTGAGGTCAGAGGTTCAAGACCAGCCTGGCCAATCTGATGAAACTGTATCTGTACTTGAAATACAAAAATTAGTTGGGTGTGGTGGCGGGTGCCTGCAATCCCAGCTACGCGGGAGGCTGAGGCAGGAGAATCACTTGAACCCAGGAGGCAGAGTTTGCAGTGAGCCAAGAATGCGTCACTGCACTCCAGCTTGGGCAACAGAGTGAGATTCCACCTCAAAAAAAAAAGAAAAAAAGAAAGAAAAAGGCCAAATAGCTGAATAAATACAATTGGAAAGAGAATTTATGATCTGGAATAAAGTTTCAAAGAAATTATACAGAAAAAAGCACAGAGACAAATAAATAAAAATAATGAAAGATTAGCTGGGCACGACTGCATGACAGTGGTGCCTATAGTCTTAGCTACTCGGCAGGAGGCTGAAGTGGGAGTACGGCTTGTGTTCTGGAGATCAAGGGTGTAATGAGCTATGACTGCTCCACTGCTCTCTATCCTGGGTGACAGGTCAAGGCTCTGTCTCAGAAAAAAGTAAAAAGTGTTCCCAGAAGTAAAGTGGGACATAAGAATAGAGAGAAAATGCTTTTATATATAGACTATACAAAAGATTAGTAGCATATGCTTTATAGGTTTATCAAAATCAAATCCCACCCAACATACCTGTGCATGCAGGTGCACACACACACAGACCCAAGAGTCTGAACAGAGGAATGTAATTATATCAGTAATTATAATAAGGGTAAAGAGACTATCAGTGCAAAACAACAAAAAACCCAATACAAACAAACCAGAAACCAGCCATATGCTGTTTATGTGAGACGCACTATTTGCATGTTAAAAAAAAAAAAAAAATCAGCCGGGCGTGGTGGCTCATGCCTGTAATCCCAGCACTTTGGAAGGCCGAGGTGGGCGGATCACGAGGTCAGGAGATCGAGACCATCCTGGCTAACACGGTGAAACCCCGACTCTCCTAAAAACACAAAAAATTAGCCGGGCATGGTGGCGGGCACCTGTAGTCCCAGCTACTCAGGAGGCTGAGGCAGGAGAATGGTGTGAACCCGGGAGGCGGAGCTTGCAGTGAGCGGAGATCTCGCCACTGCACTCCAGCCTGGGCGACAGAGCAAGAATCTGTCTCAAAACAAAACAAAACAAAAACCACGGAAAATGGAAAAATAAGATAATAAGAAAAAAATGAATAAAAGATAACAATTTACAACGTAAAAATAATTTTCAATATATTCTTCATTTTTTAATTGATAAATATTACATACATGTATGGTGTACAGCATGTTTAAAAATATGTATATATTGTGAAATAGCTACATTAAGCTAACATATGCTTTAACTCACATACCTATCAATTATTTGTGATGAGAAAATTTAAAATCTACTCTCAGCAATTTTCAAGTATACATTGATATTAACCATAGTCACCACGTTGTACAAGAAATATCCTTTGCATAACTTATAACAAAGAAGATCAACAATAAACAAAGGTTGGTGCTCTGAAAAGACTGAAAGTGTTCCAGCTTGGCCAGCAAGGCGAAACCTCGTCTCTACTAAAAACACAAAAATTAGCCAGACGTGGTGGTGCGCACCTGTAATCCCAGCTAGGAGGCTGAGGCAGGAGAACTGCTAGAACCCGGGAGGTGGAGGTTGTGGTTAAGCAAGATCACACCACTGCGCTCCAGCCTGGGCGACAGAGCAAGACTCTGTCTCAAAAACAAAAACAAAAAAGACCAAAAAAGACTAAAAGTGTTGTAAAGCCTTTGGTAAGGTTACTATAAAAAAACAAGAGAAGGCAAAATAAATAATATGAGAAAAAGAGAGCACATAATTATATGGAGAGCAGAAAATTTTGAAAAAATACCAGAAACTTTATGCCTATACATTGAAACAATACAAAATGAAAACCTTTCCAGAAAAAGTTAACTTACCAAAGCCAACTTAGGAGAGGAAACCTGATAAATACAGCAATAACCATTGTAGAAGTTAAACAAGTAATTTAGTCTTCCCTCGAAGAGAAGAGCAGGTCCAGACAGTTTTGCAGGTGAGGTGCAACAAACCCTCAAGGAACAGATAATTCCAATCTTAAACAAAATCTAACAAAGAAGGGAAACGGGTAAGTAGAATCCTCAATACATTGTATGAGGCTAGAATAACCTTTTTTTTTTTTTTTTTTTGAGACGGAGTCTCGCTCTGTTGCCCAGGTTGGAGTGCACTGGCCCGATGTCGGCTCACTACAACCTCCGCCTCCCGGGTTCACACCATTCTCCTGCCTCAGTCTCCCAAGCAGCTGGGACTACAGGCACCCGCCACCATGCCCGGCTACTTTTTTTTGTGTGTGTATTTTTAGTAGAGACAGGGTTTCACCGTGTTAGGCAGGATGGTCTCGATCTCCTGACCTCATGATCCGCCCGCCTTGGCCTTCCAAAGTGCTGGGATGACAGGCGTGAGCCACCGTGCCCGGCCTTAGAATAACCTTCATACTAAAACCAGGGAAAGCTGGGCGCGGTGGCTCACGCCTGTAATGCCAGCACTTTGGGAGGCCAAGGCCAGCGTATCACGAGGTCAGAAGTTCGAGATCGGCCTGGCCAAGATATGGTGAAACCTCCTCTCTACCAAAAACACAAAAATTAGCCGGGTGTGGTGGCATGCGCCTGTAATCCCAGCTACTCGGGAGGCTGAGGCAGAAAAATCACTTGAACCCTGGAGGCAGGGGTTTCAGTGTATAAGAGAAGAAAATTACACGCCAATTTTTTTTTTTTTTTTTTTTTTTTTTTTTTTTTTTTTGAGGCGGAGTCTCGCTCTGTCGCCCAGGCTGGAGTGCAGTGGCCTGATCTCGGCTCACTGCAAGCTCCGCCTCCCGGGTTCCCGCCATTCTCCTGCCTCAGCCTCCCGAGTAGCTGGGACTACAGGCGCCGCCACCACGCCCGGCTAATTTTTTTGTATTTTTAGTGGAGACGGGGTTTCACTGTGTTAGCCAGGATGGTCTCCATCTCCTGACCTCGTGATCCGCCCGTCTCGGCCTCCCAAAGTGCTGGGATTACAGGCTTGAGCCACCGCGCCCGGCCTACACGCCAATTTCTAAAAAAAAATATAAGCACAACAAATACATTATATTAAAAAATATAATCACTATGATCCTTTGGAATATTTTCTAGGAATGCAAGTGATTCACTATTAGAAAAATCTGTAACTTACCACCTCAACAGATTAAAGCAGAAAATGATAAACGCCTCAGTAAGATGAAGAAAAATCAATTCAGTAAACTTCAAGATTTACTCATCATTAAAAAACAAATACAAATACATAAACAAAAACAAAACAAAATCGCAAAACTCTACATAGAAAGTGACTTCCTTAACCTGAAAAGGGTATAACTGCAGCTACTACCACATCTTTTTTTTCATGTTCCATGAAATTTTATTTCACAAAGGCTTGGACTCTGAAGACCCACAGTTACGGATCACTAAATCCAGTAAGTAAATGTAAATCCAAAATAAAGAGTTTTAGCAAAAAAATAAGAAGGTGATTGTTTTGTTTAAAAGAACAGAGTTATTTGGGAGATAGCTAGAACTGTTCCCTGAGGATTCATTTATAAAACATGCTTTAAGAGTTATTAGGAGATGGTGACTTAAAAAAAAATATAGCAGTTTTATCTAAATGACTGCAATATCACACCTTAATGATAAAATACAAATGCATTCCCTTTATAATCATAAACAAGATAAGTATGCTTGCTGTCATCACTTCTAGTCAACATAGTGCTGGAAATCTGAGCAAGGAAAGAAAAACAAAAGAAAAAGATATAAGGATTAGACAGGGAGGGCAGGGGGCACGGTGGCTCACGCCTGTAATCCCAGCACTTTGAGAGGCTGAGGCGGTTGGATCACTTGGCTAACGTGGCAAAACCCCATCTCTATAAAAAATATAAAAATTAGCCAGGCATGGTGGCGCACACCAGTAATCCCAGCTACTCGGGAGGCTGAGGCAGGAGAATCACTTGATCCCAGGAGGTGGAGGTTGCAGTGAGCAGAGACTGTGCCACTGCACTCCAGCCTGGGTGACACAGCAAGACCCCTTCTCAAAAAAAAGGATTAGACAGGGAGAAACTAGACTGTCACCATTTGCAGATGATATGAATGTCTACGCAGCAAAGTCCCCAAAATATGCAAAGTAAATTACTTAAATTAATAAGGTAATTTAGATACAAAATCATTAAGCATCAGGTTTCTATACGTAAACAATAGTCAGAAAATAATAAGATTTATTACAAAGTTATGGTTATAGTTATCAAGACAGTATCAGCACAGGAATAGACAAATAGGTCAATGGGACTGAAAAAAGAGCCAATAAATAAACGTATGCATATATGTATAAGTAAACTTGATTTATGATGGCTGACATTATATCATTAGGGGAAAGGTCCTATAAATACATGAATCTGGGACAAGTGTTTGACATGAAAAAAAAGAAAAATGGGTTCCTGCCTCACACCATACACAAAAATCAATTCCTGGTAGAATAAAGGCTTAAATGTGAAAAGCAAAACTATAAATTTTTTTTTTTTTTTGAGACGGAGTCTTGCTTCATCACCCAGACTGGAGTGCAGTGTCCGGATCTCAGTTCGCTGCAAGCTCCGTCTCCCGGGTTTACGCCATTCTCCTGCCTCAGCCTTCCGAGTAGCTGGGACTACAGGCGCCCGCCACCTCGCCCGGCTAGTTTTTTGTATTTTTTAGTAGAGACGGGGTTTCACCGTGTTAGCCAGGATGGTCTCGATCTCCTGACCTCGTGATCCGCCCATCTCGGCCTCCCAAAGTGCTGGGAATACAGGCTTGAGCCACCGCGCCCGGCCAAAACTATAAATTTTTAAGAAGAAAATATAGGAGACTATGTCTATGACTTTAGAGCACAAAAGGGTTTCTTAGACAAGACCATAAGGCAGTAACAATAAACAAAAGGACCAAAACAAAATTTTACAGATAAAATTATAAACATGTTTATTAAAAGATACCTTTTATATCGAAGCTGCATGATTGTACATGCAGACCCATTATTCTATTCTGCCTAGTAGTGATAGAAACAAACCACAAATTGAGATATTTGACACCTACATAACTAAAAAAGGTTTAGCATACAAATACTTGTAAAGAATATAAATAAGAATCTGTTAAGAAAAAAGGCCAGGCGCGGTGGCTCATGCCTGTAATGCCAGCACTTTGGTAGGCCAAGGTGGGTAGATCACCTGTGGTCATGGCAAAACCCTGTCTCTACCAAAAATACAAAAAATTAGCTGGGCGTGGTGGCGGGCGCCTGTAATATCAGCTATTTGGGAGGCTGAGGCAGGAGAATCGTTTGAACTCGGGAAGCAGATGTTGCAGTGAGCTGAAATCTTGCCGTTGCACTCCAGCCTAGGCAACAAGGGCGAAACTCCGTCTCAAAAAAAAAAAAAAAAAAAAAGGAAAAGAAAAGAGAAAAAGGTGTTTCACAAAATGTTGATATTTGAAAAGATGTTTTACTTCTTTAATCAGAGAAAAGCAAAATCACAATGAGGTGTCATTTCATCACCCTGTAGGCAGCCAAAAATAAAAAACTTAGACAAAATTAAGTTTTCGCAAGTTTGTGGAACAACACGAACTCTAATACACTGCTGGTAGAAGTGAAAATTGCTATAGAATTAGAAAATGCCGTTACACCTTGGCATCATGTTGTAAAATTGAAAAGACCTACACCATACTCCAGGAATTCCATTCCTTCCACTAATGCACAAGTAAGGTACACAAGAATGTGTAGCAGCCAATCCTGGTGTTTCTAGAATTACTCAAATGTCCTTTGAGAAGGGCATTGGAAAATGTATCATAGGTTCACACAGTTGAATGAATAACTACAACCTCATACATCAATGTGGATCAATCACAAAACACAGTGTTAGCTGAAAAAAAAAATCAACAATATGAAACCATTTCTACGAAGATTTAAAACACCGTTGCGCAGGTGTATCAGGAAGCAGCACATAGAGACCTCCTTGGCAATGGAGACTATTTCTTAAATTGGAGGATGAGTTCATAGATGCTGGTTGTGCTTTCCAGCTTCCATGTGTGCTACATACATATATATGTGTGTGTGTGTATATGTATGGAATACTTCATAATTGTTTAAAACTAGTTAACGGGAGACGTTGAATGAACCCTACAAAATTTTAACTTTATTACCTTGAGGTTTGGATAATGTGGGACTTTCACTTTCTGTATTACTCATTTCTGGACTATTTAAAACTTATACAATTATGTAAAATGTTTGTATTTGGGGGAAATGATTGCTCAAAGGAAAACAAATTGCATAGAAATCCGGAGCCATTTATTATGAGGGCAATAATTATTGTTTTCAACTTGCATAACTTCTCCAGGTGTCACAAGTTAAAATTGTGTTTTGCATAGTCTGGGCTGCTAACTGAATCATCTTGAGAAAAATTTCCAACCACAATGGGTTTAAAAATATTGGTTTTACTGAAAGCATGAATGCTTTTTCTGTACGAACAATTCCTGGCTTCATCTAATTTACGTTATACTTATTTGCCTTTGGCTCACTTCTGCACTTTTCCCCGTTTTTAAAAGATAAACTGTAAACTGCCACAAATCCTGGACCAGGCGCGCGGATTCCTGTAAATAATGATATAAATAAATAAGTAAATCAACGACTCCTATTCCCAAAAGGCCTTCTTTTCCATTTTTCTCAGGGGCATCAAAGTGCAGTGTGCCCTGCGAGCTCCCACAGGAACGACCCGGAACGTCTGTGGTCCTGCTGGGCCACCGCGTGCCCGGCAGGAAGCGGACGTCCGGGCGGGGGTAAGGGCATTAGCGATCTTCTCGCTCTAGTCCCACCCGAGACCCCAGGCGCTGCAAGGACCTGCCCAGGCCACGGGGTGGGCATCTGGGCGGGAGAAGCTGGGCAGCGCCTGGCGCCACCGAACGTCCGGGACACACGCGGCTTCCTCCGCTGGAGGGTCTTCTCTCCGCGCCTGGGCCTTCACGACCCCTCCCGCGACCTTGGCCCCGAGGCCAGGTGCTTACTTGCCGCTCTCCACGCAGTGGCCGAGACCCGGCTAAGCAACCCGGGAAGCCTCGATAGGGTCATGGCGCCGACTCCCTGAGCCTCCGCGCAGGCGCAAAGCAGTAGGGGGAGGAGCAGGCGGCAGGATCCGGAGCCTTCCTGCGGGGGCTGGGCCTCCGTGGCCGGCTTTAGAAAAGGAGTTAGAGTCATTCCTAGGCTCTTTCGCCAAGAAAGACTCAAGCTACCTTGAACCCCGTATTAAA
Organism: Macaca nemestrina; assembly: GCF_043159975.1. Lineage (NCBI taxonomy): Eukaryota > Metazoa > Chordata > Mammalia > Primates > Cercopithecidae > Macaca > Macaca nemestrina. The sequence goes on from NC_092129.1 coordinate 115,453,731, forward strand.
ACGCCAAATCCTTGCTGAAATTAGAAGAGGGAATAATTACGTTCATGCCTGTCAGTCTAAGCCGAAAGGTCCCGTGGAAGATCCCTTTTATAGTTTACAAAGATTGAGCGCCTTTTACTCTCTTACATAAAATGCTTCTTTTACCTAATTCTCCCTGTTTTGTGTTTTAAATCTTTGTTCAGTCAGCTCCTAGTTCGTCCATTCTGGCCGACTAACCAGATGATATGAAAGGCGACATTTTTGAATGAGGTGCAGAGTAAGAGAAGGCTCTCCATCCAGGCCAGGATCCAGTGCAAGGAGTTCTGCCACTTGACCCTTATATCCCAACAGCTCTAACAGTGTTGAGTGGTATGTGGCAGACCTGGATGCTTTGTGCAGCTCGTGGAAATCTTTACAGAATCATAGTGAAGGCCCCCAGAATTCTGGAATTGTATCTTTTCTTTTTTTAAAAAAAGTTTCTGGCTAGCTATTGGGCCTTGGTAATGTCTGACCATGTGACATCAAGTGGCTATGCGATCGAAGTTTCTCATCATGAACTGAGAATTATCTGGTTCTCCTAGATAAGGAGATCCTTTCACGAAAAGAAAGGGGGCCGGGCATGGTGGCTCGCTCCTGTAATCCGATCACTTTTGGAGGCCTAGGCGGGTGGATCACCTGAGGTCAGAAGTTCGAGACCAGCCTGGCCAACAAGGCAAAACCCCCGTCTCTACTAAAAATACAAAAATTAGCCGGGCGTGGTGGCGCATTCCTGTAATCCCACCTACTCGGGAGGCTGAGGTAGAAGAATCGCTTGAACCCGGAAGGCGGAGATTGCAGTGAGCAGAGAACGTGCCACTGCACGCCAGCCCTGGAGACAGAGCAAGACTCCCATCTCAAAAAAACAAAAAGAAAGAAGAGAGAAAGTGAGATACACAGAACTGGGCCAGAGTCAAAACCGAAACAGTTTTCATTTGTAGGGAGCTCACAGTCCTAAGGTCATGCTTTTGACCTTTAGCTTATAGCTACAGTTTAATGATGAATTCCTTGTGGCTAGTTGACTGAGGGAAAAACTCGAAGTTGGATGATGGCTTTGCTTAATAAACTGGCCCGGCTGGCAACGGACTGCTTTTCATATTTAGAGCCTTGCTTAACAGAGGCCCTGAAGGAACAGCAGAGGGAAAAAAAAATTATTTCCAGCATACATAACTTAGCTTATTTATCTTATGTTTTTACAGGCCTGCGTCACCACACCTGGCTGATTTTTCTATTTTTAGTAGAGACGGGATTTCGCCATGTTGACTAGGCTGGTTTCGAACTCCTGGCCTCAAGGGATCCACCCCTCTCAGCTTCCCAAAGTGCTGGGATTACAGTGTGAGCCACCGCGCCTGGCCAGAATTTAGTTTATCTTGTCTTGTATGCTTTGCCTAAAAAGAGATACAGCTTGAGATAAAAATTTACATCATTTCATAGGCAGTGACTGGTTTGTCAAGTGGCTAGGAACTGGGAATGTAAACGTTTTGGACTAGGTCTTTGGAAGAGGGCCTCTCAAAGTAGCCCCAGAGTATGAAAACATTTGGGTTCTATTGAATGTTAAAAAACAACAACAACAAAAAAGGCTTCCATTGCAGAAAGGCTCTTAATCAGAACAAGATTATTATATTAGTTATCTATTGCTGCCTCACAAATTATCCCAAAATTTACTGGCTTAAAACAATAAACAGTTATTCTCTTGACAGTTTTTGTGGATCAGGAATCTAGAAGCCAGAGTGACTGTGGTTCCGGGTCCTAAATGAGGTTGCGGCCGAGCTGTTGGCTGGAGTCCCAGTCTCATATAAATGCACAACTAAGGGAGTATCTGCTTCCAAGCTCGTTCACATGATTATTGGCAAGATTTGGTTCCTTGTGGACTTTGGACTGGAAACTTTCTCAGTTATTTGTTAAGTGGGCTTCTCCAAAGGCTATCTTGCAACATGGCAGCTGGCTTTCCACAGGACAAATGAACTAAAGAGCAAGGAAGACCCCTCAAAATGGATGCTCTGACCTTCTGTAATCTCATCTCGGTAGTGACATCCCACCACTTCTACTGTATCCTATTATTAGGTCCAGCCTACTCTCAAAAGGGGATTACACAGGGGCTGCAACAGTGACCCATTCTGTGGACATCACTCAGCCTCCTTCCCCCACAACAGCTGTGGACTCAGTAACAAGGTAGCCATGGTGGCAAGAATAGAGACATACATGTACTTTTAACACCGTCTTTCTTCTGTCATGACTGCTTGGCTACTACCACTACTTACCAACTGCAGTGACCAACTTGATCCCCTGATATACTTTTATGTGGCCTGGGTGGCAGGTCTGACAATGAAATCCTACTGTTATGAAGGAGGATTTATTCTTACAGGAATAAATTTATTCTTACAGGAACAGACAATTATTCTGCATTTAGAGTGCTTTCCTTGATTTATGCTTGCTATATACTCCACCTGTGGACTTACTGAATACCTCAACACACTACTCCATGTTTAATACAATATCCTACACAACATTGCTTCTTACCGAAGAACTCATTTTCCCGTGAAAGATGTAAAGCAGGGGACTAATGCCTGCGGGATTCACAGTCTTATGTATTCCATCATCCAAAAGCAACCGATTTTATGAAATGACGGACAACCTTATTGAAGGTTGTTTTGGAACCAGGTGAGAAAATACACTTTGGGATACTGCCCTAAAGGATTTGTCATATTTTCCAAATGAATTAACGGTATTTGGTGATATCTCTTCTGTTGACAGAATAACAGAGATCAAAGAGTAGAAAAGGGTCTGACTTCTTGCTATTGCGTTTGACTCACTGATATATTTTGCTTTCCATTGTGGGAGAGGAGAGACAAGCTCCCATGGCCCCTGAACATGCCTATATATTATTACTGAGTGTGCCAGACTGCAAGTCTTATCCATCTCCTGATACTAAGCAGTTTCTGTAGCTAGTCATATAGGCACCTAAGTAGGTCAAGGCAGTCACGGCATTACTACCATTTAACTGCTGCTACCTGGGGGAGAGAGACTAGCTTGTTTGTTGTTTGTTTAAAAACCGCTTGATTCTTGATCCTGGATTCTTCTGTAATGCAACCCCCAATGTGCATATACGTCATCTGGCCCTCTGCATCACACTGTGGGAATTGGGCTACAGGAACTGATGCAAATATGCGAACACTCTGGCTTCTATTTTGCTGTAATAAAGCTGTTTTGTCTTTTGCCCAGGAGTATCCTGTCAGCATCCATGAAACTGCAGCAACCTAGCCTGTAACCTTGCAAGTAGGATAAAATCTCAGACCCTTTACTGCGCTTGCCAGCCATCTCTGTGACTCCAGGTTCTGTTGGCATAGCAATTTTTGTGCCCAGCTGGAATTGCCACTCAGCCATTTTGAACTCATTCCTCTAGGTAAGGTTAGAGAAAGTGGTGATGATGCTAGCTGGAGTGATTGTCCCTGATGACCATGGAGAAAAGAGAGTAGGGAGAAGAGTATAACCAGAAGTCAGGGGGTCTCCTGGAATACCTCCTCGCAATACCATGGTTTTATATTTTATTTTAAAAAATACCATGCTGAATGGTAAAAGTTACATATAAGACGATTACAACCATATATCGGCAAGACCACCCACACCTCAGAGCCTCTGTCATCCACTGGATACATAAATCTGATCAGCAGAGGTGCTGGTTGAACACAAAGAAAACAGAAAATAGTTGGCAGTGGTGAGAAGTCATAACCATCCAGATTCACGGCCAGTGACAGGACTGAGTACTGTATTTGCGATGTGTTATTAGAGAAATTTGGGACATAAAACGTGATGCTGCTTTTACACTATCCTGAAAATTTTCATTCAGTTGGTCTGTAATAAGGTCCTGGAATGTGTATTTTTAAGTAGTCCAGGTAATTCTTACCATGGACACTTGCAAAGAACTGTTCTATTTTCTTCCTCACTGGCTCATGCATGTCTATAAAATTTTCTTATTTCATATGTATATATATATTTTAGTTGGGGGTCTCCCTGTCACCCAGGCTGTAGTGCAGTAACTCACTGCAGCCTGGAACTCCTGGACTCAAGTGATCCACCCACCTCAGTCTTCCAAGTAGCTGGGACTACAGGTGCATGCCACCAGGCTCAGTTAAATTATTCTGTAGAGATAGGGTCTTGTTATGTTGCCCAGGCTGGTCTTGAATTCCTAGCTCAAGCGATCCTCTCACCTCAGCCTCCCAAAGTGCTGGGATTACAGTCATAAGCCACTACACCCAGGTTCTTTCCTCTCTTATCATACTGTTATGATGTATAGGGGTGGGGGTTAGGTCACAATTTTGTTTATGAGTTGCAAACTATTGAGATGAGATTATTACAGAATCAGAGAACATCACACTGAGGTCCTGGACTTAAAACTGGATGAGGGATAGTAGTACTATGTCAGAAAGATGAATTTTCAATGTGTACATATGGAGAGAGAATTATGCTTGCAGATGTTGGGAAGAAAAAAGATGGACTACATTACACCTGATGTGTTTATATTTGGTGCTGTCATCAAACCAATTTCCTATGTTTGGTTAACCTTGGTAGAATCAAGGGTCCTATTTTCTACTGTGGAAACTAACGAGGTCAGATACACCTGCTGTCTTTGATGCCTGACAGCCCAAGCACTGGCACAAGACTTAAACTTGGTCAGTTGGATATTCTACTACGCTTTGAATCTGAAGTAATAAAACAAGTACTTGAAATCCAGTTTTCAGGGTCATCCTGGCTAGAGAAGAATACAGTCGTTTAGGTCTTTTTGAGGTCATCAGAACTTGGCTATGATTTTGGTCATCTACTTTCCTTTGGCTTCTATTTGTTTTCCAAACCTGGCTCTCCAGCCCTTCCATCAATTCTGTGCTACCTGATCCTCTTCCAATAAATTATTTTTCTGCTTAGGTTGATTATAATTTTTTTTTTGTTGTTTGCAACCAAGAACTCTTACTGGCATACTTCAATGAGATTCTCTAAAGTAAGAGTCAGTAATACCACTTCAGATAATCGTTTCCTCTCTCCCCTAGAACTGCACCCCATCTCCCACAGTCTGAATTTGGAAGTGAATAGTGTGTGATGGTTTCCCAGATAAATCAAATAAGTTAAATTTGTTAGATTTTAAACCATGAACACAAATGTGCTTTTAAAACTGTATTAAAATAACCAAAAACTAATCAACCAACTATGGTAAGAGCAATCTCCACTACAAATACTATTTATATGATTAAGAACGAGTCATTTGATAAACCTGAAAATTATCCAAACTTAGAATATGCACATTTCAAACTCAGAGCCAAGATACAAGAATATAAAAACTGCTTGGCAAAAATATGTGGTGGCTAATTAATATATTTACATTTTCTAGTTATAATGCACTTGGGATATTAGTTTATGAAAATTTTGAGTACTTTCTAAAAAGTAAATAATTATCAATAGCAATCAAAATTATTTTAACTGTAATACTTAATATATACAAAATATGTAAATTACAAAAATACAAAGGCTATAAGTTATACAATTAGGCTGGTCTATCTTGTAAATAAAATATATATACCTCTAGTATTCTGAGAATAAGCAAAGGATTACAAGTGTTGTAGCTGTTCCTCCAGATAGCCATTTGTTCATTTATTAACACCAGAGGCAATAACACAACGCTAAAAATAAACATGCATCAATTGTACAATAAATACTTACAAAAACCTCTGTCTGTCACAATTAGTGAGTGCAAACAGAACTTATACCCAACCTTAGTGCATTTTTATTTTCACAAGTAAAACAGAAAAGGAAAATAGTGAATTTAATGCTATTCAGCACCTTTAGTAAAGTCAAAAGACTCAACATCTCCATATATCAAAAACATTTGCATCTGTATCACCAAACATGTAAAGTTAATTATTTTGTTCCATTTTTAACATGAATTATTTTATTTACATTACTTTTTAGTTCAATAAATTTTAACAATATTTAAAAATTATCTAAATTCATAAAAGTATTTCATAAATTTCAACATTTAATTATTATGTACATATAAGGAAGTCCATGAAAAAAGTTAAAAGAAAATGTAGTCATAAAGTTCAAGCAACATTACCAATTTAGCAAAAATTCCAACCAAATCAAGGCAGAGGGCATTCAAACATTCAAAAATCTTTATCTGCTGCCAACATGAACAGGAAAATTTCCAGTAATAAAAGTCAGTATGAGAAATAATGTTGAAATCACCAGTAGAAAATATATTTTAATAGGCATGACGTATGTTTAAGCAACAGTAATGACTTTATAGAAAACTTTTATGACACTGTCATATATGAACTACCTGGTTTGATTGTATGATAAAGGTGTATTTTAGAACTACAGAAGTTGATTTCAAAAAATATATTGTAGCAGCCATAATTTTATTTCCAGTTAAAACACAGTAACATGTGAAAAGGAAAATTTATAATTAACTAAATAATACCCCCAGTATTAGAAAATTTTAAATCTCACGCTATTCTAGCAATAATGGTCTCTAATATAATGTAGTCTGATGTAAGAATTGTGGAAAGCCGATAATAAACAATCAGACATAGGTATGGGCTTAAAGTTTCACTGAAATACTTAGGTAGCAAAATATATGAAAAAGTAATAGAAAAGTAAAAAGATAAAATTAAAAAATATTGCACAGCCACATTACCTAGAAAGTAAAGTTGATGTTTAAAAAGCACTAAACATGGATGATATAAATTATCTTCCATATAAAAAGGTATAAATATTTCTTAGAACTTATCAGCATCTACATTTTAATATAATACATTATTTGAAACATTGTTGAATGAGGTAATTGTCCAGTCGCTAACAATGCTTTTATACTATTGGAAATATTTGAGGGCAGCAACCAGAAAGAATTTCTCTAAAAAGATTTCCGAATCAAGAACAGCTATATGTGCAGCTCTCCCAATGAGTGAATCAGCTGTATTGGGCAATGCATTGATGACATTATAGCGAACCAAATTACAGTCCTTGCTTTGCAGAACTGGGCGAAGCAAATTGTGGATCATTTCGGAATAGATCTGCCCTGTGGAACCAACAGAAAAAAGGAAAATTAGTTCACATAAGTAACTGAAAAAAAAAAAAACCTATGCCAATTTTTAGATAAGTTATAAAATTTAGTTACATTATTTCCATATAAAGCAGAAAAATGGCTGTTTTTAAAAAGGTTTAATTTTCCTTCAACTATCATTTTTGGGACTGTTTATAGAAAATATAAGTAATCACATTATCTAGTCAAGTGGAAATAACAAATTTATTATACATTATTCTTGAAATTTGAATTTTTTTTTTTTTTTTTTGAGACGGAGTTTCACTCTTGTTGCCCAGGCTAGAGTGCAATGGCGTGGTCTCGGCTCACTGTAACCTCTGCCTCCCAGGTTCAAGCGATTCTCCTGTCTCAGCCTCCTCTGTAGCTGGGATTACAGGTGTGTACCACCACACCTGGTTAATGTTTGTATCTTTAATAGAGTCAGGGTTTCACCATGTTGCTCAGGCTGGTCTTGAACTCCTGACCGCAGGCAATCTGCCCACCTCAGCCTCCCAAAGTGCTGGGATTACAGGCATGAGCCACTGCGCCCAGCCGAAATTTGGTATTTTTAACTCAAAGCAATGCCTATAACAAAGAAATAATTTTCTTTTAACATTAAGTCACTTATAACTCATTAAACAATTATGAAAATAAGCCAGCCATGGTGAGACATTTTGATAAGGCAAAATTATAAACTTGGCCTACAGCAAATACTTTAAAAATGTTTCTGTGGCAGTCAAAACTTCCAAATTATTTTAAGAAAGAATAGCAACCTCCTATAGTCAGATGAACAACGTGAGCTTGGCTCAAATAACAAACAGGATCTTTTGTTTGGTCTGCGGGTTTATTTAGTACTTGTGCTCCTCTCTCCTTATTTTTGGCTAATTTTTTTTGTTTTGTTTTGAGACAGGGTGTCACTCTATTACCCAGGCTGGAGTGCAGTGGCATGATCACAACTCACTGCAGCCTCCACATCACAGGCTCAAGCGATCCTTCCATCTTAACCCTCCTGAGTAGCTAGACCACACAGGCATGCACCACCGTTTAAATTAGCCTAGCTAATGTTTTATTTTTGGTAGACATGGGGTCTTGCTACGTTGCCTAGGCTAGTCTCAGACTCCTGGACTCAGGTGAGCCTCCTGCCTCAGCCTCCCAAAGTGCTGGGATTACAGGCATGAGCCACTGCGCCCAAACTACGTTTTGCTAATTCTTACAATGGATTTACTGAGGTCATATTAAGCACATAAAAGATAAAGATGAGAACGCATCCACATAAATGTATAAACTGCCTTCTAAGGGGCAAAACATAATGCTTATGCACTACTATATATTAGTAAATGAGTACTAACAGTGTCCATGGAACCTGTGAGCTTTAGAGAGGTAAATATTAAACTTCAGAGGACAGGTAGGATGCGGCCTGAGGAATGACAAGAAGGGAAAAGTACACAGAAGCACAATCAGATAGAGAAGAGAGGTGTTTAAGAGAAAGACTGACTTAATATATACTCATCAAAAACTTTTTACTCCCACCTCTCCTCTTAGTTTTCATTGTGAGTCAGGTTGGATTTGTGGTTCCATGCTATTTTAAAAATATGTTAATACGGGAAGAGGTCTAAACATATCTTCATCATTTGATTTCCCCTGTTCCCCAATGTCACAGAACCTTATTGTTAAGATAAGGGACATTTATCTAGTTTCCGCTACTCATCTGAAGGTTAAGCCTCTTCTGAATTTTTTCCTTAGGTGGACTCTAGCCTTTGCTAGAACAGAAGTTAAGAAAAGGTTATTTTGATGTCACAAATGTACAATAAAGGAGTACTTACCATGTACCAGGCACCATGTTAGGCACTGCCAATAAAAATGTGCTTAAGAGAGTTCTTGCCTTAAGGAGCTGTTCACCATCACAATGTAGAAAAATAAAGAATTAAGAGTTTAAAATCAGCCTCATTCCAAAAACGGATTTGAGGCAATAATGAGAGGTAGGAGATCAGGTGTTTTTTTGTTTTTTTTGTTTTTTTTTTTTTTGAGACAGAGTTTTGTTCTTGTCTCCCAGGCTTCAGTGCAATGGCGCAATCTCAGCTCACTGCAACCTCCACCTCCTGGGTTCAAGCTATTCTCCAGCCTCAGCCTCCCAAGTAGCTGGGATTACAGGTACTTGCCACCATGCCCGGCTAGTTTTTGTATTTTTAGTAGACGGGGTTTCACTATGTTGGCCAGGCTGGTCTTGAACTCCTGACCTCAGGTGATCTGCCTGCTTCAGCCTCTCAAAGTGCTGGGATTACAGGCGGGAGCCACCACACCCAGCCGGAGACCAGGTTCTTGACCTAAGTCTGTAATTAACTAACTGACTTTGGCTAAGCCACTTAGTATCTCTGGGCTTTAGTTATAAAATGAGCAAACAGGACTCAAGTTTCCTTCTGGCTCCAAATGGCTATAATTTAAATTTATTTTGTTATTCACAAATAGCAAAAGAACAAATAAATAAAGTCTTTATCATTTACTATCGGTAAAGAGGGGCAAATCCTTGCTGCCACCTTTGTGTAAAAGTGAGGTACAGCAGAACATGTGACAAGGATGACCGCAATTGTCAGTCCCAATAATTCAGAGGAAATCAAAGTATGAACTACATCTGAGGCAGCAAAATGGAGAAGCATTTGTAATTAGATGAAAGAACTTCTTCATTGGTAAAGGCAGTTCACATGGCAGGTGAGAAGAAAGGAAGAGAAATGGAAGAAGGATAGCTGTTAATATAAGTGGGTGGAAAGGAAGTAATAGGAAAGAGAAGAGTGACAGATAAGAGAGAAAGTGACTACAAGAAAAATTTCAGAAAGAGCTCATTAATACCTATAACTCTTTGAAATACTTTTATTCCATTACCTGACTGTTTGTCCTTTAAAGCTGTTTTACACATTTCAATGCGGGCAGAGTGATAAGGAACATAGCGATCCTGTAGAGATCCCACTAGCACAACATTTTTGAAATAATGAAGCCCTGTGAATAGAATATAATAAATTATCATGCAGTAGTTAACCAGATTTAAAACAAGTTATTAGTATCATATTAAGTGACCAAAACATAAATTTCCTTAGCAGTACTAAGTTTCTGTCTTTGTCAATACTTGATGAATCCTTTCTCCAAATTTCTACATGTTCTCTACAAAAAACCCTACTTCACTGTTATGTAGTGTTGATGCTGAGTGAGAATGTGTGTTTGCACTGGGAGCAAGCACTGTTGCTCAGTGGTGTGGAGATAGGCAGGAAACAGAATATGTGGACTAATATTCTATAGAAAGTATTCCATGATATTCTTACCTTCCAAAAGGTATTCATCAATATTTAGGACTACTTCCAAAGAAACAAAATTATACTCTTCCATTAAACAAAACACTTTATAAGAAATCATTTAAAGCTGACTTTTTACTTTCATTTATAACACTTGCCTAATATGATTTATATTTTCTTTTTTAAAATTTTTATTATTTTTTGAGATGGAGTCTCGCTTTGTCGCCCAGGCTGGAGTGCAGTGGTGTAATCTCGGCTCACTGCAACCTCTGCCTCCTGGGTTCAAGTGATTCTCATGCCTCAGCCTCCTGAGTAGCTGGAATTACAGATGTGGGCCACCACACCTGGCTAATTTTTGCATTTTTAGTAGAGATGGGGCTTCACCATATTGGCCAGGCTGGTCTTGAACTCCTGGCCTCAAAGTGATCCGCCCACCTTGGGCTCTCAAAATGCTGGGATTACAGGAATGAACCACCACTCCTGGCCTAAAGATCTTAATCTTGGGAAAAGTATGGATTCACACACAGCCAAGTGTGACAGTATGATACTATCTATGCCAAAAATAAGGCCATCCTTCCTTTTTCCTAATGAGACTATACCACTTTTTTGGGGGAGGTGACATTTTGAATGTATACAATCCTAAAAAGATAAATGAAATAATCAAGTATCTATTAGAGAAGTTAATTGAACATATGTTTAAAATAATATTGTATAAAATATTAAGAAAAAATGACTCCTCTCCCACCTTCATTCTCACATCTCATGACACAATTTGACACCAATATATTCATCATTATCAGTGCCACTTTGGGAATCATCTATGTGTCCTAGAGCACAGGCATTCATACATTTACCTCTGGAGTCATCTAAGACTCTCTGTGATGTAGATAGGTGTGTATAGCTTTAAGAAAACTGATTTCCAGGATGGGCGAGGTGGCTCATGCCTGTAATCTCAGAACTTTGGGAGGTCGAGGGGGAAAAATTGCCTGAGCCCAGGAGTTTGAGACCAGCCTGGGCAACAAAGTGAGATCCTGTCTCTACGAAATTACGAAAATTAGCCAGGTGTGGTGCTGCATAACTGTAGTCTCAGTTACTCAGGAGGCTGAGGTGTGAGGACCCCTTGAGCCCAGGAGGTGCAGGCTGCAGTGAGCCATGGTTGCAGCACTGCACTCCAGCCCAGGTGACAGAGCAAGAGCTTGTCTCTAAAAAGAAAAAAGAAAAAAAGAAAATTGATTTCCAGATCCCAACCTCCAGATGAGCTCTTTTCTAAAAGTGACTTGACTTTCTCCTACTTTACAAGATAAAGATATTATCTCTCCAATCTATTTCAGATCTTATTAAGGTATATGGCCCTAGGGTATAAAAGTCTCTGGAAAACCAAGCAAAATATAAAGTCTAACTTTTTCTGACAAAAAGTCAATTTGAGTTGACTGTTTGACAGTGAGAAATGGCTTTGCCAATTGGATTTTATGGCATGCATTTCCCATAAATTGAATGAGCTAAATCTATAATTCCAATAGAATGAGCTGAGATTTCATATTTTATGAAAATATAATTAATGTCCAGGTATGGTGGCTCACGCCTATAATCCCAGCACTTTGGGAGGCCGAGGGTGGACCACCTGAGGTCAGGAGTTCGAGACCAGCCTGGCCAACATGGCAAAACCCCGTCTCTACTAAAAACACAAAAATTAGCTAGCATGGTGGCAGGTGCCTGTAATCCCAGCTACTCAGGAGGCTGATGCAGGAGAATTGCTTGAACTCGGGAGGCGGATGAGCCAATATCGCACCATTGCACTGCAGCCTGGGCGATAGAGCGAGACTCTGTTTCAAAAAACAAAAACAAAAACCAAAAAACCCCCCAAAAACCAAATAAATGAACCTGTACCTGGACCTTATACTCCTCTATTACCCATTTCTTGGCACACTGTTGTAACAAAATTCTTCATGAGTTTTCTATGTGTCTCCCTTCTCTTCCTTTCCTCCGGTTCTTTACTTAACCTATTCCCAGAAGTCTTTCTTCCTAATTACCCCATATAAATTGCTCTTTCAAGATCACGAATGACCTCGACAATGCTAAAAGTTTAAGGGTCAATTCTCAGGCCTCATCTTGTTTGACCAAATTTTAATTCTACCTGGTAGCCTGAATTTGCATCCAAAATACAATGGTTATTTCAGGCCAGTATGTCTTCTCCAAGTAAGTGAAAATAAGTAACTGAGAGATCACCCTGTGTTAGTGATTTGAATATAAGGCAGCACTCTCCTTTCTGATGGGTAATTTTAGGAGAAAACAAAACTTACTTTGTTTTCAGGCATATATGACATTTTATTCTTTACTCATCATTCTCTCTGCTTTTAATTATCATTTTTATATCTGCTCATCAAATCTAAATTTCTGGCCTGCTTTTCTTGCCAGATAACTTGACACAAAGCTTTGTGTCACTTTAACATTCACCATTCCTAACACCAAATTCTATTTCCAAAATTTCGCTTGCTATCTTAAATTCTTTATTCTATAAGCCTATTCTTATTCTAGTCCAATGAGAAATATTGGCCAGCTTTAATTACTAATTCCCTCATATATACTGCATCATCAAGTTTGGCTTGCTTCATATGTAGTATATGTTGCTTTCTCTTCTTACCAGTATCACTGCTATTCTCTACTTGCTGGTCTCATGACTTCCATTATAAATTTCTTTCCTGAGTTTTATTTTATATGTTTCCTTCAAGTTAAATTTTATTTTTAATTTTTTGGAAGAATTTTAAATTTATATCTGCTTCCTTTTTCTTTAAAAAAAGATTTTGTAATGTTTAGAAAATTTCACATCCATTATAAAAATTAAGTTATGCAATATGTCTGGGAGGGATAAAAAAGTGACCATATCTTTGGTTTGTCCCAGTTTAAAGTATCAGATTGGCCGGGCACGGTGGCTCAAGCCTGTAATCCCAGCACTTTGGGAGGCCGAGGTGGGCGGATCACAAGGTCAGGAGATCGAGACCACAGTGAAACCCCGTCTCTACTAAAAATACAAAAAATTAGCCGGGCGCGGTGGCGGGCGCCTGTAGTCCCAGCTACTCAGGAGGCTGAGGCAGGAGAATGGCGTGAACCCAGGAGGCGGAGCTTGCAGTGAGCCGAGATCGCGCCACTGCACTCCAGCCTGGGCAACAGCGTGAGACTCCGTCTCAAAAAAAAAAAAAAAAAAAAAAAAAAAAAAAAGTATCAGATTAAAATTATAAATTATAAAGTATATGTCTTCCCTCAAAAAATATCAATATTGGCTCCCATATATTAACGTCCACTCAATTTAGCTAAGTAGTCTTTAACATCAAAATCTGGCCCTAACTCTTGGTGAGAACTAGGAACTTACCCAAGTTGAGGCAGTCTAGTTGAGAAGAAAGGACATATTGGACTAGGGATCAGGAGACTGATTAGTTTAGGGTTAAAATCTGTATCTCTGAGAATACCATTTTATTTCAGCATAGTATGGAACTACTGTTAATGAATGTAAACACATCAACAGGTTAAAGGAGAACTTCCTACGGTGTGCAGTTATAGGTGGGTCCAGAAACTGATCTGGTTAGCATTCTCAGATGACTGGGTAGGGCTGAAGTTCCCAGGCTGGTCCCCTCTGCTGGGGGAACAACCTGGTTGGTTCACTGGTTTATCTAATAATGGCTTACTCAATTGTGCTTTAAAAATATAATCATTTGCTGGCCGGGCGCGGTGGCTCAAGCCTGTAATCCCAGCACTTTGGGAGGCCGAGATGGGTGGATCACGAGGTCAGGAGATCGAGACCATCCTGGCTAACACCAGTGAGACCCCGTCTCTACTGAAAAATACAAAAAAAAAACTAGCCGGTCGTGGTGGCGGGCGCCTGTAGTCCCAGCTACTTGGGAGGCTGAGGCAGGAGAATGGCGTAGACCAGGGAGGCGGAGCTTGCAGTGAGCTGAGATCCGGCCACTGCACTCCAGCCTGGGCTACAGAGCGAGACTCCGTCTCAAAACAAAAACAACAACAACAACAACAAAAAAAAATCATTTGCTATTGATGCCCTGATGTGAAAACAGTTGGAAGAAGAGGCTGGGTTAAACTATTTTTAGTGCTCTATATTCAAAAAAAGATGTAAAATATTTTATTAATTTCTCTCCAAGTTAAAAAAAATTAAAAATGTTATTGCTTAGTGCTGAACAAACAGTAGGCTCTCAAATATATTGACTAACAACAGATTTGATTTTTAGTAATTCTGTTAGTGGCTCCTGAAATGTGTATTTCTCAAGAGTTCTGGATAGGTGACATATAACTGTGTTACCTCTCGCCCTACCCTTTTTCATTTTTAGAACTGAAGCAACTTTGGAACAACAAAGCAGTTTGGCTGGGTGCAGTGGCTCATGCCTGTAATCCAGCACTTTGGGAGGCCGAGGCGGGTGGATCACAAGGTCAGCAATTTGAGACCAGCCTGGCCAATATGGTGAAACTCTGTCTCTACCAAAGATACAAAAAATTAGCTGTGCATGGTGGTGGGTACCTGTAATCCCAGCTACTTGGTAGGCTGAGGCAGGAGAATTGCTTGAACCCAGAAGGTGGAGGTTGCAGTGAGCTGAGATCACACCACTGTACTCCAGCCTGAGCAACAGAGCAAGACTCCATCTCAAAAAAAAAAAATCTTCAACTATTCCCCTTTACTAGCTCCTCTTGCCTTCCCCCAACCCCACTGCCGCCCCTGCTGCCATTCACTAAGGACACAGCTAACAGTTGTGTACAGGCATGCCTCATTTTTTTGCATTTTTCTTAACTGAGGTTTATACAAAGGGTTTCTTATCAAAAGCAGAAACCAGACTCAATTGTATCTGGATTACTTATATAAGATACATTATTTAATGTCACTGATGTCTGTTCTTTCTGAAAATTCATAGTAATAAAACATTTTGCCAGATGTTTGTTAGTCCTGTTTACAACTCCAGAAAATTGTACACTTAAAATGTTTAACTTTTTCAAATTCAGTATTTATAAAGCAATCACAGTTTTATACAGGTATACCTTGTTTAACTGTACTTCGCTTTACTGTGCTCTGCAGATATTATGTTTTTTACAAATTGAAGGTGGCAACCCTGCGTTGAGCAAGTCCATTGGCACCATTTTTCCAATAGTACATATTCACTTTGTGTCTCTGTGTCACATTCTGGTAATTCTTACAATATTCAAACTTTTTCATTATATCTGTTACAGTGATCTGTGATCAGTGATCTTTGATGTTACTATTGGAATTGTTTTGCAATGCCATGAACCATGCCCGTATAAGACGGTGAACTTATGACTGCTCCACCAACGGGAGAGACATTTCCTGTCTCTCTCTCTTTCCTTGGGCCTCTCTAGTCCCTGAGACACAACTATATGGGAATTGGGCCGATCAATAACCCCACAATGGCCTCTAAATGCTCAAGTGAAAGGAAAAGTCACATGTTTCTCCCATTAATTATTTTTATTTTTTGAGACAGGGTCTCACCCTGACCCAGGCTACAGTGCAGTGGTGCAATCATGACTCACTGTGGCCTCTACCTCCTGGGCTCAAGGGATCCTCCCACCTCAACCTCCGAGGTAGCTGAAACGAGAGGTATGCGACAACACATTGGGTACATTTTTGTTTTTTTTTTGTAGAAATAGGATCTCACTGTGTTGCTCAGGCTGATCTCAAACTCCTAGGCTTCAGTGATCCCCAGCCTTGGCCTCGCAAAGTTCTGGGATTACAGGCGTGAGCCACCATGCCTGGCTCTGTTTCTTACTTTAAATCAAAAGCTAGAAATGATTAAGCTTAGTGAGGAAGGCATGTCAAAAGCCAAGACAGGCTGAAAACCAGGCTTCTTGTGCAAAAGAGTTAGTCAAGATGTGAATGCAAAGGAAAAGTTCTTGAAGGAAATAAAAAGGGCTACTTTTCACTATTAAGCCGTTAAGAATTATATGAAACGGCTACTTTAAGCCGTTAAGAATTATATGAAATCTACTCTGTCTGTGCTCTATTAATGGAACAACAAAGCCTGGATTACAGCACATCTGTGTACAGCATGGGTTACTGAGTATTTTAAGCCCACAGTTGAGACCTACAACTCAGAAAAAAAGATTCCTTTCAAAATATTATTGCTCATTAACAATCCCCGTACTCAACTAAGACCTCTCATGGAGATATACAAGGAGATTAATGATGTTTCCATGTGGGCTAACACAACATCTATTCTGCAGCCCAAGTGATCCATTAGTTATTTTGACTTTCAAGTCTTATTACTTAAGAAATACATTTTGTAAGGTGATAGCTGTCATAGGTAGTGGTTCCTCTGATGGATCTGAGCAAAGTAAAATGAAAACCTTTGGGAAAAAATTCACCATTACAGATGCCATTAAGAATATTCATGATTCATGGGAGGAGGTCAAAATATCAACATGAACAGAAGTTTGGAAGAGGCTGATTCCAGCCTTCATGGATAACTTTGAGGGGTTCAAGACTTCAGTGAAGAAAGTAACTACAGATGTGGCGGAAATAGCAAGAGAACTAGAATTAGAAATGGAGCCTGAAGATGTGACTGAATGGCTGCAATCTCATGATCAAACTTGAATAGACGAAGAGTTGCTTCTTATGGATGAACACAGAAAGTGGTTTCTTGAGATGGAATCTAGCCTGGTAAAGATGCTGTGACCATTGTTGAAATGACAACAAAAGATTTGGAATATTACATAAACTTAGTTGAAAAAGCAGTGGCAGGGTTTGAGAGGATTGATTCTAATTTTGAAAGAAGTTCTACTATGGGTAAAATACTATCAAACAGCATCATGTGCTACAGAGATATCTTTTGTGAAAGAAGAGTCAATTAATGCAGCAAACCTCGTTGTTGTAATTTAAGAAATTGCCATAGCCACCTCAATCTTCAGCAACCACCATCCTGATTAGCAAAAACATTACGACTAGCTGAAGGCTCAGATAATCATTAGCATTTTTAACAATAAAGTATTTTAAAATTAAAGTATGCATTTTTTTTAAGACATAATGCTATTGTACACTCTGGACTATAGTATAGCGTAAATATAACTTTTATATGCCCTGGGAAACCAAAAAAATTCACGTGACTCACCTTTTTTTATGGTGATATGGAACCAAATCCACAGTATCTCCAAGGCATGTCTGTATTTTGTTCCAAATTCCTTTTTTGGTATACACACGATTTATTTTTCATTTTAAAAATATAACTAGGATTATAGTAGTTATGCTATTTTATGTCTTTTTTTCCCTTAATATTTTGGGGACAGCTTTTCATGTTTGTATAAATAAATTTATCTCATTCTTTTAACTTCTACATGGAATTACCAGGATTAACTTTTAGTCCTATTTTCCTAGCGAAGGACATTTATGTCCATTCCACTTCAGAGGGGAACGGACATAAAAAAAGTATAACACTGCAATGAATAGCTTTTACCTAATTATGTGAGATTTCTGTAGGAAAAATCCCAAAAGTGGAATTGTTGAGTACATTCTTAAAATTCTGATAAATGTACTCTCCAAAAAGGTAATTTCTCCTTCCACCATTAATATATGAAGATTTCTGTTTCACACGCTCATCAATACTGTATAGCATCTTTTAAATTTTACAAACCTAAAGGCAAAAATGATTAACTTATTCTTTATTGGCCTTCCATATATATGTATTTTTAATTTTATTCTTTGGTAGCTAACTACCTCTTTTCTCTTTTGCCCATTTTTTTTCTGTTGGGTTGTTATGTATTAGGAACAGCAGTACACATTATACCACTCAGGCATAAACAATATTACATGTTACCTCCAGATGTGTGCTCTGTGAATTAATTATGTATTTGCCCGATCACATGATCATTTAAAACTTCCTCACAAATTTCCCATTAAGATTTTTAAAAGATTTCTATATTTTTAAGAATAAAAGGCATTACATTTTTCCAAATAAAATTACATTAAAGACATTTTTCAAAATAGCTCTTTGCAGAGATTCTGATGTACTTCTCTAGAGAAACACCACTAAGGTTTGGAATTACTGCTTTAGACTGAGATCCCTGCAAGAAGTGTCTATGGCTCCTCATGTTCACGCAGCTCAGTAGAAGTAGGCAAAATCAGTAAAGAATAGTCAGAGGATTTCAAAGATACCCTTTCACTCTCAGTTTCCATGATAATAAAATAAATGTAAAAATTCTGATACTGATTAAACACACGACGCTGTTATACTTCTAAATGTGATTCTTACGACAGTATCGAACTTTAAAAATACATTTTAAACTTGGTAACCAGTTTTTTAGTTATTCAACAAGTATATTAATACTAATATTGTGCTTTTACACAGAAGGTTTGTTTTTTATATTAGCCAAGAACCAAGTTAGTTAAATATATTATGGCCCTTTTTGAATCTTTTGGTTTCAATTTCTTGTCTAGCAGTGTTGGCTACAGAAGGCAAACTCAAAGTGAAGCATGGCAAGCTCCAGAGGTGCAGTGCTGATAGGAATTACAGCAGTACTTCACCTGTGTTGAAGTACAGCCAACAAAAATGCCGGAAGTCTACTTTGGGAGCTAATATTCTAGGTTCATCTTTTCTATACCTACCTTGATTCTAGCTCCTCAAAGACAACCTAGTTAACTGGTCTGTGGGTGAATACTTCACTGAGCCCCTCAAGTGCCTAATTATTTGTTGAACGGTTACCTTTAATTTGGTAAAGTGACAAGATTTCCCTATTTATAGGATGACATGGTTTAACCAGAAAAATTTGTAAGTATGTTGTTACTTTTTACCACGAAAAAGATTAAAATAAATCTTCCATATTGCTCTGGACTACATAACATAATTGATATATGAACACCTTCATTGCAACTTTCATCTTCATAATCTAAAGTCTTTCCAATTCTTCTGGCTACTCATTTGTTCTAAAACTTCAGAGTTTTAATGCAATTCACTTCGAGTCATTTTGTGTTTACTCTCTGGAACTGGCTAAAGCAGTGGTTCTAAACTGGTGATTTTCTGCCCCAAGGAATATTCTGCAGCATTTGAAGGTATTTTTGGTTGTCACCGCTGAGGGTGGAAAAGTGTATGTGCTACTGGCATCTAGTGGGCAGAGGCCAGGGATGCTGCTAAACATGCTACAATGTTCACAACAACCCCTGAAAATAAAGAATTCTCCAGCCCAGAATGTCAATAGTGTTGAAGCTAAGAAAACTCTGTACTTTTAAAACTGATATACTCTAAACAATATTAAACTATTCTTATTTTTACTCATTTTAAATAAATTTGAATGAATTTTCTTCCTAAAACAATGTTAGCTGATGCTGGTTCTTTCCCACACTTTCAGAAACAAAATATACATATTATTTACATATCAAAAGTGATACCTAAGATTAAATCCCTCTGTAATCTCCTGGATACAAAGAGTACTTTGTACCTCAGTAGGACAGCAGGAGCTTTATTTAATTTTTATACTTTATTGGTCAGAATTCAACAGCTGGTAAAAAGACTCTAAGCAAGTTGTTTTTAAGAAGATCTTAAAATAAGGATACTTTGTTTTTGAAATTCCAACAATGAATAGATTCTTTTTTGGCTATTTTGAGCCCTCATTATGGAATGTCAGAGTGGCCATGTTTCCTCTCTCTGCTTTAGTAATATAACCTTGACTACTTTAACACTAGTGTCATCAAATGTCTGTATATTATATATTTATTTTACTTTTCGCATTGCTCTAGCTCCTTCATCTTTCTTTCCCCTGCTATTCAATGCTGAGATGCTTGTATGCTGCCTGCAAATTATTTACATATTCTATTAGCAATCTGTAGAATATCATAGGTTTTGTCAAAAGTTGCTATAAAAATTTAATGAATGTTTATAATTGTAATTCCTTAATCAGAATAGGTAATTTCCCTTTAAAAGTAACATTTCTGTAACCCTTTACCAGATCTATTGTGTTCACAAGAAAAGGTAATTTCTCACTCAATAAATTTATGATTTTTATAAAAAATATAGTATTTCTCAATTGTTTTACAAAACACACAAATTACTTTAGGCTTTTAAAAAGCTTTCTTCATTTTAAAATAATGAACAGCTTTCAATAAAAGAAAAGCTATTAACTAATGATACGTTGCATAGAAAAAGACTGTTTCAAAAGGATGACCCACAGAAGAGGCTTTGCTTAAATAAAAAAGGCAAAAGGGCAAAAGCCTGAATTTTGATTTAGACAAGTAATTTTAGGTAAAAGAACAGAAAATTCGCTGTTCAGAAGAAACTGAAGCAATAATCAAATTAGGACATCCAAGACTGTAGTTTAAGAAGAATAAAATATAAAAAAGAAACGATCACTTTTGATTGTTTTAAACCACTAGAGAATAGCATATTGGTGAAGTACTCTTTTTCTTTGTTCTATGTTGTCCTGTTTTATTTATTTGTTTGATGTGAACCTAAATATTCTATTTTGTGAATAAAGTAATTATATGTAAATATACAGGCATAGCAACTTTCTAGGGATGGACTACTCATTTCTCACAATTCATTAGATGATGCCCCCCTGTCGCTCAAAAAACCCAAAACCCAACACCCCACATGAAATAGTTCGAGACACTTGTTTCAATCTCTACAACATTATAATTTTAAAATCAATTGAAATACTTGTTGATATTTAAAAGTGCAATTAGAGGCAGCTTCTTAAGTTCTTGAAAACATACATTGTTGGCTTAACATGATGCAGTTTGAACCATGCACGAATGCTTACTAGCTTTTCATAAAGCTAAGTGACCTCAGGCAAGTCATTCAATCTCTCTGTGCTTCAGTGTCCTCATCTACAAAGTGGGGACAATATTCCTACCCCAGAGAGTTAAATAAGCTAATATGTATGTGTGTTTAAATCATACCTAGAACGTGGTAAATGTTACATGTGTATTAGCTATTATTATTTTTCCAGTATTTTAGTATTAACCAATGCATTAGTCACAATTACCAGAAAATAGTACTTTTTTTCTTTTTGAGATGGAGTCTTGCTCTGTTGCCCAGGCTGGAGTATAGTGGCAGGATCTCAGCTCACTGCAGCCTCCAACTCCTGGGTTCCAGTGATTCTCCTGCCTCAGCCTCCTGAGTAGCTGGGATTACAGGTGTGTGCCACCACACTGGACTAATTTTTTTGTATTTTTAGTAGAGAAGGGTTTCACCATGTTGGCCAGAGTGGTCTCAAACTCCTGACCTCAGATGATCCACTCACCTCGGCCTCTCAAAGTGCTGGGATTATAGGCATGAGCCACTGTGCCCAGCCAGAAAATAGTACTCTTTAATGTTTTTTCCCAAAATGGATATTAATTCAATTCAGGTATATACTAATAAACTTGTGAGTACAAAGATAAATCTTAAAACATAAAAACAATTTTAAGTCGTTCAAATAATTTTTATAGCTAGTAATATCAGCATTTAGATAAAAGTTTTGTTAAAAAATTTTTTCCTAAAATAGATATATATTGTTTGTGTAAAAGTCAATTTTTGTAATCTATAATACCAGCGGTTTTTTTTTTTTTTTTGAGACAGAGTTTCAGTCTTGTTGCCTAGGCTAGAGTGCAATGGTGCGATCTCGGCTCACTGCATCCCACGCCTCCTGGGTTCAAGTGATTCTCCTGCCTCAGCCTCCCCAGTAGCTGGGATTATAGGCACCCACCACCACGCCTGGCTAATTTTATATTTCTAGTAGAGATGGGGTTTCACTAAGTTGGCCAGGATGGTCTCAAACTCCTTTCCTCAGGTGATCCACCTGCCTCAGCCTCCCAAAGTGCTGGGATTACAGGTGTGAGCCACCATGCCTGGCACTAGTGGGCTTTTTTTTTTAGTTTTTGAGACAAAGTCTGGCTCTATACCCCATGCTGGAGTGTAGTGGCATGACCTCAGCTGACTGCAACCTCCATATCTCTGGTTCAAGCAATTCTTGTGCCTCAGCCTCTGGAGTAGCTGGGATTACAGGTGCACATGCATGACCATGCCCGGCTAATTTTTGTATCTTTTGTAGAGATGGGGTTTCACCATGTTGCCCAGGCTGGTCTTTTTTTTTTTTTTTTTTTCTTTAGACGGAGTTTTGCTCTTGTTGCCCAGGCTGGAGTGCAATGGCAAGATCTCGGCTCACTGCAACCTCTGCCTCCCAGGTTCAAGTGATTCTCCTGCCTCAACCTCCCGAGTAGCTGGGATTACAGGCATGTACCACCATGCCGGGCTAATTTTGTATTTTTAGTAGAGATGGGGTTTCTCCATGTTGGTCAGACTGGTCTCGAACTCCCGACCTCAGGTGATCTGCCTGCCTCAGCCTCCCAAAGAGCTGGCATTACAGCGTGAGCCACCGTGCCTGGTGCCCAGGCTAGTCTTAAACTCCTAAGCCCAAGCAGTTCACCCACCTCAGCCTCCCAAAGTGGTGAGATTACAGGTGTGAGCTACTACACCCAGCTTATGATAGTAGTATTATTTAAGTCACTTCTTTTTTTTTTTTTTAACCATTTACCATTTAGTAAGTTTTGAACGCTACAGAATCACTTTACACATATTATCTCACTTAATCCTTTTAATAACCTTGTGAGATACTACTATTCTCATTTTACCAATAAGGAAACTGGAGTTTATTTAAATTAGGTAGCCTAGTCAGTGTTTGAACTATAACTAATACCTATGTGTGATGTCTAAGTTTGCTTCTTAACGGTTTTAGACTAGTACAACCAGATCATGCATTATAAGGTGAATAATAAATTAATAACTTAACAAAATTGAACTAATCCTTAAGAACAGCTCAAGTACAAAAGATATACTCACTCCTGTTAATAATTAGAAACTTATTAACATACATATCTGTAAAGATGTGGAAGGCCATGGATTAATCTATATTGTAAAAATTTACAGTTACATTTTCTTTAGTTTAGATATTCTTATGCTGCTATTACTATTGCTAATTAAACTTTACTTTGTATAATGCTGTATAAAGACATAGACCTCAGGAACACTTATGTTCAGCTCTGCCTTTCACACATTTCCTAACCTGTCAGCAAAGGGTATGAACTCCATAGCTCCACACAATGGTTCTAGCTAATGTTGTTTTTCTCGCATGAGAAGTATATGCCATGTTTCATTTTGTAGGAATATCCTGTAATTTGATCAATCAAGTATATATTTCTGTATATTGTAAGAAACTTACCATTGATGCTTTGTATCATTACAAACAAAATAATAAAACCCAATCTATAAGAGAATTTTCCTTTCACTGATTCTAATAATAGTACCTATAATAATCATTCCCAAATCTCTTTCTCATATTAAGAACAACATTTAAGGCAGAATCCTGAAAAAGCTAAAGCAGGACTCAAAAGTAGTGGTATTTTCAATAACTAAATCTATTAATATCAAATATTTCAAGAGTAGAATGGAAGACATGGGTGATAGGAATGAGGATAAAAAAAGATGTAGATTTAAATGGCCAGGGCTTAAGTTCACAAATCCAAGTAACTTTGGACTTGGAACTACCAGTCGCTGATTATATGGGCTAGACTTACATCTTACTATATAATATTTAAACTGTTTTTGAATATTGAAAATAATATTAAAATATCATTGATTCATTTGTTAATCAATCGGTATATACTAGAAGAGCTATGGTACATACTGAATGTGTATGTAGGAAATGGGAATGAGCTGTCATGACAGATCCTACTTAAGGAAAGGAAGTTAAGACATAAAAATAACTGACATGAGATAAACTATAATGAGTATGGTAAAAGGTTGATTTATAATGGTATGGAAGTTCAGAGATAATATTAACAATTTTGAGACATGGGAGGCAAAGAAGTGAGGTCAAACAAAGATGATCCGAAGATGTCTCAAAGAAGTAATTGAGAGAACAGTACTATTAAAAAAAGGACAACAGGAGAAGTGGCCAAAGAAGATAGTAAGTTCTGTTTTAGATGTATTTAGTTTGATATGTAAATTGAGATGTCTAGCAGGCAAATGAGGATTGAAATTCATTAATGAAATCAGTCCTGGAGACATAAGATTGGGGACAAAAAGGAAATATGGGACAGCTACTTAGGAGGCTGAGGTGGGAGAATTGCTTGATCCAAGAGTTCAAGACTGCAGTGAGCTATGATTGTGCCACTGTACTCCCGTCTGGGTGACAGAGAGACCCTGTCTCAAAAAACCCCAAAGGTATATAGAGAGTATTCTGAGAATAGAGGAGCATTAAATCAGATAGTGCATCAAGAAAAGCTTTTGATAGCAGGTGGCATTAGAGTTTAATTTTAGAAGATAAACAGAATTATTTCTGAAAAGATGAGTAAACACATGAGGGGGAATGGGTGATACAAAAAGCATGAGAAAATGCAAGCAATCAAAAACCATGAATAGCATGACCACAGCAAAGGGTGTGTGTGTGTGTGTGTGTGTGTGTGTGTGTGTGTGTGTGTGTGAATGTGTAGGATAAAAAGAAAACAAAGAATCAGAGACCAGATTATAGAGGGCTTGATGCTCTTATCCATGGAATCTAAACTTCACTGTGGACACCACAAAGCATCATGAAAGATTTTCAAATGGGACCAATATGGTATGATATTAAATGGCCAATATAATCTATGGCTTCACTGGATGATCATTTCATCTAACGAGGAAGTGAGAATGGGGAGAAGGGGGTATATATGTGGAAGGGTAACTAGTTTGAACAATAATCTAAGTAAAAGTGATGAAGGCTGAACTAAGGCAGTGGCAAAGAAGAAGAAGAGAAGCATCCATCAGCCATTAAGAAGGTTAAATGTTTTAAAACTTGTTAATTCCGTAGCTATGGGGTATAAATAAGAAAGCAGAGTCAAGATCAGTTTCTAAGTTTCTCACTAGGCAGATGGTGATGCCATTCCAGTAGATGTGGAATCCAGAGAACTAATCAGAGGGAACAGATGCATTGTCTGAAAACACTAGATTTGAAGCACCCAAGAGACATCTCCGTGAAGATGCTAAGTAGGCCTCTAGGTGTATAAGTCTAGAGCACAGCATATAGGACAAGCTAGAGATACATATTAATATTTGAGAGCTACCAATGGTAAAGATGGATATGGAATGATGGTGTCCAAGAAGAATGTACAGAGTGAGAAGAGCAGAAGACAGAGGCTAAAACACAAGAACAGCTTTCATAAACGGGCAAGGAAAGAAAAGAAGCCCATATAGGAAGCAGAAAAAAAGCCAAGATGCAAAAAAACCAGGAGAGGTGGATCCCACAAAAATGGAGAAAGTATTTCAAGAAGGAGTTTTCAGTAGTCTTAAATATCTTAATGTTCAAATAAAAGAAAAGAGATCACCGGATTTGGCAAGCTTCAGTGGAGTAGTGCATATAAAAACCAAAAAAGTGAAAAAAAGGGGGAAGTAATGAAAGTGACTGTTCTCTTTCAAAAGGCTCAACCGTGCCCCCCAACCCCCTCAAAAAAAGGGGAAATAGGGGGACAAGTACAGAATAAGTGATCAAGAGAAATATTTATTTTTATTAAGATGGAAGAAATGGGAATAACTTTATCTATTAAAGGATTAATTACTGAAAAGGGGAAGAGTTTAAAGATACTGATGAGAAGGAATGAGTTCCAAAATGAAGAGGGTAATTATTCTTGAACAGATTATAAATCTTCCACTGAACTAAAAGGAAAACATAGGTTAGTTAATATTGGTAGGTAGAAAGAAATGTCTTGAATTTCAAAGATAAAGTAGAAAGGAAAAACAAAACTAATTGTGAGCAATGAAGGGAGCAGTGAAAATCTGAAGTTTGAGGAAAGGTGAAAATGTGGGAGAGTATCTAAGGGAATAGATAGGAAGCTAACTAGAGATAACTAGATAGGGACCCCATGGACCTACAGTGCTGCTGATTCTGCATGTCTGTGTGATCTTTTTTGGAACAGCTCAAAGGCTAAGTATAAAAACAGTAATGTAGATTTGCAAGACAACTAGGATAGAAAAACAAAGAGTAATACATGAATGACAAAAGTAATCCACAGAGTCTGAAGCTTGAGTCAGGAAGGGAGTAAAAGCACAAAGGGCAGGGAGACTTAAGAAAATGTAGTAGGAATCACAAATGAGTCTAAAAAGCAGCTGAGAAGAAGGGAGTGAGAGAAAAAGAAGGATAAGACAGCACAGTGGCCGGGCGCGGTGGCTCAAGCCTGTAATCCCAGCACTTTGGGAGGCCGAGATGGGCGGATCACGAGGTCAGGAGATCGAGACCAGCCTGGCTAACACGGCGAAACCCCGTCTCTACCAAAAAAATACAAAAAAAAAAACTAGCCGGACGAGGTGGCGGGCACCTGTAGTCCCAGCTACTTGGGAGGCTGAGGCAGGAGAATGGTGTAGACCCAGGAGGTGGAGCTTGCAGTGAGCTGAGATCCGGCCACTGCACTCCAGCCTGGGCGACAGAGCAAGACTCCGTCTCAAAAAAAAAAAAGACATCACAGTAATAGAACGGAATGTTGGCTGAAATTTCATGAGTACAGTGTAGCCATAGGTATGAGTTCAACATGGAGTGGAATGAAGGGACACTGGAGTTGAGAAAGGCACACTGATGTATAACGAATTATCTAAAGGGCTGACTCGTCAAATTACCAAAAATGATTCCAGATCTAAGTACGTTAAGATCCAAGAGGAGAATCTTTTCCCAAACATAATCGTGTTACAAACATTTGTCAATGTCTTTTATTCTCCTGGGATAAACCAGGAGGTCATTATATTAAAGAAGAATGGATGGTATCACAGCTTGGATGATACAAGCCTCAAATAAAGTGGTTTTATATGACAGTGGAGGAGTACTGATTGCAATTAGAAATAGAAAGCAAGAGGACTATTTTCCTTACTTTAGGTGGTACTTAGTAAACGAGGAACTGAGCTTCTACAGCAGGTATTAGCAAGACATGGCCTGTGAGATTTGGCTACTGCTGTTTTTGAATTAGTAAAGTTTGTTTGAAACACAGTCATGCTCATTTGTTTCTGTATTTTCTGTGGCTGTTTTCATACTACAATGATATTGTTAAGTAGTTGCAAAGAGATTGTATGGTCTACAAAGCCAAAATATTTACTATCTGGCCCTTTTTAAAAAAAAGTTTGCCAAACTCCACTCTATAGCCGGGGGAGTGAAGACATGGGGGCAAGGAGGGGAAAAAAAAATCTGTTTCAGGTACATCTCCACTTTCAAAAGTAAGCGGCGATAACATTCTTTGAAGAAAATAAAGGCAGTCTGTTTCCCTCAAATAAGGATTTCAAAGGACACTGGAAAAAATATGCTGGGAAGATGTATGAGGATGAATTGAGGGACAGCATAAGGTCAGAAGTAAGGTTATTTATAGAGAGTAAAAATGGCAAAGGAGCAGTTGAGAACTTTAGGTTGTAAAAGCCTGGAATATATATGCAAAATGGGGAATATAATTAATAATTAGTTAATATGAAATAAGTAATAAGATTCATCCAGTAGTGAGAATTGTAGAAAGGATAATCATTAACAGTTTAGTTTCTGACACTTTCAGAAATGCTTGCTAGCCATCGAATCGAATCGAATCGAATCGAATACAATACAATACAATATAATATGAAGGTAGAAAAACGTGGCAGTTTATAAAAAGGGGTGAGGATTGGGGTGGGAGACAGCTAGAACAGTGGGGATAGGACACGCAGAAACATGGTTTAAAAAGAGACTAACAAAACTGGCACTGAATTACAAATGTTGAAATTCTTAGGGCAATTTCAAAGTAGCTGTGTAGCTCACAAAAGAGAAATATAGTCATGTGAAAAAGACTAAACAAATCTCTCAACTGCTTAGTCTCAATTGTGAGTCTGCTATTTCACTATTAGGAAATTACAGTGGAATGACACTTCTTTTTTTTAATCACTAGAAGGACATGTTGATAATTTATTTGCTAAATGTTTATTTATTTATTTATTTTTTTTGAGATGGAGTCTCGCTCTGTCGCCCAGGCTGGAGTGCAGTGGCGCGATCTCGGCTCACTGCAAGCTCCGCCTCCCGGGTTCACGCCATTCTCCTGCCTCAGCCTCCCGAGGAGCTGGGACTACAGGCGCCCACAACCGCGCCCGGCTAATTTTTTGTATTTTTAGTAGAGATGGGGTTTCACCGTGGTCTCGATCTCCTGACCTTGTGATCCGCCCGCCTCGGCCTCCCAAAGTGCTGGGATTACAGGCGTGAGCCACCGCGCCCGGCCTAAATGTTTATTTTTGAAAAAGTTTTCACATGTATATTTTCCAAACTGTTATATACTTACCTGCTTTGTTACTAAGCTTATATAAAAAAGTTTGGCGAGGGTCTGAGTGATCTCGACATGTCAGCTGCAAAAGCGAACCTGATTTTTTCCATTTCTGCATAAACCAGAGACCTAGAGAGTCATATATGACATAGAAGTATGAAATAAAACATATAGAAACATATGCCAAGATTATTCATTTTAATATATATTTCACTTCAAAAGATGACATTGCCTAAATTAGCATTTTTGCTGGCTAATCAAAAATACATTCGGAAAATATTTCCATGTTCTGATAACATTTATAAACATGCATGCTTAGGTTAACTATGAATTAATGGTGGCTGATGAACAGCTTGCTATTTCTATTTCATTCAGTAATAAAACAGATAATAGCACATGAAGAACAAATTGGAAAAATCATACCTTTAGATATATTCGTTCAAATGATAAAGCAGATAAAGAAAAACTTCAAATACAGTAGTAGGTCAAATGCCTACACAGAATAATCAGTCTATAATTACAACTGAGTTATGACATAACAGACTAATTGCAAAGCGACCACGTCTTAGAATGAAAAATTGTTTAATGTTTTCAAAAGACAGCTGAATATCATTTGTTGTATACTAATTTTTTTTATATTATCAGTAACCCATATTTAAATGCATCTTACTCTTAAGAAAATTAAGCAAAATCTTAATCACTCAAATTAGTGTTCAAGACTATGAAATATTCCTTTCCATTTTCATTACTTCTAATATTAGACAGGGAAACAGGAAGAGAAGAGTGGGAAAACAGTCCTTTAATTGGTTAAATCTGACAGCTGGAAACATATCTGGGAAAAAGTTTAGTGAAGAATGAAATTCAAAGTACTATATTCTATTCATGTTGGGTTCTATTACACACGATTTAAGGACTTCATTTTTCTCATTTCCTCTTTTTCAAACTGTAAAAGTCTAGAACTGGCTGTATTTTTTAAATCACCAACTTGAAATGGGATACAGGAAAAATGGTATGGTTTGTTATTAAAAGTAAGTGATAAAGGAAACAGAAATAAGATTTTCAGGGATCAATGAAACGAGACAGAGTTAAATACAATTTATTTTCACAATGGGAATCATTGACTAACTTATAAATCATTTTTGTAAAAATCTAAGGGGAAAACCAAGCCAAACAAAAGGCAAATCAAGGCCGGGCGCAGTGGCTCGTGCCTGTAATCCCAGCACTTTGGGAGGCCGAGGTGGGCGGATCACAAGGTCAGGAGATCGAGACCATCCTGGCCAACATGGTGAATCCCCGTCTCTACTAAAAATACAAAAATTAGCTGGGCATGGTGGCGTATGCCTGTAATCCCAGCTACTCAGGAGGCTGAGGTAGGAGAATCGCTTGAATCAGGGAGTCAGAAGTTGCAGTAAGCCAAGATCGCGCCACTGCACTCCAGCCAGGTGACAGAGTAAGACTGTCTCAAAAAAAAAAAAAAGGCAAATCAAGTTCCAAATATTTGTTGAAGAGAATATAAATACTAATCAAAATTCGGGTCTTAACTTTCATATTAACTTCTCATAATATCTCTTTACTGTTTTTGAACCAAAGTTAGGATTAATATTCTGTATAAAATGTTATAACTTTATAATGTATTAAATGTAGGTGTTTGTTATCTGTTCAAGTAATGGAATGACAAAATAGTTTGTTTATAAGATAAAATTTTACTAAAAATATTTAGAATTTAATGGAAAAAAAGAAAACAATGCTCTTGTGAATTTTGACAAATGCCATCTCAATATAAGACAAGTCATTTTCCAAAATGACTTTTATCAACTTATTTCATGTGCATAACAAAACAGAAAATTTGCTACATTTTTTTGTTTCACGAAATTCCCAGTGTGTGACAAATTGGTTCTAAAATAAATACCAGAAAATACTAAGTTCACATTTTTTTCTCTATTCCATATTTTTAATACAGAATAAAACTTTTTACCTGTATTAACAAGAGCACTGCTGTTGTAGAGTGTACCAAGGTGAGGTCCAGAAAGAGACAGAAACGTATGAAGTTTGTTGAGGTAATATTTAAACCTTGGCCTTGTAAGCACTGAACGAATTATTAAATTGCCCAATGAATGTCCAATAAAGCTTTAAGAGGGAAAACAAAAGTTATTTTTCTCACAGCATTAGTTTTAGAAACAAAAATCAAAGCTGATCCACTATAAAATGGATGTGAATACTAACAATTTGAAAATTTCTAATGTTGTAAAAGTATAGTGATACTTTGAAATGATATACCACATTTTGAAGGAAAAAAATGTGAGAATGTATAGAAGATCCTCATTATTATATAATTTAAATGTTTATAGAAACAAGATATTAATCTGAAAACTTTTATTCAAAGTTTGTAACTGCTTAGATATAAATACATACTAAAGATAATAATATAATGACTACTTATTTGCCTTCTTGGGTACATACACAAATTATTTACTTATTAACTCATCATTTCAAACAAAATGATGAAATTGTATTTATAAAGGACAACTTGGAGAAAGTATGTATCTGTTTCTCTTACTCTCTAGTCTATACTTCAAAGATGGACAGGTTTATGACTAACAGTATTTTCAAGGCATAGGTAAAATATGTGCATTTTCCTACTATAAATCTTCGCTTATGCAAAAATAATAGTATTTATGTAGCTAGCACTTCACTTTTATTATGAAATGGTTTAAATCAGTGGTCCCCAACATTTTTGGCACCAGGGACCAGTTTCACGAAAGACAATCTTTCCACAAACAGGGAGTTGTGGGGATGCTTTTGGGATGGAACTATTCCACCTCAGGCATTAGATTCTCATAAGGAACACACAGCCTAGATCCCTTGCATGTGCAGTTTAAAATAGGGTTCACAAATCTAATGCTCACTGCTGATCTGACAGGAGGCGGAGCTCAGGGGGTAATGCTTGCTCACCCACCCCAATGCCATTCACCTCCTGTTGTGAGGTCTGGTTCCTAAGAGGCCACGGACAGGTACCAGTCTGTGGCCCAGGGTTTGGGAACCCCTGGTTTAAATCAAAAGAGCCTGTTTACTTACTGTTATTTTTACAATAGATGGTATAAGATTCCCTGGGGACAATTAGCAATGAAAGAAGACAGCTTGAGAGCTGTCTAAACACTAGCTTGCAGATGTATCTTGTGAGAAGCTCAGGACAAACTTCCCTCCCAAACTGAACTTCCTAAAGTAGTGGGGGTGGGAATTCCGATGGTAGCTAACAGTCTACAATCAACCAGATTACACTTTTGGAAAATGATTGATTATAACTGACAATCTAACCTGAAAGACAATACTTTTGAGGAATAAGTAAGTTGAAATATTATTTTTCTCATCATAAAATAATAAACGAATAAAAGCTAAACAAGATTTTAAGATCCACAAATGAATAATTACAAGAAAATAATCTCTTCCTCCAACCAACAAACCTGAACCTTCTCTCATATTTTAACAGAATTCTGTTTTTTAAAAAGTGACTTTAGGTAAAAACTGCTTATCTCTCTTCTTATTCCCTATACTTCAAGTTGGAAACAAACTGTCCAAAAGCTTACAGTATGCAGAACCAGCTTCTTCCTCTAACCTAGATGGGATATGAATGTAGTCAGTTTATTTTACCCTTTTTGAAATAAAGACTCTTCTCTCCTACATCTATTAACAAGATCTAATTAAATAATGAAACTCATATTGGCGTAATCATCATGTCTTGCTTGTGGAAAACTAACTCACAAACGTATACAGTAGTCATAATATCTGGCTGGGCAAGGTGGCACACGTCTGTAATCCCAGCACTTTGGGAAGCCAAGGTGGGAGGATCATTTGAGCTCAGGAGTTTGAGACCAGCCTGGGTACCAAAGCGAAACCCCCACCTCTACAAAAATTAGCTGGACATGGTGGCGCATGCCTATAGTCCCAGCTACTTGGGGGGCTGAGGTGGGAGGATCGCCTGAGCCCAGGGGGTTGAGACTGCAGTGAGCCGAGATGGCGCCACTGCTCTCTAGCCTGGGTGACTGAGCAAGACCCTGCCTCAAAAAAAAAAGTATACAAACTTTGAAAGTGTTTTTGTTGCTTCATATACATATATGTAAGTCACAGAGCCTTTACATATTCACAGAGTTGTAACTCACTATAATCAATTTTAGAACCTTTTTTCCACCTCAAAAAGAAATCCTATATCCTTTAGTTATCCCCACCATCCCTCATCTTCCCCAGCTCTAAGTAAACACTAACCCACTTTCTTCTCTACAGATAATGCTTTTTTGGACATTTCATATAAATCTTTCCCTAAAATCTTTACTTTTTTTCACTGTAAATTAATTTGAGTTGTAGTCTCCTATATTTCAGAATAGGACAACCCTACCACAAATTCTGTTTAACTTTTCTATAATTCATAGAAATATAAAAATAAATTGAATAATATTAAAGAAGATACCTTATTTTGGAGACTGTTAGACTATATATCTGAATATACTGTATGATCTCATCCAAAAGACGATCAGTCATGCTATCAAAATCAGCAAAAGTATCATTCTAAAAAGAAAGCAAAGCACATACATTGTATTTGGGAATATGTATAATCACAAGAAAAACTAACAATATAAACATTATTTTTAATTTAGGTACTGAAAATATGGTTAAGTCCAACGTTTTTTAGAGAAGTTAGTGAGTGTAATATTTGTTATATTAAAATGAGCAAAGAGACTAAATTTCTAGGGGAAAAAAAGGTTCAGTGTTCTTAAAATACTTACATTATTTAGTTGTTTAGCTCACTACCAGTATGAAACATAACATGCTTACAATGGTTTAATTAATGAAATTTTTCTATAGAAATGTGGAATTCTAGAAGTGTTTCATATGTGAAGAGATCATAAGTCAAAATGTAAATCATATATATTTCCTCTGGATATATATTTACATTAAATTTCATAGAAATCAGAAAAACTATTTCTACTATTACAGGCATTTTGTAGTAAGTCAAAATTAAGGTAGAAACTAGTACAAAAATGTTTGTTTTCACTGAAAACACTGTCATATTGTACCTGATTTCTCTCAGACATAAGAAAATCAATTCTTCCCCCAGGCAGTCCAAGTTCAATGTAAGTTTTTACTAATCGAAGATCTGCACTGTTTCCTAAAAAATGAAAAATGATGTTTAAAGGATGAGATAAAGTAAAAGGTACAAAGTCCACCATCATATATTTTTACAGTTTTTAGAGACAAGCTTATGGCCTATGCCATTTGTCAATAGACAATGTACTATGAAATAGAGTTCTCAATTTTTATGTCAAAGTTGATTTCTATTAGCCAGGCAATGTCAATTCAACAGTTTTTTTTTTTCTTTTTTGAGACAAAGAGTCTTGCTCTGTTGCCCAGGCTGGAGTGCAGTGGCACGATCTCGACTCACTGAAACCTCTGCCTCCCAGGTTCAAGCAATTCTCCTGCCTCAACCTCCCGAGTAGCTAGGACTACAGGTGCATGCCACTACGCCCAGCTAATTTTTGTATTTTTAGTAGAGGTGGGGTTTCACCGTATTAGCTAGGATGGTTTTGATCTCCTGACCTTGTGATCTGCCTGCCTTGGCCTCCCAAAGTGCTGGGATTACAGGTGTGAGCCACCATGCCTGGCCAATAGTTTGTTTTTTAGGTGGTTTTGGTGGCTTTCACTTTTCTACTTAATAGTGTATTTATTTATCAAACTGTTAGCATATCACTTTGGTGACTGCTGGCTACAGTAGCTATAAATGGTGCCTTACCATCACCATTCTAGGTAATCATACAGCAAACTCTGAATGCATTTTAGATTTACTCTGTTGACTTTCCTTTGGTGATACTGGCACAGACTGAGAAAAATAAAAATCCATTTAAACATCTAAGAAAGTTTATTTTAATAATTATTAACTCAAAAGGCATTCACACATATACTTACAATACAGATACAGAACACAAGCGTTCTTCAAAAGGTTCATGGAAAGCGCATCATAAAAAAATCTATGTATGGGTTTCAAAAATGTTTCACACCAAAATAAACACATACTAATCTGTTGTAACATGTCTGAATAGAATCTAGTTTGAGGCACGAAATCAGTTTGAGGCTGGGTGCGGTGGCTCATGCCTGTAATCCCAGCACTTTAGAAGGCCAAGGTGGGCGGATCACAAGGTCAGGAGATCGAGATCCACCTGGCTAACAGGGTGAAACCCGGTCTCTACTAAAAATACAAAAAATTTGCCGGGCGTGGTGGCAGATGCCTGTAGTCCCAGCTACTTGGGAGCCTGAGGCAGGAGAATGGCGTGAACCCGGGAGGTGGAGCTTGCAGTGAGCCGAGATCATGCCATTGCCAACAGAGTAAGACTCCGTCTCAAAAAAAAAAAAAAAAAAAAAAAAGAAAAAAAAGAAATCAGTTTGAAAAGAAACCTTATCAAACAACATGAATTCTGCTAAAATGGAAGCAAGAACAAACATCAAACTTATGGTGAAGCTTCAGTGGAAGAATGGTGAAATAACTGAGGCTTTACAAAAAGTTTATTGGGAAATGCCCCAAAGAAATCAGCAGTTTACAAATGGATAACTTGTTTCAAAAATGGAAAAAACAATGTTGAAGATAAAGCATACAGCAGTAGACCACCCACAT
The DNA here is from genome assembly GCF_043159975.1 of Macaca nemestrina. NCBI lineage: Eukaryota > Metazoa > Chordata > Mammalia > Primates > Cercopithecidae > Macaca > Macaca nemestrina. Next base: position 115,489,019 of record NC_092129.1, read on the forward strand.
CAATTTGTGAGGAACAACTTCATTTTGTTCATGCCCTAATTAAAGAGGACTGACAATTAACAGCACAAACAACAGCTGACATCTTAGACATCTCAATTGGTTCAGCCTACAGAATTCTGACTGAAAAATTAAAGTTGAACAAACTTTCCACTCAATGGGTGTCAAAACCATTGTGCTCAAATTAGCTGCAGACAAGAGAAGAGCTTTCAATGGAAATATTAAACAAATGGTATCAAGATCCTAAAGCAGTTCTTCAAAGAACTGTAACAGGAAGTGAAACATAGCTTTACCAGTATGATCCTGAAGACAAAGCACAATCAAACCAATGGTTATCAAGAGGTAGAAGTGGTCCAGTCAAAGCAAAACTGGACCAGTTAAGAGCAAAGGTCAAGGCAACAGTGGTTTGGAATGTTCAAGGCATTTTGCTTCTTGACTTTCCAGAGGACCAAAGAATGATAACATCTGCTCATCATGAGAGTGTTTGGAGAAAATCAGCCAAAGTTTTAGCAGAAAAATGCCTGGAAAAGCTTCACCAGAGAGTCCTTCTCCATCATGACAATATTCCTACTCATTACTCTCATGAAGAGGGCAATTTTGTGAGAGTTTTGATTTACAGTCCTGATTTGGTTCCTCTGACTACTTTGTTTTCTTATCTTAAAAACTCTGTAAAGGGGATCCATTTTTCTTTGGTTTTTAATGTAAAAAAGAAAGCACTGACATGACTAAATTCCCAGGACCCTCAGTTCTAGAATGGCTGGCATAACTGCTTACAAAGGTGTCTTGAAGTAAACAGAGTTTACATTGAGAAATGAAGTTTACATTTCTATTTTTATCTTTTAACTCCATTTTCCCACAATTTTTGTTTGTTTGTTTTTTGTTTGTTTGAGATGGAGTCTTACTCTGTTGCCCAGGCTGGAGTGCAGCGGCTCAGTCTTGGCTCATTACAACCTCTGCCTACTGGGTTCAAGTGATTTTCCTGCTTCAGCCTCCCGAGTAGCTGGGATTACAGGCATCCAGCACCATGCCTGGCAAATTTATTTTTCCACATTTTTTCTGAATTCCTCTCATATATAAATACAAAAATAATTATCTTCAAAAATAGTGTAGTGGATTCCTTTGGTTTACTAGCAATATACACATGTCATTATCAACTGCTGAATTTTTATTTTACCTGATATTTACCTTTTAGAATTTTATGATTTAATGCATTGACAGAGGTAATTGTTTTATTCTTCATTTTAAAAGGAGTACCTCTAATATTCACCACAAACTATAAGTTTTCCATAGGCTTGAAATATATATGCTTAATCACATTAAGGAAACAGACTAATCCGACTGAGATCAAAGTTTTGTGCTTACTTTTAATAATTGGGAATGGTTATTAAATTGTATACAGTTTCTTACTTGATTTGCTGATGTAGGGTATTTTATTACTAAAATTATTTATACTTACTTATCTTTCCATTCTGGGAAATAAACCTTATTTGTTACAGTAACTTACTCTAGTATATTAATTCCAAGTGCTAGAGTTTTGTTAAATATATTTGAGTTCATTAAGCATATTTATGTTATATTGGTCTACTGTTTTTTGAGGGTGGGTGTTGGTGTGATATCTTTATCGGATTTGGTAACAAGGTTAGGGTAACTTTAAGGAATAAAATGGGCTCCTTTATACCTTTTCCTCCATTGCTCTAGAACAATTTATGTAACATAGGGATAATTTGCTTCTTAAAATTTTTTAAAAAGAATTTTCCAGAGATTCTACTGGGTCCAGAAGTCTTTCTTGGAAGATAATTCTTTGAAAACTTTATTATTTGGGGAAAGGGAAGAAAAGTTAGCATTGAGAATGTTTTATTTCTTGAGAGTCTGGTTTTTTTTTTTTTTTTTTTTTTTTTTAAAGAAAAATCTACAATTTTATGCTAATTTAGTACCAGGGACATTTGTTTAATATTTTCATAATCCATAAAAATCCAGTTTGTTGCTATAGAATCTCATTATAATACAGTAATATTGCATTGGTCTAGAGAAATTTGGCATCTTCTAACAGTTCCTACATCTAGAAAAAAACTGTTGAGTAACCAAATGGCTGTCATTAAACCCCAGCACTAAAGCCAGGTACCTGTATTTAGAATTTAATTTATATCTTAATTAATGAAATTTTAACTTCTAGAAATACTGATTTTTCTAGCACATAAAGTTTAAAGCAGTCAGGTAAAAGGGAACCAAAAAGACTATCAAAGGGAGACAAAATAACTGCCATGAGGTGACAGCCGGCAAAACCAACAATAAGAGAGAAGATAGATAAAAATCCACTGAGTTCATGTCCTTTGCAGGGACATGGATGAAGTTGGAAACCATCATTCTCAGCAAACTAACACAGGAACAGAAAACTAAACACCACATGTTCTCACTTCTTAGTAGGAGTTGAACAATGAGAACAAATAGACACAGGGAGGGGAACATCACACACTGGGGCCTGTCGCGGGGTGGGAGACTAGGGGAGGGATAGCATTAGGAGAAGTACCTAATGTAGATGACAGCAAACCACCATGGCATGTGTATACCTATGTAACAAATCTGCATGTTTTGCATGTATATCCCAGAACTTAAAGTATAATGAAAAAAAAAAATTCAAAATTAAACAAAATGTTGGCACATAAGTGTCATTTCCACGGAAAGTTTACTTATAAAGGAATCTAATATTACACTTAAGTAAAATTAAGCATATTTCTATTTCAGAATGCATTTAAGATTCAATTAATTTAAGCAATTAAAAATCTTCTTTTGGTTCAAAGATTAGATGAAATTAAATGAGACTAGGAAAAAAATATATTGAGTTGCTCTGGGTTACATCAATAGATGTCACATACCATCTAAACCATGCACACAGACAATCAGATGTACTCCATCTTCAGAACCATCCTCTTCTTCTATGCTAAAATAAGGTACTGAGGATGCCAGCAGAGGAACTTCACTGTACATGAACCCAGGAAGTTTTAGTTGCTTCAGTTCTTCTTTTGCCTGAAGGAAGCTGAAGTAAAATATAAAAGATACTCTTTACTAAGGATCATATTCAGTTGTTAGAACCAAAAAGAGTCTCCTGAATTTAGAGAATTGTAGAAGTGGAAACCCAACAATATTTGGTTTTAAAACCATGAAAATATGTGGCATCACCTAAGTGATTTAGAAACCAGAGAGTAATTTTCTTTACTATTTGTAGTATATATTCTATCAAACACAATGAACACTTTCAACCTGAAATCACTTGAAAATATTCTTTTAAACTTGAAATCAACTAAGAAAACATTCCGAGTGGAGTTACGCTTTCTGCAAAATTTAATACTGTATGCACAGAAAAGCTGGGAGAGGGACTGGAGAGGTGATAATCCGATGTTTATCCTGTAATCAAATCTTACCCTCTTTGCTCCTTTTTAATCTTGCATAAGTGGAAGGGAAGGAGTGATTTACAAAATGTAACAGTGAGAATGGTAGTTACAGTATTTAGCAGATTAGGTTATTTGTATTTTTCTCTAAAAATACCAATAAGAAGGAGCAGAATGAAGAGGGGAATATGACTACATACAATTAGTGGTATGTACTCGTTTGCAATGACGGACAATCTAATCAATTTGGGGATTGCAAACATCAAAAATTATTAACTATTGAACATCCATCATTTGGACTGATAAAGTGAAGCTGGAAGAGGAACCTGACAAACATTAAACTGAGTAGGATAAGCTGGGCGAAAACATATAGAGTCTATATGAGAGATCATTGCTTTCTGATGACTCAGACGGTCTGAAGTAACCAGATGGTGATACAAACTTTATTTTCCTTGCATATTACAATTTTTTAATTGGTCATTGTTAACCTCAGTGGTTTCACTAGCTTTAGACTCTATGTATCTTAATTTTTGTGTATAAATCAGAATAATCTGAGAACTTTAAAAATCTCTTTCTATATATACATGCTCAGACCTCTTACCCCAAATATTATGACTCAATCTGGCTGAGGCAGAAGAATATTTTAAGAACCAGTACTCACTGGTAAACCTGTATCATCCCCAGATTTTTCTGGATATTTTACTGGTACATGAAATCTCAATTTTGGAAACCACTGACTTAGCTGAAGGCAATCAGCATCTGGTAAGTTTAAGAAGTTTCCATTACCCTGTTACTCATTTAACTAATATTGTCCTTATTTCCTAGATAAACTCATAAAACTTGGCTTCTGTCTGGAAGTTAATGGAGAAGAAATGAGGGACTGATGAAAAAAGGGTTTTGACCTCAATTATTCCATACTTCTAACACAAAACTACCACTGGAGAATCTGTATCAGGGATGTCTAGTCTATAAAACAGCAGAACAGCACAATCATTCGGGAACTATAGGTCTTTCTGGCCAAGGGTATATTATGTTCATTTCTCCATTTCGGAGAGTCACCAAATAGGCACTTTTTGTATTACAGAAACCAGACAACAAAATAGACACTCAATCTTTTTTTTTTTTTTTTTTTTTTTTTTTTTTTTTGAGACGGAGTCTGGCTGTGTCGCCCAGGCTGGAGTGCAGTGGCCGGATCTCAGCTCACTGCAAGCTCCGCCTCCGGGGTTTATGCCATTCTCCTGCCTCAGCCTCCCGAGTAGCTGGGACTACAGGCACCCGCCAACTCGCCCGGCTAGCTTTTTGTATTTTTTAGTAGAGACGGGGTTTCACCGTGTTAGCCAGGATGGTCTCGATCTCCTGACCTCGTGATCCACCCGTCTCGGCCTCCCAAAGTGCTGGGATTACAGGCTTGAGCCACCGCGCCGGGCCGACACTCAATCCTTTAGCACTATCTATGATTATACATATATACATATATATACACATACACACACATACACACACACACACACACACACATATATTTAGCAGCAGATACTATTATGTTTCATTACTTACGCTTGTATTTGAGGTTTTGGTGAACTTTCATACCAAGAAATTGAAGAAGTGAAGTTGTAAGAAGTACTGCTTGGCTGCTTTGTAATGGCATCAAATTTACTTTTGGAAGAATATTTAACATTACAAGGAGACTCTCGTGGTGCAGATGGGAAGGACAAACAACCAGAAGTACAGACAGTAGGCATATTTATACCATCTCTCAGATAGTCATTGTTTATTTTTTCGGATTTTGTAAGTCTTTCTTCCATTAGTTCATCTCTGCTTGTATAGTGAGCATTTATTCTTCCATCCAAAGCTGAATAATCTGTTTCTTCATAGTACCCATTTTGAACCATTTGTTGATCCTGCTCTTCCTCCTCATCCTCTTTACCCTGTTCCTGTTGAAGATTACTAATTTCTTTTTCAGAAGTTTCCTTCTGAGGGCTAAGTGCATTGCTGTAGCTGACAGCACATGTGTCAGAAATATCCGTACTGCTTTGAGAACCAAAATAATTTTCCACAAGCCCTTGCTTTACTATATCATTACTGGCTGAAAAAGGATCACTTGTACCCAGATGAGTTTCACTTTCAACTGTATGGATTTCTGAATACATTTGTTTGAAATTTAATACATCACTACTTTTTTTCACAGTTCTATCTTCACTAACATCTGTATTAGTAGAAATGGAACCTGAAATGACACAAGGAGTGCCTAAACAAATCAGTTTTGAATTTAATGTAATTGCTGTCCCTGTAGAGTTATTAGATTTATCAGGACTCTGGAAGCCTTTACACATAGTATCCAAGTTAGGTTTGGAGCTGCAACTACTTTTCACATCACTGGAAGTATCTTCATCTGAAAAAACAAATTGTAAAGGGTCTTTAATGCTTGAATTTAAGGAATGTATTGCTACAGTTTCATTGTCCAAGTTCCCTGAAAACACAACACTCTGCTGTTGCAAAATGATACTTGACTTTTTAGTATCATCACATTTTGGCAAATCAGTCGTTCCTAGATTTAATACAGTTTTGCTATCATTTAGATGGCATTCAGGTACAACAGATTTCTTAGAATTTTCATCAGGTGACAGTTCATCATCAGAAGGTAGAGAGTTTATGGATGTCAAAGATGACTGTATTTCACTTATAGCACTTGTACTCTCAGTACAATGATTTCCTAATGAAAATTTTACATTATAATCAGGTTTCATCAAAAGCTGAGGAAATAATCTTTCACTATTGTAAGGACCTTGCCCTTGCACAGTTTCAAAGACTAAATCAGTGTTTGGATGTGTCGCAAAAGAACTTGGTTCACTTTCAACACCTGAATCTGAAAATCTAGATGAGGCATATGCGGCATTAATATCTGGTAACTTAATTGTATCTCCACTTACTACAACATGATATTCTTTTGTAGAAGGGGCAGGTAGATTACTTCTTAATTTAGTTAATGATTCTCCAATAGAAAGACACTTTGCTTCTTGCAAAGCTTCCTTTTCAAATGTTATTTCTATAGATTTAGATTTACCATTCGATTCTGACTCAAAGTTGGGTAGTAAATTATCCACAAGTATTTCTTCTTGCCGAAGCTCTGTCCAAGGTCCTAGTTTGACAGTTATTTTCTCTTCACTGAAAGGATCTTTATTACTGGGCTTTATTTCAATTGTTCTAACTCCCAAAGATGGGGATGTTTGATGATCATGGCAATCGTCTGATGACCTTCTGGATGCCAGATTGTGTTCCATTTGTATAATTTCACTATCGTCCTGGGAGATATCAAGTTTACCTGAAATGGACAAATTTGCACAAAGATTTAGGTTGCCAGAGTTCAAAGGATCAAACTGGTCTGGTTGCATATTTTCAATATCTGGAGACTTTTGTTCAGTTCTCTCTGTATTAGTTGGCAAACAGCTAGCTTCCTTTTGACTTATCTGTCTCATGTAGGTCTTTGGGTCAAAATTATATCCACATATTGTGGGATCCAGACCTTCCTTCTGACTATGTGAAGGATTGCCTTCAAAGCATTTAGTGAGATCATTTGATGCTGTACTTTTCAAACATTTGTAGCCTACCAAAACCACAGAATCCTTAGAGTTCTGTTTTATTAATTTTTTTGTGTTTTCAGATTTCATTGTTTTCATAAGCTTAGTAACCTTAACCTTGGATTTATTTGATTCTTCATTCTTTCCTTTTAGAGATTTTGTTAGCTGCTTTTCACCTTCTGTATACCAAATACTGGAGGCACCAGCAGGTCTGACTTTCAACTCTGGGCTAGAAAGTCCTGCTACAGAGCTTTCTTCAGTCTCATATTTATCCATTTTACTGGACTCTGATCTCTGAAGATTCTGAATTCCCATCCAGGGTGCATCTAAGTCTTTTATCCAAAGAAAAAAAGATTCAGGTTTAAAACAAAGTGTGAAAACTCATATGATTCTTTTTCTAACTATAACTTTCTAATATCCTCAAACATAAATAAAACCAGAGAGGGAAAAAATTATTCCATATTAGGGAATGATTTTATGTATATTAGGAAGAATATACTGAAAACTATACACATAGCTTGTATATTTTAGTTAGATTACACTTACCTTCAGTAACTGAATCTAAATACCTATCTTCAAAGATTATAGGTAATGAATTGAGATCTCCATCTAATTCACTACATTCAATAGGTAAGGGTGGAAGAGAACTGCAGAAGGAAGTATTTTTGATAGCGGTGCACATCTGTAGATGACTCTGAGCACTGAAAAATATTTCTTAAGTCAGATTGTAATTTTAAGAAATTATACCCAACTCTCCTTTATAGACTCTACCCTTTCCCCTTCCCTCCTCCATTCCTATCCCCCATCTGTAAGACATAATCTTCTTATGAAAGAGCTGCTTGGTCAGCGATAAAAACTGGTAAAATGAAAATGATGGTTTGTTGGCAATAAATTATTGACTTATTAAATTACAGACTGCTAATTATTTACGTAATTTCCATTATATTCTTCTATACTTTCTTATTTCAAAGTGAGTTTCCACGCTTAATGTCTCAACTTCTTAATCTGCTGCAAATCACATATAAGAGAAATACCAAAAGCTTAACTGCCTAGTAATTATTTGATGCTAGTGCTGGGAGAAAGACGCGTTTCATTTCTACTGTTTCTACTTAACATATATTGACAAATAAAATTAACAGCTATTTAAAACAAGATGTATAATTTTCTAATACAAAACAATTAAAACAGAAAACCCTGTCTTATGGAAAATTTCAAACAAATCAAAAAATAGTATAAAATACCCCACATACATACCTCTGAACTTCAACAATTAACATGTGCCCTTTTTATCAGCACTCACTACCTACCTTGATACTCTATTTTAATTATTTATAGGATTTTTTTTGTGGTATAATTTATATGCATTAAAATATAAATCTTAGCTGTATGATTTTGACAAATGGATATATGATACAGAACATTTCCATCTACTCAGATGGTTCCCTCATGTCTTCCCAATCCAGCCCAAGTCAATGCCAAGAAAACCACTGTCCTGTCTTTTTTTCATCTTAGTTTTGCCTATTCTATAACTTCATATAAGTAGTATCATACAGTATTCAATTTTTAATGTCTAGCTTTTTTTGCTCAGCATAACGTCCTCTAAATATTCTTTAATGCCAAAGGAAACTAGGACTAAATCTACTCAGTAGGAGAGAGAGAAGGCATTTGTTCTGGATATTTTAATTGTAAATCATTTACAATTACAGAAGACAATATCTATGAAAATCTGTAATAAAAAAGGATGAACATAAGAAATTATGACCTGTGAAAATACAGACAGAATATGGCCAAATGGAAGGCTAGAGCCAAAGCTGTAAGAGACTACCAAGATTATGGTAGATCTGATAAAAAGGGAAGGAGGAATACAGTGCATTATGCTTCTTTATATGTAAAGTATGGGACTTTTGTGAAGTAACTCATAAGATGAAACCTACTTTGATTAAAGATGGGATTTCTGAAATTCGAATTCTCCTAATTTCTTATATTAATACTGTATATTCTGTCACTGATAAATTCTGAGACAGGTATCTTATGTAAAAGGAAATAAAATCATTTTAATTTTGGATTTATACTACTCACTGAAGTTCCTGGTATGCAATGGCAGCTTCTCTTGGATGCTCAAAACAAAAGAATGCCTCAGAAAATCTGCGTACCTAAAAAATTCCAAAAGAGAATATTAACAATGTGAGATATTTAAAAAGTCAATCCGGCATCTTATGGTCAGGAGAGAAACAGCCTCCATTAGGCCCTCCATAATCACCTGTCAGAATTAAACTTCCCTTCTCCCTCTTCAGTGTTGCCAAAGCAATGTATTTTTGTACTGCATGAAATAAAATAAATCTGGAAAGCATATATAAATACAAGCTATTATGATTACCACCATAGCCTTTACCACCTTGTTTCTTAAAATAATTATATACATGAATTGTGTCCCCTCCTGAAGTGTAATGTTCTTTAGAATAGAAGCTGTGGGCCAGGCGTGGTGGCTCACACTTGTAATCCCAGCAGTTTGAGAGGCTGAGGCGGATGGATTACCTGAGGTCAAGAGTTCGAGACCAGCCTGGCCAACACAGTGAAACCCCGTCTCTACTAAAAACACAAAACTTAGTGGGGCATGGTGGCAGGAGCCTGTAATCCCAGCTACTCGGGAGGCTGAGGCAGGAGAATCACTTGAACCCAGGAGGCAGGGGTTGCAGTGAGCCGAGATGGCGCCACTGCACTCTAGGCTGGGCGACAAGAGTGAAACTCCGTCTCAAAAAAAAAAAAAAAAAAAGGTTATATTTTGATGACCTTTGCGTCCCCCCAAAACATGCAGCTTGGCATACTACAGAATCAAGTGCTTGGTAAATACATGTCGAATCTAGCTGAACATTTCTTCCATTGTATTTGTATTTTAACCCTTTCATTTTCAATTATGAAAGGAAAGCTTTGTCAGCTACTGCAGCAAAATAGGCAACAGTTAGGAGCTGGAAAAGATGTCTTATTTGGACAGTACAGAGAGGAGAAATCATATTACATCTACAATTATTTTCTAAACAAAGTAAGATCTAGGATTCTTTGGTTTTAAATGTCCAACAAATCAGAGACCTATTTTACTTATCATCGATATCTGGCCAGATGAATTTCTGACTTACTAAACTTGCTTCCCTAAGCAGATAAACCTGGGTCTTCAGACAAACAAGTCAATGAGGGAAGTGGGGAAAGAAGATATCAATGAGAAGGATGCGTTCTGTATCTTTACTTTCATATGTGGTCCAAATATTTCTCTCTTTCCTCTCCAACATTAAAGGAAAGATGAGAAAAAATAACAGCCTGTCTGGCTATTAAGATGATTTCCTTTGGGGCTATAAAGCATGAAAAAAACACATCTTTAAGTTATCTGGATTCCTGCAGTTGCAGCTGGACCTAAGAAACTGGCGCTAGCTGCTTTTCCTTCTCTCTCTACCTTCTTTAAGTCCCACAATAACGATCATTTCTTGACAGTACTCTACCTCATAGTCTCTATACTGAAAACTTTATTCTCATTCTTTGAATTAAACTACATAAAAACTCAATGTCAAATTGAATGATGAAGAAAAAACAAAAATGCTAGATGATATTATCTTCATTTAATAGGTGAGGAAACAAAGACACAAACAGGTTAATTATTTGGCCAAGATAACATAGCTAGTAGGCGATAAACCTGTGATTCAAAGATTTGAGAAACTCCAAATCTTGTACTCCAAACCACTTATCTTTTCCTTTCTAAATTAAGACTCCTTGTTATCAGAAATCTTTCCTTTCCTGTATGCACCCAAATGCAGTTCTTTCTAAATTCACTCTCAGCATAATTATCATGCTGTAGCTATTACAAGTAAGGGTATTAACTGTAGTGTGTGGCCATAACTAAGGTATGACTGCCACCTGATGGCAATACAGCTTATTTTCAGGCAAAAGTTTGACATAGAAAAAAAATTTTAAATTTACAAATTTAAACTTCAAATACGGGGAATATATATATTTCTGCTTTGTATATGCATGTATTTTGGCATGCATTTTTTATGTTTATAAAAAATGAATTTTGTGTGCCCAATTAAAAAAGAAACTCATTTGGCAACATCAATTATTCAAAAGCTAGGAGGAAGAAAACAGTCAAGCATTCAAAATAAGTATTTGTTAATGCTTCACAGTTAAATACTCCTGTATCTGTGTTCACTATAATAATGCTGTTCAAATTGCTAACAGTATTTATATTACAATTCTATACATGTGCATTCAGATTAGTTTCTAATTTTGAGTGCAGGGTTTATATCTGATAGATTATCTAATACCTATGCTACCTTGAAAAAAATAAGCACCTTGCAAATGTTTACTGTGCAAATGTTTTTTACGTCCTTGCACTAACTCATAGCAAAATACCATACAATTGTTTCATTACAAAGCTGATTTATACTTACTAGCTGATACAACTGCACTTGGTTTCAGTTATTTGCTTTCCCAATCCACACCACATTAAAAGAGCAAATTAGACAAAGAAAAATGAAGAATTAGTGGTAAGTACACAGGCAGTTACAAGAAATGAGAACGTGGTGAAAAAATATCCGTCCTTAAAAAAATAAAAGCCTAGAATTCCCCTCTAAAAGATCACACAAAATAAATAAAAAATTAATACTTGAGATTTTTTAATGGATATTCCAATATCCTGGCATTTTTAATAACATGGAATACCAGTATATTAAAGTTGAGCACATTAAATAAAATTCATGACAACTAAATCATTATCAAAGGGCTAAAGTATGTTTGGTATAGGCATACCTTGGAGATATTATGGGTTAGGGTCCAGACCACCACAATAAGGTGAATATTGCAATAAAGCAAGTCACATGAATTTTTTCAGTTTCCCAGTGTGTATAAAAGTTATGTTTATGCTATACTGTCGTCTATTAAGTGTGTAACAGCATTATACCTTTTTTAAAAAAGCCAATGTGTATACTTTAAAAATATTTTATTGTTAAAAATGCTAATGATCATCTGAGCCTTTGACTGGTTTTGCTGCTGGGTGGTCTTGCTTTGATATTGATAGCTGCTCATCAGGGTGGTTGTGGTGGCTATGGCAATTTCTTAAATTACAACAATGAAGTTTGCTGCATCAATTGACTCTCCCTTTCACAAAAGATTTCTCTCTAGCATGTGATGCAGTTTAACAGCATTTTACCCAGAGTAGAACTTCAAAATTGAGTCAATCCTCTTGAACCCTGCCACTGCTTTTTCAACTAAGTTTGTGTAATATTCCAAATCTTTTGTTGTCATTTCAACAATGTTCACAGCATCTTCACCAGTAGATTCTATTTCAAGAAACCACTTTCTCTGTTCACCCATAAGAAGCAACTCTTCATCTATTCAAGTTTGATTATGAGATTGCAGCCATTCAGTCACATCTTCAGGCTCCACTTCTAATTCTAGTTCTCTTGCTATTTCCACCACATCTGCAGTTATTTTTCTCCATTCGTCTTGACCCCCTCACAGTTACCTATGAGGGTTAGAATCAACCTCTTCCAAACTTCTGTTCCTGTTGATATTTTGACCTCCTTCCTTGCATCATGAATGTTCTTAATGGCATCTACAATGGTGATTTTTTTCCAGAAGTTTTCCTTTTGCCCAGATCCACCAGAGGAATCACCATCTAGGGCAGCCATCGCCTTACAAAATGTATTTAAGTAATAAGGCTTGAAAGTCAAAATGACTCATGGATCACATGGGCTGAAGAATAGATCGCTGTGTTAGTCTGCATGGAAACATCATTAATCTCCTTGTATATCTCCATGAGAGATCTTGGCTGAGTAGGTGCAATATTAATGAGCAACAATATTTTGAAAGGAATCTTCTTATTCCTGAACTGTAGGTCTCAACAGTGGGCTTAAAATATTTAGTAAACCATGCTGTAAACAGATGTGGTGTAATCCAGGCCTTGTTGTTAATACAGCAGAATAGATTCAGCATAATTCTCAAGGGTTCTAGAATTTAGGAATGGTAAATGAGTATTGGTTTCAACCTCAAGGAACCGGTTACATTAGCTCCTAACAAGAGAGCCAGCCTGCCCTTTAAAGTCATGCACTGACTTCACTTTTCCAGCTATGAAAGCCCTAGATGGCATTTTCTTCTACTAGGCTGTTTTATATCCATTGAAAATCTTTTGTTTAGTGCAGCCACCTTCATCTTCTGGAGAACGTGCTGTAGCTTTTCCATCAGAACCTGCTGCCTTACCTCACACTTTTATGTTATGGAGACTTCTTGCCTTAAACCTCAACAACCAATCTCTGCTAGTTTCAAATTTGTCTTCTGTAGCTTCCTTACCTCTCAGCCTTCATAGAATTGAAAAGAGTTAGGACCCCGCTCTGGATTAGGCTTTGGCTTAAGGCATTGTTGTGGCTGGGTTGATCTTCTATCCAGACCACTCAACCCTTTTCCACATCACTACTAAGACTGTTTCACTTTCTTATCATTCAATTAGAGAAGCATTTCAATTTCCTTCAATAACTTTTCCTTTGCATTCACAAATTGGCTAACTGTTTAGTGCAAGAGACCTAGCTTGCAGTCTATCCTGGCTTTCAACATGCCTTCCTCCCTAAGCTTAATCATCTCGAGCTTTTGATTTAAACTGAGAAACTTGCAACTTTTCCTCTCACTTGAACACTTAGAGATCATTGCATATTAACAGACCTAATTTAAATATTGCTGTGGAGACCCAAGTAGAGGAAGAGAGATGAAGGGAATGCCAGTTGGTGAAACAGTCAGAACGAACACAACATGTATTAAGCTCACTGTCATATATTGACACTACTGTGGTGCTTCAAAACAATTCCAATAGTAACATCAAAGATTATGGTTAGAATATTTAAAGAAAAAAAATTACCCATTAAAGATCACACTACTGGCTGGGCACGGGGGCTCATGCTTGTAATCCCACCACTTTGGGAGGCCGAAGCAGGTGGATCACCTGAGGGGAGGAGTTAAGAGACTAGCCTGACCAACATGGTCAAATCCTGTCTCTACCAAAAATACAAAAATTAGTTGGGCATGGTGACAGGTGCCTGTAATCCCAGCTACTTGAGAGGCTGAGGCAGGAGAATCGCTTGAACCAGTTGGGGGGGCAGAGGTTAGAGTGAGCCAAGATTGTGTCATTGTACTCTAGCCTGGGTGACAAGAGTGAAACTCCATTTCAAAAAAAAAAGAAAAAAAGAAAGAAAATGATGTGCATGCCACCATGCCTGGCTAATACTTGTACTTTTCATAGAGATGGGGTTTCCCCATCTTGCCTAGGCTGGTCTTGAACTCCTGGGCTCAAGTGATCCACCCACCTCAGCCCCCAAAATGTTAGCATTATTGGCGTGGGCTACCACCCCCCACTTAGACAGATTTATTTACTGGAAGTGCTAGACATGATTTGTATATATACACATAAAAGCGACAAAATATTTTGTTTATGCTTATAGTCAAACTGGAAGTCTGCCTAAACCTTGCAAAATATAAAAGTATCAAATTATATACCATAAATAAGCAATATGTTCCCAGAAAGTACTTTTACTTTATTTAGAAAATACACATTCACATAGTTATACTCAAAGAATATCAGATCAAGTAGTTTAAGCAATAAATATCTCTTCTTAAAAATGCAAACTTCATAATGTTTTGAGTAAGTAACGCATCATTGTAAAGAGGTTCTTTAAGCGGAAAAGAATGGCTATACAAGCTATTCCTAACTTTTTCCCTCTACTAGAATATAAGTTTCACCAATGCTGTTGAGAATACTATTTTATGATATTAAAATCTCAATAAAAGCTAACAAGAATTCACTGACACTCTGGTTTCCTTACTGGGGGGTAACGGGTACACATTAGAATCTAGGATCCTGCTAATCCATATAGCAGCTTTAAAGCATAAATTTCAAAAACATGCTCCTTCCACAGGCAGATGCAACTGGACTCCAAAGAGGATAGGCCAAATTTCAGCTCCCACTGTTTCTAGCGTAGTTCTTCAGGGAATACCCTAACCCCGTTAATCACTTGGAGAACTTTTTAAAAAGTTTCCTAGGTCTGGACCTCATTCAGCACTGATCTTTTTTTAAAGTTCCCCAGGTAATTCAAATGTACAGCTGGGGCTGAAAACTTCTATTTTAATGTCAACTGAGACCACGAGAGTAGAACTTACCCTCTTCCTTCTGAAAACAACTGTAAAATTGGTTAAAATACATGAAGCAAGTTTTTCAAGCAGTGAGGAACAAGCACTAGACAGGCGAAGCATCAGGAAAATATAATGTGCAATCGAGATAAAATCAGCCAATAGACAGACACCAAGATAATTGAGATGTCTGAATAAGTAGGCAATTTTTTAAAAAGTTACTTTATTTTTTTTTTTTACAGCAGTTTTAGGTTTACAGAAAAACTGATCAGAAAGTATGAAATAGAGTTTCCATATTGCCCTTCCTCCCCCCACCACCCATCCAGCTTTCCCTGTTATTTACATCTTGTGTTACTATGGTATATTTGTTTCAACAGATGAACCAATATTAATATATCATTATTAAAGTCCATTATTTACATTAAGGTTCACTCTTGGTGTGGTACATGGGGTTTGAAAAATATATAATGACATGTATATACCATTACAGTTTCATACAGAATATTTTTACTGCCCCCCAAATCCCCTGTGCTCTACCTACCTGTCCCTCCCTGTCCCCCAGAGCCCCGACAACGCAGATCTTTTTGCTGTCACCATAGTTTTTCTTTTTCCAGAATGTCGTATAGTTGAAATCATACAGTATATGTAGATTTTTCAAGCTGGCTTCTTTCAGCCTGCATTATGCTTTCGAGGTTCCTCTATGTCTTTTCACGACTTCACTGATCATTTCTTTTTATTGCTAAATAACATTCCATTGTATGAATGGACAACAGTTTGTTTATCCAGTTACCTATTGAAGGACATCTTGGTTGCTTCCAAGTTTTGACAATTATGAATAAAGCTGCTTTATGTGGAGGTTTTTCTGTGGACATAAATTTTCAATTCATTTGGGTAAACACCAAGGGGTGTGATAGCTGGATTATATGATAAGAATATGTTCAGTTTTGTAAGAAACTACTAAAGTGTCTTCCAAAGTGGCCATCCTATTTTGTGTTCCTACCAGGAATGAATGGGAGTTCCTGTTGCTCCACATCTTGCCAACATTTGCTGTTGTCAGTGTTTTAGATCATAGCCATTCTTACAGGTATACAGTGGTTATCTTGTTTTAATTTGTAATTCTCTAATAACATATAATAATGGATATTTTATTTCCCCCATATAGAAGGCTAGAGTTGGATATTTCTCTTCCCCCCAGGTCAGTGAGGCTCTGGTAAGATAGTTTCTACTGAAGCACATTTTGTTAAGGACAGAATGATCTGGATGTATTTCAGAATGGCTACATTCCCTCCCCACCATCCGGAAGTATGTGGGGCTTTTCTGCAATTTTCATTGAAAGAACCTGGGAGGGCTCTTGGAAGTGAAAATCATGAAAGTATGGGATCCCCTAAGAACCCCCTTCACCCCTGCCAGGAGTTTTTAACTCATCTGTCCATACTGAGTCTCCAAGAATTCATCAATTATAAGTTTTCCTATTGCAGGACTGGCTACAGTGGTGATTTCTGTTCATGGGTTTTTGTTCTTTTTTTTTTTTTTTTTTTTTTTTTGAGACGGAGTCTCACTCTGTCTCCCAGCCTGGAGTGCAGTGGCCGGATCTCAGCTCACTGCAAGCTCCGCCTCCCGGGTTCCCGCCATTCTCCTGCCTCAGCCTCCCGAGTAGCTGGGACTACAGGCGCCCGCCACCTCGCCCGGCTAGTTTTTTGTATTTTTTTAGTAGAGACGGGGTTTCACCGTGTTAGCCAGGATGGTCTCGATCTCCCGACCTCGTGATCCGCCCGTCTCGGCCTCCCAAAGTGCTGGGATTACAGGCTTGAGCCACCGCGCCCGGCCGTGTTTTTGTTCTATTAAGATGGAATTCTCTGTAACTGGCTATCTAACTCACCAATTTTGGGGACAGGAATTTGCCTGTGACCTTAATTCTCTGATAAATCTAAGAAGAGTTGTTGATTTTTCAGTTCGTTCAGCTTTCTTCTGGTTAGGATGGGAGTAACAACTTCCAAAGCTCTTACATGCTGGATCAGAAACTAGAATTCTAAGCAAGCACTTTTAAACAATGATTATAAATTGCCCAGTGACTGAAAGAAGCTGGTCATAAACAGTAAACAGACAGGGCTTCTCAGCATAAAAATGGAACTATTACACATGAAGACAACCAAATGGAAATTTAAGAAGTTAAATACATAATATCTGAAATGAAATTTTACTAGATGAGATTAAGAGCAGATTAGTTGCTACAGAAAAGAGTTAATTAATTTGAAGACAGAATAACAGAAATTATTCCGTCTGAAGAGCATAGACGATAAACTGCTGAAAAACAAGAGTATCAAAATGATATAACATACATATAGTTAGAGTACCAGAGGGAGAAAAGAGGGAAAGAAATGGGGCAGAAAATATATCTGAAGATATAATAGCAAATTTCTTTAAAACTGGTAAAAATAACCTAGAGTCCCAAGGATGTCAGCAAATCCTAAGCAAGATAAATACAAAAAACCAAACAACAAAAACAACAAAACTCCAACAAGGCATATCATAGTCAAACTGCTGGAAAACAAAGACAAGGTGAAAAATCCTAAAGGCAGCCAGAGGGGAAAAATAGTATAAATAACTGAGTATAAATAATAGTATAAACTACAGAGATAGTATAAACAATAGTATAAACTACAAAGTTTAATCAGACTACAGAGGCCAGAAGATAATGGTACTTTTTAAAGTACTCAAACAGAGGGGGGAATCTGTCAATCCAAGGTTAAACAATGCTATCGACCAACTTGAGCTGACTGAGATTTATAGAATACTCTACCTAAAAAATTTAGCAAAGCAATACAGTAAAAGGTCAATATGCAAAAATCAATTATACTTCTATATCCTAGTAGCATCTATTTGGAAAATAAAATTTTAAAACCATTTATAATAGTATCAGATAATATAAAATGCTTATGAGTAAACTTAAGGCATAAAAACTACAAAAGCAGATTTTAGAGAAATTGAAGGTCTAAATAAATGGGGAGCTAAATAGAAAGCTATATCATGCTCACAAATTGTCTGAATCAATATGGTTTTATCATGCTCACAAATTGTCTGAATCAATATGGTTAAAGAGGTAATTGTCCCTAAATTGATCTATAGATTTTACTTAATGTAAACTGAAATTCCAAGAGGATTAAAAAAAATAGAGAAACTGACATGATTTAAAATTTTCTTTGGAGGAAAGGTTTTCCAATAAAAGCCAGCAAGACAAATTCTAAAAGAGCTGTTAACACTTGATTTAAAATTTATATAGAATTGCAAGAGATCTAGAATAGCCAAAACAATCTCAAAAAAGAAGAAAACCTTGGAGGACTTAGGCCATTACCTGGCTGCAAGACTTAGTATAATATTACAACAATAAAGTTAGCATGGTATTTATTAACATAGAGATGCACAACAGGCCAATGGAACAGGAAAAAAGGTGAAGAAATAGACTCATGCTTATTAGTCAATTGATTTTCAACAAAGATTTTAAGGCAATTCAATAGAGAAAGAAAAATCTTTTCAATAAATGATGCCAAAAACCTGAACAGAAAAAAAAAAAAAAGAAAAAGAATCTTGACCCGTACACCTCATACCAAATTAAAAAATTAATTCAAGATGACCCATGGTCCTAAATGTAAGATCTATAATTCCAATGCTCTCTAAAATAAATACAAAATAATATTTTTCACGACTTGGGCAAAGATTTTTTAGGACACAAAAGCACTAAACATAAAAGAAAAAAAAAGATAAATTGTACTTAGATAGTCTCATCAAAATATATCACTGAGAAAATGAAAATATAAACCTCAGACTAGGAGAATTTAATAAATATGTTTGACAATGGACCTGTAACTAGAATATATATAAATATTCTTAATAAGTCAGTAATAAAAGGCAACCTAATTTAACATTTTGCAAAACTAAAGTCATAACAAAACCCTCAATATCAGGAGTCAGCAGAGAAATGCAAAATAAAACCATAATGAAATTCCACTTTACCCCTACTATAGTAGGTAAAGACTAATGACACCAAACAATACAAGCATGTGGAAAAACTGAAACTCTCATACATTAATGTTAGGAGTTTAAAACTGTATAGCCATTTTGGGAAAAAAAATATTTTTATTAAGTTAAAGATAAATCTACCCAATGACTAAGCAATTTTACTCCTATGGATGTAAGCAATAGAAATAAAAACCTATGTTCACAAAAAAGATCTATAGAAGAATGTTCATAGCATCTTTATTCAGAATAGTCAAGAGGAACAGATAAATGAATTCTGGTATATGACACCATAAAATACTCCTCGACAATAAAGAGAAATGAACTGCAAATATATACAACAACATGGACTAATCTAAAAGAAATTATGTTGAATGAAGCAAATGAAAATTCTATTTCTAATCAAGACAGTAGTTGCTTACGGGGTGTAGGAACTGACCGAAAAGCAGCACAAAGTCATTTTGTGAAGTAATGAAATAATTTTCTTGAAGTATTGAGTAGTTTTCAAAATACGTTACAATGATAATTCAATAAGTTCATACAGCCATGCTCCACATAATGACGTTTAAGACAATGATGGATCGCATAAAGGATGATCTTTCCTAAAATTATAATACCATATTTTTACTGTACTTTTTCTATGTTTAGATAGGCTTGGATACACAAATACCACTGTGTTGCAACTGCCTACAGTATTCAGTACAGTCACATGCTATACAGGTTTGTAGTATAGGAGCAACAGGCTGTATACTGTCTAGTGTAGCAGACTATACTATCTAGCTTTGGGTAGTATACTCTATGATGTTCACACAATGATGAAATCACCTAACAATGCATTTTCCAGAAAGTATCCTAATCATTAAGTAACACAAGACTGTATAAGTGTTTATACAACCTAGATCTCCTGAATATAAAGTTTCTGGGCTTTAGTCTCTCTGAGGAATCTCAATTTTTAAAAAACATCAAATATATCCTGATATCAAGCATGAGAATCTATGGTAACATAGATATACACTAATTAAATTGAGATTAGAAATCCTTTTCTCTCCCCCTTACCATGTGGATCTTTTCCATTGCATGTAATAATTATTCCAAGAAAACTGTATTAGTAGCAGTTATAAGCACAATACTTTCTCTTAAGGGTTAAGTTATATCTTTAAAATTTTTTATTATGAAGATAACTGCTAAATATATTTATCTTAATTTACAGGATTTCTTTTAATGGGGGAAAAAAAATTTAAGATTTTTCCTGCTGCCCTGATGTCCCGTGCACCAAAGAATATTACCAAGAGGGTTAAAAAGCAACTCACAGAATACAGAAAAACATTTGCAAATTATGTATCAGATAAGGGCCTAGTTACCAGAATATATAAATAACTAAAACTCAACAACAAAAAGACAAACGACCCAATTAAAATATGGGGAAAGGACCTGAATATACATTTCTATAAAGGAGATACATGAATGGTCAATAAGCATATGAAAAGGTGTCCAAGGTCACTAGTCATTAGGGTACTGCAAATCAAAGCTACAATGAAAATATCATCTCCCCCTTACTAGGTTGGCCATGACAAAAACCCTAAAACAAAAAGCAGAATATAACAAGTGTTTCTGAGTATATGAAGAAATTAGAATCCTTGTACATTGCTGGTGGGAATGTAAGGTGGTGCAGCTGCTATGGAAAACAGTGAGGATGTTCCTCAAAAAGTTAAACATAGAATTATCATATGACTCAGCAATTCCACTCCTAGGTATATACCCCAAATAACTAAAAACAGGTATTCAAACAAATATTTGTATACAAATTTTCATACCAGCAACTATTTACAGTAGTCAATAGGTAGAAAGAACTCAAATGTTTATCAATGGACAAACATATAAAATAATGTAGTATACCCACACAGTGGAATTCTGCTACAAAAATAAATCATTATATAATACCACACATCTACAGCCATCTGATCTTTGACAAACCTGAGAAAAACAAGAAATGGGGAAAGGATTCCCTATTTAATAAATGGTGCTGGGAAAATTGGCTAGCCATAAGTACAAAGCTGAAACTGGATCCTTTCCTTACTCCTCACACAAAAATTAATTCAAGATGGATTAGAGACTTAAATGTTAGACCCAATACCATAAAAACCCTAGAAGAAAACCCAGGTAATACCATTCAGGACATAGGCATGGGCAAGGACTTCATGTCTAAAACACCAAAAGCAATGGCAACAAAAGCCAAAATTGACAAATGAGATCTAATTAAACTAAAGAGCTTCTGCACAGCAAAAGAAACTACCATTGGAGTGAACAGGCAACCTACAGAATGGGAGAAAATTTTTGCAATCTACTCATCTGACAAAGGGCTAATATCCAGAACCTACAAAGAACTTAAACAAATTTACAAGAAAAAAACAAACAACCCCATCAAAAAGTGGGCAAAGGATATGAACAGACATTTCTCAAAAGAAGACATTCATGCAGCCAACAGACACATGAAAAAATGCTCGTCATCACTGGCCATCAGAGAAATGCAAATCAAAACTACAATGAGATACCATCTCACACTAGTTAGAATGGCAATCATTAAAAAGTCAGGAAACAACAGGTGCTGGAGAGGATGTGGAGAAATAGGAACTCTTTTACACTGTTGGTGGGATTGTAAACTAGTTCAACCATTATGGAAAACAGTATGGCGATTCCTCCAGGATCTAGAACTAGAAGTACCATATGACCCAGCCATCCCATTACTGGGTATATACCTAAAGGATTATAAATCATGCTGCTATAAAGACACATGCACACGTATGTTCATTGCGGCACTATTCACAATAGGAAAGACTTGGAATCAACCCAAATGTCCATCAGTGACAGACTGGATTAAGAAAATGTGGCACATATACACCATGGAATACTATGCAGCCATAAAAAAGGATGAGTTTGTGTCCTTTGTAGGGACATGGATGCAGCTGGAAACCATCATTCTCAGCAAACTATCGCAAGAACAGAAAACCAAATACCGCATGTTCTCACTCATAGGTGGGAATTGAACAATGAGATCACTTGGACTCGGGAAGGGGAACATCACACACCGGGGCCTATTATGGGGAGGAGGAGGGGGGAGGGATTGCATTGGGAGTTATACCTGATGTAAATGACGAGCTGATGGGTGCTGACGAGTTGATGGGTGCAGCACATCAACATGGCACAAGTATACATACGTAACAAACCAGCATGTTGTTTACATGTACCCCAGAACTTAAAGTATAATAAAAAAAGAAATCATTATATGGATACATGTAAAACATGGATGAAACTTGGTACATTATTCTAAGTGAAACAAACCAGATACAAAATGTTGTATGATTACATTTATATGAAACATCCAAGATCAGTAAATGAGACTAACCCTTGCCAGGGAATGGGGAAAGGGGACATGGGAGTGATTCCTTACTGTGTACAGGGTTTCCTTTTGGAGTGATGCAAATGTCTTGAAATAAGACAGAGGTGATGGTTACACAACACTGTGACTATATTAAATGCCACTGAATTGTACACATTAAAATTGTTAACGGTTAATTTGTGTTACATAAAATCTGTTACACTCAAAATTTGTTATCCCCGCCCTCCCCAACAAAATTACACTTTAGACACAGTTACCTGTATGTGTCATATTACGTAACATCTATGCCTTTGAATCTTCTACTTTGGTGGTGCTGTCAACAAACGTTTTGATTTCCTAGCTATTAGACCATTGGCAGCATACTTAGTGTTCTACAGTATTTTTTTTATGATTAATTCCAGTGAATACAGCAAATGGCATGTTCTCTAATTCAATTGGAAAAAAATCCAAAACTATATTTTATACCACCAAGTTGATACTGAAAACTACGTTTGAGATTGTATTTCTCTTTGCTTGTAAAACATAAACAGTATAGCAAACCAGCATCATAATAAATGGTATTCTAATGTTACAAGTTTGTACTACTATTTTGTTTGAAGTCTTAACTTACATTTCATTTTTAATATTTTACAAATTCATGGGAAAGAGATGAAATGTAGAAATATCAGGTCTGCATCTACTGCTTGGGTTCCCATCCAGTCACTACCATGTACAAGTCATGCAACTTTGGCTGTTATTTCACCTTTCTATAACCTCAATATTTCTTTTATAAAATGGGAATGACAAAGTATTTACTTCATGAGATTGTACTGATGATTAAATGAGTTAACATTTATAAAGCAATTAGTGCCTTACACAGATAATAATTGCTATACACATGTTTATTAAGTAAAAATACAAATAAATTACTATGGTCCGTCTATAAACATTCTGTGGGAAAAACAAACAAACAAAACTTTTCATTTCCAAGAGCACAATATAGTTTATCCATCTATGAAGGTCTCCTTTCAATTTTTAGATGAATTCTTGGGCTTACAGGCAGTGGTCCTGGAAGAATTACCGTAATTTCAATAAAGTATTAGTAACAAACCTGTTGCTATGAACTCAAAAACATAAACAGGCGGCCGGGTGCGGTGGCTCAAGCCTGTAATCCCAGCACTTTGGGAGGCCGAGACGGGTGGATCACGAGGTCAGGAGATCGAGACCATCCTGGCTAACACGGTGAAACCCCGTCTCTACTAAAAAATACAAAAAAATAGCCGGGCGAGGTGGCGGGCACCTGTAGTCCCAGCTACTCGGGAGGCTGAGGCAGGAGAATGGCGTGAACCCAGGAGGCAGAGCTTGCAGTGAGCCGAGATCCGGCCACTGCACTCCAGCCTGGGCGACAGAGCAAGACTCCATCTCAAAACAACAACAACAACAACAAAAAACATAAACAGGCAACTACAAGGTGGGAGAGAAGTTAGACAAAGAAAAAAGAGGCTAACCTCATAGAAGCAGAGTTCCATTTTATAGTTCAAGGAAAGACACAATTTTTTTTAAATAGAGACAGGATCTCACTATGTTGCTCAGACTGGTTGTAAACTCCCAGCCTCAAGTGATCCTCCCACCTCCACCTTCGAAAGTGCTGGGATTACAAGTGTAAGCCACTATGTCCAGCCAGGAAAGACATGTTAATGTGATGAATTTAAATGAGCAGTATTACAGAATACTAAGTAACTGAATAGCAGAGTCACCATATCAACTTGGATTTTTTTGCTCTAGGTTAGAACCATAAATAATAGTGCATGCATTTTAAGTAAAGCCATATGTTTCCAAAAGGCCCTGCTTCCACATAAGAATAAGCTTGAAATTTGTTTTCTTCTTGACCAAGGAATTCTTTTCTGTATCTAAGATATATTAATACTTCACATACAACAATATGTAAAACACAGTTAAACCCTTTGATGCTTTAAGTATGTTATTTGATAGGGTTGCACCAGATATATTGAAATATCATTTACTATTTACCTGAAATTCCAATTTAACTGGGCACTCTGCATTTCTTCTGGCAACCCTATGTATTTGGCTGCAGGATCTTTATTTATAAACATCTGGCATAATAGAACTAAAGATTTATACAAGCTGATGGTTAACATGTCTCTGAAAGAATGTGAAATCAACTGTTACTTTGACTCCACTAACCCTAACAAAAGCTTGTTTAAGTCAGCAATGTTAGCACAAAGCACAAAATCTGGCTCTCTGATCTGCAAACTGAATATATTATTTCCCTAATACTGGACTTATAATTCCAGACACAAGTTACAATCAATATTAAATATGGCATCTCTGATGTTATAATGGGAAGCATTATAACACAACAAGAGGTATCTTTGGAAGCACTAGCAATAAAGATCAGTAAAATTATTGAGGAAATAAACTGCAATGAAAGCAAGTTCTCTATAAGACATAGTGTTGAGAGACAATTCTTCATGCGTCTCTTGCATTTCTGAAAGGTTTGTAAGCAGAAACCCTGACTGTCTTTGTTACAGACTATCTTTTCAAGGATGTTCATATTAGAGAAAAGCCTGGGAAAACAGAGATATGTCTCCCTTTGGAGCAAAGAACAGGTTACAGCATTGGTCGATAAACCTTGCTATCTATTATAAAATATTTTGGATCCCTAAGCACAGAATTTTTCTCCGGTATTGCAATCCACTAGCATAAGCCTGGCCTTTTTTATGTTGGGCTGTGGAAATCTGGGCTCAATGAAAGAGAACAAATGATAATATTACCATTAATAAGGTCCTTTGTCTCATGTTTTCTGCTGCTATACATGAATCAATTTATGATAGGCTAACTTATTGGCATGTAATTAGGAGGGCAAAATCTCAAGATTCTTTACAGTTCTTGACACATAAAATTCAGGATGATTTCAGATTTTTTTTTGCTTTTTATATAAGTTGTCCCACTTGATCATTCCATTTTAGTTTGAAATGACACAAACATCATTCACTTATCATAAATATTTTATCTTTTTAATTAGTATGGGGCACCTGTAATTCACACACAATAGTCTCTATGATGTAGCATGAATGCGTATGGCATATGACTACAGAAGCTCAACAAGTTTGGATGCCTTAATTCGCCAAAAATTTGAAAACCTGAAATCACTGGATCTGAATATTAAAGAATATGGTTGAATGGTATAAAACTAATTTATTAAATTGTTCTTTTCAAGTATGGATTTACATTTCCTCTTTTTAGTCCAACTCTTTGCTTCATAATTTGCTTTCACACCAATAAGGAGAGATTTCATATCAAGGTTTATTTCTGCGACTTAGCTCAATAGTGCTGCTTCTGAATTCGTTATCAGGCAGCCTATATACTTTATTGTAGCTAAGTCTGTCCCTGTACAAACACTGAATGACCTTTAGACTACTTCAGTTCCTGTAGGCTTAGCAATGTATTCTCAGAAGAACAAGATACTTTATTAGCGAAGTTCCTCCTGAATTGCATAAATGGGAGCGAGATAACACAATATGCTACCATGGCCACAGTTTTTGTGATACACGGCAAGGCAGGGCAAGGCTTATTCCTGCTTGAGTAACATTAGGACATTCTCTTATTTTGTCTTTATTATCCTTCCATGATTCATTTAGGAATTAAAATAGGCCCTATCCTGGTGTCTGGAATGGGGTGAGAAAAAGGAAGCTCTAGGTAAAATTCCAAAGTTTACCTTTGGTATTCTAGTTTTCCACAAACCTGATTTTTGTCTTGGTCCCCTTTCTTTGTCCTTGCTTCTCAAAGTTGTGTTCACCAGCTGCTCTTTTAAGTTTACCTTCTTGTTCCTATTCCACCCAGAACAGTTTCTTTCCCATTGAATATCAAGCTATAAAGTTGCATCTAATCCTTGCAACCATTCTCTTCCCAGAACTTCCAATCAGGTGACAAAAACAGAACAATTTAATGGAACTATAATATTTTTCTCTAGTAACACATAGTTTAAAAAAAAAAAAAAAAAGCCCTGTCTGCTTGTGGGAACTAAATAAAAACATATTAAAAAAAAAAAAAAAAAAAAAAAGAAAAGAAAAAAAAGAAAAGAAAAAACAAAAAAAAAAAAAAAAAAAGAGAAAAAAATACCCTGAAGATTACCTTTCCCATGTAAAACTATTTCTTGCTACTGGCCTTTACTTCTACTGGTCACTAAAAATAACCTTCGAACAGACTTTTATTTTGTGGAAGAGGTGTCAACTCTCCTCTTAGTTTTATAATGCAGGGGTTGGCAAACTACAGCCTGAGAACCAAATCTGGCCCAACACCTGTTTTTGTAAATAAAACTTTATTGAAACACAGCCACATTCACTTATTCATATACCATCCATGGCGGCTTTCATGTTACAACAGAGTTGAGTAGTTAAGACAAAAATGTGTGGCTCCCAAAGCCCAAAATGTTTACCATTTGGTCCTTAACAGAAAAAGCTGATTCTTGTTCTACAGCATAGAAAACTGGGTCGCTGGTTGTGTATTCTGACATACTTTTCAAGAAAACTTTGCCTGAGGTATTGGTATGCATTCACCTCACCTCTCTATAGAGGTGGACTGGCTTTCAAGTCTTGTCAGAGTCCTAAATTTCCAAAAAAAGAATGTCAGTGAGATCCTTTAATGCTTATCAACGTCACTTTAATTTACCCTGAAAACTGGCTACCTTTCTGATACTATTACCATAATTCATTGTTATTCAAAATCTTGGTAATGAGAAATGATGTTCATGAAAATTGCCGAAAAAAATACATTCCATTCATTATGTTATTCATTCTAAATTGCTACATTAAGATGATGCCAGACCATTAGTAAGTTGAATACAGTGATTACGCTATTTCATCCATTGTAGAATCCTTTTTATTTAGCCCTTTAGAGAAGGTGATTGATCTTTAATAAATAACTTCTAAGAAAAAGTCCTATAAAACAACAGTATTTTATATATGGATCCTATTTGCTACAATATAGCAAAAATAATGAAACAAAACAAAACACACAGGGAGAAAATTACCACCACCAAAAATTGCTTTTTTGAAAAGACAAATAAAATAACAAAGTTCTGGTGAGACAATTCAAGAAAAAAAGAGTGAAGGCACAAACAACTAGAAACTAAAATAAAATCAGGAATGAAACTAGAAAACATTAGATACTGTAGATATTAAAAAGATAACTGAAGGATACTATGAACTACTTGATGTCTATAAATTAAAAAAACTTAGAATGGGCAAACTCCTCGAAAAATGTAATTTACCAAAACTGATTGAAAAAAACTGTAATATCCCCCAGTACTGTGTCATCTTAATCTAATCACTGGGAAATATAATACAAACCCAAACTGAAGAATAGTTCACAAACTTACTGGCCAATACTCTGAAAAGTCAAGGTCATGCAAAGATAAGGAATTCATCCCGATTAAATGAGTAAAGGAACATGAAAACTGAATTCAGTGTGATCCTGAATTTGATCTTGGAAAAAGTTGTTATGCAAAACATTAGTAAGATGATTGGTAAAACTTAAATATGGGCCATACATTAAATATCAGTATTGTATCAATATAAAATTTTCTAAAGTAGATCAGTGTATTGGTTAACTAAGACAATGTCCTTATTCTTAGAATATATGTGCTGAAGTACTTAATCATAAAAGAATACTATGTCTATAATCATCATATTGCTCAGGAAAAACAATGTAAGTATATATGTATGCATATTTACATGTGTATCTACCTACAAAAAAGAGGCAATGATAAACCAAATGTGCCAAAATGCTGATTTGTGATTCTGATGAAAATTATATAGAAGTACTCTGCATTACCTTTTTTTTTTTTTTTCTTTTTTTTGAGATGGAGTTTCACTCTTGTTGCCCAGGCTGGAGTACAGTGGTGTAATCTCAGCTCACTGCAACCTCCACCTCTACCACTGCCTCAGCCTCCCAAGTAGCTGGGACTACAGGCACTTGCCACCATACCTGGATACTTTCTGTATTTTTAGTAGAGATGGGGTTTCACCATGTTGGCCAGGCTGGTCTTGAACTCCTGACCTCAGGTGATCCACCTGCTTTGGCCTCCGAAAGTGCCGGGATTCCAGGTGTGAGCCACCACTCCTGGCCACTTTAAGAAAACTTAAAGTCTTCTGTAAGTTTCTGATTATACTTTAGAAGCTTTACAGTTTTGCCTTTCACATTTAAATCTTCAATCCACTTGGAACTGAATTTTATTTAATATTTACCACATGGATACTCAATTGTCTCAAACATCATTTATTGAAAAATCTCTCTGATCCACATATGTTATGTCCAAAAATGGCTATGTCCATGTCTGGCCTTTCTCTTAGTTTCCTTCTATTCTAAAATTAAGACCTCCAGTTCATTAAAAAACAATATAAAATCAATGAAAACAATAAACCATGAATGAGAGAGGCTCTATTAGTAAAAACACATAACAAAGGACACAGAAAAGCATTAGAAATAAAGAAGAAAAAAGTAATCTTATTAGAAATGGGCAAAAGATTAGAATAGGCATTTCATATGGGGCAAACCTGCATAACCAATAATCACACAAAGCAGTGCTCAACCACATGGGTAATCAGAGAAATGCAAATTAAAGCCTCAATAATATACCATTTCACATCTATCAGTTTGGCAAAGTTCAAAAAGCTTGCCAGTATCAAGAATTGGAGAGTATGTGGAGTAACAAACTGTGCTGGTGGGAGTAAAAATTGGTACAACTCTGAAAACTGTCACATTAGCTAGTAAAATTGAAGTTATGCATACCCTATGACTCAGCAATTTCCCTCACAGGTAAGTATTTCAGATGAACTGGTATGCCAGGACATATACACAAGAATGTTCATAGCAGTTTGGTTTGTAATAGCTACTACAAGTTAGAAGTAATCCAAGTATCTATCAACAGTAGAACAGATAAACAAATGTGGATATATTCAAATGGAGATATATTACAGCAATGATAATGAACAATCTACAGGTACTGTCAAAAAAGACGGATTAATCTTCTAATGTCTTGAGTGAAAAAGCAAGATACAGAAGAACACTACTGTACAATTTCATCTATATAGAATTCAATAACAGGTGGAAACAACCTCCACTATTTAACATGCATACATAGATAATAAAACTAAAAGAGAAGTAAGGAACTCATCATCTACAAAAGACAGGATAGTGATTACTTCTAAGTATTAAGAAGGGTATAGTAAGTGGAAAAGACACAGAGCAAACATCTGTAGTATTGAGAGTATTCTACTTCTTGATCTGCATAATAACTGAAAGGGTGTATGCTTTTAATTATTTGATAAAATGTGCCTGTTGCATGCATTTTCTGACTGACTATATGTTATGTTTTATAATTAAGAAAATTTTTTTTAAAAAGGAAAAGAAATTAATGATGTTTGGAGGAACCCCTAGTATGTAAGGTAAAATCAGGGTGCATGCAGAGTATATAAGGAAAAAAGATGGAAAGATAGTTATTTAACATGTAAAATCTCTTTAGATGCTATACAATAAAATTGCATAGAAATTCCTGCATAATGTCCATACTAGGTCTACAGCTAACATATATGTGTAATGTGTGGACTGCCCCCTCCATCTTGCCAAGTTTATAATGCACATTCCTTTATTAGGTCAGTGATAGAGAGAAAAAGGGAAGGAAAAGGAGAAGAGGAAGACTAAGTTTGAGATAGCTCTCTAGTTCCTGATTCCTGTCCCTAATGAAGCTTGGCTATTAATTCCTACTCTTAGGTTCCAGGGGCTATTCTGTATCATATATTTTCCTATTTTACTTACTTTTAGGTGGTTTTTCTTAGCAGCAGAGATTGTGATTGAAACAGGTCATATGCTTAACTGTATTGTTCCATTCTATTATTAATTTTGGAAGTCAAACAATAACATTATGATAAATGTCTTCTGATTTATCAATATATAGGTAAAAATCAGGTTTGTTTTCATAAAAATTTTCTAAAGGTAAATAATACTCATTAAAATGCTCTAAAATCACTTCTCTTTAACTTACCCTCAAAGTATGGTGCTCTTGTGCTAATAATATTCTTAGTTCTTCGTGTAGTGTTATAACTTCCAGAAACTGTCCCCATAAAGCCATCAAAAGTGAGCAAAGTTGTGCAAGATTCATATTGATAAGTTCTGCCAGTTCATCAGGATTCTCTATTTTCTGAAATTAAAAGAAAAAAAATTTCACTGTTTCCCAAGATTTAATATAACATACTTAAATATGTTACTGAGAATATTAATACAAAGGCAAATTTGTGATTTAAAAAAAGAAATGTGCATTTGTATGTGCACGCACATGTGTGTAGAGAGAGAAAGATCAATTGACAATGGTTTTTCAATTACCTGATAGTTACTGAAGCCATTTTCAACAACTTAACCAATATTTCAATATCTAAGATGTCTTGTTAACTGAAATAATGTCAATTGTAAACTAAAACGACAAATTCGGATGCTATAGAGAATGATCAGGTTCTAACATCAAAATATTGGGAATTTTAAACACAGTATTCAAATAATGATGAGAGTTATAATTTTTTTGAAAGGTAATATATTCTTAAGATTTTTCCTCAACCAGCTAAGAAAAATACTTAAAATATCTATGACTCCTTAGAAAAAATTGAGATACTTTCTGAAGTAGTCCTTTTCTCTTACTCCTATGTTCTTAGGTTCTACTTCACTTGTGAGTAATCCTTTTACAGAGTTGTCAAACACTTATTTTTTTTTTCATTTCTAACAATTCACTCACTTGCTATTTACTGAACACATTTTAAATGCTAATGGCCTAGATTCTAGAGATACAAAGATTAATATGAGAAGTTCACGGTCTAGTGAGGAGAGAAAAGCAGGTAAACAAACTATTATAAAATACTGTTATTAGGACATGATCGGAAGATGGCCGAATAGGAACAGCTCCGGTCTGCAGCTCCCAGTGACACCAATGCAGAAGGTGGGTGATTGCTGCATTTTCAACTGAGGTACCCAGTTCATCTCATTGGGACTGGTTAGGCAGTGAGTCCAACCCACAGAGGGTGAGTAGAAGTAGGGTGGGGCGTTGCTTCACCTGGGAAGTACCAGAAGCCAGGGAACCTCCCTCCCCCAGCCAAGGAAAGCCATGAGGGCTGTGCTATCCAGCCAGATCACTATGCTTTTCCCGCAGTTTTTGCAATCTGCAGATCAGGAGGTTCCCTCATGTGCCTACACCACCAGGACCCTGGGTTACAAGCACAAAAGTGGGCAGTTGTTTGGGCAGACACTGAGCTAGCTGAAGGAGTTTTTTTCATACCCCAGTGGTGCCTGGAACCCCAGCAAGACAGAACCGTTCACTCCCCCGCAAAGGAGGCTGAAGCCAGGGAGCCAGGTGGTCTCGCTCAGCGGGTCCCACTCCCACCGAGCCCAGCAAGCTAGGAATCAATGGCTTGAAATTCTCGCTGCCAGCACAGCAGTCCGAAGTCGACTGGGGAAGATCAAGCTTGGTAAGGGAGGGGCGTCTGTTATTACTGAGGCTTTAGTAGGTGGTTTTCCACTGACAGTGCTAAGGAGGCTGGAAGGTTTAGACCGGGTAGAACTCATCACAGCGCGGCAAAGCAGCTGCGGCCAGACTGCTTCTCTAGATTCCTCCTCACTGAGCAGGGCATCATTGAAGAAAGGGTAACAGCCCCAGTCAGCGGCTTACAGATAAACTCCTATCTCCCTGGGAGAGAGCCCCTAGGGGAAGGGACAGCTGTGGGTGCAGCTTCGCGGATTTAATCGTTCCTGCCTGCTGGCTCTGAAGAGAGCAGCTGATCCTGACAAGAGGGATTCTCCAAGCACAGTGCACCAGCTCTGAAAGTGACAGGGAGAATGGAACCAAGATGGAAAACACACTTCAGGATATTATCCAGGAGAACTTCCCTAACCTAGCATGACAGGCCAATATTCAAACTCAGGAAATACAGAGAACACCACTAAGATTCTCCTCAGGAAGAGCAACCCCAAGAACACATAATCTTCAGATTCTCCAAGGTTGAAATCAAGGAAAAAATGCTAAGGGCAGCCAGAGAGAAAGATCAGGTTACTACAAAGGGAAGCCCATCAGAATAATTGCAGAGCTCTCTGCAGAAAGAAGAGAGTGGGGGCCGATATTCAACATTATCAAAAGAAAAGCATTTTCAACCCAGAATTTCATATCCAACCAAAAAGCTTCATAAGTGAAGGAAAAATAAAATCCTTTACAGACAAGGAAATGCTGAGGGATTTTGTCATCAGGCCTGTCTTACAAGAGCTCCTGAAGGAAGCAATAAATATGTAAAGGAAAACCAGTACCAGCCACTGTAAAAACACACCAAAATATAAAGACCAATGACACTATAAAGAAACTGCATTGACTAATGGGCAAAATAACCAGCTAGTATCATGATGACAAGATCAAATTAATAGGTAACAATATTAACCTTAAATGTAAATAGACTAAATGCTACAATTAAAAATACAGACTGGCAAATTGGATAAAGAGTCAAGACCCATTGGTGGGCTGTATTCAGGAGACCCATCTCATGTGCAAAGACACATATAGGCTCAAAATAAAGGGATGGAGGAATATTCACCAAGCAAGTGGAAAGCAAAAGGAAAAAAAAAAAAAAGAAAGAAAAAAAAAAGAAAAAAAAAGCAGGGGATGCAATCCTAGTCTCTGATAAAACAGATTGTAAACCAACAAAGATGAAAAAAAAGACAAAGAAGGGCATAAAGGTAAAGGGATAAATTCAACAAGAGCTAACTATCCAAAATATATATGCATCCAATACAAGAGAACCCAGATTCATAAAGCAAGTTGTTAGAGACCTACAAAGAGACTTAGACTCCCACACAATAATAGTAGGAGTCTTTAACATCCCACTGTCATTATTAGACAGATCAACGAGACAGGCAATCAACAAGGATATTCAGGACTTGAACTCAGCTCTGGACCAGGTGGACCTAGTAGACATCTACAGAACTCTTCACCCCAAATGAATAAAATATACATTCTTCTCAGTGCCACATAGCACTAAAATCGATTACATAATTGGAAGTAAAACACCCCTCAGCAACTGCAAAAGAATGGAAATCATAATAAACAGTCTCTCAGACCACAGTGCAATCAAATTATAACTCAGGATTAAGAAACTCACTCAAAGCTGTAGAACACGTGGAAACTGAACAACCTGCTCCTGAATGACTACTGGGTAAATAACGAAATTAAGGTAGAAATAAAGAAGTTCTTTGAAACCAATGAGAACAAAGAGACAATGTACCAGAATCTCTGGGACACAGCAAAAGCAATGTTAACAGGGAAATTTACAGCACTAAATGCCCACATCAGAAAGTTGAAAAGATCTAAAATCGACACCATAACATCACAATTAAAAGAATTATAGAAGCAAGAGCAAACAAATTCAAAAGCTAGCAGAAGACAAGAAATAACTAAAATCAGAGCAGAACTGAAGGAGACAGAGACATGAAAAACCTTAAAAAAAAAAAAAAATCAATGAATCCAGGAACTGGTGTTTTTGAAAAGATAAACAAAATAGGTAGACCACTAGCCAGACTAATAAAGAAGAAAAGAGAGAAGAAACAAATAGACACAAAAAATGATAAAGGGGTATCACTACTGACCCCACAGAAATACAAACTAACATCAGAGAATACTATAAACACCTCTACACAAACAAACTAGAAAATTTGGAAGAAATGGATAAATTCCTGGACACGTACACCCTCCCAAGAGTAAACCAGGAAGATGCTGAATCCCTGAATAGGCCAATAACAAGGTCGGAAATTGAGGCAGTAATTAATAGCCTACCAACCAAAAAAACTCCAGGACCAGATGGATTCACAGCCAAATTCTACCAGAGGTACAAAGAGGGGCTAGTACTGAATTCCTTCTGAAACTATTCCAAACAATGGAAAAGTAAGGACTCCTGCCTAACTCATTTTATGAGACCAGCATCATCCTGATACCAAAACCTGGCACAGACACAACAAAAAAAGAAAATTTCAGGCCAATATCTCTGATGAACATCAATGAGAAAATCCTCAATAAAACACTGGCAAAGCTAATCCAGCAGCACATCAAAAAGATTATCCACCACAATCCAGTCGGCTTCATCCCTGGGATGCAAGGCTGGTTCAACATATGCAAATCAATAAATGTAATCCATAAACCACATGATTATCTCAATAGATGCAGAAAAGGCCTTTGCTAAAATTTAACATCCCTTCATGTTAAAAACTCTCAATAAAGTAGGTATTGATGGAACATATCTCAAAATAGTAAGAGCTATTTATGACAAACCTACAGCCAATATCATACTGAATGGGCAAAAGGGGGAAGCATTCCCTGTGAAAACCAGCACAAGACAAGAATGCCCTCTTTCACACCTCCTATTCAACATAGTGCTGGAAGTTCTAGCCAGGGCAATCAGGCAAGAGAAAGAAATAAAAGGTATTCAAATAGGAAGATAAATTGTTTGTCTCTGTTTGAAGATGACATGATTGTCTATTTAGAAAACCCCATCGTCTCAGCCCAAAATCTCCTTAAGCTGATAAGCAGCTTCAGCAAAGTTTCAGGACACAAAATCAATGTGCAAATATCACAAGCATTCCTATACACCAATAATAGACAGACAGCCAAGTCATGAGTGTATTGCCATTCACAATTGCTACCAAGAGAATAAAAAACCTAGGAATGCAACTTACAGGGGATGTGAAGGACCTCTTCAAGGAGAACTACAAACCACTGCTCAAGGAAATAAGAGGACACAAACAAATGGAAAAACATTCCACGCTCATGGATAGGAGGAATCAATATTCTGTCTATACTGCCCAAAGTAATGTATAGATTCAATGCTATCTCCATCAAGCCACCATTGACTTTCTTCACAGAATTAGAAAAAACTACTTTAAATTTCATATGGAACCAAAAAACAGCCCATATAGCCAAGACAATCCTAAGCAAAAAGAACAGAGCTGGAGGCATACCACCACCAGACTTCAAACTATACTACAAGTCTACAGTAACCAAAACAGCATGTTACTGGTACCAAAACAGATACATAGACCAACGGAACAGAACAGAGGCCTCAGAAATATCACCATACATCTACAACCATCTGATCTTTGACAAACCTGACAAAAAGAAAAAAAAAAAAAAAGCAATGGGGAAAGGATTCCCTATTTAATATATGGTGTTGGGAAAATTGGCTAGCCATACGCAGAAAACTGAGACTGGACCCCCTTCCTTACACCTTGTACAAAATTAACTCAAGATGGATTAAAGACTTAAATATAAGACCTAAAACCATAAAAACCCTACAAGAAAACCTAGGCAATGCCATTCAGGACATAGGCATGATGGGCAAAGACTTCATGACTAAAACACCAAAAGCAATGGCAACAAAAGCCAAAATTGACAAATGACATCTAATTAAACTAAAGAGCTTCTACACGGCAAAAGAAACTCTCATCAGAGTGAACAGACAACCTATAGAATGGGAGAAAATTTTTGCAATCTATCCATCTGACAAAGGGCTCATATACAGAATCTACAAGGAACTTAAACAAATTTACAAGAAAAAAACAACCCCACTGAAAAGTGGACGAAGGATATGAACAGACACTTCTCAAAAGAAGACATTTATGCGGCCAACAAACATACGAAAAAAAAGCTTATCATCACTGGTCATTAGAGAAATGCAAATCAAAACCACAATGAGATACCATCTCATACCAGTTAGAATGGCAGTCATTAAAAAGTCAGGAAACAACCAATGCTGGAGAGGATGTGCAGAAATAGAAAGGCTTTTAAACTACTGGTGGGAGTGTAAATTAGTTCAACCATTGTGGAAGACAGTGTAGCGATTCCTCAAGGATCTAGAACCAGAAATATCACTTGACCCCGCAATTCCATTACCGGGTATATACCTAAACGATTATAAATCATGCTACTGTAAAGATACATGCACACGTATGTTTATTGCAGCACTATTCACAATAGCGAAGACCTGTAACCAACCCAAATGCCCATCAATGATAGAGTAGGTAAAGAAAATGTGGCACACATATACCATAGAATACTATGCGGCCATAAAAAAGGATGAGTTCATGTCCTTTGCAGGAACATGGATAAAGCTGGAAACCATCATTCTCAGCAAACTGACACAGGAACAGAAAACCAAACACCGCATGTTCTCACTCATAAGTGGGAGTTGTACAATGAGAACACATGGACACAGGGCGGGGAACATCATACACCAGGGCCTGTCAGGGAGTGAGGGGCTAGGGGAAAGATAGCATTAGGAAAAATACCTAATGTAGATGTCGGGTTGATGGATGTGCAAACCACCATGGCACGTGTATACCTATGTAACGAACCTGCACTTTCTGCACATGTATCCCAGAACTTAAAAGTATAATTAAAACAAAATAAAATAAAAATAAATTTCTGTGTGTGTGTATGTGTGTGTGTATCCCCAAAGGCTGCTTATCACATATGATACTGCTACTCTCAGTTTATTTTTATTTCTTTTTAAAGTCTGCAGTTCAGCAGGCTTTTCTTCCCCCACTCAAATCACACTTTCATTTACCTTGCCTAACTCAGAGAAGACGCTAAACAAAAATTAAACAAAATTAGTAAGAAGAGGAGGAATTATGATCATGTCCTATTCACTTTTGTGACTCTAGTTACTCGTACATAGTAGTAACTCAATAAATATTTACTGAGTGAATAAATAAGTGAATGAGAAGTTATAGTTTTCAGATTAAAAAAAACTTCCAGAATTTATAAAAAACATTTGTATGTTTACAGAATTTATGGAAAATGTTTACATTTCTATGAAAAAGAGCTCCCATAATTTATGGAAAAGGTTTATAAATACCAGAAGCTGGAATGGAAGCTAAGAGTCAAGATATAATGAATAAAGATTCATCAACATATGATGAATTTCCTGCTGTGTTTTTTCCCGAGATGGTTTTACAAATGTAGCACAAATGAAGCTAACAAGTTTTTCATGTCTCTTTTAAGAATATGGACTTTAAAATATAAGCTGAAACTTGCAGTATTATTGTCCCCAAGGAGAGTTTTAATGGAGTTTAGAAAAAGAAGAGTTGGATAAGTAACTGAGAGTAATTAAATAGCA
Organism: Macaca nemestrina; assembly: GCF_043159975.1. NCBI lineage: Eukaryota > Metazoa > Chordata > Mammalia > Primates > Cercopithecidae > Macaca > Macaca nemestrina. The sequence continues at coordinate 115,526,739 of NC_092129.1, forward strand.
TTGTATAAGATATGAAACACTTCACTTAGCATGGTCTATACAAAAGTAGAAACAATTTTCTGGCCTTTAACCCAGGCAAATAAATAAATAAATAAATAAATAAATAAATAAATAAAGTACACAACTCTCTTTTTATTTTTCCTGAGAGCAAGGTTATCTAGATACCTAGTACTTATTAATTTTATTCCCTAGGGATCATGATACTGCAGTTCTGAAAAACTTTAGTACTCTCATTGTTGGAAAAGCATCCCTGAAGCATAGATAAATTATTTCTCTGGTTTTCATAAATCTCTTGTAATAAATACCAAAATAAATAATAATACAATTTTTTATATTAACAAAGGAAATTAGAATTACGTTTGGCATGATCTTTTATATATATAAATGTAGGAATAAGACTTTACATTTGTATATTTTTCTTTTCTTTTTTTAAACTTGAGACAGGGTCTCATTACATGGCCCAGGCTGGAGTGCAGTGGCTATTCAAAGGTATGAATACAGTCTCAACTCCTGCACTCAGGCAGTACTCCCACCTCAGTCTCCTGAGTAGGTGGGACTACAGGTGTGTGCCACTGTGTCTGGCTACATTTGCGTTTTTTTCAAATCACATTATCTTACACATATATATTTTCCCATAACATTCACCGCTTGTTTGATTGCAAAATGCTGCTTTACTTAGAAAATATGAGAAAGCAAAAAAAGATGAAAAAAGTTCATTTTAGTGTACAGGCTTCAAGTTTTTTTCAATTATATACATAAAGCAAAAGCTAAAATAATATATAGTTTCATACAATTTTCACTGAATATAATACAGTATGAACATTTTTCCACTTCATCAAACATTTGTTAAAAACATCTTTTTATTTTATTTATTTTTTTTTTTGAGGCAGAGTCTCACTCTGTCGGCCAGACTGGAGTGTAATGGAATGCTCTTGGCTCACTGCAACCTTTGCCTCCTGGGTTCAAGCGATTCTCCCTGCCTCAGCCTCCCAAGTAGCTGGGATTATAGATGCCCACCACCACACCCAGTTAATTTTTGTATTTTTAGTAGAGATGGGGTTTTGCCATGTTGGCCAGACTGGTCTCCAACTCTTGACCTCAGGTGATCCGCTCGCCTTGGCTTCCCTGGATTACAGGTGTGAGCCACTGCGCCTGGCCAAAAACATCATTTTTAAGGCTGTATAACTTAGATTACAAGTATCCCGTAATTTGTTTAACCATTCTACCACTGGGCATTTATTAAACAATTTTACAATATTATGAATCTTCACATGAACCTCTGTTTAGCTTTTGGTATACACTAAGAAGAGATATTTTTCTGGCTGTGGATACATACTGCCAATCTAATCCCTGAAAAAGATATACAAGGTATGAGAATTTGTATCTCACCACGTCTCAAGACACATTATAATATGTTATAGGTTGTTGATGTTAAAGTTTACGACATCCATTTACATACTGAAATATGTATATCTAAAAAATTAATTAGCAATACATGGATACATATGTATTATTTTTAAACATTTAATATAGATGCATATAAAGAATAAAAATTCCCATTTACAAACTTTACCCTCCATGCCACTTTTTTTCTGTATTACTGTTAAAAGCTTGGAATATATATATCCTTTCAAATATTTCATATATAATCACATAAACACAATAAAATACACAAACAGCTTTTTAGTTCTTTTAACGTACTATACAAAATCATATTATTCATATTTTTCTTTTTTCAATATATCTTGAAGAGTTTTCAGCATGAAAACAGTATCTAGCATCATGAATTAATAAATATTTTCTGAATTAAATAATTCATGACAATTTCATAGAGATCCACCTAATGCTTTTAAATGGCTACATCAGAATTGATAATAATTAATGATGTAATTTCTTATATTTGTGCACATTTATATTTTTGTAGAACAGATTATTAAATAAAAACTGCTGTGCAGATTTAATAATTGTGCAACATGTAAGTGTTTTTAAAATACATCAATGGACTAATGTTAAAAAATATTGTGCCAGTTTATACCATCACCAACAGGGTATGCAGATACTAGTTTCACTACAGTCTTGCAAAAAATGAAGATCAGTAGTCACTTTCATTCTTGCAAATTTCATAGGCAAAAAAAATAACCTATTAGAATTTGCATTCCCCTGGTTTCCAGTAAGAATGAGTATCATTTCAGGAGCTAAATTATTCTGCTAAGGACTCATTTGTACACTGCCTCATTGTATCCTTTTTTTTTTTTTAACAAGGGTGTTGTTTTAAAATTGATACTTGAGAGCATGTTATATATAGTGAGCACTGACCATTAGCCTGCTTTAAATATTGCAAATATTCTCTTCCAGTCTATTCTTTGCTTTCAAATTTATAGTACATTTTGTTACAAAGAAATTTCAAATCATCAATGTCTTATTTTGTCCCTTAGGTTTTTATTGGTCTTTAAAAAACCTTTTTAAAAATTGTCTGAGGGAGTCATTTCATATCCCAAGATCAGATTGTTTATATTTACATATGTATGTAATTTTTTTCTTCCTAATTTCTTTGGACACTTAACTCTTTAGTCCATTTAGAACTGTTGCTATAGCATGGCATGACGTTAACTTTACCACAATAGTTATAGACCCTGACATTACTGATATTTTATCATACACTTAGTTATTAAACATAATAGTGACTATTTTAGTGCTGTTTAATTCCACTGACTTGTCTTTTTATTCTTTTAAAGAAATCCTACCTTATTTCTTTTCATTACTGTTATTTTACATATATTTTAGTATCCAGTTGAGCAAGTCTTTCTTCATTTGTATTATTTTAAAATTACATTATTTTTTAAAAAGTTTTTCTTAGCCATCTTTACATTTCTTGAAAAGATTTTAAAAACAGGTTTAAATTTCCAGTGGGATTTTGGTTTGGACTCATTAAAATGATTGACTGGAGTAAAACTGATATATTTTAGTGATTATCTACAGGAGTATCATATGTATATTTATTCAAAATTTCTTTAATAGCTCAGTGAAACACTGCAGATGTTTTCATATTAACCGCACACATCTTAAGATTGTTTAATGTTCTTTTGAGCAATTATCATAAGAACATTAGTGACTTTTTTAAAGAAAATATTTACCTTACTTGAACTGCAGAGAAAACCTCTAGGACAGTATACAAAACTTATGTATCCTGCATATGCATAATTTTCTTAGAATACCTTTTTGAATGGGTCTAGTCCTCATTCAAATTTACATACAAAAGTATATCCAAACCAAATACATATTTTCCTTTGATTCACGCCTCTGATTTCTTCCATTAATGTAGCTGACCAAGAGTGAATGCATAGTGAAACATGCATTTAGTTAAAAACATTTAGTTTCTCAGAAAAAGAAAGGCAAATGTATCAATTTAATTGCAAGAGTGAACTGAAAAAATGATATGAGAAGCAAATTGATCTACTGAAATAAAACAAATTTTCATTTTTAAACAGTATCATTTTATAAACTTGTACAAGTGATGTTTTAAAAACGTGTCCAAGAGAGTGAACAGAAGAAAATGTACAGCTTGATCAGTTAATTATCTTTGCTATTTCATTTATATGAAGAATAACATACTTTTTAAAAGGTAAGTTAACTTTATGCTGAAGCCAAATGAATTTTGACCAACTAAGTTGGTTCTACAATGGTTCTACAATGATCAACCACTTTATCTTCGCATTTTAGGAACTATAAATACTTTAAGTTTTCATAGACAAAATATCTAGAATAGGAAACAGAAACCACTCAAATAACTTGATGATGTGAATCAAAAAAATCCAAGTACCTTAACTTCTTCACATAGTTCAGTAAGTCGAGCTTCTACATCCATTTCCTCTGGAAGGAGTAAAGAGTAGAGGAAATATTTCAATGTTAGATATTTAATTTATATAAATAAAATTCCCATAAAAACTGAAAATTAAGACGTATCTGGACTACATTCAATGAATTAAATTTCAAGGTAACATATTTTCATAAACATATTAATTATATAGGTAACGTGATTATTAAATTCTACATTCTGATAAATATCATTTTTCAGTTTTCACAAGAGTTAACACTGTCAAGGAAACTTAACTATATACATTAAGTAACTTGCACAACTGTGTTACACAAAAGAGTAACTATATAATTAGATTTTACTGTACTTCATATTTTATAATTTCCAGTATGGTTTAGTATTTTGTGTTATACATACACATGCCTTGCTTTCTCGTTTTTTACAAAAGCTATTCCTAAAATGCTCAAGTAAAATCAATTTTTATAACTGAAACATTTAAAATATACCTGGGGTGTAGGCTACTTAATAAAAATGAATATCAAGATCCTTTAATAAAGTTAGTTCCTAATACATTTATTTTTCTATAAAATATTCTTAAACTGAGGCAAATATTTGCCATACAACTCTGATTTACTTAATATATGCTATAATCATCTATAAAGAGGTACACAGATTTACAATTAAAATGGTAATATTTACCTGGAAAAACAGAAACTAAAAAAAATAAAGATTTATTAATTATTTATTTTTGGCAGGGAGGAATTACACTAAGGTCTGAAATATCTTTACATACACATAATTTTTAAGTAGAAATCAAACAGGTCTTTTAAAAGAACTGTAACAGCATAGTTATAACCATACAAAATTCCCATAATCTTGTTGTGAAAGAGTTTAATTAATCCTTCTCACATAAAGGCAAGAACACATTCTGTAACATCCCTGAATTCACTTATCAGCTGACTAATTTGTAAGACAGACTGAATGTTTACTACATGATAAAAATGATAAACATTTAAATTTGTTAAAAAAAAGCAATCACAATTATATGGTAAAACACAACCACAGTATAATTATTAAGAGTAGGGAGACAGCCAGATATGAGCAGCCAAGGGAGCCTCTGGGCAAAGAAGTCCTGGAGATGCTGCCCACTGACAGTAAAAAGGACGATGGCTATATTGGCTACACCTGGCCTTGTGGTTGGGCTCCTGCGACCCTGAAGCATGTGCACTCCTCCAATAACTCACCCTAGAATAGTCTTTTGCTCATTACAATAGTAAAAAACACACCCCGAGGTGGAGATTTTAAATGCTAACAAGACAAGCAACATGTGTACTAGCATGTACAACTACAGAGCGTATATGCCCAAGGGGATTGCCTAAAACATGATTGCAAGTGACACCTCCTCATGCCCTTTCATGAATAATCATGTATTCTTCATAGAGTCCCCCAGCACTGGCTGCTGCTGGCTCACTCTCTCCAGAAGCTTGCTCTGCTTTATCTTTCAGAGTGCAGTACTGTCTCTTTAAATAAATTCTGCTACATAACCCTTGCTGCGTGTCTCTTGGCTGAATTCTTCCTTCAACAAGAACCAAGGACACTGCACCCCTCCTGGTAACATAATGTGAACAACAAATACTCTGTTGTTAACTAAAAATCAATGGAACACATATATTTCATAACTCACAAAATATACAAGTAAAATTGTATTTAGATATTGATATATACCAAAAAATAGATCACTAATTTGGCCAACTTGTTGGTAACTAAAGAAATTTGCTATGATTTCACAAATCATTTCACTGTCAGATAAACCAGTGGCTTATCTGCATTAAAACCACCACTCCCATAGGCCAACATCTGTTTTCACATTACTCATGATCTTTTCCTGTGATAGAAAAAAATCAGGAAAATTAGTCTTAGAAATTACATATTCTACCCTCTGAGTTTTAAAAATTTGAAATAAGGTTTTGAGAGTTGTGACACATTTTTCTAATGTTTACATAGAAGAACCTAACTGCATAAATGGGTATGTTTGCATTATAACTAGTGAGAGCTACTTCAATGCAAACAATATCTTAAAGAATGTTTAAAAGCATAATTTAACTTTAAAATCTTAGTCCTGAAAATAATTTCAAAATCACTTAGATTTTTAAGGGAGTTTAAAATCCTATTTTAATTATTTTTTCTTTTTAAAGTGACATATATAACAGACCCTTGAGCAACACAGGTTTGATCTATGCAGATGCACTTATACACAAGTATTTTTCAATAAATATTTTGGAAAGAATATGAAACTTGTAAACTATGTAGCCTAGAAATACTGAAAAAATTAAGAAAGATGAATATGTCATGATTGCATAAAAACATGTAGATACTAGTCTTTTTATGTATTAATCAACTGTTTGCGTTATCAGTAAGGCTTTCAGTGAACAGTAGGTCATTAGTTGGTAAGTATTGGAGGAGTCAAAAGTTACAGGAATATTTTTAACTGTACAGGGGTCAGTGCCCCAATTCCGGTGTTATTCAAGGGTATACTGTATATACCCATTTATACAATTCTACAGAAATATATAGATGTGATTATCATAATATATTTTGGGGGGGGCTTGGCTCCTATTACTAATCCAAGGTTACAGTCTAGAGCATATCCTCCCATATTTTTCAAATATAATATACATATACACATATGAGTTTTGGAGTCACTGTTTTGTAAAAATAGGATTGTATTTTGCACACTTTTTTGCATCTTGCTTTTTTTCTCTCAGCATTACCCCACAGTATTCTGGTACCTAGCACTAAAGCATGTTTTAAGATGACTACACAATATTCTTTGATGTAGGTGCATCATGATTTATTCTGTATTCCACTCTTTGTCCAAATAATGGGCATTGATCTTTGTTTATACTGTTTTGCCGCTAAGAACAATACTGAAATAAACATGCTTGTAGCTATATCTTTACATACTAGCTAGTATGTTATTTCTATGATACAGGTGAACAGAAGTGGGGATACTAGGCCAAAGGGTACCTATATCTATTATTTATTTTCTAAATCTATCCATTCATTCAACAAATATTTATAACACAGCTCAGACAATGGCAATATGATGTTAGGTTTAAGGATAAAAGATATCTCAACAAAAGTGTTTTAGTTTTGAATCAAGTATTTTTCTACCCAACCAAGATCTGGCCCATTTTTTTTTTAATAGATCTTTTTACACTAACCTGCATTCTATAAAATTATTTAGAATGCTCACATGTAAACTGATAGGCTGGCAATAAAATAGTTTAAATTAGAAGTATATTTGAATTGCTTAAAAAATGCTAAAATGTCATAAATGGCCATAATTTCATACTATGCATTCTTTAATTTTACAGTAACTTTATATGAGAATATAATACTATGTTCCAAAAAGAATGACAATAAATTTTCAACTATTCTTTTTCCTTCCTCACCAGAAAAATCAGTTTCTCTTAACAGTCTTAGTGAAAATTAACATAACTCAAATATTTCTGAGTTAGTTTTCACCTGAGAAATGTTGAGAAAGATTTTGGCTTTTTAACTTCCTTCAGTTCATACCTCTGAAAATTGAGAAATAAATACTGATTTTATTTCACTCTTTGATTCCTACAGCTTTTCACAATCTTTTTAAAAAGTAATTGTGATGGTTTATTGAACACAAAGTGAAAACTTTTAATATACTTATAGATAATAATTATTGCTATTCAAGAAAAGTCTAACATATATGAAAATGTATAATAAAATAATGAGATCAGAACATTTCCTTTACCATGTACAACATATCCAGATAGTGGTGATTTGATGTTATTTTGCTTTTTAAATGTAGAATAACAAAAAATAAGTGAAAATTGACTGGAAAAAAAAAAAAAAACCAAAAAACCAAAAAATAACGACACAACCCAGATCCTGATAGGATATTTCTCTTCTCTATTCCTTTTTTTTTTTTTTTTTTTTTTGAGACGGAGTCTCGCTCTGTCGCCTAGGCTGGAGTGCAGTGGCCAGATCTCAGCTCACTGCAAGCTCCGCCTCCCGGGTTCACGCCATTCTCCTGCCTCAGCCTCCCGAGTAGCTGGGACTACAGGCGCCCGCCACCTCGCCCGGCTATTTTTTTGTATTTTTTAGTAGAGACGAGGTTTCACCGTGTTAGCCAGGATGGTCTCGATCTCCTGACCTCGTGATCCGCCAGTCTCGGCCTCCCAAAGTGCTGGGATTACAGGCTTGAGCCACCGCGCCCGGCCTTTTTTTTTTTTTGAGATTGAGTCTCACTCTGTTGCTCAGGCTGGAGTGCAGGAGCATGATCTTGGCTCACTGCAACCTTCACCTTCTGGGTTCAAGCAATTCTCCTGCCTCAGCCTCCCATCTCGTTTCTATTTCTGCAGTGCAGAAAACTAGGTTTAGTATTTTTTGAGGTGGAGTTTTGGTTTTGTGGCCCAGGCTGGAGTGAAATGGCACAATCTCGGCTCACTGCAACCTCTACTGCCCAGGTTTAAGCAATTCTCCTGCCTCAGCCTCCGAGTAGCTGGGATTACAGACATGCACCACCAAACTTGGCTAATTTTGTATTTTTAGTAGAGATGGGGTTTCATCACGTTGGTCAGGCTAGTCTCGAACTTCTGACCTCACGTGATCCGCCCACCTCGGCCTCCCGAACTGCTGGGATTACAGGAGTGAGTCACCATACCCTGCCTGGTTTTGTTTTAAAACACATTTCATTATCACTAGGCCTAGCCAAAGATAAAATAACAGCAAATTTAAGGCAATGTCATTAAGCCAACAAATTGTAGTAATAATCATGGTTTTGAAAAAGTACTCTTCATAGAAACTTTAAAAAACACATGAAAAAAGCCAGAGTTTTGCATTTACCATTTCCAGACTTAAGTAAAAACTTCAATATTACAAATCAGGAAATTAACCAAAATTTATCTACAAACCAAACTGATTTTAAAGGTAAGTTCTTCAGAATGGTGGAAACATACTATATTATTAAATATATATTTATGAAATCTGATGCTAATTTAAAGCAAAATTTCATACTAATTAATTAATTAAAAGGGATCATTTACTTAAGCTATTTGTAAACGTACCTAGATGGTTGTCTTTCTGTGTTCGTGGCTGTTTTCTTCTGAGAAGACGCTCATATAGGAGCTGCATGTTGGCCTTGGCTAGTCATAAGGATTGCACACAGCACTAGTTACTATACTCCTTTTATAACAAAACTTACTAGAATTTTCCAGCTTGTTAATAATAGACTTAGTGTTTATCTGATAGTGCAGTTAGTTAATTAGCTTATCAAAATTACAAATGATGTACATTCGAGTATATATTTTTGGTTTTTTAATTTAAATGCATGTGTCGCTCAACATTTCATAATCCAATATGTTTTAATTTATTAGACTCAGAATTTTAGGTTGGCAGGGATCTCAGAGTTAACTCCCTGCTGTTACAAGTGTAGATACTGGGGTTCAGATAGGCTATGTGACTTGCCCAAACCTAATTCCAGAACTCCTGACTCTCATGTTCAGTAAGAGCTCCTTGCACCAAACCAATATTTAATTATATGTCATCAGAAAATGTACATCATTCATCTAGGAGAAAAGAGAAAGGCAAAAAAGCAGAAAGGAACTCAAGCATTATTTTAAAAGAGGGAACATATTTTAGAAAAGTTTTCAAAGCATAGTAAAGTTTAATAAGTTTAAATATATGCTTATTTGAAAACTCAATGAAAGTGGTAAAAAGGGAAATATTCTTTAATCAAGAACTACTCTGTATCCACTTATTAAAACTGGTGAATATAGTGGTGTTTGGTCAACAGTACATTATAGAAATATATTAGTGTTCACAATTTTATTTTGCTAGAATAAAAATAAAAGACATTGATAGTTTAGAATATGTAACAAATACTCTTATTTTTAATAGTTAATAGTATTTTTAGATGTTTTCTTACAAGATGCAGTCAAGAATAAACTAAAATTCACAATAAAGAGAAAGGAAAATATAAACCGTAAAGTTTAAGAACACCACAATATATTACCAATACTTATTGAAGATGAATCTTGATTTTAAAAATCCCTAGAAAACTGTTAAGCTTTATGTTGATGCCTACACTTTTTCAAGTAAAAATGAAAACTGTATTGTGCTATTTCATTCATTCATTCAAGAAATGTTTTAAGTAAATCTATGTGTAAGGTACTAGTAATTTTATTTCTATCATATACTTATTTAAAACTGAAGTCTGGGTTTGCTTTAGAATTTTATTTTCTGATAAAATATTTTAAGCAAATAATTTGGAATAAAGTTGACAATCATTTTGTAATTAACTTCTGAAATTAAATATAGGGCACTTTATTATGATACCTCCTGTATTACATCTCTAAGCCCAAAGTAACATACATAAAAGCCATCCTCACCAGAAAAAAGTTGAAAATCTTATGAATACATGATCATGCTGAAGTTAGACTGATAAATTAATAATAATTGCTAACACCGTCTAAGCCAGGGCTCCCCAACACCCAGGCTGTGGACTGGTACTCGTTTGTGGCCTGTTAGGAACCAGGCTGCACAGCAGGAGGTAAGCGGCAGGCGAGCAAGCACTACTTCCTAAGCTCTGCAGCGGCATTAGATTCTCATAGGAGCATGAACGCTATTGCAAACTGTGCATGTGAGGAATCTAGGTTGCATGTTCCTTATGAGAACTGAACTAATGCCTCATGATCTGAGGTGGAATAGTTTCATCCCGAAACAATCCCTTCCCCCAATCCGTGGAAAAATTGTCTTCCAGGAAACTGGTCCCTGGTGCCAAAAAGGTTGGGGACTGCTGGTCTAAGCTATTTGAAATAAATATTTGCCTTTAAAGGAAGAAACATTTTTATTTAATTACTAATTATAAATTTTACCAATAAACATACTTCCTTTTAAAGAGGATTTTTTTCTAAGTTAAAATGTGGTTCGTATGTTTTTCATTTGTAAATATTACATGTTAAATCTACTTTAATATTATATGCAGATGGACATCTTCCTTATACAGGTATTTATAAGCCCATCTCATATATTAAAACCCCAAGAAGCCCCATTTTGCTGGGTGAATTTCTCCTTCCCATCCCAATGCTAAGCTGATTTCTTACTACTGTTGCTGTGAGAGAAGAGGGAAGAGGAGAAGTCAAAGTTCTTTAAAGGCAGGGACCTATTCTTTCCTCAGCACCTAGCACAGTAACTGACACAGGAGGTGCTCATTAAAAGCCCAAGGGAAGTACACCATTAAGAAGTATTGTTCCTAGAGATCCTTTACACCCTTTGTCTTTTGGATAATCTCACCTTTGATTCCTGGCACATGTACCATATCTGATTCCCTTCAATCTCCTTACCATGTGAATGGAAACCACTTTGTGTTTGTAGGCCCAAAGTAAGTAAGTGACAGAAATGGTTCCATATGTGCACTCTTGAACATAAGATAATGCCTTCCTGAATCTACTGTAGCATTCCACATCAAAACTATTAACACTTTTTTTTTTTTTTGTAGAAATGACATTACACATGGATTTTAAGCTTTACATCACTACTTTTCATAACACTATTTTTCAGGCACATGATATTGTCCTTCATTAATATGGTAGTATAATAGTTTTGTGGTCTGGTCATTAAATCTAACTAAAATTTGTAATATAATTATTCTACAAAAATGTTTTTGATTTCCAAACCACCACTAAAGATATTTGAAACATAATTTTCCATTAAGGATAAGTGATAGCCTAAATTAGCTCTATTCTATAAATGATTCATTTTCTTTTTTTTTTTCTTTTTGAGACGGAGTCTTGCTGTGTCGCCCAGGCTGGAGTGCAGTGGTGCGATCTTGGCTCACTGCAAGCTCCACCTCCTGGGTTCACACCATTCTCCTGCCTCAGCCTCCCCAGTAGCTGGGACTACAGGCGCCCACCACCATGCCTGGCTAATTTTTTGTATTTTTAGTAGAGACGGGGTTTCACCGTGTTAGCCAGGATGGTCTCGATCTCCTGACCTCGTGCTCCACTCGCCTCGGCCTCCCAAAGTGCTGGGATTACAGGCGTGAGCCACCGCGCCCAGCTGATTCTTTCATTTTCAAAAGAGAACATTTTTAAAAATTTACATTTGAGGTAGTAGCTGTCTATAGAATTTTCCTAAGGGAAACAGGAATTCTAAGAACATAAAGTAGCAAGGAAAATAGAGACTGTTTCAGAGAATAATGATCAGAAGATTATCTTTTCCATACTACCATTTTTGTTTTGAGAATGAATACATGGTCAAAAAAGAACAAATGTATTTTCCTATTGCTTATTTATGAAACCATTAGGATTACTGAATCAAGAATTCTAAACAGTCAATTTAGTGATATCTATGTCTAGTCAAGAAAGTGTGAGCTGAACTGACTGAATAATGGACTTAATCAATTAATTAAACTGGAATAGTTGCTGTTAGTGGCACAATAGCCAGCATTTTCTTACAGCTGAATTTAAGTGGGGTAGAAATTCTTACATTTTCTTGCAATTCCTGTGTAATCCAACACAATTTTTAAAGTAGTCTGATTAGTCTCAAACCCAAGAACTATGTTCAGTAACAGTGACTACTTTAGGGAGTGCACTAGTATTGTTAAAAGACTGAAATCCTTGAGGAACAAAGGAATAAAGAAAGAATACTGATTCTGTACATTTTAAAAGGCAATTTATGATTTATTAAAAAACATAATTATAAAACAATATATTCTAAAAAGATTAAAATATATTTCTATAAGCTATTAGCCAATATTTGAAAATAAAAGCTAATAAAACTGACATAAAAAGTCTGAATAAGAACTTATTTTGCCAATCCCAATAATTTATCTTCTGTGAAATAATATATGTAAAAGCATTTTGCAAACTACAAATGGTATACAAAATCAAGGCAATATGATTTTTTATTATGTACTACAAATATATACAGGTACTACACTTTTGGATACAACCTGAAGCTTGATTTTTTTAAGCAATTTAAATGATTTTTAAAATGTTAAAAAAGTAAGTAATGTTGTTATTCCCTAAAACAATATGAAAGGAATTTGAGATCTGAGATAACTATTATAAAATCAAATGTAAACAAAAATGCCCTAAATACCTACAATCTGATTAGACTGTAAAATATTTGGAAGTATGGATTTAATTTACCTTCCTATGATTCTGCAGATAATTACATTTGCTTTCTAGCATGTTTTTAGGTTATATTTTAAGAGGAACAGTATATTGACATGTTTTTTTTTAAAAGACTCGTTTCAAATTTAGCATGAAGAAGCTATTTTTTAGCATTCTGAAAAACATTTTTTTTTTTTTTTTTTGAGACGGAGTCTCGCTCTGCCGCCCAGGCTGGAGTGCAGTGGCCGGATCTCAGCTCACTGCAAGCTCCGCCTCCCGGGTTTACGCCATTCTCCTGCCTCAGCCTCCCGAGTAGCTGGGACTACAGGCGCCCACCACCTCGCCCGGCTAGTTTTTTGTATTTTTTAGTAGAGACGGGGTTTCACCGTGTTAGCCAGGATGGTCTCGATCTCCTGACCTCGTGATCCGCCCGTCTCGGCCTCCCAAAGTGCTGGGATTACAGGCTTGAGCCACCGCGCCCGGCCCTGAAAAACATTTTTAAACTGCAAAAAGTGATTATCAAGGTAGAAAAAGATGGAATTGAGAGAGAAGTAAAGTGAAGCACACAAACACTGTAGTTTTAGTATAGAAAAACTATGGCAAAGCTGGTAGCTAGCAATATAAGAATGAAGAGAATGATTTGAACCGTAGGATAGGTCTCGCTACTTTTAACATACCCAGTTCTAGTTTCTGACAAGAGGGAATCTCTTCTGTTACCGTAATGAAGTAGCTGTGCAATCCCTTGAAGGCTAGCAGCAAAGTGGCACAAAGTGTATAATGAAAACGATAGGCATGATGTAGGAAGGAGTCTGCAATGATGAAGCTACAACCCTAAACAAGAAACAGATGTAGGATACAGAGTGTCAGTAATACAAAATGTTATATTTGAAACTTGCAAAAATAAAGAAAAAATACTTAACCATCTGTCAACTAAATTTATTCTCATACATAAAAAAAATTTGGTAATATTTGAGAGTTGTTCAAACAATAAATTTAAGCATGAAATGTGGCCCTAGTAATTTCAGTTACAGTGGATTTTTATAACAAGTAGATTAAATTATTATTTTTGATAGCATGTTATTTATATTACATTTAGACTGAAGCACACTCAGCTTTTACAGTATGTCCCCTTTTCTTTTATAATTATAGCTGTACTTCCATTACTCTTTCTTTTTTTAATTTCTTTTTTTTAGATACAGGGTCTCAGTTTGTCACCCAGGCTCGAGTGAAGTGACACGACTGCAGCTTACTGCAGCCTCAACCTTCTGTGCGCAAGCGATTCACCTGCCTCAGGCTCCCTAGCAGTTGGGACTACAAGCACGTGCCACCATTATTTTCCATTATTTTTTGTAGAGGTGGGGTCTTGCTATGTTGCTCAGGCTGGCATCAAACTCTTGGCCTCAAGCAATCCTCCAGGCTAAGCCTCCCAAAGTGTTGGGATTACAGGTGTGAGCCACCACGCCTGGCCTGCGCTACTCTACCCTGGGTCTCGGCTCTGGCAATTGTTTTTTTTTTTTTTTTTGAGACGGAGTCTTGCTCTGTAGCCCGGGCTGGAGTGCAGTGGCCGGATCTCAGCTCACTGCAAGCTCCGCCTCCCGGGTTTAGGCCATTCTCCTGCCTCAGCCTCCGGAGTAGCTGGGACTACAGGCGCCCGCCACCTTGCCCGGCTAGTTTTTTGTATTTTTAGTAGAGACGGGGTTTCACGGTGTTAGCCAGGATGGTCTGGATCTCCTGACCTCGTGATCCGCCCGTCTCGGCCTCCCAAAGTGCTGGGATTACAGGCTTGAGCCACCGCGCCCGGCCGGCAATTGTTCTTTAAAGACTCCTTTGGAATACTTCTACCAGTTCTGTTAAAGGACCAAGGGGTAATAGTAACAAGTTAAAGGGCACAGGCTGTCAAAGACGTCTATCCACTAAATCTGGTAACATTTTGAAGTATCACGTTTTCATAATAGACAATTAGAACCAAACAATATTTTAAGATCACATTTAATTAGATCTATAAGTTGCTGAGCTCAAATAATTAAAAAAAGGAAAACATCATTCATAGATAAAATAGTTAAAAACACTTCTTTTAAAATACGGAAAAGATTTATAAACATATTCAGTTCTTACATCTGGTGATAACTGTTTTGTGTAGTTAATACCAAAGACCACACTTTCAAGAGTAGGAATCACGGAATCTTTATTTTGTGCTGGTGCATTTCTATTTAACCAAGTTGTCTTCACAGGGCGAGGAAAGCTGGAGGAAGAAGTATTATATTATTACTGTCATAAGAGTCTATTTGAATGTAAGTTAAATATTTACAAAGGAAAACCTTATAGGAATAGAAGAGCAAGGGTTTTTCAAGTTTATGAGTTCTAAAGTATTCCTAAAGTAATTGTAAAAAATAATTTGAATAATCATGAAAAAACAAAATGAATATTAAAAAACTAGGGCTAGATGTTTGACATTGCTTGCTATAATTAGACTTCTGGAAGTCTCAAAGAACATCAAAGACAAAACATGGTGGGATCTAGAGTGGCTAAACAACAAATGAAAGCCAAGCTTGAATTTGGAAATCCTAAAGTCGGAACTGGTTACCAAATTTACAATGTTAACACTTAATCAAATATGAATGCTATTTACAGAAATAAAGAGCTCCCATGTAAATGTAGAAACACAAAAATTACTAAATCTACCTGATGCCTCTATTTCTCAAAAATAAGTTTCTTTCCCTTTATTCTCTTTACTAAAAGGCTATGAGCTCTATTAAAATAATTTTTATTATTCAAGTCTCTAGCAGCTGGAACTACAGTCATGTGCCACCATGCTTGGCTAATTTTTATTTTTTGTAGAGGTGAAGTCTTGCTATGTTGCTCAGGCTGGTCTCAAACTCCTGGTCTCAAGCAATCCTCCAGCCTCCAGCTTCAAGGCACCATCAATCACATATTATATGAATTACTTCTGTTAGTATTAACATTTATATTCCATAGAGGAAGAAGCATATTTCTGTTAGAATGTTGAAAAGTCACACACAACTATATTTGAGATAAAGTAGGACAAAGCATTTGAACTGTTTGACAGTTTGGCAAAAGGGAAAACACATAAAAGAAAAACAATGTTGCCATAAGCAGAGTGCAGGTTTTGTTTGTAAAATCCATTTGCTTTGCAAAAGTAAAATGTCTATATCCCAGCAAAGAAGGGAGTCTCAAATAAGTGGTAAATTCCACTTGCTATAATGTGTTTTTCAGAACTGTTATAAAAGTTGTACTTAAAAAATTCAAATATAAGAAATAGTTCAAATAAAAAACAAGCAAAGAAAGAAATTCTAAGCCACTTACTTTAAGTAACTGATATAATGTCTGTAGATTGGGTTGACCATAAAAATTGTTTTAAATAAAAATAAAAATTTAAAAGATGTTATAAATTTAAAAATTTTCAATTTTTGGAGGATTAAAAAAACCCCACCAATAATAAAACTTCAGGAAAAACCTGTTGAAGAATATAGAGTAGGAAATGTTACCCTCAGATATGACCCCTTTACCAGCACACCACCAGCAAAAAGCTTCCCCTTCCCCTTTCCTTGCTTTCCTTTTCCGACCTTTCATTCATAGGTACAGAAAGGCTGGTAAAGATGCTGCTGCTTTTATAGCGAAGTTCTAGCAGCAAGAGAGAGTTAGATATAAGGGCCCATGGCAGCTAGGTAAAGAACAGCAACCTCAGCTGTTACGGGCATATTGTTTTCTTTTCTAGTCACTAACCAGAGCCAACAGTTAATCCTCTTGGCTTCTGATTCTGAGCCAAAAATTTGTTCTTCCAGTAAACGGTCTCTAGGAGATGAGCTGCCCCTTTCTCCTATTAGTCTATGGCAAAAATTGCCGCATTGCAAGAAGCAGCACATATTTAACTCACTATGATGGTGATGTGAATATCTACTCTGTTTAATTAGGGCCTTAAAAAGCAACATTAATAACCTAAGCTAACCTCCTATGAATTGTTTGTGCATTTTTCAGGAGAGAAACACAGCTAGTTTTATGAAGATAATCTTGGTAAGCCTTAAAAAGAAATAGTTAAGAGTTTAATTAGAGATTCTTCTTAAAACTTCAAAAAGAAGAGATTTAGAAAAATAGAGTAATATATTTTATAAACAGATAAACATTTAGCATTAAAAACCAAACACATAATCATATAAAAGCAATACTGTATGTTATTTAAAAGTTATATTTCAAAAAAACATACTTTGTTAGAAAAACTTCATTCATATTTTCTCTTTCAGAAAATCTTCCAAAAAATTTTTAAGCTTATAATAAAATTATGTATGTAATAAAAAACACCTTCCTGTTTATAAAAGCTATAATAACTTAGCACAACCTCTCAAAGGCCTAGGAAGTAAGAAAAAGACAGCAAAACTACCAGTTATAGATCTTTCCATAGAATAAAGAAGGCAAAACAAGTCATCAGGTGAAATATATGTCTTCCTGGCCTGGTGCTCTAAAAGGAACTAGGTCAAGGTGATCTACATGTAAGAGATGAGAGAGCAACAGAATGAAAGAAGCTTTCAATTAGTTTTTAAAACAATGTAAAGATATGCCATAGGAGGTTATTACCTGTGGTCAATATGTTAAATTGTGTTGGGCTTCCAGAAATTCTGAGGGTAATTTTGCAAAATGATCTACTTAGTTTTCTGATAAATCAGCTTACCATCATATCCCTTAAGCATCCTCCCTAATATCAATTGTCAGAATCAGATGTGCATCGGAAATTGCAGACAGTTTAGAAATCAAATAAATTTGGAGACTTTCATATAATTTACTGATTTGAAGCATCCATCTGCTGCCCATACTACAAGGATGATGTAAAAACTGAAGACCTTGCATTGTATTTTTACATTAACGAAAGAAATCTGTCTACCCATGGAAATGAACAGAAAAAAATAATTATCTCAATGCATTTATTATGATACAGAATATTATATACCTTTGAACTAATGGTACATGATATAGTTTTAAAAGGCTGAGTAAAAATTCGTAAAATTGGTTAATAACTTGGAAAGCAAGAATTACTGTATAATGTACAGTTAAGAAGATAAAATTAGTCTATCTGGATAAGAGGCAAAGAAAAAATAAGAAAAAATTCACACACTTTTCCAGAGTAATTATAGTATAACATTGCACAAAACATAGGTACAGAATAAACAATGTTGTGTGGTTATTTCCAGATTGTATTTTTTCTTTGTTAATTTATTTGGGATTGACAAAGATGGCTTCATACTTCTGTAATAAAAAAGTTATCAAGCCAATGTTCTCATACTCTTGAATTTGATTATAATTTTTAAAGTCCTTATTATTTCAGTTATCTTTAGAAATTACATGTTTTCACTATAAAAATAAAAAACGCTACATTAAGAAGGCTCTCATGTTGAATTGTAATCCTCAATGTTGTAATGGGGCCTGGTGGGAGGGGACTGGACCAGTGTGACAGATTTCTAATGAATGGTTTAGTACCATTCCTCTTGGTACTGTCCTCATGATAGTGAGTGAGTTCTCATGAGATCTAGTCATTTAAAAACATGTAGCAACTCCCCTGACTCTTGTGCTCCTGCTCCAGCCATGTGAGATGCCTGCTCCACTTTTGATTTCTGCCATGATTGTAAGTTTCCTGAGGCCTCCCCAGAAGTTAAGCAGATGCCAGCATCATTCTTCCTGTATAGCCTGAAGAACCATGACCCAATTAAACTCTTTTCTTTATAAATTGCTCAGTCTCAGGTATTTCTTTACTACACTGTAAGAATGGCTTAATACAAAAATATTAGTCAAATTTACCTTATTAGTGGCTGGTGTAGTGCAACCAATGATGCATGAACTGTAACAGACACAACAGAAAGGTGGAAATAATCAAACATAACATTAACATGATGATGAAGGCCTCTATGGGGGCTAAAGTGCAGCTTCAGTGTTCGGCTACTTATTAGTTGCAAGGCATTCAGATCATCTGCCCTGTAAAAAGGAAAAATTAGCATGTAAGTATGAAATATTTAGTAAAGGCCAATATATTATAGAGTAGTTGAAACTATAAAAACCATTTACTTACTTTTTTAAAATTTTGAATTAAAGTAATTTTTAAAGCATCAAATTTGCATTAGAAAGCAGTATGAAACATACCAATTGAGAAAATAATCAGATCCCACCTATTGTTTCCTATCAGTCCATAATATGAACTATTTTTTCACCAATATCCCTATAAAATGAATCCTTTTTGATACTTCACGAGTTAATCTCATCTTAAAGAAAATTTTACCCCATAGAGAATACTGTTATTACGAGACTGCAGTACAACATAGGTCACATGCTATTATAATAAACCCCAAAAGATATTTCAAATTATTTTTACTCTACAAAATTTTATTAAGTGCTGCTCAAAAACAAACAGGCTATTGCTTATTTTAAAAAGTAAAACATATCTTACTGTAGGTATTTAGTATGTCATTAGATTTATACATACTAAAAACGTGAAACAATGCCATGAAAATGACATCCAATTATACTTAAACAAATTCCATCCATACATTGTAACTATCTATAGGTAATGAACTACCAATTCATTTCAGCTTATTCCACTTAAAGAATTCTGACTTGGTTAAAAAAAAAAAAAACCAATAAACCCTTATGAAATTCTTTGTAATGAACAAGTATTACAGAGGAACAGTAGCTACCATATAAAAAAACTTTTTTCTCATGATAGTGAAGAGGACATCTAAAGTAGGCCTTTTAGTAATGTGACTTTTTAGTTACTTATCCCACATGCAGTCTGAATTTATATATCATTTTTGAAAATTATTGCTAAAACTACATTTGAGACGGGGGAAAAAACCTGCATAAATAAAATTGTTAAGTGAACCTTGATTCTTGTTTTAAATGAACACAAGCAAAATTTGTCCCTAAAACGTATGACTGCATGTCCAGGTGTGTGGGCAAGTTGGATGTAGCCAATCCTAAAACTTCCTCAAGGGTTCTAGAAATGAACTACAACAACTGTCAAGTATGTGTCATCAGTCTTGATAACTCTCAGAATATCAACAAAGTCCTACCTAAAGAAAGCATAACTGATGCCATCAGGAAAGATTAGCCAGTGATAGAGTGGAAAAGAGTTCAATTACATTTAAATGCCTCATGGTCGTGGTATTAACAGTGCAATTTCTAGGAACCAGGAAAAATTGTTCCATATTTCTTTAACTTGTCTGGTTTTGTTATCTGGAGATCATGGATTTGGCAAGGGCAAAATAGAGCTGGCCTAACCATTTTCATGAAGTTTCCCCAGAAAACACATGCAGTTCAAGACAAGATAGCAATAGGATGAATTTTAAGAAGAAAATGGGTAATCTAATAATAGCAAATAACAGTCATAAGTGCCTAAAGGTTTTTTAATTGTTTGATTAGCTACTTACGAATAATCTCCATCTGTGAAGTGTAGATCCAAGGATAACAGAAAATTCATTTCCTCAAGTGTTTCTTCAATCTGAAAAGAAATTACACTATGAGATACTTTTTGAATCTTTATAGAAAGTTAGAAATAACACCTTGAGGCATTACAAAAAATATTTATATAAATTAATATGAAGAGATGTTTACCTTTCTTTCATCCAATAACATTTTTACTTTGAAGATCATAACATCATTTAAAACAACCTCTTCATTTTTGTACAAAATTTGAAATGTTTTACTGCAAATTAGAGAATCATGAACTGAGGCTGGAAAGGCTAAAGTCATACCTAAAACAGATAAGATATGTAATTGACAGGTAAAAAGTAAAATATAAGACAAGCAAATTAATACTTGTACTTTAAAATACTATATGTTTGATTATATTACTACAGTGTCATTATCAATTTATACTGCAGTATTGGAACATTTCTGAAAGTTTACTTATTTCTATGATTAGAAAATAAATAAGTACATTATAACCATTGTAAAATTACTGCATGACATCTTAATCTGAAAGGTAAATGAGGAAATATCAAAGTAGAAATTTTAGAGGTTAACAACTGATCTGTATACCACATTTAAGAAAGCAATTTAGTTTTCCATAGCTGAATAGTAAAGAATTTGGTTGGCCTTTGTCCTGGTTGCTAGGAGTTCAGCTCTAAATACTTGGAATGAAGAATTTGGCTGGCCTTTGTCTCCAGTTTCTGAGAAGTAGCCTCTAAATCCTTGGTGGCCCCTAGTTTATGCTAAAGAGATGACTCAGGATGGGGGCTGGCCACATCACTAAGACCAGCCATGTGATTAGAGAGTTGAGCTTTGAGCCAAGTGATGTAACCTCAAAATCCAGAGAGGGGAGAAGAGTTAAAGACTGAGTGACATGGGCAATGATTCAATCAGTCATGCCTACACAAGGAAATATTAATAAAAATTCTGAACATTGAAGTTTGGGTGAGCTTCTCTGGTTGGCAATACTCTGCATATCATCACATACTGGATGTTCGAGAGGAGGGAAGTTAATGCGTGCTGGCTTAACGGGGAAAAAACAACGGAAGCTTCACATCTGGGAAGTTCTCAGATCAACCCTATACAGGTTCTGATTTGAATCCTTTTGCTATAATAAAGCTGTAATAATAAGTACAGCACTATGCTGAGTTTGGTGAGTTGTTCTACTGAATTATCAAACATGAGGGAATAATGGGAACCCTCAAATTTGTAGCCACCTCTTCACAACTGTGGGTAGCTTGCAGACCACTAAACTCATGGCTGACATGAGGGGAGTCTTGTGGAGGATTACGTCCTTACCATTTGAAGTTTGGTTTTTATCTCTGGGTCACTGATCTCACTCCAACAGCCTACCTGCTGTTATGATCTTATTACCCTGTGCTGCAGAAATAACAATTGAAACTAGGGACCAAAAAGAAAAGAAAAAAAAAAAAAAAAAAAGAAAAAGAAACTAGAGACCAACGTGGGTTTGGAGCTTAAAATGGGATATAAGACTCCAACTGGAGTAGTGAGGATATCTACATAAGCTCGTGGATGTCAGTCAAAGGCAGGGAGCCTCTGCAGGCCAGGGAGCGCAGGGTTCAAATGCCCACATGAAATTCACATGGGGTGGTGGCCTGATGTCAGAGCCTGTGTGGAGTGAGGAGGGCAGCCGAGAGTAAACTGTCAGAACCTGAGCAGGATGAGGAGGCAATCTAAGTGCAGGGGTGACTTCCAGCGAGGCATTGGGAGCCCAAGCAGGATGAATAGGGTAACCACAAGGGAAGGCACCTCACGCTGGGGGGTTGGAACCTAAGTTAGATGGAGAGGGTGTCTTTACAGAGGAGCAGACTGGTACAGGGTGTGTAGGAACCCGAAAGGCATAAAAAGACTTCCATATGGGGGTGGGAGTGAAGAAGGGAGTAGGCAGAAGTAGCAGCCTGACACACTACTGGAATCTAAGTGAAGTGAGGAAAAGGAGTTCCTGGCACAAGGCCTTACTGAGATCAAGTGGGGTAAGGAGGGGGTCCACATAAGGGAGTGACCTTGCATAAGGTGAAGCCCAACGAGTTCAAGGAGACCATCTGTGTGGGAGAAGAAGCAGTGACAGGAGATTGGCAAATATAGGGGACTGATCAAATAAGGAAATATATTAAAGGATAAGGGGAGCCAGTTTTCTTACCTATCGGGGAAAGGATGTACACATATGGAAAGGAGATACAAATATAGAATGAGTCCCATGGTACTGGATTGAAACAGAGTACTGATATGAACTTACGGTTTTCACCATATATTTATATAAAGCCATGTAAATTTGCATATGTATGTGTAAATGTATAGGTGTATACAATGTACTCACTATCTTTGTCCACTCAAACGGTCTGGGAGTAGCACAACCACAAATGTTAGTCTTTAGCACTATTCTCCACTAAAACGATTCACAGCTTTGCAGAAATGGTTGGTTCCAAAGCTGGGGCACAGACAAATCTGGACCATCTTTTTATACTAGAAAGTAAGGAACTGATTAGAGAATGTGGGGACACAACAAAAGGGCATAGAAGCTAGCTGAAAGAGAATGCCCCTGGCCATATCTGGGACAAAGTGAGCATCAAAATAAATTATGACAGTAATGGATTAACATCCATTGAGTAACCAGAAATCCGTAAGTCCATACTGATAGAAAGAAATAAGCGAACGAAAAAATCAGAAGTTTAAGAAACAAGAGACATTAATTGCAAAGTGAAAAAGAGTAACATCATAGTGGAGAAGCTGGAAAGAGAGCACTTTAATTAAGTGATCCAAGTTAACATTATTAGGAATTGGACAAATAGAAACCATGTATCACCTAACAGGATGTAACAAGAAGAACAAGCATCACTTCTGAGATATTCCTGTCAAAAACACATAAAATGAATCTAATCATGATGAAATTGTAAACCCATGAAAATTGAAGAACATTCTAAAAAATAATAGGTTTGTAGTCTCCGCAAAAGTGTCAGGGTCATGAAAGTCAAGAAAAGACTGAGGAATTGTTCTAGGATGAAGGAGACTAAAGAGACATAACAATTAATTACAATATATGATTTGGAACTGGATCATTTTGCTATAAAGGACTTTACTGGGACAACTAGCAAAACTTGGATGGGGCTAAGGATAAGACGACAGTAATGTGTCAGTGTTAATTTCTTGATTTTGATGGGTATACTGGGGTTATGCAGAAGAATATTCTTTAGAAAAAAATGATGCACTAAAATATTTCAAATGATGGAGCAATCATATTGACAAATTACTCTTACATGGTTCAGGAAAAAAATTCTTTATGCTGTACTTGCAACTTTTCTGTTAAGTTTGAGATGTTTCAGGAAATATATACTTAAAGGGAAACCAACTACACCAGAAACTCAACTTCTGAGTATGTTAAAGAGCTGAGAAGGGAAAGAAATTTTACTCAATAAAAGTAAATTTTGTTTAAAGCACTCAGGTAATGTGAGGTGAGAATCCACTGCCTAAAGAAACAAAGTTTTCTCTATTGCTCTTCCCTGAAGATGCTGCTTCTCTCTCAATACTTCCATAAAACTTCTACCACTGGGTCTGGAGCTTCTTTGTTGCTTACTGATGCTTTCAGACATTCTTTGTCTCTCCTCCCTAAAACCACTTATACCACTGGCTTTGAATGTCCTGTGATCAGACAGTACAGTACTACTCACTATCTTGCTCATTTTTGTACTCTATAAACCCTGCGAAGCCTTCATTTGTTAAAGGCTTTATTTCCTAATTTAAGGTCACTTTTTCAAAAACTAGTCTAGCCATAACTCTTGGTGAACTCAATAGCTATGTAGGTAAACCTTCTAATTTTTGATGATCTGGGTTCCTTTTTTCCTCTTTTTAAGTGTTCTTGCCCTCTAACCCTCTCAGCTCCTCACTCCTGTGATCATTCCCTAGACTTTTATATTACTAATGACTGCAATCCATCTGTAATCCGAATTTCTTTTTTTAAATTTCCAACTTTTAAGTTCAGGGTACATGTGCAGGATGTGCAGGTTTGTTATACTGGTAAATGTGTGCATGGTGGTTTGCTGCACAGATCATCCCATTCCCCAGGTATCAGGCCCAGCATCCGCTACGTATTCTTCCTGATCCTCTCCCTCCTCCCACCCCCTACCCTCCAACAGGCCCCAGTGTGTGTTGTTCCCCTGGATGTATTCATATGTTCTCATCATTTAGCTCCCACTCATAAGAGAGAACATGTGTAATGTCTGTTGTAATGTGAATTTCAATCAACCTCTCCTCCCATACTTCCACCTGTCTTTCTAGTTCATACCCTCTAAGACCACAAGTTCAATAATCCTTTGACTACATTTAGGATAGATTCCATGAACCATACTCCATTTCATTATCCCATTTCTCTTAATTCCTTTTTTCCTTACCCATCTTAAATCCTGTGATCCATCATTATAATACTCTTGCATATAAACTATTAAGGATATATGCTACTCTTGCTTTGTCATATTGACCTGGATAAATCCCAACTCCAGCTCTCTGCCCAATCCATACTTGTACCCACAAACTGAATGTGCCTGGAGAAAAATACACAGCTATCTTGACTGGCTATACTTCAAATTTATGACTATTAATTTCAAGTGGGTCTTTACTGCTGCCTAGCAATCACACTGTATCCAAATCCATTTTATCCCCATATTCTTAGATGACTATTTCATAAATTATTTTCTCTCCTCAAACCTAGCCTTCAGTCTCACTGATAAATTTGGTTCTTATTTCATGAGAAAATAAAAATAATCAGAAGTTCTATAAGCTCTACTACTGGATCTACCTGCAGATGCACCTAGACAAACTCCCTATTTCTCTGCTCCCCTTTCTGGCAAAACTCAAAAGCCTTTGCTATTTAGTGTGTCTGATTCATCTCCTATTCTCTCTTCAGCTCATTGTGTGATAACCAGCCTCTAAAATGGCCTCCAACGATTCTCTTCCTGATATTCACACTATTGCACAATCTCCTACAAAGGACCAGGGTTGATCTATGTGATAGAAGTGATAGGAGGGGCTGGGCACGGTGGCTCACGCCTGTAATCCCAACACTTTGGGAGGCCGAGGCAGGCAGATCACTTGAGGTCAGGAGTTTGAGACCAGCGTGGCCAATATGGCGAAATCCTGTCTCTAGTAAAAATACAAAAATTAGCTGGGTGTGGTGGCAGCCACCTGTAATCCCAGCTACTTGGGAGGCTGAGGCAGGAAAATTGCTTGAACCTGGGAGGCAGAGGTTGCAGAGTGAGTTGAGGTTGTGCCACTGCACTCCAGCTTGGGCAACAGAGTGAGACTCCATCTCCAAAAAAAAGCATAGTAGGATTTGTGTGAATATAGCAGAAGTAATTGACTATAACCTAATGAGAGATCCTGGGTCAGAGGCATGCAGCTAAATTTCTGACACACAGAAACTGTGAGATAATGTTTGTTGTTTTAAACTAAGTTGTGGGATAAATTTTTACACAGCAATAATTAATTCATACTCCAATCAGACTTTAGCCCATATAACTCTTCTTATCAAGACCACTAATGATTTCTGCTTTGCTAAATCCAAAGGTCAACTCTCAAACCTCATCTTACTTGACTTACAATCAGTATTTAACATAGATACTATGATCCATCCTATACTATGCATTCTCTCATTCTTGTTCTTTTGTTTTTTCTCTACTTTTTTTTTTTTTTTTTTTTGAGACAGAGTCTTACTTTGTGCCCAGGCTGTAGTGCAGTGGCACTTATCTTGGCTCATTGCAGTCTCAACCTCCAGGGCTCAAGCGATCCTCTCACCTCAGCCAGGCTAAATTTATTTTTTATTTTTTGTAGAGATGAGGTCTCATTATATTGCCCATTCTCTCGTTCTTGATACACTTCCTAAATGTACCTTTCTGGACATCACACATTTCTAGTTCTACTCCTACCTCATGGGCCACCCCTTTTTTGTCTCTTTTTTTTTTGCGGGGGGGTGGTGCTGTTTTTTTCTCATCAAGAAACAGCCCAGTGCAGTGGTTAGGAACATAGATTTTGAGCCAGACTGGCTAGGTTTTAGTCTTGATTCTGCCACTTACTAGATCTGTGATCTTTATTCATTCTTCTTTTCCATGCCTCACAACCAATTCTTCAGCAAACCCATTGGTTCTACCAACAATACTAAAAATGATCAGACGGAAAAAAGAAGGCTGCCTTTAGGAATGCTCTAAAGGAATTCTCATGTCAGATAAGAAGTTGTATACAAAATCAGTAATTCTAAATTGCTGTGGAATGACTTCAGTGAAAGTTGCCTATATCCTCAACTGACATCAATATTTTAAGCTTTAAAAAAGAAATACCAGTGACTTACCGATAATAAACTTCATCTTAATTTTATTCTCAAGCCAGAAGCAACAGGCAACAGATGTGTAACTTCCTAGTAATTCATTCACTCATCCAATCAACAAATATTTAGTGAATACTTATTATGTATCAGGTATTCTCTAGGTGTTCAGGATACACAGTAAAATGAAAGAGATAAAAATCTCCGACCTCATAGAGCTTATATCCTAACAAAGTGGTGTGATAGAGAATAAATATAGTAAGTAAATGATATAATACATTTGAAAGTTATAAGTAGTAAGTGCTACGGAGAAAAATAAAGAAAGGAAAGAGGGATGAAAAAGATAGCAATTTTAAACAGAAAAGCCAGGCAATGCTTTCTTGAGAAGGGAACCTATCAGCACAGAACAAAACTGATTCCTGTGTTCTTTCCCCTACTACATGCCTCTAGGTCGCTGTCGCCTCCTTCACCCTAGCAGAAGTCTGGAATTTTATTCTCTGAAGAGAATCAAAGTCCTCCGACCTAAAAATCACCTGGCAAAACCTAGAGCACATGAACATATGAGCATAGGCATATTGAATACTAAGTGCAGAGATTCCAAAATTGTTCTCTACTGGGCTCCTAGAAGGCTGTCAGCTAGACTCTTACTCTCTAGGAAGGAGACAGACAAGAGTCTTCTATGGCATTTCAAGAACTGTAAAATCTGAGATTTTTACCAAACTTGCAACCTAACAAGCTAGCCTGCCACACTTTCATAGATGATAGCAGAAGGCACAAGACTCTTGGGTCAAAGACAAAAGGTTTGATTATGCACAGCATAGCAAGCAGCATGAGCTTCTTGTTCATATTAGTTTCCCTTGTATTCACTCCCTCAAGTCCCATGAGAGTGACATGGAGGCCGGCCAAGTGGATACTACGCATACAGTGGGTTTTTGGTCACAATTGAGGAACCCTAAGCTTTGGAAACCTCTATCTTTTAAAAGGGTAGCTATAAAAAAACCTATCTAACTTTTGCACTGTCCATTATACTGGAAAGTAAATAAATATACTGTATGTTCTAGACAGAGACACTGTCTTAACTTCCAAAGCTGTTCATTGCACACGTATCCTTAAAAAGATAGTCTGTAAACAGAAGGTTTTCAGTGTCTCTGCTCATAAAATGTTTCTCTCTGCTCAGAAACATGAGAAATGATGGAGAAGAATTTTCAATGATATATACAGTATAATCTTAGATTCTTCACAGTTCTTGACATGGAGAATCTGCTGAATCCAGTGAAAAATAACTATAAATACTGACTTCAAAGATTCCTTAGACAAATGGCTCACCATCACCCTAAAATGAAACTCAGACAAGTCCCCTGTATGCTCTCAGAATTTCCCATCAGCCTTCCTTTCAGTCATGTTTAGACAACTGAGGCCTATCGAATATCAGAAGGAAACTTTTAACATGTAAGTTAGAGACTAAAACAAAGAGGAAAAAAAGTAAGTTATACAAAAAATTTTTAAAAAAAGAATATTGTTTTTAGAGAAGATATTACATTCATGAAACAGGAAAACATTGCGATAGCAAAGGGACACTCAGAGAAAAGAGTACTTGGATTTTAAAATGAAGAGAGAAGCGATGAGACAGAGGGAAGGAGAGAAGAAAAGGAGAAAAGAAGGAGAAAGGGAGTGGGAGAGAGAATAAGAGAGGGCAAATGACAGAAAGCACAAAAGCAAATAACTCAAAAAAGGGTTACAAATAAAGATGAAGAAATATCATAGTAGAGCAAGAAGAGAATGGGAAAAAAGAGAAGAAAAAACTAAAATTTAAGAAAGCCAGTAAAGATGATCCACCTTGTAAACAAAAGAACTTCCAAAAAGAAAGAACAAAGAAAACAGATGGGAGATAATTATTAACAAATTAAGAAATTTCTCAGAACTGAAGTACTCAAAGACCCAAGGTACATCATTATGTGTCATCAGAATCCCAGTTACCAAGAGGATGTTCTACCAGATTCTTGAAAGGGGAAAAAGGTCACAGAGAAGATTAAAAATCAGTCATTTATTTTTTACGGAGAAAATAATAAGATTAGTAATCAGAATGGCTTTGGAACTCTCCACAGCAATGCTGCAAACCAAAAAATAATGGAGTAATATTTTCAAAATTCCAAAGAAAAAAGATTTCCAACTTAGAATTCTATACTTAGCTAAACTTCCAAACAACTGTTAAATGTAGAATGAAAAGATTTTTAGATGCTGAAGGCTTCAAAATATTTATTTCCCATGCCACTTTTCTCACCAAGTTAACTATTTATAGGCTCTACGAAACTGAGAGAATAAACCAAGAAAGAGAAAAAATAGATGTTAGGAAATAAGAGATTCAACATAGAGGAGATGCAAAGGGAATGCCTAGGAAGATGGTGAAGGAAGATCCCAACAAATCCTGTTCCTTACGTATACAGTGACCAATGTAGTTTGGATTCGTGTGCCATAAACGATAGATTTGTTAACATCCCTGCTGCTAGGGTACCAACTTTTAACCTGAGGACAGATCAAAAGCTTGGCTAGATTCTTTTCAGTGCTTGGCTTATTTGAAGGTGTACCAATGAAGTTTCTTGCCTAGATCATCTGATGATACTATTTTCACTTCACTGAAGTTTTCTGCTTTGGCTTGCTCCTGAGAGTTGGAGGAAGGCAATGTTAAGTTTAGATGCAAATCAGTCTGTTCCATATGTTAGATAGCCAATATTTTATCACATCACAATCTTGCCAGAAGCCCTGAAAGTGGTAAACTCTCAGTTTTGCACAATTCACTCTTGACCTTGCCCATTAACATCTCCAAAGGGAGTCTGAAAACCTTTCAGGTATAAAGAAGCATACCATAACCCAGAGACTCTGTTCAACTTTTCTTTTGGGAGACTTCTTTTAATAATAGCAGTATTTATGCTATCTTACACAGCTGGGTTTGTGCTTACCACTCAATTTTTTTCAGGCTCAACCAGATATTTCCTTGGAATACACTCATTCTGACAAAATACATTCATAATGATAGTACTATAAAGAAAGCAAAAGAATAATTAACACAAACGTCAAGAGGGGGATACAGGAGGATTTTACAGTACTAGTGATGTTCTATTTCTTAAATGAAACGTTGGGTAGCTGGGTGTTCCTTTATTATTTAATAAAATAATGTGTTACATAATCTTCAAATAATGTGCAATACATTTCATAATACAAAGTTACACATTCATTATATAGCTGCTTTGTGCCATGGATTGTTCTCAGCTAAGTGGACTGAACAAAAAAACCAACCATTTTCCCTGACCTCACCTAATTCTGTAAATTACATCTACACTAAGTGTTACAGAAGACAGAGTGCTATGACATCTTACAATATGAGGGTGAACTTAGGCTGTGGAACCAGGAAAGGCTTTGGTGACAACATAGCATTTGAATTGAAACACCATGAAAAAGAATTAGTCAAACGAAGATAAAAAGAGCCTTTCAGGAAGAAGAAATAGAGATTTCTTGAAGGCAAGGACCTTGTCTCATTTACTTCTTACTTCATATTAGTATTATGAACATGGTCAGCCCTTATGGATGTGGAGAAACTGAAACTCTTGTGTACTGTTGGTGAAAATGTGAAACAGTATAGCTGTTGTGGAAAATACTATGGGGATTCCTCAAGAAATTAAAAATAGAGCTATTGGCGTCAGCCCTTATGGATGTAGAGAAACTGAAACTCTTGTGTACTGTTGGTGAAAATGTGAAACAGTATAGCTGCTGTGGAAAATACTATGGGGATTCCTCAAGAAATTAAAAATAGAGCTATTGGCCACACACAGTGTGTGGCTCACACCTGTTATCCTAGCACTTTAGGAGGCCGAGGAAGGAGGAACAGTTGAGTCCAGGAGTTCAAGACCAGCCTGGGCAACCAAGTTAGGCTCCACATGTACAAAACATAAATTTTACAAATTTGCTGGGCATGGTGGTGTCCAGCTGTAGTGTCCCAGTGACTCACAGGGCTGAGGCAGGAGGACTACTTAAGCCCAAGAGGTCAAGGGCAGTGAGCCAGGATCACACCCCTGCCCTCCAGCCTGGGTGACAGAACAAGACCCTGTCTCAAAAAATAAAAATAATAAAAATAGAACTACTATATAATCCAGCATTTCACTTCTAGGTATTTATCCAGAAGAACTGATAAAAGAGGGTCAAAGAGATATTTGCACACTCATGTTCATTGAAACATTATTCACAATAGTCAAGAGGTAGAAACAACCCAAATGTCTATCTACAAATTAATGGATAAAGAAAATGTGGTATGTACATATTAGAGAATATTATTCAGCCTTAGAAAAGAAAATCCTGTCATAGCTACAACATGGAAAAACCTTAAGGACATTATGCTAAGTGAAATAAGCCAGTCACAGAAAAGCAAATACTGCATGACTCCACTTATATAAGGTATCTAAAGCAGTCAAACTCATAGAAGCAGAAAGCAGAATGTGTTGACAGGGGGTAGGAAAATGGGGAGTTGCTGTTCAATGGTATAGAATTTCAGTTATTCAAGATAACAAAATTTTAGGCCAGGCATGGTGGCTCATGCCTGTAATCCCAGCACTTTGGGAGGCCGAGGTGGGTGGATCACTTGAGGTCAGGAGTTTGTGATCAGCCTAGCCAACATGGCGAAACCCCATCTCTACTAAAAAAAAAAAAAATATTGGCCAGGCGTGTTGGTGCATGCCTATAATCCCAGCTACTCGGGAGGCTGAGGTGGGAGAATCACTTGAACCAGGAAGACGGAGGTTGCAGTGAGCCGAGATCACACCACTGCACTCCAGACTGGTTGACAAAGTGAGACTCTGTCTCAAAAACAAAACAAAAAAAATTAAATAAATAAGTAAATAATTGAAATATTGTTCTGTTATTCCTTTTTACACTTTAATGTTATCAAACTAAAGGCCCTGGGAAACAAGAAGACCTAAATGTGTATGCTAAGTTTACTGTCTTGAATCTGAAACTTTGTTTTCTAATATTTGCTATTTGCTAGATGATAACAACTCCATTAAGTTAGAAACCACATTAATCTTTTCCACTACTTGAATTTAGGACTCAGCACTTTAATTTAGGTCTTACACATAATAGGCAATCATAAACTATTTATTTAATAAATGAATTTTTGTCTAACTTCTTAATATCCTATTTCCTTGTTCAAATGACTTGATATTTTGCCTATCAGTTATCTGCTAACACAAACATTCAGATCTATAGTTTTAAAGACTTGAGATAATCAGAGGCCTCTAAATGCTTACATTCAATCATGATAGTTTACATTTTATTTCTATCACTATCTGTATTTCCATTTCCTTTGGTTAAACAGCACTGGTATCTTTCATTTACTTTGTGAACAAGTGAATATTCATTCAAACATAATTTATTAAGTCTCTCAAGTACTGGGAACTAAGAGACATGAACATAAGTAAGAACTCTGCCCATCTTCAGAGTTCCCAGTCTAGTTTGGATAGAAACATTCAAATAAATAATTGCAGTACAATGTGATAATCTCTTAACCGCCTATTTCAGCAGGCCAAAGCAAATGGCAATGTAACACTATCTCTTAAATCAGGTAAAAAGACAATTAAAGGGCAATGATAGAAGCTGTTGAATCTGAGGAAAGCAAAATGGAGGCTTGCCAAATGACTTCCATTTTGTAATCTATGCAGTTTAATTGAAGGACCTAACTTTACAGTGAGTTTTCCATTCATGGCTGTTGAGATTATTCAATTACTGATAACAGTAAAGAATAAGTGACATAATATGAATTGTCTCTAGCTATATGTTTAACTTTTCCTCATTTTTTTAAAAAAAGCACTGTTCTTTAATGGTGATTGATGTTTGTTTTAGTGGAATCCCATTTCTGAGAAAAAATTAACAATATAAGCTAAAAGAGGTACGTAGAAAGTGCTATGGGCCAGGAGTGGTGGCTCATACCTGTAATCTCAGCACTTTGGGAAGCAGAGGTGAGAAGACTGCTTGAGGCCAAGAGTTCGAGACCAGCCTGGGCAACATAGTAAGACTCCCATCTCTACAATTTTTTTTTCTTTAATTAGCCCAGTGTGGTGGCATGCACCTGCAGTCCCAGCTACTTTGGGAGGCTGATGTGGGATTATCACTTGAGCACAGGCGTTCACGGCTATAGTGAGCTATGACCACACCACTGCGCTGTCATGATCACTTAAGTAGAAAACGGAGCTTTAAATATACTGTTTGAAGCTACAGAGACTGGTCAGAAACACATAGGAAAATAACAGTATCTCTTAAAAGGTTGAGGGAGAAGGAACGAGGAAATAGTGTAAATAAGATAAAGTCTTTTTATCGTAACAGGAAGTCCATAGACAATGTCTATATGGAGGTAACCACACGGACTAGAGACAGGGGTAAAAGTTGTTACATCTAGAAAACAAGCTATCATTTTTACTACAAGTCTTTCTGGACTAATTTATCTTTGTTGTTGTTGAGACGGGAGGCTCACACTGTCGCCCAGACTGGAGTGTAGTGGTGCGATCTCAGCGCACTGCAACCTCGCCTCCCAAGTTCAAGTGATTCTCCTGCCTCTGCCTCCCGAGTAGCTGGGATTACAGGCACCCGCCACCATGCCCAGCTAACTTTTTTTGTATTTTTAGTAGAGACGGGGTTTCACTATGTTAGTCAGGCTGGTCTTGAACTCCTGACCTCGTGATCCACCTGCCTCAGCCTCCCAAAGTGCGTGAGGCACCGCGCCTGGTGGCTAATTGATCTTTTAACCGTATGCTGTATTATTTTGATAAAAAATTTTTTTTCCAGAAAAAAAGATGATAAATATTAAAAAGCACACTGAACAAAATACATTTAATCTTAATACTATGGTTACTAGGGTAAGTCATTATTTAAACTTTTTATGAAAACTGTGTAACATTTCAAACTGGAGCCAGATTCCTAAAACCAGCAATGACTTCTCTGTTGTAAAAGTCTATGAACGCTTTTCTTACTAATCAATTTTCAACAGTTCTATGAATACTTATTGTCTTTCATGACTGATGTTATTGCAGATGACAGCTATTTCCTGACTCAAACCTCTCACTGTCAGCATAATCTTGTACTGGAAATAATTTAAATGTATTGCAATAAGCTGTATAATACCATCTAATTCCCATCCCATTCAACCTGCTCCACTGTAACTCACCGACAGAAATCATTATTTTAAACTATTTTTCCTAAAAGTTTTCTCAAAATATACAGAAGGTATATGAATTATGGTAAAATTCAGCATTGGAAGGAAAAGGTATTAAGATGAAAGTACAAATCAAAGTTAAAAGAAAAATAGAGCAGGTAATAAAAAGCATAGAGAAAATCTAAGCCCTTAAAAGAAAAAATGAATTTTTAAGGAACAGAGGTAAAAAATTAATACAAAGGATAAAAGAAAACTATCCTATATAAAGCTATTTATGTTCAAGGATAAGGCTAGAAATCAATAATATGTATGTATTAAAAGTTAGTTAAATACATGGGAGGAATTTCTTGAGGCAGAAAAGGATACCTTTCCCTAATAATTTACTAACAGTAAAAAGATATACACTGTAAGAGCTCTTTAGTACTACTGTAAAATGAAATTTCGAGAGAAGAAGGGTATAGAAGGCAAAAACAATATCTCAAATATTGTAATAAGTTGGCTGTCTTCTTTGTCCTGTTTTTTTTCAGATTGCTGGGGAGGAAATGCATCTAGACAGAAGAACATTATTTTGGTTCAAGCTAACACTTGTGAGACTCATGTCATAAGTCACCACATCCCATCAACCACTATTCTCTATAATATTCATATTAATTTAACATTTAACAAGATAGAGGCTATTCTGGGGTACACTGGCAGGAAATACTTGATACTTTACCAGATTTACCTTACCATAGGTGACCACAGGATGAAACAAGATTCAAAAGCTATGGAAAACGACCTACACATAAAAGGTAATCATGTTGGGAATAGTGTCAGGCAGGGGAAAAATAGCACGTCTCACAATTTGTTCAGAGTCACTTTATTGGAAAGGCTCTGCACATATCTTTGCATACCACAAACAAGAAAAACAAGTTATCATAAATTAGAGAATTAAAAATAAAACATGTTTATATAATATTTGAAATATGAAATATCTTGAGAAGTCATATTTGTTAGTACATTTCAGACACGACAGGCAAAAGTTCGCGATTTTGAAAGAGAATGAGAAAAAAGAGTGAAAGAAATTTTATGTATTTCTTTCTTCTTCTGTCCAAATCTGGTTCTTGTGCTTTCTATTTTGGCTGCTATCTTTTAAAGTATGTAATATTCTAAAAATTTCTGGTATAATGCTATTAAGAAATACACAGAGATAATGTTTTCACATATGTGAGATTTTCACATATTATATAATATGGAAGCTTATCATTTTCAAACACAGGCTTCCCTTTTATAGACTGGTGTCTGCCACAAACTACTTATTTTTAAAGATATTTCCTTTAAATATACTAGTAAACTATCAGATCACTACATTTCATACTCTTTTATATGCAACTGAGTATCAGAAGCTAGAAACTTAATTGGCAGCAGCAATGATTAAATCTAGTCATAACTAAGGAAAAAAAAAGTAAGTACTCAGGAAAAGGCTAAGGAAGGTACTTTATCTGGGCATTTCTGACACAATTTGTCGTAATGTCAAAATAACATTACTTCGTGAATAACATTAATTATACGTAATATTTCTGCCATACAAATGATCTACAGATTGAATTATAACTTCTGTTAATTTTTATAAAAGATAAATTCTTTCCAACCAGTATTTAGTTGATGAAGAAGAGTGATTATGGAACTTGGTTCAAATAGGGTTGTCCATAAAATAAATTCATTTTTATCTTTTCTAGAATATTTTTTTCTCTCAAAAGACAAAGAAGGGACTAAGTAGCTATAAAATGTCCACTTTTCTGGTGAGTAAATAAAGGTAAAACTGACAACATTGAACAAACATACTCATTTGGAAAATAAAATGTCAAATGGAAGACATTTCTTGTATAAGATGAGGCTAAATAGAAATATCACAATATTCTCTTGTTAATGCACAGATCAGGTGTAACCTAATAAAGGCTGAATGGTTACATGCCCTGAAACTATGTATGGAAAGAATCTTGACTGAATCTGTAGCACCACCCTGTCACTATCAAACATAATAATAAATGAACATTCACTGGATCTGAAAGCTCAGTTGTTGCTGTAAATAGTCACTGACAGACCAAAAACGTCTCAGTCATGTACTTAGCTCATAAATTACTAAAGGCAAAACACTCAAATAGCCTTGGAAAAACATCTACAAGATGTGACATGCTATGAAAATATAGAAAGGACATTTCCTTGTTGCCATAAAGTACATCTGTGTCCTTTAAAACATAGCATCCACTCTGAGTTATCAGGATATAAACTGTTCTCAAGGGTCAGAAGTTGTTGAATGACACACCTGACTTTAGATCACTGCAATGAATAGACTCTGAGGTTCCTGCCCAGAGTCATAATTCTAAACTATTGTTAACCAAGATAATGCCACTACCACACCTGAAAAGGGTGCTCCTGACTGAACTGTAATACAAGTAGCAGCAAGCATGGTTACTCGAGGGCCACTGGACTAGGAAGAGTAATCAGGGGTTACTGTTAAATCTTTTGACAATTTATTTCTGATGCCCTTCCTTCAACTCACAAGTCAATAAGCAGAGGTAGAGAAATGTTTCCATAAAGTTAGGGCAAGGTAACTTATTACTAAAAGAGGAAGTTACTTGAGGAATAAGTTAACATTATGAAGAAAATAGTCTTTAATGAAACACATCAACCAAATCAAATATTATGACACTTAATTCTATCCTTTACACCAACCTAAAAATCTAACCGATAAGATTTTATTTTCAAATGATACTTTTGTCCACCAGTCATTATTCTGACATTCAAAATCTTTCTCGGAATGTAATCTGTAATAACCAAGCACAGTTAAAATTTCCAGTCCTCTGAGGTAATTATTTGGAATCTGCGAAAAACAAAGTAGAAACAATGCTCTGTATGATATAGAGAAATGCTAAATGATTAATGGCTAAATCAATGATTTAAAATGTTTTATTTGTAAATGTAAAGAATTTCTAAATCTATTCGTTCAGAAAAGGAATAAGGAAAAAATGGCAAAATCTGCCTAACATAACAAGGAGATAGTTGGGTTTGACACAAGTAAGACTATATAGTAACTGAAATTTAGAATTCAGCAAATGTTTTCTTCTAGCACACTTCCTTTTGGCCTTTGAATCAATCATTTGCTGAGAATTTACAATTTATCTGGTTTTGTCTGTTTTCTACCATTTCCCCATTTCTCTTTCCAGAATTATCTTTTTTCTCCATTGATTAGATTTTTCTGGGTTAAACTGACTAATTTCACATCCAAACATTTAAAAAGTAATGTTACCTCATTAATTCCATATTAAAATGAAACAAAATACAAAAATCTTAACTTCAGTACAAATTATGAACTCAATCTCAAAAAATCTCTCAGGTTCTCATACAAGGACAAGTTTAGTGGTCAAGAATTAATATTCAGGCCAGGTGTGGTGGCTCATGTCTATAATCCCAGCACTTTGGGAGACCGAGGTGGGTGGACCACAACGTCAAGAGATCATGACTACCCTGACCAACATGGTGAAATCCCATCTCTAATAAAAATACAAAAATTAACTGGGTGTGCTGGTGCACGCCTGTAGTCTCAGCTACTCAGGAGGCTGAAGCAGGAGAATTGCTCGAACCCAGGAGGTGGGGGTTGCAGTGAGCCGATATCACGCCACTGCACTCCAGCCTGGGCGACAGGGCAAGACTCCGTCTCAAAACAAAATGAATTAATACTCACAGGTTTGACATTATTTCTCTCGAAACTTTATAATAAGGAACAAACATTTTTAAAATGTATACTTAAAAGTGGTTAGCCTATTTAACCTTGTGGAATATATGTCAAGTATCTTGCCATCTTGAAAGATATCTCACAAACTAAAGTCTGAGGATTTTCTCAACTGGCAACGTCAAGAGATAAAACTGAGCTAGAAATCTAGTCGACTACATTCAAGGATGTTCAAAAGAGTACACCAAATCTGTCATGTCATGTCAGCTTGTTTTGTTACCTCTATGTTTTGTGAAAGTAGAGTTACAAAAGAAGACCTATTATGGCAATAATATATACATTAACACGTATGCCAAGCTAAGAATAAATTCTTTTTCATTTTAAGATGAATGAATATACAAAATATATGTATATACACATATACATGTATATATATGTATGCGTGTGTGTGTGTGTATTTGTCATAAGCAACAGACCTCTGTGAGAATTTTAATAAGTCTTCAGGAAGATAAACTCTACACTATGTATAATTCACTAAAATTTAACATTAGTCTCAGGATACAAAATCAATGTATAAAAATCACAAGCATTCCTATACACTAAGAACAGACAGAGAGCCAAATCATGAGTGAACTCCCATTCACAATTACTACAAAGAGAACAAAATACCTAGGAATCCAACTTACAAGGGATGTGAAGGACCTCTTCAAGGAGAACTAGAAACCACTTCTCAACGAAATAATAGAGGACACAAACAAATGGAAGAACATTCCATGCTTATGGAGAGGAAGAATCAATATTGTGAAAATGGTCATACTGCCCAAGGTAATTTATAGATTCAATGCCATCCCCATCAAGCTACCAATGACTTTCTTCACAGAATTGGAAAAAACTACTTTAAAGTTCATATGGAACCAAAAAAGAGCCCACATTGCCAAGACAATCCTAAACAAAAAGAACAAAGCTGGAGGCATCACACTACCTGACTTCAAACTATACTACAAGGCTACAGTAACCAAAACGGCATGGTACTGGTACCAAAACAGATTCATAGACCAATGGAACAGAACAGAGGCCTCGGAAGTAACACCACACATCTACAACCATCTGATCTTTGACAAACCTGACAAAAAGAAGAAATGGGGAAAGGATTCCCTATTTAATAAACAGTGCTGGGAAAACTGGCTAGCCATAAGTAGAAAGCTGAAACTGGTTCCCTTCCTTACACCTTATACAAAAATTAACTCAAGATGGATTAAAGACTTAAATGTTAGACCTAAAACCATAAAAACCCTAGAAGAAAACCTAGGCAATACCATTCAGGACACAGGCATAGGCAAGGACTTCATGACTAAAACACTAAACGCAATGGCAACAAAAGCCAAAATTGACAAATGACATCTAATTAAACTAAAGAACTTCTGCACAGCCAAAGAAACTACCATCAGAATGAACAGGCAACCTACAGAATGGGAGAAAATTCTTGCATATACCCCTCTGACAAATGGCTAATATCCAGAATCTACAAAGAACTTAAACAAATTTACAAGAAAAAAGGAAACAACCCCATCAAAAATTGGGCAAAGGATATGAACAGACACTTCTCAAAAGAAGACAATTATGCAGCCAACAGACACATGAAAAAATGCTCATCATCACTCGCCATCAGAGAAATGCAAATCAAAACCACAATGAGATCCCACCTCACACCAGTTAGAATGGCAATCATTAAAAAGTCAGGAAACAACAGGTGCTGGAGAGGATGTGGAGAAATAGGAACATTTTTACACTGTTGGTGGGAGTGTAAATTAGTTCAACCATTGTGGAAGACAGTGTGGCGATTCCTCAAGGATCTAGAACTAGAAATACCATTTGACCCAGCCATTCCATTACTGGGTATATACCCAAAGGATTATAAATCATGCTACTATAAAGACACATGAACATGTATATTTATTGTGGCACTATTCACGATAGCAAAGACTTGGAAAAAACCCAAATGTCCCTCAATGACAGACAGGATTAAGTAAATGTGGCACATATACACCATGGAATACTATGCAGCCATAAAAATGGATGAGTCCATGTTCTTTGTAGGGACATGGATGAAGCTGGAAACCATCATTCTGAGCAAACTATCGCAAGGACAGAAAACCAAACACCACATGTTCTCACTCATAGGTGGGAACTGAACAATGAGAACACTTGGGACACAGGAAGGGGAACATCACACAGTGGGGC
Source organism: Macaca nemestrina (assembly GCF_043159975.1). NCBI lineage: Eukaryota > Metazoa > Chordata > Mammalia > Primates > Cercopithecidae > Macaca > Macaca nemestrina. Next base: position 115,566,648 of record NC_092129.1, read on the forward strand.
CTGTTGTGGGGTCGGGGGATGGGGGAAGGATAGCATTAGGAGAAATACCTAACGTAAATGATGAATTAATGGGTGCAGCAAACCAACATGGCACATGTATACATATGTAAACAAAACTGCACATTGTGCACATGTATCCTAGAACTTAAAGTATAATAATAAAAAATAAAAAATTTAACATTAACCAACATTTTAGTATCCACAGTATGATAAAAGACAATCCTTAACACTTCAAATACCTAACAAATTTTTTAAAATTTCAAAATGGACTGAATTACGCTCAGCATAGCTCTAGTGTCAGGTGTATTTTATTATTTTTATGATGCTTTAAAAATTAGTAATTTCATATTAGGCTTACATAATAACTCTTTAGAATGTTTCATTAACTGGTTCATTTTCTAACTACATGTAATGACACAGCATATATTGTATTGGGAAAGCTGTTTTAACTTAACCCCTTTAATGCTGGTGTCTCTCCTTAGAATATGAGTAACTAACAAAGCTGCTGTAACATGTCTATTTCATACCTTCCTACATTGCCTTTTGGCTCTGTTTCATAATTAGAGAACCTAATCCAGAAAAAAAAACTGGTTTAAAAAATGTCCTCAAAATGCATACCATAAAACTTTATCATAAAACACCTTTATAATCATAAGTCAAATTACATGTTCCCATTTACTGTGTATCTTTGTACATTGCCTCTTATATGATATAATGGATACCAATCCTACGTTTGTTTTCATGAAACTTTAATATACATTCTTTGATGTGCTCATTGTAAGAAATCTAAGAAGGAGATAGAGTATCTATAATGAAGTCCGTTTTACTGAGGCCCCAAATATATTTCTTATAATGGTTATAATAATGATGTTATTTGGTATCTTATATCTGTAATGAGAAAAAAATTTATGAAAAGTTATTGGCCATTATAATGTTGTTTCAGATTACTTTTTAAATTTGAACATATTCCTTGGCTTACCTGTTGCATGTAACAAACTAGCTTCTACTCTGTGGGGAATTCTTGATGGAATTTTCATAGAAGCACGAATCTGGTAAAAACTAAAGCAAAATAAACAAGGAAGTTATTTCAAAACATATTTAAAAATATGGAATGCCCCAACTTCCACATTTGTATCTGTATTAAAATAATGAAGTTGACCTAATTATATCAGTCTCCCATAACATACTATTGTTGGAAAAAAAAAAATCAGGCTTACATATCAAATGTAAGCATGGCATAAAACCAAAAGAGAAACCCAGTATATATAAAGATAAATGAAAGAAACAGATACAACACATACAATATTTTTTTATTTTATATGTGATAGCAACCTGTGGAATTAGAAAAGCATCTAAGAGCTTCATTGTTTCACTTGGCTTTAAAGGGGCATGATAAAACTCCATAAAGTTAGATGACTTGTTAAGATTAAGATGAGGACTGCTTGAAAACATGAGAAAACTGAGAAAAAAATCGAAGTGGAATCAGCGGGAACCTTGAAACCAGGGGAGAGCAAAGTTTTCTAGGAACTCTTCAACTTTCCATTTTGAAGGTTTTGACTAAAGATCAAGCAAAATATTGCTATTTTAAAATATAAAGGTATACGATATAAAAGCAAATTAATACTAAACAGTGGTAGACGCTTCATTTTAAACTTCCTCAGCACAGAGACCATGTCTTATTCATAGCGTACATTCACAATCCTTGGTTTACACACATTTAAGTGTTCAGTATGTGTTTGCTAAAATTTGGAGACATTTAAATAAAACTCTGCATTTATCTGACATCATTTTTCACAGAAATAGAAAACACAATACTAAAATTTGTATGAGACCACAAAATACTCTGAATAGTCAAAGCAATCTTGAGCAAAAAGAACAAAGTGGCCAGACGTGGTGGCTTATACCTGTAATTCCAACACTGTGGGAGGCCAAGGCAGGTGGATCACTTGAGGTCAGGAGTTCAAGACTTGCCTGGCCAACATGGCAAAACTCCATCTCTAACAAAAAGACAAAAAATTAGCCAGGCGTGGTGGCATGTGCCTGTGGTCCCAGCTACTAGGGAGGTTGAGTCATGAGAACTGCTTGAATCCAGGAGGCAGAGTTTGCAGTGAGCTGAGATCACACCACTGCACTCCAGCCTGAAAGACAGAGTGAGATTCTGACAAAAAAAAAAAAAAAAAAAAGGTCACACTCCCTGAGTTCAAAATATCTTTCCAAGCAATTGTAATCAAAACAGCATGGTACTGGCATAAAAACAAACACATCAACCAATGCAACAGGACAGAATTCCAGAAATAAACCCACACATTTACCGTCAGTTGGTTTTTGACAAAGGTGCCAAGAACACACAATGAAGAAAGGACAGTTTCTTCAATAAATGGTGTGGGGAAAACTGGATATCCTCAGGCAGAAGAGTGAAATTAGATCCTTATCTCATACCATATAAAAAATCAACTCAAATGGATTAAAGACTTATACATAAGACCTGAAACTGCAAAACTATTAGAAGAAAACACAAGGGGAAAGCTCTATTACATTGTTCTGAGCTATGATTTCTTGGATATAACCCCAAAAGCCCAGGCAACAAAAGCAAACATAGACAAATAAGATTACGCCAAATTAAAAAGCTTCTGCAGAGCAAAAGAAACAATTAACAGACTGAAGAAACAACCCACAGATTGGGAAAAAAAATATTTGCAAACCAAAAAATATTTGCAAACTATACATCTGATAAGGAACTAATATCCAAAATATATAAGGAATTCAAACAACTCAACTTCAAGAAAACAAATAACCAAATTAAAAAATGGGCAAAGTGCAGGAATAAACATTTCTCAAAAGAAGACATACAAATGGCTAACAGATATGTAAAAATGTTCAACATCTGTATTTATCAGGGAAATACTAATCAACACCATGAGAATCACCCACATCCATTGGAATGGCTATTATCAAAAAGAAAACAGAAAAGATAGTCTTGGTGAGGATGTGGAGAAAAAGGAACCACTGCACACTGTTGGTGAGAATGTAGACTAGCACAGCCGTTATGGAAAATATTATGGAGGTTCCTCAAAAAACTAAAAATAGAGTTACCATATAATCCAGCAATTCCACTACTCGGTATATATTTAAAGAACTGAAATCGGTATATTAGAAAGACATCTGCTCCCCTGTGTTCACTGCAGCATTATTCACAATAGCTAAGATAATGGAAGCAACTGTAGTGTTTATCAATGGATGACTAGATAATGAATGGCAAATGTAGTATATATACACAACAGAATACTACACATAGCCTTAAAAAATAAGAACAGTCTGTCATTTGCAACAACATGAATGAACCTGGAGGGCATTACGTGAAGAGAAATAAGCCAGGCACAGAAAGATAAATAATGTATGATGTCACTTATACGCAGAATCTAAAAATCTTGAACTCATAGAAGCAGAGAGTAGAATGGTATTTACCAGAGGCTGGGATTGCAGGGGGTGGGAAAAGAGGAGATGTTGGTCAAACAGTACAAAGTTGCAGTTGGACAGGAGTAATATGTTTTAGTGATCTATTGCACTGCATGGTAACCACAGTTAATAATAATGTATATCTTAAAATCCCTAAAAGGATAGATTTAAAATGTTCTCACTACAAAAAAAAAAGTAGGTGAAGTGATATGTTAATTAGCTTGATTTAATACATACATCGAAACATTACATTGTACTCCATATATACAATTTTTAAATTGTCAAAAAAATTTTTTAAATATGAAAAGAAAGCCACCTCTCTGTTAGAATGTATCAGGGAAAGTCCATTCTATATTAACCATTTTGAGGGAAGAAACCATATCTAAATATTCCATACCAATGGTCAACAGCTTTCTTAAAGGGCTTGACAATATATTTTTACTTTGTGGGCCATAGTCTCTGCTGTGACTACTCATTTCTACTGCTGAGCAAAAGCAGCCATAAACTAAGTAAATGGACGTGGATGGGTTTGGCTCAGTATCAAGCCAGATTTGGTACAAAGGCTGTAGCTTTCCCACCCCTGTTTATGTATTCCCACAATTAGCACCATGATAGTATCTCACCTAACATTAGATGAAAAAATATGTCTTTAGTTGATGAATATGCACACTATGAATCATTAGATTTGATTCCTAATTAGATTTTCTGGTAATAATTATGTTTTTAAAATAGAAATTAATAGAAGGATAAAAAACAGAAAAAGCAAAATACTTTTAAAACAGCCTATCATAAAAATATGTGATCACTGATTCTGCAGAATTTTATGAGATGCTATGTCAATAAAGTGTTAAAAAATTTTTTTAATCCCCACATTTAATATATACTACTAGAACACCATATAGTAATTTATATTCCCTGAATGCCATTTGTTCATCACTTATTGAAGATCTATGTGATAGGTGTTAGAAATACAGGGAAAGAAACACTAAAAGCAAATATACACATTATTTTAAATAAAGTTCATCTGATATTTATGAAAGCAATCTACTATTGTAAATACATTTTTTATTAAAATTATTGCTACTTTAAAAGGTATAAAATTTTTTAGATAAATAATTTTTTTCTTTTCTTCTTTTTCTTATGGAGACAGGTCTCACTCTGTCACCCAGGTTGGAGTGCAGTGGTACAACCATGGCTCACTGCGGCCTCAACCTCCTGGGCTTAAGCAATCCTCCCATCTCAGCCTCCCGAGTAGCTGGAACCACAGGCATGCCTGGTTATCTTATCTTTTCCCTTCCTTCCCCTTCCCTTCCCTTCCCTCCCCTCCCCTTCCCTTTCTTTCTTTCTTTCCTTCCTTCTTTCCTTCTTTCTTTCTTTGTTTTCTGAGACAGAGTCTCACTCTGTCACCCAGGCTGGAGTGCAGTGGCACAATCTCTGCTCAGTGCAACCTCCACCACTCAGGTTCAAGCAATTCTCATGCCGCAGCCCCTGGAGTAGCTGGGATTACAGGCGTGTACCACCAAGCCCGGCTAATTTTTGTATTTTTAGGAGAGACAGGTTTCACCATATTGGCCAGGCTAGTCTCAAACTCCTGACCTCAAGTGATCCACCTGCTTCCCTTCCAAAGCGCTGGGATTACAGGTGTGAGCCACTGCACCCAGCCCCAAAATTTTAAATGTGGATGAGTTAATTATTTAAAAAAAAAATATGAAGTAAGAGATAAAAAAAATTCAAAAATCAAAGAATAAAACACTTCCATGTTAAGAGCTGTGGTCGGCTAGGTTATTCAGAACAACCTCTTGCTAAAAGACAATGCCAGGTAAAGTATAAAAAGTATATCTGTAAAAGTATTGAAGAGCTCACAAGATAGTATGGAATTACCAAGGAAAATTTAAAGGAAAGCAAAATCATAGTGAATTAGGCAAAGCAATTAAACTGCTTTTGTTCTGAGGCCATCTGTTGATATATTCCAGCAAACCTTAATTGAGAAGAAAATTGAGATGAAAAAGACCAACCAACCAACAGAAAGATGAAAAAAAAGTATGATTAAACAGTTCATAGAAAAAGAAATGCAAATGACTCTAAATATACAAAAAGAGTTCAATTTCACTTATAACTTAAAAAACTATAAATTTTCACTACAAAAATATATCCATTCTCAACTATCAGAATGACAGAAATCCAACAATCTAACAAAATATAGTCACTCTTCATTCAACAACAGGGATACATTCTGAGAAATGCATCCTTAGATTGATTTCGTCACTGTGTGAACCATGTAGTGTACTTACACAAACCTGCTGATTATACTACACAGGCAGACTATACCATATAGCCCATTGCTGCTAGGCTACAAATCTGCACCATGTTACTGTACTGCAAACTGCAAGCAATTATAACACAATAGTAGGTATCTGTGTATCTAAGCATAGAAAAAGTAATGTATCACACTACGAGGTTACCAAAGCTACTACCATCACGAGGTGATGGGAATTTTCCAGTTCCATTACAATCTTATTGGACTACTGTCATATTTGCGGTCTGTCACTGACCAAAATGCAGTTAAATGGCGCATGGGTGTAATATGTTGGCAAGCCTGTGGGTAAACAGGAATTCTACCACAGCACTAGTGAGATCACAAAATGGCACAACACCATATGGAATGTAATTTGGCAAAAAAAAGAGCAAAAACAGGTGTCATTTACCCTTTGCCTCAACAGCCTACTTTTAAGAAGATATCCCAAAGATAGTATGGCAAAAATATTAAATGATATATGCAGATTGTAGTATTAGTTGCAACAGCAATTGCAATATTGTAGTATTAACTGCAATTGGAAAATGTAAGATAAAAACAAAACGTCCGATAGGGGGACTGGTTGAATAAACTATGGTACAACTATACAATGGTGTAAAACGCAATTGTAAAAAGGAATGTGACATATCTCTTAGATTTTTGTAAATTTAAAATTGGTGGGTTAAGCTAAAGGTTTGATTATGTACTTCCTACAGCATTATATCAAAGGACATGCAATGTCTGGTTGTCTCTTTTTTTTGTGATATGATGGATTCAGGTGTTACCACCCGAATGTTAATCACTCACACTTAGAGGAGTGACCTCTGAGATACACTTTTAAACAACAAAAGCAGGGTACAGAGTGTATGTATCCTATGCTACCTTTGTGTAAGATGGAAGGGTGTGACTATATATTTATTTGCCTCTATTTTCAAATGGAAAAAAAATAAAAGGATATACCAAAAACTAATAAAAACAAAATGGTTACCTATGGGATAAGGAGAGAGAAGGTACAGGGATCAAAACGAGATCTATCTCAATATAGTGGACTTTGTACAGAGTTTTGATTTTGGACCCATGTAAATTTTTTATATAATTATAAAATAAAGAAAATGTCAATCCCTAAACAACCCTGAAACAAATAAACATATGTCTGCTTGATTGTAATTCCACAGAGAATTACTTCAAGTGATTTTTAAAACAGTATTTTGACTGCCTATTCCTCATGGGATATAGCTTGGCAAAAAAAAAAAAAAAAAAGAATCATGAAGAAATTTTCAATATTTATGGTCTTGATGGTAATGCTGTATTATTTTGAAACTATTCTACACAGAGATGTCCACACACATACATAAAGTAAGTAATGATCTACATTACTAGGAACAAAGACTTTCTCTATAAGTAAAAAGAGACACAAACATAAAATTAAAAAAGTAAAATCCTTGTAAACTTAAACTAGAATTGGAAATATCAGTATACATTAATCATGTATTTTTCTTTTAAAAATGTATTTGTGGTCGAGCATGGTGACTCATGCCTGTAACCCCAGCACTTGGGAGGCCAAGGCAGGTGGATCATGAGGTCAGGAGTACGAGACCAGCCTGGCCAACATGGTGAAACCCCATCTCTACTAAAAATACAAAAATTAGCCAGGCGTGGTGGCCGGCACCTATAATCCCAGCTACTCCGGAGGCTGAGGCAGGAGAATCGCTTGAACCCAGGAGGCGGAGGTTGCAGTGACCTGAGACCGTGCCAGTACACTCTGGCCTGGGCGACAGAGTGAGACTCCATCTCAAAAAAATAAAAAATAAAAAACAAAGTATTTGCTAATGCTGTTAACTGAAAGGACTTAGAAGAAATGACCCCAAAATGTGTACCTTCAGTGTATACATTATGATTTCTAAGTACTATTTCCTAATAAAAGGAACCAGGACTCCCTGGCTGACTCCAGGTCTGGATCAAAGAATGTACAAGAGTCTGCAACACCTATATCATAATAGAAAACAAGAAAACTATCAAACACTGCTTAGACTGTCCTGTGGGAAATTCACAGAAACCAAACTGAAAGGCTCCCTCTAAGCATCAGAAAGGATAGTGACACAATACTTTTTCTTTTTCTTTTTTTTTTTTTTTTTGAGACAGGGTCTCACTCTGTCACCCAGACTGGAGTGCAGTGGTGCGAGCTCAGCTTATGGCAACCTCTGCCTCTGAGTCTCAAGCAATTCTCCTGTCTCAGCCTCCCGAGAGCTGGGATTACAGGCGTGTGCCACTGGCTAATTTTTGTATTTTTAGAAGAGAAAGGGTTTTCACAATGTTGGCCAGGCTGGTCTTAAATTCCTGACCTCAGGTGATCCACCTGCCTCAGCCTCCCAAAGTGCTGGGATTACAGATGTGAGCCACCGCGCCTGGCTGATAGTGACACAATATTATCAGTAAATATGTTGAAAATCCATGAGTTCATATTGGCACAAAATAAAAAGTGATTATACGTGCAATACGCTACGGCAACAGCAAAATAGTCCGAAAACAAGTAACTAAGGAGAAATAATAAAACATTTATTATGTCTTTTCTGTGTAAACTATATGTCAGAATAACCAAATAATGAGGCAAAATTCTTCACAGAATTCCAGGTAATAAATGTATAAGGAATAACAGAATTTGGATATCTCCATTTTTTTTTTTTTTTTTTGAGACAGAGTTTTGCTCTTATTGCCTAGGCTGGAGTCCAGTGGTGCAATCTCGGCTCATTGCAACCTCTGCCTACCAGGTTCAAGTGATTCTTCTGCTTCAGACTCCTGAATAGCTGGGATTACAACCCAGCTGATTTTTTGTATTTTTAGTAGAGATGGGGTTTCACCATGTTGGCCAGGCTGGTTTTGAACTTCTGACCTCAGGTGATCTGCCCGCCTCAGCCTCTCAAAGTGCTGGGATTACAAGTGTGAGCCACCGCGCCCAGCCCTGGATATCTCCATTTTATAACCCCTAGTAAAATAATGACTCTAGGTAAAGATCATCAATGGGTACCATCAATTAAGTGATATGGAACTGTTTAATGGGTCCATGAGGTGATAAAATACCTGAATCAATCATATCACAAAAAAGAGAAAGTCAGAAATTACATGTCCTCTGATGCAATGCAATAGGAAGTACATAGCATCACTTGAAGATTCGTCTCAAAAACTCTTGGAATTTAATCAATCCTTTAGATTAAACCATCAATTATAAATTTTGGAAAACATAAGACATATTGACCAAATGCAAGCTATGAATTTTGGGCTGAATATTGATTCAAACAAATAATTAAGAACACACTTATGAGATGACTGAGGAACCGTGTACACTGGATTATTTGATATCAAGCAATTATTTTAAATATTCATTTAAGTACAATAATGATTTTACAAATATGTTAAAAACAAAAGTCCTTCTCTGTTGGAGATACATACTGAAAAAACAGTTGGGGGGAACAACAGGTGAAACAGGAAGAAAAAACTTTGGTAACTGAGGCTAGCTGACAGCTGTGTGTTTACTATACTTTTATGTTTGAAACTTTTCATTAAAGAAACAAAAGTTAGCCCTAGATTGGTAATGCCCTAAGAACCTGGCAAAGGCAAATGTCCCCTTGAAGAATAAGCCTGAAATACTGGCAAAGATCAGAACATGAAACAAAAGAGTATAGGAGAGCAAATGAAGAGAGGACATAGAAAATACAAAATAAGAAAGAATGAATATAATCACAAATAAATCAGCCATTACATTAAATATAAATGGATTAAATGTTCCACTTAAAACACAAAAAATACCCTAGAAAATGAAAATAAAAAATATAAATCCCATTACATGTTGTTTGCAACTAATACAGAATACAAGGAAAGAGAAAGGCTGAAAGTGAAAGAATGGAAAAAGATATATCTTGTAAATATTAACTAAAAGAAAGCTGATGTTATAATATTATTAGACAAAATAGTTCAAAGCAAAAAGCTACTAGGATATACAGTGTCTTTTCATAATGATAAAAGGTTCAATTCACTACCTATAATAGTCCCCCCTTACACTCAGGTGATAAACTCCAAGACCACCAGTGGAAGCCTGAAACCTCAGATAGTACTGACAAAGAAATGGTGGCAGTATATGATTAAGAAAAGTAATAATAGTTGCAGGTATTCAATTAACTGTTCTATAGTAATCCAGATAAATAAAGAACAAAGTACTACTTTCTTCTGTAATTCTTCTAGAAAATATCCAATTTCCTAAATATTCTTTAAAAAAAATGTTTTTTTAAATTTTTCTTGAGATGGAGTCTTGCTCTGTCGCCCAGGCTGTAGTGCACTGGTTCAATCTTGGCTTACTGCAACCTCTGCCTCTTGGGTTCAAGTGATTCTCCTGCCTAAGACTCCTAAGTTGCTGGGATTACAGGCATGCACCACCACATCTGGCTAATTTTTGTATTTTTAGTAGAGATAGGGTTTCACTATGTTGGCCAGGTTGGTCTCGAACTCCTGACCTCTGGTGATCCACCCGCCTCGGCCTCCCAAAGTGCTAGGATTACAGGGTGAGCCACCATGCCTGGCCCCTAAATATTCTTAAAAACAACACGTTCATTTCTATTTCCAACACTTGATTCATGCGGCTGTATTGAATCATACCGTTCTCTTCTACAAATACGATCTTTCACTTTATCCTTTGCCTATCCAAGTCTTAACTATACTTTGATCTTATCCCTCCATAATGCCTTTTCTTACATACTAAATCAGAAATATGTCTTTCTGTTGATTCCTAGAGCACCTCTTATATATACTTACTGATCTTAGCCAAAAGGCCAAGAAGTTATTAAATTGCTTTATAGGTACTACTGATAAAGACTACTGTTACAGTGTTTTTGTGAAACAGCGAAAAGATGAAAACAAATGAAATACCCAACAGTGGGTGACTGTTAAATTATAACATGTTACAGTGTAATAGTTAATAATTAAAAATGATATTATAAAACTACATTCACTGATATAGAAAAATCAAGTGAAATAAGCTTCATCATGTATGCTTTGTATTTCTGTTTAGTTGTTTTGTATGGATGCCTTATTTTTTCCCAATATACTATAAGATTTTAAAGAGCAAAAATTAGACCTTATACATTTACATTAAAGTCCTCTCAAGGCTCACTACAAATTCATAAACACAGGTTCAGTATATCCAGCATTATCATTAAATTCATGTATCTATTTAATAAATAAAATTTATGTGAGAAAATAATTACTTGAATATAGTTCATTGCTTTCCTTATATATGCTGGAATAAAAACATGTAATTAAATTTAAATTTAAACTGTACATTTTATGTAAAATATATCATTTTCACAGTAAAATACATACCCTCTCTGAAACAAATCCACATTGTAGAACTTGTTTAGCTCCACAGAGAATTCTACCATTGCTTGAACTTCAGTCATTTTTAATTTATACCCAGAAGACTATTCTGATAACAGCACCTTTGTTAAAGAAAGGGAAAAAAAATCATGAGAAGCGTAACAAAAATGCCAACTTATAAAAATACTATTATTTATACGTATTTTAGAATATGATATATAGGCAGAAAATGAAAACAAATTATTTTAGTGTACTTAACCTAACCCAACTAAATAGCACCAGAATGAATACTTCCTAAAGTTGCACTATTCTCTATAATTTAAGATTGTCCTGTCAGAATGCTTTTTCTAAGATTTGTTTCCCTTGATGACATTTATGTGATAATACAACATATTGCTAAAAGAAACTCAACTTTATCTCTTATAGATAGTAACTTTTTTAAATAATGAAGATACCTAATTATTCTATTCTTATGCTACATTGCACATATAAGTAACTCCAGAGTCAAAAAAAGAATTAACACTCTTCAATCCCCAGTTAAGCCCATGAAAGATTTTTAAGAAAAAAATTCTTAAATCACTTTTCACTTTTAAATTTAAAAAGAGAAAGAGATTTTTTCCTTTATTAACAAATTCTAAAGTATTCAACTGCAAAGAAGTTAAAAAAAAAAAAAAAAGAAATTAGACAAGCACAAATAGAAAACATTCACAATTCCATCCACTGAAATACATACTTTGGTATGTTCTTCATGTGTGTGCATTTGTAAAATTTTTAAATAATAGTGGGATCAAACCACATATACATTTTATCATCTGCTTATTTCACTTAATTATTCAGTCAACACATATGTCTACATATGTAGTTTTACAACATTATTTTTAATTATTATTATTATTTTTTGAGACAGAGTCTCGCTCTGTCACCCTGGCTGGAGAGCAGTGGCACTATCTCGGCTCACTGCAACCCCCGCCTCCGGGGTTTAAGCCATTCTCCTGCCTCAGCCTTCCGAGTAGCTGGGACTATAGGTGTGCGCCACCATGCCCAGCTAATTTTTGTACTTTTAGTAGAGACAGGGTTTTGCCATGTTGGCCGGGCTGTTCTTGAACTCCTGGCCTGAAGTGATCTGCTCGCTTCGGCCGCCCAAAGTGCTGGGATTACAGGCATGAGCCACCACGCCCGGCCATTAATTGTTAACTATGACACTGGGAATACGTTATAGTTAAACAATCCCCTATTGTTGGGTGATTTCAGTAGTTTCCATTTTTTCACTATTTAAAAACAAATTATAACAATCATCCTTATCAACAGTACATATTTTAAAAATAACTTCTTGGACTGTTAAGTAAGATAAGTGTAAAAAGCAGTTTAGAATAAGAAAGTGCTGGAAGATAATTCTTCACAAACCTCTCATGTTTCTGCACGTCTCACAAGCTGAGACATAGACGGCCTTTGTTCCAGACTATCTTTTCAAGGATGTTTGTATAGCGAACAATCTTAGAAGCCAGAGATAGTGTCTTATACTAGAACAAAGGGCAGATTTGTTTACTGTTCTGTATAATAGAGATAAAGCCTCCCTCCGAGGAAAAAAGTCAGGCAGGTTTATTGTCCATTCTAAAAGACTCAGGTTCCCCAAATTAAGGGTTCTTCTCCTGTAACACAACCTACTCACATACAGGTGTCACCTGGTACTCTAGCTAGTGCTATGAGCATAAACCATCTTTCACCTTGATCCATGAGTCTCATGTCCTGCCAACATCCATGACACTGTGGCAGACTAACTTGTTAGCTTGCAAGTGGGGTAAAATCTCAGAATCTTCCCAATTCTTGAATCAGTTCTTCATAGAAATTTGGCAAGTATTTGAATCTATTAAGAATCAAGTGCAAAAAAAGTTATATTCTTACCTCTGCTGATCAAAGCCTCATTTTAAACATTATTAAGTAACCAATCTTGTACTTCCAGTTACTGATTCCCGTTGTTAAAAATATATCGTTCCCCCTATGAGAAAAAAAAGTAACATCTCAAACAAAATAGTAGACATAAAAAAGTCTATCTTAAGGAAACCTATGTTTTGTTAGTTACTATTTTCAATTTATATAAAAGATATATGTCCTTTGAAGGCTTATAAGTTTTAGAGATTTTTTTTCATTCACAATTTCAATATCAACATTAACTATTATCTCTCTATTAAGGATTCACTTACGTATAATTCAAAGTGCAGTAACAAATAGAGTACTTTCTTAGTTCAGTAGGAACCACTGTGAATACCCAAAACCTTAAAAGCTCATTAATTTTTAAGAGGTGAAACTCACCATTTTAAAGTAACTCCTTAAGTAGGTAATTTCTGAAATTTCATGCATATGTATGTGTATGTATGCATATATGTATGTATGTGTATATAAAGAATTATTTAAAATATTTTGATACAATGATTGCTTCAATGTGCTATGGATAGTTTTCCTCACATTTCAAATACTGATTAAATTTTTAAAAAATCTATCTTCTTCCCTGGTATAATTATTTTAGGTACTAAAAATGTTGGAATAAAGACCATATTCACTCTTTGACACAGTTTTTCTTCTCTCTATCATAAAGATGTAGACTTTACCAGCTCCCATAACTGCTATTTGAAACTTTAATAATCACATCAAAAGATTTTATGGTAACTATTTCTAAGATCAAACAATGCTATCTTTATATAAGATATTCCCCATTTTGTGGAAATGAGGTCGAAGACAGCTTCTCCTGTACATATATTCTTGTGTGCAGGGTTTAGATTATGTTCTGGTTTTGATTCTGAGTAAAGTTTGGCCAAGTCTCTATACTTTAATTTACTCAGGTATAAAATGGGTATTCGGTCATTCAAACATTTACTGAACACCTACTATAGTATAGGAATTGTAGTAAGTATGAGGTATAGCTAAGTTCTTGATCTCAGAAGTTAACTAGCCATCAGGAAGAGGTATACTCTCTCTCTCTCCCCACCTCCCCGTGTGTGTGTGTGTGTGTAATATATATAGTAATATATAATATATATGAATAGCATAATGCTTAAAATATATATATGTTATATATATATGAATAGTATAATGCTTAAAATATAGTTTGGGATTTGGGTCCAGCTAGCACCCATACCACCTCTCAGTAAGTTAGTCTTTTCCTTAATATAGAAATTAGTATCAGAATTAAGAGACTGCCATAACGAAATCCTAAAACGTGGTACTGATAGGTGACAAAGTGCTAGCAGCCCTCACACTCAGTGCCTCCTCGGCCTCAGCGTCTACTCTGGTGGCGCTTGAGGGGCCCTTCAGCCTGCTGAGGCACTGGGAGCCCCTCTCTGGGCTGGCTGAGGCCAGAGCCCCCTCCCTCTGCTTGCCAGGACCTGTGGAGGGAGAGGCGCGGGCGGGAACTGGGGCTGCACGCTGGGCTCATGGGGCCAGTGTGAATTCCGGCAGGCGTGGGCGTGGGCTCGGCGGGCATGGGCTCGGCGGCCGCGCGCGCACACACACACACAGAAGGGCCAGCCGGCACCGCCAGGCCAGGGCAGTGAAGGGCTTAGCACCCAGGCCAGCAGCTGCGGTGGTTGTGCTGGATCCCGCTCCCACCCACCCCTCCCCGCCCCCGTCACCCGCTGCACTCAAATTCTCGCAGGGTTTGGCTCCCTTGCCATGGGCAGATAGGCAGGGCTCAGGACCTGCAGCCCGCCGTGTCTGAGCTCCTCCCCCTGTGGGTGGGTTCCCCCACGGCCTGAGCCTCCCTGACGGGTGCCACCCCCTGCTCCATGGCGCCCGGTCCTATGGACAGCCCAAGGCTGAAAAGTGCAGGCACAGCTCCGGACTGGCCGGCAGCTCTGCCTGCAGCCCTGGTGCGGGATCCACTGGGTGAAGCCAGCTGCGCTCCTGAACTGGATGGAGACTTGGAGAACTTTATAGCCTGAGGATCGTATGTGCACCAATCAGCACTCTGTGTCTAGCTCAGGGTTTGTGAATCCACCAATTGGTACTCTGTATCTAGCTAAGTAGCACTCTGTGACTCTGTCTAGCTCAAGGATTGTATATGTACCCATCAGCACTCTGTCAAATCGGACCAATCAGCTCTCTGTAAAATGGACCAATCAGCAGGATGTGGGTGGGTCCAGGTAAGGGAATAAAAGCAGGCTGCCCCAGCCAGCCAGCAGCAACCCTATTGAGTCCTGTTCCACCCTGTGGAAGCTTTGTTCTTTCACTCTTTGCAATAAATCTTGCTGCTGCTCACTCTTTGGGTCCACGCTGCCGTTATGACCTGTAACACTCACTGTGAAAGTCTGCAGCTTCACTCCTGAAGCCAGAGAGACCACGAACCCACTGGGAAGAACAACACCTCCAGACACGCTGCCTTTAAGAGCTGTAACACTCACCACAAAGATCTGCAGCTTCACTCCTGACAGCGAGACCACAAACCCACCAGAAGGAAGAAGCTCCAGACACATCTGAACGTCTGAATGAACAAGCTCTGGACACCCCATCTTTAAGAACTGTAACACTCACTGGAAGGGTCCATGGCTTCATTCTTGAAGTCAGCGAGACCAAGAACCCACCAATTCCGGACACAGTACTAGCTTAGTAATTAGGTAGCAGGCAAAAGGAAAACATACCACTATGATACTAATAACTACTCTTACGTGGAAATAAAACAACTGATTAAACTGTTGGCTACAATAATCTGCAAAACTAGTGCCCATAAAAAGCCCATAGCCCCAGAAAAAGTAGATGAAAAATGCCACAATACTGGGTGTTGGTGGTTCTTTGCCATGTTTACTCAAGCAAGAATTGGCTAGTTTGTAAGCAAAGATGGAAAGAAATAAGGCCGCTTAAATGCGGGGCCTTGCAGCCAATACCCCATATCAGGTTCAGTGCCTTGCTCAAAGGAATTCTTGACAAAACCAAGGGATCCAGCTCTGCAGTTAAGATTAGATTAAGGATGCTGCCATCCCACCAATGCTTGTTGTTTCGAATAATTTTAAGACAGTGATCATTAAAATGAGGTATGAGAATGTACTTCATTAAAATGAGGCCACCAAAAGATGTTGGGTGCATAGACAGAAATAAATAAGGCAGGCTTAAGAACCACATCCAGAAAACAACTTTGGTGTAGTTACTGGCACAGAAAACTGAATGGAGAGAAACGTGTAAGAATCCTACTATGTTTCTGACAGAATAGTATTTGTCAAATAAATCATAAGCTAGGGTGCAAAAGCTTGTGACTGTGTAACTTGCAAGCTGGCAAACCTGCCCGAGCAAGCAGCAGGCTATGAAAACTGCATAGCCTTCAAAGTGGGCAAACTTTCAACATCAACTTCAGATGTGGCCATAGAGGTTAATGTAAGGAAGAAACGCCCAGACAGCAAAGACAGGGATCTTAATGCAATGAATATTGGCATTCATTCTTACCAGAAAGCAGAACTAAGGATATTAATGCACTGTGAGGATCTTCATCATTCTCATGCAAAGAGTTTTCTCATTATTTTCCCAAATGGGAGATTTTATTACTGTTTTCCTGTTTCTGATCCACCATCATATGCTGGGTATGTGTGGGAGGGATGGAGGAGTAGATAATTGTGATTTGTTTATAGGTTGCTGGACTTGCAGATCTGAAAGCACTGTGCCTCTCAGAGAGCTTGGATTAATGCAACTAGTGGATGGTACTATGGGTTGTCTCCCTTAAGGAAGAAATGTAGGAATATTATCAATAGGTAGAATGTAGACCAAAGTGGCAGACTGTGGTAGACTGCTTGTCACGTCTGTTTTCCCTTCTTCTTAGCCAAATGGTCACCCAGCCTGGGACTATATTTTCCAACCTCCCTTGATGTCAAGTGATCCTATCCATGGAATGTAAACTGAAGAGAAACATGTAATATCTGCCGTACTTGTTTAAAAGGAAATTCTTTGCTCTGGACTTCATCTGCTTCCCTTTTTCTTACAGGCTGGAATACCAACTTGACGGTGTCCCTAGTTTTGATCACATAGATTAGGACCAAGTCCTCAAGAACGGTAAAGCAAAAAGATGGACAAATTGTGGATTACTGAATGTCTTCCCTACCTAGACTGCTCAGACTTTTATGTCTCGTAACTTTTTGTTACAGCAGCTATACCTACTCTACCCTAAATAATATATTCCCCCTCTTCAGGCTATTTTCAAAAAACCAGTTTTTGTCTCTCTCCTCTGTTCCAAACCCTCTGTGGCTTCAAATCTTATTGTCTTAAAATGGTTTATAAAATTATATGATGTAATCTGAATCTTCTCTGACTTCATCTCCTACAATTCTCCCCACTCCCATCATACTTATTTCCTTTTTACTCTTTGAACACATGAAATACATTCCTGCCTCAGGGTCTCTGCACTTTTGTTCCCTGGAACACTCTTCTCTCCAGATATCCACAGGACTCACTCCTTCACTTCCCTCTGGCCTTGACTCAAATACCAGCTTCCTGGCTAGGCCTTTTCTGACTGTACTATCAAAAATATTAATTCTCTATTCCTGGCATACCATATC
Source organism: Macaca nemestrina (assembly GCF_043159975.1). NCBI lineage: Eukaryota > Metazoa > Chordata > Mammalia > Primates > Cercopithecidae > Macaca > Macaca nemestrina. The sequence goes on from NC_092129.1 coordinate 115,584,291, forward strand.
TCTTTAGTCTTTTACTTTTTCCTCAGCACTTATCTCCACCTAACATACTAAATATTTTACTTATTAGTCTTTAATATTTCTCCTTCACTAAAATGAATGTTCCATGAAGGCAGGACATTCTGACTACTCTGTTCACTGCTGTATTCCCATTGCCTGGCACAACATACTCAACTTAATATTTAAGGAACAATAAATTAGTATTAAAGATTCCATAAATAGTAACTATTATTACCTGTCTCCTCTTGAAACTCAACCAACTTGGAGAAAGGAATTATTGCATTGATATACTGAAAGCAGAAATATGCATGAACAAATTTTGGTGATAAAATTCCTTTATCAGTATAAGTTCAAGGCCTGTTTGCAGTTTCTTCCACCCTTACTCTTGTATCCTGCTGTGCTTTTTATTCTACTGTTGCTGCTTAATTTCCTTTAATATACCTCCTTTGTATTGACTATCCCCTAAATAGAAACATACATGTACAGATATATACATAATGATGCTGATAAATCTGTTTTCCACTACCTCCCCTCTGCCTAAAAGAAGAAATATTTTTATTTTTGTGGTAGAAGAAAAATACAAAGACGGGACTAAAGGAAAAGGAGAGCAAGCAAAAGAGAGAAAGGGAAAAAAAATTCAGAGAACTGTTGGATTCAAAGGGGATCTGTCTGATTCTCTTCTTATAAACTACTTGTTTTCCAGCTATAGGGAGCAATGGCTACTTAGCTCCAGTCAGTCCTTGCTGGCATTACACTATCGGGGTCTTCTAAGTTTTCAAGAGGTAGTTGGAAGTCTTTTTTGTCCCTAAAGGTAAAATCTCCTTAATTTTAGATGCCACCAACTAGTTATAAAAACAAAACAAACTGTGTATTTCAAACAAAATTCAGCAACAGAGCAAATTCATTCTGTGTGCTAACAGTGCAAAATCTCTGGCTTACACAGATTCTTAACGCCACACAGGAACCAAAAAAACTCAGGTCTGTCCTCTCAAGAAGTTTGCAGAAAGAGCTTTTTTCCTTTTACCTAGATGATGCATGGCAGATTCTCCATTGCAAGGAACTCTCTGTACCTACCAGAAGCTAAGAGTTTCATGACCCTCCTGCACAGTCTGCTGGCTGGTTTGGAACCTGTTACTTTAAACCTATGCCTTTGAAATTATTGGAATCAGCTGACTTACCTGAGATTGAATTGTTCATTTTGTTCTACTGGCCCTGGCAAAGTGGCACAAAACTGAAATCATCTGGAGGTCTATTCAAATGGGGCTCCTTACTGGGTCATATCCTAGGTCACTAAGAGAGAATCCAGCCAAGTAAACTACAAATACCAATCCAAAAAAAGCTAGAGGGGGACCCTAAACAGGAAATGACTCTGAAACTAAGTGAGAAACTTATGTGAAAAGCCCTTAGAGACAAGAAGGGATCTGATTTCTCTGTCAATCAAACCTGATAGGGTGAACAATCTGAAACTACCTTATTAATATCTTGGGGAAAGTTAGCTTACTCTCAAAGAAACAAACTTATGGATTAATCTGAAAGACATTCTTGGTCCTCTAGAGCTGCTCTGTCCAACATGGTGGCCATTGTAACATGTGTCCACTGAACAAGTGAAATGTGACTACTGTGACTGAAAAACTGAATTTTAATTTTATTTAATTTTAAATTAATTTAAATTAAAATCCAAACACAGAAGCAGTGTAAAATATTTTTCCATTAAACATAGCTTTATCGTTTTGGTGAGATTACATTTTACCTTAATTGTTAAAAATGTAGAACACTAAAAAAAAGTAGTGTGGGCCAGGCATGGTGGCTCACACCTATAATCCCAGCACTTTGGGAGGCTGAGACAGGCAGACTGCTTGAGCTCAGGAGTTCAAGACCAGCCTGGGCAACATGGCAAAACCCTGTCTCTAAATAAAATACAAAGATTAGCTGGGTGTGGTAGTGTACACTTGTGATCCTAGCTACTTGGAAAGCTGAGGTGGGAGAACTGCTTGAGCCCAGGAGGTTGAGGCTGCAGTGAGCTGAGATCGTGCCACATGCTCCAGCCTGGGCGATACAGCAAGACTCTGTCTCCAAAAAAAAAAAAAAAAAAAGTAGTGTGTGCTGAGGTATGCTGTAAATATAAAGTATACAAAGAATTTCAAAGACTTAGTACAAAAAAGAACATAAATATTTCATTAATATGTTTTTAAAATATTTGTCACATCTTGAAATAATGTTTTGGAAATATGGATTAAATTATTATTAAAATTAATTTTACTTGTTTATTTTTAATTTTTCAAATGTGGTTATCAGAAAAATTTAAATTATACATCTCACATATTTCTACTGGATAGCATAGTCTAGGAATACCAGGCCATCCCTTTAACTGCTGGAGTGTATAGTTAACTCCTTCAAATATAGTACTAGGTACATAAAACCATACAAAGTTTCTAAGACTTACAGGGATCTTCGCTCCCATTAGCTCAGCTGAGTTACATCCAATATCCACAGAGGAGAGTCCGGGCATAGATATCTGGAAAATGTGGGAGATGTTGCTGCACTATCCACAGTGATCCTAAAAAATTAACTATCTTGTACATAGTCAGAATTCATGAGCGCTTCAGAACCTAAAAGAGGAAATGGACACATCCGAAACTAAGAGTCACAGCTCAGAGGTCCCTCAAGATGGACTGGAAACCACAGGGAATGATCAGATTCTCTCACAGAAATTAGGGAACAGCCTTGACTCCTGAATTATGAACCCACAGATGCCCTGAGGATGTTCTTTCTCCTAAGCTAGACGGTAAAGAAGTTGAACAAATTGGAGATTCCAGTCACTCCCCTTTGTCACTCTAAGGAAAAAAGGTACTACTTCCATAAACTATGGTGACAACAGCTCCAGTTTCTTAATTCTACTTCCAAGTTAGCATGCATGAAACAAATGGGTTCAAAGCCCCTAATACTGATAATCTGAATAATGATGCCCAAAAGATACCACATAAGGCAAAAGCAGCCTACAGACCGACTTAAAAATCCTTAAAAATCCCTTAGGCCTCACGTTGGCGACGAATATATCACTCTCATTAAGCACAATATATTCAGACTTTTTCCTTTAGCTTTAAGAAAAATTTGATTTCTTCACCTGAACACCAGAGAATGTAGTAAACTTGGATTCAGGGGCCATGTCATGCAAAAAATATACATACTTTGAAATGTTCACTCAATTTAATGAGAGGCTCCCATTAAGAGAGACATATGAGAACTGATACCAAATGAAGGAACAGCAGATTCACACACAATTAGATGAGGGGCTCACACTACGACAATATGTGGGAACTGAGACTGACATTCCAGATCTGAGACCAACCGAGGGGAAAACATGTAATCGGTGTACTATTTAATTAAATTCAAGTTTGCTAAACAGAAATATGATGGGAACACAAGAGATGTTCTAAATCTAGAAGGAGGTTAATGCAGTACATTTAATACTAGGTAGTCTAATTTTGCATTGATGTTCTTGGGCCTTCTCTAAAGGAATAAGCAGGAAGCCCAAAACAGAAATACTTTTTGTTTTTTTTTGAGATGAAGTCTCGCTCTGTCACCCAGGTTGGATTGCAGTGGTACGATCTCGGCTCACTGCAACCTCTGCCTCCAGGGCTCAAGTGATTCTCCTGCCTCAGCCTCCCGAGCAGCTGGGACTACAGGCATGCGCCACCAAGCCCAGCTAATTTTTGTAATTTTAGTAGAGACGGGGTTTCATCATATTGGTCAGGCTGGTCTTGAACTCCTTACCTTGTGATCTGCCTGCCTCGGCCTCCCAAAGTGCTGGGATTACAGGCATGAGCCACCATACCTGGCCAAAACAGGAATACTCTTAGAAATCTTGAGAATGCTATTCTCTTGTGAATAACAAAATATTATTGTAACAGTCATGTTCTGTAGCAGATCCAAGGGAGTAGGAAAATGAGTTTCTTGGCTGAAGGTACACCTAGACGCCATCTTTCCTAAATCCCAGTCACCTATAGCACAGAACTCCAATCAACATAAGCACTGGGCCTTACGGTCTTTGAGCTAATCTTGACCAAGTCAGACCATACAGTAGTAAACTGCAAACAATCAGCCAGTGACATGTGGATTAGTCTTGCATCCCTAAACATGCTACATGGTATAAATTCTGGCCACCTGAATTGGTTAGGTCTGCATTGGTTTGGTTCAGTCTGAATATCTGAGTTATAGTCATATTTCTTGATTTACATTCAATTTCCTTCTTGATTGGCTGAGGCCCTGACCTCCTGCCCATCTTTGTAAGCTCCCTCTTGCAGGGACTAAACATGCTCAGTCACTGGATTACATCCCTGCTCTAAAATGACCAAGCCAGGCTGGGCACGGTGGCTCATGCCTGTAATTCCAGCACTTTGGAAGGCCGAGGCAGGTGGATCACCTGCGGTCAGGAGTTCAAGACCAGCCTGGCCAACATAGCGAAACCCTGTCTCTACTAAAAATAAGGAAATTAGCTGGGTGTGGTGGCACGCGCCTGTAATCCCAGCTACCTCAGGAAGCTGAGGCAGGAGAATCACTCAAACCCTTGAGGCGGAGGCTGCAGTGAGCTGAGATCATACCATTGCACTCTGGCCTGGGTAACAAAGCAGACTCCGTCTCAATAATAAATAAATAAATTAATTAATTAATTAAATAAAATGACCAAGCCAGCTGTCACTTGCCTCACTCTGTAGATCATCATCACTCATGACCTCCTTTTGCCCCACAATCATTCACATACACAACTTTCGTCACAAACATTATCTCATTTTAAAAAGTGATTCAGAGCACAGGTGAGCTTATCAGAATCATTACACTAAAGGGCACAGGTAAGGAAAATCCCTTGTCTAGAAACTTTTGCAGCCACTCCTCACTCATCAAAATAAACTCATAAGGGCCAGACATATGCCATTTTGCATGAATTATAGAAATACTTAAGAAAAAAGTAGAAGACTAACTTTTTCTCTTCGGTGGAGAGGGTGAGAAAGGACATCTTTCAAAGGAAAGAAAATGAGGATAGCTTTTTAGAACGTAAGATAAACAATGTTTTAAAAAGTTGTATGTTTCTCTGTTGATACCAAATAGAGTAAACCTGAGGCTGTTCTAAAAATCTGGGATTCTCAATTCCAAAAGATAAAAGAGATGGTAAAGGGTATATAGGCTTCCACAGTCTTATATTTTTTATTGCCAATAAGGCCTGACCTTGCTGCTCAGACATTTATAGATAGCAGTATTTCCAATGTAAGCCCATGACTTGCTGGCAATCTGAAGACATCAAAGAGCAAGTGTCATAGTTAACACTGCTCTAAAACCCATCATGAATGAAACAGCTGCATCCTATAGGCAACCTCAAGGGCATTTCAATAAAGGAATACCTATTCTAGTTCAGGTTAAATTAAGACCTGTAGCAAAAGAACATTTCACAACACTTAACAGAAATGTCCCAGACTACAGCCAGGCATAGTAGTTCATGCCTGTAATTCCAGCACTTTGGGTGGCTGAGGTGGGCGAATTACTTGAGGCCAGGAGTTTGAGACCAGCCTGGCCAACATGGCGAAACCCCATCTCTACTAAAAATACAAAAATTAGCCCGGTGTGGTGCCCTGGGCATGTAATCCCAGCTACTTAGGAGGTTGAGGCACATGAATTGCTTGAACCCGGGAGGCAGAGGCTGCAGTAAGCTGAGATCCCGCCACTGTACTCCAGCCTGGGCAATACAGTGGGACTCTGTCCCCCCCCCAAAAAAACCCAGAAAAACCAAAAAAACCCACTCCCAGGCTATTATCAATATATTCACAACACAATTTAGAAACATGTTCTATATTCTGGGTGATCTCATAGAGACCTAATGCCATAAAAGGAAATATGCTATATTTTTCTCAGAATGGTTTCTTGGTTGAGAGAGAGTTCATCAAATTTTTTTCATCAAAATAAGAACTACCTGAAGGGTTAGTTACTCAAGTAGGAGATGTCTCTTAATGGTATAATATGCCTGATACTTTTACATTCTCTTAAGAAAAAAGAAGCTAATATTTATTTTAAATTTAGCACATCATCAATAACCACGTATGTACCTGTTACCAACTGCCAATCTTTAAAAATAAACTGTAAACCTACTGTGGAGTTGTTTCACTTTATTCCTTCTGAAAAACCTAGACCTGCCTAATCACTTATGCTTTGTAACTTTTCTGAAAAACCACTGAGTCCATTAAGAATGCTTTCTTCTATATCACCATTCTGCTTCTAATTCCTCTTTCTTTCTTTTAATTAAGACAGGGTCTCACTCTGTTGCCCAGGCCGGTCTTGAACTCCTGGCCTCAAGAGATCCTCCTGCCTCAACCTCCCAAAGTGCTAGAATTACAGGCATGAGCCACACCCCACCTTATTCCCAGTCATCTCTAAACCTTCTTCCTGACAAACAACTCATGAAAAAAACACTTCAAATATATATGCCCTCATCTCCATCCATTTATTTAAATGCACACATGTACATATAAAAAACTCAATGTTAAGCAGTTTTTCCTCAATACCTAAAATCAAAGCAAAGGCAATCCTTGGCTTTTCTATCCCCTAACAGCCCCCACAACAAGATTTTAATGTAAACAAAATAAAGATTTTATTTAATGTAAACAAAATAAAAATATAAAACAGAAAATTAAGGATGTAACTAAAGATATAGGTGTAACTCTTATATTTCCTTCCAGTGTCAACTCATGGCAAACAAAAGAAATATCTGTTTTACATACTGAATGCTGCAGTGTCTGTTTCACTGTGTATGAACATTAGTTAATGTTCATACATTAGTTAATGCACTAATTAGAAAACTCTAGTACATTAGAACTGCTGCTTGTCAAGGAAGCTTGCACTTCCTTCAAAGCCAGGTCATTTTATTTAGTACATCTATCTAGTATATTAGAAAAGTCTAATAGAATGCTAGTCCACAGTTCACTAGCATTCTACTAGACTTTTCACAGAAGTCTGAAATTTAAAAAAGAAATCTGTTCGATTTGGGATTTAATATTGTTTTAAATATTAATTTAAAACAAATTAATAATACATTTTATAAAATAAATTCTGTTAAATTTCATCTAAGATTAGTTCTTGGGCAGCTACACCTAATTTTAGACACTTACTACATAGTCTAAAATTAAAGAGATAAAAACTAAGTATTTATATAGCAAATTTTTATCTGTGGTGGCCCTAAGCATGTTTAAGTGATTAGGGCTTGCTTTGCTATTGAGAGATTACTGGGAGGCCACCTTTATTATCCATACTTTACAGTTGGACACACTGAGATACACAGGTAAAGTGGGTTCTACAAACTAATGTCATGAGTCATCGTAAGAGCTCGTATCTTCTGACTAGAAATTCTAGTCTTCTGTCTGCTGTCCACCACAAATCCTTATTTGATTTCTAAGAGCACAGGAACCTACTCACTAAAAATACCAGCAAGAATTTGTAGGCATTTACTTTTTTTAAATGAATGTTTACCTAAAAATAAAAAGACCTGGCTTTGAAGGAAGTGCAAGCTTCCTTGAGAAGCCGCAGTCATCTTTATTTGCATTTGAAAACTCATTTTTAAAAAATCTTAAAAGCTGATGAGTGCATCATCTCTTACTATACACAACAATTGCTAGTTCTTCTCAAAGAAGTTGGTTTGATGACACCAGAGCCTCCTAGTTTTACTTTAAATTACTTTGAATAAGGAACTACATTTTTTTTTGCCTTGGTATTTCCCTTCTTAAAACAGAAACAGAAAACTTAATTCCTACCTGACACAGACAACGTAAGGAAGAATTTGTTTGTGGACTGCTTTGAGATTCCAGAACGAAATACATAATCCAGTTGATCTTCAAACCTACAATAAAGACAAACTTCACTGAACATAATTGCTTCAGCAGATGCCTTCAAAATAAGACACTATACCATTATTTATGTAAAGAGAAGTTGTATTTAAGCAAAATCTTGATCACAGTGCAATGGAAGAAAAAAACTACAAAACCGTTTAGAAAGTTCTTTTTCTCACGTATGTCTCCCATAAGCACACTAATTCTAAAGGTAGCAGAAATTGTATGCATTTATTAGAGAACAGAGACTCTCAGTAAAATTATGCAGTCAACTGCAATAGCAAATGTATAAAACAAATTAATAATACATTTTATAAAATAAATTCTGTTAAATTTCATCTAAGATTAGTTCTTGGGCAGCTACACCTAATGGAGGACAAGAAAATTTCCAAATTTTAAGTGTATGTTTGCAGGTCAACCTTTAACAAGTCTTAACCCGTTATAGTTTCATGAAGTCTGTACTCAAGTTGCTTTTCCAGGCATGTCAGGTAAACATAATTCTTAGAAATTAAAGCTTTAATCAATAAGTGTAACCGATTTATTGTCACTCTTTCGATGATACTTCCACCAACCGGTAAAGAAAGAAGAAATGTTATTAAACTGGAAGATGAACTAGAAACATTGAGTGGATACCTAGCTTAGGCAGAAAGCAGCAAGGACTAGAAGGATATGACACAAAGAAGTCTTCAGAGATTTAATAAGTAAAACATAGAATGAAGTTAAGAGGCTTGACTTATACAAATGAGGGGGAGGGTGGAAGAGTTTTGGAGGGGAAAAAATTAAGATTAGAGACTCACTGGGTCCACGATGGAAAAGGACGGGAGGATAGTGGCCATCAGGCAGAAAGCGATGAAGCAGGGTACCAAAGGAAAGCGAAGGGAGTGAGGGTTTCCGAAGGTAAGATGGGGCATGGAATGAACTCCAGTGCAAAGCGATGCTAAAGCAAAACACAATCGGCAACTAACAAAAAGGGAACCAGGAGGAAGTACCCAAAGGAGGTGGATGAGAGGAAAATAAAACCAAGGAAGAAATTATGGAGGTAACAAGAGTGAGACACCTGGTCGGCCAGGGTAAGGAGCTCCGGACAGGGGAGTCAGCCTAGGGATGGAAACACAGAGATACGCGGCTTCCCAAGGAGGGACCACCAAGGCAAAAAGGCACGTGGGAGGCGCGGGATGAAAAAGCAGAACCACGAAAGCGGGTAAAGGAGGGACAGAGCGACGAAGATGGAGTAGGGGTGAAGGGCAGGCGAAGGCAGGGACACGCTAGGCGCAAGGTTCAGGAAGAACGGGTCGAGAGACGAGCGCAGGGGCAGGGGAGGCCGCGGGCACCGGGAGAGCAGCGCGCCGCGGCCCCTCGCCTCCCGCAGAGCGCTCCGCACAGCCGTCCCCGCCGACCTTCAGCGGGGCCGGGGCCAGGCTCCGACCGCCAGCAGTCGGGTGAGGGGCCGCGGCGGGCAAGCGGCGGACGAGGAGGAGGCCGCTTCCTTCCTAGCCCCTGGGAAAGAGGGACGGAGGGAGGGGTCATGGGTGTCGGGAGTCGGGGGAGCCAGAGGAGACAGTAAGGGGGTTACCTCTCGCCTGGGTCGGCCTCTTCCCCCGCCTGTCGGACGGAGGAGCTCGTTGTCCAGCTGGAAGAAGACGGCCCTACCCGGGTCAGCACCATCCCGCCCCGGGCCCCCTCACATCGCCATCACAGCAACCGCAAACACCGCAACCGCGGAGCCGGTTCGTCACCGCGGCTAGGCTACCGGCCCAGCGCGGCCAGCGAGCATGCGCAGTCGCCCCAGTCCCGAGGGAGTCCGGGCCAGCCGGCAATACCTGCGATCAACAGGTCCCCGGCCGCACGGCCCCGCCCCCGGCCTCTCTCACCTCCTCCTCCCGCCTCTTCCCTCCCCTCTCTGAGGCTAGGCCCCGCCCCTTCAAGCTCCGTGCCCCGCCCTTCAGGAGCTTCAGTTGCCCCTCCAGCTCCAGCGCCTACTGAGATTTCGAGAGATTTGTCCGCCCTACCAGGCTCCCGTTCCCAAGTTCCCGCGAGAACGGGAGAGTTGCGTCAACAAAAAGCGCGCGTCCAAGAAAAGGGGCTTGCCTGTGCGTTTAAGGGATGGAACCTGGAGGTGGAGGAGTAGAGAGCAAGAAGAGGGCAAAAAGAGGGAGTTCGAGAACTTTAGCCTTTTTTCTCACAATGTTGTTTCTCCCTTTCTCTCTAGCTCCTCGGTGCAGTCCCGGGTAGAGAGCCCGGTTCCTGCGCTAGTCGATTTGTGCGGTAGGAAAGGAGGCTGCAGGGGATCTGCGCTGGGGCGGGACAACTGCCTTTCGGGACCCGGTCCTTGCATCTTGGGAGATATGGGTGCTGATCTGGTTATTTCTCGGTTTATGACGCCAAAAAGGGCGGGAGGGGGCTGATGAAGTGAAGCCTTTCGCTGTTACATTCCATTAACAGAAACCCATGAAGGATCATTGATTTATTTCACTCTTCCCTGTTTCTGAACCTTAGGTGGCAAAAACTTTTGTAGTGCATAAAGTTCGGTATGTTGCTAAAGCTGAGTTAATGAAAGGAAAATTTCGGCTGCGACTCGTGTGTTAAAAATGCATCTAGGATGGATAGTGGTGTTGGTTGCTCAATAATGAATGGACGTAATGCTCCTGAACTGTGCACTTAAAATGGTAAATTTTCTGTTATGTATATTTTACCACAGTAAGAATTAGAAGGGAAAAGCTTTGTGCATTCATTTGAAAGTAATGGTGATGTCTTGTAACCTAGGCCATTTGGGGGACAGGTTTTGAATATATAATTTAACCATTGTTTTTCATCTTTGCACCAGTTTTTTTTTTTTTTTCCTTTTGTGAGTCAGAGTGTTGCTCTGTCGCCCAGGCTGGTGTTCAGTAGTGTGATCTCGGCTCACCGCAACCTCTGCCTCCGGAGTTCAAGCAGTTCTGTCTCAGCCTCCCGAGTAGCTGGGACTACAGGCACATGCCACCACGCCCGACTACTTTTTGTATTGTTAGTACAGACGGGGTCTCACCATATTGGTCAGGCTGGTTTTGAACTCCTGACCTTAGGTGATCCACCCTCCGCTGCCTTCCAAGTGCTGGGATTACAGGCCTAAGCCACTATGCCCGGCTTGTACCAGTTTTTACATGATTGGGTGTACCATTATCCTGTGAACCAATCTATTTGCATTTGTATGAATGGCCTGCTTTCCTGAATTCTAATTTGTCCCTTCTTTTATAGCCCTGTACCATTTTACTGTCCTTGCTAAACAGGCTTTTGTTGCTTGTTTTGTGACTTGAACTTTAGCCTCAAAATTGGAAAGGCTTTTTCTGTTTTTTTAGTTCCAGCCATGTCTTAGGAGAATATAGTAAACAACCAATTATTTGCATTTCCACCTCCGTGCACTCCATGTGGCCCACACTGTGTGCCAAGATTCTTTCCCTGTTCCGAGTTCTTTTTATTCAAATCACATTGTTAACTCATCTGCTATGTGCCAGGCAGTGTGCTAATCTTGGAAGATACCAACATGAATGCAAAAGAACTTGGGTGGAGTGTTTGCAGTATTACCCTATGATGTAATGTGTATAGTGCAGAGATAAAGGCACAGGGAGCTATTGGAGCTCAGAAGAAGCATTAATCCAACTTTGGGAAGAGGTCATGAGTCAGGAAAAACTTCTAGGAGAAAATGATTCCAGAAAGTTGAAGTGGGATGTCTTGTGGCGGTTGGGAGGAGTAAAGGGAAAAGGATTGCTTAAACAAAAGCTGTACGTAAGAAACTGGTCTTTGTGCTGAACTAAAACTAAGACTTCTATGCCACTGTTTGCGGATGTGAGGCTGGAGAAATTGACAAGGATCATGGTGCGCCTTCGAAAAAAGTCAAATCAGTTCAACCATTATATACATATTTTTATTGTTTATTAGATGTTTGCCAAATACTGTGCTAGTTACTGAGGGATATAATGAAGGTTAACGGTTAGTCTAAAATCTCAGAGTTTGCAGTCTAGTAGGGGTAGACAGGCATGTAAAAACAAAAACAAAAAAAACAAGTTCTCCTACATAGTTAAAATTGGGGTAGGTACAGGGTTGTCTGGGAACCCAGAAGAGGAGCACTTAACTAACCTAGAGATTTAGCAAGAGTTCCTGGTAATTATCTATTGATAGACGAATATAAAATAATGTCTTAAAGAAATACGAAAATTCACCTGGGACTGCTTTGGCTCACCCCTGTAATCCCAGCACTTTGGGAAGCCGAGGCAGGCAGATCACTTGAGGTCAGATGTTCAAGACCAGCCTGGGTTTAGCAGAGAAACCCCATCTCTACTAAAAATAAAAAAATTACCGGGCGTGGTGGCAGGCACCTGTATTCCCAGCTACTCCAGAGGCTGAGGCATGGAAATCGCTGGAACCTGGGAGGCGGAGGTTGCAGTGAGCCGAGATGGCACCACTGCATTCCAGCCTGGGCTATAGAGTGAGACTCCTTCTCAAAAATAAAAAACAGCAACAACAGCAACAAAAACCATAAGAAATAAGAAAATTTATGCCATCTGCTGAGGTACAGACTACTAGAGGATTTAGCACACTGATCTAATTGTCAGATTACCTGGTTCTAATTCTAAAGTCTTCATTATACTGTGTTATCTTGAGAGTGTCTTACCTTCTCTAGGTCTGTTTTCTCTCACATATGAGAAGATAATCACATTATATACAATTTGAATTCCTTTAGAAATTTGTGTAGAAATTTCCTGATTCTAAATTTACTTCCCGTATTTATCATCCCAGATTTCTTGTCACCCATTATGCTGCTAATAAACAGTTTTGTGTCACATTTAATGTACATTAACATTTTATGTTATATGTGTCATTTTCAATCTATGTTGTGCTCAAGGAATGTAAGATTTCGAATCCTTTCTATCTTGTAATTGGTTTACATAATTTAACTTTGGCATGAAGTGTTTTTGAATGTTTGCTAAACCCTTCTAACTGTGGAGTATTCTCGTAATCCAAAGATCAGGTTATCTCTCCCTTTCTCAGTTGCACAACATTGATTCAGCTAAAGATTGAGACAGTAGAAGAAATGAATATTGTAAATTTGAAAATAGCCCTATGAAGTCCGGGCGCGATGGCTCATTCCTGTAATCCCAGCACTTTGGGAGGCCAAGGCAGGAGATCACGAGGTCAGGAGTTTGAGACTAGCCTGGCCAACATAGTGAAACCTTGGCTCTACCAAAAATACAAAAATTAGCCAGGCGTGGTGGTGGGTGTCTGTAATCCCAGCTACTCCGGAGGCTGAGGCAGGAGAATCACTTGAATCCCGGAGGCAGAGGTTTCAGTGAGCCGAGATTACACCATTGCACTCCAGGCTGGGCGGCAGAGCAAGACTCCATCTCAAAAAAAAAAAAAAAAAAAAAGAAAGGAAATAGCCTCATGAAGGATGTCTCATATTTGTCAGATGCTAAACATTAATTTACTAAAAAAAAAAAAAAAAAAATCTGTATTTTTCCTTACTGGGCTTTATGATTTTTAAAATATTCCTGTTGTAAGTATGGTCATTATTTGAAAATTAAAAATGAGATATAGTCAAAGTTATTCCACAACTTTTTTCAACAATGTGATTATTTTTGGCATTTCATACAGGGAATTCTGAATTCTTTTTTGTAAGAATTAGAGTACTCTAATAAAGTGTGATAAGTAATAATAAAGTATTAAACCTCCTTCTGGGGCATTCACTCTTGTCTCCAGGCAGAGTATAGATTTTATCATTTACGGATACTTGGGTGAATGCCCACAGTACTCAAAGTTTTTTAGGAGGTTTATTACTTTAACAAGAAATATAAAACAGCAGAACAAAGTTTCATTATAGGACTTCCTTTATGGGTTAGTAACAGCTACAAACCAGAAGGGCAAATGTATTACTTCATAACAATGTTGTAATATTATTTCATGATGTTTTGTTTGTTTTTGTTTTAAGACAGAGTCTCATTCTATGTAATACATATACTCCATATCAGACTGTAATAATACAGAAAAAAAACCCTGATGCTTCCTGGTCTATTAAAGTTCAAAGTAGTTTTTGTTATATTTTGTTATAAAGGGACAAATAGTGACTTCTTGGTTGCAATTCAGGTTACCTAGGGTTCCCAAAGACAGCATGTCTGCTTGGATCATTGGAGTCAGTCTGTCAGACAGAAACATTCCTCCTACCACCATCCCACTGAATCATTCCTGTGAAGTATAATTAACTAGTATCAAGTGACGGCAGTGAAATGATTTCTGAATTATTCTCTTCTTTGTATGCCTGAAGCTTACTGTGGTTTTTTTTTTAAACATTATACTAATAATCATTTGCTCTTTGACAGCAAACACATTAGGGCAACTATCTCAGTCTTCCTATGACTCATACATTTATATCTTGAGACTTGATCTTTAAAACAATTCTAGCCCCATATCTTCTGCTTCGTATCAGACTGTATCACTTTTCCTGTTATCCTGCTATACCTTCTTATTCAACATATCCCAAACTCATCCTGCGTTCCTTCATGCACAGATCTAGCTCTCTGCCAAACTTCTGGTTTCTGTCAATACCCCTTCCCCTCCCATTTACTAAGCCTAGAACCTCACTGCCATATATATATTTTTTTCTTTTCTTTTGTTCTATTTTCACTTCTTTATCTTTTAAAATCCTTTTCATATATACATATTATATATGCATATTATATATTATATATACATATATATTATATACATAGATATATTTTATATATATATATGTTTTTTGAGACAGGATCTCTTATCACCCAAGCTAGAGTGCAGTGGCATGATCTTGGCTCACTGCAACCTCTGCCTCCCAGGTTCAAGCGATCCTCCCATCTCAGCCTCCCGAGTAGCTGTGACTACAGGCTCTTAGCACCATGCCTGACTAATTTTTGTATTTTTAGTAGAGACAGTTTTGCAATGTTGCCCAGGCTGGTCCTGAACTCCTGAGCTCAGATGATCCATCTGTGTTAGCCTCCTAAAGTGCTGGGATTACAGGCGTGAGCCACTGTGCCCAGCATATACACACACACACACACACACACACACACGTATTTTAATTTCAACTTTTATTTTAGATATAGAAGGTATATGTGCAGATTTGTTACAGGGATATATTGCACCCAGGTAGTGAGCATCGTACAACAAGTAGTTTTTCAACCCGTACTCCACTGCCTCCCTTCCTCTAGTAGTCCACAGTGTCTACTGTTCCCATGTTTATGTCTAATACAGCTATATTTGATGCTTCCCTTTTTTTTAGTTTCCTGTCCATTCCATTTCCATGTCTTGTCTGACCTTTCTTTCAAAATATTTTCTCTCTTTCACAATGCTTCTGTAGTCCAAGGAAAAGTCAAACTTGAACAAAAAGAACATCTCTTCTGGTGAGACTGGAGAAAAGGATTTAAGGTACAATGTGAATGGAAATTAATGTAATCTGTAGGTTTTTAAATCTACATTTTACAGCAAAAACAAAAGTTGAGTAAAACTTTAAGCATTGCATAAACCACTATAATATCTTTTAGTTTTCTGATACTAGTAATAGTAGATAACATATTGAACCTTTATCATCTGCTGAGTGCTAGTCCTGATACTTAACATACATCATTTCTGCTCCTTATAACAAAATTTCAACAAAGTAGGCATTATGCATTTCTCTTTGTAGTTTTATGTATGTTTACTTCATGTATTTTGGCACCCTTTTATTAAGTGCATATTTGTTTAGGATAGGTCCTCTCAATGAATTTATATGAATAATACACCATTATGAAATGGCCTTCATTTTCCCTAGTGAAATTTTTTGCTCTGAAATCTGCTTAGTATTATATTAATACAGTCATTTCAACTTCATTTTGATTTATGTTACTATGATATATAATTTCCTATCTTTTTACTTTTAACCTACTTTTGTCTTTATATTTAAAGTGGATTTCTTGGAGGTCTCAATCTCTGGCTTGTAATTGATATGTTTATATCATTTGTATTTAATGTATTTATGGATATGTTTTGGTTTAAATGTATCATCTTGTTGCTTGTTTTCTGTTTGTACTATCTTCTTTGTCCGTCTTTTATTCTTTTTTAAAACTTATTTTGCATTAATATTTTTTAATGATTCAATTTTGTCTCCTTTGTTGGCTTATTAGCAATTGCTCTTTTTATGGTATTTCGGAGGTTATTTTAAGATTTATCATATATAGTTTTTGCTTATCATGACCCAATGTCAAGTGTATTACATACTTTATGTGTATTTTAAAAACCTTACAACCCTATACTTCCATTTTCCATTCCCATGATTTGTGCTGTTGTCATACATTTTATTTCTACATGTGTTATAAACCTCACAATGCATTGTTTTTGCTTTAAATGATCAATTATTTTTAAAAGACATTTAAATATATCAGACATTCTTTTGTATTTCCCCACATAGTTATCATTTCCAGTGCTCTTTATGTTTTAGTGTTGACTTAGATTTTCATCTGGTATTGTTTCGTTCTTGACCTTTAACACTTCTTAGAATGTAGGTGTGCTAGTGATGTAAACTTTCTGCTTCTGTATGTCTTACAATGTCATTACTGTACCTTTATTTTTGAAAGATATCTTCATAGGGCGTAGAATTCTAGAGTGACTTTTTTCCCCCTAATATTTTAAAGATGATGCTCCACTGTGTTCTTGCTTGCATTGTTTCCAACAAAAAATCTGCTGTTATCTTTATTTTCATTCCTAGTTGTGTAATGTGGCTTTTCTTCTCCCTTCTGTCTGCTTTTAAAATCTTTTCTTCATTTAAAAAAGCATTTTGACCATAAAGTGCCACGGTATAATTTTCTTCACTTTTTTTATGCTTCAACTTTGTTGGTTCATGGATCTATGGGTTTAGACTTTTCACCAACTTTTGGAATATTTTTGGCCATTATATTTTCAAATATTTTTCATTTCCTTTGGGAACTATAATCGTGTATATATTAGACAGCTTATAGTAGTCCTATAACTTACTCAAGCGCTGTTCTTTTTTCTTTAGTGTTTTGTTTTCTCTTTGTTTCATTTTGGATAGTTTCTATTGCTATGTCTTCAAGTTCACTTTTCTTCTATGTGCCTACTCTGCTATTAATCATATTCAATGTATTTTCCATTTCAGACATTGTAGATTTACCCTCTAGAACAGGAGGTAGCAAAATATGACCCATGGACAATAATCCCTTGGCCCTTTTTTTTTATAGTCCATGAGCTAGGAATGATTTTACATTTTAAAAAGTTTTCATAAGAAAGAATACCTTACGTGGCCTGCAAAGCCTGAGATATTTACTTTCTGACTCTTTAAAAATAACATTTGCTGACCTTAACTCTAGAATTTTATATTTTTTGTATTACCCATATTTCTATTTTACATGTTCAATGCTTCCTCTAGTTTCTTGAATATATAATATAATTATGACTGTTAATGTCCTTATATATGAATCCTTATCTTGTCAGCTATATCATTTCTGGATCAATGTCAATGGGTTGGGTTTTTTCCCCTTATGATCGGTTATATTTTCCCCTTTCTTTGAATTCCAAATAATTTCTGATTCAGTGGTCAACATTATAAATTTTGCCTTGCTGTTTTTTGACATTTTTGTATTCCTATAAATATTCTTAGACTTGTCATGGGGTGCAGTTGAGTCACTTGGAAATGGTTTGAATCTTTCAGATCTTGCTTTTATGCTTTGGTACATGGGACAAGAGCAGCATTTAGTCTAGGGTAGATTTTTCCCTAATATGAGGCACAACTCTGTGAGTATTCCATGATGTCTTGTGAATTATGACATTTTCCACTCCCTTTGGTAGGAAGAGGCATTATATCCAACCCTGTATGAACACCCGGAATTGTTTGCAATAATTCAAGTGCTTCCCCCTGCTTCAGATAGAATTTTTACATAAAGGCACTTTTCAATACCCAGCTGAAGATTCACGGGAGATCTGCAGATCTTTGGAATTCTCTATGTAGCTGTTACCACTCCTCTACTCCACCCTGCAAACATTACCTACCATGGCCTCCTCTGACTTCCAGCTTTTTCTCAACTCAAGGAGATTACCAGGCTTTGTCTGGGTTCCCCTCCCTGATCCACAACATGGATACTTTCTCCATGCTGTGGAGCAATTATAGAACTCTTATTTTCTTTCTCAGGCATTATTGTCTTTCCTTGCCTGATAGACTTTTTCTAGAAAAATACATATATACATACATTATACATGTATGTATCAAGATACATTTTCATTTGATTTTTTTAAAGGCCCTTCACAATTTAGCACCTGCCTACCTTTCCATCTTAACCTTTGCCTTAGCTGAACCGATCATATTTCAGTCTTGGCACTTCGGCTCACTTTCTTACCCCTGCCTAAGATTCCTTCTACTTTCTTATGCACAGTGCTACAGGACTTAGATAACACAGATTTCCAGTCTCTTAGAATCAGAATAGGGGTATCTTCCAATTTCTTAAGATAATTTTTACTTTAGGCAGGGTGTGGTGCCTCATGTCTGTAATCCTAGCACTTTGAGAGGCCGAGGCTGGCGGATTGCCTGAGCCCAGGAGTTTGAGACCAGCCTGGGCAACATGGCGAAACCCCATCTCTACTGAAAATGCAAAAAGTTAGCCAGGCGTGGTGATGCACATCTGTTGTCCCAACTATTCAGGAGGCTGAGGCACGAGAATCGCTTGAACCCAGGAGATGGAGGTTGAAGTGAGCCGAGATCGTGCCACTTCACTCCAGCCTAGGCGACAGAGTGAGACTCTGTCCCAAAAAAAAAGAAAAAGAAAAAAAAGAATTTTTATTTTGGATTGTCCTTACCGTAGTATTAGAGTGGCAAAGTAGAAGGGATTAAAGATTAAAATATGTTTTTCAGAAGCTCTCCTTTCTCTCAAAGATATTTTTATAAATTAGAGAAGATTTGGGCTGGACTATATCTAAATGCAGAAAATAATTGCTGTTTCATATTGTTTGGGGAGGTCTATTCTACCCGTTAATGTGGTAAAATGAAAAGACTGTTAATAATTTGGGGAATTGGATTCAAACTCTAGTGCTGTCACTAAACTGTATGAATCTAGGCAAGACATAGATTGTTGTGAAAAGGATGCTAATGTCATAGGCTCCATCATCTGTCATTCTCCTGTTTAAGATAACCTTGTCAGTTCTAATTAGTTTATTGCTTTCATTTCTTTCAATATGCCTTTGATATTTTCTCAGGATATTTCATTAAGCAGGAGAGGATGAGTAAAGTAGATTTTGGGCCCAGTTTGGTCTGCTTAATTCTTTACAAGCCGTCAGTCTAGAAGCTGAATATTTTGTCTATAGTGCTTGTGTTTTTGAGATAGTCACAAACACTTCACGTATACTCTCCTGGCTAAGAAGGTATTAATCTTAAATTGAGTGTTTCTGGGATATATATTATATAAAAGTTTCTTTGAGGCAGAGAACATCTTTTACTCTTCTTTCTGTCTGCCAGAGTGCTTTGCACAAAGCAGGCTCCAATTAAATATACTTTATACTTTCATGTAGCTTACCTCATTTATGAAACAATTTATTAAGAATGCATGTTAAGATAATGCTTAATTTAAAATTCTGAGCCTTTAGGAAAAAAATCCAGATATAACCCACTTAACCTTTTTCATCCTTAAAGAGTTAATTTATTATTTTTGGTCTTGCTAGACACAGTAAAATAAAGATAAATAAAATAAAGTAAAATAAAGGGTAATAGAATTATGTCCTTTCTGAAATCAGTTTAATGAATCCTTTAAACAAATTAATAGTTTGCCTTTCTTACATGTAGGCAGAGAGCATAAAATTTAATGTTAGATGAGTTTTAGATTATAATGAGGATACTATTATTTGCTCACCTTTCCCTTTATCTCCACAAGACAAATAACAAACAGATCTTTAACATACCTGGACTGGTGTGTTCTGGTAGGCCTGATATGAACAGTCATCTCTCTAAAACTATTTTTATTTTACTGATAATAATAAGACATAATGTCAGCCTTTCTTATTTGGTTTAGTTTACTCTAAATGTCTTCTGCTACCAGTTTATGCCCTTCCAAGCCATCCTCTACACTGCTGAGTGATTTTTATAAAATGCAAATTTTATTATGTTATCATGCTTATGATTAAAATTCTTTGGTGGCTATCTAGGGTCAAGTGCACATGTCTTAGCAAAGCTTATAAAGGCTTATAAAGTCTGCATCTGGGATGGGAGTAGCATTGGCAGAGGGAAATAAAGGGTTCTGGAGCAAATGGAACCAGGAGGAGAGTATGAATAGGACAACTTGAGGAAGCTTTTCCAGAGATGAGGACTACAATTGCTTTCCAGTGGGCATCAAGGTTGATATTCAGATAAGAGTATTTCCAAAGTACCAAAACAATGAGACAGATTAAAAATGAAAAGGAGTTATATGTAAGAAGTAGAACTCCCCTTTTATGTAGTGTATATTTGTGTGTGTGTGTGTGTGTGTAAGGACAGCTTGGTGGCTTAAAGGAATTAGAGCTGGACAAGAATGAACCTTCACAATCTGTCACCTGCTAACATCTCCAACCCCCTTACTCCCTAAAGTCCAGTCTTCTGAATGCGTTATGCCTCTCTCTGCTTCTCCTCGAAACCTTCACAAATGCTATCTTCTCTTCTAAGACTCAGGTTCTTTCTTCCTGAAACTTTTCTTGGATCTGTCCTCCACTTGGCCATGGCCTGGTTAATTGCTTTCTTTCTGTGTTGTCATAACATTCCATTCACATCTCCCTTATCACACTCATATACTCACTATATTCCGTCCCCCAAAACTAGATATGAGTTTCTCGAGGTCATGCTCTGTCTCTTGTTCATGTTTTAATCCCAAATACTCATCACAGTTGTGGCAGATAAAAATCAATATTTTACTATTGAATGAAAGAGTTTACAAGTTCCTAATCAGTTAATTAATGAATTAATTACTCTTGTGACTCAAACCAAAGTTTGTTACTCTCTCACCTTTCGTTCTGATCCTGTCTTTCACCTCTTGACTCCCCTTTTTTGGTCTCTTGCCGACCAGTGTCTTCATGCTGTTTCAGTTCTCCATAGTCCTATATTCCACCATCCTACTTTCTTTCCCTGCCTATACAAACCCCAGCTCCAAGAGTGGTGATTCAGTTCCAACAGTGAGATTTGGGAAATTGAAACCACAGTCTGAATGATGCTTAACCACTTCCCAAGATATTTGCATTTCTGTTCAAAAATTAATTTCACTGTAAAAATAATACATGCTTATTTTGGGCAATGTAAATAAATATTTAACAATTATTTACTTGTAGATACTGAGAGCATACAGCAGTGGAATGGTGGGGAGGCAAAAATCTGCTATCATGGAGTTTAAGTTCTAATGGAAGGTGACACCAAACAAAGGAGATGGTTATATAGTAAATTAAAAGGTAATAACTGCTACATTCCTCTCTCTCTCTCTCTCCTCTCCCTCTCTCTCTCTCTCTCTCTCTCTCTCTCTCTCTCTCTCTCTCTGTGTGTGTGTGTGTGTGTGTGTGTGTGTGTGTGTGTGTGTGAAGGGGAGGGAAATGGGCAGATATTTATCATTTTAATTGATAATGTTGCTGAACTACATTTTAATCAGTTAGAGAAAGAACTCTACATCATTAGCACTTGGAGATCCTGTATTTTGAACTGGACATAGGGACTGGCTGGGATTTTGAATTGTCTCTTTTGAGAAGGAAGTTAGCTCTGTGTAGGAAGAAGAATAAAAAAGACTATTTGATAACCAGTAGAATAAGTTCAGCAGAGACTGGCTAACTGTTCACCAAACCCAGTTTTTCATCTGGTACACAGAGAGACTACATTTCTCAGCCTTCTTTGCAGTTAGAAGCAACAATATGTGAAGTTCTAATTAGTGGGATGTTAGTGGAAGTAATGAGTGCCACTTCCTGACCTAATCTGTATTAAAAATATCCCATGTATGTTCTCCTTTTGTTCCCTGTTTGCTGGTTAGATGCTAATTCTCAGGGCAGCCTGAGAAATTGTGTATTAAAGATGGTAGAGGCTCCATTATCCTGAGTATCTTGATCTTGTAGACAGTACCTCACACATTACACTCTGAAATCATGCTCTCCTCACCTCCTTGACACTGCCACTAGTTGAACAACAGAGGAATAAGAAATCAACATATTTTACTAAACCACAGAATTTATAAATTACAGCAGCTAGCGTTCCCTTGACTAATCAATAAATAATATTCTTTATTATGTTTGGGAGATATCCATCTACTACTAGTATATTGTGGGTGTTTTAAAAATGAGGAATTGGCATTAAATTTATTAGGTACCTTTTGATATCTATTTTTATTTTCTCCTTTCATGTATAAATGCCATGTGGTTATGTCTAGTGTTCTAGATTAAACTATCCTTTAATTTCATGAGAGTAAAATTTCCTTGGTGGGAACAGATTTTTCTTTTAATATGTATTTTGTTTGTTTGTTTTTTGTTTTGAGACAGGGTCTTGCTCTGTCACCCAGGCTGGAGTGCAATAGCGCGATCTCGGCTAATTGCATCCTGGGCTCAAACTGATCCTCCTGCCTCAGCCTCCCAAGTAGCAAGGACTACAGGCATGTGCCACCATGCCTGGCAAATTTTTGTGTTTTTTGTAGAGATGGGGTTTCACCCTATTGCCTGGGTTGGTCTTGAACTTCTGGACTCAAAGATCTGCCTGCCTTGGCCTCCCAATGTGCCGGGATTATAGGCATGAGCCACCACTCCCAGCCTGAATATATTTTTGAATTTGATTTGACAGATTGTATTTAACATTTCTTCATCTATAGCCATAAATGCTATTTTGTTTAATTTCCTTTCCTTTCTTTTTACTTCTTTCTCTTCTTCCTCAAGTAGTCTCCCTTGGTTTTTTTGTTTCATTTTGTTTTGTTTTGTTTTGCATTTGTCAACTGTTGGTATCAGATTTGTAAACCTGATCAAATCAATTTGGAAGTGTTTTCTTTTTAGTTATATCACGTGGTATTTTAGAAGAATTCGTTAACAGTTAAAAACCATCTTGCTCTATAGTCCTTTTAAATTTTCCCAGAAAAAGATTATGTGTTCAGATAGGCTTCTACCTAGCATATATTCTTTTTATTATTTCTGGTTTTCCCTATGAGCTCAGGTACAAAGTTGGAAAATAAGGTTCCCTAGGGTATAATCAAGGTAAGGATAATGGCCAGAAGTTCTGCATTGGTAATGGTCCATGTTTTTATAAATATATTTCTATGTAAAATATTCTAAACATGTGAAAAGATAAGAATAATGAACACTTGAGCCACTACAACCCATCTTTGTCAAATGTGAACACTTTTTTTTTTTAACTTTATAACTTTCAGTAGGATCTGCTTTTGGAACTGAATCTTGATGCTGCCTATGTTACGAATTTTAGCTATGTTTTAATACAGTTATTTCTCATTGTCTTGGAATGATTACTTTGAAAGTTTCATCGTGTGATTTTTTTTTAAAAGTAAAATTTAGTATCAAAACAAGTTATTGTATATATTACAAATATGTATTATACATATAAAACACAGACTAATTGTAAGGCTACATGCTAGTCACATTAGTTTTCTTTTAATTCCTTACTATATGGGCAATACGACATACTTGCCATTAGTTCTGGCTCTTCAAAAATAACAAAACCTAATTTAATAGTCTGGTGCTTAAAAACAAATGCAATGAACTCATCTAAATTTTGGCTCAGCTGTACGATTCTGGGAAAGTTACTGTCCTAAATTTCTTTATTTGTTGATATGATTTGGCTGTGTCTCCACCCAAATCTCATCTTGAATAGTAACTCCCACTATGTCCACATTTCATGGGAGGGACCCAGTGGGAGGTAAATGAATCATGGGGATGGGTCTTTCCCATGCTGTTCTCATGGTAGTGAATAAGTTTCATGAGATCTGATGGTTTTAAAAACAGGTGTTTCCCTACACAAGCTCTCTCTCTCTCTCTCTCTCTTTTTTTTTTTTTTTTTTTTTTTTTTGAGATGGTGTCTCACTCTGTCACCCAGGCTGGAGTGCAATGGTGTGATCTCGGCTCACTGCAACCTCTGCCTCCCAGATTCAATCAATTCTCCTACCTCAGCCTCCTGAGTAGCTGGGATTACAGGAGCCTGTCACCACGCCTGGCTAATTTTTGTATTTTTAGTAGAGACAGGGTTTCACCATGTTGGTCAGGCTGGTCTCAAACTACTGACCTCGTGATCCACCTGCCTCAGCCTCCCAAAGTGCTGGGATTACAGGTGTGAGCCACTGTTCCTGGCCAGCTCTTTCTTTTTGCCTGCTGCCATCCATGTAAGATGTGACTTGCTCCTCCTCGCCTTCTGCCATGATGGAACTGTAAGTCCACTAACCCCTTTTTCATGTATAAATTACCCCCTCTTGGGTATGTCTTTATCAGCAGCATGAAAACGGACTAATACATCAGTAAAATGGTGAAATAACAGCAACGTTATGGAGTTGTTGTGAGCAAAAACATGTAAGGTGCTTGGTTTAGCACCTATTACATAGTAATAATTTAATACAAATGTATTTCTTTCTTTTAGAATTTTTTTTTCCTAAAGAAGGTTAAATTTTCTTTACGTCTTGACATTTAGAAAATTAACTCTGTTCATGTTGTTTTATGAATTAGTAGTATCCTCACCTTCCAACTAGATAAGAACCTATTATTTTTGCTCCTGTGAAAAAACAGAGGTGCCTAACTTGCTGTGTCTCCTCACATCTTCCCCCTTCTTCCTCCCCTCCAAGTTCTTTGGATCAACTGGAGAGAGGGGTGTCATAGAAGTTTTATCACTTGGCATTGTCATACCACAGTCTACTATAAGGAAAACATACCAGTGAACCAGTGAGTCTGGTCTTTCCTCTTAGTGGAGAGAAGGGCATGTGGTCACAATTTCTGTACCAGATGGAAGAGGAGTGGCTCAGTTTTCAGTTTTGTTTAATCACTGTAGACTTTCACTTTAGATTTCCCACTTTCTCAATCCCAAAGTAGGATGCTGCTCTGTGCTTGATGGTAACAGCTCACAGACTCATCAGAATTGAAATGAAAAAATATTTATTGATCTTTTATAACAAGGCAATATTGCTTAAAGGAAAACAAACATAAAATGTTCCATTGACAATGCATTTTTTCATCTGTTCGGCACAATGCTTTTGTCATAATGGAGATGTGATAACAAACTTTCCAGGACATTCAGTCTTCGGCGGCAGCACTTAGGACAGATGACTGGCTGCTGCAATGTGAATACAAGAATGCCTGACTCACCAAATGATTTCCTAGAATAGTTAGCTGGGTGGAGACTCACCAAGTTAATAACTAAACCCAACCCTCAAGTCTGTTGGCAAAGGACATATTTGAGCTTAATGACTCTGTATACACCCAGAAAGATAAAGGAGGCTTTGAGATCCTGCTTGGTAGACTGGGAAGATGAAAATGACTCATTAGGTACCTGGAACACTGAATGGCCTGCACTGGAAATATTTTGAAAGGTGAGTTGAAGTACTAAACCAGTCTTTCAGAGGCTATGCCATATCAAGCCTGAGGCAGATGATGATTCAATAAATGTCTTTTAAAAGAGAGAAAATGTTGTGCAACAGAAACGCAGGGCAGAACAAATAATCTCTGCATTATGAACAGGTGAGTCAAAAGCTGTGCTGGCTTAGAAAATGAAAAACTAGTTAAATACCTCCACAACTTTAAAACATTTTCTACTTAACTATAACGTTAAATGACCTAAGGTATATGAAGCATCTACCTCAGTGTCTGGCTGCCATATGGTGTCACTCAATGTATTTTTCTTCCTTTCAACTCTGATCTTGGCTTTTTTTGATTTGTTTGTTTAAGAGAAAAAAGTACTTTAAGATGATGTCGCTGTCTAGTTTCATGTAAGTCCATATTTTGAAGATATTAGTGTCTGAAGTCTAGCACTCTGTTGGCTTTACTATTAACAATAAACATGACAAGAAATTTAGTCATCTGTATCAAACATCTGTCATGTGGTTCAGAAATTATTTTGGGGCAACATTTTGGAATGAGGACTGTTAGCTCACTTTGGTATACTCATGACTTTGTTGAAACAGTACACATAGCAAAAATATAAATTTTAAAAGTATCACTGGTAACTCCACATGGTTATTCATTTTTAAATGCTAAACTATGAATATTGATATTTTAAGTTTGGATCCAATTTTTCTGGTTCTTTCCCTGAGAAAATAAATGATGCTTTGAAATATTAGTGAATTAGAGCAACTTTTCAACTTTTCCACAATAAATTATTCCTCAGGCTAGAAAAAAAAGTGATTCCACAAATACCATTCAAAGTCGTTTCAGTCTGAATCAGGATAACAAACACTCTCATACATAAAATCAAATATATAAGAAATGAACAATCTAAAATCTATGGATGCCTCTTTTTCAGCTCTATCTAGTCTCCTATTGCATGTTTTCTTAAAAGTGTATATTCAATCATTCTATATATTTAGAACTTCATTAAACTTTGAGATAACCTCAAAATATATTTTGTCATCAACATTTAATCACGTATCTCTCACTTAGTGAGGTTGTTACTGAATCAAGGTTTTTCTTTTCTAGAATATGTTAATATCACTATCTTCTAGGACAAAATATCAGTAAAAAAATTCATGAGGATTTACTTGACTGAGCATATGTGGAATTTTTAAGGCTGGATTTTAACTCTTTCGAGAACTCACCTTCCTATTTTGTACCCTTTCTTCCTCTCTGCTCCAACAAACACTGTTTGGGGCAAGTTTAACCTCAATAGATACAATTTTGTTGTTGGGCCAGTCCATCTACTGACAGGATGTAACTTGTAAGAAGGAGAGGCACTGGTGTGTGAGAAAGATTGCAGCTGGCAGCTGAGACAGGTCTGTCGCTTCCTTTCCCTTTGCTTTGCTACCAAGTCTATGCGTGCCTCAGAAGTAGGCCATGTAACTCAGGAGTGTCAGGAGCTGTGACTGATTCCAGGCTCTTTGTAAGGAAGAGGAGAAAAAGGAGAATGCAGAATAATTGAAGGGGAGGTGGTGATCCCCAAAGGAGGAGCAAAGAAAGAATGGTCTCAAGACTTCAAATGCTTGGCAACCTTATTTTTTTACCTAGGGCCAGCATTTGTATGAATACGGGTGCCTGTGTGAATTTGTATACAGGAAGGAACTAGCATTGTGAAATAACCCCAAACACAACTGGTCAGTCTGCCTCCCTTTGAAAAACAACAATAAAGAAAAAAACTACTTTGAATAATCTTATAATAGGAAATAACACAATGGAAACTGGAGAATTTTGATATGGAAAAATCTAAGCATCTGGAACAATAGAGGCTAAGTAATTAAAATACTGTGCATATATAATTAAAGTTGAAAAATAAAGGGAATTTTAGGCACCCAGTTTAGTTTACTAGGCAGCAAGTAAGGTAATGAAATTTGCTTTTAACAGTTTATTTATAAAATGCTCCTTACTATTCTTATATTAACATATTTTTTATATTGACAACTGACTCCTTGGAAAGAGTGAAAAAAATAATATTATCTATTAGGGAGCTTTATTAATAATCCTATAATGCTTTGTGAGTAATGATTAAGATATTAAACTGTAACTTGGAAGTGATCATTGATGAGATTGCTTATTTATAATCAAAACAATGAATCAAACTACTTAAAGTTGAATAAAAATGCATTTATCTCCATGAACTACTTGCAATAATTAATTCTAAAATGACTATTAAGCTAGTAGTACATTGTATGAGAAGTTTAAGCTATATTCAGGTCGGGGGTAAAAAATATTTTAGACTTTTGTACTAAGTATGAAAACGCAGGTATTAGCCTGATGTTTCTTTTACTAAGCCTTGTACTTTATATAGCTTGTTCTATATTCAGTTATGTAATCTTAGAGTAGCTGAAAGGATATTAAAACAATATCTTTCAATTTATATATAATTGAAGTTGAAAATAAACAAAGGGAATTTTAGGCAGTTTAGTTTACTACGCAGTTTAGTTTACTAGGCAGCAAGTCAGGTACTGAAAGCAGTAGTCACCCATTGGCTAGGTTTTCAGATATATCACAGATGTTTAGTACTCTCATCTTCAAGTATAATTGTAAACCTTACTCTCTCTGAATTGCAACTTCCTTCAGATCATAGTAGTAAAGAATTGACAAAGGATTGATTGCATACATTTCAGAAAAATACATATTGGTAATTTTAAAAATCTATTAATAAAGATGAATGGGTTATTGCAGAATTAAAAAGGCATATGTATCATATTTTACTTTAGAGTAAGTTTCTCCTACTATATGAAGTAGAGATGTCATGTATGTGACTAGTTATTAGACAGCCATCAGATTATTGTGATAAATAACATGCCTACATGTAACCTAGATCATTACAGGAATAAGTTACTGAAGTACTAATACACCACAGAAACAATACCATGAAGATAAATGCTAAGGAATGAAGTTCTTTCCCTGTGAATTCTAACTAATTCATTATTTCCAGTCTATCTCATTTCAAGACCTGTGTTTCCCTTATAGACACAGGACACCTGGGTTGTCTGATCATAAACTCTCCAGTGGCCTTTGGCCTTTTAAGTAGATCTGTTTTGTTTTGACAAAGAATGTCTAAGAAAGGAGGAAGTGAGGAGGAGGGACTTGAAGATGTGCTACTGCTGGAATCAAATTTTTATTTTCTAGTGGGAAGCCTACTTGTCATTTGTACTACTCTTCCACAGTTAGTGTGTTCGAGCAACTTAAAGTTCAGTGGCAACTCCTCATAGACTTATTGTTCAGAGTTTGTTTATTGTGAAGAATTTGCTTTTGACAGTTTGTTTATAAAATACTCCTTACTATTCTTACAGTAATTCTTTACATCACTTTATTCTTCATTTTCACTTCCTTTGTTTGCCTCAGTTTGATTCATTATCCTTCAATTGTTCAAATATCCTTCATTATTCAAATCGCTGCTTTACTGACCCGTTCTCTAAACATATTTTTTATATTGACAACTGACTCCTTGGAAAGAGTGAAAATAATAATACTATCTATTAGGGAGCTTTACTAATAATCCTATAATGCTTTGTGAATAATGATTAAGATATTTAATAAACTGTATCTTTGAAGTGATCATTGATGAGATTGCTTATTTATACTCAATGAAACAAACTACTTAAAGTTGAATAAAAATGCACTTATCTCCATGAACTACTTGCAATAATTAATTCTAAAATGTCTATTAGGCTAGTAGTACATTGTATGAGAAGTTTAAGCCATAAGTATGAAAACTCAGGTATTAGCCTGATGTTTCTTTTACTAAGCCTTGTACTTTATATAGCTTGTTCTATATTCAGTTATGTAATCTTAGAGTAGCTGAAAGGATATTAAAACAATATCTTTCAATTTTGCTTTTCTTTTCCAGTAGCTAGCTTCTATGTTAATCAGCATGTTCAAGCTTCCTTCTCATTAGTTTTTAAGAATTCTAGGAAATACTTTCCATGGCATGTTGTGAGAGATTTTATTATAGGATTAAAATCCGTTCAGCAAACAATAGGCACACATGAGGCAGGGTCCAGGTATTCTGTCTTATAAGGCAACACTGCACTTTAGGTAACGCTAGAAATGGAACTACTTTTAATTATTTTCTACTTTCTGTTTACGGCAAAAGTAGCCATGTCAAACATTTTTCATGCCATATCTTACCTCAGATTCTCTACCTTGTTTCAGGACAGTAGAAAAGCTGCTGGAAAAAAATGCAAAAAAATTTTTAACTTGAGTTCATATTTTTCATTCAATGTCTGCTGGGCCCTCAATGTAACTTTTTTTTTCTTTTTTTTTTTTTTTGAGAGGGGTCATCCTTCTATCATTAACTACTCCTAATCTTCACTGCTACACAGAGTTTCCATATTTAACAACAGATGGCTTTGCTTTTACTTTATAGATGAGGCCAAAGCACCAGGTAGGTGAAATGTTCTTGTATCGGTTGGAATCCCGAGAGCGCTCCAACAGACAACAAGAGGCGGTGTGGAGCAACATGCTGTTTTAATGAGCGCCTGGGTGCAGGCGGGCTGAGGCCTAAAATGGCATCAGCACCAAATGAGGACAGGGCAGAGGTTTTATAGTCTCCTGTAAACAGGAAATGTCTCAGTCTGATGTAACTGCTACGTGGTACCTGGACGGCCTCTCTCTGGGTCTTCACAGGGTACATGTCTTCGGGCTAACTCTCTTCCTGCTTCTGCTATCTTGCTGATGCACACTGCTAGCGCATGTGGCTTTGCGCCTGAGGACTGGGCCTGAGGAGGGAGGAGTTATTCATTCCCTTAAGCTTTCAGGCCCTGGGGAGAATCTTTCCGTAGGAGCTTTTTCAGCTTTACCAACTACAGTCTGCACACTTACCTGCTTCCACACACACCCTTATGGTTTTCTTTCTCAGTGGAAAAAACGTGCTTCTCTTGGTAAAGTCCAACCCATTCATCTGTGCTCCTGAACACAGCCTCTCCAATGTACTTGTTATACATATATATATATATACACACACACACACACACACACATACACACACACACACACCCCGCCCCCCGCCCCCACGGAGCCTTCCCATGTTGCCCAAGCTGGTCTTGAACTCCTGAGCTCAAGTGATCCACCCACCTTGGCCTCCCAAAGTGCTGAGATTACAGGCACTAGCCACTGTGCCCAGCCTGTACTTGTGCCTTTGATTCATCATTTATCCTCTCCTTTATTTTTCCATTGGTCCTTTGTCACAGGCCTTAGTCTTCTGTCAGCTGATAAATGGGAATGTTCCACAGGTTCAGTTCTCACCCTTTTTCTTCTTTCATTGTGTATGTCACAAAGGAGATCTTATCCACATTCATGGCTTCTGCACTCACATTAAAGCCATGTACACCTGTCTTCAGTCCTAGGTGAGCTCTAGGTGCCCACAGGACCTCTCTACCTATCTTCTCAAAGATAAGTCAATCTTAACATGTTCAAAATGAATCCATTATAATTGATGTATTAGTCCATTCTCACGCTGCTAATAAAGACATACCCAAGACTGGATAATTTCTAACGGAAAGAGGTTTAATTGACCCACAGTTCAGCATGGCTGGGAGGCCTCAGGAAACTTACAATCATGGCAGAAGGGGAAGCAAACACATCCTTTTTCACATGGTGGCAGCAAGAAGTGCAGAGTGATGGTGGAGAGCCCCTTATGAAACCACTAGATCTCCTGAGAACTAATTCACTATCACGAGAATAGGATGGGGAAAACCATTCCCATGATTCAATTTTTCCCATGTGGTCCCCTCCCAATACACACAGGAATTATGGGAACTACAGTTCAAGATGAGATTTGGATGGGAACTATATTTGAGAATAAAAAAAAAAATCATTTCTTCTGTATTCCCTTTGTTCTGTGTTCTCTCTATAGGGCATAGCATTATGATTTTCACATCCTGAAACCTAGGAATCGTCTCGTGTCTTCCCTGTCACTTTCTTACCTTCAGAGAATCACCAAGCTCTGTTGAACTTAATAATAATTAACAGTGCTGAATATGGCAAAGCATTTTTTATTTTTTTTTGAGACAGAGTCTCGCTCTGTCGCCCGGGCTGGAGTGTAGTGGCAGTGGTGGGATCTCAGCTCACTGCAAGCTCTGCCTCCCGGGTTCACGCCATTCTCCTGCCTCAGCCTCCCGAGCAGCTGGGACTACAGGCGCCCGCCACCACGCCCGGCTCATTTTTCGTATTTTTAGTAGAGACGGGGTTTCACCGTGTTAGCCAGGATGGTCTCGATCTCCTGACCTCGTGATCCCCCCGCCTCGGCCTCCTAAAGTGCTGGGATTACAGGCGTGAGCCACCGCGCCCGGCCGGCAAGGCATTTTTTAAAGAAGACTAAATGTATTTTCTCAATCTTCACAGTCACTGTGTTATGTGAGTGGCTAATATCATCTCCATTTTAAAATTAAGAATATTGAGGCATCGAGAGGCAAAATAACTTGCTTTGGTCACACAGGTAATAAAGGGCAGATGGGATCCAAATCTAGGCAGTTTACAGCGCTGGCCTCTTAACAACCACACCATGGTAGGCTTACTAAATGCCAGGATCTTAAATGCCTCTTCAGTTCATTTCCTCCTATTCTTTCTCATTTTGGTCGACTTGGTTCATGTGCTTCTTATTTTCTACTGTGTAACTTCTTACAACCTGCTGCTCTAAATTCATTTTTAAGATATCTTAGTAATTAGCCTTCATCAAAATTTTCAGGATATTGGCTATATCTTTGTAATCTATAGATTTGAGATTTTGTTTCAAGAAAATTATATTCAATTATATATTTGAATTTTTCCCATTCCATATATTATTTTCTTCCATGACAATGATTGTTTAATGTCCATACCACCTCCTTTCTTATTTTAACTCTGTTCTTTTCAAATTCATTTTATGTTATTTACTCAAGGCTATTCTTTTTCTCCTAGACTGTATTTTTATCCATATCTATGTCTTACCATTTGTTGACTCTAATGAGAATTTCATCTCTGTAATAATTTCATTTTATGTTTCTATTCATCTCTGAGCTCCACAGACTCACTTTTTATCTCTTGTTCTTGTTTCAGCTCTCTTTTGATCTATCTATTGTTATTCCTTCAGGATCTTTTTTTTTTTTTAAAGGAAAGCCAACTTGCCTTTAGTTTCTTTGAGTCTTGGGAGAACTGTTTGTTTGAAATTGGCCTATTTTTCTATGAACAGATCCTGAAATTTTGTGTTCTTTATTTGCCTTTTCTTTTTTCCTCCTATGTATTTTTTCTTTACTGTCTAACTTCTACCAGGGAAATGGATGTTTCAGAAAGAATTAAAGATAAAGACAAGTGGTAGTTTCTGAAATTAAAAAATAAATGTATACAAGTTTTGAGAGAGAATTTTATAAATTCCTTAATCCTTCCTACTTAACATACCCAGGGCTGAGCCTGGATGACCTAGAACATAGAGTTCTCCTGTAGTATAGAAAGGATGTCCCTTCAGTCAATGGTAGTGAACTCAGGAAGCTCGCTTTCCAACAGGGAAGGAAGATATGATGCAGGGAAAGTTCAAGAAAAGCTTGTCTATTTTCTAGGAAGATAAGGGGAAGGGGAGAGAAGAGAGAGAGAAATGGAAGAGATTCAGGAAAGATGTGTTTTCAGTTTTACATGTGCTAATTAAGTGAGGGCAGAACAGGCTGAGGACTTTTATTTGTGTTTCCTATTTTGGATTTCAAGAGGAGCTTAACTCCCAGACACCCCTGAAGAAATCTGGAGCATGGCTGCATTATCTTGGAGGCGTAGCAGAATCAGGTATTTAGAGGTTCTTAAGTTTAATTTTCCTGCTGTTTTAGTTTGTGTCCTTCCAAAGACAGACCTGAGGCAATGAATGGAGAGGGTTTTGTTTGGGGTATGTTTCCAAGAAACACCAGCAGATAATGGGGAAGTTAAACAAAAGGGAAGAAAACCAATAAAGGTGTGTTATCACATTATCACTGTGGGCAATTGGAGTTTGATCCTGCTGGGGAACTCTGGGAGACAGTTTACAACACTTCTAGTTTATCCCAGTTATTGGTTGAGAACTGCTCCCGAGGAACATTAAATCCTTGGTATTTTCAGCCTGTTGTGTGTTCAGACTGAGTAGTCACTGATGGCCAGAGAAAGCCTTCAGGCAAAAAATTGAGGCATGGGCGGGTGAAAGGCTGGTGTATATGGAAATGGCAATTGTTGAAGAAATATTGGCAGTGCCCTGAAACTATATGATACACATGGTCTGACTGCTGTCACGGCATGTTGAATATATGGCATTTAAAATGAATGAAGTAGATGTATTTATTGACATGATAAATCTCAAAAGTACAATAATGAATGAAGAAAAGTTATTGAAGAATACTGCCACATGATTTCATTTATATAAAGCTTAAAAACAGGTAAACCAAACAATACGCATAAAGGTGCAAAGAAAAGCATGGAATGATATTCACAAAATTCAGGGTGGCATTTGCCTCTTATGGGGGAGAAAGGGAAGTGAAGGTTTCGGTTATGTTCTATTTCTTATGCTGTGTGGTGGGTAAAAGGGTGTTTTATTATTATTCTTTAAACTATAAATATAAATTATACTTTCTTGTTTGTATATTTCATTAAAGTAAATCTAATTAATCTAAAAGAAGCATATTAATGTTAGATCCCTTTTCTTGCTTCAGAAAATAAATCACAGGAAATTGTAAACATTTTAACAATTCAGTTGCATGGAAACAACTGAATACCAAACTCAACCTCAGTCACCAACTCTGATACCAAATTGTTTTTAAGTTTCTAATATTATATAACTTAAATAATACAATACACATAGACACACTAAAGCAGTCTTATCTAGGTGTCAAAATACTGCTAGTCAATTCTAATAATGGAATGATAAACCACAGTCATTGACTATATTTCCATCCTTTAATATTTTGGTTAGAGTTTTAATTTAGTCTCTAGGTGGAACATACATAGATCAAACTAGATCAAGGGATATTCTCAAAGTGGCAAAATGACAACCTTTGCCTTTTTAAAACTCAGAAATCACTCTTCTCCCCGTGAGGACATATATTATTTCTCCATATGTGGTTAGAACCATAGAAACCATGGTTGAAAACATTGTTGGGACAAACAAGCATGACTATTTTTAAGACTCTGATGATTTTGGATATAATCAGCACTGAACTAGTAAGTCATATGTAATTAGGTTGATGATATATTTAGTGTCTAATGGATCCTGGCAACCTCTGATCAAATGCCTTTCAATTAAACATCACAGCGGCTCCAGGGCATGAGTCCTCTGTGTCAGTACACAAATGGATATTTACATAGACCCACTGTGCAGCTGAATTCTATTATCTTAGTAGTCCATGTGGAGAGACAACCAAATATCTTTAATAGGAATGTTGAGTAACTCCTTTCAGCTTTATTTACTAAATGTGTCTTTTACAAATCTTTTTAAAACTTTGTTGTGAAATACAGTATATATAATAGAAATGCACAAAACAACTAGAAAATTGGCACATTATTCTAAAGGCAACACCCGTTTAACCACCACCCAGGTCAAGAAGTAAAACAAGGCTAACACCCTTTTAGGCACTCATGTGCCTTTTCTCCGGGCAAACCCCTCAGTACCCTTCAGAAGGAACCACTACGCTGGTGTTTTTGTTTTCTAGGAAGAAAAGGGGAAGGGGAGAGAAGAAAGAGAGAATTCCTGAATTCCTGGCTTTACTTTATAGTTTTGCTGCCTAACTATGCATTCCCAAGCAATATAGTTTAGTTTTGCCTGTCTTTAACTTTTATAAATGGAATCATAGTATTTATGTTACTGTGTCTTGCTTCTTTTGCTCAATATTATATTCCATTAGATTCATCCATGTTACCCTACATAGGTGTTCTCTTTAAACTTGTAAATGTTTCCTACATCATCTAGCTGCCATGTTTTGTAATTTCTGCAGCACTCTAGGGATGGGAGGTATCAATAATTCTACTTTGGTATGTATGTAATTGTAATTAGCCTGGCCCATTGTAATTAGGTTGGCCCTTCCACCATATAATACTTTCAAAAATTATAGAATGTATTGCGTATATACCATGTTCTAGGATTGTATGAAGCTCTGTTCATGTACTATTGCTGTACTCAAGATCATTCTGCCTAGTATGTAGTTTTAGCATACCTTTTTATAGACAAGAAACTGAAATTCAGAAAGAAAAAGTAAATTCAGAATGTAGCCTTTCTGATATTTCGTTATCAGGAACACAATTGTTTCTTTCTTTTTTTTACTATTTTAGTTATGTTAAGGGAGACAGTAAACTTGCCATCGTATAGTAATCTTTTTTCATCTCACAAGCTCTTGGTATTTTGCTCTAATGATCCATTGGTGCTTGCATGCAGATAAAAAAGTGAAATTCAGAAAGATGAAGGTAACATGTTTAACAGCCTTTCTTCTATTATTCCCACGGTACTTACTTCCTTCTGTCTGTGGCATCTGTAGAATACTGTCTGTGAACTTCTTGTCACGGGAGTAATAGACAGGTGATCTCCCATGTTGTAGGAACCCAGAAGGGCAGTCTAAACAGTGCGGGTATAAGCGTGGGAAGAACACAGAACTAAGGATTAGGCTGCATCAGTTCTACACTTGATTGTCATTATCTAGCTAAGTGACCTTGAGTAAGTCACTTACTCTGTCTGGGGCTCAGTTTCATCATGTATAAGTGAGGGTGTTGGTCAGTAATTTTCAAGCCAAAGTTCAAGGACTGTCTTGAGTTCTTGTTTTAAATGCAGGTTTCTGAGCCTCGTTAAAATCTCCCAGCCTGGGAATTTGTGTATTTAACAAGCTCCCCAAGAGATTCTGATGCTCACCATAAGTGAGAACTCATGGAGTAGGTAGTGGCCCAAGCCCCACTGATTTTAAAATTCTAAGATAAAATTTGAAGTTCTGGAACTTTAGGGTTTTTCATCAGAGCTACAGGCCTACTTATTTCAGAGTTCTGTGAGTTTTGTTAATAGAAGGAAATACAAACTCATTAAACTTCATGATGCTAAATAAACACTGGTTATCATTGTTATGAGCAAACAGCAATAGCACAGGTCGAGGATGCTAGTTATCAGAATAGCTTGGGATTGTTTGATATTCATGAACTGAGTAAAAAAAAAATACTGCACCTGTGAAATTATGTCCACGTCATTAAAACTGTTAACACAATGTAGCAGGAAAAAGCAGCATAGTCTCTCTACAAGACATAGCAGTATGAGTACAGCTAACAATGGATAATATGTAGAGTGCCATGCAGTCTTATTAGGTAAATTAAGTAGTTGTATTCTCAAAACAACTTTAAAAGTCAGCTCATTTAATTACAAAATATGCTAAATATATCACCCAACAGATTGGAGACAGTCTGGTTGGCTGATTTATTTTTACTTTGATATTACATTTCTTACATGTTTAAAAAATTCTTTTGTGACTATTTAGGGAGGAAAAAAGTCTCCTTGTGTAACATTGAGTACTTTCCTGGGTCTATTCTTTATATTCTGAGGAATTGGAGTCACTCAATTAATTACTATAATGTTTTGTGTTTTCTTTTTCATAGGAATAACCAACCTCAGATTTGTAACTGTTCTGCTTTTTACCACCCAACATACCCTGCAGTGGCTCTCAAACCTGTACCTGAGGAAAGTGATCCACTCCTACTAGTGAGAAGACTCACAGGGCAGCAGGGATTCTTAGCTAGAGGGCATAGCCATTGAAGGAGATGAAAACAGAATCTCCTGGAGTGTGTGTGATTTCAGAAAGCTCCCCAGGTATTTTTCAATAGTGCTCCGATCGCAAAGCTGAGTCCAAAACCCACCAATTATCATCGTTTTCATATTGAATAGTAGGTTAGAAACCTTAATATAGTAGTCGTTATCCTGTATAAACTAGATGTTAGTATCTGAAGTAAACAGAGAACTTCACTATCAAAAGTATGTGAATGATTCGTCAAGAGTGATACTAGATTCAATATTATATGTTTATTAATTTCTACATTAATATAGACCTCATTTATTTTCTTAACAGTTTCCCCTTCTTGTTTCCCTTCTCCCTTCTTTCTAGCCGACCAGCAAGGTAAGATAGATAAAATTGTTTAATAATTATTCTTAATTCCTCCCCCTCCTCCTCTTCTATAGAAGGCTTGGGAGTTGAATCTTGAAGGCCAGGTGAGGTTAATTACCTGAGAAAAGTCAGATGTTTTATCAGTCAGAAGGGAGAGCATGCTCAATGGCTTGGACAGTGAGAAGTCCATCTTGGCTAAAGCGTGGAAGGAGATGGTTATGGGATGTCTAGGGAGAATCAATCTTGGCTTGGTCAGATGTCAGGTTGAAGAGGGAATTAGAATAAATGAGGAACTCCAGATGTTTTCTAAGTGACTTAATGTCCTGAGGTAACTGGTATACTAGAAAATTAGTCTGGCAGCAGGATGGAGGATGGCTTGGAGAGAAGAGCAAAAAGAAGCAGGGAGGGTCGTTGGGAAGATGGAAACAGGTCTGAGACAAACAAAGAAGTCTTGACAGCACTTGAGCAACTGAAGAAAAGCGAGGAAGAGTGAGTTTTGAAAATCATTTGAATGAAATATCAATAGGACATTTGTTGTTGGATGGCGAGAATAGGGAGAAGATAAAGACTCAAGGTCTTCAATCTGGGCCTCTTCCCTCTATCCTGCCTCCTTCACATATTGCCATTTTCTTTCTTTTCCTAACTGCCAAACTTCTTGAAAGAGTTTTTCTCACTTACTGTCTTCACAATCTTACTTTTGTCTCACCACTTTAATGAAATGGTTCTGGAAAAGGTCATGAATGACTTAACTTATAAATGGAGTGGCCTCTTTTCAGTCCTCATTCTCTTAGTACCCTATGCAGCATTTGGGAATATTGACTTCTCTCTTTATCCTAAAACATTTGCTTCCATGAGCTTTTATAACATTGCACCTACTTGTATCTTCTCCCACACTTCTGATTACTTTTTAAAATCTTTGAATGGCTCTTCTCATTCTGTTAACACCTTATATACGTGGGTCCTTGGAATTTTATTCTTTTTTTTTTTTTTTTTCTGAGACCGGGTCTCGCTCTGTCACCCAACCTGGAGTGCAGTGGTGTGATCTTGGCTCACTGCAACCTCTGCCTCCCGGGTTCAAGTGATTCCCCTGCCTCAGCCTCCCGAGTAGCTGGGATTACAGGCACGCACCACCACACCTAGCTAAGTTTTGTATTTTTTGGTAGAGATGGTATTTCACCATGTTGGCCAGGCTGGTCTCAAACTTCTGACCACAAGTGATCTGCCCGCCTCGGCCTTGCAAAATGCTGGGATTTCAGGCGTGAGCCACTGTGCCCGGCCCAGAATTTTATTCTTACTCTTCTTATCTTACCTCATTCCCTGAATCCCCAACACCACTGCCAAATTCTAAGTCATCAACTTCTGTAACTTTGCCTATCATTTACAGCAAATCCTAAAATTACAGCTTATGCCCATATGGCTCTCCTGAAGTATAGACTTGTAGTTTCTATTGCCTTCTGAACGTCTCTACTTGGATGACTCATAATCATTTCAAAATCAAGATGTTCAAAACCAAATTTAATATATCCTCCACCCACACAAAAAACAACAAAACCTACTTTTCCTTCTCCATTTCCTATCTCAGTTAATGATATTGCTCTCCAATTATTTGACTAAGCTAAATCTATACATGCTTCTCCATTAAACACCCGTATATGGTTTGTTTTG
This sequence comes from Macaca nemestrina, assembly GCF_043159975.1. Taxonomy (NCBI): domain Eukaryota; kingdom Metazoa; phylum Chordata; class Mammalia; order Primates; family Cercopithecidae; genus Macaca; species Macaca nemestrina. The sequence continues at coordinate 115,623,505 of NC_092129.1, forward strand.
TGTTATCCTTTTGACTCTCCATACTCTGTATCTACTCCCCTTGCCTTTTTCCAGGTCTATGTAGTTTCCCACTGAGACTCCTCCTAACTCATCCCAGTTCATCTAGTTGCTCTCCACTCTAATCCATCTTCCACACCATCAACAGAGATATTTTTCTAAAATAAATCTGATGATTTTACTCTTCTTCTTACAAATAGACTGCAATCTCCTTGGCCTTGGGGGAAAATCTAAATGTCTCCTCAAGGCATTCATGGGATGATCTGACTTGAACTGGCCTTTCCAGACTTATCTTCCAACAATGCTCAAATGCTCAGTCTCTGCTTCATTTGTGTTAAATGATTGTGTGGACATGACACTCTCTTTCCTGGCTCTGTGACTTTGCACATCCCATTCCTTCAGTTTTTCCCCTGAATTCTTCCTACTAAACTTCTATTCTCTTGTCAATTAGCAAGACACAGGAAACTTGAAATTTTCTGAGCATTCAGATTCAAGAGAATTAATTTGTATGTTACACACATAGTATCACTGTAAATGAACTTTGAACCAACTTATTAATTTACAATGAAATGTATAACTCTAGCAATTTTTTTTTTTTTTTTTTGAGAGAGGGACTTGCTCTTTTGCCCAGGCTGGAGTGTGGTCACATGATCATAGCTCACTGCAGCAGTGACCTCCCAGGTTCAAGAGATCCTCACACTTCAGCCTCCCAAGTAGCTGGGACTATAGGCATTCACCACGACACCTGACTAGTTTTTTTTTAAAATTATTATTTATTTTTAGTAGAGACAAGGTTTCACTATGTTGTCCAGGCTGTTCTTGAACTCTTAGGCTCAAGTGATCCTTTTGTCTTGGCCTCCCAAAGTGTCAAGCAAATTTTAAAGTTTATAATTTTAACTCAAAATGAAATAAATAACCTAAATGTAAGACCTAAAACCATAAAACTCCTAGAAGAAAACATAGGGAAAAATCTCCTTGACATTGAACTTGGCATTGATTTCTTGGATATCACACCAAAAGCTCAGGCTATAAAAGAAAAAATAAATACATTAGACTACATTAAATTAAAAAGCTGCACAGCAAAGGAAACAGTCAACAAAATGAAAAGGCAATCTATAGATTGGGAAAAAATATTTGCAAGCCATATATTTGATACAGGGTTAATATCCAAAATTTATAAAGAACTTATGCAACTCAAAAGCAAGAAAACATATAACCTGATTTAAAAATGGGCAAAGTGCTTGAATAGACATTTCTCCAAAGAAGACATAAAAATGGCCACGAGGTCTATGAAAAGGTATTCAACATCACTAATCATCAAGGAAATGCAAATCAAAATCACTATGAGATTCATCTCACACCTGGTAGGATAGCTATTAACAAAAAGCCAAGAGATAACAAGTGTTGGCAAGGGTGTGAAGAAAAGGGAACTTTTGCACACTGTTGATTGGAATGTAAATTGGTACAACCATTATGGAAAACAATATGGATGTTCCTAAATAAATAAAAAATAGAATTATCGTATGGCCCAGCAATCCCTCTTTTGGGGTATATATACAACAGAAATGAAATCACTACCTCTTAAAGATATCTACACTCCCATGTTCATTGCAGCATTATTCACAATAGCCAGGATATGAAAGCAAGCTAGGTGTCTGTCATCAGATGAATGGATAAAGAAACTGTGGTATATGTATATACAATAGAATATTATTAAGCATTAGAAAAGGAGGAGATCTTGCCATTTCCCACAACATGGATGGACCTGGTAAGTGAAACAAGCCAGACAAAACAAAAGCAAAATATTGCATGATTTCACTTATATGTGGAATCTTAAAAAAAAATGGTCAAATGTATGGAGATTGAAACTAAAACAGTGGCTACTAGGCTCAGGTGGAGGGGAGAAAATTGGGAGATGCAGATTTAAAGTTCTTAATAGATAGTAGCAGATATGTAGGCTGAACAAGTCTAAAGGTCTAATATATAGCATGAGGACTACATTAAATAATGGTGCATTGTATTCAATATTTTTGCTAAATGAGCAGATTATAACTGCTCTTGCCACAGGAGGGAAACGTGGGTAACTATGTGAGATGATGGATATCTTAATTTGTTTCACTATAGTAACCATTTTACTGTACATATGTATCTCATAACATCATGCTGTATACCTTAAATATGCACAATAAAATTTATTCTAAAATTTTTTTTGAGATGAGGTCTTGCTCTGTCACCCAGGCTGGGGTGCAGTGGTGTGAACATGGCTCACTGCAGCCTCGACCTCCTCAGCTCAAGCAATCCCCCTGCTTCAGCCTCCTGAGTAGATGGGACTACAGGCTTGTGTCACTATGCCTGGCTAATCTTTAAATTTTTTGTAGAGACAAAATGTTCCTATACTGCCCAAGTCGGTCTCAAATTTTGGGCTCAAGTGATCCTCCTGGCTCAGCCCCTAAAGTGGTAGGATTACAGGTATGAGCCACCATGCCCATACCCCAAAATTTTAAAAAAGAAGAAAAAATGTTTATGGTTGCTACTATGGGAACTTGCTTCTTATAGGAAAATCTCCATGGGAAGTGACATTACACTTAAGTTATTAATTGGGCATAGAATCAGCCTAAGAGGACTAAGTTGGATGATCCTCATGGCCCACCAAGCCAAGAAAGCCTCATCATTCATCTGTGTTGTAAGAAGGTATATGTCAAGGAGGCAGACTGCAAAAACATAGCCAGGATTTTGTCTATTGGGGATAATTCTAGAGATAGACTAGAAAAGTCATTGCTCCCTTTTTCTAGAATGCAGAGCAAACTGTGCCCCTAGGTCCCCCATTCTCTCCTTATAATCATGAAACCAGAACTTCCCAGGTTTATTTAGCTGTACAGTCATGTGTCACTTAACGACAGGAATACATTCTGAGAAATACATTTGTTAGGTGACTTCCTTGTGTGAACATCATAGAATGTACTTACACAAACCCAGATGGTATAGCCTACTATATGTCTAGGCTATAGGTATAGTCTATCGCTTCTAGGCTACAAACCTGTACAGTATGTTACTCTACTGAATACTGTAAGCAATTGTAACACAATGGTAAGTAATTGTGTATCTAAACATATGTAAACATAGAAAAAGTACAATACAAATAAGGTATAAAAGATAAAAAACGGGCCAGGCATGATGGCTCACACATGTAATCTCAGCACTTTGGGAGGCCGAGGCAGGAGGATCACTTGAGGTCAGGAGTTTGAGACCAGCCTGGCCAATGTAGTGAAACCCAATCTCCACTAAAAATACAAAACTTAGCCAGGTGTTGTGGCAGGTGCCTGTAATCTCAGCTACTTGGGAGACTGAGGCAGGAGAATCACTTGAGCCAAAGAGGTGGAGGTTGCAGTGAGCCAAGATCGCACCACTGCATACTACTCCAACCTGGGTGACAGAATGAGACTCTGAAAAAGAGAAAAAAGATTTTAAAAAGTACACCTATATAGGGCACTTACCATGAATGGAGCGTGCAGGACTGGCAGTTGCTGTGGGGGATTGAGTGGGTGGATGGTGAATGAATGTGAAGATCTAGGACATTACCGTTCACTACTGTAGACTTTATAAACCCTGTATACTTAGGCTACACGAATTTATTTAAATTTTTTTATTTCTTCAATAATAAGTTAACCTTAGCTTACTGTAATTTTATTGCTTTATAAACTTTTAATTTTTAAACTTTTTGACTCTTGTAATAATCCTTAGCGTAAACACAAACACATTGTATAGCTGTACGAAAACATTTTCTTTTTTATATCCTTATCCTATAAGCTTTTTTCTATTTTAACATTTTTTGATTTTTTACTTTTTACACTTTTTTAAAATTAAAAATGAAGACACAGGGATACACACTAGCTGAGGCCTACACAGGGTTTATGATCATCAATATCACTGTCTTTCACCTCCACATCCTGTCCCATTAGGTCTTCAGGGGCAATAGCGTGCATGGAGCTGTCATCTCCTGTGATAACAATGTCTCTTTCTGGGATACCTCCTGAAGGACCTGCCTGATGTTGTTTTATAGTTAACATTTTGTTTTAACCTCATCCCTGGTGGTACATAAACTTTAAAAAATATATATATATAAGTAAAGGAGTACACTCTAAAATAACAATAAAAAGCACAGTGTAGGAAATACATAAACTAGTAACACAGTTATAGTGCACATAATTGTATGTGTTATGCTTTTTTTTTTTTTTTTTTTTTAAGAGATGGAGTCTGGCTCCGTCACCCAGGCTGGAGTGTGGTGGCGCGATTTCGGCTTACTGCCAACCTCCGCCGCCCAGGTTCAAGTGATTCTCTTGCCTCAGCCTCCTGAGTAGCTAGGACAACAGTGCGCGCCACCACGTCTGGCGAATTTTTTTGTATTTTTTTCTTTTTTTAGTAGAGACTGGGTTTCACTATGTTGGCCAGGCTGTTCTCCAACTTCTAACTTAAGGCGATCCGCCCGCCTCAGCCTCCCAAAATGCTGGGATTACAGATATGAGCCACTGCGACCGGCTGTAATGTTATGCTTTTGTAAGACTGGCAGCACAAGATTTGTTTATACCAGCATCATCACAAACTTGTAAGTGATGTGTTACGTGCTACAATTTCACAATGGCTATTGTAACCGTCCAGTGGGTTCACCTTGCCTGCTGCCTAGACAGAACTGATTTATCGAGACAAGGAATTTGCAATGAAGAAAGAGTAATTCATGCAGAGCTGCTGTGCAGGGGCCTGGAGTTTTATTATTACTCAAATCAGTCTCCTCAAACATTCAGGGATCAGAGTTTTTAAAGCTAATTTGATGGGTAGGGCCTTGGGAAGTAGGGAGTGCTGATTGGTCAGGTTGGAAATAGAATCATAGGGGGTTGAAGTTAGGTTTTTTAAATGTCTTCTGTTCCTGGGTGAGATGGCAGAACTGGTTGGCCCAGATTACTGGTCTGGGTGGTGTCAGCTGATCCATTGAGTTCAGGGTCTGCAACATATCTCAAGCTCTGATCTTAGGTTTCACAATCATGATGTTATCCCCAGGAGCAATTTGGGGAGGTTCAGACTCTTGGAGCCAGAGGCTGTGTGACCCCCTGGGGAGGTTCAGACTCTTGGAGCCAGAGGCTGCATGACCCCCAAACTGCAATTTGCAATCTTGTAGCTAACTTGGTAGTCCTGCAAAGGCAGACTGGACCCCAGGCAAGAAGGGGGTCTTTTCAGGACAGGGTTGTTATCAATTTTGTTTCAGAGTCAAACCATGAACTGAATTCCTTCCCAAAGTTCCTCACTCAGGAATGAACAAGGACAGCTTAAAGGTTTAGAAGCAAGATAGAGTTGGTTACGTCTGATCTCTTTCACTGTCATAATCTCCTCAGTTACAATCTTGCAAAGGTAGTTTCACTGTGACATCACTGAGTGATAGTTTTTCAGGTTCATTATAATCTCATGGGGCTACAGTCATATATACAGTTGGCCATTGACTGTAACATTATGTGGCACATGACCATAATTAAAAATGTAGTCACCGTAATTGCAAAGTAGCTGGTTGATTTTCCTGCCTGCCCACCTCAGGAACTTGTAAGAATACTTAGCTGGATACCTGCATAAGGCTTGGTCATCGCTCTATGGTATAATCAGCTGCAGCCTTCAGGACCCAGTATTTCCAAAGAGATGCAGCTCCAATTTGGGATTCTCCCACCCATGTATTGATGGAATTGCATGTCTACCACCTAATGACTAGGGTCACTATCATTTCTTGCCTGAAGTATAGCATCTGACAGGTCTCCCTTAGTCCACTGCTGCCCTCCTACAGTCCCAGGGAAGAGTTCATGCTGCACTTTGAGACTGAAAGTAGGCTACAGGCAAAATCCCTTCCTCCGCAGACACTCAGTCTGTTTTCTTTTAAGGCCTTCACCCAAGTGGAGTAGGCCCACACACATTATGAGGGATGATCTGCTTTATTCTAAATCTACTGTTTACCTAATAATAACATCCATAAAATACCTTCACAGGAGACTCTACATTGATGTTTGACCAAGTACTGGGTACGTTGGCCTAGCCAAGTCAGCTCATAAAATTAACCATTACAGTTGCTCCCTTTTGGTTTGTCTAGCCCCTCTCTTCATCTGGGACCTATAGAGAGCTGTTTATGGAGCTGAATGTTGCTGGTAGCTTGTGTTCAACATTGTGGTTGCTTTTATTTTTTCTGCAGCAGATGCACATACAGAAGCTAGTAACTAACTTACTAGTTAGTTACTAACTTGTTTCTACTTTAGCTTATTACTCAGTCCTTTCTGATCAATAGCTTATTATTGTTCCCATAGCGATGAACTCTTAACAGTCTTGTATACTTTTTGAATGGATAAAGACTTGTTTAACTGGCTCACACCTGTAATCCCAGCACTTTGGGAGGCCAAGACGGGCAGATCATGAGGTCAGGAGATCGAGATCATCCTGGCTAACACAGTGAAACCCCGTCTCTACTAAAATACAAAAAAAATTAGCCCGGCGTGGTGGTGGGCACCTGTAGTCCCAGCTACTTGGGAGGCTGAGGCAGGAGAATGGCATGAACCCGGGAGGCGGAGCTTGCAGTGAGCCGAGATCGCGCCACTGCATTCCAGCCTGGGTGACAGAGCGAGACTCCGTCTCAAACAAAACAAAACAAAACAAAACAACAAAAAAAACTATACATAGAAAAACTTTAGGTTTAAAACATACATTTGAGGCCGGGTGTGATGGCTCATGCCTGTAATCCCAGCACTTTGGGAGGCTGAGGTGGGAGAACGACTTGAGGCCAGGAGTTCAAGACTAGTCTTGGCAAAATGATGAAACCTTGTCTCTACCAAAAATACACAAATTAGCTGGGTATAGTGGTGCATGCCTGTAATCCCAGCTACTCAGGAGGCTGAGGTAGGAGAATCGCTTGAGCATTGGAGGTGGAGGTTGTGATGAGCCAAGATCGCGCCACTGCACTCCAGCCTGGGCAACCGAGGGAAACTCTGTCTCAAAACAAACAAACAAACAAAGAAATAAAATATACATTCAAAATTATTTCACCAAAAGTTATCTGAGGTTTAACAACAACAAGAAAAGTATTTTGAACTTGACTAGAAAGCAGGTATTTATTTTTTTGCTCCACTATTTGCTATCCAGGTTTTCAACAGCATACTTAAAATTTTATTTTCTGAAGTACTGTTCTTCTTATTGTTATGCTTGAACATTGCTGTTATCTGAGCAGTTATTGGTTGGTTATTAACTCTTTTGATTATAGCCTAGTGGAGGCCAAGGTCATGGGTTCAATTCTCACATAGTCCAATTAGCCCCACTTGCTCTGGGGCCTGCAGCATCTCTCCTAGACTGTCTCTAGCTGCTGTGCAAATGAATGTATTGGACCCACAGGGCACTGTAAAAGAATGAATACATCTGTGCAAATCTGTAGTTATTTGTGGAAAATCAATTGGAAGTTCATATACCCTATTTACAGAATTCAGTAATGTGCACAGAAGAACGGGGAAAACAGAGTGCTTTTAAATTGATGTCTTCACTCATTTATTTGTGTTTTTTCCTTTCAAAAACAGAAGAAAAATATTCCAAAGGAAATCTCCCTTCTAGTCTTTCTCCTAGACATTTTGAAGATTTTCCTAACATTTAATATACATTTTTAAAGAGGGACCTTTCATTTTAGTACCAAAATGATCTCTCAAATTTTCCTCCAGAATACCTTCAGTGAGGTAAGGAGGATGTCTGTAAGGCACATGGAAATAAATATGATTTTACCTTGTGCTTCTAGAACATTTTAGGTTAGGTCATGATTTTGTAAAGGTTTAACATATCTAGCACACAAGCAAGTGAATTTCTCATTCTTTTTCTTTCCTTTTTCTTTTTTAAAAGTAATGTTTCAAAAGTGTGATTAGTATTCTGATAAATGGTTGGGGTGGTTTTTGGTTCGATGTTAGAAATTTCAGTTATGTGTTGAATAACAGGATGGTTTGAACGGGGTGATTAAGAAATGACGAGATGGACAACTATTTGATACATCATTCTTAGGTTGTGCCTTAACAGCAATTCTTAGAACAGGTCGCCTGTCATTTGTTGTTTCCTATTTGTCCACAGCTAATTTTTTTGCAATAGAGGCACCTCAGACTTTAAGGGTTGGAAGTTCCTTATCAGCACTACTGCTTCAGCTAATCTCTTACCAGCTTTCCTGACAGGGACAGCTTTTCAAATTTTATCAAGGTTGGGTGAGAAAGAGCCCAGGACTGTTCATCTTTTGTTGAGAACTGAACTCTAAGGGAATCTATAATTCTCTAATTATGCCATTGGGCAGTATGTAGATAAATCTTATTCCTTCTCATTTCAATTAAACAGCTGATGGTAAAGACTTGTTAAAGTTTTGTGTCAGAATTTAGTAGCACGAATTTGTAAACTTTTAGCCATGACTTCCATATGTTCACAGGTTGGCAAACTGGCTAACATCACATCCCTATGTTTTGCAACTATTTTCACATTAGCACAGTTTCTTATGCAGCGTTTTCTTTTTTCATTCTTAAGTGTTTGTTCAATACTTTTCTAAATAATTAAAAAGTATATTTAATGATATACATATTTCATGTAAGAAAAGGTCAGACATTACAGATGAAGCCCAAGTCCCCCTTGACCACTCATGTAGCTTTTCCAGAGGTAATCACAGTTATTACCGGTCTTCCCCCGGCCTTTTCTTTATGTATTAGTATACACATATGTATAGGGTATACATACACAGGAATACAGTATGTGTGTGAATATACAGTTAAAAATATATCATTTTGTCCTTGTTTCTATTTTAGATCTTTTAGTGCCCAGAATATCTATTGTTTGAGTTTTGCTACACTTAGTTATATTTATCCATGGGTTTTGTCACATTCCAGACTCCCTTTTTCTTATCAGGTTCCCACACATTTTGAGTGACAGACCTTCACAATTTCTTTTTGTTTTGGTTCTACAATATAGCACAATATGATAATGTAACTTTCATATACTTCATCTTATCACTATACATATTCTAATCTCAGCTAGAAAATTAGTGATAGTACAAGCAATATTGGTTAGAAAAAAATGCCTTTTTTTGTAGTTTCAATCATGAAAGTTTTTTTAAGTGTCATGGAAAGTTTTTTTAAGTGTCAGGGATTTTTGGAAAGAGGAGATATAATTTTTAAACTCCTTCCCTTTCCATGAGTCAGAGGGTTTAATGACCTTGACGGTCTCGAGCTATCTGGAAGATTCATACTCTGAGACAGAATCTTGTTTCATTGAATGGAAGATGGTCAGTTGGTCAACAATATCCACCAATGGCCCAGTATAGCCAGGCTTCAGATTTGTTCCTAATAAAAGTTGAGTTAATGTCAGGTATTTGTAAATAGCATTATATGCTGAATGGAGTAGGGGATTGTTTCAGCCAGTACTTCTGGTTGCAAAACACCCACCCAAACCATTAGATTGTTGAATTTGAAGTCTGCATGCTCTCTTGTTTCTGTTTTGGTCTTCCACTATCTGCCTTTATACTGGTCTGGTCTTTCCCATCTCCTGACCTGCTACAGTGTCTTTTCCCCATAACTGCAGCATGTACTTGGCTTTGTCTTACCTTGGTATGGTTTCAAGTTCTCTCCATGACCTGTCAGTTCCATAACCTAACACTAGTGGGCTCTCTTTGTCTTTGCTTTATCAACCCTTTTATCTACTAATAAACTAGCCGGCAATCCTGGTCCAATCACGTATGTGTTGGGGGTAGGGAATGAAATTACATGGTGCAAACATGGATGTCTGGGCTGGTTCCTTGGGTGAGATTACAGGTAAAGGTAGTTGTATTTGTCTGTTCTCATGCTGCTAATAAAGACATACCCAAGACCATGTAATTTATAAAGGAAAGAGGTTTAATGGACTTACAGTTCCACATGACTGGGGAGGCCTGACAATCATGGTGGAAGACAAAGGAAGAGCTAAGGGATGTCTTACATGCTGGCAGGCAAGAGAGCTTCTGTAGGGGAACTCCCCTTTATAAAACCATCAGATCTCGTGAGACTTATTCACTATCACGAGAAAGGCATGGGAAAAACCCGCCCGCAAGATACAATTACCTCACACTGAGTCTCTCTCATGACATGTGGGGATTATTACAATTCAAAGTGAGTTGTGGGTGGGAACCGGACACAGAGCCAAACCTTATCAGTAGTTTTCAGAGAAGGGGCTATGGATGGGGTAAGTAATCCCAGACACGTTTACCACTAGGGACACACTCAGTTATTTAAGCGAAAAGCACTTTGGTGAATATGGCAAGATAGTTGATTTTTTTTTTTTTCTTGGAACAAGAATAACTCTCTCTTTCCTCCTGTGCATAGCACATTGGTACAATAAACTATGTGTCATTCCCAGCACAGGCATGGTGTGACTAAAATTACTGGAATGCAGAAACTGATGTGATGATGATAAAATTCTCTGTGGGGATGAGGTGGAGAAGAAGAGAAAGAGAGGAAGCAGAGTTTTCCTTTTAATTTAATTTCAATAATGTTAGGAAATTTACAATTTCTATTTTGTAAAAATAGAAGTATGAATTATGTTTTACAGTGTAAGTACCTGGCTTCATGAATCTTTCTCTTTCTCACCTATATATCTGATACTTGAACAAGCTCTCCTGGTTCTACCTGTAAAATATATCTTGAATTGTTTCTCACCATATTCACTGGCAATATTATTTTTTGCTTAAAATTTTCTAATGTTTACCCAAAGTAATTAGATTAATAACCAAACTCCTTATTGTGATGGACAAGAGCTTATATGAAGCCTATTGTCCAGACTTCATCTCTACCACTCTCACCCTTATCTACTATGTTCCATCAGCTATCTCTATCTCTTCCTCCAACAGGTAGGCTCATTCTCACCTCCATGTGTTTTCACTTGCTGTTCCCTCTACCTAGAACTCTCTTTTCCCAGGTCTTCACATAGCTCACTCCTCGTGTTTTTGGTATGAGTCCAAATATTACTTTCACATAGAGAACTTTGCTGACTTTCTGAGCCAAAATAGCCCCTCCCCTCTCATAACTCTTTATTTAATCATCCTTTTGAATTTTCTTCATAGTGTTTTCATCACCAAAAATGATCTTATTTTATTTTTAGGTACCTGTATTTCTTATCTCAGTCTATTCACTCTCAAGGGGGTCCACGATTGCAAGAACATTGTCTTATTTATTGATGTATTTCCAATGCCTAGGATAATGTCTAGTTCATAACCAGTACTCTAAATATTTGCTGAATGAATGAATAAAAGACAAACGGATGAATGCTGTCATGCTTCACATTCTGTTACACTGTTTACAGTTGTATGTACATTTGTAGTAACATATTGGGTGAGGAACACATTTTGAAATGGGGGATATTACGTGCCCCTGGACCTCCTCAGTGTTACCATTATAAATACAAATCCTGTCTACTTATCTAGAGACACCTGTGTTAGGTCTTCATAGGGGAATTTTACACAATCCATATTGTCTTCAGATGACACAATAAAAGGAGAGGCCAGCAACATTGTTTTTGGAGTCAGATCTGGGTTTCAGTACAGGTTCCACAGCAGGCCATTAGCTTAACCAGACATAAAGTATCTGTACAGTGTTCAATAATGGGTGCTAATTGTTATGATCCTCATATTGTATAGTACTTTTCTTAAGTCATTACTAACTTTTCTTAAGTAAGTTCATGACTCGTTTTGTATGTCATGTGTGGTTGCTACCAGCAGATTGGTTAGTTTGAGAGATAGCACTGATGATAAATGTTAAAAAAAAAAAAAAGGTTCCAGGTAAACTGGACCACTTAACCAGATGCATTTTCAATATATGTAGTCTTCTAAACAAGTTTTCTTATATTAACAACTTTTATCAAGAAGCAAATAGACATCAACAAGCATTTAGTAAATTGACTAGTGTCCTGTATTATGAAACCTCAGAATTTTGTAGTTTGTAAATAAAATATATGAAGTAAAATGAAGGTGGAGATATATACCTTGATTTTTGAAAACAAAAATTAATCAAACAGGTTTGTGTGTTTATTCACTTATCAACATTTTATTGCATATCTACTGATGCTAGGCATAGTGTTGTATTGAAATCACAAACTTATTCGAAATGTATAAATAAATAACCTCTGAATGTTTGAGCCTCAGTAAAGCATCTGGTATAATATTTCTTAATTTTACTTTCAAATGATGCAAATTATTTAAGATATAAAATGTTACTTGGACCAAGACAATTCAGTAATTGGGCAAGAATAGTCTTTTCAGCAAATGATGCTGGGAAACTTCCATATCCACATGCAAAAGATTGAAGTTGGAGCTCTACCTCACACTGTATGCGAGGTACGTAATTAACTCAAAATGGATCATAAATGTCATGTAAGAGCAAATAATCTCTTATAAGAAAACATAGGAGTAAATCTTTGTGACTTTGGGTTAGACAATAGTTTCTTAGATATGACACCAACAGCAAAGGTGACCCCCAAAATGGTAAATTAAACTATGTACAATTTTTTAAAAAGTTTGTCCTACAGAGGATGCCATTACAAAAGTGAAAAGACAATCCACAGCACAGGAATAATATTTGGAAATCATGTGTCAGATAAGAGATTTATATTCAGAATGCATAAAGAACTCATAGAACTCAATAATAAAAAGATGAACAACCCAGTTACAAATAGGCAAAGGATTTTAATAGATATTTCTTTAAAGAAAATATACAAATGACCTGTAAACACATGAAAAGATGCCTTATATCATTAGGCATTAGGGAAGTGCAAGTCAAAGCCACAATGAAATACCACTTCACACCCTCTAGGACGGCAATAAAAACAAACAAACAAGCAAACACAAAATCCCCAGAAATAGCAAATGTTGCCAAGAAGAAATATAGTTAAATCGAGACGTTTGTACATTGCTGGTGGGAATGTAAAAGGTGGAGCTGTTGTGAAAGTTAAACAGCATTACCAATAACCCAGTAATGCCACTCCTAGGTACGTACTCCGAAATTTGAAAACAAACTCAAACAGATACCTGTACACCAATGGTCATAGTAGTATGATTCATAATAGCCAAAAAGTGGAAACAATCCCAATGTTCAACTGATTAATGAATAAGGAAAATGTGGGATAGCTATACAATGGAATATTTTCAGCTCTAAGAAGGAATGAAGTTCTGCTACATACTAAAACATGGACAAATCTTGAAAACATTATGCTAAAGGAACAAAATCAGTCACAAAAGACCATATATTGTATGTTTCTATTTCTATGAAATATCCAGAATAGGCAAGTCCATAGAGACACCAAGTAGATGAGAGGTTGCTGATGGGGTGAGACGGGGAGGGGGACGGATATGACAGCCAGTAGACACAGGGATTCTTTCAAGGGGGACAAAAATGGCCTGACATTATGGTGATGGTTGTACACCCCTGTGACTATACTAGCAAGCGCTGAATTTGTGCACTTTGAATGCTCGAATTATATGGCATATAAATTTTATCTCAATAAAGCTGTTAAAAATGTTATTTGGAATGAAAATTAGCATGAGTATTTACAAATAAAAAGCTAAATTTAAGGCATTCAAATTGCTCAATAGGTCACCAGATGTTTTCAATTTAAATTCAACTAATTTTTTAATCTGTAAGTGTATGCTCCTAATAGTTGCATGCATATATTTATCTGTGTTCATTCCAAAAGTGGGGGAAGGGGGAATCATTGGTTTTAATCCTTCCCTATTCTGTGGCAATTTTTTCATTGCTAGAAATGGTTAAATTTCAAGGAAAATATTTTGTTTTTTACCACCAATTTTCTTCCATGTTCCCATGTATGACAAATTATAAAATTCTAGTATTCTAAATTTCCATGCGGAAAACCTAAATATGGTATAGGGAAATATTATTTATTTTTCTTCTTCTGATCCTCTTTGACCCAAGGTAATATAAAATTTTCTTCTCTATGTCTAGCATACAAAGATTCTGTGTTTTGTGTTTTGCTTAAACCACTTTTAGGCCAAGGCTGAGTCTCCAAGTCTATACCATCTAGTGGCAAGATTGAAGAAATGCTGGTTTCTTTCCTAGCTTTAAGTGTACAAACGTTGGCAGATGTCCAAGAAATGTTAAGAACCATCAACAAATTAGTGACTAATCTTTATGTTTACTCTTTAATTCAAAGCAGTGAACTATGTGTTTACAGAAAGTTTTTATGACTTTATCAGTCTTGTATTTTTTTCAAGTTGGCTGCCTGAAATCTAAAACCTAGGAATTCAAGACTTACTAATTTATTGCTAGTTTCTAACCACTTACAATTGAGGCAGGCGAGATTTTACAAAAATATTTCTGTTTGCAGTGTGTACAGAAGATAACTGAATAAATTATTATTTTTTTCCAGTAATATTAACTATGTTCAATCTTAAATTCTGATATGTATGTATATCAAATATGGGTTATGTTCACTGTTTTAAATTAAGCTTTAATTAATTGAATATAGTTTTCCACATTTATATAATGATAGATCTGCATACCACGGGTTTATTTGTATAACTGATGAAATTATATCTGTCACGTTCAAAGCCAAAAATAGTCTGTCCCATTCCTTCCTTAGAATATGTAAAATATTGGTAATGTCTTTATCTACTGACCACATTGTAATGAACTCATTTTTACACTGTTTTATAATAAGCCTATTGCATTACTCAGAATATGTCATGCTTACTTCAGAGTGATCTACTTTGATCAAATTGGCAGCATAAAAGTTACTTTGGGTCACGTGGTTTTATTCAGTGACAGAAAAATACTATTTTAAAAAATAAAAGTGGAACGTACCCAAGCTAAGTTTAAAGGTGAAATAAAGTACAATTATTTAAAATAGATATAAGTTGATTTGATTTGTGGACTCAGCTCACTTCTGAGTAAATGTTAACGTACTTTAAAAAAAAGTTATGTCAGACATGTAGGCAACATGTTCAGTAATATCTTGTATAGGGATTTAAATAAACGCAGCTTCTAGATACTTAGCTGCAGCATTTATATTCATATGAACCAAAATCTTATTACTGTGGATGAATTTAGACAGGATAAGCTTAAACATTAATCCTCAATAAATCATCCTGTTTGGAATGGACACTGGAAAACTATGAATCTTCCCATCAGTTTAGAAAATAGATTAGCATATGTACGTGTTGGTAAGTTATTAACGTGTTCATTCTTAACAGGGCTGCATAGGGGTGAAGATGGGGAGGACAGTGAAAACAGCACGGTTTTTGTTTGCAATGCATCATCTTTTTGTCTAAATGCCATTGATTAAGGGCTGCCATGTTTAATTATTACTAATATTCTCCACAATCCTAAAATTACAAACTGCTAGGTGAGAACCTACAGAAGGGAACTTAAAGAAGTCATCAAATCTGTCCCTGATGTTTGTGGGTCCAGTAGTATTCTGGAGGTAAGAACCCTTTGCTTTGTTAGCAAACCTCAACTCGTGGCTACACGAACTAGCCTGGGGACTGCCATAGCAAACCCTTTGTCCATACCAAGACAATGTTTCTATTTTCACTTTTGTCTCATTTGTGTACATATTAGCCTGTTCTTTGGATGTGATTAATCGTCATCTCCCCAGTTTTGATAAATTTCCAGTGGAAGTTTCCTGGACATCCACATGGGAAGTAATATTCTAATTTTCTGAGAAAGACCTACACAATTTGCCCTTTTGAGGTCTAGATATCATAATCTAGTCCCTAGAATGCCAAGGCCAGACCAGCTGGCTAAACTGACTCCAACCCAGAAATCTGTATAAATAAGGACTGTGAAAAAAATAGTGAAAAATGTAGGACTGTAGAGAAAATGAAATGTTAGGTCTCGTAATGGAAATCTATGAATTCCATTGAGGCTGTTGTTTGAAAATCTGTAAAGGGAAGAATTTCCCTTAGGAATCAGTAGAGAAGGAAAGAAGCAGATGTCCTTGAATTGTCTGTTTGAATATGTTCTTTATTAATGAGATAAGGAAGAGGAACTTCAGGAAAGGACTCACAAGTGTTAAATGAGAAGTTGTGAAAAAGTCCAGGAGAGACAGTTGTCTTTGAAGCCAAACCCGAGTACAAAGCAGGAAGAGTTGTTAACAGTTCAGAGAAATATGCAGAGGCCAAAAGGGAAAGAACAGAAGTCACTGGTTTTGAGCACAAGATTCCTGGTAACCTTGGATTCCTGTCCAAGATGAGGCCAACATGGTCGTTACTGCTTGGCGACAGAAGGGGGCAGCAGAGAGCTGGCAGGGTGGCCTGGTTGAATCAAAAAGACAATTCAGCAGATCAGAATGCTAGGTTGCAGCTAGGAGAGCTAGAAAGCCTCCCAGTGAGTGTTACAGATGTGCCAGATGGGCTGATTAAGTGGTTAAGGCCTGCAGAGGAAGTTACCAGCACAGTTTTCTAGCCCTAGAAAGTCTTTCTTTAAAAGACCATTCAAATACCCACTTTAGCATGGCTGGGGGATGAATGGCTCAGGTCCTAAGAAAGCAAGCAAACTAGTACTTTTTCCAGAACTTTTATCCATATTCATCTATATTAAGGGTGCAACACCATCAGTGATGTTAATAGTGGCAAGTGAGCTGCTGCCTTTCTATTGGTTGCTTGTAAATGTCATCAGGCTTCCATATAGGCTCCTCTCATCATTCAGTATTATCTCTTTTTAAAAAAATTATTTATTTGAGATGGAGTCTAGCTCTGTTGCCCAGGCTGGAGTGCAGTGGTGCGATCTCAGCTCACTGCAACCTCTGCCTCCTGGGTTCAAGTGATTCTCCTGCCTAGGCCCCCAAGTAGCTGGGATTATAGGCACCTGCCATCATGCCCAGCTAATTTTTGTAATTTTAGTAGAGATGGGGTTTCAACATGTTGTCCAGGCTGGTCTCACACTCCTGACCTCAAGTGATCTGTCTGCCTCGGCCTTCCAAAATGCTGAGAATACAGGCGTGAGCCACCATGCCCAGCCCATTCAGTATTATATCTGAATGTCACACTTGACATTGATTTTGGCATGACTACTGCTGAACTTCCATCTGCCTCATTTCAACATAATTTTAGAAGCAAGGCTAAATGATTTATGTACTCCAAAAGAAATCTTTTCATTGGTTCTGGCCAATGCTTTTGTCATACTTGTTCCTGGAAGTGTGATGAACAACAGCATCATTTAGACCAAGATCAAGTCCATGCTAGTGAGCTAAGGTAGAGAAGAGGAGGGCTGTAGTGCTAGGAAAGGAGGTTTTAGCCTCTTTATATTCTGTGAAGTGCAGCACTTCTTGGCTAGATAGATTAACTGTTTCACTTTGTCTGCCAGGAATGGGCAGCCGTGACTTAACCATTGACTGAAGCCAGAGGAAGTTGAAGGCCCTGTAGGTGGTGGTTGGTTGGTTGTTGATGGATCTACTGGATGCTTATTGAGGTCTACTAGCAGTGGTGCACTTGAACCAGCTTGTACTAACTTCTGAGAATCAATTGTTAGCATCTCCATTATACCACAGTGGTAGCCTGAAATCAGCCACAGAAGCATATTTACACCATAGAAATTGGAAAACCCTACAAATGAGCTCCCCACTCCCTTCCTTCCCTGCATGCTGGCTGTTAAACATTTGCCAGCACACCACTGGCTATGCAACAAATACAATGCTAGGCCCCTATTCTGTCATTGGCAGAGATAATAGTATTACCTCATTCTTTTTATGTCTTCTCTCATTTTTTTCTCATTAGAACATCCAAAGATGTTCAGTATTATAAACTATTAAAGTGAAAAATTACCATTTTGCCACCTACCCTCTGACTTTATAGTCATTGGATGTTGTGTGTGTATGTGTGTTCCTGAATGCCCTACTTCTAATATGAGGCCAAATGGTTTGAATCTGGTCTCAGAACTGGCTGTGTGGCATACAGGCAACTTCAAACAAAGTAGACTAGTGGACAAGAAACCCAGTGTTGACTTTGCACTTAGTTAATTTGGGTGAGACAAATATCCTCCCCAAGACTTAGTTGCTTAGAGGGACTTTCTCTAACAAACTCCAGTTATTTCTGCTCTAAAATTCTGAGTTACATATCTAATTTTCTTTTGGACTGTCAAGTATCTGTATACTTAGGGAGAGTATCAGTCATCATCTCTAAATAATTTGCTCCAAGCCTCCATTTATACTAAATCACTTTTGTTCTCCTAAACATGCTATGTCAAGACTGGGCCTTTGCATTGAATGTTCCCTTTTATGGAATGTCCTGCCCTCCCTTCTGTCCATCTGACAAAATCCTATTCCTCTTTGAAGGGTCAGCTTATATGTGACCAGCATTATAAAGCCTTCCAGGACTCTCTCAGCAGATTTTAGTGTCCCGTGTCCTTCTGCTGTTTCCTGGAGTTCTGGCAGCTCTCTCCCACTGAACTGACACCACTGGAGACTGTGTAGAAAAGAATCTGGGTCTACGTATGGTTACTCCAGAGAGTTCCTACAGGCCCCATCTCTTCTTTATCCTCTTGAATCCATTTGCTTTTTCTAGTTTGGCTGAGCTTTGGATTCTGTTTCTGCTTGATTTTTCACTTCTCTGCTCTTCACTCGCCTTTGGACTTGATGTGTTAGAGGATCTCTGTGGGTGTTACTTTTGTTACATTTTGTTCCTGAGCTCTCAGGACCCTTTCTCTCATCCCAGTCTGATACCTTTCTCCAATTCCTGAAATATCAAGCCTAGCCATAGACCTAGTTTCCCACCAACTTGAGAGGGGAGTTCTGATAATAGTTTGGAAATACCTTAGGGAGGAGGCTATTCTTTCATCTATGTATCCTGAGTGCCTATAATCATGTCTGGAACATAGAAGTCTTCAATGAATGTTTATTGAATGAATAAATAAATGTATAGGATGAGGAGAACTTACCCACCTAAGGACCTGACTTAGGGGACAAGAGTGAAATACAAGCTTGATCTCACCTCTTGAATGCTGGTCATTGAGCTTAAATCTTGCCCTAAAGATGGATGATTGTCAGCCTTTTGTAGGACCTCAAGAAGGATCTGAAGAAACTAGATATTTTTGCCAGCAAAATAATTCACAGCACACAAATGATTGTACAGAATTTCAGTGCTTTCAGAAATCCTTTGGAAGCCTTTTCATGAATGCCAGGTAAATATCCCGTTATACACATTGAGGAGGCATTAAAAGTTTTTAAATCTGGGAATGACATGATGAAGATAATGCTTTAAGGAGGTGTTTAGGATAGACTGGGGGCTGGGAACTCTGAAGAGGTAAGAATTCTGGGTAAAAGGTGATGTGGGGCTTGAATGGGGTGTGAGACAGTGTGAGTGAAAGAAGTGGACAAATATGAGATATTGGAAAGGAAGGAGAGAGGGGCTTGATTATTAACTGTATGAAAACCAATAGATAATTATTCTGTGCTCTTGAAATAAGATCCCTGAAGATGCTAAAGTCTGATCTGTTGATAAGATAACTGACACAAAACCCATCACCTGTTTTTAAAGAGTGATATTGTCACATATAAAATAAATTAATATTTCCAAATCTGTTGAGGGATTTATTGGGAACAATAAGTTTGCATGGCTGCATGTCCACTAACCTGGTCACTGTGGGCCTGGAAATTTAGTGGGAGGGAGTGGACATAGAAGGAAAGTGTATCTTGAAACTTAACAAAAATTTTAAACTCGTAACTTTCCCTTCCTCCCTCTATCCCTCCTTTCCTTATTTTCTTCATGTCTCTTTAATATACAGGAGAACATACTTTTCTGTAAATTATGTTTTTACAACCTTTTTTTTCAAATGCTGTATATCTTTTTCTTCTATTTGGTGCTCAATTCAAACCAAATCTCTTTCTGTAAAACCTATGCATAATGCTGTTGGACTTCTATTGAGTTCAGGTTGGTAAGCTCTCTCATACCTCAGTAATTCCCAATCTGAATTTATGATATTGCTAGTGTGCATGGAGCATGAATAACTCCATCTAGTACTGCATTAAAAGCATGTAAGATTTAGAAGATATCAGGCTTAGCATAAATTAAGAATAGGTATTACATGTGGCCTGTAGGGATAAAGCCGAATAAATTTAAGTGTGTGAGAGAAGATTAATATAAGCTCAGTCGTTTGGAAATTCCTTTGATTACACTTCTATCAGAAGGTGGCTAAAAATGGTCCATTTTGCTACTTATTACATTTTCTGCAACTTTCAATCATTTCCCCCTTCTGTTTTTTGGTTTCTTCTCCCATTTCACTTTCCTTTGCTCTTATCTCTGAGCAAAGATACCTTCTAAGATGTATCTCTTCATTCGAGTCCTTAATCTCAGTCTTTCATTTCTCTTCATGAGAATAGATCCATTTATTATCTCCCTCTTTCTTGCATTGCCTTTTTCTTTCTTTACTGGCTTCTTCTCAATTATTTATAAGCAAGCTCACACAACTTGTTATTCTCTCATACAATCATTCTCTCTTCTTTCTTTCTCTGTTCAGATATCTCCAGTGTAGCCCATTCTTTGCCTCCTGTGCCTCACTTCCGGATCTATTTTTGTATTAATCACGATAGGATAGATTATGCCATCATAACAAAAAACTGCTGAGCTCTCAATGGCTTAATGAAACAGAGACATATCTCCCTTTACATTGCAGTCTATTGCAGGCTGGCCTGGCAGCTCTCCTACACCACTTCCTTCCAGCGGCAACCCGGGGCCAGGCTGCATCCAGTTTAACACTGCCATGTTGGAGTTGAGCTCTTTGTTTTTAACCAGCTAGCCTTAGGAGAGTGTCAACATGCAGAAATCACACTTGATTTTAACTGCTAGACCAGAAGGGACACCTCATCTCCCCTGCATTCCATTGGCGAGAACATGGAAATTTGATGAACACTACTGGTTTTGGTCTTGGTCACTATTTGCATTTGTTCAATATCATATTTCTGCTCCTATGGACAAAACGATAGAGGCAGGAAGCGGAGGCAGAAAGGGTGGGTCCCTGGCAAAAGCCCCACCCTCCAGCTGAAAAGCCTGAAACCACAACCCCAAGTGAGAACTTACATCTGTGTTTTCCCGCTTGAATGTTGCCTTTTCCAAAACCACTCATTGCCTGCCCTGCCCTCCATCCTAGGCTTATAAAAAACCTCAAACCCAGCTGACAGAGAGAGGAGAAGCAGCTGGACGTCAGAGACTACAGCTGGAAGTCAGGGAGAAGCGGTTTGATTCCAGAGGGACAGCTTGACTGTGTGACTTTAGAGAAGAATCTGGCCGGAGACTTCTGGACTTCAGGGGATGATTACCTTCCAGCTCTGTCCCCTTTTCAGCTCCCCTTCCCACTGAGAGCCATGTCCATCGGCAATACAATTTCCCACACTTACCATCCTTCAATTTGTTCGTGTGACCTCATTCCTCCTGGATACCACACAAGAACTCAGGAACCACGAGTGCAGATACAAATGGCTGTCACACTGACCCTTTGCCCTCTCTGGCAGAAGGCAGCTGCCTCACACGAAAAGGTAGAGAGTCCACTGAGCTTTTAACACTTAAGCTGTCCATGGACAGCAGCGCTAAAAGAGCACTGTAACATTCCCTCTGGGACTTCAGGGGTCACAGGTGCCCTCCCAGATGCTGCTGTTGGGGCCTGCACAGAGTTTGCTCCCGCTGACACCCAAAAGTGCTTGCCCCGACTCCTGCACCTGCTCACCTGCATGCTCTCTCCCACGAGGGGTGGAGTGCAGTGGGTCCAAGTAAGTGGAATTTGCCCCTGCCAGCACTGAAGTGGCTGGCTAGTTCCAGCGCCCAGGCACACCAGTTCCCACCTCATTCACTTGCATGCTCCCTCCTGCAAGGAGTTGAGAACTGCAGGCTGAGGAAACAAGGCACCCCCTTCATGAGTCCCATGAAGGGGCTAGGGAAATATCCTGCTTCACTACCTCTTTGAAAGAGTGAAATAACATGCAATGGCCTGGGTACCTCCACATCCTTCAGGATGCAGCTGACTAGAGGTTTGGAAAGCAAGGATATAAATATAAATTGAATACTGTATAAGATCTAAAATATTAAACTGGCCTAGACTTAACTGGATTTTTTAAATATTTGAAGTCACCAGAAAGCTATGGGATCCACCCAAGATGTTGTAAGGGGTCAGGAAAGGGAGATTTGACAAAGTAAGTCCGAAAGCAGTGAATGGGAAGAATGTAAAACCATTTTAAGTTTGTACCTTATTGGGTTCAAGGCAATCCAATATGCAACCTACATTTAGTTTACAGAATAATGAAAAATATCATTAGATATAAATAAAAGCATAAATTTTTCATTGTTAGATTTAAGCTGTATGAAGAAACAAAAATTAATAAAGTTATTCTTTTGTCTGTGAATAAACTTAAACAATGCCTTTATTCAGTTTGGATAACACAAAAGGAACTTAATCACATTTAAAATTACATTCGAAGATAGAGCTTCTAAAAATAATTGAAGTTTGGTGAATGTCTTTCTGCAAAGAGTGCTGTGAAACTCTCATAATTAGATTAATATGGTTAATTCCCCTGGAGTATTACAGTGAGTGAATCAGCCCTAATAATAAAGTACATTACATCTAAACAAACTAAATGCCTTTTAATGTACTCCCAATGACCTCCTGAGTGAAGTTTTCAAATTTTTATAAATTCTCATCCACGCTTTTAACTTCTAGGGGCTTGAGCGTGAATTATGATTCAAAGACAGAGTTTGCTTAAATAATGTATGGCTGTGGATAATTAAAAAGAACTCTTCCTTTACAGAAAAAGACACTTTAGGTATGAAGGCGGTGTCTCAGATAATGTTCAGAGGGCGGAAACGTGCCTGATATTTCATATCAACTCTCTTCTTTCTTAAGTCATCTCACTACTCTTGGGAAACGACCTGGTTTTTAAAGATTGCTGGAGAAAAGGATTTCAACATCCCAGTTTAATCATCCTTCCTGCTACAACTAAAATTGTGCATTATTAATTATAGTGAACATTCCTCATTATGTATTTCTTAAATTATTTCTTATAATCTTTCTTATTTTTTTTTTGAGATAGGGTCTCACTATGTCACCCAGGCTGGACTGCAGTGGTGTGATCTTGGCTCACTGCCACCTCTGCCTCCCAGGTTCAAGTGATTCTCATGCCTCAGCCTCCCAGGTAGCCAGGATTACAGGTGTGTACCACCATGCTTGGCTAATTTTTTTTGTATTTGTAGTAGATACAGGATTTTACCATGTTGACCAGGCTGGTCTCAAACTTCTGGCCTCAAGTGATCCACGTGCCTCAGCCTCCCAAAGTGCTGGGATTACAGGCATGAGCCACCGCATCCAGCCATTTGTATAAATTCTTTATACATAAATCATTTAAAATCCCTTTTCCCCTCTGGAAGACACTGACTTTATTTGTTATGAAATAGCTAATTTTGGGTATCTAAAATAATGTCTGGCTTGGAAAAATATTTATATGATTTTAAAGGTAAGAGAACCCTACAAGGATATGTATGACACCAACTAATCTTACGGAGCTTAAAGAACTCAGAAAGTTCACTTGGTTAGTGGGAAAGCTAGGAATCAACTGATTTTCAAGCCAGTGCTTTGTGCCTTATATTGTAATTTCTCCATTTTGTGTGCACCTTTTTATGTACAGAGTTGATGGAAAGGCTAATGTAGAGTCTAAAGAAGTGAGATTAATAGCAATAAAAAGTACTATAGATGAGTGGCTTAGAGGATATAGACAAAGTAAAATCCAAATTATTGTTTATAATTATCCACTAATTTGTTTATTTGATTGATCTTAACCACTAACTTATAAGCTCCAAGAAAGCATTAATTACATTTTAAGTTATATCTTGATAACAGGCATACATACAGCTGTCCTTTTAAAAATTTAATTTAGCAACTTATAACTCAGCTTTAAATATTTTATTTTCTCTAAGGAGTGTCAATGTATTGGCAATTTCATAGATTATTTCCAAGGTCTAAATTTTGTGAACTTTGTGAATTTTGTGAACTCTTCTTTTCATAAAGTCATCTTTTAAAGTAATTACTGAACTTTATATATATATCTAAATGTCATCAAAAGAGCAGCATTTTTATACTCTCTTGAATTTCTGATACTGTGCTAAAGGATCTTTTAACTGTAATACTTGTTAATTGCATCACTTTAAAGTAGACAAGTGAATCATTGAGACGTCTTACAAACTGAGAGAGTTTGATGAAACTGTCTATTGATGTCTTTCGTTGATGGCTCATTCAACCTGCAATTGGTCCCACTCCGAAGTTTAAGAGATAATTTAAGGAAGGTATCACTCCAAATGAATTGTGGGACTTTTGTGTTTTTTTTCACTTGGTTTTCTTTATTTTAAATTATAAAAGAATGTATTACTATAGTCTTCTTGTAAAAAGTTAAATAGAACAGCAGCTACAGAGCAAACACTAATTTTTTCCTTAATAATTTTATCAGTAATTATACTTGGCCATAACAAAATACCATAGGCTGGATGGCTTAAATAATAGAAACACATTTTTTTTCACAATTCTAGAGGCTAAAAGCCTGAGATTAGGGTGCCAGCATAGTTGGTTTCTGGGGAGGGCTCTCTTTCTCCCTTGTAGATGGCCAGCTGCCTTCTCACTGTGTTCTCACATGGTGGACAGAGACAGCAAGATCTCTCTTCTTATAAGGACACTAATTCCATCATGAGGGCCCCACACTCATGACCTCATCTAAACCTAATCACCTCCCAAAGGCCATATCTGCAAATAACATCACATTAATGGCTTCAGCATATGAGTTTTTGGGGGACCCAATTCTGCCCATAGCAATAACATTGACAAATATTTATGTAGTATGTGCTAATTTATAGAATGCATATTATGCCAAGATCTGTCTTAAACAATTTTGCATGCACACATACATTTTATAGATGAGGAAACTGAGGGATGTAGAGAAAGCACACAGCTGGGAAATGGCAGAGCCAAAACTTAAATTTAGAAGGTTTGGTAACAAAGTATATGCCCTTGAACACTACTCCATAAAACCTCCCTATAGCCCTCCTCAGAAGTTAACACTGCCAAGTGGTGTGCATTCTTCTAGGCCCGTTTATAGACCTTTAGTTTTGCTCTGTTTTTGGTCACTAAATTCATCGGGAGACTAATGTTGTAGCAAGTGGCATATAAAAGAGGGTTTGCTGAGTCTTCTGGACTGCTTCTCCACCTAATTGCCTCATTAATGCTGCCAAGACTTCAGATTTCAACCAAACAGTACTTCATCATGGAAGCCACCTTGAATCTCCAACTCCTTTATTCTAAAAAGGAAGAAAATGAGATCCATAGAGGTTAGTTAATTTCCTCCAAAGAGGCGTCCTTGCTCTTTCATGTCAGAGTTAGGACTAGAATTCAGGCCTCTTGATTTAGCTGAGAGCTATTTTTCAGCATGGCATTTTGATCTTCCGGGACACAAACTCACCACTTATGACTCAAGGGAGAAACTCCTAAGAGTACTGCTGTCTTATAATTTGGCCAATCTTGGAGAAGTACATTTTAGATCTTAAATCTGTGCACTGATTATTCTAAAAAAGAGCAGCAAATAATAGAGGAAATGCCAGCTTTCAGCATAAGCACAAAATAAATCTTTGAAATTCCTTCTGTGAAAGACAAAGCTTTTTAAAATGACCTTTTGATTATAATTTACATGAAAGTATGGGATTATTATTACTATACTATTAGAAAGACAGTGAGGATCAAATCCTTTAAATGATTTCAATCTCTGGATGTGAATATGTATTAGATGCTTATTGCTGCCATAACAAATCGTCACAAACTCAGCAATTTAAAATAACTGAACGTATTTCACTACTGTACAGGTCAGAAGTCTGGTAGGCTCAGCTGGCTTTTCTGCTCTGGGTACCACTATTGCACCATTTGCACCATTACACTCCAACCTGGATGACAAGAGCGAAATTCCAATGGTGCAATCTCAGCTCACTGCAACTTCTGCTTCCCGAGTTCAAGAGATTCTCCTACCTCAACCTCTCAATAGCTGGGATTACAGGCACCTACCACCATGCCCAGCTAATTTTTTTTGTTGTTGTTGTATTTTTACTAGAGATGGGGTTTCACCATGTTAGCCAGGCTGGTCTCAAACTCCTGATCCCAGGTGATCTGCCTGCCTTGGCCTCCCAAAGTGCTGGTATTGCAAGCATGAGCCACCATGCCTGGCCTTATATCCCTATTTTGATGTCCGTAACTGTAATCACATTGGCAAAGTCCCTTCCCTTTTACAATCTAAAGTAACTGTTTTTCTGGGAATTAGGACATGGAAGTCTTTGGAGAGGGTGGTGGTGATGGTAATTATTCTGCTTACCACAGTCCACCTTATGCCCTTAAAGATTCATGTCTATTTCATATACAAAATACATTTATTTCATCCCAAGATTGGCAAAGGTCTCGTCCCATTACAGCATCAATTTAAGTTCAAAATCTCGTCTAAATTCTATGAACTCGAAAGTCCCAAATCTAATCACCCAAATAATCTAAATTATATGTAGGTGAGACTCTGGGTATTATGTTCCCTGAAGAACAGTTCCTCTCAATCTTTGGACCTGTGAAACTAAAAAAAAAAAAAAAAAAAAAAAAAAAAAAAAAAAAAAAAAAAAAAAAATCTGCTCCAAACATACAACAGTGGGATAAGCATAGGATAACACTTATAGATCTTCATGTTCAAGAAGGAAGAAAGATGGGAGAATAAAAGCAATCACTGGTTCTAAGCAATTTAAAAACCCAGCCAGGCAAACTCCATTGGATTTCAAGGCCTGGGGAAAAAAATTCTCTGTGGTTCTTGGTTCTTCCCTCTGAGTCACACTTTTTTATTTAGGAAAGGCAACACATGTTTGCAACAGAGTAGTTTTGTCAGCCTGTGTCTTAGTCCATTCAGATGCTATAACAAAAAGACCACATTCTGGGTGACTTATAAACAGTAGAAATTTATTTCTGACAGTTCTGGAGGCTGGGAAGTCCAAGATCAAGACACAGATAGGTTTAGTGTCTGCTGAGGGGCTATTGCTTATAGACGGCATCTTTTTGCTGTATCCTCACATGGTGGAAGGGCAAGGCAGGCTCTGTGGTGTCTTATAAGGGCACTAATCCCATTCACTAAGGCTCTGCCTTCATGACCCAATTCCCTCCCCAAAGGTCACACCTCCTAACACTATTGGCTTGGGGATTAGATTTTAACATAAATTTTGAAGGGATACAAATGTTCAGACAATAGCAGTTTGTTTTCTGCAGGTAGAATTGGTATGGACTCATAGTTTTAGAAACTTTTGTACTCTCTACCTCTTTCAGTCCTAGCTGGCAGAATTTCTGTTGCCCTAATATTCTTAGGAATTTTCTGAGCCTCCCATGTACGTCGTGGGATTCACCTTGTACACAGATCTTTCCTAGATAATCCCATCTTTCTTTATGGCTTCTGTTGAGATGACCAAGGAGATTGATGTGTCACACTTTTGATCTCTTCAAGTAGTCTTTTGTGTAACTAAATATTACAACCTTTTGAGTTTTCTGAGGTGTTACCAAAAGCTTTTACAGACACACCCTGGGCTCTTTTTCTATAACATGACTTCCTGAGAGTGAATCTCTTAATGTTAGTCTGTTTCCATTTAAATAGGTGCAGAATTTATAAAATCATCAAGTCTTGGTTTCTTTTTAATAGGTCCACCCTCAATTTCTCTCTCTCATCTTTCATTTTACTGTAAGCAACAAGAATAACCAGGTCACACCTTCAACATGTTGCTTGCAAATTGCCTCAGCTAAATGACCAGATTTGTCACTTACAAATTCTGTGTTCGGTATAACGGCGGAACACAATATATATAAGCCTTCTGCTTCTATATAACAAGGATTCTCCTTCCTGCAGTCTCCGATACTGGGTTTCTCATTTTCTTCTCAGAGATCACCAGAGCATCCTTCAAGTCCACATTTCTACTAATAACCTATTCACAGTAATCTAGGCTTTTTTCTATCATGCTCCTGAACATTTTTTTAATATCACCACCCACCGCTTGATTATGAAGCTATTTCCACATGGTTAGGTATTTGTTATAGCAGTACCTCATTCCTGGTAACAGAATCAGTATTCATGGTTTTTTTTCTTTTGTTTTTTCTTTTCTTTTTTTTTTTTTTTTTTTTTTTGACAGTCTTGTTCTGTTACCCAGGCTGGAGTGCAGTGGCACAATCTCATCTCATTGCAACCTCTGCCTCCCAGGTTCAAGTGATTCTCCTGCCTCAGCCTCCCAAGTAGCTGGGACTACAGGTGCCAGCCATTACATCCAGCTAATTTTTGTATTTTTAGTAAAGATGGGGTTTTGCCATGTTGGCCAGGCTGGTCTCAAACTCCTGACCTCAGGTGATCTGCCCGTCTCAGCCTCCCAAAGTGCTGGGTTTACAGGTGTGAGTCACCACGCCCGGCCAGTGTTTGTTTTTTTATTGCTACTGTAAACAAATTTACACAAACAACACAGATTTATTATGTCACAGTTATGTAGGTAAGAAGTCTGGTAGGCTCAGCTGGTTTATCTTCCCTGGGTGCCACAGGCTGAAATCAATGTGTTGGGTGACCTAGATCTTATCTGGAGGCTCTGGGGGTGGGGGCGGTGGAAGGATTTAGTTCCAGGCTCATTCAAGTTATCGGTAGAATTCAGTCCTGTGTGATTGCAAGACAGAAGTTTCTGTTTCCTTACTGTTTGTTGGCCAGAGGTTGTTCTCAGCTTTTAGAGGCTGTTTGCATTCTTTGGCTCTTGTCTCCCACTGTCTGCAAAGCCAGCAATGGTGGGTCAAGCGCTTCTCGGGTTTTGAATCTCTCTGACTCCCTCTTCTGAGGCATCTCTCCTCTGCCTCTTTTGTCTTCTGATGCATCTCTCTGACTGACTACAGCTGGAGAAATTTCTGCTTTTCTGTGCTCATGTCAGCGGGCTGAGCCCACCTTGATGATTCAGGATAACCTCCCTTATTTTAAGATCCAGGCCAGCCAGGCGTGGTGGCTCGCGCCTGCAATCCCAGCACTTTGGGAGGCCAAGACGGGCGGATCATGAGGTCGGGAGATCAAGACCATCCTGGCTAACACGGTGAAACCCCATCTCTACTAAAAATACAAAAAATTAGCCGGGCGTGGTGGCGGGCGCCTGTAGTCCCAGCTACTCAGGAGGCTGAGGCAGGAGAATGGCGTGAACCCGGGAGGCAGCACTTGCAGTGAGCCGAGATCGTGCCACTGCACTCCAGCCTGGGTGACAGAGCAAGACTCCATCTCAAAGAAAAAAAAAAGAAAAGAAAGATCCATAGCCTTTATCACATTTTCAAAGTCTCTTTTGCCATGAAATAAAACATTCACAGGTTCTGGAGATTAGAGTGTGAAAATCTTTGAGGGATCATTATTCTGTCCACCACAGAATCCCACAAATCTCCCAAGACATGGCTGAGAACAAGGAAGGAGGTGGGAACTGAAATAAAAATAGTCCCTAGGAGCCAAAGGAAATTGGGAAGGATTCAGTAGAGTTTATGGTCCTCAGTTTCAGAGTAATTCCATAGGCTAGAGGCTGAGAGGACTGAGCAACCTCTCAGCAGCCTAACAAGTCCAGAAAGGCCTTTCTGGTTTGAATAATGAACACAAGGAAGGTAAGTCTAGGCAGCAAAGAAGCTCAAGTGAAAATGAAAAGGCTCTATCTTCAGTCATTATAAACGCATCTGATCAGGAGTTTGACAGAGGAGGGAGATAGGGCAGCCTGCCCTCTAACCCAGCAGCTTGATAGAAGTAGCAGATACCAACATGTAAATCATATTAAGATAGGCTGTGATATCTAAATAGAAGACTTCTGAATCCTGGAAGAGTGTACAGGAATCTATTTAAGGACGCTGCCATTTCCATCTGCTATAATTTAAATTACTTTGAAGTGTGATATTTAAACTTTTACTAGAAAATTATTTAAAGAACCTCATTCATTTCAGTTTGCTTTTCCGTGGTGTTGGCTCACAAGTACAGAAATGTGATGAGATACCATATTTAGTTTAGCACTTAAGTCAAGGTTACAAGGCTCTCTTAAGTATATATACTGATGTTAGTGTGTTCATCATCATTTTCCTTCCCTGATGGCTTGTTTTCTAAATGGGACTCATTTCAAATCCCTTCCACAGGGAGAAATAAAAGTAATTTAGAATTTAAAACAAGCCAGTATCTAGTAGTTCACACATGTTTAAGCAGGAAGCTAAATCTTAAATTAACAAAATTTATTCCAGTTATCAAGAAATTGGCCCTAGGCCATAGTAATAACTGAAAGGTTTCTTTTGTTTTGTTTTTCATTTTGTTTTTGGTGGTGAAATAAAGATTGTGGTCAGGTAATTTTCTGGTTAATTTCTTACCACTGTCCCCCTTGTGAAGCTGTGTGTGTGTGTGTGTGTGTGTGTGTGTGTGTGTGTCAGAGAGAGAGAGAGAGAGAGAGAGAGAGAGAGAGAGTTTTGGCCTCCTTCTTGGCCAGCCTTCCTTCCTTCCTCCCTTCCTTCTTTCCTTTCTTCCCTCCCTCTTCCTATTTATTTATTTATTTTTGCTCTGTTGTCCAGGCTGGACTGCAGTGGGGCCATCATGACTCACTGTAGACTTGGCCTTCTCTAGGCTCAGGTGATCCTCTTGCCTCAGCCCCCTGAATAGCTGGGACTACAGGTGTGTGCCACTATGCCCGGCTAATTTTTAAAAAATTTTTGAGGAAACAAGATCTCAGGATGGTCTCAAACTCCTGGGCTCAAGCAAGTCTCCAGCCTCAGCCTCCCCAAGTGCTGGGATTACAGGTGTGAGCCACTGCACCTGGCCAATTTTTCTTATTTATGTTTTTCCTAAAGAGGTAGTCCTTAATATTTTTATGTGCTGGTACTTACTTCTTGGTAACAACTGCATCCCAGAACGCCATTTAGTCTTACATGGGACTGACTTTTCTTTATTATGGCATGATTACCTGGGACAGTGTAGAAGGAATCAGGGAAATGGGGAGTGTGTGTACTGGCTTACCTAAACACATACTGCTTAATTTTCTTATTCCCAAGGACTGACATACCTACATTTCCTATCATATGCTGAAATGTCTTCCTGGAGTTCACATTATTGCACTACATTTCATCAGGAAAACATTAGTATAGAATCTTTACAGCAGTGCTGTTCCATAAAACTTTCTGTGGCAATAGAAGTGCACTGTAATCTGCCACAAACAACTTGGGCCCAGATTCCATGCTGAAGGCACAGGCTTCAGAGATTTAAGACTCTTGAGCACTGGTTAGTGTGCTGTTGGGAAGTCATAAGTCTCATCTGGGGCCACTTGTCATTTGCCTCTCACCCTGTGGCAGGGCCTCTTTTGTCAGTGTCCCCTAGTCACCTCAAGCCTACAGGCCTACCTTGCCTGGTGGCAGGAGCTGCAGATGACTTGAAAGCACAGGAAGGTAATGATAAAATTTTTAAGTTGTTTGTGGAATGTGGTGAGAGGTGACTTTTCCTTATATAGGTACCCCACCACCGAAATTTCAGTCAGTTCTATTAATCATGAGTGTTCTCTGGGAGTGGACTTTTATTTGGCAGGAAATTGAAAGTTGATAAAAGACTTGGATTTTTTGTTAAAATTGATACCTAGTGAATTAAAGACACACTTGTAGATGTGGAAATCATCAGAGTCCTAGGATGGGTTTTGGACTTGCACAGATTAGGGCAATTTTAGCTAGAACTCAAGGAATAGGGAGACTTCAGTTACCAGCTGGGTTATACATGTTAGCATACTAAGTGTTTAAATGTCACTATCGAAACCTTTACCATCAGACACTGGCGTTAGCTGAAAGTTCAGATGAACAGAATAATTATCCCTTGCAGAAGGACACAGCACAAATGTAATCTGTGCCCTTCTGAGAGACAGCTCCAGAATTTAAAACAAGCCAGTATCTAGTAATCCAATTTGTGAAGATTTGGGAAAACCAGATAGTGATCATCTTCCTGCTGTCTCTAAGTATAATTCCAACCCTCATACCATTTCTCTCCTTTCTTTGACTGCCTTACTCTTACTCCAGTCTGTACTTGAAAATGACGCAAAGCCAAATTACATTTTCTGCCAGAGGTGAACTATTAATTAGAACTAACTGCTCATTAAAGGGAGCCTGCTGATGGAGCAGCCATGGTGGAGTAACTATACTTTGCTATGTCTTTGATATCACATTGGCAATTTAGTACAAAATATTCCAGAAAATTTACACTTCAAACCCTGAAGGTTTTTCTTTTCATGGTCTGCGAGCAGGCTTCTGGGAGCAAGGACCTGCTACTTGCTTGCTTTTAGGCAACTACACCAGTGAAAGCAGCTTTAAATATAAAGTAGGTTCTGAGTTTTGAATTTCTCATTGAAATAAAAACGTTTTGCTTCTTCCTCTGACCTACTTAGACTTTACCAAGCAGACGTTGCTGGAAAAACAAGAACTTTCCTTGTCTGCTGTTAAGATGCCAGAAAAATGATGAAAAGAGCACACTAAGTCCATTTATAAAATAAAATCGTTTTAAACCACCACCAACAGCAGTCTAATTCAGACTTTCCAGACTTCATAAATTTCTGTAAATTTGCAGAAACATTTTTACAACATGTTAAAAAATTCTCCAAACTCTTAGATTCTACATGTTTTTCATTTGGAACCACATTTAAGATATAAATAGAAAAGGAGTTAATATGTATGTAGGAGTTACTAGTTTATTTGAATTTCACATAAAGAAATCATTTGAAATGTGTAAAACTGTGGCTATAAATATGTTGTTTTTAGAGCTGGGTATATCATTGATGGACTCAGCATATCTTGAAATAATTGGAAACAGGATTTCTTTCAGTGATATATTTGTTCTAACTTACTTTCCTGTGCTACCAGGTACCGAAAATAAGAAGAGAGTAAAACCATAATAAGAAAGACAAGGTAAATACATATTCACAGAGATTTTTTTGTTGTTGTTAAGGCTTCAGCTGAGAAAAAGAAAAGTTGGCAGACTGTGTTAAGATGAATCTCACGTGTTCTACAAATCTTGGTGGAATCACTCTATGTTTAAAATTTAAAATTTTGCTGTTGAACAAATTTGATTTGACTCAAAATTATTTGCTCACCTTATAAATCGTCGTAACTTCACTATGTTTTCCCAGTATTTCCTGCAAGTTACAAAAATTTATTTGTTGCAACATTGTTTTGATAATTTAATAATAGCATTTAACATGTATTGAGTGCTTCCATCTGATGGGCATATACTAAGCAATTTTACACATTAGTTCATTTAATTCTTATAAAAATCTCATACAGTAGTATTATTAGTGGGTGAAATTGGTTTTGTGAGATTAGGTAACTTCAGCACGTGGCTGGTAAATTGTATAACTGGTATATAATAATAACAATTGCTAAGATTTACTTAACATATAATTTAACACACTGAATCTTGACATCAACCCAACAACAGGAGAAGAATAACAAAACAGTGAAATGTGAAACCAGAGTTTGAACCTCAGCAGTTTGACCCCCAACTCCATGAGTATTCGGCTATTAAGTTGCATTGTTCAAAATGGTAGCTACTAGCCACATGCTACAATTTAAATTTAATAAACATTTTAAATAAATTTAGCGTTTTAGTCACTAGCTACATTCAAGTGCTCAATACCCATATGTAGCTAGTAAGTTCCATATTGAACAGCACAGATTACAGTGCACTTCTATCATCACAGAAAGTTGCATTGAACAGTACTGCTCTCAAGATTCTATATTAATGTTTTCCTGGTGAAATAATGTGAACTCCAGGAAAAAATTTGGGAATTTATTTCCCAAAATAAAAAAGTTTTATTATGTTTATCATAAATTCCAAGAAAGAAACATTTCTGATCCCATTCCTTAGTTTGGGGGATTCTCCTTAGTTTATTTATTATTATTATTATTATTATTATTATTATTATTTTAAGACAGAGTTTCGCTCTTGTCACCCAGGCTGGAGTGCAATGGCGTGATCTTGGCTCATCACAACCTCCGCCTCCTGGGTTTAAGAGATTCTCATGCCTCAGACTCCCAAGTAGCTGGGACTGTAGGTGTGCGCCACCATGCCCAGCTAATTTTTGTATTTTTAGTAGAGATGGGGTTTCATCATCTTGGCCAGGCTGGTCACGAACTCCTGACCTTGTGATCCACTTGCCTCGGCCTCCCAAAGTGTTGGGATTACAGGTGTGAGCCACTGTGCCCGGCCTATTATTATTATTATTATTATTATTATTATTATTACTGTTGAGACAGCCTCACTCTGTTGCCCAGGTTGGAGTGCAGTGATGCGTTCTCAGTTTACTGCAACCTCTGCCTCCTGGGTCAAGTAATTATTCTGCCTCAGCCTCTCGAGTATCTGGGACTAGAGGCACACGCCACCATGCCCAGCTAATTTTTGTATTTTTAGTAGAGACGGGGTTTCACTATATTGGCCAGGCTGCTCTTGAACTCCTGACCTCCTGATCTGCCTGCCTTGGCCTCCCAAAGTCCTGGGATTACAGGTGTGAGCCACTGCGCCTGGCCTCTCTTTAGTTTATTATTTATGTATTTACTTTTTTTTTTTTTTTTTTGAAAAGGAGTCTCACTTTGTTGCCCAAGCTGTAGTGCAGTGACCTGATCTCAGCTCACTGCAACCTCCACCTCTTGGGTTCAAACCATTCTCTGGCCTCAGCCTCCTGAGAAGCTGGAATTACAGGAACCCACCACCACACCCTGCTACTTTTTTGTATTTTTAGTAGAAACAGGGTTTCACTATGTTGTTCAGGCTGGTCTCAAACTCCTGACCTCAAGTGATCCACCCACCTAGGTCTCTCCAAGCCCTGGGATTACAGGCGTAATCTGGGCTACCACACCCGGCGGGAATCTCCTTATTTTAGACCTGTGACTTCCTTTGCAAGAGCTACATAACTCCTAATAACTTTCCATTCGGAACTACTAAGTGGTTAAAATATTTTCAAGGAGACAAGAGATATAAGAGAGTATTAAAAATCTCTAAAAATTAGAATTTTTTTCGGATACATATATTTACAAGCTTCTCTTCTAAGGAGTATAACACTGTTGAAATGAACCAGTTCCCTCACCTTGCATTGTCACTATTGTGTAGTCATTTGAAAGATAATCTTCTGCACTTCCTGGGAGGACGCTCCAAGCAGGCAAGGCAGGCCGCCATCTTGGCTGTATCACAGCCCTGGCTTCTCTTGCCTTCAGGCTCTGGAAAGTGCCTGGTAATTAGGGACTAACATGGACTCCAACACAGTGCAGCCGCCACATGGAAAAGTGGCCGGACTGTTTTCCACATGGGTCCCCAATACCGCTTCTCATCACTGGGCAGGGCCTCCTGACCTGGGACTCCAGCCACCCCCTACCAGGGCTCTAGGACTGGTACCAACTCTGTACTTCCCTGGGACAGAGCTCCCAGACAGAGAGGATGGCTGCCATTTTTGCTGTCCCACAGCCCTTGCTGCTCTTGCCTTCAGGTGCTGGAGGGTGCATGGTGATTAGGAGTTGGCTTGGATCCCCAGCATAGCACAACTGCTTCACAGAAAAGTGTCTGTGTGTCCGGAGTTGGTCCCTCCCAGTGGGTTTGGTTGTGGACTTGCTAACTTCAAGAATGGATCCCCTGACCTTCCCAGTGAGTATTATAGCTCTTAAAGATGGCATGGACCCAAAGAGTGAGCAGCAGCAAGATCTATGGTGAAGAGTGAAAGAACAAAGCTTCCACAGCGTGGAAGGGGACTCAACCGGGTTGAGCTGCTGGCGGGGGTGGCCAGCTTGTATTCCCTTATTTGTTCCCACCCATGCCGTGCTTATTGGTCCATTTTACCAAGTGCTGATTGGTTTATTTTACAAACCTCTAGCTAGCTACAGAGTGCTGATTGGTACATTTTTACAGAGCACTAATTGGTGCATTTTACAAACCTCTAGCTAGCTACAGAGCTCTGATTGGTGCATTTTACAATCCTACCTGCAGAGTGCTATTTGGTGCATTTTACAATCCTCTTGTAAGACAGAAAAGTTCTTCAAGTCCCCACTTGACCCAGGAAGTCCAGCTGGCTTCATCTCTCATCTGGACTGTTCTTCACTGGGTCCCTGTCCCTGCTTCTCCTCACTGGGCAGGGCCTCCTGACCTGGGACTCCCGCATAACTACTCTGCCGTGCCTGGGCACTTCAGTCAGAGGCAGCTCTGCATTTCTCTAAGGAGGAAATCCCAGAGTCAACCCACAACCCCTCCACCATTGCACCTGTAGTGGTACCGCCCTAACCACCCTTGGGCTAAGGAAGGAACAAAGGGCTTACTTCCTGTGTTGGCACCTCCCGCACCCTGCAGCCCCCGTACAGAGTCCAGTCTGTCTTCTCTGTGAACCCCCACCCTCAACTCTTCACCAGGTAGGGCCCCTGGGTCAGGATCAGTCGCCCCAGCCACAGCTGAGGATGCCCACTAGGAGTGGCTCTGAGTTTCCCAGAGGAGGAGCTCCCAGAGGGAACCAACAGCCCCTCTGCCACAGCAACGGTTCTGCCTCTGCTGCCCTCCATCTGGGGAAGAAATAAAGAGTCTGAGGGCTTCACCTGCGCTTTCAGTGCACCACAGTCACCATCAGAGGAAGAGCCCGGTCTCTCCTCCCTGTGAGCCCTCCATCCCCTCCTCTTCACCAAGTGGAGCCCCCAATTCAGGCCAGCAGTGCAGCCAACCCAACCCCTGGCTGAACACTCCCATTGGCAGTGGTTCTGTTTCTCTGAGGTAGCTTTGCCACTGCCACTGCTGTGGTACTTCCCTTGCTGCCCTCAGACTAAGAAAGGAGCAGAGACCCTGAGTGCTTCAATCACACCTTCAGTAAGCTGAAGTTGCCCTAAGGAGAAGAGGCCAGTCTGTCTCCCTCCAGGACCCACCTGCTCTCCCTGCTCATCACTAGCAGGGCCTCCCCTTGCCCTTGGGTCCAAAGTGCAGTGGACCCATCCTGGGCTGATCACACTGATTGATCGTGGCTCCACCTCAGAAAGAGGTATGAGCCTCTTGTCAAAAAACAAGTGAAAGACCCTCTGCCACAGCCACTGCTAAGGTCCCTTCATCTGCTGCCTTCAAGCTTGAGAGGGAACAGAAAGTTTGAACTCACCCCAGAATTATAATGTGCAGCCCAGGAGTGCCAAGCCGAGATATGCAGCCAGCACTCAAGTGGGAGAGGAGGCCACCCATTCACAGCGCTGAGAGGGAGCCCAGCTGAAATCCTGAGGAAATACAGAGGAGCTATGTGGCAAAGCAAGAGCCTACCTACCAGCCATTACACTTAAGTGCCACCTACTGGATCACAGCCCAAAACTTCAACACCAATAACACTTAGCTAACATATCCCCTTGTAAAGCCAGTGACAAGAATTCAGCTACAAATAAAGATGCTGCACAGAGACTTGGGCCTCTGAAAACATCCAGAAAAGAAGTCTGTTGGCTGTACTCAAGATACATTGCAGTTAAAGGAACACCAGTGCACACAGTTGAGAAAGAACCAGAGTAAGAACTCTGGCAACTCAAAAAGCCAGAGTATCTTCTTTCCTCCAAATGAATGCACTAGTTCTCCAGCAAGCATTCTTAACTGGGCTGAAATGGCTGAAATGATGGAAATAGAATTTAGAATATGAATTGGAGCAAAGATCATTGAGATTCAGGAAAAAGTAAAAACCCAATCTAAGAAATGTAAGTATTACAATAAAATGATACAGGAACTGTGTCATTTCACTTGATAGGTGAAATGGCCATTATAAAAAATAACCAAGTTGATCAGATAGAGCTGAAAAACACACGACAAGAATTTCATAATGCAATCACAATTATTAACAGAAGACTAGACCAAGCTGAGAGAAGAATCTCAGTGCTCGAAGACCAGCTCTCTGAAACAACTCAGTCAGACAAAAACAAAGAAAGAAGAATAAAAAAGAATGAACAAAACCTTTGAGATTATGTAAAGAGACCAAACCTGTGACTCATTGGCATCCCTGAAAGAGATGGGGAGAAAGCACACAACTTGGAGAACATATTTCAGGATATCGTCTAGCTAGGATATCCCAACCTTGTTAGAGAGGCCAACATTCAAATGCAGGAAACACAGAAAACTCCTGTGAGCTACTACATGAGAAGACTATCCCCAAGACACATAATCATCAGATTCTCCAAGGTTGAAATGATAGAAAAAACGTTAAAGGCAATTAGAGAGAAGGAGCAGGTCATCTACCAAAAGGATCCTGTTAGACTAACAGCAGACCTTTCAGCAGAAACCCTACAAGCCAGAAGAGATTGGGGGCCTATATTCAGCATTCTTAAATAAAGGAATTTTCAATCAAGAATTTGATATCCAACCAAACTAAGCTTCATAAGTGAAGGAGAAGTAAGATTATTCTCAGACAAGCAAATGCTGAGGGAATTTGTTGCCACCAGGCCTACTTTATGAGAGGTCCTAAAAGGAGTAATAAATACGGAAAGAAAAGACCGCTACCAGCCACTACAAAAATACACTTAAGTACACAGACCAGTGACATTGTAAAGCAACCACACAAACAAGACTGTGTAATAAATAGCTCACAGCAAAATGACAGGATCAAATTCACATATATCAATAGTGACCTTGAATGTAAATGGGCAAAATGCCTCATTTAAAGGGCACAGAGTGGCAAGCTGGATAAAGAAGCAAGGCCAAATGATATACTGTCTTCAAGAGATCCATTTCACATGCAGACACCTATAGGCTCAAAATAAAAGGATGGAGAAAAATCTTCTAAGCAAATGGAAAACAGAAAAAAGCAGGAGTTGCTATCCTAATTTCAGACAAAACAGACTTTAAACCAACAAAGATAAAAAAAGAAAAGAAGGGCATTACATAATGGTAAAGGGTGCAGGAAGACCTAGCTATCCTAAATATATATGCACCCAACACAGGAGCATCCAGATTCATAAAGCAAGTTGTTAGAGACCTATGAAGAGACTTAGATTCACAGACTATCATAGTGGTAGACTCCAATACCCCTCTTACAGTATTAGACAGATCATAAAGGCAGAAAATTAACAAAGATATTCAAGATGTGAACTTGGAACTTGACCAAATAGACCTAATAGACATGTACAGAACTCTCCACCTAAAAACAACAGACTATACATTCTCACCTGCACATGACACATTCTCTAAAATAGACTACTCAATTGGAAAAAACCTATCCTCAGCAAATTAAAAAAAAAACCAAAATCATACCAGCCACACTCTCAGACCATAGTGCAATAAAAATAGAAATCAATACTAAGAAAATCACTCAAAACTGTACAATTACATGGAAATTGAACAACCTGCTCCTCAATGACTTTTGGATAAACAGTGAAATTAGGTCAGACATCAATAAATTTTTTAAATAAATGAGAACAGAGATACAACATACCAGAATCTCTTGGACACAGCTAAGGCAGTGTTAAGAGGGAAGTTTATAGCACTAAACACCCACATCAAAAAGTTAGAAAGATCTAAAATTAACAACCTAACATCACAACTAGCGGAACTACAGAAATAAGAGCAAACTAACTACAAAGCTAGCAAAAGACAAGAAATAACCAAAATCACAGCTGAATTG
The DNA here is from genome assembly GCF_043159975.1 of Macaca nemestrina. NCBI lineage: Eukaryota > Metazoa > Chordata > Mammalia > Primates > Cercopithecidae > Macaca > Macaca nemestrina. The sequence continues at coordinate 115,663,187 of NC_092129.1, forward strand.
AAGGAAATGTGAAAAACCATACAAAAGAACAATGAATCCAGGAGTTAGTTCTTTGAAAAAATTAATAAGAAAAATAGACTGATATCTAGAATAATAATGAAAAAAAGAGAGATGATCCAAATAAAATTAGAAATGACAAAGGGGATGCTACCACTTATCCCACAGAAATACAAAAACCTTCAGAGACCACTATAAACACCTCTATGCACACAAACTGGAAAATCTAGAAGAATGGACAAATTCCTGGACATAGATAACCTCTGAAGACTGAACCAGGAAGAAATTGAATCCCTGAGCAGACCAGTAATGAGTCCCAAAATTGAAGCAGTAATAAAAAGTCTACCAACAAAAAATGTCCAGGACCAGAAGGATTCACAGCTAAATTCTACCAGATGCATAAAGAAGAGCTGGTACCATTCCTACTGAAACTATTCCAAAAAAGTGAGGATGAAGGACTCCTCCCCAACTCATTCTATGAGATCAGCATCATCCTGATACTAAAACCTGGCAGAGACACAACAAAAAAAGAAAACTTCATGCCAATATTCTTGATGAACATAGATGCAAAAATCCTCAATAAAACACTAGAAAACTGAATCCAGCATCATATCAAAAACCGAATCCACCATTATCAAGTAGGCTTTATCTCTGGGACGCAAGGGTGATTAACATATGCAAATCAGTAAATGTGACTAATCACATAAACAGAACAAAAACCAAAAACCATAGTTATCTCAGTATATGCAGAAAAGACTTTTGATAAAATCCAACAGCGCTTCATGTTAAAAACTCTCAATAAACTAGGTGTTGAAGGAACATACTTGAAAATGCTAAGCGCCATCTATAGCAAACCCCCAACCAACACCATACTGAATGGGCAAAAGCTGGAAGCATTCCTTTTGAAAACTGGAACAAGACAAGGATGTTCTCTCTCACCACTCTTACTCAACAGAGTACTGGAAGTTCTCGCCAGAGCAATTAGTCAGGAAAAAGATATAAAAGGTATCCAAATAGGAACAGAGGAAGTCAAGCTATCTCTGTTTACAGACAATATGATTTTATATCTCGAAAAGCCTCTAGTCTCTACCCAAAAGCTCCTTGGTCTTCAAAACAACTTCAGCACAGTTTCAGGATATAAAATCAATGTACAAAAGTCAGTAGCATTCCCATACACCAATAACATCCAAACCAAGAGCCAAATCAGGAAAGCAATCCCCTTTATAATTGCCACAAAAAGAATAAAATACCTAGTAATACAGCTAACCAGGGAGGTGAAAGATCTTCAAGGGGAGAATTACAAACACTGCTCAAAGAAATAAGAAATGACACAAATGAATGAAAAAACACTCCACGCTCATGGATAGTGATATGGTTTGGCTGTGTCCCCACCCAAAATCTCATCTTGAATAGTAATCCGAATTGTAATGCCCATGTGTCGGGGGAGGGACCCTTATGGGAGGTGATTAGATCATGGATGTGGTTCCCTGATGCTGTTCTCATGATAGTGAGTTCTCACGAGATCTGATCGTTTTATAAGGGACTTTTCCCCACTTCACTCTGCACTTCTCTCTCCTGCTGCCATGTGAAGAAGAAAGTGTTTGCTTCTCCTTCTGCCATGATTGTAAGTTTCTTGAGGCCTCCCCAGCCACGCAGAATTGTGAGTTAATCAAACCTCTTTCCTTAATAAATTACCCAGTCATAGGGAGTTCTTTATAGCAGCATGAAAATGGACTAATACAGTAAATTGGTAGCTCAGAGAGTGGGGTGCTGCCGTAAAGATAACCCAAAATGTGGAAGCAATTTTGGAACTGGATAACAGGCAGAGATTGGAAAAGTTAGAAGGGCTCAAAAGAAGATAGAAAGATGTAGGAAAGTTTGGATCTTCCTAAAGACTTATTGAATGGTTTTGGCCAAAATGCTGATAGTGATATGGACAATAAAGTTCAGGCTGAGGTGGTCTCAGATGGAGATGAGGAACTTCTTGGGAACTCGAGTAAAGGTCGCTCTTGGTATGCTTTAGCAAAGAGACTGGTGGCATTTTGCCCTTGCCCTAGGGATCTGTGGAACTTTGAACTTGAGGGAAATGATTTAGGGTATGTAGCAGAAGAAACTTCTAAGCAGCAAAGCATTAAAGAGGTGACAGAGCATAAAAGTTTGGAAAATTTGTAGCCAGAGGCTGCAGTAGAAAAGAAAAACCCATTTTTGAGGGGAGAAATTAAATCTGACTGCAGAAATTTGCGTCAGTAATGAGGAGCCAAATATTGATCACCCAAGACAATGGGGAAAATGTCTCCAGGGCATGTCACAGACCTGTACAGCAGCTGGAGGCCTAGAAAGGAAAAATGATTTCATGGGCCAGGTTGAGGCCCCATTGCTGTGTGCAGCCTTGGGACTTGGTGCCCTGAGTTCCAGCTGCTCCAGCCATGCATAAAAAGGCCAAGGTACAACTCAGGCCATTGCTTCAAAGAGTGCAAACCCAGGCCTTGGTAGCTTCCAAGTGGTGTTGAGCCTGTTGGCACACAGAAGTCAAGAAGTGAGGTTTTGGAATCTTCACCTAGATTTCAGAGGATGTATGGAAACACCTGGGTGTCCAGGCAGAAGTTTGCTGTAGAGGCAGAGTCCTCATGGAGAACCTCTGCTTGGGCAGTGCGGAAAGGAAATGTGGGATCTGAGACCCTACACAGAGTCCCCACTGGGGCACTGCCTAATGTAGCTGTGAGAAGAGGGCCACTGTCTTCCAGATCCCAGGATGGTAGATCCAACAACTTGCACCATGTGCCTGGAAAAGCTGCAGGCACTCAACACCAGCTCATGAAAGCAGCCAGGAGGCAGGCTGTACTCTGCAAAGCCACAGGGGTGGAGCTACCCAAGGCATGGGAGCCCATCTCTTGCATCAGTGACCTGAATGTGAAGCATGGAGTCAAAGGAGATCATTTTGGAACTTTAAGGTTTAGTGGCTGCCTTATTGGATTTTGGACTTGCATGGGGCCTGTAGCCCCTTATTTTGTCTAATTTCTCCCATTTGGAATGGGTGTATTTAACCAATGCCTGTACCCCCACTGTATCTAGGAAGTAACTAACTTTTGATTTTATACGCCCATAGGTGGAAGGGACTTGACTTGTCTCAGATGAGACTTTGGACTTGGACTTTTGGGCTAATGCTGGAATGAGTTAAGACTTTGGGGAACTATTGGAAAGGCATGATTATTTTTTGAAATGTGAGGACATGAGATTTGGGAAGGGCCAGGCACAAAATGATATGGTTTGTCTGTGACCCCACTCAAAATCTCATTTTGAACTGCAATCTAAATTGTAATCCCCACATGTTAGGGGAGGGATCTTGTGGGAGGTGACAAGATCATGGGGGAGTGATTCCCCCATGCTGTTCTCATGATAGTGAGTGAGTTCTCGTGAGATCTGACAGTTTTATAATAGGCTTTTCCCCCCTTCACTCTGCACTTCTCTTTCCTGCCGCCATGTGAAAAACATGTTTGCTTTCCCTTCCGCCATGATTTTAAGTTTCCTAAGGCCTCCCCAGCCATGTGGAACTGTGAGTCAATTAAACCTCTTTCCTTTATAAATTACCCAGTCTCCAGCAGTTCTTTATAGCAGTGTGAGAATAAACTAATACAGATAGAAAGACTCAATATTGTTAAAATGGCCATACTGCCCAAAGAATTTACAGATTCAATGCTTTCCCTATCAAACTATCAATGACATTCTTCACAGAATTAGAAAAAACTATTTTAAAATTCATATTGAAACAAAAAAGAGCCAAAATAGCCAAGGCAATTCTTTTTGTCTTTTCTTTTCTTTCTTTTTTTTTTTTTTGAGACAGAGTCTTACTTTGTCACCCAGGCTGGAGTGCAGTGGTGTGGTCTTGCCTTACTGCAACCTGTGCCTCCCAGGTTAAAATGATACTCCTGCCTCAACCTCCTTAGTAGCTAGGACTACAGGTGTGAGCCACCATGCCTGGCTAATTTTTGTATTTTTAGTAGAGATGGGGTTTCACCATGTTGGTCAGGTTGGTCTTGAACTCCTGACCTCGTGATCCACCTGCATTGGCCTCCCAAAGTGCTGGGATTACAGGCATGAGCCACCACACCCAGCCTAGCCAAGGCAATTCTAAGCAAAAAGAACAAGGCTGGAGGCATCCCATTACCCAACTTCAAACTATACTACAAGGCTACAATAACTAAAACAGCATGGTACTGGTACAAAAACAGTTACATAGACCAATGGAGCAGAATAGAGAGCCCAGAAATGATTCTGCACACCTACAACCACCTGATCTTTAACCAAGCTGACAAAAAAAAGCAATGGGGAAAGGACTTCTCATCAATATATGATGCTGGGATAACTGACTAGCCATATGCTGAAGACTGAAACTAGACCCCTTCCTTAAACCATAACAAAAATCAACTCAAGATGAATTAAAGACTTAAATGTAAAACCCAAAACTATAAAAACCCTGAAAGATAACCTAAGATATACCATTCTGGAAATAGGACCTGGCAAAGATTTCATGCTGAAAACACCAAAAGCAGTTGTTGCAAAAACAATTAACAAGTGGGACCAAATTAAACCAAAGAGCTTCTGCAGAGCAAAAGAAACTATCAACAGAGTAAACAAACAACCTACAGAATGATAGAAAATATTTGCAAAGTATGCATCCAACAAAAGTCTAATATCCAGAATCTATTTGGAATTTATACAAATTTACAAGCAAAAAACAACCCCATTAGAAAGAAAAAACCCCAGTAGAACCTTTTCAAAAGAAGACATACATGCAACAAACAAGCATATGAAAAAAATCTCAACATCACTAATCATTAGAGAAATGGAAATCAAAACCACAATGAGGTACTACCTCATACTAATCAGAGTGGCTATGATTTAAAAAAAAAGCAGATGCTGATGAGATTGCAGAGAAAAGGATACTCTTATACACTGTTGGTGGGAGTGTAAATTAGTTCAGCCATTGTAGAAAGCAGTGTGGTGATTCCTCAAAGAACTTAAAACAGAATTACCGTTTGACCCAGCAATCCCATTATTGGGTGAGTACCCAAGGGGATATAAATCCTTCTACCATAAGGACAAATGCATGCATATGTTCATCATAGCACTATTCACAATAGCAAAGACATGGAATCAACCTAAATGCTCATCAACTGTAGACTGGATTTAAAAAATGTGGTACACCTACACCATGGAATACTACACAGCCATAAGAAAGGAGATCATGTCCTTTGCAGCAACATGGATGGAGCTGGAGGCCATTATCCTTAGCAAACTAATGCAAGAACAGAAAATCAAATACTGCACATTCTTATTTGTAAGTGGAAGCTAAACAATGAAAACACATGGACACAAAGAGGGGAACAACATACACCAGGGCCTACTTGAGGGCAAAGGGTGGGAGGAGGGAGAGGATCAGAAAAAAAATACCTGTTGAATACTATACTTACTACCTGGGAGACAAAATAATCTGTGCACCAAACCCCTGTGACATGTAGTTTGCCTATATAGCAAACCTGAACACCTAGGTACCCTTGAACCTAAAATAAAGTTAAAAAAATTAAAAAAGGAAACAACCTTGTCTTTTCTAAATGGCGTACGTTGCTCTATAATAATGTTGTTTCCAGAATAAAAGAATCAATGAAGAATTTTCCTAGCTTGAGTATCTTTCTGTTTCCATGTACAGATGGTCCTTGGCTTACAATGGTTTGACTTAGAATTTTTTTGACTTTATGATGGTAGAAAAACAATATACATTTGGCAGAAACTGTACTTTGTGTATCATATAACCATTCTGTTTTTTCACTTTCAGTACAGTATTCAATAAATTACATGAGATATTCAACACTTCATCGTAAAATAGGCTTTGTTTTAGATGATTTTGCCCCATGTTAGGCTAATGAAAGTGTTCAGAGCACATTTACAGTAGGGCAGGCTAACCTATGATGTTCAGTAGCTTAAATGTATTAAATGCATTTTCAATTTAATGTATTTTCAACTTATGATGGGTTTATTGGAATGGAACTGTATCACGAGTCAGGGAGCATCTGTGTATCTAAGTTGGATTCTTTGCTGTTGATTTCTTGATTTTAAAATAATTAAATAAAATGAGAAAATGCAGCTCATTACCTAAATGCTGACATTCTGGGTATCTGTTGGATTACTTCTAATTTATGAAGGTTTTCTGAATGATAATTTTAGAATTGATTGGATGTATTTCAGATGGAGAACTGTTTCTATGGCAACATATTGGGTTTATAGACTGAAAGACTCTTCCAAACAGCATTAACTAAAATTGCACATAAACAGAATGAGTCCCCTCCTTCCCCAGAAAACACATTAAAAAACAAAGAGAAAAGCTAGGGCAGGCTGAACCCAAACCCAGTTGCCTGTAATGATTTTCATCACCTATAGATTGTCCTACCTAGCCATAGAAACTGTCAGTTTCATAGTCACTATGTGCTCTCTGAGGGGAGAGGCCTCCTTACCAGGGCAGTAACAGAGTCCCAGTACTAGTCAGATAAGGCAGTTGTTACTGGTACATTATCTATGGGAGCAACCTGCTGGAGGATATGAGCTAGACACATGAGTCAGAGGCGAATCTAAGATCTGGGGCTATGAGCAAGTAGTTCAGCCACCAGAGCAAAAATAAGAGTGAGGACCGGGCTCAATATGCAGAAACTGCTGGGGAGCGAAAAAAAAAAAAGAAAAAGGGAAATTTGAGATTGGAGTGGAAAACATGAAGTTTTGAGAAGGTTAGAGCTGTGCTAAGCTTCAGTTGGAAATCTTTAAAGAAAGAATCATGAACCACATATCTTTGGGTGGAGTTTCACTGGCTGGTTAGTGTTGGGAGACAATTCTCCATGGGTCCTTTAAGTTTCTGCACATCTTGTGCTCAGAGATACTGACTGTTTTTTTTCCAGATTATTTTTTCAAGGATGTCTGTATAGTGAACAGCCTTAGAAGGTAGTGACAGTGTCTTTATCTCGAGCAAAGTAAAATTCGTTTACTCTCCCCTGTAAACAAACACTGTAAAAGTGCCTCCTTCCAGAGCAAGGCCCAACAGGCTTACTCCCCATTATAAAAGATTTGGACTTGAGGTAGCTGGCAAGATGGCAGAATAAGAACAGCTCCGGTCTGCAGCTCCCAGCAAGATCGACACAGAAGGCAGGTGATTTCTGCACTTCCAACTGAGGTACCTGGCTTATCTCATTGAGACTGGTTAGACAGTGGTGCAGCCCATGGAGGGCAAACTGAAGCAGGGTGGGGTGTCACCTCACCTGGGAAGCACAAGGGGTCGGGGAACTCCCTCCCCTAGCCAAGGGAAGCTATGAGGGACTGTGCTGTGAGGGACGGTGCATTCTGGCCCAGATACTATGCTTTTCTCGCAGTCTTCGCAACCTGCAGACCAGGAGATTCCCTTGGGTGTCTACACCACCAGGGCCCTGGGTTTCAACCACAAAACTGGGCGGCCGTTTGGGCAGACACCGAACTAGCTGCAGGAGTTTTTTTTCATATCCCAGTGGTACCTGGAATGCCAACGAGACAGAACCGTTCACTCCCCCTGAAAGGGGGATGAAGCCAGGGAGCCAAGTGGTCTAGCTCAGTGGATCCCACCCCCATGGAGCCCAGCAAGCTAAGATCCACAGGCTTGAAATTCTCACTGCCAGAACAGCAGTCTGAAGTCGACCTGGGATGCTCGAGCTTGGTCGGGGGAGAGACGTCTGCCATCACTGAGGCTTGAGTAGGTGGTTTTCCCCTCACAAAGTAAACAAAACCACTGAACTGGGCAGGGCCTACTACAGCTCAGCAAAGCTACTGTAGCCAAACTGCCTCTCTAGATTACTCCTCTCTGGGCAGGGCATCTCTGAAAGAAAGGCAGCAGCTCCAGTCAGGGGCTCATAGATAAAACTCCCAAATCCTTGGGACACAGCACCTGGGGAAAGGGGTGGCTGTGGGTGCAGCTTCAGCAGCTGGGAGACAACTCCCAGCAGGGGTTGACAGGCACCTCATACAGGAGAGCTCTGGCTGGCATCTGGTGGGTACCCCTCTGAGACAAAGCTTCCAGAGAAAGAAACAAGCTGCAATGTTTGCTGTTCTGCAGCATCTGCTGGTGATACCCAGGGTCTGGAGTGGACCTCCAGCAAACTCTAGCAGACCTGCAGCAGAGAGACCTGGCTGTTAGAAGGAAAACTAACCAACAGAAAGGAATAGCATCAATATCAACAAAAAGGAAGTCCACACAAAAATCCATCTGAAGGTCACCAACATTAAAGACTAAAGGTAGGTAAATCCATGAAGATGGGGAAAAACCAGCACAAAAAGGCTGAAAATTCCAAAAACCAGAACACCTCTTCTCTTCCAAAGGATCACAAATCTTCACCAGCAAGAGAACAAAACTGGACAGAGAATGAGTTTGATGAATTGACAGAAGTAGGCTTCAGAAAGTGGGTAATAACAAACTCCTCCAAGCTGAGGGAGCATGTTCTAACCCAAGGCAAGGAAGCTAAGAACCTTGAAAAAAGGTTAGAGGAAGTGCTAACTAGAGTAACCAGTTTAGAGAAGAATATAACTGACTCTCTGGAGCTGAAAAACACAGCATGAGAACTTCATGAAGCATACACAAGTATCAATAGCTGAATTGATCAAGTGGAAGAAAGAATATCAGAGATTGAAGATCAACTTAATGAAATAAAGTATGAAGACAAGAATAGAGAAAAAAGAATGAAAAGGAGAGAACAAAGCCTCCCAGAATATGAAACTATGTGCAAAGACCAAACCTACCTTTGACTGGTGTATGTGAAAGTGACAGGGAGAATGGAACCAAGTTGGAAAACACTCTTCAGGGTATTATCTAGGAGAACATCCCCAACCTAGCAAGACAGGCAACATTCAAATTCAGGAAATACAGAGAATATCACAAAAATACCCCTCGAGAAGAGCAACCCCAAGACACATAGTTGTCAGATTCACCAAGGTTGAAATGAAGGAAAAAATGTTAAGGGCAGCAAGAGAGAAAGGTTGGGTTACCCACAAAGGGAAGCCCATCAGACTAACAGCGGATCTCTCTACAGAAACCCTACAAGCCAGAAGAGAGTGGGGGCCAACATTCAACGTTCTTAAAGAAAAGAATTTTCAACCCAGAATTTAATATCCAACCAAACTAAGTTTCACAAGTGAAGGAGAAATAAAATCCTTTACAGACAAGCAAATATGGAGTTTTTGTCACCACCAGGCCTGCCTTACAAGAGCTCCTGGAGGAAGCAATAAATATGGAAAGGAAAAACTGGTACCAGCCACTGCAAAAACATACCAAATTGTAAAGACTGTCGACACTGTGAAGAAACTGCATCAACTAATGGGCAAAATAACCAGCTAGCATCATAATGACAGAGTCAAATTCACACATAACAATATTAACCTTGAATGTAAATAGGCTAAATGCCCCCAATTAAAAGACACAGACTGGCAAGTTGGATAAGGGGTCAAGCCATCAGTGTGCTGTTTTCAGGAGACCCATCTCATGTGCAAAGACACATATAGGCTCAAAATAAAGGGATGGAGGAATATTTACCAAGCAAATGGAAAGTGAAAAAAAAAAGCAGGAGTTGCAACCCTAGTCTCTGATAAAACAGACTTTAAATCAACAATGATCAAAAAGACAAAGAAGGGAATTACATAATGGTAAAGGGATCAATGCAACAAGAAGAGCTAACTATCCTGAATATATATGCACCCAATACAGGAGCACCCAGATTCATAAAGCAAGTTCTTAGAGACCTACAAAGAGACTTAGACTCTCACACAACAATAGTAGAAGATGTTAACACCCCACTGTAAATATTAGACAGATCAGTGAGACAGAAAATTAACAAGGATATTCAGGAGCTGAACTCAGCTCTGGACCAAGCAGACCTAATAGACATCTAAAGAACTCTCCACCCCAAATGAACAGAATATACACTCTTTTCAGCACCACATCACACTTATTCTAAAATTGACAACTTAATTGGAAGTAAAACACTCCTCAGCAAATGCAAAAGAATGGAAATCATAACAGACAGTCTCTCAGACCACAGTGCAATCAAATTAGAACTCAGATTAAGAAACTCACTCAAAACTGCACAACTCATGGAAACTGAACAACCTGCTCCTGAATGACTACTGGGTAAATAACGAAATTAAGGCAGAAATAAATAAGTTATTTGAAACCAACGAGAACAAAGACACAACGTACCAGAATCTCCAGGACACAGCTAAAGCAATGTTTAGAGGTAAATTTATAGCACTAAATGCCAACAGGAGAAAGCAGGAAAGATCTAAAATCGACACCCTAACATCACAATTAAAAGAACTAGAGAAGCAAGAGCAAACAAATTCAAAACCTAGCGGAAGACAAGGAATAACTAAGATCAGAACTGAAGGAGATAGAGACACGAAAAACCCTTCAAAAAATCAATGAATCCACGAGCTGGTTTTTTGAAATGATTAACAAAATAGACCGCTAGCCAGAATAATAAAGAAGAAAGGAAAGAAGAATAAAAGAGACACAATAAAAAATGATAAAGGGGATATCACCACTGATTCCACAGACATACAAACTACCATCGAAGAATACTGTAAACACTTCTATGCAAATAAACCAGAAAATCTAGAAGAAATGAATAAATTCCTGGACACATATGCCTTCCCAAGTCTAAACCAGGAAGAAGTCGAGTCCCTGAATAGACCAATAACAAGGTCTGAAATTGAGGCAGTAATTAATAGCCTTCCAACTAAAAAAAACCCCGAACCAGACAGATTCACAGCCGAATTCTACCAGAGGTACAAAGAGGAGCTGGTACCATTCCTTGTGAAACTGTTCCAAACAATAGAAAAAGAAGGACTCCTCCCTCACTCATTTTATGAAGCCAGCATCATCTTGATATCAAAACCTGGCAGAGACACAACAAAAAAAGAAAATTTCAGGCCAATGTCCCTGATGAACATCGATGCGAAAATCCTCAAAAAAATATTGGCAAACCGAATCTAGCAACACATCAAAAAGCTTATCCACCATGATCAAGTTGGCTTCATCCCTGGGATGTAAGGCAGGTTCAACATATGCAAATCAATAAATATAATTCATCAAATAAGCAGAACCAATGACAACCAACCACATGATGATCTCAATAGATGCAGAAAAGGACTTCGATAAAATTCAACACCCCTTCATGCTAAAAACTCTCTATAAACTAGGTTTTGATGGAATGTATCTCAAAATAATAAGAGCTGTTTATGACAAACCCACAGCCAACATCACACTGAATGGTTAAAACCTGGAAGCATTCCCTTTGAAAACCGGCACAAGACAAGGATGCCCTCTTTCACCACTCCTATTCAACCATGGTATTGGAAGTTCTGGCCAGGGCAATCAGGCAAGAGAAAGAAAAAAAGGTATTCAAATAGGGAGAGAGGAAGTCAAATTTTCTCTGTTTGCAGATGACATGATTGTATATTTAGAAAACCCCATCTTCTCAGCCCCAAATCTCCTTAAGCTGATAAGCAACTTCAGCAAAGTCTCAGGATACAAAATCAATGTGCAAATATCACAAGCATCCCTATACACCAATAATAGACAAACAGAGAGCCAAATCATGAGTGAATTCCCATTCACAATTGCTACAAAGAGAATAAAATACCTAGGAATCTAACTTCCAAGGGATGTGAAGGACCTCTTGAAGGAGAGCTGCAAACCATTGTTCAAGGAAATAAGAGAGGACACAAACAAATGGAAAAACATTCCATGCTCATGGATAAGAAAAACCGCCATTGTGAAAATGGCCATACTGCCCAGAGTAATTTACAGATTCAATGCTATCCCCATTAAGCTACCACTGATTTTCTTCACAGAATTAGAAAAAATTACTTTAAATTTCATATAGAACCAAAAAAGAGCCTGCATAGCCAAGACAATCCTAAGCAAAAAGAACAAAACTGGAGGCATTATGCTACCTGACTTCAAACTATACTGCAAGGCTACAGTAACCAAAACAGCATGGTACTGGTAACAAAACAGATATGTAGACCAATGGAACAGCACAGAGGCCTCGGAAATTATGTCACACATCTACAACAATCTGATCTTTGACAAACCTGAGAAAAACAAGCAATGGGGAAAGAATTCCCTATTTAATAAATGGTGTTGGGAAACTGGCTAGCCATATGCAGAAAACTGAAACTGGACCCCTTCCTTACACCTTTCACAAAAATTAACTCAAGATGGATTAAAGACTTAAATGTAAGACCTAAAACCATAAAAACCCTAGAAGAAAACCTAGGTGATACTATTCAGGACATAGGCATGGGTGAAGACTTCATGACTAAAACACGAAAAGCAATTGCAACAAAAGCCAAAATTGACAAATGGCATCTAATTAAACTAAAAAGCTTCTGCACAGCAAAAGAAACTATCATCATAGTGAACAGGAAACCTACAGAATGGGAGAAAATTTTTGCAATCTATCCATCTGACAAAGGGCTATTATCCAGAAACTACAAGGAACTTAATTAAAATTTACAAGAAAAAACAAACAACCCCATCAAAAAGTGGGCAGAAGATATGAACATACAGACTCTTCTCAAAAGAAAACATTTATGTGGCCATCAAACATACGACAAAAAGCTCATCATCACTGGTCATTAGAGAAATGCAAATCAAAACCACAATGAGATACCATCTCATGCCAGTTAGAATGGTGATCATTAAAAAGTCAGGGAACAACAGATGCTGGCGAGGATGTGGAGAAACAGGAACGCTTTTACACTGTTGGTAGGAATGTAAATTAGCTCAATCATTGTGGAAGACAGTGTGGCGATTCCTCAAGGATCTAGAACGAGAAATACCACTTGACCCAGCAATCCCATTACTGGGTATATACCTAAAGGATTATAAATCATTCTACTATAAAGACACATGCACACCTATGTTTATTGGAGAACTATTTACAATAGCAAAGACTTGGAACCAACCCAAATGCCCATCAGTGATAGATTGGATAAAGAAAATGTGGCATATATACACCATGGAACACTGTGGAGCCATGAAAATGATGAGTTCATGTCCTTTGCAGGGATGTGGATGAAGCTGGAAACAATCATTGTCAGCAAACTATCACAGGAACAGAAAACCAAACACCACATGTTCTCACTCATAAGTGGGAGTTGGGCAATGAGAACACATGGACACAGAGAGGGGATCATCACACACTGGGGCCTGTTGGCGGTGGGTGAGGGGCTAGGGGAGGGATAGCATTAGGAGAAATACCTAATGTAGATGATGGGTTGATGGGTGCAGCAAACCACCATGGCACGTGTATATATATTTAACAAACCTGCACGAACTTAAAGTACAATAAATACAAAATAAAAACAAAATAAAATAAAACTGTGTCACTAACCAAAAAAAAAAAAACATTGGTCTTGCTAAACTTTCCTGCAACATACCCTACTACATGTACAAGTTCCACTTGGTCTTTTTGACATCACCCTATGGGAACTGGGGCTCAGGGGATTGGCAGGAGTGCTTATACTCTGGCTACAGCTATGGGTAATAAACTGTCATTTGCCTGTGACCCAGCAATCTTGTGTCTTCAGCCAGCACCTGTAAACCTGTGGTAGGATATCATGTTAGCTAGCAAGCAGGGTAAAATCTCAGATCCTTCACAGTTCTCAACAGTCAGTATAGCTTGGAAATGATCATCTCCCTTTGCTCAAGTATGGAAGTACTTTAAAAGATAATATTATCACCTAAAGCCCAAATAAAAACTGGACTTCAAGGCTAGGCACAGTGGCGCATGTCTGTAATCCTAGCACTTTGGGAGGCTGAGGTGGGTGTATTACATGAGGTCAACAGTTTGAGAACAGCCTGGTCAACCTGGCGAAACCCCGTTTCTTTCTTTCTTTGTCTCTGTCGCCCAGCCTGGAGTGCAGTGGCGAAATCTCGGCTCACTGCAAGCTCCACCCCCCGGGTTCACGCCATTCTCCTGTCTCAGCCTCCCGAGTAGCTGGGACTACAGGCGCCCGCCACCATGCCCTACTAATTTTTTGTATTTTTAGTAGAGACGGGGTTTCACCGTGTTAGCCAGGATGGTCTCGATCTCCTGACCTGGTGATCCGCCCCCCTCAGCCTCCCAAAGTGCTGGAATTATAGGCGTGACCCCCTGCGCCCGGCGGCGAAACCCCGTTTCTACTAAAAATACAAAAATTAGCTGGGTGTTGTGGCCTGTGCCTGTGGTCCCAGCTACACAGGAGGCTGAGGTAGGAGAATCGCTGGAAGCAGGGAGAGGGAGGTTGCAGTGAGCCGAGATCGAGCCACTGCACTCCAGCCTGGGTGACAGAGTGAGACTCGGTCTCAAAAACCCAAAAAACTGGACTTCAATTTCCCTAAACTCCCCTCACTGCAGGAGAGGTGTTGGGGTGAGTAGAGCTCTTAATCATTTTGACTAGGTTGCTAGTCCATTATAAAAGATATCTGGCTCCCCGGTTTCCCAATATCTCTCATTTAAGGAGTAGAGAGATAAAATCCGTAATTATACATATGTGCTGGCTTGCACTGGATTTTGTATTTAGTAATAGTGCCTAGCTTTACCTTTTTTTGCTGTGCTTGTACACTTATGTAAAAGCATTGTATAAACATTTTGTCAATTTCTTTAGATGGCTTCGTCAGTGGGCTATACTCTGTCACATGGATACTGACATCTACTTTGAACTGGATTTGCAGTTTTCCACTCTTCCTTAGATTTGGCTGTTGTGAACTGCCATTCAATGCATATTATGTAACTTGCTTGGGTGTGATAATGTGTTTTTCAAGCCCCTCCTACAAGATTGTTATGACACATTAATATTCAGGATATGGAGAAGATATTTACATGACAATGGAGAAAGATGAGAATTTTAATTATAAAGTCAAAACTCTCTTATACAACAAGAAGGAAACATTATTAGATTCCAAAATTATTTCTCGTTTTGTCCCCTTGCAGAGGAACAAAATAGATCTGATTCACAATTTGCTGCTAGCAGATATAACATATTTTGAGAATCTTTCAACCTGATTTCAACTTGTTTTGCCATTGGTGAAAATTTCAAAGCACTTGATCCATGATTCTGCCAGTTTATCCCTCTTCCAACCCCACCCCACCCAACACCATTACAATTTCTAAGTTTCTTAAAAAAAAAAAAAAATGCTTGTAAAGTTTCTAAAAAATGGAAACTGTAAAAACCAACTTCTCCACTCAGCAACTATCTGGAGAGTTATTTGTTTTGTTCACTTTCAAATTCCTGTGTAACAATGTGGCCTTTTAAAAAACACACAAATTAGCAGTTTTAATTTGCAATTTCATTCATACTACAGAAATATGGGAATTCTAATAGCATGGGCAATTATCTTGCCCATCTGTGCTCAATCTTATCTGACTAATGTATAATGACTGATGTAGAAAAAGAGCATAGGTAAATAGGAAACATGACCCATAACTTATAATGCACTGTGTTGGTTTGCACTGAATTTGTATTTAGAAGTAGTGCCTACTTTTTAACCATTTGAATTGAGTTTTTGTGCAAAAGAGTAGTTTTATTTCAAAGAGTCTTTTATGTTTATATGGCTTAATTTATATCACTATTCACAAGGTTCGTGTGTTTTTCGTAAGTTCCCAGAATAAAGTGAAACTTGCAAGTTATTTTTTTTTAATTGAGGATGAAGCAAAATACAGCTAAGGAAGGAATACATCCGAATACTTAATGGCCAAATAAATAAATATAATACAGCCACTAAGATTGTCAGGAGTTTACAGTTACTGCAATGATAAAATTTGGTTTGCTTTTCTTTCCGGTTATTCTTTTCTACTTTTTCCTCTGATAGAGCAGATGAAGCAGTTAAAAAGATTTCTTAAAAAAAATCTGACAACACTGCAGATTTATGCTGAATACATACAGTATCTAATTTAAAGTAAAAGGAACTAAACCTTTTTTTCGTCACTTTTGATTCTTAATGTTCTTAATATTCTTCATCAGCTGGTTGAAGAGTTCCTAGCTCTGACTGTTCATGCTCACAAATATGAGTTAAAAATACTGTGAGAGTTCGTTTAATTTCCACTTAAAATTCACAGGAAGTCATGCTTGTTACCAGGAAACACTGTACTTCTTTTAGAGAATATCTAATCCAGAGAGGCTAAATTATATCCATTACACTCTATCATGGCTAGTTGGTAAAAGCTGCCAAGGAATACCTTAGCTATTTTTGATAAGTACAACACTTCAGTGGTGTCTCATTTCCATACTGACATAAGGGCTAAATGCTAAACAGGCTTTCTTCAGAAAAAGACTTTACAGAAAGCTCTGAAGTGTGCTATGCCTAGATCGTCTTTGAGAAAAAGATATCCTAGAGATGAAGAAAACTCCAGATATCCCGAGACATGTTATTAAACTTTTTTTTTCAGAAGATTTCAACAGTATTTGGTAAACTGCAATATCAGAAACTTTCGGTATAATTGAGACCCTGACAATTTTAGAGCTGATTATTGATTCTGTCACTTGTAAATCTGGTGGTCTGACCACACCTAACAGTATTCAAAAATTTTTCAAAGTCACTGAACAACCTTAAGATGGGGTGAAGTAGGAGCACACATTAAAAAAAAAATAGTTAAAGGTCAGTACCAAAAGTCTGTCTCTGCTATTCTGCTGAGAGATTCATATGAGATGCCAGTAGCTGTCACCTATTGTCAAGACTCACTCTCATGAACTCTGATGGACATCAATTCCTTTTCTTCATGTGTAGCTACTAGAAGGAAATCTTTGGAATGCAACTTTCCGAGGAGCCAGTGAAGGCAGCAGGAAATAGGACGAACATGTAGGGAGACAATAGGAGCATGCAAGAAAGTCAAGTCAAAAGCAGCAGACATGAATTTCTTTAGCAATATCCTTGAAGTTATGTTGGTTCAAAAATATTTGCTAGTTTAACTCAGATTTAAATGTATGCTGGGACAAATCTGCAGAGTTAGGATTTAAATTATAAGGTGAGTTTACTGCATCTTTTAGACAGTTCTTAAATAGCAGCTTTATGATCCTATTTTTCTTTATAGCATATAGGATAAATTAAAATATAAAAATTTATCAACAATTTATATTTACACTAGACATTCTTACATACTCTGAAGAGAAAAAATTAGGAACAAAATATTTGTTACATATGAATAGAAAATTCTTCTTACCTAAGGTGGCATTTTATTTGAATACTTAAAAGGACATTATAAAGAATGTTAGGAATTTGACTTTGGGAAAGTTGTCATCCATCAAATAACTGCTGGTTTTCTTATTTCTGCTGTATATTTTGTTGAATCCATATAGATTCTGAAGGTTTGTTATTTTAATTACTCTATATTTTATTACTTGTTTATTCTTTAGCTTTTATAAAATCTCTATGTAGGTTTTCTTAAAATTTCTTATGGTTGATAAAATAGAATGAGCACAATCTTTGAAGTCAGACAGCACTAGGTTTGAATTTCAGCTGTCTACTTACTACCAGTGCGGTCTTCAACAGGTCAAAGCCTGTTTCTTTATATTATAATATGGAGACAAAAGCAGTTACCTTACACAATATTGGGAGCATCCTAGATAGCACATTAAAATCATGGTGAGAGATCTTACATGGTGGCTAGTGGTCTCAGTCTGGCCCACTTTGACACCTATTATTTATTAATATCAGGGAAGAACACCTGGCCTGAAGGAGAGGTCCAACAGGTCAAAGTCAACTCCAGACTGGATTCTGATTCTGGTTTTTTTAGCGTAACCAACCATCCCAGTTTGCCTAGGACAGGGGAAGGGGGGCTGTTCCCAGGATGTAAACTTTCAGTGCTAAAACTAAGAAAGTATTGAGCAAACTGAGAAGAATTGGTCACCCTGGATATTTTCTTTATATATTATGAAGGATGAAATGTGAATTTTTGCAAAGTATGTGTGTCTGAGTGTGACATGAATTTAAGCCTGTAAGTTTTAAAGACAAGGAACCACTCAAACTGAGTATCATGAGATTCATGTTTTACTGACCTCTGTACATTGCAGTTAAAAAGTGCTTTCCCCTAGGGGAAAGGGTCTTAATCTAGTTGCCTAACCTGAAAATGAAACCAACCAGGAGTGAAATGTATCTGCAAACAACACGGAGCAATTGTAGAGATCATTGCTGCAGTTAGCTTGTAACTTAAGACTTTGAAGTGTGATTTATCTTAGTTTGCAAACTCTAAATTGGGGTGTGATTCTCCAGTTTCCACTAGTAATTAAATGGTGAAAAGTTGTGTTATTTTAAATATGAAAAAAATATGAGTTGTTGAAGTACAAGATGCTTGTACAAATTTTGTACTTCAACCTCCTGAACATTGCTCTATTTTGTACTTGGAAACTAAAAATTGAAGCAAGGAATGGTTTGCAATATCCCAAAACTCTCCATATAACCTGGTGTTCAAGGCCAAAATTATGTAACCTTTTTGACTAGATATTGTTAAAGTACTAGGTTTTATCCTAATTGCTTTCAGCAGTAATATGCTTGTTTTACTTTCTTGGCTCAGGGCCTTATTAGCATGTAAAGATAATTTTCCTTCCTAAACTACTTTGCTACCTCATTAGCAAGTTTAACAAGATGTCACATACAGGTGGTATGAAGAAGATAACTAGGTCAGGTTGCTTGGTTAGTCCCTTGAGCAGCCCTGGGAGTGCTGTTTTAGTTTAATGTTTGTGTGCATGTATGTAGAAAAGGAAGAGACAATTTGGTGAATAGCTTTGACTCTGTTTTAACCTCAGAAGCAATCCTTATCTTAAGTAAAAAGAAATGAGGTCTGGAATGTATTCCAAGATCCAAAGATATATAGTCAAACACCCCTAAAGTTTTTAGGTTTTTGGATTGGCCCTATACCAGTGGTTCTCAACCTGGTTACACCTTGGAATCACTAGAAGGATAAAGGAAGGGTGTGGGAGGCAAATACTGATGTCTAGACATCCATCCCAGACCAATTAAATCTGAATCTCTGTGGACAGATCCAGGCATTTACATTTTTAAAAAAGATAAAAAGATTTCTAGGTGATGTTAATATGCTCTTTCTTTCTTTCTTTCTTTCTTTCTTTCTTTCTTTCTTTCTTTCTTTCTTTCTTTCTTTCTTTCTTTCTTTCCCTCCCTCCCTCCCTCCCTCCCTCCCTCCCTCCCTCCCTCCCTTCCTTCCTTCCTTCCTTCCTTCCTTCCTTCCTTCCTTCCTTCCTTCCTTCCCTCCCTTCCTTCCCTTCCTTCCCTCCCTCCCTCCCTCTCTCTCTCTCTTTCTCTCTTTCTTTTCTTTCTTTCTTTCTTTCTTTTCGTTCTTTCTTTCTTTTTCTTTCTTCTCTCTTTTGTTTTTTTCTTTTTTGAGATGAAGTCTTTCTCTGTCACCCAGATGGGATCACAGTGGCGTGATCTCCACTCACTGCAACCTCTGCCTCCCATGTCCAAGCCATTCTTCTGCCTCAGCCTCCTGAGTAGCAGGGACTACAGGCACCCACCACCACGCCTGGCTAATTTTTTGTATTTCTGGTAGAGACAGGGTTTCACCATGTTGGCCAGGCTGGTCTTGAACTCCTGAACTCAAGTGATCCTCCTGCCTTGGCCTCCAAAAGTGCTGGGATTATAGGCGTGAGCCACTATGCCTGGCCTAATATGCTCTTTCTAACAGCTATAATGACTCTAATGGATTGAAATATTCAAGGGAAAAAATAGTTCCAGAATACCAGGCAATGTATAGTAGCTTCGAATAATTATACTGAGATTAGAACCTACATTCGGTTTTAAGGAGGTTCTTGTTTCACTTTCCTGGGAACCCTCTTACCTGCACTTCTAGGGAGAAGTGTGAAGTATATGCACACTTACAACAACTTCTTCTTTTGTGAATGTACTAAATGTAGGTCCATACAAGGGCCAGGGTATGAAGACAAGCAAGGTGTTTTATCTTTATTCCTCACCAATGACTTTTCCCAGACAAAACTCTACTAGACCCACATTGGAACCTGAAAGGAAGTACTCATATATGGAAACTGGAAATCTAGGCTGCCTTTCTTGAATTTTTAATGTAGAGTAACCAGGAAGCTAAGAGGAATAGATCTCACAGGAATAAAGAGAAACAGGAACCTTGGGGATGGGCTCACTACAAGGGAAGGAGGGGAAAGGGAGGAATAGAAAATATAGAAAACAATAATATAGAAAACAATATAAAAAGCCACTTTTGCTTTCTCCTCCCCTAAATAAACAACATCTACAACAAACAACAAATTTCAACAATCAATAGCTTGAGGGAAAGCTAAATTATTTTAAGATTGAATGTAAAAGACTGCAATTTAATTGTTAACTCACCTTGGCCTATGAAAATGACAAGGAAACAAAATAGCGGTATGCTTGAATTATTACTTGGCTATCTAGGTCTTATAAATCTCCACTACGGGAAAATAAGAGGCAATAAGAACAAACCTGCTATCTGGATAGCCCCAGAAGGGTTTTCTTTGTTTTTAAGGTCCAAGAATAGTGGTGACAGAATGTGATACAATGAGAGGGGAAGTAGAGGGAAGAAAAAAGAATTAAAAACAGACCCTAAAAAGTACTTAAAGACAGCAATATAGGTAGTTAGTTAAATTTTGAGCAATATTAACAAGGGTTTGGGTTTTGTTGAGTTTAATTTTGTTCCCTTTAAAATATACATACACACACACATATACACAACAGGTGCTAGTTGATGGGGTGGAAGAAGAAATAAGTTACCCTTCCTACCTGCAGGGAGCTAATTTCTTATTAGAAAGCATATTTTAACACAGAAGAAATATAGAATAATTTAAAAACAATATAAACTATATTTAAGTGATCTCTTATTTTTATATTGTTTAGTTTTCTAATTATGAAAGTGATAATGCAGCCCAGGCATGGTGGCTCATGCCTGTAATCCCAGCACTTTGGGAGGCCAAAGTGAGTGGATCACTTGAGGTCAGGCATTTGAAACCAGCCTGGCCAACATGGCAAAACCCTGTCTCTACTAAAAATACAAAAATTAGCTGGGCGTGGTGGCGCATGCCTGTAGTCCCAGCTACTCAGGAGGCTGAGACAGGAGAATCACTTCAACCTGAGAGGTGGAGGTCGTAGTGAGCCAAGATCGTGCCACTGTACTCCAGCCTGGGCGATAGAGTGAGATAATGCCTATTGTGAAGAAGTTTGGAGTCTAGACTAGTATAGAAAGGAAAATGACAATCACCCCTCATCCCTGAGCTCTTGCTATTTTGAGTTTCAGGGGCATCCTCCCTTTTGTCTTCAATCTCTCTCTGCACTGATCCCTTTTTCTCAGTCTACAAATGTTAGCTTTCCCCATCTCACTCTCACCATCACTACTGAGGGGTAATTGCACCTACAACTTATAGTTGTGCAATAAATGAATTAATATAGGTAATATAGGTAAATAATAGGTAAATGTTTCTAGCAATACCCACATGTAGTAAACAGTACAAGTGTTAGTTATTTTTAAATTTATTATTTTTAAACAAATGAAGAAAAAAATCTTGTCCTCCTTTAACCACTGTTATCTTTTCCTATCCCTTAGTTCCTTAACCTCTGCTTACACCATACTCTTCTTACCCCCACTGCTATTTGATTTCTGCTGTGGCCTTGCAGAAGTTCCTAACCCACTATTAATATCTTACTTGAGTGTTTTTTCAGCTCAGCTGATTCTCTGCAGTCACCTCCACATCTTCCCAGCATCCACCTGCCTCACAGAACTGACCAATCTGATGTCAGATCTGGTCCTTTTTTATCTTGTTTGGAAGTAAAAACTCAATCTTTAGAAACAGTTGGTAAGCTTTGTTATCGCCAATCAAACTTTACCACTGAACTAGACGAAAACCTTTCTATGTGTCTATCTTCCCAGACCTAACCAATTCCCGGTATGTATGCACTTACTTTACAGTGTTTATCATTATCTGCCTGGTATTATCATAATTGTTGTGTATCTGTCCTTCCCACTGGATAAGTGACAGTGACCCATCGTGTTTGCCTTTGTATCTCAAGAGCCTATTCCATGGATATTTGTCAAATTGACTTGAAGTTCTGGGGATATGGCTTAAAGCACTTACTATTTAACACCCTGTGTTTTAATTATTGAGGTAAATGTTTTCACACCTCTATTATATTTTAAGGTCCATGAGAGTTGGGAATCTGCCTTCTTCAGCTTTGATTACTATGCAGTGCTCAGAACTATGTCCTGCATATAATGATGCTCCCTAAATATTAAATTCTGAAATAATGATTACCTTTGTAGAGCACTTTACACTTTATCCAGCTCTCCTGCATGGATTAACTCATTGAGCATCACAATGCGCCTCTAAGATAAGTTCCTATTGGGCAAAAAAGGAAACAGGCTCAGTAGTGTTACAAGACTAATGAAAGGAACAAGGGCTCAAGTGTAAGTTTCCTGATTTTAGATGCCCCCTGCTTTCTTTACTGTATCCTTCTGCCTATAAAACAGAATGTAATGTCATTTCATGTAAATAGTTCTTCCTATGATTGAGCGGAACAGAGAACACCTGGCTGGAGGTGCCAGATCAACTTTGTGGAAGAGGTGGGGGCTTGTTTGAGAAGGGCTTGGAAACACTGGGCATGCAGCATGCTAGAGAGAAGATAAGTGATCTTTTGGAACTATAGTACATGGAGAGACAAGTCTTGCATTAAAATTAGTTTCACTATTTCTCATTTGAGAAAACAGTAGTACTTGAGTTTCACATAAACTGTTTATTTTTAAAGGTAACACATGAATTGCAACTGTACAACTTACAGTTGAATTCACAGCCAGCGTAATTCTGGACACAGTAATAGGAATGAACATGGAGGGCTCTTTAGGCAACACAGCAAAGCCTGGAGGCTTTTTGAAATCCCTCAATTGCTTTAAAAAAAAGTCTTTTTACGGTTATTTATAATCCAACAAGGGTCAACTAACTTGTTTTTTTTCTTTTCTTTTCAAATAACTACTCACAATAACATACCAACAATCTATCATTTAGCCTCTGGATATAACATTAAAGTTATTTCTTTCTTGTTTTCTGTGTTTATGGTGTGTGTTTATGGTCAACTTTATTATGGTACAAATCCATAGCCAAATGACATTTCCCAATACTGTACCAAGAGGCAGATTTCTACTGATTACTCCTGTGATTCTTGTAATAACATTTTACACGGTCAACAGTGTCCTGTCAGATAGCAAAGCTTAAAAGAACATCTACAGTGATGGAAGCCTTGTGGGGCTGCAGTTTCTCTACATCTGCTTCTGAAACCAGCGCTATGTAGTAGGTTATGCTTGGCGAGGCCAATAATTCTAGGTCATTTATTCTTTTATTGCTTTTTTACTATTTTGTTCTACTTGACTGAAGAGGTTTTTAGGAAATTCACCATGGGCATGCTGATTTCCATTTGAGTTGCTGCAGCTACATTCTGCATTTTTCCCCATCTCCCTTTGGCTCCACTTGAGAGCTCATTTCACTGCTCAGAGCAACTTCAATTTCAAATTTTTCCCTGCACATAACACATCTCCCATTCTTGGCACTGTGCCTTCGTTCTTGCAGCTTGAAACCCTCACTTAGTATGTACACAAGATTCTCCTCGATCTTTATTTTTTTTAAGTAAGGTATACTTTATTTACCCATCAGCTTTCCTCCAAGGAAATGAAAGCATTGCTCTCAGCCTATGCCATTAACCCTTCCTAGTGCCAGACTTCAGCAAGCTCAGTAGCCTGTTACTAGTATTAACAGAAAAAGAGAATTGTAATTTAAGTGATAGCAAATAACTTTTTACATCCTAATGAAGACATCTTGCCTCTTTTCCCTTGACATTGACATCAGGGCACCTGGTGTTCTTTATGTCTTGATGGAATCTCTAAACAGATAATTCACTGTGGGCCAAAATAAGGGTTCTCCTAGAACTGTGTTGTTCTGTAATCAAAATCCGTATTTTTGGATTTTCCAATGTAGCAGATGAATTGTTGATTTAATTTTCAGTAGCAAAGTAGTAATATGAAAGGTAGGCTAATATAAGAAAGTCATAAACATTGTTGGCATATTATTTATTTACCAAATATTGTTTAATAACGTGAGTTTTCTCAACTTCTGGGTTGATGACACACAATATTTTCAAAAAAGCTAAGTTATGTTTGAAATGTAATTAATTACACTCTATGCATTTTCAAGCCTCTGAGCTTTTGCTCACATTATTCCAACTGCCTTGTAAAACTTTCTGTCTTTTTTCTACCTGTAAAATAGTATTTATTCTTTAGGGTCAAGCTAAGGTTACTTCCTCTGTGAAATGCTTTTGAATCCTTCTGGAGAGTATCAGTCACTTCTGCCTTTCTGTCTCTAGAACACTTTGTTTATGGTTCTGCTTTCTTTTGGGGGAGTCCTTTTAGGCCAAAGTGTGTTCCATAGGTGTGGAGTGTGTGGGTGTCCCACCTACTTCCTTGAGGACAAAGAAGACATTATTTGGCTCTGAAAGTCTCCTTAGTAGCCAGCACTGTGTTTAAATACGATGTTGGTTGAAGTTTGACTGCCTAGGAATATACAAAATGATTGACTGTGGTAGGTAATAAATGGAGAATGGGAGAGATTGTAATCAAGATCCCTAAATGTGTAAGAGTTTAGAAGCTGAGACAAATTTACATATGGATAGAACCTCAGGGAAATATAGAAAAAATGCCAGAAATACATAAAAAATTCACTAATGCTCTATAAGTTGAGTCAATAATAAAGAGTTTATATAAAGGCTGGGACACTCAAACAGGAATGATCACTCTCCATGAGATATTTTGTGTGAGAGAACTTTAGCACTACTTTTTTGTTGCTTTTAGCAAAGCATTAGCAGGGTAAACCCTTGGACAATTACAGCACCAATTTGCTGCTTAGTATGAGGGCAAGTCTTCTTAGCAAGTCTTGAAGTTTTCCAGTTTGAGAGTTTATGAAGAAAAGAAAGTAATAGTGAACAACTAGATGCAGAGTGAAGCAGAGACTGTCCTTAAACACGTGTGTGTGTGTGTACATGTGCATGTATGTATACTCAGAATATGACAAATTATATGATGAACATCAGCTTTGATATTAGAGAAACCCAGGTTTGGTTTGGCCTGCCATTTGGAATTTCCCTTAGCAAGTTATTTAACGTCTTTGAACCTTACTTGCCTCACCTGAAAAATAGCAAAAATATTAAATGATATAGATCAAAAAATATATTTTAAAAAGCATGAAGTATAGTTTCTGACATTTCCTCCTTATACTGCACTTCTAGAAAAAGTCCTGAGAGCCCTGGAGGGGCTCTTGGCCAGGACAGGGTGAAATAATATGAATCGTGATTCTGTCCCTCCTCTGTCACCATCCTGGTACTGCCTCTCTGCCTTTCCATCTCTGCGGCTCCAGCCTGGACTGACCATTCTCCGGAATCACTGTAAGTATGCTAATGCTAGAGCCTTTCAGTTTGTCGTGGCTCTAAGTTGAGTCTTTAAGAACAAAGGCTCTTTCTTACCTGCCCACATGTCAGTTGCTACTGCTATTTCTGGAGTTAGTCATGGTTTCAGAGGTGTTTGGATTTCAGAAACGGTAGGAGGCAGGACTGTCCTGTGGTTGCCCTTTGGTGCCACTGGAATGTCTACACATGCCTTTGTGGTTTTGTGGTTGGGTGGTTGGCTTCAAGTTTATAGTCCCACATGGCTTTGGGTGAGAAAAAGAATGTCTTTCAAAAACCAAGACCTGCTGGAAGAACCTCTCTCAGTTATTCAGTGTCTCTTTCTCTATAGTTGTTTTCTCTCTCAAGGTTACAGCAGTTAGAATTCGAAGCTAGAATTGTGACTTCAACAGTGTAAATTTCTTACACCTGGGTCTTGCTATCTTTTTGTATGTGCTATGTGATTGCATTTACATTTTGTGAAAGCAAGTGCATGAGTGTTTTAAGTGATGTGCATTTAAGGGAGTTATAAAACTGTGTCGAGTATGACCACAGCTTGTCTGTAGAGAAGGGCCTGGAAGAAAACATCCTAAAATGTTAATAGCGAGTTGTCTCTAAGTGGTGAGACTTTTTTTTTTCTTTCTTCTATTTCTATATTTTCCACTTTTCCACAATGTTCGTATATTACTCCTTTAACGTTTAATTTTTGTGGGTATGTAATAGGTATACATATTTATGGGTTACATGAGATATTTTGATACATGCACACAATAAGTACTAATCATAGGGTAAATGGAGTACCCATAATTTCAAGCACTTATCCATTTGCTACAAACAGTCCAGTTGTACTCTTTTAGTTATTTTAAAATGTGCAATTAAATTATTATTGACTATAGTCATCCTGTTGTATTACCAAATACATATCTTACTTTTAAATATAATGCATGTTACCAAATACATATATTACTTTTCCATATAATACTTTAAAATGAAGAAACCAATTATATACACGTATACACACATTTATGTATATATACACATATGTATACATATACATATGTGGGGTGTGGTGTGTGTATATATACACGTATATATACACATATATATACACACACATATATATACACGTGTGTATATATATATATATATACGTGTATATATACACACACACATATGTACCCAAAAGGGGACTAATCAGTAGGCATCAATCATCCTGTATGCAGTGTTCTGTAAATAGCTGTTTGACTGTTTATCAGTGATTACTGGAGTTACCTTTTATTTGTATCTGTTCAGGAATCAGTCAGTAGATTTGTCACATATAACTATGAACTCATACAGGTCTCTTCACCTGTTTCTTCACCAGGAAAACAGGAGAGTCACATCTGTCTTGTTGGATTGTTGCGAGGTACGATTATGGTGAGAAACGTTCTTCAAAAACCGTACAGTACTATGAGAGGGAAGGTATTATTGATGAGAAGAGCTTGAAGGACTTATCAAGGGCAGTATTACAGGAGGAAGAATCATAAAAGTGTAGCAAACAGACAAAGATGTGCACATGGATGGGAGAAGGGGGCTTTCAATTGATTTACTTTGCTATTTATAATGGGTTGTATATTGTCTAGGATAGTTTTTAGTATCTAGCACAGCCACACTCTTCTAAGATCTAAATGAGCCACCATTTACTGGACGGATTGGGGTTGAGTCTAAGAAGAAAGCAGAGGAGAGTGAGTTATAAGAAAAATTGTAGCTAAAATTTATTGAGTTCCAGGTACTATTTTCAGCTCTAGTTTAATGCTTATAATGTACCTACAAGGAGGGCGCTTTCATTACTAATTTTTACAGATAAATAAGATGAGTCAGAAAGGTTAATTACCTCTCCATGGTCTCCCAGCTATAAAGTGGTGGAGCTGAGATTTGAACCTAAGCCATTTGGTTCCAGAGTTCACATTCTTAACCTTGGGTTTGGCTCTGTTTGATTATAAGGCTCAAATTGGTGGTGGTTAGTGAGGTCAGACTGGATGGCTCACCTATGAAGGCAGAGTTAATTTTAATCTTTCATTTTGTGTCTTTCTCCTTCAGTAGGCTTTCATGAACATCAGGGTGCATTGTATTTGCAATTTTTTTTGAGAGGAACCCTAAAAAGAAGTCAACTATAGTATTTTAGTTTATACATATGGAAAATAACCAAGAATGAAATATTTTCTTAAAATCAAAGTTACCTACTTGAAGACTGGAAATCAAATTCACCTTTGATGCCTTAGCTTAGGTTTCAAATTTCAGGATTATACTGCCACCTAGTGCAGAGAAAACATTTTCCCAGCATATGAAAGCTAGTGAATGCATATGAAACTTCATAGATGCAAACTAAAACAAGGTATATTTAAAGTTTATTTCATAAAAGAGAACGAGGTGTTTGAGAATCAATGACCTTTTTACATTTTATTGGTAAAGTTTAACATGCAATTCAGGAACACACTTTTATTATTAGTAGTAGGTTGTTAAATCACAATAGTGCAGAAGAGAAGGCTTAGGTTTCTATACTTCATTCTGCCATGTAAATTTCCTTAATTAATGTCTACTAAGGAAATTAATACAATTCTTTTCATGAGCTCAAAAGTTCTCAGTAGGCGTTATGAGTTCAACTCATAATTATTTTAAAATTTTATTCAGTAAATACTTATACACTTACAGTCTACAAGTTAATGCCAATTATAACAAAGGAGAGGTAGCCTAATGGTGTTGAAAACATGACCTACATGAGCAGCACCTCTCCGTGGATCAGCAGGAGATCAGCATCACCTGGGAGCTTGCTAGAAATGCAAATTCTCAGCCCGAACTTCAATATCCTGAACCAGAACCTCTGGGAGTAGTGCCCAGTAGTATGTTTTTAACAAGCCATGAGATTGTGGTAAGAAATGGTCTTGAAAAGCCATAGAACATAAGAGACAAGGTATTATTGATGAGACAAGATTGAAGGCTTTACAGTAGGTAAAGAAACATACTGATGGGCCAATATGTGTGTTTTACTGAAGGGAGCAAAAGAGGCTTAGGATATGGATCAGCTGCTGTAGACCTAAGACTCACAAGGTAGCAATTGCAGCAACAGCTCCTGGAAGCACGTGTGCTATGGAGAGGAATTGATTTCTCTCCTCCTTGGGGAGACGGAAATGCTCATACTTTAGAGAGAGCAAAAGTAATATGCTGAAAAGCTTAGGAGTGGGGGAGTTTTACATTAAATAACCTGTTTTTGTATTAATCTTCTACGGTGAGAACACATTTATTTGTGAGTGATTTCAGAGAAAAATGGCCATCACCATGGGGCTCTATTTGCTTGCTATAGACGATTAGGCTACAATTACAAGTATAGGGCCAAAATAAGAAGATTAAAAATAGAGCTTTGATTATGGTGAAATTTCTTTACAGTAAAACTGAACCGAATGTAAAACTGTGGGAGTCCGAGTTTTAGCAGCTCTGATTGTTAATCAGCCTCTCAGCCAGAGATTTCTGTGATAAATTTCAGGCTCTAGCTGTGGCTAATTTGCGGCATCCTCACACAACTGGTAGGTGCCATTAGGCAGCCTGGGTCTTTTATTTTAAAGTAAAGATAGATGGAATAAAGCTTAAAACTAAATACCATTAGGAAGCTAGTTTTAAAAATACTTCTTTAATTTAACCTATGAACTAATTAAATATGGGAGTTGTGGTATGTTTAATTAAAACTCTCATTTTACAGCTACTTTACTTCAAAATAATGTTTTAAAACATGTATAGTCATGTTAAAACTAAGAAACTTGCCCTACTGTTCTGTGAGTTTCATGGGGCGTCCCATCTGTTGTGTCCATACTAGGAAGCAAGGGGAAAGAGATCTTTTGGCACTTCTAGTGTTTACTCTTTTTTTTTTTTTTTTTTGAGATGGAATCTTTGTCGCCCAGGCTGGAGTGCAGTGGCGCAATCTTGGCTCACTGCAACCTCCACCTCTCAGGTTCAAGCGATTCTCCTGCCTCAGCCTCCCAAGTAGCTGAGACTACAGGCGCCCGCCACCACGCCTGGCAAATTTTTTGTATTTTTTAAGTAGAGACGGGGTTTCACCACATTAGCCAGGATGGTCTCAATCTCCTGACCTCATGATCCACCCGCCTCGGCCTCCCAAAGTGCTGGGATTACAGGCGTGAGCCACTGCATCCGGCCGTGTCTACTCTTTTCTAATCGAATGTTTTTTAAGCTGTGAGTTGTAACCCATCAGTTGGTCCTGAAATCTACTCACTGATTCAGTTATCATCACTCAGAAATGAAATATAATAAAACAGAAAATAGAATCTATTACATTTATATGAGTAACTATTGTTTTCTGAAAGTTTTGTTCTGGTTGTGTATATGTATACATACTGATAAAACCCATTCAATCCATCCTCCAAGCAACAGCAGAACTGTCTTTCTAAAGGCACATCCGAAAAAGTCATTCTTGGCCTCAAACTCTTCTCTCAGTTCCCATAACAGCCAGCATAATGTCTATGCTTTCTTTTGATGTCATTGAAGATCCTTTATCCAACTCCTCTCCCATGGTCCTGCTACTTGTGATTTCAGAAAATGACATCACCATCTACTCAGTTGCTCAAGCTCAAAACCAGGTAGTTTTTCTGTCCCCCACCTCTTTTCCAACCTACTCACCAATGTTATCTCTTTGTTCTCATCTGGTCTGAGTAAAAATTGACGACTTCAAAGCAGCCTTCCCTAACCCCTCAACCTACACCAGCCTCTAAACCTTCTACAGTCTCTATAACACATTGTCTTCTTTTGTATTTTTCATAATGTTTCCACCTGAAATTATTTTGTCTATTCTTGTAAATGTGTTTAGTACCTCTCTTCCCACCAGTGTGTAAGCTGCATAGGGCCAGGGACCTGATCTTTCTCTGGTTGTCTCTCTGGTGTTAAGGTCAGTCGGGGAGCATGTAGAAGAGGCAAAAAAAGATATTTACCAAATGAAAGGATTCTTGAACTAGACTTCTGGCTTCCCAAATGTCCTCTTTTACCTTTTTGTTATAGTATCTTCTGTTTTCTCTGTCTAAAACGTACTGCACCCACTTATTCTCTTGGTAGCCTTAGTATCCTTTAAGATTTTATCTCTTGTATTAAAAGTTTCCCGATGCCCTTGGACTGTGCCATAGACTGTGCGTCTATGACCTTAGGGTGCAACTGACCCAGACCAGAATAGTGTTGTTCTCAGTGACACTACAGCCTTCTTACTCTCTGAATTGTGGTCATTTTCATATTGGTCCTCCCTGCTGGACTATCAGCTTCCTCAGGGCAAGGCCATGTTTATTCACACATTTTACCTCGTATACTACTGTATATAGTTATTCAATACATGACTGAATAAACAAAAGAAAGTGGATGATCAAGAAAGATGATTATTTGTGATGATGTTCCCGATTTAAGCTTTAAGTAAATCATATTCTTGATTTATAAGAAGAAGGAGATTAGTGTGTGTACATTCTGTAAAAAGTATGTAGTGGAGGGATGAGAGGAAGTACAAAGAAAAGTATAATTGTTCTATACAAAACACTTCTATTTATAAAATGGATCATTTTAAATATCAAGCTGTCTTAGTTCATTTACAATCTGATGTGATTGACCACATTTCATTTCTACATGGTTTTTCAGAACCGAACTGTTAGGTAAGGTGAGGAAACAATGCTAAGGGTGAAAAAGCTTACACGTCTATGACCTTAGGGTGCTACTGGCCCAGACCAGAATAGTGTTGCCTTTGCCATGCTGTCTGTGAGATTCTAATGTCATGTTAGGAAACAAAATTAATAGAAAATAGGAGTGGAGGGAGGAAAAAAGTTTCCTTAAATAAGATTGTATATATCTTTTCTTTCTCTGGATCGACTTTCTTTTTCGTTCTTTCTTTTTTTCTTTTTCTTTTTTTTTTTTTTTGACATAGGGCCTCACTCTGTTGCCTAGGCAGTAGTGCAATCACCGCTCACTACAGCCTCAAGCTCCGTAGACCCAAGAGATCCTCCTGCCTCAGCCTGTTGAGTAGCTGGGACTGGAGGTATGTGCCACTGTGCCCGGCTAATTTTTGTATTTTTTGTAGAGATGGGGTTTCACCATTTTGCCCAAGCCGGTCTCCAATTCCTGAGTGCAAGCCGTCCGCCTGCCTTGTCCTCCCAAAGTGCTGGGACCACAGGCATAAGCCACCCTGCCTGGCCTGGATTTACTTTCTTTCTTTTTATTATTATTATTATTTTTGAGATGGAGTCTCACTCTGTCACCCAGGCTGGAGTGCAGTGGCATGATCTCGGCTCACTGCAACTTCTGCCTCCTGGCTTCAAATGATTCTCCTGTCTCAGCCTCCCGAGTAGCTGGGACTACAGGCATGTGCCACCAGGCCTGGCTAATTTTTGTATTTTTAATAGAGATGGGGTTTCGCCATGTTGGCCAGGCTGGTCTCGAACTCCTGACCTCAGGTGATCTCATCGCGGCCTCCCAAAGTGCTGGGATTATAGGCGTGAGCCACTGCCATCAGCCTACTTTCTTCCTTAAAATAGCTCTTGCTTGCTTCTGCCATCTTAAATAAAACTGCCAAGCTAGAAAAAAGCCAAACCACTTGTAAGCAAACCTATTTTTCTCTCTATCCTTTCATTTTTAATTAAAAGGCACTCTCACTTGATTTCAAATTCTATTTGAAGAGGATTCATTACAGTGGGAAGGAAAGGGGCAAATGCGGAATTGAGATCTCTAAAGCAATGAAAGGATTTCCCAAACACTTCATTATAATGAAAAATCCCTCTCTCCTTTCTTACCAGAGTAAGTAATATGAGAGGATCAATCATGCAAATAAATAGCTTTAATGGACAGTCCCTTTGGAAAATGCCTTTTCCCCTGTGAATCTCAGGCTGGCTTACCTCCTGTGACTTCAGGATGTCAGGAAGGTCCCCAGCTGCACAGCTTCTCCTCGGAGGTTAATAGAGCGCTTCTTTCACATGAGCCCTGACTGACTTAAACAAATAAGCTAGGATCTGGTCATTTGTAGTTCTGTCACGGAGCCAGGATGGCTGCACTAGGGAATGGGAATTTTGATAGACAGAAGGCAAATGACGGGGACTTGTAGAAAGCCCTAAATAGCATGAAGAAATGGGTGTCCCTCTAGGAAAGAGAGACAGGACTCCAACAGGTGGGCTATGAGTAGAAAATAAAAGGGCAAGAGCATGGATATTAAGTTTGCCTGATTCACAGTTCATCAGTGAGCTGAGGGAGGCAGAAGATGAAAGGAGTTTTTTGGAAAAGAAATAAACAAATGAAAAATAAGAAGCAACGCTATTGTTTTGTAATTAAATAAAAATTAAATCAATTAGAAAACTAAATTTAAAAATTTCAAGAAGCCGGGTGCGGTGGTGTATGACTATCATCCCAGTTACTCAGGAGGCTGAGGTGGGAGAATCCGCTGAGCCCAGAAGTTCAAGACTGTAGTGAGCTATGATTATGCTATTACACTCCAGTTTGGCGAACAGAGCAAGACCTGAAACCCTGTCTCTTTAAAAAAAAAAAAAAGTTCACCTAAAAATTACTTTGCTTGCATTGTGATTTTTGAGATCGTTGGATCTTCTGACCTTTAGAGTCTTTGGTTTTGGAGTAACTACCCATGTCCCTCAAGACAACGCCAGAGGTGGGCCATGCTGAGTGGGTGGGAAGGTGGGTGATGTGGGGGCTCTTGGGAATTCTCTTGAGATGTTCAGGTTCTGGAGAGAGGGCATGGTATGTGTGATAGCGATGCTGATAACACGTACCTCTCTAGGTTTGTGCTCCTTGTAACTTGCTCTAACCTTGTTAACGGAGGATAATATGTTGCTTCTTTCCAGATACAGTGTCCTCTGCTCAACTCTGATAATCTCAGAGTTTAAGAAGAAACAACAACTAGGGGGCTTAATATTACATTTTATCAGGATTTCCAGCCGTGAGGTAGAGAGAGAGAATGCATATTTAGTAATAGGCATGGCGCTTTGAAAAAGTTACTTCATTTTCTGGTTCCTCAACTTTCTTATTTGGAGAATAAGGGTAACTTCAGCCTTACTTTATAATGTTGTTGTGAGAATTAAGTGGCATTAGGCCTTAAGCATTTTCAACAGAGGGAGGCACATAATGAAGTGTTAGCTATGAGGACGATGACAAATAATGATTGTTGGGTGTTAGACCCTCTGCCTTTGATACCTCATTTAATTCTCAAAACCATTGTTTTAATGTAAGTATTTTCAATCTGTTTTACAATTAAGGCATCTAGTTAGAGAAAGGTGAGCTAACTCTCTCAAGGACACACAACTAGTAAGCTTCAGAAAAAACAGGGATTGAAACCTAGTTTGATTGGGCACTCCGCCTCCCCGTGGGCACATTTTTACTGGAACCCCAGCCCTCTGAAAGCTTCCACTGTATTCCTATAGCAGTTCTGAAAGCTGCCATTGTACTCCTATAGCAGATCTAAGAGCATCTACTGTGTTCCTATAGCACCTTGCCTGGATCTTTCTGGTGAATTTCTCCACATCCTGATTTTATTTTTTTCTTTTCAACAAACTTTCCCCTGTAAATCCCTCCTTCAGTGTAACCTTGTTAGCTTTGAGGACACACCCCTAGGCCTGGGCTTACAGCACTGCTTCTCTCCACCCCTTCCCTTTGCCTCAGTTTAAAGCGTCACGAGATTCCTCTGGTTCTCTCCCTTTGCTTTTAGCCCTCACCGGGGCAGGAGGGACCAAGGCTGGGCCCAGAACTCATAGTCCTAGGGTGACAGTGAAGGGGTAGGGAGGGGACAGTGACTCCCTTCCAACCCCTTCTTCATAGGGACTGTTGGCAAACAAAGAAAATCAACTGGGAAAATGAAGACTTGCTGGTAAGACAATAACCCTGGAAAGAGTGGTGGGGAGACGGGGCTGGGGGTCCTCAGAACCAAGGGTCTGTATTTTTGCAGCAGTGGTAGGATGAGAGTAGGTGAGCCGCAAGGTGAGAGACAGAAAGAGAGACTGATGAGAGAGTAAGACAAGAGAGCAAGCGTGAGAAACCAAAGAGAGACACAAAAAAAGAGAGACAGAGGAGGGGAGAGAAAGTGATAGTCACAGAAAAGGAGAGAAAGGAAATCAAAGATGAAAGAAACCAGAGACAAAGAAATAGGTACCAAAACAGTGAGATAGGTAAATATCGAGAAAGTGAGATCAACAAAACAACAGGGACAGTGGGGGCTGGAAACACGAGTTCCTTACATCTCTCAGTAGGGTTTCAAAGTAAAAATGAAGGCCAGGCGCGGTGGCTTACGCCTATAATCCCAGCACTTTGGGAGGCCGAGGTGGGCGAATCACTTGGTCAGGAGTTCAAGAGCAGACTGACCACCATGGTGAAACCCTGTCTCTATTAAAAATAGAAAAAGTAGATGGGCGTGGTGGCACATGCCTGTAATCCCAGTTACTCAGGAGGATGAAGCAGGAGAATCGCTTGAACCCGGGAGTTGGAGGTTGCAGTGAGCCAAGATTGCGCCATGGCACTCCAGTGTGGGCGACAGAGTGAGACTCCGTCTCAAAAAAAAAAAAAAAAAAAAAAAAAGAAAAAGAAAAAGAAAAGAAAAAAATAAACTATACTGGGATTTGATCACCTTATATTAATTAGGTTTACCAGGTTTGAAAATATGGAAGTAGTTCCCATCTGCAGGGACTCCTGTTTGAGTCACTTTTCTTCTCTCTTCTTCAGGAAAATTCCAGTTTTCTTCTTTGTGTGCAGTTTCCTGGAGCCCTGGGCATCTGCAGCTGTCAAGCGTCGCCCCAGTAAGGGCCATAGTTCCTAGACTTTCAAAGATTACTTATTCCCAGAAATGATCAGATAGGGTTGTGGCTGACTGAAGACTGAGTGAGGCATCCATGGTCCTTCACACTCTCACTCTTCAATCCACCTTTGGGGCATGGGGATACCCTACTGGCTGGTTTTCCATGGTCAATGCTGGGTATGGAAAGTAAGTCCTGCCAGTAATCACAGTTGGCAGGAAGGCTAATCTGTGTGCTGCAGTGCCTAGTGCAGTGCCTAGGACAGATGGTGATTGGTAAATGTTGGGTGAATACATGGATGAATAAATAAATAGATTGATGGATGAATGGACCTCAACAATTTGGGGTGAGGACAGTATAAGGAGCATGTTTGATGTACCATGATGGTTAGGCCCATGCTTTTTGCATTTTTATTTTTATTTTTTTGAGATAAAGTCTCACTCTGTCACCTAGGCTGGAATGCAGTGACATGATCTCGGCTCACTGCAACCTCTGCCTCCCAGGTTCAAGTGATTCTTCTACCTCAGCCTCCCTAGTAGCTGGGACTGCAGGCATGTGCCACCATGCCTGGCTAATTTTTTATATTTTTAGTAGAGACGGGCTTTCACCATGTTGGTCAGGCTGGTCTTGAACTTCGGACCTCAGGTGATCCGCCTGCCTCAGCCTCCCAAAGTGCTAGGATTACAGGCGTGAGCCATGGCACCAGGCCCATGCTTTGCAAGTGAATAATACTTTTTCTGAAGTCTAGAGCGTCTCTGTTGTCAGATGAATCTTAGCAAGGCACTGGGGTTGGATATTTCCAAGAAGCCTTCCGTGGTGGTGAAAAACTCTCTTCCCTTGACCTTCCATTTGTGTAAGGAGAACACAATTTCCGTTCTATGATTTCTTATCAAATTGAGGATTTAATCCTTCTCATGATTATTTTCTTCTTCTTTTTACTCTTCCCAGTTCTAAGATGTTAGGAGTAATTTAGTAGGGACCTTTATTTGATCTCTTAGAATGAATTTATGAAATCAAATGCATCCTCTATATTTTATTTAGGATTAGTGAATCTCAAGACTTCCCCAGGCCCCTATATCTGACAAAGATTCCTAAGAACTCTACTCTCCAGAAGCCCCTCTGAACTGGACCAAGATTGGCTCTGGAATCTCATTGGAATCCTAAAATTTGTGGTGTTTAAGGAATATTTTCTAGCCCGAACTACCAGAAATTTTCCAAACAGACTTCTGACCCTGTGCCATTCAGGACACCATTCACCTTTGGTTTCAAAAGGAACAAATGCCTAACCTCTCCAAAACGAACATTTTCCAGCACAGATTATTAGAGAAACTTTGTGCCTTGCATCCACTCCTTCCAGGATGAGTTGCAGGTGGATGGATTATAATCATAGATGCATGGAGGTAAAGCCAACCATGCTACCTCTAAGCAAGCTGGTATAATATTGAATTTTAAATAGTTATTATTATTGATGCATCCTGAAATCTTTAGAGTGGATGAAGTAGAATGACATGCTATCTCTTTTGCAGGATTCCCTGCCAATTCCAATTCTAATGGTGAAAATGAACTCTGTCCTAAGATCAGGATTGGCCAAGATGACTTACCAGGTGAGTAGCAATGTAGCCTATTGAAAATGCAGGCTTTCTATAAACCTGATATATATATTTTTTATTTGGGAAAGTTGCGGAAAGGAATAAAACCAATCTCATTTTAGACTTTTCATTTTGTATTCCCATTCTGTAGGGTTTGATCTGATCTCTCAGTTCCAGGTAGATAAAGCAGCATCTAGAAGAGCTATCCAGAGAGTAGTGGGATCAGCTACATTGCAGGTGGCTTACAAGTTGGGAAATAATGTAGACTTCAGGATTCCAACTAGGTAATCTATCAAAAATATTTTAATCTAATTATCTGACTCAAATGCATTAAAATGGATAGCTATCCAATGTTAGGGTTTTCTTATGATCAATGTTTCTTGGATTATAATTGTATTTAAAGATGAAGAAATTTATTTACCTGCCTGTCTTCAGTGCCTGAATACTGCATTTCATGTTTTCAGTATGTAATTTACTTTCCATTCCAGGAAAAAGCATCACTGAGACTATTATACATTGATTCAGGACATGTTCTTATTACCTTGCTTTCTGTTTTTCTATAATTTGTCTGGTTTTGACTGAAAGGACCCTCTGTGAAAAGTGCCAGAGGGTAAGCATAAATTTAACCAGGAGCCACAGAGTGGTTAGAAGACTCACAATGGTGCTGTTCAAGTGTCCTGGTGCTGAAATAGAGCCACACGTCCACTGCTTGGCTCCTGGCAGACATCAAACCAAAGCAAAACTAAAATAATTATAATAGAAACAATGATAGTAATACTAACAACATCAAATCCTGCACTTCACTGATTTCTTTCTCTGGAACTAAGCCTTTTGCTCTTTATTTGTAACTAAGGTACATTAGTGTATGTGTTGAGTCCTGTCATCATTGTGAATGAATCTCAGCAATTTAGTTTTGATATCACCTAAATACCTTATTTATGATTATGATAATTATTATATGCTTTAGCACAATGTAAAAAAGTTAGAATTAAGATTCCTTTAGTAGATAAATAAGACAATTAGGACTTCGATAGAAATTAAGGTGTAAAGGTAAATAATGATTAATTAGATCAATAAAATAATATAGAAACTCAATGTATATAGAAACTCAATGTATATAAAAAAAATTTTGAACAAATTAGAACAACCTGATGTAATAGTACCAGATTACAGCTAGAAATTCATGTTTTGAACATACTATA
Source organism: Macaca nemestrina (assembly GCF_043159975.1). NCBI lineage: Eukaryota > Metazoa > Chordata > Mammalia > Primates > Cercopithecidae > Macaca > Macaca nemestrina. Next base: position 115,701,294 of record NC_092129.1, read on the forward strand.
TATTATTGTATAATACAATAATAGTACATTATATGAACTCTTTCTATAAATTTACTAATTAACAATAATCTCATTCTCATCACAATCCTGTGATATAGGGGCATTATTAACCTTTTTTTTCTTAAATCAGGGATCCCCAAAAGTTTAATTTACTTGCGTAAGGTGAGTGGGTTGGAACGTGCTGGAAAGACTGAATCCCAGGCAGAATGGTTGCAAAGGTTGTACTTCTAACCACTACTCCATACTGACTCTGGAAAACCATTCACATCTGGAAAGATTAAGGACGTGATAACAGTGACACTCACTGTTTTTTTTCCTCATAATTTCTTTTCATGTATGGAAGTGCCAGTTGTGTTGCTAAATAAGCTTTAAAAATTCAGTTTTTTCTTTCTCAAATAATTAAGCAAAACATGAGGTCCTCAGTGCTGACCTGATTTTCTCTTCTAAGATTTGAGGTACTGTCATTAAATCTTAAGTTCAGAGATTGATCAATGTGCTGCCACGTGGCTTCCTTACCTCCTGCTCAACTTCGTTGTTGCTTTTCTCGAAATGCCTAGAGCTATCACTAAATAGTGTACCCAGGCTATATCTAATGCCTCACATTTGCTACCCTTGACTCCCTGCTCCCATAAAGACTGAAAAATCTTGTTTTACTGTCAAGCCTTATTACAAGATAAGGAAAGAAGGAGGAAGAAATTAGGAAAAGAAAGTAGAGAATAAAAAGAGAAGGAGGAAAGTTAGAGGACTGAGACATGTGGAATTCCAAGTAAAGTTTATTCTTGGGAAAGTACTTAGACTATCTTTACTTCAGTTCCCTCAATTTAAAATTAGGAATAATAACTATGTCATAAGGTTGCTATGCAGAGTAGGTGTTCATAACTGGAGAGTGCTTGAAGAACCCAGTCCACGCTGGTATTGGGTAAGTGTTTATTATTAGTGGTGAAGAGCACTAGACGGAGAGAATGCATGCATATGAAAGTCTTTTCTCCTCAGAGGATCCTTTCTTTACAATCTGCCCTCCAAGTCCTGCTAATTCAAAAGCCAGGTGACAAGGAGACTAGGGATGGGAATTGCTCTCGGCCATGCAGGGTATAGACAATGTTGGTATAAAGGGACTTTCTGTGCTGGAGAACATAGGCTCCCAGACAGTTAAAGAAACTATTAGCAGGATCTTTGTAGGAGGAAAATATTACGGTATATGGAACTGATGGGAAAGAGTCACAATTTATCCTTATTTATCTTTTCTATTTTTTGAAAGACTTAAGAGACACATACTTTTTTTTTTGCTGCTTTTTATTCCTTATTTTAGGCATAATAGTTTTACACTCTCAACTCCCACTAACAAACGTGTTATCTTTATTTTCCTTAAAAACACAGTCTTGGATTAAGGTCACAAATAAATGTTTCAAGGTCCAAAGACTATTTAATCTTTCATTCAAACCCTTATGATTCTTCATTTAAGGTACTCTTTGAAGGCTGTAATATAATGAAATAAATCATTTATAGGTACAGCTTATTTTAAATTATGCATGCTGTCAAGTTTACTTACTGATGTGCATAGCATGTTTGCAAGAACAGAATTTCAGGTATTCCAAGGAAAGACAATGGGACTGACTGTTCCATAAATTAAACTTGTGAGACTTTTAAGTGGTCTTAGGTATACACAAATACATATATGTTTTATTAGTATAAATACCAAAATGAATTTTCTCTTCTTACCATATTGACATACTATACTAGCCTAGTTTAAAAGATCAAAGATCAATAACAAGATAATCTAGATTATTTCTACACATATTCACACACATATATTATCTTCATATATACGGAGAGAAAGAGACAGATACCATTAGTTTAACAACGTAGCTATAAAAATGAGGTATTCATTTAGCCATCTCAAACCTACCCTCCATCATTTTAAATTAATTATTTTCTTTTTTTAGTTTTTGGCATTACATACACCAAGTCAGAGATATATTAAGACATTATGTCCTTTCCTACCTTTAACATAATCTCTTCATTGAGTGGGAAAGATTGAATGAAACACAAATTGGGAGAACTCCCTCAGTTAACCCCAGGATGTATTTTCACAAGAGTCACCTGAACACATTACTGGGACTTCCAGAATTGAAACAAAATAGATTTTTTAAGGGAACTGATTATATTCTACAGTTTTGTTCGGTATATCTATAGACAGATGTATAGATAACACAGATTAGGTTATTTTTGAAGCCTGGAAAAATAATGCTTAAGGAAGAGAAGAAGAAGCATTAGATTTTATTGTCCTTTTAAAAAACCTCATGCTTCAACAATAACTATCTTGGACAAAAATAAGAAAATAAATTATTTAAGCATCTGGTTAAATCCCAATCATTAATTAAAAATAATAATCAAAATAATCTATTTATAATTTAAATGGACACTTGCCCAATTTCACAATTGAGTGAAACTTGAAAACTATCTCCCAGCTCCAAATTTATTGAGGTAAGTTAGGTAAGATGTACAAACTTCCATAAGGTTTTATAATTATACAATACTCAGTGCATTTTTTGTGAATAGTGAATCTTAGCTTCTTTTCTAGAGGTTATTCTGGAATAGATATAATTCTGAAAAATATAAAGTCAAAGAAAATGTGACAAACTGATAGATAAACAGGAAATATATTAAAAACAAATATCTGGAGTGATGTAGTAGACAGTTTCATATGGGGAAAAAAAGTCAGTAAATGGTTCTCGTATAATTTTTTCTTTAGCTCCGTATTGCATATTTTAAAATGTACACTTGATGGTTATAAAACATAGGCAGTAACTGAAAACTTTGCAATATGAATAATACACATCACCAGTGAAAAAAATGTGTATGGATAAAATAATTCATCCCGCACCCTAAATACAAACCAGTCATATTACAAAGTAATGGTTAAAAAAATACTTTTATGATGAAAGAGTATTCAGATGAAAAGTTTAACCTTTTTGTTATCTTTAGAAAACTAACAAAGCAATAAAATTTGTTGAGATAGATGACCCATTTTATTGAAGGCTTATAAAATACTTGCATAGAAAGAAGTTGAAGATTTGTTTATGTTGTTATAAGACATAATAAAGTTTTATAATTAAAATCATAGTAAAGATAGAAGATCTTAGCAAATTAAAGAGGGCTACATAACAAGAATTTGACTTGAAGGAAGGTTATTTGGGATTCTGGGTCCTGGTCCATAACTGTTCTCAAAAATATAAAATTTTTATTGTTTAGCACAGAAAATTCATTAGCATTTAGTTTGCTTAACATTTCTTCCTTGCTTACATATTTTTCTATGCTTAGAAGGGGAAATGTAAAAAGACATAATGTTTAAGTCCTTGAAAGACGATGCTTACATTTAACATGCTGATTTTTACAGTTCAGTCTTCAGCTTTTAGCAGCTTGGCTTCAGCAGAAGAATATCCAGGTAGCTGGTGCAGGTCCAGACCACAGTCTCTGTATAGGGTAGAGATGCCTCAGGGATACTACTGGTTTTATTCTGCCATTTAAAGCAGGAAAGGAGTTAGCAATGATACAGACTTAGTTGGCAGATTAAGGAACAACTGGGCCGGATGCAGTGGCTTACACCTGTAATCCCAGCACTTTGGGAGGCTGAGGCAGGCAGATCACCTGAGGTCAAGAGTTTGAGACCAGCCTGACCAACATGGTGAGACCCCGTCTCTACTAAAAATACAAAAAATAAGCCAGGCATGGTGGTGGGCACCTGTAATCCTAACTAGTTGGGAGGCGGAGGCAGGAGAATTGCTTGAACTTGGAAGGTGGAGGTTGCAGTGAGCTCAGATGGCGCCATTGCACTCCAGCCTGGGCAACAAAGTGAGACTCCATCTAAAAAAAAAAAAAAAAAAAAAAAAAAAAAAAGCAACAATTGAGTTGCAGTAGAGAAGTAAGAATTGGTCACTTTTCCCTTGTCACACATCCAGTGTGACAAACTGCTACTTTAACATCATAATTTGAACTCCCTAAAAAAAGACAAACATGCTCAGTGTGAAGGTGCTCCTGAAGTCCTCAGTTACTGATTCTCAAAATACTTATATGGGTCTGGGATATAATTGTGGAGTGAAAATCCAAGCAATTATGGAAATAACAAATAATCTTAACATGTTACTTTAAAATAAAAAAAATTAGAAGCTGCTAGCTGCTTTAATTAAATCGTTTCATAAGCTAGTACTGCTGATTTACATTCCTAATGATCTCCTCTCTCACTTGTGGATGAAATGTTGCCAAGAACTTTGCAAGAATGTATTTTTTGGCTGAGATGAAATTGCTGAACAGTAGCTCTTTGGGTAGTATAAATAGTAATATTGTTGGGATTATGTGGCATTGGGAACCTTCCTTAGCCATGAGGGAGAGTGTTTTTAAAATGTGTATTTTAAGATGGACCATGAATGTACACGAACGATTGAACTTCTGTAAAGGTCTTTATGAACAGTCATGAAAGAACAAACGGTACATAGTTTTTTACACTGCAGCCTTTCGGTAGGTCTGGCATCTGAAATAGCCTCAAAAGGGAATATGGTAAATACATATGGGTACAGGAAACAAGATTCATATTTACTATTTAAAAATTTTACTCAGGAATTTATATCCCAGTGGACTGCCTGAAGAATACTCCTTCTTGACGACGTTTCGAATGACTGGAAGCACACTCAAAAAGAACTGGAACATTTGGCAGATTCAGGATTCCTCTGGGAAGGAACAAGTTGGCATAAAGATTAATGGCCAAACACAATCTGTTGCATTTTCATACAAGGGACTGGATGGAAGTCTCCAAACGGCAGCCTTTTCGAATTTGCCCTCCTTGTTTGATTCCCAGTGGCATAAGATCATGATTGGCGTGGAGAGGAGTAGTGCTACTCTTTTTGTTGACTGCAACAGGATTGAATCTTTACCTATAAAGCCAAGAGGCCCAATTGACACCGATGGCTTTGCTGTGCTGGGAAAACTTGCAGATAATCCTCAAGTTTCTGTTCCAGTAAGTATAAAACCACACACTATGGCACATTAAAGCAAAACTAGATTGGTAAAAATGAATATCTCAAGCATCTTTGATAATCAGCTGAGTGTAGCCTGTTCTGGATGGAATTTGGAATCAGAGGAATTTAGGTAGATAGCTTCTGGTCTTGAGGAGCTTAAAGCTGGAAAGTGTTACATGCCCACCTAGCACACCCAGAGTCTTTCTGAGGCAACTTAGAAAGAAAGCCATACTAATGTGGCACATATTGTGTACACATAACTAATGAGAATCTTCAAAGTAAGGTTGAGGTGGGTGACAGATTCAGTTAGTCAAGAATCCTATGCTTCTTGGAAGTAATGAACTTTGAAATGAAAGGATTTGGATTGGCAAAAAGGGAGGAGAAAGTACATTCTAGCTGAGGGAAACACCATTAAGGGAAAAAGAGAATAAGTAGACCACATTCAAAGGCCTAGGGACTCACTGATTTGGATGATATGTATATATGAAAAAGTGTGTGTGTGTGTGTGTGTGTGTGTGTGTGTGTGAGAGAGAGAGAGAGAGAGAGAGAGAGAGGGAGAGAGAGAGGAGGGTGATATACTATCTTCAGAGTGGTGAGAGATGAGGGTAGAAAGCCATAAGATGTCTGGTCAACAAGAATGAAAGTTATATAGATGCATGATATGGATTTATTTAGAAGTAGGTCTTGCATGATGTGTGGTAGAAGTGAAGGATTTTAGAGCTCTGTTCATGATTTTGCTGCAGAGATCCCCAGATATTAATGTAAGGAATGATATGTTGACACAATAATTGTGCCAACTAGTACCAGATAGTTCTATCATTTTGAATTGTTATACTTTAACTGAGCAATGCTTTAAAAGGATGTTTTATAATATTATGATAGGAATTTAGAAAATGCATCTTAGAGGACAAGTGTTCTTTTGAAGGAAACAAAGGAATTTAGAGCTCAATACATAAACCATTGATGCCAACCTCTCTTTCTCTCATACTAGCTTGGAGCTGTTAAATTCTAGTCACAAAACCCGTATCATGGAGTGTAGCAGGGTGATACAATGATTTCAAATTGTTTCTGTGCACGTCTCCAAAGAATAAAAGGTTATCAGGGATCTCAGTAATGGAATTGTTCAAATAACTTGTTTTCAAGGGAAGAATTGTGATTAGTGTGAAGGGTAGTGTGAAATTTCTATATTCTGTGATGGACAGGAAGCAATTTGTAACTGCCATATTACTTCTCTGACTTGTAGACTCTTGAGAAAGTATTTCTTCATTTAATGAGTTATCACACCTCAAGTGGCTGGGTGAGAAACCCGATTGGACTACTGTTGTGCCATCTTGAAATTCTGTGCAGCAAGATCTTTGCAATGACACTGGAAAGGTTCTCAGACAATACTGAATTTCTGCAAGTAGCTATTCATTTCCGGGCCATGGGTGAAGGGGAAGATACTTTAGGTTACCTCCTCACTATTACAAACATCAATCAAGTATTTTAAACATTTATTTATTTATTCATGGGATTAAAAAAACTTAAGTCTTTATAACACTAAATTCCGTGAGCTAAGATGCTATTAATTTGTCTTATTGCCAGAGCAGTAAACTGAAGTTTCATTATCCTATAGCCTTGCCAATAATGTCAGAGCTGATTGTAGATTTTTCTGCCAACTCTATTCGCTCATCACAATGGAGACAAGTTAGTACCAATTACTTTCTATTTTATTCTACCACATGCAGGAGTGCAACCAGAAACCTGGCAGCTGGCTTTACATTGTGCTTCTGGTCCACCAAGAAGCTTTTCTAAATCAGTATACCATAGCCAATGTTAAAAAATATTTGAAGTAGGCATGTACAAGTATCTTCCTTCAGACTGAATTCTGACTCCCTTATCAGGAAACACAAAAAAGACTTGAGCCTAACAGCCCATTAACATTCCATACTGGCTGATGATGGTGGAAGTGTGACAGTGACAATGGCAGCTAAACTGGATCAAGGTTATAAGCCAAAACAATCCTGTCCACATTTAACAACTGGAAGTGACAACGTGAAGCTCAAACTTCTCACCAAAATGTATTTCTCAAACTTCATTTTATATAAGATAAGGAATTAGAACACTATGTAAGAAAAGCCAACTTACACTTTTTTAAAACATCATCTTAATATGCTTAATATACCAATTCAAGTTTTCGAAATGCTTTTATTCCCATTAACTTATTTGATTCTTGCAACAATCTTGTAAGATAGAAAGTACAGATAGCATTATCTCCATTTCTCAGCTGAGGAAGTGAACTCACACAGATCTATTAACTTGTAAGAAATAGTGTTAGGCACAACATTTCTAATCTACCTTATCTTCTGCTATGCCAACTAGCTTTCCTTTGGGATAAAGAAAAATGCATGCAACCACATGTTTTTCCTTATAAAGAATCTCATTATTCTTACTTTGAAAGGCATTTGTGATTTGCCTTTAGAATTTACTTTGCAGGAAAAACCAAATAAATTTTTTAAAAGTGGGAAGTTTGTACAGTATGAAACATGTCCTCAGACATTAATCCAACTTGCTTATTTACCTAGTAAACTTTCATTGAATGTGTAAATATTGGGTATACAAAGAGAAATAAATCACAGACTTTTTCTTCAGTCTATTGAGAATAAGGAGTTGAGACAAGTAAAGGATCATCACAATATAGCATGATAAGTACCATGATAGTGGCTAGTGCTGCGTGCCAAGAAACACACAGAAAAAATATCTCCTCACTCAGATAAGAGCAGGGAGGCATGACAGTGGGGGCCAGGGATGTTTCTTAAGGGATTTGATGTCTGAAAGGAGTCCTGGTGGTGAAAACATCATCCAGGAGAAGACAAGGTACAATGCTCCAGACAGACGAGCACTCGTTTGGAAATTCCCACGTGTATCAGTTCTTCCATTTTCAAGCTTTGTTAGTGTTCCCATATTGTTCCTTATTTTTCAAAACTGAAGGTAGTCAAACACTCATAGAAGCCCACAGACAAAGCCTGTGTGTCCATAAGTTGTCCTTAGCCCCTTGTTTTAATTTTATGGCCTATTTTCTTAGACTTCTCACCAATTTGGTTGAAATCTGAAGCTGCTGACAGTTGCTGAAGATGAACAATGACTACCTGTCCCTTGGAGGACTTAGAGAGAGATGGATAGTGGTATGTACATATTCTGAGAGGTAGAAGAACTGTACTGATAGGTCACCATTCTCTCAATTTGGAGATGCAAATATTCAATATTACTGTGTTAGAAATTTTAAATTAAAATGAAATAGCACAAAAATACCATAAAAACAATAAGAAAAAGTGTAGTTTTACATTTTCCTTTATGGAATTGAATTCATTCTAATCTTTGACACTCTACATTAATTGAGGAATTTTTTCAGATTCAACCCTTGCTTTTCTTTAGTAAATAAATCAAAAGCAAAATATTCCTTCTAAAGGGATTATCAGATGTCAAAAAGTAGCCCAAGGAACTTCATAATAAAAAATGCAATTGAAAACAACATTTGATAGATCACTGATGCTAAAAGAGTCACTTATATGGTACTTGTTTGCTATTTTCCACCTGCCTATCCTATCTTTTGTCCCCTTCTTTTGTAAGTTGAAAAAGAAAGCCAATTTCAAAAGGTTTTCATAAGCTTGTGATATAGCTGTTCACGTGGTCTACATCTCAAACATCTTCTCATCATTCATGGTTATTTAGTGGGCTCGGAGCATTTTATATTTTTTCCCAATGCACTGCTGTAATACATTGTTAGTTTGATTTTAAAACAATAAATCCCATATATTTTATTCTCCTTTGTGCCAATATTTTAGGATGGTGCCATTTATCCCACTGCAAAGCTTGGTTTCCTGGCAGTTTACCATAAAAACATGTTATTTTATGACAGGTTCTTTATTTTTTGTTGTCAGCATGATAGCCTAGGAGAATTATTTGGTACAGCTCTATTAGAAAACAAAGTTGGCCTTTCTCCCTTTTCAGAGATATATGCTGGGAGTCTGGGCTTGTTTGAGGGAGGATAAAAGTTTATGTGGCTTAACAAACATATGGCTCAAACCATTTTTTTTTACCTGTGCATATTCCAAAGAAGCCAACATGGAACGTGATTAATCGGACAGACTTACTGCTTTAAAAAGTATATTATCAAATGCATGGCTCTGTGTTTATTTTCACTAGATTCAGAGGAGAGCTGGCAAAACTGTTGTTGGAAAAGCTATATATACTTTTCTCCATCCACAGAATTGAATCACACTAACTACCACATGTAAAAACAATATAAGTTTCATGAATTATAACATGGGAAAAATAAATTGTGAGGTTGTGATTAATATTATTTCTGATATTTGAGAAATACTATTGGAAAGTTGTGTTTTTAGTAATTTAGGAAATGCATGCTATCTATTATGCATAAAACTATTGAGTTTGCTTATTAAGTTGTTTTTGATGAGTACATCTTTTACAAATACTCTTTCAGTTGGAAGTAAAAATTAAATTAAAAAGAAAAAATGGCAATATTTTCTATACATATCGATAGGAAATATTTTTATAAAACTTTGATTTGATTAAAACGTTTTTGAGTGCTGTCAAAACAATTTTATTTTATATTTTGGAGATGAAACTCAGCCTGCTGCATTGTAGACCATATTAACAACCTCAGCTCGGTTTTCCACTAGGTGGCAATGAAATGAGGAAGCACAGAACTGAGAGCTGGTGACACAGTAGAAGCCATGATTGGAAGTAGGGGCTGTGGATAGCTAGAATAAAAACTGAATAATGATCAAACTTGCTTTTAACAGAAAACTAAAAACACTGAATTTTTTTTTATTGACCTCAGCTGTGCCCATAGTGTTGCAATAAAAAAAATCAGTGTACTATTAGTTTTTTTATTTCTATAAAAAATGTACATGGGCTAAGACCATAAAGAAATCTTTGTTCATGTTAATCTCTGCTTGCTTAATTTCTTTGGTTACAACGTGGTGTCAGTAGAATCATGGGCTTTCAGAGCTGGAGGAAACTTTGCATCTATCTAATCCCAACCTCTCAGTTTATCATGAAGAAACTGGAACCCAGACAGGGGAAGGGAACTGCCACAAATCATGATCAAACCAGAAAGGCAAATACTATCAATTGTTTCTTCACTATATTTCTTATCCATCTCTATGTACTCATTCATTAATATTCAGTAACTATTTATTAAACATCTGCTAAGTTATAGGCCTTATTTTCGGTGGTGGTGAAAGCAGATGAAATTAATGCTCCAATGTCGCTTACATTCTGGGGAAAGGAGACAGACACTATAAATACATGAGTATATGTAGAGTATGCCAGGTGGTCATAAATGCTATGGGGAAAAATGAAGCAGGATATTGGAGTGCCTTGAGTGAAGGACCTCATTGAGAGGAAAATATTTTGGCAGAAACCTGAAGGAGTTGAGAGAATTAGCATCCAGATATCTGGGGGAGGAGGATTCCAGGAAAAGAGAACAGTGAGTGGAAAAGGGTCTGGTGTAGGTGTATGATGTCTGAGAACTCCCTGGCAGTCAGTGTGGCTGGAATGAGACTGAGAAAGGAGGTATTGAGGCTGGAGAGGTAACATAATGGAGATGTGGTTGAGAAATTGTGTTAGTACTTTGGCTTTCACACTGTGTGAGATGGGTGGCTACCAGCTGGTTTTGAATAGATAAGCAACATGTTCTCATCTTTTAAAAGGATCTCCTTGGCTGCTAGTTTGATAATATACTGTAGGAGAAGGGAGAGAAGGACATAAGTGTGTAGGAGAAAGGGCTACTTAAGAGCCACTGCAATAATTCAGGCAGAGACAGCCTTGGTTTAGACCAGGGTGGTAGAGGTGGAAATGATGCAAAGTGATACAAACCTAATATATTTTGAAGTAAAGAAAACAGGATTTGGGGTATGAGAGAAAAAGAGGAATCAAGGATGACACCAATACTTTCGGCATGAGTAATTGGAAGTATAGACGTGCCATTTACTGTCATGAGAAAGGCTGTGAGAAGAGCAGGTGTCAGGGAGAATATCAGGAGTCAGTTTGGATATTGGAGTTAGTTTGATCATTACTAGACATCTAGATGAAGTTGGTAAGTAGGCAGATGTGTGCTTTCGAAGTTCAACACATAGGTTCATTTGGGAATAGAACTCTGGGAATTGTCAACATACGTATGGTATTTAAAGTCAGGAAATCACCAAGAGACAAGTGTAACAGAGAAGTCCAAGAACTGAGTCCTGAAATATCTCTAAATGAAAACATTTAGAGATTGCTGAGATGAGGGACATTTGTCAAAAGAGATTAAGAAGGAGCAATCAGTAATATACAAGAGGACCAGAAGATTTTGGTGCCCTGAAAGTCAAGGGAAAATAGTATTTCAAAAACGATAGAATAAGAAACTGACTCATATGCTGTCGATAGGTCAAATAGTTGACCATTGGATTTAGAAATCAAATAAAGTGATCTTGAGAAAAGACCCATTGGAGTGTTGGGAGTGAAAGCCCAATTGGAATGTATTCAAGAGAAAATGAGAAGAATTGGAGACAATAGTTATAGACATCTCTTTTGAATTTTGCATAAAGAGGAACTGAGGATGGCAGCTGAAGGGGTATGTAAAATGTGGGGAGGATTTTTTTTTTTTTTATCTGACAGATAACTCAGGATGCCTCATCATAGCTCAGAGTGTAACACTTCTTGTTGCTTTATTGCAGTAGCCTCCTTCTGCCTCAAAGGATTAGGCATTGATGACCAAATGAATTTCCTCAAAACACCCTTCTAAATCAAGAAAGCTCTCCCTATCCCTATCTTTTGCACAAAAAATGTTTTAATGACAATTTAATAATAATCTACCAAATAATATTTAAATTCCTTAGCCCTGAAGTCAAGGTGAAAAAAAATCTGATGTCTACTCTACCCCAGCAAATTTGGTCTCTTCTCTATATACCACTTCCTACCCTTGGGACTTGTTGTAACCCCTCTATGTAAACCCTGATCTTTACCCTCTGTGTTTCTGCTTGTAGTAACAGAAGTAGGGCTTCAGGGCCCCACTCATGTATGTGCATGCACATATATGCACATGTTATATGATCCCTTCATTGATGACCTGAGCCAGAAAAATACTTCTGTCATCTCCACTGCTATAGTATTTATCATCAAAACATTTTATGCTTAGTTACTGCCTTACATGCTAGACATTTTTGTGTCTTTCATGGTGTCTATCGCAAAGCACATGAATGTGTTATATGAAAATATGTTGAATAAATAAATAAGCATGCCTCAGGTCTGCTAACTCCAAGTCTACTGCTTTCTCCTTTCACGATTCTGCTGTAGTCTTTGGTATGATCCAGTGTTGAGTTAAATATGAGTGCTGCCTACATCCCTAGCACTATGTCTGGAACAGCATGGTTTAGTCTACATAGAATTAGGAAAATTTTCTAATTTTGAGGCAGCTGAGAGCCTCCTGCTCAGTAATCAGGAAGCTTCACTTGGAGGAGGTCTTTTATGATGGTATTAACAAACATTTGGCGATAAACTGAAAGGAAAGATGAGATCTGAGAATACAAGTGTTCCTTTAAATCTTTGTTGTCACTGAAGACAAAAGCTTAATGAAACATCTGTCCTATTAAAGAGCTAGTTTTTTTGGTGTTTTATAGTTGTAAAATTTAATCATAATTCAGTTTGCAAAAATCAAACCTTGTGCCAATCTCATTAACATTGAGCCAAGTTTCATAGTCATTAACATTTTCTCTCAGGAGGAAAAGATAGTTGTCTGCAGTTAGTTTTTGTTTAGTTCTTATGAAGGGCTTAAATACCTTATTAATCTTTCTTAACAACCTGGCAAAATAAGTAGAAATCATTAACCTTGGTAAAAGAACAGAGAGTTGGGGCCAAAATTCCTTGCTTAAATGTGTTGTCAGCTGACCATTATTGTAACCTTGAGGATTGAATTATACCTTTACATTGTCCTATAGAAAATAATTGAATAGGCCAGATGTGGTGGCTCACACCTATAATCCCAGCACTTTGGGAGGCCACGGCGGGTGGATCAAGATGTCAAGAGATCGAGTCCATCCTGGCCAACATGGTGAAATCCTGTCTCTACTAAAAATACAAAAATTAGCTGGATGTGGTGGCACGCGCCTGTAGTCCCAGCTACTCAGGAGGCTGAGGCAGAAGAATCGCCTGAACCCAGCAGGTGGAGGTTGTGGTGAGCCAAGATTGCGCCACTGCACTCCAACCTGGTGACAGAGCAAAAACTTTGTCTTAAAAAAAAAAAGAAAAGAAAATAATGGAATAACATTTTATGTTGAGAAGGATGGCTTTTGCTAGGGCATTTTATGTTCTGTTTAGTAGATTTAAAACAAACTTATTTATTTATTTACTTGTGTTTTTCTTGTCTTGCAAATTATAAACCCACTGTGGAGAGGGGAATATATTTGGTTTCACTAGAATGTTTCCTTGGTGTTTGACTTCTATTGGGACATCACAAATGTTGACTAAAGGACTAAATTAGTTGTAAACACCACTGCACTCACACGAGCCAAAAGGACTAAATTATTTTTCACATATATTTTGTCAGTGAGTGTTCAAAGAGAAGAATGATTCCAGGTACGAAAATGAGAAATGTGTGAAAATCAGCATTTTACATGTATAACGAAAGTGACTTTTACCAAGGCACTCTGCCAATCTTCCTTCAAAATAATTAGCATGCAAATTGGAATTCATATTTCATGCCAAAAAATGGTTGTTGTATAGACGATTATTAGTGCGTAGATGGTGTTTATGTGGATGTGCAGATGTGTTCAGAAACTCTTGATCTATGTGGCACTCTGAACAACCCAGCCTGTATACACAGATGAATTAAATTTCATTTCCTCATTATCCTGTGCCACAATTGCAACTCGCATATTTAAACAGGTATACCAGTTTATCCAGAGAGAATTACATATTTGAGAAAACAGTTTAATGAATTACTTCACATTTGCAATAAGTAGCTTTAATGAACTATCTAAACAAAAGGTATAGGTTTTCTGGTTAGCCAAAACTTCCTTTTGTTAATCTTTCCCTTCCTCTGTTGAAAGGAAGGAAAGACTTCGTTCTTCATTGTCTCTCCAATTTTGATCTTCTGTCCAGTGATCTCAACTCTGGATGATTCCAAAACAGTGAACAAAAAACACGTAATTTCACTCTAGATTTAGGAGCTCTAGAATCCATTTGGCAGGCGGGGTGACATGGAAATCTCTATTGCACGAAAGAAAAGAAGTAATGCTTAGATCTAGGACCTGGACGGTTACCCAGACATTTGATAACATCAATGACAAAGAAATATGGATCCAATTTGAAATGCCTAGCCAGAAAGCTCCTTAATTAAGAGATACCAGCATGGTGCATGGCTATAGGCTTCCTATGGGATATGACATTTTAATTTTTTTGCCTTGTTACCTGAGGATCTTTTCAGATTCAGACCTGGCAACACTTTCCTAGCTCTGTTTCCTGTTACCCTCTTTTTTATCCTGTAACACCTGCTAACAATGTAAGAAGTTGTCAGGACACATTTGGATTTCAAGTGTCTAGAAAGTTACATCTATTCAACCAATGAATAAGATTATATAAAATTAAATATTTTAAATCTTTTTCTCCTGAGTCTTATATTTCCTTCTCACTACCTTCATCTTCAGTCCTTAAATTTCCATTTTAAGCTGTGACCACTCCATGGAGAATATCTTCTCCAGTGTGCAAATTTTTTCCAAGACTAGATCTTTTTTCTTCTACTTGTCCTTCTGATTGCCACTTTTTTTTCTTTCTGTCTCTAAGCTCCTGTCTAAAATCTTAGAGCATATATTCCCTGTAGAGTTCAATAGCCCTGGGTTTCAACCCAGACTCTGACATTTATTGGTTTGTGACTTGAACAGTTTCTGTTCTCTCTGAATCTCATTTTAATAGGATCTACTTCTTGAGATTGTCATCAGAACAGAAATAGAAAGTCAGTGCTGGTGGTCTATTTCCAGGCTAGGGGTATGCTGAAATAATTCAAAGCTAAAGACATCTATACCTAATAATCAGAGAAACTTGTGAAAGGCTTCCAACCCATTTTCATTAGAAAACTCGTATTCAAGGAAAAGCAAGAGTCCTGGTCCAGTGTGCTCAACCAGTTCCAGTTGATTTCCAATTATTTAACAATTAGACCACAGGTATAAACTTATCTCTCTCTTGAATGACCAGCTTCAGTCGTCCAGAAAACCTTACCTGACTGTCTACTACCTTTCTCCAGTTTGAACTTCAATGGATGCTGATCCATTGTGACCCCCTGCGGCCCAGGAGAGAAACTTGCCATGAACTGCCAGCCAGAATAACGGTGAGTCCCCTGACTACCTGCAAAGGCCACGTCTACCCAGCTCAACCCTCTCCACCTCACCACTTTCCCATCTTGCCACCTCCCCAGGACCCCTCCTCCCCACTCTCTTTCCCTGAGAGAGCCTGTGCTTTGCTGTACTGACTAGAGAAATATTAGGGAAGCACAGGTCATACTTTCGACCTGGTGAATAGAAACCACCTGCAGCCTGGCAGGTAGAAACCACCTGCGGGTGTGTGGTTCTCCCTTTGGCGGCTTACGGACCCTCCTCCCTCACTCTCAAACATATCCAAGACCACTTGAGGTCTACTGGCCAACACTGGCATAGGCCACCCGGGAAGGCTCCGAGGACAGCCAGAAGCTGCACTGGGGTAGATGGGATGGAGGCAGAGCTGCGTGTTCAGGCCTTGCCTGTGCGGCGGCAGGGAAGGGGTTAAGGGCGACTGTTGTCATTCTATCCGTCCTCCCCTGCCCCCTAGCTCTCCTCCAATCCCAGGACCCTCTTCGGGGCCATTCATAAACAGGGGGAACGTGCGCCTCCCGGGCCTGGACACCTAGGCAACCGCTACTCCCGGGGGTGCTTTTTCTGCAGAGACGAAGTGCCACCTATGCTAGTGGCGGGTCTGGAAGCCTAGAGGGGAAGCAGGCTGCAGAGCCGGGCCAAGGGATTAGCGGAGGGCGGCGGGCATGGCCAGGACTGCGCGGGACCGTGGGGCCCTGGGGCTGCTGCTGTCAGGGCTCTGCTTGTGCGCGGCTCAAGTAAGTTGCGAGCGAGTTTGAGGGGTGCTTTTCTCACTTTCTCCCCATCTTTTCTTCTCCAGCCCAGCCAGACCACCGACGAGGTAAGCTGGGGACAGGAAGTGTTTGCATTTTTCAAGCGCACACGAGGACAGGTGGGGGCGCAGCGGTCGGGGGAGCTATGAGGAAGGCGCGGAGCATCCTCAGGGCTCTTAGACCCGCGCTTCCTCCAGCCTTGAGCACCTGCTGGAGTCCTATCGAAGTCCAGAGCCCTAGATGACCCCTGGTCTAGGAAGGGGGCTCCTCCCCCACCTGGATCCTCCCCTCTGCAGGTTCTGGCGCTGAAGGTAATAGGTGACTCGAGACCGAGGTTTAATTCTTAGCCTGTTATTGCTTCTTACTTCCCCCACCTCACCCCCCCACCCCCACCCCGCCCCACCTCCTGGTCACTGTCAAGAGCAGGCCTTGCTGGAAAAGGCGGGAATCCAGGCAGGCTCCCTCTCCCGCTCCTCCAGCCCACGGTAGCTGCGCTAAACCCCGAGTCCTGCTAGCGGTGCAGGCGGCTCCAGCATGGAACCGGGTGGCCCTGGCTCCCATCAGCATTTCAGCAGTTTCCAAAAGCCTGCAGCGCCTCCCGCCTCCTGCGCGGGGGGGGGGCGCATAAGCCCAGCTGAGGTTTGAGGTTTCACTTACAAAGACTCCATTGTAACCTGTTTGGTCGTTGGAGTTTAGAAAAACAAAGTTTTCCTTGATGAAAGAGTCTTTCTTCTTTTTCTTTTTTTAATTCAGAAGGGTTAAAAAAAAAAAAAAGCCCCACATTCCCTAAGCAACACGTTTATGCTATTTCAGACGTCGGTATACCTTCTAGCACCATCGAAACGTAGCTGTTTGCAAGCGATAAAAGGGGTCACGTCCTAGAGTCAGTCTGAAATTTGGTGTAATTTTGAAGCGAGATGCAAAGACCTAATTCAAGGAACTGAGGGGGTGTCACTGCAGGTAAAACTGAAATGAGACCAGGCACTGGTCTCAAGGCTGCCCTGCCCTAATCCTCCCAAATCTTTTCCTCAAGCATACCCCCCACCTCCCCATTCTACTGGACAAAGATCCTGGTGTGGAGTCTCTGTTCTTGGCTCCTCCATTCTGGCCAAAACACTGACCTGCAATGACTGATAAATCGAGGTATCGAATGAGCCCCATTTTCATTTTTGAATCCTTTTCAGGATAAAAAGGCGTTAGACCCTCCCTTTTCCACAACTCCTCCTGGGTTTCATGCACTCTGCAGAGGTGAGATCCAGTGAAGCCTCCCCCAACTTTGAGGGCGTCAATCCTGCTCTAGCTCCACAGTTTAGCTCATTAGAGTATGGCGGAGACCAAAGCTGCGCTTGCTTGGAGGTCTGAGACATTTTTGTGTTGGGTTTCAAAAACCCGGCCTCCTCTGGAAGGTGTCTTTTACCCGAGGGAGGCGGGGGCTTCAGGGCACCGCGCTCAGTTGCTCCCTGTTGCCTGATGTGCTCCACTAACCTATGTCTGCTATTTTTGCCAGAGAGGTCCCCCCGGCGAGCAGGGTCCTCCAGGGCCTCCGGGCCCCCCTGGAGTTCCGGGCATAGACGGCATCGACGTAAGTTTCTATCTCCAGGCCACCTCTGTTCCCCGGTCCTGCCCTTTCCTATTCTTTTCCCAGGGCTCCTGTGGGTTTTTAGAGAGGACCAGGGTCTCCCCTTCCTGCCACCCCACTTAAAGGCAGGATCGGACATGGGTGAGAGTTGGGGGTTGAATCCTAGGAGCCCGGGGATTTTTGGAGGGAGAGGTGTCCCTGTTGGTCATGAACCTCCACGTTTGACCCTTACACCATCCCCATCCGTCTAGTGAGCTCTCCTGGGATTGTCCCAGTGGGGTCCCCAGCCTATCCCGCTCATAGACAGCTCTCTCTTTTTCTCTTACCCTTCCAGGGTGACCGAGGTCCTAAGGGTCCCCCGGGTCCCCCGGTAAGTTGATTGGAGCAAATGGCGCTCCACTTCCTTCCTTTAGACGTGTTTTGCAGCTTCCTGTGTCTGAAGGGTCTCAACTTTGCACCTTTTTTCTCTCCTGTCCCCGCACCCCTCTCCCCCTGCTCAGGGTCCTGCAGGTGAACCGGGAAAGCCAGGAGCTCCAGGCAAGCCTGGCACACCTGGCGCTGATGTGAGTAGGCGAGTGCTGGGAGGGCGCCCAGCCTGGGATGTGTGGTGGGTATGCATAAGTGTGTGTGTGTGAGAGAGAGAGAGAGAGAGAGAGAGAGCGAGAGAAAGAGAGAGAGAATGCGCTGTGGCTCTAAACTTGGCCTCCTGCTAGCGCCTGACTGATGGAGGAGCTGGCAGCTTTTGCAAAAGCACTTGTGAAGGTGAGGATACCTCTCTCTAGGAGGCGTTGGCATTTCCTCGTCTTAGAAAACAGCAGCGGATACCGGCTTCCTGTCTCTAACCGTGACCTCACAGTGCACATTGTGAACTCTCAGCCCCACTGCGGGCAGAGCGGTACGATGGCAGTAGATTGTACTGGCGTCGGCTTACCTGCTGTGAGTCCAGTGGCAGGCTCCTGGAAGCTAGCCTTCGCCCTTGCTCTTTCATTGGCACTCCCTGCATTAATTTAGGAAAAGAGCCTGCAGGTAGGCAAAGGGCCAGAGCACCCCTAAATCCCAAGGAATGTGAAAGAGAAAGATGCACTTGAAGTGAGTGGGGATGTGCGGGGGGATGGGGCGGGCAAGAAAACACGTATCATCAGATAAGAAACTAAAAAAAAAAAAAAAAAAAAAAACAACTAGTTTTGATTTAGAAATTCAAAACTAGCTTTTCGTCTTTCCATGGAGTTTTCCTGGCTGGCATTACTGGCAGAAATGAGCTGGCTAGGATTGCATGGAACTAGCAAGCTTTCTCCAGTTTATCCACATCTCCATCAAATGCTGAGTTATACGGTAAACCTAACACTAAATAATACTTCTTCACAGTCAAATGACTTCAGGATTCTCAGCCTCTTTCCATGCATTCTAACGATGTGTAATGAGGACCCACTACAGACCAGTCCTTGACTTTGTCTCTGGAATACAAAGTGAAGTAAGAAATGGCGTCTGTTCTTAGAGAGCACCATGGTGCATCACTCAAGTTATTCTCCAAGTTACCACTTTATGTGTTTTCCAAAAACTAAGGACTTTTCCAAATGAAAGAAAGCACCTGAAAACCTATAATTATGATTTCCAAGAATTTTTGACTACAGTTTAAGACAGATCCTTCATTTTGAAAGAAAAATAAATAATCGGATTTTTACTGTTATTAAGGTGTGCTTTCTTTGTCAGGATTCCCATAATGAAGGTGTCTGTTTATACTGTGCCTATACTATTTAGTGGGTTTTTTTTTTGTTTTTTGTTTTTTGTTTTTTTTTTTTGAGACGAAGTTTCGCTCTTGTCGCCCAAGCTGGAGTGCAATGGCGCGATCTCGACTCACTGCAACCTCTGCCTCCAGGGTTCAAGCGATTCTCCTGCCTCAGCCTCCAGCCTCCTGAGTAGCTGGGATTACAGGTGCCCTCCACCATGCCCAGCTAATTTTTGTATTTTTAGTAGAGACAGGGTTTCACCACATAGTATTTTAGGAAATGGATCTTGGTTTACATTTCAAAGCCCCTAGTTTGAACTTTCTGTGTATGCAAATTAGCAGTACAGGAGGCACCCAAGGACTAATATTTGGATAGTAAAACCTAAATCTCAAAAGAGTGTTTGTATAATGTAATATGAACTGAAATAATATAACTTGTTGGCAGTCAAACTCTTTAGAACATTGATAATTACTTGAAATTGTCATACCATAATAAAAAGAGTCTGATAAATGCAAGGCTACTGAACAAGCTGGTAGCCTAATGTAGCTTGAATTTATTTCTATATTCCTTCGAAATTTCAATCAGCCTTTAGTCTTGGATGAAAAGAAAATTTCTGACTAAATTAAAAATATTATTTTGGTAAATAAAATATTTATTTTGTATTTCAAAAATTTATTTTGGTAATTGAAGTGTAAATGGGTCATCTGAATGCTTGTCTTGCTATTAAGCTGCAATATAATGTCAGACAGAAAGTTAGACTTATCTGTCCCCCAATTCAGTCATGGTTTTGTAGCTTGCTCAACAAATTCTTCTCTTTACCTTATACCATGGTGTCATAAAGACAATCCTTGGTTTTGCTTATAAAGTAATTTCCCCACTCTAACAGAAATTTTGGATAAACAAATGAAAGTGCTGTGAAATTTTTAGAAGTACAACATAGAAAACAATTTCAAGTAACTTTTTCTTTGTCTGTATTTGCAGACCCACAGTGCAGCATAAACTAGATTTCAAATATTAAAAGACATAAAAGAATAAGCTGTCTTAAATTATTGAACTTTGACCTCAGGGAGAAAATGATGAGCCCATTTAGTCTGCTGAGACAGGAGAAGAAAGCAAAAGAGAAAGAGAGGAAAAGGGAGGAAAAAGGAAATCCATGTATGTATTTTAGGCATTTTCTAGATCTCAGGGAAAAATTAACTATACTATTTGCATTTACATAGAACTTTTTCCTCAAGTACTGCCACAAATATTTCTCTTAACCCACAATAACCTGGAAAGTAGATTGGTCTAATATTACTTTCCATAGATAAGGAAACTGAATAATTATGAAAACAAGTGGCTTCCTCAGAGAACTAGAGTTATTTAGTAGCTAAGATAGCAAAATAGTCCAGATGTCTTGATTTTTAGACTCCTCAGGCAATTCTGCCTCATGCAAATAGATGAGAGAGAATAGCAAGAATAGAGAGAAAAAGTGATAGTGAAATTTTAGTACCTAAGTCACCAATCAAGAAGAATGATATGGATAATAACAGCCATTTGTAATTGATATTTTATAATTATTTATAAATATTGGCATGTTTTATATTCCCTGACTTTTGAATTGAAGCCACATGAGACATCTGGAAGTGAAAAGTTTTCTTATTCCACTCTTTGACTCATTTGACATTAAAAAAATATTTTATTCTAAATTGAGAATGGACATCTTTGAGAGTAATGAAACTCAGTAATTTGATCAGAATTTGCTATTTGATTTTCCTTGGCCATAGGGGAGCTAAGTAAGTAGGAGACCTTCAACAGTCCTTTCTTGGTAAATGAACCTGAGTGTGCTGGTAGGACTTTAAACCTTGAATCATTTCGTCTTCTGCTCTTTGGGTCATTACAAGGCTTATTTTTTGATAATGTTAAAAAATGGTTAATTGGATGATGGTTGAAAGGATCAGAAAGGAACCCTGTTCAGTGTTCATTATCCTATGTTGAATGGATTTTTGGCAGAAAATGTAAATGAGTCATAGCAGTCATGCTTGTAGAAGTATGCCTTGAGTCCTACCAGCTGAGCTGTCAGAATGCTGGAAGGAAATCTCCATTGAGGACTGGTGTTCTCTGCCAAACAGTAACATGAAGTTCAGAACACAGTCAGCTTCAATATTATCATATATAGAAGTTTGTCTGTATGAACATTCATATGAAGGCACTTTTTTCCGCTACTGGTAATGTTTTCTTCTTTTATTTCTTTGAAATAAGAATTAGGAGGTTTTATTGCAAACTGGATTTTGAAAATTATGTATGTGTTATGTGTATGGTCTGTGTATTTCAACTCAAATCTGCCCTTTTTTCAGGTTAAGTTGATTTTTTTGGGGGGGGGCTTATGGACAGATAAAATTAGATAAGACAGAACTTGGTTCTAACCTTAGGACAACTGTGCTGTTGTCAGCAATTATATTAATAGAGATTTGATTGATTGATTGATTGATTGAGATGGAGTCTCGCTCTGTCGCCCAGGCTGGAGTGCAGTGGCGCGATCTCGGCTCACTGCAACTTCCGCCTCCCGGATTCACGCCATTCTCCTGCCTCAGCCTCCCAAGTAGTTGGGACTACAGGTGCCAGCCACCACGCCCGGCTAATTTTTTTTGTTCGTATTTTTAGTAGAGACGGGATTTCCCCGTGTTAGCCAGGACGGTCTCCATCTCCTGACCTCATTTGGCCTCCCAAAGTGCGGGGATTACAGGCATGAGCCACCACGCCCGGCCAAATAGAGATATTTTTATATGTACTATTTGTTGTGACATGCTCAGAGAGACCTTTAAGAACAGTATTTTATTCTTTTTTATACCACCTATTTGAGATAAGCAGAAGAGGAATTAGAATAAAGTATAAGAATTATAGCTAAACCATGATAATTTTTACAGGCAGAGGTTACAGGTCTTTTGTATTCTCTGAATGTATGCAACTATTATCTGTGGCAAATACTTTATAACTAGAATTGTGAGTTATTAAGAAATTATTCTGAAAGATCAGTGTAGGTGCAAATATTCAGTCATTGAAGAAATGTGATGAGGACAAGAAATACAGTGCTGTGGTTAATACCTAGATTTTGGTTTGTTTGTTTGTTTGTAGGACTTTTTCTCCATGAGGAACAGCGTCTAGAACACTGTGCAGTTAGGGACCTTGCCCATGATTCCACAGCTGCCAAGTGGTAGGATCAGGATTTGAGCTGAATACAAAGACGATGTGGAGGAACAAGTGTAATATCCTTCCACTTGGAAGGCCTCCTTAAACTTATTGTATGCGGTAATCATGTCGTGAGTGGTTAGACGCCAGGGCAACATGTTAGAACTGTAATGGACATGTGATTCTTGTCCTCATGGAGCTTATGGTTTTCTGCATAGTTATTTCATAACATGTGTCACTGTAACATCTGACACCAGAATCCATTTTCAACTTAGTTCAGAGAACTTTCCAGTGATTGACATAGTTTAGCATGTCTTATGGAGGATGTTTTTAATATGAAATAACCTGAAGACAGCTTCCAGGTTATCCCACTATTTACTTGGTTCTGCTTAATAGTAACTGTCCTCCAATCTTGTCAGTTATTCCAGTCACAGGTTGAAGAGTGTTAGTTGATTGTGTGTATGAAAGTTGACCAGAATTGGTCTTTGGAGGGTTTAATGCAGTAAATGAGAGTCAGAGGTTCAATTTGTTAAATATGCCCAGAGGTTTATAAAATTTACATGCCATATGTGCGTCCAGAGAGTGCTCCTGGATGTATGGTTTGTTTGTGAAATGCCAAAGCAAATATTTCATTACCATAGGTGCTTAGCAATTAATAATGTTGAGGTTTGTTCCCAAATTACAGTGTTGTAATTAGACTAGGGCTATTGAAAATCAAAGGCAGTCTGTCAGAAGTTCTTTTGTGTGTGTTTAATATTTTTCTTCTTTGGTAAATTTCCAGTAATTAACATTTTCAACTCTTTTTTTTCTACTTGCTTTGATTCACTCTGTGACATTGTTAGGAAAATTAATTGATGTAGAGAAACGTAAAAATGGTAGCCAGTGAACTAGTTTTCTATATGAATTATGTGAAGAAATTTTATGGATGTTTATTCAGACCATGACAGACTAAATATGAATTTTGGTCATCCATTTTTAAGTACAACTTTCATATTTTTCAAGAGATCCCTCTCTCAATTAATATTGTTTGGGTCTTCTTCAAAATCTTGATAATAGAAAGGGTTTATAAGATACTTATATAGGCATGTATGTATATGTACACACATATATATCATGTTTATCTTTAGGAAGGTATAATTTCAAGATTACATTGTAAATGACAGCATCCAAAAGTGTCAAAGAGCAAAGAAAAAAATTAAAAGTAGAAATGTATCTTTACCAAATGTGGAAATTCTTGTATACACGTGATATTATCATTCTTTAATACATGTTTTATGTTGAGGATGATGATAAAGTAAGTATTAGTAGGGAAAATGAGAATATTTAGAATATGTATTTAATAACTGCTTTAGTATTAAATATGATAATTATAAATGTGATTTATAATAATAGGCTTAAATTTTACATACCGAGTGGCATACATGAACGTATATACTTAATTATAGCTATTTTTACTAAGAAAAATAATGTAGAAACATGTATGCTTTCAAATGTTTCTACTTTAAGAATTAATATTCTTTGATAAGCAATTGTCATTGCCTGTTAGTGGCTATAAGGCAATAATGAAATTGTTTCTGTTTAATTCCCATTGAGGAAATATTTTATTGACTTCCAAGACATTGTCATAATGTAGACACAGATTTTTGTCCTGTAGAGAGATACATAGTATTTTTGTTTCATAAATGAAGTAAAGGAGGTAAATAAACCTGAGTAAATGACAGAACCAAGACCTACCAGTCTTAGCTGTTACAGCATTGTAATTGCTATGTTGCATTTTTTTTCAAAGCAGAGACAAAAAACACTAAATTATTGAACCCTGTGATAAACAATGCAATTAGCAAGAAGTTAGGAATATGATACAACTTATCAATAAGAAATAACCACAACACGTAGACCTTGTGTTAATCTTTACTTTTGAGTAAGACTATAGTAAGGTTATTTTGTTATAAATATTTGCATCATACATATGTAACCATCTTGTAGATGATTAATAAATAAAATGAAAGTTTTCTACTTAGTGGTTTGCCTAAGGATGTTATGATAATTCTAACATCATCGTCTTGCTCTGTTAGGGATTAACAGGACCTGATGGATCCCCTGGCTCCGTTGGGCCAAAGGGACAAAAAGTAAGTTAGCCATCTGGTATTAATTGCTAGTATGAAAATGCGGAAGTATATTTTTATTGTAGTGTTGCAAGCCAACTAACATTAAGTTATGAAGCATCTAAAATGCACTTGTTCAACTAAAATTGTGTTTAAAAACACTATGATATGGAATACTATGCAGCCATAAAAAGGAATAAGATCATGTCCTTTGCAGGGACATGGATGGAGCTGGAAGCCATTATTTTCAGCAAACTAATGCAGAACAGCAAACCAAATACTGCATGTTCTCACTTATAAGGGGGAACTGAATAAAAAGAACACGTGGACACATGGAGGGGAACAACACACACAGGGACCTGTCAGAAAATAGAGGGTGGGTGGAGGGAGAGCATCAGGAAGACTAGCCAGTGGATGCTAGGCTTAATACCTGGGTGATGGGGTTGGTCTGTGCAGCAAACCACCATGGTACCTGTTTACCTAAGTAACAAACCTGCATATCCTGTACATGTACCCCTGAACATAAAATAAAAGTTGGAAATTAAAAAAAAATAAAAACACCATAATGGGGTGTTTTAATGCTTTCAATATTTATGCAGTCTTCATGATTACATATTCATGTTATGAAAGGTCAGTACAATGAAACTATTTTTATTTTTAGGGAGAACCTGGTGTGCCTGGATCTCGTGGATTTCCAGTAAGTAGAAGTAAAGCTACAGAATTGAAAATGTCTTATCTTTAGGTAAAATTCTGCCATTGTGAAATCTTTAGGTGTAGTTTTCTGCATAATATACATGACAAATAAGTTGATGACATCTGGTATGGTAAGCATTCCTACTGTGAGTGGAAACATTTTAGAGAAGTTTGAATGTACAGTAGAAAATATCTATTCTATTTGTAGGTGGTATTTTCCAGTAGACAATTCCCTCTTTACCTGCAATGATAGAAAACACTTCTTGCATAACAAGAGCAAATCTAAGTATTCAATGTTTAGACCATGGTATCACACCACATTCTTCACAGCTGGTTTTATCTCTAAGGAAATATCAACTAAACAGATATTATCACTTGCCTGATTCTTTGACTAGTCTTTTTCTATATTTGCACAGTGTGGCAGGTTTGTGTTATTTGTATATATAAGAGGACTAGGTTCTTAGGCTGCTTTTCCTATCTACTGTGCTCTTTGTTCCACTTTTACTCTTGTCATTAATCTGTATTTTTTCTTCTGTTTTCCTATTTGTGCTATTTTCTTTACCATATTTCAGCATGTCATCTTTTCTGTTATAAGCCTATTTTCAGAAGTGAACAGCTTGTTGACCTTTCGCCCATATTTTTCAACTCAGCTCTTAATCTCAACATCTTACAGAGATACCTTTTTTGTTTAGTGAAATTTGTTGAACATCTAGGTTTCTGATAATGAAATAACTTATTGATGACTTTGGTGTTTTCAAGCATAACACTTATTTCCTGAATTGGCCTATGTATTAAAGTGTTCAAACTGGAGTCATTTTTCCAGCAATGCCTTTTAAAATCCCACCGATTATTAAAACATACTGGCCATGTGAAGTTCTTGCTTGTTTTGCCTGCCCAACTAATTAGAAATAATAATATCATTATCAGTGCATTGATTCCATGGGATGCTTGGTATACGCATATTTTAGAAAAGCAAGTCTGGAATGAAAAGCTAACATGAATATCATATCACAGACAGCTGTGAATAAAAGCTATTCTAGCCCAAGTAGGAGAGAAAAGAATAATGAGAAATCCCAAGGGGAAAAAATTGAACTTGGAAATTAAAGAGAGAGAATAGAGATCTAGGCGGCTGATATTCAGTTTTAATTTCAACAAGCATATTATCAGATTTTGTTATATGCTAGGTCCTGTGCTAGGAGTTGGGGCTAGGAAGATGAATAAGATGTGGTTCAATCCTTGGTTGTATAAAGTTTGGTGTTGCTAAAGAGATATAAATGTGAATAATAGAATAGAATGACTAGCTTAAAAATCAAATATAACATATTAAATTAGCATCCCATTGTAGGTTACTTCAGGAGTGACACCATTTTATTTTCAATATCTACTGGATTTAGTGTCTGAAAATATAGCCTAACCTTTCGAAAGGGAGGTGTGTTTCTGACCCTTTTTTGTCCCTGCCTCTCTGTGCTGAAAGTTTGTTTGGGGAAATTCTAAACATAATTTCTTGTAGATTGTAGAACTAGAATGCTTTTAATGTAGGTTTCCTATAAAACGCTACGAATGAATAAAATCTGTAAACTCTCCCGCTGTGATGCACCTCTTTGTGAGTTACGGTAAGTTCTCCTGAGGGCAGGCATGGAAGGCTTCTTTACTTTGATTTCCTTAAAAAAAAAATTTGGAAAAATCCCAGTTAGCGTAGATATCAAAGGAATGTTTGAGGAGCTGAAATAAGCTTCTGCTTCCTTTAGAAGCAGAGCCGTGTTTGCTTTTCTTTATTCAGTACTTTCTTTAGAATGAGCATCATTTTTAGTAATAGAGTTTATGGTTTATTTTAGCTGAGTTATGTCTACATTCATATTTATACTAAGTATAAACATCATGCTGTAAACATTTTTATTGTACTCTTTTAGGGCCGTGGTATTCCTGGACCCCCTGTAAGTATCACTTCATCATTTATTTTTACACAGTCTATAAAAATGTCCTATTTCTCAAATCCCCACCTTATTCTCCTACTAACAGTCTACTCAGTGGTGTTTATAGTGTTCTACCTACAAGATCTTGGGTGGTTACTAAGGATAACACCCTTATTCTGCTAAACAAAACGTTTATTAATTTAGGACATTTCTGCTTTGTCTTAAATAATTGAAGTTTGGTCAAATGAGTGATTGTGTCACTGGAAACCAAAGCTAATACAGAAATGTAATTCTATTATTTATCATATTTGATATCATGTATGATAGATTGTAAAAATATTCATAAATGACCATTTGCTTTGATTTGTTGCCTTCAGGGTCCTCCTGGGACAGCAGGACTCCCTGGAGAGCTTGGCCGTGTGGGACCTGTTGTGAGTACCACCGTGCACTTTGATAGACCTTTGCTGATTTAATAGAAGATGTTACCTGGGAAAGCAAATTACCCTAACTGTACATTTCCACTTGCGAACCAAAACATAGCAGATGAATTTCATTCCAGTTTATAATATTGGTGTGGACCAGGAATAATAATAATTTTTGCAGAGTGATTTTAATTTTTTCCTAAATTTTTCAGCTAAACTCTTCTTCCCAACTTCCAGATTGTCAAGTAAGAGAGTGTCGTCCTCATTTTACAGACTCTCAGCCAGGACTGGAGTCTAGAGGCTTTTGTATTAGGCTCTCTGCATGAAATAAAAGTGAATAGCCTAAAATTATTACCATGTATATTTATGTTAGGATCATTAAGTTATAATTCAGCCAACAAAATTTAACTTTTAACATTAAAGAGCTGGCTTCATAAAAAATGTCTCATATAAAATGCTTCATATTGATATTAAGTAAACATTTCAAAAACGTTGACATAGTGATGTTATGTGAAGGTGGGTAATTGTAAACTCACTGTGGGAAGGGGCCATGTATCATATACCTTGTTTGTTCCTCTACATGTGCTCACTGTTTGCAAATTTATTTAGTGAAGAAATGAATGAATATGAAATGATTGTAAAGTTAAAATAATTGTGAGGTACTTCCGACTTTTTATGGCAGAACATCAAGAAGGAAAATGTGCCAAGAGTAAACACTGGATGTTAAGAGTAATTGGAACCCATTTTCATCTGAACAGTTTACTTCGATGTAGCTTTCTTTGATTTTTTGACCCATTGCAAGAGGTGCAGCGACGGACCAAGTGATAGATTGTGGGTGAACAGCACTAGCAAGAGTCAGGCACTGCAGCGATTAACTTCCATTTCGCAGCTTCAGACTGAGTGCAAGCTTTCTTTTGCACTGGTTAGCAGGATGGCACTAGCCGTATAGGTTGCTCTGGGTCCTCTGTAAATCAACTAGAAAAATAAGTAGTGTTTCCAATTTGTTTTCAGAGTAGATAAAATGTTCGTCCTATAGAGAAGAATTGGCTTTGCTTTTTCCCCTAGCCTCTCTCTGACTTGTTTTATTACCTCGGTGAGACTGGAATGCCTTTATTATTCTCATTTTGTAGTACTAATTGGATTATGGGCCACCCATCGATTTTGGTGGCAGGTCTACGCATGGCTGAGCTCGGTGGGGGTTTCCAGTAATACCATTCTCTCATGCCTCACTGTTTTTATGTACTGTGTTTTGACACATGTATAACCACTGTGTCACAATTTTCAAATAACTTAGGGTGACCCTGGGAGAAGAGGACGACCTGGCCCCCCTGGCCCCCCAGGACCCCGTGTAAGTTATTTGCAACTTGAATTTCTCTTTGTGTCTGAGAGTCAGGGTTGGAAAAAAATCTAAGAACCCAAAATGGAAGTTCCTATTAATTGAGTCATTGCCCCAAATTTCCAAAATGGCTATCAAATTTTTCCTGTACTCAGGGCATGGTTCTTTTTAGGGCAAGAAGTAGAGGAATCACAATAATTTAAAAAGTGGTTTTTACAGGGCATATCTTACTCATTACTTTTGAAGTCTTTTGACAGTTGTGACGTCTCAAATGCTCAAAACTTAGATACATAAAGGAAGCATTTTCAAATGAGCTAGTTTTAAAAAAGGTTTTCATAGTAAGAAAAATATAAATAGGAGTTTAAATAGAAGATAATTCATATTTTTATTTGTAATTCAAGGTTCCCCACATTTTCTATTTCGCCTCTTATTTCATTTCCCTTCAATGCCTTCCCAAAATAATCTACTGCAATTCATGACTCTCCAAAGAGAACATGCCCATGAGTCAGGATTTTAGAATATTAGCAAATTATCTGCTCCTATTTGTTTCTTGTATTTTATTAAACAAATATATTTTATATTCTTGCCTGATGAGCTTTGTATTATTAGTATGTTTGAATTCATTATTTAATTGTATTCTGAACCTTAATATTTTATTTACTTTAGGGAACAATTGGCTTTCATGATGGAGATCCATTGGTAAGATGCTTTCCTTTGAACAAAATATAGTTTTAATTCAAAGGCCATATAGTCTGCAGATGAGTTTTCTTTAAAAGATCTCCCTGGAATATACTATGTGTCTGTGTTTTCCTTTCACTCAGATGGCAGAGCAGTTTGTAACACTAGTGGGCTACTGGCTTGCATCTATTCAGACTAATAATTTTTCATTATAGATGTATCTTTGTTCTTCTATAATCTTTTTACTTTATGACTAAGACATGCTTTTCACTACAGCATCCAGGTTTTAAAGAGATAGAATTCAAATAACTTCCTCTAGGATTTGTTTTGCTCATAGAGTAACAGTCCAATGATGGTGGTAATGTGCACTACATGCAATGTTGGCCTCTTTGATGGGAGACGTGAACCTCAGGATGTGGCTAGTCTAGTGGAATGGGAAGGGGAAATGAATCCTGTCATGGTACAATAGGTTATCTGTAAACATATTTTCTTTAATAAATTAGATTTGAAATAAATATTGCAAAATATTAACATTTGTTAAATCTGGATGATAGATTCATGGGGGAGGGTATTATATTCTTTATACTTTTCTGTTAGTTAGAAATATTTCTGGCTTTAAATGTGAAATAATAATAAGAAGAAGGAAAGGGGTGTTAAAATTATTTAATGAATATTATTGCAATGGAGTTCTGTAACTGGAATCCCTTAAAAAAAGACTTTGTCACAAAGCAGGAGTCCTAGTTTATGCACTCTACCTGTCTTTCTTTCTCTTTGTTCTCTCTCTCCCTGGCAGTGTCCCAATGCCTGTCCACCAGGTCGCTCAGGATATCCAGGCCTACCAGGCATGAGGGTAAGAGAAAAACTTCCAGTATTTTAAGAGTATTATCCACAGATAAAATGGAGCCTTTACTTTAAGCATTAACCTTCCTGGTGCAGAGACCTCACTTGGATGGATCAGGCAAGTAGTGCTTATTCAATCCTAGCAATTCCAGCTGCTCTTGACATGTATTCCTACCAAGACATGGATGTTTAGTCATAGGATGGCTTTCTAGTTCAGGGAGAAATACCAATAAAATGCATTGGACTGAGAGACTTTAGAACACCAAATTAAGATTCAGACGTTTGCTTCCTGGCTGAGTGTAGTGGCTCATGCCTGTAATCCTAGAACTTTGGGAGGCCAAGGTGGGAGGATTGCTTAAACCCGGGAGTTTGAGACCAGCCGGGACAACAGCGGGAGACTCCTGTCTCTACAGAAAATAAAAAATTAGCTAGGCATGGTGGCGTGCACTTGTGGTCCTGGCTACTCAGGAGGCTGAGGTGGGAGGATCACTTGAGCTCGAGAAGTCAAGGTTGCAATGAGCTGTGATTGTGCCACTACACTCCAGCCTGGGTGGTGGAATGAGACCTTGTCTCAAAAAAAAAAAAAAAAAAAAAAAAAAAAGTGCTTCCTATTAAGGGAGATAGTGAGTGGTGGGGCAGTTGGAGGGGATTGTGTACATAATGTATTTGAAAACTTTTAGTTAAAAAAAATTTGAAAAACTGCCCAAAATAGTCAGGAAAAGAGACTTTCCAAAAGTATTTTTCTCTGTCTGCCATCATAATTACTTGAAAATTTTCCATACAAACAAATACATACCACATTCTGGGGATAAATGGCTTTCTCTCTCTCTAGTCTCTGAGTCTAAAGTGATTTTGAGACATTCCAGACCAATGGAGCTCTGCTGTGAACTGAAAGGCCCCAAGGCACTGATTTTCCATTAGGGTTTTTCTAAGGGTAGTTTTGGTGGGTTCCCTCAACTGCAGAAGATTCAGGCCTGGACAGGTGTCCTATTTTGCAAAAAGACTTCTTTGAGGGGTGAAAGTTCCGACAGTTTTCATTTTGGGATGCTTGTCTCACAGTTTTGTCTCCTGTTACTACCCAAAGCACACACATGCTTAGGACAGGTGGCCTGACAAGAAAAGACAGGGATCTTCTTTTCATGCAATGCAGCTTTCACCCACTGCCCTTTATTGCTTTCCCTTTGCACTTAAACATTGTACACAGTAGGCTGGGCGCGGTGGCTCACGCCTGTAATCCCAGCACTTTAGGAGGCTGAGGCGGGTGGATCACCTGAGGTTGGGAGTTCAAGGCCAGCCTGACCAACATGGAGAAACCCTGTCTCTACTAAAAATACAAAATTAGTCAGGCATAGGGGCACACACCTGTAATCCAACTACTGGGGGGGCTGAGGCAGGAGAATTGCTTGAACCCAGGAGGAGAGGTTGCGGTGAGCAGAGGTCATGCCATTGCACTCCAGCCTGGGCAACAAGAGCGAAGCTCCATATCAAACAAACAAACAAACAAACAAACAGTACACAGAAAGAGGCAGAAGGTTGTGCATCAGAGAAAGTCCACTTATACCAGCCCTTCCTCCACCACCAGGAAGGGGGTGGGAATGGAGGAGGCCGAAAGGTTTTCAGAGCAGCCTTCAGAGGGCAGGGGATAGCCAGCTGAGCTTGGTCAAGGCTGTCACTTCTGAAAGGTTAAGTTCCCAGAACTAGAGAAGACTTAATGCTCCTAACCTGTGTGAGGAAGTTGGAGAAACAGGGACTAGGAAATAACAGGCAGGTATCAATGAACTAGGTAATGAAGAGTCTGTTATTCTAGAGCAGTGTTTTTCTATTAAGTAAAACTGATATTAATTATATATGGCAGTCATGGTGCTGTTAAGGTCATTCAAGGCACTGATTTTCTTTGTGACATAACCATTTCTTAGTAATACATTGGCACTGATTTAGGGAAGCAGGATCACTTTATGAGCCTTCTGATCACTTTCTGTACCAAACTCAGGACAATTATTTATTTTGCATTTGTTAGGGTCATAAAGGGGCCAAAGGAGAAATTGGTGAACCAGGAAGACAAGGACACAAGGTAAGGAGAATGGGTATTTAGTGGATAAATTGTGATTAGGAGTTATTGGTCACTTTCATTATAAGAAATTAGGAATTATAGTAAATAATGAACCATGATATTTTGCCCTTCTTTTTCAAATAATGATTGATAAGTTCTAAGCAGATGCATCAATATTTGACTAAACATCATATTCTAAAGTTGTTTATTTACCAAAAACACTTACAAATAAGGCACCAGACATTTTCATTTTTTTCCTGTGTCACTACCTTTTCTTTTCTTTTCAAATCGATCACACTCAGCTTTTTTCCTTGATGCTATGATAGTCCAACGTTATTCAGATAGTTGTTCCACTTCACCAGACAAAATTTTATGACATTTGTAAAATTTTATGACAAGTGTTGCTGAGACTAGCAAACAGAGAAGTTGGTAATTGGCTTATAGCTTCTCATCTCAAGTTCTGAAACAATTTATCTATTTATTTCTGACCTCATTTCAATATAACCTAGATTTTGAGTAAGTAGGAGGTTAGTAATAACTTATGTTATTATTTGGATAGAAATAGAATCCACAGCACAATTTGCATTGCAGCTGGCATGCCCTGCAGAAAAACCAAGGCTGAGATTTAAAGCAAGGTCACCTATTTGCCCTTTTTTTCAACTACTAGTGTAAGTCATCTTTAAGTATCTAAGAATTTGACTTCCTGCATAGTACGTTTTGTCTCGGTAAATTTGATAATATTTTACAAAGTCAAGTAGTTCTTATTAATGCAGGTCCTCTTGACTTTGTTGACGATGTCCTTCTACCCCTTTATTGGGTAGTGACAGAAGACTAGTCTTTTCTTCGGAAGTCAAGAACTGAAGGGGCAATTTATCAATGTCTTCAGGCATTAATATGCTTGAACTTCTTAGCTAAAAATCAGTCTGTTAAATAGCCTCAAATAATCAGGATAAATAGACCAATTTTCTGTACCCTATTACAGTTTGGACATTTATTTTTAAAGTCTTTTATTACATAGGCTGTGATAGTTAAGGCATTTTATTTATCTGAAATATAACAGCTGGGTTCCCAATATCAAATTGGAGAAAATAGGAAAAAAACCCGAATGCTTTGGAAATTTCTCTGTGTGATCATTCTTCCACTGAATCTTAAAAATTGTCATTAAAAGTTTTAACAAATATAAAGTACCTGCTATGTACTATGGTTATTCTGAGCACTGGGGGCATGGAAACCAAAAAAAAAAAAAAAAAAAAAAAAAGTCCAAGCACAGGGGACTAAATTAAATATGTCATAGCCATATAATATAATAATAGAGTATTGGTTAACTACAAAAAAAAGTGTGTACAAATATTAAATTACATCAAAAGATATTCATGAGGTATTCTATGCAGTAAAGCTGATGTAGTAGACTTCTGTTATTTTTGATGTTTGTATCCTTTTCTCCTTCTTTTGGTGATGCTTTCCTTTGGAGAACTTTCCCTTCCCCATCCCACAGGATTTGGAGATGGAGCTGTTAATCCAGATGCCTTTCCACTTTTCACATGAAACTGGTCTTTTTAATATTTAAACAGGTTAATTATCTAGATTCTCAAATTTGGTTTGGTGTTCAGTGGAAAACCTACAATTTTTTTTGGCATGTCAAGTAATTGGCCAAAATTTACTTAGAAAGTTGTTGAAAATTTCTTTATTTTACATTTTAGTGTCACTTGAAAGTGTAAGTGATGTCTTTGAAAATCAATAGGATGGCCATAGCTCATTGCAGAATGAACCTTGAAAGGGTGAGCAGATAGACTGAACTGAAACTGAAAACAGAATGGTAAGAGCTTGGAGGCCTGAAGTTTGGATTCAAATTCACAAATTTGTCTTGAATTTTACCCTACAAATTAGTTAATGAAGATCTTAAAAACTGTTTATGAATATAGGAATGAATAGTAAAATTTCAATAATTAAAATGTGGTATTAGTAACATTATACAGAAGGTCAATACTCATGCAAAAATCATAGTGAAATGATAATAAATTGCTACTCCTAAATTTGTCATTTAACTTCTAGATTATGGATTAGTTGTGTGGTTTTCACTTGTAGGTGAAATAATTCAAATATATGACTCCAAAGTTTATGGAGAATCTATGGAAAATATCCTGTACCTAGTTATGGAAAATATCCTGTACCTAGTTATGGAAAAATTGCAGTGGACATATCAATCACTGCTGTTTTGTATCTAGTTTTATATTTTTGTAGGGAAATAGAAGTAGCATTTAATTAGGCACATGTGATGATTATCCATGCCAAGAACAAGGTAATTCTCTGGCTTTCCCCTTGGGACTGCCTCTTCCCACTGTCAGTTATAGATTCTAGTGAAATATGATCTGAATATAATTATGAGGCTAAAACCAATATGTATGACTCTCATAATTTGTTTAAAAAATCAAGATAAATGATTTCAATATTGTCAAGATTTTAACTCTTGCCATATTACTCTATTAATTTAATGCAGTCCTAGTACAAAGCAAGTAGACTCTGTAAAGATCTGCCCAATGATTCTAAAATTGATTTGGAAGAGTAAACATTTAGGAAATCTAAAAAATAAGAGTAACTATAAATGAAAAATACAGATAAGGGAATTCTCCTTACCTAAGATTAAAATGTATTATAGAATTTCACTAATTAACATGTTGTGGTATTGGCAACGTCATATAATAGATCGGCAGAGCAGAATCAAAGTCTAGAGCCAATAACAATATAGCATATGTTAAGGATGAATTTTGAAACCTGTGTGGAGAGAATCTATTATTAGAAGAGTGGCCAGTAAGTAAGAGAAAAAAGAAAAGATTTCTATGTTTTGTTTTACATCAAAACAAATTACTGATAATTAGAGATTTCTACGTAAGAAGTTACAACATTACTAGAGCAAAAATATAAATAAATGTGTATTTTTGGAGTGGAAAAGGCTTTTCTATGAGTGACATTAAAGGTATAACCCACAAAAGAAATGGCTGATTTGCATTAAAATATTGTATATAGTGCAAAAATTATAATAAGAAAAGCTAATATAAAAATCACAATAAAAATATTGTAGTTTATGAAAAAGTTTTCATAGTATAATTACATTTTTCTAATAATACATCCCACCCATTTGACACACACTTGGAACATAAATGAGTAACTTTTCTCTCTCTATCTCTCTGTCTTTTTCTTGGTATCTTTGTCTTTCTTCCTCCTTCCCCACTTTAGAAAAACTTTGAAAGGATAACATCTAAATGTTACTGGTATTTATAGTTAAATGGTTGTATTCAGGTGACTTTTTATATGTATACTTCTCCGTATTTTCTGAATGTTCTACAATTAATTTGGACTGCCCATATAAAATAATTTAAGAAAGTAGAATAATTCAGGAGTCACCAAGTGAACTTAAAACATACTGAGTTAGACCAAGCCTATTTCTATGTTCATTTGCTAGAATAACCTTTGATGTGCTTTTCTTTGCTTTTTTTTTTTTTTTTTTTTTTTTTTTTTAAGGGTGAAGAAGGTGACCAGGGAGAACTGGGAGAAGTTGGAGCTCAAGGACCTCCAGTAAAGTATTTTTAAAAAAATATTTAACTAGGATATGTAAATATTCTTTTTTTTTCCCATGACTGTTGGAATATTTTCTATTTAGCAGTTGGATGAATAGCATTACATGAACTTGGTGTCCTCTATTTTTCTACTACGCCAGCATTGGGGGATAAGTACTTTTTCAAAATAGGAGAGGGTCTTCATTATATATTGTAGCACTTTTTTAACAGAAAAATTCTACCTATAATTGCATACATTCATTTACCAGATTTCAGGTCCAAGTAATTGAAAAGCAAATACTAAGCACAAGAGGATGATACATATCTTTTATGTTCTATCGTATTATCACAAGATATAATGAGAAAATTTTGTGTATTCTAAATATGCAGTAGGTATATCATTTATTGGATTAATGTAGCTTATTCCAGTATGTAATCATTAAAATTAATTAAAACATTCTTAATTGCTCATATCATGTCTTTTAATAAAAAGTTGGTCCCTTGTGCTTTAGCAGATTTCTGCAATAATATTCACAGTAAGGCGACTTGGGGCATCATCAAACTTCAGTTTCAGATGTTGTTAAATCAGAATTTGCATTACTTTTGTATTACATTAAAAAGGAGTTGTTATACCTTTTTCTTGTTAAAGTGAGTAATGACAATTTTGGAAATAATAATTGAATACTATTAATTTAACATTGCAGCTAGCCAGGGCAAAGACTATGTAAAAGACTAGCTCAGGTACTATTCTTAGAAACTGAAGAGTTGAAGACAAACACAGGAACACCCTTTGCCTGCTCTGCTCTTCTCCACAGGACTGGCTGTTTAAAAAGGGTTCAGGGAGCTGCACAGATTAGTGTTTAAGGGCATTTAAAGTGTAAGGGAAATTAAGCTAAAGGAAGTAAGTCAGAGGATCTGGAAGAAATGGTCTCTGCTTTTAAGCCACATGAGAACTTTCAGGGAATCTGTGGTGTCCAGCGTGTTTGTTTCAGAAGTTTGCCCTCCCCTGAGTGTTTGCCATATGAGACACTAAGAGCTGGACTTTGTTTCGCAGGTGGGAGATAGGGATACATGGTGTAAGTGACATATGCTTTTTTTTTAATCTGATGAAAATTTGGTAGGGATTTAAATTTTTTTTTATAAAAGCCATTCCCAAAGATTCTCAAAACAGGATTTTGCAAACAACATTCTAAAACAGTGTTTTCAGGGATTAAGGATCTATGTTGGGTGCTGCGTGGCTCGAGTGGTCCATTGGGAGATATCTGTTAGTGCTTGATGACCTTCTGCTCTTTGGGAATAGGTATGCCAAATTTTCAAAAGCATGTACTTTTTAAATGTACATGCACAAATATAAAGTAATGCACAACTTTAAAAAATATGCTTCTTGGCATATTTAGAGAAAGCTCTGTTCTTCAAAGTAGACACCTCAAGAGACAATATGTGGTATTCTTGTGTTGCTGCTATTGACCCAAATATTCTTTTTATAGAAATAACTTTAGAGCTAGGAAATGAGCTATACAAGAAAGAGCAGCTTTCATCTGATATGGCCACATCTCACTCGATATTCTAAATGGATATCCTAAACTGGATCATCTTGCATATTTGAATTGGAGGTCATTCCTGACAGATCTACATAGAATCTGTGACTGGTCTGAATGAAGAGTTGGTCATGGACTTGCCCCCTTTTCTCCAAGTGAGAAGAAGAGAG
The DNA here is from genome assembly GCF_043159975.1 of Macaca nemestrina. Lineage (NCBI taxonomy): Eukaryota > Metazoa > Chordata > Mammalia > Primates > Cercopithecidae > Macaca > Macaca nemestrina. Next base: position 115,739,213 of record NC_092129.1, read on the forward strand.
AAATGGCTGGCCTAGAGCTCCTTTATCTTAAGCCAATGGGGACAGTTAGCAGGTTGTCCAGAAGTAGCTACCCCCACTTTCCTAGTGGAACATCCACCCTCCTCTGCTTCCAATGGTATTCCCAGGCTCACTCCTTCCAGGATCGATTTCTGGATCCCTCCTACTACGGGGCCAGAGAGTCCAGAATGGTAACATTTCAGTATTGAAAGAGATCCTAGAAATCACACTCAGCCCCTCGTTTTTAGGATTATCCACTCTTATGCCTAAGATAGGTTCCTATTGCCCCAAGTTGGAATTCAGAATGCCTTTCCTCATAAGAATGGTGCAATGAATAGTGACTACAAGGGGTTGATGGAGGCTCCACCTCCTTTCTAGGTTATAGGCTTTCGTGGGCTAGCCTGGGAAACTACTGCTTTTGATGGTATCCACTGGTGGGAAAAAATTATTTCAATGTTTAAAATCATGTTACATGTCACCAAGTTACATGCCGTGAAGGAAGTGGGAATAATAGTATAAGTTCTATATATGAGTTAAAAGGTAAGTCAAACATATTATCACAATTTCTCTTATGCTGGTATTTACTTTTTTGTCAACTCCAGTTTTGTGTAAGACTTCAGAATTTTATGAAAAGGTTTTCCATCTGAAGAATTCTCCTTGGACTTTCTAAACTAGAAATGTTTGTCTATATATTGTCACTATTTCTTAGGATTACCTTTGGTTATGATAATCTCCATTTTCTAGATCAGCTTTTGTGATGAGATTTTAAAAAGCTTTGCTTCAACTAAAATAATTCACTTCTCTTTTTTACATTTCCAGGGAGCCCAGGGTTTGCGAGGCATCACCGGCATAGTTGGAGACAAAGGGGAAAAAGTAAGATGGTGATGACAATAATATAATATCAAAATGTGTTAAATATTTAAAATTCTGGCTATTTAAACAAAGCTTTTTATTCAACAACTTTTTTTTTTCTTTTTTTCTTTTTTTTTTTTTTTTTTTGAGAAGGAGTTTCACTCTTGTTGCCCAGGCTGGAGTGCAATGGCACAATCTCGGCTCACTGCAACCTCCACCTCCCGGGTTCAAGCAACTCTCCTGTCTCAGCCTCCCGAGTAGAGTAGCTGGGATTACAGGTGCCTGCCACCACACCCAGCTAATTTTTGTATTTTGTAGTAGGGATGGGGTTTCACCATTTGGTGAGGTTCGTCCTGAACTCCTGACCTCAGGTAATCCACCCAGCTTGGCCTTCCAAAGTGCTGGGATTACAGGCATGAGCCACCGCACCCAGTCTAACAACATGACATTTTATGATGCTTTGTAGATGTGTGATGAGGTTTTCGCAATTATGTTGTAAGCACAGATAATAGGAATGAGCAGTATGCATGATATTTGCCATGTATTAATCTATTTTAAATTATATTGAGTAAATCGGAGTAAACAAGGTTTTTACATTTTACCTCATTGTCATGATCAGCAGTTAGCATTGATACCACTGGCACAGTGCCTGGAGTGCTTCTGCTCAGGCAAGACAAAGATAGGGAGGATGGAAAATGAGAGGTAAGCCAAGGCAGGACATCCCCAAAGACACTGGGGCCTCCAGTGACCCACCTGCAAGCTGATCCATGAGCCCTGCCCTTAGCATGGGTTATACACTTATGGCTGGAGGACACTAGCCTGCCCTTAGACCTGTCTCAGAAACCAGATTCTCCTAGCACTTCCATACCAAGGCACTCTGCAAGCTACTGGAGAGATTCCAAGGGGAATAAGACCTTTATCAAGTCGGTTATTTATTGGGCGAGACAAATAAGTAGATAGTTAACTACAATGTAAGCAAAAGAGACATGAATCTGAGGGCCAGTGGTATGATGGAGTGCAGCAGAAGCAGGGCTAATCTTAATAGGAAAACTGAGAGGGTCCATGAAGGAGATGGCATTAGAAGGATGAGGTATTGCCATTGGTGGAGGATGAAGGACAGGCAATGCTTAGCTCAGTGATTATCATCACAGAATCATCATGCTGCATTCAGAAGTGTTTTCCTTGGTGTGTGTGTAGGGGTGTGGTTAGCCTCTCTATCAGATTTTGAGAAAGTGGTTACCACTTCTTGGAAAGAATGTTAGGAAAGTTAATTTATAGGCTTCAGAAAATACGAAAAGCATCTTTGCCCACCACCACTTCTGACCCTGACCTCATTCTCTTTATAACCTCTATGGCTAATTGGTGTCAGTTCCACCACCAGCACAGAGCCTTTTATTAACAGTTAAGGAATAATACATTGTACATTGTACATGCTCAATAAATGAAATTAAATTTTTCTTTTTAAAAAAGAGACGCACAGCTTGGTGAATGAAGGATCAGGCTTATTTATCAATTTTTTTTTGTCAATTTAATGTTTTCTTTCCAGGCTCTTTGTCACTTCTAGGTGTTTTCATTCTGCCTGCTTTCCTTATCTATTTTTTCGATCAATATTTCTTTTCTGAAAACTTTGTGTTTGTAAAACATATTAGATGCATTCATATTTCTATATTTATGTTACCTTAAGTAACATTCAGTGTGTATTTTTTCTTTTATTAGATAATAGATCCCATTTATTTCCGAGCTGCTGATACCTTCATTTTTTCTGGATTTAAATCATCCCCTAGAATATGTGACCCCTCACTTTGAAACCAGTTACTGTTCTTGATATGGTCTTCATTTGAGATATTTTTCTGTTTGGTATTTTTCAAACTTCTCATTTCCTCTGAGTTCTGTCAAATTGCTTTAAAAAAGAAAGAAAGAAAGAAAAAAGCTCTTCTTGTGAACTCAGACCCATAGAGTTGTCACCTAGTAACAGCAGTTTGAGTCTAAGCTCTTGCTGAACAGCAGTGAGAGAGAGAGAGAGAGTGCATCAAAGCCATTTCTATAATGCAAAGGTTGGGTTCTGCTCTTGTAATGCAAGGTGAATGATAAATTCAAGGTCTTTTTCAGGTCTTCAAAATCTCTTCTTCTCTGGTGAATGTAGAATGCCTTTTGCTCTGTCCTACTTTTCAGGGATCAAAGAATTTCAGGGCTCTCTGGTACCTCTGCTTCAGTTGAGTTCTTTGATTCTACCTATGTCTGAAGCTTCTATCATGGATTTTCTAATTTTTAATTCTTACTACACATGCTGTCCACCTAGCTTCCTTGATTTGACACTTGATTCAAATTTGACACTTGATTTCTTGGCCTGACATCTATCCAGTACTCTTGATTGTTTTTCATTTATTTTATCATCTTCACATCTCAACCTGGTTCATTAGAAGGCTGCCTCATTATGCCTTTTTATTCACTTAGTAGATAAGAAAAAGAAAGATAGGAGTTATATTTTGTCAGATAGCATACATGCATGCAGATAGCACTAAAAACACTTTTTAAGATCTTAAGATCACATTTTGATTCTCATGATGAAAATAAAGAGGTGATAGTGTACAATACGTTAGCCACATCAGAGATTATTTCAAGATAATTAGATTTATAAAGCTCTGAGTCATTCTTATGTCATCACTTGGTAAAGTGGATCTGTTCCTGAGAAAATAGGTTGGTTACTTTATGCGAATTGAACCTAATATCTGTCTAGGATGGGAGAGGGTATACTAAGGTCCTTCCAGTAATTCCTTCCATGAATCACATGGCTGGACTTCTTATTCCAGATCTTGGTGGGAGATCCAGAATCCCAGAAATCCCTTTCACAGTGTGGCAGCACCAGAGTATAGCAGTTGTTCTTAGAGTGGCTCCATGGCCTTTACCGTTAATAAATTTTTTGTGTGTGCTTTTGAGACAGGGTCCCACTCTGTCTCCCAGGCTGGAGTGCAGTGGTGCTCCCTCCACTCAATACAATCTCCTCCTCTGGGAGGAGTGATTCTCTTGCCTTAGCCTCCTCAGTAGCTGGGACTACAGGCATGTGCCAACAGACCCGGCTAATTTTTGTATTTTTATAGAGACTGGGTTTTGCTATGTTGGTCAGGCTGTCTCGAACTCCTGGTCTCATGTGATCCGCCCGCCTGGCGGTTAATGAATTTCTGTAGAAATGTTAAGAACCCTGAGAGTAGCTACCAAACTTCTTCTAATAGATTTACCGATCTATTAATAAGCACCTGTGTGTTTAGCTCATGTCAGCAACTGAGAATTGGTGCAGTGTTAACTTAAAACATACAGAGTTGCCCGGGTGCAGTAGCTCACGCCTGTAATCACAGCACTGTTTTGGAGGCCAAGGCAGGCAGATCATGAGGTCAAGAGATCGAGACCATCCTGGCCAACATGGTGAAATCCTGTCTCTACTAAAAATACAAAAATAAGCTGGGGCGTGATGGCATGCGCCTGTAGTCCCAGCTACTCAGGATGCTAAAGCAGGAGAATTGCTTGAACCTGAGAGGTGGAGGTTACAGTGAGCCGAGATCACACCACTGCACTCCAGCATGGGCAACAAGAGCGAAACTCTGTCTCAAAGAAAAAAAAAAAAACAGGGTGGCATCAAAGATTGTGTTTAAGTACAGTTGGTATGCTGAGTAGATGTAAACAAGTGTTTTTTTTTACCTGAGGTGCCTGAGTAATTACTCCTCTGGGATCACTGTTTGTATTACAGGCATAAAACCTCCTTTTCATCTGGCTACTAAATGTCTTTAGAAAGATGGATGCTTCCTTTAACATACACGACTGATCTCAGTTTTTTCCACTGTCTTGTTTTTTTGCAGGGTGCTCGGGGCTTAGATGGCGAACCTGGGCCTCAGGGTCTTCCTGGTGCACCTGTAAGTGATTTTCCTTCCACAAAACCCAATGATAGATTTTTTTTTTTGCTATGTATGCATATGTGTGCAGTATTCTTTACATGTGAATAACTAAAGTGGAAAAATGGACAATTTTTATGTATATATTTAAATTTAAATTTAATTAAGACAAGTATCTTTCTTGGGTACATAGAAATGTTCTTCTGACGTGATATGATTTTTTTTCTTCACAGATTAAGCCAAATTATTAAGTATTCATGTTTGCTGTGTTTTCCTTTTCTTTGGTTGTCAGGATGCGTTGAGTCTCAGTAACTATCTCATTTCTAGTTTCTTGCCCATTTGATATTTTTCATTTTCTATGGTTTCTGACTTCATTATTCCACATTTTGATTGCCATATGTCCATGTGTCATTATTTTAGATTTCCTCAAGCCTGTTTTTTGAGGGAAATAGACAAAGAAGCCATCCATTGATAACTGAATATGCCACATAAAAAGTAGAAAAGATATAAGAAAGAGAGAATTTCCAACTGTCAAAGAGAATTTCCAACTGTGTTCCCATGGGAAAGACAGAAAGTAACTCAATGATAAACTATACAAGATCAAATGCTAAAGCATAGGATAGATGTCATCCATGTAAGAGGACCTGAGGGGGAGGTTGGTTTGAAAGCCTGTGGGCAGGAAAGGCAGCAAAGTACAGGGGTGGCACCGTTGGTGGTGATGGGATATGTGTGCTGTCATAGGGGCTGTCACTGCCTGGAGTTGAAAGTTTGGTTGAAAAGATGAGATTGGATGGATAAGGTAGAACTAAATCATGGAGAATGTTTAATGCCAACCTGAGCCATTTGAACAGATCAAGTAGCAATAGGGAGCAATTTGAGGTTTTAGAGTTAAGCAACTCAACAAAAACTGTATTTTAGGAAGACACAGCCTCTTATCTATTACCATCTGTAGCATATATCAACATTAGCTAGGTCACTTCGACATAAATCACTAATATTGACTGTGGGATTAAATAATATGAGGGAAAGATTGGCAACTAATCCAAACCTCAAACCTCTATAACAGTCAATGAAGTTAGCTGATATGTACATGCAGTTACTGATGTCGAAATCCACTGCATGGAGCCATTATATGTTACACGCAAGAACACAGAGGCATAATGCATTTAAAGGGAAAATGAAAGACAGTCAAGTCTTAGTTATCTCTATGGTAATATCCATTTTTGAGACAATGCCATTTTTATAGAAAGATTTCTTCATCTAGACTTCCTTGATAGAACAAAGCCACTGTGGTGGAAGACCAATAGTTGGATGACATGGATGATGCTTTCTAATTTTTAAAAGTTGATTAATAAGTAACTTTTGCTTATATTAACAAATTTTATTTTCATACAGGGTGATCAAGGACAGCGAGGACCTCCAGGAGAAGCAGGTCCCAAAGGAGAGAGAGTGAGTTTAAATTCGTCACTCTAAGCCTCCTGCTTTTTAGTGTCATCTGCTGATTATGCTGATCTCTTTGACATGTCTAAGTATTATGATAACTGAACATGTTTTATCTATTCTTTCTCTTCCGCCCTGCAGGGGGCTCAAGGTGCTAGAGGAATTCCTGGTCTCCCTGGGCCCAAAGGAGACACGGTATGTCCTGAGCTGTAGTCATCAAGCACATTTTTCAGTGATCATAGACTTGCAATAAAACTTTAGAAAATAATGAAGGGAAAAAGAATGTGACTGTATGTAAGAGACAGTATGTTGCTTTGTGTGTGTTTAGGGTTTGCCAGGTGTGGATGGCCGTGATGGGATCCCTGGAATGCCTGGAACAAAGGTAGGCTGTGTAATTTAGTCCAAGAGTGAGTGGGACTGCCTCTGCCCTGGCCAACTGAGCGCAACATTTCCATTACTAAATCACCAAAAGATTTATTTAGCTAGCTTTGGCTTTTTCCCTTCCTTTAATTTTTGAATCAAGTGTCAGGTATGAAATACTTGTTGGAATAGTATAATTATTTGCTTGGTTTCAGGAACTCAGTAAAATTACCCTGTTGATGAAAGTAGGTTGAGAGAGACTGTGCGTTTTGGTTGAATTATGTCCTATTTCCCACCCTACTCCCTCACCCTAAATTAAGTCACTTTATAAAAGTGCATGTAAAGTCAGCTGTTGGGACAATCCTTTTACTTAAAACGTCTGTGCTCCTCCCTTTCTTAAAAGTGATACAGCAGTTCATACAGGTTCAATCATGTGATAAAAGCTTTTTTTGCAGGGTGAACCAGGAAAACCTGGGCCTCCTGGTGATGCAGGATTGCAGGGGTTACCAGTAAGTATTTGATTCTTTACATGTTAATTGGTTTATATACATGTTTTCAAGATATACATTTTGGGGAGAAACATGCTACCTAATTTGATAAGTTCTGGGGAAGATACGATGTTTTACTTTTACATTTTTACAATTTACATTTGTATTTTATATACTTGTTCTCTGAATAGCTATTTGTGTAATAACTGTAAATAATAGGCTTTAATTTTATGGTTTGGATTCCTTTTCTCTCTTTAGTTTACTCAGTCTTTTTAATATATTTTTTAACTAACCCTAAGCTGTAGGGTTATGTATATTTCATTCCACTTTAAACCAGTTCTAAAGTTCTTCTTAGTAGGGTTAAGCTACAAGAGTGCTGAGAGTGTGATCAGTTGACCCCTTGGATTATGTACTATTTTTAGTCATTCAAATTGGTGTTTCCTTGCATTAATGTGTCTGGAAGTTCATGTGGATTGTACCACGTGTATTCTTGGCTCTTTGGAGGCAAATCTTTCTAATTAATAAAGAATACTTGGTAATATCAAAGCCTGGCCCCCTATCTTTTATGACACCTAATGCTTTTTAAATAATCAGATAAATTAGCACTCCCAATAATATCAAATCTGAGTTAGACCCAGCATCTTCCTACCATTTCGTTTTTCTACTACAAAGCCCAACATTTTTGAGAGGTCTTATTTTATTACTCCATACATGAAACCATGTCACAACCCTGTAGTCTCTGTCCTGCCTATTAGAGCTCCTCTTGACCTGAAAATGGTACTGGATTCTAATTTGGGAAGTTTGTCCTTGAAAAGTAACTTTAGTTTAAAGACAAGATTTGCTTTAAGGGCATTTAGCTTTAACAAGTCAGATATAGTAAAGTCATGCCCTCTAAACTGTGGGTAGTCCTATAAATGACTGTGCAGGATTTGGGAACTAGGAAGCATCTTCCTCACATTAAAGCTTTGAGGTTGCCATGATTCCCTCAGCCTCCCTGCAGTGTGCGGTGGGCTTGGCATCTCATGGATTCTCAGAGGAAGTGATTAAACTCGCATTGTGTATGTATTCTTTTAGGGTGTACCTGGAATTCCTGGTGCAAAGGGTGTTGCTGGTGAAAAGGTAAAATATTTTAAAATTTAAATTAATATTTTTCTTAATTTCTTTATTATTTACTAACATATTTGTAATTTTTAATACTTTCAGCATGTCTTTTATTTTATATTTGGCCCTAGGGAGAGATACAAAAGTAAAAGTGTTAAGGCTTCAAATACTAATCTTTTTCCTAACTACAGAAAGCATACTTTGATAAAATGCTGCTAATTAGATTTCCTTAATGAAAATGTCATCCTTTGCCAGTATAAAACAGAAAATTTTATTGTTCCTTACTACCTAAAATAAGGAAGATATTACTAAGCCGCAGAACTTGTGTCAGAGACTATTATTAGGATGATTCAGCTAAACTAAAAAGATACTAGGCATTTTTTTTCACATTCTGATTGACCTACATAAAACAAAAATGTAAGCAGTTAAAAACAATAGGTGGAAAAAATTTTAAGGGATAAAATATAGCTTTGCTTGAGAAGAAAAGAGATAAAAGGTGAATAATGTAGAGATTGGTCGCTATTAGAGTACCAGGCTGCAACCCTCCAATCACAGCGGTCTGCAGCATCTTGAGCTGCACAAGAGATTGATGGTGGAGAGGGCGTCTCCAGACATGTGCTTTCCCTAGAGCTTGCTGGTGGGGCTTTCTCAGCAGCACATCCTATTTCCCCATGTTGGTTGGATTCTTAATAATTTCAATAGTTTAATGTAAGATAAAAAGAGTCAAAGAATTATATTGGAGGTAGAAATGGTAAAGGAAAGACATATATTATTATTATTGTGAAGAAAGAAAAATCCTATAATTGAAGAGGATCCCCTTAAATGAAGGCTAAAACCGCTGATTGTTTGACATTGGACCTGTAATATATTTCTTAGACTCACAGACAATATCCTGAATCTAAAGAATTTTGATGTATCTAACAGAAAAGAGATTCTGTACATTCCCAGGTTCTCAGTGTGAAAGCAGGGAATTAATGCTATTCAAATGTAAGAGATACCCAGTCTGGGTAAGGCAGATTGATGATTATGCTTACTTCAGCATGAGTTACTTTGAATGTTGCATTTTACCCTTAGGGTAGTACAGGTGCTCCAGGGAAGCCTGGTCCGATGGGAAATTCAGGCAAACCGGTAAGACACCATTTTACCTCTCCCCAAGCTCTAACCTGTTGTAATCAGTATGCGTTAACTTTTTTTCTACCTTCCTTCCTCATTACAGGGCCAACAGGGGCCTCCAGGAGAGGTGGGACCCCGAGGACCCAGGGGGCTTCCTGTGAGTATTCCTTCCTTGCTGTGCTGTCCCAAAGCACCTTCTCAGGACTTTGTTGGATGTTCTTCCATTCATTCATTCATTCATTCATTCATCCATCCATGAATGCTGTCTGATGTTTGAGCCCATGCTAGTCCAAGACAAAGAGATGAAGTGCTATTTAGATGCACAGCATGCCTTTTCAGAAAATGGAAACAAAAATAAAATGCCCCAAAAACCATGGTGACCCTTTCTGCTCTCATCCCATGTTGAAGAAAATATTTTAGTGTGATTTTAAAAGACCCAACATTGAGATACAGTTCACATACTACATAATTCACCCATCTTTATTGATTTTTAGCATATTGATGGAATTGTGCAACCTTCACCCCAATCAAGTTTAGAATATTTCCATCACCTAAAAAAAGAAATCTTATACCCACCTCCCACCTGTAGTCATCCATCATTTCCTCTTAATTCGTTCGGTTTTAGACAACCACTAATCCACTTTATGTTTCTATAGATTTGCCAGTTCTGGAATTTTCATGTAAATGGAATCATACAATATGTTAGCTTTTTGTTTTTTAAAAAATAATTAATTAATTAATTTTTTAAGAGATACGGTCTCTCTCACTCAATCACCCAGGTTGGGGCGCAGTGGCGCAATCATAGCTCACAACAACCTTGAACTCCTGGGCTCGTGAGGTCCTCCCGCCTCAGCCTCCCGAGTGACTGGGACTAAAGGGGTGCACCACCACACCTGGCTAATTTTTAGTTTTGTTTTGTAGAGATGGTGTCTTGCTATGTTGACCAGGCTGGTCTTGAACTCCTGGCTTCAAGCGATCCTTCTGCCTCAGCTTCCCAAAATGTTGGGATTACAGGCATGAGCTACCATGCCCGGCTATATATATATATTTTTTTCCTAATGATTGGCTTCTGTCACTTAGCATAATGTTTCAAGGTTTATCAATGCTGTAGCATGTATCAGTGCTTCATTCCTTTTTATTCTTGAATAATATTTAATTGTGGGGATTAATTATGTGGATATATCACATTTTATTGATCCATGCATTGGGTGATAGACATTTGGATTATTTCCATTTTTTTGGCCATTATCAAACGTGCTGCTATGAACATTTGTATACAGGTTTTTGTGTGGACTTATGTTTTAATTTTTCTTGAGTGCCTACCTAGGAGTGGAATTACTGGGTCATAGGGTAGCTGTGCTTTGGAGAAACCACCAGACTTCTCTTAGTGTGAGTTTGTAAACTTGTCTATTTTACAGCAGCCATAGCAATGACTATTTTCTCACTATATACAGTTTAACCCTAGAGAGAAATTGATTAGGAAATTAAATATTATACACTTAAATTTGACTTTAAAACATTCTCTCTGGCCTTCAGTTTCAGTTCTTATTTTCAAAGGCTGCTGAATAGCCAAAAGAACTCCAAGTGGGAGCACAGAAACATTTCCAGATATCATTATTACTTCTTTTGAAGCATTTCTTGGGCCTGTGGAATGAAGATTTTCATACTTGAGAAAAGTGAAGTATTCCAGGTGTCTTGTGGCATGAGAATGGAATTTCTTTGCTTCTCACAGATATTTGTCAGCCAACTTCCACCAGGTGGTTTCCTGAGATTTCTGCAGCCAAAGCAACGAGCTCATCATGCCCCCGCTCTCTTGCTCTGTACTTCTTTTATCCTTTTCTTTTGCTTGAAGCTTGTGAATTTCTTATTAAAATACTTTCCATAAATTAACTGTCGAAGCAATGACGTTATAGCCAGATCACATTTCTAAAACAATGAAGATGCTATATGACAAGCCCAGGAAGATTGAGCAGTGTGGGGCCATTAGAGCTTTGTGTGTTTACTATTACATCTCTTATTCATCTTATTTTATTTTATTTTAAACAGACTCTCACTCTGTTGCCCAGGCTGGAGTGCAGTGGTAAGATCATGGCTCACTGCAATCTCCACCTCCTGGGTTTAAGTGATCCTCCCACATTAGCCTCCAGAATAGCCGGAACTACAGGCGCACACCACCAAGCCCAGCTAATTGTTGTATTTTTTGTAGCGACAGGGTTTTGCCCTGTTGCCCAGGCTGGTTTCAATCTCCTGAGCTCAGGCGATTCCCCCTTTTTGGCCTCCCAAAGTGCTGGGATTGCAGGTGTGAGCCACCTCGCCCGGCTGTATTAGACACTTTAAAGAGCAGAAAGCTCCATATAATTAAAGGAACATTGACTGAGCACTTGTGGGCCAGGACCATGCGTGAATATAAAACATGACATGGAGTAGGGAGAGCTGCTTGGCATGGGCTGCATAAAGCAATGAAGAACCAGAGGCAGCACCTCAGGAGAGGATGGGGTAGGGGGTTGATTCTCCTATGTGAGGAGAGGCAAATCATAGGAGGTTATGCTGATGCAGGGTTTTGGATCTGATTTTTTAGATTTTGATTTTTGAATTTCTGTAAGAGTCCAAATTCTTGCCATTGCTCCTGTCCCTGAGGCTCAAAACCTCGGCATTTTCCTCCATCACATTTCCTATCACAAATAGGACCTGTTGGTTCTGTCCTCTTTTCAAGATCTCTTACATTTGACTCTTCATTTCCATTCCCACTACTACCACCCTGGCTCAGGTGATCACCCGCTGCTTGGATTACTGCAATTGTCTCACCGGCTGCAGTCTTTCCTTTCTCTACCAGTGTCTCCCAAAGGGTATTGCTGCAATTTGGGCTGGGCTAGTTCTTTGTTTTCCAGAACTCTTGCACAGGGCAGGGTGTCTCACATCCATGACCTCCACCCTGCATGAATATCAGTAGTGTCTCCACAGTCACTGGGACAAACAAAAATGCCAAACACAATTCCAAAGGCCCTGGGGAATGATAGTTCCCTGAGTCTACACACACCACCATATTGGTATTTCCAAAGTACAGTGTCCATACTGACTTCTCCCCATTTAAAAATCTTCAATGGATTTCCACGGACAGTAAGAGAAAGTCTAAAATCTTAAACTGTCTGTTAACTTCCCAGTTTTACTTCTCATTTCGGCTTTACTCAGATCTTGTGTTCAAGTCAGGTTGGACTCCATGCTAATTCTCAAATACTCTCCGTACCTCTTTCCTGTAGGCCAGACCCTGCATTTAAATGGCTCTTTTCTTCATTTCTCTGACTCAACATTCCATAAGCCATCTCAGATGTAATTGGAATGTTAATTGCATCATGAAAACATTTCCAATTATGCCCTGTCCCCCAGAGAGAAGTGATCTTTCCTTATTCTGAACTCTTGTCGCCTTTGTACCCCATGCCGTGGTAACTGCAGAAGATGCTAGTCATGTCTGTTTCACCGCTGTGTTTCCCACCTCGCTTTCCTCAGGGCCTGCCATAAGGTAGCGCTCAATCAATACTTCTTGAAACAAACTGAATTGGAGGCATAATAAATCCTGCCATGCTGTTTTTGTTGATAATAACTGACTTCTCACCTGCTATAAAATTTTCTGAAAAATGTCATGATAGGTTATAAATATTATAGTTCTGGAGCAGAGTTTTAACACCACATCCACTTACTGAAAGACACGTTTGTTCTTTCACTTTACATCATTAAATTCAGTTTTGTAGATAAGTTCATACATTTTTAACAATGCCTCACATGTTTGATCAGTTTTTCCTGCAAATCTAAAACAAGCTAAGAAGAAGAAATGAGCCACTGAGGCATGCGGGTTGGAGATGAAGACATGAACACACATTTCTAATGTGTCCTAGAAGCATGTTTTTGAAATTAAGTGGTATTTCCTTTAATGTTTGCCAATATTACTGCAAAAATATAGTCCGTTCGTTTTGGTGCCTCCAGTGATTTCGTATGGGTGCCTGCCTTTATGACGTGGGCTATGCTTCTGTATTTCTCTATGGCACTCCCCTTGGTTTTCACCTGGTCTGGGTGGCTCCTGGTTTTGCACAGGCACATGACCTGAGCTTTTCATTTGGTCCTATCATGTGGTAGCTCTTGGTCCACTTCTGTCTTCCTGGCTTCTGAGAACTTGCCAGGGCTTTTGCTGAGTGGGTTGTGTTCATTCTGCTCTCATGGCTCTGACTGGGATGAGTTTCATGCTGCTCTACCTCAGTTTTCCGAAGATGATACGTTCCTTGTGTACAGAAGCCTGTCTACTTTCTCTTGTGGTCCTTTACCACCCCTCCAACACCAACAGAGGTCCACAAATGTTGTATTGTGAATGATCTAAGCCACCCTCCCACTCCATCTAGGCACTGGCATGTTTCCTCTGTCAACAATTTGTGAAGCTGATGTGTGTGATGATTAGGGTTTGGCCAGATTTTTTTTCTGCCTCTGTATGAGGGCATATATCAACCTACACAAGAGAAATATGCAAACTATATGATGTAAAATTGAATAGATTTTAAAAATATCTTTGTGACAAATGTAAATGTTACCATTCTAGTAGGACTAATATGATCTTTCAATGTTAACATGAAAACGGGTTTATAAAAGCAGCAATCTATAGAAATCATAATTGATCTCCTGGGTTAATCAGCACTCTTTTGGCCAGAGAGAGGCACTTAATATATAGTACATGCTAAGTATAGTGATTTATAATTTCCAACTTGTGAATTGGAAAGGTACTGAAGATAGTGTTCATTTTTCAGTTAGCATTTTGGGTAGTTGGACAAAGACAACAGCCATTACAAGCTAGAGCATGATGGAATAAAATCCATTTATTGGGAAAATAATTTTGGCAATATAAGTATAATTAAATTAAATCTGATATTTTCTGTGATCTTTTAAAAGTCTAACAGTTCCATTTTAAAAGGAAAACCTCCAACTTGAATTATTTAGCTGTAAGTATTTTTGGAAATAATTTTTACAAAATAGCACCCAGTATTTGTTTATAAAGAAGTTGCCTGCTCGATGATCAGTGGTGTTGACAGAAACTGGAGACATGAGGACTAAATACTTATTTTTTTCCAAGCACAACTTGTGCTTTTAAAGAGACTTGGGGGATTTGAAAAGCAAAGAACACTTAATTTAACATTCGGTTAAAAATTTTTTTGACTGATTTCTTTAGTAATTACCTCAGATCAATATAACTAACACTTCGACTATGCTTACTATGAGACAGGCATAATTCTAAGTGATTTATGTCTTTTAACTTATTCAATCCTCAGAAAAGCCTATGAGATAAGTACTATTTTTATTCCCACTTTATAGATGAGGAAACAGGCACGGAGAGGTTAAGTTGCTTGCCTGAAGTTACCAGATGCATGGCAAAATCAGCTTCAGACCAGGCCACTGAGCTTAGCGTTCATGACTTCAGATCCACCCTTGCATGCCTTAGTAGCTCAAATCATAGCTCCACAGGATGTTTTTCGGTTGAAGTTTGCTTGCTGAATGCTGATGTTACAAGACATATTGAGCAATTATTTAAAATGTATGGAACTTTGGTGGTGGGCATTTAACAAAAGTCTGAGTAAAGCTGGTAAAGGCAAACAAATATAACATAAACGCATACAGATTCCTGGATCTTACCCCAGACCTGCAGACTTACAATCAGAGGGCAAGGGGCTAAATAAAGATAGGGAATGGGGAGATGGTGCTGGGGGGAGGATATCTAGTGCAATGTATTTCTAAAGAACTCAGGGGATTCCTTTCTCTACCAGTGTCTCCCAGAAGGGTATTGCTGCAATTTGGGCTGGGCTAGTTCTTTGTTTTCCAGAACTCTTGCACATGGCAGGGTGTCTCACATCTATGACCTCCATCCTGCATGAACATCAGTAGTCTCTCCACAGTCACTGGGACTGCACCATGGGAATGCATCACTGGGAATGCATCATGCATAGCTGAGAGTCAGTGATAGAAGGTCGGCATCTTTTTGAAAGCCCAGATTGGCTCCTTCTTCTTTGTTTTTGTTTGTTTGAGACAGAGTCACACTCTGTTACCCAGGCTGGAGTGCAATGGCAATCTCAGGTCACTGCAATCTCCACCTCCTGGTTTCAAGAAATTCTCCCGCCTCAGCCTCCCGAGTAGCTGGGATTACAGGTGCCCACCATGATACCCGGCTAATTTTTGTAGAGACGGGGTTTGACCATGTTGGCCAGGCTGGTCTTGAACTCCTGACCTCAGGTGATCTGCCCACATCAGCCTCTTAAAGTGCTGGGATTGCAGGCATGAGCCCCTGCACCCAGCCCTGATTGGCTTCTTAAAAAGAGATGAGTTGGCAGATGTGTCTGAATTTGTTGGGGGATATATGTGGCAGCACAGAGCATCCAAGATAAATGTACAGCCTTTGGTTATGGTTCATCGTATTTTTTTTTTTTTTTGAGATGAAGTCTAACTTTGTCGCCTAGGCTGGAGTGCAGTGGCGTGATCTTGGCTCACTGCAACCTCCACCTACCAGGTTCAAGTGATTCTCCTGCCTCAGCCTCCTGAGTAGCTGGGATTACAGGCACCTGCCACCATGCCAAGCTAATTTTTGTGTGTTTAGTAGAGATGGGGTTTCACCATGTTGGTCAGGCTGGTCTCGAACTCCTGATCTCAAGTGATCCACCCGCCTCGGCCTCCCAAAGTGCTGGGATTACAGGTGTGAGCCACCGTGCCCAGCCAATTCATCATTTTTAATGGTAGGATTTTTCCTCTATTCCAGTTTCTTCTGATTCTTTTATTATAAATTGGAACTCTTGTTGTCATGGGGTTTATAAATATTAGCAACTGGGAAGAATGGCCTTTTCCTACCACCCTCTTTGCCCATATCTGAGAATACAGTTATCACCATGGCTGTTGAAGACTAAGAGTTTTAGCATTTATTTAGCACACTTGTGGTTACCAGTGCCATGGGTAACCCATTTACACCTGAGGTTGCAACTTTTTGAATTTTTACAATCAGAGCTTGGCAATGACCTTGAGCAGCAGGATATAAATAACTCCCACATGCATAATTACTCCCTGAGGAATGTGTTTAGTCTGTGTTTTCAGAGATAACTGTTTATATCTTGATTATTTATGTTCATCTTAGCTTAGTAGATGAAACTCCAGAACTTAGAGAAAGAGTATGCATGTTCTTAGAAGACAAAGAAATCACATGAATGGGTATCAGAAAATCTTGCCCTAACACCTTGTTTGTAACTGTTTGGTCACTCTTGGGAAAATAAACATTATCGTTTTTCACAGTGAGGTGATTTCTGTAAAATCACCTGCATTTAGAATGGCCAAGGATGTATAAGATAGAAGTGAAATAAAAATGAGGAACCACATGCTGTCCATTTGTGCAGTAACAGGGGAGTAAATGCTCACAATTTTACTGATTCTTCCCTCCGTGCTACGTATGCTGGGCTCTTATGGGTACACAAGTTCAGCAGAGCAGGCTGTGTATGTGGGTCTCTGAGCTGTTCATTCATATATATTACCAAGGGTCTGCCACTGATTGGAAAGCACTTATAAGCTACAATAAGAACTTAGAAAAGACAGAGAAAATAAGAGTCCAGCAGAGAAAATCTTTGTTATTCACTGGAAAGATAATTAATCCTCCCCCAAATAAATAAAAGATTATACAGTCTCTTATTTTAATTTAGCCCTTTTGTTTGTGGAAGAGAAAAAAATGTACAATAATCATCTTTGTTTTGGATAAGATAGCATAACGGTTCATTTATTTAGAAATGAATACTTGAGAATGTGCCAAGAACTGAGCTTTCCCCTTCTGATATTAACTTTTCCCCACCAATTACTGTTAATTGTTCTGTGAATTAAAGTCACATGAGCCCAGTGATATTTATGATGTCAATCATGATGCACTTGAGAAATTATTTCAAAATGCCAACAGAGCAGATATGATGAAGAAAATCTATCTGGAACTTTGAAGTTGCAAAGATGGGGTAGAACCCAATTTTTATATTTATAGATGGATAGAGGAATCTATCACAGGGGCTAGTTCTCATCTAGACTCACATTCTCCCAGCATCCACCCTCATGGGGCACTGCCTCTGGCTTGCAAACTGGTCATGAGGTTAAGGACCAATGCATCATCCCAAAGTCATATACCAGACACAGGTTATTTATACAAAGTTGCTGAAAAATGTTTAAGAACATTTAGTTTAAATCACTTGTAAGTCATATGAAATGACTACCATGAAATTATTGCTAATACTAATTGCTAGATTGTTGTAAATTGGCAAATAGTTCTTAATCCTTTAGAGAAATTCAAAATTCAGAAGGTTTATGGATCTTGACACTTTGTTAAACTTAAATATGAATAAATAGCATGAGTCAGAAGAATCTTATCAGAAGCATTTATAAATAGTAAACATTAATATGGAGTTGTCATTTTACAGAAAAATTAACTTGAAGGACTCCTTTGAGTTTTGTATATACCTTCCAGGAAATGTGATTATTTATCCAATAATGTCAGTGTTCAGCTTAGTTGAACATGCGTTAGAAATAAAATGAGCTAGTCGGGCGCAGTGGCTCATGCCTGTAATCCCAGCACGTTGGGAGACTGAGGTGGGCGGATCACCTGAGATGAAGAATTCAAGACCAGCCTGGCCAACATGGCAAAACCCCATCTCTACTAAAAATACAAAAATTAATGGGGAGTGGTGGCATGTGCCTGTACTCCCAGCTACTCAGGAGGCTGAGGCAGGAGACTTGCTTGAACCTGGGAGATGGAGGTTGCAGTGAGCCAAGTTGCACCATTGCACTCCAGCCTGGGCAACAGAGCGAGACTCTGTCTCAAACAAATAAACAAACAAAAAATTAAGAAATAAAATGAGCTTTTGTCAGATTGTCAGATTGCATAAAATTGTATGAAGTTCTCAGGGAAAAAAGTTGAAAAGTTCATGTGTTTCTTTTTCTCAATAGATCAAAAAAGTTTAGTGTTTCAAATAAAAATTTGAAAGCTTAGAGTTTCAAATGAAAAATTGAAGTGGGTTCACAAAATAAAATTACTTTTGGTGTATCTTCGTTATAAATTCTACTTTCGGAAGTCTGTTTAATCTTTTAAGATATGTTTAGAACAAAAATGAGTAGAAGAAAAAAAGTTTTACTCAGAAACTTTACAAATTTTTACCATCTGTGTCTTTTTGAAGCTGCAGTAGTAATTTAAAGGCAAACATATCTATTCTGTGTTTCTTTTTTCACTCTGTTGAGGTTTAAGATCATTTGCCAGATGTTGCTTTGAAATGTTCTGTAGACCTGAAAATGTATTCTGTGTTCTAGGCACTGTGCAGAATTCCAAATTAATATATAGCAATCCCTCAAGAACACATAATCGAAGTGAGGGCTTAAAACATGGGCACAAATAACCATAATACAAGTTAGGATGTGCTTTAGATGTTGAAAGCGACTAATTGCCATTTCATATACATGTATCAGCTGTCGTTTCTAAACATCTGTAATCACAGTAAAGAGCATTCGAATCATTCAATGCAAGATGAACACAGGATGCTGTAGGCACTATGTATGATGGCCTGTGCCTTCAGCTGAAGGGAAAAAACCTAGGTAGGATGTTATTTTATTTACATAGTAACTAAGCATTTGAATTTTGGCAAAACATCCAGTTGACAATGTTTGTGTTTTTACAGGGCAGTAGAGGAGAATTAGGACCAGTGGGATCCCCAGGCCTACCAGGTAAACTGGTAAGTAAAAAAGTTTCCTTTATTTGCCTTCTACGAAACACAATACATTTTTAAAAATAAGCAAAAGGAGAAAACAATTTACAATTGAATTACCTGTACTTGCTTTCTCTTGTTATGTGAATATGTGGACAATGTAAAGCGGAAATTTCAAATTACAGGTAGGATACCCTCAGAGGGTGTTTTAATCCGTGTGGTTTGTAGCATCCATTTTTAAACCTGGAGAGATGTGAAGTGCTACATTTGGCCTCTCGTTGTCCTTGGAATGGCAGAAAACAGAGTGAATGGTGCCTTTTACTTCTTGTGCAGTGCTTGTTTACACAGCGAGAGGAGCAGCTGCGCCATTGCAGGCAGTGGGGGTGGCGGGGGCTTGACTGAAAGAGCCCACTGTTGCCAAGGAGTGCAAGGGGAACTGAGGACCTCAGGATGGAGTGAAGGCTGGGAGAGCATTGGCCCCTCCCTCTTCTCCTGAGAATATGAAAGAGAGGCAAACCCAAGAAGCAGAGTTCAACCCACTGCAGCACGTTTATTTTAGACACAAGTCAACACACCCAAGGTTGTTTCTGCCTTCCGTGCTTTCAGTGTTGCAGTGACAGTAACACCGGGGACTTTGTGTTTGTTTTCCAGGGTTCTCTGGGTAGCCCCGGCCTCCCTGGCTTGCCTGGGCCCCCTGGACTTCCTGGAATGAAAGGTGACAGGGTAAGAGCTCCAGCACTCCAGAAAGTTCTTTATTTGGAAGAGTGATTTCTACCATGTTGAGAAACAAAGCTTGCTTTTGGCCCCGTGGAGAATTTTCTAGAATTTATCATAAAGAGCTATCAAGAAAGGTATTTTAAATTACTCAGAGTTGAGATTAAGAAGCAAAGTCTATTAATATAATTTAACAGAAGGAAAAAAAACCTGAGAAAAGTAAAAATTTCCGTTGTACGCACTTTCTATTTAGCCCTCAATTTACATTTACACTAGTCAAATTTTATGAGGATGTGATCAGAGAATGCCCCAAGTTCCAGAGACTCTTGGAAAATTGTGACCTAAGGTGGAAACTTAAGTTTTGGTCCTGATTCTTGTTGGGTGGTGGGGAGTGGGAACGTCCTCTCCCATCACATTATCCATACTTGTGCTTATCCGCCCACCCAATAAGGTTCACTTGAAATTATATAAACAGTTGAAAATACTGAAAAAGTATTATATTTTATTTATTACAGGGTGTAGTCGGTGAACCGGGTCCAAAGGGTGAACAGGTCAGTTCTATTATTTAATTGGTATAAAATGCAATGTTTGATATGCACCATTTCACAAGCAAGGGGGAATGGCTGGTTTATGGATGTTAATAAAACCATGGAGGCTAACAGTTTTTCTCAATGTGTTCATAGTGAGTGAAACCTGGTGTTGAGTTTGGTCCGCGGCAATTGTTTACTATTTTAACAAGCTGGAGCTAATTATGGCTCTGCCTCCAGGACTGCACACTGTCTTTCCTTTGAGGAGGGTGGCTCTGTCTCTGGCTCACGGAACTGGTTTATTCATGTCTGATGGAGCCTTCCACAGCCACATTAGAATGTTTTAGGTTTTTCTTGATCAAGACCTCAGCAAATAAACTGTTTGTATGAATTAGACTCAGTCCTTTCTCTGGGTTCTTCTTCTACTGTGAAAGCCCTATTTCAAGGGCTAATGATAAAATTGTTGAATATGGTCATTTATCCTTCATTCTAGCTGAAACTCAGCCTCACCTTCTGGCTTTCCCCAGGCTATTTTCTGATTGGGACTAGCCACTGACAGCTAGATTGGAAAGCCGCTGAGAGCATTTTGTATTTCTGCATGATTCTGGGAACACTGTGGGCACTTATGAATGCTTATCAATGTTGACTGGTTAAAATTGGGCAATGGGACTAAGAATTTTAAAATGTAACCTTTTATCTTAATTTTTAGGGTGCCTCTGGTGAAGAAGGTGAAACAGGAGAAAGAGGGGAACTTGTAAGATTTTTTTTTTCTGGTTAATGATGAAGCCTTACTAATTTTGAACTGTGTTAGAAGTGTGTGTGTATATATATAAATTCTTATTTTCTGGACACTGTTACCCTCACTGCCTTCTTTAAAGGTTATGATGTTTCTCCTATCAGTTAACAAAAGTCTCCCAAGACTGCAGCCAAGATCAAGTAAAGCAGAGAGGAAACACTGCCAAGTTGATAGATCTGGCTTTAAACTTTTGGAGAATAAAAGTGTTCCCTTACAGATGGTGAATCCTCTGTGGCTTTATGTCTAGACATTCAAGGTGATTCTTACATGACTATAGAAAGTCTATGAATAATAGTGCTCTATCATGAAAACAATATTCAAGTTTTATTATGGTTAGAAAACTGTGACTCACAAATCTGACCAAGGGTAATCTCTGTAGTCTAAAACCCTCCGAAGAAGTGACCTCCATCTCCAGAGGAGGCTGCTGCCTAATCTCCAGGAAAGGAATACAAATGAGAACAAGTTCTCTCCACTGCTGGAGCTGCTTGGTTTGCAGGCTCATCATTATGGTTTTGACACAGACTAATGTGACTTAATGTGGAAGCTTATGTTTTGGTCTTTTGGGGTAGTGTAATAGATTTTACAGAAAACAGTTTCAGAGAGCTTGTAGGGCAGGAAAAAAAATTCTAGTAATGTTGTTTTATTCTTATTTTCAGGATTTAGAGCTAATATAAATGTAACATCTAAATTAGTCAAAGCTTCCCAACTATTAAGTAAATTCATAAGAGGATTATTCCGGTTTCATCTTCTGCTAAAATTGTTCATTTTATAGGGTCATGTGATGTTTTAAATCATTGTTTTGTAGTGGAGGTAAGCTGATATGCCAACACGAGCTGAATTTATCTCTAGCATTAGTGGTAGGAAATTTTCAAGGTTTTTTTTTTTTAAAGCATAAAATCATGCATATTTGGTTTAGTAGACTTTTGGGGATGACTTTTAAATATTGTTTGAATTACAAAAATGAAGTTGTCAGGTCCAAATGTCTGTTGTGTTTTATAAGAGAATGCTATTTTAATATCTTTTGCCTTCCATATTTTTAATTCTCGACACCTAGCATTTGAGATCTGGATGAAACCCTGGAAAGCTCTGATTCAACCCTTTTATTTAACAGATAAATTAGCCAAAGGCTGGGAGGTTACATAGCTTACATAGCTTACAGAGGGTCACAGAGTTAAGCAGTAGAGCTGAGATTAGAATCCAAAATTGGAGTCTAATTTTTTTTTGCAGTGCCAGAGTTAATCTGTTCATGGTTTTCTATATTTTAGTAGCACAGTAACTTTTAAAGTTTTTTCAGGAAATTATCAAATGCAAACACGTTGTTCTAACATAAATTTCTTTTATTGATTTAGGGAGATATAGGATTACCTGGCCCAAAGGGATCTGTGAGTATGGTGAACAGTAATGGTATAAAAAATTAAAACTATTAATAAAGCTGTAGAATATATAATGCTCAGCTTTATGAAATCATTACATAACATTCAATTCTTTTTTTTTGAGACGGAGTCTCGCTCTGTCGCCCAGGCTGGAGTGCGATGGTGTGATCTAGGCTCACTGCAACCTCCACCTCCCAGGTTCAAGCGATTCTCCTGCCTTAGCCTCCCAAGTAGCTGGGATTACAGGCATGCACCACTATGCCTGGCTAATTTTTGTATTTTTAGTAGAGATGGGGTTTCACCATGTTGGTCAGACTGGTCTTGAATTCCTTACCTCAGGTGATCCGCCCACCTCAACCTCCCAAAGTGCTGGGATTACAGGTGTGAGCCACCACATCCAGCCAACATTCAACTCTTAAAGGACTTACTTTCATGGAAATAAATGTCTAAATTTGTCCCTTACGTAATGGATTAATCCAATAGAAAAATACCTCATAACTCTGTAAATGGATTTACCTTTTGAACTAACTACTCGAAAGGAAGTGTTTTTTTTTTTTCCCCCATATTGTAAATGACTCAATAAGTGTTACATGGTAATACTCTAATGTCCTCTCCAAATGGGTCATTTTTTTTTTTTTTTTTTTTTTTTTGAGACGGAGTCTCGCTCTGTCACCCAGGCTGGAGTGCAGTGGCCGGATCTCAGCTCACTGCAAGCTCCGCCTCCCGGGTTCACGCCATTCTCCTGCCTCAGCCTCCCGAGTAGCTGGGACTACAGGCGCCCGCCACCTCGCCCGGCTAGTTTTTTGTATTGTTTTTAGTAGAGACGGGGTTTCACCATGTTAACCAGGATGGTCTCGATCTCCCGACCTCGTGATCCGCCCGTCTCGGCCTCCCAAAGTGCTGGGATTACAGGCTTGAGCCACCGCGCCCGGCCCAAATGGGTCATTTTTAAAGAACTGACTTGTGCTTTTGGTGTCAACAGTATAACTAAATTTCATTGGCAGTTATACCATTGAAAAATATTTCAGTAATTGTCTTAATCTCTGATGTGTTCTAGATGGGGAAGTAAGATAGAGGAATAATGCATAAGAAAATATAACAGAGAATTATTAGAAGTAGAAAATGATCTTGTTCATTTTTGTCATTTTATAGAAACTAAACTGGTGTCCTTAGAGATTAGATGTATTCAGAATTATAGAATCACTTAGTAGGAAACCTGAGATGACTTACTAATTGGAAATGAATTCACATCTAAAACCATTAGGAATTTAAGAAAGTATGAGGAGAAAAGATGAAGCTCAGATCTCAATCTCAAATGCCACTACCGCCAGCTTCCATCAGTTTCCAAGTCCTTCCTGTTTCTGGAATCTCCTCAACCCTTCTCTGTCCCTGTCCAACATATTATCCTCATGGCAGCCAATGTCATCTAGATTTTGAAAAAAAGATAAAACCTCATCTCCTACATACCTAGAACTTCATCCATTTACAGTTCTTTTTACATGCTGTTTAACACCTTGTTCTGGTCTCCTCTTCCTCTTAGCTACCTCCTACTTAAGCACTTAGATCTATCCTCAGCTGCACTTTCTCCAGGAGGACCCAATCAGACTTGGCCACAATGCCTAGCCTTGGGCTGTTTGCAAACCGCAGAGATGAATATTATTACTTTGTATTAACTTACCTGCCTCTAAAAACCATGTCTCAAGTTTCAAGTAACATTTTTATGCCTAAGAATTTTTAATAGAAATGGTCAAAGGTTGAGAAAAATTTAGAGTAAACCTTGATTGAGTTTAGTAATAGAAATCCTACTTCACTATCTAGAAATGGTAATGTTCAATAGAAAGAATTCAAGCTGTAACAAAAGAAAAGTTAATGAACCGTGCAGTGACAAGAATAAATTAATTGCATTCAAATTTGCATATAATATTAGGAATTAGCCCTTGATTCATCTCCTTCCCCACCTGTGTCTTACCTGACACTGCCCAGGTAATATGAGTGAAATTGAAGTCTACTGTCCCAGAATCCGGGGAAATTGTTACTAACACAAAGACTTTCACTTTCTTCATTGATTTCAGCATAAACAAAGTTGTGAAGTAGGCGATGTCTGTAACCTGATTTCTGGTTCAGTATACCACTCCTCAGTTGAGGAATTCTTTCCCAAAGACCCAGGGTCCTGGCCATATTGGCCCTTAATCTCTTCATTAGGAAGTTCCCATCTCTTATTGTAGCAGTATTTCAGTCCCTACCAGCAGGATTATACACTCCATTGTGGTCTCCTTTGTTTTCTGTCAGTTCTTCAGTATATTTCTGAGTTCATTTTGTCGTCTCTTCCGGGTTCTTTTAGAAGTTGTTGGCCACGCACGGTGGCTGATGCCTGTAATCCCAGCACTTTGGGAGGCCGAGATGGGTGGATCATCCAAGGTCAGGAGTTTGAGACCAGCCTGGCCAACACGGAGAAACCTCATCTCTACTAAAAATACAAAAAATTAGCCAGGTGTGGTGGCACACACCTGTAATCCTAGCTACTCGGGAGGCTGAGGCAGGAGAATTGCTTGAACCTGGGAGGTGGAGGTTGCAGTGAGCCAAGATCGCGCTATTGCACTCCAGCCTGGGCAACAAGAGCAAAACTCCATCTCAAAAAAAAGAAAAAAAAAAAAAAAAGGAGTTGTTACAGTTTTGCACCCTAGGCACCTGACAATGTTGCAGCCTTCTATATAGGATACCTTTTCCTTGTCCTGCTGACAGTCTTTCAGGAAGTCTTTTAAACCATAATTTCTTCATAGAAACTATTTTGGCAAGTTGACTTAGATGAATATCAATTTCTTTTGCATAAAGAGAAATTGGAAAAGCACATTTGCTGAGCTTTATTTGGATGTGTCTAGTAAAAGCATTGCTTCATCACCTTCTTCAGTTTAAAGTATTTGTTTGAAAGAGCCAGGTTTTCTAGATAAACGATGCATATGAAAAAGAAGCAGGATTAAATTGCTTTACAAACATTCATATCTTGAACACTAGCATTCCCTTGCTACCTTGTGTTCTTTTATCTTCTCATTCTTATTCTGAACAGCTGCAGTACATTAGAGCTATTCTGCCACAAATTCTACCAAAAGAATTTAACAAATTTTTAGTTTAACAAAAAGTGAATTAATTTGGTCTCTTTTAAAACATTTATCTTAGATGATTCTTTTGAATGCTTTTAGTGGTCTGCTTTCAGCTGAAAAAAAAAATCTAACTTGTGTTTGCTTTTATGCTAAGGAAACACATGGTTTACTTTTAACTTCTTTAATATTTAGATTTTTTTAACTTCCTTGATACTTAGATAAGTTGTAACTTTCTTTGGTCAAGATTTTTTTTTTTTTTTTTTTTGAGACGGAGTTTTGCTCTGTCACCCAGGCTGGAGTGCAGTGGCATGATCTGGGCTCACGGCAAACTCCGCCTCCCAGGTTCACATCATTCTCCTGCCTCAGCCTCCCAAGTAGCTGGGACTACAGGCACCCACCACTACGCCCTGCTAATTTTTTGTATTTTTAGTAGAGACGGGGTTTCACCATGTTAGCCAGGATGGTCTGGATCTCCTGACCTCATGATCTGCCCGCCTCAGCCTCCCAAAGTGCTGGGATTACAGGCATGAGCCACCGCGCCCGGCCTGGTCAAGTATTTTAAATGCAGCATTTTAAATGCGGTATTTTAAATGCATTGATTTAGTTTAGTAATTCCTGGATATACATGGCATCTTCACATTCTCTAAAAAAAAAGTTATAAGGGCTAAATAACTTATGTTCTTGGAAATATCTTTATTTTATGCTTGCTGCATTATTGATATGCAAAGTAACGTATTTTGTAGGAATGCAGGGGCTTTTGTGTAGCCAGGAAATGTTAACAAGCTTATTGAAAACTAAGTTACTCTTAGAGAGTGACTTAAAGTATTAAGTGACTTAAAGTATGTAGTTTTTTTAAAAAAGTAGTATTCCAATAAACATTTTGCAAGAATAACTATCCCCAAAAGAAAGATGATGATGATGATGATGATTATTATTATTATTTTGAGACAGAGTCTCACTAGGTCACCCGGGCTGGAGTGCAGTGGCGCAATCTCTGCTCCCTGCAACCTCCATCTCCTGGGTTGAAGCGATTCTCCTGCCTCAGCTTCCCAAGTAGGTGGGACAACAGTTGTGCACCACCATGCCCGGCTAATTTTTGTATTTTTAGTAGAGATGGGGTTTCACCATATTGGCTTGCCTGGTTTCAAACTCCTGACCTTGTGATCCGCCCGCATCGGCCTCCCACAAGTGCTGGGATTATAAGTGTAAGCCACCGCACCCAGCCAAAAGAAAGATATTTTGAAAGTTAACTTGAACTAGATTTCTTTTTTTTTTTCTTTTTCCTTTTTTTTTTATTTTTATTATTATACTTTGAGTTCTAGGGTACATGTGCATAACGTGGAGGTTTGTTACATATGTATACTTGTGCCATGTTGGTGTGCTGCAACCATCAACTCGTCAGCACCCATCAACTCGTCATTTACATCAGGTATACTAGGATGTGTAAGTTGTGTGGCATTATGTGTCTTCACCTTGCGGTGAAGGTTTTGTAACCTCTGAAAGAACACCTGTTAGGATGCAGAATGCAGGAAGCCCCAAATTTCATGTAAGTGTTTGTATGAGTATGAAGCAGGCACATTCTTTATGCTTAGCCCTGGTTTGATAGTGTGCAATTGTGTTCCAGGCAGGTAATCCTGGGGAGCCTGGCTTGAGAGGGCCTGAGGGAAGTCGGGGGCTTCCTGGAGTGGAAGGACCAAGAGGACCACCTGGACCCCGGGGCGTGCAGGGAGAACAGGGTGCCACCGGCCTGCCTGGTGTCCAGGGCCCTCCGGTGAGTGGTGGGCAGCTTCTGTGGTTTCCCTTTGGAGGCTCCATCCCACTGCAGCAGGGCTGTTCTAGGCATCAGCTTCTCAGCAAGTTCTCTTGTAAATCCAGCCACCTGGCTCCTTGCAGAGTCTGTCAGTTTACAACTTAACAATGTTCTCTTTATGATTTTGTGCATAATCTGCCTTTTTTTCTTTTCTGTCGCAGGGTAGAGCACCGACAGATCAGCACATTAAGCAGGTTTGCATGAGAGTCATACAAGGTAAATAAATCACAATGGTTTGACTTTTTCCACCATCAACTCTTGTTTCTTAAGATTTTATTCTTGCAGATATGCAAGGGTAAACAAGAGTGACTTTTGGTATGCCTTAAAGACAGGATATTTAGGGTAATATTAATGCCAATTCTGTCTTATCCAACTATTGGCATCCACAATAGTATATAGTCCATAGCCTCAATGTAAAATATTACCCTTCTGGTTATCCTGCCCCCCCCTTTTTTTTTTTTTTTTTTTTTTTTTTTTTTTTGCCATGGGGGTTAATTTATAACAAAGTGCACACACACACACACACGCTTTTTTCCTTTGGAACACAAATTCTTAGTTGTCTCTCCCCTCCTTAAGACCCTACCACTTAGTGTGTACCTAGCACTGACCTAGGCTTTTTCTACGTTTTGTGAGAAGTACATGACTGACTCCATGCCCATAAGAAGCATAAGGACATTATCTCCATTCATGTACACATATGTAAAAAAAAAAATCAATAACCAGCATTTACCAAAATTATGACACATTTTCATACTTGTTAACCCTTGTCAAAATGTATCTGTAACTATGGCAATTGTTATTTGTTTCAGAATTGGTCTAGTTACAAAAACACACAGAAAATGAAGATGTACAAAAGCACCCTATCGCTGAGGAGTTCTGTCACATTGAAGCCTACAGTTAGTGATAGTATTCTGGTGTAGCTAACTTTGTCATGAAGAGATACTCTTTTGTATGCTCACTAGACAGTCTAGTTTGTCTAGGAGACTTAAGAAGTTTTCCAGAACCAAATGGGAACGAAATGTTCACTTCTATATTTGAAAAGCAATATAGGTCTCTTCATTGCAGACATTTTGTCCCGAACGTCTATTTTAATTTTAAACATTACATATCTAAAAAATTATGATTCGATGCAAACTCTTCTTATACAAGCAAATTTAGAATACTCACATTTAAACAATTTAAAAATGTTGGGTAGAAATTTGTTTCCATTTCATTTTCTCCTTTACCCTCTAAGTTTAAAAAACATTACATGAGAATATTTCCCTTAGAATGTTTTCATGGGGAGATTTTCTTGTAGGCCATGGCTTTCATGGGTGATTCAGAATCTATTTAATGGTTCTTGGAAAAGCCCAGTTATTAATTTTTAAGACTAACTCTGACCATTCCCAAGAAACAAGTTATTTTTAATGTTTGCTGTCTATTTCAAGCATGGAAAAAACTTCTGAGAAGGAGGATTTATAAGAGGCTGTGACTCCTGGGGATATTTCAGTTTATATAATATCTTCAAACTAAGAACATGAGGCGAGGTCTCAAATGGTGTCTGAATATTAGTTCTGGACGATGTCTTTGGCTTTTAAAAACTGTCTGGATATCTGCTTCCACCTATGTTAAGAAACTCATTTGTCTTCCCATCCTGGGTTTTCAGATACCCAGCTGGTATTCAGACGACATCCTTCCAGAACACCATTCACCCCAAAGCCTTAGTTGAAGATTTTTGTAAATCCCAGTCCCTGCTACCTCCATTCCTGCGCCCTGACTCTGTCTCAGAACAACAGGACCAAATATATCCAGGGAGAGCTGCATCAAACAGCACCAGCAAAGCTTCCTGGCAGAAAGCCCACAGAGAAATTATCCAACTTTATTCATGTCTTACCACCAGTTTTGAAGATCTGGTGACACGTTTAGAAAAAAGGCATCTGGAATACTTCTCTTTTCATTAGAATAACTTTTATGTTTCTGACACTTCTGGGTTGTTTTGTTTATTCTCTTTCAGAGCATTTTGCTGAGATGGCTGCTAGTCTTAAGCGTCCAGACTCGGGTGCCTCTGGGCTCCCTGGAATGCCTGGTCCTCCTGGTCCCCCTGGCCCTCCTGGAGAGAATGGGTTCCCAGGCCAGATGGGAATGCGTGGCCTTCCGGGCATTAAAGGGCCCCCTGGTGCCCTTGGTTTGAGGGGACCTAAAGGTAAGTCATCTTGCCCACGTGGAACCAAAGAATACAACCTTTTTCAGATGTATAATCTGTATCAGGCTCAAGGAATTTATGTTTTACCAATTTCTGAATATCCAGTGAGATAAGATGTATTATTCTCTTTTACAACAGTGATGGTGAAGATTCAAAAACTGTTATATAATATTCTCTTGTCCCTGCTATACCACAACAGTAGACCAAATACTAGAATTAAAGTCCTGTGTCTTTTAGTACTGATCTTTTTCGATTACACTCTACCTCAATCATGGTTCAAAACAAAGATTATGGGATCTGGTAAATGATCATTCAGCTTTTTTTTTTTTTTTTTTTTTTTTAAGACCTTGAAGTCATTGTCGAGCTCCTCTAACATGGCAACCATGCTTAGGATGTTTGTATTTGTTATTTAAACTAACAAAATGTGTTAATAGGACATAAGAAAAACATGAATTGGAGCTTCCTCCTCTTTTAAAATATTACATTGGATATTTAGTTTTGATGGGATTTTTTTCAGCTCTGAAATACAATCTAATGTAATTTCTTCTTTAGTACGTAAGATAGTTTGTTCCTTCCATTTTTATTCAAAGCAAGTTAAGCCCTTGCATCCAGTATTTTGCAGAAGAACGGGGCTATGAGTGTGTTAGGTACTCAGCAGGACTGGTGGAAGAACTGGCTGCCTCATTTGGAGTCTGGTAGTTGAGGGGAGTAAGTACATCAGCTTGGAGTGTATATGCCCTAGATACTTTACAGAGAGGACTAAATAAAGTGAGTAGTTTCTATGTCATGATGAGTGACTGACATCTTTCTGGGGAACTTCAGAAAGACATGGCATCAGAAACAAGAGAGGGATTTTTGTTTTCTTTTTTAAGTACTGCGGTGCTCCAATTAGGGATAAATATTATGGTATGAATGGTCAGAGGGCAAGCAAGCCGCCTTTTTGGATCTATAAATGAATTGCTGATGCAGTTGGCTAACTAGACCTTCAGCTGGAACAATTTATTTAATTACATTTTTTTTTGGTGTGTTCAGAGCTTCATGTTAAAAAAATGGGGTCTAACTGAGACCTCTTATAAGGCTGGCATGATTTCAAAGCTTTGGGAGGCTAGACAAAATCAAATAGAGTGCAGACTGAGGGTAGAGTTTTTCTTAAAGAGAACTGAGCACTTTCTTTGAAAGAGTCACGTACCTATTCATGTTTGTCCTGCTTTACTAGTTCAGGAGCTCATGCCTTAGGTGCTCTCTCTATGGTTAGTCTCAATTCACTCTGTAAATAATTTCTAAGAAACTCTACAGCCTTAGGTAGATTGTTGACTTCGTTGGATCTGTTGTGCTGAAGTGGCTGGATCATGATGACTCAGACTTTCCTGAGTTCACTTTAGGGTAGTGGTTCTGAAAGAGCTGTCCCCGGAGCAGCGGTGTCACCAGGGACCTTGTTAGGAAAGCAGATTCTCTGGTCCATGCTGGGTCCACTGAATCAGAAACTCTGGGCTTGAGGTCTAGCTGTCTAGTTTAACAGGCCCTCCTGGGGGTTCTGCAGCACCTGGTGTGGAGCAATTGCCCATTTTCCTACTGAAAGGGAATGCGTTATGGGGCCTACAGACATCACAGCCCTATTTTCTTTGGTTAACAGGAAGTCTCCTTGGGGCAGAGCTTAACTGTGTTTGAGCCAGTCACAGAACTCTTCTTTAAAAAATGAAAATGCCAATGTCACTTGCTAAGCGAAGACAGTCTAAAGCTGCCTTTGTCAGCCTTGCCTGCACACTGGAATTGCCTGAGGAGCTTAAAACCACTGATGTCTGGATCCCATTCCCAGAGATGCTGATTTTATTGGCCTGGGCATTGGGATTTGAAAATATTCTCCAGGTGA
This sequence comes from Macaca nemestrina, assembly GCF_043159975.1. Classification (NCBI taxonomy): domain Eukaryota; kingdom Metazoa; phylum Chordata; class Mammalia; order Primates; family Cercopithecidae; genus Macaca; species Macaca nemestrina. The sequence goes on from NC_092129.1 coordinate 115,770,555, forward strand.
TTTGACTGTGCAGCCAGGGTTGAGAACCACTGGAAACAATGGTGAATTGTTTGGGGAAGATTTAGCAACAGTGACTTGTGGCTAGGTTGGCTTGGGTTGGCTCTAGCAGATGAACCTCAGTTTGAAAGAAAGAAAAATAAATTTCTATATTTGGAACCTGGAAAATGTCTCTAGCACTAAGTTCATTCGTCAAACATAGCTTGATCATATGAGGTATTTCCCCTTAATTTTTCTTCAGTATTCATGACATAATCTATAACATGAAGTGATATAATTCTTTTCTCTTTTCCAAAGGATTTTTTTTCTCCATCCCTTTCTCGTTATCAGATTCCTTTAAAGCAGTGTCTTCTCTCAGTTTAACTTCGGAGAATTTGGGGTGGAGGTAGGGAGGGGTAATTAAATTTTTAAAATCAATTAACACTGTCATACTTTTGGAAATGTATGATTTTAGGCAGCTGGATTAGATTCTTCTTGTCCCACCACATACATTAACAGTAGTATTTATTAGAAAACATATAACTTTGTAATATCCAAAGGGTAACAGCTGAAATTTCCCTGAGAATAAACATTCCACCATTTTGAAACTTAAATTTTCAGTCAGTTAGAGGAGAGATGTATTTCAGTATTGCTTGTTGGCTTTTTTCCCCATCCCTGGTAAAGAAGGGATGGTATGAATCTTGCTCTACCATCTAGCCACTTTGAGAGCCTTTTTCCAGAGAAACTGCTACATAAATAACAAACAAGTTTTATTATGAATGCTTGAACAGTTCAGCCTATGTCTTAGTCACTGTTTTTCTCCTAGAAAATACTCTGAAGAACACAGTAGAACATTTTCAATAGGAGCTAGTAGAAATATGCCTCAAATCATAGTCAAAGCTTAGGTTATGTCTATAATTTTTCTGTTTTTCACTGACATGCTTTATACAATACTATACAAAAATGTTAGGGCCCAGGCTCAAAACCTGAGAGATATCTAACTGGCCTTATGTTCACTTTGCTTGGTATTACATTGGTCTTTTGTGTCATAAATATTAGTTTAAAATATTCACAGTTTTGATTAATTTTAAGTCCCTTTGAGTAAGGCTGTATATTTTTAGATATTTTAGTGTGAATCAAACAGACACTGCAATATGTAAATGAAAGTCTGAGAAAACACACGTGTCATGATTATGACTAACACCTTTCTCAGTGATAATCTGTTTACATGGAGATAGAGCATCAATGATAGCTCGTGAATAAATGAAATAAATAGCAACTATAGAGCAATGAGAATTTCCACTCATTTATAATGAGCTGTTTTTCTGCTCAAGCTGTGTATTTTTCTCTGTACATTATCTAAAGCTTATTTTACAAGCTCTTTATGCATATTTTTTGACTGAGGAGGATAACACAGCTGGACCTTTAGTTCGCTGAGCTGGTTTTTGTACATCTCAAAAGAAGACATGACCAGGGTTTAAAGTAGTAGATTAACCTTGTCGATGGAACCAACCTGTATGCCGGGTTTGCTGTGGCGTGGCAGTTTGCCAAATGGGCTCTGTTTTGGAGCTCATCTTAAAACTTGTTTTTCTCTGACTGATAACCAAAGACATAATCACAAGAAAGACACTGGTCTTATTCCTTGAAGCAACATTAAAAGTTGGTGTGGCTTCATGCTAAAATGTACAAACAAGTTTAGCTTTTACTATCAGTGTAAAAGCCACACTTTAATTTATAATGTTCATCTCATGTCTTCAGAAAATGTGGCACATTTAGAGAGTCTGTTCTCATTTCCAGCCTCCAGAATTATAGTGATACGACACTCGAATTACCAAGTTAACAAGAATGCTTATGCCATTAGTTTATAAGATGTTAATTGTCATATCTTCCTAATATTCCATATTGATGATGAGTGTTAAAAAAAACTAGCTTATATAAATATGAGTTCAACCTGAGTTCAATCCTTCATAGTATTTATATAAATTTAAATTGTTTTGAAATGTGGTGAAATGTAGTTGATCATAAAAACATTCACGTAAAGACATTCACAGCTAAAATCAAAGTATGGTGACTAAATATTCACTTCAGAATTAGAGATCTTTGACTATCTGAGTGCAGACGGTTATACAGATATTTTTTCTATTTTTGTTGTGTACATGACTTTGTTTTTAAAATTAGAACAAATTTGACTTAATGTTGAGTGAGGCTAAGTTGATACAAATGTTTGGGAAAAAATGGTCTGGATAGAATTTATTGCAAGGTGCCATTGCATTTTCTAACAGCATAATAGAATAATGATATACTACTGTACTACCGGAATAATGGGATAATGCCTTCAGCAAAGAGCAGCAGACGCCATTTAGGACCAGTTAACTAAGGCAACAATGCATTTTGTTAATGAGCCAAGTTGCTGGGTTTGGTATCTTTAGGGGCTGGGATAATTAATGTGACTTTGTTCCGTCCCCGCTAAATCCCCAATTTCAATCAACTGTCTTGTAAATGTCTTGCAAATTCACATGGTTCATTGCAATCCAAAGTATGTTCCCCATAAACAATGAGTCAGTAGTGAAATGTAGACACGGTGACAACACACTTTATGTTTTTAAGATTGATTAATTTATATTTCATAATACTAAATTTATACAGTTCCAAAAATTAACAACGTGTAAAAAAAGTATTTAGTGAAGTTTCTCTCGCATCCCTGCCTCCTATCTGCCTAATTTCCTTTCTCCTTCCCACTAGGTAATCAATACTATTCTTTTCTTACATATCCTTATAAGCAATTCTATATAAGGATACATGAATATGTATTTTTTCTACATCCTTTTAAAAATGAATCATATTGTTCTTTAGCAAGTGTTCTGGAACTTGCCTTTTTCACTGAACAGTATGACATGGAGACCATTCCAAAGAGCTTCCTGGCTATTTCTTCACAGCTGCATAGTGTTCTGTTGTGTGGAAGTTCTGTAATGTATTTAACCTTTTCATGGACAGAGATAGTTTCCAACCTTCTGCTGTTATAGCAGGGCCACAGTGAACCCCATTGTAGGTATTTCATTTTTGTATAAAATAGCAGCATATACTCCGTCTCTATGTCTATGATAAATTCCTAGAAGTAGAACTGCTGGGTAAAAAATTTTGATAGCTATTGTCAAATTACCCTCCAATGGGATTGTCCAAATTTATACTCTTATCAGCAATTCATGACAGTGCATTTTCCACAGACTTGCTAGTATATGTTTAATTGAACTTTGGAATTTTTGCCGATCTTATAGGTTAAAATAGCATCCTTTTCTTTTTTTTTTTTTTTAACAATTTGCATTTATTTTGTTATGAGAGTGAAGTCAGGGAATTTTTCATATTTTTAAGAGCCATTTTTACTTCCTTTTAGTGACATGCCTGCTCATGTATTTTGGTTATTTATTTATTTTTTTTGCTGTTATGTTGTTGGCCTTTTTGTATTGATTTTAGGAACTTTACATATTTTGCATCTTAATAAAAAGGCCAATCTGAGGTCATAATTCTCCCTTGTTATCTTTTGATTCTTAACTTACACTTAAATACTTGATCCATTTGTATTTTATCCTGGAATAGGGTGTGAGGTATAGATCTAACTTTTCTTTACTCACTTCTTCCAATTCCATTTACTGAATTGTTCAACTTTTTCCCACTTTAAGACACCACCTTCATTATAAACCCAAATCCTGTATGTATTTGGGCCTACTTTTTGGGCTTTCTATTCTGTTTCACTGGTCTGTGTATTCAGAGACCAACACCACACATTTTAGTTGATTTAATATCTGGTCAAATTAATTCTCTTCATGTTGCTTTTCTTTATGGAGTTTTGTGGCTTACTCTGGCTTATGTGTTTTCTACATAAACTTTAGGATCTTCTTTTCTGATAAAAAATGGATTTGTATTTTTAATAAGATCATGATGAAAATTCAGCTTGGGGAGAACTGGCAACATTTTATGATGATGTCATTTCTATTTAAGAATGATTTTCAAGTCTTCTGGTGTCCTTTAGAAATGTTAAACCTTTTGTCATGTTGGACTTGCCTATTTCTGATTAGTTTTATTCATCGTTGTTTAATATTTTAATTGTTATTATAAATGGTGTCTTTTTTACTATGTCTTATTACTGGTTGTGTTAATATATGTAAAATTATAATTTCCATTTATTAATTTTGTACCCTGCTAGTTGACTGAATGCTACTGTTTGTAGTAGTTTTTGAGTTAACTTTCTAGAGTTTTAAGATATATATTCATATCTCCTGAAAATAGAGATAGTTTTAATTCCTCAAACCAAATGTTATATAATAGTGATAAAGTAGGTGTCTTTATATTGTTCTGATTGTAGTGGAACTAATTCTTGTGTTTTCCATTATGCATTATGCTAACTTTTGGGTTAAGATAGATTTATTTTTCATGTTTAGGAAGTGGCCATTGGTTCTTATTTTATTGAATGTTTTATCAAGAATGTGTGTTCAATTAAGTCAAATGTCATTCCAGTATCTGTGAATATAATAATTTGATTTTCCCCCCTTAGATCTATTAATAGGATGAACTTGATGTTTGCCTTGCTGCATACTCACTACAATCTAGTTTATGGCAATTTCATGACCTTTTGGTTTCTGAATTTTAGATTTGCTTAAAGTTTAAAGATACGGAAGTTTATTTTTATAGATATGCAGAAAAATAACATTTCTTTAATGTAATGCAGGTGACTTGGGAGAAAAGGGGGAGCGTGGCCCTCCAGGAAGAGGTCCCAAAGGTTTGCCTGGAGCTGCAGGTCTCCCAGGTAAGTGTGCTGTATAGCTGAGAGGAGGAGGTAGCCAAATTGGTAGCAAGTCGACGGCCTGAATTGAATAAACTTTTAAAATAATTTTTATTTGATCACTTAAGCATATTAATTATTCAGAATGGCTAGCACAGATTTTTCAAGACCAGCTTTAGTAAAGAATGATCTGTAAATCATATCTGTATTCTTTGTCAGAAAATAGATATCAGGACTTGAAATACTAATTTCCTTAAATGCTTCAAGAAAAATAGTGTCAAGGTCCAGGCACAATGCACTTGTTATAAAATTCTAAATACATTGGATCCTATCTATTTCTAAAGCAGGTGATAGTTTCCTTTTTTTTTTTTAATCTAAAATGCCAGAGCAGTAGGAAAATTAACCAGTTTTTAATCTCTTGCACAAAAAGTAACCGAAATTTTATTTTAAAAGCTCCCCTGACAAACACTCTCCAAAACCCCACATCCACAAAAAAAAAAGAAAGAAATAAAGAAAGAAAATACAAAACTGAACATTCCTACTCATAACCACTAAGAGCCACACGCAAGCCACACATCACAGCTGTGTCAACTGAGGTGACAGGGTAGCCCCTGTGTGAAGGGCCCAGAGTCTGTCACTGGGCCTTCTGTTCTCTTTATACACTGGCTACCCTGTCACCAGAGTCCAGGCTGGAACACACTCATCCCTTGAGAAATGACTTACAAGCCCAAGCACAGAGGCAGCATAGCAGGGCCAAAAGCCAGTTCAGTTTAAGGGCATGAATGATGCTCAACTTTCCAGCAAACACTCTCTTATTGTGTGGAGGCAGTGGCTTAGGAAGGCCCCCAAAGCCCTAGGGCTCTGTTGCTGAGGAGAATTGAGATGATATTTGCTTCCACAATGGTTTGGGAAAACTTGGTTTAGGGAAGTTTAGGAAAAGAAATTACAATTTTCAAATTCTGCCAGAGGCTGATGTATTTAATCACAGCTATAATTGTAGCCAAAAACATCATTGCTTTCCAATTATCCATTTCATTGCTTCTGGGGATTGCGTTCTCATTAAAATATTTTTTTTAAAAAACATGAATGTGTGGAGATAACTCAAACACTGCCTTTCTAAAACTGATTCATGGGCTCGTCAGAATGTTTTCACAAATTGATAAATTTTTATAATTGGAAATGGAAGATTTATGATTAGAAATGAAGGGAAAATCTGGCTTAAATGGGATTTAGAGAAGATTTTAATATGTGGTAAAGCTTGGATTCATTGATTGGTGTTTAGAGGAGAGGAAAAGGAAATAGAATTTACTAAAGGTGTTTGTCTCTGTCACCAGTGGTAGGAATAGGAAGTTTTGAGGCTGATAACATATTATCATCACAATTTACTTAACTATCTATATATTTATGAGATAGCCTAATAACTTCTTTTCTCATTTTATTGACAAATCACTTAACAGTTCTTGAACCAGTGACTTGCACTATTGGCAACATTTTCCTTTATTGAAAAAGTATTCTGGTTTCTAGGGATTCTTACTTTGAAAAAAATCTATTGGTAAGCCACATTTTCAATGTAAAGATGAGAAGATGGAGGAAGATCAGCTCCATGTGTGCTGTGTCCCAGACTGTCAGAAGCACATTATCTCCCACCTGCAGTAAACCATTTTCAGGAGCCGAGTTGATGGGGGCGCAAACGGGGTGCCCAGCCTGAGGGGCTTCCCTGATTGCTTTTTAGAACATCAGACCATCCACGTGTAAGCAAATTGTGAGGTAGGACAAGATCATCATCTGCAGCCCTCCCTGGGATCACTTATAAACAAAATGATTAATTTCAGCTGATCTTGGATTTGATCTTAAATCTGAATTGTTAAAACATTTTGTGCACTCCCTTTTCCAGGGGACTCTTAATAACTGTCCTTTCTGTTTTCCTTTTCCTTTCTTCCTTTGGTCGGTCCTTGCCCCTCTTTTCCTAGGATCACCTCCAAAATCGTCGCCCTCCTCTGATCTCTCCCCATCAGCTCTGATTGTCTCTCATCCTTCTCACCTCCCAGCTTACTCTTCTTTCTTGATTTCCTTGTTATGGTTACTCATGTCTCAACCTCGGTAGCCTTCCTTTTTTAGACTTTTGCTACCTTTTAATTGAGAGGATATCTGACATTGTTTAGTGAAAAATCTGAGTTCCAGATTATTTTTCAGGAATATAGGCTAACTTTCAAAAGCACAGATGTCAGAGAAGAGGGGTCTGCTGCTGGGTCGTTTTCTGCGCTTTGGCGCAGCGTCCTCGTGTAGCTCGCAGGTGAAAGCACCAGCTGAGGGCTTGGGTTTCAAGGTCGGCCCATGTTCTCTTGTTGACACCGTGCGTATGCTCAAGTCAGTCAAGTTCCTGACAAGAGCTTTTTGGGTCATTCCTCCCTTAAAGCTAGTACCCGAAAGTGGGCTGTTTGAAGAGTGGCTTCTACAATTCAGACATCCCAGGTTCACATTTTGACTCTGCCACTAACTAACTTTATGACATTGGGCATGTTACTTAATTTCTCTGCACCTCGGTTCTCCCATTTGTAAAACAGTGATAACAAGGACACCTCTCTGATAGTGTATTTCTGAGAAATAAAGAAACTCAATCCATGTAAATTGCTTAAGACAGTTCCTGGCTACAGTAGGCGCTCAAGAAATGTTGGCTGTTGGTACTATTATTAATAAAGCAAGTCCACTTTTTGCTTTTTAAGGTGGATCAAGGAGAGCTGAGGGCAAAGCTGGGCCCCAGTTGAGCCCTTGCAGCTTTTTTCTCTTGCTCTTGATCAGCAGTAATATATTACTCTTCTCTAAATCAGCACCGCCCCGATGCCTCAGACTTTCTCTCCATGAAAGTCTACTTCAACTCCAAATCACAAATGCAAAGTACTGGGTAGCAGTACATCATTTCACTGGTTAATTGTCCACTGAGGCTAGACTGCTTTTTATTTCCTGGTAGAGCTTGAATGTGTCTAGGAATGTGATTTCTGATCTCTCACAAACATATTATTAATACGACTTTAAGGCCTGAGGGACCTTCAACCAGATTCTGTGCAGGGATTTGTCTGGAACCTTCTAGATAAATACACATCTTACCTAAAAGAAAGAGCCTAAAAAAAAAAAGAAAGAACCTGCAGAACAGCATATTCTGCAACCTTCTTTGTTGTTTCTATTGTTGGATTTGGGGCTCAAATTCTCCTGAATAAAAAAAAGATAGTTGGATCATTCTTTGTGCTAAGGCATTTAACATATTTTTTTTTACGATGTAACTAATATCATCATTTTCTATCAGTTGTTAGAGTTCCTGTATTCTTTCTGGACAGTTTTAATTCCCTGTCTCCCCTCTCCAATGCTCTATCTCTGTTTGTTCAGTGTTAAGTATTACATGCCCTGTAGAGACATAATGCTACATTGCTTGTTATGGAACACAGGTTATTATTATAACCATCACATTGATGATTATTTTGGCTACAGTACTTTGTTGTTTAAAAAGTACACATACACAATCTAGTTTGTTTCTCACAGCCAGGAGTAGGCTGGGCAAATATTTAAGAAGTGCAGACACGGAGCCAGGCTGCCAGGGGCTTATGCACTATTCTTTTACCTCGAAGTGCTTCAGTTTACTCTTCTGTGAATGGAAATCATCATGCCTACCTTGTATTTAGAGCATATATGCACATGTTAATACATGTAAAGCTCTTGGAACATGTAAAGCCTGGCATATGGCAAACAGACACTCTGCAAATTTAACTATTATTATTGTTGCTTCCTTTTTCATAATATATTTGAGAAAATACAGACTCTTAAATTCATGTCCTGACAAAAGTCTCTCAGGTAATAACAAGACATATTCATGCTTCCTGAGTCTGTGTTCACAAAGTGGACAGAATGATTGGCTGTCTGTCCAATCATACGATTAGTTTTTCTTTGTAACCTAGACATGTGAATTGGGCATGTCCCATAACTGCTGGGTGTCTTGCTTCTTTCTCTGCCTCTCTTGCAGAGCTACGTGGATCACATTAGCAATCCCTGGAACTTTAGTCTCCCCCACCTTCAGTTTTGTGCCACAGGTCAGCCAGTGTTATTGCTTGGTTGGTTGTCTTATAGGTCTCTCTCTGTCTGCTGCCACCAAACTTGCCCATTTGGGACTAGTTCCTTGTCACTCTGAGGATTTTAAAGGAACATATTTATTAATAATTATGAGTCCTGATTTCCTCTTTGTGCACTCACTGGGGCAAAACATACATTAAATGACAAATCATTTGAATGTGAACACCAGGAAGGTGACTTGTGAGCTGAGATGCTTTTTGCCTCTTGGACATGGAAGTTATAGCTGGCTTTGTGCTGGGCTATACTAGATTGTAAGAATATTTGTTTTTCTTGTGCAAAGTCTGCAGAAAGGTGAGCTTTGCTTGAGACTATTGAGTGGAAAAATACACACGCACACATTCAGTTCTGGGCTAAGTTTTTCAGTACCTAATTATTCAATTTCCATTGCTGCAGCTGTTTTATTTGGTTGCTGGGCCTTACATAAACCAATTTACAATTCCTTAAACATATACTGCTTTGTCAAATACCACAACATTAAGCTCAAGAAATATAAGAAAGTCCTGGTACATACAAAAAGTCTACATAACCAGTGGATTAATTATGAAATACCCTATTTAATATGAAAATTATTCACTTTATTTTATTTTATTTTTTTACTGTATACACAGTCCCTTTTATTCCATAGCATGTATTAGGTAAGGGGCTGCCTCCAGAATGAGCCAGCCAGGATTGGCTTCCGTCAGTGTAACTTGACTACCCTCTAGTGGTTTTATAGAGAATGATATAGATACTCATTTCTTAAATAAATAATAATAATTTTTTTAAAAACCATGAAATGTTTGGCAATAACATTTCTAAATATTTTATTTTAATTGACATATAATAGTTACACATATTTATGGGGTACATAGTGATGTTTCAATGGAAATATTATATAATGACCAGATTAGGGTAATTAGTCTATCCATCATCTCAAACATTTATCATTTCTTTGTATTGGGAACATTCAACATTTTTATAGGTCCTTGACATTTCAGAACACCATGTAATCATTAGGCAGTTAGTGTAAGTATCACACACATGAGGCAGGCAGAGCAGAATAACACTTTAGATCCACGCTTTCTCTTTCTAAAGAGTTACAAAGCAGTTGGTAGATACTCATTAATGCAGCTGCTGGACTAACCATTTATGCCCACTTTGTGAACAGTTATTATGAGTCAGCTTCACTTTTTGAGTGATGTGGACTGTGGACATAGTGTCACCCAACTGAGGCTCCCACATAGTTCAGAACATCCATGAGAGCAAAGGCCCTGGGTCAGGACTCTCCAGAGCCTGACAATCTGCTATGTTAAGGCTGTTTTATCTCTGGTATTTCTACAGGGCAAAACCTCAGAAAAATATCTTAGTTTCTTATGATCATTAGAGCTCTGCAAAAATCAATACTGCTCTTTGTTTTTGTGCCTCTGTCTACTTCCTGGTCAACTCAGGCCCAAGGAATTAAAAACAAACAAACACACACAAAACAATGACAACACACACACACACACCCTGCCACACACCTCCACACCCTTCCACAGAGTTAAAAAATCAATAGGTGGGAAAATGCAGTTAGATTAGTGCAGTGGCTAAGGGTCTTCATTTCTAGCTATATGACTATGGACAATTATTTGATCTTCCTAACTCTCAGTTTATACATGAGAAAAATGGGCTCAGTAATGAGCATAGTGTATGGCACATGGAAACGAGAAAGCATTCTCATTACGCGTTGGTGATGATGATGATGACATCATCCAAAGCTCCAAAGTGGTAAATTGCTGCATTTGGCAAAGGCAGAATTGGATGAGATGCACGTTTCATAAAATAAATCAAGGGTAGACAGGATGGCTTCATCAACCCTTCCCTCAGAGGATAAGCAGAAATTTGGAATAAACTCAGCAAGGTAAAAAAGAAAAAGAAAAACTTCTCCTGGAGTGTGTTGATGGGGAACCAAATGTGAAAATCTAAAAAGCTATCCTTCTGCTTTTTAATATTGTTTGTGTATTAGAGAATGAATTCTCTTAAACTTAAGGTTTTTGGTTGGCTCTACAAATGTTGAAAAAAAATTGAATTGGTTGCTAACATTTAAACATTGGGAGATATTTATTTAAAAACTCAGCTTCCTGGCTTCTCTTGAAAATTATCAGAAGTTCTGGCAACACTGGCCTGTATTCCCCGATGGCAGCTGTTAGCTGGAGAAGAGCTGCTGCCTGCATCCACTTTCCAGCTCACCACAGGCCTCACTCCTCCCTTTGGTCTCCCCAACACTTATGTGGAATATTAGTGGCCAAATTTCATTGCATTTGTCCTTTACGTTTCCATCTCATAAAAACAGTGGGGGAATTTCTTAATCCAGGCTCATTTCTTTATCACATCAGGGATCAGCAAACTTTATTTGTGAAGGATCAGATTATTTGGCTATGGGCACCATATTGCAGCTACTCAACTCTGCCCTGGTATGCCAAAGCAGCCACAGACAATATGTAAACAAATGGCCATGGTTGTGTTCTAATAAAACTATTTACAAAACCAGGATTTAGCTCATGAGCTGAAGTTTGCCCACCCCTGGTCTAAGTGACCATCCCAGCCCCTGTGCTCATTTGGTTTTCTACCTCTTCTCTGGGCATTTCCTTCTCCTAAACTTGATTTGATTTTAAGGCACACCTGGTGTGTCTCAGTGGGGACATTCCTACTGATAAGGTGCATGAAAATCAGATTTAGATCTGGCTCATCGTTTAAACCTTAAAAAAAACCAACTTCACCTTTAACTGCATCTGGTGTTAAGGATCTTAACAGGTGCTGCTGAAGGCATCGTTCTGCTACAGCTTTATCTACAGATGCTGGGGATTAGGGAGACGCTTTCTCAGGGGCCTCATCATTAAAAGAAAACACATAATGGTTTGCTTCATACTAACTAGGTATAGTTGAATGAAAGTGTATGGGGTAAATTAGGGAAAATGACTTATATCTCTGTTTATCTATAGCTTCGAGATGGATAATTATTCAAAGATAATTATTCCCCCTTAAAACTTATTAATATATTGCCCTATGACATTGCTTTGTGTGGATTGAAGTGTATGCAGCAGAGGAAGAATGAGATGTTACGTAAAACGAGATCTCTGACCTACCTTCTTTCTAAAAGTATGTGAGATATATGTAATAAGACCACTGAATAAGACCATATTACTATAGTAAGACCAACAAAAGACGTGTAATAAGACTACTCAAATAGAAAAAGAAAAGTAAAAACCACAGAGAAAGAAGGAAAGTAACCAAATATAAGCAAATATGTAGTTGAACATGTGGATTTGGCTTCCAGCTTTTTGGCTGAAAGACCAAGTTAAGATGGCTGAGATGGAATGAGGATCCCTATATTATTTTGGCATACACAATTTGTTTTACACGATTTCTCATCACCACTTTTGCAATGATTGTGTGAAAGTGCTGCTGGTGCATTGGGGTAAACATTCAGCAGACATTCCTCTTTGTTATGGGGTGCTGTGCCTCAGAGAGTGTGCCCCATTGAGGGCAACGTACAACCCTTAAACACGACAAAAGGAAGACAAGCAAGAAATGTCCCCCAAAGAACCTGCTATGGCAAAGTTCATGTTGGGGTCACCCTTCATGAGAAAAATATGAAATTTTGTAGGGCACATGGCACAGCCTTCTAAAAGATATTAATCAATAATATCTCAATAATTATAATAATAGCTCCTATGTATCAGGTGCTTTCAATTGTAGAATTTAATTGTTATTATTGTTATTTTTATTTTTAAGATGAAGTCTTGTTCTGTTACCCAGGCTGGAGTGCAGTGGCGCGATCTCGGCTCACTGCAACCTCTGCCTCCCGGGTGCAAGTAATTCTCCTGCCTCAACCTCCCAAGTAGGTGGGACTACAGGCATACACCACCATGCCTGGCTAATTTTTTCATATTTTTAGTAGAGATGAGGTTTCACCATTTTGGCCAGGCTGGTCTCGAACTCCTGACCTCAGGTGATCCGCCCACCTTGGCCTCCCAAAGTGCTGGGATTACAGGCGTGAGCCACTGCACCTGGCCTGAATTTAATTATTAAGAAGACATTATAGCATCTTGTAGATGAAGAAACTGAAAGATTAGCGACTTGCTAATGTCACATTATTCATAAATGATAGGGCTAGAATGTAAAGCTATTTGTCTCTAAAACCTGTGTTTTTAACCACTAAACTATACTTCTCCCTGCCCAGATGTTGCTCAACTATTAGAAGTAAGGAATACTGCTACTTGCATTCAAAAGAAATACAATGTGAGCCACAAATGTGAGTTGCATGTATGATTTTAAATCAAGTGGCCACATGAAAAAGGTAAAAATAATCAGGTGACATTAGTTTTAACAATATAGTTTACTTAACCCACTGTGTGCAAAAGATCATTTCATCATGTAATAGGCACAAAACTTTTTAATGAACTATTTTACATTTTTATTCAGATGAAGTCTTTAAAATCCAGGTGTGTTTGATACTTAGTTCATCTCCATTTGGCCTCATCACATTTCAGTGCTCAATAGACACCTGTGGCTGGAGGCTACCAGGGTGCACAGTGCCGCTCTATTGATGGAAATGTGGGTTAGAGACACTAAGGTCTCTTTCTACTTTTTATTTCCAAGAAAACCCAAGTCCAAGGAAGGGATCTTATTATCATCATCATCATCATCATCATCACCAATCACCACCAGTCATCATCCATGGTTTCCAAAAGCGTTTGTTAAGCCCCTTATCTCAGCACTGCTGAGCTGTGAGGGTCCAGTGCCCTCTGCCAGTTTGCATCGATAAGGATTCTCCTGCTCACATGTGCAATCTTCTGTGTGTTTCAGGTGACCCAGGCCCTGCCAGCTATGGGAGAAATGGCCGAGACGGTGAACGAGGCCCCCCCGGGGTGGCAGGAATTCCTGGCGTGCCTGGACCCCCGGGACCTCCTGGGCTTCCCGGTTTCTGTGAGCCAGCCTCCTGCACCATGCAGGCTGGTCAGCGAGCATTTAGCAAAGGGCCTGACCCGTGAAAGGCTTAGTGCTGCATGACTCTCTGCATGAACCACGCCTGGTGAAGGAGCTTGGGGGAGAAACACCACCCAAAGCTGGGGCAAAGATGATTACCTTCAGCATGATTCCAATGTATTACCTTCAGCATGATTACGGAAGTCCTACTTGACAATCACATTTAGAAGAACGGTGCTATTCAGTAAGTTCTCTTTCCTTTCCCTTGGAGGGAAGACAGCAGAGTCATCAGTTAAAAAAAAAAAAAAAGAAAGAAAACCAAACACCTCCCTTGAGTAAATTTATACTCCTGTTCCCAGGATCTTGAGCTTTAGTGTGCTATACCTATGTGTCTTATCGTGGGCCACTGTGCCAATAAACAAAAACAACTGTTTGGTTTACCTCAGTTGCAGTAGTTATTTTCATTTAGATGTTGTTCTCAGATTATTGTTTCAGTTATATAGAGGATTACTAGACTAGTTATGAAAAAAACCCCACTACATTCAATAGAATTGGTGCTTAAAATCCCATCGATGTGTTGTCTCTGGAGTAAGAAAGGGCTACATCGCCCAAAATGATTTCCTTATGTCACGTATTGGTTTTCTTCTTCAGCCTGAACTTTTGTTGAACTGTATGTACTGTACCCCAAACCTGTTAATATTTTGACTGCTTCTATGTGAAAGCAAAGAAATAATTTTAATACTCTGGCATTCACAAATTTTATTGATGAGATTATTTATTTTAAAGGTTTGAGGTAACATCTCTGGTTGTACCAAAGAAGAAATAAATATGGTTTCTTAATCTCTTGCATGTTTTCTTATAAATAATCATGTTCAATGAAAAGAAGCTACTGAGCTTATTTAGATACATTAAACATTACTTAACTACTGGTTCTATAGGTGTATGTTTATAATATTAGTGTTTTTTCCACATAGAGTAATTAAAAAAGCTGTTCCACAGAGGGTGTTACCCTGTGAGAGATGTGTGTGTGTGTGTGTGTCTGTGTGTGTGTTTTAGTGTGTATGGGGAGAGCTTCATGGACCTTTTTGAAATGTTAATTCCCTAGAAAGATGTGCAGCTGCATATGCATCTATATTTGTGTATAGTAGTTCAGAGTTTTCGTGGACTCTTTTCAGTCTAGCCTTGCTTTATTTCTAGGTTAAGAACCACTGCGTTCATTCCAATGGTTTGTTAGCTCCCTCCTACTCTGAACTTTATTGCAAACATGATTTATGTTTCACCATTTCTTGTAAATTTTACAAAGGTAGCTCAGCTAAAGCACTGTATTCTTAACAAGTATTTCCTGACCACTTAAGCACTTTATTATTATTTATGTAATCATATTGACTTGCTGTTTCATTAACATCTACTTAACTATCCAACAGACTTAATATATTCATTTTATATCACAGAGCCTACGAGTAACCTGTGCTGGGGCATAGAACAATAGCTTAACATAGTATCTTTAGTTTATGGAACTAAATTCTGTCAAGTCAAAGGAGAGTGAGCCCTAATATAATACTTCTATTTTTTTCTCATGTGTATTTTATACATTTAAAAATTCTAGTCCTAGTTGTTTGGTTAAATCAATCATTATGTAATCTGTATTTGGATTTCTTTAAAACTGCTTACAGCATCTAGTTTTATGCTTCTAGCATGAATGTTGCTTAAGAAGATTCTTTGCCGTATAGATCAGTGCTATTTACATAGACTGAAAGAATGTTCCTTCCCTTTTTTCGAACATTATTTTTGAAAATAAAGGTCTCTGTTATAGCTCCCTAAAACAATACAAAAAAAGGCAAACTTTTTCAGGAGCTGTGACACATAATGAAATAAATGCATAGAAATTATCCTTTCACCAAAGTGCTTTTATTTTAAATAGAGTGACATAATCAAATACAATAAAAGAAAAATTAGATAATCAAACGTTTCTAAGTTTTATAATATTCATAAGACAATTAAAAAAATAAAATGTCAAAGAACAGTTCACTCAGCTGTTCTACAAACCTGGTTATGTAAAGGTTGTACAACAAGCTCCACAGATACAGTCAGCAACATTGGAAACAACCACTTAGAAACAGATGATGCAAAACTACCACATTCCAAATGGCAGGAATGATTCGTTATAAATTTCAGTTAAGTGAAGTAGTTTACAGAAGCAGAAGATACTTGGCTTAGAAATTGTAAGGAAAAGCCCCCAGCAAATTCTCTCCATGAAAGAGAGTTGATAAATGTTGAATCTGACCAAGTATGTCTCTCTAGCAAAATAGAAATCTCAAATCCTCTCTGAGATATTTTTGAAAGTTGGACAAAGTGGCAACTAGAGCATTCACTGAGAGAGGAGAGTGTAAATAAATAAAGTTGGTTCGAACCTGGCATGTTAATTAAGGGCAAATGATTCCTGATTTATTTCTAGCCAGTGCTTCTATGGCAGTATGATATGATTTTCAACCCAAATATCTGACATGTTGGTTAAGAACTATGCAAATCACTTCCTAGGCTGATTGAGCACATAAATTCACTGGCATGGTTTTGGGTAATTGGCTTCTGCACAGCAGAAGAGTTGAATGAGTAGTCATATCAGGATAGGTGACTGATTTGATTATTTAGATACTTTATATTTCAAGCTGACTGAACCAAGATTGTTGTTCTTAAACATCATTAGTAAAATCTGATTTGCCACCTGAAATAAGCTTAATATAAATTCTTGCTTTAGAAGATCACCTGTATTGTATTTTTTAAATTTTTTGGTGATTATAGTGTTTCTGAGATATAGTCTCTGAGTTTAAAAGTAAACCAAGGCCGGGCATGGTGGCTCACGCCTGTAATCCCAACACTTTGAAAGGCCAAGGTGGGAGGATAGCTTGAACCCAGGAGTTCCAGACCAGCCTGGGCAAGATGGTGAGTCTCCTATCTCTACAAAAATAAAAACAAATTAAAACATTAGCCAGGCATGGTAGTGAGCGCCTGAAGTCCCAACTACTTGGGAGGCTGAGGTTGGAGGATCGCTTGAGACCAGGAGTTTGAAGCCATGGTTAGCTATGATCACGCCACTGCACTCTAGCCTGGGCGACAGAACAAGACCCTGTCTCTAAAAAAACTAAGTAGATCAACATAGGTGGAAAACCAATAGAAATACTGATTTCCAAATATCAAGAAAATTGCTTTAAAATATTTGCTGGTAGCCTGACAAAAGAAGTGAAAACTCAGTATTAAGGAAAAAATACTAGCAAACTTGCAATCTTGCTGTTTATAGAGGGGTGACTGACATAAATGATTTTAATTATCTTTTTTAAAAAGAATACTTGTGTTCAATAAACATAGGTCAAGTCATTTTGTACAAAGTAAAATAAATACTTTTCAATTGTGCAGTCTTCTTTAGTGAGTTGTGATCCAGGGCATGACAGTATAAAGTACCTATGACTGAGGAACTATTAAATCAAAATGGGCTGACTGTAGTAATGCCTGTCTGTAAATACACATGCTTAAGTGCTCTTTGAATGATCAACGAGAGGAAGTGTAACATATTTGATTGATCTGGCTATCAGGAAGAGGATGCTGCTAACTGAAAATTACTTTTAGTTTTAATAAATGGTAATTCATGCTAACTCTCTGCTTAACATGCCTTCACAAATTACTCTTGACTCCAAGTTATCAAAACATAGCTGGAGAGAGAACAAGTGAGGGAAACTGTCTCCAACAAACTACCTCTCTTTCTGAGATATATTTGAAATTCCATTTTGTCTCTAAGTTGAAAATATGTGTGTGAAAAGACAATATTCTTTAGAGCACCTAGTTAATTTATCCAAAGGGGGCCTGAAGATAGGAATAGTTAAGAACTATGTAAGTTATTACCCGGTATAAGTAAACATATAAATCCTCTGGCACGTTTTGATGTAATTAATTTCTGTTAAGAAAACCTGCTATGTATTTAACTACTTATTGCCTATTGCCTTATCACTCATGGTGTAAAAGCTTCTATGGATGAGAAAAGTTAATTGTGTTATTTCTTATCTCCCTCAGGGACCTCTATAGCAAAAAGTCTCATATGATTTTAGTGAGATGATCACTCTGGGGGTCAAAAGTCCCAAAGGACTGCCTGTTTTCTGGCTTTTGTTTCTGTTTATAATTCTCATCTGAAATAATTAGACTAGGGTTTTTATGAACTAGGCTTTTATAAACCCAGGGAGATGGGTGACAAACTTGATTATTTCAAGCTGAGCTTGAAAGCTTATTCATGTGACAAAGAAAACTGTAATGATGGTATAAACATGAACCCTGCAATAGACCAATTAAGGTTCCTTGGACACCTGTGGGGCTCATGGTTAGCCAAGAGTGTTTCTGGAGCATCCCCATGGTTGACACCAAACAGAACGGACTGAAGTGTGGAGCTTCAGCCATGGCAAGTGATGAAGAGTAGATGTGGCCTTAATAATTGCACCTTAGATTTCCTTGACATAGGGTCAGATCCTTTATTGCTGAGACAGGTGACAAGCTCATTATGTATAATGAACACGTAGGAATCAAGGCTTCAAAGCATTACGCCCATGTGGGATTTTGAATAAAACTAGTGCCATTGCACTTAACATGAGTATATTCAATTAAACCTTAAAGAGTTTGATGAGGTAAGATAGAGAGCAAACAAAATGGGGGAAAACACACCCTAAATGTTATTTAAAAATAAATAGTTGTAAATTATGCCCAATACAACCTGAATTTAAAGACATTAATGCACTGAGAAACATTTATCCCCAAAATGTACTTTACCTAACACAATAAAATAAAAAGTTGTAAAATAGCCAGCATCTTTACTTACACCCAGAAGCTTAGTATGGTCACACAATACACACACTTCTGATGAACTTAAATCTTATTTACCCCCTCATTTAGTGAAGCCTCCCACTTTATTAGTATTCACTTTTGACAAATTCATGAAGCAAATAACTAACTCCTCCAGTTGTACCACATCACTCACTACTAGATCTGAACTTGCAGTTTTTTTTTCCACTTAGATTTTCTTAGACTTAGCTTTGGTCTTAAAGCTTGTCTTATCTTTCAGGCAAAGTTTTGCTGTGCTGGGTCTACTTGTCTGGATGAGTTTTCTCTGTGTTCACTTGGTTCTTCATCCAATTTAACCAAATTGATCAGTTACTCTAGCATGATTTTGTTGAGTAAAACGTTTGAATTTTAGCTCCAGGTATGCCACACAATAAAAATGATGACACTCATTTGTCCTATTGCCTGAGACTTTTAGTAGTTGAACAAATTTAACATAATTAATGCTACCTTTACCAGGCAACTAATAAATCAACACTATTCAACGTTCTAAGACACTTTGAATTATGTAGGCATACAAGATACAAATTCAATTCTCTTCTGCATCTCTTCCTCTTCAAAGCCTGCATAATCTATGTGAGCAGAGATGGTACAAAAGGGGGATGGTACAAAAATGCGTCAACACTCAAATATTAAGAAATAACGCTGGGAAACCGTGACAGTAAACACTTGTGTGTCTTCAGAAGGTGGATACAGACAAATGTGAAAAATAACTTAAGAACAAAAGCAATGGACAAATCTGCAAAACTCTTTTGAGTATCCATTAAAACAACTTCAGCAAAACACTTCACTGAGAAATTCCCAATCCCAGTGTATTATTAGTCTTAGGAAAATAAAAATGGTACTTAAAAAAAAAAAAGGTGTTCCTAATCGTACTTTTGTAAATAGTGATGTATTCTAGAAAAATATAAACATTATACAAATCTAATTGTAAAATTTTAAGTACACTGAACAATATAGAGTTTAGACATTGTGTAGTTTTATAAATTGTCTACTTCTTGTGATAAGCTAAATCTTTTTTCTTGTCTGTTGAAAGAGTATCTGTCCTGTCTAAAAGGAAGGTAATTATTTAGCTGTCTTCATATTGATCACTAAAATATGAAAGTGGTGTATAAACAGTTATGAATAGTTAATCTGCATGTTAACTAAGTGTATAAGTACATATATATCCACTAAAGAAATAAAATCAAAACAGTCAACAAACCAAAGGGTACTGTGCCTGTTTCATAAAGATGCTTAATATGAGGAAAACAAAACAAATTAACAAAAATTACCTACAAAAATTATCTACAAAAGTAAAAAAAAAAAGTGCAAAGGCAAGAGTCTGATTTAGTTGTCCACTAAACTGTTCGTAGCCTTGTATTTCTGTTAGTTTGTTCAGTTCTTCTGAACAAATTGCTTTAAACACCATCTTGTGGACATATGGAGGTATATCAGAGGTTCCCAACAGATGAGAGAGACGGCAGAAAGGCTAAATCTTACCTAACTCATAAAACAGATTCATAAAAGTTACTTTATAAGCCAAATATCAAATGACAGTTTTCACAGACAACATATTTTAATATAATTGCTTAAGTTCTTTAAGTGACTAAAATTTTAAAGTTTAAACAATATCACAAAATAGGGAAATAAACTTACGGGGTTACTTTGATCGCAAAGTGAAAAGTTTAAAAGGTTAAAACTTGCTGTGTTTGTGTTATGGTTAGAAGTAATGGTTAATGTCTTCAGTTGGAAAGAACAATGAACAAATTCATGAATTATTCTTCTGTTTTTCTTTGGATTCCAAAGGCCATAAATATTAATTGAAGTCATACTTTAATCTTGGCATAGAAAGACTTCTATCTGGAAGTGTTTTGAGCTTGGTATAAAATGTAAGATTGGAATTCAAACATACTTGTATATGGAAATCACAGTTTTAATATTAATCGTCGTCATGAGCCATAATTATTTTGTATTTAAACACGTATGTTGTTTTCTGGAGTGCAAACGAGATAATTCATGAAATTGAATAATTCTTCTCCCCTGCTTTGAACATCATTAACATCTATGTGGAAATAAACATGTTTTGGAATGGAATAAAATGGTACAAGGGATTTGGCAACCATTAAGTCATTTAGAGGAAAATTTCCCACCCTACTTTGGGGCCCAAATAATTTACTTTTTTTTTATTAAAGGAATTGGGCAATTGCCAAATCTCAACTTCATTTGGTGTTAAATTAGGTGGATCCAGCACTTCTTGCTGCCCTTTGTTGCATATCATGTGTACAGAGCTGAGGCAGGAAAAAGTATCTGAAGGTAAATAATAGAGTAGGGTCAGAAAGGCTTGTACCATGTACCATGACATAACTAGAGAAACAGGGCTATGTCCTGTTTCTCTAGTTATGTCAAATTTAGTCATATTTCCCAGTTACAAAAAAATGAGTTTGTGTCATTGTGACAAGTCCACTTTGTAATATGCATCACCCATCCCATCAAATTACCTGAATAAATCCAAATCCTTGAAATAAGAATTAACAAGTCAAGCATTAATGTATTTAGATTTCTAAATATACAATTTGTAAGAAAGAATGCATGACATATTTCGTAGAATAAAAATGAACAGTTAATAAAACAAGAAAATGAATTGTCTTTTTATGTCTATGAAAGGAACAACTCAAAAACCAAAAAACAAAAAAAAGTTGATTACCATCAGCAAAAAAGTCCATGAAAACATTAAAATGATAAAATAAATATTTTTAAATTAGCATAGAGGCAAAAAGATAAACAACCTATTAATTAATATGAAAAAATAATCTTTGAAAACATATACAATGTTTAGCTTTATGACAAATTCAAGTAAATTAATATGAGTGGCAGATAAATTGTAAGCGTTTAGAAATTCAACAAATTAAAAGCTCAAGATATACACATAGCACCGAATTTTAGATCTACGTACACTTTTTTGGGATAAATTACCATTTTACTAAGAAAACACATATGTATGTTCCAATTGTGTAAGTTTAAAACACAGCACCATTGTAGGTATTGCACAAGAAAGAAAATGAAAAAAAAATGTCAAAATGCTTACAATAAATAAAATAACCTTGGAAAATAAAATAAATAAACTTGGAATTGAAATATACAGTATAATTCAATATGAAATACCTAAAATGTTGTAGGTATGCACAGCCATTGTAGACAGTACCTGACCAGCAGTTCATTAATCTATAATGAAAAACCGGTTCAAATCACGGATGCATTGGAACAAACCCTGCCTTAAATTAGGCATGTTCCTCAGACACAACTCTGTTCACAGCTTTTTCCAACTTCAGTGGGCTAGCCTTTCTAAACTCATTTTTCAGTTAACAGACAAAAGCAATCATCCCCCATCCTGTTTTAGCCAAATTGAAATCTGCACCGCTCCTTGAAGAGGAGTGAGTCCTGATTGCTGTGGCCGGCAGGCTCTCGCGGCATGTTCTCACATCTGTGGGACCCACTGTCTAACTTCTGCAACATCCTCATGCCCAGTTATTCTGGAGAATCAGTGCCTGCCAACCAACAGTTCCTCAATGAATATACAGCTAATCAATAGAAAGACTGTTTAGTCATTTGATGATCACTGTATTTTTGCTTCTTTTCAGAGGACATGGTTTTGGAGTGGGTGTGAACTCTTTGGTCTGAGCACTAGTTGCATATTCGGTCCTATGGTTTTCCTTTGTTGAGCTGTACCTCTTGCTGCAGCTTCTGGAGAAATATAATTCTCCTTAAGAGCTTTTGGGTTTCACCTTCTTAATATGCATTTGCTGACACTACACATCCATCTTCTAGGACAAGTGAGTCCATTCGTTACGTATCCCATCCTTTGTTCTGATGGTGGCTTCTTGTCTTAAAGTCTGAGGGTGATGAGGTCATAAGGATGATGGATACAAGGGCCCGAAGATCTTGCTAGGCCATTGAAGCTTTAAGAGTACCGAAGACAGCTTGGTGGCTTCACCACCAAGCACCTTGTAGGGAAAACAGCTTTCTGTTTACCAAAATGAGAAACTGAGTGAGGGGACCACAGAGTATTAGGCTTTCTTTGCAGAACTCATACACAACTGGAATTTGATACTCCCTTTTCATGCACCACTTATTCATGCCAGTGCTGATTGCTTTGAATTGAGATCATTATACAGAATTAACAAAATCATCTCAGTAGTTGGCTATGCTGGGTGTTTGGGCTCCCTGATAAAACAGTTTCCTGTGGTTTTTCTTGTTTTGTTTTTGACAACAGAAGTTGTAAAATGAAGTTCTTATTGCCTATTTTTCTGCATAAGTAGGATAGATGTAGATGGTACAAAAATTCTTAAGTTATAAAAAGTAGTCAAAAAACATTCAACAGGAGCAATGCACTATATCAAAAAAGTTGACAAAATGTTTAGCAATGATAGTAAATTTAAACACCAAGAAAACTTAAAGTCTGAAACTTTAAAATTCAGAAATCAAAGGCCAACCACATGTTGATGAGTCTACAAAATGGATATCATCATCAGTCTACTAAGTCACAAGATGCAATTTCCTTTTGAAGAAGAACTAACGATAAGATTTACTTGCATATTTCATATAAAACTCTGAGTAAAAATCATAGCAATTGTAAAGCAAAACATATGGAATGAATTTGGGAAAAATCAAAAAATGCTGATTTGCAATTGCTATAGGAATAGGATTCAAATGGTTGCTTTTAATGTCTGGCTTACTCCAAAAAAAAAAAAAAAAAACCAACCCACAGATGATGAGGGTTTGATGGTATTAAGATAGCTCCAATGGCAAGGAGGTGTCACCAGGAACCAAGTCTTCTTCAGGTGTGTTCATTTCCCACCTGTCCGCTGATGGGCCTGAGACAGAGGATAGAGGCAGTCTTCTGGGTTACATCTTCCACTGGGTCCTGGGGGCCCCTGGGGGCCTGGGGCACCTGGTGAGCCTGGCAAACCCAGAGCTAATGACATTAAAAAAAAAAATCACAATGCAGATCACGTATGGCCCTTCCTCTCTCCCACCCTCTAGCCAACATGGATCACTCGACTTGACATATAAGCACCCTAGGGGGAAGCATGGTTCTCATTTTTAAAGGCTTGCTTGTGTTGTGAAGATAATATCACTCTTACCCGAAGTCCCAGGAAGACCTGGACTCCCTGGCAGCCCAATTCCAGGTTCACCTCTTTCTCCCTTCTGTCCTCTGTAGCCTAAGTGAGAAATACACAAAAAAGAGGCACACCAAAAGGGTTCTATGGCAACACAGCACACACAAGAACCATTTTCTGAGTCTGTGATAATTATGTGATACATTTGCTTAACATAAATAGTATATTAGCTAACTGTTTTGCATTAACCACATATTAAACTTACATATCAAATAGATTAGGTATAATAGGGCAATGAGGATCTTAAAAAACATACAATTGCTATAAAAAGTTCCAAATAGTCAAACTTTTTTTTTTTTTTGAGACAGAGTCTTGCTCTGTCACCCAGGCTGGAGTGCGGTGGCACTATTATCTTGGCTCACGGCAACCTCCACCTCCTGGGTTCAAGTGATTCTCCTGCCTCAGCCTCCTGAGTCGGTGGGATTACGGGCACTCACCACCACTCCTGCCTAATTTTTTTGTATTTTTAGTAGAGACAGGGTTTTGCCATGTTGGCCAGGCTACTCTCGAACTCCTGACCTCAGGTGATCTGCCCGCCTTGGCCTCCCAAAATGCTGGGATTACAGGTGTGAGCCACCGTGCCCGGCCCCAACTAGTCACTCTTTTTTTTTTTTTTTTTTTTTTTGAGGCGGAGTCTGGCTCTGTCGCCCAGGCTGGAGTGCAGTGGCCGGATCTCAGCTCACTGCAAGCTCCGCCTACCGGGTTCACGCCATTCTCCTGCCTCAGCCACCGAAGTATAGCTGGGACTACAGGCCCCTGCCACCACGACCGGCTAATTTTTTGTATTTTTAGTAGAGATGGGGTTTCACCGTGTTAGCCAGGGTGGTCTCAATCTCCTGACCTCGTGATCCGCCCACCTCGGCCTCCCAAAGTGCCGGATTACAAGCGTGAGCCACCGCGCCCAGCCTAGTCAAACTCTTGATAGCGAGATTTTGGCTCTGAAAATGATACCTAAATAAATCAATCTTGCAAATAGCTATGACAAGCTGTGTGAGCCCTCTTCAGTAAGAATTCTGATTGAAGGCGAGGTATAGGCTAAATGAAAGAAGTATACTGAAAGAGTCTTTCTTAAAATGAGAACAAGATAATATAATAGGATTATGGACCTTATTCCAAGAATTAAAGGAAATGAAAGGAACAAATAATTCAAGATTCTAATAAATGATAGCAAGAGCATGAGTATATGTGGGTTGACTTATCTAAAAAGTCAGGTCTGTGTTCAAATGATCGACTATAAACATTATATCTGCTCTAAGTAACGTTTAAACATCCACCCCATGTTTGAATGTGGCAGTGTATAACTCCAAAGGAGCTTCAGAAAGCTAGGAAACAAGAGGAGACTGAGAGTCTCCCAAATGCACTCCATCAGCTTAAGATATTTCAAAAAAAATGAATTAGGTTTAAGATCTGTCTATATTTTAAAACAAAATTATTCTTACTATTTAATATGCTTGCTATTGGCTGAGCCACAAGAGTACAGAGAAATCTGTGCCTCCAGAAGTCATTATCCCTGCTTATAAAAAGCATAAAGCATTTTTATCTGTGTTTTATACATTGGCACCCATGTAATACTTTGTCTGAATGAAATGTTCCATGCTGTAAGAGTTTCACAGTGACAGCAAATAGTTTTTATTTCCAATTTTTTCACACTTAAACAGCCCCTTAAAGATCACCCCTTGTCCCAAATGGACAGAGCAGCCGTGCAGACTCATGTGGACACACAGCAAAGATATCAGTAGGAGAGCATCTCAGTAGGAAACAGTAGGCTGTGAGTTAGTTGTGCCTTTTCATAAAGGTGTGCTGTTACAGTAGAACATGGCAGGAGGAGAAAATGTAATGCTCCCTGTGAACAGTATGTATGATCAATTATTTCCCATTATTGTTGAGAATTAGATAGCAGTTTTTAGGATTATCATTTTCACTTTGACTAGGCCATACAATGTGCACATTATTATCTGAACAACATTGGCAATGGAATCACCACACACGTATTTATTTGCTTTTTATGTATGACCTGATCAAAAACGTGAAACTAGTGGAAAAAAGAATATATGTTAAAAATATTTTGAAGTATATAGCAGAAATACACCCACCAGCAGGAAACCTTCACATATTTATATTTGAAAATTGTGTTAAAGATATTCAATACAATCCTAGACCCTAGAGAGAACAGTGGCTTTGACATGTGACATAACAGCCTTAGTTGATCTATATTCAAATTTAAAATGTTTCCAGGATTTCTTTGATATAAGTGACCTTCATTTAACGTATGGGAACAGCAGGAAAAAATGTGTATACTTAGGGTCATTTGAAAGCACCCTCCCAAATCCATTACTTAAACATTTCTGGAGTAAAATAATATTTATTACCTGAGGTATATTTGATAATTTAACTCAGGTCCCACTATTACAGAAAAGTTATGAAGTTGATCCTTGGCTATCTCAGTAAGTACTTAAGATTACAGGTTAAAAATATGAGGAATAAAGAATAATAATTTAAGATACATGAACTTTTGATTAGTAAGAGGATTAGCAAGACTCTAACACAATTCCAAATGGAGAATATATTTGCTAAAACTTACCTATTTCATTTAAATGCAGCTCTTGGATTTGCAATATAATGCAGAAATATATTATTCCACATGCATTTCAGTTCATGTGGTATTACAAATTAAGAAACTGTAATTTGTGTATTTGTATAAGGTAACATTTACCCTTCTGTCAAATGTAACAATTTCTTTGCACAAATTTCTCAGTTCATTAGGTTAATAATTACTTGTTATTAATAGATAAAGCGACTGAATTGCACGAGTACAGAAGAACTTTCTACTCTTGAATTTCCTGTTAAGGTCCCAAGCTCATTCATTATGAGGGCTGCCATAAAGCCGTAGGGCCTTTTTTTTTTTTTTTTTTTTTATTACTTCATAACAAACTCCTGGTAGGAATGCTAACAAGGTCAATAACACCTTTCCCCATTTATAGAATTAAGGGTTTCATCTCTTCAGCGTGGGCCTGTCTTTAAATTTGGAAGAGGCAGGTCTATCTGCAAAGAGACATGTATTTCCATAGACAATAAGTCTACAGGATGGGCCAGGCACAGTGGCTCACACTTGTAATCCCAGCACTTTGGGAGGCAGAGGTGGGCGGATCACCTGAGGTCAGGAGTTCAAGACCAGCCTGGCCAACATGGTGAAACCCCATCTCTACTAAAAATACAAAAATTAGCTGGGCGTAGTGGCAGGCACCTGTAATCCCAGCTACTTGGGAGGCTGAGGCAGGAGAATTGCTTGAACCCAGGAGGCGGAGGTTGCAGTGAGCTGAGATTGTGGCCATTGCACTCCAGCCTGGGCAACAAGAGTGAAACTCTGACTCAAAAAAAAAAAAAAGTCTACAGGAGGACAGCTTGATATAACTGTAGCTCATGTAGGAAAACAAAACACCAGCAGTGTCCTAATTGAAAGCATCTAGAGGTACTTGTCATTGATGAAACCTGGTGCTTGGTGTAGTTTTTCAGGTGGTAGACTGTGTTTATTTCTAGTAGGAAGATTTCAGTTTTGACTCCAGAGATTTACTTCTAAAGTTGTAAATCCGTGCACCTGTATACATACCGGAAAAAGGCCAGAAAATGGATGCTATTGGCATTTTAGGAGGGATAGTTGTTTACGGTGGGCATGGTGGGGGTGGGGTTAGGGGTTGCCTCGTGCCTTACAAGTTGTTTAGCCTCGCTGCTTCTGGTCCACCAACTGATAGCAGTGCCCTTCAGTCATTCTGACACACACTCACATGTCCTCCCATATCCAAAGCCCCTAATGCTAATAAATTTGAAAGGTCGAATCTATATATCACAAGTGCTTCCTATAAACAGTATGTATGATCAATTACTTTAAAAGTGCACAAGTAAGAACAACTACTCCCACTACTGTCCTTTTGGAACTGATGCAGGGTGCAGGGAATGAATGTAGCTGTTTTTTCCTACTGACCCCACATGTGAGGTTCCTTCTGAAATGAGTAGGGCTTTAGGTGTGGTATCTATTCCTTGAATGGAAGAGGTGATGGAGAATCAGCTGTGTTTGAGAAAAAGTTTAAGTGAAGTCTTTTCTCATAAAACTCACTTGAAAGAATAAGGTCTGTTAGGAAAATTCGCCTCTCCTGTTTATATAGGGGAACTCAGCTGAATCATGCTTCTTGGGGTCTCTTTTATTCTGATGTGGCACATTTTAGCTCATAACCAGGAGAACCAGCCATGAGGCCCTGTGCTGCAAGCCCCAGGTGGGAATGGACACCAAGAAAAGTCCTCTCAAGGCAGCAGGAAGCCAATACTCAGAACCCCATGGGATGGCTAAAATTTAAAAGCTGTTTGGAAGTGTTTTCAATTTAAAAAAGACATCAACAACCACCCCTTTGGAAACTTAGAAAAACGGCAAATGAGGCAATGCAACTCAGAATCCGAATGGTTTTTCTTTTCACTTTAAGAAGATCAGGGTGCTGAAGGCGGAGATCAGGGTGCTGAAGGCGGATCCTCAAGCTTTCACGATCAGAATCTCGGTAGGATCGGCTCTTCCTTTTTTCAACATGAATTGTGTACTTCTCACAGTCTCACGTCGATTTTCTCACTGCTGTCTATATGTCTCCTGCTTCTCAGAATAAACACAGGAAACTTTACAAAACCCCTTTATACTTTTGTCCTTTCCTAAAGATAAAATAAAGGACTCATTCCATAGTGCATATTTCTTTTTTTTTTTTTTTTTTACTTTTTTTTTTTTCTATTATACTTTAAGTTCTAGGGTACATGTGCACAACGTGCAGGTTTGTTACATATGTATACATGTGCCTTGTTGGTGTGTTGCACCCATTAACTCGTCATTTACATTAGGTATATCTCCTAATGCTATCCCTCCCTCCTACCCCCTCCCCACAATAGGCCCCGGTGTGTGATGTTCCCTTTCCTGTGTCCAAGCGATCTCATTGTTCAATTCCCACCTATAAGTGAGAACATGCGGTATTTGGTTTTTTTGTTCTTGCGATAGTTTGCTCAGAATGATGGTTTCCAGCTGCATCCATGTCCCTACAAAGGACACGAACTCATCCTTTTTTATGGCTGCATAGTATTCCATGGTGTATATGTGCCACATTTTCTTAATCCAGTCTGTCACTGATGGACATTTGGGTTGATTCCAAGTCTTTGATATTGTGAATAGTGCCGCAATAAACATACGTGTGCATGTGTCTTTATAGCAGCATGACTTATAATCCTTTGGGTATATCCCCAGTAATGGGATGGCTGAGTCAAATGGTATTTCTAGTTCTAGATCCTTGAGGAATAGCCACACTGTCTTCCACAATGGTTAAACTAGTTTACAGTCCCACCAACAGTGTAAAAGTGTTCCTATTTCTCCACGTCCTCTCCAGCACCTGTTGTTTCCTGATTTTTTAATGACTGCCATTCTAACTGGTGTGAGATGGTATCTCATTGTGGTTTTGATTTGCATTTCTCTGATGGCAAGTGATGATGAGCATTTTTTCATGTGTCTGTTGGCTGTATGAATGTCTTCTTTTGAGAAGTGTCTGTTCATATCATTTGCCCACTTTTTGATGGGGTTGTTTGTTTTTTTCTTGTAAATTTGATTGAGTTCTTTATAGGTTCTGGATATTAGCCCTTTGTCAGATGAGTAGATTGCAAAAATTTTCTCCCATTCTATAGGTTGCCTGTTCACTCTGATGGTAGTTTCTTTTGCTGTGCAGAAGCTCTTTAGTATAATTAGATCCCATTTGTCAATTTTGCCTTTTGTTGCCATTGCTTTTGGTGTTTTAGACATGAAGTCCTTGCCCATGCCTCCGTAGTGCATATTTCAAACCAACCACTTAATTTTAATTTTAAATTTCAGATTAATTTAGTCAAGCTATATTTAAGATAATAAATATTGTCAAATTGTCATAAGTGGAACAAAGTTTTTTGCCAATATAAGCAACGTTTGGTTTCAAAAACTTTAGAAGACACATGAAAAATTATTTAAAGTTCAAAAGTTACCATCCATGAGCTCTATTAGCAGAAAGGTTCTAAAATTTTTTAAAAATGTATTTCGGAACCAAATGGATTTCTTCCCTGACAATCACTGAAAACAAAACAAAACAAAACAAAATGTCTCTTCTAGAAATTTCAGAGGAGCCACCATCAGACAGGATGGATGAGTGGCAGAACACACTGTGTCATATTCAGAAGCCACCTTTTCTTCCCAACCTATGTTGCATTTCTGACTTCAACTCTTTCTTAAACTCAATCATGCTGTGTCATTAAGAGGACTAATTCAGACAATAGCACCTGAGGTTTACATGGTCACTGGTGATTTTAAATGCATTTTTTTCTTTCCTTTTTGAAAAAAAAAAAACACTTAAATCGAGCACAGCAAAGCTTGTAAGTTACATGTATAACTTCATCTTCTGAGCGCGTCACACCTATTTATCTACTAGAGAAAAATCCTTCAATTTCTTGTGCACTTCTGTAGAGGCACCAAAAATTAAACAGCAGCCTCTCATTCTCTTTCTTTTCAGTGAGATTTCTGTGCCTTTAAACAGGATTATCAGTACAGCATGCCTACTGTACTTACATTCCTTAAAAACAAATATTTTTAAGAAACAAATATTCCTTAAAAATGAATTCTATGTTTTGCAAGTTTTATTTATTTTTGTTGCTAAATTTTAGGCAAATCTAACAAATACTGAAAAGGAAGTATTATGGAAAGGTTAAGGAGACATCTACTAAGTTGTAGTCAAGATATGTCTGTTGTCAGAAACCCAATGGGGAGACAAAAGTTTTGACAATTTTAGTAAACCTTTGTTCACAAAGAAACTGGAAATCATGTGGGGATATCTTCCAAATTCAAGAATTGCATCCAGATGCCCTATCAGGAGTAGAAGTAGTCTAAATCTTTGAGGCACAACAGCAGATAAAATCCATAGAAATCTTTTGCAAAAGGAAGGGCAAGTGGAGTGGTGAACAGAGGGCTTGTTTCCAAAAGTTTCACTGATACTCTGGGTTTAGAACTGCCTCTGACTGACAGCCTTCCAGATGGGCCTTCACAGCACCTGTGAGGTGTCTGAAGCCAGGTGTTTGAGTGGAACAGGAGACGCCAGTTCCAGAGCTGTTTTCCTTGATCATCTCAATTTTCCATTGTTATTGTCCTCTCAAACTACCACTGTTTGAAGGATCTATCCAAAGTTTTCTTCCTATTGGTGTTAACGCTGCTTATTCTTCATGTGACTTGTGGCATTACACATTTTCAGATGAGCTTTCGAGATCTGCATGCCAGTCTCATATACTCTGACTTCAGAACAGACCCAACTAGCAAAAGATAATAATTAGCCCCCTCTACACAGTAGTGTATACAAGAGGGCTACTCCTCATCCTATTTTCTCTTTCCTTCATCAATCTGCCAAACTTCACTATAATCTAAAGATAATGGTGGAATATATGTATGGTTTTAAAAAAACTAGAGAGATTTTAACTGTTCCTGTTTTATATTGTGCTAATTAAACGCAAAGACTTGGCAATCGTGGTTATAGGTTATAAGGTTATATTAGGATACTAACAGGCACTGCTACTGGGAACTGAACAGGTGTTGCTCCTTCAGAAGAGGAAGGGCACATCAGTCACTTAGGGACACTTCAGAAAACAAGGCTCAATATTACAGAATAGCAGTAGGAAGGAAACTGGTGACAGAAAAACACTTCTTTGTGTATATATTATTTTGGACTGCATTCTTATTTTAGTGTTAATTTCCTCTTTTCTTTATACAAGTTGCTTTTGATTATTTCAAGGAAGGAACCTGAGATCCTCCATTGTTAACAATAAGAAGCAGTTTTCCTGGGGTCTTATCTTTCATGATATGTACTCACTGAATTTAATATTTCCCTTTCAGAATTGTTGACTCTTCTAAGCCTGGGCCTATTTGGCCACTTTGCTGGATTGCAAATCGTACTTCTAGAAAATGGCTTTGTCAGATTAATTTAGTTAAGCTATACTTAAGATAATGTCTCTTGTCAAGTTGTCATAAGTGGAACAAAATTTTTTGCCAATATAAGTTGGGTTTTAAGAACTTTAGAAATCATGCGAAAAATTCTTTAACATTCAAGTTACCACCCACAAGCTTTATTCAAAGCAGAAAGATTCTAAAATTTCTTAAAAATATATTTTAGAACCAAATAACTATTTGTATTTGAGTCTCCTAAAACTCTTTCCTCAGTTTATTTAAGATCCTAAGATGATGGAAACTTGTTTAACTTACACCAAAAGGGGAGGCCTAAAAAATTCTAAGATTCCTAGATAATAATGATATATAAACACACATTATTGCTGTTATTGTTTTAACAAATATTATTATTACAATACATTTAGAATACCAGGTAACTCTCATTTGGTTTTAAATCTGAAGTAGTAATAGTTAAACATCTACTTCTAGAATGTCAAATATTATAAAGAGATTACATATGAAACCATTTTATATATTACATATATGTATATATGTAATATATAAAGTACATACATACATACATACTTTTTTCCTTAACTGTGACTAACATGTTATAAATACAGAAGGTTAAAAATCAAAAAGCCAATATTACATTTGAAGACTTACCTTGGGGTCCAGGGTCTCCTGGTGGCCCAGGCAACCCATCCTTTCCTGGTGGCCCAGGCCTCCCATGAGCTTGGGCAGCCAACATTGCTGCCGGCAGCTTAAGCTGGGATAGGAATACAGCCATCCTCTCTTCATGTATAGAAGAAAAAATAATATATCATGGAACAGAAATATTTTATGTCAAAAAATTTCAAGATACATGAAATCAAACAAACAAAAAGATTTAATTTTTAATTTAAGCACATCTAATTTACCAACTGGTCTGACTGCTGAGTTTTTTGATTACACAAATAAAATCAATTGCACAAAGTTGTTTGTGTATAGATGTAGACCAGCTGTGTCACTCAGAAAGTCTGAGAATTTTCAGTGCTTCTGAGATGTAACCATCTAGCGGACAGAACACTAGCATGGAATCTAACCTGTGGTAATGGCATGTGGAGAGAGTTTAGGTTCACATTAAAAAATGATTTCCTAATAACTTTAAGGCACTTTCCAGCAAGGTTGTGAACGTATGTGTGGTAATTTAAAATATATTCACGAATTCTTTGACACTGTCTTCCAAAGTTGGAGTTTAATTCTATTTTTGAATGGGGGCTAGACTTTTCATTTCTAGTGAAAAGAAAAAGGCCGAATTAATAGTGGGCAACTAGAGAGATGAGGTCATAAAAGACATCGTGGCTTCCTAGTTGCTTTCTCTCTTAGATCACTCATTGCAGGAAGGCAGCTGACATGGAGTGAGAGCACCCAAGAAGTCCTGTGGAGAGGCCCACGTGGGGAAGAACTGATGCTACTTGCCAGTGGCCACGTGCATGAACTTGGAAGCAGATCATCCAGCCCTAGTCAAGCCTTCAAATGACTGTAGCTCTGAATGACATCCTGACTGCAATTTCATGAGAGATCCTAACCAGATCCATACAATTAAGCAACACTTCAAGCCCCTGACCCATAAAAAATGTGAGATAATAAACGTTTATAATGTGAAATGTAAGATAAATGTTTTAAGCCACCAACATTTGGAGGTATTTTCTTATGCAGCAACAGATAACTAAAAAAAAAGCATATGGAATATTTTACTACCGAATAAAATTAATTTTGGTAAAATCATTAACTCATTCCAGGGCCATTATAAATGTGATCTATCATTGGAGTCTTTCTTAAAATTGCTTGGTTTGTTTATATTTGGTATACCTCACATTAAAAAAATCTAATATATGAACAACTAGATTTCAAACAGAAAACTTGAGGAGGCTCTATCCTTGCCATGATAAGAAGTTTTTCTTTTTCTTTTTGCATAACTTCTTCAAAAATCTCTTAGTAATTTAAATGGTTTTATTTTGAAATAATTTACACATAGTTTTTCAAAGATACATGTGTGTCATAAGGAATGAATATTTAATTTAAAAACTTCACTCTGGGTTTGGTGCAGACAAATCTTCCAGAAAAGTTTTTTTTACTGAGGAAATTAGTATTTATTTTGTAAGTAAAGACCAAATGACAGACCACAACATAGTAGAAACTATAGCCGTCGGTTAGAAAACACGAAGCCCAAATCATATAGATCTTGTAAAGAGTTACTTCCACGTTCTCCAGTCTTTTCACTCAGTTTAGTTGATTTAATTGAATTGCAAAGGCATACTTAAACAGATATGTATCTTTTATTTTATGTAAATTTTAAAATAAAGAGTAAATTACTTCTGAGGAAAATCTGTTTTCCCATGAATTTTCAATTAAAACAATCCTTTAAAAACAATGTAGGCCCATACTGGTTAAGAAAGAAAAAGAATTATTTTTTCATATAGAATTATTAAGGCAAAAGCCCCAATAGATATAAAGCATTGACTGTCATTATCCAAAAAGCAATCACCTACATTCACATTCTCATGTCACAAAGCAAGCAGAATGGAAACATACCACAACCTGCACAGGACTAGAATCTCTGGCTGTAGACTGAAGGATGAATGGGAGGCCAACAGGGATCTCATGGATGCTGGTCCCAAGGAGTGATATGAAATCACCTGCCCTCCAGTATTACTACCTCACTATCTACCTGGGATGTTTGGTTGATATTAATACATCTTATTCTAGTAACTAATAAATAAAACAAATAGATAATTAATATATAGTTTTAGTTTTACAAATCATCATATTGAATGTACATATAATATCTTTATTACATCAAATTATGAACTTGGGGCCTTATAATAAATATGAAATTCAATAATCACAGTTTGAAACTTTGCATAATATTTGTTGTTCTGCACTTCAAAAGAGAGATGTATTTCAGTACAATTTTTCTTAATTTGAAACATGTCTCTGTAAATACCTTCAATGTTGAAACACAAATATTCACAGTACTAATTTTTCTTCTTTAATATATGAATTGAATTTAGAAGTACTTTGGTGGTTTGTAATATTTTTAGCAAAACAGAAAATTATTTTTACTACTTCTAGCTGTAAATTATCTGGCTTTGAGATACACTCAGAAACAGTCATTTAGCATAAGGGTAATTACCTCTTCTGAACCCTACCCTAATGCTCTATAATTTACAATAATATGTTTCAGAGCATCCAAATGAATTGTAAAGGCCTTTATTCTTAATTGCTTTTCCTCTGTTTTCAGGGATCTTCAGTCAATTAAACTGTTTTTGGCTATGCTTTCTAATGAGGCAGGAAATTGAAGAGTTCAGATATAAGCATGCATAAACCAAACACACATTTGCCATCTGCCAAGGCAAAGCCACAGCAGTCACTCTAACAAATGAGACCAAAGCTTGGCTTCTTTGGAGAATGGGCTCCTTACTATAATATAGACATTAATATTAATGTGATGATAAACTACGTGTTTTAGAGGAGGAAGGAAGACACACACGTCATCTGGCCCGTGTCTACTATTTCACAGATAAAATTTGTAAATATCAAAGACAGAAATTAATCTTCTCCGAATGCCCATGGAAATGTCTGATTATCCATTTTCTTGGTATAACTTCAATTTATTTCATTTTGCTACCCCATTATGGAAACAGAGAGCAGTTAATGAGTATTTCCCTTGGGAAATCAGTCATATTGTTACATATCAGCATTCAGGTTAAATAACTTTTACTCATAGGCTTCACAATCTATTTTGTAAATCTCTTTTTGGTTCCATTATTTCAGGGCTTTTCCATAAATGTCTCCTAAATGTGGAAATCAAAATTAAATACAGTTCTCTCCTAAAGGGCAAAAATATCAGAAGAGTAATTTCCTGTGATATTTTTATAATGATATTCTAGTTTCATTTTTAACTGTTAATTCAACAGTATCATTTGGTGGATTCATATTTATTTTGTGGTTCATAAGGTGGTTACCACTTCATTTGTCTCTGTCTGAATCATTCGCCACCTTTATGAGTATGTTGCTTTGAACTATCATGGGTAAAGATGGTGGATTAAACACATGGATCTGCTTTAACTACCTCCTGAATCCTAGCAAAACAATCCTCTTAAAGGCATAAACAGACAAGAATGGGGGAGCATATGAAAGGAGACAATATCAGCACAATTTTGGGAGGTGAGAACCAGATGGTTGAGTGATACATTACTTAGCAAACTCAAGACAACTAAACTCTTAGACTAGAAGTAGAGGAATAACTTGATCTAAACTACAAAATCCTCAGAAGGCTTAGAATTGGCAGTACAAGTTACCTCTGGAAGTGGGGGTGAAAGAGGGGAACTAAAATAAGGAGCACGGATTGAAAGCCTGTTTTAGTAGTTGTTGAAATTCCTTTCTCTATAAAGCTGGGCAGGTGACTGTCCCCATCCCTAGCAAGATGCTGAAGGTTTATTATTATCTGAAAAGGGTAGTAGTCTGCCTCTGCACTGAGGAGCCCGGGCTCCATTGAGACTCAGGCTTCCAAACTGAAAATCTGAAGCAGCTGAGCTCGCAGCCAGGCAGGAAGTGAAATGTCTCCGCGGGGGAATCTGACCAGACTGAGAGGAAAGAGTTAAAGACACTGAAATTAAGGGTCCTTCACTTAAAAAGTCCAACTGGGCTACCCTGAGTGAAACTCGAGGTTGGCAAGCCCCACTGTTCACTCAGAGCTTTCAATCGGTTTTTAAAACCCTGCTCTTATGTATGCAGACATCCAAGGATTACTGGACACTGAGGAAATCCTATAAACTGAACAACAGAGTTGCAACCAAAAAAACAGAAAGCAGCAAATTGGAAGAAACGGAGACTATGTAGTGGAAAATATGTTTTTTAACTCTCTCTCTCTCTCTATATATATATATAAAATCTCATCAATGATGTATATTTATCAGATGATGTGTATATAAATAAGTACATATACAAATATGTATATATAAATGAATATCTTACTTGTAGAGAGGTAAGAAAAGATGTTACAACCTTGGAATAAGAAAACAGGATCACACATATTTACACACATTCATATATATATGAAATATATGTATGAAAAATCAAGAAAACATAGGTAAGGGGATTTTCTGAACACTGAAAATCTAGAGGCAGAAACATTGTTTAGGAATACTTAGCCTTAATCTTTCTTTTCTCCCACAGCTGGAGGTGTGGGCTTGTTGGCCCCATGTCTGACTCAAGAACCGAGAGAGCCAGATGTTAGTACACATTTTTGCATAGGTTGGTAAATTCTTCCTGCATGTCGATGTAAATTCCCAAGCATAATAGGACAGTGTAATAGCAAGAATTAAACTTCTCAGATCTGGCAAGACCCTCCATTGTGTGGGCAGCATCACTGGCAGCTAGAAAGCCCTCCTAAAGCCAAATGCTAAGCTGAGACACATGGATGATATCTGTCCTTGTCCTGTGTGGTCACTTTACTAGCAAAAGGACTTGACTTGTTGGACAATCAAATTGGGGATTTAATTGAACTTCAGAAAGGATATATATTCGTGCATAGTGATCAATCTGGAACCTAGACATGGGATTGGTGAAAAGACATCTCTTTCCGCCACAGTTAGGTTTGGGAAGGGGCACCAGGAAGTTGAAGGGAGGTTAGGTGGTCTGGAAAATAGCTCAAGGTGTGAGATTTGCAGGGTGTTGTATCAGTGGAGTCACCTGGGAAGCCCCAAAGGGGGTTAAAAAGCCACAAGAGGAGGGTTCAAAGTTTGGGTCATCCTGGTCTAGGGTTTCACTAGAGGGTGTAATCTGGACACTTGGGATGATAAAGTTGGAGAGCAGGATCTTCCAAGGACTCCCTCAAGCCCGGGCTGACAGTCTGCGACTTGCTGCTCGGAGAGAATGGCTCTCGAGGCTGCAGATGTGCAGGGGTGCGTGGAGCAGAGATAGCATTAGCTGTTGTTGACACTGTCTCTTGTGAAACCACTAAGAAAAAGGGAGGGAGACGGGTGCTACTTAAGTGTAGCAGTTAGCTGTCTGTACTACTTAACTTTAACTGCTTTAACATGTGAAAAATAATCTTTGCTTTTAGAGAAAAAGCTTTCTGAAAACGGTAACTGTGACCTTGGGGCTCTATGATTTGTGAAAATGGAGTTTTCTTTTTTCTTTTTTGTAAATGGTGTTCAGAAGCCATGGAAAAGGTGATTTCTAAGTGGAAAATTAAATGGAGTAAATTGAAATGATCTTGGGACAAATTAACTTAAATGCTAAATAACTAAATTCTGGGTTTCAGGCACAGTTTTGTTTGGGAGGACAGTTTTGCTGGACTAGTGTCAAGAGAGATAAAAGGAGAGGGATATCACACAGGGAGTCTCAGAGTTTAGAAGTCTCAGAAAATAGTTTCCTTATGGGTCACTTTAAAATATTGTTTTGAGGCTAAGACACCTGTGGTTTCTGAGGGACTACTAGCTCTGGTGGGGGTCCAGCCACTCTCCTGGACCTGGCCAGGCTGGAAGAGACAGAGAGGCAGTAGGAGAGATGGGTGTGAAGCCAGAGACCTGGGGAGGACGCTGCACCTGTCAGCTTCCAGGCAGGTGGGCTCTGACAGAGGAAGGAGGGGCAGGAACTCAGAGAGGAAGGATTCAGACTCAGAGGAGGAGCTTCTCAGAAAGCAGAAGCCTGGTGAGCCTGCCCCAAGACAGATGGAGAGTGGCCCAACTCCCCTGACCTGCCTCCTCAGAAGACTGATAGCCCTTCTTGAGAGGAGCCACAGAATGGCCTGGGAGCCTTCCCCAGGAGGAAGTAGAAGTGTCTCTTCTGCTGAATGCACAGGGCAGGCTGCCAGGGGCCACACCTTCATCCAGTGTCTGATGGACTTGTAAAACGAACACCTTTTATATCTCAACATGTCACTTTTTTTTTTTTTCCTGAAAATGTTTGGTTATATTTTCTGACATTCTTTCTTTAAATTTTTTTATTTTTTTGAGGCAGAGTCTCGCTCTGTCCCCCTGGCTGGAGTGCAGTAGCGCGATCTCAGCTCACTGCAAGCTCCGCCTCCCGGGTTCTCGCCATTCTCCCTGCAAGCTCCGCCTCCCGGGTTCTCGCCATTCTCCTGCCTCAGCCTCCTGAGTAGCTGGGACTACAGGCGCCTGCCACCGCGCCCGGCTAATTTTTTGTATTTTTAGTAGAGACAGGGTTTCACCGTGGTCTCGATCTCCTGACCTTGTGATCCGCCCGCCTCGGCCTCCCAAAGTGCTGGTATTACAGGCATGAGCCACCGCGCCCGGCCTATTTTCTGACATTCTTAATCAGCTTCCAAAATATGGGTTAATTACTGACTATTAAATATATGATTTTATCTAAAGCCTCTTAAGAGATTGAAGTTCAGGATTAAAGCTCCCTGAGATAAAAGATAAATAAAGACACTAGAGCCCATAGAGATTAAGAGTTAAAGGAAAACTTTAGATTGCAATTCAAAAACACATATATGCTGACATTTCTCTTTTCATGATAGAGGTCAACTAAACGCATGGATACTATCTGAGATCCTAGATGTCCTCTCCCCAGGACTGCCTTTCATGGACATGCTACCTATGCAGTCACATAGGGCCCCATGTTTAGTTTATGGCTTTACTATTGCTGTCTTAAAATTCTTAATCATTTTTTAACAAGTGCACCAGCATTTTCACTGTGCACTGAACACTGCAAATTCTGTAGCCATGAGTATGTTCTTCAGTATTCCCCTGAAGAGCCTGAGATGTCTTTTTTCAAACAGTTGTCTTTTTTCAAACTTGCTGAGGGGGAAATGAGTGTTTGGATTGCAAAGTTTAGAGTGTAGTCCATAATGTTTGATTCAAGAGAAGAAAAGAAAGAAAGAAAGAAAGAAAAGAAAGAAAGAAAGAAAGAAAGAAAGAAAGAAAGAAAGGAAGAAAGAAAGAGAAAGAAAGAAAGAAAGAAAGAAGAGAGAGAGAGGGAGGGAGGGAGGAAGGAAGGAAGGAAGGAAGGAAGGAACGAGAAAGAAAGACAGGAAGGAAGGAAGGAAGGAAGGAAAGAAGGAAGGGAGAAAAGACTTCCAAATATAAGGGCAACATTAAAATTACTGGTAGCTCAACAAAAGAGTGGACAAATGTATTAGTAAACTGTCATATCAGAGCATGATAAAGATACTTAGTAAAGATCAAGATAAATTAAAATCAACAGCATAAATTCTTGACCTTTAAAAAGCATTTTTTGCCAACATGGTGAAACCCCGTGTCTACTAAAAATACAAAAATTAGCCGGGTTTGTGGCGGGTGCCTGTAATCCCAGCTATTCAGGAGGCTGAGGCAGGAGAATCGCTTGAACCCAGGAGGCAGAGGTTGAAGTGGGCCGAGATCACGTCAATGCACTCCAGCCTGGGTGACAGAATGAGACTCCATCTCAAAAAACAAACCAACAAACAACAACAACAAAAAAAACATTTTTTTTTTGGTTTTGTCATTAAAGTAGCTACAAGTCCCGGTGTTACTCTACTGTATTTCCAGTTCTCATATAAAACAAGACAATGTGCATCCAAGCACCAAGATTTCAGTCTCTACTGCTAATTATTATTTAAAATAATCAAGACTCCTTGGAGAAGAGCTGATTCCATGTTTGAAGCAATGGACTCAAGATCGACTTGGGGCATCTTATAATCTTTTTCCTTAAAAAATTCAACAATCTATTTTTGGCTTGTGGATGCTAAGCAAAGGAAGTAAGAACCATGAGAGCTAACATGGATTTATTTGTTAAATCTTACAGTTCAGAAGAGTGATTTTGATTTTAGCAAACCATTTGTCAAAATCACGTGATACTGTCAATTCCTTGCAAATAGACAAAGAAATGTAGGGTGAGTTTTAGGACAACGAAATGGATTCAGAGCTCACTAAATAATAGATTAGAAGATGATTTACAAGTGGACAGAAAGAATCCTGTGGCATTTAGAAAGACCTAATCCTTGACTCTTGGCTTTTTTAGTCAACATTTCTATCAACAACTAGAATGATGGCATGCTTATGAAATTTAGCATGACATAAAGTTATAGGGTCAGCCAACCTGCTCTACAAGAGACAACATTCCAAAAGACATCTTCAGGTTGGAACAAGATATGAACACAAATGTTTTGAAATTAATAAGAGGAAACATAAGATCACACACTTAGATTTAAAAAATAAACACACAGTCCATAATGATAAACACCTCATTTAAAAATATTTTAACAAGGAAGATCCAGGGCTGTTAGTTAACTGAAAACTCAAAATGCATCAACAGAATAATA
The DNA here is from genome assembly GCF_043159975.1 of Macaca nemestrina. Classification (NCBI taxonomy): domain Eukaryota; kingdom Metazoa; phylum Chordata; class Mammalia; order Primates; family Cercopithecidae; genus Macaca; species Macaca nemestrina. The sequence goes on from NC_092129.1 coordinate 115,811,690, forward strand.
CGGATGCCTTTTTCAAAAAACCAATACATCTTAGGATGAATTATTGAAGTATCTAGAGCAGGGGTCAGAACTTTCTCTGCAAGGGCCAGATAGTAAAAATTTAAGCCTTTATGGACCATATTGTCACAGTTGCTCAGTCCTGTTGCTGTAGTGGGATAGCAGCCAGAGAAAAGAGGTAAAGGAATATGCATACTTTATTTATGGAAACAAATTCAAATTTCAGATAATTTTCACATATCATGAAATATTCTTTTGATTTTTAAAAACTATTTTAAAATATAACTCATTCACACCGCTCCCGACCAAAAAGCAAAAACCATTCTCAGTTTGTAGGCTGTACAAAGCAGGTGGCAATGGCTTTGGCTAGGGGGTTCAGTTTGCTGACTTTGGTCTAAATAAAAAGACACTACTCTGCATTGGTCAAAATATTCCTTGGTAAATGAGAGTCATTTATAAATTAAATGTTTCCCAGGGGTGATAATAGTGGAGGAGCTAGACACATTTACTTCATAAAAGAGAAAACTAAGGATAAGTATGAGGGATATGGAAAAATACTCAAAGGGCTGTCATGTGAGTACAAGCAGGAACTTTACCTGTGTTGTTTTACAGAGCAGGTATAATGAAAGGAAGTTCCAGGGAGGCAAAAGTTAACTTTGTGTAAAGAACAATTTTCATCAAACAGCTGTCCCATCATAAAATGGGCTGCCCCTTAAGGTTTTTGTGGCATGGCCGTCTTTTGAGAATGTTGCTGGAGGGATTCCCCATGGTAGATGGGAGGTGGGAATCAGTGAAAAATTCAAAAATGTTATTAAGAAAATCTAACCTTCAAAAATCCTTAGGACCTCTTGATTAATATACTTCTTTATTTCTTCAAATGAAACTGCATCAGCCTGAAGAAGAAAAAAAAAGGTCTGTTAAAATAGAGCATAGCACAAATGAATAAAGAATAGAAATATTGGGTTGGAACTTCTGTAGAGATCCATTTATCAAGAAAAATGCTTTTGGCAGTTGACTATATTGGGCAATAAATATGTGTTGCATTGACCAAATTCTGGGAAGAAGCTGAAGTGCATAATTGCTTTAAAAGCTATGGGCTGGAATCATAATCAGTGGTATCAACAGGTTTCCTATTAAATGGAGACACATGGCTTTATACAGTTAGGGAAGACATTCCTATTACTTCATTTTATCAGGTTAAATAATCTAAAAAGTGTAATCATGATGTTAGTAGTCTAACCACAATTTAACTTCTAACCAATCCCTGGATGGCAAAGTCAATGTCTAACTGATACAATGTATTTTCAAAGGAAGACAACCTGGAACAGAACTGCAAGTATGCTGGATTATTTTCAAAAATGTTGTATTCATGGGATAAAAGCAAGCTTTACCCATTTCATCATAAAGTTTATTCTGTAACTTACACATTGCAAGTATATAGGTATTAAGTAATTTTCTTTTCTTAATTGGGATCTGGTAAAAGGAAGCAGGCAAATAATGTCAGCTGAATTTTCCACCTGTTGAAGTAAATCCACATGCATTTGACAAAGAATCTAACATTTATAACAGTAATGTTTTATTATAATACCTTGATATTTTTAAAAGAGTTATTATTTTTTTCTTGATGGTTAGAATTTCAAAGTATTTTATTACTCTTCATAGTTGGTGATTATTATCCAGGGGTGTATGTGTGGCATTAAAGACAATATGTTGAAGATTGGAGGTTGTGACAAAGGCAATAAGCCCCACTGCCAACTATCCACTTTGAGATATATACATGAACAAAAACCCTAACAGAAGATGGTCAGATGAGAGAGTTGGAAGCTCTATGGAAAATCGCCACGCAATATGAATTTAAGAATGAAGCAGAGCCTAATTAGATAGTGAGCCTTAATTTATAAACATTCCTGGGTAGGTTCCTCATCACTCTTCGCTGAAAATTCCTCTATCCTGTCTGTGTGTAGATATGTGATAACAATATTGTTGTGGGGTTCCCTAACACAATGGTGCTAGTTCATCTGTAACAACAAACTGACTTAGAAAGCCAAAAAATAAAAATAAAAACAATCCAATGTGACGGGCTTATAAAGTGATGATTCCTGTAGGACAGAATAATTCCAAGAATGTTCTATTTCATTAATGAACTTTAGTTAATGCATCTAATACCAATTACTGACACAACGCCGAGAGCTGAAGTTACACAGGCTTTACGGAAGTAGAGTTTCAGGAGAGTGGGCAGAAATAAAGTATGAAAACTGTGTGAAAACTCAGTTTTGCTTTATATCTGGTAGTGGTTGATTATCTGAGGAGAATGTGTCTTTAACTGCCCTACTTCACTTCAGGACCCTCCTTTCTTCCTAACATGGATATTTTCAGATTAAATTCCTCTGCAGAATAGCCACTCACCACTCCTCTTGAGGATTAATAAAGATACGGGCTTCCTTCACTAAACACTCTTGGCCTAAGTGGTTTCTACTTCAAAGCACTACTCATGGCAGATTTGTTGTTCTGATAGTCAACAAAATAGAGCATGAAACGGACACGTTTCATAGCAGTATGAAACAGGCATATGTGGTTTCTGTGTAGTGTAAGGAGACATTAGAGATAATACCTGTATTTAAAAGCACGGTTTTGAAGCCATCCAGACCTGGGTCTGATCCACTTAATAAATCTGTGACCTTGGGCAAGTCAATACTCATTTTATGCATTTATAAAAGTCGGCTGAAAAGGATACCAATCCTTCCAGAATGATTATGAAGATCAAATGAGGTAATGTATAGTAAGTGCTTAGTAGAGGATCTGGCACATAACTTTAAATGACAGCTATTGTTGCCCTCACAGGGACCAGTTTAGGTTTGTTTTATTTATTTGAAAGGCATTATCATTGCTTTCATTGTAAAAGGGATACATGGTCAGTACAAGTCAGGAGCCCTGAAGCTCTTAGCACTACTTACCGGAATGCCAGGGATGCCAGGAGAGCCTGGAGGGCCTTGGTGGCCAGGGGATCCCATTGAGCCCTTGTTTCCTGGTGGACCAATAGGACCGATGGCCCCCTTCATGCCTGTAAGGCCTGGTTTTCCCCGTTCACCTTGTGGGCCTCTGTCTCCTGGAATCCCCTGATCACCCTGTTAAGGAAAAAATAATAATAAAGAATAATCTCTTCTAGCATTAGCTATAGTTGAGAGCAAAAGTTCTGGATTCATACTGGCACTTATTAGCTGTTGGGCCTTGGATAAATAACTTAAACTCTCTGTGTCCTAGCCTCCCCTCCTACAAAGGGGCATATTAATAGTATCCATTAAATAGGGCTATTTTCAGAACCAAATGAATTCACCCAAGTAAAGTGCTCAGAACAATGCCTGGCACCTTGGCAGTACTTAACATATAAAAGATAGTGAGAATGTTAGTTGTACTTGGTTGCCCATCTAGGATGATGGCAGTTTTGAGTGTCAATACCAGCTATCACTTGAGGTCTGGGTCTCCTTTGCAATGATAAAGGAAGATTGCCAAGAGGATCTCATTACTGAGACTTTTCACTTAAAAAAACTTCAGGACACTCAAAATCTCTCCTAAATCATGTGCTCTCCCCACCCGTGGCTTTCCCATTTGTTTCGTCTTTATTAGACGCTTCAGGTTTGTTTTCTGTATTTGTGCTTTACACTTGTATGCATGTGCATGTGTGTGCATGTTTGTGTGTGTGTGCACGTGAGTGTGATCCCTGTGCCCTAAATATATACCCACAGGAAGGTGAGAAGGGAGAGCCATTGAAAAGATCAAAGCAGGTGACTGGGGGGAGGATGTCACTGAGATCATTTACTTGATAGTATAAATGAACTATAGAAGAATCAGTTGGGCTGGGCACGGTGGCTCACGCCTGTAATCACAGCACTTTGGGAGGCTGAGGCGGGCAAATCACCTGAGGTCGGGAGTTCAAGACCAGCCTGACCAACATGGAGAAATCCCGTCTCTACTAAAAATACAAAACATTTAGCCAGGTGTGGTGGTACATGTCTGTAATCCCAGCTACTCAGGAGGCTGAGGCAGGAGAATCGCTTGAACCCAGGAGGTGGAGGTTGTGGTGAGCCGAGATCACACCATTGCACTCCAGCCTGGGCAACAAGAGCGAAACTCTGTCTTAAAAAGAAAACAAAACATAAAACAAGAATCAGTTGAACAAGATGTTATAATTAATCAGTAAAATATTATATTAGATGTGACTAAATCTGATATGAAGTTTGCTTGATGCTGTTTTTTATCCTGGAATGTGTCTGCTACTGTATGTGTTTGTGCAAGAGAGAATGAGAGAGAGAGAGAGAGAGAATGAGAGAAAGAGAGAGAGAGAGAGAGAGAGAGAGAGAGAGAGAGAGAGACGGATCATGGCAGTTGCTTCAGTAATAAATTTTCAAATATTCAGTTGTATAACTCCAGGAGGTGATCCTCACACCAAATATGATGGAATGATGCTTGAAGCTGCCCTATATCTCATTATATTATTCTTTTAACTATGACTACTCTGCAGAAGGCCAAACTCTATTTCTCTTGACTTAAAAAATAAAAATAAATGAACAGTAACAGAGATTTATGTGATCATAGAATCTGATATAGAAAGAAGCCATGTGGAAAGAAATAAAAGCAGTTGGGCCTAGTATCAATGCTACTGTCTTAGTTATAAAAATATATCTGCATACAAGTCTCACTCCAGCTTACATTTGGAGACATTTCTGAGATGACTAGAAAAAATATTAGCACACTTTGATCAATAATTAATATTCTGATCATGTGCAAGATAAATGCAATCTTCAACATATTAAAATTATTTTATAAGTTAGGTACAAAGATGTTCGTTGTAGTGATGTTTATTATTATGACAACTAGAAGGAATCCAAATGCCCAGCAGACCAGGTAAGTGAAATAAGGTATGGTCAAAGAGTAGAATAACATACAGCAATTAAAAGGCAGATACAGATTTATATTTACAGACAAGACAACATAATCAATATATATTATTAGGTGAAAAAAGTCACTTACAAGACAGTATAAGCTCCTTTTTGGAAAAGTATATGTTTATATTAATACATATAAATATATGTGTATATTATGTATTAGAGTGAGAGAGATGGAAATACGTCCAAATATCACAGGGCTTATCTCTGTGTAGTGGGATAAGGTAGATTTTTAAAATTTCCTTTTAAATTTACATCATCTATATTTTCACATTTCCTTCAGTTATTATGGATGACTTGTACAATAATAAATAAAAGTTAGCAAACTAGACACCAGTATACAAACATATGTGCCCACACTCACATACAATAGCAACCCTTAATAGAATTACACTGAGTAACAATGTTTGAGTAACTTCTTGCAGTGGCATGACTCTACTAGAAATTAATTCTATTAATTCTAGTGGAAATTAATTGTAGTAGAAGTTAATTCTAGTATAAATTAATTCTACTAGAAAATGTTGAGGTTCATTAAAGGAAATAAAGAGAAATTGCAATAATGACATTAACACTCCAAATAACACAAAAACATATAACATAATTGGCATTACTAGTAACTTCACTATACTTTCAGTTACCCTTTCCATTTCTGTAACCCCTCACACCACCTTCTTTACTCTACTTAGTTTTTCTGTATGTCAGCAGCTCTCAGTTGCAGTGATTTTGCTTCCCAAGAAGCATTTGGTGATGTCCAGAGACACTTTTGGTTGTCACAGTTGGAGGGATGGTGGTGCTACTGCATCTAGTGGATGAAGGTCATGGATGCTGCTAAGCATTTTACAATTCCAAAAGAGCCAACCACAACAATTATCTGTCCCTGAATAATCACAGTGCTGAGGTTGAGAAACCTTACTCTAGATAAAAAGAATATGGGTGATGGTTATAGTAGAGATATATGTCTGAGACAGGAGGATAATAAAGCTTTCCTAATTTAAATAGCAAAGTATACTTGGCTGGGTACAAAGGCCAACTACATAGATGTAACCATATAACTTGCTCTGAGTCCTTTGTCATATTTAATATCTACTAGAGATCTTGGATCACCTACACCCTAGCCTTTATAGATTTGGTGATTTGCAGGGGTCTACACACATAATTGTGTGACTCAAATGATGGGACAGTTGTAACAGACTTGCATAAAAATCACAATAGTAATATACATACACGTTCTCCTTTGGGGCCTCTGTCTCCAGGCTTACCCATGATGCCCTGAAAAAGAGATACCAACATGAAAATCACTCCTTGCCAAGATTTTTCATCAGTCTGATTGATCTAAATGTTGGTAGGTATTCTGGATGCAGTATCCATTATAATTTTTATTTTAAATTATATTTCCCATACCTGAGCACCTGGTATTCCATCTTTTCCATTTATTCCCTATAAAGAAAAAAAGGATTAATATTTCTAATTCTGCATTAACATAGTTAAACACAACAAAAGAGTAAAGTTTCAAGGACAGTTCCTTAATCATATTTCTACTGAGAGCTTGGTAAAGCAAGATGGTAAAATGGAAAACAAATAGATAGAATCAGACAGTCCTGAGTTCAGATTCTGACTCTGTCACTTACTAGTCCCATTAACCTTTTTGGGCAATTTACTTAACCTCAATAGCATCAGCCTCTTCACTAGTGAGGAAAATAAATAACCTTAAAACTAAGAATTAAGTGAAATAACATGAAAAATGCATGGTCCTCTATAAATAGTGAACAAAGATTATTTTCCTTTTTTATTTTTCTGTTAGGTCATCCTGAGAATAAGAAGGTGCCTCATGGCATAGCTGGCTGGAGTATGACATTTTTGTTACCTTCTAACAGGTTTTCCAGCACAGAGTATCATTCTCAGTCAATGGTCTCAGTTGCTGCTGGGGAAATTTCATAACATGGCCAGAGTATGATTGTACTATGAAATAAACTGTCAGAAATTGTTATTTTTCAGTCAGGAATATGAAAGAAAAGCAAGAAATGTATAATCATGGTTTTTGGCAGTATTAAATAGTTACTTTTTATTAGAAAACTGGAAGTTTCTTGAACTTTAATAGGGAGTTCTAGAAGTGATAATGAAGCCTAGTCCTGCTTAAAGATTTTAAGACCGAGAGAACTATTGGCTGGGAGATATAAGAAGGAAAAGTATTTGAGGTCAAATCAAATACCTAGGGCCCAACAGCAGGTGTGTTTTTGAGATCTGATTTGAAGAGGAAGATCAAGGTGAAGAATATGATTTCTTAGCCAGCAGGCAATTGCATGGACATGCTCCTCTAAAAGCCCGAGGGACTTTTATTGTGCTGGAATGGATTCTGTGGGATGGAACTGCAAAGAACTGCTATAAATTACGCTGAAATCTGTCACAGTTGACAACCCAACCATAGTTCGCCAACCTTTCTGAACCATCCTGGGAATTATTGAGAGTACGTTAACTAAGAACATGTTACCTGAAGTGTATGGTTCAAAGAATTTATTACATTCAGACACACGAGGAACAAAGATAAAGCTGATTAAGGAGAGGATGTGAAAGAAACAGCTGTGTCACTTGAATAAAAGAAGATAAATCTAGTGTAAAAGTGTAGTTCATGTTTTTGGTAACAATATAAGAAAAGAAGTAACCCTATAACCTGTTTTTTGTCTCCAGTAATTTATCAAAGACTATCATGAGTGTTCTCTTTTGTATAGGAAGGTGTTACTTTCTATCCGCAGGGAAGCCCTGCTTTCAGAGATTTTTACAATAACTCATATATATTTGCTCCTCTCTACCCTCATTTCATTCATCTGGCAGAGCCCCATTCCTGAGTACATCCAACTTTCTGCCTACCTCATGTCTGCATCTGAGCAGCAGAGTGGCTGAAGAAAACCATGTATCTTTGCTCGCTTGTTCCAACCTAAATGTACAACAGCAGATTGCAAGCAGCCCCCTCAGCATTACCAGGTCATCCTACTGTATTTCTCAATTTGACTCCCCTTCTATCTTTCCAGAAGTACTCTTTCACACATTTTCCTGTCTCTTCCAAGCTCCATCATCACCTCCCCACTCCTCACACTTGGAAGACCTCCATTCTTCTTTCACTAATAAACAAAAGATACCCCTCTCACCATCCCTCCACCAGTTGCATCAATCTTCATGGATTTGCACCCCAACTTTGGCACCCCCACACCCCACAGTTAGGAAGGGTGACATGCCCCTGTTCCCAGTTAAGACCATTCCCACTTGTGAGTATACCAGTTCTACTCAAAGTAGTCTTCACTCTCCTTTGTCATCAAATTTTTCTCTCTCAACTGGATCATTCTTACCAAGATACTAAAATGCGGTGATCTCTCCCACCAATGACCTCCACATTTCTAATGCAGTAGAGAATTGTCAGCCCTCATGTTACTTATCTGTTTGTTGATCACTCCTTTCTCCTTTCTCTTAAAACAGTTCACTTGACATCCAGGAAACCTCACTTGCCTGATTTTCTTCCGGTCTCTCTGGCTGCAGTTTCTTAGCCTTCTTTGTTGGGTCCTCTTCCTAACAGTTGAAGTGCTCTCTTCCCTTACTATCCACAGTGACTCCACTTTTCCAGGCTCAGGTTTAGATCCCCTAATTGGTGTCCCCAATCCTGGCCTCTCCTAAATATTCATTGTGTACTTGACATCTCCACCTGAATATCTACTAGTGCTTCAACATGAACACATCGAAAACAGAACTCTTGGCTCTCCCTCCCAAACCCACCTACTTACCTTCAGTCTGCCCCATTTCACCAAACAGCAGCACTCTCACACTGTTGCTCAGACCCTACACCACAGCTGTGATTGGTCTCTTTCCCTCACACTTTGCTAGATTAGTCTACCAGCAAGTTTTCTTGCTTGCTGTCTCTCCCTTCAATGTACATCCTAAGTTCCTCTACTCATGGCTGTTCCCACTGTCATTACTTCTTGTGGAGACGATGGAGATGTTTTCTTACTGCTCTGTCTTCCTCTACCCTGCTCCCTACAGCCTACTCTCCACACAATGTCAGAGTGATCCTGAAAATGTTCAATCATTTTCATTCTTTGCTACAAAAGCTCCAGTGGATTTCCATCATATTTCAAATGAAATCCCAACTTCATTCCCTGGCTTGGAAGTTCTTCATGGTCTGGCCACTGCCTACATCTCCCTCCGTATGTTTCCCACTCTTCCTTCACTTCATTCATTCCTGACTTCATGCCTTTTGATGAGGTTCTTGACCTCATCAGGCTCGTTTCTCTCCCAGCCATTTCTTTTTCCTGAGACAATGGTCCCCTGACCGTCCCATGGCTTGACTTCTCACTTTATGCAGGTTTCTGCTCAAATTGCAGGCAAATCTTCTCTGAGCTCACTATTTGAATATTCCAGAGCTTTATTTTACTTATACCTTCCTCTACTTGAGACTGTGTGTGTGTGTGTGTGTATGTGTGTGTGTGTGTGTTGTTTTTATCCGTTTTCCTATACTAGAATGCAAAAGCTATGAGTTGTTAGCACCTAGATCAGTGCCTAGCATGTAGGAGGTGTTCAAGAAATATCTGGTGATGAACGAATTGCTTTTTGCATAATCTCCTAGGCACTCAATGGCAGGCTTTAATGATATGCCTTGCAGGGGATGGGAATGATGAGGTAAGAGGGGGCAGTGAATTAAACTAATATTATTGAGTACCTCCCATAGCCAGGCACTGGAAATGCTTTCCATATGTCATGGCACTTAAGTGACTCATAAAATCCTTTGAGCCATAATTCAGACCCAGATCTTCCTGACTCTAAATTGCATTTTCTTCATGTTGTCTTCTGTGGGGAAATGGTGGCCACCAACCCTGAAGGTTTCACAGAGGTGCCGAACTGGCCTCTTGAATTCTGTGCTGCTTGTTCACCTCGCCTTCTTTCCCGTACACACCACAGCAAATAAATCAGCAGTGACCTTCTATAAAGCGTAACTCCGAGAGTGAGGTGTGTTTTATTCATCTTAGATCCCCTCGCTAAGGGCCCACACATTCTCAGCAAACAGCAGTGACTAGATGAATTTATGTGGGACTGAACTAGTCAGAATGATTATTACAATGTCACATCAATACCACAGATCAGTAACCAAGAGCTCTTTTAGGACACAAGGGGATGAGACATTCACCAGTAGTCATTTATGAAAGTGTAAGAAAACAAGGCCTGTATACAAAGGAGGAAATTTGAGAAAATAACTTCTACTTTAGGATTTGGCTTAACATACAGGTATTATATCTATAAGTCTTTGCTTTCTTTATACTTTAGGACGTGACAGGCCATTATATTTTCTTTAAGTCTGTTGAAAACATTAGGCTTAAAAAATAATGAGTCAGATTTCCTGACACTTAAAACTCTCACTGTTTTCAACACTGTTTAAGACATAAAGATACCACACACATATCTAGGGAACTCAATGAGAACTTCCGCCCATGCCATCAAAAATCCATCTGCACAATCTTCTTAGTTCTTGGAAACTGCTTATTCAAATCTCAGAATTTCTGAGGTGGTAGATGAGCAGATAATGTTAGAGCATTTCTCTAAGTAGCATATTTCAAGTAGTAAGAAGTACTTACTGGCTTTCCTGAGGGTCCTTCTGGTCCAGGGAAACCTATATCTCCAACAGGTCCTCTCTCACCCTATAAACACATCCACAGACAAAAATTAATTGCCAAGCAATGTTTTAAAACTGCATGCAAGTACAACACAAGTACAACTGTCACGAAAGTAACTGCTAACTCACCGGTTCCCCTGGAACTCCTGGAGGCCCTGGGGCTCCAGGTTTCCCCTGGCAAGGCAATTGAAGAGAAATGTTAGGAGCCAAATTGCTGAACGACACCATACGCTTCTCTTCCCCTAACCCCAATTAAGTTTAAAGTGCTCCCAAGGATGATGCTCTCCAGTGGCATCTCTAGCCAGGTGTGGTGGCTCACGTCCGGAATCCCAGCACTTTGGGATGCCGAGGTGAGTGGATCACTTGAGGTCAGGAGTTCGAGACTAGCCTGGTCAACATGGTGAAACCCTGTCTCTACTAAAAATATTACAAAAGTTACCCAGGCATGGGGGCACGTGTCTGTAATCTCAGCTACTCGGGAGCCTGAGGCAGGAGAATCACTTGAACCTGGGAGGCGGAGGTTGCAGTGAACTGAGATCATGCCATTGCACTCCAGCCTGGGTGACAGAGTGAGACTCCATCTCAATAAATAAATAAATAAAGTGGCATTTCTAAGGGGACAGAGTCTGGGGAACATACAGTCAACTCCACAGGCCGTAAGTTTCAGACTGGGGTGCAGTTCTTTGAATACATATTTGTGTGGATGGTGGAGAGTAGGAGAGGAGAATACTTTTGAAAATATTAGCCCAAAGTATCATCACTATTGGAAATCCCTCTTGTGCTTATTTTCCTGGCAGCTCCTCTTTACTTTGGGAGTGGAGAAATGCGCACAAAGCATCAAAGAAGTTTTTTTCTAGGCTTTGAGTTTCACAAGAGACTTTTTAAGTTCATAGTAAGACAACCTGAAAAAATCATATTTGATTTGAAAAGCCATGTTTTGTTCGCAGGAAAAGAAACAGGTTAGTTTGTGTCACTACACCGTGGCTTGGACGACTGATCCTGGAGCAGACAGACCACAGGAAGGGATGAGAGGGGCAGATGGTCCAGTGGAGACTGAAAGCACACAAGGCCCAAGTGTGCAGGTGAGGCTTGTGGGGTTGCCTCTGAGAAGGAACCACCTCCTGTCCCTTGGACCTAATGTGGCTGGGAAAGACGGACGATGTGGGATGTAGGTATGGGGCTGAGACCTGAGAAAGCCAAGGAGGTTTTGGAGAAATATGAAAAGAAATGGGCTTTTTCCAACTTGCTGCTTAGAATTCTGGAAGAAGATCCCTCCATAGGTACAGATACGGTGCTGAGTGGCAAAGCTAGGCAGACAGAGAGTTAGAGAGAGCATCCCTGGGTCCCCATAGCTTGTGTGTGCTGAAGTTGTTGGGGGCCTGAGTGGGAAGATGTGTTAGAGCTGAGAAGGCCAATGTCCTGAAGATTCTTACTGTGGGACATGGCGGGTATGGAGGGCTCGGGCATTGGGATCTGAGACGAAGAGATCAGGGACATTGATGGAAGTCATCCCTAAGGTCAGGTAGGACCAGCGGAGAACTCAGAGCATCCAGGGGAGAGCGTGCTGACCAGAAGCCCCACCACCCCACCACCAGCACTCACAGGCACTTCCTCCTGCAAACCCACATGCCATCCTCAGAGAAAGGCAAAGAAAGAAGCTCTAGGGGAAATCCCTGGGTAGCCCTGAATATACTGGAAAGGGATAGACTGATCTGTTCTAGAAGAGCAGGATTGGGTCCCCTTGGTAATCAGCTGAGTGACCAGTGTGTCTGCGTGGGCAAGCCCCAGCCTTGCTTCAACTAGAACAATCACCATTTTTCAAAAAAATTTTTTATCATGGTAAAATATACATAACCTAAAGTTTACCCTCTAAACCATTTTTAAGTGTACACTTAAGTGGCACTAAGTACATTCACACTGTCATCTAGCCATCACCATAGTCTATTTCTAGATTCTTTTAACGATTTTATCTTCTGAGTCACAGAAGGGCCAGTTATAAAAATCAAATATGCATCTTTAACTGAACGTATTTGTAGTATGTAAATTTTTTACCCTTTCCTATTTATTTAATTGTCAGTGAATGCTTCTATTTTATATTATTTTTTGAGACAGGGTCTTGCTCTGTTGCCCAGGCTGGAGTACAGTGACACAATCTTAGCTCACTGCAGCCTTTGCCTCCCATGCTCAAGTGATCCTCCCACCTCAGCCTCCAAGCAGTGAGATTAAAGGTGCCCAGCTAATTTCTGCACTTTTTGCAGAGACAGAGTTTTGCCATGTTGCCCAGGTTGGTCTCTAACTCCTGGGCTCAAGTGTTCTGCCCAGCTTGGCCTCCCAGACTGCTGGGATTACATGCGTGAGTCCACCGTGCCTAGTCAGTTTATGTTTTTAATTATGACATATGAAAACTGCTTTTTAAGTAAATATATCAGATCTCAGACATCCAACTAAGTGGCAGGCTAGCCTCTTATCTTAATAATGCTGCCTCTTTGAAAAACATATTTGGAATTTCTCATTTGGATTGCCTGTTGCCACTGTTGCACGTTTTTTAAATACTTTCGATGGTGGCCAGTATTTTTTCCTAGAAGATAAGCTTAATTTAGGGTAATAGCAAAATGTAATTTGTAGACACACCTGGGTGAATACAATGAAAAAATTAAGCTTTATTTTGTCACAAGGAAACAAAAATTCAAATCACAGGATGTGAGTATAAGAGGAACAGGTTGTAAGGGTTCTCTAAGGACACTTCCAGAAACTGATTTCCAAATATGTTGCTGGCAATGGCTGTGAGTGGGGCAGTGGTGAGGGAATAGAAATAAGTGTGTAGTCAACTTTCAAGAATACTTCCTTTTATAAAAAATTTGGAAGGGCTTTTCAAAGAAGATATTTTCATGCTACTTTTACAGTCATACACATATTTGACTTGATCTATAATGGCTAAGTAAGGGAATGTCATCATCTACAAAGGATGCAGATGATGGATGAGGCTCTATTTTGTGTTGTTAGACTTAGAAGTTAATGGAGTGAAGCAAAGTGGCTCTGAGTACTTTGTGGGATGGCAGTGGGTGATGAGCCGGGCTTTGGGTGGTGCTGGGTGTCAGTAGATCTCAGTGGGTGACTGTGGGTGGTGATTTTAGGGCCCTTATCTTATCTTCTTATTTTCTTGTGATACAAGCCCATGGTTTCCATTGACTTTCCTGTAATGTTATCCTGGACCTGCCCTGCAGGGGCACCTAGAAAGAGGATAAATGGCCTCTTATTCATAAAGCATGACCACAAAATTTTAATTAAAGCATCATGAATGAAGATCAGAATGATCTCTAGGGTTCAGAGAAATAATTTCAGCCTTTTCTGGAGCACTTCCTATTCATTTGAAAAGACCTTGATGAGATTAAAACGTTTGACACTAGAGAGCAACAAAAATGATTGAGAGGATTGAAGGGCTAGTTTACGAGGAAACATTAGCAGCAATAAAGCTCTGCTAATAACACCGGGCTAAGGAATAACTCAGGCAGATTGCAACTTAATACAAGGAACTTGAAGTACATGCCTGAGGATAAGAACTCTGTCTTTTGAAGACTGAGAAACCTTGAAATATGACAAGAATAGAGAAACACAATAAACTCTCCAAAGCTGTGCTCATAAATTAATGTATAGTAACTGGGTTTCCTCTCCCCTCCATGAAAGTGGCTTGGGAAGAAAATAAAAGAGGACAAAAAACAAACAAAAAAAATAAAGAAATAGAGGATTCTGGAGGTGGAAAATACAGGTGGCATTATTTATGAAACTAGAATTGTTAGGAACCTAATGCCATGGGAGTTATGGTATGCTCGCCTGCCCGTCTCGATCCCTGGCCACAGGTGTATCATGGAGATAGAACCGTTTACCTGTGAAAATTATGTGAAATAATCTGAACTCACCGACATCCCTGCTATTCCCGGGGGACCTGCTGGGCCTCGATCTCCCTGTTGGGATTTAAAAATATTGCTACTTTAATGACATCAATGAAGTCTTTAGTTATGAAATTAATTCTCAAATAATAATTTGGATTTGGTAAAGCTTTCCTTCGGATCTGATAAGTGTTACTGATATTAGCTGGGGTGAAGCTAGTGTGTAGATGGAAAAATAGCAAACTGAGTGGCTAATTGCCAGCTGAACTTGTTACAGCTTTTTTATTTTCCATAAAACTAAAGTAAATAATAGTTTTAATGAAAGCAAGCATAGATGTTATCATTTCTGTGACCTATTTTAATGTCCCTTTACATACTTATAGCTAAAATCAGTCAATATTTTTATTCCACATGTTCAAAAGATAATTACTCTTACTCAAAAGATTAAGCACTTTGAGTGTCTTCCAACAAGCTTTTCCTATCCTTGTCTCATTGGATGTAGAGTTAGAATAAAATGATCTACAGCTAATGATTTGTAGTTCTCATTTGGCCAATTAGAAGATCCTTTGAACTGCTCTGAACAACAGAGTGACTCAACTTCTTTTAAGAGCCGATGTGATATTTTAGATAAAGCTGACAATGCTAAAAATACTAACGACTATATATATGGGATAATAAAATGGCAATTTCATTGGGCAGAAACTGAATTTAAAAAACTTCATAACTTTACTCAGGGACATAAAAGGCTTGATTTAATGAAGAGATATGCTTTGTTCTTGGAGAGCAAGACAATGTTGTAAAGGTGTCATTGCTAACTAAACTAATTTATAAATTTAATGCAATTCTTACAAAATTGCAGTTTGATCAAATGATACTAAAGTTTACTTGGGATAATAACTTGAGAGGATAAAAAAATTAAAAATGAATAATAAAGAGATACTAGTAATATCAACATTTAAACATATAATAAATAAAGCTATAATGGAATATTGGCATAAGATTAAGTAGCATATCAATATACTATAACAGAAATATCAGAAACAGACTAGCATTTATAACAGGATTTTATTTAACAAATAGTTCTAATAATTGGATAATTTCTTTGAAAAAAGTTTGATTCTTCTCTTTATATTATATCCCATATGAATTCCACATAGATTTATATAAAAATAAAATAATATAAACTATAAAAGAGTTCAAAGAATATATTAGTGACACTCTGATCTTGGTTGAAAATAAAAGTAAAAGTCATTTTGTGCATAAAAGCAAAACAAGAAATCATAAAGAAAAATAGTGTTAGATTTGACTACATTAAGGTTATATTTACAATAAGATTCAACATAAAAATGAAAGGCAAAGACCAACTAGGATGAAAACTCCAACACATAAGATAGAAGTAATGTCTTTAAGATATGAAGCATAACCATCCTCAAAAAGAAAAAAATAACTAGTAGAAAAATTGGGTAAAGGACATAAACAGGCAATACACATCAATTTCCCTCTGTTCCTTTTGAATTATGAAATTTTCATTTTTAAAATTAATATATTAGAACTTTTCATTCAATGAAATAGTTGCATGCCTCACGCCTCTCATTCCTTAACCACTATCGTCGAACAAACTTGCCTCTTATTTTCATAGTTACACCTGGCACTTTGTCAATAAAAATATTTTTTGCCCATCCATAATCTCAATTTCATGCGTTCCAACTTTGGACCACCATTCCACATTATTCTAACTCACTCTTTGAGTACCTTGAACCCCTAAACCCTAATCCATTGATGGTACACATTTGTTATCTTTCACTCCCTGGATGGCCTCTCCCTCTTTTTTTGCCTAGTTAAAATACCATGGTTACTTGTTATAATCAATCCCTTGTGCATGCCAATAAGCCAATAAGGGTCTTGTCCCATTATTCCTTCCAGTACTCATCTGTCAAAAGCAGAACATTGTTTAAATCCAACTCCCCTCCTATTCTGTGTCTTTACCTGAATGTCTGAACATGGCTGGAAAAGCACATGTAGTCCTGTGTGTTTTTTTTTTTTTTTGAGGTGGAGTCTCGCTCTGTTGCCCAGGCTAGAGTGCGATGGCAAGATCTTGGCTCACTGCAACCTCTGCCTCCTGGGTTCAAACAATTCTCCTGCCTCAGTTTCCTGAGTAGCCAGGATTACAGGTGCCTGCCACAATGCTTGGCTAATTTTTGGTAGAGATGGGGTTTCACCATGTTGGCCAGGCTGGTCTTGAACTCCTGACCTCAGGTGATCTGCCCGCCTGGCCTCCCAGAGTGCTGGGATTACAGGCGTGAGCCACTGTGCCCTGCCAGCACACGTAGTCTTGTTGAGAAGTCTCACTTCTGTTCATGACCATGAACCTCAAGAGGGTCCTTAGAGCTGAGCACTAATCACACTTCTGAGGTCCCTGAACCCTCTCTCTTTCCTAGAGGACCTTCTCCCTAAATCCCCAACCTCTTTCCCTACTTTGCTCTTGGATAATGGTCTTGCTTCCTCTTTATCTTAGAAAATTTAAGCAATCAGAAAACAACTTTTGTAGACTCCATCCAATACATCTTCTCACCTGTCAGCCTCTGCCCCATACTCTGCTTTCTCCTCTTTCACTGTAGATAAACTATTCTCTCTGAAGCCAAACCCTCCATATATGCACTAGGTCCCCTCCCCTCTAGGCTACTTAAAGACATTGGTTGCGCACTCTCTCCTTTCTCTCCAGCATCATCATCCCCATCTTCCCCTCTACTGAGTCATTCCTTTAGCATATAAGCAGTCTGATATTTCTATTATCTTCAAAATCTATCTGATAAAACGGTGACCCTACTTCCTCTAGTAGCCTCTGGCCTATTTATTTGCTAGCCTTTGTAGCAAAACTCTGTGAGCATTATTTATACTGACTTGCTGTCTCTATTTTCTTTCCTTGTTCTCTCTTAAATCCATTCAAGTCCACAGTTGCTCCTACAATATAGTGAAATAATAATTTCTCTGGTCAAGGTCATCCATGACCTCTACATTGCTAAATCCAATGTTCAATACTTGACCTTTCTACCTGGCCCCATCCCCATTCTACTTGACCTATCTGCAGTATTTGAGACAGGTGATCACTCCTTTGCCCTTGATTCATTATTCTCTCTTGGATTATAGGATACCAAGTTTTTCTCCTACCTCCCTGGTTACTTCTTAGTCTTCCTTGCTCCTTCCTCCTTTTCTTCTTGATCTCCTAATACTGGAGGGCCTCGGGGCTCAATCCTTGACTCTTTTCTCTTTCTAAAAACTCTATTGTCATTCCCTTGGTAATCTTATCTAGTCTTCCGGCTTTATGACAGCATCTCTATGCTTAGAACAGCCAAATTTATATCTCCACTTAGACTTCTTTTCCACACTCCATACTTTTATATCATACTGCCTACTCAATACCTTCACTTTGCTGTCTAACGGATATCTCCAAATTTGGTCTCATGCACAAAATTAAACTCCTGATAATTCCACCCCTTCAAAATAGGCCTTGCTCATAGCTGTCCTCATTTCAGACGATGTCCGCCCTATTTTGCAAACTGCTCAGGTCATAAAACTGAGGGTCCTCTTTGACTCCTCTTCATTCTGTAATAATCCAATCAATCTGAAAATCCCATCAGTGCTACCTTCAAAATATATCCATATTGAGGCATTCTCACTGTCTCCACTGTTTCTTCTCTGATCTGAGCCAACATCAACTGGCACCTGGATTACTGGATATCTTTTAACTGGCTTCCCTACTTCTACTCTTGCACACCCTCTGGCTGCAAGTTCCCTCATGCCACTACTCAGAAATCACTGATGACTGCATTTTACACAGAGTGAAAGATAAAGGCCTTGTAATGACTGTTAAGCCTTTTTATTAGTGTGTCTCAAACTTCCTGCGGTAAAAGAGCAATCTCTTATTTATTTTCTAATATATCATGAACAAAGATAATTCTACCATCACATGCTTGCCAGACATTTTAGACTAATTACTGGACATGTTTTTAGGTGCTTACTCTCGGTCTCTGTACTAACCTTGCCACCGAACCCATAACAAAGGGTCTGCAGACTGGCACTGGTTCTCCACTGGCTGTACATTGAGTAGCACTGCTCTACACGAGGAGTCCACTTCTCACCTCCACCCCCGCCGCTCTGACCTCATCTTCTACGACTCTCCCCTCACTCCCTCCCCTGGTCTCTTTGGATACACATCAGGAAATCTTATGTCTCGGGGTCTTTAGACCTGCTGTTTCCTCTTCCTGGAACATTATTCTTCCAGACTGGAGGGGACTTGGCTTTCCCTCTCACTTCCTTCAGGTCTTTGCTCAGATACTGCCCTCCTACCCCCTCAGCACTCCTGATCCTCCTTAACCCAATCTACTTTTTGTTTTTTTCCATAGCCCCAACAATAAGATGTAATTTTAAAATGTTTATTCTTTTAGTTTCTATATCCTTTTGCTAGAATGTAAGTCCCATGAGTACATACATTTTTGTCTGTTTTGTTCCTTTATATATTCCTAACCTAAAACAGTTTTTGGCACATTAGGTGCTCAGTAAACAATTTTGAATGTTGAATAAATGAACACATTTCTAACTTCTGTGCTTACCTTTACACCTGGAAATCCTTCTAATCCTGGCAACCCCATTGCACCAGGCTCTCCCTGTTAAATATGAACATAAGAAATGCAGGAGCAATAATCAAAATGTTTTTAAGCATTGGTTTCCAAAGCAAAGATATTTTTTGCTTAACCTTCCCACCCCAAACATTGATGTGTAATTTAGCAAGGAAATGATATGCCCTGTTTTTAAGCAACGTATTACTGCATTTGGTGTTTGAAAATAGTTTGAGAGTGAAAGCTATTCTCCGGAGAGGTATATTTTCTGATTAATCATTTTTATTCTGATTGAGAATCTAATCAGAATGAATCCCTCTGCTCAGTGATAACTCCAATTTCAATAAGAACTAGAATGAAAGATGGGGCTTTAATAAAGTTTGCCAATTTGTGAGCTACCTGGTGCTGCTAGATTTTCAGAGAATAAGAATAAACTGTTTAAGAGTAGATGAAGATGGAACACTCAAAGCAGTGTTTATCATCTTTAAGTAATCTCTGCAGCTGGACAAGAATTGTGAATGCTTAAGAAGTTGACCCCAGGATCATTATCTCCAATAACACTAAAAGTTATTGCTCAAGTTGATGAGTCACTGGAAGGGGGTAGATTAGTGTTTTCTATTTTAAAAAATCTTTACATGTTCTAGTGTATGCTCCCAGGCTAACTGGAGCCTGTAGACCCTCAAGGAACACATTGGGAGAAACTGTGGTGAAAGAAGTTGCTAACTTTTAACAAAAAAAGCATTAGGGAAGGAGTGTTCAATATTTTGGCTTCCCTGGGCCACAATGGAAGAAAAATAATTGTCTTCCAATAAAATACACTAACACTAATGATAGCTGATGAGTTAAGTAATCACAAAAAAAATCTCCTAATGTTTTAAGAAAGTTTACAAATTTGTGTTGGGCCATATTCAAAGCTTTCCTGAGCTGCATGCAGCCCACGGGCCATGGGTTGGACAAGCTTGCACTAGGGCTTTAAGTTAAAAAAGAGATAAAGTGGGGAGTTGTTTGATGCCTTCTTGTTAATAAACTAATGTTCACTGCAAATATTTTCTTAGGACACTGGATGCTTTAGACATAATCACGAAGAAACAGAAGCTTTCAAATTGTATTCTATGTAAGTGTATTTTCACATACAAATTCTAATCTGCTTCAAAAATATTACCAAGGATATAACTTCATTATTATTTACAACATTGTCCTTATTACAGAATATTTAATGAGTGAGCATATGAATTGATATGTTTTCTACGTTTCAGAAATCTTTTAAAATGCCCCCTAATATATAACTTCATAATTGGTTAAAAAAAAAAGTTCAGATTCTGTTCTGCATAAAGTTCTGTAGAAGAGTCCCTAGGTTGCTGACAAAGGAAACACACTCTTTGATTCTCTTTGTTTACATTCTCAACAGTCCTTAAGACAGAGAAGGTGCTCAATCAATCAATAATTGCTTGAAAGTAGCTAATAATTAAATATTTAATTAAAGATCACTTATAAACTGAATACTAAAGGAACGAAATGGAGCATCTCAGAAGATAACAAATTCAATTAAGGGTAATATTCCTCTAGAAAGGTTTATGGAGAAGATTAGAAATAGTGAGACAGATCTATTGTCATGGGATTTGAAGAATGTTGGAAGAGCAAATTTCCCACCTTAAAAAGACTTCTCAAGTTTTTGCTCTGTGATCTACAGTTCTGTCATTCCTGGATTATTTCTCTGGCATGAACTATTATTTTTCCCTACAGGACAGATGGTGGGAGAAGGTGAGAGTTGCAGGATGGTGCTGACAGAGAACCCAAAAGAGTAACTTCAAAATTTTATCTAGGATAAGCCTGAATGTGTACACTAAACGTGTATTTAATTTCATGATTGCAGTTTTCTGTTTTTGTGCTTCACTCTCTTAATCACATCTCTAAAAGCAAGGAACACGCTTCCATCAGTTTTCTTTATCCTTTGTTGCAGCTAAGAAATTTGAAGACTAATCTTCAAATTCTACTCAAATAGGTCTACATTTTTGTTGCCAGCCCCTTGTCAATGCCAGTAAATTTTAATTTATCCTTTATTATAATACTTAAAAAGTTCTTATCTTAATCTGCAGTTATTAATGCAAGAACTTCAAATAATGTTCCCAAAAAGTCAGTGAGAAGCCTAGGTACTCTTAAATGACTCAGAGAAGCTGTTTTGTGCATATGAGTATGAGAGGGAAAGACCAGGAGGACATTTTTTATCAACAAGATGTAAGAAAATTAAAATTAGAATGAAGCATATAGTTGGTTTCAGGTAAAGACAGGGTAGACAGAGTGCATGAATAGTAAAACAAAGGACACTCTGAATTACAGAATATGATCCTAACTAGTTGAAATAATGCTTTCAGGGGACAACAATTTGGCTTTTAATATATATTTCCTAATAATAAAATCAAACAGCTCTTTAATGCATCTCTTTAAAATATGTTTTTAGACATAAAAACATTGCTTGTTATGACTTGTCCCTTTGCTGATTTAAAATTTATTCATTGAGTTTTAACAAACTGTACTATAATGAAAAGGCTTTAAATTTTTTTTCACATGGCAATGGAAAGTGGTTTGAACATTTATTTCAGTGTTAGGTACATTTGAGTTTCAAGTATATACCCAAAGGTTAAAAGATACACAAATGAAACATGAAGGATATGCTTGAAAAGGACATGACAGGAAAAAATGCCCAGCAATAAAAGGCATCTAATTGAATTTGGCAGAACTTTTACAGTGAGGCTCCATGGTTGAGAAAGATGCTGAGAACAATTATCGTCCTTTAGGCGGGGGAGGACATGATCTCCTTCCATGCTGAGCGTAACCTCCTGATACATTCCTCCTAATAAGCAGGTTTATGACAAAACACATCTCCTGCAGAATAATTGCCTAAGACATTTAAAGCAAATAAACAGTTCCTTCCTTTTTTGTTGGGGAGATGACAGATATATTAAGGAATTTCTTTCCAGTAAGTATTTCTCTTCCACAATCTACTTAAAATTGAATCAATCATCAGAAGAGGGCTATTAGAAGAAAGTGTCCCATTTATCAGAGCTTTATATGTGTCTTCCTCCATCACAGGATGATTTTTAAAACATGCTGATGGAAAGAGACAAACCTCAAGGGCAGGGACAACATCAGAACTAATGCATCTCAGAAATAGAGAACACATTGCTGGCATTCTTTTTGTGGCCTGCTTGTCACCACCACCATGTTAATTGATGAACACCTAAGAAGGCAGGCCATTTTGCCTGATGCTTTTCTTTCAAAATTTAACAAAGACCAATATTCTAAATGACACAAAACATGGGAACATTCATACCACTGGGCCAGGATCGCCTTTTGGGCCCTGTAAGAGAAACATGGAAAGTCATTTTTCAAATAATGACCAAAGCAAAGTTACAGAATAAGAAACACCATTGGCCAATCTGCTTTAATACATATACAAAAATTAGCAAGTTTTCCTTTAATTACAGTTTGAATTTGAAGAATAAGATGAAAAAATATAACTTGATGGAAATTTCATAAAAGTGATTGCTTGGACCTTGATTTAGTTCTTAGATTTGCAATGAAAAAAGTGACAGCACCATGAAAAATGCTATTTACATTTTCTCAATTTCATTATAATTGGTTTTACTTATTTTCTTCTGCTGTAAAATTGGGCTATATTTGTAACATGAAGTTTTCAGTGAACTTAAGAGGTTTTTATTGTTTGTTTTTCATTGTGGTCGTTCAGCTAAAGTGTGTTTGACGATAAACTATACTTACAGGAGGACCGGGTGGCCCTGGGTAACTGGGAACATTCACACCTCCCTTCAAAAGAAAATGAAAAGAAAAGAAAAGGAGAAAGATGAGAAGAATTTATAGCAGTCTATAACTGGATTTTAAATAATTACAAATATAGTATAAATACCTTAATTTTATATAAACTGCTCATGCCATTTCCTTCATTAAATGGAATACCCTGAGGAAAGAGGTGAGATACAGAATTATTCTTGAAAGTTAGTACTTTGCATCTCTACATTTTATCATTTTACCAAATGATACTATTCCTATTCTATTTTTTACTTTTTTTCTCTTCTGTTTTACAAAGGGAGTTTAATACTCTAAGTAAAATAATACAACGTTTTAATTTTTAGCTTTTCCAAAGCAAATGCAGGGAAAGAAATGAAAAGGGAGTGTGAGCTACACCTGAAGCAGATAGACACTTTCAGTTGGGGTTTGATTAATGTTCAGGTTTGACAGATGAGACACTAATGCATTCGGAGGAAAATATTTGCTCATTAAAATTCAGTTTCTGAATTGCCAATTTAGACTAACTGTTTACAGCCTGCTGACCTGCAGGCTATAATGCCGTAGTGCTGATGAAGATGTGAATAGGGAACAATTTGGCTACTGAAAAGTAATTTTTTTCCACAGTCTCTTCATACCAAATAGAAAATTAAGGTAAATGAGGAGATGACGTTATCCACAATGCTGTGTGGATGTTTCTACAAAAATAAATTCTTTAGGACAAAAGAGAATAAGAACATCTTGAAAAAAATTGACATGTCCTAGAGTAACCAACACTTAAAGGAGAACTTATTCTATAGTTTAAAAAAATCATACATTTTAGCATTTAGGAAAAATTTGCATATGAAAATTTTAGTTAGGATCTTTTGTCTTTCCTTTTAAACATTTGTATAGAATCATAGTCAAATCTGTCTTTTCCTTTCTGCAGTTTTCACATATTAGTTGAAGAGTTGAAGAAGTCACTGTTTCATTGTTTCTGTATGATGGTGGCCAGTGGTGTTCTGTGAAGACAATTTGCATGCATCTTCCAAACACTAGTGATAGAAGAAAAACGCTCCATCCATTTATTACTTCATTATTTAACTCATTCATCTGACAGTGACTGAATGTCTACTATATTTTAGTGTGCTACGTCCTGAACAGACAAAGGATATTTTTATCTGAGATTTCCAAAGGAGGTTTCCCAGGGAAGAAAACATTTAATCAGTGTTTTGCAGGATGGATGGTTTTGGAGAATTCAGAGGGAAGACAAAGATATGTTAGGCGCATTATAAAATTATAGGTCCCTTTCATGAACTCATGTTATATTTGCTGTTCTGCCCACTGGGGAAGGAGTGAATTTTAGGATTTGAACCCTAAATACCTTCTGTCCTGCTTTCTGGTCAAGTGAAAAGGTCAGTAACACAGCTGAACAGATTTAGGAAACAAGTTCAGGAAATAGAGTGCTAATCTCTTCATTTACGTGTACAAAGCATGCAACTGCATACAGACTGATAATAATCCTCATTGTCTTCAGAAAGTCACGGTCAATTCTGCCCTTTCTATGGTGAGCTTGGTTTATTAAAATATTCCAGTGACGTGGGGTAGGAAAGGGTGTTTGGCGTGAATCTCAGCTCGGCTCGGCTGCGATTCGAGCGTGGCCCCACATGAGGGCAGACTTGCCACAGAGAGAGGCTCCTCTCCGCTCCACCGTTTCCCTGACGGAGCGTGCATCTGTCTCAATCACAATAATAAAAACATCGATGCCTCTTGTACTTTTTGTTCACTAGGAGCTACATAAATAGAGTCTCCTTGCATCTCAGACATCATGAATGGGAATGAACACATATAGCATAATATCAGATTTTCTACCAACTCGCATCAGCGGAAAGGATCTATTTTTCTGGCCCTTCTCTTTTCTGTGAATGAAGCACACTGAGATGAATGACTTTCCCAAGGGCCCCAAGGCAGGAACTGGAGAGTCGGAGCACAAACTCAGGTTCCTAAATCCAAGATGGGGAGACACGCAGTATGCAAATCTGAGCATTGCACATTGAGGCTGAACCAAAGGGGGAACAAACCAGGTCTCTTTAAAGCTACATTGGCTATCATTTGTATTTATACACAAAATTCAGAACACTTTTATCTTTGAAAACATCTAAATGTAGTCTTACCTCTGAGTTATCAAAGTCTTAACTAAACATATGAATTTTAAGTTTTAAGCCTAGAACAACTCACAGGTGGTCCAGGTGGTCCGGGTTTCCCGGGGGGTCCGTGGCTGCCCTGCAAGGGATATATAGACTAATATCAGCGGCGTAGACGTTTCTACCCCAGGTTTACAAACTACCTTCTGAAATTAATCACAGAGCCGTCTTCTGAAATCAATATGACTTGCCATGAGGTTTCAGCCTTGTAGTCTCATACAGCTGGGCTCTCTCCTTTACCAAGGAAATACATTTCTAGACCGCAGGACAGGTAAAGGCCTTTTCCCGTACCCATTCAGATTCTCACAGTGTGAGCTCTAGAAATGAAGCTTGTTTTTAGATGGAGCCAGACAACCCAGGTGCTTATGTCCTGGACTTCCAGTGTAGCTGGGGGAACTCTCCCAATGTGGAACTTTCCTACAAGCAGGCAGTGGGCTCTGGGATTGTGGCTCTGAGTCAGCCCTAACTTTGAGCCTCATTTCTACCACCTTCATCTTTTGGAAACCAGAGGGGACATGAACATAATTTGATGAAAGTGAAAAAATCACAACCTGTGTTGTGTCTGCAGAAGGGAAACTTCATCTCCATTTCCTACACTAATATCTGACTTTATGCCCTAGTCAGATACATCTCCCTGAACAGAAGCAACTGTGGTATGGCACTGTTTAAAGCAAATGGTCACTACAATATAAACAGTCTTAGTCTTACAGGAGAAGCAGACTGAAAATAGAATTTGTGAGAATGAATTCAAGTTGAAAGTTGAAAAATGTATTTCACTTTTATTTTTACAAACCATAGATGTTTATCGGTCCATAATAAGCAGAGCTACTGAAGTCCCTCTGGTGTCTCTCAGCAGTTCTTCCTATAACTCTGCTTTTCTCTTAAAATAGTAGCCTCATAAAATCTTTTAAGTCCCTCTGTAGCAGAGGAAATGGCAAGACACGGTTAATTAAAAAAGAATTCAGATAGAGTAAAATTTCTACTCACAATGTCCAAGAATTTTGAGGGATTTTAGTCCATTCCCACAAATGTAATCAAGGACTTCATTCCAATACCCTCCCAATTTTTGGTAACGAAAGTATCATAAAATCTTTTGTTTGTATGTTTATCAACAAAAATAAACTGTAAAGTTCTTCTTGCACTGCTTCTGCCTGAGAATATATAACAAAGAACAAGCATATAGTTTCTTTTCTCAAACTGCTTTGATGGTGGCTATCTCTCTAAGACATGTCATATTCTGCTGACAACTGGCAGTGTCCTTCAAAGAATTATGTCATAGTTCTAATGAGTCAACAAACAAGGAAAAATATGTGCCTATTGAAAAGCCTTTTTTTTCCGCCTCTGGCACCATTAAAAGTCATATATTCACTCTCATTTGTGCCCCAAAGCTCATCTCAGTGTGGGATTCCCATTAACTTCAAAGGCAAGTCTATGACTGAGTAATTTCCATAGAGAACAGAGAAAAAAGGCTGGTGGAGTTGGGCAAGCTCCTTGGGATAAAATCAGAAAAAAATGTGCAGAGACTATCTAGAATAAAGGCATTGTTTCCTTCAAAATGCGTTGAGATTCCTTTGCTCCTTGATGTCATTATGCTCCACGTTGGTCAGGGAACTTGTGTCCTGATGAGTGGGTGGAAGCTGCTTGAGTGGCTCATGTGGACTCTTGATTCTTATTTCCCCAATCTAAATAGCTAGGCTTATTCCACTTACTTGCTGGATCTGCCTGGACTAGGGCAATAGGGCCTGTTTAGATCCTAAATGGAGTAAACATGTGAAACTGTGTGGTGTCCTGTCTGAGACTCATCTATTGCTGGTCCTCCTTTCTGACTATGGCAACCCATCTGTCCAATAACTGATCTCCCCAGGAAACAAGCTATCCTGGCTCTTCAGTACATTTCCCCCATGACCGTCTAGAGACAGAACTTCTAGACCGTCTCTGCAAGCTCTTTGATTACTAGAATCTTGGTCCTGAGAGCCAGCCCGCTGTCTGGAGCTTTTGGAGGTGAGGCCTTTGGGAAGTGATTAGGTCATGAGGGTGGAGCCTTCATGAATAGGATTAGTGCCCTTATAAAGGAGGTCCAAGGGAGCTTGGTCACCCTTCTACTATGTGAGGACACAGCTAGTAGGAGACATCTATGAACAAGAAGGCAGACTCTGTCAGATACCGATTCTGCCAGCACCTTGATCTTGGACTTCCCACACTCCAGAACTGAGAGAAATATGCATAAATGTTTGTTGTTTATAAGCCACTCTGTCTATGGTATTTTGTCATAGAAAACTGACTGCCCCTGTGGCTGGAACTCCCTGGTTCACACCACATTACTTGCATCCTTTCAGGAGGCTCCCCCACTCAATCCTTCCACATAGATGGTTGCCCAGGATCCTGAATCCAGCCTGAACTTTTGTTTTATGGTTCCAATGTTCTATTTATCCTTTATCCTAGGAAAATATCTCCCATGTTGAGAATAACCTTTGGACCGATGTTCTTCCAAGTCCACTACAAGAATAGCTACTCTCTGCCATCATTTCTACTTTCAGGCTTTGCTTGATTTTATGGCTCTCTCTGTGAAGAGTCTCATCTTGCTCCCACTCCAAGCCCCAGTTTGGATGGTAAGTGAGGCTTTTCCTTTGTACCTTTTCACCTTTTGCTCCTGTGGGACCAGGATGTCCAGTTCTTCCCAGTAAGCCCTGTAAAACATAAAACTAAGTTTGTTACAGAAACAACAATTAAATGGCCGAAGGGTATTGGAAGTTGGTTACTAAAACTTACACATTTTGAAGGTCATTTGATCCTAATTAAATAAGCCCTAGAAGCTTATATTTCTTCTGGCTGATACAGCAGCTGTATCCTGCTGATAAGCCCTTGGAAGGGTAAAATTTGTATTTGTGGTTGCTTTTTCACCTTGGTCAACCACATTTAATGACCTTAATTGGAACCTTTTGATACACTTAAAGTCTTGCTGTTTAAATGGCAATTTATATAACATTATGCCTTCCTAAATGAGCTATAGTTTTGGTAGGGATCAACATTTTAAATACTGCAAGGCGGCAGAATTAACAGTGTGCACATTGAGTTATATGATCTGCATTTTACCACTGAAAAATAAAATTTAATTTTAATCCTTTGGGAACAGAGTTAGCTATAATTTTCATGGTTTCTTTCACAACTCTTTGTCATCGTTTTTAATTTTAGTGAACAATTTAAAGCCAGGTTTGTTCTATATAACTGTGGTGAAAGCATAAATGACACAACTTTAATTATGGAAAATCCTTATTTCAGAACATTAAAAATATATAATTACATTCCTACTGGTGTGGTAAAGACTCTGTCGGCATAGGAACTCTAAGAAAGGATGAGGTGGAGAAGCTGAAGCATGTGCTGGGTTGCCAGATTTAGCAAATAAAAACACAATATTTGGGATGAACATATGCTAAACAATTATTTGTTTATCTGAAATTCAAATTTAACTGCATGCACTGTATTTTATCTGGCGACTCTAGAATTAAACTCTGTTTGAATGAGAGATTGGGTTTGGCAAGTATAAAGGAAAAGAGATTCTGTTCTAGGAAAACAAGACAGTGAAAGACACGAAGGCTTTGATGGTGTGTTTGAGGGTCAGTGAAAGCCTTGACTAAAATAGAGGGATTTTAATTTATACATAGGAATAACAATAAATGAAATCTAATAATCCTTAGCCCACTTTTTTTTCCTTTAGAAAATAAATTCTCAGTTTGTGCTGCCATTTGACTATCTCTTCTAAAGGTTAGTGCCAAAAAATTATAAATAAAAAATAGAATGCTCTTTTATATGCAATTTCTATTTCAAACAGACTAGCTTAATCGCAGACTGCTTTCTGGTCTGGTGGAATTCTGATACAAGCCCCCAGGACACTGAGCAGTCTTAAGTAATTACTAAATGAAAATCTGAGAGCTTGGATGAGGCTACTTTTCCAGGCAATAGCTGGACAATCTACATAGAGGCACAGAGAACAAAATGCAATGAAGAAAATTAATTCACCTTGCATCATCCCAGCAGGTATAAACTGTGAGTGCAATCATTTTAACAAATACTTACAGGGGGTCCAGTTGGGCCTGGAGCGCCTGGAATGCCTGGAATCCCTTGGAGACCCTGGAAAAGATAGTTCCTACCATAAAATCTGTTATATCATTGGGAATAAGGCATTTTAGTTAATCAAATATTTTGACCATTGAACATTAAACACTTATTTAGCTAATTGAGAAACATAATGTATGTCATATGCAAATATCCTTTTTTAATTCTAATTTTCTAATTTCAAAAATATAACTTTTTCTTTAGGGGTGCAAGTGATTTTCAGTTATGTAGATAAATTGTATAATGGTGAAGTTTGTGATTTTAGTGCACCCATCACCCAAGTAGTGTACACTGTACCCAATAGGTAGTTTTTCATCCTTCACTCCTTGCCTGCACTCCTCACTTCTGGGCCTCCAGCATCCATTATATCACTCTGTATGCTTTTGTCTACTCATAGCTTAGCCTCCAATTTTAAGTAAGAATATGTGCAAATACTCAATTTTAAACAGTAAGAAGGGTGAGATAAAATGCCAGGACATGGAATCTGAAGCAAACATAATTTAATCTGGTGATTCACAGAGCATTTCTTATTTTATAGAGCCATTCCGTCAGCAGTAGTATCTAAGAATCTTGTACTGGTAAAACATGGAAATACAAATTTCAGATTGGCAGAATGCCATTGAAGAAACACATGATTACACTAAAGCTCCATTCAGCTTGGGAAAATGGCATATGTTTTATGATATAATATTTATTTTAGCTCATCAGTTTATTACAAGGAGAAATTTGGCTCATTGGTGAATTTAAATTTGGAACCCTTTCACGGCTTAAGCATAATAATGGATAGATTTCCCCTCCCTCCCCTCCTCAGATTTGTAGAATAGCACCAATTATACCGGATAGGATTTAGGATGCTGATACATTTATATATCAAGGAAGAACTGCCAAGATTAGCTAACTTATGTAATTAGTTTTGAATATTATTAAATAAATTACATACAATTTATAATACGAAATATTTTGCAATTACTAAAATCATGTTTTAAAAAAGTTAGAAAACATGCAAAAATACAAGTCACAAATCTTATATAGCAGAGGGTCTACATTTTTAAACAATTTTAAATGTACTTCCTAAAAGATGGGAATGATACATACAGGCTTTTATTATTTTATCATGACAAATAGATAAAAGTTTTATCAGAAACTTTAGTGTTAGATGTGTGTTTTAGAATTCTGGATTATCACTTCATTTCACAGGTAACATGATATACATACTGAATATTATGTAATACTGCAGTGGTGTTTGAAGCAGTGCCCTCTAATAAACACACACATATTTCTGTGGCAAAACACAATATTCTGACAGAGCGGGATAGACGAGCTCTGTGTGAGTTAGGCCAGATTCGGCTGCCAAATGAATTTGCTTGGGAAACAAAGCCAAACTTGGGAAACATTTCCAGGGTTTTCAGAGGCTTTGGTTTTGGAATTTATAGATGAGGTGTTGTTGATCTGATGTGGCTCTGTGTCTCTACCCAAATCTCATCTCAAACTGTAATCCCCATATGTAGAGGGAAGGAGGTGATTGGATCGTGGGGGTGGTTTTCCCCATGCTGTTCTCATGATAGTGAGTACGTCCTCAGGAGATCCGATGGTTTTAGAAGTGTTTGGAAATTCCTCCTTTGCTCTCTCTCCTGCTGCCTTGTGAAGGTGCTTGTCTCCTCTTCACCTTCTGTCATGATTGTAAGTTTCCTGAGGCCTCCCCAGCCATGCGGAACTGTGGGTCAATTAAACCTCTTTCCTTTATAAATTACCCAGTCTCAGGAAAGTTCTTTATAGCAGTGTGAAAATGGACTAATACAGTTGTGGACCATGACATTACTATTACCAGAAGTCCCTCCTGGGTAGTGGGAATAGGGAGAAATTTTATCTTTCAGTGATTTTTGTATTTTCCTAATTTTCAATAGTGAACTGATATCACTTCTATAATGAGAAAAAACTATTTTAAAATACCCTTTTGTTATATCAGACAACCATGTGATACATCAAGTTCTAGACTGAATGATTCCACTCTTTCAGGATTTAGTCTCCTTTACTGAGTAAAATATTCTTTCTGTATTGCTATACCATTCTTTGTCATGATACAATTCCTTTACCTTTCACTATTATGATATATGCATTTTCATATACTTTATAAATATTATATGACATGGCCATGGAAATATTACTACATATTGATTATGAGCATTCTATAGGACTGTGAGCTGGATCAAGGTTCTTTGCATCAGTGGGATCAAGGACCAAGTTCTTCCAGTTTTGTCCACTCAATACCAAATGGTGTTCAGGTCTATTCATGTGATATGATATGAAGAAATGCTTAAAAATTCTACATGAACATGCTAGAATTCCTCATGTCATATCCTCATGTCCTTGGGCCAAATCTTGTGTGTATTTGTGTTAAAGAATGTTGACATATTTTTTCTCCAAAATTTTATCAATCTCATTGGCAGTGCTGTGTGTGTGTCTGTGTGTGTGTGTGTGTGTGTATGTATGTGTGTGTACATGGCCATGTGTGCATGTGCAGGCTCTACATATTGGTATATGGTACTAGTTCTTTTTATTTTCCTAACATTAACTTGCATACAGGTTTATAAATGCAAGGTAAAAAACATTTCCATCGATAATGGCACCTCTAAATGACTGGAGATAATAAATGTTATACTATAAATTTCTTTACCTCAAAATACCCATTTTCCATAAAATTCTTTCTATATGTACATGCATAAAATATATGTATATATGTATTCTTTTTTTTTTGCTACTTTTAGTCTCAACACTGAATCAGTCCAGAGATGTTGAGTGAGTTTTTAGATAGCCTAATTTATAAGCTTGGGATTCATTAACCTTTGATGACCACATTAAACTTTAAAATAAACCTCAGTCCATAAATAAAAAATCATTCTCAGCAGCCTTTCTCTGAAAAAGCTGAAATTCTGTAGTAAAAGTAAAAGTTACTATAGATGCATAAAGGGCAATAAGATAATTTTACAAGACAAGATGATCATTAAAGAAGACAAATGCATATTAAAGAGTAGGACAGTCAATTTAACATACAGTGCCAAACTAACACACAAATTAAAATTTATTGCAGAGATATTCAGAGATCATTGGAGCTACATTCTTACCCTGCTCTGATATTTCACTTTGCAAGTCCCAGATTAGTTGCTACCAAGAATATTTTCTGTTGCTATAATATCTGGCTGATGATATTTTTCATGTCTAATTTATCCATTATTACCCTAAAATATTATACGAAGACCTGCATTTCAAGCAAGAAATCACTCCATCAAAGGTTAGCATGTGTTCTATTAGCATCTTCCAAGTTGCTACCTTGAGATGTGCAACAACATCTGTGAAAAATGTGGAAGAAAATATTGCTTTTCTAAGAGTAATAAACAAGCAGGCAACTCCTCTCTCTCATTTTCCAAACAGATGAAAAACATAATAATTAGAAGTCTCAAAGAGATGGGGTGTCCCTCTGTATGTTTTCCACTTAGAGTAGAATAGACATTTGAGATTTTGTAAGATTAGATATTAAGTCCATACTGTGTGTTGAAATGGTATAGTTCATTGGCCAGTTGGAAATGCACATGTTTTTGGTCCAAGTTTTATTCACTTTGACAAATCAACAAATTGTAATTTCAAATAATATCTGAGACCAAGTAGAAGATGAGATTATATTCATTATTTCCCATCTGCTAGAGAGAAAACTGCACCACCTTATTCCCTCTACAAGGCCTAAAGGAGTCAATAGGTTACTTCAGATTTATTCATATTATTCACGTGATGTGAAGAAACAATGGAAAAGAATCTCCCGAACTTGCTGGAACTCCCCATGTGACGAGCATTGTGCACAATTTAGTGAACTGTGTTAAAGAATTTATGAGGGGTACCAAAGAAAAAGCCCACTAAAGTGTGGGGAATATTAACAATGGATTTCAGTTCACTAAGAGAGAAAAGTGCCCTGCAGAATCAATGAAAATTAACTTCTAGTGACTTTAACTTAGAGTTACTTATACAAAACCTGAATTCCAATTATTTCCTGATCTTTTCGTTATTACCTTCTCAATTGCCTCTAAAGCCTACCTTTTGAGTGGAGGCAGTTCAAAGCTGTTGGACTATGAAAATCAGTTATTGTGCTTGTACTTTAGTAAAACCTTCTGTGGAACATGAGGAAGCAAAAGCACAATAACTTATTTTGAAGATAATGTTTTATTTATGGATGAAAATAAATATTGAATGTATTTGGTATTCAATTTTTAACTTGGGAAAAATTAAACCTCAAAGTTTTCTAGATTACAAGCAATATTAATTAGAAACAATAGTACATGATAATTGCTGTAATGTAAAATGTAACTCCACCTAGAAAAATAGATTTTCTTTATATAGTTATGATTTTCCACAATAACATCAAGGTTAATATATGCCAGATGGCTTACTTACTTTCATTAAGAATTATTAGTATCAAAACTGTTTAAACTAACAGCAATTCATCATTCTAATTGGTTTTTCTAAGAGTTAGTGTGAATTATGTAGGAAAAAAATTACGTCCTGAGCATCACCATGGCTTAGAGTCAGAAAATTATACCATTATCTCAAAAGCACATTGGACTTGGAACCTTAGTCCAGAGGGTGACCAGCTGATGTAAACTAGAACAAGAAGATTCTTCTGACAGTTTTTTTTCTCCCAAGAATTTGAAAGCTGAGCAAAGATGCAGACAATCCAAGGTCGCTGAAGTTTAATCACAGTTTAGTGGTACCCAGGGAAGCTCTGCTGGGTTCTCAAATGCCCTTACTCCTAGGCTGGTTGTCTACTATTCCTTTAAATCTCTTAGCTACCCTGGGAGTTTTTTTGAGCTCCTTTCCCCCTTTCCTTTACTTTTATTTTGTGAGAGCTGGAATTGTTATGTGCTAAATGAAAACAGAAAAATTATAACTGACATATTAACTTTGTGCCTTAATTTCCTTGTCTCTAAAACCGGACCACTGATAATAAACATAAACATGTCATTTAAAATGTGTCAACATTTTAAAAGCTCTAAGTGGTCTTTGTTTTTACTGGTTCTAGCATTAGATCTGAGCTATAGAAAAATTAACATTTTTACTCTGTTGAGCCACGTAAAGAGAATCATTATTAGGACTGTATAATCAGAAAAGAATCTGTTACCTCATCGCCTTTCTCCCCAGGTATCCCAGGGTAGCCCCGCTCTCCTTTGCTTCCCTAAAAAGACAATACATTCAGCTAGCACATGCAATCATTTTTCTTATCTTTTGGAAATGAAAAAAATCTCTTCTAAGAACACTTGGGGCATGTAATTTGGACAGGGTCAGGGAACAAATAAATGGCAACATTTGCAAGTGGCTTTTTCGTCTCTCTCTCCCTCCATAAATATCTATATATACATGTATGTATTTTTAAAGTTGTATATTTTCAAATATCGGGTTCCTTTTTTTCATACTGAATTGAGGGTCCCAAGGTGAAAGTGGAGAAGAGAATTTCTTACCTTTGGTCCCTCTCTGCCTGGGATTCCTGGAGGACCCCGTGGCCCTATATCACCCTAGAGGACAGAGGAAGAACAGAACTGAGAGGATGCACTACATGTAACCTATAGGGTTCGTAAACATTCAGTCAGGCTTCTCACCTTCCGGGCCATGGAATCATACTTTCCAGGCTCACCAGCGCCTCCTTCTCCTTTGTTGCTTTTCAGCCCTGGGACACTGGCTTGGCAGTTGCCACAGAAATTCTAATGAGTATAAAGATAAGGTTACTGAGAGAGTCATAAAAGCCATCTCTAAAGGTGAGGTTTCATGTGATGTGAAGTTCTTTTGGAACCTTTGTCAGAGATGAGTGATATAGATACGTCACTCTGCTTTCAGAAACTTGATTTATCCAATTTAAAAACATTAATTTTGTGAGGTAAAAACTATTTTCAAAGCTCATCAGTGATATCTGTTTATGATATTGATGAGCTTTTATTTTAAAAGCAGGTCTCCAATGACATTTAAATAGAAAATTCCAAATAAATAAGGAAAAGACACGTAAGTCAAGAACAAAAACTGAAGTTCCATTGTTTAGTAGAATGTTTCAAAAGGGAGTGGTAATAAAGTTTAGAAAACCCAGCACGATTACAGAATTCATACACCCTATAGCACAAATCATTTTAAAAACAACAACAACAACAAAAAACCTGCAAAGAAAGGATTTGTCCTTGTGGGAGCAAAATTAGTTCTCCAACTACATACAGTTTACTAACATTTTGTCGGTGGAGGCACTCTAGAGAAATAATTACTTGACTGACATAGACTTGACTCCTAGGTCAAATCCAAGTGACAATAGGAAATCTAAGTGAAATTACCTTTCCATTGCCTTCTCTGCAACCTTTAACTGATGTGGGAAATCTTAACTTCCAGAGTCTGAGCTCATAAGATAAACATAACTCTCATCACACAGCTAAAGAAAGAGTGTGTGTGAAAAGCTCTATATAGGCTTATTTTTAAATAAATTGTTGGAATAAGAATATGACCAAGAAAGGCACAGAATAAGGGCCACTGAGTGGGGGAGATAGTTTAACAGTTGACAGAAGGTAGGACAACCTACGTTTCCATACTTCCATCCTTTTCCCTAAAGGAAAGAATCTTTAAACATGAAAAAGAAGTGAAGCTTGCCATTGATAAGAAACTGGCAAGAAAGCCCATGGCTATTCAAATTCAATATTTTTGACGTAATGAATAGCACTGTAAATCTGATTTTCAAACATGGGCTCCTTGGAACACTAAATTTGCATGATACTGAAAAGCTTGCAAGGTGTGATGGTTAATACTGAGTGTCAACTTGATAGGATTGAAGGATGCAAACTACTGTTCCTGGGTGTGTCTGTGAGGGTGTTGCCAAAGGAGATTAACATCTGAGTTGGTGGACTGGGAGAGGCAGACCCACACTCAATATGGGCGGGCACAATCTAATCAGGTGCCAGTGCAGCTAAAATAAAGCAGACAAAAGAAGGTGGAAGGGGTTGATGTGCTGAGTCTTCTGGCCTTCATCTTTCTCCAGTGCTGGATGCTTCCTGCCCTCAAACATGAGACTTCATATTCTTCGCTTTGGACTCTTGGACTTACACTAGTGGTTTGCCAGAGGATTTTGGGCCTTCGGCCACAGACTGAAGGCGGTACTGTCAGCTTCCCTACTTTTGAGGTTTTGGGACTTGGACTGATCCACTATTGGCTTCCTTGTTCTTCGACTTGCAGACAGCCTATTGTGGGACTTTACCTTGTAATCACATGAGTCAATTCTCCTTAATAAACTCCCTTTCATATATACATATATACCATTAGTTCTGTCCCTCTGGAGAACCCTGATGAATACATGAGGCAAATCATCTCAAAAATGCTGGGTTACAGCAATCCCATTACTGGGTATATACCCAAAGGATTATAAATCATTCTACTATAAAGACACATGCACATGTATGTTTATTGGGGGCACTGTTCACAATAGCAAAGACTTGGAACCAACCCAAAAGCCCATCAATGATAGACTGGATAAAGAAAATGTGGCACATATACACCATGGAATACTATGCAGCCATAAAAAAGAATGAGTTCATGTCCTTTGCAGGGACATGGATAAAGCTGGAAACCATCATTCTCAGCAAACTAACACAAGAACAGAAAACCAAACACCGCATGTTCTCACTCATAAGTGAGAGTTGAACAATAACACATGGACACTGGGAGGGGAACATCACACACTAAGGGGGCCTGTTGGGGGTGGGGGGCTAGGGGTGGGATAGCATTAGGAGAAATACCTAATGTAGATGACGGGTTGATGGGTGGAGCAAACCACCATGGCACGTGTATACCTATGCAACAAACCTGCATGTTCTGTACATGTACCCCAGAACTTAAAGTATATAAAAACATGCTGGGTTAAACAGCTCTCTTCATGGTGGTCTTTCTTAGAGTCTGAATATAGAAAATTTCCAGATGAATTTTACCACCTGGATTATTTCACAGGGACAATGTGTTGGCACAGGAGTTAAATATATATATATTTATAGAACCATTACTGATGATACCTGAAAAACTATGAAGATAAAGAGACACTTGAGAACTTAAGAGAAACAAAAGGATTTCCATATTTCAAAAAGTATGAAAAAGATAATGATCTGCAGACACAAACATGACATCTCAATACGGAGCAAAACCTTGGCATATCGATATGGAGCAACATTTTAGAAGAGATTGTTCAACTGACTATTTTAGTAAAACATTAAAAAATGATAATCATTATGACAAATACAATTTCTAAGAGTCATTTGAAACTGACTTCATTTTCTTTGGGTTAGGGTTACCAGAATGGTAAATGTAAAATAACTGAGTTTTATTAACATTCTTGGAAAAAGGTCTTAAGATTTTCTCATGGAAAGAATAAAGATGCATCAATTATTAACCAATACACAATGTCATTCAAAGAGGGATTGACATACTGATTAATCTAAAAGGAGGCCTTTGAAGGGGCCTGTAATTATGCCAGTTCTTTTTAATACTTTAATCAAAGATATTTTTACAAACAGAAAGCAGGATGATCAAATTGGCTAAAGACTCAAGGTAGAGAGATATAGTGTTAACGTATGGGGTAACAGGATCAGGATTTAACATGATGTTATTACATTGGCCTGACAGATCCAACCCAGAATCTAAATTCCTGTATTTGGACTTTGTTCGGGGAACTACATGCCTCCCCTTGCTTCTATTGTATACAGTTTGTGGAGACTATCAGTCAAGATGTCCGGCTCTCTACGGACTCAGAACTTCAGTGAAATGACACAGAGACTGGAGCAATGGCAGAGCACGTTCATTAGAGGGATGATTCCCGGGTGAGACTGTCAATTAGTTCCACTTCTGAGAGCACTGGAACCCTGGTTCTGCTTCCTGTCAGAGCCTATTCATGGTCCTTTGATCTGTTCTGTGAGATCCCATATTCTACCAGTATATTCATTTCTACTACAGCATAAAGGTTTCTCATCCTTAAAGAACCCTAAGTATTCTGAAATGATATAACTCCTGCAATCCTGCTATTTCCAACACCACTGTCTCATAAATAATCTAGGACTTAATGTCTGAGGACCTATGTTCCTGTGTTAATGTTACATTTACTTGCTGTGTGACTCTGAAAAAGTTACTTAACTGCTGAGAACTTCAGGTCTGTCATCTATAGAATGGGAATGCTGCAACAGGCTGAACTCATAAGATTATTATGGAAATTAAATGAGATGATATAAGTAAAGTGGCATATTAACTGGCCTGTAATTTTAACTCAATAAATATAAGATTTTCCTGAAATTCTGGCAAATATTCTTCTCTGGCTTATAAAAACTGCTGGCTTTTGGAGGTCTTAGAAATTCCTTTAATATATATTTATATTCATATTCATATTTACACTTATGTTTATGCATCTATTCTCAAAACTCTACTTTACAAATGTATATGCTAGAACTCGAGTCTTTTGAATTCAATTAAACAAATATTTCTGCCTGCTTACTATTGTGCAAATAATTGTGTGAATCACTGGGCTACATGCTAGAAATACAAACTAAATTATATATATCTAACTATAGTCTGTGTGTGTGTACACATACACAATGTCCATTCATACAAAGAAAGATACAACACATTGTGTTTGAGTATGAAGTCAAGAGCCTGATTTTCATGTGGGCTCACTCAGTCGTAGCACACCAGGCAGAAACATGCAAATACATACCCTTACATATGTGCCATTATCATCCCCCCAGTATGTTTTACTGATAAAATACAGGGAAGTGTTAGAGATTAAAAAAAGAGATAGCAAGATTAATTCCCTGAGATGATAATAGGTAGAGGTGATTTTTATTGAACAGAGTAACAGGTATTAGGGCAGGTTTCGACTGTGGAATTTTGTAAAATCCCATGACATCAAAATTCAGCCTTGTAAGTGGCCATATATAGAGCAGCACTGATTTTCATCTTGGGACTGACCAGGCCAGATTTAGTGAGAAGGATTCGCTTTCACAGTAGTGAGCCAGGGTGAGTCAACACCCATTAAGAGAAAGATGTTCCTCCAGAAGAGAGAATAATCTACTCCAGGGTGCTAATGACATAATTCCTTCCCTGTAGCCAATTCATAACTATACTACCCGCTGCCCTCCACCCCTGCTCCGCCCAAAATGAGAGGCTGGTAAAGAAGAGAGTGAAAGAATTACGATAAATGGCATAAGGTATATAAGATACATGTTTATTTTCCTATCTTAAAGATGTCCTGCCATTTAAAAATTGAATTGTAGTTCCAGCTAAACAATTGACTCAATTTCTGCTAAATATTTTCTTTGTGATTTTTCTGGAAATTAACACACAATTTCTTACACAGCAATACAGTACCTTGAGCAAAACACCAATGTCTCCCAAGAGAGGAAGTGCAATCTGTGGTTAAGAAGATAAAACCAAAGATATGTATTTATATATGAACACAATATAATATAAACATACAGTACAATATAGATATTTTTCCTCAAAATGCCATGAAGCTTCTAGTGTCTCACTTTACAATCACTGGCTTAACGTTATGTTTCGTATCAAGAAATGTGCACGTGGAACTGATAGAATTCAGAACAAATTTTGAAAAATGTTCACTATTCTCTCATGAACGTGCAAACACACATATCATCATTTTGACTGTGCATCCCTATTTTATATTTTCATGGCAACCTTTATGCCGTCCCTGGTATATTATTGGTTTTAAATAATACATAAAGATAAATTATTTATTAAAAGGAAATCACTCCTCTGGCAAACACATTATCAGGCTGTTGAGAAATATGAAAACTACCAGATAAGTTTGCCTTACAGTTATTTCTCATGGAAGTTCAAAAGAACCTACAGTTGGCTTAAGTGATAGGCAAGACAAATACTGAAGGAACTTGGACCACATTTGGGCCACATATCTTCAGATGTTCTTTCAGAGAGACACTGTGTAAACCCAAGTAATATTTTGTAAGATTCCCAGAAAAATGTACAAGTGATTCACCCAACAGTGGCGTTAAAGTAATGCCAAAATATGCCTCCACACATAGCTTATAAAGGCACATAAGGCCCAAACACTGTGGGAGGTAGAAAGGATTTGTGAGGCTTAGAACTGAGAAGCCAGATTTGGATTTTATTATACAAGACTCTTAATACAATGTCATGTACCATATGGCCTCTCAAATTATAACTGCCGAGTCTGAGGCTATTTAAAGGGATTTCACTGTTGCTCAAAGCAAGGTTTAACCTAGAATAAAACTTTGAAACACACATTTAGTGCCTAAACCCATTTTATAAGAGTCTACTCAAGCCAGTTTTCATAATTTAATCATTGCGACATTTTAAAGCTACAGAATCAATGGATCTGTACCATATTGTAGGCAACTTACCTGCAAAATTTCATTTAGAAAAATGAAATTCATTTAGCCACTAGCATTAGAAAAAATAGAAATCGTGGCGATATATTTTATCTCAATTTTCAATGGGATTGAGACATTATATGCCAAGGCTCAGCCTGGGGCAAAATTGTACAGTTGAATTATACCCTTAGGAAATAAGTATTCATCACACACACAGAAATGCTGACCCAGCCTGAATTCTTTTTCTCTCGACAAAATAATGGGGATAAACAAAATCACCAAGCAGTCACTGAGCATTCTAATGAGTTTGGACAGCAAAACTTGCTTGGGAGGCTGTTTGGCTTCTGGGTGCATTTAAGACACATAAATCAGACAAGGTCTGTCTACATACCGGGTCACCTGGGGGGCCTGGCAGGCCTGGCTTTCCATCCCTCCCTGGAACTCCCTGAAAACAGAGGTGTCCATGTTCAATCTTTGCACATTGGCACAGATGCAGATTAAAATGGGGGAGGGTAGATAAAGAAAGTCCTTACATCATTCCCTGGAGTCCCTGGGGTTCCTGGCAACCCAGGAAGACCTCGAGGACCCTGGAAAAGGAGGGAAATAAAAACAGTTACTTATGAGGACGGTCTTTCAGTCATTTCCCCCAAGTCAGCAAGGTGGCTTTGCTGGGATAAAAAATTAGTTAAGTAGCTTACCTGAATACCTGGCTCTCCAACTGGTCCTTGGGAGCCCTGAGTACAAATGAGATTTTATTATCAAAATTCCACCAAGAATGTCCATAAATTATCCAAGTGACATAAAAGACTAAGCATTGTAGTTTACTTAGAGGCACAACAGGGTTTGCCACCGTACACACGAGGAAAACTGCAAAGTCGGCCAAGACTTTCAGGTCGTAGGTGAATAACTTAATCAGATACCTGTTGCTGGAAACATCAATATGATTTTGCTCAGAGACTTGGGACATCTATCTCATTACCATAATCTGTCACTGCACATTCATGAGGGCACAAAGAATGCATCCAAATTCCATCTGTCAGAAACTGACCGCCCACAGGGTTAACTGGTTCGGGGCTTCTTTTCTTTTCTGCTTTCAACTTTGAGTCATTTATCTCTTGGAAGAAATCACCAGAACCAGTGTTCAGTGACAGGAGTAGGAGGTAAAACACTAATCAATGATATTTTTCTACTTTTAGAAAATTGGAATTTGGGATAAATAAAATGAGGCTGGGAGATTATCAGGGAACTTAGTGATGGTAGCTGTACCGCTCTTACGTAACCATGAACTTCTGTAAGAGGAATTTGCAACCTAAGTAAGTCAAGAGCTGGTTTCCTAGCAGTTGACTTCAGTAACTACTCACTGACTTTTCCTTTCTTATTTAAAGAAATAAATATTCATATCACTGCTCTTGCCAAAGCTACTTTTTTCCTCCCTTTCTATTTATCCTCAACCACCATCACTTCCCTAATAATTTTCTTTTCTTTTCTTTTTCTTTATTTTTTGAGATGGAGTCTCACTCTGTCACCCAGGCTGAAGCGCAGTGGTGGAATCTCGGCTCACTGCAACCTCCACCTCCTGTGTTCAAGCAATTCTCCTGCCTCAGTCTCTTGAGTAGCTGGGATTACAGTCACCCATTACCACGCTCGGCTAATTTTTGTATGTTTAGTAGAGATGGGGTTTCACCGTGTTGGCCAGGCTGGTCTCAAACTCCTGACCTCAAGTGATCCACCTGTCTTGGCCTCTCAAAGTGTTGGGATTACAAGGATGAGCCACCAGGTCCAGCCTCTAATAATTTTCTGATACAAGTTTTTACTTGGTTTAATTTCCATCTCCAATGGTCTTTTACATTCTTGCCCTGGCAAATCAGACAACCCTCATTCACAACATATCCCTTCACTACTTATGCTTTCTTTTAACTTTTCATGATAACTTCAATATAAAGATGTGATACTGTGATAAAATAATATTTGGTTTCTGCCCTCAGTTCCTGGCACAGAGCTCCTAAAACCCTCGTAAATTCCTTAACAATAGGTTGCTAACATAAACTTTTGTTCTAATACTTGTTTTTTGGCCCCGGTTGACACAGAGCTTCTAATCCCTTGGGTTTCTTGGGTGATAGGAGAGTCTTTTGTTCCAATGAGGTGACTTGGTGGGCTCCTTGACAGGAGCTGATCACCAGAAAGACCAAGCCACAATTAGAAACTCGGCCTTTCAGCCCACCCTGCATTCTGTGAAGAGGGGAGAGGGGCTGGAAATATAGTTAGTTGTTTATCTTGCTGACATGATGAAGCCTCCATAAAATCCCAAAATATGGGGTTTAGAGAACTTCCAGGCTGGCAAAAACACCCATGTGCCAGGAGAGTGACACACCCCAACTCCGCAGGGACCGACGCTCCTACACTCAGGGACCCTTCCAGACCTCTCCCTTTGTAACTCTTCTTCTGACTGTTCAGCTGTATCCTTTACTGATACCATAAACCAGTAAATGTAAGAAAGAGTTACTTGATTCTGTGAACCACTCTAGCAAACTACAGAACCTGAGGTGGGGGTTATGGAAACTTGCAGTTTATAGCTGGTTGAACAGAAGTAATGAAGGCCCAGATATGCAGTTGGCCTCTGAAGTAGGGGTCGGTTTTGTGCGATTGAGCCCTTAACCTGTGGAATCTGACGCTAACTCCAGGTAGATAGTGTCAGACGTGAATTGACTAGTAGAACATCCAGTTGATGTCCACTGGAGAATTGATGAGTAGGGGAAAAAAACCCACACATCTGGTGTCAGAATTGTATTATGTTGAATGTTAAGAGCATAATAGGAAAAAAGTTAGTTTGTTTTTCTATTACACCATACAGGACAATTTTCTAAATTAATGGCGTTAGAATAACCATTTATTTCTACTTTTCTTGTTCAAAAATATTTTATGTCTTTTCATAGTAAATGAAAATTGTATATTTATTATTATTTGGTCTACAAGTGTGGATATAGTGGTCATTATTAATAGGGGCTCTTCTAGGCTCTGTCCTTATAGTTTAAATACTTTAAAAACTACCCATTATTTGTTTTTACCATTGAAAACACCATCTCTTCACTCTGAAGACATTACTCAGACCTTTTTGGTGTCATTTCACCTATGTGTACGCCATTCACTTTAAATATTAACTTCTTGTTTTAACTTAATTAAAAACAAGCTGTAATATATAATGGCCTAATATTAGGCAGTCATACCATCTTACAAATATGTATTTGTGCTTTTTAATATATAGATTAGAGGTATAGGTTAAATGACTGCTTCTAATCCAAATTAGCGTATGTGTGACCAGCATCTGTAAGTTAAAAAACAAACAGCGGGTACTGTCTCTGTGCTTAAGTGATACAACCTCAGTGCCCATCAATCCTCTCTGGATAGTGTTTATTTGTATTTCCTCCTCTGACCTTTCTATTCTTTTCACCTTGTTAAAATTTGACACTGGATTTTGTTTCACAATATTGGAATCAACAAGGACTGAATGAATTTCACTTACTGTTCTGCCAGGAATTCCTACCCCTGGTGGGCCTATGTCCCCTGGGGAACCGTGAACACCTGGAAGTCCTCTTTCACCCTGTGAAATGAAAGGCTGCTGTTAGCGCAAGCCTCAAGAGACATAAACTTCTCTGCTATATTTTGTTAATTATTAACTTCTTAAAAATTAACTAAATATTTTTATACCTTTGGTCCACGCGGACCAGGTGCTCCAGGATTTCCATCTAATCCCTAAAAGAAAAAGAAGGTGAATACATTGAATACGTATCTTCTTCTAGAAAGGTTATAAACACATTAGAAGTTATAACTAATATGTTTTATCACTCTTCATCTTATTTGAATAAATCTTTTTCTATAAAAGAATAAGGAACAGGGAGTACACATTTCAATAGGTTATAGATTTTGTATAGTTGTTTTAAAATATAAAAGATTTTTATTTATAAAATGAGGCACCTGATATTGAGAAATATTATTATTATTTAATAACATAAGTTCAAAGGAGATGAGAAACAAAGGCACATAAAACATATTTTAAAAACATTGGTTATTTAGATTTTCCAGCAGTCCAGTTTTCAATGTCCTGGGAATAGTCTGGGTCACAAAGACATTTTCTGCAAATGACAAACCATGGTGATACCTGCAAAACCTCTGGAAGGGAAAATTCAGGTAGTTTTTCTGTTTTACAACACTGTCCTAGGAAGTTTTATGGTGTAAAACTAGTGTACCTGACTGGGATTCATGGATCTCTACAGAATCCATGTGTAGGATTCAGGGGACCTAGGAATCTTCCAAAATCATATGCAAAATGTTGTATACATGTATATTTTCTTCAGAAGAAAGCCCTTTGCTTATCACACATTTAAGAGGTTTTATCT
Source organism: Macaca nemestrina (assembly GCF_043159975.1). NCBI lineage: Eukaryota > Metazoa > Chordata > Mammalia > Primates > Cercopithecidae > Macaca > Macaca nemestrina. Next base: position 115,856,685 of record NC_092129.1, read on the forward strand.
CTGATTTAAAGAATAAGATGCCTGTAATCCCAGCACTTTGGGAGGCCGAGGTGGCAGATCACTGGAGCTCAGGAGTTCATGACCAGCATGGACAACATGGTGAAGCCCCATCTATACAAAAAATATAAAAATTAGCCAGGAGTGGTGGCATGTGCCTGTTGTCACCACTACTCAGGAGGCTGGGGTGGGAGGATCACTTGAATCATGGAGGTCGAGGCTGCAGTGATCCATAATTGTACTACTGTGCTCCAGCCTGGGTGACAGATTAAAGACCCTGTCTCAGGAAAAAAAAAAAAAAAAAAAAAAAGAATAAGATGAATAGATGAATATTTCTTTTTTCCCCTGACTTTTATTTTAGGTTCAGGGGTACATGTACAGGTTTAGTACATGGGTACATTGCATATTGCTCAGGTTTATTGTATGAATGATCCCACTACCCAAGGAAGTAAGCATAGTGCCTGACAGTTTTTCAACCTTGCCTCCCTTCAACTCTCCCCCATCAGTAGTCCTCCACATCTCTTGCTCCCATCTCTACTATGCTGGTGTGCAACCAGTGTTTAGCTCCCACTTATAAGTGAGGACGTGCAGTATTTGGTTTTTTGTTCCTGCATTAATTTGCTTAGGATAATGGCCTCTAGCTGTATCCATGTTGCTGCAAAGGGCATGATTTTGTCCTTTTTATGGCTACATAGTATTCCATGGTTATATATATCACATTGTCTTTATCCAGTCCACTGTAGATGGGCATCTAGGTTGAATCCATGTCATTGCTATTATGAATAGAGTTGCAATGAACACACGAATGCATGTGTCTTTTTGGTAGAACTATTTATTTTCTTTTGGGAAAAGAAACCCGTAGTGAGATTGCTAGGTCAAAAGGTAGTTCTGTTTTAAGTTCTTTTTTCCTTTTTTTTTGCAGACCTAAACTTATTCCCATACTTGTGATCTGAAACTAGGAACCCACAAGCAGTAATTAATGAACTTGCAAGAAATATATTAACAAAAGGGCTAATACTTACTGGTTCCCCTGGCAGGCTTTTCCCTGGAGGACCAGCCTCACCTTTTGGACCTGGAAGCCCAGGAGGGCCTATGATCCCACCTGGATCTCCCTGTGGAAAACAAAGTAAGATTCTTTCTTTGATGCTCAGGTTCATGGTGGGAAGAGAGGAGGTAGTGGCTTCCATTGTTTTAAGTTGTCATCATAGCCAGTCAAACTTCATTCACTCACTCACTCACTCACTCACCAACTCAATAATATTTATTGAGTACCTAATTCATGCCTGTTCAGTGCATTTAGATTTTGCAGTTAGTTATGTTAGCAGTATCACAAAACATATGCATGTGTGTGTATATGTGTATATATATATGCACAAAAGGGCATATTTATTAATAAAGTTCTATAGATGATCTTTATGTTTTCTTTAAGTTATTCCCCAATAATAGTTCAATGTTAATACACTGTTTCCATGTAGATATCAAGCAACAGGTCCTGCAAGATTAAGAGACTTCTTAGGTTTATATCAGAATTGGTAACTGAGCTTGACTTTCAGACTCCTGATATCTTCATCTCTCAGTTCATTTTGTCACATGGCATTCCTGTGCCAGAACCAGGGCTGCCAAAATGCACAACTCTAGGGGGTACCATTTACATTGTAGTTAATGTGAATGTCTGTCCCCTGAACAATCCCAGAAGCCCTGGGGCGTCCTTTCATCTCCCTTATGATCCTCTGTCTCTTCCTCCTATCTACTTAACATATAAAATGAGGAAAATGCAAACTATACCTTTTCTCCTTTAATGCCTTGTTCTCCTGGGATACCATGTTCTCCTGGCAATCCCTAGAAAACTCAGAGTGAATAGGAAAGAGCAATGAGAACATCTCTTATAATAACATTTCCCTATATCTGAATCTTTGTCGAGAGAACAGAATTTTAACATATAGCTTATTAATACAAGGAGTTGGATTGATTTTGGCCTTTAAGACCTGGAAAAATATTAGTGATTCTACGTGGTCTATTGGTTCAAGTGAAGCCACCTGGATGCCATAGGAAAGAAACTAAAGTCGAATTGAACCGAATGTCTCACCCATATTATTGCCATGGAAGAGGGATGGTGGTTGGTAGCATCACATAATGATTCCGAAGGACTCTCAGGCAACTAGAAAAATATGTTTTTACTATGTTTTAGAAACAGTGGCTCTTTCTCTTTTGATTTTGTTCTCTTTATAGCTCTGGCCACTATCACTTAATCTCAGTTTTTGAGCATTGTGGCTCCACTTGTGCCACCAGGATTATCTCTCTTTTCATAAGATCTGTCCACTAGGTTTATCTACAGTGGCCCATTAGTTGGCATAGGGAAGTTATCAAAAGCTTTGCTCTATAAACTGGGTGTTCAAAGTACCAAGCAGAACATGTGCACCGACCAATAGACAGGAGAGGCTCAAGCGGTGAGCATGGAGAATAGAACGTGAGGTTAAGGGGCTGTTCTCAGGGCATGAAAAAAGGAGAGATCCTAAGAGTTGCCTGGAGGGAACTGTAATCGCGGTCAGATAGTGATCAGTCTCCAAGGAGTTACGGCCAAGGATTTTTCTTATTTTGCTCAAGTGTGAACTGATGGAGAGCTCGCAGCTCCCAAGTTGTCAGAAGGCTAGGAAGGTTGTCCAAGGAATAGAAAGTTGATCCAGATAATGAATAGGAACGTGCATTGAGTATTTTAGGTCCACTAAAGCTAGGTTATAATGCAATCTGTCGATCTTCCTTCAGATATACTTTTAGCTAAAAGACTTGCTTTTTTTGGAAGGCTTTTGCTAGAAAACAATGGAAGTTTTGGAAATGTCTTCCTTAGATGGAGACTTGAACTAAAAACTGTGAATATTGAAAATGTTTTCTTTCTCTTTTGGTGTTCTTTATTTCTATTGGCATTTCCAATCTTTCTATTGCTGGTACAGCACTGACAAGCATGTCCAAAATGACAATTTAATTAACTTGAGCTCCAAAAATCAATTTATTAGGCTAATGATACTCAAAAGGACCTCACGTGAACATATGAAGGGCCTAGTCTTCGCAATAGCCCCTGACATTAGGTATAATCAGTTTTAGTGGCATAGATGACCCACGTCCTTGGGAAATGAGGGATAACTCAGTTACTTGAACAGATGTTGATGTTTTTAAAAAACATGTCCTAGTCTCAATTTCATTTCAAAAATATCAAAGACATTATACATACAACATCTCCTGGTGGTCCTCTGGGTCCCATGGAGCCTGCAGATCCCTGCTGACCCTAAAATAAAAGGTGGTATATGCTTTAGCTTTGCTAGGAAAAAAAAAAAAAAGATAGATTGTACCTGAGTATTTGTAAAGCATAGTGTGATCTTCATGTATAGGAAGACCGACTTTCCACCATCCCACTTTCCCACTTTATCTGTATAGTACTGAAATGTGCTTTGGGTTTACCAGGATAGTTTCCAGATGCTTTTATTTAATTTATGTGTTCTCTCCAGCAGGTGATAACTGAAGTTAGATAACTTGCCCTACCCATTGTCTGTGAGTACACCACATTAATTTCTCCTGCATTTTCCAAAAGCTGCTCTCTTGGGACACTGGTGTGGAATCCCACTTGGGATACTCAAGCAACTCAAGGTTACATAATTTTGGTTTAGAAACTGAATCTTGAATTCTGTTACTTTTAAGAATATAGCTCAAGGTCATAGATTTAGCTCACATTGTTTACTCTTAAAGCCTTTAGGGATGCTATTGTGAATATGCTCTGAAAAAGAGTTTAGAAATCCTATTGTGAACCAGAAGATAGTTACTATGTGTGTAATAAATGCAGCGGATGGGGAAAGTCACCATGGAAACAGGATAAAGTCTCGAAGAGCATTTGTGAAGAAAATGAGTGACACACCAAAGCACCCTGTTTTACACAGAATGGCTATAATTCCCAAATTATTTCCCAATAAATCTTAGTTATTTCTTATATACCTTTAGTCCTGGGCTTCCTATTAAACCAGGGGGACCAGGATCTCCAGGTTCACCCTAAACACATAGGCGGAAGGAAAGATCAATGTTGCTTTAATTTTCATAATCTAATTAAGGTTGGACATGAAATTGAAGAATGCCAGGAAATTACCTTTACTCCCTGTGATCCTATTATCCCAGGTTCTCCCTGTAAATAAAATAATTACTATAGGGGTAATGCTTAAATTCAGATGGAAATGGACATCTCTGATACTTTAATTGAATTTCTAGTAATTAACATACAATAAAAAGGGAAATTATGGAAGACATAATGAAATCAAGGAGAGTTCATTCTAAAACATGATTGAAAATACTTACTACTAATGAACAATACTTTCTTGATTTTTTCATTATAATAGTTTTTCCCCCAATGCCACTTTTGACACTGTAATTATCATGTCCCATTAGCAATCACCGCATTCTCTACTTAGCTGACATAGTTATAATTTGCCACCAACTAATCTTATGTCCCAGAGAATTAAAACTTCAGAGAAGGAATTAGGGAGAGTAGAATTTAAGGTAATATGTGTTGGTGATTCTACTTTTAGTTATATGTGCTTAATGATTAGTTATATGTGCTTAACGAAAAAAATCACAACAAAATTAAGGTTATACAAAAGAGGACAATATTGGCTATAACAAGTTTGCTTTTTACATTTTCTGTGACTTATTAATATATTTGATAAATCCACTTTGTGCCATTAACAGAATTTTTGGAAAAAAATGTATCTTTTATTTTAATTTGATATTTGTGATATCCTACATGGATGCCTTATATAACATTCATGGCCAATCACTATTAGTAATTGGTTAAACAATGTATTAGAAAACTCATACCAATGTTGAAGTCTCCTTGCATGACAACACTTAACAAGGCTTAAAATTTCTTATTTATCAAAATAAAAGGTTAAAAATCACAGAGGAAAAAGTAAAATGCTCACGGACCTTATTTAATCAAATCTATTAGACTCCACACTAAACATACCAGAAAATCAGAGAGAAAAAAAATCAATGAAGTAGAAAACCCAAGATAGTGATAAAATATCTACTTACTCTATCTCCTTTTTCTCCTTTTGTAAAAGGCTCTCCCTAAGGAGAAGGGGTAGAAGATAGAATTAAACACTCTTAGAAGTAAACTCTCCAAACCGGGGTGTGGATAAACCCTACAGGCCAAACTCAGATCCCCATTGCAAACAGACCTCTAAAAATACCCAGAGTTCCACACAGTCTGCCTTTGCAGCTTAAAGGAAATATATGATAATTAATTTAAAAACTCCTTTATATTCCCAAATGAACAAAGAGTTAATCATTCTAATATCATTTATAAAATCCCAAGTGGCTGGCAAATCGGAATGCTGCCCAAGGCCAAAGCTTCCTACTGCCTAGTTCACATAGAAAACAATCACATGCACACATCCAGTTGGATGTGAAATGGGAGTGACAGCAAGAAATTGATAAAAATGTTGAATGGAAAGACATTCATTTGAATCTTCCAGTTGGTTGTGTGCTTAAATACATAAAATCATTATTTAAAAAACAGTTTTCTAGTTTTCATTTCTACTTTAATGAAAATGACTTGAAGAGGTTAACCATATCTGTAAGTTCTGTGTCCATGGATTCAAGCAATTGTGGATAAAAAATATTTGAAAAAGAAAAACAATAAAAAATAAAACAGCAATAAAAAGTATACAAACTTTAAAAATAATATAGTATAACAACTATTTACATAGCACTTACATTGTATTATGTATTATAAGTAATCTGGACGTGATTTGAAGTATACAGGAAAATACATAGGTGATATGCAAATAATAGGCCATTTTATATTAGGGACTTGAGCATCCTCAGATGTTGGTATCCTCTGAGTGCCCTGGAACCAATCTCACACAGATACCAAGGAACAACTATATATCCATATCTACCCAACATGATGAAATATCTTAATAGTGGTTAATTTCTATATATTAGATCAAGGCCTTATTTATATTCTTATTTCCCTGCTTATTTTTGCTTACATGACACTGCTCATGTCATTGCTTATTTACAGCCACTGTCAAGTTTAGTGGCCACATTGACTAAAGTAACTGGTTATAAAATAAAAAGAAAGAAGAAAAACCAGGGAGCCTAGTTGTCTAGATACTTGATATTTAGTCCTAGATCCAATGGCTACTATTTGAGGCAAGTCACTTAATCTTTTAGAGGCCCCCTTTCCTTATCTATAAAATCATGGGGTTCAACTAGGTGATCTCAAATATATTTTAGCTCTGATGTGTTACACATCAAACCATATTCTGAATGTCCTATGGCGGGGGAAAATTTGCCATTTTAGTTACCATTTGGGATCAGTGGTTCAGAATTTACCTTTGAATGAATACTACTCTTCTGTTTGGGCCTTCTGATTACTATGAAAAGTAAAGTCTACATCCTGTTCTGGAATAGAAAGGTTGAGACCATAAAGAGCTAAACTGCTCTCCATAATAATGTAAAATTTGTGTTGTTTTAATGTAGGGGTAGGGGAAGGCGGCAAAGACGTATGGGGTGGTGGGATAATTGGGGGATGAATAGGGACCTGGTATGGAGAAGAGTTAGGAGGAAAAGAAGCTCTAGTTAAGGAAAACAGGGCTAAAGGCAGTCCCCGTGAGGTACATGGACTGCCCTTGAACGTTAGTGGTAGGAGAGAAAGCCAGAGGAAATCCCTGCAGGAGGAAAAGGCCTATCACTCCTAGGAACTATGAACTCCTCCAACCCTTGCTGTTTGAAGTGTGGTCCATGGAACAATAGCACCAGCATTACTGAGCGCTTATGAGAAACCCAGACTCTCTGGTCCTGCTCCAAACCTACTGACCTAGAATCAGTGGGATTCAAGTGCACGTTCACATTTGAGAAGCAGTGTTCTAACTCACTGAAAGTTTCTCCTTTCTGCTCTAAAAATCCTTGATTTTCCAGTAAAATTTTTGTAAAACTTATAGCAAGGTCCTCCATGTGTCATGTGGAAATTAAGAGAGGGTGGGTGTCAATGTTCAGGTTTGGAGGGAAGACAGTGGAGACCTAGAGAAGCAGTTAAGAGATGGTAAGAGGAACTTCCAAGTGTGGAGCACCTAGAGAGTTGGCAGGTACCAGGGGCATGCACCAGCCTGGACTTCTGAGACATGAGATTTTCCAGACATTATTGGAAATACTCAGTTGGAGAACCCCATTAAAGACTGCCAAATCCTGTAGTTGTGTAAGAAGGCTTGAACTGAATACTAAGGGCAAGTACGACTCCCGAAAGTAGAAGAACTGGGGTACATAGGCTAAGGGAGGAGACCACCCCTCATATTGTCTTATGCCCAATTTCTGCCTCCAAAGAAAGAAGAAGTAAAAACTAAAAGGCAGAAATGAAATCCACAGGCAGACAGCCCAGCGCCACACCCTGGGCCTGGTAGTTAAAGATCGACCCCTGACCTAATCGGTTATGTTATCTATAGATTACAGATATTGTATAGGAATGCACTGTGAATATCTCTATCCTGCTTTTTTCCGATCTAATTACCAGTGCATGCAGCCCCCAGTCACGTACCCTCTGCTTGCTCAATCAATCACGACCCTCTCACATGCACCCCCTTAGAGTTGTGAGCCCTTAAAAGGGACAGGAATTGCTCACTCGGGGAGCTCGGCTCTTGAGACAGAAGTCTTGCTGATGCCCCTGGCTGAATAAACCCCTTCCTTCTTTAACTAAGTGTCTGAGGAGTTTTGTCTGCTGCTTGTCCTGCTACAAGGCCACAGACTGATTCTAAAGCTGCAAAAATTACTGTCATTGTTAATTTTTTAAAGTTGAAGCACAGGGAAAATTTGACTTTGTAACACTGAATGCTTTAAATAATGTTCCTGTTTGTCATGCAGGCAATTTAGTGACCTCTTCATGTTTTGTCCCCTGATAAACCAATATCCTTTATTCACTCTTATAAAGAAAGAGGTAGAGTGGTTTAATAAGATGTATTACTTTTTTTTAAACAAAGATGAAACATTTGATAAGCCTGATTCTTGAAAACTGCTTTTTTAAAAGGAGCATTAAAACAAGTCATTTTTTGTACCTACGATTTCTCTTATCACTTTAGGTGGTCCTATTTGAATATAAATGATACTGTAGGGTTTTTCTCTTTTTCCCACAAAAAGAACTACATTTTGAAAGAAACCGGCCACACTAATACTCAAAAGTGGCTGGGAAGCCACTTTGATCTTACAAAAATCAAGAAAGAAAAATAACTTCAGAAGGTACACTGAGAACAGTTATTTAAGCAGAAAGATGTGTTTCCAATTTCTTTCGGATCAATTTGTACTAGCCCTTTGATACATTGATTTTATTATTTTAGCTACAGTGTGTAGTTATACCAGATGAGCATTGTGATTTTAAACTTTAGGTTCTAGAATCAGCTCCCCTAGGTGTGATTCACAGCTCCAATGCTTAGTACTGAGTGACTTTGGGCAAAGTTACTTAACGTCTTTATGCCTTACTTTCATCATTTGAAGTACGCAGGTGATAATAGACGACCTTATGGAACCTTTTTGTGGATTAAGTGAGTAAATACACGTGAAAGACTTAGTGCATAGCATAGCATAGCTAATACTCGCTTGAAAATCTGATCGGTTGTTTCCCATGACAGGATCAACCAAGGTACGTGGAATTGGGGCTGATTTGGAAAAATATTTTTAATCCAGTTTTTTAGATATTCTTCCTCTGTTCTCAAAGCTAAAATACTTACAGGTTCTCCTTTTTGTCCTTTAGGGCCAACAGACCCTGGAAATCCTGGTAGTCCATTTTCACCCTTTCAAGACAAAGCAGAAGAGAGATTTTGCAGATGGTTAGAGAAGCACTATTGTGACTCAGAACAGAATGATTGCTTGCTCTGCTAACTATATAGCATCCAACAGACAATGCAAAGTTCTGAATCTACTTAGACTATTTGTATGATAATGTGTTTGTCAGTACTTCACAATGGCTTTATGTCTTTTAGAAATCCATACATTTCATTATGATACTTAAATGTAATTTGAAACAAAGTTAATTATTTTTCCAGGAAAGAATATCTAGAGGAGAATAATTATAATTTTGTTCTGGTGTGCCAAAACCAATTTTTTGTGTGTGATCTCAAAGACATCAGACTGTTTAACTGGCACAATAATCTAGACTCATTTTATTTCAGGCACTTTTTTGTTTAGGTGAGCAGAGTCAGTAGTCATATGAAGCAAAATGAGTCTCTCAGCTCTTTCCAGGGTTTATAATGCTACTTAGATGATTGGCTGTGGGCAAATAAGGCATTCTTGTAGATGTGGTGACGGCAGTAGCTTAGAAATGTCTAGGATGTTCTGGTCAAAAACGCTGAAGAGAGATTTGTATGTGACATATACAGAGTGTTTTTGGAAAATGTAATTTGAGAAGAAATATTTAAAGAAAGGAGTTATATCACTAATGAGGCTTCAGAGGAGTCTCGGCATTGTGCATCCTTTTAGTGTTTACCAAGATCTCTGAATACCTACACAATTTTTAAATTAAACATAGTCCCTAGAAGATATGTAAGGCTACTTTTTTTTCCCCCAACCTCAAGAGCATTTTTGCAAAATGATGGTTCACCATTACATTTCTGAGCCTATACCATTTTTGCCTACCTGGCCTATTTTTTTACTTCAAAAGAATAAATACAGAAAGCATAAAGTAGAATACACTAAGCCTTCATGTACCAGGTACCCGAAATGAAAGAAATTAAAAAATTTACAAAGAAGAAATCCCCTATATTTCCTATTTCCACCCAGAGGGAGCCACTCTCAAGAATTTAGTATTTATATTTTCAGTTTATATTATTGTACTTTTACTGCATATGTGGAATCATAAACATTATTTTGGATATTTGAAACAAATTCCATAAATAGCTTTATCTCATATAGAACATACTACGACTTGTTTTTTCCACTCAACATTGTTTTTAATATCCATCTCTATTGATACATATGATCTCATTCATTCACTGTAACAGCTGAGTAGCATTCTAACATGTTAATAAACCAGGGTTTATCTCAGCCCCACCGATGGGCGCTTGAGTTGTAATCAGCTTGTCTCTATTATAAATAAGGCTGCAGTGAACATCTCTAATCCTGACCCCTGTGTGGATGTGCCTAACTGTTCATTTTGAAGCCTCAGTCTACCCAAAAGTGCTTCAAGTACAAATTTACTACAGCCCTAAAATCTTTGGCTTATTTTTATATGTATATCCTAATCCATATCTTGTGATTTTCTATAATGGATAGACAAGATCATGTTTGTATTAATTAGTCTTCTAGATTTATGGGATATGTTTTGTTAAATTAATCTTAATTTTATTAAAATTTTAAAACCTCATGCAATACTGTAACTGTAGAACCAGCCCAAACAGGGCCTTCTCTGCTGATAACAAAATGCCGAGTTACCGTTAAGGTATAACGGAGCCCAAAACTCCAAGTCATGCAGCCTAGGCACGCATAACAGAAAAAGCCTGGACTTGTAACAACAGCTGGAACCAACAATTCCTCCCCTTGGGTGGAATCAAGAAGACCAGGACATGACCAGAACCTGAACTCTTTCAGAAGCAAGGGGGTCCACTGGCCTGGAATATCCAGGGCAAAAATCTGCCTCAACATACCTTACCATAAATGGTCAAATTTGAAGCTGTCCAATCAGACCCTGCCAAACTAACATCCCTAGATCCTGTCTCTTGCCCTCTGATCCCTTAAAATTTGCCCCAATCCCCAAATCCAGGAGGCAACTTTGAGCCTGACTCCTGTCTCTTTGCTGGCTGGTTTTGCAATAAAATCTTTGTTTTCTGAAAAGCTGGTGCCATAGTTATTGGCTTCAGTGCACACTGGGCAGTGAGCCCATCTGCTTGATAACAATATTGTAAAATACATATTTGGTCTTCGTCCCAGTTTCCTGGCATACAACTCATAAAATCCTTGGAATCCCAAAGCAATAAGTGTCTTTTCGTATGTTAATGAGTTGACTGGTAGCTGGCAGCCCCTAGGGTAGCTTCGGGATTGGGCTGGTCACCAGAAGGACCAAGGCTTGATTAGAGTCTTTTCAGCCTCACCTCCAACCTCTGAGGAGGGGCGAGAGACTGAAGGTTAACTTGGTCACCAATGACAAATGATTTAATCAATCACACCTACATAATGAAGCTTCCATAAAAACCACAAGGACTGGGTTCAGAGAGCTTCTGTAGAGCTGAAGTTGTAGAGGTTCCTGGAGGGTGGCATGACCAGGGAGGGCATGAAAGCTTGGAAGCTTGGCACCCCTTCCCACATACCTTGCCTTATGCAGTTCTTCATCTGTAACCTTCGTGACATCCTTTATAATAAATTGGTAAGCATAAGTAAATATCTCCCTGAGTTCTGTGAGCCGTTCCAGCAGATTAGTCAAAGCCAAGGATGGGGTCATGAGGACCCCGATTTATAGCCATTTGGTCAAAAGCACAGAAAAAACAACATGGGACTTTCAATTGGCATATGAAGTAGAAGGCAGTCTTGTGGGATCGAGCCCTCAATCTGTGGGATCTGTTGCTACCACCAGGTAAATTGCATCAGAATTGAATGGAATTAGAAGACAACCAGCTGGTGTGTATTACAGAACTGATTGCTTGCTTGCTGTGTGTGAAAAATTCACATATTTGGTCATAGAGGTATTTTGTGCTGTGAGAGTTGATACTAGGAAAGAAGTGTTTGTTTTTATGACTCACCTCAGTACTAATTTTTTATACCATTAAGCTTTCAGTTAGTAATAGTAAGGCCCTGTTGGAGAGCCAAGGAACCAAATGGATAAGAAGCCAATTTGCAGACCTGTCAGTACAAATATTCTAGAGCAGTGTTTCCCAAAGTTCAGTCATCCACATCCCAACTGCATAATATTCGCTATGTCCACATACCACCTATATATACCTAGCTTATTTTTTTCTCTAAATTCACTCACATTCTTAATTTAAATATTCAATAAGCCTTTTGAAGCAGTATCCATAAAATTTAAAGTTTAGTGTGCTGGATACAGGCTTTTTCCTAATTCAGAGGAAGCTACATAAGTATTGTTTTTTTCTATGATAGTATCTAAACATCCTGTGTATCATCACTCTTATTCTTACCACATTATAAGATAAGCCATTTTTTTCTTAGACATAGTAAATCATATTCAAGGTAAGGAGAGGGAGAAGTTGGTGGATACATTTAGGGACCAATTGTTGTTGGTTTTATAGAGAAAATAGACAATTAGCCTTGTATAGGCATTAGGGTGTAGAGTGAAGTTCATTTTACCCATCTGGTAGGTGCTACAATCTCCATTGCATAGGTGTGAAGGAAAAATACGCCTACTAGTTACACTTGCCTAATAAAATAAAAGTAGAAAGCTAAGAAGGGGTCTAGAAATTGCTTGTAAAAATCAAATCTGCCAATATCAAAAGGGAAGGGGAGGAGAATGTACATGGTGAAATAAGAGTAATTATATTCATAGCTGCTATACAGGTGAACCAATGTACATAGGTCTCCTGGGAAATATAGAGGAAGGACAAAAAAGGGGTTGTGGCTCGTCTTTCCACATAGTCATCGGATGACATTAGGCTGGAAGGAAATCTTAGAGACCTCTTTCCTCATAAAATTCTGCAAAAAAAGCATTTTCCACCTGAACCTTAGACACATATGGGTTTGTATTTTTTATTTAAATTGAACGTTCAATGATTTATCACTGTAGAGATGAGTTGAAACACAAGTGATGAATTTACTTTGCATCAGGAAAGACTCTCCTTCAGTTTGACACTTTTGATGCTATTCGAAAAGCTTGGGGCTGTAGCGACTCCACCTTTTCCCCGACAGTCTTCCCCCACAAGATACCTGCTATTTTCTCAGGAATGCTTAGATATCCTGATATTTTGTTCTACTGTCTCTATAAAGCAGTAGTTCTCCTCAAGTAACTTGCAAATACATTATCCCTTCTCCACATCCTGTCAGTCCCAGTCAAGCCACAGAGCAGGGATCATCCATCATTTCCACACTGGTAGACTGGTCATGTGGACAGTCTCCATGGTCATTTACTGCAAATCGTGGTTTTCCCTGTATCGTAGCGTTCTTGATACAGGTTGTGGCTGCTAAACCAGGGATGATTGGTGTGTATATTCCAGTGCTGTTTGTGCTTGTTCTGGTGCTTCATTGTAGCGTCGGGTTCCAAAGGGTTGACTCTTTTAGGAATTCTATTTTGCTGGTCAGTGCATTGAGAAATAGCATATTATAAAGGAATGATGAATCACTTATGTGTTTAATTATTCTTCTGGTTAAATATTTTATTCTACAGCACAAATTGAGTCCCTTCTTTGTCAAAATTATGGTGGGAGATACAAAGATGAGCAAGACCAGGTGCTAAGAATGAGAATAACAATTAATCCTCAAAAGTGCTAAATGAGACCTCATGAGAGGAAGGAAAGATTGAGGTGGGTGAATAGAAAAGAACAAATCTTTAGTGAGGGCTTTATATATGTTTTAGTTATTGTGCTTTTGAGTAACTTCCTGTTATTTAATTTTAATCCTTCTATCAAATCTTTGTGTAGATACAGTTATGCCCATGGTGTGAATGAGGAAATGGATACTTAGAGAAATGAAGTGACCTTCCCAAGGTGACCCAGCTGTTAATGCCACAATCAACTTTTTGTCTCAAAGCTCATGCTCTTCCTATTACTCAGTGGTTCTTAGCCCTGGTTGTATATTAGAGTCATCTGAAACACTTTTAAATAGAGCTACAACCCCTACTCCAAATCGGAGTCTCTGTGGATGGAGCCCGAGTGTGGGTATTTTGTCAAAGCTTTCCATGTGATTCCAATGTGCAGCCAGGATTCAGAAGCACCGGGGTTCACCACAGGTGCAAGCAGAGATCTGTGAGAACAGCTTGATGGAGCTTTAAATTTTCACTGTGGTGACTTACATCACATTAAATTACATTACAATTTTTAAAACTAATGTATTGATTCAGAAGAGATAGTAAGTAGACTTGCATAGGTAGAGTTGATTTCACCCTTCCAGCAACTGCTATGCTTATGTTTGTGTTTGGTTGGTTGTTTTGAGACAAGGTCTTGCTCTGTTGCTCAGGCTGGAGTGCAGTGGTGCGATATGGCTCACTGCAGCCTCTATCTCCTGGCTCCAAGTGATCCTCTTGCCTCAGCCTCCCTGGGAAGCTAGGACCACAGGTATTTGCCAGCATGCCCAGCTAATATTTTTAACTTTTGTAGGGATGGGGTATCACTATATTGCCCAGGCTGGTCTAAATTTTGGGCTCAAACATTCTTCCCGCCTTCGCCTCCCAAAGTGCTGGGATTACAGGTGCGAGCTACCACCTGTAATTTTTGTTTATTTTATGCATTATTTATTGGCAATTTCCTGTTAATCACGCTTTTTAAAAGTTTTTTTTAATGTGTCTCTTTATATCACATACAGCATCAAGTTCCCTGTAGACTCGTCTATGTTATTTATTTGAGTGAGAGGAGGGAACAGTTATGCCACTGGCTTTTCCTAATTCTACTTAAGATTCTGAAGCAATTAGAAAAGATTTTGAGCAAGAGAAAAGGTCCTTAGAGTTTGAAATACACCTGTTTTACAGAATCAAATTTCTCATCAGTGAGGTCTTAAGAATGTCTAAGTAACATATGTTTCCTAATGAACACGGCAAAACAGAAGCCAGCTGTTTTGTTTCAAGAAATGAATCATCATTTAACTACTTTAAAAGTCACAACTCTCTTCTTTGCTCAGCTGTCCTATGTGACAAGCTTTGTGGCTTTCTTTCCTTTTTTTTTTTCCCCTTAGCCTGCATATGTCCAGAAGTCATTGCTTAAAATGTAATGCGTTTGTTATGGTGGCGTATGGTTTCTGTTAGCTATTAGGTTACAGGAAATAATGCTAATATACTAGCAATAAAATCTAACTCACACAAATGACTTATCATTGCTGTGTAATCAATTTTTGGATGTCTTTTTTCAGAATGTCAAGGTTTTATTTATGATTTATTTATTTAGTAGAAAACTTCATTTTGAATCATCAATCTGTAAGAAGCTCCTAGTTTCTGGCAAGAGTCTTTTAGTAGTAACTTCTGGTGATGAGTGTACGACTTTTTGAATGGATTGGTTGCATTGATTTATAAGACACAGAAGTCATATTTTCTTGGATTCATGTCAAAATCCCCTGCCCTCAATCTAGAGAATTTTTACAGGTGAATGAATGAAGATAGCTAGCACTCACAGGTCACATTCCCTCAGAGTATTTTCAAACCTCCTCATCTCTGCCTGTAGATTTAATGTGCATTTTTTTTCTGACAATGGCACATTTGCATGGAATCCAAGGTCATTACAATTTCAGAATCAAACAGGAGTGAAACATCTTATTGAATGGGGAAGTGAATCTGTCATCTTTACAGTTAAGATAATGAAACCTGCGAATGACAAGGAGAATGCAATGGAAACTTATCAGTGTCTTAATTTTAAAACTATTTTGAAATTATTACTTGGCTAAACCACTACTGGACAGTATAAAACCCCACCAAAATGGCTGCCAGGGCAGCTTACGTTTTGGTACTTAGGAAGACACAAAACAGTGAGCCTGGGCCTGAGGCATTTTGCCAAAGGGGTCTTCAGATTGTTTTTGCCACCTACACGGATTCACATTTAATTACAAAACAAGTCTTTGTGTCCTGATTTCATGTATCTTATTACAGTAATTTCCCCTTGATATGTTCTCTTTCTTGCAGCCAACTGCTACTCAGCAGTCCTTGCTGGACCCTGAAGCAGATTCCAATCCTACTGCCTGGTCAGGAGGCAGGCAGAGGCCCCTGCCCACTGCAGGCTGGACACCCTCCCAGAGATGCAACCCAACTGCTGCCGGGGGGCTGCCCCTACATGGGAATGTGTAAATCCGTAGAAAATACTGGACCCTTCTATTCACTTTGAAAATCTGATTACCGCCGGGTGCAGTGGCTCAAGCCTGTAATCCCATAACTTTGGGAGGCTGAGGCGGGTGGATCACCTGAGGTCAGGAGTTCAAGACCAGCCTGGCCAACATGGTGAAACTCTGTCTCTACTAAAAATACAAAAATTAGCCGGGAGTGGTGGCACATGCCTGTAATGCCAGCCACTTGGGAGGCTGAGGAAGGAGAATCACTTGAACCTAGGAGGTGGAGGTTATAGTGAGCTGAGATTGAGCTACTGCACTCCAGCCTTGGCAACAAAGCAAGACTCCATCTGAAAAAAAAAAAAAAAAAAAAAAAAAATTCTGATTACCTTGTCTCCTTTCAGGCCTCCAGCTTCACGTTCATCATTTCCCTAGGGAGGAAAAACAATTTAAAATTCAAAGAAAAATCCACTAATTTTTAATGCATTCAATGGGTAACAGTATAAGTAGTCAGATAATAGTACTGTAACAGCTTTTTACGGATACTAGGTCATTTGTGCAGACATCTTTGTCTCTCTCACCCGTTGTTAAATATTCCTGTTAAATATTTTTCTAAATAATTCCAGCTTTGGAAACCCTATGCATCTTCTTTGTGACTTCTTAAGGAGATTGCCTCCGGAGAAACATCACACCTCTGGGGATAAATACTCACTACTCCAAAACCACATCTGGCCACTTCAGCTGGCCTCTCCATGTATCTGAGCATCTCTGATCTGCTCTCCCTACTCTCAAGTATGCTTTATTGTTCTCAGACCACTACATTACACTCTACAGTCCCGGGCAGGTGACTTGCCTGTAACTACACTGAAAAAATACAAGTTCTCGGACATCACTTTTTTTTTCTTTTTCCTTTTTGTGGAGAATGGTGTCTCGCTATACTGCCCAGGTAGGTCTTGAACTCCTGGGCTCAAGCTATCCTCCTGGCCTCTGCCTCCCTAAGAGCTGGGATTGCAGGCATGAGCCACTGCGCCAGGCCTCAGATACCACTTCTAATTCCTGTCAATGAATGTACCAACCCATGTACATGCACACCCGGGTAGTTAATGAGCTGTCTCATCTCTTATCAGTGGCTGTTTCCTCTATAAATTCTCTGATTCCCATGCCCTCTGCCTTCTTAGGAGATTTTCCTTATTAATGTTACCTATTGCTATCAGGTGAAATTGGCCAATTTGGTAAAGTTAAATAAAATGTAGCTAAAATTGGCCAATTTCTTTAACACTTCTCTTTCTCTCTCTGACTACCTACCTACTCTACCTTCTTTAAACTTAACACACAAAAAGCATACAGTTCCCCAGCACACATTTCCCTTAAGTTACTCTCTTTCCTCCCATTTCTGGACATTTTCTCAAAAGGGTAGTTAGTGCTTTCTGTGTCCACTGACCAAGACAGCCTTTAATGTTTCCTTCAGTGGGAATCAACTTTGGACAGGCTTGTTCCTAATTCCAGACCCCGGCCTCTCTTTTTCTAGACCAATTGCTTTAGAAATCTATATTTGTAAGTTCTTTCACTATCCCTTCGAAATGTAAATCTTCCTAAAGTTTTACAATCTGGGAACGTCTTTCTCAAGGACCTGGGAACCATCCCTTTAAAATGTAATCGTGGAGAAGATAGTGCCACTATCTTCCAGGCTCTGTGAGAGGGTAGGAGCCTAACTTCAGCCTTGTGCCAAGTTGTAAACCTTCTTCCTGTCACAAAGATATGAGAAAGTTACCCTTCCTTTGGGTACAGCCAATTAGCAAACACAAGGAAGTGTGTTCTCTCTCTTACATCAACACTTAAAAACTCTCCTGAACTTTGTTTCAATGGAATTGAGCTCAGACTAAGTCTGCCCTCTCTCTCCTATTGCAGTAGCCTTGAATAATGTCTTCCTTGCCTGTTTAACTTTGTCAGGTGCAATTTTTTATTTGACACCACTTATTCATCTCCTGTTTACTCCTAAACACATATGTATTTGACACTGGCCCCAGTCAGTCCACTGATGTGGCCCTCTAATGTTATTAATAATATCTTTGCTGCTTACTCTAATGGACTCTTCTTTAATTGACCTTGCTACACTTGTCACTCTCTTGGCTTGTATGATAGCTTACTTTCCTGGTTTCTTCCTGTCTCTGTGACTTCTTCTTCCCTCATCTGTTAAAGGTTGGATTTCCTCAGGACTTTCTTCCTTGTGACTCAACACTTTCTCCCCAGCACTCTTATTTACCTTCATGGCTTAGGTAATATTTACACAGCCAAATTTATAAACCCAGTATATACTTCTCTTCTGAGTTTTAGACCCATATATCTAATTTATACACCCTGCATATACTTCCCTTGTGAATTTTAGACTCATATATCTAATTTTCTACTTGATGTATGTACTTGTAAATTCTAGAAGCAATTCACATTTAACAAGTTTAAAACAAATAAAAAATGCAACAAATACACATATATATGAGAGAAAAAAATAGAGTTACATCACACTGCTAACATTGTTTAGTACAGAAGTGGGAGAAGAAGAATCAGTTTTTTCTAATGTGTCTCTGCAGTTGTTCTTGTTAAATTGAGCAGGAATTCCATTTTACAATTGAAAACAATTACGGAAAGAAAGAAAACCTGAATTCTTCCTCTCTGTCCGAGTGTCATTCTCAATACCACTTGGTTTGGCTGTGTCCCCACCCAAATCTCATCTAGAACTGTAGCTCCCACAATTCCCATGTGTTGTGGGAGGGACCTAGTGGGAGGTAATTGAATCATGGGGGAGGGTCTTTCCTGTGCTATTCTCATAACAGTGAATAAGTCTCATGAGATCTGATGGTTTTATAAAGGGGAGTTTCCCTGCACAAACTCTCTCTTCTGATGTCTGCCGCCATGTGAGACGTGCCTTTCACCTTCCACCATGATTATGAGGCCTCCCTAGCCACATGGAACTGTGAGTCCATGAAACCTTTTTCTTTTGTAAATTGCCCAGTCTAGGGTATGTCTTTATCAGCAGCATGAAAACGGACTAATATAATCACCCTCATCCTTATTCCTCGAATATGATCAGTCATCCAGTTTGGTTGACTCTGTCTCCCCAAATGTCTTCTCTTCTTTTGAGAGAAAGAGTCAACCTGCCTACACCCAGGCAGCCCACCATCATGTCTGGCCAGGATTATTGCAGTGAGTCTCTAACTGGCCTTTTACAATCCACTCTTGCTTTCCTGACATGCATATTCTCTACATAAGATTAGAGAAATACCTTCAAAAGACATTCTGACACCCATTTCTCAAAACTTTAACATCTCCAGCAAATCTCTGCATAACCTGAACTCATTTCCCTCTCTAGCATCATGTTGGCCACTCTTCTTCCTCAGAAGCTTCAGCTGTCATGGTCTTCTCTCAGCTCCCTAAACTGACCAAGGTCATTCCCATCTCAGCCTCCAGATCACCACTCTGTGTCCTCACCTTTCTATCTGGCCAGAAACTAGTCATTAATCAGGTCTCAACTATTATGAAATGCCATTCATGAAAGCCTCCCCTGGCATTCAATAAATATCTGTTGGGCAAATGAGCCAGTAATTCTAATCATGTGGTTTTTCCATTAAAGTTATTTTTCTGATTAAAAATACATGTGCTGATAGAAAACCTAAAAGGTCAAGAAATATTTAGACAACAAAAATATACAGAGGTACCTATTCAGATCACTATTGCTACAGTTTGGTATTTTAAATATTCCTTCCATGTTATTTTGCTGCTCCAATAAAAAGTCAGTAGTTTATAACTGATATTATTATTGGTCTTGTAATGGATATTCTCTCATTTTCTTCTGTCAACTTTGGTCTGTGATATCTAAATTGAAAATAAAAATTGTAGTCTCAAAATTTTGTTCTAAATTATTACAACCAACAGTATTTGAAAATGAAGCATGGAAACACTAAGGTATATACACACGTTTATAAAGAACCAGCAGTTACAAAATGGCAGGTTGCTTGGATGCAACCTGCATAGAAACATAAATCTTAGAGATGTCTCAAAAACACTAGTCATTTGAGCATGGTGTCAGCACAAAACATCAGCATCTCCCCCTGGCTATGCTTATGATAGGATCCTTTTTGGGAAACTGGAACATGCTTTCATCTGAGATACGATTTGCCTGGAGATGGTCTTTGGCTTGGAAGGCCCCATGCTCTTTGATTGCAGAGCAGGAAAGCACCTAAACGGCCTCTGGGGAGAGCATGTTCTAGTGTAGCCCACCTCACCCCCAATAACCTACAGGGCATCAGAGATGCTGTGGCTGGGGTGAAGGAATGCCTCTGTAGCACCAACTCCTAGTGTCCCATCAATAGGCTTTATTGTTCTAAAATCTTGATTTTCTGATGGCTTTCACACCCAGAAAAACAACAGGGCCATTTATTGCTGATCAGAGCACCATGTTTGCTTCACTCAACAGCAAGACCAAGAAATCCATCTAATCAAGGGCTCTTGGTGGCCTTTAGTGCTGTTCTCCACTCTTGGGTTAATAATACTCAAGGCAGATTCAAACTCGAGCTTCAGTAGCGTTTATTCATTGACATGTGAGCTGCTTCTCCCTGCTATCTCCGAGCTAGCTGCACCAGACAATTGCCTGGCTTAGTGAAAATCATAAGAGGCATAGTCTTTGTGTTTCTGGAGCTGCGGTTCTGCGTCCGATGCTATTCTAATTTTATTAGGTTATTTTGTGTCTTGGTGCCATGTTAAGGGTTCTTGTAAGCCTTCCAAATACAGTTTTGAATGTGTTTATTTAAAAATTCTTGTGGTGATGTGGTGAGGGTTGTGGCATGAGGATGCTAATCTGCATGCCCATCTCAAGAATTCTGGGATGTCAGCACTTGCTCTCGGGTCTGTGTGGGAATGGTGAATGCAACTTTGGAACGTATGGTCAGGCAAGTGAAAACACAAGCCTGTAATCCCAGCACTTTGGGAGGCCGAGACAGGCGGATCACGAGGTCAGGAGATCGAGACCATCCTGGCTAACACCGTGAAACCCCGTCTCTACTAAAAATACAAAAAACTAGCCGGGCGAGGTGGCGGGCGCCTGTAGTCCCAGCTACTCCGGAGGCTGAGGCAGGAGAATGGCCTGAACCCGGGAGGCGGAGCTTGCAGTGAGCTGAGATCCGGCCACTGCACTCCAGCCCGGGCTACAGAGCAAGACTCCGTCTCAAAAAAAAAAAAAAAAAAAAAAAAAAAAAGTGAAAACACTCAAGCTACTCAAAGTCTTAAAGAGGATTTTCTCTGGAAAGACGAGAATGTACCTGGATATATCATGGATTGAACCACATGAGATGACCATTTTTATAGGCCCCAGTGAGTAAAATATCAGCAATTTTCTACTGTTCAACTAATAAAAGAACCTAAGGATATGAACTCCTTCCTAGGGTATGGAGTCATTACAAATCCCCAGGGTTAGCCTTTGGGGAACTTGCTGTAATATCCTAGGCATGAGAGGACATAAAGTTCAGAAAAACCAGGTTGTTTTTTATAGGTTGAAATTGTGTACCTCCCACTCCGATATATACGTATAAACTATAACACCCAGGACTTCAGAATGTGAACTTATTTGCCAATAGGGTCATTGCAGATGTAATTAATAATTAGTAATAAGTAGTTAAGATGAGGACATGCTGGAGTAGGTTGGGCTCCTAATCCAATAAGACTGTGTCCTTATAAAAAGGGAAACTTTATGGAGACATGCACGCAGGGAGAACACCACGTGAAGATGGCCAAGGAACGACCAGAGGCTAGGAGAGAGACCTGGAAGCCGTTACTCCCTAGTGCCTTCGGAGATAACATGGCCCTGCCAACACCTTCGTCTTGACTTCTGGCCTCCAGAACCGTGAGATGATATATTTCTGTTGTTTAGGTCACTCAGTTTGTGATATTTTGTTGTGGCAGCTGTAGCAAGTTAAAACATAATATGTGGGCTAGGAAAGCTGTGCTCGTTTGAAAATAAGGCCTAAGGCTGGCTCAAAGCCCAACTTCTTAGTTAACTGCAAAAAAACCATTTCACCAGCCACAAGTGTGGAGGGTCATGAAAGGAAGGGAAGACTCAGGTGAGTTGGGAGGCTGTCTGTAATCAAACCAACATCTCAAAGTCCATATGTCTGTCCACAATGTTCCTCAAAGCCAGTGGAGCCTGGGGCACAGGGAAGGAAAGTGATGAAGTTAGAACCTAAACTTTATTTCTCAATCTTCTGGGCTCAGAAAGGTTGCCTGCAGTGTCTCCAAGGGAGTCTTCACTTTATATGCCATCATTGGGTTTAACTCACTGCTTGGAAAGGCCTTGAATATTGGATTTTGGATAAAGGCTTTCTGTCCTTTCTAGTCTGTGGATATTAAAGTGAAGTTATGATTTAATATGTGAAAAGAAAAATAGATTATTTTGCTAGCAAATTGGTTTTATTTTTGGATCAACAATTTGGAGAAATGAATACAAGAATTGGTTGCTGGGAGGCACAGCATCAATCTCCAACAGCTGAGACCGAGTGTGGTGATGTAAGATAACACAACTCTGCATTTTCAATATGGATCTTTAAAAACAACATCAAATGTAAAATCCGCCAGTACTTGGCCTCCGCAGATAAAATGTGTTTCTTTCCTCCATCTAAAGTGTAGTAAGGAACTGTGGGTCTGTGGCTTCGGTAGTTGACAGAGCCTATCAAATTTTTATTAAAACCCCCAGAGCTGGAAACAATGAAGTGCAGTTTACTGGATCATGAGCAGATTTTCCTTGAGGGGAAGAATATGCTCAGCACTGTTGCTTCTTTGCAAACAATTTTACAGAATGGGAGCAGCTGTTTTGCATATTATTTTTGTGGTAGAGAGAGAAATCTAGTTTTTATTCTTTGCATCCATAAGTGGGCATGCAAAAATCCACATAAACACACTCATATCATCTTCCTGACCTCACTCCTTAGGCTGTCTCTCTATTCCTCATTTGCTCTTTCTTTCTTCCTCATTTGCTTTTTTTTTCTTCATCCCTTTTTTGATTTGTGCTGTGAGGAGAGAGCTTATACCTGAGCTTATACCTGAGCTTCTCCCTCCAGATGACATGAGGAAAATAGAGGAAAAGATCAGTTCCTATATGGGAGCCAGAGGGGAAGTGAGCATCCTGGGACCAGAAAATGAACCATGGGCTCTTTGAGTTCGGAATGAGGAGGGGCAGTTTATGAGTAGTCTGGTACTCATTCTCCCATGGGTAGTTGCTTGAGCAGAATTTGGGCTGTGTGACTGTTGAAGCCACTGTGAGTTGAAGAGCTGAGGTCCAGGGCTCCAGTGCAGACATCACATAAATCAATGCCAATTTAAAAGGGAAGATTATTTTAACCTTGGAGTGTCACTTGCTCTGTCTCAATACATGGTCCATTATTTAATCCTTAGGAAGATTTCACTTAGGCCCCGCTTCTCTCTGTACTTATTTGCTACAGTCAGACCATCCGACACGCTACAAATTGCAAAATGAAACAACCTCAGTGTCCAAAAACAGACAGGGGTAGGTGGTGGAGACAATGCCAATGGAAGACATGCATCGTGCTAATCACAGCACATCTGGCTTTTCCTTTGTGAAGCTGAGGGCGAGGAGGAGGTGGTTACAATACAGAAGCATGGGGCAGTGTGGGCGCTGGGAAGGTGGGTCCTGCTACCTCCATCCTTCCCAGTGGGGCCTTGGTGTAAGAGCTCTAACTACTCTGAAAGGAAACAGAATAAAGTGTTTGGTAAGCTATCTTCCCTTAATTCACAGATGGATCTAAAGCCTCTAATGCTAAATGGTTACAATGCATCATTTGGGATAACAGCTATACTCTCTTCTCTTTACCCAGTTGTACTCCAGCTTTAAAGTCACATTTAAAGAACATGTGGACTAAATACCTGTGAGCCTCTATTCTGTAATGGCAATAAGAGTAACGGGTTCTTTCAGGTGAGTTAATAAATAAGTTCAAAGTACTGGTTTGTTACTAGCAAGGTTTTCCACTCCGTTGCTCTGGTCAGCCCCCAGTTTTTTTTGAAATATAACCTTAAAGTTTAAAAATTTACATTCTCAACTTTAGGCTCTAAAATATAAATGCTCTATATATCTTCATTTAAGGGAAAACTGACTCATCAGCAAGACAAACTGTATAGAGAAGTACTATTGGGAGACCTGTAAAGATGAGAGCTTTAAAAGTTTTGCAAGGGATAGCAAATATTTAAGTAGCTGAGTAGCAACTCGGTATATTTTATACCAAGGGCGATAGTAATACAGTGTGTTCTTTAAGTTTTTCTAGCTGACACTGTGTCATCAGAGCCAACTTATTCTCATTATTTTGAGGCATTTATGATAAATCCTATTTTATAACAGCAGGTGTCATTATAGGTGTCATTAAATTGATTAAATTTAAACATGCTTCAGCATTCTTTTTTCCACTTGTGCTAAGCCTTAATATTTTGAAAAAGCTAGTACTGTTCTATTAAAGAAATGTCTAATAAAGAAACATGAAATATATCCCAAACATTCCTCCTAATATAATACTCCCTGGAAAACCTAAATAAATGAAGGAATTTAAAATAGCATCACTATCAAATTTATAAGGTATAAAAAACTTTTCACATTTGATTTTAAATTTGTCAACCATAAATTATCTAAGTCTTTATGTTGACCTTGTTCTGATGAAAGAGAAACTGGATTTTATAATTAGTTAGCTAGCCATTTAACAAATTTTTTTGGCATATAGTGTCTCTTTGGGATTTCTAAACATAGAGGAGTAAAAATTCAGAAAAAATTACAGGAAGAGAAAGTAAGAACATAGGAAAGAAAGACATAAAGGGAAGTGTCTCCAATTCTTCCTGTGGTGCAAGAAATCAATGATGAACCATTATGTATACAAGGTATCCTAATTAGTGGACAGAATGCCTCACACAAAGTGATCAGACCGCAAATATTTGTCATTGAATGATGACTCAATCAATGATCTCACCTAGATCTTCTCTTGGCTGCCACTCTGTTGTGCTCCTTGTAGAATCTGGAACAAAACTCTCTTGCTTTTGCCATTTGGGAGCTTCCACATCAGCATTCTACCTATCCCAAATGTGATTTAATAAAACCTTGGGGAAATTAAACGTAGTTCCCCCTGAAAGGTGCGGACTCTCATTCTTGAACTGTAGTATGCAAATATTTGCTT
This sequence comes from Macaca nemestrina, assembly GCF_043159975.1. Lineage (NCBI taxonomy): Eukaryota > Metazoa > Chordata > Mammalia > Primates > Cercopithecidae > Macaca > Macaca nemestrina. The sequence goes on from NC_092129.1 coordinate 115,881,827, forward strand.
GAGATTTTGGTGCCGCACCTATTGGTTTTGATAAGAAGTCTGTCACCTGTTGTGCTACCCAGAGCTTCGAAGTATCAAATAATTTCTTTCTGCCCTCAGAGAGGCTAGATCTATGATATTATCAATGGCAGAACACCATGTTTTGCATTAACAAACTTTGAACAAAATTTTTAAAACACTTACTAGGATAAAATCCTAGATCTGTAAGATACTGAGCAAAATACTTTTTTATTTTTGTTTTTGAAAACATAGCTTTCAGCATGGAAAGATGTTTAAATGCATGTGATCATGTATAAAAGTCTGAGAAGTTAGGAATTAATACTTTTTTTCAAAAATACAATCACATAAAATTTCTATGTATTATAAATTATGGGAAAAAAGAAGCCATACCTTGTTATCCTTGTTATAATATCCACCAAGAGTCTGGTGTATTCCTTGTATTCCAGGAGGTCCCTGTATTATAAACAAATCAAAGACAAATATATACACATTTACCAAAACAATGCATATTTAAATAATATATCTAAGAACTCTTGAAATCATATAGTGAAGAAAAAGGAAGTATCTATTTAGTCAAATATTCTGATTAATAGAGAAATACATGGGCATTAACTTATCATCAGGCTCCTAAGATATTTCTAGGTTAAATCCTGCATGAATCCAAAAAGAGGTCCTAAGTGGGAGCATGTAACATTTTACCAGAAGGTCAGCCATCAGCATATTCTTTATTAAAAGGAATTATACCCATAAGACCCTCCCAGAGAAGAGGTTATAGCTCTTCAGTTTATTTTTGGCACTTCTCACAGGATTTTGATCAATGTACTATAGGACTGTGTGTTCCCACATGCTATTAACTTAGTAAATATGGGGAAAATGTTTTTCTATTGCTTTACTTTTTTAAATTAGTTGTATGAAAATGGGATGCACAAGGACTTTTGGGCCAGAAAAAAGATGTCTGCTATAAAATCTCAGACTTAAGAAATTTAAATATTGATAGTTTTCAGTTGACCTGGAAATAATTCAGTAAGCACTATGCTGGGCTTGGAGTGGATAGGAAAGAAGCAAAGACATTTGGCTGTCTCTAAGGCTTCTAGGAAGAAAGGAAGAGAAGACTTTTCCAGGTTTTTCAGGGATTACATTTTGGGGTGAGAGCCATAAAAACCACAAAGGTTAGCATTATTTTAGATTAAGTAATTCAAGTCAAATAGGTTCAACTGTCTCAGAAAAGAGATTGCATATTTCATCCAGACCTCAAAAGCTAGGAGGAGAGAAAATATTATAGAGACCAAGTTTTTAACATGTTACCTTAGAAGATAAGACCTAGAAGGAAGATGATTAGCCAAAATCAAACAGCGCCATTATACAAAGATTATTATTTTTCAAAGGGAATGAAAGCTTTGAAAAGTGGAGACAAATTTTAAGAAGCAATCGTTAGCTGCGCTCACTGATACAGGTAACACCTTAGGTATACAGAAAAGATTAATGTTGGTTAACATTTACATCAGGTGTTTCTTATGAGCAGCTTGTGACTGAAGATCTCTTCTAATATGAAACCTTTGCATTGTGCCACTAAACATAAAGGGCACAAGAATGAGGTGATGGATACTTAGAAGCAGGTTGGTATAATTCTTGAGAAAATAATGGGCCTCAGGAGTAATGGTGTTGCCTAAGATTGGAAAGACAAACGATGCTGTTACCTTGCTGAAACAATAACGGAGCTATTGTAAGAAGAGAATTCTTATGGCATTATATATTTTTCATGAAACTTTTCATCAGCCAGCATTGTGTAAAGAATTCTAGGTCAGTTAGAGGAAGTAATGAAGAAAGCAATCATTGAGTTGGGGGTGGGGGTTGTTACACAAAGTATCTAGCTGAGAACATGCAAGTTAAGATCTTATTCTTGAAAGTCAGGAGACATGAGGTTCCATACATATTGATCCTTCTGCAAATATATAATGAGGCAAGGAGGAATTTTAGACACGATATGTAGTAGCATTAACAGGTGGCTTAGGAGTATATGTATAGTAGGCATTCGGTGAATGTGTGTTGATGACAAGGTTGATTCGATCAAAGAACAGTGATGGAGTAGGTAAATTTAACTTCATACATATTCAATCTAGTTAAAAGAGAGAGTCTTAATTATTACAGCTCTTAAATATAGCATAACAATTAATAATACAGTCTCCCAAATAGAGTAGCAGAATCAGTGAAATAATAATAGCAAACTTTTTTGTTGTTTTTTTTTTTTTGAGACAGAGTCTCACTCTGTCACCCAGGTTGGAGTGCAGTGACACGATCTCAGCTCACTGCAACCTCTGCCTCCCAGGTTCAAGGGATTCTCGTGCCTTAGTCTCCCAAGTAGCTGAGACTACAGGCATGTGCTACCATGCCTGGCTAATTTTTGCATTTTTAGTAGAGGTAGGGTTTCACCATGTTGGCCAGGCTGGTCTCGAACTCCTGACCTCAAGTGATCCACCTGCCTTGGCCTCCCAAAGTGCTGGGATTACAGGTGTGAGCCAGCGGGCCTGACCAATAGCAAACATTTATATAGTGCTTATTATGTGCCAGGCATTACAGCAGGAGTTAACTAATTTAGTCCTTACTAGGACACATGAGGAATGTCCCATCATTCTCTCTGATTCAAAGATAAAGAAAATGAGGGTTGGAAATGTTTAACTGGTCCAAGGTCACACCGCTGGCAAGTGGTAGGGCTAATACTTAACATCAGCGTTGGGCCCAAAGCCAGCTCTTGTCTACTCTACTGTCTTAACTTAAAGGCAAACTAGGCAAAAAATCACTGTTGCAGTAATTTTCTTATCATGATGATGTGTGTACCCTAGAGAACACTGGGTGATCACTCTTCTATGTTCTGTTTACTGAAATTGAAAAAAAATCAACAAAACTTGTACATAGCACTTCTGCCAAGTACCACACTCCTGCACTGTGCTTGGTGCAGGAGGTGAGAAAGTAAGCACATTACCTTTCACTGTAGCCCTACCGTGTAGTTGAGAGAGGCCCCTTTATCGTCTCCTTGTATCTCCCATCTGTGTTCATACAGTGTCTTAACCCATGTTAGGGAGATTGTCCCTGAATATTACAAAACATTTCTCCTAGTCTGTGACTGTATTCAAATGTATCCTATATTTGTTTGTAGAGGGTGGAAGAGCAGGTGGTCTGAGATACAAGAAGTGTGAAGTCTCCCAAAAGGTTCTGGGAGGCAGTAAGGAAAAGAAGCAGGAAAGCAAATGTGTGGTAGGGTTTGCATAGCATAAAACAGGTAGCAGTGTAAATGAGAACAGTAAAAACAATAGAACGATAATGATTTGTAAAAAATTGGATGAAATGGGATATGATCCTTTACAGACTGGTCATCTGCAAACAGAGGATAGCTGTATTTCATAAGCAAAGTATATACTTCTCATTCAGGATCCTGATCTGGCTGCTGCTGAGCTTACCACTGGGGGTGGAGTGGGAGAACATGCGTGGCTCAGTACAGCTGCTCCCTCTAAAAACAAAGGCAAGGGCACGACTCACTAAAAACAATTCCAAGAGCAATGAGGCTACAGAAAAGGTTGAACATTATCATTCAAATATCCACAAGATTAATAAACCCATAACAATTACTTCTACATTTTCATATGTTCTGTTTTTGTCACAAAATGTCATATCTCCAAAGTAGTACTCAAAATGGGTTTGATTGGCAGTTTTAGGTTCTACCACTTAATCTCATCATGAGCATTTATGATGACACTTTCTTTCTCACTTTTTTAGTCACTGGGAGAGTTTGGGTACCATGAATTCCAAGTTTAATGTAACAGAAATTTACAGCCAACAGTCTACCCTGCAGGCAATACTTTATACAAACTCTCCTAGTGGTCCAAAGGAACTCTTCAGAGACTGGAAAGAGGCACCAATTAGAGTCTTCTGGAAGTCCCCCTCTACTCTGACTATAGACAGTGAGGCAGTGTCTCACTTGGTTGCTCTAAAGCTGTCAAAAATAGTGGTCATAAATAAGCTCTATGCATTTAAATGGCAAAAGCAACTCTGTTTACAATTGGAAAACAACCTTGGGGTTTCAGAATTGGTGGCTATCCTACCAGCCACATTCCAAGAAATGTGCTATTTTTCTATCTTCTATTCTGGTAGGAAACATGGCTGGAGAAGATTCAAGGAGTTGTTTCCAAGTTTAGCAAGAGTTGTCTATCTTGCAGACTGTTAACTCCAAGAAAGAAGTTAAAGACTTGTGGTAAGTGACAGATCTCTCGGCATCACATGGTGTTGTAGATGCTCTAGGGCAGTTGACAGAATCCTTTCCCTAAGGTTTGCATTTACAAGGACCCATCAAAAGACACTCAGATGACCCAGGCCCAGTGGTGAAGAGAGGCCAACTGCAGAGGGTATGTCAGCCTTGGCTAATGCTCTTAGGAGCTCTACTAGGAAAAGTGGTTAAAGATTTATGGAAAGGAAAAATGTCCCAATATCTTGCTTATAATAGTGACCCGCAACATAGTTGGACACAAGTCATGGCTATACAATGTCTATCTTTTATGGAGATTTGCTTTACTCTATTTGTATGGGATTGGGAGATATAGAACATCTGGATTAATGTGGTGAGTATACAATTACAGAGCAGCTAAAAAATGCTAATGAACTCCAGGGAGAAACAACTGTTCAGAACCCAACTGTACTGATTCATAATTATCTGAGAGGCCTATAAACCGGGTGTGGATAGAGATCCTGATGTCGTTTCTTACTGCAAAGAACTACAGCAGGTGTGATAAAGTGAATTAAAGCTATATTCAATTTGGGAAGTATATACTCTCAGCAATAGTTCTAGCAGCTTTTAAATAGTTTTTGGCTTAAATCTTGCTGGAGGTGGAAAACAGAAATACCATGATGTCTGCCACCGGACTTGTCAGACGCATAGTGTAAAAATGATGAGCTATTTGCATTATCATTCCCTTAGTAGATTTCAGTTTTGGCTGCACATTCCCAAAGTTTAGAAGTTGGGAAGAGTTCTCTGTTAAAAACCATAATCCTTAGTCCTAGTCTTAGCTGCATTTTCACTTTTTAGCCAATTCACCAGGTATGCTCAGCTTAAAGAGCAATATTTTTGCCTTTTTTTCCCTCATTGTTCTTTGCCATAAGCTGTCTGTTCAAGTCAGAGCTTGAGCCTTCTGATACGGCTTCAGCACAGCCTGAACACTGTGAATCAGGGTCTCTGTGGCTCCTTAGTCAAATCCCCTGCTCACTTTCTGATCCTCAATCCTGAACTCTTTTCCTTTCTCCCTTATCTCTGGAAGTACCCTGTACCTCTTCATCTCTGTTGACTGAGTCTCCCTGAGCCATCTGGATGCCACTTATGCACCATAGCTCTTCAGTCTCCTATTGGAAGCATTTTTCAGGATTCAAAAATACATATTTTCAGGTTACATACAACTGCTTTTGGCCCTGTGGGTTTTCAATTAAATTCAAGAACAATCTTTGAAATACCAAAAACCTCTGTGAAGGAAGTTGTACTAACCAACGCTCTTCAAAAGTGCTAAAAAATAGCTTTTCTGTAAGAACAGATAGAATGCTTGTTGGAAAGTCCTTTGGACTAATTTTCAAGAAACCTTTCCAGTGTTCTAATGGCTTGTAAAAAAGTAGAGATCAGTAATTATTTTTCCCTTTGTATTCAAGAAAAAAAAAAAAAAGCAGTCATTAGGAAGCCTAAATTCAGACACAGGAATGGTGAGATGAAGCAATAATAATGGTTGGAAAAGGTAATGTCAAATGAGTTTTTCTCTCATTTATGTTTCCGTCTATAACACATTATACATAACTTAGTAAAGCACATTTACATTGAGTATAGTGGCTTATGTACATGTTTCTATTCCCAGTTGCAACAAAAACTTTGTGAGGGCAAGGAGTTTTCATCCTTTCTTTTTTTTTTCTTTTTTTTTTTTTGAGACGGAGTCTTGCTCTGTTGCCCAGGTTGGAGTGCAGTGGCACCATCTTGGCTCACTGCAAGCTCCACCTCCTGGGTTCACGCCATTCTCCTGCCTCAGCCTCCCGAGTAGCTGGGACTACAGGCGCCCACCGCCACACCTGGCTAATTTTTTTGTATTTTTAGTTTAGAAAACGTTTAGAGACGGGGTTTAGAGTTTAGAGACGGCGTTTCACTGTGTTAGCCAGGATGGTCTCGATCTCCTGACCTCGTGATCCACCCGCCTCGGCATCCCAAAGTGCTGGGATTACAGGCATGAGCCTTTTAACCTCATTACAGTACAGTCTAAGTATCTCTCCCCCGTCACCAGCACCAAATGTTTGTTGAATTCGGTAGAATCATTGCTTTTATAAGAAAAAGTCTGTGGAGAAAGCCAAGTTTTTGCTTGTTGGTTTTCCTTTTAGTTAGATATGGTATCAAACAGAGCAAAGGGCTGCTGCTTCCAAATTTATAGAAGACAATATCAAAAGATTTAGATTAACCTAAGAATGTGGCTACTTAATTGAAAGCATAGCTATAGTGAGCTCCAGTTAAGTAGAAAAGAGCTCATTGATGGATTTTTGGACCAGAATTACAACATATAAAGTTATAAAGTAACTCTGGCAAAAAACCAATAACGTTTTTCAGATAGAAAATATTTGAGAACTCAATTTCTTTTTTTAAAAAAACTACCCATCCTTCTCTGTCTTAATATTTGCTCAAAAGGAAACTTTTTTTCAGTGTGGGGTTTAATTACATAAATTAAGCAGTTATAATTGTAATGGATTTTTTTTTTCTGAGAATGCTTCTGCTATGAATTTTTAGTGATTAAAGGGATGCCAACACCTCCTCCCTACCAAAAAGAAAAACAAAACACCAAAAAACAAAACACAACAGTTAGTAGAAACTCTTGAACTACAAAATGTGATTCCTAAAGCCAAGAGCAGATTCAGTGAGTATTTATACTATTTTTATATTTCAATATAAAGACCTCAAGCTCACATACTTGGGTTTAACTGGGTCACCCTAGGGAACATGGGCGGGCCAGATATAGGTAAAATGCAAAGGTTCCTGGGAGGAGGTCTTTTTCCTTCAAATATCTTGCCTACTCTCCAGGCTATGCCCAAAATGTCCTAAAGCAAGTCTTATTTTATTTTATTTTTTTTTGGTGTTAAGTTTTATTGCCAGATCAAATACAAATGTTCCTAGGAGATATAATACTAATGGTTCATGTTTTCACAACTCTGGATAACTCTAAAAGTATTTTCACTTATATTTTCTTGGGTGGTAGGGTAATGTGACTGTAAAATGCATTATCTTATTTGATTCTTATAATAACCAACTGAAGTGGGTACTATTATATTTTCCATTTAACAGATGGGAAAACCAAGAGATTTTTCCCCAAACCACACGAATGGTTGAACCAAGTCCAAAATCATTCCATTCTAATAGATTCATGTGAATTGTTCATTACATTTTTCCCAAGAGCAAGGTGGGTAGGACAGAAAAGGAGAAGAATAAAGGGATGGCCCTTGCGGGCTAAGGACAGAAGAAGATAGCACCAAGGAGGAAAGGGTGGCCGGGGACTCTGCAGACTACGTCTCTGCCTCCACTACCATTAGGCTGAGGGCTTTAACTTTCTGGAAAGGGGCTTTAACTTTCTGGAAAGAGGCTTTGAGAAATGACTTGTGAGCCAAGTCTTCAGGTTAATTTGGATTGTAAGTGGTGGGGACTCAAATGGAAATAAGCTCAGGGAAAATTCATGTTTCAGTGCTAATCTGAAGGATCTGTTTCATTCATTGGTCAACACAAAAGAATACAGTTATGCAACTTGAATGGTCTCAATTTAAAAGAGATGTTTTCAAGTGCGTTTGTTCACATTGAAAATAGAATCTAATGAGTTTTTCCAGATGATGAATATGTATATGAATATATTTAGGCCAACATTCTTAGATGGATGAAGTTTCTCTATAAATACTTTAACAGAGGAAAATAGGAAGGAGGGGAGCAAAGCAGATAGAAGAAAAATTTACATGCAGGTGATAATAAAAGAGAAAAAATAACCCTTTTGCCTTGGAAACGGTAGGTCCTAAATCCTGGGAAAGAAAGACAGAAACGATGAGAATATGGCAAATAATGATTAAATGAGGAAAATGATAACAAAAATATTAATAGATAACAATAGTTACCATTTGAAAGTGACAACTGTGTGGCAGGTACATACATTATTGCATTTAGCTCTTACAGCAATCCAGTGAGGTGGTGTTTCCTTATTTTACACATAACAAAAGACTAAATATCGGACTCAAGATCATATAAATAGTAGACAAGAGCTAGGTTTCAACTCAGGTCTGTCTGACCCCACGGCCTTGATCTTTTAACTCTTTCCTTTAAACCACCTCACAGTGAGAAGGATGATGGGAAGATAAAATACCAATCATCTTAAAGCTGGTTTTTAAAAAATCGAGCAGGGCATTGTGTGGTGAAAGACCACAGGATTAATGAGATACACAATCACTAAGGGCCAAGCAAAGAAGGGTCTGAGACTTGGTATAGATATGCCTTTTGAAAGGGCCGGGCACAGTGGCTCACACCTGCAATGCTAGCACTTTGGGAGGCCGAGACAGGCAGATTGCTTGAGCTCAGGAGTTTGAGGCCAGCCTGGGCAACATGGTGAAACCCTGTCTCTACTAAAATACAAAAAATTAGCAGGGCATGGTAGCGTGTGCCTGTAGTCCCAGCTACTCTGGAGGCTGAGGCAGGAGAATTGCTTGAACTTGGGAGGCGGAGGTTGCAGTTAGCTGATATCACACCACTGCACTTCAGCCTGAAAGACAGAGAAAGACTCCATCTCAAAAAAAAAAAAAAAAAAAAAAGACTTGGATGACAAGGAGAGTCAAGAGGAAAGTGACCAGAATGGGAGGAGGATAAGGATAAAAGAGAGGAACAACACGGAGAAACAGGGAAGTTCAAAATCATGGAGGGCTTCTATTAGAACAAGAGCAGGAGAAAGAAACGAGCAGCGTTAGGCTGAGAAGGAAAAGGAAGGAAGTCAGCAATCTCAACCAACATCTTAAATAACTTTTGAGGTTTCAATAACACCAAATGAAGGCTAAGGAACCTTAGCACTTATAAGATGGTGGAAGAAAAGAAAAAATAAATATAAACAAAGGAGGTGGAAAAATACCAGTGAATTAAGAGAGTATATTGCTTGGGGATGATTTTGGTGCACAGAAACTCCAATGAGCATGAAATTGCAGTGGAGAACAGTTGTGGGAAAGTTGTCACACTCAGGCAAAATGAAATATCCTTCACTTAAGACTACAATAGTGCCATTGTATTCTGTTGTGGAAGAGAGATTGTGTATTAGCATTGCAGTAGTCTGAAGAATTTAAGTGATACAGTACAATGGTTTAAGCATTCATCAAGGACATCTTTTGGGAATTTCCCCTACAAAAGATAATAACAGTTTAGTTGGAAGCTGGCAGTGACATGCTTATTCTTGGTGAATGTCTGAAAATTCTGAGCAGTGCTGTGATCCATGATCTTGTCTTGTCTCACTAGTTTTTCCCCCACCTTGGCATATACTGGCACCATACCTTGAAAGATCTATAGCTCCTAAGTGTCTCAGTCTAAGATATCGCTAGCATCCCTGGTTCACAAGTTCAGAGGCAGTGCGATTAACAGGTGAAGGATTGCAGCAAAGGCAGCTCGATCTTGAATGAGAATTTTTCACATCTGCCACTTTGGACATTTTTCAAACTCATTCCCTCGTGTATTCCAGGAAAGTGCTCACTTGAGCTGGGCTTGTCTGCTTCTGGCCTGCATACTGAGCTGTGTAATTGAGGGAACTCAAGCATAGGTCGTTTATGGTTGTATGAATAAGCAAAATACTCAATATGTGATCTGATTGTTTTCCAAAATTGCACAGTCCCTGGTTTCACTTGTCATTTTGGAACAGAAGTGGGAGGATGAGACTGTGACAGTGAACGCATTCAATGGGTATAATTAACCCATTTCATAAAAGCAGATTTTCTAAATTATGCTAGGAAGCTTGCACGCTTTTTAACACTTTGCTTCCCAAGGCAGAAAAAAATATCTTTAAAGGTGCTTATTTCCCCAGATATCAACCTAATTGGTATAAAGCCCACTGCCTTATTGATAGAGTGGGACATTTTGACTGATTTCTATGGCATGATAGTTAGAAAAAAAAAAAATGATTCCTCCCCTAACGCTGCCATTCTGCTTATCCATCCATAAAATGTTTCATACTCATCTTTCCTCAGTATGTCCTAAAAAAGGAAAACTATTATTTGTCAGTGTCCTGCAATATAAGGAGCAGCAGGAATCTTTAGAGTGCCTTGCCACCCACAGATGCAACATCAATGACCCAGTACAAGGTGATAAAAGCCACAGGGGCATGAAAACTAGCAAGGAGGGGAATGTGTGAAACAAATTATTTGTATCCAGTGGTGTCCTCAAAAAATCACCACCAACAAAAATCATACCTTAGGAACAACTGTGCCTCCATCCCCTTGTCTGACCTCAGGAATTTTTCAATATGCCACCAAAATCTGGAGGAAAGTTGGCTTACATGGACCCCACAGGCAGTCTGCACCTATGAATGCTTTGAGTTTCCATTTACTGTAATTAGGTGATAACATTCATTCTCTTCAAAAGTGTTGGCAGAATGACACCTCTTCCTGAGTTGAGAAAATGCAAGTTCCAAGGCACACTGCTGGGACTTAAGATAACCAGGCTGGTGGCACTGGCTTGTACACTGCCAAGTTACATAGAGACCAAGAGCGAGTGTGCAACTCAAATAGCTGGGGACATTCTGGACAGCTCTGGAATAATTGGGCGATTGTGGTCTTCACTTTCAACTCAAATGTGTGATGTTAAGATTTCTCCTTTATCTCTAGGTTGTACTAATGATAAATCTACAAATGACAATTCTTGGCTCAACTGAACCCCATGGTTATAGAGAGTGTGCTCACGAACGTTCTAAAAAAATAGTTAATAATTTTAGTTTTAAAACACGTGGCCCTATTCCACAAAGGATTTCAGTCAAAGGAGAAGATACTGATGATATCAGCCAGTGAAGAAGTAATCAGTGATATGCACTGTTACTAATTCCATAGAATGTTTTTCCTGTTTCTTAAAATGAATTTGAACTATTCTAAGCATGCTGAAAAGTACCGAAAATAATATAAATTCCAATGAGTCCACAATCCTGTGTTGTCAAATATTAACAATTTTGCCATATTTGCTTTGGGTATTTTTACTTTTTCATGAATTCATTACAGACATAGCTGAAGACTCTTCAAATCTTATTTTCTGCCAACTTTTCTTCCATGTTTTAGGTCCCATAGACAATGCTGAAAACTTGTTGCTTCTCTGGTTACATAATTTCCTTCAGTCTTTCCTCTGATCATACTAAGCTATAGTTACTGATCTGCAGAGAAAACCGACTGCACAAATTGAGCTGAGCCCCTTATTCGTCAGGACCTAGAATTTTCTTATTGAATGAAAAAAATCTCTTCTTGCCTACCTTGCAAAGTTATACAGCAGTAAAATTAAATACAGTATGGAGATCCTCTTGGAAACCATGTCATCAAATGCAAACTATAAGATTATTTAGGAGACAAATCTCCCTTTCTGCAAATTAAGGTTCTAATAAATCTGATTGGCCTTTGACTTCTCAAATCTTAATGTTTACCCGACACAAAGAAATGATGTTTAATCCAGGCACTATCACAACTAATTACAAGTTTGGTGACCACAGATCAAGGATTTCAAATATTCTGTCTCACCATTGCTGTAAATAACACATGTCAGTCCAGATGTCTTAATAGTGGGTTTCAAGAACATAACACAAGATGAAACAGGCAGTCAGTGACTGTACAAATATAATATTCTTTTCAACCATAATGTATGTTACCACTATTAGTAAAAAACATAGGAACTCGGAAAGTGAGTAATAATGTCCTGCTACTGTCCATAGGGAGAGAAAAAGAGAAATAATTAGAAAATAAAACTTGAGAGCTAGTTTTCAAAATCTCAACCTGATACCCCCAGCTGCCTCACATGCATGTCTACATATTCTGTGGTCACACAAGGTGATGCTGGAATTTTAGCAATGTTGGGAACAGCTGTTTTGTCTGGGACCATTACCCCCATGAGGGACAAGTGGCAATAAACATGATTAGCCATGTCTCCATTTTATAGGTCTTATGTGTCTATATTTTTAAATCTGAGAAAGTGTCATCTTACTTTTTTTTAAGAAATGAAATTCCTATTCCCATTGACTCAAACTGTTAGGTTCATTTTCTCTGAAGATATTACATTGCACAGACTTTAGTCATTTAATAGACAGAAGAGATTGTGGTTCTCTTGCTGAAAGGAAAACTGAGAAACATGACAAAGCCCTGATCAGTTCAAAGCTTCTAGAAGGGATGTTAAGAATTTGAATTGGATTCCTATTGATACATGATGAGCTTCAAAATGCGTGTAGTCACATTCAAGGTATTTTGAGGGTATTTTAACAAGTAATCAAATGTTTGACACAGTTTCTGTCATCTGCTTTATTCAGCAGTCCAAAAATGTGTTTCGGGACAGTAAATTGTTTTAGAGGTGGATCTTGCTATATACTGGAAATAATAATTTTGCACTTTCAGTTTTCAGTACATAGTAAATAAAGTTGGAGACGGAAGATACTCAAGTTGAGAATAGTGATGGATAACGGGGCACAAGTGCTGGAAGGCACTTAGTCCTATGGTGTTTTGAGGGCATGTATTTTCATTGCCACAACTGTTCAACTGGCTTAACCTATAGCCTAACAGAAAGGAAACATCAGATTTTGCTGTGGGGAAAAAGAAAAGACTTAGATGTGATGAAATTCTCCATCTCTAATGACCAATGTGATATCCAGTGGATTCAGTCAAGACTGAAATTAAATGGGCTACAATCATACCTTTGTCAATTTTCTTGTTTTCTCTCAGCAAACAAGCCTATTTCCTATCTACTCAAAGACTAAAGATAATGGGCTAAAAATAATATTACCTTCAATAATTTATTTGAATCAGTAGGAACAGTAATTTCATCACATAAAAAAATAAAACCACTGCACACACACACACACACACACACACACACACACATCACACTTACAAAAGGGAGATATAACTGGTTATTTCATGGCTACTTGTATCTCTCCAGCTGCCCTCCCTGCCAACCCTTCTCTTCTATTCTTAGAAGGCCCCATGTGATGAAGCCATTCAGCTCCCAAATCTTTTCTGGCACTATTCTTTTCTCAGCTCCTTTATTGTTTATTGAATACATCAAGCTTTTCCCCACCTGAAGCCCTTTGCAAGTCCTGATATTTCTGTTTAGAAAGTTCTTGCTCTGGCCCTCACATGGCCAGCTCCTTCTCAAGGAATGTCTTCTGCTCAGAGACACCTCCCTGGACCACCTCAATGAGATGGTAATGAGAACATTTCCTCCTTCCAAATCATTATCACATTACCCAGTTTGTTTCCCCCATAGCACTTCACTCTAAACCGAAATTGTTTTGTCTATTTATTTAACTGCTTATTAACCATTGGTGTACTGCCTTACCACAGAGAGTAAGTTATAAAGAAAGGTAGAGACCTTATCTGTAGTTTGTTGTTGCTTTGTGTTTTTAACCACTGTATATTCAATGTTTGTAATAGTGATTAATACATGGTCAATAGCCCATAAGTGTTTAGTAAATGAATTAAATTTTACACCCTAAATTTACTCTTTTAACTGTGCAAACTGATTAATTTAATTTACAATTAGTTTAATTGTAACTTTCAGGACTGTGTAATGATTCATGCTTTAAAGGTAGAAGAAGTTCTACACTGAAGTTAAAATTAAAATAGAAACAAGAATGTACATGTTTTAAATCAGACTTGTTTTAGAAAAGCAGCATACATTTTATTGGAGTAAGCTCCTACAAAATTAATACTGCAGAGTTTTATTGGTATTGTACAACAGAAGGGCATTTCAGAGATCAATGAAGTAGGTATGGATTTTCACAAGTTGACATTGAAAATGACTGCTGATGAAATAGCATTTATATTTAAATTTCAAGGTAAGCATAAATGCAACAAAAGCCTCAAAATAATTTTTAAAAAATCATATGGATTTATAATAAACTTCAAACATCGAAAAATTTCCACTCCCCTGACATCCTTCAAAGAGCTATAGTCATTCTTTGACTACAGCTTTTCCAACGGAAACAGTAGATGGAGCTGCTGCCCCATGTTACACACTTTTTTGAATTTCTGCTTTCAACCTAAATTGCTATGCACACAAAAGTGACAAATGGAGCCCACTGCTCAATTCTCATACTGCAATAATGAAACAATGCATAAAAACAATACCAGAAGAAAAAAAAATGAAAGAAAATAAAAAGCCTTGCCTGTAACAGAAAGAAATAATAACACATTTTAAAATTAATGTGGTTTTTAATAAACGCTTTTTCCAGCAATGATGAATGAGAAGTAATGTCAAATGGGTGGGCTAATACCTACTTCCTTTAATGGTTCATTAGTTAAATTCTCCTACTTTCTCTCTTGCTTCGCCTCATTTCCAGCTGCTTTCCTCTCTTTTCTAAAGAAACTAGAAACCAGAATACTTTGAAATAAACGAAGGCATTCCAAGTCTTGAGACTTTCCAAGTCTCATTATCATAACATAAGTCTATTACTTTCTGTTGCTTATGCTACTCAGATAACTGGAAGGCTTTTTAAAAAGACAAGCTTTTATTGGAGTGTGAGGAAGGACAGTTGAGACTTAGAGAACATCACAACTAATAAAACGCAACAGCTCAGAAGGTAAAGGAACAAGCCCCACAAGCAAGGAAGAGGCTACAAATCTCAGAAGAAGAAGCATCACTGACTCTTTAGACCTGGTTGTTATTGTTACCTAATTGCAAATAAGTTTTGTATCTCTTCATGAGTGGATTTATGTAACTAGAATAAGCGTGCCATATGCAAAGGGATCTTTTATTTACGCAATTCATTGATAGACATTCAAATTTCTGTTAACTAGATTTTTGGAAAACTGTAAAGAGAGAAAAGAAGTGTTGGTCTAATTACTGATTGAAGACAATCTCTTCTATCTACAGTGTGAATGGGTGTTCAGAATAATAACAGTGGAACTAACTTACATTTAGATAGAGCTTTACATTTAGAAGAAATTTCTTTCACATCCATGGCATTGGGCCCTTGTAGCCACTGTGGGAAAAAGCAGGTGGGGTAGGTGCTATTATTTCAAATTTACAGAAAAAACGGAGACAAGGAAACATCAAGAAAATTGTTCTAGGACAGGCTAGTGAGGAGAAGCACTAAGTTCCTCACTGCCATCCTATGCTATCCTATACCATCTTGCTGTCTGGAGTCAGCACAGTGCCATTCATTGCCATGGCAAAATCAAACACTGTTCTATGTATGATGTTTGAAGAAGACTAATCTTAGTCGAATTGTAAACTAGAAGCTTGTCTTTCACACCTGTAGTCTGGCAGAACAAAGGTTTAGGGATCAGTTCCTGTGTTTCAATTCTGTCTTCTCTGCTTGTGTCAGCTTGGGTAAGTTACTTGACATTTCCAAGTATCATTTACCTCATTATAAAATGAAGATAATTTCTACTTTTCAAGAGAGTTGTAAGGATTCCCTAAGACACTGGAAATACAGTACTTAATGCAGAGCTAGTGATGGTAATAAATTCTCCTTGTCTGCTTCATCCGTCTCTCCTCTGAACCTGTTTCCTCAGATGTTAGTGCTATTTCCTTCCCGCGGGAGATACTTAGCCCTCTCATCCTGAAAAACTGTTCAGTTGTAATCTTTATGTATTGAAATAAATCCAAGAGATCTCTATGTAATAGTTTCCCTCTAGTGAAGAATATTCGTTTAGGACAAGATGGCAGAAGTTATTTGGGAGACTTTGGGAGCTTTTTCCTTTGCATAGGTAAGATCAGCTCTGGTTTTTAACAAGAAATTGGACAAATACTTTACAAAAATACATGTGGCTAACTCTGTTAACCAGGTTAGTCACTGCTCAATGACAAGCACTCTGAATAAGAACAGTTTCATTATATGCATATTGCATGTGTATAAATTTCAAATAAGTCTTTCCTAAAGACACAAAAATTTGCTATTGAATATGGGGAGCTAAATTGGAGTGATATATATGACTTTCCATGAAACACTGATTCACAAAGATAATTTAATAATGTTAGTTTAATAAAACTACTGTTAGTAAATTTCCCATTATTAGAAATCTTTTTTCCATAGGAGATAAAATATCTCAGGGGACAAAACGTTGTCCTCTTACACACACACACACACACACACACACACAAACACACACACTTAGCTAGTTGTAGGAAATTTTTTTAGTAAACAAGTTGTCCTTTTGGTGCAAACGTTTCATAAGAAAGTGAGAATATACAAATTTGGCTTCAGAACAAATAATCAAGTAGAAGGACTCGTTAAAACACTTTAATTATTTGAATTGCTTCAGGCCATCAGAGACTTAGATTCCTTTCAATTCAATTTCCTTTCAATTCAAGATTTTTAAAGTCTTCACTGACACTCCCCTAAATAACAACACTATGTTTGATTTCAGAAACATCTTAAACCCCCAAAGGGAAGGACATTTTCTTATAAAGTATGCTGTTATTAAAAAAATAAAAAAATTCATGCCTCCTGGTAATTCCTATTCCTTTGTTCTTTGCAATCACACTGACTAGAATAAAGTCGCCCTCCAACTTTCCCAAAGACTAATTGCTCAAATATAATGTTTAAATTACATAAAATATTCACTTATTTGAGGGATATTACATAGTATTTAATTACTGTTTGATAAGGAGACAAAATTAAAATTTTTTAAAAAATACATTTCACATTGTCATAAGATATTCTAACACATGCTTCAGGATCCTCACATACTGGCCACTGCAGTGAGGAATACACTAACTCCAATAACAATTAGAAAAATTATAGGTCCTACCAACCCATCTCTTGTTCTCTTCTTGCCTTCCTTCTTGCTATGAAGTAGGGTGCATGTCACAAAGGGTCCAATGTTGGAAAAGACAAATAAATGAAAAACAACAATGTTTTGATTTAAAAATGTCCACAATTAAGGGGGAACATCTCTTAAGCTATTTGTAAATTGTAATAAAATACAAATAGCTCCCTGGGACATCCTAAGAGATAACAAGTGCTCTGCTGATACTTTTAAAATAGTGACTACTGGCCAGGTGCGGTGGCTCACACCTGTAATCCCAGCACTTTGGGAGACTGAGGTGGGCGGATCACGAGGTCAAGACATCGAGACCATCCTGGCCAACATGGTAAAACCCTGTCTCTACTAAAAATACAAAAATTAGCTGGGTGTGGTGGTGGGCACCTGTAGTCCCAGCTGCTCGGGAGGCTGAGGCTAGAGAATTGCTTGAATCTGGGAGGCAGAGGGTGCAGTGAGCCGAGATCATGCCACCAAAGTAAATACTTTGTCTTCTGCATAGATTTTTCCTAATTTTTCTAACAAATTGGGTATTTTGTTATATTTAAAAAGTTAATAAACCACTTTTTAAAAATACTATGTTCCCAGGATTTAATGAACACTGTATGTCAGACCTATAGCTGAGTTTAAGTTCTAAATCTATACTTGAAATAAAATAAGCACCTCTCTCCTCCACTCTGGCAATAAACTAAAGTCTGTGGAATTGAATATTATAAATCCTATCATACAGTCACATGGTTTTTAATCTTCTGAACTCTTCAGTAAACTCATTTGATCTGTAGTTGAGAACTCATTCCAGAATTCGGTGTAATCTTCTTCTCTCCTAGACATTTGGCAAGCTTGTCATAAAAGCCTTCAACATTCAAATTCTTCCTTTGAGACAACAATTATCCTGTCTTAAAAGCAGCACCATAGGTTTAGAAAACTACACAAAGGTCTAATCTTGCCTGTTAGCATTCACCAGCTTTTCTTCTTTAAAACACGAAACAATTATTTTAAAGATCTTACAATGTGTTCTCTGTTTTGTCTAAAAATTTGAAATAAAAATCAACAAAACTGATTCCTTTCAAGACTAGATGCTAGTACACTGATATGGCTTGACTCTGTGTCCCCAACCAAATCTCATGTTAAATTGTAATCTCCAATGTTGGGGGAGGAACCTGCTGGGAGGTGATTGGGTCATGAGGGTGGTTTCTAATGGTTTAGCACCATCCCCCTAGTGCTGTCTTGTGAGTGAATTCTCACGAGATTAGGTTGTTTATTATTATTTTTTTTTTGAGACGGAGTCTCGCTCTGTTGCCTGGGCTGGAGTGCAGTGGCCGGATCTCAGCTCACTGCAAGCTCTGCCTCCCGCGTTTACGCCATTCTCCTGCCTCAGCCTCCTGAGTAGCTGGGACTACAGGCGCCCGCTGCCTCGCCCGGCTAGTTTTTTTGTATTTTTTTAAGTAGAGACGGGGTTTCACCGTGTTAGCCAGGATGGTCTCGATCTCCTGACCTCGTGATCCGCCCGTCTCGGCCTCCCAAAGTGCTGGGATTACAGGGTGGGCCACCGCGTCCGGCTGAGATTAGGTTGTTTAAAGTGCACTTCCCCCTTCACAGTCGCTCTCTCCTGCTGCCATGTGAAGATGTGCTTGCTTCCCCTTCTCCCTTCTGCCATGACTGGGAGTTTCCTGAGACCTCCCCAGCCATGCCTCTTGTACAGCCTGTGGAAATGTGAGTCAAATAAGCCTCTTTTCTTTATAAATTACCCAGTCTCGGGTAGTTCTTCATAGCAGTGTGAGAATAGACTAATGCAGATATCCGGCTTATACTTCCTCATCCCTCGTCCCCCCAATCTGCCTTTATATAATAAATATCAATTGGCCCCAATGCACTGTTAATAGGACAATCCACTAGAATGGCTACAGTGAAATGAAATCAATGACAGGACAGTAATCATGTTCATTTTTGGCAGGTGAGCACATCCTAAGAGATTCCTAAGGTACTGGGTTGAGGCCCTCTAGTGGTGGTGCAGGGTGTTTTTTGGTCTTCAGAAAGGCACTTACCTGGTCTTAATTTTTTCGTCTACAAAACATATTCATTTGTTACTCAGTCATTAAATAAACAATAATCACATGCTATAGGCCAGAGACTATTCTAAGCAATGGTGGGAAAATAGAGGTTCAAAACAATCACGGTGCAGTGGTCAGATGAGGAAAATAAGAGTCCAAAGCAATGTGCAATATCTGTAGGCGGTGTAACATACAGGACCATGGGAGGAAACCTCAAATGCTGAGAGCACTGGCAAAGGCTCTATAGGAGAAATGTTTGAGCTGAGTCATGAGATACAGAGAAGCATATACAGGCCTATTGGAGAACATTTGCAAGTCATAGCATTTTTGAAACAGTAAGGGAAGATGTCGCGTGAAGTCAGGGACCCCGAACGGAGGGACCAGCTGGAAGCCACGGCAGAAGAACATAAATTGTGAAGATTTCATGGACATTTATTAGTTCCCCAAATTAATACTTTTATAATTTCTTACACCTGTCTTTACTGTAATCTCTGAACATAAATTGTGAAGATTTCATGGACACTTATCACTTCCCCAATGAATACCCCTGTGATTTCCTATGCCTGTCTTTACTTTAATCTCTTAATCCTGTCATCTTCTTTGTAAGCTGAGGAGGATGAATGTCGCCTCAGGACCCTGTGATTGTGTCAACTGCACAAATTGTTTGTAGAGCATGTGTGTTTGAACAATATGAAATCTGGGCATCTTAAAAAAAGAACAGGATAACAGCGATGTTCACGGAACAAGAGAGGTAACTTTGAACTGGCCATCAGTGAGCTGGATGGAAACAGAGCTATATTCCTCCTCTTTCATAAGCAAATAGGAGAAATATCACTGAATTCCTTTTCTCAGCAAGGAACATCCCTGAGAAAGAGAATGCCCTGAAGGTAGGCCTATAGACGGCCCCTTTTTAAGGTGTCCCGTCTTTTATGGTCGAAGCCGATGGAATGAAATAAGCCCCAGTCTCCTATAGCGCTCCCAGGCTTACTAGGATGGGAAAATTCCCACCTAATAAATTGTGATCAGACAGGTTACCTGCTCTCAAACCCTGTTTCCTGATAAAATGTTATCAAAGACAATGCGTGCCGGAAACTTCATTAGCAATTTTAATTTCTCCTCATCCAGTGGTCCTGTGATCTCGCCCTGCCTCCATTTGCTTTGTGATATTTTATTACCTTGTGAAGTATGTAATCTCTGTGACCCACACCCTATTCGTGCACTCCCTCCCCTTTTGAAAATCACTAATAAAAACTTGCTGGTTTTACAGCTCTGGGAACATCATGGATCCTGCCGACTTGTGATGTCTGCCCCGGACACCCAGCTTTAAATTTCTCTCTCTTGTGCTCTTTCCTTTTATTTCTCAACCCAGCCGAGACACTTACGAAATAGAAAAGAACCCATGTTAAACATCGGGAGCGGGATCTCCCAATAGGAAGATGACTGATTACAAAAGAAGGAAGGGCATAGAGGAGGATAGGCCAAGGCAGGTAAAAGGCAAACCATGAAGGGCCCAGAATGGCATGTAGAGGATGTGGAATCCATCTGTCTTGAAGAAAAGAGAAGCGATTGAGGAATTTAAAATCAAATAGTTTTAAGCTGTTAGAGAATTTTAAGCCATCCAAGCCCACCTGGATGCTGTCATGATTTAGAGGTTTTACTCCACTTGGAGAAGGTAGAGGCAATGAGACCAGCTCTCAGATGACTTCAAATATATAGGTTCAAATTGACAACGGTCTAAACTAAGGCAGTGACAGTGAAGATGGAGAGGATTTGTGGGCTGCAGGGATGTAGAACTGATATGATTTAGAAACTGTTTAGATGAGGAGGATGAAGAAGAAAAAACATCTAGGATTATTTTTAGAGATTAGTTTTGGACGTTATACTTTTGTGGTAGCCAGGAGACTTCCACGTGGAGATACTAAAAAATAATGGGATGTACCAGCCTGGAACTCAGGAACAGTGTCTGAGTTGAAATAAAAAACTGGCATTCATTAATCCATCCAGCATATAGGGGGCAGAAGAAAAGCTGTTAATGGAGACAAAAAGATGGCCCCAGGCATAGGAGAAAAAACCCAATGTCGCTAAACCAAGAGAATAGGGAGTTTCAAGGAGAGAGCAGTCAATGCTATACATTCCTGTGTAGCAGTAAAGTCAGATGAAGCCTAAAAAGTGCTCAGGGAATCTGTGATGCAGAGATTGTTGGGACCACAGAGAGTGCAGTGTCGGTGGAGCAGCTTGGACACAAACCAGACTCTCATAGCCTGCAGAGTTACCAGAACTACAAGAAATTGAATACTATTATTTTTTTTTTTTCTAGAAGCTCGGGGTAAAGGATCCAGATAAACTAACTGGTTAGATGATCTTTATAGCACTTTTTACTAAACCATGAAATTATACTAACAAAATAGTTTCATATCAAGAAAAGTGGATATGCTTCCCCTGATTTTCTAACAGCCTGGATGTTAAGAAATCGAGAAGATGGAGTTCAGGTAGGTTCAGAACAGGATTCATCTGTCTGGACACTTGGCTTGGGATGTTCAAGCAGACACTACTGTTATGGCCATCTGTGTAATAAACAAGTGGGTGAGGTGTGTGGATGATTACCAGCCTCCCTCATCTCTTGGTTTGTGGTGATGATGGTGTTAGGAATATAGACTATGAACTACTCATCCAAATGCTGAAACCAGTCATTCGAAACAGTAGAAAGAAGGAAATCATTATCTACAGGCGAGTAAAATAATCCTTAGGTAAACACACAGAAATAAAGAGTGACTTTTTAAAGGGACAGTCATCGTATGGTTTACTCACAGGTGGTCCCGGGGGTCCTGGTTTTCCTGGAGGTCCTGTTTTCCCTCGTCTTCCCTTGAAACCAAAGAAGAACAGATGATAAATACTGTGACTCCATTACATTTTAATATCAAACAATATTAAATGGGAATATTGAACACATTAAAAATGAACAGAAAGTTAAGAAACAATTCCAATTCCTCATGACTTTTAAACATCAATTAATTTTAAAAGTTGTGGGCCAATTTTTAAGAACCATAATGAGAAGTATAGTATCTGAAATGAATAAATCTTAACTGTTATCAGCAGTCCTTTAAATGCTATCTACCTTGGTTCTTTTTTTTTTTTTTTTTTTTTTTTTTTGAGACGGAGTCTGGCTCTGTCGCCCAGGCTGGAGTGCAGTGGCCGGATCTCAGCTCACTGCAAGCTCTGCCTCCCGGGTTCACGCCGTTCTCCTGCCTCAGCCTCCCGAGTAGCTGGGACTACAGGCACCCGCCACCTCGCCCGGCTAATTTTTTGTATCTTTTTAGTAGAGACGGGGTTTCACCGTGTTAGCCAGGATGGTCTCGATCTCCTGACCTCGTGATCCGCCCGTCTCGGCCTCCCAAAGTGCTGGGATTACAGGCTTGAGCCACCGTGCCCGGCCATTACCTTGGTTCTTTAGCAAAGTAATATAAAGTATATGAAAGATGGTCTAAGACGGGTATTTTTTCTGATGATTCTGTGGTTTTGGATGCAATAACAAGTACATCTGTCATCTTAAGTTGGTGTTCTCCAAGAGGGCCCTGAACTGTAATTTTATATGAGTTATTTGAGGGTAAGATTGGGTGTTAAACATGCATATTCCTGGACTTCATCCGAGACTTCATGGTTTAGAATCTCCGGGGTGGGAGCCACGAATCTGCATTTTTATGCTCACTAAAATTTGAAAAGCACTGCCCTAAGCCCTATTGTAATTACATATACTGTGTGAAGCACATCAGCTCTTTTCTTCCCTTAAGGTGGTTAAGTTGTTTTTATAAGTGAACTGAAATGTGTGATTCTTGCATGTTAATCTTCATTATCACAACCGAATATTAACTCTCTCAAGTTCACAACTAGCTAAATTCCAATCGCAAGATGTTGTGCTAACATCTCTTGTACCTGTGAATCTACTAACATTTTAAAAGCATTTCATTAGATATTATAAAATTATTTTCTTAAACATTTTTTATTTTTTAAATTTTTAACAGAGGGAAGTAAGCTTAGGTATTGAAAGCATACATTTTGAATGAGAAGCATTTTATGCGCATATGTTTTCTAAATATGTTCACTCTATTTCATTGTTACTAACAATTCTATTTGATTATCATATTGGTAAACTGTCAGTACATATTAAGGCTTATTGATGCTTATAAAGTAAAAATATTAGGTTGATCTTTTCCATGCTTTTTTGGGGGAGAATTATAAATGTAGGCACAGAAAGGCTCATTTTATTCACCAATTTTCTTGCTCTGAAAATGTCGGGCAAAGTTGCCTGATTCCTCTGATTTTCATCTAGTCTTGGAGTGGGACAGGAGGTCTAAATGCCAGTTGAAACAGGAGAGTAAGTTTTCAGAGATCAACAAGCAAATACAATGTTGTGATTGGATGAGAAACGTGTCCATTGTTTCTGAAGGGAAATTAAGGTGATAACATCAAAGACTTCATATGAAAACAGCATCCTTGTCTATAAATAGCCCTAGTTAACATCTACAGAACAGATTTAAAATTTTTTAAAAATTAAAAACATAGGCTGGGCACGGTGGCTCATGTCTGTAATCCCAGCACTTTGGGAGGCTGAGGCAGGCAGATCACCTGAGGTCAGGAGTTCGAGACCAGCCTGGCCAACATGGAGAAACCTTGGTTCTACTAAAAATACAAAAAAAAATTAGCTAGGCATGGTGGTGTGTGCCTGTAATCCCAGCTACTTGGGAGGCCGAGGCAGGAGAATGGCTTGAACCTGGGAGGTGGAGGTTGCAGTGAGCTGAGATCACGCCACTGCACTCTGGCCTGGGAGACAGAGACTGTCTCAAAAAAAAAAAAAAAAATTAAAAACATAAATATAATTATTAATAGTAGTGTTTTTCTCTTATCTTTCATTTTACAGATCTAAACCATGCAGTTCTTTTGGAGGATTGTAAGATTGCAATGAACATATAATTTAATATTCTGTATACTTAAAACAAGTTATACACATGTATGCCGTGTTCTAGTCTTGCAGTTTACATTTTCTGAAAATCAATATATTTGGTATTTTAGTAAATATAAGTAAATTAGCCTCTGAGGACTAATCAATGATAAAAAGTTTACTTAGAAGGTGGAAGCACTGTAATTTATTAATTCACAAGAATACAAAGAAACTAAATAAATGGTATCTAAGTAAGTGATTGGTTCTTTCTTTAAGCATACATTCGGTTGAGGTAAGTTAAAACCATAGGATCAACTTTAGTTTACATTCCCCATTCTTCAAAGGAGACATGTGTATTGATTTGGGCAGGAAGCAGGGAAAATGAGGCTATTGATTAACTTTTATCACAGAGTTAATGTTGAAACAAACCAAATATCAGATATTGTAACATAACATTGGCACATGTTAAGATGAGGAGTAAAAAGCATCCAAGATTCAGGATATGGTGAGGGCAAGCATCCAGATTCCTGCATATCACTGCTGATTTCAGCCAGCCTTGCCATTGTCAGAGTGTCAGAGTGTCAGTGTGGATGCTGGAAGAGGGCAGAGAGAAGGCTCATTTTGCTGAGTGGACATGCAAGTAAAATATTTTTGAGGGTTGTTAAGTAATTGGAACATATTGTGTGCACACAACGTTAGCCAGCACATATTTTCACATTAAACCTGGTTTCTAGGCTTGAACTTTCCTAAATCAGATTTGAACAATTTTTAAAGATGTGCTATACAAAGCAATGCAGTTACCTTTTTGTTAGGCTTACCACCAAATACATACAGATTGATTATCATCTGTCCAAAAGTGGCTGGAACCAGAAGTGTTTTGGAATTTTTTTTATTTTGTAATATTTGCATATACATAATGAGATATCTTGGGGATGGGCCCCAAGTCTAAACATAAAATTCGTTTATGTTTCATATATACCTTATCCACATAGTCTGAAGGTAATTTTATGCACTATTTTAAATAATTTTTTGCATAAAACAAAATTGTGACTGTGTTTTGACTGCAACGTGTCATGTGAGGTCAGGTGTAGAATTTTCCATTTATGGTGTCATGTTGTTGCTCAAAAAGTTTTGGATTTTGGAGCATTTCAGATTTCGAATTTTCAGATTAGGGATGCTCAATCTGTATGAGAAACAAGATTTACCTTGGGAGAAACTCTTGACACTAAAGTCTCAAGTGTAAGTGACTTGTGGAGGACAGAGGAGAGGGGTGGACGGATGAGAAATGTAGGTGGAAGCTTTAGAGCATAAGAGAGTTATGGGTCCAGGCGGGGCACAATTTCTTTTTTTCTCAATCTTTTTTTTTTAGAGACAGGGTCTCACTATGTTGCCCAGGCTGTCTTGAACTCCTGGACTGGAGTGATTCTCCAGCTCTGGCCTCCTCCCGAAGTGTTGGGATTACAGGTGTGAGAAATGGCAACTTTCTTAGGGGCCACATTTCTATCAACATAATAGTCCATGCCTACTCCCAGACATCATTGTTCTTCTTTCCAAGGAGCCCTGGGAATTAACTCCCTTTTCTTGTTTCCCTTCTTCAAGGCCCCAAGCTGCACCGAATACCGCCGTACAGTCTCCTGTTCCTTTGAAGGATCATCTGTCTTCTACTTAAAAACATTAGGGAAAGGCAAAAGCCTACCTAAGAGCTAACAACACTCTTTGGTCTAGGCCACAGAAGCAAGATACTGAAGGGAACGTCATTGTCTGAAAAGTGTCACAATAAGATGCACACATTGTGCCACCACTGTGGCTCTAAGGCCTGCCACCTTCAGAAGTCACCCTGTGGCAAATGTGGCTGCCCTGCTAAGCACAAGAGGAAGTATAACTGAAGTGCCAAGGCTTAAAGATGAAATACTACCAGGACTGGTCGAGCGAGGCACCCGAACATTGTATACCGCAGATTCAGGCATGGATTCTGAGAAGGAAAAACGTCTAAACCCACGAGGGCAGCTGTTGTAGCATCCAGTTTATCTTAAGAATTTCAATGATTAGTCACACAATAAATGTTCTGGTTTTTAAAAAAGGAGCTAACAGTAGATTTTTGGTAGGGCGAATTTTACTACTTAAGCTAGGACATTTTGGGGGAGTATTTTATGAATAATTATGCCAAGAAAACAGGCATAAACCACAACTCGCTTCCTAGGACTAAAATCAGATTCCCCCACTTTTCAGAGGAAAATCTAATCTGCGAATCTTTGTTCATAGGAAACAAAGACATAAAGTGTCTCCAATTCTTCCCGTGGTGCAAGAAATCAATGATGAACCATTATGTGTACAAGGTATCCTAATTAGTGGCCAGAATGCCTCACACGAAGCATTCTTCGTGTGGATGAGGATACCTGGGGCCAGGGCCTGCGGAGGTTGATAGCAGGCCCAGGAAGAAGGCTCCCGATGCCAGTGGGAGGAATGTTTGCACGTTTGCTTTTACTTCTATCTCTGGCTGTTTTGGTCCATTCATTACAGGGCTCTGTCTAGACCCAAAAGTGAGACAAAAGGTGGGGACTTGGGTGTGGGTGGAGGGAAAATCCTGGAGATAAGTCAGATATCTGCTGAGCTGGAAGAGGTCTTCCTGGTTAGGGTGGCTATTCTCAGGTAGCCATTTGTTCAGAAGCAACTCTGATAAATTAGTGCTTGGGTGAACTTTCAGATGGATAGAGATCTACTGTTTCAGCATTATTATAACTGGGCTTATCCAACATTTTCCTGAAAACTGTGGTATAAAGTGCAAAGCACAGATTTACTCTATCAAGTTGCCCTGGAAACCTGAAAGTGCTCAATATGTCAGTTTTCTGTTTGGCAACTGTGTGGAGATTATTACACAACACTTTAGATATCTGCCTAATGATCTAAACCTAGGACTGCTCAAACCTGACCATGCATGAGTGTCACCTGGAGGGCTGTTTAAAATAGATTGCTGTGCCTCACTCGCAGAATTTTTTTTTTTTTTTTTTTTTTTTTTGAGACAGGATCCATGCTGGTCTCAAACAATCCTCCTCAGGATCAAGAGGTGGAAGTAACCCAAATGTCCATCAGTGGATGAATGGATAAACAAAATGAGGTACATATATATAATGGAATATTTTCAGCCTTAAAAAGGAAGATAATCCTGGCCCATGCAACAACATGGATGAACCTCAAGGACATTATACCAAGTGAAATAAATCAGTCATAGGAAACCTCAGGAGGATCATTTGAGCCCAGGAGTTCAAGACCATCATGGATCCTGTCTCAATAAAAAAGAGCTTAAAAAAGTTCTTTTTTAAACTTGATGCTTCCAGGATGACTTGCAGTGTGAGAGAACATTTATCTTAAATTACACTTTTGATTTATAAACACCTGGCCCTCTTAGGAGCACTAAGAAGGGAAGAATGCAAATAATGGACTATTGGTACTTATATGACAGATGGTTTTTGTTGTTGAGGATGATGATGATGAAGATGAAGTTAGAGTGGCAATTGGACTTAAAGGATGGTATGCAGACCCCAAACCCACTAATGAAACATGCATTTAAGTACTCTCTCTAAACTGTCAGGTCATGGTAACACAGCTAGCCCCTCTCCTGAGTAGCTGGGATTACAGGAGTGTGCCACCTGCTTGGCTATTCAGAGTTCTGGATTCAGTAGGTTTGGGGTGAGATCTGAGAATCTGCATTTCTACCAAGTTTGCAGTAATGCTGATGCTGCTGGTCTGGGGACCATGTTATGAGAACCACTACTCTAAAACTAAAGCTCTTATTTCATATTTAAAGTCAGGCAATCTTGTAGAGCACCTTATGTCTTGTAATTCTATATCTTGTAGCTCAGAATAAAAGAATTCAATTTGTTTTGTGATTATGTGGAACTTTGAGAATAAAATGCTCATTGTCAAGTTCAAGGGCACCTGGATTGGAAAATCTCTGTGCCCCATTTTTTCTCTTATAGAATCTTTTTGTGCTAAGATTTCATTGATGTAAAATGGTACTTATACTTTGCAACAACTTTGTTAAAGGAATAAAAAGATCACTTGTAAAATTCCTACTGCATACACCCAGTAGGATGGCTACTAACAACAAATCCGAAAACAAGCGTTGGCGAGGACATAGGGAAATTGGAACACTTGTGCAAGGTTGATGGGATTGTAAAATTGTAATCCTAGCACTGTGGGAGGCTGAGGAGGGTGGATTGCTTGAGGCCAGAAGTTTGAGACCAGCCTGGGCACCATGGCAAAACCCCATTTCTAAAAAAAATTACAAAAATTAGCTGGGCATGGTGTCATATGGCATATGCCTGTAGTCCCAACTACTAAGGAGGCTGAGGTGGGAGGATCACTATGACCCAGGAGGCGGAGGGTGCAGTGAGCCGAGATGGCACCACTGCACTCATGCCTGGGTGACAGAGTGAGACCCTGTCTCAAAAAAAAAAAAAAATACAGTTACCATATGATCTAGCAATCCCATTTCTGGTTATATACTCCAAGAATTGGAAACAGTTTTAAGAAGAGATATTTGCATACCCATGTTCATAGCAGTATTATTCTCAATAGACAAGAGGTGGAACTAACCCAAATGTCAACCAACAGATGAATGGATAAATAAAATATTGTACAAACATACAATGGAATATTTTCAGCCTAAAAAGGGAAGAAAATCCTGTCACATGCAACAACATGGAGGAACCTTGAGGACATTATACGAAGTGAAATAAGCCAGTCACAGAAAACTAAATACTCTATGATTCCAATTATATGAAGTATCTAAAGAAGCCAAATTCATAGGACAGAAAATAGAATGGGGGTTACCAGCGATTGAAGAAAAGGAAGAGGAAAAAAAAAGGGTTGTTTAAGGTTTATAGAGTTTCAGTTTTGCACAATGAAAATGTTCTGGAGATCCTTTCCACAACAATGTGAACATACTTGACACTACTGAACTGTATACTTAAAAGTGGTAAGGATGGTAAATTTTATGTTATACATTTTTTACCACAATTTAAAAGAAAACAACTATTTTTACCAAAATGTCCAGTACATGGTAGTTCTAATAAGTATTAGTTCCTTTCCTCACTGCCTTTCCACTACCCTCTCTCCAATTCTCCATTTTTTATATAAAAACGTTGGATAATGTCTCTAGGAAAACCTCCAAAATATGTAGTGTGCATCCTTTAGAAAAGCGTAATCACCTTTTAACCGTGGATATAAGTTTGTTTAAAAGTCTAAAATAACAATCAAGATACCCATTAGAGGTAGAAATAAAAAAAAAAATTTGGTTTATTCATAAAATGGAAAAGTATATATTTGACAGCAAAGAAAATGAATGAAATTGAACTACATGCAACAATATAAATGTTTCTTATAAACATAATGTTGATCAAATTACACAAAGAACAAAACAGGCAAAACTAATCTATCCTATTAGAAGTTATAATGGGTTACCCACGTGGGAGTGGAAAGTGAAAGCATGAGAGGAGTTTCATAGGGTTATGATGTTCTGCTGCTTGAACTACCTGGTGGTTGCATAAGTGTGTTCATTTTACGAAAAAGCATCAAGCTGTACCCTTATGACATACACATTTTTCTGAATCTACATTAAATTTCAATGTAACTTTAAAAAATGAAACCAGGAGATTCCCACAATGGAATGATTTTATTTGCATGATCTAAAACCTTGATTCCACTTGCATTTTCTGTGCACAAGGACACAGAGGGTCACTATTAACAGCAAGAAAAAAAGAGACAAGTCTATTTAAATAAATGACATCTACAAATTTTCAACAGTAAAAATAATCTAATGCTTCCAGGATGACTTGCAGTGCGAGAGAACATGTATCTTAAATTAGACACTTGATTTATAAACATTTGACCCTCTTAGGAGCATTAAGAAGGGAAGAATGCAAATAATGGACTATTGGTATTCATTTGACAGATGGTTTTTGTTGTTGATGAGGATGATGATGAAGATGAGGTTACAGTATTAATTGGACTTAAAGGATGGCACACAGGCCCCAAACCCACAAAATGAAACATATGTCTAAGTACTCTCTCTAAGCTGTCAGGTCACGGTAATTCAGCTGACTCCTCTCAAACATTCCCGTTTTCATAAGTGTATTTTGCACACTCTTAGGCATCAGCTTGGCCTAAACAAGGTATCAAGGAAATGTCAAGAAAGAGGAGACAGGGCCTTGACTGGCACACACAACTGTGAATGAGGTGTTAATTACACAGGAAAACATTACAGACTATCTGGGAAGTTAGTTTTCTTTTTTTACTTTGTGAACGGAAATAAGATTTATGTCTGATGTAAAGAATTACATTTTGAACTCAAGGATATGTGTAAAAATGAGAATGGAATACTTACAAGAGGGGTGCATAATATTTTAAGTACATTTTATTTCTTACTAGATTTAAAAAATGTATCTATGACAGTAACAACACTAGTCATAAAGGTCTCATTACTTCAGGGATCCGACAAGTGACTCTGGTAAGGACATGAGAAGAAAATGCAATTCAGCATGAACAAATGACTTGAACTAGGTTCTGAGCTAAGGAAAGATGAACATCATTGAGGTTGGGATCTTAACATTTTAAAATTATTTAATTCCACTATTTGCTCATCTCTCTGCCCCTTTCCTTTTTATGCCCCCTTGGATGGACTCTATCTGTAACTAATGTGGCTTTTCAAAACAAGTTAGAAGTTGTGACATCATTATCTAAACCTCTTGAGCTACAATTCAGTAAATGATAATCTGAATAAATGATTTGTTAAAACATTAAAACAGGATTAACATTTCCTTGATGTGGGTATCCTGGTCATTCACAATTTAGGTTATTTTGCTGTTATAATTTTTGAGCTTCTCTTCTTCTCACTACCAAGTCAGACTCTGTAAATGTCCCATTTACTTGTTGCTTTTCCCTTTGGCATGTGGATCTTCCTAGTTCTTTTCTGCTTGCCTGATTTCTGCTTGCCCTCACGTCTCTCTACCCTGATTCTGAGGCCAACCCAACCCTTCCGTTTAGATTTGTTGGAATGCCTAACTGCCTTCCAAACCACCAACTCTCTAAGGCCCGGATTCTGACTCTGTTTTCTAGGCCTGTCATTGCCAATATTTGCCAAGCCACTTGATGCGTCTCAGTATCATGGGTGGGGCAGTGGTAGGGTATGACTAAACAATTTCCTGAATATACTGTGATGTATTTTAACATCTTTGTGCCACATGAAGCTGGTGGAAGCTGGAAGTTCATTGTGAAAACTTTCTTTCCTCCATATTTGGATGTTCACAAGCAGCACACTCCCAGACTGGATAAGGGGAATTTGGCCTTTATATACACTGCCTTCCTGTCTGAGAATTATGCCGTCAGGCTTCCACATCTCTAAAACATTCCACTTTCACAACACCTCATGAATGAAGACTTTTCTCCTTCACTTTTATTATGGGAACTATTATATTTGTAAGTTTAGAGTCGACAAAATTGACATGCAGAGGGACAAATAATGCATATAAAATGATGTCTTATTTAATAGAAATGTTAAAATAAAAATAATGTAGTGAAGTTCATCTACAAATTTCAGACAGGTCAGAGGCTAGGCCAGTGAAACAGGAACAAGCTCAGCATTACCAGTGAGCATTGGAACAAATAATCATTAGTAATATTTCATATCTTGATTTCAATTAAGGTAAAGTGACAGGACATAGTTTTGGTATTTCTAGTTACATAATCTAAAAGACATACTCAAGGGGTAGAATTCTAGAGCTACATTTTCAATGTCCAGGATTGAATTGACTAGTACGAAATAAGTTCACAGAACTACAATCAATAACTGCCTGACAAATGAAGAGAATTCTAGAGGATCAGTGAGATGGAACTGTAAAGGTCACCCAATTTTGAAATGGAAAAATTTTCCTTATGTAATTCTCAACTAATTGAAGTGAATTTAATGGATTAAATTGCATTTTGATACTTAAGTGCTGATTTCAGAAAAAATCCCTATAAAAAGATGTGAGTAAATTTTATTTGGCAGAAATTTACTGTCTGTTTTACCTGCTGTGTTGGGGAAAACAGATTAAGATGATTAAGACCTAGACTTGCCTTCATGGTAGAAGAGAAGGGACAATTATTCACAACAAGTATTTAGACAGACTTGTTCATTTGGTTATAGATGATCTCAGCACTTCCAGTTTCCCTTTGGAGTGGAGGGATCATGGGGATAGGAGGAAAATGTGGGTACAAAAAGTCATCTACACAACTTCAGCAACAACCTGGGACGTTATACCCCCTGAAAAGTCCTCAAACAGGGGATAGCTTTCCCTGGATGCACCTGCAGTAACCTGTCTTAGACGTGTGTGTGCTCTTTGGTTCTCTTCTCTTCTGATACTTATCCTCAACATTTAGATCAAGCGTATTCAGAAGGCATTTCCCAGCTCACCACTTCTTTTTCTTGCATGATAGATTTAAATATTGGGAAAATGTATTGATGACCTTTAAAAACTGAACACTTAGGACATACTATTGTGCAAAACTGAGAGTATTTTTCTTTATTTGAATACCAGTTTTCGCTTCCTTAAACTTAACATCCAATGTCATTTGAAGCTGTAACTGGGTAAAAGTAATTCAAAGTCTGTCCTTTACAATCTACCTTCTCTCAGCTCCCATCAGATTCAACATTTCCCAAAATAAGGTTAAGGTTTCCTGGGAAAGCTGGTGACCCAGTTGGTCCTGCCAACAGCAATTGTTGGTCAGTTGCCAGATTCTTTTTATGTTCTTCGACTTTTTCTCTGTTCACCTCTAGGGAAGTATCCTATAGGCAGAAACCCTAATAACATCTTGTTCCCCCGATTCTTGCTACATCTAGTACATATGCATTTACATTTACAAAACTCACATAACCAGTTCAGCTTTCTCAACTAATAAATTTTCCATTGTGACTTTTAAACTCTTTATTTGTTCACCTGCTGGCTTTTCACTATGTTTGTATAGGATATTTTCCCCACTTTCAGCAGGCATGTGCCCAGAATTGTTCATAAATTAATTCAAGAAGCATTTATGAAGTCCCTATTGTGGGTTAGATGCTTTACCATGCTCTGGAAATACCTTGAATTCTGTCTCCATAGAGCTTATATACCAGTGAGGACAATAATAGTAACAGATGCCAAATATCATTCAAAGAAAGTTACACATATTGTTCATTTAATCCTAAAAATATATTTGAGGTATTCCCATTTTAAGGAAGAGGCAAATTAATGACAACATAACTTGCCCAATGTTATGGGACTAGTAAATAGCAGAGTTAAGACTTGAATCCAGGCAACTTGGCTGTATCGTCTGTGACCATTACCACTACGCTATACTTATTGCATCTCTAAGAACTAAACAAATAAAGATATGAATTTTGGATAGTCATAGGAAATACAGAAAAATAAAGCAGGTTAAGGGAACACAGAGTTATACAGGAAGGTGTGCTCTTTTAGACAGAAAAATCAAAGAAGGCCTCAGCCGAAACCTGAACCAAGTGAGTCCACGGATCATGCAAGGTCTGAGAAAGAGCATCCAGTAGAGGGAACAGCAACAACAAATTCTTCAAGGAATAGTAAGAAACACAGGTTGCTAGAGAAGAGCAAGTGTGTGGTTGGGTGGCAGGCAGGCCAGATTAGGCTGGGCCTTGTAGATTATGGTGAGCGCTCTGAGTTTCATTACTGTCATTGTGATGGGAAGCCATTAGGAGTTTTGTCTTAAAAAGGTCATATTATATAGGTTGGTATAAGCACCTGCTTAGGTAGAGAATAGCCCAGAAGGTAAAACTGCCACCAAAT
This sequence comes from Macaca nemestrina, assembly GCF_043159975.1. Taxonomy (NCBI): domain Eukaryota; kingdom Metazoa; phylum Chordata; class Mammalia; order Primates; family Cercopithecidae; genus Macaca; species Macaca nemestrina. Next base: position 115,915,666 of record NC_092129.1, read on the forward strand.
TCATCATTTAATACAGAAGCTCAATAGAACTAATTTTAGGTTATCTGTTTTAGATCGCTTATAACACTTTCTTACATGTGTGTAGAGTTGATTATATGTACATTCATCTCTTGGTATCTGTGGGAGATTTGTTCCAGATCCCCACTGTCCAATACCAAAATCCATAGCCATTCAAGTCTCTTATATAAAATGGTATAGAATCTGCATACACCCTCTCATATACATTAAATCATCATTAGGTTGCTTACAATACCTATAACGAAAACGCCATGTAAATAGTTGTTATATTGTAATGTTTGGGGAATGATGACCAAAAACAGTCTGTACATGTTCAGTAAGATGTAACCATATTTTCTTTTCAAATATTTTCAATCCATACTTGGTTGAATCTGCAGATGTGAAACCTACAGATACAAACAGCTGACCATAAAACATTTCCAAGTGCAAATCTTTTTTTTTTTTTTTTTTTTTTTTGAGATAGAGTCTTGCTCTGTCACCCAGGCTGAAGTGCAGTGGTGTGATCATTGCACACTGCAGCCTCAACCTCCTGGGTTTAAGTATCCTCCTGCCTCAGTCTCCCAAGTAGCTGGGACTACAGATATGTGCCAGCATACCTAGCAAATTTTTAATTTTTTTGTAGAGATGGGTGTCTCTAGGTTGTCCAGGCTACAAAATATTTTTAACCTTACATTAACATTTTATGTTACTGAATATAATATCTATTATTCTCTGATATTTACCCAGCCCATTGTTTTTGGCTGGAAAAAAAAGACATACAGTATAAGGAAGTGAGATCTATTTCATCCTTCATTATAAACTATAGTTTTTAAAACAGAGAAGGCTGCATTGTGTAAGTAATCCTACAAGACTTATAAAAAGATATTAATAATTTAATGAACTTGTGCTCAAGGGAGAAAAGTGTTCTTGAAACATGTCAGGATGAATTTTCAAGGGAAAGGCCTAATTAGCAGTGTCTGAAGCATATGTCATCACATTTAGAAAACACGAACTAGTCCCTGTGGACAGAATGGTAAGTTGGATTTTGAAGCATTAACTACTCCAGTTAATATGTATGATTAACGAGCAATATGTCAGTCTGCTGGCCTAACTCAAGTGAAAGAACTTGTAGGAGAAACAAGGATGTTTAAACTCATCCACAGAAATATGCAAATTTAGTTTATTGTCTCATTTATATTATGATCAACCAATAACTTAGAGATCTTGTGGGAAATAATGCCATAGTTTGGGCTCTTTTAAAATATAGAATCAAAGCTATGAAGATGCCCTAAAAAATACATGCCTAACATATCTATCTTTTTCTTACACATAATAAAGTATTTTTACCAGACGATTATTTGGAAAAAGTCAAATTGAAGAAACATGATTTAAATCCATTCAAAAGAGAAAACACACGTAGGCAAAATCTATTTGATGTCAAGATCTCCAGAGGCAAAGAGAAAAAGCCAGTCACTTGTCTATGGGATTCTAAACTTAAAATTACATGGCAATATTCACACGATCATTTAGATGTTTGAGCTCCTAAAGACAGACTCTTAATTTAAAGCTTTCAAAATCAACAATAACTAAAACTACAGGAGCTAATGTTGGAAACAATCAAAGTTACAGATTTGTTTACTACTTTAATGAGAAATCAACTGCCACTTAGGAACACAAAAGAGTGGGAAAAATAAAGATAGTCTTGTATCAATGATAAGCATTTGTACATTTATTAAGTGTTTACTATATCCTGGATATTGGAGAATAAAGAGAAAATTATACACAGATCTTGCCGTTGAGGAGCTCATAGTTTGGTACTAGAATATTTCTCTTCTTTCCTCAATATAAGTTTTGTTCTGCACCAAAAAATGGGCTATTTAAAGAGATCCACAAAAGAGAATAGTAGTTCACCAGTATTTTCAAGAATTATAAGTCTGCATTAAACGTGGACATGAGTGGCTTTGGACAATTGGAGTAGCAATATTTCTATTTTGGCATACTTTGAATACTTGTTGCCCATAGTCATGTTTTCTATTTTAGAAGGGTGCAGATTATATTGAGGTGATACAGATTCTAACTCATATATTCATGAAACAAATTGATCATTGACTTAAAAATAAAAAGCAGGATAGAAAAAAAATGTGCATTGTATGAGAAGCCAGAGACCTGACCACTAGTATATCCCCTTTTATTTATTAATTAAGCGAATCTGAACAAATCACATAATCTCTCAGCCTGAGCAGTTTCTACCTTAGGAAAAAAAAGGAATAAAAATATACCTGCCTAAAGATAGTGGGCTAGAATGAACTCTCTGTAAAGGTGCTTCTGTGCAGAAGGTCCCAAGCATTCCCAGAGGAATTAAACTGCCTAGGGCCATGGAGAAGGTGGCCAAACACATTGAGATGTAGAGCCAGTGATCAATTACATTCTTGGCAAATATCTAAGAAAAATATACCCCAAATCCTCAGTTTGAAATTTAATGTTACTGAGGCCATCCTACTGGCCTGAAATAAAACCTTACATAGCATGCTCTCTCTAGTGCTGACGCTAGTGTGTCATCATGGATAACTTATGGGACAGATGTGTCACAGAAATGTTTTTCAAATGGTGGCAACATATAGTCACCAGTTATCTCGCTCTCTTTCCCTCGTAGCACTGGTAAGAACTGGCAGTATGGCGATCCTTACCATTGCTGGCAAGGTTAGAACTGAAGTTTTCAGACTTGAATAAATTTGACCTAACGAGGCAGTATCTATAGCTTTGGCCTCTGTTTCTAAATGAAATGAATATTCTAGATTTTACAACAGACAAATGAGGGCCCTTACTCAGAGTAAAAGCTGAACTCCTTACAATGAATGACCTGCAGGGCTGTGCTCTGCCTTTCTATGTGGACTCTCTTACCTCCTCTCACCTTCCTTCACCATTCTAGCCACACCGACCTCCTAAATTTCCTTGAAATTTCTGTCTCAGACCTTTGCACCTGTTGCTTCCCCTACCTAGAAAGAGCTTCCCTCAGCTTTCCACATGGCCGTCATCTAGTTTAGATCTTTGTTCCATGTTCAGCTTGGCAGCAAGGCTTTCTCTGACTTCCATACAACACTGCATATCCCCTTCCTCTGCTTTCTTAATCTTGGTTGCATGTATCACCATTAACCACACTAAAACTTATTTATTTTGTGACCATCTGTCTCCATAATAGAATGTAAGTTCCATGAGGGTAGAGGTTTTTGTCTATTGTAGATGTTACTAAACTTTTCCTGTCAAAAGTAAGAAATAATTAAAGTAAATATTTTAGGCTTTGTGAGACATATAGTCTTTGTCACAACTACTCACCTCTGCTGTTGTAAGCCCTCAAAGTCAGTATGTAAGCAAATGGGCATGAATGTGTTCCAATAAAACTTTATTTAAAAAAAAACACATGGTACACCAGATTTGGCCTAAGGGCTGTAGTCTGCTGATTCCCAGTCTATTGTGTTCATTGGTTTATCCTCTGCCTACAGCAGTTTCTGGAAAACAATAGGTGTTCCATAAATCTTTGTTCTTGTTTTTGGACTGAGCTAACAATGAAAATGGAAGTAAATGTAACTTTGTACTAGACAAATGAAGAGTTTGTGCTAATGAGAAAAACAGTGTAATTGCATTCATTACTATACTTTTAGATGGGCGTCAATACCAAAACTGTGAGACTAATTATGCCTTGAAAGTTCTTTAAGATCTGGTGATGTTTTTGTTTTTACTTTTGTTATTGCTGTAGATAACATGAGATAAAACCTTTGTAAATAGTTTGAAATTATTTTGTTGAGATATTTTCAAAATGCAGATATGTAAAAAGAGTAACATAACAAATGATTATGTTCCCACAGCACATCATTAACAACTAGTCATAGTTTGAAATATTTTCTTCAAGATTTTTTTAACCAACAAAATATCATAGATTAAATGGAAATACTTTTTGACCATCTGTAGTCCTTTTCCCCTCACCTTCCTCTTGGGATAACTACTCTCACAAGTTTATATTATCTTTCTGTTTCATGTATTCTTAAAGAAGAAATATACATACACATGTATTTTTTCTTGTATTCAATATTATTGTTTTTAAGATTTATCCTTGGTGTGTGTGTGTCGAGGGGGTGGGGCAGGGGTGTGTGTAGTTTGTTATATTTAACTGCTGTGAACGCTGAATTCTGTTGTGGATAGGAAACACTTCCAAATGGAAATATTTCTAGAGTAACAAAATATAGAAATACAAAAAGTATAGGGCCATTTATTATATTATAGGGCAAAGCCTCAATTAGTTTTTGATGTTGTACGTACTGGGGTCTAGTGTTGCTCAAGTCTTTCACCCCAGAAAAGAACTAACCGTCCAAGGAATCTAGCAGTTTAACATCATTTTATTTTTCTCTGATAGAAAAACCTTATCCCACAAATGTCAGTTCAGTTATTAATACATGGTGAGTGTTGCAATAGCATAACTCAGTTTCAGCATTTCAATTTATCCAGCTGAATTTAAAAATACAAATTGGGTATCATATGGAACTTTTCTCTAATAGCACAATAACATTTTTAAATGGAGTTTAAGATATAAACTGAGCAAGCTGAAATTAAATTTGGGTCTACTGATCCAGGTATCAGTTTCTTAGAGCTTTGAAATAGAGTACATGTTTTCAAGAGATAAGATATATGGTGACCTTAAAAAAGCCTTCTGACGTATTCCATAACATCAAGGAATGGAAGGAAAAAGAATAAAGAATCCTTATGAAACATTTGCAGTCCACAAAACATTTCAAATAGTACCGTGTCAACCTATGTTATAAATAGTTTAGTCTTGATATTCAGCTGGTTTTATAAGCATCTATGTGATGACAAAGAGAAAAAATTCAAAACTGTTCTAGAATATCATTAGAAGTACAAACACTTTAAAGAAACCAGTTGTAGTAAAAGTTTACTTATCCAGCACTTTACTAAATGGAAAAGTCTACTAACTGGCACTTCCAAGCTTCTATAGGATAGTGCTAACTGGCTTAATGACTTAGGAGACGGGGCTCCAGTTAGCAGATACAGTGCTTTCCTTATTAGCTGCAGCTCTACGCTGAGGTACCGTGTTAATAGTTAGCGGGGCACAGGCTGGATTTCACCCAAACACCCATTGGCTAGTCACACTTCTTCCTGGGGAACTGTGCTAAGAACAAATCCAGAGAAGTCTTCGGATTCCAAAAGAAGCACTAAATCTTTTCCACGGTTTTATTGCTAGAGGATTTTATTATGTTCAAATACTTAGAAATTAATATTATAACTATGATACAATAATTAGCAATTATTGAATACCTAGCATGTGATAAGCCCTGTATTGGCTACTTTACACATGCATTTTTCTAATCGTCACTTCGGGCTAGGTACCATTAGTATTATTTCGGTTGTATAACTGAAGAACTGAGACTCAGAGAGGCTAAGTAGTATTCCCTGGATCATACAGGCAGGGCTCACCCAGGAGTTTGCAAGAGTCCAGAATTAATGCCTTTTGAGACTTTACTTTGGTGAGGTTATACAGAGGGTTACATTTTATTAATAAAAAAATTCAATGAAACAGATATCCATATGAGACATAAACGAATCCAACAATGAACAGCCCTCCTTATAGAAGTAAGGTCTGTGGGTTGGTTGGCTTCACCAAAGCCACTCTACAGCAGAGGGAGCGTCTCCACCCACCACCTAGCATTCATGTGCACAAGCTATACATCTGGAAGAGAAGGAAAATCAAAGGGGAATGAATCAAGGCAGCCTCCAGACAGAAAAGGGGCTGAGCAGAGGCAAAGAGGCAGAGAAACTTCTGTGTCAGTATCAGGCTGGTCTCTGATGACACTGATTTTCCTCTACATTGGTTAAACCATTTTGTATATTCTATTGTATTCTGGCCATTTATTAATATTTCTAAGAAAATCTGATTGTGACCCACTAAGTTGATTTCTGACTTGCTCATGGATCACAACTCATGGGTTGAAAAATATGGCTATTGAGGGAGCAGAATTTGGCGATAGACTTGAACGTGACTACCAATTTCTTGCTTTGTGGCTCTGAACAAGTCACATTAACTTCTTTAAGTCTTGGTGTCCTCGTCCCAGTCAACATTAAGTCTAAACTTGACCCTAAAGTTAGGGTCTTCGCAAACCCTTACCTGGATTATCTTAAATGGTTTCTGCTTGTTTGGCTGTCTATACACCTAAATCTATCAAATAACTGTCCTTTTTGCTAAACTTTAGGGTGTTTTAGCTGTAAGTGGTCATACAATAAATTATCTGTTTTAATCCTTTGCGTAAAAGGGATCTTCTAATTTTAAAAAGGTAAGTTGGACTATTCTTCACAAATTATCCATTAACTTTCATTTTATGTTTTTTCCAGGGGGAAAAAAGTAGAAAGAGTTGAGGGAGGAAACTGCTCTTTCCTTTTACAATACTCTTTCAGAAATTCTATTTATATAATCAGTTTTAGCCCTACTGGTTGTCTTGCCCTGCATATAGGCTGCAGCAGAAATAGTCCAGGTGGCCAGGAATAAAACAGAACATACAGTGAAACATGTTACCCTTGTTTATATGGAATATGGCTGCCTGGGTTCTAAGTCCTGGTAACATATGTTGCATAGCTAAGAATTCATTGTATATTTTGCTGGTTAATTTTCAGAGTTGACCTGGCTAAGTGCACATTTCTCTTAATTATTACAAGGTTAAACTGTTTTAAAAAGCTTAACTAATCATACTTCAGTAAAAGGAATTCCTTCTGCTGGTGATAAAGTTTTTGTTGTTACAGTTTTAGCCTATATTTAGCCTATACTAAATCAGCATTTCTCTAATTCTGTGGGAAAGGACTGGTTTTTAAAATATCCTATCTGTCATGAATCAGTTCCTTTACAAAATATTACAAAGCTGAATTGCTAGAAAAAAATGAAATAAACACATATGAAGTATAAGTTCCAGGGTATATTACTGAATTCAACAAACAAAAAATGATACTTAAAAGATATAATTTTTAAAAATTAGGGAAAAATGAAAAAAATTACAAAACTGTACACATTATTTAAAGTGTTTATAAGGCACATAAAGATTCTCTATGGCACTCATTAACTTTTTGTCATTTTGTAATTGCAATGAAACAAAAAATCATGATTGAAATAGCGATTCCCCATACTAAGTACCCATATGCACTCTTTGAAGAAATAAACACTACTATATAGTTTTTAACGTAAACCATGATCCTGCTTTTTGCTTGTTAACATACCTACTTTAAGTTGAATTGACATTTCTTATAGGGCAGGGGTCCCCAACCCCCAGGCCCTAGGCTGATACAGGTCTGCGGCCTGTTAGGAACCGGGCTGCACAGCAGGAGGTGAGTGGCGGGCTCCTGTCTCCGCCACTCTGAGCTCTGCCTCCTGTCACATCAGTGGGGGCAATGGATTCTCACAGGAGTAGGAACCCTATTGTGAACCACACATGGCGAAGAATCTAGGCCTTACGCTCTTTACGAGAATCAAACTAGACCTGATGATTGAGGTGGAATAGTTTCATCTCGAAACCGCACCTTCAACCCCAGTTCTTGAACAATCTTCCACAAAACCCATCCCTGGTGCCAAAAAAGGTGGGGGACCATCGTTACAGAGGATAACTTTTATCTAAAGTGCTTCATTGGCTGGGCATGGTGGCTCACACCTGTAACCCCAGCACTTTGGGGGCCGAGGCAGGTGGACCACATGAGGTCAGGAGTTCGAGACCAGCCAGGCCAACACGGTGAAACCCATCTCTACTAAAAATAAAAAATTAGACTGGTGCGGTGGCACACACCTGTACTACCAGCTACTTGGGAGGCTGAGACAGGAGAATCGCTTGAACCCAGGAGGTGGAGGTTGCAGTGAGCCAAGATTGCACCACTGCACTCCAGCCTGGGCAAGACAGAGTAAGACTCCATCTCAGAAAAAAATTAATTAATTAAAAAAATTTAAAAAGTGCTTCACTGTTTTGTTTTAATGACATTAAGATAGAAATAATTTTAACAAAGATATGTTTAAGGAAATGGAAGAAGAGATTTTGAAGTAATTTTAGACTGTGAGAATATTATTTACAACTTTTATTTAAAAATGGAGCAAATGATGCTGTATTTTGAAAATTAATCTTCAATTCTTCATCAGTAGTCAGTTAAAGCAAATCACCCTATACATTATTTATTAAACAATCTCTCAATGAAATAAACAAATTCAACATTCTAGAATTCCTATATATGCATCTTCTTTTGACGGAAAATAAAATTTGAAATGTTCTATCAAAATTGTTAAATATTTGAAGATAACTTTTCACTGATGTAGAATATCAAGAACATCACTTGTTTCTTTGATAACTGTTGTAAAACTATGAGAATAATACTGTAACAATCTCTAGAAACTTTAGCGCTCACTCTTTTATTTTTTCCCACCATTGAAAAACATATTACATTCTCTCTTTGCATGGAAGTATTGATATTATTTAAAATACTGACGATAAAGCAAGTCTATAAAACTGTTCAAATTTTATTTTTAAAAAGGTAAGAATAAACCGGTTTCTTAACTTGCAGAAACAATGTATTCCATAATTCTAATATTTTTGATAAAATTTTTCTCAATAACCATCATACCTCAGCATGCAATAATAGTTGTGGTCACTTTCCATATTATCTCAAAATAAAATGATCTCCAATTTAACACATTAATCTTTACAAATTGACAATTTTTGCCATGTCATTAAGCCTATTGTTTAGTTCTGCTGACATTTCTTTGTTAGCAAGAATTTCTTAATGAAGGAAGCTATGTGTTGATTTACATTCTGGTACAAACTCTTTAATTTGTGTAACTGCTTCAGATTTTTTTTTTTATTTTCAAGGAAAGTCTACAAGACTTTCAAAGTCTGAACATGAACAGTAATAAAATCTGAGATAGTTTCATAGATTTGTTCATCTTTTTTTGTGTGTTAATGCTAGAAAATGTGCCTAGTTGTTGAAAATGATGTGGCAAAGAAAGAAAGCAAAATAAATGGTTGGTTTTTAAGAAATTCCATTATAGGTAATTAGATTTAAATGGAAAATAAGATAGAAAGTACTATGGAGGTGGGGCATGGGGAAGACAATTAGAAATATTTTAAGTCTTAAGAATAAAATATTAAAGATTAAAGCCCATCCTACTGAATGCTGTGGGGAATTCACCTATTCTATTTTTTTTGCTTTAGCTTTTCTGATACTAGAAATTATCTAATAAAAGTATATTAGACACACTCAGGTCATGCAATTTTGACAAAATTAAAAAGAAAGGGAATAGCGCACCATTTTCTGTATTAAATTAGAAGCGTAACTTCTTTTGAATTCGTAATTCTTATGCCATCCTCATTTTACTTTGAAAAGGTCTTTATTTCTATGGCAACAGCTGCAAAGAAACACACCACATTCACTTGCATCAGCTCCCAGTGAAAAAGGTTTTAAAGCCCATAGTAAGTTACCAGTAGAGTATACAAAAATGTATCACCATAACCACAAGGACTTACTGATAAAAACACAGGCAGGAATCTTCATATGGTAAGACCGTCCCTTGACATTTCCTCGCTTGGAAACGATACTTAATTAGCATGCTTCAGAAATTTTATACCATTTGAGAAAAAATAAATGACAGTTTACAGAATGTGCACAGAGACATAAAACGTGAAAATTGCCAAAAGCAATAAAGATAAGAACGATTTGACAATATTTTACCCTGACCTCATTTATATTATACCAATAAATCAAAGTTTTCCAAGGAGTTAGAACTGTGTTCTGACAAAATGAATTTGTGAAACAAAATAAATGAATTCAGACAAATGTCTGATAACAGAAATGCTCTTCTAAGATACCACTGGTAATTTACAAAGGAAAGGAGTCTTAGATAAAAGGGATAAAATGAAATGCCTACATTTCCCCCAGCAGCTTGAAAAACCTAGCAAAACTGAAATTGAACTGAAATTGCAATAACAGACTTTTTCTTATCCCAAGGCCTGCCCCTTTCACCATCGTTTAGTTTGACTTCCTCTACTTCTATATTTCTCTCTACTTTTTACCTAAGTTGGGCTTGCCGTTCATGAGGGAAGAAAGTAGTAGGTATATCTATTGGCCTGAAAACAATCTTGAGATTAATGCCTCTTATAAACAGCAAATGTTTTACTAAATCATATTTACACTAAAAAATTCTTTCTATATGAGAAGAATATGCATATGCAATGTGAATATGCAATAAGCCTTTATTTCTAGTTTGTTCCCAAAGTGAGTGTCCCTGCCCCTCCTTTCCTTTTCCTGTGTCCTCAAGGTAAAGATGCTGACCCATGTTTAGCATGTGCCTTCCCTTTTGGCCTCTTCTGGTATGTCTGGATTATTTATTATTGTTTGCTGTTGCTAGCATCTTCAGTTCCTCTATTTACAGACTTCTTTGCTTCAGTTTGTAAATATAGTTGAGTATTCATATATATTTATATACACTTATGAGAAAAAATAAACAAAGATGTTCCTTGACCTCTCCCAATGTAGTCTTATGCCATCTCTCTTTACACCTCAGCTTTTGAGAATAATAGTTCATAATCCCCCGACTTTCTCAATATCTACTACACTCTTGAGATCCGTGCAGTGTCACATCTGCCTTTGTGCAACACAGACACTCTAAGAAACTAGCCTCCTTCAAGATCACCAATGATTTTTTCTCAGCCCCCATCTTCCCTGATACCTCTGAAGAATTTCCTGTCAGTTGGCAGTCGCCTCCCTTTCAAAACTTTCTTCTTATGCTCCCACTTTTCTATACTTTAAACTTTCTGGTTCATCTCTCTACCCCATTCCTATATATAGGTTTAGCCAAATGTCAAGGTTCTACTCTCAGTTCTTTTCCTTCTAGTGTCTCCCTTGCACACTGCCCACTCACCCCACCATAGTGGCTTTAGTTATCGCCCTTAAACTGATGACTTGCTAACAGTAAACTTTGTTCTTCTACTCAGCTCACATCTTAAGGGGCTGGTGCACTTTTGATTGCAGATCCCTTCAGTAGCCCTAATGCTGTAGGCTTCAAACTGACTTATCTCTTCTAAAAGAATATTTTCTTCAAGTGTTTTCTACTTCATTTAAAGGCACTATCATCATATCAGAGTTGATACATCAGCAATCACTTCTGAAACTTAAGTCCTTTGCCTGGTCTATGTTCATTCAATCTCCTTGATGTCACTCCCATCAGCCATTTCACTGGTTTTTATAATCATGCTCTTTATTACTTATTGATTAGACGACAAGAATAGTTTTCTTTCTTTCTTTCTTTCTTTCTTTTTTTTTTTTTTTTTTTTTTTTTTTTTTTTTTGAGACAGAGTCTCCTCTGTTGCCCACACTGGAGTACAGTGACACGATCTCAGCTCACTGCAGCCTCCGTCTCCTGGGATTAAGAGATTCTCCTGCCTCAGCCTCCCACATAGCTGGGATTACAGGTGCATGCCACCATGCCCAGCTAATTTTTGTATTTTTAGTAGACACAGGGTTTCACCATGTTGGCTAGGCTGGTCTTGAACTCCTGACCTCAAGTGATCTGCCCGCCTCGGCCTCCCAAAGTGCTGGGATTACAGGTGTGAGCCACTGAGCCCGGCCTATGAGGTTAATATTATCAACATTCTTTTAAAAATAATGTCTTCACTTTCACTCAAACTCCACCAAGGATTCGGTGTTAGTGATGTTAAGGATTGTGTTTTATTTCACCTCTGTACAGGTGCAGTTGGTGCCAGGCTTGGTTGGGCTCAGTTGCCATGGGGTTGGCTGTTACTAGCTTCTATCTGCACCCTTTCCTGGAGAGTTACCTTAGACTACAGGAGCTACCTGGCCTGGAGATACTGGGAAGTTACTGCCATCTCCCCACCCTGTGAGGGCAAGCCTCGCGACTTGCTTCAAGGCAGGAGAAATTTTATGGTGCTCCAGAGTGTCTTGTGAGATCAGGGGGAGACTTGATGCTCCTGAAACCATATTTTGCCTGCATTCTTGTCTTCTCTTGTCTGCTTCCCTCGCTCTCTTACAGGTTTCTTCTGTAAATCGCTTATACAAGGATCCCATTTTAGACTCTCCTTTTAGGGAAAACTGACCTAAGCCAACTTCCACAGTATTTCACACAAAACGGGCACTCAAATGTTTCTTGAGTAAATAAATAGGCCCTCAGGTCTCTCAGAGAGGCTTTTTGTTCAAATGTAGTTGCCTCACTCAATACAGGTGTTTTTGCTTATTTCCTTCTTTTCCCTACTCTCTATTCATACGCTCTTGTCTTTTCCTCTCAGTGTACAGATTTTGATTTGATTGCATTTATAAGACCCTCAAATACTTTAAAAGACAAATAAACTATAAACATGATTTAATAAATGCCTAAAGGTATGGAAATGCTTCTGCAAAAGATTTGGAAGACTGCATAAAACATGTGGCCAATGGAGAGTGTCAAGCAATGGCCTTCAATATGGCAGAACAACAGGTGTAGATTTTTTCCAATGATATCTTGCTCTTTTCATTGTATTTTCTAAGACTGCTTTTCTTAAAGTGGTATTATTATTGAATAAAAATATTGAATGCACATAAATTATTTGTTTATATTATTGAATTTTATGTGCATTCAAGGTATTAAATATACTTGTAGATACTCTGCAGTCATCTTTCTCACGGTTGCATAGACACATTTTTAACATCTCTCACATAAGAAATACAAGCAACAATTCTTTCTAGTGTTCAAGAAGTGCATTGTCTGGTGATTTGAGAGCCACAAATGACACCATAATACAGTGGTCACAACATACATTGTATACTGTTGTGAATTTTAAAAACACAATGGATAACACTTACATACATGTACATACATATATGTATATGTTTGTGTTGGACATATTAAAATGTCAAATAAATATCAAATTGATCTACAATAATTTGTAAAAAAAATCCAAGTAAAAGTGTACTGGTTTTGAGGAAAATGAGAAAAAGTAGTTTCTAAGGTATTTCTGAAGAATTCAAGAGCGACTCTCAATACTACTATGCCAAGAAATTTAGAATTTTTTTAATAATAATCTACATACATCATATGTATGTATTTTTTTAATAATCTACATACATCATATAAAAGGGAAATTTTCAACTTTTTAAAGAATTATGGCATCACATTTACTTTGCAATAGCTTCTCTCTTGATAATTAAAATATAAGGTATAAGAAAAACAAAAGTGCTATAAAATTAAAGTTGCTTTGAGAATTATGTGCCATTACCTAAGGTAACTCAAAATACTATAGAGTTTTACAAGGTTGAGGGCTTGATTATTTATTGGAAACATAATTTGCTGGCTTTCAAAGTCATTAGGCCATAAAAATGTTTCATACTCCAAATGTTTTGCATTTCTGAAAACTTATCTGTTTATATTTTCCAAATTGATTAATAACTTGTGATTAATTCTTGGTTTGGCAGCCACCCACACATATATTCACTCCATCCCAAATGGATAAATAACGTTCTACTTGACATTTCCAATGGTAAACGTATGAAATAGTTACTAACGTGTTCAGTGTAATGTTCTGAATAAAGATCCTGATGCAGGTGTATTAGCATATCGCCACTTTGGCAGAATGTGCCTTCTCCTTTTCCTTTCTCTTTAAGTGTTTCTGTGGCTAAGTAGGTAATATTTATAAGACTTCTTCAGAGAACACCTGTCACCAGAGTGCATTTAAAGTGCTTCTGGTTTAATCCCATAATATACCTGAGGGCTAAGTTATGATAAAACAGATAAATTTAGACTAGAGTCTTGAGTGATTTGGTTGAAGTCACAAATTAATCCAATTGCTTTCCTGAAAAAAAAGAGCAGTTCTGACTCTCCCCCTGGTCCATCACTGGCCAGGCATTGCTGGTTCCCATCTGTTGGTGCAGGTTATAGGGACAGAATGTGTGCTCATCACAATGTGTGGAGACCACAAAAGGATCAGCTGTAGATACCTGTATTTGTCCCTTCTAGTGTGTGGCTTTAATTAGAAAAATTTAGTTAGTGATTTTTAAGTAACTTTTTTAAAAGTTAGTGATTTGGTTAAATTCTCAATATTCTCTATTTTAAAAATATACAAATCTGGGTTTCTGTGTGATGCCACACAATAGACAATGGGTGTATGTTATGTGGAACAGTTAGAATAAATAGTCCTGCAGCCTTGGAGAATTGCCAATGTTTCCTGGGTCTCTGTTTTCTTATTTGGTGGGCTGGAATGATGCTCTAGTATCCCTTTAGCTCTAAAATGTGATGATTTGATGTTCCTGAAATGGGTCCACCCCCACCTCTCCAGGCTTATCTCTCTGAAGCTCTTAGCCACTTGGCCTCAGGGGCTGAATGTCTCCAGTTTGAAGGAGTCCCCATTACATGATATGCCTCTTCTACATCAGAGAACAGCTCTTGGGTCTATTCACATAAATAAATAAACCATTCAGACTCAGGGTCCTATTTGAACATACAAAACCTTTTTTCTTTACTAATCTATATAAAAGAGAAAACTTACTATGTTATTTTGTTACAATACATATAATGTCATTCAGCTCTTCATTTAAGTGAATGTTAAGGACCTCAGCTCATTGTTGCTTTACTATCGATATAAGTATTATTGGAACAAAATCATTGCTTACAGTATATTTTCTGATTGACAGCCTTTCCACGGCATTTTGTCTCCTCTACCTCAAGTGCACTGCAGAGACCACCAGTTAGAGTGAAATTTACCACAAGGAGACACAGGCACATTGTCAGTAACTAGCTGTGCTATTTAACTTTATCTAAGGGATGGCCTGTGCTCACAAAGTCTGGGCTACATCTCTTGTTCACCTGATTTTAATTAGCCTGAGCTAGAAGTTGTTTCCCAGCATCTTGTTCCTTGATTTATCTTTCCCACCAGTAAGAGAATATGAGGCAAAAGTAAAGGATTATCCTTGCTATACAACTACACCCTTGAGGGCATTTGTTTGACATGAACATATATTAGCCTTTTCCCCTTTGTCCTGTCTTACTACATTGCTTCAGTAACTATATTCGGTAACTATATTTGATCCAATTTTAGGAGACATCAAGCACCTGAAGTGCACTATGGAGCTCTGCAAACAGAGATGCAGGGATAAACACAGATTTGCTTATTTTTATCCACTGAGTTTCACATTTGGTTTTGTAAATTCCAACAAAGTGTTGGAGAAAGCTCTGCAACTGCTGCTTGGGACCTGAACAGGGTACCCAATTTCTCAGTTATCATCTAGAAATGTCAGGCAGAATTAAGGA
Organism: Macaca nemestrina; assembly: GCF_043159975.1. Taxonomy (NCBI): domain Eukaryota; kingdom Metazoa; phylum Chordata; class Mammalia; order Primates; family Cercopithecidae; genus Macaca; species Macaca nemestrina. The sequence goes on from NC_092129.1 coordinate 115,930,982, forward strand.
TGGTATCTCTTGTAAACTCCCAAGATAATACTCATGGAGACATTCTGAAGAAATGCCATAGCAAGTAAACAAAATAAAATGTTATCTGTAAGCCAAGAATTTTCTAACAAGCAAAAAGCATGAACCAACAGTTGTAGAATACAGAACATTTAAAGTGTTATTTTTACGGTATATGTTTACATTTATTGATGAATCCAAGCAAAAAAAGATGCTTTTTTTTCTATCTATGACCAGAGTTAAAACTATTATTTAAAGTAATTTTTGACCTTTTCTTGCTAGTAATACAAATTCCTGGTAGAAGGACACCAGTCATAGTTTTAGTGAGAGCAGAATTATGAAACACTCGTTGTGCATTTTAAAGGTCATTGTCAGTTTTGACACATAAAGATAAGAAGACAATCATATCGCCTGTGAAACTAACAAAAGTACTTCCCATAAATTCATAATTATCCATTCTTTTCTCTATAAGACTCCTCTCTAAAATTCAAGCCTGTGTAAGGATTTGCAACTGCAGACAATTGTTAGTGGTTTCTACCAGGCCCTGAAATCATTTCATTGGAACAATTGGATCATTTTGTAGCTGTGAAGTTGGTACCTTGGAATAAGCTATCTTAAAGTAAGAAGAATACTCTTTTTTTTTTTTTTTTTTTTTTTTTTGAGGTAGAGTCTTGCTCTGTCACCCAGGCTGGAGTACGGTGGCACAATCTCGGCTCACTGCAACTTCCGCCTCCTCAGTTCAAGTGAGTCTCCTGCCTCAGTTTCCCAAGTAGCTGGGACTACAGGCGCCCACCACCATGTCCGGCTAATTTTTGTATTTTTAGTAGAGATGGGGTTTCACCATGTTGGCCAGGCTGGTTTTGGTCTTCTGATCTGAAGTGATATGCCTGCCTCAGCCTTCCAAAGTGCTGGGATTACAGACATGAGCCACCATGCCCAATGAAACACTATTATTATTATTTTTTACTATACTGTGAGGCAGGTCTGACCTGCATTACTGTCTTGCTGTGTTCTACAAAGTTTTCATAGAGCATGGCTAGACTACAGGGGCATAATTTCACTTGAAAAATATTCTAAGCCTCATAAAAACAAATAAGCTTAAGGAAAATTTTGCTTAGGTGAGTCCTGTTGTATGTGTTGATTTCATAGAAGCAGTGACTTTGATGTCCTTTTACCTAATGAGATCAATACACCCCAGTACTTATTAAAAACATAATTCACTACTTCTGTTTTCTTAGGTAAAGTATATCAACCAGTTCAGAACGAAACCAAAAGAAAAACCAAGTGTAAATTTTACATGAAAGTCCTGGTAAATTTATACATGATCAGCAGAATTTGTCCCTCGAACAAATTTTGAGGTCTCAGCTACTCCACAATGATGACACCAATCTTCATCTCCTTCTTTAAGGAAAAGGCAATAGTCTACTCTACCTTGCAGACATTTTTACGTACTTAATTTTATTATCAAGTTAGATCAACACTGGGCCTCAAGCTTCTGGGGCATTATAAAATGGGCATGGACATCTAAATAAAGTAAGATTCAGGTAAAATTTAAATAAAATAGATTCAACAGAGTAGTAGCAAAAAAAGTCATTTTATCTTAAATATTTTTTCTTGATCAATTAGACATTCTCCTTAATCAAGTACTAATATTCTGAATCTGTATACCTGCATTCCCTTCTATAAACATCTTGAGATCACTAGGCTAGGGATGAGAATGATGACTGCAGCTAACACCGACATGGCCTACACCTCATCACAGCCCTGTGGGGTAGGCGTTATTATCATCTCCATTTTCTAAGGAGGCAAGTGAGGTGCAGAGTGGCTGAGGAATTCACACAAGATCACACAGCTAATAAGCAGTAAAGCTGGGGTTTAAATTCAGGCAATCTGGGCCAGATGCTGTGTGACTCACGCCTGCGAACCCAGCATTTTGGTAGTCTAAGGAGGGTGGATCACCTTAGGTCAGGAGTTTGAGACCAGCCTGACCAGCGTGGTGAAACCCATCTCTACTAAAAATACAAAAATTCGCCGAGCATGGTGGTGCATGTCTGTAATCCCACTTAGGAGGCTGAGGCAGGAGAATCACTTGAACCCGGGAGGTGGAGGTTGTAGTGAGTCGAGATTGCACCACTGCATTCTAGCCTGGGCAACAAGAGCAAAACTCTGTCTCAATAATAAATAAATAAATAAATAAATAAATAAATAAATAAATAAAATCCAGGCAATCTGGCTCCAAAGTCTGTGGTGCAACCTGTATGCTAAATTCCAAGTTGCTTGCACCTTAAGATGTAAGTAGACATGCTGCTTGCCCTGCCCTCCTGTACTTTTGTAGGCTCCCAGCTCATGGAGGATATGTGACCCAGCTCCTTTGCCATCAAGTGTGAGCTGGTGCAAAGAAACACATCTTGATGGGGGCAGGGGTGGGTAGGCAGATGTTCTCTGTGCTGTTTAGAATGCAAGGAATCCTGACTCCAGACACAGCTTCAAAGCCAGCTTGGAGCAAGCATTTCAAGGGAAAGTAAAACCTGCACAAAAATGTTGCAAGGAGGCAATCAAGAGGATAGTTGCCCAGAGAGGGTAAAAAGGACAGGCACAGGCAGAGAGGATAAACTGAGAGCAAGACAGGCAGGATAGAGGGGTACGTTACAGGGAATTTAAAACATAAAGTTTCTGCTCAGGATCAAAATTAGGATTGAGCAAGAGTGCAAGAGTGAGGCATCATCTTGGTCCAACCACACAAACTTTTGTTTGGGGCAATAACTAGTTGATTCACCAGTAAATGTTTTTTTTTTCAGAGAACTAGAGGAACTTCTTTTAAAAAGACCAGGGTAGCTTCACGCTAACCTTGAGATTATCCAGACATGCATTTAATGTGACTAAAAAATGAAAATTGAAGGTTACGTAAAAACAATTATTGTTTTCCTTATTTTTGGGGAGGGTCTGTTAGGCACATTAAGAAATCCTACAAGTGAACTACACCTTAAAGGGAATTTTTATAATGCCAGTTCTTTTGCAATGTTTCTTGTTAACATCCATGAACATGCTCTGCTACCTGAAATATTCCACTTTTCATGAAGATACTTCTCTGGATTTCCATCCAGTTCCTGTCCTTTCCTCTCCACCACATTCTCCATTGTTTGCCTCTCCTTCCTCACAACTCATGCCCTAATTTCCTACATTTTCCTGAGATTTTTGTTTCCAGTGCCCTGCTCACTACTCAACTGAACTTCTCTCCACTGGCACCAATTCCAGCCACTTCTCTTATCCAGCATCACTCCACTTACACTGTTCCAAATTTTAATTCTGCTGAACCCTTCATGAATCTAGAACCACTCTTCTGTTGACTTCTTGGTCCTGTAGTGGCCAGGTTCTCCCAGCCTTTTTCCGCCTCATGATGGATTAAACCCCCTCTTAACTTCCAGGAAGGTACCCCACACCTGACGCCATTCTCTTCTCCCTCATTGTGATCTGAAATATTCTCACCTGTAGCTTAGGGGAAATATTCAACATTCATTGAATTCTAAAATCTGTGTGAATCCATAAAGGATGTAAGACTAAAAAATATGTCAACCCAACATTTTGCTTGCAGGGCTTCAAGAAGATAAAGTAAATAAATAAATAATGGCATATAAAAGATCCAAAAAAGGAAAATCAGGAAGTTGAGAAATAAAAGAACCCATAAATTTCAGATACCTATTGTCACAGAACATTGTTAAGGTTAAGAATAGCTTTTAAGTATAAGAAGTCCATTACTTCTACATTTTATTAAATGAACACTTTATAAACTAAGATTTAGCAGCTTAAAGGATAATTTAAAAAATCAAATCAACTAATCAAAATTTCAAACAGAACTTTAGCGTGGTACTTGCAAAAAGATAGTGTTGCTATATGCTTATAGGAAACTACACATAGAGTTAAAGAGAAAAAGAAAAAGAATTCATCAATCAGAATCCTATGTCTTTAATAATAATAGTAGCAATATTAACATGTTTCTATAATGTTTGATAATTTTCAAAGCATGTTTAAATGTGACACTCATGTTTGAAACTTACCATAATTGTGAGATATTGGTAGAGTAGTAGCTACTACCTATTTAATCATTGAGGAAAATCAACAAGCTAATGATTTGTTTAAAATTAAATGTTCTGCTTTCATTAAAGTCATTATGTCTAGGAATTAAGTGCATAAAACTTCACATATTTTATGTTTCATTTAAATAGACTTAATGACAGTCAATACCTTCTTGGTCAAACACTCATAAACAAAAAACAAGAGTTTTTTTTAACACTGGGTAAATAAAAAATGATTTTAAATTCCTAGATTTTTCTCACTATTGTTTTCTACTGCAAACTTTAGTGAAATAGAAAAATTACTGGTCTTAGCTTTCAGAATGTGCATCTGTATGTATACACATATACGTATATACACAGGCATACATGTACAAGTACATTTATATGTCCGAAACGGCTGAGTACTCCTTAACTATTGAGGTGAGAAGAAATGTTGGCGCTCAGGTGGACCTAAATGTAAATATGTAAGAATGCTCATTTTTAAAATTCATTTGCTTCCCATTCAAGTAGCTTATAAAGTAGAATAAATCACTGAGCATTTACGGATATAATCCACATACATATAATCATTTGTAAATGTGGATAATGTCAATAATACCTGCTCTAGCTACTTCTTTTGATACATAGGGCGTTTGTGAAAGAGCAGTAGCAATAATGACAAACTATGCCTAAAAGTGTCTATAAGTTCTATTACATTCTTTAGTTTCTGACATTATGTTACTCTTGATAGAAGATAAAATAAAAGTAATATAAAATTATCTGGACTATACACATTTATAAATGGAGTAAATTAAATAAAATAGTGATTGAACTTTACAGTTTAACTAATTTCCTTCATTACTATCATGGAAAATACATGTTTAATTTATTCTTTAATCTACTTTCTTATAAAATGCAAGCTTTGATAGGGTACAATTTTAATTTGAAGCATTATTATTTTTAAAAAGCCTCATTTAAATATTTTTTCAGTTCAGCTAGTATCTAACAAGTCTGTCATAATTATCTTACAAACCAAATCAAGAAATGTGGGTGGGAAGGTGGTAGGGTTCAAATACATTTGTACATGATTTGATTGCCACACTGCAAGGACATCAATGGTGGGAAAGATGGTAGCTTAGGCTGGTGTTACACAGGGTTGTCAGGCCATGTTCTGTTCAGGATTGATTAACGATTTGAATGAAGACAGAAGGCAGGCTTATCAGATTTTAAAGCAGCATAAAGCTGAGAGATATTTCACTGGAAAACAGGATTCAAATCATTTTTTCAAAGCAAAAAGCCCCCAAAGAACAGAATGCTACTAGGGATTAAAATCAAGAAAGATGAAATTTAACAAGGATCAGTTCCTATTCTGTGATTCAAAAAGGCAACTGTACAACAATAGGCTGGGTAAATACCTGACTTAACAGCTTTCATTACAATGAAAAGGTAGAAGCATTTAATTGACCACATGTCAGTACAAGTCAAAAGTACAATACTAGACAAAGAAGCATTGGCTCAACCTTAGGCCATAACAGAAGCACATTGTCTGCGGTATGGGGTGTACTTGCCTCATTTTACTGTGCCCTAAGTAAGACCACATGTATCCAGTCCTGTTCTTGACACCTCTGGAAAGCCAATGAGTGTTTTCTGGCAAAGATTATTGGCATGTTGGAGAGTCCAGAATCCATATGATAAGAGAACAAGTTAAGAGAATTGGGATTTTATTAACTTGATAAAAGGTAAATCTTGGTACAATACACCACTGACCCTCAAATATGTGAAGGACTATAATGTAGTTGAGGAAAGAGACTTATTTTACAGAAGGCAGAACTGGGAATAATAAATGAGAATGTCTAAGAAACATATTTGGGGTTAATAATAAAAGAGAATGTGGGACTAGAGTCAGAAGCTCAAGTTTAGGCAAATCATCTAAACTCTCTAAGTCATGGAATGTTCATCAACAAGGGAACAGAAGTTGACAGAACCTGTGCTATTTAGTACAAAGACTGCCATAAATAAGCATATGAGAAAGGACACACAAGATTTTTTGAGACTTTAAAATGATTTGAAAATGATAATAACAACAGTAAACTACAAGAATCGGGCCCACTGTTCATATGAAGCTGACCAGTTGTCATAACACTGCAGGGCTTCCTTTTACTGGGGAATAATGAAATTGAACTGGACTAGAAACAGGAGGTTATTGCTCTACTACCAATTCCAACAACAATTTATTTGCTACTATTTTGTCTCAGTTAAAGGCAATAAATGGCAATGAAAGGAGAGTTATGAAAAGCCAGTAAAGTCAATAATTTAATTTGGATAAAGAATGTAGTTAACATTCACAACCTTTATGGAATTAATAAAGAGCCTGGACCTCCACAAAGATACTCATCAACTTAATTCAAAAACTAAAAATATGACCTAAGTGCTGTAGATCAAATTAGGGCTAATTCATTTTATTCAAACAATACCTCTACACTTGTGCTGCCAATCTTGAGAAACATAGAATTTTCTGAATTGCAAAACCTCTGTCAAAATCTCAAATCTCAAATTTCAGCCTTTGGATAGTTGATACTCTCCATATGTCCATCTGCTTGCTATGTTTCCGTTTCATTTTCATTAGTGTTCTGAAATAAGTAGCCCCTGAGTTAGTAATGCCTACCAGTTGTTCCAAGTTTACTTACCCTCTGACCCTCTTTTCCAGGTGGACCTTGGGGGCCTTGTATCCCCAGGGAACCCTATCAGGAAAAAGAGACACATGTTAATAGACTGTTTCAAGTACACCTGCCCCACAAAGAATGTTGTGAAAATTAATAATTATTGTGTTTATTAAAACAAACTTTTAAAGTAATTTGAGCTCTTTCAAGGTTGAACTACATAATGTATTAATGACGAATTGCCCTTCTTTGACTGGTTTATCTTTGTAGCTAACTCCAGAAAGGAAAAAAGGCAGTCCCGCACCAGGTGTGAGACCAAATGTTCACTGCCAGTGAAGAATCCCATATGATTGGAACCATGTTACAACAAACCACCGTAAATAAGTGGTAACAATATTTCCAAGCAGAAAAAAATACCTCTTTATACATTTAAACTCTATAAATAAAACTACATTTTTGGTTGAGAGTAGCTTTGTAAGTATATTCTAAGGAAATGCATGATTATGGTGTTGGCTTCAAACATGTGTCTACTCATAACATTGAACTTTTAATATTAAAAATATTATTTACTGCTTTCTCATAATAATATAAAGTGGTAGGGAAAATAAACATTCTTTTTTTTCAGATCATAACAAAGTCTTAGGAAATCCCAGGTATTAATCTGGAAGTCAAGTCTTCTGATTCTTATTTTAGACAGAAATTCTTACTCCACATGAAATTAAAAATGATGATATTGCCATTTAAAAAGAATTTCAGCAGTTATGACTACTTCTTTCCTGTTGCTTCTTTCTTCCCTAATCAACCATTAAATGTGATAGATTTTAGTCTTATTTTCTTCTCAGTCCACATTCTCTCACATTGATCTCATACATCTGTGGGTGTTGGATTTTCTAGACCAGCAATGCCCAGATCTACAACTCCAGTTTATCTCTGAGCTGCATTCAGACCACTACCTGCTTGATGGAACTGCTGCTACCTCACAGGCATCCACAGTTTACCTCATCAAATGCTGAACTCAGGATCCTCCCTCCAAAACTGGATCCTCTTCCACCATGCCCCAAATCAATAAAATCCATACCACACTCTCTTCATGCTCATGCCAGAAATCTAGAACTCATTCTCCACACTCAACTCTCTCAAACTTCTCTCTCACATACAGTTACCAAATCTTGTTGACTTTATCTCCAAGACAGGTTTGGATTCATCCATTTGTCTCCACTCCTACTGCTCCCGTGTTCTTGCTTATCTGTAAGAGTTTCCTAGTTGATTCCACACACTGCTCCCTCCATTCACATCACAGCCAAACTGATCCTAAGAAAATCAGGCTTGATCTTCCCTGATTTGCCACTTGGAGACAATGCCTTATTTCAGTCTCACAGTGCCTTGCACTTGCACTTTTTCTTTAAAATACTTACCACTAATTCATTTAAGTGATTATTCATGTAATGATTTGTTTCTTTCACCAGGCTCTAATCTATAATAGAATCTATATCTTATTCATCATGGTATGTGCCTGTTAATGGCCAAATGACAATTCACATTGGGGAACTCATCCACTCTAATGAAAGTTTTTGGGTAAAGGCAGTAATTTTCAAAAAGTTTTCCAAATATTTATGATTAACCCATCATCTATTAAATGCCTTAAATGGTTTGAAATAAATGAAAAATCGGATAATACAAATGCAAATAAATGTAAATTTATTCCCCCTTATTCCAGAAGAAATTCTTGTTATCTAATTTTAAAATAATTAAGATTCATTTTTATAATATGACCTTTTTCTAAAAAGTGATGGCTATGTTGAAACTAAAATGCCAGATGTACTCATCATGATCCATAGTTACTTATTATGTATATATTCATTTTTAATTTTTTTCATACAAACTAAATTTTCATGAATGTCATACATGCTTAATTTCACCATTTAATTTTATTTTGGATAAAAAGTGATATATGTATTTTAATTTTTCAATCAGATGGCTTTCATTTGATTAATATTCTCAGAGTTCAGTATAAATTATTGTAACTGTATTTTTTAAAGTGTTAGTATAAAAAATTCTGCATATGTCGTCAGTTCTCACAGTTCCTCCAAATCTTTCTTACTCCTTCTCCACAATAGTTGAATGAAATGTATGTATTTATCACTCTCATTTCTTTTATCTACGTTGGGAGCAATTTAATGTTACAGGGGCATATGGAGCCTATGTTTTATTGATTTAGGAAAGGAAAAAAAAACAAGGGAAAAGAAGTAATCAGTTCCCTTTGTAGTTAAAAACAAAAAAAACAACAAAACCTGCCAAATGATATGTAATCAAGTAATGTTGGATAATTAGGCCAAGTTTAAAATGGCAAATTCCTAGTGTTTATAAAATCACTAGGAAAATCAAATTTTGAAATTCAAATATACCAAGTATTACTTATAACATAATTACAGAGCGTTGTGTCTTTTTTTATAAGACTGACATGATCTTGGCTCTAGATTAAACCCTTCTCTCCCACCCTTAGGACAACTATTATCATTTCATGAATAGTCAAACTAATATATAACATTTTTTATATTCATCCAAATGTTGACAGCTCATTCAGTGTTTATTTAAACATGAATTACTAAAACATACACACATCAGGGAGTACACTTAATTCTGAGACACATATAATCAAAAATCTACTCCCTTTACTATTTAAAGAAGTTATGTAGCAAAGTCTACCTAATGCAAAACTGTAACATTTGATTTGGAATGTATTTAACAAACTCAAAAAATATTTATGATAATCTTTTGTATGTGAGACTCAAGTAGTCAGATATGGCACCAACTCACATACATAAACCACTTAAGGGCCTACTAGATGTTATCATGACTCTGATCTCCTCCTCCTCACTTTTGTTAAGTCTGGGATCCAGCTAGGGGTTTGATAAAAATTGAGGAAATTCTTTTTTAATCCTTGATGAATCATTAACTATTTGAATGATCCAAGACCAATTTGTAATTCTAGCCATGTTCTCCTAATCTTCAGAATAGTTTTGAGCACAGTATTCAACATTAGTTGAAATTGACAAAGCAAAAATAATTTTAATATTGTCATTAGTAAAACACAGATCAATCAACGGTAGAAAAATAATTTCTATTTGCAAACTAACAAATTAAAATTCTGGCAGGATTATTTATAATGATCCAGGACACTGTTCCTCCCATTTAGTAAAGTCAAACAGTGGATTTATCTATCACTTAGTATGAAAATTACAGACATACTTAACCTCCAGTTTACTTAAATTGAACTTGGATAGAGCTCAGCATTTGTCTCAGAATCCCTCCCACAATTCTTCCTTATTCTGGCTTTGTAAAGGTCATTATGTGTGTGCTTCATTTATCCTTTTAGTTGACCATGAGCTCTAGAGCATTGGTCCCCAATCTTTTCAGCACCAAGGACAAGTTTTGTGGAAGACAATTTTTCCATGAACCCTGATGGGGGCATAGTTTCAGGATGATTCAAGCACATTACATTTTTTTGTGTGTACTTTATTTCTATTATTACTATTACACTGTAATATATAATGAAATAATTATACACTCACCATAATGTAGAATCCGTGAGAGCCCTGAGATTGTTTTCCTGCAACTAGACGGTCCCTTCTATGGGTGATGGGAGACAGTGACAGATCATCAGGCATTAGATTCTCATAAGGAGCACGCAACCTAGATCCCTCACGTGCACAGTTCACAATAGGGTTCATGCTCCTGTGAGAATCTAATGCAGCCACTGATCTGACAGGAGGTGGAGCTCAGGCAGTAACGTGAGCAATGGGGAGTGGCTGTAGATACAGATGAAGCTTGCTAGCCTGTCCACCACTCACCTCCTGCTATGTAGTCCAGTTCCTAACAGGCCACGAACTGGTACTAGTCCTTGTCCTGGGGGTTGGAGACCCCTGCTCTAGAGGGTAGAGGCTCATTTCTTTCTATCCTCTGCAACACTTACAGAAGGAACTCAATAAACATTTGGCATATTGTAAAGAAGAAAACACCAAGTTAGAACAATACTGAGTGTTGGTGTTGGAGAACTGACTTCTGCTCTTTATATAATCATTTTTATTTTCAAAACTTGAACTTAAATACCACATTGGAGAACTTTCAATCTTGTCTGTATTCCTCAGTCTGAAGTGATCATTCTATTCTCTGATGTCTATGAGTAACACTGCCTTATAGTTCATTTACAAACTAATCATTTACCACTGTAACAGCATCTCTGTTGTGGAACTTATTCCAATTTTTGATCAAAACCTGATGTTTACAGATTTATATAATTTGTCCAGTTAAAGAATCATATTCTTAATTATTATCTTTGTACACACAGCACATTTGCATAACCTGTGGATTTTTTTCTTCTTCGATTTAATTCGCTGAAGAAAAATGCCTATCAATGTTTTCCACTTTTTAATCTACTTAGTTGGCTACAAAAATAACTGTAAATTGAGTTATTTCTAAAACTTTGCACACATACAGATTTATCACTTTTCTGAAAGAGACATTTGAGATTGGCTTTAGCATTTTCACGATGTAAACATCTGCATAGGTCTACATAGGTATTCATTTTCCTTTTAACACAATTCTGGGCATTAAAAATATTGACAAAGAATGGAATTCATAAGGCTGTTACCTCTTTTGGCTAAGATAAAAATAAGCAAAAAATAGTCCAAGCCAGCTAACCATTTTAAGTTCCAGTGGATAGCTATTCCAATGTGTTACATCTCACACAGCTCTCCGGACAATCTGCTGATTATTTAAGACAAGCTAGAGTTTATCATCATGGAAGCCCATGTAAATATTTAACTGAGAAATTACTTAGAATTAACTGGTTCCGAACAGAAGTTTGAAGTGTTTAACAAATATAGCAGATGTTTCGTAGAGTTAATAGGGTAGATTAATTACGTATGAACACATTTTCATTTGTGAAAAGAGGCAAGATACATTTATAGCTTCTCAATCAAGAAAAAGAGCTGAAGTGAAAAAGGAAAGTTTCATTTTAAAGTATTACGTGCACTCCCTTGCCAGGAATGTTGCAGTGCATATGATACCTAATACCCACTTCAACAAAAATGTTATGCAAGTGTATTTTAAGTGTTATGATTATTACTTTAGAATATGCTTCATAAACTTGAAACATAAGATTAAGCAGAATCTGCATAAATTCTAAACGACTACTAGAGGATTTTCTGTGTTTCAAATAGAATGTATGAAATTAAAATGGAAAACAGAATATATCTGTTTTTACAGAAAATTTTGTGCCTTTAACATGGGAATAACAGGAATAAAGTTTTAAGTTGGAGACATTGGAATGAAATTTTGTTTTACATGTGTACTTTTTTCTCTTGAAAATGAATTGTTCTAGGACACGAAATGAGTTTTATAAAAGAAAAAATGCAAATAAGTAAAAATATAATATATAGTCCAGTCTCAAGAAGTAATTTTTCTTTTTTTTTAATTTTAACTTTCCTCATGTCTCTATTAGTGCCATAATTTTTTTAACCTCTAGAGCAGCCAGAAAGGAAGTGACTTTTATATTAGTTCTGAGAAGTGGAATTTAAGAATGTTTGTGTTAATAAATTAAAGGGTGACCAGCTTTATGTTATTTCATCCAATTATGATAAGAAAAAAATTTTCCTGAGGGTGCATAAGTGTTTACAAAAGGAATTCTATGTTTATATAAAAGCCTATCTTTTTATCAAAATCAGTAGTCAGTGTGTGCTAGGAAATAGATATCTGTGAAACAAGGAACGCTAGTGTCTCTTCCACACACTAATAAAGGCCTTGACAAACCTCCCCAGAAGCACTGATAAGAGAGAATAGGAAGAGCTATGCTAGAAAGAAAATCTCGTGAAATATTAGGGTGGACAAGAATGATTCAATCATTACCAACTGTAGTAAGCCAGTTCTCTAATTGGGTGGACAATTTTATCCTGCCTTCAAAAATACAAAAATTAAGGGTTACACATAGTGCTTTTAAAACTTAACAATTTCATATGGAGCCCTGGAATCATTCAGACATGGGACACAATGAAATATGATCATTCCATGTGGTTGCAGGAATATATTTTAATTATAATCTCTTCTCATGTTTTTTGAACTCAGAAAACTTATCTTTTTATTATATAGATCCTGAAATAACTCGTTCTCTGTCACTATTGATTAAGCCAATAAAGCTAAAAACATTTTTAATTGAATAATAGAACATAGAGTCTGTGAATCTGGAATGATGTTGTGATATCTGTACTTCTCATAAACGTTCCTCTAAAAATAATTTTTGCTCCTATTATGAGACTTTCCATTTTTTAAGTTGTGTATGTCCTCACTTTCCATGCTGCATATTATCCAGCAGTGTGCCTTGCAGTTAGTAGGTGTCGAATGGATGACTGACTGCTAAGATTCTGATTCTTTGCACTTCTCTTGGTACTTCTGCAGCAGTTAGAATATTAACTGCTATAGCTATGGAAAATCTAATTTAGATAATTATATTCTTCATCTACAAATCCCACTTGATACCAAATAATCCAAGTTATTTTTACTTCTTATGTGGCAGTATTGCAAAATAGATGCTATGCTTACATTTGGAGGAGTTTGCCCTTCATTAAAAGAAGACATATAACCTGCGTTCCTTAATGTTTCTCACATTGATTAGGATTAAATTCTTACTTTCTGAAAAAACAACATGAACAGAAGAGATTAATGTATCTATACAAACCATTAATTAATAAAAAATAGAACCAATCAAGTTATTTAAAATACTTAAATTGTTTTTAATAACGTAGTTTTAGGTTTGGTAATTATTCTGGGTTTACTTGCACTTATTTATCATAAGCACATTCATATTTTGGTAATTTCGTATTTTAAATTATTCTTAACTATGAAAAACGTTGTACAGATTTGTTATATTTTGGCATTAACCTAATAGATGAAATGGTTTGATTTCAGTTAACTCTAGGCTCTGTTGACAAGTAAAAAATTGGTAGGTCATGGTCTGTCAAATCCATTTGTATCATCTGTCTTAATGATTTATGCGAGTGGGCATATGATTGACTCCATTTTAATGATTTGTCTGATGATGGTAATAGTCTGAATTTTTGAATTGGCTTTGCGAAAGGTCAGTGACCACGTGGAAACATGGTTCTACTGCAGACGGAAGGAATAACCTATACATATGTGGTTTTAAAATGTCTTCCAATGTTTTTGGAAGAATGGGCAACATGATATACATGTAATTTCAGATTTAATGTCATGTAACTTTTGCATTTGGGTTATGCAACATAAATGACTAGATCATGGGAAACCTAATCTAGTAATTTTAGGCTTAAAAAATAAATCAGTACAGAGATACTCACATACTACATGAAAGACATAGGTATTTAATGCTGATAACTGTGAAAATGGTTTATACACTATCACTCAAGTTGCAATTGAGTGAGGTGTTGAAAATCAAACATTTAGGAGGAGAAAAATGCTCCATCCTGTAATAAATTTTTCTAAGTTTTAAAAATATAGATGGAAGTATTGTCTCTTTTTAACTTCTTTCTACTGGTCTTCCTCCTTTCTGCCAGAAGCATCCATTTTCTCGGGAGGATTAAGATTGCAATAGTATAAGGATTGTTGAGTTCACACAAGACAATGGTATGAAAAGTAGGCTCTATTGGGAGAAGAGTGTCTAAATATCAAGTGCTTCATCACTACACATCAGGAGATGCTCTCATAGATCCTAGGGCTCAATCATGAATCACAAGGCACAGGGGAAAGAGAAGAGGTAAGTGTAGTTCTACTTAACCAAAAAGGAAACGTAGAAAATGTCCCTCCCTTCTGCTTTATTGAATGAAGTTTCAGGAGAAGAATGGTAAATAAGGCAGACACCACTATTCTTGTTTTCTCCCTTCTTGGAAACCCAAGAGGAAAAAGAATCCATAGGCCTTAGACTTCTCAGCAGCAACATGTGGTAGAAGACACTCGAGAAAAATCTTTATAATTCTTAGGGAACTAATTTTCCAGCAAGAATTCTATGCTCAGATAAACTATCAATCAAGTGTGAAAGTGAAAAAACAAAACAAAACAAAACATTTTTAGATGTGTAAAATCCCAGAAGATGTACCTTTCTTTCAAATTGTTTCCATAATTTGTTTAAAGATATGTTCACATAAATGAAGGAGTCAAACCAAGAAAGGAGATGACAAGGAAAAGAAGCGGCAGTGGAATCAACTCAGAAAAAAAAAAAAAATAAAGGTAGTCACAGAATGGGAATTCTGCAGATGGCTTAGAAAGCTGCCTACAACAGATGGAATAGAAGGTCTGAAAGGTACTCTCAGAAAACAGAAACTCAATGAGAAAATTTGAAAAATAGGGAAGGCAATAACAGGGAAAATAGAAAGAATTAGAAATGCCAGAAAAAAAAAAGAAAAAAAAAAACCCAAAAGAAATGACAAACTATTCAAGAAAGAAAAGGTACACCAATTGACTCTGCATATGACAATATTTACAGTCATTAAAATGTGAACTTTTCTTTTTTTTTTGATACGGAGTTTTGCTCTGTCTCCCAGGCTGGTGTGTAGCTGTGTGATCTTGGCTCAGTGCAACCTCCGCCTCCCAAGTTCAAGTGATTCTCCTGCCTCAGCCTCTTGCATAGCTGGGATTATAGGCACCCATGACCACGACTGGCTGATTTTTGTATTTTTAGTAGAGATGAGGTTTCACCATATTGGCCAAGTTGGTCTTGAGCTCCTGACCTCAGGTGATCCGCCGGCCTCAGTCTCCCAAAGTGCTGGGATTAGAGGCATGAGCCACCAGGCCAGGCCAAAAAATGTGGACATTTTATATTTGTTTAAATAAAAATAGTTTTACAATTTTATTAACCATTCACCTATAGCTGGACATCTAGGTTGTCTCTATTCTTTTTACTATTATAAGCAATATGGAAATGAACAACCTGGTACATGAGTAATTTTATAAATGAATGAGACTAGAGTGAAACTTTGATAGACAGTATCAAATTGCCCTCCATAAAGATTATATCCATACCTATGTGCCTTAAATATATAGGTGTGTTTCTCAACAGTTGCTAACACAGTGTACTATCAAACTTTTTGACCACTTCCAATCTTATAAGCGAAAACTAGTATCACAGAGGTGTTTTAGTTTACATTTTTAAAACTATGAGTGAATTTAGGTCTATTTTATATGTTTAGGTCTATTTCATATGTTTAAAAGCCATATTATTTTTTCTTCTTGGGATTTAAAAAAATTGATTTGGAGGAGTTTCTCTCTATATTTGGATATGTAGTCCTTTGTTATGATGCGAGTTGTAAATATTTTTTTCCCAGCTGGCCATTTGATTTAGTTTAGTGGGGTATTTTTACCCCATATAGGAGTTGTTTGTTCATGCAGTAAAATATACTATTGTTTTTCTATTTATACCTCTGGTTTAAAAGATATTTTAAAAGTTATGCTTAATTATTTTCAAAATTCTTATATTTTCTTTAGGACTTTTGTGGTTTAGTTTTCACTTTTAAAATCTTGATCCATATGATTTTTTTTTGGTCACAGTAGTCATGTACAAACCCAAATTTGTGTTTTCCCAAATGCTATGTAGTTGTCCCCAAATGCATTTATTGAAATGTTATTTTTTATTATAAGCCTTTAACAGTACTGTTTGATTATTTAATCCTGTAAATTTACTTGAAAAGTACTATGATTTTATTTAAAACATTAAACAAGGTAAGGCAAATAAGCTAATACTCAAAGTTTACTTATTACATATAGATTCAAATTTAGCACTTGAAATAGTAAGGAATTGCCTGATTTTCATAACTGGCAACTTATTCTAAAGTACAAAGAAGAGAAGTTGTCGTTACTGTTAACAGAAGCTTTTCTCAAATTGCAGTGGTTTGTCAATAATTTGGATGACAAAAAATTGTTATTCATATCATGTGAAATATATATTTTTGTTTTTTTTGAGAGGAGTTTTGCTCTTGTCACCCAGTCTGTAGTACAATGGTGCAATCCCATCTCACTGCAACCTCCGCCTCCTGGGTTCAAGTGATTCTCCTGCCTCAGCCTCCCGAGTAACTGGGATTACAGGTGCCCACCATTACACCCAGCTAATTTTTGTATTTTTAGTAGCGAGGGGGTTTTGCCAGGTTAGCCAAGCTGGTCTTGAAATCCTGATCTCAGGCAATCCACCTGCCTTGGCCTTCCAAAGCGCTGGGATTACAGGCGCGAGCACTGCACCTGGTCGAAATATCTTTTTATCATTATTTTGTCATCGTTAGACTCAATTTGTACTTATTGGTGACAGAACCAAGCAGAATGACTTTACAAATTGAACAAGTCTTGTTAATTCTGCAGAACATTTGAAAAAATGCTTATTTGAAAAAATATTAAGATGGATCCTTAAATATTTACAGTTAATTCTTCATTCATAAAATCTGTGAGATCTCCCTCCCTATGAATTAAGAATTAACGATATGGTTAATTTTGGTAATATGTGCACTAAATAAAGTGAAACGTAGTTGCATGGTTTATTTATTGACGATTTGTGGATGTTAAATGGAAAAATAAATGCTGGCAATTTTTATACTGACAAAAAAGACTGAGTCTTAAAAATGTTAGAAATAGGATATTTAAATACATCTGAGGGTTAACTTCATTTCTATGGGAATTATGTTGCAGGTCAATGAACAAATAATTCCATATACAAATATTTCTTTTAAATACAACCTTTTGGAAACAGGGTTAATTGGTCAAACTACCTAATTTTATGGACTAATAAGTTAAGGTTGTGTCAGTGTAACTTCAATTCAGTACTAACAACATTAATAAGATTAGTTATGACATGTTACATACATGCTCAGGTTGTTCCAGTGTCACTTTCTAGTCTATTGGGTTGGTAATATGGGTAGTATGTGATTTCCAAATAATCAGATTGTGAATCTATCAGTTAGAAGAAAACCCTAATT
This sequence comes from Macaca nemestrina, assembly GCF_043159975.1. Taxonomy (NCBI): domain Eukaryota; kingdom Metazoa; phylum Chordata; class Mammalia; order Primates; family Cercopithecidae; genus Macaca; species Macaca nemestrina. Next base: position 115,948,676 of record NC_092129.1, read on the forward strand.
TTCAATTTACCAGTCACTAGAAAGTTGGCATGAAAGTAAATTACAACTGGTGTTTTAATATTTCAATGAAATGGAGCAATCAGAATGTTATTTTCAAGCTTCTAAAAACGGTCCTTGAGTAAATCAAGATAATTTGAGATTCAATGTATTCTCAAATATAGAGTGCATATTATAGAACCACAACAAGCAAACAATAGTAAGTAAAAGGATAATGCACATCAAACAAAAAGACTCCCATGTTTGCACAGAAGCAAAATATGGAAGCCCTAGTGCAACATTTCAATATCATTTCAATACGTTCTTTGATGACCTCCACACATTCACGATAGTAAATTAGGAAGGGGAGAGAGAATTGATATGTATTGCATACCTGCTAGTGTGTCAGGAATTCCACTAGTTACTTTAATATGTGATCTTATTTAATTTTAACAACTCTAAGAAATGGAAGTGTTCCCTTTTATAGATGAGAAGATGAATTCCCTAAAGATAAGATGGTAAATAAATGGTGGAGCTGAGCTCTTAAAGCAAGTATGTCTGAACCCGAAACTCTATCTACTTCTAATATATTTTACTTGCACTTCCAAATAAATCTTTAGAACATAAGATATATTTGAATGTGCTTTATCTTAATCCATCAATGGGGACACAGGTCAATATTATCAGAGTGAAGACACAGTGACCTTTGACAGTTTTGATACCCGAAGGTGTTAAACTTTCCAGAATACATTATATTAGGAAACTAAGAAGTGGCTGTGAAATAGGATAGCATTCTACAAGAAATGGAATGAAAAATCAACAGTATGGACTGAAGAGAAGTAAGATAGCAAAACACCAGAAAAAAGGTACTCTGGGACTAGAGCTGACTGTAAGCTGAATGAGTCAGCGGTATAGTTAGCCAGGGTGTGGTAAACAAAAGAGCAACATTTGCTAAGATTTGTTCATAAACAAATGCAATGCAAAACAGTTGGTTGTTGGCAACAATGCTCTGAGTCTTTTGCATTTCTATTCGTCTTGTGAGTAAGGCACTAACTGCTCTAGGTTCTGAACTATCTTTATACCTGTAGGGTGGAAACTCGCCAAAAGGAAATCTGGAGGATTCAAACTTAATTCTGGCTCTGCCAGTTGGATATTCTTATTGTCTTGACATGGTCCTAAATAAAAAAAGTTAAAGACTACTTGGTTTAGTACACTGTTAGCTCAGTATCCTTATGGTTGCCCGCTTGGGCCAAAGTAGGAGACACACTGAGTCTGTTGTAGTTTTATAAAAAAAATGTCCTTGTCCTTGCTGATGTACCTGGATTAATGCCTCAAGTCAAACAGAAAGGCCAATTCAGAAATGTAGGGAGCAAATCATCTCTGGCTTTCTAAGACAGACTTGGATGATTTATGGGATCTATTCAGCTGTTTGAGTTTGGGATCCTGGGGGACAGGGTTGAGATCAATAGTGCAGGTTGGCCTCATCTACTTGCCTGGCGTTCTATTAACAGTAGCCTTTAATTAAATGCTGCATGAGACAAATTGAATAGTTTTGGTCACAGTCTCTATTGATAATATTAATCAGAGCTGTTAATGGAGTGATATACTCACAAAAAATTTGCCAGACACCAAGACAGTATAGAAATGAAGAACGGATATTGTTGAGAGACAATGGGTCTTTCCGAGTCTTTTGTGCTTCTGCATGTCTTATGAGGTACTAATCACCCTTTTGTTCTGGTCTATCTTTTAAAGGATTTTTATGCTGCAAAGCAAGGGTAGATTTGCTTACTGTTTAGAATGTTAAAGATAATATCTCCCTTTTGGCAAAGGGCAAGTTTGCCTGCAGTCCATTTTTAAAAAATTTGGCTTCCCTACTCCGCTGTGATGCAAACCCACTGAATATGTAGCATCTACCTGGGTTGTTTCTGGTACTTGGGGGCAAGGGCAACCAAAACAAACATAAGGCTCATGCTGTTTGCTGCCATGAGTAATAATGCCTTTTTCTCTGACTCAGAAGTTTCATGTCTTCTGCCAGGATTGATGAAACTGTGGCAGGCTAAGTTGTTATTATTCAAGTTGGGTAAAATCTCATATATTTTACAGTTCTTGACACTGGTAAGTCTAATCCTTTCTCTACATTGGGCATGTGTCTGACTTAACTATTCCTTATATTTATTCTCTATCCTTTTAAAATAATGTGATAAAATAGAGGGGATTTAAGGAAAAGAACAAAATTATTAAGGAGATAGATATTAGATGGTATACAACTAAAGGAAATAGAATTCCTTAGGAAAGGTAAAAGAGAAAATAACAGAATTTTAGAGTTGAAAAAGACCTTAACAACATTCTGTCTGACCCTTACATATTACTAAGTGATATGCCCAAGGTAAAATAAGTAAATAAATCAAAATAGTTGCATATTTAAGGATAGAATCTGGTTTCCTGGCCTTACATTCAGTGTTTCTCTATTTTGCAAAAGATGACTTTAGTAATGGATTAAGCTATATAAAGCTTTTGTTCATGTCTGCAGAATAATGAACAGATAATAGGAGTCTTTAATTAAGGAGATAATTCCTGTTTCCCATAAAAAGCATGACTTTCAAATTGATCAAAAATAATCAGGGGTAGTAAGTGACATCAAGACTGTTATTGCTGAAAATTTTTAATATGGGAGAAGGTGACCACCTGTCCTAAATTAATTAGGTTTGGTAGCTAGAAAGAGGGAATCGCCTCCTCACTATGATATCCAAGTACGTTATGTTACAGTTTTCTGTAGGTATTTTCACTGTAGGATTGGATGATATTTTACTTTAATAATATGTTTGTCAGTGAAAAATATTTGTTTCCTCTACCTATGAAGAAGATATATTTATTGAGTACCTATACTACATCAAGTACTTTTAGTCTCTGGGGAGACAGTTGTAAATAAGATAGACATGGTTCCTATCCTCATGAAGGTTATACTGGTTGTAAAGGGAACACTTAGAATTCAGTTTATAGTTAATAGTTTTCTTAAGATGAAGGAATTCTACCCATAAAAACCCCGTAATTTTATAAAAGTGCTCTTTAAACATTTGTCAGCAATTATTTCATAAAGTACTTTAGGTTCATTGCTATTGATATTTTTGCCATTCACATTTAGCATATTAACTAACAATAACAACAATAGCTAAGAGTTAAATAGTATTTACTAGAAGCCAGGCATTGTTCTAAAATCTTTACATATATTAACTCACTTAATCATCACTACAACAGTATGCAATAGAAAATATTAGTATCCCATTTTATAGATGACACAGAAAGGTCAAGAAACATGGTCAGGTTCAAACTCAGGTAGCCTGGTTCCTTGATCTGTGTAATTCCCGAGCTAAGCTGCATGGGTTTTTGGTTTGTTAAAAGCAGTTAATTGGAATTAATATAATTCTAATCCTTTTTAGAGACCAATCATTGTTTAGTTCCATTTAATACACCAATATAAGGCATTACCAAAAGATTTTTAAATGCTTAGAATATAATTGAATTAAACTAATTTTAATGTAGATTTATGGCTGAAATAAATACATGCTTTGCTGCATATAATTTTTCAAAAGGCTTACCCATTTTATAATTTTCTAATGGCAGTTAAAATACATTTTAATTTATTTTTCCAGATTGCTGAGTATTTCAACACGAGATAAAATAATTCTTTTGTAGAAGTCACAAATTTTCAATGCATAGCACTTTTAGGAAAGAAAGTTTTACTGATTGAGGTTTAAAATGCATAATTTGGACTTTTGATGAAAACAATTTAAAATGCCTTTTGAAACAGAAGCAAACTATAAACAGAAGGGCAGAAGGAGCTATTCTCAAATTATTCATCCAATGAAAGAGATATAAATCACCTCCATGTCGAACGAACCGTCTGTAAGTTCTTCCAAAACATAAATCTTCCCTGAGGCTAAAACATAAATATTTCCACGGTTTTAAGCATCAACTCGCCAGTATTTCTTCACAGAGTAGATAAAAGTAGCTTTGTAATATAGAAAAATAACTTATCTTTTAATCAACTAATTCCCTTACATGTCTTTTGCCCACAAATTAAAAAAAAAAAGGACTGATTTTTAAAAATATTTCAACTGCCTTCTTTCCACTGGCAGATTAGTACCTCAGAAATCCCAATACTGAGTTGGATCACTAGTTTCAGAAAACTAACAATGAATTAAATATAAATTATGCAACTTTAGAAAACTAATAGTGTTGATTCAAATTTAGGCAACTCATAAAGTGTCTAAATAACTCATATTTTGATATGTGAGGAATTTAAAATAATCTTAAATTGAATAGCCTGTTAATTACTATGCTATAATACATACATTTATATGTACATATAAATATTTATAATACATATAGGCTATAGAACATATATTTATTCTAGTCAGAATGGAAAGAGGAATTACGTTCTGTGGGCATATAACAAGAACCTTCCTATTTTATTCACCTAAAAAGAGATTGTTATAGTTGCTTAGGAATTGTAATAAGAAAGCATTATTTAGTAGTTGAGCCTGTGATTCAAATGTATTTAAAGTTAATAACTTTAAATTACAACACAAGAATTGTGGTAAAAAATAATTTTCTCTGAAATAATTAGATGTCTGTGTATGACACGAACGTAACTACAGTGGTATAAATACTTGTAAACTTTTTATACACAATTCACAAATGATCATTTTTAAAATGATCAACTTAAACCAATTGGTTGCTTTTTCTTAAACCACGTAGGTTTTCTGAATGCAACGACAGTGACTATTGTTTGTTTCTGTGTCTGCAGTGCTTAACACAGTATCTGGCACACAGTAAGCATTCAACTAAGTGAGTGGGTAAAAGAGGAAGGGAGGAAAGGGACCATGTAACTTACTGAGCAATTATTTTTGTTTCCTGTACACACCAACTTAGAAAAAGAATTATTTCAACGATTCCCCCATGTGAATACTATATGATCTCTTGTGCATCAGGGCCATCTGCTAATTGAATGTCATTTGATTTATAAATGACCAGCTGAGATTTTCTCTCCGTTGCTTATGGTATTTAAGGTAGTTTTTTTAGAGTAAAAGCTATGCACCCTCTCTGTGCCTAATTTCTCACTTAAGCTGGATTTATCTGTGCCCCAAGGAGCTGGTATTTAAGTATCATTTAGTAAGCATGTCTAAGGCACTTCTGCTGTTGACAGACTTAACCTTTGGCTTCTGCATAAACATTTGGTGCCATCTGGATGAGTATTTAATAACTCCCCAAAGAGATAGGGCCAGAGCAACACAGCCATTTTCCTAGGAACTAAAATTAGTGGATATATTACATGAAATAGCACTGTTCTACCTTCCTTCACCTGTCTATCCTCTGACATGACATGCAAAGGCCGGAAGAGAAAAGGAGACGGAGATGTTAGCCAACTGTCTCATTTCACTCATAGTCCCTGTCTTGCTTCTGAAGACTTAGTAATGTATTTCAGTAAAACTTTACTGTAAAAAAAGCATTACATTATTTAATTGAGGAGAATCTGGCAATAGTATGTAATAGGAAGGCTATAGAACATATACAATTTTATGAAGTTATATATAAAGATACACTACACTTATATAAAATTAAGGTTTTAACAACAGATGCCATATAACCAAAGAATTTGTGTTTAGTGTGATTGAGTATTTGAATGTAATGATTTACAACTAATATTTCAACATGAGAGGAAAAGCTAATATAAAATGCCATTATTCAAATAACATGATTAAACCATGAAATATGTACCTTTAATAGAGGATTTTTATGTCAACATCTTCATGATTTCAGAATCATTTATCAGATTTTCATTATGATCTTGGATATATTATATTTGATCAAATAAATTTGTATACTTATGATAAATACATTTTTCTTATTCAGCATTGGTTTTAGCTCACATATGTCTGCCTTGTAAATCATAAATATCAACAAAAGAGATAATTTAAGTTTACCAGTAACTCACTGGTTAAGTGTCATCTTGACATTAAGTATTATGTTTTCTCACAATCAGAATATAGTATCTTTAAAAAATTCTGATTCTGAATAGAGTTTTGTTAATATATTTAAATAATTTAGAAAGGAATTTTCATTCTTCAAACAGATTATTCAAAAGTGCCTTTTCTAATCCATCATTACTGCAACTGAATACATGACAATGTTATTAGCAATATGGCCATTCCAGATGTGGTAGAACCCAAACACCTTTTGAAAAAATGTGATTTGGTGATATTTTTAAAATGTAGAATTTCAAAAAGTTAGTACATATATATGAAAAGCATATTTATAAGGGAATTTTTCTTTGTTGTTAATAAGCCAGTTGCTTAGAGAATTTCAGCTGAATCACTGCACTATTTGACTGTATTTAGCTTCATTTGTGCTACTGAAAGCATAAGTCTCAAATTTATAGCAAGTTATTTCACATTTTTATTGATAAGAATGCTAAATTTTACCGTATATGAGTTTAACAAGATGCTGAGAAATGAAAAAATGAATAAGGCAAGACATGGTAAAATCTACAACTATAGATTAAAGACTTATTTTAATTTAAATTTGTATCATACTCACTAGACAAATCACAGGAATTAAAACTTAATAGTCATTCACTCTTCACTGCAAGCCTGAAAATACAAGCAGCACCAGTGCACTGAATCAGAACAATCCATTTATTCTAATTGGCCAGCACTCTGCTTTAAAAAAAAAAAAAAAAAAAAAAAGAATATTGGGCAATTTTCTGGAAAAATCACTTTGTTGTGGAGTAACATCAGAAAGAAAGAGAAGAAAATGAGATGAAGTCAGAAATGCAATGGGAGTTGAATCCTGTAAGACTTTGTAGGCCATTGTATGGAATTTGGGTTTTATTTAATTATGTGGGGAAACACTGGAGATTCCGAAAAGAAGAATGACAAGGAACATTCTGGCTTCTTGTGTAAATCATGCAAGAAGAGCAAGGGGAGAAGGAGGGAGACCATTAATTGGCTACTGAAATAATCAAGAGATTTATAATGGTAACTAGGACCAAGTGGTAATAGCAGAGGTGTGAGAATTGGTCAGATTCTAGATATATTTTGAAGGCAAGGTCAATAGAATAAGTAAAGAAATGTGAAGGCTAACTCACTTATGTTTATAGGAACAAGATATCTAAGTAAATTATAAGTTATTCAGCATCATATAAAAAAAGGGGGGGCTTCCAGGATGGCCCAGTAGTTATATTAAATCAACATGCTCACAGATAACAACTATAAATACTGAACTACATATAGAACAACTATGTGAAGACACTGGAAGCTCAACAAAAACAGGCAGATACTGGAGGGGAGTCAACATTTAGAAAAATTAAACAGCATGGAGTCAGTTTTCTGTTTTTAAGATGTTTAGTCTGAGGACAGGCTCAAGTCTGGGTCATGGGTTGGCTAAATAGAAAGCCTATAGACTTGCTGGATTGAAAAATCTGACGACAGAGTTTAGGTCAAATGCAGTTCCTGTAAAGTAAAGTGGGGTTGGTTTGTCAAATCCTGAAATAAGGAAGGAAGTCCCAAATTCTGCATATAAGCTCTCCCCAAATCTCTGGCTGACTCCTAACCAAACATACACAGTGCAAACTGCAAGTAGTTCAGCTTAGCTTAAAATAACAAAACTGGGATTTCAGCTGTTGCCAGCTGTAGGAGAAACAGAGTTTGCTATGTGAGTCTAGCCAATTTAACTGCCTGCCTTAAAAATGTATTAAAGCTCTTCAGAAAAAATGGAATTTAGTGTCCAAAATACAATAAAAAATTACTTGCCATACAAGTAAGCACCAAAACATAATCCATTCTAAGGAGAAAAGACAATCAACAAAGAACAACTTGATACTACTAAGATGATAGAATGATTGGAGAAAGATATATATATAAATATATATCTTTATATATATATATATAAAATATATATATATATATTGTTTTGTTTTGTTTTGAGACAGAGTCTCGCTCTTGTTGCCCAGGCTGGAGTGCAGTGGTGCGATTTTGGCTCACCGCAACTTCCACCTCCCAGTTTCAAGTGATTCTCCTGCCTCAACCTCCTAAGTAGCTAGGGTTACAGGCATGCCATGCCTGGCTAATTTTTGTATTTTTAGTTGAGACAGCATTTCTCCATGTTGGTCAGGCTGGTCTCAAACTCCCAACCTCAGGTGATCCACCCACCTCAGCCTCCTAAAGTGCTGGGATTACAGGCATGAGCCACCGTGCCCAGAAAGATTTTAAAGTAGCTATTAAAACTATTCCCAAGGTCAGGAAGGAAAACATGCTCATAATGAATGAAAAGATAGGAAATATCAGCAGAGAAATAGACACTATTTAATATAAAACACACTTCACTAGCTTAAAAATATATATCTGTACTAAAAAATTCACATGATAGTCTTAACAGCAGAATGGAAATGAACAAAGCAAGAGTAGGCTTGACAAGGGCTTATTGGAAATGATCCATTCCCAAGAAGATGGAATTAGATGGGAAAAAAATGAACAGAGTTTTTGGACAAGTGGGACATTGTTGAAAATCTAACATATCTGTGGCTCAAGCCTGTAATCCCAGCACTTTGGGAGGCCGAGATGGGCGGATCACGAGGTCAGGAGATCGAGACCATCCTGGCTAACACGGTGAAACCCCGTCTCTACTACAAAATACAAAAAAAAAAACTAGCCGGGCGAGGTGGCGGGCACCTGTAGTCCCAGCTACTCGGGAGGCTGGGGCAGGAGAATGGCGTAAACCTGGGAGGCGGAGCTTGCAGTGAGCTAAGATCCGGCCACTGCACTCCAGCCCGGGCGACAGAGCGAGACTCTGGCTCAAAAAAAAAAAAAAAAAAAAAAAAAAATCTAACATATCTGCCATTGGCATTTCAGAAATGGAAGAGAGAGAGAATGTATGTTCTGACTGCTCCACTGACTAGCCATTTCTCTATCCTCTCCCTCTACTTGGGCATCTCTATTTCCTAAAGAACAACAATGTTGAAATTAGGTCAATTAATAACTATACAATGGCCTCAAAGTGTTCGAATGAAAGGAACAGTTGCACATCTCTCATTTTCAATTAAAAGCTAAAAACGATTAAACTTTAGTGAGGAAAGCATACTGAAAGCTGAGATACACCAAAAGCTAGGTACCTCCAGCCAAACAGCCAAGTTGTGAATGCAAAGAAAAACTTCTTGAAGGAAATTAAATGTGCTACTATAGTGAATACACAAATGATAAGAAAGCAAAACATCCATATTGCTGATATGAAGAAAGACTTAAAGATCTGGATAAAAGACCCAAACAGCCACAACATTTCTTAAACCACAACATTCCCTTAAATCAAAGCCTAATCCAGAGCAAGCCCTTGCCTCTTAATTCTGTGAAGGCTGAGAGAGGTGAGGAAGCTGCAGAAGAAAAGTTTGAAGCTAGCAGAAGTTGGTTCATGATGTTTAAGGAAATAAGCCATCTCCAGTATACAAAAGTACAAAGTGAAGCATTAAGTGCTGATGTAAAAGCTGTAGCAAGTTATCCAAGATCTTCAATGAAGGTAGCCACACCACGCAATGGGTTTTCAATGTCGACAAAGCAGTTAAAGATGCCATCTGAGACTTTCATAGGTAGAGAGGAAAAGTCAATGCCTGACTTCAAAGCTTCACAGGAAAGACTAACTCTCTAGTTAGGGGATAATGCAGTTTGTGACTTTAAGTTAAAGCCAACACTCATTCTGAAAAAGAGTTATGCTACATTTACCCTCCCTGTGCTCTATAAATGGAATGACAAAGCCTGGATGACAGCATATCTGCTTATAGCATGGTTTACTGAAGAAGCCCACTGTTGATACCACTGCTTAGAAAAAAATATTTCTTTCAAAGTATTCCTGCTCTTTGACAATGCCTCTGGTAACCCAAGAGCTCTGATGGAGATGTACAAGGAGATGAATGTCGTTTTCATGCCTGCTAACACAACATCCATACTTCAGCCCATGGGTGAAGGAGTAATTTTGACTTTCAAGACTTGTTATTTAAGAAATACATTTTGTAAGGCTATAGCTGCCATAGATAGTGCTTCCTCTGATGAATCTGGGCAAAATAAATTGAAAACCGACATTCTACATGCCATTAAAGGCATTTGTGATTCATGGAGGATGTCAAAATCTCAACATTAATAGGAATTTGGAAGACGTCGATTCCAAACTCCACGGACGACTCTGAGGGGTTTAAGATGTAAGTGGAGGAAGTAACTGCAGATGTGGTAGAAATAGCAAGAGAACAAGAATTAGAAGTGAAGCCTGAAGATGTGGCTGAATTACTGAAATCACATGGTAAGCTTGAATAAATGAAGAGGTGCTTCTTATGGATGAACAAAGAAAATGCTTTTCTGAGATGAAATCTACTCCTGGTGAAAATGCTGTGAACATTGTTGAAACGACAAGGAAGATTTGAAATATTATATATATTTAGTTGATAAAGTAACAGCAGCATTTGAGAGGACTGACTCCAATTTCAAAAGAAGTTCTATGGGTAAAACGCTACTAAACAGCATCACATGCTACAGAGAAATCTTTCATGAAAGGAAAAGTCAATTAATGTGGCAAACTTCATTTTCGTCTTATTTTAGGAAACTACCACAGCCACCCCAACCTTCAGCAACTACCACCCTGATCAGATAGCAGCCATCAGTAGGGAAGCAAGACCCTCCACCAGCAAAAAGATTATAACTCGCTGAAGCCTCAGATGATCATTAGCATATTTTAGCAATAAAGTATTTTTTAATTAAAATGTATAAAATTGTTTTTGCACAATATAAATTGCAGATTTTTTGGATATGGTATAGTATAAATATAACTTTTATATACATTAGAAAAGCAAAAAAAATGGGTGACTTGCTTTACTGCAATGGTACTGAACTGAACCTGTAATATCTCCAAAGTATGCTTATATTCTGCATTAATCAATCTCTAAGTAGTTTTTAATTTGAATTTGATACTTTGAGATAAACATAGCTATCCTGGTCCCTAATCCCAAGCACATTGTATCATCTTACACTAGGCTGCATCACACATTTACACTTCTGCCCTATCTCTGCTAGGCACTTGAATTTAACTGAATTTTGGCTTCAAGATAGAATTATTTTATTTTATTTTATTTTATTTTATCTTATTTTATTTGAGACACAGTCTTGCTCTGTCTCCTAGGCTGGAGTGCAGCAGTGCAATCTCAGCTCACTGCAACCTCCTCCCGGGTTTAAGCAATCTCCAACTTCAGCCTCCTGAGTAGCTGGGATTACAGGCATCCATCACCAAATCTGGCTAATTTTTTTTTTTTTTCTGTATTTTTAGTAGAGACGAGGTTTCACCATGTTGACTAGGCTGGTCTCAAAATCCTGACCTCAAGTGATATGCCTGTCTTGGCCTCCCAAAGTGCTGTGATTAGAGGTATGAGCCACCATGCCTGACCTGATTTAAAATTTTTAATTTTTGTAATAGTTTAGAACACTTCTGTTTTTTTTGTTTTTTAATTACTGTTTAAACAAGATTTAAATAATGCTTGCAGAAGTTAATAGCTTAGGTTTTAAGAATCAGATAAATGGGCATTTGAATATTAGCTGTGTTATGTAACATCTGTGAACCCTGGACAAGTTAGATATTCTCGTCCTCAGTGCCCTTATGTACAATGTGGTAATAATCATTTTATACCTCACAGGGTTGTTTAAGGTTTGGTTTAAATAATACATAACACTGAATAAATGTCTACCATTCATTATTGATATTATTATTACTTAGAATCTAACAAGATGTATTATTTTTAAAATGGTTATCAGTTTGAAATACAAAAAGGATAAGGGAGGAATAATCAGTTAATTAATTTAAATCAAGTAGAAGAATCCCATATTTATTTCTTTAGAACTTTAAAATTATTATAAGCTGATATAATGGCTTATTTTGTTAACAAAATAGTTGTTAGTACCAAACTAATTAGTGAATTTGGTATCTTCCAAAAAGTGGCTGAAAAGAAATCAGATATTTCATTAAATGGATATTTCATTAATTTTTTATTTTCAACTAGTTGTATTTGCTGAAAATATTCCTAGCAAGACATACATGAAGGTGGGTTTATGGTGGCAAGCATGGATTTTTAGTCTTTCTTTTTTTGTGTGTGTAATTCAACCACATTCCCACCTTCTGGGCTGAAAGTGTTTCCTTTCTTTTTTCCATATCTCTAGATGAAATTTTGTTTAAAAAAAGTATTAAGGGAAGCTTCTTGGCCACTGTTTTACAAAATACTTTCTAGACACTCTAGATTCACAAATTTGTTCTTGAATTTATTTCTTGATCTTTTGTTGTTAGAATAATCTGGAAAGTCTATAAAACAAGATTTGTAAGTTTATTAATGTCATAACAAAAAGTATAATTCTATTTTTTTCAAGACAAGTAGATTGACAGAGTATTTAAAGGTTAAAGGGTGTCAGTGACAATTAATGCCATAAATATCACTTTAACCTCCATGATATTTTTACAGGCCTCAGATTTCTCTTTTCTTCTTATTTTTTTCCCCCAAGGCAGTCACATTGGAGTATTTTCCATGTGACCTGTGAACATGAATCTATAGAAGGATTCAAATGTTATCAAAGGGATTCAACCATGGAGTTTTGAATGGGGTCCCATTTCCTCAAATAATAAAGGGGTACATTGCATCTGGCATTTGCAAACTGCAGCACCATTTTGGTTGGCTTTCTTATTAATCGGTTTCTTACATATTAGAGAGTGAGGAAGCACTGGTCACTGGCAGTAAGAATACTTTCAGGAGGTAGGAAGGGAGAGGTGAAACAAAGGGTAAAAGCTATTGCAGCTGAACCTAACAAATCAAACTGTTTCTAGGACTCCAGTCCGTGTTTCACACCATTTCCTCAGTTTTATCTTTTCATACTCCTTTTTAAACTTGGTCTCCCTCACTTCTTTATGCTCTCTCTTCCACTGAGACCCAATTATATATAGACTCAACCAGTTATAAGAGAAAGCATAAATAAGCAACAAAAGTAACATTTAATGAAATAGATGGTTTTATGTATCAGACTTTTTTGATGAACAGGTTCTATGTGATTAAAAAAAATTTTAAGTACCAAAAGCACAAGAATACACAGGGACACAAAAATAAGAGCAATAAACATAATCCCAGCTGGACTCAGTGGTTCCTGCCTGTAATTCCAGCACTTTAGGAGGCCAAGGGAGGTAGATCACTTGAGCTCAGGAGTTTAAGACCAGCCTGGGCAACACAGCAAGACTTTGTCCCTGTTTTAAAAAAAAAAAATTAGCTAGGCATGGTGCCTACCATCTGTAGTCCCTGCTACTTGGGAGGCTGAAGTGGGTGGACCACTTAAGCCCATGAAGTCAAGGCTACAGTGAGCTGTGATGGGGCTACTGCACTTCCGCCTGGGCAACAGAGTGAAACCCTGTCTCCAAAGAGAAAAAAAAAAATAATTCCCCCAAAACATCATAAAGGATTGCCCCTGCATCAGTAAACTTAGTAGTACAGTGTGCTCAATTACTATTTCTCTTAATTTCTTATTAAACAAAATATGAATAAAAGTAAAGCAAATAAAGAATGTATGGCTCAGAAGGGGGAAAAGTGTTCAGCTCTTCCCCGTTAGTTATTCTGGGCAGTTCAGCTGTGTGTGCTTTGAGAATTTCTGGAATTCTGTGTCCTGAGTTGTCAATACTGGTTGTCCTTCTCAAAAAGGATTACTGTTGGACTTGCTAGTAGCTTGTAAATGTGGAGATGGACGTTCACCTATCCTCTATAATGAAGTAATCAGGAAGCAAATCATAGGTATGACTAGGAAGGCTGGCCTCCCCTGGAAGCTCCTGAAAGTAATCAGGCTGGGTGTTTTTGATACAAATACTAGTGTAATGAGTAATTCCAAAATTTTGCTAAGATCTGTAAGAGAAAGCTGTAAAGAAGAGTATTAGACATGCTTTCAGAGCCTTAGTTCTCAAGCGTGGCTGCACATTAGAACTGCTTGGGAAAAATCTCAAACAACTGTTGCCTGAGTCCCTCCCTAGAGATTCTGGCTTTATTGGTATGTGGTGCAGTCTGGGAATCAGAATTTTTAAAGCACCTTGGGTAATTCCAATGTGCAGTCAAGACAGAGAACCATTCATCTTCTTTTTTTTTTTCTTAGACGGAGTCTCTCTCGCTCTGTCGCCAGACTGGAGTGCAGTGGCGCGGTCTCGGCTCACCGCAACCTCCGCCTCCCAGGTTCAAGCAATTCCCCTGACTCAGCCTCCCGAGTAGCTGAGACTACAGGTGCACACCACCATGCCCAGCTAACTTTTGTATTTTTAGTAGAGATGGCATGTTAGCCAGGATGCGATAGAGAACCACTGATCTATGGGAAAAGGCAGCTAGCTGGGAAGAGGGTGCTAAGCCCTTGTGACCAGTGTAGTGCAACAACCAGTAGCATCTGACTCCCTTGGGGCTTGCTAGAAATGTAGAAGCTCAGATCTCACATCAGACTTAGGAATAAAAATATGCATCTGAACAAGACCCTGAGTGTTCCTACACACACGAAATTTTAAGAAGCATTAAAGGCACCCAAGCCCACAGGAGTACGTGGACATTTAGATGAAGGTTGTAATTAAAGGTATCTTCCTAGCCCTAATTCTCTCCATTTAATGAAGCAGAGTTCAATCTTAACTTCATTTTACTAGTATGCCTCCCTAATGGAAGGAGACAGTTCTTTATTGCTATGTATTAAGTTGGATTTCAAATGAAAGTTGGACTTCTTCAACAATCTAATATAATTTCTTTGAGTAGGAAGAAAGCTTTTTCCATTCTAGTTCCCATAAATAACGGTTCTCAACTCCTGCTGCATATTTAGATCCACTCAGGGAGCTTTTAAAATATACTTGTCCCACATCAGGTTGATTGAATTGGAATTTCTGGGGGTGGAGCCCCAATATTGGTACTTTTTAAAATTCTTCAGTAGATTTTAATGTGGAGCTAGTTTTGAGAACAATTATGGATGAACTCTGTTTATTGACTCCAATATATCACTGCCTCATTTAATCCAAATATAATGCAGTTAGTCATTTGGGCTTCCTCAAAGACTATTATAAATTATTTCAACTAATAATGTACCAACCTGTATTATAAGATCAGTTAAATATTTCATGTATTGTAAGTTGGTATTCATTTTAGTTTATCCCTATTTTGTAGGGAAGAGTTGATAATTTATATTAGTAAAGAAAGTAATGTCAAGCATACAAAATAGTAATACCCCAATAATATGAATATTTTACTTTATGAAATAAAACATTTCATTTCATAGTGTTTTTTCCTTGTCGTATTTTTAGACAAGTATGAAATTAGCCTGTAATCTCTAAGTGCTTGACAGCTGAATGGTGCAGAGAGGTATCTTCAAGGTGTTCCTTGGCAGAAAGAAGCTGGCTGCTATTAAACATCCACCAAATATATGTAATTCAATACAATTTTCTGATTGAGAAGCAAAAATTGTATTTCAGGTGAAATAATATATGTAGATTGCATATCGGTCTTTCAACCTGAGTTGAAAATGACAAGGAAATCAGATAACTGAGTAGTAAGTATATAACTTAGTTGAAGAAAAACAGGCATGTGTCTTACATAAAATGAGCAGGTTTAACTAAATGACTGCATATAACTTAGTTGAAGAGAAACAGGCATGTGTCCTAAGGAAAAGAGCAGGTTTAACTAAATCACTGCCAAATAATTTTTTTTTTTTTTTTTTTTTTTTTTAAATTCTACAAAGTGTAAGGCTGGGCACAGCGGCTCAGGCCAGCACTTTGTAATCCCAGCACTTTGGGAGGCCGAGGCGGGTGGATCACCTGAGGTCAGGAGTTCCAGACCAGCCTGACCAATATGGTGAAACCCTGTCTCTACTAAAAATACAAAAATTAGCCGGATGTGGTGGCGGGCACCTGTAGTCCCAGCTACTCAGGAGGCTGAGGCAGAAGAATCGCTTGAACCTGGGAGGCGGAGGTTGCAGTGAGCCGAGATCATGCCACTGTACTCCAGCCTGGGTGACAGAGCGAGACTCCGTCTTAAAAAAATAAAATAAAATTCTACAAAGTATAAAAAAACTGAATAAAATGCACTTACAACCTCCTCTCAAATAGTCTTTCTTTTCATGCTTAAAATAAAAGCTTAAAGCATAAAATTCCACTGCAAATCGAACGAGTTATCCCCAAGTAAGTTACCTATTTAGTTCCTTAGGTTTTCTACATATCAAAAAACATTTATGTGGGAATTGTAACGATTATTTGTGTAAGACACTATTAATATATTTTTCATAATGGGATTTTTAAGTACAAAGATAAATATAAATATTATTAAAATCACACAGTTTTTGAGATTCCTATGTTCTGCCAATGGGAAGGGCTCCGTCCAGATTACTAGAATACTTTTTAAAATCTGACCTTCTATAATCAGAATAGGTCTTTGAATACTACTGACTTAAATGCTTAATTTATCTCACTAGGTAATATCAACATAAAATTCAAAAGACCTCAGGCTATAGAAGATCTTTAAAAAAAAAAAAAAACTGTCTTCTTTTCCATTAGGCTTAGAGTCTTTCATAAGTTAAATAAGAATCTTTAATTGCCTATGAAAAAAGTCTGTAATAGTAAATTGTATCTGAATATGAGAATCATATATTTATTATTAAGTGCTTAATATATGACGTACCATTTGATTGAGAACAATCTCATTATGTGCACACTATAAACTTTTCTCATAAATTTGTCACTAAAATATTGCAATTTTATCATCTGCAAATTTTAGAAGCAAATCATAGAGGAAAATAACAATGGTTTTGGATGATGTTGGGAGAATGTAACTATCAGTTCCATAGGTAGCTGTTTTTACTCACTGAGTGATTAGAGTTTGTTTTGTCCTTTTGCAGCTTTTAAGGCAAGTAGGACTGTATCTGATTCCATTTACGTTAAACCTGATGTTAAGAGTGCATAATCAAATATTTAGGAGACACAATTATGAGCCATATGGAGGATAGAGGAAATTGCTCAGGGTAGGTACTGATTCCAGACTTTTATTGTAACTACCTGTATGACCTTGGGTCAGGTATTTCACTGATGTGGGCAGATGCCCAATCTTTAAAATGTGGAGGTTTGGCTACATGTACTCGAAGTCACCTTCAATTCTTAACTCTGTGATTTAAATTCTGGTTTAGTCATGATGTAATATGAATAATAAACAGAATAATGGATTTCAATTTTGAATTTTGATTTCAAGAATACTTACGGGTAAGGCTGGTGGTCCTGGGGGTCCGGTATCTCCCTAAAATAGATTAAAGAAAAGTTACAATTACCACTAGTCCCTTTTTGCACATTATTTATACATTTCTAGGTGGATAGAAGCAATATATAGAGATAAATCTTGAAGAATAGAAAAATAGAATTTCATCCTGATAAAAGTCTCTGCATAAAGAAAATACATCATATCCCTTTTCGCTTTCATGATATAAAAATCACCTTACATACTCCATGCTTTTTGCAACAGCAGGACTTGTTTTGAAAGCTAAAATAATCTAATTTTCTATTCTTTTGTCTACTAATCCAAAATTAGAAATAATATATTTTCAAGTATGTTTACTTGCCAATGGAGCAGCTGGGAAGTGTCACGGCGATAGATAATTTGTCTGACAAAGTTAGTATGAGGATCAGCAGAAATAATAAGTGGATCTCCCCATTTCATGCCTCCCAGCTGCAAGAAGCAGTCCCATGGCCTCTTCTAAAGCTCTGCTGAATTGGCATTGCATTTGCCATCAACTGTAAGAGGATTTGCCTATATTTATGTATTTTTGAACACTAAAATTGCTTTGCTGATCTATGTGAATACAAATTTCCAGGTGGATATATCAACAAACTATTCAACATCTTTAAAAAATGGTTCATCTAAAAGTTCACTATTTTCCAATTTCTATGTCACCTTCATGCTTTACTTTCCCAGGAACTTTATTTATTTCATAAGAACTCTCAAACATTAAAGACCAAACATCCTTTCTATGGTTCTCATTTAGGTGCACATTATGGAGGCCATGTACTATATAGCATGGGGTACCAGGGTGCTGTAGTCAGTCTCACACTGAGTATCTTTAGGACTTTCTCTTTTCTCAATATAGCCAACTCAAAAGTTAAAACTTAGCATTATGTATTCATTGTTTGTGGAACAATTGAATTAAAATAGCCAACAGTTGCTAAGGAACACTGATGTGGCTTAAATCAGTCACTGGGGACTCATTTGCAGGATCACCTTTAACACAGAGATAAATATTGAAGATAGACAAGGATTTCTAAATGTGCTAAAAATGGAGAACAAAATACATTACAAAACACATATACATACAATTTTCATCAAATTGGGATCACCCAACTACTTTATTCAAAACAATCCTTGCTTTTTACTATTTCTTAATTTCCTTTTCAAGATCGTTGCCAACATGTCATTATGAAATAACTTATTTTATGAGAAAAAGTGGCAGAAAATGGAATAGTTAGATTAAGACTGAGATACAAAATTAGCTTATTTCCAAAAGCCACTTGCCTCACCATTATGGCAGCAGCTCAGTGTTATTGGCAAAGTTTTCCAATACAGGTCACACTTGTTAATTTGATGACTGAATACCTAATGTTGTTAAGCAAGGGTGAGAAAAGGGAAATCTTATAAATACAAGTTAATGTCAACTAGCAATTGTTCATTTAGTCTTTTCAAACTAATCAAATGAACAAAAAGGCTATTCTTATTCAGATGCTATTAATGTAACAGCCTTTGGCTAATTTTAAAATGCTTTTAGGATATAAACAGTATCAATGAGAAGTCACTGTATAGGTTGGCAGAGTTTTCTTAAAGAAAGGTTGGGCTTGGCTGGGTAAACACAATACCTTTTCTCCTTTTGGGCCAGGTAGACCACGAGGACCCAAGTCACCTTTCAAACCCTGTAGAAAGAATATAACCAATACACAGTTCACAGAAAGCTTTAATTTCTAACAAGTCATTGGTAACAAAATAAATCATAATTTACTGAACTTCCAAATCCCATTCTTCCTTTTGTAGTATAGAGAGAAACAGAGACAACTGGCACTAAAATGATAAGCAACATCTGTGCCGTGGTGGGCACAGATACATTAAATCAGCGCGAGTCCTCAATACTGCATATTTGTGCAACTTTGCTTCCTGCTAAAATTACATTAATTCACCATCTGGGAGAATATCATTTAGATCTATATGAGCTTTTAAGTATCCACTTTGGATTAAATTTGTGGATGTTGTAAATACCTCTGATTTAGCATTGATTTGGCCTTTGTTAAGCTTGCCAAAAAAATTCAAGAGTAAAATCAAAAACATTTTTATGTCTCTATCAAGAAATCTAATTGTGAGGGGAAAAGGAATGAAAGATGTATTCTTTTGCTGTCATACAACTGGAGCTAAAATGTAATCTCTTGCCTGTTTTAAAGTATGTTCTAGTTCTCTAATTCCCATCTTTTATACCTGGATTTATAAAGATGTCAAATGAAACTATGTATGACATAGATAGAATATCAGATAAATATTTTCATAAGTCCTCTGGACTGCTGGATGTTTTAATGGGCATTTAGTTGATCTGACTAAGCAATGACAGCTTTTGAGACTACCACAATAGATTGTACCGGAGGAGATCAGCTTTACACCTGCATGAATTCACAATGCACATAGAAAGTTAGATAGACACATCCTGACTACATGGTAAATAGAAAAAAAATCTTCTTTTTCCCTTAGTTTAACACACTGGATGAAGGAAAAACAATAATAGAAAAAAGAAGTATTCTGAAGCCACACAATGCACAGTAAGTGTAAGTGTCTTACTGTTCCCAGCTGAAAGACCCAGCTATTACTGCCCTGACATTTTGTAGTGAATAAATAATGCCAAATGCCATCACCTGTACTCAACATAGACACCAGTGATGAAGTGAAAGAAACAAAAGAAAATTGGATACTTAAAATAATTCCTGTTGCAGACAGTGTGTGAAAATTGTGGTATTATACTTCAACAAAAACATTTTTAATGGATGAAAACAATATCTAATTGGCCAAAAAACCTTCCAGTTGCATAAATGCCTTCATGTATAAAACTCATAGTTATGATATTTTCCCATTATTACCTTGGAATATTTATAGAAAAAGGATGAGTGAAAAATTAAATGATATTCGAGATGTGATACAGTATTGTCTTATTATTTACAATATCCATTTCTTCCCAAATCAAGCAACACATACTCTGTTTATACATGTTTCCAGAGTAGAACTTGGAAACAGAACATTGTAAACACTTGAGAGAAGAAATTTGCCATTTCTGTGAATAGATTTATTATTAATGCACTGGTTCTTTCATTTACTTATTCAATAAACATTTATTATATGCCTTGTGTGAAGTTGCTTCTGGCCTTTAAACCTGTACTACTGGTAGCCACAAGCCACATGTAGTTTTCGAACTCTTGAAATGTGACTACTCTGAACTGAGTTGTACTGTGAGTATAAAACACTATTAGATTTACAATATTTGGTAAAAGAAAAAAATGTAAAATATCTCATTAATAATTTTAAATTATTATATGCTTAAATGATAATAGTTGGATATATTGAATTAAATAAAATATATTATTAAAAGTATTTTCTCCTGTCCCTTTTTACTTTTCTTAATTTGACTACTAGAAAAAAATAATATATTTGCATTCATCTTGAATTTGTAGCTCTCATTATATTTCTATTGATTAGTACTACTTTAGAGATACAGAAAAGAACAAGAAATTAATGAAGATTCTCTCCATCACGAAACTTTAGTCAGGGTTCTCCGAGCCCTCTTCTCAACTAGACCTAGACTGTGGCTCCCATCTTGTCTTTGGTCTGTCCAACTCAATTATAGCAAGAATCTTGCTAAGTATGTTTAGAGAGAATCTCTCACACTTAAAATCTGTTCTCCATTCCTTAATTTTGAGGGGATCGAGTTCTTCATCCCCTACCTTGATGTCTAAGTTTGGCCTGTCTTCAGCAAGAATATTCTTAGATCAGTTTGGTAAGAATCACCCTACCCTTGATGTCTCCTCCTAGTAATTTTCTATCCAGTGACCTCCTTCCCTCTACTCATTGACCATAAATCCCGACTTGTCCTTGTTGTAGTTAGAGTTGAACCTGATCTGTCTCCCTTATTGCAATTCCCCTGTTGCAATAGTCTGGAATAAAATGTCTTCCTTATCACTTTTTAAAAACAAGTGTCAATAATTTTTTTATTCAACTAGGTAAAGGTCCCTATCCTCAAGGAACTCATGTAATAAGAGGAGAGTGGCTGACAATAAACAGGTCAACAGGCTGAATGTGATAAAAGTGAAAGAGAAGAGAGGCTACCTCAGGTGGGGTGTCAGAAATGGCCCTTGTGTGGTGGTGACATTTGCTGTTTCAGAAGGATCCTAGCAAAGATATGGAATCATTCTGTGTCCATGGACAGATGAATGGATAAAGAAAAGGTGCTATATATACAGAACAGAGTACTATTCAGCAATAAGAAAACAAAGTCCTGTCATTTACAGCAACATGGATGGAACTGAAAGTCATTATGTTAAGTGAAGTAAGCCAGGCACAAAAAGACAAATATTCCATGTTCTTACATGTGGGAGCAAAAAAAAAATTGAATACATGGACGTAGAAAGTGTAGAAATAGATAACAAAGACTGGAAAGGGTGAGTGAGGGGGAGAGGGAGAATGAAAAGAAGTGGGCAAAAAGATACAAGCATACAGTAAGACAGAAGGAATAAATTCAATGTTTGATAGCACAGTAGGATCAGTATACTTTAAAAAATGTATTTCACTCAGAAAATGGACAACCTAAACACCCTAACTTGTATTACGTACCTCATGAATTTGCACACATTAAAAAAAAGGATCCGGCCATGCAATGATCTGGGAATATGTGTAGGGGCAGAGGGAACAAGAAGCACAGAGGTCACCAAGACAAAAGGAGTGTCATGAGCACATAGGTAAGGAGTAGGGGATTAAGTCAAGGCTTGCCAGGGGTCATGGTACATAAATAGTTGCAGGCCATGATGAGGAAAATGGGTTTTGTTCTACATGCAATGGGAAGCCACTTAAGTGTTTTAAGCAGGAAAATGACATGATGTGAATATGTTTACAAAAATTCCCACAAACCACTTTGGCAGCAACGTGAAACACAGATTACAGGCAGCAAGAGTGGGAGCAGAAAAGGGGCTATGACACCTTTTCCAGGAAAGAGAGCAGGATGGCCGGGACAGGGTTGTGCCAGTGGAGATGATGAGAAGTGGTCAGAGTTGGCACATGCTGGAAGCAAGACTGGCAGATATGCCAAAAGCGGAGGAGAAGGAAAGTCTCCAGGCTGGCTTGCATTTGCCTTAAGTAACTGGCTAGGAAGTTATGCCATTCACTGAGCAGAGAAATTTATTAAAAAGAGGTTATCTCTTCTTGCTTGTGTAAAACTATGCAGAGAAAAGACAAACATGAAAAAACAAATTACTGATAAAAACCTTGAGTATCCATTTACTCAACAAATATTATTGAACATCTGCAAACATGTAAGACTAAATTATATATTCCTTATAAATGTGTAAGTGTGAAACATAATTTTTAAGAATGGAAGGAAATATTGGGTACAACATTTAGAAAAATGGTTAACTCTGGAGTGTAGGACAGTATACGATGAACCACACAGGGAGATTCCAAGTGGAGGATGATGTCTTTGCTTTCACACTGAGTTCTGGGTACATTGGTGTTCTCATTGTAACTATGATTTATAACCATCATATATGTTATATATATTATTTTGTAGGTATAGAATAATACATTTAAAAATTTAAAGATTAATTCCAACAAGTTAATCCCAGTTATAATTTCTACGGAAGCAATGTACTGGCGGTTGAATCAGGTAACTCTCCTTGGTTCAATCAACTATGGGCAGGCAGGAGATGAAGGGATGATGTAGCCAATTACAAGTTGATGTGAATATTGAGTATTATCATTGAAGTATATAGCAGGTAGGACAAAAGCATTTCACAGATGCCTAATTCTACTAGAGGTGTCTAAGACTTCACAGATATGGATTTCAGGAGAGTCAGAAGAGGAACTGCCTTTTATGTATAATCATGGGTAAGTTGGGTAAGCTTTCCTATAAAACAGGTGTAATAAGTAATAGTTTTCTTGAAGGGTTGTTCTGAGAACCATATGTTGTAGAGACATTTAGCACATGGTAGGCACTTAATAAATGTTGTTTTTACTTTTCAAATTCAAGTTTAAGGGATAACTGATAGTTCTTTCTTGTTCAGCTTTATACCACTTTGATGGATATGTAACAACTGTGCTTTAACTCACATAGGATAAAATGCAATTGAGAAGTACTGCATTTGTCAAGCTTCTACTTTTATGACCATTAAAGTAGGCCCATGTAACTCACGTCTTCCTGTGACAAAGTACAATGTTGTTAAGGCCATGGCGTTGTAATAGCCTCTGAGAAACACATCAGTAATGCTTTTCTCAAATGCAGTTTTTCTCCTTGTGTCACAGTGGTGCTCCTATCAATGGTTATTGAGTGCTAGGGAGAAAGGACACAGCATCCACCATAGGCATAAAAAGCCGAATGGAACAGACTCTGAATTCAATATTGAGTAAGATGGGTATCTGTTATGAAGGTTCTCAATAAAATTCATGTACATAAAGATTCTCAAAAGCACAGCAGTTGATTCTACATGTAATGTGGAGGCAGAAACTGTTATCTAAAGGCAAGACAAGAGCTGAAGAGCAGTATTATAACCAGAATTATAAAAGCAGGTAGACTATAAAATTAATTTTTGTTGGAGTATCTACTACTACTCATGGGGTACCACATCTTTAAAAATCAGAAGATAATATAAAATATTATTTGTTAAAAATTGTTAACCCATCAATTAATTCTTTTCACAAGCTTTCAATGACTTAATGTTATTCCCTAGCAATGTCAACAGCTGTTGCCAGCTGATATCTCTGGTTTTGTGATTTCAATATTTTTGTATTCTCTAGTACAGATTGCATTGGTATAAGGAGATTAACATGATTATTTTAGAAACATCAGATGCTGTAATTCTAATAAGGGATATTTAAAAGACCATAATATAAATTCAGAAAAAGAGACAACTCAACAATTAAGTCTACTTTTCTAAGATTGTATAACCCCACAGAAACAAATAAATAAAAAGATGTGCCTATTAGAGCTAAATGTGTTTTATTTAACCCGGTTTCTAATAATAGTGAATGTTTATATAGTTCTTGCTTTATGTTGGACACTGTTCTAAATGCTTTCTGTATGAAAGTCCCTTTAATCTTCACAAAAAATCCATGAGGTAATTTTGGGGCACAGAGAGTGATAACCCCAAAGTGTGATGCTTTGGCATGCTGAGTGCTTTTAAATTAAAAGGAAATGAAAGGCCTTAGAAGCTGCCTGGAATCCAAGAATTTTCTAACCTTCTCTTGTTTCTCCTCCAACCCCTCCTCAAGCACAGGGAGGAGCTCTCTCTGGAAGTTTCTTTAGCAGACTGAGAAATCTTCTTCCAAAGAAAGCAATTGTCTTAAAACCCCCTTCCTAGGAATCTAACAGAATAAGCAGGAAAACTAATCTCTGGAGAAGAGAACAAACTAAAAGTTGTCACCATGCTCAGACAGACTCTTAGTCTATTATTCTGAGGGCAGCTCTGAGAGATTACCTGGGAGTCTTTATCTGCAAAACAAAACAACTTTTGTTCACAGTGCAGGTTCAGCCCTCACCTTTCTGTAACTTGTCCACAAGCTATTGTTAGCTCTTGGTCCCATTCAATTCTGAAAATACTTTACTACCTCTCAAAATTGCCTACATTTCCCCATCTTATTCTTTCCTATAAAGTGGGTTCTATTTAAGTTTCAACCATCTGGCCTTTCTTTGAGTCTTGTATTTTTTATGGCTCCAACTGTATGCACATTAATATATTTGTATACCTTTTCTCCTGTTAATCTGTCCATTGTCAGTTCATTTCAGCAGACTGGATCCCTCAGAGGAGAAGGGAAAATTATCTTTTCCCCTACAGTAAGTACTATTGAAATTATCAATGGTGCAAATAAAGAAACTGAGGCACAGAGAGGATAAGTAATTTACCAAGTAGTACATCAGCTAGTTAGTGGCAGAGCTGGGATTTGAACCCAGATAGTCTGGCTTTAAAGGTCACAATTATAACTTTATGTTATTCCCTCTCAAGTCCATTCTAAGATACTGTTGTTAAATATATCTTGTATTTGGTCACAATCAAAATTATTTAATTATACACTAGATTGTGTGTAAAGACAAGGTCATATATTTTCAAAGTTAAATTCTAGCAATTCAAATTTTTGAACATTTTAATATATGTTTTGTATGTATTATTTAAACTGGAATGGACATACGAGCATGCATTTGTTTAGTAATACCATAGAGATCAAACAAAAGTTTAGGCATGCACACACATACACACACACGCGCGCACATACACACACACACAGTCAAGATACACTTAGAAAAATATCAGCAGATTTTTTATTGTCCCAATGACTAGGAGCTGCTACTGGCATTTAGATTAGGTTGGTGAGCTTCAAGGATGTTAAACATTCTGCTCTTGCAACAGTCTGACTTGAGAAAGAATTGTCTTGCCAAAACTTTCTCAGTGCCACACTGAGAAAGACTGAATTGCTACATACTACCCTTTAAATTAGAGTTTACACTTTCCAAAGTGAGCTGGCCCATTTTGTGAGAAAGCTGGCACAAAATAAGTTATTATAAGATACATTGACATTAAGATATATATAATATGCAACAATAAAGACTATTTTAAAAGGCTGTTAAATTCATTTAGTAGAAATATTAAAGCATTCCAATATACTCTGACTTAGAAAGTAGCTGGAGTCACCTGGCTCATTGAGTTTATTTACTATACATTCTAAGATAATATTTCTGAAGTTATAATTTCCATCATGGCTTGACTTTAATTCAAATCAAAATAGCCATTATAATACCTTTCGTTTTCTAAGAATGTATACCTGGACTTATTGAAAGTCAGAGTGAACTATCATAAATGCTGAATTACTTTAGTTTGCAGAGTCAGTTTTTTAGCACTGAAAAATAAGCAATGATGTGTGGCATGATTTGCTGGGAAAATCAGACTTTTCAGCCAAATATTTAGAGTTAAAGGCCAATTTTAGTATTTTAAAAAAGAAAGTTGCTTAATTTCTGAAGCCTTTAATTTCTTGCTTCTGAAAATAGGAATACTATCACTCCCCACTCTACGAGCCAATTAAGCTGGGTGAGGGTCGAATTTCAAATTCCTTGTGAAAATAGTTTATGAACTATAACACAATATTAACACTCCCCCCATCTCCAACAGTGTCATAACCAAGCAGTTGATTCTTTACTTCTAGTGATAGTAGAGGGGAAAGAGGAGAACTCTTACTGTTTTTTGTTATTTCTCCTTAGTCATGACTCCTGAATATCTTTGGCAAAATTAAGGGGAAAAAAATAACATCATCTACTTATTAGCTAAGTAACCAAGTGAGAAAAGTTAATGTGCTTTGTCATGCTTTATGGTTGTACTTAATGAGCTACATCAGACAATAACTAAAGGAATGACCTCCTGTTATTGGGGCATGTGAAGGACTCTTCCAAGATCCCTCAAAGGGACAGACATTCACACTGCTCGCTAGGCCTTTGGGCTCTCTCAGTACGTTAGTGTTACTCAGATTTGGAACTCACACAGTGGCTGCCAAAGAGTTTGAGAATATAGGAGGTCCTCAAATATATGCATACATCAATTGATTAATTAAAAAGCCAAAAACCTTACTTTCAGACAACGTAAGAAAAAATTTCAAATCTTGAAATTAATGTGAATATATTTCAGGTTCCAACCCCTCAAATATCTTTCCAGTTTTATTCAAATATTTCAAAAAATCCTTTCACTATATCAATTCCAATATTACCTTTATGCACTTGTAATATACTCTGTTTTGCTCCTCTATCCCAGAGAGCCCACATACATGTAGTTTGGTTATCTTTTGCAACACTGTAATTAATCTCTTTCAACACTGCTACATTTCTCACAAGCTAATATCTTTCTCACACAGAACGGCCAACATGTTGGGCTATTTTTGAGTTTTCAACTCCAATCAAGTGCCAAATCATATGTATTTTACCTCTTTAGCGTCATTCTCTGTATCTTCCCTTCCACATCTGTTATTCTAGCCTAGACTCTAATTACTTATATTTTACTCTGTTATAATATTAATAATTGCTCAGTTTTTCAAACTAACACTCAGCAAATAGTTATTTGGAACTTACCCCATACATGTGCTAAGTACTAGGATTCCAACACATGGTCTTTGCTTTCATGGAGAATGTAATAGAAAGAACAGAAAACATAGGCAAAGGCCCAAATTCTATCCATTTCAGAATCCACTGTAAAATGAATCTTCATTTAAACAAAGTATGGGCCACACCTCCCCTTTGTTATGAGGAGAAAGGAAAAGTATCCTCACATCCGGTACTTGTTATGCTCTGTCTTCACCTCTTCCTGTTTTGTTTTTCTCACTGTGCCTTACATGTAGCAGGAATTCAATAAACCTGAATGAATGCTTCAAGCATCCTCAGGCTTTTCAAGTTTGTAATCTTAATAACTCTTTGCATAAAATCACAGCACATCACAGCAATAGGGGTTTTAGAATCTGTCCCAAGTCCGTCACTTTACAGACTCTGAGAAGTGATTTGCTCTTCTGTGACAGAACTGGAAGACAAACTGGGCCCTGGATTTCTACTCCAGAACTCATCCCACTTCGCCATGTGCCTCCAACGACAGGGGTAAGAGGTGAGGCAGTTACTCTATTTAAACATGTGTGACGTTCAGTGTCCTGATATATTACAGGTGCATATATCAATTGATTAA
The DNA here is from genome assembly GCF_043159975.1 of Macaca nemestrina. Taxonomy (NCBI): domain Eukaryota; kingdom Metazoa; phylum Chordata; class Mammalia; order Primates; family Cercopithecidae; genus Macaca; species Macaca nemestrina. The sequence goes on from NC_092129.1 coordinate 115,976,690, forward strand.
TTATATTACATTATATTACATATATTACAGGTGGTAAAGAAGATGCAGAGACTCCCATAGCTACAAGCCTTTGGGGCTAGTGCCTATTTTCTGGTGTAGAAAAATCACTTCAAAGGGAGAGAAATAAGAATGACAGTCAAACAACTATTATTTTAGTTAACATACATAAAAACATTAACTTCTATTACTACTAGGGTCTTTCTTTTTTGGAAGACTCCACACACCCACACACACACACACACACACACACACACACACACACACACACACGACTTTCTCCACAGGCCAGAAACATTGGTCTTCAGTGTCTCTTCCATTGTAGTGATCTATAGCATACAAAACAGGTTTCCTAACACATCTAGGGCATTAGGGAGCTAGATATAGTCTCATAGTTTTTCTTTACTCTTTTATAAGTCATGTGGCCCTTCAGGTCCTTTCTAAAACATATTCATGTAAGTGAAAAAAGGAAGCCGAGGGAAAAACTAATTCTCATTTTGGACACTTCCCCTACCAGTAAATATAACATATCTATAGTAAATGGTGAGTAAATGTAAATAAAATTACATTTCAGAGTAAAACCCACATTTGGGCCATCCTTCAAATTTTATCCTAAAATCTGGGGTGCGATTCTGGGAGGATGACTGTCCTGAGGGGAAAGGGAGAAGATGACTGGGGTCCAAGGATATTACGGGCGATGTTATCCCTGAGGCTGCGGAACTGGTGCCATGAAGGGGAGCAATACGGATTTAGTTTCCCTTCACTTCGCCCTTCCTTCCCATCACTGAAAGCCTAACAATACAGACACCAGCTATAGACCAGACACAGACTAGGACTGAGATGAAAAGTGGCCCACTGGTAAGAGCACAAACCATGGCAGAAGATATGCAAGATGTAAAAAGACAGAAAAAGAAGACTAGAAAATTTGCAAGCAAGAAACATCAAGGAGAAAGGCCTGTTAAGGCTAAGCACAAGTAGAAAATATATAAAGCCAATGAAATGAAACTAAAAACACCGGGCCTCTACTGAGCCATGAGAAAGAACACTTTGATTCTTAATTTTGTTGGATCATATCTGGCTCTGCCAAAAATAGGTAAATCTTAATAGCATTAAATAGCACATCTTAGTGGTAAAATGTAAACAGAGTATCAGAAAAAAGGGTTAGGCTTACATTTTCTCCATTAAGGCCAGCCAGACCTGGATCTCCTTTTTCTCCTTGTTCACCCTAAAAAGAAACAATTTATACAATGAAAAACCTTGTATCTGAAAACCTTTGCTAGCAAAAAATAAAGAGTTATGTTGTTTGGGTATTTATAACAATATGATTACTTTGCTAAACCCTTGAAAGGCACATTTATTAAAAAACAATTCTGAGTTGTAAAACCAAAGAGATTAAAAGTTCAAAGAAAAGCTGCAGCTGGGTGCAGTGGCTCACACTTGTAATCACAGCACTTTGGGAGGCCGAGGCTGGTGGATCAATCGAGGTCAGGATTTCGAGACCAGCCTGACCAACATGGTGAAACCCATCTCTACTAAAAATACAAAAAAATTAGCTAGGCATGGTGGCACGTGCCTGCAGTCTCAGCTACTCAGGAGGTTGAGGCAGAAGAATTGCTTGAGGCGGAGGTTGCAGTGAGCCAAGATCATGCCATTGCACTCCAGCCTGGATAACAGAGCAAGACTCCATCTCAAAAAAGAAAAAAAAAAGTGCTCCATATAAATGATTAAACTACAAAAATGGAACAAGAATATTTATTTTCTTCTATAAGCAACAGAGAACTTTCTGGAAGGTGATTTGGACTGACAATATATACCAAGGATCTCCAATCCATTCATTTCATTTGGGCCAGTGATTTCACTTCCAAGAATGTATACTAATGAAATAATCAGAGATAAAATAATCAGAAATGAAAAATTCAGAGATGAAAAATTTTAGGTACTAATATGTAGGGTGTAATGCTATTATAGTAGTAAAAAAAGAGAAGCATCCTAACTGTCCAATAATAGGAAACTGGCTAATGATATAGACAATGAATAGATTATGATGTAGCCATTAAAATCACATTTGTGAATTTTATTTTATACTAGAGAAAAATGCTCATGATATAAAAAGCAAGATAAAATTAATACATAGACAAGCCCAGTGGATAAATGTTAACCAATATATATTTTTATGAAAGTTACAAATGTTCAAAATGGTCACTAATACCACTGCGGATGATACATACCCATAGTGACACATAATTTTGTTTTCTTGCCATCTGAAAAGTGTATACTTTTATTGGTCCACCCTGCATATAGTATAATTCAATTTTTGAAAATGCAGCTCTACATATCCAGCTGTCTACCGACCTACCTGCACTTAGAAACAACACTGTGAGAAAACAAACCGAAGTAATAAAAGTGGTTAATCTAGGCATTGTGATCACAGATGATTTTTTTCCTTCACTTTACCCCTGTTTTTAAATTTTTTTTCAAGCACTAAACACGTATTAGCTGTACAATCAGTAAGGTGTTTAAAAATAAAAGAATATGTATAGAAAGTACTCAACCAAGTGTATCCCTCTGCATGTGTCTGTTTGTGTGTCTGTGAAGTTAGTGGTAGTAATCTTTGCTTTATTCTCTCCTTTATATTTTCTGTTTTTCTTCCTTCATTTTTCCTACAGTGAACATTATCATTTTTATTTGAAAAAGGAAAGAAAAGCAAGCACCAGATATTAATAGATAATACATTACAGAAACACATTTGCCCACTCTCAGTTGTCTATGGATATGTATTATTACTGTATGGAAAGCATAGGAAACGAAGTAAAAAATAACTTAATCACTGGGACATAAGAAATGCATACAATATACAAAACAAACAAAACTGCATACAAACACAACCAGTAAAAATAGGTTTAAGTTAAAATAAAGCAGAGGATTTTAAGCTAAAAATGGAAGGGTAAGGAATTACTCTATAGAATTGCGCTGTCCAACACAGTAGCCATTAGCCACATGTGGCTACTAAAATTAAAAGTAAATTAAATTAAATGTAAAATTCAGTTCCTCAGTGGCCCTAGCTACATTTCAAGTGCTCAACCATGCCTACTATATTGGACTCTGCAGATCAGAACATTTCCAACATCACGGTGAATTCCATCCATTGGACATTGCTGTTGTAGAGGATGTCAAATATGACAGGAAACAAAATAAGAATTTAAAGGCTCACAAATACACAGAAGAAAATATCTTTCGAATAAGGGGATCAGAAACAATAAAGTGTATAAATACTAACACTAAATGTGTTCAGGATAAGTTATTAGAATGAATAGAAATTTTTGACACAGAAGACACATATAATTCCACGGATATCAACATTAAGTTTCAGAATGTAACTAAAAATGGATATAGTCTTTATGCAAAAGTAATGATTCTCATAGATGGAAAGAATAAGCAACTCTACATATTAAAGAGATGTGTGCCTACAAGGAAATCTGCAAGCTTGACAGTGGTAATAAAAGCTAAATAAAAATAATATAGAGAACAGAGTTAATATTCTGATGAAGTTTATTCTGCATAGTAAGAGAATAACAGATGTGGCAGAAGACTAAAGAAGAAACATACTGCTTAAAATTGATTCCTAGCAAAAATCTGCAATGGATTTTAAAAAGCATACTTCTTAACATACAAAAAATAAGTCGCTGTAATCAAATAAGGTTCATTAAAAATTTATTTGATTTATTATTATCATTTTTATAAAATGCTCCATTCAATATTTACTATGTGCTCAAACCAGGGATATCCAACAATACAGTGTATCTGGATTTCCATAAAGTAGGAGTCGATGTCTCTTAAAACACTCTTTATGTTAAAGAATAGAATATAGGTAAAGAATAAAAATATAGGCTGGATAATATTACTATTGATATGTAACTGGCAGAAGAATGGTATTCAATGAATATCTATCTTCTATACATTTATCTATTGACCTATCAACTATGCATCCATCCGTCTATCATCTCTTAAGGTCCCTTAATCTCAGTACTATTGACAATTCTTTGTTGTGGGGGCTGTCCTGTACACTGTAGGATGGTTAGCATCATCCTTGCTCTCTGCTCACTAAAGGCCAGTAGCCAGCCTCTCCCCTAGTCCTGGCAAATAAAAAATGTCTACAGACATTGCCAAATGTTCCTAGAGGGCGAAATCACCTCTGATTGAGAACCACTGATATATATCATGAATATATATATAACATATTTATGACATGAAATACTACAACAGATCAAAGCAATATGCTATAATAAACAACTTGAAATGTATTAGGAACAAATGTGCAATCCTGCATTTAAGTTAATTCTGGATGGATTAGAAAACCAACTTAAAAATAAAAATATTAAAGGACCAGAAGAAAATATAGGTGAACTTAGATAAGAGCTCATGGTAAGGCATCTCTAAGCATGAAACCAAAAAAAGAAATTCATAAGAGAAAAAAATACATATCTGACAAAATATTAATTATGAACCTGCAAGGCAAAAATACTATAAACTGAATTAAAAGACAAATAACAAACTGGGGAAAAAGATCATGTAGTGGCTTAATAGTTAACATCAATACACAAAGATATCGTGTGTTGTATTGCAATATAGTCATAAGAAAAATAATAATAGTCCAATTGGTAGTTGAGCAAAGAACACATCAGGCAATTTACCACAAGAAATGCTAGATGGCAATTAATAACATTTTAACTAATATTAATTAATCAGACTATATACTGGGACTAGAAGAGCTCTAAAGCTTCCCCATATACAATTCTATCATTCTTGAAAGAAAAGCAATAGGAGTTCTATATCCAGAAGGAAATATGTATCTACATCTATGTATTCACAAGAGTTGCATATTTAATAAATTCCAAACAATAGAAAATTGACAATAGTAACCAGCTGTTCCTTTTTTCTCCACTGAGAAGAAGATAAGTAAAAACAAAACTGCAGCATTAAAGATTTAAGCTAGAATTAAAGAAAACTTATTTGACATCAGAGGTTGTAAGAGAGTAGAATGCATTTAGATTGTTTCTTGTGTTTGAATAAGTTGAAAAGCAGAAAAAATTTAAAAACAAAACCAACAGTACATCTCTGGTGATTTCTTTAAAAATAAAATAAATCATTCTAGTCTAATAAAAACTTCAATGAAATCCTAACCAAAGGAAAAAGAATGCATGGGAATTAGATTACATTTGTGATCTTTCCAATAGCCATTCTATGATAAAACTAATTTCAAAAAGTACCAGAATTTAATGTTCTTCCAAACAAAACTGTAATGTCTTGTCATGCAAAATATTACATTCAAGTTAAGTAGTGAACTTACTGGTTCAAATTAAGTAGTGAACTTGAATATAACATTCAAAAATATTATATATAAAATTTGAATTAGTCCATTATTATCCATAATGCAGGTAGTTATTAACATTACTAATCTTTCAATAGATAATAGCAATAATATAATAGCTTTTATTCTGTATATCATACTACATGCCAGGCTCTGTGCTAAGCACCTTACATAATAAGGACTTTTAATTCTAGCAGTAACCACACAAAGTGGGTAATCTTATCCCCATTTACAGATGATAAATCAGTAGCTCGGAGGATATAAATAACTTCCATATAATCAAAGAACTCCATCTATTATTCTGTTATTTCCTTGATTGCTTTGACTGCATAGGGAATTTCATAAACTGGTTCAATTTCATCTTCTACCATATGCCCCCAGGCCTACTTCAGTTTTTAGCTGAAGCTGGTGGTAGAAAACTCCTGTGGGGATTTGGATGCTGTCAATACTTCACCTCAAGCTCAATCCTCCCCATTACTTTTCATTTTCTGCCTCCAGGATTTCTCTGAAGCCACAGAGTTTGTTCAGCCCTGGCAAGTATCCTGGAAAAATGGGGATAGTTAACACTTCTAGAAATAATTCTCCAGCAAAGGGTGACAGGAATTAGTGGATTAATGTGTCAGCTTTCTGTTCTACAGAGGGATAATTTCCAGGCACATTCCACAGGCTTTCTCAGAGGGTTTCCAGTAGGACTCAGCTGCAGTTGCCCACAATGATACGTAGCTCAAAACATGCACCCTTTAATTCACTTTCCCTTGTTTCCTGACTTATTTTCCCCATTCCCTCACTCCTGTATCTTGAGCTCCCTCTCAAACCAACTACCTGTCCTCAAGTCACTGTCTCAGACCTTGTTTCAGGGGAATGAAAGTGAAGACAATGTCTATCAGCCCGCAATGCCTTCACTTTTGTCCATCCATGATGGACAAAAGTCATCTGTCATTCCAAGTGCTCTGTTACCACCACTCTAAACACGCTTGCTCTACTAGCTTTCTGATGGAGCCAACTCCAGTGAATCAAACTGTCCACCTCTTGTTCCTAGAGATAAAACATGCAATTGGGTAGACTGCTATTATTATAAATTCATGATCACTAACCTAATTCTAGGTCCTTAAAGTGTGTCATTCCCCTCAAATCCTTGGTATTATGACTTCTGCTTTTACTCTCAAATAACCTTGCTTTCTACCAAGAAAAAAGAAGCCATCATACAAGCTTTTCCTTGATGCCATGAAATCTACAAATTCACTTATTTTAATACCATTCTTTACTCTTCTACATGGAAGAATTGTCCCTTACTGTTTAATGGTAATCCTTCAACCTGTGCTTTCAATCCCATCTTTTTCTCTTCCCTTGTGGAATTAATGATTAAAATTATGGCCCTCTTCTGAATCTTCAACCTCTTCCCCCTCACTTCTTTCTAACCACACTGAAACATGCTGTTGAATCTTCTGTTAAAACAAAATCTCACACTTCTAACTCCTGACATTTCCAGCTTCACTTGGAAGGAAATCCTTCCTTTTACAGATAAACTTCTTGAGCCAGGCTCCCGATACTCCTGTTTGCATTCATTACTCCCACTCACTCCGCAGTTCACTCCAGATTGACTTGTACGCTATTTGGTCCTCAAAAACTGCTCATGCCAAGGTCTTGGGTGACCACCATCAGACACCTTTTAGTTTTTTTCTTCCTTAATCTATCAGAAGCATTTGATATCTTTATGACAAGCCCCCTCCTAGAAATACTTACTTGCTGAGATACTATATTTCCTTCATTTTTATTCTACCTCTGTAGCTGCATTTACTCATTTTCGTTTTTGTTAGATCCTCTAAGTGTTGCTGCTCCACAGGGATCTGTCCCAGCTTCTTACGTTTTCCCTTTCAACGAACTTTCCCTAGATGTTTTTTCTACTTTTACAGCTACAACGATCATCAATATGCTAATGAGTCTCATATTCCTACTTCCAGCATAGATATCTTTTTGATTGTTTATCTAACAGTTTTATTAAGGTATGATTTACTTGCCATAATACTGACACACTGCACATGTAGAGTGCAATAGTTTTAGTAAATTTATATAGGTCTGCAACCATCGCCACAACCTAAGATTAAAATATTTCCATTACCTAAAAAAGTTTCCTTGTGCCCATTTGTAGTCAACTGCTTCTCACTCTTCCAGTCCCAGAAAACCACTGACATAATTTTGTCTCTATAGTTTTGCTTTTTTCTAGAAATTTCATATAAATAGAATTATACAATATGTAACCTTTTTTGTCTGGCTTAATTGATTCAACATTATGCTTTTGAGTTTACCCATGTTGCATGGATGAGTAGTATGTTTCTTTTTGAGTAGCATCTGTACAACTAAACTTGTTTTTATTTTTATTAAGCTTGAAATATTTTCAAACTTTCTTTTTGATTCCTTCTTGGACCTACAGGGTATTGAGAATCATATTCTTTAGTTCTGAAACATTTGAAGATGTAACAGAAATTTTTTTTCTAATATTGATGTCTAATTTAATTCCATTGTGACCAAAAACATACTTTATATAACTAGAATCCTTAAAATGTATTGAGATTCATTTAGTAATGGAGAATATAGTCTATCTTGGTAAATGATTTATATGCACTTGGAAAAATGTGTATTTTATTATTGTTGGGTGGAGTGTTTTATGAATGTCGGTTCAGATGAGTATATTGTAGGATTATTCAAGTCTACTATATTATTGAGAGAGGAGTATTGAAATCTTTAAATATAATTGTGTTAATTGCTTCTTTCTAATTTCTATGTATTTCTAATTGCCTATTATCTTTCATTTCTGTCCGTCTCAGCTTCATGCATTTTGAGGCTGTGTTAGGTACATACACAATAATAACTGCTACATCTTCCTGTTATATTGGCCGTTTTATCATTATATAAAATATTCTTTCCTGTCTCCAATAATGTCACTTGTCATAGAGTCTGTCTAATATTATTATACTCACTCCAAATTTCTTGTGGTTACTCTTTATATAGTACATCTTTTTATATCCTTTAACTTTCAACCTATTTGTTTCTTGAATCTCATCCATATCTCTTGTAGATAGTATATAGTTGGATCTTGCTTTGTAAAATCCAATCTGACATTCTTTGCCTTTTGATGTATTTATTCTGTTCATATTTAATGTAATTATTGATATGGCAAATATCCATGTGCAAAAAATTAACTTTGATTCATAAATCACACCCTACACAAAACACAAAAATTAACTCAAATGAACAATAAACACAAATGTAAATTCCAAAGCTACAAAAATTATAGAACAAAACATAGAAAAATATTTTCTTACATTGGGTTGAGTAAAGGTTTCTATTTTGTTATTTAATTATTTCTATAAGAGTCATCATTTTTGCTCCCCTGTTCTTTCTCTCTCTCCTGCCTTCATTTTTGTCCAACAAATATTTTTACCAAGCTATTTTAGTTTTTTTCATAAATTTTTAGCTTTTTTGAAATTTTTAAAGTGATTCTACAATATGCATCTTTACTTAATCATAATCTATTCCAGTTAACATTGACTTAATTTCAGAAAATGATGGCAAATTTCAGTTTAGACGTATTTTTTAGATGTATTTAGATTTAGTTCAGTTCCTCTCCATTTTCTTGTATCATTGATGTCATATATAATATATTCATATCCTATAAATCTAACAGTATAGTGTAATAGTTATTGCTTTAACATTATATATTTTTTAATTAGAAGAAAAATACAAATATAGTCATATATCTATGACTATACAAACGCAAATATATGACATGACAAATACAATTATAGACATCTATCTAAATGTTTTAAATTTAAAAATTTGGTTGGGGCCAAGATGGCTGACTAGAAACAACGGCAATCAGAGGCTCCCATTGAAAAGAACCATAATAAACATGTGAATCCTTCACCAGCAACCGAGGTATCCAGGTTCTCTCATCAGAACTGATTAGGCGACTGGCATGATTCCTAGAGAGGAAGGAAGAGCAGTGTGGTGCAGCAGCCCATGTGAGAGCCAGGGGAGCCCTCACTCCCCAGCCAAGGGGAGTGGTGAGTGAGCATGCTGCCCAGCCGGGGAAACTATGCTTTTTCCACAGAACTATGCAAACCATGGATTGGAAAATCCCACTCGCAAACCCACGCCACCAAAGCCTAAGGTCCCAACCCCCGGCGCTGTGCAGATTCTCAACAGCCTCTCAGCTGGAATCTGCTTAACCCTGCTGAGCTCCCAGAGGGAGAGGCAACCAGCCCCACAGCTGTGGCTTAATGTTTAAGCCGTTTGAGCTCCTTGGGGAAGGGGTAGCAGCCAGCACTGGGGCTCACAACTGCCTAACACACTAAGCTCCTTGGGTCGGGGAAGGGTGGCATCCATTTCTATAGCTCCAGGCCGTGCTTTTGAAGGGAGACTGAATGGCTTGGTCCCAATAGGTATCCCCCAAAGCCCAACACACCAGCTGTGGCAGACTGCAGCCAGAGCGCCTCTTCAGGTCTGACCTTGACTCATCTTTCCTCACTGGGCAGGGCTTCCCTGCAGGAAGTCCAACAACTCCAGCCAGAGGCTCAGGGACAGAATCCGGATCTCCCTGGGCATAAGCCCTTGGGGTGGGGGCGGGTGGCCACAGTCTCTGCGGACCAGCAGACTTAATCTTTCCTCTTAGTAGTTCTGAGGAATCTGGGCAGCCCAGACAAGCAGGTTTCCCCCTAGCAAAGCACATCCCCTCCACCAAGGGACAAAGTGCTTCATTAAACAGGTCCTGTTCCTTGTGCCACCCAACTGGGTGAGACTCTCCTACAGGAGTTGTTAGACACCCTATACAGGAGCAATCCTACTGGCATCAGGTTGGTGCTCTTTGAGGTCAGAGATCCCAGAAGAAGGAGCAGACACCCATCTTTGCTGTTCTCCAGCTTCCTTGAGTGACATCTCCAGGTGTGGGAGCAAACCAGATGAATAGGGCCTGAAGTAAACCCCCAGCAAACCATAGCAGCCCTAAAGAAGAGATACCTGACCACTGAAAGAAAAACAAACAAACAGCAACAACAACAGCATCAACAACAGCAAAAAGTCCCCAAAAAATTCCATCCAAGGGTCAGCATCCTCAGAGATCAAAACTAGACAACTCATGAAGATGAGAAAGAATCAATGAAAAAAATGCTGAAAACTCAAAAGGCCAGAGTGTCTCTTCTCCTCCAAATTATTGCAACATCTCTCCAGCAAGGGTGCAGAACTGGATGGAGGATGAGATGGAAGAATTGACAGAAGTAGGCTTCAGAAGATGGATAATAAAAAAGTATGCTGAGCTAAAGGAGCATGTTTTAGCCCAATGCAAACAAGCTAAAAACCTTCATAAAAAGTTTGAGGAGCTGATAACTAGAATAACCAGTTTAGAGAGGAACATAAATGACCTGATGGAGATGAAAAGCACAGCAATAGTACTTCATGAAGCATACACAAAGCATTACGCTTTGTGAAGTGGAAGAAAAGATTTCAGAGTTTGAAGACCACCTTGCTAACATAAGGCAAGCAGACAAGATTAGAGAAAAAGAATGAAATGGAATGAACAAAGCCTCCAAGAAATATGGGACTTTGTAAAAAGGCCAAACCTACAATTGATTGGAGTACCTGAAGGAGATGAGGAGCATGGAAACAAGCTGGAAAACACACTTCAGAATACTATCCAGGAGAACTTCCTCAACCTAGCAAGACAGGGCAACATGCAAATTCAGGAAATACAGAGAATGCCACTAAGGTACCCCTCAAAAAGATCAACCCCAAGACACCTAATTATCAGATTCTCCAAGGTTGAAATTAAGGAAAAAAATGTTAAGGGCAGCCAGAGAGAAAGGCCAGATCACCTACACAGGGGAGCCCATCAGACTAACAGCAGATCTTTCAGCAGAAACTCTACAAGCCAGAAGAAAATGGGGACCAATATTCAACATTTTTAAAGAAAAGGATTTTCAACCTAGAATTTCATATCCAGCCAAACTAAGTTTCATAAGTGAAGGAGAAATAAAATCCTTTACAGACAAGCAAATGCTGAGGGATTTTGTTACCACCAGGTCTGCCTTGCAAGAGCTCCTGAAAGAAGCACTGAATATGGAAAGGAAAATCTGGTACCAGCCACTGCAAAAACACACCAAAATATAAAGGCCAATGACACTATGAAGAAATTGCATCAGCTAGTGTACAAAATAACCAGATAGCATCATGATGAGGGAATTAAATTCACACATAACAATACTAACGTTAAATGTAAATGGGATAAATGCCCCAAGTAAAAGACACAGACTGGCAAATTGGATAAAGAGTCAAGACCCATCAGTGTGCTGTATTCAGGAGACCCATCTCACATGCAAAGATACACATAGGTTCAAAATAAAGTGATGGAGGAAAATTTACTAAGCAAATGACAAGCAACAAAAAGCAAGCGTTGCAATCCTAGTCTCTGACAAAACAGACTTTAAACCAACAATGATAAAAAAAAAAAAGACAAAGAAGGGCATTACATAATGGCAAATGGAACAGTTTAACAAGAAGAGCTAACTATTCTAAATATATACGCACCCAATACAGGAGCACCCAGATTCATAAAATGAGTTCTTAGAGACATACAAAAAAAGACTTAGACTCCCACACAATAATTGTGGGAGACTTTAACACCACACTGTCAATATTACACAGATAAATAAAAAGGGAAATTAACAAGGATATTCAGGACTAGAACTCAGCTCTGGATCAAGTGGACCTAATAGATATCTATAGAACTCCCCACCCCAAATCAACAGAATATACATTCTTCTCAGTGCCACATGGCACTTATTCTAAAATCGACCAAATAATTGGAAGCAAAACACTCCTCAGCAAATGCAAAAGAACTGAAATTATAACAAACAGTCTCTCAGGGCAAACAAATTAGAACTCAGGATTAAGAAACTCAAAACCACACAATTACATGGATATTGAACAACCTCCTCTGAATGACTTCTGGGTAAATAATGAATTTAAGGCAGAAATCAAGAAGTTCTTTGAAACCAATAAGAACAAAGAGACAACTTACCAGAATCTATGGGACACAGCTAAAACAGTGTTAAGAGGGAAATTTACATAACACTCAATGCCCACATCAGAAAGCTAGAAAGATCTCAAATTGACATCCTAACATCACAATTAGAAGAGCTAGAGAGGCAAGAGCAAACTAATCCAAAAGCTAGTAGAAGACAAGAAATAACAAAGATCAGAGCAGAACTGAAGGAGATAGAGATACAAAAAATCCTCCCAGATCAGTGAATCCAAGTGCTGTTTTTTTGAGGAAAAAAAAAAAAAAAAAAAAGACATAAATAGACCACTAGCTAGACTAATAAAGAAGAAAAGAGAGAATAATTAAATAGACACAATAAAGAAAGACAAAGGGGATATCACCACTGACCCTCACAGAAATACAAACTACCACCGGAGAATACTATAAACACCTCTATGCAAATAAACTAGAAAATCTAGAAGAAATGGATATATATATATATATATAAAAAAATATATAAAACAATACACCCTTTCAAGACTAAACCAGGATGAATAGACCATGAATAGACCAATAACAAGTTCTGAAACCGAGGCAGTAATTAATAGCCTACCAACCAAAAAAATCCCAGGACCAGACGGATTCACAGAGGTACAAAGAGGAGCTGGCACCATTCCTTCTGAAACTAGAAAAAGAGGGACTCCTCTCTAACTCATTTTATGAAGTCAGCATCATCCTGATACCAAAACTGAGCAGAGACACACACACACACACAAAAAAAAAAAAAAAAAGAAAAGAAAACTTCAGGCCAATATCCTTGACGAACATCAATGTGAAAATCCTCAGTAAAAAACTGGCAAACTGAATCCAGCAGCACATGAAAAAATGTATCCACCATGACCAAGTCGGCTTCATCTCTGGGATACAAGGCTGGTTCACCATACGCAAATCAATAAATGAAATCCATCACGTAAACAGAACCAAAGATAAAAACCACATGATTATCTCAATATATGCAGAAATGGTTTCTGATAAAATTCAACATCCCTTCATGTTAAAAACCCTCAATAAACTAGGTATTGATGGAACACACCTCAAAATAATAAGAGCTATTTATGATAAACCCACATCCAATGTTATAATGAATGAGCAAATGCTGGAAGCATTCCCTTTGAAAACAGGCACAAGACACAGATGCCCTCTCTCACAACTCCTATTCAACATAGTATTTGAAATTTTGGCCAGGGCAATCAGACAACAGAAAGAAATAAAGTGTATTTGAATAGGTAGAGAGGGAGTCAAATTTTCTCTGTTTGCAGATGACATGATTTCATATTTAGAAAACTTTGGCCAGGGCAATCAGACAACAGAAAGAAATAAAGCGTATTTGAATAGGTAGAGAGGAAGTCAAATTTTCTCTGTTTGCAGATGACATGATTTCATATTTAGAAAACTCCATCATCTCAGTGCAAAAACTCCTTATATTCCTTGTATTCTCAGGATACACAATCAATGTGAAAAAATCACAAGCATTCCTTTACAACGACAATAGACAAGCAGAGAGCCAAATCATCAATTAACTCCCATTCATAATTGGTACAAAGGGAAGAAAATACCTAGGAATACAGTTAACAGGGGATATGAAAAACCTCTTCAAGGAGAACTACAAACCACTGCTCAAGGAAATAAGAGACGATACAAACAAATGGAAAAACATTCCATGCTTATGGATAGGAAGAATCAATATCGTGAAAATGGCCATACTGACCAAAGTAATTTATAGATCCAATGCTATTCCTATCAAACTACCATTGACATTCTTCACAGAATTAGAAAAAGCTATTTTAAATTTCTTATGGAATCAAAGAGTACCCCATATAGCCAAGACAATCCTAAGCAAAAAGAACAAAGCTGGAGGCATCATGCTACCTGACTTCAAACTACACTACAAGGCTACAGTAACCAAAACAGCATGATACTAGTACCAAAATGGACATATAGACTAATGGAACAGAACAGAGACCTCAGAAATAAGACCACACGTGTACAACCATCTGATCTTCAACAAACTTGACAAAAATAAGCAATGGGGAAAGAATCTCCTATACAATAAATGATGCTGGGAAAACTGGCTAGCCATACGCAGAAAACTGAAATTGGACCCCTTCCTTACGCCTTATACAAAAATTAACTCAAGATAGATTAAAGACTTAAATGTAAAATCCAAAACCATAAAAACCCTAGAGGAAAACTTAGGCAATACCATTTAGGACATAGGCATGGGCAAAGACTTCATGACGAAAACGCCAAAAGCAATTGCAACAGAAACCAAAATTAACAAATGGGATCTAATTATACTAAAGAGCTTCCACACAGTCAAAGAAACTATCATCAGAGTGAACAGGCAACCTACAGATGGGAGAAAATTTTTCAATCTACCCATGTAACAAAGGTCTAGTATCCAGAATTTACAATGAACTTAAACAAATTTACAAGAAAAAAAGTAAGCAACCCCATCAAAAAGTGGGCAAAGGACATGAATGGACACTTCTCAAAAGAAGACATTTATGTGGCCAACAAACATGAAAAAAGCTCAACATCACTGATCACTAAAGAACTGCAAATCAAAACCACAATGAGGTACTATCTCATGCCAGTCAGAATCGCAATTATTAAAAAGTCAAGAAACATCAGATGCTGGTGAGGCTGTGGAGAAATAGGAATGCTTTTACACTGTTGGTGGGAATGTAAATTAGTTCAGCCATTGTGGAAGATAGTGTGGGATTTCCTCAAGGATCTAGAACAAGAAATACCAATTGACCCAGCAATCCCATTACTGGGTATATACCCAAAGGAATATAAATCATTCTGCCATAAAGACACATGCACATGTATGTTTACTGCAGCACTATTTACAATAGCAAAGACTTGGAACCAACCCAAATGCCCATCAATGGTAGACTGAATAAAGAAAAGGTGGTACATATACACCATGGAATACTATGCAGCCATAAAAAGGAGTGAGATCATGTCCTTTGCAGGAACATGGATGAAGCTGGAAATCATCATTCTCAGCAAACTAACACAGGAACAGAAAACCAAACACTGCATGTTCTCACTCCTAAGTGGGAGTTGAACAATGAGAACAATGGACACAGGGAGGTGAACAACACACACCAGGGCCAGGGGCTGTTGGGGGACTGGGAGTGAGGGGAGGAAAATTAAAGGAAGGGTCAGTAGGTGCAGCAAACCACCTTGACACACGTATACCTATGTAACAAACCTGTACATTCTGTACTGTACAAGTATACTGGAACTAATTAAAAAATAAATTTTAAAATAAAAAAATATGTATATAGTGTACTACTAACCTGCATATATAAATTAGTTAAACAAAGGAAGTTACACAACATAACTCTTCTTTTCCGAATAAGAAATTCTTTTTTAACTTAAAGATACCTGTAGTTTACCATCTTAACAGAGTTTACATTAGATACTAATTTAGTGCTTTGTTGTTGATGGTGACATAGAATGCTTTACACTGACCCAATATATTTACAAATTCCAGTGCTCTTTATTCCTTCATTCCATCCCTTCCTCTGAATTCAAATTATTGTCTGTTATAATGAGACCCTGTTTCTAAAAAGGTTTTTAAATGTAATGAAAAATTTTTTGTGTGTGAGACAGGGTGTCACTCTGTTGCTCAGGCTGGAGTGCAATGATACTATCACAGGTCACTGCAGCCTTGACCTCCTGGGCTCAAGTGACCCTTCAGCTTCAGCCTCCCAAGTAGTTGGGACCACAGGCTTGCACCATGACATCTAGCTATTTTAAAAAAAAAGATTGTAGAGAAAGGGTCTCACCTTGATGCCTAGGTTGGTCTTGAACTCCTGGGTTCAAGTGGCCTTCTGCCTCGGTCTCCCAAAGTGTTGGGATTACAGGTATGAGCCACCATATCTGTCCTTTTTAATTTTAGAAATTAAAAAAGAAGGCTGGGCACGGTGGCTCATGCCTGTAATCCCAGTACTTTATGAGGTCGGGGTGGGTGGATCACGAGGTCAGGAGTTCGAGACCAGCCTGACCAACATGGTGAAACCCCATCTCTATTAAAAATAAAACAATTATCCGAGTGTGGTGGTGTGCACCTGTGATCCCAGCTACTCAGGAGGCTGAGGCAGAAGAATCACTTGAACCCATGAGGCAGAGGTTGCAGTGAGCCAAAATCATGAGTGAGACTCTGTCTCAAAGAAAAAAAAAAAAAAAAAAAAGACAGGGAAAAAAAGAAGATAAACATAAACTCTAATTAATGCTACGTATGCTAACATTTTAGAAGTGAAACATACTCATGTCTGCTACTTTGAAGTACATAACAAAGAGATGGATAGACGTATGGATGTGATAAAATAAATACAGGAAATATTGTAGAAAAGTGATGAATATATGAGTGTTCACTATACAATTCAATCTTTCTGTATATGCTTGAATATTTTCACAATAAAATGAGGGAACTAAGGTGTGAGAGGAGGTAGGAATGATGAATCACTGTCTAATGAATGAAATTTCTTTTTTCTTTTTTTTTTTTTTTTTGAGAGGAAGTCTCGCTCTGTCGCCCAGACTAGAGTGCAGTGGCATGATCTCGGCTTACTGCAACCTCCACCTCCCGGTTCATGCAATTCTCCTGCCTCAGCCTCCTGAGTTGCTGGGATTACAGGTATGCACCAACATGCTTGGTTAATTTTTAAAAATTTTTATTAGAGATGGGGTTTCACCATTGGTCAGGCTGGTCTCGAACTCCTAATCTCAGGTGATCCGCCCACCTTGGCCTCCCAAAGTGCTAGAACTGCAGGCATGAGACACCAAGCCTGGCTAAATGGATAAAGTTTCTATGTGAAATAATGAAAACATTCAAAAACAAATTGTGGGGGAAAGGGGAAAATAGATAAATAAATAAATAAATAAATAAAATAATTGTGATGGAAAAAATAAAATTATTGTCTGTTATAATGTATTTGCATGTGGGACTTCTTTAGCAATTCTTATAGTTCATTTATGCTAGCAAGGAATTCATTTTATATTTTGTTACTTCAAAATGTCTTCATTTTTGCTTTTATCTTTGATAGTTTCATTGAATACAGAATTCATAGCTGACAATCTCTTTTTTATTTTGGCACTTTGAATATGTCATTCTAAGGCCTTTTTGTCTCCATTGTTTCTGAAATTGCTATATTCTTATTATGTTTTCATGTACATGGTGAATTGTTTCTCTGTTACTGCTTTTAAAATTTACTGTTTGTTTTGTCTTTTAGCAGTTTGGTTACAATGTGTCTAAATGTAGTTCTCTTTGTGTTTATCCTACTTGGGGTTCTCTAAATTTTTATCTATAAATTAATAGTCGTCATCAAATTTGAGAAGTGTTTGGCTCTTGCTTCTCTCTTACTTATTTCTCTCTTCCTTCCTCCTGGGATTCCCATTATATACATGTTGGTATGCTTGATGTTGTCTGACAGAATGTTGTGGCTCTGTTCATTTTTCATTATTATTTTTCTTTCTTGTCTTTGTTTAGATCATTTCAATTTATCCATATTTAAGTTCACTGATTTTTCCTTATGCCACCTCAAATCTGCTGTGAGTCTAGCTAGTAAATTTTTCACTTGGGTTACTGTACTCTGAAACTCTAGAATTTCCATTTGGTTCTTTTTATGATGTCTATTTCTCTATTGAGATTCTCTATTTGTTGAGTAATTGTCATCATATTTTCACTTAATTATTTGAACAGAGTTTTCTCTAATTCCTTGAACATATTTATAATATTTCTGTAATGTCTTTGCTAAATTCAGTATCTGAGACCCTGACCCTCTCAGAGTCAGCTTTTGCTGGGATTACAGGCGTGAGCCGCCATGCCCGGCCTATTTTTCTCCTTATTTTTATTTTAAACTGGCTTCCTTAGGATCACCCCTGGGTCCAAATAACCTAATCATTGTCCAGTTGTTTGAACAGAAGCTGTGATAGCACCTCAAGCCCATAAGGCTTCCATCCACTTCTGATCAATCTGTGGGTGGGTTGGAGAAGGCATTCAATATTGCAGTCCTTTCTCAAGGCTTCTTTGGCTTTTTTGTTTTGCTGGGCTTATTTGACATTCCCCACATATGCATTAAGTTTCCCAGTCTTCCTTCTCCTTTTTCTACTCTGTTAGACTCTCTTTTGGTTCTCTCTCTCTCTCTCTACACACACACACACACACACACACACACACACACACACACACACACACGTACATGTATGTGTACATATATGTGTGCACACATGTATGTGTACATATGTGTGTACATATATACACACACACAAGTCTTTTTGAGAGAGCAATTATATATAGTCTAACAAGGTAGAAGAAGAGGAATAAAACTAGATTTCACTGAATGTACTGTTTTACAGGCTCTATTTTAAGGTTTTAAATAAGCTTATGTTATAATTTTTAAAGGTTTTAAATAAGCTTATATTACAGTTTTTCAGTAATGTAAATCATTAAAATATATTGGTTTGATTAATTATTAAGAATCAGTAAGCTAAGGAATACTATTTTAGACAAAACTCCTTTGCCTAAACGTTTTAAATTTAAAAGTTAAAAATAATTATATAGTGTACTACTAACCTGCCTATATAAATTAGTTAAACAAAGGAAGTTACAAAACATGATTTTTTTTCCAAATAAGAAACTCTTTCCTAACTTAAATATATCTGTAGCTTACCATCTTAACACTAGATACTAATTTAGTGCTTTGTTGTATGATGAGTGGTAAAGAAATGATTAATTATGTCTCTGGCAGTCAAATATAAGGCTAAGAAAAATAAGAGCTTTTCAAAACTGCCAAGCCAAAGCATAAGGCTGTAATTATGATCTAGTGACCTGAGTCTAGTGCTTGTAAACAGGAAGTCCGATTCTAATCACATATCTGCCTCTATAGCTGTCTGAATGTATGTCTTTTTCTATTATTATCCTTTGAGATTTTTAATTGATAGAAGCAAATAACTCCTAAAGCCACCTGAATAGTATTGTTTCAATACTGAGATAAAGAAGAATTTATAGGTAAGGTACTGTATTATAAATTATATTCACCTAGATTCTTTTAAAATGATGACCTCATCAGGCCACAAAGATGAATCGACATAAAGTTTGAAACAAATTTGTGTTCAGAGTCCAGTGCCCCTGCTTTTTGAATAGCTGATCTCAAAAAGACTGTCTTGATAAAAACCTACTTGCTATGCCACAAATTGTTCGTAATTCTTTCAACTAAATGAATTAGGGTCAAGATTACTCACCTAATTGCATTTGTGACATACACCTAATTAAGTTCTTTCTCCAAGGAGAGAACAGACTTAATCTAACAAAATAACTTCTATAAAATCAGCTTATATCAAGTCCCTTTAGTAACTACAAATGTAGATATCAATAGATTGTTCATATGTTGTATATAAGAATCAAATCTTCTTTCAAGAAACACTTTTATTGACGTTTCACAAACCATTTCCAAGATCTAGTTGACAGTCCACTACTTCAAAAATTTTAAATGCAAAATTATCTGTATAATTAAAGAATTTAGATGGTTGTTGGAATTCCAGATAGAAAGATATAGTCTTTGCTTTGATTTGCTAACTTACCCAGAGCATACTTTTGGTTAAAAAAAAAATCAAACAGTTTTACTTAAATCAAACCATCATCAAGTTATCCTTGTCTTGGCTCCCTAGTTAACTTGGCTAATTGCTGTGGCAGGAAAGCTACCCAACTGACATTTGCATGACAGTCAAAAATTCAAGACTGTCTTTTAGAAAGCGAGGCTTTTGGGAAATATACTATTAGATAGTGATCACTCACATTGGCTAATATACTCTCAGAATTTCCAGGCTTCTTAGAAACTTATGTTGTGGTATAGGGATAAAGGAGACATTCATAGAACTGTTGCCATAACTTATATAAATGCCAACACCTGGCAGTAAGCTAATGCATCCATAGAAATGGTCCCAATGGAACATGTTGGCAAAGTGGCATGCCACAACTCACCCTCCCACCTTGTTTAACTTGTGGCTACTACATTTCAAATGACAAATAATGGGGCAAGTTATTTTCAGATTAGCTGATCTAATTAGATTAGATTAGAAAGAAAGAGAGAGTGTGTGTGTGAGAGAGAGAACATTTGATTTTCAAAGGAAGGGAGTCCACGTAGGAATAACAAGTCCTGGGTAGAGAGATAAAACAAGAAGGTGCCTCTTTGGTAAAGCCAGGCCTAAGGTGATGTCTGAGGAGGTGGGGACACCGGGGGCAGGGTCAGAGATGATAACATAGGCTCATTTCTGAAAATCATTAGGCTGGTCTGCCTCATCTCAGATGCAAACGGACAGAGGCACACAGCAGATCTCCCACAAATGTCTCCTGAATAAAATATCATCAGGAATTATTTTGGGTAAAATACAGTGACAGCATTTTAAATAATGGTCTCAATAGACTGATTTAGAACTGGTGCCACATCCAGAATGAATTCTTGAAACTGCCAAATCTTCTGTGTACTCATGTGACAATTTCCAAATTATAGCAATGTCTGCAATAATATTTCAGGCCATTTCCAAAATCCTCCATTTCATTTCATTTTGCTGATGAGGAAGGAAGATGAAATTTTATACTCATCTGAGAGAGACAATTTAGTCTGTCACAGCTGTTGCCTGGGAATCCAGTGAGAATGACAGATCTAGAAAGAAATTCTCCACAAGCGTCATAGGCAAACCTCCACTAGGTCCAATGACTCACTACTCTCATTGCTGTCTTTAACTCATTCCTTGTTTGACCAGGATACATGGATTAGAGCATTTTCTTCTTTATTTGCTTGGGCATTAATACTTCTATAAACTTTCTAAAAAATTCTCAGTTAGAGTAAACAAGATGAAAAGAGCTAGGAATTTAAGATCATTAAAATCACAACTTTTTGGAGCTTCAGATTCCTTATTGATAAACTTGACTTAATAATATCATTGTACTCTATCTCCACATTATATTGAGTTGCTGCCTGAGAAGATGTTTACAAACTATCCATATATGTCATTTACTTTTGTAAAGGGGAAAATTTATAGTGCTAAATATCCACATAATAAAGCTAGAAAAATCTGAAATTAACAATCAAACATCACACCTAGAGGAACTTGAAAAACAAGAGCAATCCAATCCCAATACTAGCAGAAGACAAGAAATAACCAAAATAAGAGATGAACTAAAGGAAATTGAGATGCAAAAGAAAAATACAAAAGATCAACAAAACCAAAAACTGGCTTTTTCAAAGAATAAATAAGATTGATAGACCACTAGCTAGACTAATAAAAAATGTGAGAAGATCCAAATAAACATAATCAGAAATGACAAAAGGGACATAACCACTGACTCAACAGAAATACAAAAATCCCTCAGAGACTACTATAAACACCTCTAGGCACACAAACTAGAAAATCTAGAAGAAATTGATAAACTCCTAGAAACATACAACCTCCCAAGATTGAACCAGAAAGAAATTGAAACCCTGAACCGACCAATAATCAGTTCTGAAATGGAGTCAGTAATGAAAAGCTTATCAACTAGTAAAAGCCCTGGGCCAGGCAGATCCACAGCCAAATTCTACTAGACAAATAAAGAAGAGTTGGTACCAATCTTACTGAAGCTACTTCAAAAAACTAAGGTGGAGGGATCCCTCCCTAACTCATCCTAAGAGGCCAGCATCATCCTGATACCAAAACCTGGCATAGACAGAATTAAAGAAAATTTCAGGTCAATATCCTTGAAGAACATAGATGCAAAAATTCTCAACAAAATATTAGCAAACCAAATCCAACAGCACATCAAAAAGCTAATCATCCATGATCAAGTAGGCTTTATTCCTGGGAAGCAAGGTTGGTTCAACCTATGCAAATCAATAAATGTGATTCATCACATAAACAGGACTAAGCACAAAAACCACATAATCATCTTAATTGAAGAAAAGATTTATAATAAAATTAAACTTCCCTTCATTTAAGGAACATACCTCAAAATAATGAGTCATCTATGAAAACACCCCACAGCCAACGTTATACAGAATGGGCAAAAGCTAGAAGCATTTTCCTTGAGAACCAGAACAAGACAAGGATGCCCTTTCTCATCACTCCCATTCAACACAGTATTGGAAGTCCTAGCCAGAGCAATCAGGCAAGAGAAAGAAACAAAATACATCCAAATAGAAATAGAAGAAGTCAAACTATCTCTCATCACAGAAGATACGATTTTATACCTAGAAAACCCCATAATCTCCGCCCAAATGCTCCTAGATCTGAGCAACAACTTCAGCAGAGTTTCAGGATTCAAAATCAACATACAAAAATCAGTAGCATTCCCATACATCAACAATGTCCAAGCTGAGAGCCAAATCAAGAACTCTATCCCATTCAGAGTGGCAACAAAAAGAATAAAATACCTGGGAATAGGGCCAACCAGGGAAATGAACGATCTCTACAATGAGAATTACCAAACACTACTGAAAGAAATTAGAGATGACACAGACAAATGGAAAAACATTCCATGCTCATGAACAGGAAAAATCAATATTATTAATATAGTCATGTTGCCCAAAGCAATTTACAGATTCAATACTATTTCTATCAACATTTTTTTCCTTTTAAAACTTTAAGTTCTTGTATACAAGTGCAAAATGAAACTACTAACGACATTTTTCACAGAATTAGAAAAAAAAAACTAAAATTCATATGGAACCCAAAAAGAGCCTTGGTAGCCAAAGCAATCCTAGGCGAAAAGAACAAAGTTGGAGGCATCACACTTCCTGACTTCAAACTATACTACAAGTTCAGCATGGCACAGGTATAAAACAAGCACGTAGACCAATGGAACAGGTTAGAGAACCCGGAAATAAAGATGCAAACCTACAACCATCTGATTTTTGATAAGGCTGACGGAAACAAGCAATAGGGAAAGGACTTACTCAATTAATGATGCTGGCATAACTGGCTAGCCATATGCAGATTGAAACTGGACCCTCTCCTTTCACCATATATAAAAATAAACTCAAGATGAATTAAAGATTTAAATGTAAAACTTAAAACTATAAAAACCCTGGAAGATAACCTAGAA
Source organism: Macaca nemestrina (assembly GCF_043159975.1). NCBI lineage: Eukaryota > Metazoa > Chordata > Mammalia > Primates > Cercopithecidae > Macaca > Macaca nemestrina. The sequence continues at coordinate 116,000,243 of NC_092129.1, forward strand.
AATACCATTGTGGACATCAGCCCTGGCAAAGATTTCATGATGAAGATGACAAAAGCAATTGTAACAAAAACAGAAATTGACAAATATGATCTAACTAAACCAAACAGCCTCTGCAAAGCAAAAAACAAACAAACAAAAAACTATCCACAGAGTCAACAGACAACATAGAGAATGGGAGAAAATATTTACAAACTATGCATCTGACAAAGTCTAAGATCCAGAATCTATAAGAAAGGTAAACAAATGGACAAGTAAATACCAAATAATCCCATTTAAAAAAGGGCTAAAGGCATGAACAGGACACTTCTTAAAAGAATACGTATATGAGGCCACCAAGCATATGAAAAAATACTCAACACCACTCATCATCAAAGAGATGTAAATCAAAACTATAACGAGGAACCATCACACACCAATCACGATGGCTATTATTAAAATGTCAAAAAATAACAATGTTGGCAAGGTCACAGATAAAAGGAAATGCTTACACACTGCTGGTAGGAATGTAAACTATTTCAGCCACTGTGAAAAGCAGTTTGGAGATTTCTCAAAGAACTTAACACAAACTACCATTAGACCCAGCAATCTCATTACTGGGTATATACTTAAAAGAATATAAATTATTCTGTCATAAAGACACATGCATGCATATATTCATCACAGTACTATTCACAATAGCAAAGACATGGAATCAACCTAACTGCCCATCCAAGTGGACTGGATAAAGAAAATTAGGTACATACACACCATGCAATACTACACAGTTATAAAAAAGAATGAGATCATGCCCTTTGCAGCAACATGGATGGAGCTAGAGTCCATTATCCTAAGTGAATTAATGTAGGAACATAAAACCAAATACTGCATATTCTCACTTATAAATGGGAGCCAAGCACTGAGTACACATAGACACAAAAAAAAGGGAATAATAGACACCAAGGTCTACTTGAGGGTAGAGAGTGGGAGAAGGATGAGAATAACAAAACTATCTATCAGGTATTAGGCTGATTACCCAGGTCACAAAATAATCTGTACACCAAACCCCTGTGACATACAATTTACTCATGTAACAAACCTGCCATGTACCCCCAAACCTAAAATAGAAGTCAGAAAAAGGAAGAAAAAGTTAAAATTGAATAAATTATATTTAAGAAGTCACCATTTTGTGACCCTGAATGAATTAATTGGCCTAGATACTGATGATCAATGGCTGCTATCATCACAAAAATAAAGACTTCCAGACACTATGTGGCTCTTGGCACACAACACCACACAATTTATGAAGTAGTCTTGCTAAAAACATCACACCTAAACTGATCTAACCACCCTTTAAAAGAAACACATAGGAGAGAGAAACATATTAAATTACACCATGAAACTGCAGTTGGCAAATCCAAGCTATGGAAGGTTCTTCAGGACAAACAACCCTGATTCTTTAACAAATAATGTAATAAAAACAAACAAAATGACAGAGAGGGAGAGGAAAATTGTAGCTCAAGAGACGATCAAAAGTGCTGCAACCAAGTAGAATGTGTGTATCTTATTTGGATCCTGACTAGAGCAAATTATTAATGAAAATTATGATTTTATGATACTATTGGAAATTTGAACACCAAATGACTACTTAATGATATTAAAAAATTATGTTTAAAAATTTTACGCATTTTAATGAAATAATGATTATGTAAAAACAAAAGCCTTATCATTTATAGATACAGACTGAACTGTTTATAGGTGAAGCATATGCTGACTGAGATTGTCTCAAAATAATACAAGATGGAGTCTAGGTGAAACAAGATTGGCTGTGAACTGAACACAGCTGAAGTATATCAGGTGTTCAATATTCTATTCTGCACACTTTTGTGTGTATTTGAAATTTTCCATACTAACAATTTTTTATTATGCCTAGGACCAGGGTCTTTGTAAGTGGGTACTTCACATGCTCACAAATACAGAGATATGTCATTTGTACACATTCATTATTAAGCTTTTTGATATGTATATGAGAATTTTCTTAACAAGATAAAGCTCTAGAAATGAAGGCAAAAATTACTCATTCACGATTGAAGTCTAGCATTTATATAAGATCTTAAAGGCATGAAATACTATTCTAAGAGCTTTAAATCATTTACCTCGTCATAGCACTAGGGATTAGGTACTACTATTCCCCTGCTTTACAGATGAGGAAACTAAAGTAGAGGAAGGTAAAGTAATTTGACATTTAAAAGTGGGAGAGCCAGGTTTGCACCTAGACAGTTCTGTTGTAGAAATTGGCTCTTAAATTTTAGTCTACTTCTGTGGCTATTGAACAAGTTTCCATGTTTTAGGTAGGATCTAGATCAGCAGTTTCCAATCTTGTGGCTTCCCTGGGCCACATTGGAACAAGAATTGTCTTGGGTCACACATTAAATACACTAACACTAACAATAGCTGATGAGCTAAAAAAAAAAAAAAAAAAAAAAAAGTAAAATCTCATTACGTTTTAAGAAAGTTTATGAATTTGTGTTGAGTCGCATTCAAAGCTGTTCTGGGCCATGGTTTGGACAAACTTGATCTACACCAAAAGAAATAAGGGGGAGGCTATTCTAGAACAAGGGAAAGGTAAAAGAAAAGGCACAAATATATGGATTAACAGTTACTTGTTTTAGGTAAAGCATAGGATTCCGAAAAAGGAAAATTCTGTGAAATTAAATTGGAAAGGCAGGCAGAATTAGGTTGTAGAAGACCACTAAGGGCAAGTTAGGAATGTCTGGACATGTTCTTTTAGCCATTGAAGAGGCACTGACTCTTTTTGAGTAGAATCCTGGCATTGTGCTTTTTGGAGAGTAATGGAGCTAGTTATGTAGGAAAAAATTATTGGGTAAAAAACTTAGCGGTACGTAATTTAGTTAGAAGGTTATTCCAACAATCTAGGCAAAGGCAAGGAAAGCCAGAACTTAGGGAAATGCATGGGACTAAAAAAGAAGTGCAGTTATGAGAAATGAGATGTGACAGGAAGAGATAGGGAGAAGCAAGAGTTAATAAAAATTACAGGTTTCCGACCTGTGCAAAGCCCAGGAGGATGGTGATGTTATCAGCACGAATAGAAAAGAGTAAATGCAGGAAGAAAAGCAGATGTGAAAGGAAAGCAGAAGGGTTTTGTTTTGGACACACTGAACCAAAGGAATAAATGGGACATCTAGGAGGAGATGTCTGGTAGTTAGGTAAAGTAGACCAGACTCCAGGAAAGTAATCAGGTTTAGGTTATAGATTTAGGAACCATCCTCTTAAGAGATGATGGTTGAACTGATAAGACAAGTTGAGACTGCTGAGGGAGGAGGGGAAGAAGTTTGTTTTGAATCTCCAACAGTATTATCAGTCTCTTCTCTTAATACATAGATGTTGTTTTCTAGTTCCTTTTTATTCCCCCAGAGCATCTGGCACAGAACTCAGTAAACTTTCTTGTCTGATACATGGAAAGGTATAAGAGGTGCTAGAAGTCTTTTCATAAGCAGTAGTGATTTCCCAAATGATTCCAGTATAGCGTTTATTTATCAGTAGCAACGATCATTTGTTTTATTACTTTCTCATCTGGGAGCTAATAGGGAAAAGCCAACTATTAAAAGCCCACTTATGGTGGAGGACAGAAGACCCTTTTCAGATACTTCACACAAAATCCTACGCTACACTAAGCAATGGTTATCTTTTGGCCTATATTACTTGAATAATGGTGGTGGTGTAATTCACTATTGAATTTGTAGTCAAATCTAGCCAATATGAGGAGTACAGGAAATGACATGTAACCTTTTCACTGCCTTTGGTCTAGTAAACCACTGATGAGGCTGCAGTTAATTGAGAATGAACATATAGGAACAGGGAAAGAAAATGGTAATAATGCTGCACTTTTGCATATTTCAGTCATTTCTAATTTGGTTTTTAAAACTTCTTTAAAAACCAAAATAAAGATCTGTTTCTTACAGCAGAGTCAATAGTGAACCATTTTTGAGTCTTTTCCAGAACCTATATGAGTTAGAGTATTTGGTTTAAAGCTTTAAGGGTCCAAATAATTATGTTTCTTACATGCTGTACTCAGTTTATTCCTCCCATGTCAGAACTAGATGTTCATACTTAATTCTAAACTTTTCACACTTCCCCTTTACTGCAACCCTGAGTTGAGAAAGCCCACTACTTGAGTAAATTTTATAGGCAATTTTCTGGTATTAAGAACTCTATTCCATTAGGGGTTCTCTCCAGGAGAAGGAAGAATGTTAGGGTGCTCCTAAGTAAGCACGGCAGGGAATCCTTACCAACAATCAAGAACCAACCCCACAAGGCAGTTAAGCACAGCTGGGAGGCATTTTGTTAGATTCAAGTCTTAGAAGCCAGTGAAAGAAAGAGCTGTGATACAAATGGTGGTGCTTGTCTTTCACATGTGGAAAATTTCACAAGCACATAAGGACCTCTAGCTGATTCTATATGTTAAAAACACAGTGTTGTTTGTGAAATCAGGCAATCGTTTTAAGGACTTTCAAGTCTCTAGTGTGAGATTTGTTTTAAATTTATTTCAGCTATCAGAGTTGATCCTTCTCAGTAGCCAATGAAGAATTTTCCTTCAATATAGCCTTATGTCTGGGTCAACAGTAAGTCTAATTTTCACTGAGTCAAGAGGATAATGTTTGCACTTGTAAAATGAGAAAACAGGAAAAACAAATTTAGACATAGAGTTATTAGTAAATAATAAAATTCCATTTTTTATAATTCCACTTTGAGGAAGACTATAGTATAAACGAACATGACAGAGGGATTTTGTTTCTCTGTGTTTTGTTTTGTGTTGGTGTAGCTAATGATGTGCTACAGATAAGAGTCAGTTATCATTGCTGAATATCCATAGACCTTGAGTGGACACCTTTGGGATGGTGCCTCTTGATTTTGAACAAAAAAAACCCCAGATTTTTAAGGAATATCAAAAGTCGTGCCTATAGTCCCAGCTACTTGGGAGGCTGAGGTGGGAGGATGTCTTGAGCCCAGGAGATCAAGGCTGCAGTGAGCTGTGTTCTCTCTGCTGCACTCCAGCCTGGGTGACAGAGTGAGACTATCTCAAACAACACAACACAAAACAAAACAAAACAAAACACAAAAAGTATCCAAAATCTTAGAAATAGAATTTCTAATGGACAATTACACTCAAATAGCTTATTAATGCATTTTCCAATTGCAGCTACAAAGTTAGAGCTCCATGTCTCAGTGTTAAGAGCCAGAAAGCTCAGTGGCTTCCTAAATAAGACCAAGTTGGGCAGTGAAGACCAGGACTGGTTTTAAAATAAGCATTCCTTGAAGAAAGTTTAAGGAATTGTAGTATAAACTTTGCAGTCAAAGTATATATGCCCAGAGAGCAGAGTTCATTCTAGATAGGGCTTCACATATTTAGTACATTATGTGTATAGGTTTGTAGATTAAAATAACTGCTCTCAAACTTTAGTTGTTATGCAATGATCTCTAAGGGAGTTTATTAAAATGCAAATTCCCAAGGCACATGCCTAGACTTCTGATCCAGGGGATCAGGAACGAGGCTCAGAAACAGGCATTTTAAGCACCCAGGAGATTGTGATGTAGGTGGTTTTTCAGACCACGTTATGAGAAACACTGGACATCATTTATACCCAATGCTTCCCATTAAAGTATATCCACTGGTAACTAACAATCAATAACCTCAGCTTAAAGTGAAACATATAATCCCTCACATTTTTGACTTATAAAAGGACGATTAATATATATATATTTGTGTGTGTATATATATATATAATGTGTAAGTCATTTAACATTTTATGGCGGCTATTATTTTTAATTGACACTTTTCTACGTATGTTATTTGAAACTAAAAACAATGCAATTAGGGGCAAAATTTGCTTTCTTCCTGACTTTGTAGACTGTCTTACTGAAAAAGAAAGACTTCTTTATTTTCATTTTTCATAACTAAGCAAGACAAACATATTCAAATTCTAGGTTACTGAAGCAAGCTCCTTAAGTAGAATATGACATGAAGAATATATGTTTTAACAAGGCCCTGAACTGTATTTTCCGAAGACCCTAATGGGCCCACTAGACTTGTTATAGTCTATTAAATTCAATTTACGTAGGTGGAAAGTTCTTAAATATGCATTTTATGATAATATGCATTTTAAGATGTCCCCTGATATATATTACACACACTACTAGACCATAATGGCTATTAACCCAGTAAAATTAATAATTTGCATTTTTAAATGGCCTAAACTTTCAAAGACTCTCAGGAGAGACATTTTTGAGTAAAGTTTTGAAATAAGTACAATTTTCACAGTTTTTTAGACAAAGAAATAGAAATTTAAGGAATTTTTGAAAACATTCAGTAATGGTGAGGGGAAGTTAGGTTCCAGGGTCCTGGCTGTTTACATTTATACCCAGCTACTTTTTTTTTAGAAGTCCTCTCTTCTTATTACCACGTCTCTAGTTTCCACTCTTGATACTTATTGTAAAGTGGTCCTAATTTTCCTCATTAAGCTATCTCTTCAATAGACCTGACTGAAAAGTCTCTGAGTCATCTCTCATCCTTCATCCCCTTTGCTAATGTTGCTGAACTCGCCATTGGACTATAGACCTCTGGATGGCAGTAAGGATGGTTCTCTTCCAAGGAATGAGTAAAAAAATGATGATGCTGCTTTCACGTTTGGCATTAGTCATTTTCAACTGACTCCCTTAAAGTCTCTTCCTCTGAAAGTTAGAACCTCACTACTTAAACAAATGGAATCATTCAGTTAAAGATTCCAAAACCATCCCACACAACAAAATTCATATTGAATACCATTTTTAACCTTGTACTATGAAAATTTCAATAGTGAGGAATTCAGTTTCAAGTTTTGTGTTACCCAAGGAAACAATTCTTCCCCTAAAAGACATGTTTTGAGGTGTACTTTATATTCTGATCCCAACTACAAGTGGGTAGGGAGACATTTTGTACCTACCCAAATTAAACTTAATTTTTTTCCTTCAAATGTTACCAGTTTTTAATTGCAGCTCTTAAATTACACATTTGGTTATTGTATTTGCATTGATTCTCTCTTTAAAATGAAGAAAATTATCAGTCTCCTATGGAAATAGGTTTTAGGCTGGCTAATCTCAGGTAACACCCGAGCAACATTCAAACACTCAATGATAGAAGACTAATGGCGAAAATGTCCCCAAGGAAACAAATAATCTTTCAAGAGCTATAAACACAGCTAAATTATCATTAAAGTATAAAGTGAAAGCAAAGTTTGGGGGACTTCCATGTCCTTCGCATGTATATTTCTCATTAACATTTTGTGAAAAAACTAGGAGGCAAACATCAGCCAACCAAGAGAATGATACAGAAACTTCAGGCAAAAGATTGACAATGAACATAGGTTTCATTTAGCTACAAGACTAAAATTAAGAGAAAAATTAGGGCTTGCGATTTAAGAATAGGATGTAAACATTACGAATACCAAAAAATGCTGAAATTATATATCTGACAAAAATTAGAAGGAGGGAGAGGAAAGAGGGTGGCAATAATGGATAGTCTAAGTCCATTATCTTTTGTAGTGAGGTGTTAAAAGATTGTCTTTAAAATCAACCTAAGTTGACTTTGAAACCAAAAGAAGTAACAAAGATAAGCATATTAACAATACCAAGGTAAAACCAAAAACGTATCATTCATTGACATTAGAGAGTGGCAGGGATGGAAGAAGTGGAAATACGTTAATTCAGCCATTCTAGGGAAGGAAATCAATAGATACTGACTGCAAAAATAGAAACTTCATTATATTTTATGTAGTTCTCATAAATACAACCACTGGAGCAAAAATTTCAAATTTTCAGGAGACACAGAAACAAAGCAATCAAACAAAATAATTAAACCCATAATGTAAACTCTTTAACAAAGAAACCTTCAGATCCTGTGGCTTTTTGGTGAATTCTTAAAAACACTTCAGGAAAAATTAATGCAGATATTACACATACTCCTTCAGGAAACAGGAAAAGGGGTTCTTCAGTATTCAACTCATTTTATGATCCTAGCATAACTCTGATACCAAAGTTTGACAAGAAAATTACCAGAAAAAAATTCTTAAATTTGTATAAACATAGATGCAAAAATCCTAATCATGATAGTAGCAAATTGAATCCACTTATATACAAAAAAATTATGCATTCTTAACAAATGAATTTTATTGTAGGAATCCAAGGGTAGTTTAGCATTTGAAAATCAATCATTATAATTCACCACCTTAACAGAATAGAAAGAAAATTGTATTACCATCTCATCAGATGTTGAAAAAGCATTTTTAAAGTTCAATATTTGAATAGTATTCAAAGAAAATTCAGCAAATTATATTCTCAATATTCTTATTCTGAGAAAGGGTTTCTACAAAAGCCTACAGCATACTTAATGATGAAATATTGAATTATTTCCCCTTGAATTTAGAAAAAGTACAAGAATGTACACTATAACCACTTCTCTTCAATACTGTAGTGGAGGTCCTAGTCAGTAAAATATGGCAAGAAAAAAAAAATCCAAGAAATAAGATTTGTAAAGGAGAAGTAGAACTTTATTCACAAATGGCATGGTAGTCTGTGAACTATTAGAATTAATTAGTTAATAAAGCAAGGTGGCTGGACACAGGTCAATAAACAATAATCAATGTATTTTAATATACCAGAAGCAATTGGAAGTTAAAATTTAAAAGTATGCAAAATAGCATCAAAACATCAAATACCTAGTAATAAATCTAACAAAAATTATGTAAGAACTCTACAGTGAAAATTAAAATACATTACTTACAGGCAACAAAGAAACCTAAATAAATAGATATATTATGGATTGGATGACTCTATACTATTACAAGGTAAATTCCTCCCAAACATCTATAGATTGAAAGAAAATTCATTCAAAATCTCAGCAAGTTGTGTGTATGTAAGTGTGGAAATTGGCATGTTGATTTTAAATTTGATACAAAAATGCCAAGGTTTTAGGATACCTAAGATAATCTTAAAGAGCCTGGTGAGGAATTTTCCCTACTAAATGCTCACTATAAACATTAGCTATAATATTTTGGCAATATTGTATTGTTACAAGTGTAGGGCAGGCATGGTGGCTAAAGCCTGTAATCTCAGCACTTTGGGAGGCCGAGGTGGGTGGATCACGAGGTCAGGAGTTCAAGGCCAGCCTGGCCAACATAGTGAAACCCTGTCTCTACTAGAAATATGAAAACTAGCTGGGCGACAAGGTAATTTATAGAGTCAATGCCATCCCCATCAAGCTACCAATGACTTTCTTCACAGAATTGGAAAAAACTACTTTAAAGTTCATATGGAACCAAAAAAGAGCCCACATTGGCAAGACAATCCTAAGCCAAAAGAACAAAATTAGAGGCATCATGCTACCTGACTTCAAACTATACTACAAGGCTACAGTAACCAAAACAGCATGGTACTAGTACCAAAACAGAGATATAGACCAATGGAATAGAACAGAGGCCTTGGAAATAATACCACACATCTACAAACCTGACAAAAACAAGAAATGGGAAAGGATTCCCTATTTAATAAATGGTGCTGGGAAAACTGGCTAGCCATACGTAGAAAGCTGAAACTGGATCCTTTCCTTACTCCTTATATAAAAATTAATTCAAGATGGATTAAAGACTTAAATGTCAGACCTAAAACCATAAAACTCCTAGAAGAAAACCTAGGCAATACCATTCAGGACATAGGCATGGGCAAGGACTTCATGTCTAATACACCAAAAGCAATGGCAACAAAAGCCAAAATTGACAAATGGGATCTAATTAAACTAAAGAGCTTCTGCAGAGCAAAAGAAACTATCATCAGAGTGAACAGGCAACCTACAGAATGGAAGAAAATTTTTGCAATTTACCCATCTGACAAAGGGTTAATATCCAGAATCTACAAAGAACTTAAACAAATTTACAAGAAAAAATCAAACAACCCCATCAAAAAGTGGGCAAAGGATATGAACAGACACTTCTCAAAAGAAGACATTTATGCAGCCAACAGACACATAAAAAAATGCTCATCATCACTGGCCATCAGAGAAATGCAAATCAAAACCACAATGAGATACCATCTCACACCAGTTAGAATGGTGATCATTAAAAAGTCAGGAAACAACAGGTGCTGGAGAGGATATGGAGAAATAAGAGCACTTTTACACTGTTGGTGGGAGTGTAAATTAGTTCAACCATTGTGGAAGACAGTGTGGTGATTCCTCAAGGATCTAGAACTAGAAATACCATTTGACCCAGCCATCCCATTACTGGGTATATACACAAAGGATTATAAATCATGCTTCTATAAAGACACATGAGCACATATGTTTATTGTGGCACTATTCATGATAGCAAAGACTTGGAACCAACCCAAATGTCCATCAATGATAGACTGGATTAAGAAAATGTGGCACATATACACCATGGAATACTATGCAGGCATAAAAAAGGATGACTTCATGTCCTTTGTAGGGACATGGATGAAGCTGGAAACCATCATTCTGAGCAAACTATCACAAGGACAGAAAACCAAACACCGCATGTTCTCACTCATAGGTGGGAATTGAACAATGAGAACACTTGGACATAGGATGGGGAACATCACACACCGGGGCCTGTTGTGGGGTGGGGGAAGGGCGTAGGGATAACATTAGGAGATATACCTAATGTAAACGACGAGTTAATGGGTGCAGCACACCAACATGGCACATGTATACATATGTAACAAACCTGCATGTTGTGCACATGTACCCTAGAACTTAAAGTATAATAATAATAATAAAAAGAAAATTAGCCAGGCATGGCAGAGGAGGGAGCCTGTAATCCCAGCTACTCGAAAGGCTGAGGCAGGAGAATCGCTTGGCCTGGGAGGCAGAGGTAGCAGTGAGCTGAGATTGCACCACTGCACTCCAGCCTGGGTGACAGAATGAGACTGTGTCTGAAAAAAAAAAAAAAAAGTGTAGACAAATAGACCAATGCATCAGAACAGAAGAATTCTTCCCTCCCCCTTTTTTTTCTTTGTATATCTTCATTTTTGTTCTTAAATTGCTGCTGCTTCCACCATTATCCTCACATTGTCATTGTCATGATGGCAACAATGATGCCATTATGACATCCTGGCATTATGTTTGTCACGATCCTCGGTCATTTCATTTGTGTATTATTATAGCAGCTACTTTGCTGCTTTTCCTATCTTTAATGCATTTCTCTTGTGCTTTTCCTGAAATTAAAAAATTACCTAAAATATATATGTAATTTTATATAAATCCTTAAATATATAAAACATACATTTTAGGACAGATTTTAAAATGTTTTCTTTGCAAGACTTGACACAGGCACAGGAACATATGCAATGCATGTATCTATGTAATGTGATATATATTTACACCTATATATTATGAATATAAAATTTATAAATTTAAGTTTATAAATATAAAACAAATACAAAATTTATGAATGTAAAATGTCTTTAAAATATAAAGAATATGTATAATATAATGTAAGTTCTGAAGTAAGACAATAAATCATACTCTTCTCTCACTTTTTAATTTCTTTTACCCCTTCTCTGGATGCCAGACTTTTGTTATTAACTTTTAAGTTTGTAAATATTTTTCCAAATTTTTTCTCCAAACTTATGTAATCATAGGTTACACTAGATGCACACATGCATACATGCACAATCAGTATTTTAATTTCTTTTGTTTTAAAAACTGGTTATATTATATACATTTTCTGCATTTTTATTTTATCCCTCAACATCACATTCTATATATCAATTTAGATTGTGCAGCCGAATCCTAATTTATTGAGTAGTTCTATAATACTCTATAATATAAATGTTCCATAATGTATTCAGGTGTTTTCCTGTTAATGACACCCACTCAGTTTGTTTTCTTCCCATACAAAACATTATATTCCACATTGGCAAAAACTCTGTATGGTTTGTTTTTTGTATATCTAACAAGTAATACTATGTTATAACATTCGTGTGCCAACTCCACGTGAGCACTGTTCTGGGAACTCAGCAAATGTTTGAATTTAACAGAATTTGTGTTAGGAGTTGTATTAAAGCTTTATACCACCTGAAAAACTAAAGGCCATCACATACATGTAATATATTTATATAAGTCAGATTTTCAAGAAGGTGATTTCTAGGTAAAAAGATTATGCATTTTGTTCATTTTTGAATAGCTATTACCCAGTTGCTTTCTAAAAGAGGCTGTAGCTCTACACATATCACCAGCAATGGATGGGAATGCCTTTGCCCTTGAATCACACCCAGCAACAGGTGGCAGGCTAATGGGGGTAAAGCCAAATCTCATAATTGCTTTAGATTACATATCACTGACTACCAGTGAATCTGAACCTTATACTGTTTATTAGCATTAGAATTTCTCTCTTTAGTGAGCTGCCTATTCAAGTATTTTGTCCATTTTCAAAAATTGAGTTGTCTTTTCTTAGTTTTAAAAAACTCTCTGGAAAGTACAAATGTTAACTGGTCACCTATTAATTATATTTGATCAGAAATATTATTCTTAATTGATTTTGATTACAGCTCTTTACCACCGAAACATTTAATTTTTATATGTCTAATATGCCTATCTTTTACTTTCCAGTCCCTGGGTTTCAAATCTTGGTTAGAGATACCCTTAACCCTGGATTACACAAATGCAAAGTATTTATTGCTTTGTTTTGATCTTTATATAAATCCTTCATCTATCTAGCATTTATTTTTATATAGGGTATAAAATAGTTTTCACATGGATAGAGTCAGTAGTGCCAATACATCTATGGAATAATCCATCCTTTCAACTGAATACCTGAGTAAAAATACAAAATTTATTAAATTAACTTCACATAACTTCAGGGTCAGTTTCTAGATTCTCAGGTTTAGTCCATCTATCTTTATTATACATGATGCAATATTTATTTTGTTAGTGTGACATTATAGAATGTTACGATGTCTGGTAAAGCAAGTTCACCCTTACTAAATTTCTCCTTCTCAAAAAATTTTTGACTATTTTTAGTTATTTATTTGTTCACATAAAGTTTAAGAAATTTTACCAACTTCAAGACAAAATACAAAGCATGGTGGAATTCCTGTTTGCATTGCATTAAATTTACATATTAATTTTGAATTACTGAACTTCTAAAGTTACCACTTTAAAGAAAATGGTATCTACATGCATTCATTTAGATTTTATTTTACGTCCTTTGATTTTGTTTGTATACATCTTGCCCCTTTCTTATTCATATTTTTCCGAAATTCTTATTGCTTTTACGACTTATATTAATGGAATATTCCCCATTACATTCCTAGACGTTTAAGGCTAAAATAAACAAAATCTACTCCTTTTTAAATATATCCCTGGTATCTAACCAATTACTCAAACTCTCTTTTTAATTGAAAAAAATTTTTTTCTTCTAAAGTCTCTTAGATTTTCTACCTATAGAGTCAATTCATTAGTAAAAAAAGGTAGTTTATCTCTTTTTTCTAGCACTACATGGGTTACTTAATTTTCTTGTGAAGTAATGGTTATGGCAATTTTATCTCCTTACGTCTTAATTCTGCATATTTCATTTCTAATCTAGTTTTGCCCTTTTTAAGAATAGTATTTGCTATTGGGTTTTAGTAAAAATATTTCATCAATTCCTATTTTACTTGAAGATCTTATTAGGAATGAATATTGTGTATTATCAAAAGTTTCAGCATCTACTGATATAATCATTTAACTTTTATGTTTTAATTGGCTGATGTATTATGTTGATATATATAATTTCTTAACATGAATCCACCTTGACTTCGTAGTATTATCCTACTTGATTTTCTTTTATCCTACTTGATCTTTTTGTATTGTTGAATTCTATTTGGTAATACCTATTTAAAAATATTTCTATCTATAATAATAGATATATCTTTTTTTTTTTTTTTTTTTTTTTTTTTTTTGAGGCAGAGTCTCGCTCTGTCGCCCAGGCTGGAGTGCAGTGGCGCGATCTCGGCTCACTGCAAGCTCCGCCTCCCGGGTTCCCGCCATTCTCCTGCCTCAGCCTCCCGAGTAGCTGGGACTACAGGCGCCGCCACCACGCCCGGCTAATTTTTTTTTTTGTATTTTTAGTGGAGACGGGGTTTCATTGTGTTAGCCAGGATGGTCTCGATCTCCTGACCTCGTGATCCGCCCGTCTCGGCCTCCCAAAGTGCTGGGATTACAGGCTTGAGCCACCGCGCCCGGCCAATAATAGATATATCTTAAAAATTAAATTTAGTATTAACATTATGCTGACTCCTTGGAGGCTGTGGATCTTTCCTTTAGCCTAGAATAGTTTAAAATAACACCGACTACATAAAACCCTGCTGAAAATCCCAATTAGTCCTGGTGCTTTATTCAGTGGTAGATTTTGAATCATCTCTCCAATTTCTTCCATAGTATTTAGTGTAGTCATATTTTCCAGTTATTCTTGGTCAATTTTTTATATTTTTTGAGGAAATCATCCATTTTCTCTAGGTGATCAAATTTGTTTCTTTCAAATTACACATATAGTAATAGCCTCAGAATTCTTTAAGTCTATTTACTCTCTGTAGTCATATTTTTTTTCTTTCTAGCTTGTCTTATTCCTATTTTCTGTTTCCCTAATTGAATAGTTGAATTTTGTGTATTCATTGTCTTCGTCATTTATTAAATCAGGTATTTGATTTGTTTGTCCCTTCTACAATTTTTGAAATTTTCTGTTTCATTGATTTTAGTGACCACATTTATTAATTCCCCTCTACTATTTTGTCTAGGGGCTATTTATTATTATTATATAAGATAAAAACATATTTTCTTAACTTTTGTATTTTCTTCTTTATAATAAACAAATTTTATACTATGTATTTTCACCTTTATTATAGCTTTTGATATGGTTCATATGTTTTATATGAGGTATTTTTCTTGTGCATTGATTTGTATGAATTTTTCTTTTCATTAACTCTTTGGTTCCAGGGTTATTGAGGACTGTTTTCTTCATGTGTTGGTTACTTTATTATTCGTTATATCAAGGAATGAGTCTTACAAAATGTCTACTTTTCAATTTAAGATGATTTTGGGTTTTTTTTGGTCCAAAGAATCATAAATTTTTTGAACTGTTCCATGAACTTATAAAAAAATTAGCTATTGGATAAAATGCAAAACATTATATCTTTGTCTCTGTGTCTGTCTGTCTGTCTCTCTCTGTATGTGTATGTATCTATATGTATACATGTATCTGGCAATAGCTATACCTCAACCTAACTAGAGATACAGCAAAAGTTTCAGGTGCCAGCTCAAATTATACCTGAAATTTCTTACTCCTCTTCTCAGGAATCAAGAGGAAATGATAGCAAGGCCTGCTGTTGACTCATATACTGATCAGTTCACAGAGGTAACACACGAAGAATCTTTAGGGATTCTTGTGACAATTTGAGGAGCAAAATCACAGCAAAAGACTGGGTTTCTGTCTAGTAAATTATTGAAATTTAGATCAGTAATTTTTTTTTTCTTTTTTCTTTTTTTGATCAATATGACCATGGCCATTTATTAGCAGGTAAAGCAAGAAACTTACCACTTGTATTTGATGATCAAATATTAAATCTTGTTTGATTCATCAAAGAAATGGCTACATTTCATGTTCTTTCTTTTCTTTCTTAAAATGAAAGGACAAAATAAAATAATTTGGATTAAGTTGCTTTAGGAACTTAACTAGCAAAATAAACCTAGATAGAGGCCACATCTATTATTCTCCACTGGATTGAAATGTTCAGTTTCCATAAATTGCAAGAATAACAAAAATAGAAAGTTTCAGAAATTCCTGGGAAATGCCAAGCAAAAACCTTAACTAAACTCTTACCTAAGCCAGCCTAAACCTTTCAAATGGAGATCAGCCTCTAATCTTTTGTGTGGTAGCTTCAGATGGGTCTTCTAGTAAGAGGATTACCTCAAGGTTTTGGTCAGGTGATACCCCCTACAAGGGAAGAGTGAGCTAAACATGACACCACCTGAATGCTCAGAGGCACCCTCTTGATGTTATTTCCTGGCAATTGTCTCCCTCGGGTGTTTTGCCTGAAACTGTGACTCAGGCATTTAAAAGTCCTTTTGCTTTTTTCTCTGGTGGTCATTGGTTTTCTTTTTATCACACAAGACACTCCATGTGGTTCCTTAAACATCTCATACATTGTTCTTACTCTATACCTTACAAAAAACTGTTTCATTTGCCTCTTCCTTGTTCTGGAGAACTCTTACCCATGCTTCAGGACTCACTAAAGAATCTTACTCAAACTCCCCTCCTTCTCTTAGGGACCGTTATGTACTCACTCCTCTTCCTTCCCACAGGTCCTATACAAAACACCATCAAGCACTTCATATCTGCTCTCTGAAAGAATGTTTTGTCTCTTTCATATCTGCTACCCTAGTGCTGAATATAGTATCTGGTAAAAACTGGGTCCTAAATGATCAGATAAATGGATGATTGAATAAACAAATATATTCTAAAACCCAGCATATGTTTCGAAGGGATTCAGTATTGTATTGGGTTACAGTTGGCATCAAACTACTTTGAAAATAAATTGAAGGCCTTTTAATTCACTAATTCTAGCTAACCACCCTTGAGACCAAGATAGACATTAAGATAGGAGAGGACAGATTAAGGGCAGATAACTAAGAGCTCATGGAAATTAGCCACTGAGATGAATCTCTGAGAATCTTGAAGAAGGAAAGGCCTAGACACACTAATGCTTGCTCATTTAAAAAATACACAAGAATGATAAGTAAGTTTCATACTGATCCCAACAAAATTCTAGATTTAATTATTAAACAAATATATTTTAAATGCTTAGTTAAGAATAAGATGATTATCAATAGGCAATACCATGTCAGACAACAGAAATCATGTGTTATGAGTTTGGTTTATTTAATTCAGTAAGACATTTAATAAAGTTTCTTAGGATATATTTGATAAATGTTGGTTAAATTTTAGTGAGGTAAACAATAAGTAGTTAAATAAATACACTCATTCTACCTTCATTTCTATTAGGCCATCATCCCTAAAAAGAGAACTCCAGTGGTGTGTTACAGTGCTGTGTTCTGGTCATGTCTTATTCAATATTTATATTAGTTACTCAAGGCCTAGAATTCATGTCTACAAAATTCAAGGACCTAGAATTCATATCTACAGAGCTGATAAAAGGTTACCATTGTAATACATGCCAGAATCAAAAGTTAAAAGTTAACAAATAGAAACACGTGGCTTAAATCCCCAAAATAAAGACAGCACATATAAATGTAAATGCTTACATTTTGACTCAAGAAAACAACTGCCTGACAGTATTATAAACTCCATATATTCTCAGATTCACTCTAGCTCTAAATATGTGTGATTCTAGGCCTTATCCAGCCTCACTGTCTCCTTTTACAGGTGAAGACATTGAAATAGCCGTGGATACCTTGAGCTATCCGGGAGCCGGGATGAGGACTCAGCTCCCCAAAATCCTAGTGCCTTCATTTTAAACTGCCTACATGAATCACTGCTCAAAACGCTAGAATAATTCTATCCATGTCTGAGCATCACACTAACAGTACACTGATGAGTTATAACATTACAAAATGAAGGTTATGAGGCAGACAAGGGATCCATAAGCAGTGATCCATGAAGCACAGTGAAACACTTGCTCAAAACTGGGATACTTACATGAAAATGTTCAGGAGAATGCATCTTCATGTTTAGGAGACAGTTTAAGAAGCTGTGTTCCATCTTAGCTAACACGGTGAAACCCGGTCTCAACTAAAAATACAAAAAATTAGCCGGGCGTGGTGGCGGGCGCCTGTAGTCCCAGCTACTCTGGAGGCTGCGGCAGGAGAATGGCGTGAACCCGGGAGGCGGAGCTTGCAGTGAGCCGAGAAAAAAAAAAAGAAGCAGTCTTGGCCGGGCGCGGTGGCTCACGCCTGTAATCTCAGCACTTTGGGAGGTCCAGACGGGCGGATCACGAGGTCAGGAGCTCGAGATCATCCTGGCTAGCATGGTGAAACCCCGTATTGACTAAAAGTACAAAAAATTAGCTGGGTGTGGTGGTGGGTGCCTGTAGTCCCAGCTACTCAGGAGGATGAGGCAGGAGAATAGCCTGAATTCAGGAGGCTGAACTTGCAGTGAGTGGAGATCACGCCACTGCACTCCAGACTGGGCAACAGAGCCAGACTCCATCTCAAAAAAAAAAAAAAAAAAAAAAAAAAAGAAGCTGTCTTAAACTCTCCAAAAGATGGTCAGTCATTTGCAAGAACATATAATCTGAGAAAGCATTGGTCCAAAAGGTTAGAACTGGGATAGATTGGTCAAAATAATAGGGAATAAATTTTGGCTTAAAATAAAGAACTTAGAATTGTCTGTTATAAACATTAATGAGCAGAGCCTGGTGGGCCACCTGTCCAAATCCAGATAAAGGATGAAAGTCTATTTAGATGACTTCCTACCTTTCCACTAACTTTAGGAAGAATCCTTGATTTGCTCTGTGATTACTGGGTGCTATCATGTGCTCCAGCCTTGTAGTTCTTACTAAGACATGAACTCCATGATTCATTTGTACACATAAGTAAACCTTAAGTGGGAGGCAGGATCACTATCAGTGAGCCCCTGGAATACAGCCAGCTGAAGCCATCTGCATTGCCACACTCCTCCCCAGGGCTGGACAAGTGCAGGTACTTAAAATAACATTCCACAAAATGTTTGCCCAAAGCATTATCACTTTACCATTTTGTCTTGAATTTTGATTACATAAAATGATTAGCAGCAGAAAATGAGGAACAATAAGGAAAAGTGAAAAAAGACAAAGCAAATTGATTATTTCATTTCTGTCTTGTTTAATTAATCCTTTACTGATAGTAGAACAGATCATTGATGGGGAGGTTCTTAAAGGAGATTGTAAGGTTTATCAAGGAAAACAAAAACCAGTGATAATTTTTTAAGATACTAGACTAAGAAGCAATAGACGGCCATAAGCCTAGACAATAACTTACAAAACAGCTAGTCGCTGTACAACATCCACTTGGAACAGCAGCTGCACTAACACCTCTGTTTTCTGTGCAGTGGAATTCTGCTATTTCAGTCTGGTAGGACACACTTGTTCAGCAATTCCTATAGAGTGAATTGCTTTTACATTGATTGTGAAAGAAGTTCACATGCCAGTAGCTTCTAAATAAAAATAACACACCTGTCATTGAATATTTGGTGACATTGAATTAATTATCTTTTTACCATCTGGAATGTAACTCCAACAAAGAGATTTAGTTAATAAAGTATACCTATTAATTGAGATTTACTAAAAAACAGTTAGAAATTATGAATATTTGATGACTGTATTAAGCAGAAGCAATTGCTAGATTTTTAAATCCATTCTGTTTTTCTTATTTAAATAAAAAACCACATCTTTTTTTTATACACTAAAAACCCTGTGAGTATAAACCTCACACCAAATGTGAGAGTTGCCTTTACTCAATTCTTAATTTAAACTCAGTTGCATTCAGAAATGCTCAGGGGCAGTGGTGGCGAGGGACTGCCTAAGAGATCTATTCCTTGTGTTTTCATACAAAAATACTCGAAAAAATGAAAGAAAGTAATCTGAAGTGGAAATCAGGCTTGATGGGAGGAAAGTCAAACAAGTGAAAAAGAAAGCAGTGGGGGTGATGAGGTTAATGAGCAGCTGAGGACAGGGAGCCCAGCACAGAGCAGAGGAAGTGCAGTCGATGGCATAGGCAGATCCTGAGAAAGGAGAAAGCGAAAACCAAAAGCTAAGAGTAGAAACCTGAGGCAGCTCCAGAGCCTGGAGTGAACAAATAGGATAATGGAGTAAAGGTCAAAATAAAAGCAAAATGTAGACACATTGTAAAACCACCCTTTTATACTCAGCACTGACTAAGGAGAAACTATTAAAAGTCAAGTTGCCTTAATCATTATATAAGTGAGGATCATGGTTTTTCTATTAATTCTTTATTATATGGCCACAAACTTTCATATTTATTTGTCCTTAAATTACATAAAATAGTGAGTGAATAAATTTCCTTAACAAAACCAACCTAGGTTCACAACAGTCAATAGCCCAAAATTCCACCGTAATCGGAAACTAAAATTATGATACAGGAGCCAATAGACAACTTTAACATTACTACTAAATTCAAAAGACATTGTAATATCTGGTATTGAAAGAACTGTATTTTATTTTATAGAATAATGAGCTAAATAGTGCTGGCCAAAAGGCAATGTGATTCACAAATAATAAAAAATGGAAATATACTAGGTTAACCAATTTTTCCTGTGTAAATTTTAGTATACTATTAAATATATTGCTTTATATATTGTCTTTTTAAACACAATTCTAAGGGCCATACATGTAAAATTAATTTTTATCCCTAGATATATCTCACAAATTCAATAGTAGGAGTCTGAAAAAAATAGAGTTAATACTGAATTGAATGCTTCAAGATAATAATTATTAAATACTTCTGGAGGCTGAAAAGAAACACTACTTAACTTTGTCTATACTACTTCCCTGCAGTAATGAATTAATTGAATACTTTTATGTGCTAGGCATTCAACTGGGTTGAATTATTAGAGATAAAAACGTACACAGACAGACATGGTCTTTGCTTTCTTGAAGCTTCTACTCTATTGGAGAAAGAAAAACAAACAAACGAAATCCTCATGCCAGTACATTCATAATTATAAATTGTGGTAAATGCTATACAGGTGCACTGTAGTGTTAAAGGTAAAGAGAAATTATAACAAAGGGAGCAGATTTTGACTGGAGAGTCAAGGAAGCCTCCAAGAAAATGACTTTTGAGATGTGCTAAGTGGATAGAGGGAAGCTAAATGAAGGGGAAAATATTCAAAGCAGTGGGGACACTGATGGACAACTGTGAGTCAGGAGAGTGCTGGCACATTCAAGGAACTGAAAGAAGGTCAGTGTGGCTGGAATAGAAGCAGAAACAGGGAATGTGGGAAGAGATGAGTTCTGAGAAGCACGTCTACATCCAACTGTGCAGGACCTTGTGGGATTCAGGATTTTAACCTAATGGGAAACAACTAAAATGTTTTAAAAATAGAAGTCACATGAATAGTTTCGTAAAGAGGCATCTGACTATAATTTGGAGAATGAATGAAAAAGAGTGAGAACAGGGAGATTAACTAGGAGGTGACTAATGATTATGGTTTGATGACATTGGGGTAGATGGAGAGAAATAGATTTAAACTATAATTTGGAAGTAAAATTGACACTGGTCAGAAATTCCAGAACATTGTTAAATAATAGCAGTTATACCTTTGTCTTATTCTAGATTTTAATGGGAATTTCTTAAAGATGATGGCCTAAGTCTGACATTTCTTAGGAAGTATAAAACGTTTGGAATTCTCTGTATTAGTGAACTAGTCTATGTTTTTCTTTTGGGTCCTAACTTGTTCAAGAATATTTCCTGCCAAGGACCTTATGATTGCCTTGGATTCTGGTATAAAGTATTCTTCTTAAATGATCCACACCCTATCCAGTTACTATCCTATGGCTGTTGTCCTCTTCACAGCTAGTCCTTGCAAGGGTTTTTCTGCATGCCCTCTTTACTGGTCACCTGTCATTTAACTCTTCAGCAAACTCCAACCTGGCTTCTACTCTCTATTCATCAAAATTATTTTGCTAAAGTTACCAGTGATACAAATAGGAAAACACATTTAGCAGATGTTGTTAAATTTCTAACAATGAGGGAATGCTCAAAATATTACATATCTATAGAGTGAAATATTATGTAATCATTAAAATAATACTTTAAAAGACTAAAGTTCATAAACTATTATAGCCCTTTATAGTTATTCTCCTCTTATTTCTCTCTCTCTCTCTCTCTCTCTCTCTCTGGACATTTTACTTTTTCTATAACTACTAGCAAGTGATGCAACAACAGAGGGTTAAACATATTTCACATAAATTAGAGTTATTCACGAGCACAGTAAGGAATTAGGAAAATAATACGCAATCTGTAATGACTAGCATTAAGCCTCTGGCTTGGCTGTGGGATTACCATCACTCTTTCCCAATTGCCTGCTACCATGGATAATTGAAAGTTGGCATGGTTACTCCCATACCAATTATCATTGGCCACAGATAAATTGCTATGATTTTTAAAATCATAGTTATTATTTTGCTCCATCTGTTCTCTTTATTTTTTAAGTCAGCTGTCAAAAAGTTTTTCCTAAAAATTGTAGAAGTTTAGTTTACATGTTACTAGGGTAAAGGAAACAATTGTATAACATGCTGATGTTCAGTAGAACTCTGCAAGGTGAACCAAGAGAGAATTCACGAGAAGTAAGGTAACATGTTGACAGTTGCTTTAGAGTGATGAAGGGAAAGTGCTATATTTATAATAACAGTATTTAACATTCTTGCATTAGTTTTGAATACTAGGCATAATCACCAAGAAGCTTTAATCATGAAATCCTAAAAACAAATTTCAACTTCGACTTGTTTTTTCCATTTATGTTTGTATCAGTTTTAGTTTAGTTAAAGTTAATAAGTACATGTGGCAATGTATAAGTACAAAACCATTCCTTGGTTTAATTATTTGATATATTGTATTTCTTTTTTCCCATTCTAATTAAGATTTTTAAAATAATATTTTCCTATTACATATAAAGTGTTTCTACCATTTCAAATTCAAAATGTTTTGACACAGTCTGCAAGTCCCACTATATAAACCTAACTTTAAGAATGATATTTTAGGCCATGGGAGAAGGAGGAAAATGAAGTAAAGTTGATAAATCTGTTTAACCTTTCTACTCTACTGTTAATTTAAAATAAAATTTTATATCATTTGTGTTAGATTTATTATAAAATGGCCCCTTTTTTCACCCCTCCATATATTTACACCCTTTGCAATGTGTCTATGCAGCTTCTCTCATCAAGAGGTGGAATCTGTTTTCCTACTCCTTGAATCTAGGCTGAGCTTGAGACTGGCTTTCACCAATAGAACATGGTGGTGGTGGAGGTGGGGGCAAGCTAGCTTTGAGCAAGGAGGTTAAAGAGGTTTTTTATGCTTCTGCTTCCTCTTTTTGGATCCCTGCCTTCACCTTGAGGACAAGTCCAGCATAACTGTTGGAAGATGAGAGATCATCTGGAGTAGAGACATGTTGTCTAGCAGAGGCCAAACTAGCCCAGCCACCCTCAGCCAACCTGGCAACTGAGAAGCGATATACACTCTTCCCCCAGAATCTGCTGGGGTTTGGTTCCAGGACCCCTGCTGATAACAAAGTTCATGGATGCTCAAGTCCCTTATAAAAAAAGGAAGTAGTATTTGCATATATCCTCCCATATACTTTAAATAATTTCTAGTTTACTTATAATACCTAATACAATGTAAATGCTACGTAGTTATTAGATTATATTGTTTTTTACTTGTATTATTTGTTATTGTTGTATTGTTATTTTTAATTTTTATTTCTCAATATTTATTTTTGATTCACGGTTGGGTGAATCCACAGATGCATAATTCCTGGATGCACAACCTGCAGATAACACAGGCGAATTGTATGAACGAACTTAGATAAGGTCAACCGAGATAAAAAAAAAAATCACTGAGCTAAGCCTAGTGTAAATTTCTAAACCATATAATCACAAGCTAAATAAATGAATGTTTTAAGTCACTAAGTTTTGGGGTGATTTGTTACATATCAGTAGCTAACTACTATATCCTCTTTTTATTTACTTATTCACAAGAAAAATTAGGAATTAACATTACTCAAATAAAGATATATAATAATTCTGTCAAATCAATTTTTGTCAAAATATTAAGATTTTATATTACTTTTATATATTGGCTGTTGAGGATATTAACATTTATTGAATATCTTTTATTCACCAGCACTCATTTAATTCCTGCAATCATTCTATGAGGTAGAAACTAACTTTATTTATAAAAGAGGAAACTATGATAAAGAAAGCTAGGAACATATCCAAGTTTACACAGCTGGCATTACAGAGCTGGACTGGAACACAGAACACAAAGATATGTGAAGCCATTTATTTTATGACATGTCACCATCACTTTCAAAATAAACATCAAGTCTAGGCTCTTTTTGGAGTGGTACTCCAGAAACTAAGAATGTTGGTTCCCTGTTGAGTGATCTAGATGCTGTCCCAGAATGTCCTGAATAATTGTTTATGTATATTATATAAACATCCTCATGTGGGCTTTTTCTCACTCAATACCAAATTTTAAGTGGCCCAAAGTCACAACCACTCATTCAAATTCTCATGTTCTATGTGTAATTACCACAACAATTGAATGAGAAATTGACAAAAGTAAAAAGATTTTTCAGTGTAAAAGTCCTGGTTTATTTAAAGCCATAATTGACATTTCTAGTAGCAAACGATCACTATTGATTTTCTGAGTTACTATAATTTCACGACATTTAATGCTAGAAGTCAATATTTTAGAAAGTTGCTGGCAGGCGACATTATTTGTGATACTGGTATAAAAATAGTCTGATTATCCAACTTCTGCTGTTACAAGTTAAATATAAAAGTTAAATCTATCTATCTGAAATAAATGAACAAAATGCTACCAAGTAAATGATCCAACATGCTTATGAGACATATCATGATTGCTGACATATTTTTAATGGTGAAAACAAAAAAGCAACAGAATAACAAGAATGAATTCACTGCTGCTGTTTTTTAATATTCATTTGATAAGAAAACAATATGAATGACTAACCTATGAAATAGGTAAGTGAAGACATTTTCTGTTAAGCATTTTCCATTCCCCCATCACATCTTCAAAAGTAACCACTGAAGGCAAAACGTGGCATAGAAAATTAGTGCTGGCTGGGTGCAGTGGCTCACACCTGTAATCCCAGCACTTTGGGAGGCCAAGGCAGGTGGATCACGAGGTCAGGAGATCGAAAATTAGTGCCAATAAAATAAATACTAATAAAATCAGCATCAAGCCTAAATATATTTTATTTTAGGCTGGCTTACAAAAATTTGAATTATGTCATCTGAAAATTAGCTGATGTTGACAGATGATAAAAGAAATACAAATGTTTAGATGTATGACTTAATTATAAATAACCCCAGATAGTTTGGGGGTAGTAAAGTATATGTGTACTTTATGCTAGGTTATAATAGACATTTAAATAATTGTATTCATTTGAAAATTACATTTTGTACAGAATTTTATAACAATATAGAGTTAAATAAATCAACTAAGAATAGGGGTCTGTGGAATGCTTTTCCAGTGGATTCTGTCAGGTGAAAAATATTTGCAAGCACTATAAAACCAGAGTAATAAATATTCAAACACAGTTTTCTAATTTAAATACATATCTCATATGGCATTTTGGAATATAGATTATATTTTGGTAAGAAGAAGACAATAAAAAAATCACAAGTCACTGGAAATTTACAACTAGTTTTCCAACAACAGTTTTAAGAGAGGAGTTAAAGCAGGGACCATATGCACTTGTTAGTTTTGTGTCTGCATTTATTGTTATTAGTATAACCCAGAGTGGAAGAAAAGATCAGCAATCAAGATTATCAAAGTAGATAATGCTAAGAAGCCTAAACAAGAGAAAGCAAGAACTTGCTCAACCACGAACTCTCAGAGCTGCAGAATATGCCACATGTTGGATGCTCTCCACCTCTCCTTCAGTCTTATGGTTCACGAAGAAGTGCTCATTTGATTGCTTTTTTCTTTTCATCAAACTTAAGAGGCCCTCAAGAGGCCAGATAACTTTAATTTCCCAAATGGAAAATTTCCACACCAACAGAAGCATCTTAGATCCAGGTAAGAATTTGCCACCATATATGCCCAAGTTAAACATCACTCTTCAGTGAACCAAATTGACTACATTTTAGGCAATAAATCAAGAAAAGTAAGGTATGAGTAGCTGTCGCCACTGGATATTTCTCGCAATCAAATGGTATTTAACAATAGGTTCTGCAGTTAAGTTTAACGTTGAGAAAATTAGTTCTTAAACTTCAAGTTAGAGCTTGAGTGACAACATAAAATAATCATCATTTTAAAAGCAAACTAAATTATATGATTTGAAGCAATTACTTAAAAATATTGAATGGTATAATGAGGCAGATATTTACATTTCATTTTCTATTTGCTGCTTCTTTTCATAAATGTAACCAAGTAATATTTCTATCTTCACAAGGACATAAAGTAAAAACCTGGGCTGGGGGTTAAGGAGTGAAGTGCATGTGAATGAATCCTTGCTAAATGGCCTTTTCCTAACGTAATGTAAGAGCTTAGTTCATGCATTTACATTTGGTTACATAACAAGAGTTTGACAAAATCATTGCTGGGAAGGCTGATAGATCCTATGGGGATAACTGTTATCTGAGGATTGAACTCTGTCTTTTGCTTGTAGTAGCAGCCTGCACTATAATAATAGTACTGAAGGAATCTAAGGAAAATCCCCAGAAGACCACTCCTATAGAGACAGAGAAGCCAAAATACAGATCTCAGCTGTGGGGAGGGTCCTCCGTCCTTCCTGCCTCATGAGTTATGCTGTTGGAGAGCCCAAGGATCCTTGGGTGATACACACCTAAATTTGCCAGCTAGGGATGGCGAAGTGGGATGGGGTCATTGCTACAGGTCTACATGATAAACCACAGCATGGTACACCTGCAAATAGCTGTCATCTGAGAGAGTCATGTCAGCACCAGCAACCTTTCTGAGAGAACTAACTACCCCTTAAAATAACTTTCACTTCAGGACTGACTTGACTGAATTGTGTTTGTTCAGGAATGTTGTTACAAGTTTCTATAGATCCAGAAATATACTTTAAATGAGGTCCTTTATACTTGTTCTAGTGCCACAGGTTTTTCTCAGGACTAAGGACAGAGTGTTCAAGTCTTTGAGGAGCTACTTTGTTAGTCTATTGAGTTCGGTTGGCCTGAAGGCTAGTTTTGTAGCCATAATGGGAGAAGCAGATTTCTCCACTTGGTTTCCACTGCATTATAGAAATGTCAGCTGAAAATATCACATGGTAGTTTACCTTTTGCAGTTGATATAATTTTTATATTTTGACCAGTAACTATGTGTTTCTGGAAGATACGACATCTCTGACCAATAACAACGTCCTGAATTGTTGTATTTTGCAACTGGTGACTTGTCACTCAGTCAAATCAAACACAGTAAAGGCCACAGTAGGGTAATTAAAGAAGAAAAGTGGGTTTTTAGAAAATGATTATATACTCAGTTTTCCACAAAACCTTAAAGTACAAGGTAGATTGACTTTCTTCAGAAAATAAATCATGTTGTGAGTAATCCAAGACTCTCATGCTGTTGTCACACCAATGCGAGTGTTTCATAGACTTTTCTTGTTTAACTCTAATCTAGAAATAAAGTGAACTACAAGACCTCAATTATTTATCTTATGAAAAAATACATGTGGTTCTGGGTCAGAATACATAGCATGTTGACTTTGAAAAAGCTCAAAAATTTAATATACAGTAAATAATAAAGCAGAACATCATTTTTATTTGGTTGGTGTCATGTAATTACTTTTGCACCAATCAAAATAATATAAGGGTTATTACATGAATCTTATATCTGACTATAAATCATCTAAATTGGGATTCTCATTCAAGGTACATACTGTCTTTTCTGTTTGATGCTTTATTTTTTTCTAATATATTTCAATCATTCTACAAACATATTTCTACCTTGTAGTGAAATTGACTATTTAAATGCAACAGTTAATTGATATGAGGAACTAGAAGGAAAATCCTTGAAGCCAAATATGGTGAATGGTTTTCTAATGCCTTGTAGCCTGTGAGAATCTATTTATTATTGAGCTATACCTACTATATATATAAACTATCAAGACAACTACTAAGACTTTAGTGTATTTGTGACTTTAAATTACAGAGAATATATCTGTTTTCGCTTATTCACTACTTATTCCTACAGGTAAAATCCCACTTAATAAATCAGGAATATGTATAAAGGAAGCATTTATTTAAAGACATGGCCTTCCAATGACTGTTATTCTAAAGGAAAAATGTCCAAGGGATTTCTAAGAAAAGACGTTCACCTTAAAAATAGTCATCATTTAATGAAATGATCTCCAAAAGTATGGTTATTATAGAGCCATTCTTTTTTCTTTCTCAGTTCTGTGAGGAAAAGTAATTATCATGTAGTTTGTAACGTGTAATTTGTCTTATAATTATAATAGATGCTCATTCTCTCTATAAACACTTGTTGAAAAAGCAAATAACTGGTCACTGGCAAGAAAGCAAAATACAGGCAATACTGTCTAATTTGAGATTACTCTCCTTTCTAGCTCTCCTGGCCATCCAATTCCATATATACATTTGATGTATACAAGAGTTATTAAACAAAAGAATGGTACTGTTTTTGTTTTATTTAAAAACAAAACTAGATTTTTGAAATGAAAAAGGATTCAAATGATTATCTGAAGGAAAAGTACTTTGAATAGAAAGTTGTAAATTTGTAAAACAATGATTGCTAAAATATTTTCACTATCAAATGACTTTCAGTAATTATTTATTATAATAGAATATTAACATGTAAAATTAACCACTTAGAATTTAGTTTTGTAAGAAGGTTACTTTAAATGACAGCACTTAGATTAGTAGGCTGGCATCTGCCATTGTTCCCTCAAGATCCACTGTCCACCCTTATCCACCTGCTCTGGACTTCGGGAGACTGAGGCTTATAGGCTTCCTCCATCATACTGGCTCTCAATTTGGTTTGGCCAGTGGGGTCCAGTAGGAGAGCTGAAGGCTGGAGGATAGTGGGGTGGAGGTGTTTATTGTCCTGGCTCCCCTTTTATGTGCTTATCTTGGGCGGACTGTCTCCAGCCTTCGCCACACGTTTCTCTGCCTCTCTGTCTGGTAATTATGTGGTGTTTAAGGAGTCTGCTGTAACCTGACCTGGGATACTGCTCAATCCCTGTGGTTTTCTTATACCTTGCCCATACTTTTTAAACCATGCTTTTATTAAACTCTTTGAAATTATTCCAGTTTTAGTATGCCATCTCTTTTCTGTGGGATCCTGACTTTTACAGTTAGTTGTTCTAATTTATTCCTTCAGGAAAAAATTCCACCGATAAACCAAGTGTACATATAAACAAAGCATTTATTTAAATAATTGGATACTTAGTGAATGATTTCACAATATAAAAATATAATGCTTTATAAATGTTTAAATCATTTCCATATCAATCACACAAATTTAACTAGAAATATCTATTAATACCATCCAAATAAGTTTAGAAAGATTTCTGGCAATCATTAATATATTTACTCTACCTTAATTGAAACAAATGTTTTAGTTATGTCTATAAAATTATTAAATTGCTTATAGGGAATGCACAAAACAAGTTAAATATTCTATTTCAAAACATTTTCAGGAACACAATTTATTTTTACAGACGTGAATGTAAAAAGAGATATTTACCTTTTCACCAGTTTCTCCTTTGCTGCCTTCAAAACCTTGCTCTCCCTGTAGAAGAGGAATAAAATATATATAGTAATAAAAATGATACTTACAATACATGCAATTTTTACAATAAAATGATGTTTCTAACAATTAAAAATCAATAATTATAAATAACCATTTCTAACATGTAAGCTCTAAACCAATATTAAGTCACATAAGATTTAAATATTTCTAAACACTAAAGCAACCATTTTCTAAGTTATAAGCTACAGCTTCACTACTTCCAAGGCAATTTAATCTTGATAAGCCTGAATTTTCTCAAGTATAAAATAAGTATGATAATACTATCTTCCTCAACAGTTTGATTTGAGAATTTGACACATCCTCATAGTGTCTGGCAAAGACTAAGTTAGCCATTCTTCTTAGTATTACTATTTATTTTACTAGATTCAGTGGAAACAGCCTTCTTAGAAAGCTGAATCCTATGGAATACCATTCTGATGAGTATCTCATGATGAATGAGTTCAGGTTTGAACCCAAGGGTTCTGGCTCTACCTTCGACACCAGTGCTATGCTTTTTCCTGTCCACTATCCTGGCTCAGTCACAGAAAGAAGATTGGTGCTTGGAGGGCTGCTGACTCTCAATCAGCATATTTATACTAAAAGGTGTACGTCTCCCTTTCTTCATCTACACCCTCTCTGATCTGACAAGCTTACTTCTCCCTTTAACTGATGTTTCATTCACACAATCAACAAAAGTTCATTGAATCAAGCACTCATGACAACATAGCCAGCAAGTGAATGTTGGGAACGGGTCATGTGCAGCTCTCCACCCTTGGAGGGCCTGGAGCACATGAAGCATTTAGCAAGCATTTCCTGAGTGCACAGAGACAGGAGATAGAGGGTTTCTGATCTCTAGATTTTTTCTGTAATGCCTCAACAAGTTGACCCTTGGTATATAAAACTTATACTAATTCTATGAAAAGGAATGCCAGCTTTTTACTATATAGAAAGGTGCATGCATATATACATACATATTTAGTCTGTGAGTATGTTATTTTATATATATACCCATATAATTGCATATATGTATATGATTATATAATTAAATAGCATACATAATTAGATAATATAATTAGATAATTAAGTAATATGTGTGTAAGTGTGTGTGTTACATACATTTAATTAAATAATTATTTTTGCTTCATTTACCCCCTAAAAGTTACCAGGAAAGAATATAGGTCGGTTGTTAGGTATTGCTTTTTACCACTGAATGCATGGTCTATATTTTTTTCTACCATTTTTCCTAAAATATAGACTTTAACTTGATCTGTTAATTCAAGCTGACATTGAAGCTGCTAAACGCCTCCAATACATCAGTCACAATGTCAGCATGATGCAGCCACCACAAACAGCTGCTGGAAAGTCCAAAACTATTTCCCAGCAGATAAATCTGCACATCCCTTGGCTTGCAACTCGACTCGCAGATGCAGCACATGCTGTATCAGTGGGTTTTGTCTAGAGCTGCTGTGAAGAAATTCAGAAGCTTGCCATTTCATTGCTGCCAATTCAATCTTATTATCTTTACTGGGCCAAGTAAATAAATTCTTGAACACAATCTGTAACTATAAATAAGTGCATATCTTTTTAAATGGTATTTTCAGCTATAGAGAAAAACCTACATGCATAGTAACTTGTGATATGTTGCTGCCAAAACCTGTAAAACATCTCCAGAGCACAGAAATGATATGCTTGGCTTTGGTGGGCATCTAATATTACATCAATAATGCTCTCTCCTGTGGCGGGATTATCTGGATGGTATCACGACAGCTGGCCCCACCTGAAGTGGCTCCCCATCCCTCCAAGAAACTGGAATATAATGGTCCCTGTGTTTTCAGTAATGCTTGTCACAGATAACCATGCTTCTTCTCAGAAGAAGAAAGTAGCCCTTGCACAGTAGAGGGGCACAAAGAAAGTTCCCCTTGGTAAAGAGAAAGATACCAGGCACAGAAAGAGGCAGGTTGGCCCATGCAAAAATCCTTACTTATTAGGAATCCCTTGTTCTGAAAGAAAAATATGTTTGAAGAGATAGTTGTCTACAGCATCTTTGTAATATTTAATATTTTATGTCATTGTAACTATTATGTTTAGTTCTATCTGGGATATACAAAAAAGAAGATAAGCAAGAGGTAACCAAAACCAGTCAAAGGAAGTACAATTTGTTCTATTGTACATTTTAGACTCTGACTAATAAAAGCAGAAACATTTCCAGAGCAGCTATGTACACTTCCACGTTCCCCAGAAAGCACTATCATTTAGTTCTTTGGAGAAGCATCTTACTAAAGCTCTGTGATAAAGCTTCCTCCTAGAATGGTCCCTTCAAGAGGGGATTGCTTCCACGAGTTCTCTTTGAAAAGACATCCATAGCTTTCTAAAAGTCTTTGAGTGAATTCAGCTTAATCAAATAAAATTTCAGAATATTATATGCAAATTTATTTTTAACATGTTAAAATTCTTAACTCAGATGAAACATTCAGCAACTCTTTACCTTTTGACCAGGTAATCCTGGAGCACCATGTAAACCATTTTCACCCTAAAAGAAGTACACAGAATAATGTTTATGATCCATAAAGATATATGAACACAGATGTTTTTGTGGTCTTTAACAAATAGTTCTAGTGTTGTGGGGAAAGGTAGCCTAATGCGGAATATCCATCATGCATAGGGACTTTCCATCTATTCCTTATTTCCCAAATCCAGGACTGTTACCTCAATTTTTAAAATAGGGAAATGGAGGCTCTGAGAGGTTTGGCAACGTGTCAAAGGTCACCCAACTAGTAACTTACCTGAGATTGGGACTGAGGTCCCCTACAGCCTATGTTTTTTCCACATGTTACTTAGTATCTCATTTCATTTTCTCTCTTTGAAACTTCTGGGAATAATATTGAAGTCTGACATCGTGCTTTCTATGGGCCAAGCACTGCTGTTCTGACAACAAAACTATCAGGAAGATAATACTGCCTCAATGACCTTCTTACAGGTCATTGCACAGTAATAGGCAGTAGACTTGGAATTTGAGCCCAAACACTTCAACTCTGCTTACCTTGTTGTCTCCCTACACTGTCTTTGGAAAAAGATTTAAATCTGGCTTTAAGTGACTTCTTGCCTAAAATCAGAATTTTTATCACTATATATATTATATATATACGTGTGTGTGTGTGTGTATTCTTATATATGTACAAGCATGTTTTACTTTCTTACCCACATCTGCTGATTGCCATTAGATCAATTTTGAATACATACTCAGTGCCATTTAACATAAAGCAATTACTTGGAATACTTTTTAGTTCTTTCTATTCATCTGGTTTCTGTCTTGGGTAAAAAGACAGATGCCTATCAGTTTCCATTGCTGGAATTCTGGGGTCATCTCTTTGAAAAGTCTGGTTTGTAAACATCACACAGGCTAGAATGAGATACTCCTTGGAGGATGTGTGTATTCTCAATGGAGTTTTAGGAATTTTCCTTCTTATAGGAATTTACTTTGGCTTCTGAGTTTCCAGGTTTAGACAGCTCAAAATACACTAACAATTTCATGGAACTGCTTTATTTCTATCAAATATTTACAATGAATTTATAAGATAACAGTTTTTAAACATTCCCTAGAAAGCAGTTAGTTATCATTTATTTGAATTATTTAAGCAAAATTCAAAATCTATGAAGAAAAATTCACATCTTTAAACTTTAAAATAGCAACATTCTGTCTAAATCTAAGGAGATTTTCATTATTTCATTAATTAACACATTTTAAAGAAAGTTTTAGTGGTTCTTACCAGAGATGTACAGCTACATACATGCACACATATTATTTTAAAGACTGAGGTTTTTCTTATATTAGATTAAATTATCAAAGTATTCTACAGCATAACGGCTATCATCACAGTATATAGTAAACACTAAAGTAAAACTTTGCGGCTAAATGTAATTAAATGTTAGAGAATCAACAAAATATAATCGACTTATCTATATAATAAATACATTTCTATCATTAAACAAATTGTTATAGTTTGAGACCTCACGCATCACACAACTACATTAGAAACTTCCAGTATCATTTGATAAAGTGATAGTGAAAACACATTAAGTATTTGGTGCCAGGAAACAGTCTATGGAAATGAAGCTCCTGTTACTCATCACAGAAGTATGTCCACTTGTCCATAAGGAGCAGATTATTTTCATCAGTTGATCCAATATAATGTTTTATATCATATTACTAGTTACACACGATCACGAGATATGGCATATTATCCATTAAAGTATGCCAATATGGTATACACTGCCAAAAATACTTTTTTGGGAAAAAAAGGTGTGATGGTATCTCCTCTTTATCTTTGCTCACGGCCCACTCGTGTAGCAGGTGCTCTGAGTACTGGCACCCAAAGTCCTACCCTGCCATATGTCAGGTTAGGGTTACACCTAGATGCACTGTTAACTGGGTACCAAAACTCTCTAAAGCTGTGATATTGAGAATATGTCTTTAATGGACACTGGTTTTATGATTGTTGTAATTAAAATACTGTGTTTCCTGTGGCCAGCATTAAATGGTCTCTGCTCTTTCTTGACTGAATGTGTTTTATAAACATAATTCTAGACTCAATGATAACTCAGTGGACATCACTGATTATCTCATAGGAAATGTGTTTATCTAAAACCTAACTTATGTCAACAGAAGAAGTCTTTCTTTATGCTCCCTCTGACAACCAGGTTTAAAGTTCTAGGCGCCACAAGCACTTTGAGGGCAAATTTAATTCTATTCATAAAATAAATATCCTCCTAAAATTACTGGAAGGTATACATTAGTTTTCTTTTCTGAACTCCCGCTGTCTCTCCTTCCTCAAAATTTCAGTCCAAGGAAGAAATAAGATGCTTCTTCTTTGGCTTCCAATCAATACTTCAGTTCATTATTGAAAGAAAATCACAATAAATGATTCCCATAGAAACGATAACTTTCAAAACCTATTTCTGAGGAATGTTTTTTTCATTATAGGGTTTTCTATGAAAGGACTTGTATTCCTTTTCAGGTACAAATTCAAACTACAGGAAGACAAGTTAATAAATACGTGTAATATAAAGCAGGCGAAATCTAACGTTGCTGCTGATAGTACCGTTGCCTGGGTTATTACTATGATACGTAGCTTGTCTTTAACTTCACAGGACAATCAAAAAGTACCCTTTCCAAAATTCAAAATAACCTCTTTGAGAAGTTTTTAGGACAAAGTTAGGTGAAGTTTAGGTTCAGCTGGTTGCTTTCTGAAAAACTGATCACAGGATTTAATTTTACCTCCTTGTAATCACTGCATATTTTTCAATAGTAAACACAGCTAGTCATAAACTATAAATTATTATTAGTTTTCTTGATTCTTTTGACATTGGAAGCAATGTATTTCTTATTGTGCGGGAAATATATATTGTCTAGAGGACATTTGATGAAAAAGAAAAAAAAAATCACATTCCCTAGGGCTATAGTTTGCAAACCTAGTACTAATGAGACCAAGCAAATAAAGATAAAGCAAGCAGGTAAATAAAAAATTTGCAAATAACTAGCCTTTGACTAGTTTTGTGATGATTTTTTTTTAACAGTTAGGCATTTAGCCTTTGATTAAAATGTCTGAGATCCTATTATAATATTTCTGTATTGAAAAAATTGACCCATCATTTTACTTAGAGCATAGTTTTCTAGGAGCATAACCCTCTATATGAATTTAATGTCCACTTGATATATATCAATACTTCCCCTTTAATTAGTTCATATTTATTAAAAGAAAATTTACTTAAGTTGAAT
The DNA here is from genome assembly GCF_043159975.1 of Macaca nemestrina. NCBI lineage: Eukaryota > Metazoa > Chordata > Mammalia > Primates > Cercopithecidae > Macaca > Macaca nemestrina. The sequence goes on from NC_092129.1 coordinate 116,035,576, forward strand.
ATTGCATGAAATAACTAGAAGAAATATCAGAAGTGGAATGCCAGGATTCTGGAACTAAAACCAATAAAACAGGCAGAAAAAAGTAAATCTGATTTTGATTTTGTGTATTACTAAGGTGACTTCTACATTACTGACTATAGTCCTGCTTTATTCAGCCATAATCTTTAGAAATTGAAATATTTTATGGTTCTTAAACTGTTGGCAGTCCATTACATATTTCAGGAAATTTTTTAAAACCTATATATTTTTATTTTTTTCAGATATCCAGTTTAAGTCCTTTTATTTCAAGGGGAGAAGTTTTTCCTTCTATATTTTGGGACTTCATTCTAAGAAATAAATTACCAAGTTAAAAAATATGTACATAGCATAGAGTTTAAAATCTCAAACTTTTTGAATGATTTATATTTGTTGAATCCTTAATGCAGTTAATGCATGGGGATATTTTAATCACATTAATGCTCAGAATAAGGCCAATTTATAACTTTAATCTTAAATGAATGAGATCCTATTATTATTTATTCTTATGAGTCAATACATGTCTTGATCATAGTGATGTATGTATGGGTGGCTAGTGGTAGCTAACTCAACATCTATTCTCTTAAAATCTACTATCCTGAGTGTGTATATATATGTGTGTACATAGGTATATACAGGTGCATATGCCTAGAAAACAAGCAGGATGGGCATTCTTAAATATAAAGGCAAATATAAATTCATGCATTTATGTATAACAACTCCACCAAAGAATCTGATAAGGCACCGATTCTATTTAAAGCTTAAAGTCAAGTACTTTTGCTGCTTAATTTGCATTGTGGAGAGCAAAGAAAAAAAAAGTCACTGTGTGGTTACTGAATAAATGCTTTCTGAACCCAAATTAACCTTCCCCATATTTTGCCCATCAGTCTTATTTCTTCTGTCTGCAATTACACAGAAAAAATAAATGTTATAGGTCTTATACATGACATCCCTTGTGCCACTATCAGTCTTCTATTCAGTAAACCACGCATTTTTCAAATGATAGTTTGGAGTCTCTTAATACTATGGTCCCTGTTCTCTGGGCACACACTGGTCAGTCATGTCTTTTAAAATGTGGCACTCAGAACTCAGCACATCATTCCAGAAATGGTCTTATTCACACGGAATAGAGAACAGGACCATCTCTTTCTCTTCTCTCACTTTCTCTCTCTCTCTCTCTCTGTCTCTCTCTCTCTCTCTCTCTCTCTCACACACACACACACACACACAGACGCATGCACACACACTTTGTTCTGGATACTATACAGTTTTGTACTTCTATTAATACAACTTGCTTTTGTTAAAAACTAAATTGCTTACATATGCTACATTTGTAATCAACTACAACCCTTAAGTTTTCCTGTCAAAGGGATGTTATTTTACAATCCTTTTTCAAATTAATTAAATACAAGTTGTACTAAGAGTTGTTCAAATAAAAAACAAAAAGAAAACCCAAGTGATTTTGAAATGTCTTGGAGAGGTAAAAGTTTCTTCCTATACATAGCAAAGCCAGGGAATTAAGCTTTAGTCAATGTTGTAGAACCCACTACAAAATCTGGGCTCCTATGTAACTGTGATGATTTTCTCAAACTGTCAGCACAAGTGTTTGGGCTTTTCACTGTATTGTGAGACTAACTGTAAGACAGTTTTTAAAAAAAATTTGAAACTTCATAAAAATACTACAGAAATACTTATTTAATGTGAATCATCTACTGAAATATCTGAAGTATAGGGATTGACATCTGAATAGAGGATTCTAACAAGTGAAAGATGATTTAAGACATAAAGAGAAGGACAGTGTCGGTCAGCTCTTAATTGAGGACAATGAGATAGCAGTAACTGCAAACTATTTCCTGCCTGGAGTATTCCTCGTGATGAGTACTTTATATGTCTAGTGCATTACTGGACCTTAAATGCATGGAAGCCATTGGTTACTTATGTCTAGCTCTGAAGTAAATGGTTATGAAGATATGGAGAACGAACACACCCTAACAATGTTGTAAGAAAGTTAGGAGATCTTCAAATCTAGTTTGGATAAAAAGAAAGCAATATAACTTAAATATTTGTGTTTGAGAGAGAGGGAAGAGCATATTTTCTCCATGAGAAAATGGCAAGCAAATTCTGGAGATGCACACACTTCTATTATATTTAATTCTAGGAAGCAATACCTGTAAACTTTGTTGTGCAAAGAAGAAATTCCCTTGTTTCCCTAAATTATGCTTCTGTAGAAAGTATGAAGGACTTTCACGAGAGTGTTGCTGGCATTGGGGGCCTTTCCCAATCTTTTCTCAGCAAAGTTTTCTAACAATCATTCTCTATTTCTCTTACCTATTTCTGGCTTGGGGCTAAGTCCTTGAATTCTGAACAACTCAACAAACACTTACCCAGAATCAGCCAGGTACCATATGCTGGGTCAGTTGCTGGGATTAGAGATGAGACAGACCCCAAGTCCTTCTATTCCAGGAGCTCACATTTTAGCAGGGTGTATAGACACACACTATATTAGTGATATAAATAAAGTGCTATGTGAGTAGAGTGGATAAGCTGTAATTTTGCCTGGTGACCCAGCAGAATTCATGGAAAAAATGCATGTGTTTTGAATTTAATAATCTGAAAATGCAGTGATGGAGATAGAAAAGAAAGACACCAATCATCTGTGATCGTCTGCTCAAATCTTCCAGTCTTCCCTAACAGGTTCATTCAATACCTTACACTGACTTTGGCAGTCCCTGATGTGTCTGACTAAAAGCTCCTTTAGATACAGCCACTCTAAGGAAACTCTAATATCTAAAATCATAGATGTCTTTATAAAATACCAGTTATATCTTTAAATCCACTGTTCAGTATCTCAGCAACCTACACCAAGAATAAAATAATTAGCCACTAAACTATGCAGAGAAACAGAGAGTGTATGAGCTTTCTTATGGCAATATTTAATATTTATGTGCTGGAAGCTGGTAGTACATTAAACCAAATAGGAACATTAGCAGACTAGGTTCTTGAAATCTGGCTGTTTAACAAATAAAAGTCAAGTGCCCGGGTGCCAGATACACGGCATGTGTTGAGCTTGTCATCCATCTGTTGTGTTCCCTGCCAACTGCTCTACTTGGGGTGTGAGTGGAAGGCATTAGAAGGGAATAAGAAACCATTAAGAAATAAAATCAACTGCAGAGTGAACAAGTTTCTTTTTCTTTTTCCGGTCCTTCTATTACCTTTGTCCTTCTTATGTTTCTGCTTATTTTAGTGCTGTATTGTATCAATATATGCCTATAGATAAGACAGTTAAATGACAATTATTCCATGTAAAAGCAACAAGTTTTCACTGATAATTCAAGTTTTATTCTCGTAACTTTAACAAGTGAAGCCAACAAGTAGGCTTACAAAACTGTTTTCTTTGTGGTCATTTTTTCTATGCATACTATTTATGATTAAAAGTTCCATCCTGTGTGTAGATTTGACTATACCTTCACTCATTAGAGAATTTTCCAAATTACACAGATATACAGGTGATTCTCTGCTTAAGACGTATTTTTCTCTAAAGTAGAGATCACTCTTGTTTTATAAAGCTTAACAATTTCATAGGCAGGAAGTATTCCATTGTCAGAATAAAGCTAATTTGTCTTTTTTTCCTCCTCATTTAATGGTCTCAATTTCTATAATAAATTGTCACATGCCATTAGGCATTTTAAATTATGTTTTAAACTTAGGAAGTCTAAAATTAAGCTTAATTCTGAATGTCCACAGAAAAATTAGGTGAGGCTAGAAATATAGAGAGGAAGTCAAACGGCTTAAAAATTCTCTAGCTTTTATACTACATGCATATAAGTTTCTGAGTCTCTGAAGCATTAATGCTACATCTGGACCAGCACTGTTAGAAAGTTCATTATCATTCACAACAATGACTGGCCTTGTCTGCACTTACATAAACTGTAACAGCATCTGCCTTTATTTTCTGAAGCTGCAGTCTTCTCTTAAAATGTCTTTTTAGGGAAAATCAAGTTTCAAAGATCATAGTCATTTCATTTTCCAGCAGAAAAGAAATACAAAGACTGTTAGGGAACAATGGATCTGCTCATTCAGTCTCATCTCACTGCAGTGATGGAGGGCTTCAGAGTTTATGGTGAAAAGTCCCATCATACAAAGCATATCCTCATATAATGACGATAGTTAGTCCAGCTATTTTTAAGACACGTAGCTTGGCCACTCTCTCATCATGTTATCAGATGTACTTCTTAAGTGCCTTAATGCATACAGCTTTTTTTACTTCCAGAAGGTTGATTTATTTTATATTTTTATAAAGTCATGGTACTAAGTTAAACATTTTTGGTTTTGATAAATACATTTTATATATATATATATATATTTGGTGGAGAATGTAAAGAAAAAAATTTCTACATTAGGTGTTGCATTAAGGTTAATCTGGAGAGTGGCCATGATTGAGCTGCCTGGATGTGGGCATGAAGGGTAGATTAAGAATCTCCAGAGAGTCAAGCATGGAAAGTTTGAAAACACACTTCAAATGTCATCTGTACTTGGAAACCAAGCAAATTTTTTTTCCATAATACTTATTTTAGAAGGTAAAGCTAAACAAAACCCTCTCATTCGGTGAAAAACCATATGCATAATTTGGTTTTTAATACTTTTTTTTTAATACTTTAAATTCTAGGGTACATGTGCTCAACGTGCAGGTTTGTTACATATGTATGTATGTGCCGTGTTGGTGTGCTGCACGCATTAACTCGTCATTTACATTAGGTATATCTCCTAATGCTATCCCTCCTCCTATCCCCACAATAGGACCTGGTGTGTGATGATCCCCTTCCTGTGTCCAAGTGATCTCATTGTTCAATTCCCACCTATGAGTGAGAATATGCGGTATTTGGTTTTCTGTTCTTGCAATAGTTTGTTGAGAATGATGGTTTCCAGCTGCATCCATGTCCCTACAAAGGACACAAACTCATCCTTTTTTATGACTGCATAGTATTCCATAGTGTATATGTGCCACATTTTCTTAATCCAGTCTGTCACTGATGGACATTTGGGTTGATTCCAAGTCTTTGCCATTGTGAATTGCATAATGATTCTTAATAGGTGAATGCAATCTTATGAAGGTGGGGGAATCAGAATCTCTAGGGTCAGATACAGTTTAAAAGGGGTTCATGGATTTAAAGGGAAGAGACACAGACAGCCCTCCTTGGAGCAGAATGTCCAAAGCAAACTGTAGTTCACTAAATTGGTAGGCAAACAAATTTAAGATCTAATTCAGACCTGCTTGTGTAGATGAAATCTGAGTATTTGAGGAGCTATCCAGATGAGGTAATATGGCAAAGGGGCAAGAGCTATGGATTTCCATGGATAGAGGTTCAAATCCTGACTTTACTGTTTTTTTTTCCTCTCTGTCTCTAGATCTGTTTCCTAATCTGTGAAATAGTGACAATAAATCTTACCTGACAGGGGTGTTGTAAGGATTGAATGAAATAATGTGAAGAAGGCTCCTGATAGCATTTAGCATATAACACTTATTGAGTAAATGGCTGCTATTATTACTATTGTAAAAGTTTATATTCTTGTACATATTTATATTAAGTGAGGAATTCATTGGTTTTCTAACATCTAGTTTGTTTTAAGAGGTCAAGGTTACATAAGATATATGACTTTAACATTTTCCTATAAATATATTTTGAATAAATAATATAAATTCAATAAGTTTGCTTCTTGGCCTTTTGGCTAAGATGAAGTGTATAAATTCCTTCAAATAAGTTCTAATTTGGTCCCACAGTAAGGCTAGAATAATAGAATCATCAAACTGTTTATTGTTAAAATTATATCTGTTGTTTACCAAAAATTTATATACCAGGTGCTGACCCTTTTATGAATAATCTTGTTTAATCCTTAAGATAAAGCTAGAAGTAGATGTAATATAATTCCATTTTATAAAAGAGAAAACTGACATGTAGAGAGACCAAGTGTCATGCTCTAAATTAGACAGTAAGATTTCTCTAATAAATTGAGCTGGAATTCAAATCCAGGCAGTCTAACTCTGAGTATTTAACATTAGCATGGTAAAGTAATGATAGTTTCATACTTACTCCATGGGGAGAAAAATTGACTTTTACTAAGTTTTCCTATTAAAATAAGCATTTTAGGGCAAATTTAAAGTAATTTAGTAGATAGAATATGGGTTTTAGCATAAATTAGGCTCTATGTTCAATTTTTATTGTCACATTATTAGGATAAGATTATTGGACAATAATTATTCCTATTTAGGAAAAACTCTCCACTTCTTGAGAAATATATGTTATGTTTACATACATAAGTGAAGTATGAAATGAGGCAATTTTTTGTTTGAAGTATTCAGGTAATGAAAACAAACATGGTTTGAGTGTAATATTTGGGGGTAAAGTGGGCAAAATTTGCTCATAGTGTTCAAATCTTCATCTCATTTCCCTACTTCACACTATGAGGATGGAAGGTGTGAACATATGTGTTCATGTGTGTGTGTGTGTGTGTGTATGGCTGCGTGCATGTGATCTTATGCTTAGAGTCATTCACTTCTCTTGGAAATAGAACCATCCAGTTTACTCATTGTGATTGACAGAGGCTTCTGTCCATCCAAGTTTACCAGAAGTCATCAGCTACCTCATAATACTGCTACACAGAATTGATTTTCTTAAATGAACTCATAACAGAACACTTACCAAATCTCTTAGGCAAAATCATAGCTGTTCCTAATAAATGTAAAGGGGACAGTTATTTTTCTGCAATGTTTAACAGTAAGACTTTATTAGATTACAGCTAATATTAGATTAAGAATGCCTACTGCAAGTCTGTACTGGGTGATAAGTATTACAATTACAAAAGAACATAACTAAATGCTATACTTCATCCTCAGGGTCCTCATGACTCCATATTCCATAAATACATTTTGCAAAATTGTGTTTTTTAGTGTACTATTTTTCTCCTTGGTCTCAGAGGAAAAATGCCACCACAGTCTACTAATACATTGTTCAGAGTCTTGACTTAAAAAAATTTATTGCTACTACCTAGCTAAATTTCAAAGTGTAGGTTTATTTTAGAATAATGTGATTTATATGCAAATCACTTAATTTATTGCAGTATGACATTGATGTAAGTGTAAAGTATAGTTAATGTACAAATTAATACTTCGTACTGCTCAGAATATGCTTCACTCCATTAATATAAATCAGTTGCCTAGCTTCAATACTAACATTAGAAAAAAACTTCACTTTGAGAATATTAGACCTGAGATATATGTTCTATGGTATTGTACATATGTTTTTGCTCCAAGTGAGACAGTTAAACAACTCATCTTAGTTATTTATTTTTAAACAGTACTCTTAAGTACTCCAAATTTTATGTAAAACAAAACAAAACAAAGAATTATAACTGCTGACAAGCAGAGTCCAAGTTAAGGGGATGCTGGATAAGTTACTCTGGAAGATGCACATATTTCACATTGAGGCAAATGTGGAATACAAAGCCCTGAGGTGACCCACATGTTAAGAACTGATCATTTTTCTTTGGAAATTTACTTAGAAAAATCTGACAAACTATTTTTCTTGTAAAATAACAGAAATATTTCACCCCAAACATAAACCTCATGAGTATGATTTTAAAATTTTGAAATTTAAATTTTTTTTTACAGTTTATTAACCCACTGTTAGATAATGTTAGTAACTTTCTTGTTTTCATTTTGTATACATTCATTAGAATTATTTTAAATCAGTGGTAACCTGTGGATTATAGAAGTGAGAAAAACACTCTTGAGGAGGCATTTGTTTCACTCAAGACTGTCACACCCCTTTAACAGCTACATGAAGTGACAAGTTAGAAGCCTAGCTGGCACTACCAGGGACTGAAACCTTGGGAAGAGAAAATGGTCAAAGACTCCATGCTTCTGTAGGTATTGGAAAGATATTAACCACTAAGTAGGGTCTCTGATGATGCGTGCATCCGGGAACCAAGAGCAAAATGTAATCCGCCACCATATTTAGCACAACTGGAAGTTACGTGAATTCTCTAATTGTCTATGAGACCCCTTAAGAGCAACTCAAGTAAATTAGACCCAGAAGAAAACTGCCTGAGGAAATATGAGAGAGTATTTGCAAGGACAAGTTTGCCGTGGTTTTAGAACACCATAAAAACAGCTGCTTCTTTCCGATATTAGCTTCTTAAGTTATCTGGGAACAGTGTCTTCACACAGACATACTCACTAATTGATATTGCAAAACCCTCTCCGTCACCATTTTGACCAAATGGGCACCAAGGGCTAAGGATCTCGGTTTTCAGACTGACTTCGTCTAACTAGATTGTCAGTATATTCCTTTATATTCACTAAAGTTTTACTTTAAATGAAATATAAGATGAATCACTACACAAGATTCTTTCTACAAAAGTGGACTTCTGGGACAAGAAAAAAAACTTTAGTTCTGAGTAGTGCCTGTCTCTGCAATACTGACTTGCTCCAGTTCCTTCGCGTTGCCCCAAATGTCCTCTCTTTTCTAAGAAACTCTCTTTTTTTCCAGAGAATTTCTCGGCTTGCATAGTTAACTTTCTAGACTTATTTTCTTACTATCATGGCCCTGGATTGCAATTCGTTTGATCAACTTTTGACAGGATTGATTCTACTGAATGCTTCATCTAGTCCTTACATTGTCAGTCTGTGGACATCACCTTTTCAGGAGTTGAGAACCTGTTCCACAGCCAATCAGTAGCAGTTTGCACCTGGTTGTCATACATCAGGATCCAAGGGATGTCATTTTGGAGTGTTAAAATTAATGCTGTTTTATACCAATCTTGATAAATTCTGTTTTAAAGTAATCAAAGGGAATGCTATCCTGCTATGCCATAATTTATTATGAAAATGTATATGAGTCTCACGTTACATCCCACAATAAAGTCAAGCAATCTGTTTTATAGTTCAAGCACTTCAGTGATTCTGCATGTGTTTTAAAAAAGATTCCCGTGTTCAGAATAATTCAAAAACTCCTAATGATCTGAAATCTAAACAATCAGATTATTGTGATGCATTTTAGAGACTGGTAGAATAAGGGCACAAGACAAATTTGGATTGGAGCATCTCTTTAGGTGATCAAATAATATCCTCTAGAGAAAATATATTTTTAAACAATTAGACCTTTGAAGAAGTATTTAAAGAAGATTTTATTTATGATGAAGAATCGTCAATTAATGCCATCAGTAAGCTTAAACAAGAAGATAGCAGCCCAAATAAACATCAACTTGCAGCAAGGTATTATTTTGCAATAGAGTTTGTTGGACTTTGCTGAGTCCAACAGTTATATTCCTATACAAGTCAAGAATTTGCATATCAGACTGAATAACTTATGAAAGGAAAAAGTAGCATCAATGAAGCAGTCAGATACCAGAGACACATTTAAGAAGGTCTCAAAAAATATCTGTCTGACAACCTCTGAACCTCCTACCGCTTTAGCTTCAGTTATTCCTGTGCCAACTTTAGGTGAGTAAAACCTCAATGGTCATGGCCTTCTAGATAATGAGACACAATGAACTCACTTGATAATCAGTGCAGCTAGAATGCTACAAAAACTTCTACTAAGCTTATTTTCATAAAGAAGAGAATTTTCTTGGCATCAACATCTGAGAACTTTAAAAATTTAGCAAAGTTATTAATATTAATATAGGATTATATATATAATCCTATATATAGTGAAAACACGTGAAAACATGCCAAGGTGATTGTAGTTTAATATACAAATACAACACTTTTCAAAATATTCTACAAAAACTGAAGTTGAATAAGGCGCTAAACTGCAACAGTAACTTCCTGTGAGTGAATTTATTGTTTGGAAGCATCTTTGTGGTGTTAGAGGAGAAACATAAAACTCAATCATTTTATTAGCTATAGCCTACAGTATAGCATTTTACTGATAGACTGAAATATATTTCTTCTATTTTTAATTATAGTATCTCTTACAGTCTATATATAAAATGTTTACATAAATTACCTAATTTTTGTCTGCAGTGAAACACATACTAAGACACCATATGACATATAAAATGGTGAATTTAAGAAGCCCTGGGGCTACGAGAATAGCGGCCAATGTTCTGGAGCAGGGATCAGCCAGCTTTTTCAACAAAGGGCCAGAGAGTAAATATTTTAGATTTTGTGGGCCATACAGTCTGCCACAATTACTTAACCTGGCCATGAAGCACAAAGGCAGCCTTAGGTAATACAAAAACAAATGAGTGTGGCTGTGTTCCAGTAAAACTTTACATACAAAATCCTACAGTAAGAGTTCTAACAGCTCTACAACAGGGCCACAGCTTGCTTACCCCTGAACTGCAGGACTTGTTCTGTACATTTTCCTATCCTATCTGACACAACTTTATAAAATGACCATACATTTTGATCAAATAGTAAACCATCATACCTTTTACCCAGGAATTCCAGGAGCACCAAATTCACCTTTATTACCAACTGCACCCTAAAATACAGAAATGCTTACTAGGAGATTACTTTTAAGAGGTGCGTTAATTACTAATGTTGTCAAAGAGAATCTACCTTTCCTAGATGAGTTGCTTTTGCATGCACCAAAGTTTGTACTTCAAGTTCCTTCCTCATATTGCCCACAAGCCAAAATAATAAATTGTAATAAATCAGTAATTCATAAATATCTAAGTGCTAATCATAACTAAAACTAGATATATTCACACAGAAATATGTAATTCAGCTTTGTAATTTCTTTTACATTTACCAAAAGTAAGGAATAATACTATTGCTGTTACTTCAATTAATATGATAAATGAGTTTAAATGAGTTAAAAGCTACATCCTATCCGATGCTTTCAATTCAAGTAGGTCATGAAATTTCAGTTTCTAAGATATTCCTATTTGTTTCATTTAGTATGCCTGACTTTCCTTTACATCCTCCAGGAAAAACCCCAAAGCTGGGTCAATCCAATGATCAGCTTCCTTGCTCTTCCACTTAACTGCCAAACAGGGATGGAAAAACAGGTGCAAGGAAGTCTATAGATCATGTATGGCTTCCTTAAAAGCACTATCACAAATTCAGTCCAACAAATTTATCCTTGAAACAGTGGAAAATAATATATACTTTTTGAATGAGTTTCTATATTACTAATACTTGGTAGAAATTAAGAAATATATCGTAATTTTATGAATATGTAATACCATTATTATAATGATACTATTTTTTAATTTCGGATGAAGACCCACAAGTAAATTTCACCTTCAAGTGAATTCCTGCAGATTACATGAGATTATATCAAACTGGGTAAAACCGATCAAAGAAGGACCTGTCAATTACTTCAACATATTCAATTGGATTAGAAAGGATAAAGGAACATTAATATTTCCTATATTGACATACTAAAAGAAGTCAAAAGAATAATATTAAATCCTACTTCTGTGAAGTTATTACTAAGAGAAGGTAATCCTTATTTTAAAAAATTATGAACATATTTTGGTTTAATTTTTATTGTTGTGGTATGGGTACAGAATGGGCATATGATTAATGCCAGCTTGGAAAGAAAATGAGGGGAAACTTACTCATCATCTCTGGATTAGCATATTAGGCTACTCAAAATGGAAGCCTCTATAGTGGGATTGGAGGGCAGGAGAAGTTGAAACAAATCAATACTAGTCGCTGACTAAGAAGTCAAATAAGCTAACTTATTCCATTTTAAACTGTTTTGATTTTCTGTCAAAGCATATCAGCAAAGCAATCATTTCATAAAGCCAACACATTTTGGCAAATTAACTGGAAATGTGGAAGATGGTAATACAAAAATAAACTGGAAAATTATTCCCAAAATGGAGCTCAGATAACACTTCCCCTTAGGTTCAGGAACATTAACATTGAGCTGATAGTTTATAAAACTCTGAGAGAATTTCAGCTCTAAAATGGGTGAAGTTATTAACAAGGGTCTTAAAGAACTGAGAAAGTAATGCAGTTGCTAAGGAATTAGGTTGCTAACTACGCTTGCTAACAAAAGAGAATTAAAAGATTCAGAAAATTATTATAATTGAGTCTAAATGAAAGAAAAGTATTAATTATTTCTTCAAATAATGTTATACAGAGTTTAGTGTTAGAGAGCGTGGTTAAAATCGCTTGATTAGGTGTCGTGTTATAGAATACTGATCACAATTAGATAATTAAATACAAGCAGTAGTACTTAAAACTGCATTATTCCATGAGAGGCGATCATCACCTTTATAAAAAAAGAAAAAGTAGTAAATCATATTAATAAACCATCATAGTGGATAAGAAAATAGGTAAATAAAGATACATGTTAAGTGTTGCCAAAACTTCTAGCTTTTTGCAAAATATTTTTGATGCTTCATTACCTTAGCAATACTAAGCTAAACCTGATTAAATCAATGTGAAAAGAATTTTTGTTTTTTAAAAGAAAAAAAGTAGTAGAACAATAGTTAACAATATAATATTATTTAACTCTTTCCTTGCAAATTGAATCTTTCAGCAGAGTCTCCTGGGCAATTAGGAAGGAGAACTTACAGTTTCTAGAAATAGCTGAGTTGATTATTTAAACTTTCCTTGAGGTATAGTGTTCATTCATGCATTCAGCATATTTTTAGCTCCTATTATTTATGTGTTGTTCTATGTATAGGCTCACAGAACTCATTTTCCAACAGGGAAGGAAATAGATGCAGGATGATAATGTGTCAGGTGGCAATAAAAGTGCTAAGCAAAGTAAGAGCATAGAGGTGGGAGTAAGGATGCTTTTTATACAGAGATGCCAGAAGGCCTTTTCATTTTAAAGTTATTTTTGAGCAAGGACCTAGAAGACATGAAGAAGAGAGCCAAGTGGATATGTACAAGGACACTTCAGGCATACATAACTGGTACAAAGGACTTGGAGCAAATATAAAAGAGGGAAGAGGGTTCGAGACAATTTGGGAGTGAGGAGTCAGGTAGGGGAAAGCTCTACACATTATGTGAAGCCTCATAGCTCATGGTTAGAGCTTTGGGGTTTATCTTAAGAGAGACAAGAAGTCACTAGTGGGTTTTGGCTCAGGTGGGACAGGATTTGCTTACATGATTATTCAGAATAATTGTCTAACTCATAATGTATATGTATAAATAACAGTAAAATTTTTCTTTATGAATCTGCTGCATTAAAGTAAGGATTCTCAAAGCATAACACCTTAGATTGTCATCAACAGTCACATAGACCAATGGAACACAATAGAGAACCCATAAATAAATCCATGTATTTATAGCCAACTGATCTTTGACAGAGGTGCCAGGAATGTGCATTGAGGAAAGGACAGTCTCTTTGATAAACAGTGTTAGAAAAACTATATTCAGAAGAATAAACTAGATCCGTATCTCTCACCATATGCAAAAATCAACCCAAAATGGATTGAAAACTTAAATGTAGAGCCCAAAACTATGAATCTTCTGGGGCAAAATGTAGGGAAAATGCTTTGGTACATTAGTCTAGGCAAAGATTTTGTGGATACAATCTCAAGAGCACAGGCAACCAAAGCAAAAATAGACAAATGGGACCATATTGCACTAAAAAGCGTCTGTATAGCAAAGGAAACCATCAAGAGAATGAAGAGACAACCTGCAGAATGGGAGTAAATGTTTGCAAGGTATTCATCTGACAAGGGATTAATATCCACAATATACAAGGAGTTCAAGCAACTCAACAGCGACAAACAAACAAAACCCCCAATAATCTGATTTTAAAACGAGTGAATGATCTGAATAGACACTTCTCAAAAGAAGACATACAAATGGCCACGAAATACATTTTAAAATGCTCAACAACATTAATCATGAGGGAGGAGCATATTGGAATCAAAATGAGATATCATCTTACCCTAGTTAGAATGGGTATTATCTAAATGACAAAAAAAAAAAACAAAAAACAAAAACAAAAAAACGCTACCAAAGTTGTGAAGAAAGGGGAACTCTTGCACACTTTCAGTGGGAATGTAAATTAGTATAGCTATTATGAAGAACAGTATGGAGATTCCTCAAAAAACTAAAAATGGAACTGCCATGTGATCCAGAAATCCCACTGGGGATATGTATCCAAAGGAAAGGAAGTAAGTATGGTGAAAAGATAACTGAAAGCCTGTGTTTATTACAGCACTACTCACAATCACTAATATATGGAATCAAAATGAGTGTTCATCAATGAATAAATGGATAGAGAAAATGTTTTATACACACACACACACATATATACATACACAAACATACACACAATGGAATTACATTCAGCCATAAAAAAGAATAAAATCCCATCATTTGCAGCAACATGGATGAGTCAGAATGACATTGTGGTAAGTGAAACAAGCCAGGCACAGAAGGATAAATACTGCATGTTCTCCTTTATATGCAGAAGTTTAAAAAGTTAACCTCACAGAAGTAGAGAGTAGAATAATGGTTACCGGGGCTGGGAAGGGTGGGGAGTGGGGATAGGGAGAAGTTGGTTAATCGATAGAAAATTACAGCTATACAGAATAAATAAACTCTGCTGGGTGACTATGGTTAACAATAATTTATTGTATATTTTCAAATAACTAAAAAAGAAAATTATGAATGTTCCAAACACAAAGAAATAATTAACACTTGAGGTGATGGACATGATAATTATCCCGATTTGATTACTACAGATCGTATAAATGAATTAAAATATCACACTGTACTCCATAAATATGTATAATTGTTATGTGTCAATTAAAATATTAATAAAAATCTTAACACCTTTAGAAATACTGTAATGTAGTGATATATAATTTGAAAGAGATGTGGAAGTTGTATTCTCAAATCTTTTCTCACTTTATTACATTGGGCCACAAGTAAAATGCACCAAAAGACTAATATTATATAGTTAATGAGAAAAAGTAAATTATAATTGTGTCTGGATGGCTTCTAATCGACGTTATCTAAATAAAACAATGCAAAGAATATATTTTAAAAAGTAGCACATTGGGTTGGGAGCAATGGCTCACACCTGTAATCCCACACTTTGGGAGGCTGAAGTGGGTGGATCACCTAGGGCCGGGAGTTCAAGACCAGCCTGATCAACATGGTGAAACCCCATCTCTTTTAAAAAATACAAAAATTAGCCAGGCATTGTGGCGGGTGCCTGTAATCTCAACTACTCAGGAGGCTGAAGCAGGAGAATCGCTTGAACCCCGGAGGCGGATGTTGCAGGGAACAGAGATTGCGCCATTGTACTCCAGCCTGCGAGACAGAGCAAGACTCTGTCTCAAAAAACAAAACAAAACAAAACAAAACAAAGCAAAACAAAAACTAGCACATTGTATCCAGAAAATGTCAGATAATATTGCAAATAAAAGATACAGAGTTGAATGAAATATTCAAGTAATTGAATAATCTTTTGAAGCACGTGATAACTCAACATTTTTACATCTAATACATTGAAAATTCTAAGAGATTATCTCACAAATGAAGATTTATTTATTCCTCATCGAGCCACAAATGAAATTAAACTCAACCTAAAATAGTTATCTCGACCTCTCCTTCAATATGTGGACAATTATATGGTGGATAAGAAAGCAGGGGAAACATATATTTGTTGAGTATCTATCGTATGCCAGTTTCTAAGTGCTGTATATACATTGTATTGTATGCCTTCTTCACAATCAACCACTGCCTAGGTATTATTAAGGATAATTTTCAAAGCAAGTAAGAGGTGGAGAGGATTCAATCCTAAGTGGTTCAGGCTCCAGAGTGGTACTCTTTCCAACGTACTGTTCTACCTCCTCTAAATATTCTTTCTTGGGCTTACAGATCAAAAAGAAAACCTTTAGAACAACATCTGATTCTCTTAGTAACATTGCACTTCTGATCATTTCACAAAATTTACTCCTAAATATGCCTTAGAGCAAAATGACTTTCGATCTTCAAGTTATGTAGGCATTATTTTGTGCACCTACTCTAATAATGACAATGACATGCCAGAATCAAAAATGAAAGAAAGCCTTCTTTATTTATTGCACATTGAAGTTGCAGGATCACCTAGTGCAGTAGGAGCAGAAATAAACTCATTCTCCACTCCTTAAACTGAAGCAATGCATCCATGTTTATTTGAAGTGCCAGGAAGGTAGAATGCATTCATGGTCATGGTCATCTAATGTCATTTTTACAAGGCAGAGTATATGTTGGTTTAATCAAATGTGGGTGCATGTATCAAAAAGATAAAGGAAATATACAGATTAATTATTTGTTGTGTAGATTATAAACTTCTTTTATTCCAGCTGTTTTTATGTTGCCACTAAAATCTCTTGCCATTAGGAATTATCATGGAATTTAAAACAAATGTTAATATTCTTAAAACATACCACAGATGAGAAGTCATATAATGCATTGTAACTCTAAGGTGCGTTTTTGTATATTTTATAGATTTGATGTACAATAAATTGGCTAATATTTATCCATTTTTATTAATTTTTCCTAGTTCTTTTCTACTGGTTTTAGCTTCTATAGAAGGAGAGAATGTTCTGTGAACAAACTGTCACAAGATTGTAAACTCGGTGAGAGCAGGCCCTGTATTTTATTATTACTGCTAAGGCTCCAACGTCTGGCACATTTTTTATTATAATAGCAGGAACTCAATAAATAGGTGTTGATGGATAAATGAATAAAGAAAAATATTTAAATGTTAAAGTGAGAGATGTCTATTTATGATTAAAGGGAATGGAGGGGGAAAATGCATTCTTAAAGGGTATAGGCTCTAACAAGAGTGACTAAGCACTTAATCTTTAAAAAAGAATTTAAAGTCGATTTAATGATTTTTAAAATAATTATTCAAATAGGACTGTACTTCTGACATCGATTTTTTGTTTATTTGTTTGTTTGTTTATTTTAGTGGGCAGGGTATTTTTCCTAAAAGCAACACAGGAAATTTCTTGCTGTGCCAGCAATCTTAAATATGACAGAATTGATTAAATCAAAGAAGTGAAAAGACAAGTTAAGAAATGGGTATGTGAATGTGTATAAATCACAGCCACCAACAATTAAGCCACATGCATTTTTTTTCAAGGCATTTTTGTGTCACTTTATAGTATAGGCAGAACAGATAAATGAGAACACCTTCCGTTGCAGATAAGAAAACTTAAGTATGGAGAGTCTGAGTGGCTTGGCCAAATTCACCCTCTAACCATAGAAGAGTTGGGATTAACTCAGAGATCTTTCCACTTTCTGAGTCCTTTTAATTGTGTTACCTTGGGCACATCATTTTACCTATGTGTGGCTTTCAGCTGTAAAATGAGGATAGAGATATTAGGCTGGCATTTTTAAATGATGTTTTAAGAGTAAAATATTGCAAGTGGAAGTACCTGATCAAAGAACACAGATACATAATACTGAATTGCTTTTATAATATAGTGACAGCCCTAAAAATGGATACTGGTTATGAGTATTCAACAGACCTACTGGGTTCAGATCCCAGTTTGGCCACAAGCTATGTGGCATTGGGCAATAATTTAACCTCCCTAAGCTTCAGTTTTTCTATCTGTAAAATGCTAATACTAATCCCTAACATGAAGAATGATTGTAAGGATCAAGTATGATATCATATCTAAAACACTCTTCTTAGTGTCTGGTACGTGTAACCATGAAACAAATATTTGCTATTGGTATAATGATTTGTATGTTTAGTTTGATTGAAGTGGTCTTTAGAATCAGATATTATTCAATTATTTTGAATTTTCATAAAATGATATTGAAAGTAAAGTTACCCCAAGCAATGAGTTTTAAAGAGCATTAATAAATGGCCTGTCCCTTCTCAAAAATCTTTTTCAAACACCTGCTGAATTGTCAGAAGTTCCCATGCAAGGTACAATGCGAATACATTCCTTCAGGAACAAATGACTTTAGCTCTGTTGAAGCTTTGGGGGATCAGTCATTTCTCAGACTTCTGTCTCCTGTCTTTTTGAAGTGGGGGGGCAGGTGACTAGATTATACAAATAATTTAGAATCATGGACTTCCCAAGTTAAGGCATGAAAGGAATTAAAATCTATTTTACCTTGGAGAGATAACAAAAACAGAATGAACTTCTAACAGTGCACATTCATTTACCTGATTAGCTGACAAAAGATGTACTCAAAAGAGTGGGAAACATTACAGTTAAGTTTTGAGTGGTGGGAGAAGGAAAAGACAAATCTCCAAGCATGGGATATTGCCTAGAATTACACACTGGCCATTCCTCCATTAAATCCTCCCCAGCTCCCCAGATCGTTTCTCCAGGACACTTGCAACTCTCCTACAGCACCTAACACATATGGCCTTGTAATTTTCCATGATCTCTTTGTAGATGTAAAATCACTGAGAACATGGAATATATCCTATTCTTCTTTATGTGCTCTACAACACCAAGCAACATAATGCATACGCAGAAAGTATTCAACAAAAGTTGGCTCTTTAAAAAAAAGGTAGGGAGCTACAGAAAAATCTCTGGTGGGGATGTATCAGAAGACAAGAGAAGCAAGAGTTCAACAGGGATTTGGGGAAGGGAATGCTAAAGAAGGCTAGGGCACAGCTAGAAAATAGACTTTCCTGCTTCACAGTTTTGCTAGAGCTTATAGGTACAAAGACTTGCAGTTCCAGATCTTTCCAAAGTTCACACCAGCCTACCAATATGAATTCAAAAGCAGACTAGAATGCTGATAGTCTTTCTTATTTCAGTAATCAGCATTTTAATATAGTATTTGATATATTTGATAGCCTTTTATAGAAACATATATTGGTATGGAATATAGAAAAATGAGATGAACACATTTTTAAGTCATTTTTTAACAAAACCCCCATTTTTCCCATCAATATTTGTCCTTTTCTTACCGGCTCTCCTTTATCCCCTTTCTGCCCAGGTGAACCCGGAGCTCCTGGTAATCCTGCTTCTCCCTGAGCAAAAATGCATATCTGTGTTAGCAACCATTCTGTCACATTGATCGAAAGCCAAATGGTTTATAAATATGAAGCTGGCAATAGCAAGATAACGCTTTGTTCTCCTCTGAGCTGATGCTTAGAGTGAGGAATAGTGAGCTGTGTGAACAAGGGAAAAAGGGCATGCCAGTGGAATTCCATTCACTATTCCTCACTCTTCCAAACACCATTTAGAATCATCTCCTCTAGACCTTCCAGGAGCTGGAACAGAAGCTGTTTCTCTATGGTCCCCTGAACCTTGCCTTTTTCGTGGAGCTTACTATGCAATATAGACCACTAGAAAAAATGAAAGTTTCCCTTAAACTTTCACCCCATCCCCATCCTGGCTCAGCCAGAGCTAGGGCACACTCTGCTCTAGAAACTGGGGCAAGTTCTCCTTTCCTCAGGTATGGGCACTGGAAAAAGCCACCAAGACACCACTCAGCCTTTTAGCACGGGCTTTATGACGGCCATTAACATCCATAGAGGAAGTTCATAAACGTTCATGGTCCAGCCTTCTTGACCAGGGGATCATATTGGTGCAGATGAAACAAATTATTCGAATAATAACAGAGCCCCTCTGTATATTCCCCTAATAACTTATGATGGATGGAGACAGCCGGTTGAAAATTTAGGGATGCTGGAAAAATACAGTCTACACAGAAGAAGAAATACAATGTGGAGGATTTTTGTGTATGTTTTTGAAGAGCAGGCACTGTATTTTCTTCAACTGTGAATTCCCAGAACTTCAGCCTATTCCTGGCACATGCTAAGCACTCAGTACTTGCTTGTTGTACAGGTAGTTCCTCCCTTCACCTTTCTATTCATTCTAGTTCACGCCCTGGAAGGAGGTTCAGATGGGCTCGAAACTATCCAGGTAACAATCCAGGAAATCCTATCTTCAATGCCTTTTTCTTAACCCACCCCAGCGACTGAGGTATTTACTTCAACAAACACTGAAGGGCAAGACACATTCTGTGAAGGGAGGCCACATTCAAGGAGCTGGGCTCATAGTCTGGAGTGGCTTTCAGTGTGCACAGATTAAAACTAGCATACCTTGTTTGGAATGCACTGGCACTGGTCTTTCAGTTCCTGCTTTGCTGGCAGATATGAAGACATTTTACTGGCATGAGCAGTTACCGATGATGATGCAATATTTCCAAAGCCATCCTGCTCTGGGCACTAAAATCCAAAAAGAGGCTTTAGGAAATGGGGCCAATTCCAAACATTCTGATGTTCCAAACACTGGCTCCCACTAAACTAGGGGTTGCTGAGGTTGCCTGCAAGAACCGCTTTCTTACTAACCAAAAGTTGACACCAGTGTGAGAATGTTTATGACACTTTTGCACTTTCTGCCTGAGCCCATGTGTTTTCTTATATTGACAACACACAAGAAAATTATTTAAAATAATGGTCTTGGTAAGGAATTACAAAGTTACATTAGGTAACTTTTTGATAAGTATAGAAATTTCATACATTTATAATAATTATATTGTAGGAATAAAATAATTTGTACAAACAATATGAATTGAATTTCATGAAACAATATGAAATGTTTAATGTGAATACATCTTTTGGGAACAAAAATTAAAGTTGAAGCATGTAATTTGAACTTATAAAATACGGTTTCCTTCAACAAGATGATTTTTAAAACATATAGAGTAGAAAATAAATTCTTTTTACACTCTTAGACAATATTTATTAAATCAAAGTATACTTTAGTCTACTGTTCTTTAAAGATATTAAAAAGGTCTCCACTGCAACAGACAAGTAGTGCATTTTATACTTATGCAGTGGGTTCAGAGCATGCTGGACAACATGAAGTGCAATTTGGTTACAAAGCAATGAACTTTTTTTTTTTTCCCAAAAAACTAATCCAAATGGAGAATCTGAAGAGGATAAACATATTGTTTTTTCTCAGCATCATGTACCAGACTCCTCACCATAGTTTTCCACTGTGAATTTGCAATTTCACAAAGAGAAAGCACTAGGAGAGAGTTAATACATTACTTTGTATACCACAAATTGTAAATGCATGGTAAAGTATTTTCAGGATACAAAACTAAAATATTGTCTGTGGTTATCTACTGTGGTTGAAATCATGATTGATATCTATTTTCTTTTATGGATTTGGCTATATTTTCCAGTAAACATAGATAACTTTTGTAACAAAAATTCATTTTGATGATCTGTGCAGCAAACCATCATGGCACACGTTTAACTAACAAAACTGCACATCCTGCAAATGTATCCCTGAATTTAAAATAAAAAATTGGAAATAAGAAATTAAAAAAAAAACTTGGTAGTAGTTGAATTCTTTGATAATTACAATAAAAACTGTAACAAAACCAGCACCCAGAAATACTGCAACTATTTACTGTATCCACCACTAGTTCTTTCAAATCTACTCTCTCCAGATTTAACGATTGTTATTTATCAAAACAAGTTTCCAAATTTGAAAGTCTAAAAACTATTTTATATTTGAGTGGAACAAGGTTATTACCAAAACAGTTCATTCATCTCATTTGATTTGATATGATTTTTCAGCCAGTTCTTACTTCATGGCTTCCCAGTCAGATAACCAAGACCCACTTATGAATTCACAATTTTGCTCTGGATAACCGAGTCACTATATTAAACTGAGGATTTAAATAACTTTAAAAGTATGTCTCAGGCTTCACCATAAACCTGTCCACACTCCACAAAAAGTGCCCAGAGGCAACACCAAACATACAAGTAAGGACTCTTCTCCTCGTAAAACCTCTGGTTTTGATTTGACACATATTCAGTTTTAGCCCTTAAAACTTTAACCACATTTCTCATTTATTTTCAACAAATGTTACTGATTTCATCCTTCTCTTAATAATTGTTCTTCATTCTTTTTACATCTAGAGTCATGAAACTTAACTGCTTTAGATAACTGAAAATCTAATAGATATGAAGAAGCATGTTTATAGGTGATCTTTTAAAAATGTTGCCTTTGAAATGTTTTATAAAATACTGACAACCAGAAAACATGTGTGAGTTGAAATTTCAGGACAAAATTAGATATTTAAGCAACTACATTAAAAATTTCTGAGTTCAAAACATTTGGCAACAAGAAAGAAAATAAATACAGTTGGTATCAGAAGTAGAGCACATGCATTTAAATGGCTTTTACATAATTATTTATCTTTCCAACTGTACATTCATATTCATAAAAGGTAGTATGTTTCTATTTTTTGTTAGTCATTAAATGAATGGTGATATCCCCTCCAAATAATTGTCAGCAAAAAATACAGTCTTTTCTTATTTTTTCCATAGTTAGAGATAAATTCCTACCTTATTTTCTATTCTTTAAAACTAACTCCCAAATAATCTTTTCAAAATATGATTTAAAAATCTTTTGTTCATAATGTGTGAGATCATGTCACTGCTTTGAATTACCAACCATTCCACCCAATTCATCACCTATACTTCTTAAACAATTTCCTCATAAATCAGTTGGAAAGTTTCTATTATATTAATACAATGATAAAGGGCAGTGATTACTGGTCAATTATGCAATATTTAGATATATCAAAATATCATTATATCACTTTTCAATCAGAGAAAGTTATTATTTTAAAAACTCTTACATCAAAAAAGCATAATTAAAAACAAAATTTTTGGAGAATTAACATCTTTAAGATTTAAACGTGTAGCTCCAGGAAGTCTAGGTATTTCAAGTCTGTAGATTGGCATTCTAAATTATCTTTTCAGATATTTATAGAAAGATATTTGGCTGGCTTGCATTTTACTTGGAATGAGATACATGAACTGGATTGGAGATATGCTTTATAAAGCCAAGTTACAAAAGCAAAACATATAATATTTGAAAGACTTAGCTACGCTTTAAGCCACTTGGCTACATTCTTATTTCACTCACCAAAGTGAGCTACAAAAGTTAAAAATATTTTTGAATCATAAATTATTGAAAAAATTTTCATATAATTTTCTATGGCAAGTATAGAACTTTTATGAAATCTAAGATCCAAACAAAAGGCATTTTTACCTTTTATTTTCACTTTTCATATGTTCTTTCTATCATTTTTTTTAGAACTAGCCCTCTTTGAATATCTTTCTGTCCCATTTATCTCTTTTAGTAGTTGATAAGTCAATAAATCAAACAATGATTGTCTACTTTCTCCAAATGAAGCATTAGGAATAAAAAAGTGTATCAAGGTAAAACTTCCCTTACTGAGTCTGAATTGTACTTAAATCAATTTAAAAACAAACATAATTATACCTAGTAATATAAGATGGCACACATGGCTATCTTATACTGAGAGATATAGAAAGTATTGAATTTAGTGTTTTTCTTGTAATGAAAGATTGGTATAAGAAAGTAACAGTTGTATGGTTAGGTTAGGAATATTTAGAATGAGAGGCTGAGGAACTGCATTTATATTTTGTTTCCAACAGGAGTCACTTAAGAGAAAGACACAAAGAGAGGGTAGGGAATGTGCCTTAATCATGTTTGTTAACCCTGTTCCTTAGCACCGTGTTTAGAAGATCAGCGTTTCTGAATCAAGTGTTTGCTGGAAGAGAGTGAATGAATATACAAAGCAGTGACTCAGACTTTTCTGATTTTGCTGCAAGGTAAAGGGGAAGGACACGGGGAAGGCAATTGATCCAACAATGATTGATGTCCCAGACATGAGGTAAAGGTGCACTTTGGCAGGAACAGGAAAATGGAAGATGAGGATGAAAAGTCTATGTCAAAGGAAACCTAGCCAGGATGGGTGACAGGATAGAAAAGGAAAATAAGTGAGAACCAAGTATGATCACAGATTTAAAACTTCCGTAACTGGAAATGGTGCAGATGTCAGAACGTAGTTTAGGAGGAAAGGCATAAATTCTTTTTAAGTTATAATGAGTTCAAAGTGAGGATATATTATCCTCAAAATTAAGGGTGAAGTGCTGGGATTAAAACTGTTGAAAGTAACCATGAGAAAGCACCATGAAGGCTTTCTTACTTGGAATAAATTACTCACCTGGTTTCAGCAGAATACACTCAGTGCCACCCTACATTTGGACTCTACAAACTATGCCACTAAAAGATAATCAGCGTTCTTCATTCTTCATATGCAAAGAAAATTAACTTACCTTAGTATCTGATATTTCACAACATGTTTCTTGAGCTATGAGGTTTGCACTGCAGTAGATTTTAAGTTGGTGAAGTTCAATCTATTAAAAAATTAATAATAAGAAACATCTTTAGTTTTTTGAGAATCACATTCAGGCAATTAAGAACTACAGTAATTTAATCGGAAATAAAAAGGAAGCTAATATAAATAAATTACTGGTAGATATTTTAATGTTTTTATTAAATGTAGGATTCACTGTTTTATGGACTACTTGAGAGACATAGAGTTGGATATAGAGATGGATCTATAGATAAAGGAAATCAGGTAATGAAAGCAATTGCAAACCTTGGCTAGCTGTTCCAAACAATAACATAGAAGAACTTATTTTTAAAAAGCTATTGTTTTACACTACAATAAAGAATGCCCACAAAATGAGGCCATTTCAAAATTTAAAAATTGGAGAAAAGGTAAAATCAAAGATATGAACACATGATGAGAAGGGCTTTATTTGTACTTCTAGACTCCTATTTGAGGCACTGAAATAGGTGTTCACTTACCAACAAGGAAAAAAAATTTATCTATATTTCATGAATTCTGCCTGAAACCTATTGATTTTTATATTATATTGGTATAATCTGAGCAAGGCTAACAACTTTTTTACAAAAATAATTGATTCCATCTATTTGCTTAGCAGATTTCTCTTTTTTTGGCATTTGGACATGAAATTAAATGTAGTTCAAGGAAAGTATAATCATGCCTTTAAATGCAAGATCAAATCACCACCTTAGAAAAAGTAAATAGTACTGATTATTGATAAAATATCAATATAATAAATTCTTAAATAGGTTGTTTGAATTCTTTAAGCACTGAAATGTTGTATCAAATAATGCATTACTTTGAGGTCAATAGGTACTGTATATAGAAAGACCTAACTCTAATCTTATAATAACTAACCTATAATAATAGAAAGCAGGCAATTGTGATTGTGGTGAATCTCTACTCCAACTTTAAAAGCAAAAAGGGGGGGAAAAAGCTACAACTTTTACTTTACACCTCAGATGAACAAAATCAATTCAGTTCATAGAATGCATTAAGAACTCCAGACATCTTATAGATTCATGAGCAGCCTAAGATTTGCAGACAATGCAAAATCATGAGACTAAATGAAATGTAATGATTTATGTTCTATAACTTTTTGAAAGGTTATTAAGGTTAACTTTTATTTATAAAATTTAAATACACTGTCTTACATAGTATAATGAAATACCGCAGTAACATATGAATTATGTAGAATGAAGAATGAGAACTCCAATTAATTAGTATTGTTCTTAACTAAAACTTATATATTACCATTGTTATCAAAATAGTCAATAAATATTGAAATCCTATTATGTACCATCCATTGTACCAGGTCCTGCATATTAATTGTTTTACTTAACTAAAGATAGATGATCAATTTTCAAAGGATTACAACCTAATTGAGTTCCATGACATTGAAACCACAGTCAGAATAGTTTATGCTTTGTTTATTCATTCATTACTTCAGAATGCTTCACTGATACAGTGCTTTAGAAGGAGAATGAGTAAGGTTAAATCTGTACTGATGCTTGTCAAAATGCTGAGTTGATTTGAAAAAAAAAAATCTTCATATCAGTTTTGTCACTTTCTCACAAAAACACACAGGTGGGATATGTGAAATAAAACTCAATCATGAGAATTTTTTTTCAGTAACACACAGCCCAAATAAACACATTTTCACACCATAACAGATCTTATGAATCACAGAGCTTGTACAGAGATGATGAAAAATTAATCCACTCAAAGTTTCAGTAGAACCAGGAATCTTTTATAAAACTATGTATTTTGTTTGTTTAACTCAAACAGTAACTGTCTCCAAAAATAACTGCATCATTGTGACATGCCTTCAGGTTTATCCTCAAATGAACCAAGAATCCACATTAAATTATGAAACCACTGTAATACCATGGTTTTCACCTATATCCTTTTTATAAGGATTCACCTGATATTCTTTAGCCTCAAATTGTGGGATCAATTCCCCTTTTTTTTTTGAGACGGAGTCTTGCTCTGTCGCTCAGGCTGGAGTGCAGTGGCGCAATCTCGGCTCACTGTAACCTCCCCCTCCTGGATTCAAGCGATTATCCTGCCTCAGCCTCCCAAGTAGCTGGACTACAGGCTCCCGCCACCACACTCTGTTAATTTTTTGTATTTTTAGTAGAGACGGGGTTTCACCGTGTTAGCCAGGTTGGTCTCAATCTCCTGACCTCGTCATCCACCCACTATAGCCTCCCAAAGTGCTGGGATTACTGGTTTGAGCCACCGCGCCCAGCCCAGGATCAATTCTATCCTTGGGTGAGAAGTTAATGAGACACAGGACATAGAACACTCTATCTTCTTAGGCTGAGGTCCAAGACTGGATTCCATTCTTGCAAAACCTCTAAGAAATAAACTATAAACTGTTTATACATAATAAACTAAGAAAACGTGCAGCCATCAAATTTAAATATATCTAACTTTTTAAGATTATAGACCTTGTTCTCTAGGGAAATCAATAATAAATCTATATCATGTTAGCTTCAAATGTAATATTTAAAGGAACTTTCTATCCAAAAGGGTTTTACTAGGCAATTTTTCTCTTTCAAATGACCTACTATTTAGTGAGTTTTTCCATACAACAGAACCCTGAAAAACCATTATAAGCTTATAAAAAATAGTCTGCAATACAAAGTAATTGCTATTTTAAGGATGAATAGTCTATTGTTCTTGAATGAAAATAGCAGCTAATCTGGAACCATTTAATTTAAACTTCGGCTTTTTCAGTCCTTTCTATTTAAAACATATGAGCTAAGACCAATATTATATTTTGTATCATATTTTCAATTTTTACTTTTAATAATCTAATTTTTTAAGGCATGACCTAATTATTTTAAAATCCCAGGCTGGAGAAAATGGGTATAAAATGGAGTTAAAATAATATATGTGAAAATATAGTTGGAAATAACATATCTGTTCTTCACACATCTGATGGCAAATTAATTAAATTAATAAAATTGATGAGAAGGGTATCTATTACACAGTAATAAAAGGAGGATGTTTTTAATAAGTTTTTTTTTTTTTTTACTTAGAAGTGTTAGTTCTCTTTCACAACCAACATCACAACTTACATCCACAGGCTTGCCATCTGCAACTCGCGTAGCAATAACTGTCCGTCCATGGAAATCCACAGTGTCCTTTTCATCAGTCTGTCTCCTTGCAATTAAATTACAATCCATATAGAGTGAAAGGACCCGGGATTGTATACTGATGCCAAGTTTGTGCCACTGACGATCAAACAAAGCACGGAGTTCTCGATTTCTAAAAATGTAGTTCAACACATCTCCCTCTGTGGCTTGAAACATAAATTCCACCACCTTCTTTCCACCATCAACTACTATAGAAATCTGCAAAAATGTAAAGTATCTTTAAATGTTTTAAAAATCAATGTTCAAAATTTTTAAAGCACACAAAGAAAAGCTCAAGATGCATATTAGTATAACTGAGGCACTTAGTAAAATATTTTAGATGACACTTGTGTCCACCTGGTTTGTTAAAATAAAAGAACAGCAAATACCACTACAAAATGGTTTACAAATGGGGCATTCTGGTGAATGTAATATGCCCCTTCCTAAGAGAACATCTAAGAGTGTGTGTGTGTGTGTGTGTTTATATAAACCATTTATAAGTTTATATATACATAATTTATGTATATTATAGATAAAATTTTATAAGTATATATAAATTATTGCTCTGTATTAGTAACACAGGAATTTAAGGTTATCAATTTAAGAAGACTAAGAATATGATCATTTCCCTAAGTAGGGAAACTAAGATCAATTCTTTCACTATTGACACTTTGCAAGGTACAGAGAAAACACATTTTATAGAGGACATACTCTTGGTTGATCTACTCATCATAAAATTGTAGCTGTATTAACAGATTAAAAGATCAGTGAAGATTTAAAACATTTCAATGGACATGTATAGAAGTAAAAACTAATGTATGATGCCAGTAAGTAATTTTGAGGTTCCTCTCCCACCCCTGGAGTGCCAGCATTCCCTCTTTTCAGCCCAAATGCCATCTCTTCTACATGCTCTCCTAGATTCCTGCTCTCTCCATTCCCCAATTCTGGTGAACTGTCCTTTCTGTGCTCCCATTGACCACACCCAACACCAAGCTTAACTCTACCACTGCACTTGTTCCACTGTATTATAATTATGCTGTATTATGTTGTTCTCCTAGATGTCATCTCCTTACTCCTTATGCTCCCTGATAATACAAATTCTGTTTTTCAGATCTCTTTTCTTGTCACTACCTAGCATATAGCATGTGTTCCATAAAATTTTTATTGATGGGATAAGTATTTAAGTCTCAACTCTTTATTCACCAAGAATTGTCCAATGAAACAATGAACTGCTTTAAAAATAATATATAACATTAGAGATGACAGAAGGTGAAGAATGTGTTAGTTAGAAGGAATTAGTTAATGAAGCAGTTGTGAAGAGAAGGCAGTTTTGCATCTTTAAACAAAATATGGACCTAGAAGTAAAATAAAAACAAAAACTAACACTCTGTTATCCACTATACTCTCATATTATGGATCTCAGCAAGACCATCCTAACTACGAGAATACTTGCATTTTCTTGTTGATGATCCCTCTAAAGGGAGAACATTTGGACACTAGATCTACTCGCAAATTTGTGCACACAGTTCAATGAATTCACCTGGCTTAATCACACAAGGAAAACTAATAAGCACAACTCTAGTGGTACTTTACCTGTGGAATATTCTGCTGGTTTAAAACCTGCCACAGAAACCACCGTTCCTTTTTGGCGTTTCTTCTTACTCGAAACATGGCAGTTACTGAGTACTCCTCAGGAAGGCCTTTGGGAAATACCTTACTGTGGGAGGAAAACAAAGAACTTTTGTGAGGACACTAAGGATTGCAAGAAAAGAAAATCTAGGTATAAAGTTCTATGTAATGCAATATCTCAGTCATATTTTTCTCAGTAAATGTGTAACTTAAGCACTTTTCTCTTTCCTTTTAAAAAAATCTTCTGGTACAGTGTTGTTAAAGCTTGGAGTATATAAAAATGAGTGAAGAGATTACAGTATTAAGTTGTGACATTTCCTTATTCAACAAGATATTCAACAGAAGAAAATCTCATAATTCACTGCAGTCTGACAAACAGTAGAGATTTATCAAGGAAATAAAATGGTATGACTTGACTTGGTTAGTAGAGAGAGGTACAGAGAATTTTAAAGAACACTAGTAATAAGTAAATGAATATTTTCCAAAGAAGTTTTATCATATTAAATTCTTGCAAATTAGTTCCTAATACTGATTTCCTAGTCCCAACTGAAGACCATGCTAAATATAACGTGGATATTTTAGCTTTATTTTTCACTTTGCTTCTATATAGCTGTTAGCTTTTTCTTGCTTTGTACTATTGTCATACAAATAAATCACATCTTTATATTTTATATTCCCATCAATGAAGATTTCTAATATTGTTTTATATATGTATGTATTCATACAACTGTATTTTAAATCTGATAAGAAAATAAAAGAGACACAAACAAAGCACATTTTTTCTGGCTTTTATATTTAATCTATGTAATTATTTCCAGTGCTTTTTATTTCATTGTTTGAATTTGAGTTACTGTCTAGTTTCCTTTCATTCAGCTTAAAGGAATTTCCTTCCTATTTCTTGTAGGGCAGATGTGCTAGTCTCAAATTCTGGGGTTTTTTAATCCTTAATTTCACTTTCACTTTTGAAGGATAGCTTTGCTGGATATAGAATTCTTGATTTACAGTCTTTTTCCTTCAAAACATTGACTACGTCATCCCACTGCCTTCTGGTCTCCATTGTTTCTGATGAGAAGTCAGCTTACTCATATTGAGAACTTCTTGTACATGGTCAACTACTTCTCTCTTGCTGCTGTAAAAACTCTCTCTTTGACTTTTGGCAGTTTGGTTATCATGTGACTTAAATGTGGATCTCTTTGAGTTTGTCCTTCTTAGAGTCTGTTGAGCTTCCTGAATATATAAATTAATAATTTTTACCAAATTTGAGTAATTTGCATTTCTTATTTCTTCAAATAGTCTTTTTTTACTCTCAACTCCTAGAATTCCTATTATGCATGCTTGCTGGTATCACACAGTCTTGAGACTCTGTTCATTTTTCTTCATTCTTTTTCCCCCTGTTCTGAAGACTAATTGAACTATATTCAAGTTCCTGGATTCTTCTCCCACCTGAGATCAGTTCTTGAGCCACTCCTATAAATTTTTCATTTCTGTTTTATACTTTTCTACTCAAAAATTTGATTTGCTGCTTCTTAATAATTTCTATTTATTGATATTCTCTATTTGGTGAGACATCATTCTCATACTTTAGTTCATTACAGTTTCCTTTAGTTATTTAAATATATTTAAAATAGCAGACAAAGTTATTGTTAAGTAAGTTCAATGTCTAGGTTTCCTCAGAAACAGTTTCTATTGGCCACTCTTTTATCTGTGTATGGTTTTACATACATTGTTTTTTGCATATCTTATAATTGTTAATTGAAAAGTAGACATTTAAAATAATATAATATGGCAACATTGGAAATGAGACTCTACCTATCAATGGTTTGCTGTTGGTGCTATTTGTTGTCATTATTGTAGATGCTTTTTATTTGCTTAGTCACTTTCCTGGAAAAATTCTGTAAAGTGTGTCTTCTTCGTCATGTGTGAATCCTGCAGTCTCTGCTCATTTAGCTTAGTAGTCAACTAATGATTGAATAGTTAAACACCTTTGACCTAAAAGCATCCCAGCCTTTGCCAAAGGCCTGTGTGTGTGTGTGATGGAAAATACCTTAAATGTTCAGGCTGGCAGTTTATAAATCACCTTAGCCTTCGTGTTCTGCTTGTTCAAAGCTTTGAGTTTGGCCAGAGATAAGAGTTTAAGGCCTTTTCAGGCCTTTCCTGAGTTTTCACACAGCCCTGTAACATAGAAACATGTGTCTGGAGTCCTACAAATATGTTGGAGCTTTCTAGGGCCCTCTATGGATGTCTTCTTCCCCCATTTTTTCTTTAAAAATTGTTTTGATCAGATTCTTGTTTATTCCAATTATAACTGCTGCCTCAGGCAGTTGCAATATTAAACAATTGCCACTGATTATTTTCAATTAATGTCCAGAGGAAAAGGCGATTCTTACAAGCTCTGATCAGGTTAAATAAAGACCAACCAAGAATTGGGGTTTTTAGGGAACTACCAGGCAGGAAAAATAATGGCAATTCCCTGAAAATGGAGCTTTTAATGAACTTCACACTCTTTCTTCCCTTTCCAGCAGCTGCTAGGCAGCTAGTTTTCACTGTGATTCTGAAGCTACTGGTTTTCAAGCCTACCCTGTGTTGGGGAGACAGGGATATGAATAGGACAAATGAATAGGACAAATTAAAATGCCATAAAGCCTGCTAGTCTTACTGAGATTCAATGTTTTTTTTTTTTTAAATAATCACTCATTAGATTGTGAAAGCCCCTTAAAAAGTTCAGAATATATTGATTTTGACCAATTTTGCCTATGTTCTTATTGCTTTTTTTGAGGAGTAGATTTTCTGAAATCCTTCAGAAATAACAAATTGTTATTTTTAGCCACTAAGTTTTGTAGTGGTTTCTTACAAAGCAAAAGATAATAAAAACATTTTTTCTCTTCATTTTCTACTTAGGATGATAGTAATGCAGTCACCAGTCCATCTGTTATTAAGACTGAAAGCTCTTTGAAAGCAAGGACAGCATTTAACATATCTTTGTATCACTCACAAAACCTAAATCCAGTCCCAGCAGGGCACTCTATTTGTTGAATGAGTGAGTGATCCAGCAAATGAGAGACAGAGACATACTTAATTTTGATATGACACTTTGATGTTTAATAAACAAATACTAAACAGAGGTCTGGTGTGGTGGCTCACACCAGTAATCCCAGCACTTTGGGAGGCTGAGGCGGGCAGATTACTTGAGGTCGGGAGTTACAGACCTGCCTGGCAAACATAGTGAAACCCCGTTTCTACTAAAAATACAAAAATTAGTCAGGCAGAGCGGCACGTGCCTGTAATCCCAGTTACTCAGTTGGCTGAGGCAGGAGAATTGCTTGAACCCAGGAGGTGAAGGTTGCAGTGAGCCGAGATTGCACCACTGCACTCCAGCCTAGGTGACAGAGTAAGACTCCACCTCAAAAAAAAAAAAAAAAAAAACTAAACTAAATAGAATTATTGTTCAATAATTTATAATCTAGTTCAAAAACTGAAAATATTTTTGCATCTCATGAGTAGTTTCTGCTGTGACAAAAAATAAGAGTATTATCAGTATTAATACATAACAATTTTATTTTAAATTATACATTGAAATAAATTTAGTTATATTTAAGGAATAATTGATTTTTTAATCTAAGTTTATAATGAATGAAAATCCTTATAATTACTATATTTCCCTTTCAGAAATTGATATTGTGCTTTTAAGACCAAATATGATTTTGCTTGCCAAGATTATGCTATTTGAAGAAAAACTTCTGCATTTTAAAAATAAAATGTTAAAACAAAAATCTACTCTTACAAACCATGTTTGTTGTTTATACCACACAAGCACAAACACTTAACATGACACAGAATAGTTTCTCTGGGTCTTGCCAAAATTTCTGTTATAAAAGAGGCCATATTGGATTACCAGAGAGATATAATGACAGCTTGCTATGTCTAAGATATCCATGCTTGAATATTTCGAATTGAGTGTAATTTCCTATAAGAAATCCTATCCATTGCTTATTCAGTGATACTCCCATTAAGAAAAATATCGTTGATCCTTACTTGCTAAGTTCATTCATACATATATATATTGGACTAGAAATTCTCAATGGGATATTTCCTGCCTTCCCTCCATTTTATACATATTGTATGTAGTTCATTGTCATAAATGAAAATTTTATCCACATAAATTAATACTGACCTACATTTGAAGAGCCCAGACTCAGTGAAAGTTAAGTGTAATTTATACTTTATTTTAAATTGCCTTCTTTCTACACATTAATTAAGGTCATCTAAATATTCATGGGCCAATGAGGGCACAAGTACATCAGATTAACAAAATGTTCACTATAAAATCAATATTTTAAAAATATGACTAACTAAACATCACACAGTCAAACTAAAGTTGGTCGAAATGCTCCAAGCATGTCAAGGGAAAATTGCTGCTTGGGAGTCCACTTCACACTGGCCTCTGAGGGTGGGAGCCAGCTCTAGATGTAATCTGGAGTATCTCTGAAGCCTTATAATTCATATATCTTGGATTCCTTTGAACTTATAATTCACTTCAATGTTGTAGAAATCTAAAATGTAGCTTGCATCTGCTCTCTGATATGCTCTACGTACAGCAGCTCTCTGTTTAAACATAAAATGGAAGAAACCATACGAAATGTTGGGGAAGTAACCAGGGGATCAGAAATAGGGCTCCTTAAAAATGACTAATTATAGTACAAGCAGTGTCCAGGTCTCAGAACCACTGACAGTGAGGCTTTGACCCCAAAAGACATTTATTTCATAAAAATCTTAACATTAAAATGTTTCTTTCTTGGTGTTAAGATTAAGGAAGTGTTTTTTTGTTGTTGGTTTTTTTGTTTTTTTTTGTTTTTTTTGTTTTTACATTTTCTCTACTTTCTCAGTTTTTGCAAGGAGCATGAATTGTGCTGATGATCAGGTTTTTAAAAATTGCAACTATTCCCATCTTGGGAAAAATAACCCTAACCTCTAATGTGACCAATAAATTATTCCTATATTCTTCAAGGACAGAGATGAGGGAGAATTGACACCTACTGTACCCCCTCACACACCTAAAAAGGCCATATGCCTCAATATGCTGGTGGTGAGGCAAATTCTTTAAAAACTGGTAATGGCACTAACAAATATTATTTTTTCTATTTTGGTAGGTAAAAATTAAGTTGCAAAAGTCTAGAACTCCCAACCTATAGCTTTTATAATAAGTAAATCACTGAAGCCTTAAGAGAAAAAGCAAAACAAAAAACAAAAAACCTTCAAATAAAAACATACCTATGACAATATTTCGTCCACTTACTTAAAACGGAATAGCTAATTACAAAGTTACTAGTAGTAATATACATGGAGTTGGATAAAAAAATCACATTTTATTAACCCTGAAGCAATTCCAATGTATAGGACATTAAGAATGAATTATATTTGTCCACATTCCATATTAACTTCATTCTCTAGATTTTCTTTCCTACTTGATTAATGAAAAATTTTTTCTGGTCAAAATTCACTTAAAACCATTAGGAAATACAGATAGAATAAAATCTAAAAGATTTCTGTATTACAGAAAAGATCTTGGCATGAGATAGAGGAAGCATTTGATCACTCTATATTTGTATAATTGTTATTAAATAGACTGTACATTCAATATTCCTCCTAACTATGAAGTGCTTTCACTAACAAGCCAAAACACCTAATTGTCTACTTTTAGAGCTTTCTTCCTGTCTGGAAAATCCTTGTGTTTATAAAACACAAGCTCTGTTAATATTGAGATAGTCCCAAAAAGTCAGTCACACGTTACTAACAAACTGTCTAATAATTAATTCTCACCTTGGACAGCACAGAGCAGAGATCTGTGGGGACTGCTATGAAGCAAAGAAGTTTTAAGAGGGAAGACACAGAGAGAGAAGAACAAATCCAGAGCAGGAAGCTCTCCTGAGTTACACAGACAAAGATGAGATGCTGAGTCTTGGGCAGCAAATGTGTCACCTTAAGCAGTGGGAGTTTGGGAGGAAAGTTCCAAAAACGAGGGGATGTGAGATGCAACCAAGATAAACCTTGTCTATTTCTCTCTCCTGTGCCCTGGACTCACATACTTAAGTCCCTAGTAGGCACTCCACATGGAGGGGAAAGGCATGTAATTAAATAACTGAAAATGAACGTTTTGTATTGCTGCCTCAGCACATCCCTCCACAGGGATTCCACATCTCAATAAAAGACATGGCTATTCACTCAGGTGCTCCACCCAAATCCCTGCAAGTCATTCTTTATTCATGCTTTTCCTTTATTATCCCCCATCCTGTCTAACCCATCATCAAGTCTTACTGATTTTGTGTTTTGTTTTATGGGTTTATTTTTTTGAGGCAGGGTCTCACTCTGTCACCCAGGCAGGAGTACAGAGGCATGGTCATGGTTCGTTGCAGCGTCAACCTCCCAGGCTCAAGTGATCCTCCCACCTCAGCCTCCTGAGTAGCTGGGACTACAGGCACGTGCAGTCATGCCCGGTTAGTTTTTTGTATTTTTTTGTAGAGATGGAATTTCGCCATGCTTCCTAGGCTGGTCTCAAACTCCTGGCCTCAAGTGATACGTCTGCGTTGGCATCCCCAAGTTCTGGGATTACAGGCATGAGCCACTGCCCCAAGCCCTTACTGTTTTTATCATCAAAACAGATCTTGACTCTGGCTACTTCTCTCCATCTCCACTATCATCACATTAGCCCAAGTGGCCACCATCTCTCCCCAGGACTCCTGTTATAGTGTCCTGATTGTCCTCCTTCTTTCCCTTTCCTTACAGTCTGGCCCGCACATAGCAGCTAGAATGAGCTTTTAAAATCGGACTAGGTCCTTCCCTTACTTATAACCTTCTGAAAGTGTTGCATGGTTCCTAGAATAAGATTCATTTCTCTGACCATGACTCATAAGGTATGATGTGATCTGACTCCTGCCTTCCTCTGACACATCATCTCCTATTCCAGTCTCTGTGCGGCACCCAGGCTCCAGGCACAATGACTTGAGTTTTGTTCCTTGAACACACTGGGCTCATTGAGACCTTGGGCCTTTGTACTTCCTGTTTCCTCTCCTGGGACAGTCTTTCCCAGAGGTCTTCATTTACATCAAGATTACTCAACCCGCCACCCACTGGCCACATGCAGCTCAGGATGGCTTTGAATGCAGCCCAAACACAAATTTGTAAACTTTCTTAAAACATTATGAGATTTTTGTGTGTGTGATTTGTTTTAAGCTCATCAGCTATCATTACTGTTAGTATATTTTATGTGTGGTCCAAGACAATTCTTCTTCATCCAATGTGGCTCAGGGAAGCGAAAAAATTGGACACCCTTGATTTAGATGATTTTTCCTTATTGTTCAGGTCTCAGCTCAAATATCACTTCCCTTGAATGGGCTAAGGTTGTCCTCACCCTAGTCACTATCTAACACATTACCTTGTTCTATTTTCTTCATAGGCTTGTGCCTACCTGACTTTTTAAGAATTATTGGTCTATGTATTTATTGCCCGTTTTGTGGAATGTGATTTCCACAAAAACAGGGTCCTGCAAGACTTGTGGCTGTAAATCAAGCATCTAGACTAGTACCTTGCATATAGGAAGCATTCACAAAAATTTGTTCCATTCATGAAAATCCACAATGATGCCTATAACCAATCCTAGTAGGTGCTCAACACTTGTATTCAGCACAAAATCTATGTTATCTTGCATAAGGCCTTAACACGGAGGCCTTATGAGACTGTGCTATATTGCATTCATCAGGAAAACAACAGATGGAAAAGTCAAATCCTATGTGATTCTAAAGCAGGTTAATCAAAAACTTTGATAGAAAAAGAAGTCCGTTAACAAACACATCAGTTTCTTAATTTCAAAAAGAAGTTTAAAATTTCTACAGACTGAAGCAAAATATAATAGCTGCTCCAAGATTTCACCAAAAGTGTCTTCATAGAAGTCTTCCAGTCCTTGGAAATGTGTTAGTCATAAGAAACCACGCATCATGGTTTCCTGTAGTTCTATACTCCTAAAGCTGAAAGGGACTTTGATAGAAATTTAGATCAATCATCTCACTTCATAAATGAGGAATTAAAGCTGCAGACATTAAATAACTACCTCACCTTTACTCTGCCAGAGGTCAGGTTGAAACTTGAACTTATGACTTTTAATTCCAAGGTTAGTTTCTTCCAATGTATCAGGTTGCTTGTATCTTTTTGGTTAAGAATAAAATTTCCCTCATCATTACCAATCTGACTTAAAAGTAATATTTTGGCACTATGAGGGGAAAAATGTCTCTATTTTCCTAAGTATTAAGGAGAGATATAAGTAAATATATTAATTTCAATAAATGAATAAATAAAATGTTTACAATCACACTATAATATTAACAACAACAATTAATCATATTTTGCACTCCAAGCAAAGTATTTATTTTGGCATTTGCACATCCTAGGTGACTAGTAGCCCTGAAAGGTAAATTATTACAGTTCCTTCCTCTAATGATATTTTGAGCATAGATCAGGAAGTATCACAAAACATACAGTTATGACTTCAAAATAGAAATTACTGCCTTTTGGATTTTGGAAAAGATAACCATGCTAAAGAAGATGAAAACAAATCAGGAACATTTTCTCTCTATTCCTTAGATCATTTTCTAGAAAAATTAGAAGTTTTCACCAAGCATTTCTTTTCTTTTTAATATTAATTTTTATTTAAGTTTTGGGGTACATGTGCAGGATGCACAGGTTTGTTACATAGGTAAACGTGTGCCGTGGTTTACCAAGCATTTCCTTAAAGATGAGTGTAATTTAAAGATGGGCGCCGTGGCTCACGCCTGTAATCCCAGCACTTTGGGAGGCCGAGGCGGGCGGATCACGAGATCAGGAGATCGATCGAGACCATCCTGGCTAACACGGTGAAATCCCGTCTCTACTAAAAATACAAAAAATTAGCCGGGCGTGGTGGCAGGCGCCTGTAGTGAGGCAGGAGAACGGGGTGAACCCGGGAGGCAGAGCTTGCAGTAAGCGGAGATGGGGCCACTGCAGAGTGAGACTCCATCAAGATGAGTGTAACTTTCAGGAAGTAGTAGTGAAAATTATGAGAACAGTATGTATACTAGTAACTAGGTAATGTGAAGAAAAGTAAAAAGTGCTCTGATAAATAGTACCTCTGTATATATTTTCCTAACGAAAAATAATACACTGGGATTTTAATACTTTGGGGAGAAAACCAGTAGAACGGTAACCTAACTAAAAGATGAGTAATTTCTTAAAACGTGAAAATAATGATCATCTATCTCAAATGATGATGGAAAGAAAGAGAAACTTTTACACTAATCCTACATTATGGTTTTCCTGGTATACAGTAAACTTGCATTCTATTCATTCCCTGAGTTGTGAAATCAGGGCCTGGCATTGTTATCTACAAAGTTAACTTAATGAAGGTGAAGTATCTGGTCTCCCAGGGACAGAGGGTATCAACTGAACAAATAATGAACATTCCCGGCTGTCCAATTAATGAGAAGCCCATAAAAACTGCCTTAAGAGGATAAACTTTGCTTTTCATACTCCCTTCCAGATGGTTAACATTGTAAGCATGACAAAGCCAGGGAAAAGCAGAAAATTTTAAAATTAATTCACTGTTTTAAAGTACATGCTCATATTTATTGACAGTTGTTTTATGGGGAGATAGAAGCAGACAGTAGGTTGCATGTATTCTCCATGACTAGGCCCTGGTGGGTTGTTGTCAAGAAAAATAGACAATAATGAAGCTCATAGATTTGTTTACTTCTTAGTATATTAAGTAATTAGCAATTTCATTGTATAGCAAGCTCAAATTTGACGTTTTTGTTCAGTGTTCCTAAAAGAAACACAGTTTGTAATATGGTTACATCTCTGTGTAGTAATAGCTCTGTTTCAAATATACAAAAAAGCAAGGATAAAACCAAGCTACAAAACAAGAAAGGATTAGGAAGAAAAATTCATGTTTACCATGAATTGGTAATCTGTTGGTTCTTTTGCTCAAATAAATAATAAGGAATGCGAGACAATAACTAAAATATAAAAAAAGAACAAAGATGAAGAAACTTTTATAATTTCAGTGCTCATAAACTGAAAAGCAAGATGACATTATTATTCTAGAGAAATTTCATTTAGTAAATGATGTTCTAAAAATTGAGTGTGAGATACATTTACATAGCAAAGTGTTTAAAAAGTGTAATTACTGATTACAGTGGTTCCGGAGGTAATTCTTCAACCAGCTCAAAGCATAAGCCTTGAAGCAAAGTGCTATTTTGATAGAGCTAGAGTGAATTTTCCAGATCATATTTAACAAGACCAAGTTTTATTTATTTATTTAACAGGACCAAGCTTTATTTAATTTTACTTATAAAATCAAATGGCTAAATGGAAAAAAATATATTTTTAAATATCAAGAACTGGCTTCCAAATTAATTCTGCCATTCTGAATAAGTGTGAGGCAGGGTTTAGGAAGAACTTCCGTATTTACAAGTATCAGTGAGGCCTCTGACTTGCTGAATATCTTCCAGGAAGAGAAATATGATACAAGTTACATTTCCTGAGAGTGAAGTGAGAGATGCTTGGAGTTTATAGCAAGTCATTTCTTTCCCAGCTGACACCCACCATCACCTGTCAGTTACAAGCAATTTGGCTAGCAGGGCCTAGAGGGTTTGTCTGA
This sequence comes from Macaca nemestrina, assembly GCF_043159975.1. NCBI lineage: Eukaryota > Metazoa > Chordata > Mammalia > Primates > Cercopithecidae > Macaca > Macaca nemestrina. The sequence continues at coordinate 116,075,198 of NC_092129.1, forward strand.
AATGCCTTCCTCCCAGTCTGGGTGATGATGTTGGAGCTCCACAGCCACAGAGACTCTGAAATCTTAGCCCTTTTGTGTTTGCTGAGGGGATTCAGGCAGATAGGTTGTTAATGGGAAAACAAAGCTTGGATGACTCTCTAATAATCTCACGCTTGATCTGATTAGCACTAGTTCAATGTGGCACCGTAAACGACTTTCCATTGAAAACAAGTCCCCCTACTGGATGCCATCCAGATAACAAAAACCAAGGATAAATTAGACAGTCTGCTCTTTAGAAATGAGGATACTTTGAAGGTTAGTTTTTTCTGGTGTCCCTTAGCCAGAAAAGGTTTCTTTTAAACCCTGGATTAAACCCAAATCTGCTCCCAAAAGGTCCTCTATATTCTGAAGTATCCTTGGGTCTGAGAGCTCAACTGTTGCTTTAGGATCAGCCTAGGAGGTCCTAGACCTAATTGAAAGCTGTGATTTTCCCAATGGCATATGCACTCAGCTGGTTTTTCCTAGCATGTAATGCTATTGCTACTACACCTCCATTTTTTTTAATATGAATAAAGTTCAAACCCCTCATGCCAACAAGTAAGACCTTTCAGAACAGCCCACACTTTCAAGTATTCTTTACCTCCAGACATTCTTCTCACCTGTGTTCATTAACCACATGGGATTTCTCACTAGTCTTCAAATTGCTTTGACCTTTAAAACTACCATGATGTTCCCTCTAACTACCACAACACACATTGGCCCCTTGGCTCACCTGGTAAATTCACACTTTGAACCTCAACTTTTCACTTCCTCTATGAAGTTTTTCCTGGCTTCATCTGTTCTCTCAGAGTTTATCATACATATATCTAAAAATTGCTATCATATTCCATAACAGCTCATTTTTGGCCTCTCCTTCCAAACAGAAATAATTCAATGGCGGGGACTGTGTCTATTCATCATTAAATTCTCAGGGTTTAGCATATAGTATTTATTATCATTTGGGAATTGAATGAAATACTTTGTTAGAATTTCTTCTTTCACTGTCATCAAAGCTGAACATAGAAATAATAATGACAATATACCATAAAATATTTTTTCTTGATATAACCCTCTTAACCAAAAGAAACTTTATATTCTTATCATGGATAAATTAGAAGAGAGAGGCAAACATGAGGATAACAGGGAGAATTGCCTAGTATCCATATCTTTTATTTTTTAATCTTTTGAGACAGGGTCTCACTCTGTCACTCAGGCTGGAGTGCAGTGGCATGATAAGGGCTCATTGCAGCCTCAACCTCCCCAGGCTCAATCGATCCTCCCACCTGAGGCTCCTGAGTAGCTGTGACTACAGGCCTACACCACCACACCTGGCTAATTTTTTTGTATTTTATAGAGACAGGGTTTTGCTATGTTGCTCAAGCTGGTCTCCAACTCCTGGGCTCAAGCGATCTGCCTGCCTTGGCCTCCCAAAGTGCTAGGATTACAGGTGTGAGCCACCGTGCCTGGCTTCTACTGGCTTTTGAACCTCACAAATGATGGTGAGCCAGAAGTTGATAGGACTATATTTGTTAAACACTCTGTGAGGCTCTGTGCCCAAGATACACTACCTCAGGGCCCAGAGGACAGTTAGAGAACGGGTCTTTAGATCTCTGCCACCAGCTTCCAAAGCACACGTGCACATCTCACTCAATCATAAGCCACAGGGTAACTCTGGCACCTGTGAGCCAAGAATGAGCAGCCATGAGCAGAGGTTGGTTGGGTCTCACAGAGTAGCATTTTCATGCAGAGAACTCCCAGCAATGGCAATGGCAACATGCATTGATAAGAAAATTAGAAAACAAGAAGAAAAGCATATCTGCTTTTGAACATGAACACGTGCACATCAATTTTGGAGCTTCCAGAAATAACAAGAGTAGGTTTTAAGCAGTTATGTATGTAGAAAGTAGAAGTCATATCAATTTATGCATTGATGTTAATATAATATCATCTAAATCTGCATATTAATGAGGCCTGAGAACATTTAGATTACACAAGTCAGAATGAGATCAGAATTACATAAGAATTATAGAAAAAGTGGTATTGGACCACCAAAAAAAGAAGGAAACCTAAAGGACATTAGTGAGAGCTGAGTGTAGAATGTAGCATGTGTACTAAGCTTTCTAGGATACATAGATTCCAATGGACAGAAAAGATGGGCATGGTATGACAGAGAGAGACAGAAATGGGTTCACAAAGGAAGTTTAGTGCAACACCTAGGTCAGCACTGGCATTGAAGATAGGACAGCTGTCACTGGCAACTATGAGGGAGAAATTTCCATAGTGTTCAAGAAGCCCTAGTCAGATTTCAATGGGCTAAGGGATGTGTGAAGAAGTAAAAGTGGACAGTAACGTTGTTCCTTTAAGAAGTTTGTGAGTAAAGGGGACTGCCCAGGGGAAAATGTTTCTATAATAGGGAAGGATTAAGTATATATTTGTAGAGTAAGAGGCCAGGATACTGTGGAGAGGAGCACTGAAGACCCAAGAGCAGGGGGATCATGGGTGGATCAAGGTCTTAGAGGAGGCTGGCTAGGGGAGGATTAAGAGCACAAGTGAAGGGGTTAACCTTTGAAAGAAGGAGGGTTGCCTCCAGGGAGAACAGCTGAAACTAAGAAATTATGAAGTAGAGAGAAGAAGTTGAGGTTGTTCAAATAAGAAAAAGAACTTGAACACAAAACATCTGGTCAACTCAGTCTCATATTCAACCAACCAGATGTTAATTCTACATGGCATCACCACATGTGTTCATATTAACATTTTCCACTGAACTTATGATTGTTTCCAAATTACTTAGATATAGCCATGGTGAAAGGAATTAAGTCAATTATTTGAATATTTTATTACTTTAGTCTAAAATTATAAACATGTCACCTAATTTGGAAAAAAAATAGTGTCATATGAAATTGTAAGGCTGACCTAAATAAAATAATGAACAAGATGTAGGAAACTTACATGAATCACATAAAATAACATAAACTAGCTTTTCTGCTACCATGTTTATTTTCTAATTAGCATTTGTGGCTAAGTTGAAAGAATTTAAATGACAATAAAGTAATGATTTATCCGTTGGCACAATTATTCTTCCTTGGTTGACATGGATTTCAAAGTTTATTATTGAGATTATAACTATATCCTACAATCTGATTGTGTCTAAGAAGGAGGATTTGACTATTTAATGCTATTTTATGATACATAGAGTCCAATCAGCCTACAGAAACATCTTTAGAGTTGTTATAAAGTTATGCTGAAGCACTAGTATAACAAAGCATCATGCACTACTAAGGTCAATTCTCTAATTCATAAATTTAAGGCCATGCTTATTTGAAGGTTTACAACTATTATAAAAGCAACACATTTGCTACCACCTAAGTATAATAACTAATTAGTCCTCATAGCATTTTTATGAGCCAAATTAAGATTAAAGATAGGACTGAAGTACATGCTTACATGCCTTTCTTTTGTACACTCTGAAAACCTGCAGTGTACACTGCACAGATACATTCACACAACCCTACCAGGCAAAAAGCTCTGCTGTCCCTTATAAGATCGATTCACTGGATAAAGGAATGATTGGAAAAAGGAAAAATCTAATATATTATGCAACAATAGAGGCAGATTAATCAATGCCTATTAGACTGACCCAAGTAATTATCAAAACAGAACACTGTAGTTTCATTGCTTTATGAGAACATTTGCTTTATTATGACTCCTAAGTAGTACATGTAGCTGGTACCTCACTACTATCAAAGTAAATGACATATAGACATAATAAGATAAGATAATTTACGTGCAATTAGTCATAATAAAGTAGAAATTAATTCTGGATTTGGAGACAGAAGAACTGAGTTCTAGACACAACTGTTTATTATTTTTGAAATTTTAGGTGAATTACTTAATGTCATTGAACCTTATTTTTCATCTATAAAATGGTGATACAGTACTACATCATAGAAGGTCATTGTGGTACCATTGATACAAGAAGGCAAAATTCCTTTGTAAATCATGTAACATTCATAAATGTAAGGTGGTATTATAAGAATAATTATCACTGTTGGAAACTGGGTAGTCACATGTGCCTTGTCCTTAAGTCTTCTTTGGTGAAAAGATCTAGTACAAGAGTAAAAGTAAGGTGCCTTCTTTTTTGAAGTGCTGGTGAAAAGAAATTCTTGGTTGCCTAAAATATGCAAGTAGCTGTACCAATAAATTTCAAATATCCCTTCAATTTAAACTTCAGATCATATCAATTCAACTAGCACTAAACACCACTGTGTGTCAGGTACCATGAGGGACACAAACATGAATCAGTTGGATGTCATCTCTACTCTGTAAGGCTTATATATCTGAACAATTACCTGCCTGGCCAAAGAATGGGAGTTCTGATGTGAGCAATGGAGTCTAAAGAAAAATAATACCTTTCTGATTATATGATACAATATGAGAGACCTATTACGTATTTTGAATGACCATAGACTTTCATTAGAACTTAGCCATCTGGATGCTGTGAGGAAAATTGTATATCAGTTCTTCAAAATTTTTGCCAGGGGCTTATGTAATGTTTGTGAGCATCAGAGAAAATCAAACTGCCTGCCACCTTGAATATGGATAAATTGGGTTGTCAATGTTTTCCTCAGATGTAAATTATCTCATATAATTATATTGATTGAATTTTTCCATGTCTTAACCTCCTAGGGCCTTCCCTCCCCTTGGATGTCTTTCCTCTCCCCAGAACTTGATTCATTTCTGACTCTCAGTAGTCTCTTCAGTCTTCAAAACCTAGTTTAAATCCCACAGTCTTCAAGATTTTTTTATCATCCCAAATATAAGGGATTTTGTCCTTATATTTGTCCCCCTAAACATTTAAAGCATTAACTCTATGCTTAGAATTATAATTATAATTAAGTTTGTCTTCATTTCTTGCCCGTAAGAGGAGATATCACACACTCCCTAGAGGCAAGAACCATATCTTATAGTTCTTTCTGCAAACTCTTTACTAATGTTCTGTCCTGTGTTTCAACAAGACAAGTGAAAAACTACTCCTTTTTTCCTCAGAAATGAGAACCTACCCTCTTTTCCTTAGAAAGTTTATGTACACTTGAGACTAGAAAATGGATAAGTTTGTAAATGAATTGCAGCTTCTCACTTTCATTCCATTTTATGTGAGCCTTTTTTGGGTAGTTTAATTGTTAAGAATACATTCTTTGAAGGCAATAATAGTGACATTATCGTTTCTTACTGTAAGAACTTTAGTTTCTTAAATATATAAATCACTTTATGGTTTTTCCATTTTAACTCATGTGAAACACAAAATATTTTAATTTTATAAGATTTTATCTACTAATGTTCACAAATAGACATTAAACTTAAAACATTTCTGTACCTTTTAAACAAACTTATTTCTCTCTGGCTAACAAATGAATGTTCAAGTCCAAGAAAAAACTTTAAGTCATATGAATGTTGTAGAATTTATACATATATGATTAATTACTGATATGTTCTACTTTTCCCAATCTGAATTATATGAAATCTGAAAGAGGAAAATCACAACTTACTTAAATTTGATGATGATAACATCCAATGTTTCCAAAACCGGTAAAAATACTGAACTAATAATATTTCATATTATATTACATCTTAATAGCTATTTCTACACTAAGAAATTTATTGCTGCCTATTAGCAATTCTGAATTTTCTAGAAAAAATAAAATAGGTACTTTTGACTATTGAGAAGTAAATATTTGTATATGTTCTTTCCATTTAAAAAAAGTATGACTTTATGACTTACAACCTCAGATTCTTGGTATGCCAAACTGCAATGAAGGAAATACAGTGATGACATAATCATGTGTAACAGTCATACAATCTCATAAAACAGCTGGACAACTTTGTAACTAAGTCACCTATCCTTATATAGGAAAATTCCTATCTACACAATGAAGGAATGCCCCAAATGAAAACCCAAGGGATGCATAAATAGGCATTCTCTAGAGCTTAATGGAATTGTAAAGTAATCCTTCTAAAACACTCAGCAAGTAGATGCTTCGATATCAGAGTTCTGAACAAGTTTTCAGCCTCTGAATTTGTTTTGAGAACTTGGAGAGGACTCAAAGAAGAGCAATATAAATGAACCATGTGTTACAAAATAGTCCCTTAAGAGGGAAGGAATGAAAACATTGAAAATTAGCCTTGTGTGTGATGCTTAAGGAAGTTTAGCCTTTATAAGGGGTGAAATTTGAGTCATGCAGTCTATGAACAATAGAAGGCAATACATCTCAGCTGCCTTCTATGAAGGCAAAGCAAGGGGAAGTGTAGCTTTTCCTTGCACTGTATATCTTTCTAGCAGGTTCCAGGAAGGAAAGACTAGATCCGCATTCTTTCACCAATGTAAGCTCAGAACCTAGCAAAGTGCCTGGGCCATAGTGATGCTCAACAAATGCTTGCTGAGTAAAAGGATAAGCTCTAGACTAGACTGCATTCATTTCAGTGACTTACCGAATGCTACCTCTTATTCACCCTTTAGCAAAACAGAAACATTTTAGGAACTTCTATGAAAATTATACAGTAAACTACAGCTTCTATTTGTAACTGCACAAGTTTTAAGTCAAACAAAACACAAAATCTTAACATGATAATGCCTAGTGCTACAGAAGATATTGGAAAATATGCAGAATACACGGAGAAAACAATCATTGAACATAATTTGTAGTATATCTCAAGATCCCTAAAAATGAACAAGTAATTTTATTTCTAAAAATCAATTATATGAAAATAATCCTAAATACAGAAAAAATCAACTTTCTCGTATATTGTAGTGTTATTTATAAAGATCAAAATCGGCTGGGTGCAGTGGCTCACGTGTGTAATCCTAGCACTTTGGGAGGCCGAGGCGGGTGGATCACCTGAGGTCAGGAGTTTGAGACCAGCCTGGTTAACATGGTGAAACCCTGTCTCTACTAAAAATACAAAAATTAGCCAGGCGTGGTGGTGCGTGCCTGTAATCATAGCTACTTAGGAGGCTGAGGCAGGAGAATCATTTGAAACCAGGAGGTGGAGGTTGCAGTGAATCGAGACGGTGCCACTGCACTCTAGCCTGGGGAACAGAATGAGACTCTGTCTCAGATAATAATAATAATAATAATAATCTGAAAATAGTGTAAAGATCCGTGTAGAAAAGGTAGTCCCATGGGATAAATCATTCAACAGTAGAAAACACAAGTTAAAAATCATGCTACAACACATATAACAGTTTTGTCCATATTTAGGATTATTTTCAAGGGAACTGTTAAAGTCCAGAGTTCAAATATTTCTGAAAAACATTACACAGCTTCCAAATTTATAGTTTGGGTTTCCTACTTGCTGAAGATTATTATGCTATCCCATAAATACTGAAGAAATGGACATGAATTTAAAGCCAACAAAACTCATAAAACCCCTCAGCCTGCGCCACCTCTAAGTGTACAATGACGTTGTAAGGAACACGGCTGTGCTTTGGTCAAGGATAGGCCGAGGTAAACATTCAGAGTGACTCAGTGAGTTTAGAGCATAGGCATATAACTCCACTTGTTATCACAGCCATGTAGCCATAACGTGGGAAGGCCATCCCTTGACCCTACGCCACTATTGTCTGTGAAAGGTATAATTGCCCTGCTGACACTGTACAAGTGCACTTGCACCCAGAGAAAGACAGAGTCAAAGCTGTCCATCTTTGCAGATGAACAGCGGGGAGCCAGGACACAGCTCAGCTCACTCATGCCCAGGGAAAGAGTTAAGCTGCTGACCCTGATGGGAGAGCTGTCCATGCAGCTGTGTGTGGGAGCCACTGGATGAAGCAGCCAAGACAAGGTGAACAGTGTGGGAGACCTAGTGTGTGTAAGCTGCCGATGAGAGAGCTGCTGAATAAAACTACCTTTCACCTGCCTACAGCCCTCCAAGTGTTCTTTTAGCTCTCTGCTCACCCACCCACTCCCTTCAGACCTCAGCATGAGCTGGAACCTGACCCCAGCATAACATCTGGCGTAGTCATGGACCTGACAATTGGCATAGTTGGCAGGATACGGTGAGTGGGTCTTTGGCCCCTGAAGGCTCCTGGGTTGGCTATGTGGCTGCAGCATGGGCTGTGGTACCTGGTGTTAGCAGTGCTGCCTGGATGGGCCCCAGTGGAAATGTGGGAGGCAGTTGATGCGTCTCCTGCGAGTGTGGAGAAAGCACCGAGGCAGCTGGAAGCATGCAGCACCGAGAAGGAACGCACCTTCACCAGCAGAGTTGGATAGGCATTTCTGACTGCACTGTGTGAAATACATACTCAGTCCCAGAGATAAGGGACCTCCCAGTGCAAGCCGTGTGCCTGGGGACCCAAATGCACAGCTTGAAGCAAAACCTGGGGGTGAGGGACATCCAGGTACAAGCAGGGCACTTGGAAGCCCAGATAAACAGCCTGGAACAGGAGTTAGCAACAGCTGTTAGTGCGACCTTGAGCCCGTCCTCCAGGCTGGACAGTCCCATTTGGTCTGATCCTGAGGAAGAGGGGGCTCCACCACTGCGGGCTCACCCTATGATCTATCAGAAGGTACAACATGACCATCCGATGGGAACCCAGTGGAGAGGCCTGGGGCCCCCCACAGTGGTGGAACACACCTCTTACAGTGCTCACACACCCACTGAGTTGTTAGAGTCAGGTAAACAGTGTCAGCAGCACCCAGTGCCCCTCCCTGCCTGGCTACTCCATCTTTGGCACAAGGGGGCTGGCAGCATTTCTTGCTCCACCTCCGAGACAGAAAAGCTAGGCTTTTATCACAACTCACCTCTCCCTTCGTCAGCGGCTGTAGCTGTGCCAATAGTTGGCACAAGGGCATGGTGAACACACATTAATTGAGTGGCTAATGGCAGCCATACGGACTGTTTGGAATGATGCTGGAGAGATACTAGAAACTATGAGTAAAGGGTGATCATATACTCATTTTGTGCAAATACTCTGGAAGATGGGTATAGAGCAGACCGTTTGACTTGAATACCTGGGGGCCAGATGATGAACGCTTTCCCTCCCATATGAGGGATCTTGTGCTGGGCTCAGTGCCCACGAGTGCTTTTGGCTCTCTGGCTGCTGTTCTCGCCCCATATGTAGGGTGCTGCCTACATGAAGTGACTACTGCTATGGCAGCCCTCGGGGAGGCAGAAGGCTCTCAGTTTGCCTTCTTAGGAGGTTGACAATGGACTTTCACAGTGTTGCTGCAGGGCTATATGCATAGCCCCACCAGGCGTCATGATCTTATTAATGATGTTATGTTAACCTCTGATTCTCTTGCAGATTTAGAAGCGGCAACGCTCCTCTTGCCTAGGATTGGGATGATGTTGCTGAGGCAGTCTTTCTGGTAGCCAAGTAGGCTAGTTAGCAGGCACAAGCCCTACAGGTAATTGACCAGAGGTGCCCATTTAAGCTAGATGTGCATGTGACCACAGAGAGTTTCAGTTAGGGCCTATGGCAGTGCACAGGGCACCTGAGAATGCCAGTAGGCTTTTGGTCCCAACTATGGAAGGGAGCTGAGCTCTGGTATTCCTTGATAGAAAAGCAGTTAGTAATAGCAGGATGGGTGCATTCACGGATAACAACCCCCCGGATTGGGAAGCAGTTGTAAGTGCATATGCTGCCCTTCAGGCTCATAAAAGCATGGCAGAATGGGCTATAGTCATCATGCAGAGTATACCCAACAGCGAGGTAGGTACACTCATGGGTAACGACCCCTTGGATAGGGAAGGTGCAGACATCCACTTTAGCGAAGTGGGGCCCCTACTTGCAGCAGTGAAGTATGCTGATCACAAGTTCCTTAGCAGCAGATTTACAAGAGGTCTTGAAGCCTATCGTCCTAATGCAAGATAAGGCCATGGAGCCTGAGGCACCCCCGCCATTCCTGAGGGGGCATGGTATACAGATAGGTCTAGCCAGAGGACTGCTGCTGTCTTGATTGCTGCTGCAGTCTAGCCTAACACTGACACCATATGGTTTAAAACCAGGTATAGATAAAGTAGTTAATAAACTTAACTCAAGGCAGTGTAGATAGTGATCACCAAGGAGGTGACACCTGTGGTAATCTGCACTGATGCTGGGCAGTTTATCAAGGCTTAACCTTGTGGTTCATTACCTCAAAGTTACATAATTAGCTAGTTAGTCACTGACCCATGTAGGGCCAGGCCATGTGGCCAGATCTATGAGAGGAAGGATGACCTTCTGCAACCAGGAAAAGGAATGAACAGTAATCTGTTATTGCCTGCCCCAACACCCCTAAAGGTATGGAAACGACAACAAAAAAACCTGGTGTTGGCCATGAACCCTCCAAGCCCCTCACTGCAGATGGTTGGCTATTGTGGCCCCCTGTGGGGAGAGTCTGCAGTGTAATTTACAAGTTACTCCTTGGATATTTAGAATGTGGCCTCCACAATTAATCGTTGGCAGGGGAATGGCCGGGGAAGGGACCATCCTCCAGGGAACACATATGCTGTCTGTGTGGCCTCTCATAAGCTTCCCTATAACTTTAGCATGGGTTCAGGACACAAAAGAACCATGAGCAACTGATAAGGTGTGATACCATTGCCCAGGGCAGAAGCCCTTGGTTACTGCATTGTTATCCAGAGATAAAAGGTGACTTGAATTTTGCCTGAGACTCACGATTTACCCTTGTTAGTACCTGTGTCGTGGACCTGACAGATGTCTATCTGGAAGGCCCCTGCAAAAGCAGTCTTTGGGAGTTTTACATTAAGCAAGGCCCAAGGCATTGAATATGCCTAACAGGTATCAGACCAACATACTTATTAGGTCTCTCCTCTCATGAATCTCACCTGAGTTATGCCAGAACAATAAAAGCAAGCTCAGGCACAGAAAGCATCCACATTTTCCATATAAAATAGCATCTGCCTTTTCCCATGCTGACTCTGCAAAGCAGCTTATTTACAAATATATAAATAGCTGCAACTTTACTCCAGCCTCATTGAAAAATCAAAATGGCATCATGCAAGAGAAGCATCCTAGCATACTTGGCTCAACAAGTGAAATGTAAGTGGAAATGAGCCAAGCTACTTGACACTCGCAGGGCAGCTCAACCAGATACCCCCAGTTTCCTATAGTGGAGGTACCAGAGTTCTGCTCCACAGAACCAGAGAATTCACTTACATTCATTACCCATGGATTGGGCAGTGATTTCGAACCCAAAATTCAGAAAACAAATTCCAAGTCATGCCTAATATTTATAATCACATGAATTCAAAAAGAAATAGCATTGTCTAAACGTGGCAGCAAGTTTTCCAATGTAGCTACTTAAAATTAGCTAAGTCTTCTCACATGCAGTCCAGTGAATTTTAAAAGGTTTCACTCCAATCCTTTTGCCATCTGGCCAGAATTACAGGGGTTTAAATCCAAAAGAAGGTGGGGAGAGAAAATGCATCTTAATTTTTAAACAGAATGTATTGCCTTTCTTAAATTTATTAATTAAAGTTATCTACTACTAGTTAAGAAACATCTAAATATATACATGTAAGAAATATTGCGCTTTTCATCTTTCCTTTATGGCATATGCATACCTAAGCATGGAACTGCTGTGCCCTGAGAGTTTAATGCCTGCTTATGAGACCACCTGAACAGCAGCCGCTGTAGCACAGGTCTGTACAGTTACATCTGCTGAAGTGTCCCACCTAACAATCATCCATTATATCCCCTGATTTGAAATTCCTTCCTTCCTTAATATTCTTGTTTCTTACCAAGTATTGAGCAGTTTACTTTTAAGGAACCATTTCAGTCATTAAATGAAAATTACCAAAAGTATCACAAAATAGGTTTAAAAGAAACTTTTCTCAAGGAAAAAGTATAGGTTATGAACCTCATTTACCCAGAACATCTGAGGAAGGGCAATGAGATGATTAATGCTTTTTCCCTTTAAGAATTCAAATTTTGAGGTTCTTCACAATCTTGTCTGTCTTAAATATTAGGCTACCGCCCAGGAAGTGAGAACATAAATACATATTTTCACACAAAAACATATGTGTTGCATATTAAGTAGAATTTTGATGGGTTTTTATTGCAGTATATTCATACATGAGAACATTCATCTTGGACTCCAGGAATAATTATCCTGACCATATGTGCTACCTGTCTGCCTGATAACTCAGCTTTCTGAATTACTATCAAGTCATCCTTTAATTATTGCCAACTATGTGGGAAATCACTGTTGCCTTGTATGGCTGCTGACCAATTGTCACTATTTGAATGGAAAGTGATTTTTTTTTTTTTAAACTCTAAGTGTATCTGTAGAAAAAAGAAAGAAAAAATAAAACTTTGGTAAATCTATTTTAAAATTAAATGAGTATCAAGACCAAAAATAAAAGCACAAAAACAGCTTTTTATTTACTATGTACGCTATACAATAGATGAGATGAACACCTAAGAGCTAAATTATTTTATTTTAACTTAAGAGGCATAGAAAATCTAAAAATTTATACAATAAATATCAGTCTTTTGGCTCTGAATCTATATAATGCCTTATGTTTTAATGTTTACATTGAAAAACCTAATATTGGTTATGTCTACTTTAAACATAAACAATATTTCTTCAGAAATGGGTTTAATTACTATTCTCTAATGATCGTGCCTTTTTTCTGTACATATAAATGGTATTTACACTGTAGAGCAAAGATTAGATTGCAATGATTTTTATAAACAACAAATACATTAACAATACATTTACCACCGCATTCCAGTGAGGAAGATGCTATTGAAAAACTTTATTTTTAAACCAAATTATTTGAAATCTCCTTAGAAAATAATTTATGAAGTATTATTAAACATAAAGAAAATAATTTTTTACTTACATAGTGTCTCTAATAAGAAGTGCACTTCCCAATTTGAAACAGGTTTTATCACTTTCACAAAATGCGCGTCTTAGAGAAAAGCTCTCTCCTAGATCAAAACCTGTCAAATGCAACAAATGATTCAATACAGCAGTTTTGTTAAATTTAATAAACTAATAGAAATGTTGATTTCTAAACAGAATTTTGTGTTGCCCTTATCTATTAATTGATCTACTTCAAACAAAATCTCGCTGCTTGGGATCAGCTAAATTTCTTGATTTTATTTTTCTCCCTTTAGTGTAAAAGAGAATGAAATTCACTTTGCATATAAAACGTGTAGCCATTTTCCTAGAAAAAATTTCGTGAATATATTTCAAAAAAAATCAATTTTAATTTCCTTTGACCTAGGAATTATCTTAAGTAAAAATTAGAGTAACTCACTGCAGCAGCTCTGATGTCTAAAGTAAGAAAATTAGATTAAAAATAGTACAGCCATTCAGTTTAAATCTAAGCAAACAGCCATTCAGTTTAAATCTAAGCAACCTTTTACAAAATCATGCTTTAAAGAAATGTATATTGATGAGAGGAAATGTTTATACATGAATGTAATATAAGAATTATACGTGTTTGTGTGTCACACGCTCATTAGCATTTACATGGGAGAGAAAGAGGAGGAGGAGAAAAAGAAGGAGAAAGAAAGATAAGAAAGATTACCAAAAGGAAAGATAAGAAGGATTACCAAAATGGTAATCTTGTCTTTATCTGGGTAGTGACATCTTCCTTCTCACAATTTTTTTTCTTCTTCCAAAATTTCTACAATGGTCACAACTTGTATAATTTTAAATAATTTTTTTTTTTTTCTCCAAGAAGTTGAGGTATTGTTGATCACAGATTAAACATATAGAACTCTGCTCTCAGAACTTTTTCTTCATCATCTACCTTAAATTTTTATGGGCTGGGGGTGGCTCACGCCTGCAATCCCAGCACTGTGGGAAGCCAAGGTAGATGGATCACTTGAGACCAGGAGTTCGAGACCAGCCTGGCCAATGTGGTAAAACCCCATCTCTACTAAAAATACAAAAATTAGCCATGTGCCTGTAGTCCCAGCTACTTGGGAGGCTTAGGCAGGAGAATTGCTTGAACCCAGGAGGCAGAGGTTGCAGCGAGCTGAGATTGCACCACTGCACTCCAGCCTGAGTGATAGTGAGACTGAAAAAAAAAAAAAATTAAAAAGAATTCTTAAAATTTTTATGTTAATGCTATGATCGTAAATTGCAGTATCAAAGATTCACCTATAATGTATTCCATATCTAGCATTTGGTGATAATTTTACATAAAATATTACTTTGCAAAGGATTATATTGCCTACCTGAAACTTCAACTTTGTTTATGTTGTCATAGGTCAGCTGATGTCCCTCTATTCTCAGGATAGGGCATGACTCTTCTATTTAAAAAGACAAAAAGCATAGAAGATTTGCATTATGTTTTCTATCAAATTCTTCAAATGAATTTTAATTACACAGTACAACAGAAACTTAAGATAAAATGGAAATAAATTAAACCATTTATTAAATTTCTGTAAAATGAGGATAAGAACATTACCCACCTCAGTGTTTTTGTGAGGGTTACCTGTGGTTATTTATGTAGAGTGCTAAGAACACTGCTTGGTTCACAGTGAATACATGTTAGTGTTAGCCATTATTATTATAACTATTATTTGAACACTTTATGTATCCTTGACTTTTGGAAATAAGCTAGTTTTAACATCATTAAACTTTTGTATTCAAAGTAAAACAGTAAAACAAGTGAACTACTAGTGTATTTTATCACAACTTTAATTCAAGTTTTGGTGTTGGGTGATATTAAACTTTAAAAACTAAAGGGAACATATATGGAAGTTACTAAAATAAAATTTAAAAAGCAAAGATCTCTACCATACAAAAGTGGCCTATAATTTAAAAAAAAGAAATAAAATAATTGAGAGAGTTTACTTATGTGCTACGGCACTTAGTGATATTCAAAGAAATAAAAGATAGTCCCAACTCAGTGAATGTACACGTTTAATACTACCACTATACACTGATACAGTAATGGATATGCACATACCAGTTTTTCAACATCTTAGGATATGTTTAAATTGAATCAGGCTAATTCAGTTAATTCAGACAAAATTACAGCCAATTTTTGAATTATGCCAAGATAACTGTACAACTGGACAGTTAAGATCATTAGTTTAACGTTTTAAACTAAATTGATTAAATATTTTGGCATCATTTAATCACAACTTTAATTCTCTATGTCTAAAATTGATGTTTGGGTTTAATAACTTAGAAGTTTTTAATATAGAGAGGAGATAAACTACTTAAAACCAATTTGAAATTGCCGACTCACCAGTTCCCCCTTCATTTAACAAATATATCACAGACCTCAGGTGTGGTGACAGGGTATCATCTTAATATATTTAACCAGAAAATAAATCAGATTCTAAATAATGCTACCACTTAATCAAATTTTAAAATAAGCAGCAAATATACTACAAAAAACATGTTGAACACAATTTGTAAAGTAAGTGAAATTATAGTACTGAGTACTTATAGATATTACTTAGTTAATATGGAAAATTGCTATCTCAGAGATCTTAATACAATTGCAGGCTCAAATAATAGTAAAATTATTAGAGATTTTGTAAACATTACCAATTAATGATTGGGATTAATAGTCATTTTTATAAAACCCAAACACCTCATCCAAGATCTGGACACTAAAATCTACAAAACATGGCTGACAGAAATTAAACACCTAAATAACTGAAGGGATAAACAAAATACTTAGAATGCAAGATTTAAAATTGTTAAGATGTTAGTTCTCGGTTTTTATCTCTAGATTCAGAGCAATGCCAATTAAAATCCCAACAGTATGGGGGGGTGTGTGTGTGTCTATGTGTAAAACTGACATGCTGATTCTCAAATTTATATGAAACTACAGAAAAAAAGCTAAAATAGTAAAAGGCAAAATTAAAGGAGAATAAGCTAGAGAGCGTTAAGCTATCAGATATAGTTTTTTTTTTATAATGTGGTGTTGGTACACACACAGAAAAACGCAAACATAACCCAAAACATATGGTCTCCTTATTTACCACAGAAAAGACACTCGATTCAGTGGGAAATGGATGGTTGTTTTGCTAAACGGTACTGGGTCGATAGAATATCCATGTAGAAAAACACTGAATGTTGAAACTTACTTCACACCATGCACAAAAACTAACTAAAGATAATCATAGAAATAAATATGAAAGGTAAAACAGTAAAGCATCTACAAGACAACAAAGTCTTCATGAACTTAGGATAGCAAAGATGTCTTAAAAAGAACACAGAAACCATTAATCACAAAAGAAAAGATTGCTAAGTTGAACTTCATTAAAATTAAAATCTTTACTCAAAAGACAACACTAAAAGAGTAAAAAGTCAAGCCATAAATTAGGAGAAGGTACTTCCAGTCCAAATATGCAATAAAGTATCATTTCTAGAATATACAACGAACTCTCACAAATCAATAACAAAAAAAGATTGAAAATCTTATTCTAAAAATGTGCAAAAATATTTAAACACTTCAAAAAAGAGAATATCCAAATGTTCAACCCACATATGAGAAGGTGCTCAATATCATTAGTTACCAGGGAAATGCAAAGTGAAACCACAGTGAGATACCACTAAATGGCTAAAATTAAAGCACTGAGGATGCCAAGTGTTGATGAGGATATGGAGCAATAAAAACTATTCTACATTGCTTGTAGGAGTGAAAATTAGTACACTTTAGAAAACAGTTTGGCAGTATTTACTAAAGCTAAATATATATGAACTGTATGACCTGAAAATTCAAGGAACCAAGAGAAAGGAGTGCCAAAAAAATGAGTGTAAATGGCCCTTTTAGACAAGAATATTAATGGCAGCGTTACTCATAATAGTCTAAAACCGGAAACAACCCAAATGTTTATCAACAAGAAGGAGCAAGATAATTAAATTGTGGCATACACAATGAAAAACTGTATAGCAATTAAAAGGAATAAACTATTGACACATGCAACAACTAGATAAATCTCACAGATATAATATTAAATAGAAAAATATCATTCACCCAAAAAATATTAATGAGAGAGTCAAGTGGGAGGGGGTCCCTGGAGAAACTGCAACCAGCCCTTCCACCGAGGTGGAGCCTTGGGAAGTTCACACCCTTTGCAGTGGGGAGGAGCCTGGCCCTTCCTCTCCCTGTGTGGAACCTGGGATTTGAACAGTCTGGAGGGAAGTGCTCTAGCAGGGACTCTGGCCTAGGGGACTCTTTCCCCCTTTCCTTCCTTTTCACCCAATAAAACCCTGTTTTATTCACCATTCAAATTGTCTGCAAGCCTGAATTTTCGTGGCCGTGGGACAAAGAACACCATCTTTAGCTGCACTAAGGAAAAGTCCTGCAACATTTTCAGTGTGCAATGTGGGGGCTCAAGAAGTGGTGAGGGAAATGAGAACACAAAACCTCTCACTGTGGCCTCTAAGCCTTTTCATCCTTGGACTTCTGAGCTTATGGGAAACCTCACCACCACCCACAGTCGCTCCCTGGGGTTGGGAGAATTTTCATGACCTTTTTCTTCCTTTTTCAGGACAGACTGGTGAGCAGCAGCTCCAAGCTGATCTCCACTCCCTGCGCAGGGCTAGGATGCATGGCTCAAAAGTCCCCCACAACCAGCTGACTGGTCCCAGCCACAGAGTGCTGCCACAGCCTTCCTCTTCCCTGGCTAACAGGTTTAACTCTATTGGACAGTAATTAAGCTTAATCTTTTCTTCCTGGTGGAGGAATCAGTTGCATAAGAATAAGAGGTTCTTCCTCAAGCATTAAAAATTTTTTTTTCTTTCCTCCTCTCCACTCCATCAGCAGTTAAGCCTTAAAGATATTTTCCCCCTTTGCTAGGCCAGATCTCCTAACAATCACTGTTCATTTTTTCTGTAAACCTTAATTGTGAAAAAGGATTTGTGGGGCTAGTCTTGGGCTGTAGCCAATCTGGTGTGCTTTGCAAGTCTGTATGGTTTGTGCTGCAAGCCTCCATCTTGTTTTACATCCTGAGGGCATGGCCTGTAACTGCTTGGCAAGGCTTTGTTTAGCAATCCTGCCTTAGGGAATAAGTTTCTTTCCGTTTTGATATCTGCATGTTTTCCCATGCCTGTTCTTTAAAAGGCTCCACCCAGCGACTGGGTTTTCTTCTACATGTCTGTGTACTGTGTGTAATGTCTTTCAAAAGCTCTCTAACTAATTTGGCCTAAAGAAAGATAAGCGCTTGGATCAAATATTTTTTAAAGGGAATATAAAATCTGTGGTACCTTTCAGTTCACATGACTTTAATCTTTGAGAAATAAAAGCCTTAAAGATTATTAGTAAACTGCAGATCAGATGCAAGGTTTGCTAAGTGTTTTAAGGTTACAAACTGCTTTTTGGGTTTTGAGAACTATTTGACTTGCTGGCTTGACAATTGGTAAGGTCTGGGGACATATGGAATAACCAGGCCCTTAATTAAGAAAGCAAACTTTGGCTGCAGTTAGCACAGAAAGCAACTTACCAAGTTTTATCTTAAAGTTAAAAATGCTAGGAATTACTATTATAACACATAATTGAAACTACTGTCTATGAAGAATCAAATTCCATAAAATATTTTCAGAGATTTATTCTGAGTCAAATATGAGTGACCATGGCCTGTGACACAGCCCTCAGGAGGTCCTGACAACATATGCCCAAGGTGGTAGGGTGCAGCTTGGTTTTATATATTTTTAGAGAGGCATCAGACATCAATCAAATACATTTAAGAAATACATTGATTTGGTTCAGAAAGGTGGGACAACTTAAAGTGGGGGCAGGGGGGCAATGCTTCCAGACTATAGGTAAATTTAAACATTTTCTGGCTGACAATTAGTTGAGTTTATCTGAAGACCTGAGATCAATGGAAAGGAATGTTCAGGCTAAGATAAAGGACTGTGGAGACCAAGATTTGTTGTGCAGAGGAATCTCTCAGATAGCAGACTTGTAAAATGTTTATGAGACCTAAAAGAGTACCTGACTGTTAGTTGATTATCTCTTGGATCTGGAAACAAAGGAAAGAAAACAAAGGGGAAAGGAGATTTTCTATATTTCTAGAGAATGTGGACTTTTTTTTTTTTTTTGAGATGGAGTCTCGCTCTGTCACCCAGGCTGGAGTGCAATGGTGCAATCTTGGCTCACTGCAAGCTCCGCCTCCCAGGTTCACACCATTCTCCTGCCACGCCCAGGTGATTTTTTGTATTTTTAGTAGAGATGGAGTTTCACCGTGTTATCTAGGATGGTCTTGATCTCCTGACCTCGTGATCCACCCGCCTTGGCCTTCCAAAGTGCTGGGATTACAGGCGTGAGCCACCGTGCCCAGCCAGAATGTGGACTTTTCCCAGAAGAGATTTTGCAGGACAACTTTAAGGTATGGCAAGGAAATATACTTGGGGTAAAACATTGTGATTTTCTTCCTTGTTATGCCAGAGTCAAATTGGAAAGTAAGTCACAATATACAGGGTTAAATACAACCCATCTGATGAGAAATTATGGTTTGTAGGGCATGACTCCCCAGACCCCTTAGAAAGGAATTTGGGCAAGATAAAAATCAGAGCTTAGTCCTCAGTTGCTATTTTAAGTTACTGTAAACCATTAGGGAGATAACCAAACTTTTTTGTCAGTTGTGTTTCTAACTGTAACTACCCTGGACATTTTGCTATTCACAGACAATTGTTGTCTTGTTTTAATCCTTTTCAAAAGATGGTTTCTAATAAGCTATAGAACTGTAACAGGTGCTCTGAAATATAGGCTTATGATAATTTTGGAAACTGTAACATTGTAATAAAGGAAAACAGTACAGGACTCATGAAGAGCTGAAACTTCACAAATATCAAGCAAAACAAGAATTAACTAAATGGACTGAGCTCAGAAAGCTGAAGCAACTTTTTTGACTTTTGTTTGGAATATTGCTGATCCTTGCTTGGGTTTTCATAGTCAAGGAAACTTATTTTGAACTATTTACAACCTTTAACAATTGAGTAAGGGATACTTCTATAAACAAACTTTGGAACATGTTTTTTTTCTCTCTGCCTGGTTCCTCCAGAATTTGGAAACTCTCTGTGAGTATTCTCAACTTATGGCAATATAGCCATTTGCATCAGTGGAATAAGAATCCATTTTTCTTTTGCAGCAGGACACAATGGGAGAAAGTGGTTGTTTTACCAAGGCTTTGACTGGAAGGGTATGCTTACCTTTAAGGAGTCAGTCTCAACTTGCAGGGATGATAGAAGTCCAGTTGCCTCATACCCTTGTCTACACAGTTCCTGTACAGGGTTCATGACCTGTGGTCAGTAAAGAATGTCACTATCTAACAGATCTAGGAGCTCCAAGTTTATTATGGGACCTTAAGAGGAGAGGATCACTCAATTCACAGGTATTTGAGGATAATCTCATGGTTGGGCTCAGCTTTAAAAGGTCTTATGTGAGATTCCTTGGGGAACAGAGGTCCATCAAAGCTAATCCAAAAAACCTATGTAAAAATAACTATTCTTGCTGTATTTTTTGCAAATCATCAGGCCAAGGATAAAGCTAAAGTCTATTTTGCAAACCACTCAGTCCTATGATGATTTTTTAACAAAAATGAGGACTGGAGAGAGAGAAATCATGTTTCAAAACGTATCATATATTTTTCATTAAATTCTAAACTCACTACTTGTTTTTAAGTTTTCACTTACATTTTAGGCTAACCCTACTTGTTCCTGTGAACCAACCAGCAGTCTCCAGCTGCAGCTCAGAAAGAACAAAAGGGACGGGTAATGTAGAAATCTGGATCAATATTCTAGTTCTGAGCAATTATCCTGCAAATCCTGCCTGGCAATTGGAATAAATAAGATACCCATCACTTGGAGATTTCCTTTTTGGGAAAGTAAGACCAAGAAAGCTAACCAAAGCCAATTACCATGCACCCAAATCTTAGTAAGCATAACTATAGCTACCAGTTATCTGGGTGTCTCACAAGACATCCTTTCCGTCCCTTGTTGGAGGAGGACTCAGTTCCACAGTTTTAACTTAGCATTCGGCTTATGGTAAGAGTCCATGCAACCCCCTCAAGACAAATTTTTATCCCAGACTCAATTCGAAGCTTTGGGTCAAAGCCCTGGGATAGAAAAATGGATCTGAGGGATCCAGAGGCAGAGAATAATGGAAGTCAAAAGTTACAGCACAGATGAGCGTGTGTGGCTGATTAAGCCAACCCCAAGCTTCCTGTTTCATGGATAAAGGTCACATTAATACCCATGGCATAAATGAGGTATAGGGAACTCCAAAGCTACTGACAGTTGGGGGGATAGAGGCATAGGTGAGAGTGGATAATTCCTATTCTCTAGGCCCCTGTTTCATGGGTGAAAGCCACTTTGGCACTCATGGCGGCACCTGCCAAGGTCACTGTGACTTGGGGATGCAAGGAAGGAACAGGGAAAGAGGACGCTCTTCCCTCTCTCCCTCATGTACCCCGGGTACCTGCTAGAAAGAGAAGAAAACCAGGCATGCCAGCTCTCCTCGTTCTACATGGGTAGCCATTCATCTTTAGTCTGTACTCCTTTCAAATGCATCCTGAATCCTTGGGACTCCTTTAAAAGGTGCCCTCTTTTTTCCTTTCTTCTCCTCTGTCCTCTCTTCACTGATAGGTAATTGTGTCTCTGTACTATGGGACAGTCCCCTCAGATGCATCCTTCAAACGAGAAAGAGTTAATTTCCCAAACCTTAAACTAGTTGGCTTAGGATTGGGCTCAGGGGAAGGGAACACAGAAACCCAACATGCTGGCAAAAGGGTAAAGTTTTTTTTTTTTTTTTGCTAGTTGAGTGTTTGGCCTCCCTCTCCCTGTGCAAACTGGTAAAAGGCCTTGGAGTTTTTGAGCTGTCCTTATCCCTCCTCTTGTTTCATTTTGATACACATTTTCTAATAACAGGGTTTGTCTGTTCTTGCCTTCAGGCCATCGAACTCCAAACGGTCATGCAACTGCAGACTCTGACAATGGCCCCTTCTCCTGGGAACCCTTACATTGGCCTCTGAGGGAACTCTGACTTCCGTTTCCCCAAAACAGCACCCCCTGTGAGCAGGAAGAAGTTAAGATCGGTTTTTGCCCTTATCCTTAATCTAACAGCAATTAGATGTACTTCTTTAGAGGGAGGAATGAGACAGCCACGTGGGAGGGGATCCTTGGAGAAACTCCAACCACTCTGCCCATTGAGGTTGGAGGGCAGCCTTCCCTGACCACTCTGTGTAATAAAATAACCTCTTCTCCCTCACATATATAAAATTACCAAACATAGCTAATAAAATACAGGATTCCCAGTTACATGTGAATATCAGATAAATAAAAATATTTTTAGTGCAAGTATGTCCCATGCAATATTTGGAACATACTTATACTAAAAAGTAGTTTATTGTTTAAACTTCAAAGTTAACTGGGCATCCTGTATTTTACCTGGTAAACTTAGTCAGATGGCCACACTCTGTGAGGCCAGATATGATGGTAGCTTGGACTAGAGCCTGGCCCCTCTTCTTCCTGTGTGGAAACTGGGATTCAATTGGCCTGGTGGGAAGTGCTCTAGCAGGGACTCTGGCCTAGCGAGAGTTCCTGTTTCCCTGTTTCCTTCCTTTTCACCCAATAAAACCCTGTCTTACTCACTATTCAAATTGTCTGTGAGCCTGAATTTTCATGGCCATGGGACAAAGAACTCCATCTTTAGCTGAACTAAGGAAAAGTCCTGCAACATTAATACATACTGTATAATTCCATTTATACAAAATTCTAGAGATTATACAACGAATCTTTGTCAGTGTAGTGGCTACTGTGGTGAAATGTTAGCTAGGAACACGTACACAGAAGGCTTCTGGGGTTTTGAGAATGTATATTTAGGTCTGAGTAGTAGTTACAACGGTATAAATCTATCTGTAGAAATTCACTGCACTGTGCACTAAGATTTGTCAACTTTGGTGTGTGTAATATCTCAACAAAAGGAGGAAAATAGCATCTCTGTGAGAAAATATTTTAAGCTAAAAATGACTCTTGAAAAACTCAAAAAAATTCCATTCTTATCATATTTTTATAATGACTATGAGTGACTATGTAACCATAATAAATAAGATTAAATTACTCACAATGTTCGCAGGGAAGCCCCAGTAGGTGATTAGCAAAACAAGTCTCAAGATAGTAATGAGAAGAAGGTATACTGGCCTATTGCCAAGTTGGAAACAGCATATATCTTATTTAAATTCTTCTGAGGCCTTAGTGAATATGTGATGATTTCAAAGTAATAAACCATGACTTTGAAATGAATGGAATTCAACATTTCTAACAACATTTATGAAAGTCTACACTAAAAGTCTTTATGAAAATCAAATGCCATTTCATATCTTTAGCATACGTGCTTTGTGGTGAAAAACTGAAAAAGTTAAAATTAAATGTTAATTATTTACATGTAAGATTTAAGGCACAATAATCTGAATACATGAATATTATGGATTCATTGCACGAAAATGGCAAGGCAGTGGAAATAGCTATCACAAGGTGGGTATATTCATTTCTTTAAGTATTAAAATACATATTTTAATATAAAGTAAAGCACACTTTTGAGTAAGTGTGCATGTACCTTGAAGGACTACAGAAAAGACTCAAATATCCAAATATCATGTCAAGTAGACAAAGGCAAAGCACTGTGTCATTTCAAAGGCTCTCTGGACTATTGCAAAAGTAATGACTAAAATTTCACCACAAAAAAAAATTGCACTGCTTTTTCCATTCATCCATCCATGAACACTTAGGTTGTTTCTATGTCTTAGCTTTTGTGAATAATGCTGCAATGATATGGGGGTGCAGATATATCTTCACAAGGTGGGGATTTCATCTCTTTGGATGTAGACCCAAAAGAGAGGTTGCTGGATCATATGATAGTTCTATTTTTTATTTCTTCAGAACCTCCATACTGTTTTCCATAATGGCTATAATCAATCCACATTCCCACCAACAGTGTGCTAGAGTCCTCTTTTCTGCATATCCTTGCCACATTTGTGTTATCTCTTGTCTTTTTGATAATAGCTATCCTTATAGGTATGAGGTAATGTCTCGTCGTGGTTTAATTTGCATTTCCTTTATGATTAGTAATGTTGAGCACTTTTTCATATACCTGTTGGACATTTTTATCTCTTTTTTGTAGAAGTACGTATTTCAATCCTTTGCCCATTTTTAAATCAGATTATTTGTTTTACTGATATTGAGTTTTAAAAATGCTTCATACATTTTGGATATTAACTATCAGATAAGTAGTTTGCAATTATTTTTTCCCAGCCCATAGGTTGTCTTTTCATTTTGTTGATTGTTTCCTTCACTGTGTATAAGTGTTTTAGTTTGATTTAGTCCCATTTATTTACTTCCACTTTTGTAGCCTGAGATTTTCATGTGATATCCAAAAATGATTGCCAAGGTCAATGTTGGGGAACTATTCCCCCCTGATCATTTCTGGGAGTTTTATGGTTTTTGTTATTACATTTAGACATTTTATCCAATGGAATATAATTCAGCCTTAAAAAAAAGAAAATCTTTCCATTTGCCACAGCATAGATAGACCTTAAGGATAGTATGCTAAGTGAAATAAGCCAGACACAGGAGAAAAAATATTGTGTGATCCCACATGTGGAATATTTTTTAAAAGAGCTTAAATACACAGAGACAGAGAATAAAACAGCATTTATCACTGGTGTGAGGAGGGTAGGAAATGGAGAAATACACTTTAAAGGATACAAAATAGCAGATATGTAGGATAAATGTATCTAGAGATGGAATGTGCAACATAAGGACTAAGAAAATACAATAAAATTGTATTGCCTTTGAGATTTTCATTTAATAAGATTTAGCCACTCGTTACAAAAATAAGTAACTATGTGAGATGATAGGTATGTTATTCTGTTCACTACAAAAGTCATTTAATTATATCCATCCCATAATATGCTATAGACCTCAAATATACACCATAAAATTTATTTTTAAAATGTCTATACTTTTTTAAAAAGATGCACTGCTTAGAAAACCTTAATCAACAGATCTTTTTCAAAAGCAAATGCAAATGTTTTTAACAAATTCATACTAAGATGTTAATAACTATCAGCCCCACTTTCCTCCTGATTTAGCTTGAAGGACCTGGGTAAATTACAGAGTTGGTGGGGGGTACTGAAAAGAGTCAAAGGGGCCCAGCGTGGTGGCTCATGCCTATAATCCCAGCACTTTGGGAGGCCAAGGTGGGCGGATCATTTGAGGTCAGGAGTTCAAGACCAGCCTGACCAACATGATGAAACCCCATCTCTACTGAAAATACAAAAAATTAGCCAGGTGTGGTGGCACATTTCTGTAGTCCCTCTACCTGGGAGGCAGAGGCGGAGGTCGTAGTGAGCCGAGATCACGCCACTGCACTCCAGTTTGGGTGACAGAGCGAGACTCAGTCAAGAAAGAAAGAAAAGAAAGAAAGAAAGAAAAGAAAGAAAGAAAGAAAGAAAGAAAGAGAAAGAAAGAAAGAAAGAAAGAAAGAAAGAAAGAAAGAAAGAAAGAAAGAAAGAAAGAAAGAAAGAAAGAAAGAAAGAAAGGAAGAAAGGAAGAAAGAAAGAAAGGAAGAAAGGAAGAAAGGAAGAAAGGAAGAAAGGAAGAAAGGAAGAAAGGAAGAAAGGAAGAAAAGAAAGGAAGAAAGGAGCCAAAGGAAGGTAGCTAGATCATATTTGGGTATATCATTATTTTATCTAGATTACCTACAAAGAAAATACATACTTTAAAAAAGATGTTTACCCATTCTCGTTCCAAAAATTAGAATCCTGAGCACCTAAGAACAAGTCATCCAAGAGGAGTTAAGATCACAGAGCCAGCCACTCAATGGTGGAGTAGAAACAAAACACAAGTTTCCCATAACTAACTTCTCCCCCCTCTGTATTGAACATTGCTTCTTAAATACATATTTTAAACAAAACAATAGCATACCTAAGAAATTATCTTCATTGTTTAGTAGAAATGCATTATGCTCCCACCCTCAAACGTGTGCTTAAACACACACACACACGCACACACAGAGAAAATCACTTTTCCCCTTAATCTCTCTGTGTTATCCTACTGGTTTGACCTCCTATTGTACTGCTAGGCATTCTAATCTTAAGATCACATCCCATCTTTTGTTAAACATTTTTCCTCTCATTGGTGTAATACTTCTTTTTTTTTTTTTTTCCCCCTGAGATGAAGTCTTGCTCTGTCACCCAGGCTGGAGTGCAGTGGTGTGATCTCAGCTCACTGCAACCTCCGCCTCCTGGGTTCAAGCGATTCTCCTGCCTCAGCCTCCCAAGTAGCTGGGATTACAGGCGCCTGCCATCATGCGTGGCTAATCTTTATATTTTTAGTAGAGACAGGGTTTCACCATATTGGCCAGGCTGGTCTTGACCTCCTGACCTCAGGCAATCTGCCTGCCTCGGCCTCCCAAAGTGCTGGGATTACATGCGTGAGCCACCGAGCCTGGCCCGGTCTGATGCTTTCTATACCCATTCATATAAATCTTCAGTTTAATACAGTATTCACCAAAGGTATGTTGAAATCCCTCTTTTCCACTTTTTTTTATTATTCCCTGAAAGTATGTTGAATTCCTTTTTTCTCCTCTCAAATGGCTAAGAAGCTCAGACCAGCTAAAATCCAATCTTTTAATGTTTTGTTTTTTCAAATGATTTAATACCTAAAAGATCTGTGTATATTGCTGATACTCAGACTGAAAATGGACTAGTTGCTCTCTGGACACAGAGGCTTCTGGCCTTAGGAAAAGCCAGGGGATAAGGTAATTCCTTGGGTACTACAAAAACAAAAGGGAAAATCAAAGTTATAGTCATCATACAAAATAAACATAAACATGTTCTGTTATCCTCTTTGCAGTTTAGTGAGGGTTCCTGTATTACTTACACTATTAATATACCAGTTTACTGATTGCAGGGAAAGAAAACATAATTTGTCTGGTCAAGATATAATTTATATTTTAACTTTGCTAAAATGCACATATCTCCACACATCTGTACTTTAATAACAATGCATTATGAATAATACAATACGACAATATTCAATTAACTGTGAAATAAGGCTTCCAAGAGGTAATGAGGGGCATACATTCAGAAGCCTGCCTGTCCACCTGATATCCGGGAAGGGTCTACAGGGCAAAGGTTGAACATCTTCCAAGAGGTTTCACAGGACAGGATTTATTGCTTTGGCGAATTTACCAGAGTCCAAGGTCTAGCCTTTGACCATGCAGGCTTAGAAATCAGATTTTGACAACACAGAAAGTACAGATGCATTTCTCAGGAGCCATGTACCCTCACACCTCCTCCCCCTCATTCACTTGACTCCAGTCTCCCGGTTTTTCTTGCTGTTTCTCCCACATGCCAAGCATGCCCCTGCCTCAGAGCCTGAGGACCAAGTGACTGCTTCCCAGGTGTTCATGTGCCTTGCCCTCACACTGCCTTCATGCCTCTGCTTAAATGCCCAATTCTTCCAAAGGAAAATACCTAGTTAGAAGCTATATTATTAATTTAATCATTGTGAAGCTTTCCTCCACTTTCAAAATTTAGGAGTTACAAAGTACATTTGTCAATGAAGGATTTTTACATGGTACCAATGTTGAACACAAGAATTTCTTAAAAACACAAAATACAATTCTCTATATAACAGCATACATTTTACTCTGAGTTTAAGCGTGAAGTGTTTGCCAACTAGTAAAAGCCACATTTTGGAATAATAGGTTTTTTTCCTTGTAATTCTTTGTAATTAATAGAAAACTACCTTAGAATGGTTTATGTGAATAGTTACAGGCCTAAATTTAAATTTATAATCAAGTCAATCTGGACACTTAAACTGAAGATTTATCATAATGAAAAGAAAATGTGTTACTTAAAAGGCATTCTGTCATTTTCATTTATTTAGCCTGTTTTTTTTTTTAACTCTGGTTTTCTGTTTCTTATTGCTTTTTATGACGATATAGTACTTTTGCCTTAGAACAGATTAAAGAAAATAGATGAAACTTTAATTATTTGATACATAGTCTTCTATATTAGAGGAAAGAGTTTTACGCAACTAATTAAAATAAGTTTTGAGATTTTCTAGCATTGTATATATTTTAACACAATTCTCTTCCCCACCTTCTTTTGACAAGTAACTGAGCTGAAACTGTCACATTCAAATGGAAGTTCATTTGCAGTAGGAAAACAAACAAATATACCTTATCCCGTGATCTCAATATAATAGGAAAATTGATGAAAGAATATGAAATGACTGAATTCCTAATACCTTCAAAATTTTAAAATTCAAGTTATTATTGAATCTCTCCATATTACTCTTAAATTCTGTCTCAACTGGGACAATTCCAGGTAATTATTAAACATACCGAAGTGTTAAGGTAAAGCAATTAAAAGGCCCAATCTATCTGTCATATATTTAGGTTTAATAGTAAACTGTTGACAACTTCACAGACTCCAACACTGAAACCCTAGCCTCTCTCTCAGATTTGTTATATTTTATTTTTAGATGTAATCACTTCCCTCCGGTAAATGGTTAGTGACCACACGCGCAGGTCTGCACATGAGGAAACTAAAAAGGGAACCTTGCACTGTGAATCAGATACACAAGACACAAGAAGGGTCTCCTTCCAGGCCATGCCCAGTGTGTCATATTCTTCAATAATCCCTTTGACAGTGCTGTGCTGACATTTTCAATTAATGCAAACGATACTTGAAGTTAAGCAATTTCCATCACACGTTCAGTATGTGTTGCTTTACGAACACCCTCTATCAAATGGCATGATAAAAATAACATAATTTTTTTCTTTTATTAATTTCCCTTAATGCTTCATGTTAAGTGAATCTTGTTAGAGTTCAGATTAATTTTGAATTCATACTGTTGGGAAAATCATGCAGAAAGATTAATTCAGCAAAGTAAATTGGATAAGAATATATGCATTTTGGTAGTCCTACACATCATGTAACCTGATTAAAGAGTTGAGATACTAGAGCTACAAAAGCAAACATTCAGGGGAATCCCAAGATGGGGAACTGTTAGTTATACAAGATGATTACGTTCTAGACATCTGCTGTATAATACCGTGTTTATAATTAACAGTACTGTGTTATACACTTAAACATTTGTTAAGAGGGCAGACCTCATGTTAAGTGTTCTTATCACAATTTTAAAAAGTTACTAAAGGTAAACAATAAAATAAAATAACAACAAAAAAAGGAACCTTGGCATAAAATGGTGCATAAAATGCAAGGTAACCAAATCAGGTGAAAGGAAAAAAAGAAAACCAAAATGTCTGTTAATTATCTCAAAGGTAAGTGTTTCTCTAAGAGTTTTCCTCAGATAATCCTGCATTATATTCATCTGTGGAACTTGTTAAAGATGTAAATTACTGAATCCCACCCCAGTATGACCTGCAAAATGGGGATATGTGAGAGGAGGACTCAGGAATCAAATACGTAAGGTGATTCTTTTTCACACTAAAATTGGAGAACTGTTTATTTAGGTCCTTCAAATCCTTGCTATCATCAAGAACATTTACTACCCACTAGCATGTGCCTAAAAACTGTCCCTATTTAACCAAAGATTAATTCTTCCTTCTAACTAAAAAAGTCCTGTCATCTCAGATTAAATTGTGAAGCACATTACCTGCTATATTTCTTTACAAAAAGAGACTCAGAAATTCCGAAGAGTAGAAATAGTATCAGAATAAACTCCGCTGCCCTATGCATCTCTTTTCCTTTTTTACATATTGTAGTTGCCATGAGTCATAGCTGATTAATTTCTCACTGAAGAAAGAAAGTGTTTCCCCCCACAAATTGTATGACAGTCACAGGATGTCTTTTGTACAATAACAGAATATTTAAACTTTCATGTGGATTATTTTAGGAAATGCACCTTCTGCCAAATAATAAAAAATCATAATGACTTACATAACACTCTGAAAGATTATGATGTGTTAGATCTTTATGAGTAATTGTATTTTATGTGTGTCTCAAACTCAAAAGTCTCTACTAGAGTGGGTTTATACTTGTTTAGCAAAAATTATTGAAAAAATATTCAAAAGAATAGGCACAATAATACAGTCTCAGAATACATAATCATATGTGATTATCATCAGAATACATTATATGTGATTTTTTTTGCATAGGAAAGATGAAGTTTCTCTTTCCCTAGCAAATGCCTTCTCCAATGTGTCTAATTCAACCTTGTAATATGAATTACATTTAGCTAAGTAACTTATACACACTCAATGTTCAAGAAAGGTCTTCCAAATTAACCACATAATCAATTTCAAAAAGCAGAGGTGAAGGTAAATATTTCAAATTTCCCTTAAGCCTTTTGGAAATATTTATGAAAAGACTGATAAATTTAATTGCAAATACTGTCTATTTAGTTAAAAAGTGCTCTAAAGATCTGTCAACCTTTTGTTTGCCTCATCTAAGATACTACAAAATGAACATATAATTAAACTACATTTCCTTTTATACCTCCTATCCAATTTTTCACTTTTACCTAATTAAGATTAGATATGTCCTTGTTAATCCTAATTAGTAATGAGTTTCCATACTTATAACTTGCATAATTATTGAAAAAGAAAGGGAAAGATATATAATGTCATATATACACACACAGAGGCACACATGAATGTATGTATACTTGTAAATAATGAAGACGAAAGGAAGACATAGACTAATATACTATGCATATGAAAAAAAATGAGGTAATTTTAAGAATTCCTAATGTACATCATGGGAAGATCAATGGAAGAAAGCAATGAATTGTAATTCATTCTGTTATAGTAGATTCATCTATGGCCTTTTCAATCTTAACAAGATTTGTTTTAATGATTTAAAGGCTATAAATAACATTTGGTGATTAGGCAAAGAGTTGGCCTGGATACCTGTCTTGTCCCTAATGGTCACGGAAGTGGAAGCAGGAAGCAGGAACACTGACATCCAAAGCCAAAGTTTCCAAGGGCCAGTGAGTCTCATTGTGCCTTGAAACCATGTGAACAAGTGGCCACAGATCTGCAACAACAACAACAACAACAAAAATCTGAATCAAGTTTATTGTATGCAGCTCCTTTCAACATCTCCAGAAAATCTTACCAAAGCAAAAACAATCAATTTTACATCACATATCATCATATAACAAGATATATGATTATATATGCAACTGTGTATCTCAATATCTTAATCCGTATAACAGCTCTGAAAAGATGTTCGGATTAGTTTCTAGTTAGTTATTGATGTCGATACAGCTTCTTATCAGCTAAATTTTCTCTGCTTTTAAATTTTTTTAAGCAACTACGCTTACAGTGACACTTTTTTATTTTTAAAAATTGTGGTCAAATACACATAATATAAAATTTACATTCATAACCATTTTTAAATACACAGTTCAGTGGAATTAAATAAATTCATACTGCTGTGCAACCATCCATCTGCAGAACATTTTTCATTTTGCAAAACTGAAACTCTGTGCTCATTAAAAAAAAATTTCCCATTTTCCTCTCCCCTAACTCCCAGCAGCCTACATTCTACTTTCTTTCTCTATGAATTTGAGTAATCTAGGTACTTCATATAAGTGGAATCATTCAGTATTTGTATCTGTGTGACTTTATTTCACTTAACATATGTACTAAAGGTTCATCATGTTGTACATTGTGTCAGAACTTCCTCCTCTTTTAAAGCTGAATAATATTTCATTGTATGTATATACCACATTTGTTCATCTATTCATCCATCAATGGACATTTGGGTTGCTCCCATCTTTTGGCTATTGTGAATAATACTGCTATGAACATAGATATACAAATACCTGTTTGAGTCCCTGTTTTCAATTCTTTTGGGTATACACCCAGAATCAGAAGTAGAATTGCTAACAATACAATAATTCTATTTTTAATTTTCTGAGAAACCAGACTACTGTTTTCTATAACAGCTGCACCATTTTCATTCTCCCTAACAATGCACAAGGGCTCCAATTTCTCCATATCCTAGATAATGCTTGCTATTTTCTCTCTCTCTCTCTCTCTCTATATATATATATATAGGCTGGGCGCGGTGGTTCACGCCTGTAATCCCAGCACTTTGGGAGGCAAAGGCGGGCAGATCATGAGGTCAAGAGATTGAGAACATCCTGGCCAACATAGTGAAACCCCTTCTCTACTAAACATATAAAAAATTAGTCAGGTATGGTGACAGGCGCCTGTAGTCCCAGCTACTTGGGAGGCTGAGGCAGGAGAATCGCTTGAACCCGGGAGGCGGAGGTTGCAGTGAGCTGAGATCACACCACTGCACTCCAGCCTCGGCGACAGAGCGAGACTCCATCTCAAAAACAAACAAACAAACAAACAAACAAACAAAAATATATATATATATAAAAAATAAAATTACTATCCTAATGGGTGTCAGATGGTATCTCACTGTGGATATGATTTGCATCTCCCTAAGTATTAGTGATGTTGAACATCCTTTCAGGTGCTTACCAATCATTTATATATCTTCTTTGGAGACATGTCTATTCAACTCCTTGGCCCTTTGCCTTTTTTTTTCTGAGACAGAGTTTTGCTCTGTAGCCCTGGCTGGAGTGTAGTGCCGTGATCTCGGCTCACTGCAACCTCCACTTCCAGGGTCTCGATTCAAGCAATTCTCCTGCCTCAGTCTCTCGAGTAGCTGGGATTACAGGCATGTGCCACCGTGCCCAGCTAATTTTTGTATTTTCATTAGAGATTGGGCCAGGCTGGTCCTGAACTCCTGACCTCGTGATCTGCCCACCTTGGTCTCCCAAAGTGCTGGGATTACAGGCATAAGCCACCGTGCCCAGCCTCCTTTGCCCCTTTTTTTAATCCAGTTGTTTGTTTTAAGTTGCCTATGCTTTTTGCATTGTATAATAGACAATGATTCACATTATTAAAATATAATTTTATTATTCACAAGTCTGTTTTTTCTTCTGAATAATAGTTTTACATATTTTGGCTTAATTGATGTCATGTTTTCTATAAACTTAACTATGTTGTTATTGGATTGAATAACCACTCTTACTGAAGTGATTACTGCACATGTGAAAAGTAATCTTGCCTTATGTCTATAAAGAAAAAATGAATACATGTAATGCCTACCTCACCTGAGCCTGCTATTGACATTATATTTAATGTTAATGTATTACCTCCAATAATTGTTTGTCTTTCTGAATGTATACTTCTATTCCTTTGGTACTGAAATAAAAGATTTAGTCAATAGAACCCCTGTAATGGAAAACTTAAACATCATTTAAATTAATTTTTTTAGTGAGGCAACTAATGCGGAAATAAATTGCAAGCAAAAATATAATGGCTCCCTCCGTGTATTTGGTAATTGCAGTGTTATTAAAATAGCTATTCTAAGAGGTCCAAATATGCAAATAAATGCTATATCACTTACATGCATCGTTCAAAGTTTAATCAAGAGTCAAATATAAAAGAATTCATTATACCAGTGTCTAAATTCTATCGCTAGACAGTCTTTAGAAAAAAACTAAAGCCACCATCTTCTTTGTGTGTGCCAAATAAGACCAGCATTTTAAAATTAATTCAAGATTTCAGATCTTTCTGGATGAATAGCTAGAAGCAGCAATTGCAATATTAAAACTGTACGTGTAGTTCTAAATATCAAACAGCTGGTTTTAAGCCTTATTTCTTTTGAATTCTCTCATCTAGATATAGTCTCAATCCTCATATGATTTTGCAAAGTTATCCTAGCTATTATTTCAAATCAGTTGGTAGCTGTTAAAGAAATTAATTCTATTTCAAAGGAATGAACTCATAAATAGTGATCTGATTTTTAGAGAAATCCATGGTTATATTTTTAACCAAAAGTGATTTCTATCAGTTGATAAATTAGTCGTTTGGCACAGTGGTGACAATCATGGCTTCATGTCTGGACTCTGCTAGTTGTGGAGAAGCTATGTACCTTCTCTAAGCCTTAATTTATTCATCTTCAAATTGGAAATAATACTAGGAATAAATTATTTAATGCATGTGTATTATATGGGGCCTTAACCTAGTCAATATTCAAAAGGTACCTGAAATTATAATTGTTTGCTTTACATATTAATAAACAATAATTGGAAAAATTTAGTTACACCTGTCTCTTCAGCTTAAGGTTGACACTGATATTTGGACAATGGAGAAGCATCAAAGCAGGCTAGAAATTTATGTTCACTGAAACTTTGGTCCCTGGTACAACAGCAAAGAACCAGAGGGCTACAAAGCTATAAGCATATGAATTCGATCTTGACATCTCCTAATTACTTCCTTGAGCCACTTAGCTTCTATCTCATTTATCCAAAGTATTTGCAGAATATAAGATTTATGGTCAGTTAACTAAATGTTCTAGTTACTGAAGAATTGCCATTCTACTATCCTGAAATGTATCTCACCAAGTTCAGCAGGAACTTAAAAGAAGAATCCTTTTCTCTTCCCTTCTTCAATTCTTAGTGGCACTTCCAGTAGCCGACTATTCTTTCCTTCCTGAAACCCTCTTTTATTGGCCTCCCTGATTTGACACTCTCTGGGATTTCCTTGTAAATATTCTCAGACCTTTCTTCTATCTGATGTCTTAATATTGGGATCTGTGAGCCCTCCTGTCCTCTCTTTATAATGTCTCCTTAGGTGATGTCACCATTCTCTTGACTTTAAATATTATCTGTAAGATGATTAATCTAAAATTTACATCTTCCATCCAGTCCTCTTCACTGAACTTTAGGCTGTGTATCCAGTTGCCTATTCAAAATTCCCTCTTAGATGTCACACAGATATCTGTAACTTAATACATCCAAATAAACTCCTGATTTCCAACCACAACTTGTTCTTCTCATGCTCTTCCCAGTCTCAGTAATTACTACCCATTAAAATGCTCAAACCAGAAATCCAAGGACCCCATTGATTCTTCTGTCTTCTTTATCCCCATCTCCTACTTCCAAACCATCAACAAGTCATGTCAAGGGTTACCCCAAACACATCTCACATCCACTTATTTCTCTTATTTCTCTGCCACTACCTTAGTTCAGATCACCCTGGTCTAGACCCCTCAACCGCTTCCTAACTGGTTTCCTCCATCCATTACTGAATTCTGAACACAATTATTCTGTACATAGCAGTAGAGAACTTTTCTTGAAATGAAAGTTGGATCATGTCACTTCCTTGCTTCAAACCTTTTAATGGTTTCCCATTGTACTTTGAATGTAGTCCAAAATCTGTTCTACAGTCTAGAAGTCCCAAATAACTGGGCCCCTATCCATGTCTCCAGCCTCATTTGGTACCATTCTTTCCAGTGATGTCATGTATGTGAAATTGTCAGGCTGTTTTCAACCTCAAGGCTTTTGTGTATGCTGTTTCCTCATCCTGGAACATTCTGTGTCTTGTTCATCCTTCAGTTTTCAATTTAAATGTTACTATGTGGAAAAGCCCTTACCTGACCAAGAAGCACATTAGTCTCTAGCTTAGACATTATTTTTTCTGTATACATATGTTTATTGCTCCCCACTCAACTCTAAGTTTCATGAGAGCAGGTGCTATATCTGTCTTGTCCATCACTATATCCCAGGTGCCTTGCACAGTACTTGGAAAATCAGAGACTCAATAAATGTTTGTTGAATTTTTAAAAAGTAAGAGACTGCCAATTTACAAATCTTGAGATACAGTGAAATATACTTATTTTGGAATCTGTAGTGATCATTCAATATTTAAAAATAATTCTTAAGGCATTACAAGATCTTATAATCTTTCAAGGGTCATTATCATGAATATTATTTCTCTTTGCACATTTCTTTTTTTTTTTTTTTTTGAGACGGAGTCTTGCACTGTTGCCCAGGCTGGAGTGCAGTGGCATGATCTCAGCTCACTGCAAGCTCCGCCTCCTGGGTTCACGCCATTCTCCTGCCTCAGCCTCCCGAGGAGCTGGGACTACAGGCACCCGCCACCACGTCCAGCTAATTTTTTGTATTTTTAGTAGAGATGGGGTTTCACCGTGTTAGCCAGGATGGTCTTGATCTCTTGACCTCATGATCTGCCTGCCTCGGCCTCCCAAAGTGCTGGGATTACAGGCGTGAGCCACCGCGCTGGCCTCTCTTTGCACATTTCTAAAATGTGTTCACTATTTGAGGGTTCTATTGCTCCATTACTGATAAAATGGAAGTGTAGACCACTCAGCTAGAAACATTTGAAAAACTTTTCATCAAGGTCTCACAATAAATCCTTGTATGTGTTTTAAAAACAAATTGTTCAGATCTTAAACCTTGCTGGAGGCACTAGCAGGTTGACCTCAACAAAACTGACAAGGGCAAAGTTTCCCTTGGGTCTTTCTGAACCTCTCTTTTTCCTGACCAGAAACCTCTCACCATTCCCAGACACCTGCTGTTCTCAGGCTGCTTCTTGATGCTCTAAACACACCTCTGGTACCTTCCCTGGATTTCTAAATTATTGGCTTTGTCCACAACCTCCTTCCTCATCAAAACTTGCCACGTTTCCTTCCTGTCCCCGCAGGTCCCAGCTAGGTGATTATCAAGACAGATTTACAAATGAATCAAAGCCAATGTTATCACACTTTAATGTGTTGCTCCTCCCAGATAAAAGTTAAGCTATAATATAGATCTTTAATGTTTTCTCAATGGAGTGGCTAATGAAGAACCTCAAGCTAATATATGTGGATCCTGAGGTTTCTTAAGGCCCTCAATTTTTTTTCTCAAACTTGTCCAAAGACGGCTCACAATACATGTTAAGAAGGCTAAGGAGAATATTAGTGCTATGATTTGAATGTGTTGCCCAAATTTCATGTGTTAGAAACTTAATCCCCAATGTCACAGTATTAAGAGGTTATCATGAGGGTGGGTCTGTTATAAAAGCCAGTTTGGCTCTCAGTGTGCATCTCCTGCCTTCTGCCATGTTATGACACAGCACAAAGGCCCCCACCAGATACAGCTGCCTGGTCTTGAACTGTTCAGCCTCCAGAACTGTGAGCCAAAATAAACCTCTTTTATTTGTAAGTTACCCAGTCTTAGGTATTGTGTTATTGCAACAGAAAATGAACTAAGACAATTGGTCACATATGGTCTCATTTTCTGAAGTAGAATTTATTTTATATATTATATTTTATTTTAATACTAATAGTAACTAGAGAGGCAGCCACCCAAAACATTAACAGGGTGCAGGGCAAGAGGTCTGTGTACCATATGTTTAAATATTTGAAAATGAAAATAAAGCTAATAACACTGATAAAAAATATGTTTTCTCATTTTACTTCAGCAAATACCTTCATAAAGTCTTGAAAGCCCATGTCAAGTTAGAATGTAACAGAGCAGGTGATATGGGATGAGTCAGCCTCTGGCCTGAACCAAAGTTCATCCCTCATTTTTTTTCATTCTTGGGTCCATCTGCAGCTTGAAAGGCCTCACACACACTTATGTAAATATGCCAGTAAGTCAAAGCTCTGTCCACAATGCCTGCAAACAGCTACCTCTTGACCATTCCTTGGGCCTAGGAGTGTTTACACCTGTGGTCTTTCCCTGGGAAGATGGACCCAAGGACAGAGTCTGTTGGACTCTGCAGGGGGTTAAGGGTCATTTTTTTTTCTGGGAATATCAGGATCTTGGCTATCCAGAGACCGGTCTAGAAGCTCAGGTTTTAGGTGGGCAGATCCCCTCAGGTCTGTAAACTCCTAACCCTGAGAGCAGGTGCACATCCAGAGCAAGACTATAGTTGGGTGTTCTAAAATGTAGGGTCCAGAGCAAGCCTAATGTTGGTACTGAAGACAGGTATCAGATCCCATACTACAGAAAAAAAACACTAAAGCTCATAGAATAATCTCAAAGCCTGGGATTCAAGTCCAAGACTGCCTGACTAAAATGCTTTTACTGTTATACCTTAATGTTTT
Source organism: Macaca nemestrina (assembly GCF_043159975.1). Lineage (NCBI taxonomy): Eukaryota > Metazoa > Chordata > Mammalia > Primates > Cercopithecidae > Macaca > Macaca nemestrina. The sequence continues at coordinate 116,113,095 of NC_092129.1, forward strand.
CTCTCAGGATGTGGGACAGACATATCACATTCCTATATGCATTCTCTTAAATTTTCAGTTATTTCTGTCAAGATTCTGGCCAGACCCCAGAGAGTTTTCCAGTGCTACAAAGCACCAAAGTCACAATGGTGAGTGTGCCCAGCACTGGCAGTCTTGAGTAGACAACACTGATGGAGCCTATAAAGCCTTAAAATCATTCAGACAGCCCTCCCTGTAATACATTTCTTACGGCAACAAAGAGAGAATAAATGGCTGAAGGCCTAGCCCTAACCTCTACCCCATCCCATTATTCTCACCATCGTTTGTCATATGGAATAATTTTGGGTACCAGTTGGGTAAGTGAATTTTTAAAAGCCATTGTCCCTTCAACTTCCTTAATCAAGCTCTTGAAATCATTAAGGCACCTATCCAAACCAAGTATATTTGAATAAGGATTTAGATTTTTTTAAGTTCTTATTAATCTTTATTTGTACATAGAGAACACAAAATGAATAGAGAGGGACATTAGGAAACCTTAATCATTACTCATTACCATTAATCATAGGCATTAGGAAACCTCATCCTATCAATAGATATTCTATTGATACCTATTGATATCCTATTAATACCTGGCCTATAGATATCCTATTGATACCTATTGATAGGATGAGGTTTCCACTATGTAACAATCACTGGGGATAAACCAGTGAGCCAAATAGGGAAAGTCCATTGTGGCAGTCTGGTCACAGAGCTCAAAAATAAACAAACATCATGTTTTCTTTGAGAGAGAGACACTAAGAAGTAAAACAAAAACAAAAACAAAAACAAAACCCATCACTAAGAATAACATGTAGGGCCGGACATGGTGGCTCACACCTATAATCCCAGCACTTTGGGAGGCCAAGGCAGGCAGATTGCCTGATGTCAGGCGTTCAAGACAAGTCTGGCCAATATGGCGAAACCCCGTCTCTACCAAAAATACAAAAGTTAGCCAGGCGTGGTGACAGGCACCTGTAGTCCCAGCTACTTGGGAGGCTGAGGTAGGAGAATCGCTTGAACCCGGGAGGCGGAGGTTGCAGTGAGCTGAGATCACAGCACTGCACTCTAGCCTGGGTGACAAAGTAAGACTCTGTCTCAAAAAAAAGAAAAAAAAGATGGGCTTGCTAAATAGATGGTCAGGAGCCTCTCAGCACCAGCTTTTGAGTGAGCCAAATCAAATCTGCCTGTGAATCATTAATATTTTTACTGTTATGCCATCTAACTATTTAAAGTGTTCTTTGTACATCTTTGAAACTTGGTGTTAGGTAAAAAAGGTCAGAGTGTTAAAGCCAACACCAAAATAGAAAATAATATGTAAAGGACACATGAAAAAAGAGAGAAAGAGGAGGAAATAGAAAGAGAATACTTATTTGCTTTACATAGGTTGTTACATTTAATGTACACGGCATCTCAACTCTCAAAAAAGTAGATGTAATTTGTTCAATGACAAATAACTTATGTTTTCAGAGCATTTATTACGAAGGGAAATAATGCGTGACTGTGTAGGAGGTTGATTTTTAAATCGAAACTTCTTGACCACCATCCAGTATGCCTATACATACATAACTCCACCAGGAAAATCTGGTCATACTGTTATGAAGTGACACATTGTGTAAATAAGCAAAAACAACAGGTGTTACACATCTGTTCTTTCACCAATCTTTAGAATCTATCTTTAGTGAAGCTATAGTAGGGTCTGTAAACTATTAGAGAAAACTAGCTGAAGAGCCAAGCCTACAGAATAAAAAATTCAAGCCAATAATCAGGTAAAATATCCCTAAGAGTTTAGGACTAGGTCTGGCATTATTTCATAGTTTTATCAGTGGCTGGAGTAATGAAATTGAAGTAAATGTGCAGATGTCTTTTGCAATTTAGGCAAAGTTTCTACCCTCATTATATTCTACAGAAACCTCATGACCTACACATTTTAATTACAGGCATCATCATTAACTTAGGAACTCAAGTTAAAAATTTCAAAATCATCTTCCATTTATTTACCCCCTCCCCATATCAAATCTCTGTCAAAGTCTATCAAATTTACTTGTAAATGTCTTTTGAATCCCTACCAACTTTCTCATCCTCACTGAAACTGCCTTAGTTCACATTTTTACCATTCCTAATCTGGAAAACTGCAGTAGACTCCTAACTGGATTCCTGTCCTCTGTCTTGTTTCCTTTATTTTCACCTCCTAACTTCTCAAGAATTCTATTTCTAAAACAAAGATCTAGTCACTTAACTGCCCTGCTATAAGTTTTCTGGTGGCTCTTCATTGCCCACTCCAAAGCGAGGCACGCAAGGCTCTTTTACAGTGGGGTCTTAATTCATCTGTCCAACCACCTGTCTGGCTACCTCTTTCCAAATACCCTTCGCCATCAAATTATTAACGATTCACAGGTTTCTGCACATGCTTTTTTGGCTGCTGGAAAGTCCTTCCAATCCTCTCCAATCTGGAAAACACTTACTCTGCCTTCAATGTGTAGCTCAAATGCCATGTCCTCTGTGAAGTCTGTGAGAATCATACCAGGAAGAGTTCACTACCCACTGTCCTGTGATCCAACAGAGCTCAATACCCACTTATGCTTCTGCACACTTTATACTGCACTGCTGTAACTCCTTTGCATTCTGTCTCTTTCCTATCTTGCACATCTTGGAGGAAACAGATTGTATTTTATTTATCTGTGTCTTCTTTAAACTTGACATTTAGTAGGTATTCATGTGATCAATCTGTAGAATGATACGGTCTAAGGCAATACATTTGGACTAAAAATAAACAAATGAAAGGTTGGGAACCACTAAGTGATATAGACAGGTATGGGCTTAACATCTGTAGCATGATGTGCATGAAGAAAAGAATGATGGAGAAATAGAGTACAAATTACTAAAAGAAAGCTCAGTGAACATAATTTCAGTTACTCAGTGGGACAAAAAATAGTACTATTGAAGTTGCTCTCTGCCTCCACAGAAAGCATACTCCCTAGTTCCCAATGTTTGTACTATGAAATATGTCCAACTCTGTCACGTTTCCTCTGTTTTGTTATTTCTTCTATTACTTCCAAACTAGTGTCTAAATCCAGAGGGTCTCAAACCTGGGACTTCCTTTGAGCACACTTAACCTATTCTCTCCCTTCTCATCAACTTGTCTGTTTTACCCACTGACTTCTCTGAACTATGATTTGTTTCCATCAACTTTTCCAGGACCATTCTCAATTTCAACCATCACAACTGACCTACATTTTTTTTTTTTTTTTTTTTGAGACGGGAGTCTTGCTCTGTGGCCTAGACTGGAGTGCAGTGGCGCAATCTCAGCTCACTGCAAGCTCCGCCTCCTGGATTCACGCCATTCTCCTGCCTCAACCTCCCAAGTAGCTGGGACTACAGGCACCCACCACTACGCCCGGCTAATTTTTTGTATTTTTAGTAAAGATGGGGTTTCACTGTGTTAGCCAGGATGGTCTCGATCTCCTGACCTTGTGATCCACCCACCTCGGCCTCCCAAAGTGCTGGGATTACAGGCGTGAGCCACCACGCCCAGCCCCCATTTTTTTCTGATTACAATTCTCTTGCTCTGTTGTTTTCCACATATATAATATCATCTTAAGTTAATATATAAAGTATGGACATATTTTCAAATTCATAAATTTTTCCTATTTCTTTTTTCAATTTGAAGGGCTCTACTAGTTTTCTGATCGAATAATCTTATGCTTTCACAATTCCTTTTGATTTCTCTTAAAGAGAGGAGGTCAGAAATCCTTTGCGCTTCATAACATATGCATAGATAACAGAGGCCTAATAGTCCACTCTGCATTCATCATCTTTCTATCAAATTTAATATGCAACTTGCTCACCTGATTATTTTATTATTGGCTTACAAAATAACACCCTAAAAAGTCCGTTGCTTCTTAGCCTCTCCTTTCCAATCTCTCCTTGGCAGGTGCTATCTGCTCTACCCATCTCAGATTTCACCCCTGCTTGGATTCTCTGTCTTACAAGGCACATGACTGTTTGCTCCCACCTCTAAGCCTTCACGCATGCAATTCCTTCTGGCTGGAATGCCCTCCCTGCTGGATCTCTTCTGCTAAGCAAGTTACTCTCTGCCTGTTTAAGATGTACATCCTCAATGTGGCCTGCCTCAGATGACTCAACTCTGGTCCTATTCATTCTGGGTTTTTTTTTTTTTTTTTTCAGCATCTTTTCAGGGTTATATATTAGCATCTCTATAGCCCTGCTTCCTTACATTTCCGTTTATTTTTCATTCTTCACTTGAATTTTCATTTGTGATGCCACTTAGTCACACTACCATGGTTTCTAACTTCATATCTTCTTCCGCCTCTAGAACCATTGACTCTGTGTACCCACATTGGCATTTCTGCCTGCTGGAGAAAATAAACTAAAATTGCAGCAAGAGAGATTAAACTGGAGGACCAGAAAGTAGACGGAAATTTTCCATTTTTGGAAAATACCATCAGCTCCCATCTGTTTTGGATGGTTTTCTAGGATGAGAATGATTCAGATATAGAGATGATGTCCCAATTGTGATAATAATCACATTTGGGTTTCTTTCACCTTTTTGCTCTTTCTTGGACCTGTCCATTTCAGTTTCAGGTTCACTTTCTTGCTCTTTTGCCACGCTGTCTCTCTCTTTTCCCAGGAAACTCCACTTAGGTCCCTTACCACTTAGAGAGCTCAGGTAGGACAAAACGTAATGGAAGCACCTGCCAGTTACTTTCTCCATTTTCTACCCCCTAGAGAGAGCATAAACTTTCTACCTCTGGGGGTCACCCTCCTCTTTTTCATCCTGAAGAGATATTCCTACACAAAAACCCTGTCAGCCCTCCACAGGAAGGGGCATTTATGCATGTTTTTCACCACTGGAATACCTAAATATCTCAGCTTTGCAGGCCCATATCAAAGATCTCTCTACTTAGAGAGGGTCCTGCAAGTTTCCCACCAGTCAACAACAAGGAGATGCTAAGACAACACATACGAGCAGGGGCCTTTTTCTTTCTTTTTTTCCCTTTAGTCTCCTAAAGAATTATCGTGGTGTTTGATTTGGGCAGAGGGGGAGGCGTCGGTGTTCTCTCTTTTTTTGGGGGGGGTAGGTGGTTGAAAATAGGTATTGGAGTGCTTTTGTTTCATCTCCTCCATTAACAGGCAGATGTAAATTCCCCTAGAGCAGAGCGATTATCCTCACATCTTAATCCTCCTCAGACTTATCCAAGCATAAGATGGGACTGAGTCGTCTTGGAATTAGGGGCTGAGGGAGGTGGCACAATTTATTTCCCTTACCCTTCCATCTCCCAATCTCAAGTCGTGGCTCATGATCACTCCCTTGCCTCTATTTCCGGATTGTTCTATTGAAACTACTCATTATCAGCATTCTGGGCCCTCCTCATTTTGCTCTGCAGCCCACTGTCCCCTGAGGCTGACAAGGCACGCTGGTCCCCTCTTGCCTCTTCACCTTCTCATCAAATGAAGCTCCTCTGGGGCTCCTAGGTCACTCGCCTGTCCCCCAGCTCCTCTGCCCACCCTTTTTCCGGCTTCCCGCTCCCTCGGTAACCTCTAAGGGGGTTCGCTTACGCGCCCGCCTGCTCTCGGGGAGCTAGCGTGCCCGACGGCGTGCTTGGTTCCGGGCCAACAAACTTCCTCGCGACCCTGCAGCGCCTTAGCTGGGCCGCCCGGCGCCGCCTCCTTGCTCCCGGCCGCGGTGGCGGCGGCGCGGGCGCGCTCTCGGTGGTGGCCGCGGGACTCTGACAGCGGAGGCGGCGGAGGCTGGGGCCGCGTCTTCCTCGCGCGGCGACTGGGACGTTCCCGCGGCGGCGACGGCGGCAGTGGCTGCAGCGAGGACGGCGGGGACGGCGGCGGCGCTCTGGCCGGCCGCGCTGCGCATGCTGCAGGGTAATTAAGGAACACGGCCGAACGCTCCGGGACGTGGCGGGGCTGCAATCCTGGAATCCCCGCCCGCGCCCGCGCTGCTCCCCAGAAGCCTCACTTGGGAGAAATACCCGCATGTGGAGTAGGTAACCCCGGGCCCGAGGGCAGCGCAGCGGAACCCCGCGTCTCTTAGCTTACGCCCCTTAACTGGCTCCCTCGCTTCCAGGGCTAACACCGTCAAAAAAAAAAAAAAAAAAAAAAAGCGCTCTAACGGCATGAATTGATAGTGAGTTTGTTTTGCTCCTTTAACCCCTCATTTTTTTTGTAATGTATTTGATGTCTGTCCCTACCCGCATCAGCAGTGCTCATAGTTCCGCTTCACAGACACACATAGCCAGAAAAACCACCTAGAACTTAAGTGTAGTGCATGAAGCCTGCATCATGTGAACATAGGAACACGAACTACATGATATGTAGCCCATGAGAGTGGCCGTCTCCTGCCAAACGTTTTTGGTCCCGTCCTTAAAGCACCTATGGGAACGTATGCAGGTGTGCATTATGTATCCACCTAAACGTATTTCCATGTGTAGCACAGTTTTTACATTTTCTTGAAAAGCAGATGCACACAGATAATCAGAAACACGAGCAGATGACATAGCCCGGGCATGTGTGAGAGGGCAAGTGCAGGGCCGGTCGCAAAGCCGCGCAGCTTACCTTGAATTCGTGTTTGAGCCCCTCAGAGGCGCAGTCGAGTCCGGACAGGGCTGCGGCACCGCCGAGGAGTGAGCTCCCTGCGAGTGGGGAAGGGGGACGCATCTCTGCCCTTATTAGTCTCTCCCCGTGTGACCCTCCCACTCCGCGAGGACAGAGGACTCTGCAAGAAGGTACTCAGCCAACTCAGGCACAGGTTTTCTTTAATGACAGCAATGTTGCCTTAGAGCTGGGAGTAATGCCTTTCAGGTTTATGCTTTACTAGCAGTTTCACAGATAAAATGACGGTTGGATGCAGATGCCTAGAGTTTCTCACTTCTGATCATGAAGTGTCTTTAGAGTATTATTGTATGTGGCAAACGTTCACAAGTAGGTAATTGGCTTTTTAACGATTGAGCTAAGATATCATTTATGTTTCATTTTTTCACTTTTATGTCAAGAGTTTATATAAAGTTAATTAAGGCAGTCTGCCCACCTTCTCATCACGCTCATATGTAAACGTTTGTGTGGCTTGGGTTTTCTCAGTGTCCAAGAAGTATTTTGTGATTTTAAATACATCTTTCCATGTATTGGTGCTTCCAATCTTGGCTTTTGAACTCTTTGGGGATCCCTTTGAATATGTGAAGGTGTCATTTTCCTGCAGATTTCTGTGTAGGTCCATGTATGTGTGTGTAGAGGGAGAGAATATGTATATGTTTGTAGGCATATGTAGTAGGTTTATATACATATATAGGAGGTATATATGGATATTTGTAGGCATATTTATTTGTAGTTATATATGTATGTGTGTATATATAATTTATATATGTATATATATAAATTTACAATATATGTATATATACCTATATATGTGTATATATAGTGTATGGATATATAGTAAATTTATATATGTATACATATAGTGTATGCATATGTATGTGTATATATGAAAAAATGATTTATAGAATTCAGAAGAGTAAACCAGGCATTAGAAAACAGATAAACTGGTTTAACATTTTTATTTCAGTATTGCCGCAGTGGGAGAAATAGGATAAATTATATTGTTGATCCACAATGGTGAAAATCATGAAGCTTCAAAGTTACCTTAGAACTATAGAAATACACGTCACATATCAGGGCTCACAGGTCAGGGAATAAATAAAATCAGGCAGGCAAAAAATAAAGTTGTTAAGAAAAAATTTAAAAGATAGCTCTTTTCCACTTCATTTGGAGTGAAACCATTAAAGTATCACTCATGATTTTTAAACTTGTCTTTCATCCTAATCAGAATACCTGCAGTTTTAGAGTTCGGCATTCATGGTGTTGCAAACCATGTTTCTATGTCAGGATTTAAAACCATCTGATACATTTCCTTCTCATATGATTTTCATCACTAATTTTTGGCTGACTGTGGAAAGAGGCCAAGGAGGGAGGATATTGCATGAGTCACACTACTCAAATGGCCATTTGCAAAACATGATTCACAAACCTTCATTAGACTTTTGGTGATCATACTCTTATTTTTTTGAAGTATTATCCCATTTGACTTTTTTCTTTCTCTAAGCAATTTTACTTTATATACCTTTCCATCACTAGTAAATTGAACTAAGAGTATCCAGGCTTTATTTCTTTGTCAGACTATTAAGTTCACCTTATTTACACTTAATTGAAACTATTTAATGTTTTAAAACTACCTAACAGGAAGTCCACAATTTTGTCTCTAATTTTTGTTTTAATACAAGTAAATCAAGTTTATCTTAGAATTATTTTCTTAAACGTTTTAATAATTTCATAATTGTTAACATATTTATGAGAGAGCTAAATAGTTCTATTCTTGTTTCTATTTCAAAATGGCCCTTTTCTTATTCCTAACATTGACCCAAACAAGATTGTGGAAGAAAGCGAAAAATGAATAAATAAAACTTCAAATTATTATTATCTGTTGCTTATTCTGTTTTTAGATACACCAACATCCCTGGGTCAACAAATATTTCTCTATTTTTCTTTCAGGAAAGGGTTTGAATCTAGGCTGGTTTCATGATTACAAAGTATTGTATACCTAGGGTTTGCTTCTTTAGCTAATTCTTTTTATTGAATTTTAAAGTGACTTCAATTAGAAAGAACTCTTAGCCAAACACCTTGTATTTATCTCAGCCAAATACAATTGTAAATGATCAGGTTTTCTTCTTGCTTCTGAAGTTACTGCTGGTAAACAAACATCTGAAAATATTAGGCGAATCTGACAGGACCCTAAGTTTTAACAAACAGCTTGCAGCCCTTCTAACATCAAGTTCATCTGTGTGCATGTATGTACTTAAAAATTTTAACAGGTTTAAAAACAAACTTCTTTCAACATTTATGCCTAAAGGAAGATACAAGTAAATGTTTTTATGTCATGTGAGGGATAAATTCCTTTGAAAACATTAAAAAAAACACTGTTGCATATTTGTAATGCCCCACTGATATAAATTTAACAATTTACAATGATCATTGTACCATTTTTGATCATTTTAATTTAATAAATTTTTAAAATGTGTTTCTCCTAACCCTTAGCTGTCAATCTCTTCTGCTTTGTGTCTTTTTCTTTTTTCTTTTTTTCTATACTTCTGTACTCCCAGTCATGTTGCTCTTGTTCCCTTTTGTAATGTCTTTCCCTTTTCTCCGCCTTCATAGTTTCCATTTTTCAGGAAGAAAGAATTTCACCATTGCCCCCAGCTAACTTCTCAGTTACCAAACCATAAGAGTGTTCATTCTTTATTGAATTTATGGGGCACAGCTATACATGACTCCCTTACATATCCCATGGAAATACTTCAATGAATCAATAGTGGATGAACAGACGTTACTGTTTACTGTAATTACCAAATCTGACTTGTCATCCCTAGCATGCACTTCCCATTATATTCCTTTTTAGGCCAGCACTACGTATGATATTCTTAAGGGTAAAAAGAAAGTAGTTATATCAATTCTAAATTCTTAGTAATTGCCAAAAGTAAATGAGGGCATCTTTTTATATTAAATGCTGTGTTTACCATTGTTTCTGAAAATAATTATCTTCATAGAGAAAATAATATTCCATTGGTTGTTTTTAGGTTTGCTTCCCTTCCTAGAAGACATTCTAGCTCATGACATTTACTCAGTTTAGAAATGAAAGGAAGAGGCAATCATAGATGTGACTTTCACTTAGTTTATTAGACTCTCTTCCTAGGGATCAGTGACTCTGAAAGGAAATATGGTAAAAGACAAATGACTGGGGAAAATGTTTATTAATATACATCCAGTTCTGAAAAATCATTTGAGAGACAGAATGAAAGAGAGAGAAAGAAATACTCCAATAGAAAACTAGGCCAAAAAGCAAAGAGGCAATTTACAAAGGAAATAGAAAAGGTCAATACATTTATGAAAAATATTCAATTTAGTATGCAAAGAAATGCACATTTATAAAGGAACTATTTTCCCCTGCCCATTCTGCCAAGATTAATATTGCTGATTAGACGTGGTGTTAGTATAAGCGAAGAGCATTCTCAACAATTCCAGGAACATATAATAGTTCAGTGTTTCTAAAGGGCAAATTAGCCATGTTTATTAAAAGCGTTTAAAAAATGTACATAGATTGCATCATAAACTACCCTATAACAGTGACTGTGGTTACTTATAGGTTGGGATTTTGACAATTTTGATTTTTTCTTTTTGTTTATATGTAATGTGTAAAGTTTCTACAGCGAACATGTGTTACTGTTGTAATAAAAATATAACAAACATGAAAAAATGTGGTGTTTTATCTCCAACAAATTAATAAAGCAGTGGTATTAAGAGAGCCAAGAAATTGGCCTTTTAAATAAGATTTTCAATCATTTTCAACACGAATCTTCCAGGTAAAAATTAGTATGTAATTTAAGCCGTTTAAACTGAGCCTAGTGATTTCACTAGGAAGCAGATGTTAATTACACTGTTCATTCGTTCAACATATATTTTTGAACGCTTCTTAAACTGACCACTGCAGAGTATACAAAGATACATTGAACATGGGCCCACTGCCTGGAGTTTAACATTCAGGAAAAAAAAAAGAAGAAGAAGACATGTATAAATACGTAATAATAAGATATGAACATGCAAAATGCAATAAACAAAGTAGATATAAAGTTCTAACTGAATTCTAAGGTGGAGGGACTGTGTTCAAATGTGGAAGCATTAGAGTCAAAAAATTTCAGTGGACAAAATCCATCCATTTTTTTGTTAGTCCAAATAAATATACTTACAAATAATGATAGAATCATAGTACGGGGAAGGGCATTGTAACTAAATAATTATGAAATTATGGATTGACTGTTTCTTTAATAAATGTTTGTTGGAAGACTCCACAGACAACAAGCCCACTTCTTATTCAGATGAAGAACATGAGATTTCTTATTTCCTGCTGAATTAAAACCTTTTGCCGAATTCAGAGTCCTAAACAGCATCACCCAATCTACTCTTATCAGTTCCCTTAAATGTACATTTTACCACAACCAGATTTAATGACTTGTAACCGCAGAATGAGCATGTCTCAGCGTACTCATGTTGCTGCATCCCACTGAAAGGCGAAGTGGCTATGGGAATTCTGGCAGTCATTCAAGGCTCACTTCAGGTGTTAGCTATAAGATGATTCCTTTCCTGCCCTCCTCCCGTCAAACAAACCCTCTTCTGCCTCTGAACAGCACAGAGCACAATTTGTGCCTCTTTACTGATGATCTACATTCCTCTGCCTTGTTTCACGAATATTTTTGTACTTCGTCCTCTGCCTTAATTGTAAGCTCCTTGAGGACTGGAATTGGGTGCTCTCATTTTTAATAATACCCGGAGCATCAAGTATGATGAATTAATTCTCCTTAATATAGTCTTCAAATATTTGTTGAAATGAAACCGGTAGAGGTTAAATAATCAAGGACATAAAATTTTCTAATGATGAAGTATGCACTGAGTCTCACAATTTGTCTGGAAAAAATGATGGGTTCCTTTTTGTGTTATATCTAAGGGAATTATTCTACTGATAAAAGAATCACAAGAAAAAATGTTCTCACCTGTAAAAGACTCCCAGAGCAGGGACTCTGAGGACAGCAACGCAGGAAGACAAGACTGTCATCAATTGAAAACATCCTCATCATATGTTCTCTTCATTCCTTTACCAAACTTAAGGTAAATTTACACTATCAGTAATACAGCACAACACCATTTAATCTCTATTATTATTAGAACACAAAAAATGATCTAACTCCTAAATGGTTTTAAACAACCAATTCTATCTACAACATTTTTTAAAAGAATAATTCAACATTGGCATATCATAAATTATCACTTGGCTCATATATTGTGTTGAGTTTATGTCTATAAAATTGAGCTTCTTTTTGTTGTAAGTTCTTATTGGAAAATTTATTTTCAATTTAGAACTGATTTGGCTTATTCCATGATTCTCATAGAATCATTTTGTAAAAATCACTTCGTGCTAGCCTAGGCACAGTGCTAAGTGCTTTACATATTTCATCTTTTTTAACTGCTTCAGTGATTTTGTTGTCCCATTTTTACAGTGTAACAAGGCTATGAACAAATCTCTGATGTAGCCAGGATTTGCACCCAGATCTGTCTCATTCCAATAGGGTCATATTCACTATGCTCTAGCACCTAGTTTTCAATCACTTCTTCAGCAAATGTTCTGCAAGTACCTATTTGCAACCCAGTGCTACAACACCCAAAAGAACAGCTCAGTGAGTGCTCAAGCAGAGCAGAGGCCTCAAAGTTACCTGGCAAAGTTACATCATTCTTTTTATAAGATATTACAAAAAAGGAAGATTAAGTATACAACAAGAACCAATTTTAATGAAAAGAAAACCATAAATGAATTAATTGGACCTAGAATTTTTTTATTCATGTGCTGCAACATGCTTTAGTCTTGGCTGGCTTAAAAGAGAAAAATGACAACATAGCAGACTAGGCAAAAAGCTTTGCATAGTTGACTATTCAACTAAGGCAAAATAAGATAAATTGGACTTGACTCTGTTCTTTATCAAAGGTGACAGATTTACCTGTGTTTTTGATATTTGAGGACATTCTTGCTGTCAAATTATTTTTGTCAAATTATTTTTGACCAGAAACCCATTTTTACCCATTTGAAATGTAAACTTCTGTGTTTATAAAACCCCTTTTAAAGTAATTACGAGAAGTCATAAAACATAGCTAGTAAAGGAAAATAGTTCATAAATCTATACTTCTTTTAAATCACTTTAGATGTTAACCAAAAAGTACAGAATTATTTTCCATATAGAGTTGTTTTATTTTTAATAAAAACCTCATAATAACTTCTAGTGCTTCAGATAGCAACATTAAAATCTCTTAAGTCCACTATCTTTTATCCAAAGATTTGCTTGCATTGGCTGCCAGACAGAGTCTCTCATTCTAATCCTATCCCTAATCGTGGTCACTGCTCAGCTGGTTCTGCTGCGGTGCCATCACTCAGTTTTGGCCCCAGCCCTTGGGATGCTAGCTACATCCAGAGCCAGCTGCCATCTGAGGCAGAACACTATGATATGAATGCTTTTTGTCCTTCAAAATTTGTATGTTCAAATCCTAACCCTCAAGGTGATAGTATTAGGAGGTGAGGTCTTTGGGAAGTAATCAGGTCATGAGGGCAGAGACCTCACAAATAGGATTAGTGCCCTCATAAAAGAGGCCTTTGGAGAGGCCCTCTCCCTTTCCACTAAGTGAGGACATAGCAAGGAGATAGATATCTATGAGGAAGCAGACTCTCAGCAGACACTGAATCTGCTTTGATCTTGGACTTCCCAGCCCCTAGAACTATGAGCATTAAGTTTCTGTTGTTTACCCAGTTTATGGTTTTATGTTATAACTGCTCAAATGGACTAAGATACAAAGAAAAGATCAGTTTTCTCCATCAATGTCAGTCTGATGATGTTTTCTTTTAGAATGACAGTTGCATAGAAGGTAACAAATGGTATTCTCGACAGTATTCAGCTTTATTCACCCATGTATCATTAGCTGCTGCAGCATAATAACCTATCCCAAAACTCAGTAGCTGAAAATAATAACCATTTGTTATCACTCACAAGTCTGCTAGTTGAAATTCATCTAGTCTAGGCTGGGCTTGGCTGATCTCAGCTAGGTTCTCTCATGTGTCTGCCACCAGCTGGCAGGGCATAAGAGTATTGGCTAGTAGGAAGGTGGATTACTTGGAAAAGTCATCTCTCCTCCACGTGATCTCTCATCCTCTAACAGGCTAGCCTGGTCCAAGAGATCCCAGGGGTTTAAGACAGAATGAAAGTTCATAAGGCCTTTTGAGCTTGGGCTCAGAACTGATACACAATCACTTCTACCAAATTTTATTGGCCAAAGCAAGTCACAGGCCAGGTAAGAGTCAGAGCTCCATGCCTTGATGGGACAAGCTTCAAAGTCACATTGCATAGAGCACAGATGTAAGAGGGTGATGAATTGGGGACACTGTAATTTTCTATGGTTAGGAGGGTGCACAAAGGGCATCTTCATCCAGCTCCCACCAGTGGTATGTCCTATATCCTCTATTTAATGTCTCTTGCCTCCAGAAATCCCACTAAGCAGCTACCAGTGAAGCTCTACAAGTCCTATCCCTCAGCTAATGCCAGTCACTTTCACATGAGATCATGTAAACTGAAGAGATCCTGTACTTCATCTTTTCCCAGAAATGTGGAGAACTGGGATGTGCACATCCCTAACCTTTCCTTCTTAGAAACCCTAAACTGTAGTTTCCACTTGCCCTGTAGGCATCCCTCCTTCAGAAATTTCAAGTGAAGAAGTGAGTCTTATCATTAGGTTTCAGAAACACAAGGGGAGACAGATCCAATACCCCAAATGTGGTGAGGAAGGACTCTTTGACTTCTCTTCAATCCTTTCTCTCCCAGAGGAACCCCTTTTCTTTTACAGTTTCCACTGATTTGCTGGTGACAATGACTATTAAGCCAGTTTAGTCTTCTTCAGACCTTGAGGGGCCTGAGAGAGGAAGGTACCAGAACTTTTTGCACCTAGCCATTATGAATTTAGTGTCAAAAACAGAGCAAAACAAAAACCTGTTTGCTGTCTCTACATTAATGTGGTGTGATTAAAAGTTTCCAGCGGCGGTTGCAAGGGACAACTTTAGATGGAATAGCTATAGAAGGCCTCTCCAAAGTGGTGATATTTCAGCTGAAACCTGAATGCCAAAAAGGAGCCAGACCTGAAAAGATCAGGGGAAGGTTAGGCAGAACTGGGTCTGTCCAATGACTGTAGAAATGGCTTCATGCCTAGAAGCAGGTGGGCAAAAGAGGGCATGGTAAAGGTAAAGGATGATATATAGTCCGGGGCTAAATCCTGCAGGGCCTTTTAGATTTCAGTGAATTGTGTATTTTGTACACTAACAAGGTAAGAATATATTGGAGGGTTTGAGCAGGGGAATTTTATAAACTGATTTTTGCTTTAAAAAGATCACTGCCTTCTCTGTGGAGAATAGATTGTAGCAAGGCAAAAATATAAAATATAAATATATAAAGAGACCATTTCTGAAGCTGTTGTACCCAGGTGAGAGATGATGATGGCTACAATGAGGATGATGTTTGTAGAAGGTAAAAAGTAAACAAATTTAAGACACATTTTAGGGGTAGACTTGACAAGACTCACTGAAGGGCTGGATGCAAGGGCTGAAGGAAATAGGCATAGAACAAACCTGTATCTCAGGGATACAATAGACTTTTAGATTGGTTTGAGCCAATCATGTTTCTATGCTTCCTTTAATCAATTGTTTTCAAATGTGCATCCTTTAGAAAAGGGGGAAAAGGAGAGAATATCATATGTAAGTGACAGTCAAGGCCATGTGTTACAATTTGCCTTAAGGTGCCAAGCAAGGGCACGAGCCCTTCCAAGTGCTTTCCTATCACATTGTGAGGAGAAAGAGGGGCAGGACATAGAAGTGGCAACCTAGACTTGCACGAGCTTCTCCAAGATGGAACAGACTGAAGCAACAAGTTTTTCCCACAGAAGGTAGGGTATTAATAGCTTTCCTTGGTCCCTGAGTCCGAACTAGAGTTGCTATAGCACTGGATGACTCCTGTCCAATCACCTTAGATAAACTGAGGAAAGGAAAAAAGGAGACAGTAGGGGAAAAGCAGGGGATTCCGAGAAAGAACTTCAGTAATGGACTCTTTGCTTTTCGTGAATCATAATTATAATTATGAGCACAGAGACTCTTACTGATCTATAGACATGGTAGGGACAATTAAACACTACATTTTAGAGTATTTTATGGGCTTGAAGAAATAAACTAAAAATGTCTGTGTGGATCTAGTGTTTAGGTTTCTTTTAGACTAAAGTCACTTGCGTAAGACTTGGCAAAATGCTATTTTAATAATCCAGTGATTTGAATATCAAATAAGTAAATGACCATATTTACTCACATAATGCCCTGGTACAGCAGCTAAGTTAATTAGTGAGTGGCTGAGGTCTGAGCCATTACTCAACCACCTTCAGTCATCTTGGAGATTTCCCACTCTGTGTAAAGGACCAGATCTCTAACAATGTCAGGTTGCAATCAGTAGAAAACATAGTCAGACATGATTTCCTAACATTTATTCCTTTATTTAATAATCCTTCATTGTTTGTGAGGCTGTGGGTTTATTTTGGGAAAAGAGAGCATAATAACCCAGTTATTTAAAAATATTGGTATTTGGTATAATATGTTTTTAAATATTGAAGTCCCAGTAGTGTTCATATGACCAAGGCTAAATTTAAAGTTTAAAATTGTCCATATTTTAAAATCACGTACATACACACATGAAAACATAATTTGGAAATTATTTTCAAACAGCAAGATGTATTCTTTAAATGATCAAAAGTACATCAATTCTTAGGCCTTTTTGTGTCTTTCATCTTAATGAGTCTCTCCAAGGGTGTGGTCTGCAAAGAGAAGATCTTAGATGACTCCCGCCTCTTAGATAAAGAAGCTTTTCACTTGATGTATGCAGAAGGGTTTATATTGGGCGGCCAGACAGTTTAATCCCAAACGGGAACATTTTCAAGAATGAAAGGAGGCTTTATGAATATAACAGGAATATAGGCATTAATGCCTGTATGGTGACCCAAGATTCAAACACACCAACAAAACGTCAAAAGATAGAAGGACCTAGTGTACTCACCTTTTTACTTAAGATTCACTTTCAAAAATCTGATTTGGGACCTAAGTAACTGTGGATCAGTAAAAGCCCCTGAAAGCTGTTCTAGTATTGTAAGATTTTGTGCAAGTGTTGTTGACTAGCCATCTTATCCCTAGGGCCCAACACTGCCTCAGTGCCTATGTTACTGCACTGTGTATCTTACAGTTCTAAAATAACTTCCTGGATACTTGCAAGAGTTAAGTGCTTCTCTAAGCGCTTTCTATCAGAGCGTGACTTGTGCTCTAAGCAAAACTGAGTCTCCTGTTCTAACATCTCTTCCTTGTAAATTTAAGGTAATGTTACAATTTTAAATACTGTCGACCAATTTCTTCATGGTTTTACGTTGGTACCCATATAAATGTCTTAATTAGTATCACAGGTACTTTTTTTATAGAGAAAGTTAAAACCTCAGTCCTTTATTATGTTACCACATGCTGTATACACATAATGGACTTTTAAAATGAATGCATTTATGTGTGTGTTTTCTTCAGAGTATGTTGAATACATTACTGGGCTTAAGGAAACCTCATAAAGAAGATTATGCACTATTAAAGAATTGGAAGGCATGAACAAGAGAGATCAAATGCTATATAACACCAAGAAGAACACATGCCCAAGTTGACTTCTTATAAAAAGGGGGGCATTTATAAGTTGCAGCTGGCTTTGGTTAATACCTTGGTAATTTACAAGGTTGGAGCCTTTGGCCTTCTGTTTTAGTTGGAGGCACAAGAAAAAATAGAATATTTCTTCATCAAATAAACAAGAGGTTCTAATGTCACAGAACTTTGTCTATAATAGGATATATATACATTACATGTGTATACAAACATATATATGTTCTAATTCAACAATATTTATTAAGGTCCCTGCATTGTTTTTACTTCTTTGGAAACAACCATCAAAATAGGACAGGATTCCATGTTCTTTACATGAATTGTGATAGAAAAGTTAATTGAGATTGGGACAGTTCCCAATCTTTCCATCAATACTTCTAGCTTAACCATTTACAGATATGTATAATAATTCTTCTAGAAAAAAAAATGAATGCATGGTAATTTTTTTTTCTGTGCCAATGCTATGTTTTAATTGGAAGAGTTAGCTTAATTTCTGTGAATAATAATCTCCTGTTGGCTTAGAAGAGTTGAAAACCTTCTGAAAATGCTCCCTTCTGCATTTAGCACTCAATTGTTCAATAAATATCTATTGAAGGCTACCATGCACCAGGTACTGTGGTAGTCATTGTGACACCATAGTGAACAAAATAAACTTTCTTTCTTCATAGACCTTATATCCTAAGGGAAGAGATGGATGTTAATTGCAGAAATAAGCAAATAATATAGAGTGTATCCAATGATAACACAAGTGATAAAGGAAAATAAAGGAAGGCAAGAGATAGTGCCAGGATTGCTGTTGAGGGTAAAGCAGGGCATGGATTACTGTTTTATAAAGGGTGGTCAAGAAAACTTCACTAGAAAGGTAACATTTGAATAGAAACCTGAAAGAAATAAAAAAGGTAATCTATGGAGATACCTGGGGGCAAGAATATTACAAGCAGAAGAAAAAGCTAGTATGAAAGTCCTGAGTTTGAAATGCACTTGCTGTATACAAGGAGCGCCACAAATGCCAGTGATACTAAAATGGAGCAAACGAGGAGGAGAACAGCAAGAGATGAGGTCTGAGGCTGTGTTGCCTCCAATTGCTACACGGTGATCTACTGTAGAAGATAAGCTGGCAATAGAAAGAAGTGTTCATTTTAGTATTTTTATCCTGTTAAATTCTTTCTAGGCTTTTTATTTTGAATCCTTATGATACAACTGTGTAAGATTTCTTAACTGCTTTCTTGAGTTTTTTTTTTTTAATTTACTTTTTTCCATAGGATGCAATAACCACTCGCCAAACTGGCATTTGAAAGAGAAACAAGAATATTTATTCTAATTAATTCTGGAAATTATAATATGTTTGATTACTGGGCTAGTGAAATATTTTCTTACTGATCTTCTATGCCAAGGAAAACATATTCTTTCTCTCCTGTATATGCATGTAATTATGTGTATGTAATATGTATGTTTGCATTTAAAAATCTATTTCTGCAATATGAAGAATTGAACCTTGTCTTATATTACATGAAATCTTTAGATTCTGTACTCATTGGCAGTTGAGTTATGGATTTATGAGGAAGACATAATATATTTTTTTTCAGGGTGGGAAACAACACCAAAGAAGAAAAAAAAAACCTTCAAAGGCAAATAATATTTTTCTTTTATATATATATGTCAATCTGTAGCTATCTATCTATCTTCATATGTCTAGGTTTACAGATTTTTAATTTTCCATGAAAAGATACTTTTTTCTGTTTTTCTGCCTAAAACTTTAGGCATCATTAAATAATGATTACAAGCTTTAGTGTCAGACTAAGCTGAGTTTGAGTCTCGCCTTTGCCACTTTCAGGCAACTTAGCCTTACTCTAAATGTTTACCTCAAAGAGAAACTATAGGGATTTTCTGTTATAATGTATATGGCACATTCAGAACAGAATCTGATATATAGCAAATGCTCAATAGAGCATAGTAATTATCATCTCCTTACCTCTTCCCTAGTCTTTCAATTCCTGTGTTCAGCCAATCACTATTTTCTCTTAGTCCTTCACCAAAAAAGAATAAGTTCTGTCCCTTTATCTATATTTCTAACACAATTAACCAAATTACTCATTTATTCATTCAATCAGTACTTAATGAGCACCTGCCATGTGCTACTGACTGTACTAGGAGACAAGAAGAGCAGCAAAAAAGATAGAGAGGTGCCATGAGGCTTTCAGTCTAAATCATACTCTCTTGAATACTAAATTTGGATGAATATCCCCACAGTATCTAGCATAGTACCGAACGCGGAGGATATTTCAAACTAGCCATAGACTCTAGTCTTGTAGAATTAGAAAAGAATCTATAGATAATCTTGTGTAAACCTCTTACTTTTAATTAAAATTTATGGCTAAGCGCAGCTCAATACTGTAAGGTGATGCTTCAAGTAGTAAGAGCAAAGCAGTTTTGTTTATCACAATAATAGACCTCTTTATTTGGTAGATGAGAAACAGTAACGTAAGAAGTTTATATTGTCCAATGCTAGAAAGGTAATTAGATTCAGAGATGGGATTGGAATACATTGGAGTAAACAGACATGAATTTTAAAATAACTATGAATAGTATGTTCAAGAAATTAGACAAAAAGATAAAGAGTTTTTTAGTATAAAAAGAAATTGACAAATAATCAAGTGAAAATTCTAGAAGTAAAAAATAGAAAACCACATGCATGATAATTGAAGGTAACTCAATAAATGAGTTTAACAGTAAATTAGACAAAGTAGGAGAGAAGATTGGTGAAACTGGAAAAAATGTCAGTAGAAATAACTGAACAAATGTATGAAGATCAATGAGTAGAAGACAGCCAGAGTCATCTGAGACAAAATGCAAGGTCTTACTGATGTGTAATTAGAGTCCACCATGGAGAGGATATAGAGAATAGATCAATAGTATATTTGAAGAGAAAATGGCCAATATTTTTTCAAGACGGATGAAAGATATAAAGCTACAGATTCAAGAAATGGTATAAAATCAAAGAGAGATAAATATAAGGAAAACCAAATATGTGCACATCATAATGAAACTTCAGAAAATTATAAGCATGTGGAGAGAGACAGACAACATAATTTCAAATGAGCAACATAAAACTGATGGCTCACTTCTCTGAAAAAATAATGCCAGCCAGAAGGCAATGGTATGAGGTCTTTAAAGTGTTGAAAAGAAATAACAGCCAACCTAGAATTCCAGACCTATTTATTATCCTTTAAAAGAAAGAGAAAATAAAAGCACCTCCAAACAAACAAAAGTGAGATATTTAACAATGAATACATCCTAACTGAAAACAATAAAGGGAGTTTTTTAGACAGAAGAAAAATAATCATAGAAGGCAGCAAAAAATTCAAGAAAGAAGGAAGATCCATAGAAAAGGTATGTAAGTGAGTAAAATAAAATGAATTTTGACTGGCAAAACCAAAATGTAATAAACTTTTGAGTTTAAAATGTATAGTATGATTTTAAATATATATATATACACACACTACATACATAATAGCACAAAAGAAGATTAAAAGTAAAGTGTTCAAAGGTCATTACATTGGTGGTAGTAAAAGGACTGAAGTTTATGGAAACTTTAATATGTCTCCATTTTTTATGCTTTAAGATATCCACTTTGAAATAATAGCAAAAGAACACATAGCTAATGGAATAACAAAGGGGAAAATAAGATCTAAAGAAGACAAAAAAATAAAGTATATAAAGATTAGAAAGAAAAAAATAGAACTCTCAATCACCATAGATAACAACTGAATGGCAGAAAATTTAAAAGAAATTATAGATATACTACTAGAATTAATACACGAATTCAACAATATTAATCATCAATATATAAAAATTAATTATACTTCTCCACTGAAAACATATGGATATAAAATGACATTTTCTTTTAAAAATTTACAATAACAATAAAAGCCAAAAATACTAAGAAATAATTTTAATCAGGTTGTGCAAAGCCTCCACATAGAAAAAAATACAATAATAATGGAGGTAATTTTAAGTACCTAAATAAATGGAGGTGTATATGCCATATTTATGATTTGGCAAACTTGGTATTATAAAGATATCAATTTTCCACAAATTAGTCTATTTAACTGTTTTCCCTGTCAAAATCTCAGAAGTTATTTTTTAAGTGTATGAGCATCAACCAACAAGCAGATTTCAAAATGTATACAAAAATACAAAGAATCAGCCGGGTGCGGTGGCTCACACCTGTAATCCCAGCACTTTGGGAGGCCGAGACGGGCAGATCACGAGGTCAGGAGATCGAGACCATCCTGGCTAACACAGTGAAACCCCGTCTCTACTAAAAAATACAAAAACCTAGCCGGGCAAGGTGGCGGGCGCCTGTAGTTCCAGCTGCTCGGGAGGCTGAGGCAGGAGAATGGGAGAACCCGGGAGGCAGAGCTTGCAGTGAGCTGAGATCCGGCCACTGCACTCCAGCCTGGGCGACAGAGCGAGACTCCGTCTAAAAAAAAAAGAAAAAAAAAAAAAAGAATCAAGCAGTCTTAATGATGATGAAAGCTGGACTTCCACTTCCAAAATTCAAGATTTATTGTAAAATTGCAGTAATTCAGACTGTGAAGTACTGGTACAAATATAGACAAATAGACCAAAATTGAGGATTTAGAGACAAACCCATATATACACGATTTATGTGAAATGTGGCGAGCTGGGAAGTAGAAAAAGGAGAGTCTATCATAACATGTTTTTAATAAACGAGGAAAGGTGCCTACAGATGTAGGAGGTGACTCCTACATGATACCATATTTTTAAAAAATCAGTTTCAATTTGATTGTACACCTAAATATAAAACATAAAGCAAAACTTTTAAAATACAATGTCACAAAATATACTTACTACCTAGTGATAAGCAAAGATTTTTAAACAAAATATACAAAAATATACTAATCAAAAATGAGTGAACTTTGCTTTATATTTAATGTAACTTTTCAACTTCAAACTTTATCTCTCTAATTAGACTTTCTCTAATTTTTACTACACAATGCTTTGCACAAAGTGGTATTTTTAAGAAATCTTGTTGAGTGTTGAATATCTATTATTTTGCTTTTTCTCAATAATCCTTTCTTTTTTATAACTTTTCTATATTTTTTGAAATATTTATTGATGCAACAAACTTTTTAAATGCATTATTTATGTTCTTATTTATGAGCTATCTCACCAGATGGCAATGCTCTATTTCCATGGAATCTTAGAAACAACATTTTGAAAGAAGTCTAAAACTAAATCTCTCATATGCTCATTATTTATAGATCATGGGTTACAGAGTTTTAGAATCTAGAAAACTTGAATGAGGGATTATATTGGATGATATCTGTAGAGAAGAAAACTGGGGTTCAGAGATATTCAATTCTGTCCCCATAGCAATTTTCTTTCTTTATACACTTAGCCATTAAACAAATATTCGAACTACGCTGTTAGTATTTGGAAACTAGAAAAATAATGTCTGATGCCCCTATGATTCTGACATTATCTTATTTCTTAAAATATGTATATTTGTCATTAGATATAACAGTAACATTTATAAAATATTAGAATGACTTTTTTTCCTTCTTGCTTTGGTCCTAAATGCCTTCATAATATTTAGACAATTAGGTATAATCATTCTCCTACTTTGGAATGCTTAGGTTGTTTTTTTACTACTAAAAAACATGATCAACATAGTTGTGAACCCAGAGTTTTCCATATTTGAGGTTACTTCTTTAAGTTATATTCCTGAAAACATCTACCGTCTTGTGAATACTGCTAAATTACTAAAAAAAAAAAAGTTTGCAATTTCACCAACAATACAAAATATGCTCTTTCAATAGTGGGAAGGGGTCTTTTTATATTTATATGAATCATTTGTGTGATTTATCTTTAATATAACTAAAATGAATATTTTCCAAATTTCTTTTTTCTTCTTTTGTAAATTTTCTATCCATATTTGTTTCTACTTAAGTATACATTTCAGTGTTTTTGCCCTGTTTATTAACTATTTTTCTTTCAATCATCTATGTATCTGGTATAAGTAGAATATTCATCCTACACATGCTGTATTTATTAAAACTTTTTTTCTACTTTCTTCTTTAACCTCTGCTACTATTTCCATTACAAGGTGACCTAGTTTTAAAAAATTATAATCTTTACTAGGGCTGGGAGCTATGTCTCACGTCTGCAATCCCAGCACTTTGGGAGGCCAAGGCGGGTGGATCACGAGGTCAGGAGATCGAGACCATCCTGGCTAACACGGTGAAAACCCGTCTCTTCTAAAAATACAAAAAATTAACCAGGCGTGGTAGTGGACACCTGCAGTCCCAGCTACTTGTGAGGCTGAGGCAGGAGAATGCTGTGAACCCGGGAGGTGGAGCTTGCAGTGAGCCGAGATCGTGCCACTGTACTCCAGTCTGGGGGACAGAGCGAGACTCCATCTCAAAAAAAAAAAAAATTATAATCTTTACTAAATCTACCTAGACAAAAGGCAGCCTTATGAGGTTCAAGTTCATCCTTTTATGGCACTAACATCACACACAGAGATCCCAGCTAAATGTCTATGAGTAAATTAATTGGCCCCTTGCTAGTGGCCAATAGTATAAATTTACATTTAAAGCTAAATTCATTGGTTTGTGTATCAGGATTTACACATACCACAACTTGGATGTGCATATCATGCGACTTCTTTATTTCTCTATAACTGATCTAATCTTTATGACCCTACCTACCCACACACTAGGAAGTAGGGTTGAAATACTGAATTTGTTTTTTTGTTTTTTTTTTGTTTTTTTTTTTATACTTTAAGTTCTAGGGTACATGTGCACAACGTGCAGATTTGTTACATATGTTTACAGTGCCATGTTGGTGTGCTGCACCCATTAACTCGTCATTTATATTAGGTATATCTCCTAATGCTATCCCTTCACCCCACCCCGCCCCACCCCACAGTAGGACCCCGTGTGTGATGATCCCCTTCCTGTGTCCAAGTGATCTCATTGTTCAATTCCCACCTATGAGTGAGAACATGCGGTATTTGGTTTTCTGTCCTTGTGATAGTTTGCTGAGAATGATGGTTTCCAGCTGCATCCATGTCCCTACAAAGGACACGAACTCATCCTTTTTTATGGCTGCATAGTATTCCATGGTGTATATGTGCCACATTTTCTTAATCCAGTCTGTCACTGATGGACATTTGGGTTGATTCCAAGTCTTTGATATTGTGAATAGTGCTGCAATAAACATACGTGTGCATGAGTCTTTATAGCAGCATGACTTATAATACTTTGGGTATATCCCCAGTAGTGGGATGGCTGGGTCAAATGGTATTTCTAGTTCTAGATCCTTGAGGAATCGCCGCACTGTTTTCCACAATGGTTGAACTAGTTTACAGTCCCACCAACAGTGTAAAAGTGTTCCTATTTCTCCACATCCTCTCCAGCAGCTGTTGTTTCCTGATTTTTTAATGATTGCTATTCTAACTTGAATTTGGTTTTCAAATATTAGTATACTCCAACTATCTGAAGAGATTAAATGGGGTAATCCTACAGTAATTCTGCAAAAACATTTCATTTTCCTTTCTCTATTTCTCTTTAAGATGGCATTTGAATGTGTGGGAGAGAAGTGTAAATCTCTCAGTAGCACTGGGGAAAAGGGAGAATGCTGGCCTCATGCTAGTCCTTGGATATGCACTGAATGACTAGCCACTGAACTTAGTCATTTAATTGATATTGAAAGTAAAAACACAGAAATCAGTACAACGCAAGTACCTAAGAATACGGACACAACTATAAACTACCAGTACAATCATACTGTGCATGCTGACTGACTCACAGCGCTGCACCTGCTGTTAGTGTCTGATGTTAATAAACCCCTTGTCTATCCCCTCTCAGCTTAATAAGGATCCAATGGCTTCTTTCAGCAGACTAGGTCTCCCCAGTCTGGTGCTATAGCTCCCTCTCTCACCTTTGCTTCCCCAGTTCTCTGCACAAACCTCTAGACAATGGAAGCAGGCTTCCCACTACATTATAACCCTCTTCTTCCCGAGAAGACATCTACTATCTCCTATTTATTTGCCTGGAAATGTAATGATGACTTTATGTTAGAAGAGAAAACCAGCTTATAAATAAGGGGAAAAATCAGGAATTAAGTGTTTTTTTAAAATATTATTCTTATATCCCATGATAAAATACAAAAAGTAATGTCATATAAATACTAGAATACTAAGACTTCATGTATGCCTTAAAACAGTAAATTGAACTACTTAAAATCTTTGTTTCCTTTGTATCAACCTGTGACTACAGAGACAATTTCTTACACACTTGCTTCCAGAGGCTGTATGTGCCCTTTATTCTGATACCATAAAAATCAAGATGAACCTACATTCTTTTTTTTTTTTTTTTTTTTTTTTTGAGATGGAGTTTCACTTGTTGCCCAGGTCGGAGTGCAATGGCAAGATCTCGGCTCACGAAAACCTCTGCCTCCCGGGTTCAAGCGAGTCTCCTGCCTCAACTTCCTGAGTAGCTGGGATTATAGGTGCCTGCCACCACACTCAGCTAATTTTTTGTATTTTTAGTAGAGATCAGGGATTCACCATGTTGACCAGGCTGGTCTCGAACTCCTGACCTCAAGTGATCAACCCATCTCGGCCTCCCAAACTACTGGGATTACAGGCGTGAGTCACCATGCCTGGTCTAACCTACATTCTTAAGGCTAGTCATTTGACACCCAAATCAATATCCTATATGGAGAAGAAAATGAGTCAGTAGAAGTCACCTATCATTAAGTAGACTAAAATCACCTGAATTTGAAAGTAAGGTAGACTTTAAATTTTTTTTTTTTGGCCTATTAAACATCTTTCTTTTGGTAACATCATCTGGTTTTCCTTTCAGTGATCAAGTCTTCTCCACTTTCAGTCTAGGTTGTTTAAGTGGAGCTGATCATAGCTCTCTCATCTAGGAGTAGGCGTGTGACTTAGCCCTGCATAGTGAGCATATCTTACCTCCTTGGGCATAGCAATTGGTTCAAGGGTGTGTGCATGATCCAAGTCATCCTGTGATATTTAGTGTTGGGATTGTATTGGGATTATTCAGAAGAGAAACCGTTTTTCACTGGTAGAGTTAGCAGTAAGCCTAGAGTTTCTGGAGGCCACCTCTGATAGACAGCTTACTCGTGGAAGATAGCCAACACAAAACAAACTAGAGCTAGGGAATAAAAAGAGAAAGATGACTTCATTTGAGTCTCTGAATTTAGCAAGCCCTGAAGCAGGATGCAACCCTTGAGTTTTCTACGATGTTAGTCAGTGAATTCTCTTTTTGTTGTTGTTGGTTTAGTTAACTTGAATTTAAATTTCTATCAGTTGCAGATAAAAAGACTGCTGAGTAATATAGACTGTACTGTTTCTACTGCATACCACACCATTGCCAAGAGTTTATCCACCTCCCTTATAGTTTATTTAGATTCTTTCCAGAGGGCTAAATTTAGATTTATGAGGAAATATTTTGTATGTCATTGATACATGTAAGAGAATTAGAGTTACTGTTTATTATTTCTCAGAATATATTATTGTAATTGAGTAAAGAATGGTGTCCTGGCTGATTGTGCAACCATTAAAAACAAACAAAACAAAACAAAAAAGCAAGTAGCAATAACTTGACTGGAAATTACACACTAACCCCTGCTGGTTGTGTGGATTGCCAAAAGGAACAGTTTTTTGCTACCTCAAACATAACTGTAAGTCTAGGGATGGAAACTCCATCATCGGCAGGAATAATCAACTACAATATTTTAAATATGGTGGTAAATTTTCAGAATGTGTAAATCTTGAAAACTTTTAGTAGTATTTGCTTACAAATTATTTAAAATTGTATTCTAGTGCATTTTTGTATATTCCTAGATTATAAGCAATTTACTAACTCTAAACAGCAGCAGCAACCTTTAACAAAAATTGCCGTTGTCTAGATTAGGACTTCTGTAAATTCTGCAAAAATAAGTATTTCCATTTTTTTGAAGCTTTGATCACTCAGGCTCAAGTGATCCTCCCACCTCAGCCTCCGAGCAGCAGGCGCCACCTCTGTGAGCCACCACACCCAGCTAATTTTTAAAAAAGTTTTGTAGAGATGCAGTCTCACTAGGTTGTCCAGGCTAGTCTCAAACTCCTGGGCTCAAGCAATCATCCTATCAAAATGCATGGATTACAGGCGTGAGCTACGACATCCAGCCAAGATTTTCATTTTTAATAATTCAAGCATGAAGACATTTGGGGCAACCAGATCATAGAACTAACAGCAAAATGTTAGGGTTCTGGAGTATTTCAGAAATAATATTTATCTTAAAAATATACCATGTGTTCTACCTTTGAGGCACTGGAGGATGGAAGGATAGTCTAGTTGTATTACCAAAATTTTTTGGACACACTAAACACATTCACCCTGTAATTACAGCATTCACATTATGTATTGAACTATGTATGTTCTATTTTACAAATTAGATATGCCTGACCTGTTTTGAAGTCTGGTTTATGCATAACAATTCTGTGTAGTCTCATTAGAAAAAAATAAAAAGTGTTCACATCTCTGTATTGTTATTTATATTTTTGAAAGATAACAATAAAGATAAGTTTTAATAAAATGGAGACTATGTAATCATCAAAATTTTAATATGAGAAACTTAGCATTATAAAAATAAACCAAGTTTGAAACTGGGCTTTTACTATATTTAAATTCAACCTAATTTTAAAGAGACGTGAAGTTAACGCTGAGTGTCTGAATTCGTTAATAAAGCTACACACTATTTTCACTCCATGTAATTCAGTTGGCAACGTATGTTAAACAATAACTTCATATCTTCCTTTAATAAAAATTGACTGTCAGAATTGAAACTTTCTTTTCATGAATAATTGATAAAAACAACAAACATGCCTTCCTAAAGTGACTTAAATTACACTAAATTGAAGCAGCAAAATTAGCACTACCTCAAATTTCAAACTTTCTTTAAAAGAAAAACAATGTTTAAAAAGTATAATAAAATGTAGCATTGTATTTATTTATTTTCGTGAAACACTGTGCTGAAACTTTTAAATTGGCCGGCCCAGTGGCTCACAGCTGTAATCCCAGCACTTTGGGAGGCCGAGGCGGGTGGATCACCTGAGGTCAGGAGTTCGAGACCAGCCTGGCCAACATGGTGAAAACCCGCCTCTACTAAAAATACAAAAATTAGCCAGGCATGGTGGCGCGCCTGTAATCCCAGCTACTCAGGGGATTTGAGACAGGAGAATTGCTTGAACCCAGGAAGCAGAGGTTGCAGTGAGCCCAGATCCTGCCACTGAACTCCAGCCTGGGCGACAGAGCAAGACTCCATCTCAAAATAAAAGTAAATAAATAAATAAATAAATAAATAAATAAATAAATACATTGTTTCTTATCTAATCCAAAATGTTAAATGAAACAAAACATTTCAAGTAAAACTTGTTTTTGCCCACACTTTTAACACAAGTGTAAAGTGAAAATCTTTCTCTGCTTGTCTAAAACGTTGTTGACAACATTTTAAAAAATCTATTGAAATTATCCTAAGTTGAAGAGGAGGCTATGTGGTAACACTGATGTGGGAATCCCACACACACCAACATGACTACTCTCTTATTATCTATGCCAATATGTCATTCCATCAATTATAGTCTGTTGTACAAGAAGCACTTTGAGAGCAAATGATGGTTTATTTATTTTGTCCCGATATTTCATATTCCCAGGTCTATTCAAATATTTGTTAAGGGATAAATAGATAAATGGAAAGGTGGAAAAAAAAAGACCCCAGTTTTACAGTCTTGGCTATTACATGCCATCAGTGTTGGATAAGTCATCTAACTCTTTGGATCTCAGTTTCCTAAGCTGTAAAGGGATGAAGTTGGACTAAATAATGTCTAAGTTTTTTCAGATCTAAAGCTCTATGGATCCCCAAGAGGGCTGCTGCCAATCAGACACCTTTAAGGCAAACATATACCCTATCCTAATGTTTTATAATTTATAATAATAAAACTCCCTGAACTTGATATCTCTTTATTATCCTATGTAAAATCCATTAATATCCTCTATAATATCTTTTTTTCACACCTATGTGATACAAATCGTAAATAAATGTAATGTAATTGTGAGCTCTGGGAAAGTAGATTCCTTTCAGGGCTTAATATTTTTAAATATCCCCCTTAGTGATTATGGATAATATGAATTCAACATCTGTTTATTGGATAAGTGGCTAAAGAATCCTGATTTTTTAAACTTATTTTATAATGCTTTAGTTCCTTTCCATTATTCTTTTTTCAATTGATATTACAATTCTAATTATGTAAGTGTCCTTTATGTAGAAATCATATTTCTATTTTTAGTATAAAACTTTAAAGTTTAAATGCAGATAATTATCAACTCACAAACCTTGCAAATAATCATCCATATATTTTCCTAAAGCAAGTATACCAACATGGGTGAATAATTATATTTTGGTACCTAATTTTTACTTAGCATAACTGAGCCTACACACATCTGCTACTCACAGATGAAAATAGAAAAAATGATTAAAAATAAGGGTAAGGAAATCAAGAAAAACTAATCTGAAAAGAAATCCAGGCAAGAGAATTAAGACATTAGCAATTTTCTTTTAAGACTCATAAAAAGACTTGTGTGGAGTGGGAAAAAATACAACAGAAAAGAATCAACTCACTGAGAAAGAATATGAAAAAAACCAACAACATTTCTTAGGTCTAAGCCTATCTTGGCAAATATGTATGTTGAAAATGGGTTCCTTTGTTCACAATATTTTTTCATATTTCTTTTTGTGTTCAAAGACAACCAATAAAAGAAGTGAAAATATTTTTAACTTATTAGTAGACATTGATTTTGCAATGCCTCTAAGCACTGGATCTTAGCTGGACTGGAAAAATCTTATTAGGATGTCCAATTATGAAGCCACTAAATAAGAAAAAGCGAGCTAGAAGACAGAGAAATTTGAACTTTTAGGAGATATGGACAAATTTATAGGACATGACCTCATCAAAGTCAAGGGTGTGGAAGAATTACAATGCTTTGGACACGTTCAAAAACTGAGATTGGAGCAGAGGCAATTTTGTGAATAGCACGCTGACATGTAAGCGATTCAGAGCCCGGCTGGTGTTAGAGTAGGTGAGAAAGAGTTACCCCACACATTAGCCACAGATCAGAGAAATAGACACAAATACAGAGAAGAAAATGGGAAATAATTCATCCTAGTAAGATAAGTGATAACACAAAACAGAGAGTCACAGAGCACTAGTGTTGCCAAAATAATCTTGTTGAAAAACATTAGATCTGATGGGAATTTACAGCACCTGGTTTTGAGAGTCCCAGGTCAAAACCAAATAGCTGAGTGACCACAGGCAATAAATAAAAGCCAAATTATTTATTGTCTATAATCATTCAGCAATATACATTTCAGGTTCCATTTACTCAGTTCTGAGCCAGACACTACCAGGAGTAGGAGGTATAGGAAAAGGGATGGAGATTAATGAGGTCCAACTTTGCCCCCAGGGAGCTTAGACTCCAAAGGAATAGACAAATATGTGACAAGGACTTTCTGGTTCAAAGTGGAAAGACATGAGTGGTAAAAAGCACATTGAGAGTCTAGAATAAAGAAACAATTCTCACCTAGGGAGCAAAACAGAAATGTTTTAAACTAGGTTAAAAATACAGCATAAGCAAGGATTCAGAAGTAACAAAATGCACATTTTAGGGGCTAATGAATAGACTAATGTCAACTGAAGGCAGGGTGCAAAAAATCTGAAAAGTTGTTACGGGTCAGGTCTTACAAGAAATGTCATACTTTATTCTTTTTGCAACTGACTGCAACTACAAAAGTTTTTGCACCATGTATAATCATTAGTCTCAAAAATATTTTTCAAAATTGACTATTTCAGCAGCTGAAAGTGAATTTCTGGCTGTTTCAAAAGTTATTTAAATAATTGCTATGCCATCTGAAGATTGGAAGGTAATAAAGCACATTGTTTAAGGACAAGCTGTAAAGTCAGACTGACTTGGTTCAGATCCCATATCTGCCACTTACTAGCTGTATGACTTGAGCATGCTACTAAATCTCTCTGTGCCTCAGTTTCTTCATCAGGAAAAGACATGTTAATGGCATATAGCAATAATTCCACAAGGGTAGCCTCTAAGAAAAGAGAGACAATGACCATTGCAAGGAGTACAAAATGGAGAAAGAATAACAAAATTCACGTGCAAAGTAAAAAATCCATCCATTTGTCTTTATTGCTTTTAACATCTTCATTTTTAAAAATCCACGTTCCCACCAAGGAAATTAAAAACAAATCATCAGGAATTTAAGTATATATTACTCAGTTATATATATGCAATTTTTTGATCAAGAACAAGCAAGTAAATAAATACCTCTATTCTCAGCATGAGGGCATTGGTTCTCAAAGTGCTACTCCATAGCAGCAGCAGAAACAGCATCCCCTGGGCCTTGTTAGAAATGCAAATTCTCTTGCCCTACCCCAGACTTACTGGATCAGAAATTTTGCGAATGGGTCCAGCACTTGGTCCTTTAATAAGCTCTCTGGGTAATTCTGATACTAATGTTTGGAGACCAAAACATTAGACATAAAGCTTTGCCCCAGTTTGTAGGAATCTATCTACAGGTACTTAGGGAGAGGAATCCCCTCCCCTCTTTATTAGAAAAAGTAATGGAAAACAATATATATGGAGTGGGCAGAAGTTTTTAATTTGGAACCATTTGAGAAGCTGCTTTGTGTTTCTGTGAGGAGATGCCATGCCAGTTATGCCAAATATATTTACATATCATCTTCCCAGGAGACAAGGCAATTTTTTGAATGTAGTCATGTATATTCTTTTAAAATTCTTAGCTAAGTTTATTATAGTGCCAAAGACAACTTGAGATTTGTAATGAGAATAAGAAAAAGGTTAATGAAAAATAAATACATAAGAAATAATCCGTACTATTCCTAGTAGAAAACTTAGGGGAAAAGCTCCTTGGTATTGACCTTGATGATTTTTTTTGATATCACACCAAAAGCTCAGGCAACAAGAGCAAAATTAAACAAGTGGCACTACACTAACTAAAAAGCTTCCCAGTAAAAGAAACAGTCAATAAAATGAAAATGCAACCTATAGAATGGGAGAAAATATTTTAAAACCATGTATCTAATAAGGGTTAATATCCAAACAATAGATGAAACTCACACAACTCAACAGCTAATAAAAACCAAATGGCCAAATTTACAAATGGGCAATGGACCTGAATCAAAGTTTGCCAAAGGGGGCATGTATATGGCCAACAGAAATGTTAAAGAGTGTTCAACATCATTACTCATCTGGGAAACACAAATCAAAACCACAATGAGATATCAGCTCACACAAGCTTAGAGATAACAAGTGTTGGGGAGGGTATAGAGGAAAGGAAACCCTTATATATTGCTGGTGGGAATGTATGTTGGGACAGCTATTAAGGAAAACAATGTGGAGGCTCAAGAAATTGAAACTAGAAGTACCATATGACCCAGCAATCCCTCTGTTGGGTATACACCCAAAGGAAATGAAATTATGACCTCATAGAGATATCTGTGCTCCTTTGTTCTTTTCAGCATTATTTATAATAGCCAAGATATAGAAATAATTTAAGTATCTATCAACAGATGAAGAGATTTTTTTAAATTATGGTATATATCTGCAATGGAATATTATTTGGCCTGTAAAAGGAGATACTGTCATGTGTAATAACATGGATGAACCTAGAGGACCTTATGCTAAGGAAGTAAGTCAGACACAGAAAGAAAAAGACTGGATGATTTTACTTATACGTGGATTAAAAACAAACAAAAGTTAAATAAATAGAAACAGTAAAACAGTGGTTACCAGGAGCAGGGAGGGGGAGGAAAAGGAGAGAAGTAGGTTAAAGAGTACAAATTCACAGTTATGTATGATACGTTTAGAGATACAATGTACAACATGAGGATGTAGTTAATAATATTATATTGTATACTAAAAATGTGTTAAGAGATGGATTTTAGGTCTTCTCAATTCACTCACACATACACGGTAACTATGGAAGGTGATGGATATGTAAATTTGTTTGTAGTAATCATTTCACTCATTTCATTACATGGTGTAAAAACACCATGTAATACACCTCAAATATGTACAATAAAAATTTTTAATGAGAAATTACAAACAAAATGCATATTAAACGGCCACAATGAAAAAAACAAACTTTAAAAATCAACAAAAGCAACCAACTTTAAAAATTTCTCATGTGTTACATCTTCAAACACACATGGAATTCACTGGCTAGAAGATACTGAAGCAAATAGTTTTGTAAGAGTGAAAATGATACATTTATATAGCTAAGAATAGAACTAGCAGTTATAGTACCTAAAATAAAATTACAAGGACTATAAATCTTTATCCTTTAGGGTATACTGCTGGGATTAGAAAGAAAATCTAGTTATGATTTATGGTCTTAATAGTTCTGAGATTTCTATGAGTTTTTTTTTTTTCTTTTTCACTTCTTAAACTTGCTTTGGCCAACCTTATCATGGCATCTGGAGCTTACATTTTATAGTGGAAATATATCATGTAAGCATGATCCATGTTCAGTGTCTCAGTAACAAATATTCCTTATTAATACACATTACCAAAATACAGCTTCTTGTGAAAAATAAATTTGGGTCTAAGTATTTCAGAGTATATAGCAACAGAAAGTGCAAGAAAATACAGTCCACTATATGTGGATTGAGGTGTTTTATTAGTCAAGTGAGAGTTGGCAGACTTGGCTCAAAAGCACCATATCATAAAATACAATAGCCAAGTAACATCTGTGTAGGCAGGTTACGTGTAGACAAAACATAGCATAGACTATTACAAGAATATAATGAGAAAAAGGGATGGTTTCTTTAAGGTCATTTATTAACAGCCCTTAAGCTCAATCTATAGAGAAATTAAAGTGCTGAAGTGAGACAATTATCTGGAAAGACTGGGTAATAAAAGTTTAATTTTTTTAAGTTGTTGCAGCCTTTATCTACTTTGGATGTTTATATTTAGATCACTGAATAATCACCCAATTGCCCAGGTAGCTTTGGGTTATAAATGAGCATAAGCTGTTTACCCAGGGCAAAAATAAATGAGTTTTTTTTTTGTTTTTGTTTTTTTTTTTTTTTTGAGACGGGAGTCTCACGCTGTTGCCCAGGCTGGAGTGCAGTGGCGCGATCGCGGCTCACTGCAAGCTCCGCCTCCCGGGTTCCCGCCATTCTCCTGCCTCAGCCTCCTGAGTAGCTGGGACTACAGGCGCCCGCCACCGCGCCCGGCTAATTTTTTGTATTTTTAGTAGAGACGGGGTTTCACTGTGGTCTCGATCTCCTGACCTTGTGATCCGCCCGCCTCGGCCTCCCAAAGTGCTGGGATTACAGGCTTGAGCCACCGCGCCCGGCCCAAAATAAATGAGTTTTCCACTTTAGGACAGAGCTAGGAAATCAGAATGGGAGTTG
Source organism: Macaca nemestrina (assembly GCF_043159975.1). Lineage (NCBI taxonomy): Eukaryota > Metazoa > Chordata > Mammalia > Primates > Cercopithecidae > Macaca > Macaca nemestrina. The sequence continues at coordinate 116,148,038 of NC_092129.1, forward strand.
ATCAGAACTAAATGTCCTAAAAAACTTGATGCAGAAGTAGTCAAAGTTGCAGTGGCACATGAGTGGAAGTGATGTAGAAAACATCTAAAATAAGGGAAAAAAGATTAATCCCATGGTGAAATTTCAGTATTTGTAGAGTATGAATGGAAGAGATATTTTCATTCTTTTAAAAAAAATTTTTATAAACCCCTGAATTTCCAAGCAGGCAATTTAAACCAGTCTTGATGAGAAGGCAATAATTTAAAAACAAAAATAAGAGCAGAATTACAGTAGATTGATAATAATATGAACTAGACCTGTGACCTCCAGTATTTGCATTTCCTGCCCTTAAACTTTCTGATCTAGATTCCGTAACCATCTCAAAGAAATTCTGAAGAAAAAATGGTAAATGAAGGAAAAGTTGTTCACAACATATATTCTCTGATGCTGTTGATTACAGTCTTACATTCTTTATCTGGGTGGAATGTGCATCATCAATATAATGTATGTGTATTTCATTTCTGACCTCAATTTTTTTTCTCACATAGCCTGATAAATGTTTATTCCTTACAGATTACAAAGAGCCGTGATACATTTTATGCCATTGAATTCTAACAACACCTCTATTAGATGCCGAAGTGGTTATTAAACCTATCAGGTAGTATACAAAGAGTTAGCAAAGCAGAGGTCAGCCTGGCTTTGAAGCCAGGTTCTGCCTCTTAGTAACTGTGGAAGTTTGAGAAGTTACTTAACCTCTTGATGCGTCAGTTTACTCATATGTAAAGTGGGGACAAAAAATATTCCCTCTGTCAAAGTGTCGTTGTAAGATTTGAGTTAGTTAATGCTTGTAAAGTACCTGGAGCCATGCCTGGAACATAGTAGGTGTTAAATAACTAGGAGTTGTTAGTCCTCTATTTAGAGTTAGATCTAATTTTGAAATCTCAGTTCCATGTGTCTTATAGCTGTATGCCCTGGGAAAATCCCTTCTTTTATTTGATGCCTTCTTTCTTCTTGGATAATTTGGAGATTTAAAAAAAATCAAAAAGAAATTTCACAGGGGTGTTATGAAGACTTAATGGGATAAAATGTGTCACAGTTCTTTGTAACGTATAAGGAATAAAAGTTGACCTAGATGGCTAAGAAGTTTTGGTGCCAGAAATCAACTGTATATATATAATACTAACCTACTTAGACACCAATGTTCACTGACTTTCTGACTCTACGAGTACATTCCAGATTTGTTTAGTAATAAAGGAAAGTAAAATTGATCCTTAACCCATCAAGGCTAACCTGCATTTACCATGGAAAATGACAATGTTAAAAATTACACTTCTGACAAAAGTTACATGTTAACAATAGCTTTTCATTTCAGTATGCGCATCATTCTCATTTATGTGATAGTATTGTAATCAAAGGTTCAGAAAAGCTAATGAAATACTATAAAATGTCAACTGTAAAATTAATTTTAGTGGAACAAATTGGAGAAGTGGAAAAGACAAATTGGTTGGGAATAAGACCATCCTAATAATTAGCCATCAGAAAATGGTCTCACTGAGCAAAATAAAGGTCACATGGGGGTCGGCTGCTAAGGTTCAGAATTATGAATCAGAAAGTGGATAATATTCAGAAATCAATGGAGAAACTAAAGACTTTAAGCCATGCAAAATAATCAGCAATGAATTACACTTAGATAAACACTTTCTTCAAGTCTCCAAATACATGGCAATCGTGACAAGTGAAGCAAAAGTAGGTGGAAGGTTGAGGAGGGAAGGTATTATTTGACTTGCATAATATCAAATATTTCCCTTATCTATTACTCTAAGATTTATATCTTCATCTGATACTACTATGTCTGATGATTTTTCAAGTGATGGATAAGGGCTAAGTGGGACAGGAAATAACTAAGACAATCAAAAGAGAAAATCATGCTTGTAAAGTGCTTAGAGCTATGCTAATTCTGAATATTATCCACTTTCTTATCCCCTAAGAAAGTCTGTGGAAGAGAAAAGGAAGAAGAATCAAATACGAAACTTATGAAATACATCCTTAGTAAAGCCCTTAAACCCCATTACTCTAAACGTCTGGAATTGACGTGAAGTACTGACAACTGTAGAGCACCATCTAGTTTTGGCCTCTAGAACTGCAACCAAGTCTTCTGATTCCCAATGGTATGTGAAGTTAATTCCCAGAAGGGGAAGGAAAACTTACATTTTAGTGTTTTTAGTTTATTGATTAAAATTCTAAATTGGCTATTTTTTTCCCATTCCCTCAGAAAATAAGCACACTTTGCAACAGCTGTTGTTCATTTGACATATTAGTTTCTTACGGAAAATAAATCATTCATAGGTAAATATGAAATATAAAACAGATCATAATAGCACAGATTTATGTACATTTAAACACAATGATGTCAGTGCTTTCATTATGAACTTCTTTCTCTGGTGCTCATGAATCAGCAGCATAAATTCGCAGTAAGTGTAATTTTGGTGTATAATGAACTCCAGTGTATTTTAGAAACAATCTAATTTTAATAAAATCAGTATTTTATAAAAAGAAGAATATTCCACTTAACAGTTTTAATGTCGAAAGTATCTTTTAGTCTTGAATGGAAAATTAAGTTTTTGTTCTCTGAAAATATTTTAAAACAAAATGTTTTTGCCATCTTCATTTTTTCTTGGCTTAAAGATTACATTATACATTTCAGCTAATCGTTTATACTGCCCTTTTTGGTCAATTTAAATATTCCTCCAGTTGAGTTTATTGTGCATGTGTAACTATTTAGAAATAATTAAAAGAAAGGAAGTAAAATTTTACAAGAGTTTTTAAAAGAATGAGAACACAGATTGATTTAGTTAACTTGAATTTTGTTCATAAAAAGACATCCTTCATTCTTGACAACTCACCATAGTGTTCATGTTGTATTCCTACATAAGCTTTAAAAGTATTTATTAGTTATAAAAAGAGTAATCACTTTTGATTATTCTGACAAAAATCTTTGGAAGTTTCACATTGAAAAATGTCATCAATGCTTCAAAATTATAATACTTTCTATTTATATAGGACCATAGTATCTCAAAACACTGTTTAATACATCACCCATTATCAACAAGCTTTATGTAAGAGGCCACTTTAAGTGCTTTAACCTATATCTTTTCTATTCGTTAATTATTCTACCTATACTTAATTAAACTTCTGGTTTATTTTCTTCTTCTTCTTGCCATGTAGTTGAAAATGTGTTTATTACTCTAGGAAAATATCTAACTACCTGATGCCAGGATTCAGTGACTACTGGGAGCAGCTAAGTCTTAGTATTCAGGCCATTTGACACTTCTCAAGAGCTAAAACATAATTAGGTAATGCTGAACCTGATGAAGGGCGAAATAAAGCATCCTTCAGTATAGCCACTTCTACAACACCCTAAAGAATTAGTCTTATCCCAACTGACCCAACCAGGCACTGTTCTGAAGAGGATTCAACACACTCGTCAGTTGTTCTTAAATAATCTCCTTAGTCCAGTTCCAACCCTTGAAGATTGTATCATATTGTTGGTTTCTATAGAAACTTTCTTTCCAACCTTCTCAAAAATATTGCTTAGGACTCTAATCCAAAGCAAGCATTATTGAGCTACTTCTGGGTAAAAAGTGCACCTATCAGACAATAAGAAAGCAAATTTAGGGGAGCAAGAGGAAAATTGTCAAATCACTGGCTTTCCAGATGAGACAACTCTCATTTCTAGTAAGGGACAAAATGTGGAACGATCAACTCTGTCAAAATTCAACTAGAATGTTTTGGACATTTGAATAAAATTGGCAGATTTAATTATGGTTTTTCATTTTCAAATTGGTCTTTGTAACTCAGGGCAAGCATTTGAAATGTCAAGGACTTAAGCTATTTGTTAACCAATTTACAAATAGGAGCATATATATCTTACTTTGCAAAGAGTTACCTAATATGTTTTTTAAAAAAGATAATTAATTTGTAAATACATATTCTTTTCTCCAAAACAAAATTGCTCTCATCTTATGATTTTCTACAATACATAAACAGTCTTTGAATATACTGCCTAAAGGTTTCTACATTTTTTATTTTTACTCATCTAGATAAAAAATTCAAAACTAATGTATGAACTACAGTGCCCCTGTGCAGTGAATGCTCCAAAAGGGCAAATTCCTAAGAATCAGTATGAATATAAAAGTTAAAGGGAAAAGCAAATAAAAGTTGGAGGGGGATCGAATCTTTATGGAATTACTGCAGCAGTTGGTAGATAAGACAATTAGGCCACATAGATAGAGAAACAAATGCACAAACACATGGAACTTTGATCAATCATCTAAAGTTGTTTCTCCTGAGATCATGATAAATAAGCTTACAATATCTGATCAGAAAGAATCCTAAAACAGGTACAATCATCCCTTGGTATCTATGGTAGATTAGTTCCAGGACCTCCCTCAGATACAAAAATCCGGGGATGCTCAAGTTCCTGAAATAAAATGGGCTACTATTTGCTTGTCGCTTATGCACATTCTCCTGTATACTTTAAATCTCCCATAGATTACTTATAATAGCTGATACAGTGTAAATACTATGTGAATAGTTGTTAGACTGTGTTCCTTAGGGAATAACGGCAAGAAAAAAAGTCTGTATATGTGCAGTACAGAGGCAAATTTTTGATCCATGGTTGGTTGAATCCAAGGGTGTGGAACCCATGAATACAGAGGGCCAATTATACTATGTTTTGGGAATTTCTCTTTTTATATATAATTTTTTAAAAAATTAAAAACAAAAATAAATATGAGGTCTTGCTATGTTGCCCAGGCTGGTCTTGAACTCCTGTACTCAAGTGATCCACCCGCCTAGGCCTCCCAAAGTGTTGGGATTGCAGGCGTGATCCACCTTGCCTGGCCAAGGAACTTCTCTTTTTTTGCCTTGTTTTTTTAAGTTGTTTATGTCTCTGGTTATTGCTAGAGGGAATTTCTCTCTAATTCTAAATTTTTCTGGGAAAAGCAACTTTCTATTAGTAGAAATGTGAATGAATTACCAATGATATCTTGAAACTACAAAAGTATTCCATGTTAAATATGCATTTTATAACGATAGAAACAATCCAAGTCTTGAATTACATGGAATCTTGTTTATCAGTGTTGATTTGCTATCAGAGGGTGACCAGACAGTGACAAGAGCAAAAAATGGAAAGCAGGCAGAAAGAATCAGTTAAAGAACAGATTTGTAAGAGGTGCAGAGGCCAATCTCAGCGGCACGTCATAGCTGACAGAATGTGTAGAATGCTGGCATAGCAGGATGAGATATGTCATCTCATGTCTCTTGAGAAACATGACAGCCCCACAGATGTAGCACACTTCTCATTGATTTCTATTTATCCCGTAAACCAGAATAGGCAGCACAACACAGAACTGTGGTAGTCTATCCGAACATTTTCCCTTTTATATTTACATTTTCCATGAAAATAAATTCAATGAAACCTGAACAATAAACTTAAATAAGTCTAACGGAAATGATTAAATCTATCAAGTGAAATTTAATTTCTGATTTGTTTATACTCCTCTTTGTCTACCTATAAATTCTGGAACCACTGGACATCTATTGGAATGTTCAGTGGTATAAATTTTGGAACCACTGAGCATCTATTGAAATGTTCGGTGGTTCCAGAATTGACCTAACGGTGGCAAAAATATTGATCAAATCCTCATATCATCTTTATGATACTTTTGATCCAGTCCTCTATAGTTTTAAAACAAGAGTCCATGATTTGTCATCTTGTTCTGTTACAAATTTATGTGACACATGGAGCTTTTTGCTAATTATTTAGACAGGATATAAATCATTCAAAATTAATTTATCTACTAATGTATGCTATTAAAGAATGCAGACCAAATCAAGGAGTTTGGGTTTTGCTTTTTTGTCTGCCACAGTGTGGTGCACCTTATGGTCATCTAACACAAGAGCTTCTTTTCCATGTTTGTAGAATTCCCACCACATGAGGCAGAACTTGCCTCCCACCATTAAAGTTGAAAATAAGAGATAGTCTCTTTCCCAGCTAAGTGCACAACACAGGTGGCAGTTGTGTTTTCACCAGACTACTTTAATGGTGTGATTTAATCATTGTTTCTTGCTGTATAGCCTTTAAGAAGTTGTGTGAGTTACCCAGTACCTGTTTAACAAACCCATTTTCTGCTTAAATCAAACAGAGTTAGTTTCACTTGCAGAATGATAGAGAGAGCAAATGAAGAGGCATGGTTGCAGACCACAGTCTATCATGACAAAGGAGGGAAGCAAAGGGTCTAATATCTGCCCTGGTGGAATGGAAAGCAGTGAAAATCTGTTTATATTAATTGATAGGACTTCAGAAATCACAGCATCAAATTATTTACTAAATCATCTAGGATGAAATACCCACTGAATACAAGGCTTTTGGGAAATAAGTGGCCAATCCCCAGGAGTAGTTTGAAGGGCTTGAAGAATTAAGAGACTTAATTCTTGGGAAACGGTAGTTATTTCTAACAGTACGATACAACTTATACATAAAGAAAATGACAAGGTAAGGGAGGATAACTAAGGATCTCTCTGTTCTACATTTATGGAGCAAATTTATACATTTGTCTGATTTTGTTTCCTGGACATATGTCGTTCTCAAGAAAATTTACAGTGGCATGGGTGCCTGATGGAGCACTAATACAGACTAACGTCACTCCTTTCACAAAATATTCAACTTGAATTTTGAATGATTTCCCCCACATTGGAAAGAGTCAGGTATCATTAGATAATTAAATCCAAGATAGATAAGGAAGGAAGTAAAAGAACATGTAATCCTTAACTGTGTTAAAATTTCCACATCAAGATAAGTGAATTGTGTCATTAGTTAGGCAGGTTATGGTATAGGGCATGCTTCAGTACTTGAAAATTCAGAATGCAATAGAGAAGTTGGGAGTTCCCAACAAAGAGTTCCCAACCTCCCAACAAAGAGCAGGAAGCTGAGGACAAGTATACAGGAGAAAGCTAACCTGACAGCAAATGTTGGCCTCAATGAGAGGAACAAGTGTTTAAAGACGACTCAGATAAACATTGACACCAACTTAATCTCAAATGCAGGGTTTAGTAGCAAGGGATCTGATTAGTTGTTCAATTTGTAAGTTGGCAGAATCCCCACCCCTTCACATTTCCTAGGGAATAGGGACTTACAGTGTTATAATTCGCTAAGTCAATGAGACCTCAACGACTGGCTTCCATTTAAGTTGATGTCTCAGGAGACTCAATTGTTTAAGATTTTAAAAAAAGAACTGAGATAACAAAGGACTGATATATACATATGAAGGTGGAAACCCAACCTATTAACTCCGGCCTATATTGAAGATGAGTAGGAAATACAAGGATTTAACATTACCATAGGTACTTTACCAACAGCACAGGAGGTTTTGGTCAGCACAAGAGTTGTGCACTGCAAACAGATTCCTAATGTCAGAGATAAGACCATTTCCAAAGTCCCTGATAACAAAATTTCCTGCTTCCACTAGGACTCTTCAAGACCTAGACTGAAATTGATTTTTTTGAATTGTGTGACATCCATTTGTATGGCAGAGCATTTACTGAAGAAAACAAAACAAGTCAAGGGTTGAAAAATTGTCTAAGATGTTGTTTAAAAGATTTTGCTGTCATGTTTTAGAGATCACAGGGAATGAGAGTTTTTCAGAAGACCAGAGATGGTCACTGTAGTCTCCACTTTGAAAAAAGAAAAACAGATAAATCATTTAAAAGTAGATTAAAAAATAGAGGTAGACTTTGCTTCTTGAAAAAATTCCATTTGGATCATTAACCAGAGGAATTTTCGACTTTGGGGAAATAATGTAGTAAACATTAAATGAATTAATGAGTCATTTAGATAAGCTATACCAAGATAGCATCATTTCCTTTTTTTTTTAAAAAAAGGGTTTCTAGACTGGTGGTAGATAAAATAAAAACCAAATGTGTAGTCTACAAAATATTTGATTGAAGCCCTTTTTGATAATCTGTGAAAAAGATAGTGAAACATTAATTAAGTAGTAGTATATGTATTAACAATGTAAATTGTTTAGAAAGATGTTAGACACTGAATATGAAGTTGAAACTGACTTCTGACTATAAAATTCCTTATGTATTAAGGACATTAATTATTTAAATTTTTTATAGAAACATAACTCAGGCCAAGCGGCCCAAGATGCAGATAATGCAATTAACTTAGAAGTATATAATCATCAAATAACTTCATATTGTCCCATTTCTTTATCATTTTCACATTTTCATTACAGTTACTTCTGTTAATAGGCTTTGATAAGAAAGAACCAGATGGAATTGAGATTTTTATCTTGCTTTGGCCTGCATTTCATGGCACCTTTGTGTTTCCTTTGTTAGATGTGTTACAATAGATAATGCTTTTTCCAACATCCTGAAATTTCTTCTCTGAAGACAAGACCACCTGGAGAACATTCTGCTTTTTCATTTCATGAGTTCTGATAAGAATGAACTTTGATGGCAGTCTCTCTATTTAGGTGAATGGTTTGTGTGACCCATTGCTCTTCTTGCTTTGATCTGTAGATGTTCATCCTGAGTAGCACACTTGGAATAGAGAATCTTGTGTACCTGAGAGATTCTGAAACTTTTACCAGGTTAATGATAGTTCATGCAGAGAAGTAGAAGTCACAAATATTGTATGGATTTTTAAAAGTTCCCCACTTGTCTTTCTAACAGAAGCCCACCTGTTCGTCGTAGAGTATGAGATGGGAGCCTGAATTGCAATGGAGCTAGAGAAGGTAGTGCATTACAGTTAGGGATTTAGCTCATTTAGGTTTAGGTCCTAGGCTTGTGCCTGCTAGTGGTCATCCTGAAGCCATTAGGTTTCATCAGTTTCTGTGAGACACAGTATCTTCTGCAACCCTGGGTTCTCAGGGTGGACACAATTTTAAAAGTGTAACTTTTCTCTTAGGCTTCCATTTTTCTATTTTCCTCATAAGAGTATTTCTCTGCTTATTAGATTATAACTCTTGTTTTCCCACCTTCCAAAGGGTGGGTTTTCACCACAAAAAATGATATTTTAGCCTCTTTTTTCTTACTGGTCAACCCTCTGCCTTGATGATCTTAACTAATTTCACGCCTCCCAACATATCTCCTCTGTGAGAATGACTCCCAACTCCCATTTCTAGTCCTGATCCTTTTCCTAATCTCCAAATTTAGTTTGGGCTGCCTATGCAGCTTGACATAGCGCTCAACTCAACATTTCCAAAACTTATTTTCTATTCCCATACTCTCAATTCTCAGAAAATAAAAATCAAAGAATTTGTGTTTCTCCTTAAAGAATAAAATAGGCCAGACGAAATGGCTCATGCCTGTAATCCCAACTTTTTAGGAGGCCAAGGCGGGCAGATCACTTGATCCCAGTTCAAGTCCAGCCAGGGCGACATGGCAAAACGCAGTCTCTACAAAATTTTTTTTTAAAAAATTAGCTGGTTGTGGTAACATGCTCCTGTAGTCCCAGCTACTTAGGAGGCTGAGGCAGGAGGACTACTTCAGCCCAGGAGGTCTAGGGTGCAGTGAGCCATGACTGTGCCACTGCACTCCAGCCCGGGTGACAGAGTGAGACCCTATCTCAAAATTAATTAATTAATTAATTAATGGCTTTTGTAACTAGTACCACTAATACTATATTCCCACTCATCAAACATGAAAGTTCAGGTTTTTTATTTTTTAAAAAACTCCATTATCATAGATTATATCACCTACTGTAATATATTTTACTTGTAATATTTTTTACTCTGCCTCCTGTTGTTCGTTTTAAAACTACTCCCTCTTTCAGGCCCATTTTGCTTTTTACTATTATGATAGTTTTCCAGTGGATTCCCTACCTCCAAAGCATGTTATATACTGTTGTGACACTTATTCTTAAAATGTAGGAGTAATTATGTCACCTTCCTGCTTATAATCCTAAAAGACTCCCTATGATTTACCAAATTAAAAAGAAAATCCTTTTCTGACATCTTGTCAGCAGCTGTATCCAACTTTTTGTCTTTATTTTTCGTCATTTATAACAGAGATGAGGACAGCTTTTGCATCACTCGTGCCCAAATCCCTGGGTACCTGTCAAGATGTGTATTTCTAAGATACACGTTTCACCTACTGAAGCAGAATCTCTAGATGTGGAGGCTTAGAATTTTCAGTTTCAAAAACCTTCTTATACACTTTAAAGTTGTAGAACCATTATCCAAAATTCAGTCAAAGTTGTCAATTTGCTGATTGTCAAATATGGCCTATGCCTTCTGGCCTCTTTCTCTTTATTCATGCTCCTCCCTCTTTCTGGAATCCCCTTTACCTTCTGATCTCTACTTATTTAAACCCTATGCATTCTTCAGGAATTACCTATACCACATGCCAGCCCCATTGTAAGTGTTCCTACTAAATAAATGACTTTTTTTCCTGGCAAGTTCCTCAACTTCTCTAGGTCAGAATTTCTTCAAAGTCAAAAACACTGTTTTAAACTAAATGATCTCCAAAGTAATGTTCTTCCAAATTGTGATTCTTGTTTTTACGTCTGTTTTGGTACTTGGCACAATCTGTCTAATGTTATGTATTTGTATACTTGTCTTTTGATCTTTGTATTATAAGGACCTTAAGAATACAAAGTATGTCTGTTGCTATCTGTACTCTGCAGTGCTTTGCAACATGTGTGTCATGTAAGTGGCTTAAAGGAGGTAGACAGATATTTACATTTTTGCTACGCTTTTGCATCCTGGATTTTCCTGCCTTGACCATAATAATTTGGGCATATGTGCTTGATTTAAATGGAAAATTAATCTGATGGTCCTTTTAAAAAATTAAATGATTTAGTATTAATTAAATACTACAGTGTTAATGACATTTACTATTGTATTAACATAAAGGAATGTGCAACGTGAGACATGGACATCAAAATTCCATTATAAGAAGTAACATTTTTAGTTCTCTTCAGAAGCATTTTGATAGTTCAGGGCATTTATGATACTAGTGGCTTCTTAACATGCATAGTAGGTCAACTGTAATTCAATGTTATCAAAGAAAAAGATCTATTTGAAAGAAGTCAACACCTAGAAGTTAGTTACATTGATTTCTGTAATGCAAAAATGACTATTTATATTTAAGTACTTTGAGAAATGTGTCTGAAATTTAGCCTGCAATATTAGCAGGCTATTTTACTATTTCACTTTTCCAGATTTTACTATTTCTGGATACATACTGATATATTCTCTGATAATGAGAACAAATTTCCACTAGCGTATTCAAGAATAATAAGAATAAGAATAATTAGACAAATAAACTATAGCAAGAAGAACTATAATTAGACAAATAATAATTAGACAAATAAACTATAGCAAGAATAATAAGAATAATTAGACAAACTATAGCAAGAAGAATGATGGTTAGCTATCAGGAGGAACTTGATATCACTATGAAGTCTATAAAGTCATAAAAATAATATTAGAAATAAAAATATTAGAAATAATATTAGAAAATGTAAGTATATAGTCTCTTTATGGAAGATGAAAAAATATCTTTCCAATCTGCATTATGCAAATGGGTCAAAAGCACATACCACTTATGTCGTGTGAACAGATATAAAATAGGGCTTACTAGGGGAAAACATAAAAAGAAATAGTAAAGGGTACACAAATAACTCAAATCTCATTGCTTAGGTCAAACATAGTTTGCATACGCTATGTCTGACAGTCCAGATAAGACTCTCCTCCTCAATGTTCTGTAGATGTATAGGATGGAGAATCAGGAAACATCTATATGACCATGTAATGGTGGAAGCTCGCGTTTGAGCAAATGGCATTGTTAGAAAGGGGTAACTTCTGGAACCCAGTGTGTAGTAACCGCCAGTTCTTCAGCTGCACTCACTCTGACTTGTAAAATCTGCTCACTCCCTAGCTGAACGCCCTGAACACAGTCAAAAAAGCATTGCAAAGACTTTGAGAACAAAATTGTGAGATAACCCACTGTACAAGACCTACACGAACTTCTGAGTGGCTCAGCCAAGGGGCAGACACAAAGAGCACAGCAAAACTTTGCTACTAACCCAACATTGCATGCAAGAGATGAGCCAGAACTTTGCCTGTGCGAACAAAGAAAAAAGAAATCAACACTCTCCGGAGGATTTTAACAAGATCCAGAGTTGCACAACATAATGTCTGAAATGTCCAGGATATGATGCAAAATGACTTAGCCTACAAAAAATACAAAGAATTTTCAAGAGAAAAAGTAACCAACAAAGGGAAACTCCAAGATGATCCAGATGTTGGAATTATCAGGTAAAACTTTACGCTGACAATTTTAACTATCCTCCTTGAGGTAAAGATGAACATTCTTGAGATGAATGAAAAGTTAGAAGGTATATTCTGCATTTATTGGTTGTCATATTCTGTCATGTTTCATATATGTCCTTTAGGCATTGACTGCATTCTTTAAACCTTCTGTATTATTATTTTTATTTTTACCTGCATATTATAGCAATTTGAGAGAGACTCTATAATTGTAGATATTGTTTATATCTTTGTGGCTCTGCCAGTTTTTGATTTATAAATTTTGAACTATTATTAAATACATACAAATTTGATATTTGATATTTAAAAATTGAACATTCATCATTATGAAGTTACACTCTATTCTTAGTAAAAATTTTAGACTCAAAGCCTATATTTTATATTAATATATATTAATCATATTAAATATACATATGTAATATATATTATGCATGTTAAACATATAATTCACTCTCTTTCTTACATTTTAATTTTTATTTATTACCAGGAAAGGGTTGAGGCCCAGATAATTTACTCTCTTTCATTTAGAATTACTTGTTATAGTTTTTTTCTTCATTTTTACTTTAAATCTATTTCTATCTTTAGTTTTTTGATGTATCTGTTGTGATTAGAATTTTAAAAATCTAGTCTGACAAATATTAGTGAAAGCTTTTATTCTTTACAAACAATACTAAGACCGTATAACACTTCCATTACATTAACCTGATATTTCATCCAGCATAACTGATGAAGTCATTTTTGAGTTTACCTAGTCCTTGTATTGCTTCAACATTGTATTTTTTTTTAATTTACAATTGTGAAATATGTAAAACATAGATATGTGCATGTAATGCATAAGTACAGTCTGAAGAATAATACTAAAATGAACACTTAAACATCACTGAGTGATATGGTTTGGCTGTGTCCCCATCCAAATCTCATCTTGAATTGTAGTTCCCATAATACCCAGGTGTCATGGGAGGGACTAGGTCACAGATAATTGAATCATGGGGCGGTCACACTTATGCTGTTCTCGTGATAGTGAGTGAGTTCTCACGAGATCTGATGGTTTTATGAGGGGCTTTTCTCCCTTTGCTCAGCACTTCTCTCTCCTGCCACCTTGTGAAGGAGAACATGTTTGCTTCCCCTTTCAGAGACTAAACTGTGAGTCAATTAAACCTCTTTTCTTTATAAATTTCCCCATCTTTGGTATGTCTTTATTAGCAGCCTAAGAATGGACTAATACACTGAGCCTAGAAAAATGAAGCTTTAAAAGTCTGTTAAAGCTTCCTGTAAGCCACTCCCACCTCCCCATATCAGCTTCATTTTTCCACAACAGAAGAAACCACTATTTTTATCTTTATCGTGCCTTTGCTTTGGTAGCTTCACTACATATGTATCTTTAAACAATATATTACATAATTTTGCCCATTTAAAAATATTACATTATTAAAACGATACTACATATATTCTTTGGTAACCTGCTTTTTTGCTCAACAATAATTTCTGAAATCTTTTCATAGTGATATGCACAGTTGTTCATTTTTATCACTATGTGTATTACTTTCTTATATGGGCACTCTATAATTTATCTATGTAATGGGAGAAGCATTTGATGGGCATTTGGGTAGTTTCCATCATTTTTGTTACCATTTTTAAAAAGCTGCTAAAACATTCATGGGCATGCCTTTGGGTGAACATGTGTGGAAATTTCCCTCAGGTGTAATTCTAGAAGTTAAAATGCTAGGTAGTATGGTGTATGTCCATGTTCAACTTTATATCATAACAGTGCCCTGTTATTTTTGAGACACTGTCAGAGCAGTTTTCATTACTCTACACCCTTGTCACCACTTCAAGTATTTGTCAACTTTGAAGTGTTTTTCTATCATGTTGGTGTGAAGAGTTCTTCATTTGTTGGTTTAATTTGTATTTCCCTGATTACTGAAGTGTTTGAACATCTTTTATATATTATTGGCCATATATCCTATGTGAGTCCATACAATATTAGGGTAAAAAAAGGCAAAATTAATCTATAGTGATAGAAGTTATAATAATAATTAACAAGTAATGAGCAGATGGGCAGTTACCAATTTGTAGAGGTCATAAGGAAGCTTTTTGGGGTGCCATATATGTTCCATAGCTCTATCTGGGTGTGGTTACACAGAGTATGTGTAAGTAGAAATTCATCAAGATATAAACTTAAAATTTGTGTACTGTGCTGTACATGCTATATAGCAATAAAAAAAATGCTCTCAACTGAAAAGGAAAAGGTAAATAATATCACAGCATTTCTAAAACAATAATAATAACACCATATAATGGAATCTTGGTGGTGCAATTGAATTAGCAATTTGAGGCAAAAATCATAATCTTAAAACTATGCCAACAAAAATGGTAATAAAGATAAAAGCAAAAATTAATGAAATGAAAAAATAATAAACTAATAAAGAGTAAAAATATTGGGTCTTTAAAAACTCAAGAAAATAGGAAAATATCAAGAACACAAAATAAAAATGATTAGGAGAAAATAACCATTGAATAAAGGACTTTTAAAAGTTAATGAGACTGGTCACTTCCAAGATGGCCGAATACAAACAGTGTTGGTTTGCAGCTCCCAGCAAAACCAACACAGAAGATGGGTGATTTCTGCATTTCCAAATGAGGTACCTGGTTCATCTCACTGGGACTGGTTGGACAGCAGGCGCGGCCCACAGAGGGTGAGCCAAAGCAGGACAGGGCGTCACCTCACCTAGGAAGTGCAAGGGGTCAGGGAATCTACCTTTCCTAGCCAAGGGAAGCCGTGACAGACTGTACCTGGAAAAACGGTATACTTCTGCTCCAATAATGTGCTTTTCAATAGTCTTAGCAACCAGCAGACCAGGAGATTCCCTCCTGTGCCTGGCTCAGCGGGTCCCATGCCCACAGAGCCTTGCTAACTGCTAGCGCAGCAGTCTGAGATCGACCTCCGAGGCTGCAGCCTGGCAGGGAGAGGGATGTCTGCCATTGCTGAGGCTTCAGTAGGTAAACAAAGTGGCTGGGAAGCTCGAACTGGGCAAAGCTCACCACAGCTCAGCAAGGCCTACTGCCTCTATAGACTCCACCTCTGTGGGCAGGGCATAGCTGAATAAAAGGCAGCAGACAACTTCTGCAGACTTAAACATCTCTGTCTGACAGCTCTGAAGAGAGCAGTGGTTCTCCCAGCATGGCGTTCAATCTCTGAGAATGGACAGACTGCCTCCTCACGTGGGTCCCTGAGCCTTGAGCCCTGTGTAGCCTGACTGGGAGACACCTCTCAGTAGGGGCCGACAGACACCTCATATAGGTGGGTGCCCCTCTGGGACAAAGCTTCCAGAGGAAGGATCAGGCAGCAATATTTGCTGTTCTGCAATATGTGCTGTTCTGCAGCCACTGCTGGTGATATCCAGGCAAACAGGGTCTGGAGTGGACCTCCAGCAAACTCCAACAGACCTGCAGTGGAGGGGCCTGTTAGAAGGAAAACTAACAAACAAAAAGGAATAGCATCAACATCAACAAATAGGACATCCACACCAAAACCCCATGGGTAGGTCACCAACATCAAAGACCAAAGGTAGATAAAACCACAAAGATGGGGAGAAGCCAGAGCAAAAAAGCTGAAAATTCCAAAAAACAGAATGCCTCTTCTCCTCCAAAGGACTGCAACTCCTCGCTGCAAAATGGAAACAAAACTGGATGGAGAATGACTTTGACAAGTCGACAGAAGTAGGCTTCAGAAGGTCAGTAATAACAAACTTCTCTGAGCTAAAGGGAATAAGGGGAATAACCCATCACAAGGAAGATAAAAACCTTGAAAAAAGGTTAGACGAATGGCTAACTAGAATAAACAGTGTAGAGAAGACCTTAAGTGACCTGATGAAACTGAAAACCACAGCACGAGAACTTCTTGACACATGCACAAGCTTCAACAGCCGATTTGATCAAGTGGAAGAAAGGATATCAATGATTGAAGATCAAATAAGTGAAATAAAGCGAGAAGACAAGATTAGAGAAAAAAGAGTAAAAAGAAGTGAACAAAGCATCTAAGAAATATGGGACTATGCAAAAAAACTAGACCTATGTTTGATTGGTGTACTGAAAGTGATGGGGAGAATGGAACCAAGTTAGAAAACACTCTTCAGGATATTATGCAGGAGAACTTCCCCTACTTAGCAAGGCAGGCCAACATTCAAATTCAGGAAATACAGAGAATACCACAAAGATACTCCTCAAGAAGAGCAACCCAAGACACATAATTGTCAGATTCACCAAGGTTGAGATGAAGTAAAAAATGTTAAGGCAGTCAGAGAGAAAGGTCAGGTTACCCACAAAGGAAAACCCATCAGACTAACAGCAGATCTCTCAGCAGAAATCCTACAAGCCATAAGAAAGTGGGGGCCAATATTCAACATTCTTAAGGAAAAGGATTTTCATCCCAGAATTTCATATCCAGCCAAACTAATCTTCATAATTGAAGGAGAAATAAAATCCTTTACAGACAAGCAAATGCTGAGAAATTTTATCACCACCAAGCCTGCCTTACAAGAGCTCCTGAAGGAAGCACTAAACATGGAAAGGAACAACCAGTACCGCCATTGCAAAAACATGCCAAATTATAAAGACCATTGATGCTATGAAGAAACTGCATCAACTAATGGGCAACATAAGCAGCTAACATCATAATGACAGGATCAAATTCACACATAACAATATTAACCTTAAATGTTAATGGACTAAATGCCCCAATTAAAAGACAGACTGGCAAATTGGATAAAGAGTCAAGACCAATCAGTGTGCTGTATTCAGGAGACCGTCTCACATGCAGAGACACACATAGGCTCAAAATAAAGGGATGGAGGAAGATCTACCAAGCAAATGACAAGCAAAAAAAGAGCAGGTGTTGCAATCCTAGTCGCCGATAAAACAGACTTTAAACCAACGAAGATCAAAAGAGACAAAGAAGGTCTTACATAATGGTAAAGGGATCAATTCAACAAGAAGAGCTAACTATCCTAAATATACATGCACCCAATACAGGAGCACCCAGATTCATAAAGCAAGTCCTTAGAGACTTACAAAGAGACTTAGACTCCCACACAATAATAATGGGAGACTTTAACACCCCACTGTCAATATTAGACAGATCAATGAGACAGAAGTTTAACAAGGATATCCAAGAATTGAACTCAGCTCTGCACCAAGCAGACCTAATAGACATCTACAGAACTCTCCACCCCAAATCAACAGAATACGCATTCTTCTCAGCACCACATTGCACTTATTCTAAAATTGACTATGTAATTGGAAGTAAAACACTCCTCAGCAAATGTAAAAGAACAGAAATTGCAACAAACTGTCTCTCAGACCACAGTGCAATCAAACTAGAACTCAGGATTAAGAAACTCACTCAAAACTGCACAACTACATGGAAACTGAACAACCTGTTCCTGAATGACTACTGGATAAATAATTAAATGAAGGCAGAAATAAAGATGTTCTTTGAAACCAATGAGAACAAAGACACAACATACCAGAATCTCTGGGACACATTTAAAGCAGTATGTAGAGGGAAATTTATAGCACTCAATGCCCACAAGAGAAAGCAGGAAAGATCTAAAATTGACATCCTAACATCACAATTAAAAGAACTAGAGAAGCAAGAGCAAACAAATTCAAAAGGTAGCAGAAGGCAAGAAATAACTAAGATCAGAGCAGAACCAAAGGAGATAGAGACACAAAAAGCCCTTGAAAAAAGCAATGAATCGAGGAGCTGGATTCTTTTTTGAAAAGATCAACAAAATAGATAGACCACTAGCAAGACTAATAAAGAAGAAAAGAGAGAAGAAACAAATAGATGCAATAAAAAAATGATAAAGGGGATATCACCACCAATCCCCCAGAAATACAAACTACCATCAGAGAATAAATGCCCCTACACAAATAAACTAGAAAATCTAGAATAAATGGATAAATTCCTGGACACATACACCATCCCAAGACTAAACCAGGAAGAAGTTGAGTATGTGAACAGACCAATAACAGACCCTGAAATTGAGGCAGCAATTAATAGCCTACCAACAAAAAAAGTCCAGGACCAGACAGATTCACAGCCGAATTCTACCAGAGGTACAAGGAGGAGCTGGTACCATTCCTTCTGGAACTATTCCAATCAATAGAAAAAAAGGGAATCCTCCCTAACTCATTTTATGAGGCCAGCATCATCCTGATACCAAAGCAGAGACACAACAACAACAAAAAAAGAATTTTAGACCAATATCCCTGATGAACATCAACGCGAAAATCCTCAATAAAATATTGGCAAACCGAATTCAGCAGTACATCAAAAAGCTTATCCACCACAATCAAGTTGGCTTCATCCCTGGGATGCAAGGCTGAAATATATGCAACATACGCAAATCAATAAACATATCCATCACATAAACAGAACCAATGACAAAAACCACATGATTATCTCAATAGATGCAGAAAAGGCCTTTGACAAAATTCAACAGCCCTTCATGCTAAAAACTGTCAATAAACTAGGTATTGATGGAACATATCTCAAAATAATAAGAGCTATTTATGACAAGCCTACAGCCAATATGATACTGAATGGGCAAAAACTGGAAGCATTCCCTTTGAAAACCAGCACAAGACAAGGATGCCCTCTCTCACCACTCCTGTTCAACATAGTGTTGGAAGTTCTGGCCAGGGCAATCAGGCAAGAGAAAGAAATGAAGGGTATTCAATTAGGAAAAGAGAAAGTCAAATTGTACCTGTTCACAGATGACATGATTGTATATTTAGAAAACCCCATCATCTCAGCCCCAAATCTCCTTAAGCTAACAAGCAACTTCAGCAAAGTCTCAGGATACAAAATCAATGTGCAAAAATCACAAGCTTTCCTATACACGAATAACAGGCAAACAGAGAGCCAAATCATGAGTGAACTCCCATTCACAGTTGCTACAAAGAGAATAAAATACCTAGGAATCCAACTTATAAGGGATGGGAAGGACCTCTTCAAGGAGAACTACAAATCACTGCTCAACAAAATAAAAGACGACACAAACAAATGGAAGAACATTCCATGCTCACGGATAGGAAGAATCAATATTGTGAAAATGGCCATACTGCCCAATGTAATTTATAGATTCAATGCCATCCCCATCAAGCTACCAATGACTTTCTTCACAGAATTGGAAAAAAACTACTTTAAAGTTCATATGGAGCACAAAAAGAGCCCCCATAGCCAAGACAATCCTAAGCAAAAAGAACAAAGCTGGAAGCATCACGCTACCTGACTTCAAACTATACTACAAAGCTACAGTAACCAAAACAGCATGGCACTGGTACCAAAGCAGATATATAGACCAATGGAACAGAACAGAGGTCTCAGAAATAACATCACACATCTACAACCATCTGATCTTTGACAAACCTGACAGAAACAAGAAATGGGGAAAGAATTCCCTATTTAATAAATAGTGCTGGGAAAACTGGCTAGCCATATGTAGGAAGCTGAAACTGGATCCCTTCCTTACACCTTATACAAAAATTAATTCAAGATGGATTAAAGACTTAAATGTAAGAACTAAAATCATAAAAACCCTAGAAGAAAACCTAGGCAATACCATTCAGGACATAGGCACGGGCAAAGACTTTATGACTAAAACACCAAAAGCAATGGCAACGAAAGCCAAAAGAGACAAATGGAATCTAATTAAACTAAAGGGCTTCTGCACAGCAACAGAAACTATCATCAGCGTGAACAGGCAACCTACAGAATGGGAGAAAATTTTTACAATCCACCCGTCTGACAAAGGGCTAATATCCAGAATCTACAAAGAATTTAAACAAATTTACAAGAAAACAAACAAACCCATCAAAAAGTGGGCAAAGGATATGAACAGACACTTCTCAAAAGAAGACATTTATGCAGCCCACAGACACATGCAAAAATGCTCATCATCACTGGTTATTAGAGAAATGTAAATCAAAACCACAATGAGATACCATCTCATGCCAGTTAGAATGACGATCATTAAAAAGTCAGGAAACAACTGATGCTGGAGAGGATGTGGAGAAATAGGAGTGCTTTCACATTGTTGGAGGGAGTGTAAATTAGTTCAACCATTGTGGAAGATAGTGTGGTGATTCTTCAAGGATCTATAACTAGAAATACCATTTGAACCAATGATCCCATTACTGGATATATACCCAAAGGATTATAAATCATGCTACTATAAAGACACATGCAGATGTATATTTATTGCAGCACTATTCACAATACCAAAGATTTAGAACCAACCCAAATGTCAATCAATGATAGACTGGATTAAAAAAATGTGGCTGGGTGCCATGGCTCATGCCTGTTATCCCAGCACTTTGGGAGGCCGAGTTGGGCAGATCACCTGAGGTTGGGAGTTTGAGACCAGCCTGACCAATGTGGAGAAACCACATCTCTACTAAAAATACAAAAAATTTTCCAGGCATGGTGGCACATGCCTGTAATACCAGCTACTTGGGAAGGCTGAGGCAGGAGAATTGCTTGAGCCTCGGAGGTGGAGGTTGTGGTGAGCAAGAAAAGAAAATGTGGCACATATATACCATGGAATACTATGCAGCCATAAAAAAGGATGAGTTCATGTCCTTTGCAGGGACATGGATGAAACTGGAAACCATCATTCTCAGCAAACTATCACAAGGACAGAAAACCAAATACTGCATGTTCTCACTCATAGGTGGAAATTGAACAATGAGAACACAAGGACACAGGGTGGGGGAACATCACATAACGGGGGCTGTTGGGGGGTGGGGTGCTGGAGGAGAGACAGCATTAGGAGAAATACTTAATGTAAATGACGAGTTGATGAGTGCAGCATGCCAACATGGCACATGTATACCTATGTAACAAACCGGCATGTTGTGCACATGTACCCTAGAACTTAAAGTATAACTAAGAAATAAAATAAAAATTAATGAGACTACCTTTCACAAACTTCTGCAAATAATTTTTAAGACATGAATTAAATGGATAATTTGCTGGGAAAACACAATTTGTCAGAAGTGACCACAATATAGAAAATTCCACACACTATTTTCCATGGCATATAGAATTTGTTTTTAGCAGTCTCTATTAAAATTAGACATGTATACTTTAAGACCAAGTATATATATATAAAATTACCTACCCACAAAACATTTTAGAGGTACTTTTTAATAAGGGAATGGTATAAAATCTTTGAAATCAATAATTGAATGATGTTTCAGAATTTAGAAAAAATAGAGATAACTTTTATTAAGCAGGTTTAAAAGTAACAAATAGCCTTAAAAGGTATAAATACTATTTTTTAAATTTTGAAGTATATAATATAATATATATTATAGACATGAACCACTGCATCCAGCCAAAATGTAAAATAATAATCAGAATACATAATGTAGGAAAAAACCCTATTTACAATTAAAAAAGAAAAGTTAAAAATACTTAGAAATAAACTGAAAAGAAGTTTTTAAACCCTATGTCTTTGTTTGGGCTGTTATAACAAGTACCATAGACTGGGTACCTTATAAACAATAAACATTTATTTCTCACAGTTCTGGGGGCTGGGAAGTATAAGATCAAGGCACCAGCAGATTTGCTGTCTGGTGAAGTCCCATTCCTCATAGATGGCACCTTCTCACTGTGTCCTCTCATGGTGGAAGGATTCATGAACTTCTATGGGCCTCTTTATAAGAGCACTAATCCTATGTATGAAGGCTGTGCCTTCATGGCCTAATAACTTCCCCAAAGTTCCCACCTCCTGATTCCATCAGCTTAGGGGTTAGGATTTCAACATATACATTTGAAAGGGACATATGCACTAAGACTATAGTACCCTATATTAGTAAAGCTTTAAATATTACTAAAATATGTAAAAGTAGACTTGAAACTTGGGTACATAGAAACATCTCATGTCTATGTAATTACCAAAATGTTTTATTTTCTGGAGTTAATTTTAAATCAAGTCAATTGTAAAATTTACACAGAAAGCAAAAGCAAGACTACTTAGAATAATCCTGCAAAAAAGAGAAATACGGAGTGTATTAGTTTGCTAGAATTTCCATAACAAAATTCTACAAATTGGGTGGCTTAAACAATGAAAATTCATTGTCTCACAGTTCTGGTGTCTAAAGATCCAAAATCAAGATCTCAGCAGGGTCAGTTTCTTTCTGAGGGCTGTGAAGAAAGGATGTTCCAGGCTTCTGTCTTTGGCTTATAGGTGGCCATTTTCTCCCTATGTTTCTTTTTTTTTTTTTTTTTTTTGAGGCAGAGTTTCACTCTTTCACCCAGGCTGGAGTGTAGTGGTGCAATCTCAGCTCACTGCAACCTCCTCCCCTCAGCTTCAAGCAATCCTCCTGCCTCAGCCTCCCAAGTAGCCAAGATTACAGGTGCCGGCCACCATGCCTAGCTAATTTTTGCATTTTTAGTAGAGACGGGGTTTCACCATGTTGGCTAGACTGGTCTTGAACTCCTGACTTCAGGTGATCCACCCACCTCGGCCTCCCAAAATGCTAGGATTACAGGTGTGAGCCACCATGCCTGGTCCTCCCTATGTTTCTTTACATCACCTTCCCTCTATGCAGGTCTGTTTCCAATTTCCAGGTGGTTTTTTTTTTTTTTTTTTTTTGAGACGGAGTCTCACTCTGTCGCCCAGGCTGGAGTGTAGTGGCCGGATCTCAGCTCACTGCAAGCTCCGCCTCCTGGGTTTACACCAGTCTCCTGCCTCAGCCTCCTGAGTAGCTGGGACTACAGGCGCCCGCCACCTCCCCCGGCTAGTTTTTTGTATTTTTTAGTAGAGACGGGGTTTCACTGTGTTAGCCAGGATGGTCTCGATCTCCTGACCTCGTGATCTACCCGTCTTGGCCTCCCAAAGTGCTGGGATTACAGGCTTGAGTCACCGTGCTCGGCCCCCAATTTCCAGGTTTTATAAGGATACCAGTTAAACTGGATTAGAGTCCATGCTATTGACTTCATTTTACATGATTCCTCTGTCAAGAGACTATCTCCAAATGTGGTCACTTACCTGAGGTGGTGAGGATTAAGACTTCAACTTATACGTTTTGGGGAGACATAATTCAACCCATAAAAAGGGAGAACTAGCATTTCCAAATAATACAATATCCCATAAAGCCAGTGAGACACTGGCTGGTATGAGTAGATAGACCTATGCAACAGCAAAGTAAGTACAGAAGTAGACCCAAGCACATAAGCAAACTTGCTTATAATTCAAATTCAAACCCACATCAATCATTAGGAATCCATGGGAAAAAACTGTGCTATTATGAAGTTATAAGTGCTTTTATTTTAGCAAAAATGGGGTTGACCACAAGATTGAAATGTAGAATAATAATATATCATGGATCTATCATGTATTATTAAGGAAAACCATGGTATTTGGTGTGGAGCACTAACCTTTGGAGATTACAATCATAGAGACAAATATCATCGTGCCATGCTCTGAAGTGGAATAATGGGATAGATGGACATAGCTCCTAACAAAAGGCAATGACTGAAATGCCTTGGGATTTGGAATTTGGAGACTTCCAGTCTGTCATTTATGGCCCCCGGACAAAGCAGGGAAGTCAGGCAAGTGTGCCTGGGAGACAGCATATGGTTCTGAGAATTTTTAAAAAGTGTCAGCTGGGGCACCCCCAGAAAAGGCAAACAGAGCAGATGGGCATGTGGCAGTAGAGGAGGGAGCACTAGGAAATGGGCAGCAAGGCTGCTGGCTGGCCTGGGCCCAGGACATGTGGGAGTGACAAGCTGGATAATACACCAAAGCAAGAAAGATAACATTCCCTGTTACAAAAAGGTTCGTACTGAAAAGAGTAAAGCAGAAGAGATTATAGGAGAAAGAAAAAATCAAATGTATACATAAAGAGACAAAAATTGTTCAAAAAAATATATCTAACCTGCTCCACAACATTGGGGTACACTGTAGTTGTGTCTCTTTTAATGCTAAAGTGAATTATTAAATCTCCAATGTGTCTATTATCAAGAATTTTAGTATCACCAACCATCCAGTAACCTCAAGGGCATACTCCTTCTGAAAGCATCAGTATGCTTCTAGCCACAGAGAGCCAGGGCTAGAGAGCAAGTACAGTACACAACTCCATTGCTTACTGCTATTGCTCAGTGTTGCTGTGAGAGACTGGTTTGATGGAGCTGCAGAGTCCTGTCCATTGTTGCAGGGTAACTCTTGCTGGTTCAGGGCCATGCACAAAGTCATCATGGTGCCCCACATTGGGAGGCAAGGTGGTCTTTCTTTTAAATTAACTTTCTGTAGAGGACTACGTGCTCGCAAATGAGACATTCCCGATAAGTCCCGCTCTTGCAAACGAAGCAGGGCGTTCCTTCCCTGCAAATAGGAAGGACAAAGGAGCCAGCTGCTAACGGTAGACCCTGGGGTCTTGTTTATGTGTAAACATCTTGAAAATCCAGAAAGTCAGGGAAAGGTCAGAAAAACAATAATGTGTCCTGTGACTTGGCAACATTCCACAAACGGCTGTATAAAATAAAGCAGAGCGCGCCATTCGAGGCAGCCGCCATGTTTGTCTTGTCTTGTGTTGTCTTGTGTGTTCATTCCTTTGTTTAGGAAACACGCGGACCCCAACAACTTTCCCTTGCTCAGTTCTTATTTTCTAAAGCCTAACCATTGTGGCAGAGTCAGGAGGCGCCTTCCAGATCAAGTCAGAATAAATCCTCACTTAAAACTTGAGAACCATCTTAGTCACATATTTGTATAGGGACCTAATTTTCCCCAAATGAGTCGATTTAAAAGGTTTCTTGGTTTCCTTGAACTGTGAGGCCTAATTAAAACCACTGTGATGGTCCACACAGCTGAGCTTCCCAAATTTGTATCTCAGGGAACAAGGTTTGGGGATTGATTCATTTTTTTCTCTGAGAAGACCTTGGATTCTCCTTCCCAGTAACCACCTTTGGTGTACCAAGACCTTTGGTGAGGAGTTGAGGGGCAAAGAGAAGGCTGAAAAGAGTGGGGGTAGCATTGGTCCAGTGAGTCTATTTTCCCTGCTTTTATATAAGTGAGAGAGACCCTGAATGATTCTTCATAGAAAAAATAGCTATTTGAGAGAAATTTCTGTCTTGCATTTCTGAGTTAGCAGAAGGAGCAGTCACTACTCTTATTAAAATATGTGTGTGTATGTGTGTCATGTATTTGCCATATTAAACGCCCTATTTTATGCAAAAGAACACTGTAAATAGGGATGATTAAAGACTAGTGCATGTGTTTGTAGCTTTTTAGAGTGGCTGTTTCATTCATTCATTTGACAAAAAGTTATGGATAATATCCTGTGTCTCAACACTGAGGATGTGGATAACATGCATAACCCCAGGCCTAGAGGATAAAGTCGAAGAAATCGGTAAGTTAAATGGACCATTTTAACACAACAGAGTAAATTCATATGCTGGCTAATGAGTACAGTGTTGTGCAATTATTAAAAAGATTGTATTAATTAGGTCTCTTGTTGTTGCAAAGACAGAAGTTTCTTGAGAATATCTTAACTCATGTGGAGCTTATTAAAAGGCTCCATGTGGAAAGGAGAAAGACAGAAATCATGCTCATTCACCTTGGCTTCTTGGGGAGTCAGGAAATTTCCCCAAACCAGGCCCCACAAAAAAAAAAAAAAAAAAAAAAATAGAATCTCCTTCTGTAGGGCTAGGTTTCATGGACTTCAGAATGTAGAAAGTCATTCAGGAGCCAGTCAATTCTATCAATTCTTACATTACATATACTTTTTCATCTATTATCTTATTTGCTACTTTGATTAAATGTCCACTTGCCTCCTTCTTTTGGATTCAGAGCTTGCATTTCTTCCTTTCTCCTCGTTTTTGGTTACTCACAATCTCTGCCTCCTTAGTTCTATTGCCAGATATTTGCTCCTACCTTCTTTCTGTACACCTTTCTCTTTCTCTGTTTACTAACTGGCCAACTACTTCTCTCCCTCTTTTTTCAAAATTCAGAACTTCATGAATTTGCATTCAGTTTATCCTCATTGTCATTTTGGGCAAAACTCTTGGGCCTGCCTGCCTTGTTTCCTACTTTGCAGTCTATAGACTGGCTGTTCTCCTCTTCCCCAGTTTTATCATCTGGTCAGGAAACCAGAATCAAAGCAAGTATAACATGGCCACTAATGTGTTCCATTATTCCCTGCAACAAAGAGTTACGAGCAGGGTTCAAAGGGCCTTCAGACATGGGAGGCAGTTGGCAACTATGTCTACCCAAACAAAGATGAATGTCAATATTTATAATGATTTATACTTATAACAACATTCAAACTACCAATCACAAAATTTTGTTGGCAATATAGCACCTATGTGTACAAAGGTTGTCAAGATAAGTTATAATGTGATGCTCAGACACTTTTAGGCTTCTATCTTGTAGACTACAAACCCTTAACTTTCTGAAGAACAGGTGAGTGGTTTCATGTGAGTCCTAGTGTTACAATTTTTGGTTATTCAGGTATTTTCTTCTAGGATCTGATTTTATGTGTACACAACACATTAAAAATATGTAGATAATTGTTTTGGGAGCCTATAAAATATTTTAGCATAACTATTACAATAGACTAAATCGATAGTAATAATTTTAGTGCTAAAATTACAAGAAGCATTTTATAATTATCTTATTTAGTAAAGCAAAACAACAATAATTGAGAATTCTCTAAGTCAATTTTTTATTCTGCATTTTTATTTTCACAAACATTTTACAAAATTAATATGAGCCTATGTTAAATCATCTGGTTCATTTGAAGTACCTGATAACTGAGTATTATCTTGCAGTTTATATTTTCTGTCTCTTTTGCATGGAGTAAAGGTCAGGTAACAATCAAACTGAATGTGAAAGTAGTTCCTTGGTTGGAACAAAAAAATGTCATGGTGGAATTGATGGATCCTGTGACATATGATAATACAGGCTTACTAACCTCACAAGAATGTCTTTAGATTAGTCAATGTTATACAGTATTCACATTGTGAACAAATAGTTTTAAGAATACTATCATGTACATCCCATTTTGTAATTAATATTTCCTTAGCAGAAAATATGCAATGACAAATAGTTCTATTTCCAGTTCCAGCAGTAATTAGATTACATGCCCATTTAATACATATTTCAATAGTGCCAGTACTCTTTTTATCTCCAAGTAAAAACAAAAATTTATACAATTATCAAGTGACTCCACTATAAAACTGGCACTCCAGGATTGCTCACTGGCAGAGATTTAGTTACGCATAAGGCCTGATTATACTTAATTTGCAAACAAAGACTTGAAGTTATTAATACCATTTTGTACTACATACTTATGGGAACAGACCTTTTCTACATTTGCATTATTGAAATCAAAATCCCAAAGCAGATTAATTATAAAACCAGACATGAGTCTGCATCTTTCTACTATTAAACTCAGGACTGGATGATTTTTTTTCAGTCAAACGCCACTATGCATCACATTAAAATAATGTTATTAACATGATTTTATCTTCTTTTTAAGTATCACTTGAATTTTTATTTGTTGTAAAGTTGTATAAGGCCTATAAAATCAAGGCATTCATCCATTGTTTTACATTTTACTTATTTAAACAGCATCATGAAAATAATTTAAGTTGTCGTTAGATTGTCCCAAAATGTTTTCCCATTTTAAAATGATTAATTTATGTATTGCTCAAGTTTGAGAAACAATGGTTAATTGTGGAAGAGACGATGGATTTTATTCATGTTTAATTCCAAAACACAGAGCTACTTCTCAAAAATAAGGCAGTTAAAAGAGGAAAAGAAGATGCAGAAACTTAGCGAGATATCTGTGAATAAGAGAGGTGTACATAAAAACGCAACAGAAAGACGGAAGCAGTGATGGGGGCACTGTTAAGCAGGAGATGGTGCTTAGTGTGAAAAGCTAGCCTGTCTGTCTGTCAGGAAAGTTTTCTGGGAAGTAACCAGAGAGACGGCAGTGAGAATTTTTTTTCTCACCTGCAAGGCAGATCCAGGAGACAAACTTTTAGCTTTGTAGGAGCTCCTCCTCAAGAAAAAGAATAGAAAATTATGAATACAAAGGTAGACTCAAGAGTAAATGTTAATTTAGAATGAGAGAAACAGATTAGAAAATTTTAACAGATGCCAAATACCACAGACATCACAAAACCTAGAAAATAGCCTTCATTTTGACTCCACAGTTTCAAAAATAGTGTCTCGTCCACTACCCACAAACTTCTTGGTTTGAGATACATTCCTGTCATAATATACAAACCTCTGGTCTTTCCTTTGTGTCATAGTGCACATCAAGTTGGAATCATGGGCAATAAGAATATTCCTGGAAGCCATTGCTATACCTGGATGCCTAGCAATAACTTAACTAAACAGGAGAGTAACTCCATGTAAATATATGCCACGCAACCTAAACTAAATGCATACCTAACCCTACTTACCCTGAGCTGGAGCCTCAGAATGCTGCAGCCACTTCAGTGATACTCATATGAGGCAAAATGTGAAAGTGAAAATGGAAAGCCTCAACAGACTGAAGTGAAAATACGTTACTTACAAAAAATTTGCAAAAAAACCGTAGGTCCATGGGAGCACATTGCTAGGCCTTTTTTTCCACAGGACCATGGAAAACACCTGTGCAAGTGGATCCTTGACATTGAAGCTCCATTAACATGATGGTAAATCTGCCCCTGCAGACATGTGAGAGAATATGAGAGTGAGGTCTAAAGAAAACTTAAAAGAAGTATAATTACCCTAATTACCCTTTGGTAATTTCTCATGGGCGTGAATAAAATCTCCCTTGCTTCTAATTATATTTTTATGCCCAACTGGTGTTTCTTTGAATGTGAGTCCATGAGACTGGATTACAAGTAGCTCCAGAAACATAAGTTACAAGGTAATTAGATAATGGTACACAGATGACTGATTTGGGTACTTGGTAACGGTAAAGACTGAATGGGTTTCAAGAAAGTTATGAAAACTTGTATTTGCAGATCAGGAAAAAAAAATCTGGCCTGAAGAAAGATGAGTTGTAATCATCAGAAATGATAGGACAACTCCCTATCTTTCACGAAGCTCCATCTTCCCTTGAAAATTAAACTTATTCTAGTACTGGTCAGATGTTAATTGACATACTGACTTAGCAAAGAAAAAGCTGTGTGTGTATGTGTGTGTGTGTGTTTGCTTAAAATATACAAAAAAGAATTTTCTTGAGAGTTCTCTGTTGACAGACCAAAGTGAGTGACTGAAGCATAAGTCTCAGATCATTGATGTTTATTGAGCCAGCCTGAGGGTTCACCTGGTTAAAATGCCAAGTCACAGACGCATTCTGTGGCTGTACTTTCAAAGAGGTTATCAGGAAGTTTAGTATTACATATTTTCCTTTAAGAAAAGGGGCGGGCAGGTAGCAGTTAAACTAATGATTACATACTTGTGAGATTTTTAGTTAGTACCCAATAAATCTACATTTTATGTAAGATAAGGTGAACACGTGAAGAAAAAGGGAATAGAGGAAGCAGACATCTCAGGCAAGGGTAAAAGAACAATTGATTTCTTTCGTCTTTGTTCGGTACCTGGGAAGATAAGCTAGTGATCAACATTATCAGTGTGGAGTCTTTTGAAAGGGCTAGTTTTTGTTTAGCCCTTAGAGTAGAAAGCCTAATGGTGGTTAGCAAGGGAGGGGGTTATAATGAGTCATGTCTGTCAACATCCATCCTGTCATGACTGTTAATTCAGCTTCCAAGATTTCCCTGGAGTCCCCTTGGCCAAGAGAGACGTCCATTCAGTCAGTTGGGGGCTTAGAATTTTTTATTTTTATTTCTCACTATCAAATTTAACTACCCAATCTGCATTCCATTTCAATATGAGAAAAGGTTTCTGTGAAATGACAATCGATCTAGAAAGTATGCATGTGGACATATGTTTATGTATTGATAAAAGTAATTTTAACAGTCAAAATGTGATATCTTATTGGTGCTAGATTTTTTTTCTAAGTTCTCATTTGTAGATATAGCACTGACTTTTTATTTGGTACAATTCTTAAGCTGTCTCAGCAAAACGTTATCTATATGTGATGCTAAAAAATGAAATAGATACAGAACCAACATTACTGAAGTCATTTGGTCTTATCAATATCTGATTAAGTACATAACAGAGTAAAATAAAACAACCCAAAATTGAAATGAATAAACCTTTCATTTCAAAATTAAATGGAAATACTAAAGGCCTATAAAAATTTTAACATTGTTCCTTCTTTTTATTCAGGGCTAAACCTAGCCAGTAGTATTTTTTATAACATCCATTTATTCATATTTTTAAAATTAGAAACATCCTTTTAATAGGAAAGCTGCATTTTAATATAAAGCTGAAACATTATACACTTAGTTATTCTGCAAATAATTAGAATCTTTTTTGAACTATAGATATCACTGGCTGTCTTCATTTTGCACAATACAAAATGAACAATAGACTTTAATTAAAACAAGGATATTGGGCCTTTTCTTATTTAGAAATACCAGTTTCTCATTAACCACTCAAAAATTGAAATAGCATTGTTTTTCCACTATTGCTAGAACATAAAGCCTCTATGAAAAATGCCCTCTTTGTCTTCACCAGGAGTCCTGTTTTCCTTGGTGTTATTCTATTTAAACAAGTCCTTCCCCTTCTGCTGAGTGTCTTCCATTTGTTCCTCCAGGTACACGTTCTACCCTTCTCCACCTTGCTCTGTGCCCCAGGAGGCTGATCATTATGTTTGCCATAAATAGGCTCCCTTGCCTTTTGGTTTCCTGTTAAATACTTTCAAAAAGAGTAACAGAGTATGTATCCCCTGGCTCCCTTCTTGGGGGACTGTAGGTTGACAACGACTACTAGAAAGCTCTTTCCTAAGTGTGTAGGTCTTTTCAGATTCCAGTAACTTCTCCTTCTGAGACAGGGAATGTCCTTTCAGCGGTGGTAATGGTTTCCTGTTTTGACAACTCTAGGGTTAGTTTCCCTTTTTCCTGCTCACATCTTTGTAAATAGTCCAATCATTGAACTCTTCTTCTGAATCACCCTTTTAGATGTACTACCCTCTGTTTCTTGCCAGACTCCTGACTGATTGCCTCCTCCTTTTTTTCTGACTACCTCATTTCTTCGGAGTTCAAGTTGTTAAAAATAATGATCTGACAATCAAACTTAAATTCATGTGTTAAGTGAGACAAAGCAAGAACCTTTCTTAGGGGGCTGCTGCCTGCTCCCCTTGCCAAGCATGGAAATAAAGAAAAATATTGAGTTCCTTTAAGGGAACTTTCAGACACCTGGTTAGCCCTGAGAAGTAAATGAGCAACTTGATAAGCAAGAAGGCAAGAGTAGCTTAAAACTATAGCCAAGGGAATTAGAGTTTTGAGATGTTTGGTTTCCTTGTAACCACTCAATTGGTTCACCTTGCTCATTGCTTAGACAGAGCCAATTTATCAAGAGAGGGCAATTGCAATGGAGTAAGTCACACAGAGCCAGCTGTGCAGGAGACTGATGTTTCATTGTTACTCAAATCAAGTCTCTTTTGAGGATCAGAGTTTTTAAAGATAATTTGGCGGGTAGGGGCTTGGGAAGTGGGGAGTGCTAATTGGTCAGGTTGGAGATGGGATCATAGGGGGTTGACTTTTTCTTGCTGTTTTCTGTTCATCTGGGTGGGATGGTAGAACTGGTTGGGCCAGATTACTGGTCTGGGTGGTGTCTGCTGATCCACCCGGTGCAGATTCTGCAAAATATCTCAAGCACTGATCTTAGGTTTCACAATAGTGATGTTATCCCCAGCAATTTGGGGAGGAGCCAGAGGCTGCATGCCCCTAAACTGTAATTTCTAATCTTGTAGCTAATTTGTTAGTCCTGCGAAGGCAGACTGGTCCCCAGGCAAGAAGGGGGTCTTTTCAGGAAAGGTCTATTCTCAATTTTGTTTCAGAATCAAGCCATGAACTGAATTCCTTCTCAAAATTAGTTTGGCTTATCCCTAGGAATGAACAAGGACAGCTTAAAGATTAGGAGCCAGATGGAATCAGTTAGGTGTGATTTCTGTCACTGCCATAATTTCCTCAGTTATAATTTTGCAAAGGCAGTTTCACCCTGTAGAAACTAAAGAGAACATCATAATATATTTCCCTGAGTTGTTTCTTAGAAGCTGGTACCCCCACCAAATGGATCCACTGGCATGTAGACCTCAGATAAGAGGTCAATGAGGACTGAACTCTTGCTTTAAATTTCTTCCTGAGGGGCCTGGAGGAAGTCACGCCCACAGGCCAGACTTAATATTTCTTTCTTCTGATCCACAATTTTTATTTTATTATTATTTTTTTTTTTTGAGATGGAGTCTCGCTCTGTCGCCCAGGCTGGGGTGCAGTGGCCGGATCTCAGCTCACTGCAAGCTCCGCCTCCCGGGTTTACGCCATTCTCCTGCCTCAGCCTCCCGAGTAGCTGGGACTACAGGCGCCCGCCCCCTCGCCCGGCTAGTTTTTTTGTATTTTTTAGTAGAGACGGGGTTTCACCGTGTTAGCCGGGATGGTCTCTCGATCTCCTGACCTCGTGATCCGCCCGTCTCGGCCTCCCAAAGTGCTGGGATTACAGGCTTGAGCCACCGCGCCCGGCCTGATCCACAATTTTTAAACAAAGTTTCTCTTCTTTAACCAATTGCAAGTCAGAAAATCTTTGAAATCCAGTTATGACCTGGAAGCGCCCTGCCCCACCTGACTCTGCTTCCACCTTTGTAGGCCAAACCAATGTATCACCTCTATGTGTTGATTTATAATTTTGCCTGTGACTCCTGCTTTCCTGAAATTTACCTCTGCCTTTAAACACCCTTGCTTGCAAGCCATCTGGAAGGTTGGGTCTTACATCTCAGCTGCCCAATTCTCCTTGCTTGGTACCCTACTAATAAAGGCCCTCCTTTCTCCTGCTGCAAAACAACCTTCGTTTGAATATTTGGCCTTACTGCACTGAGCAATGGGACCCCTGTTCGATTTAGTAACATTAGAGTGGCCCATGCCTTTTCTATGTTTCTTAGAAATGAGTTCAAATCTGAGTCACTTCTGCAGAAATCACCGTTAACCTTATCCTATTTAACTTTTTCATTTTTCCACCCTTTTTAGTCAAGCTTCCTGAAAGAATACATCTGTTGTCCTAATTCATGTCCATTCATGGCCTCTATTGTCCTAATTCTCCTTCATTCCTCTAATCCAGTGCAATCTGTATGCTTCCTATCCACTCCAGTGGAATTACTCTAGAAAATTCATTAATGACCCCCCACTCATGTTGCGTACTCAGTGGGCACTTGCTAGTCCTCTCACTGCATTTGGTATTGATAGCTACTCATTAGTTTCAAAAAGTATCTTCTTTCTTTGTTTCTCTGATGTATACTGATTATTAATTCTAACTACTCTTTTCCTTTTATTCTCTTCATAAAATTTGCTGGTTTTTTAGGGTTGTCTATTTACCTTACTGTTATTCTCACTTCTACCAATTTTTCCTGGAAATTTTTTGCATTTTCATTGCTTCGGCTTTCACTTGAGTACGGATGTCTCATATCTCTGTGGCAGGTCCCTTGGCTGAGTTTCCTGCCTATACATTCTATGAACTAGAGCAATCCGTGTTCCTCAGGCACCTCAAATCCAAGGCACCAAATAAAATCTACTACCTTGTTTCCTTCAATCTGAGGTGACATTGACTGTAAGATGCACCATCATTTTATAAACGATGAAGAACAAAATATACCAATTACAGGGGTAAGATCCCATCAATTTAAAGGTGCATCCTAACATCAGAGATGTTAAAATATAAAGGAGAAAAGTACATCTTAGTATCTATAAAATACAGTTTATTTCTGTCATTCCTCACCCTTAATCTTCTCTTCTTCATATGTTCCCTGTCTTCATTAGTGGCATCATCATTCTCTACATCTCTCAATTTACAATCCTGAAAGGCATCTCTAATGTTAATTCAGCTTGGCTATAATACTCAGCTATTCAAATGCTATGTGTTGCCCTGAAGGTATTCTGTACATATGATAAATATCTACAATCAGTTGACTAAGTACAGTTGACTCCTGAATAAGTTAGGGGTTAGGGATGCTGAATCCCCATGCAGTTGAAAAATCTGCCTATAACTTTTGACTCTCCAAAAACTTAACTAGTAATAACCTACTGTTTCCTGGAAGCCTTACCAATAACATAAATAGTTGATTAACACATATTTTGCATGTTGTATGTATTATATATTGCATTCTTCCAATAATAAAAACTAGAGAAAAGAAAATGTTATTAAGAAAATTATGGTTGGGCATGGTGGCTCACACCTATAATCCCAGCACTTTGGGAGGCCGAGGTGGGCGGATAACCTGAGGTCAGGAGTTCAGGACCAGCCTGGCCAACATGGATAAACCCCACCACTATTAAAAATACAAAACTTAGTCAGGCATGGTGGCAGGTGCCTGTAATCCCAGCTACTCAGAAGGCTGAGGCAGAAGAATCACTTGAACCTGGGAAGCAGAGGTTGCAGTGAGCTGAGGTTGCGCCACTGCACTCCAGCCTGGGTGAGAGAGTCTCTGTCTCAAAAAAAAAAAAAAAAAAAGAAAAAAAAGAAAGAAAGAAAAGAAAAGAAGGTCATGAGGAGGAGAAAATATATTTACTATTAATTAAATGACAATGGATTGTCATAAAGGTCGTCATCCTCATTGTCATCATGTTCAGTGTGTTGAAGAGGAGAGAAAGGAGGGGTTGGTCTTGCTGTCTCCGGGTTGGAAGAGGCAGGAGAAAATCTGCACATAAGTAGACTTGCACAGTTCAAATATGTGTTGTTCAAGGGCCAACTGTAAATAAAGTTATTCTCAATGATCCCGTGGGTCAGATTCAATCAATTGAAGGGACATATGGCAGATTTCAGTTTCCCTCAGAAAGAAGAAATTTTACCAATGACTGTCAATGTCAGCTCCTGCCTGAGAGTTTCCAGTCTGCTCTTCCTGATGGCCTGCTCTATGGATTTCTAACTTGCCTAAGGAGCCCCCACAATTGCATAACCCAATTCTTCGCTCGCTCTCTCTATTGCACGCTCTCTCTCTCTCTCTCTCTCTCACTCTATCCTACGGGTTAATTTCTTTGATGGAACCCTAATAGTATTCTACCTCCTTCCTCTTTCTTTCATTCTCCATACCTGGACAGCATGTCTTGAAAATTAATCTTTTTGCCATCTCATAAATGTGTCTTCTTTCATATTGATAACTTTGGTTTAGCTTTCATCATCTCTTGTCTTGATTGCAGCTGAAATGTACCCTTATTTTGTTTTCCCACCTCCCATTCAGCATTTGGTTTATCTTAAAGGGACCGTTCTAAAATGCAAGTCTGATTATTTCTCTTCTCTCCTTAAAACACTTCACTGGCTCTTATTGTCTACAGGATGAAACCTAAGTTTTTTAGTGGGGCACGTACATCCCTTTATGATCTAGTCTCTAATTGGCCAATTGCTGCCACTTGAGTTACTGATCACTCAAGTAATACTTCACATGGTATTTCAGGCTCCTGTGCCTTTGCCCTTGTTTTTGCCTTAATGGGATGTTTGCTTACTCTTCTCCTAGTCTATTTGATAAACTCTTTTTCATCCTCTAAAACCTAATGAGTGAATATAGTTAACAATAATGTAGTGTATATTTTCAAAAAGCTATAAGAAAGGATTTTGAATGTTCACAACACAAAGAAATGATAAATGTTCAAAGTGATGCATATGCTAACTACCCTGATTTGATCATTACACATTGCATACATGTATCAAAATATCACTCTGTATCTCATAAATAAGTACAAGTAATACATGTCAAGTAAAAATGTTTTTAAGATGAAAAAATAAACAGAAACAAAAAACCCTACCATGAGGATACCTCCTTCTAAAAGCTTTTCTTAACTCATGAATATGTTTCATATTTAATATGGTTTGGCTGTATCCCTACCCAAATCTCAACTTGAATTGTGTCTCCCACAATTCACATGTGTTGTGGGAGGGACCCGGTGGAGGTAATTGAATTGTGGGGCCCAGTCTTTCCCACGCTATTCTTGTGATAGTGAATAAGTCTCACAAGATCTGATGGGTTTATCAGGGGTTTCTGCTTTTGCTTCTTCCTTATTCTCTCTTGCCGCCACCATGTAAGAAGTGCCTTTCACTCTCTGCCATGATTGTGAGACCTCCCCAGCCACGTGGAACTGTAAGTCAAATTAAACCTCCTTTTCTTCCCAGTCTCAAGTATGTCTTTGTCGGCAGCATGAAAATGGACTAATAGGGTAAATTGGAACCAGTAGAGTTGGGCACTGCTGAAAATTTACCCAAAAATGTGGCGACTTTGGAACTGGGTAACAGAGGCTGAAACAGTTTGGAAGGCTCAGAAAAAGACAGGAAAATATGGGAAAGTTTGGAACTTCCTAGAGACTTGTTGAATGGCTTTGGCAAAAATGTTGATAGCAATATGGACAACAAAGTCCAGGCTGAGGTATTCTCAGATGGAAATGAGGAACTTGTTGAGAAATGGAGTAAAGGTGACTCTTGCTATGTTTTAGCAAAGAGACTGGTGGCATTTTGCCCCTGCCCTAGAGATCTGTGGAACTTTGAATTTAAGAGAGATGATTTAGGATATCTGGTGGAATAAATGTCTAAGCAGCAAAGCGTTCAAGAGGTGGCTTGGGTGCTTAGGACATTCAGTTTTATAAGGGAAGCAGAGCATAAAAGTTTGGAAAATTTGCAACCTGACAATGCAATAGAAAAGAAAACCCCATTTTCTGAGGAAACATTTAAGCCAGTTGCAGAAATTTCCATAAATAACAAGAAGCCAAATGTTAATTCCAAAGACAATATGTAAAATGTCTCCAGGGAATGTTAGAGGTTTTCGCAGCAGCCCCTCTCATCACAGACCCAGAGGCATAGGAGGTAAAAATGGTTTCATGGGCCAGGGCCAGGGTTCATGTGCTGTGTGCACCCTAGGGACTTGGTATCCTGTGTCCCAGCTGCTCCAGCCATGACTAAAAGGGGCCAAGGTAGAGCTCCTGCAGTGGCTTCAGAGGGTGCGAGCCCCAAGCCTTGGTAACTTCCATGTGGTGTTGAGCCTGCAGGTGCACAGAAGTCAAGAATTGAGGTTTGGGAACCTCCGCCTAGATTTCAGAAGATGTATGGAAATACCTGGATGTCCAGGCAAAAGTTTGCTGCAGGGCTGGGGCTCTCAAGGAGAACCTCTGCTAGGGGAATGCAGGCGGGAAATGTGTGATCAGAGCCCCCACACAGAGCCCTACTGGGGCACTGCCTAGTGGAGCTGTGAGAAGGGGCCACCATCCTCCAGACCCCAGAATGGTAGATCCACCCATATCTTGCACCGTGTGCCTAGAAAAGCTGCAGACAATGCCAGCCCATGAAAGCAGCTGGGAGAAAGGTTGTACCCTGCAAAGCCACAGAGTCGGAGCTGCCCAGGACCATGGGAACCCACTTCTTGCATCAATGTGACCTGCATGTGAGACATGGAGTCAAAGGAGATTATTTTGGAGCTTTAAGATTTGACTGTCCTGCTGGATTTTGGACTTGCATGGGGCCTGTAGCCCCTTCATTTGGGCTGATTTCTCCCATCTGGAATGGCTGTATTTACCCAATGCCTGTACCTCCTTGTATCTAGGAAGTAACTAACTTGCTTTGGATTTTGTAGGCTCATAGGCAGAAGGAACTTGCCTTGCCTCAGATGAGATGTTGGACTGTGAACTTCTGAGTTAATGCTGAAATCAGTTAAGACTTTTGGGGACTGTTGGGAAGGCAAGATTGCTTTTGAAATGCGAGGACATGAGATTTGAGAGGGACCAGGGGCAGCATGATATGGTTTAGCTGTGTCCCCACTCAAATCTCAACTTAAATTGTGTCTCCCAGAATTTCCACATGTTGTGGGAGGGACCCAGTGGGAGGAAAGTGAATCATGGGGGTTGGTCCTTCCTGTGCTATTCTCGTGATAGTGAATAAGTCTCACAAGATCTGATGGGTTCAGCAGGGGTTTCTGTTTTTGCTTCTTCCTCATTCTCTCTTGCTGCCACCATGTAAGAAGTGCCTTTTGCCCTCCACCATGATTGTGAGACATCCCCAGCCATGTGCAACTGTAAGTCAAATTAAACCTCCTTTTCTTCCCAGTCTCAGGTATGTCTTTATCAGCAGCATGAGGACGATTTATACAATAATTTTAATTTAGAATATTTTTAAAAACAGGATTCAGATATAACAGTTTAAATTCCCTACTTTATATTTTTATTACATTAAAAACAATGTAATAAAGATTACATGAAACAATAAGTTACAGAATATATTTGGCAGCAAATGATAATGTAAAGATAAATGATTCCAGTCTAATGTAAAGATAAATGATTCCAGTCTATCAATTGTTTAAAAATTTAAAGATCAATTTTAAATTATTTCACATAGTGCTACACAAATTGTTATCCAGAAATGACTTACTGTAGCCTCATAAATTCTAATAAGACCGATTGGTTTTACAAAATGCTATGACTGTAAGTCATTAACATATGGGAATTGAATACTAAAGGTTATACCTTGAATTCAAATATAAGCTGAAAAACTCTGCCTAGAAATAAAGCAAACAGAATCATGCTATGAAAAAGAATATATGCTTGACTCAGGAGAGGGATCCTGTTGTTTGAAAAAAGAGCAACACATGCTACAAAAAAAGAGCACTTTTGTTAAAACTATTGAGTGTGCTATAGATCATTTTTAAGTGTCATAAATAAAAAGCAGTTGTTATTATAACTTCTACTCATATTGTAAACTGACTTTGACATCACCTTATGGTTGAGTAGTATATGCAAATTTATTTTTATACCTTGAAATACACACCAGGTTTAGGAATTGACACAATAAAAAATACTTAGAGGTATTCAATGTGTCTAAATTATGAATAAGTTATTTTTTTCATATGCAAAAGAAAAATCTTAAGAAAAAACATTTCTTATTAGTGTACATGGAAATGTTTGTTTTATTAGGAGAAGAAAAGTGTATAAACAGTAGTCATTGAGAGCTTATAATTACAGAAATATGGAAATGTAAATTTTACAATTCACATTGTGATACTGTGTGCAATCTAATTTTAGGATAGCAAATCAGAAAGTTGTTCACAAATAAAAAACACCCAGATATTAACATTTCAGTGGCATTCTTCTCCCTGGCATTTTTTTTTTCTATTCAATGAAATAGATGAACGAGGTTTTTTT
Source organism: Macaca nemestrina (assembly GCF_043159975.1). NCBI lineage: Eukaryota > Metazoa > Chordata > Mammalia > Primates > Cercopithecidae > Macaca > Macaca nemestrina. Next base: position 116,187,653 of record NC_092129.1, read on the forward strand.
TTTTTTTTTTTTTTTTCTTTTTTTTTTTTGAGAACGAGTCTCACTCTGTTGTCCAGGCTGGAGTGCAGTGACGTGATCTTAGGTCACCGGGTCACTACAACCTCTGTCTCCCGAGTTCAAGTGATTCTCGTGCCTCAGCCTCCCGAGTAGCTGGGACTACAGGCATGAGTCACCACACCCAACTAATTTTTGTATTTTTAGTAGAGACAAGGTTTTACAATGTTGGCTAGGCTGGTCTCAAACTCCTGACCTCAGGTGATCCACCTGCCTTGGCCTCCCAAAGTGCTGGGATTACAGGCATGAGCCAGAAGTAGATTTTTAAATATACTTTATATGTTGGGCCTCAAAAAAGCCATTTTGATTTTGAATAACAAAATGTAGACCATAAATATTTACTTTTTCAGAGATTGGCACTTGTGTAAAACTTTTGGCTTCCTACAGGATTATATCTAAATGAGCAAATGTTCTGGCAGAACCAAATGGGTCTCTCAACCATATGTTCCTGTGACCTTATAAACACAAAAAGCCTTATCACAAAAGAAGAAATGTCTTAGGGTTGTGATGGCTTATTTAGTTAGATGACACGGAAGGATTAGGAGGGAAAAGGAGATCATTTAGTGTTGGGAAGAAAAGGCAGGTGTGCTGAAACATCCTCAGCACCACATTAATGTTCACCTTGGATCATTGCTAAATATTCTTGACAGAAGATCAAGTATAGGCACTACATAGAACACAGCAGAACACTACATTCTAAATCAGCACATTATGGATCATGACAGACATGCACAAAGTCACTAGGATTTGAGGCCAGTAATGTTTGACTGTAGCCCGACTGAAGGAATTAAAATCGCTAAGGAAGGAATTTGTCAATCAGGAGGATTATTGGTTAGCAATGGAAGCACAGAAAAAATGACAGTTGGAAAGAGAAATTTTAAGGTTTTCCAAGAGTTTTATTTGGACTTGGATAGTTCAATGTTTTCAGGAGACAAATTTTTAAAATTTGGTATATAATCATGAACTGTGTTTTAAAAACATCAATATGTTAACATTCAGTTGTACAACACACATAGTTAATTTGGATGCGTAGCTAAACTGTGGTCTAAATATATTAAATAATTTCAGATTACAAACTATATCCCTAGTTTAGTCCCCATTATGCAGTTAGCTTGACTCCACTTTCAGGAGCTAAGTTGTGAAGTCATTTCTACAGGGTTGTTTTAGACTGCAGACCCTGAAGTAGGCTTGAGTCACCCACCCTTCTATTCTACAGTTCAAGCCCTAGTTAAGTCTCTATGTACTACTTCTTGGTTTTGGGGTTTTGATCAGAAAACAGTCCCCTGATTCTTTTTATCTCTTTTGTGTCTTATTAAAATAAATTTTTCTTCCAGGCTGTTCTTATTTCCTGTTAATACTTCCAGTATTCTTTTTGTTCTTTCTACGAATTCCTACATAAGATTATTTTTATAAATTTTGTCTCCCAGTTTATGCCACTTGATCATAATCCTATCTTTGTTTTTTTGATTTTTTTTTTTTTTTTTTTTTTGAGACAGAGTCTCGCTCTGCCACCCAGGCTGGAGTGCAGTGGCCCGATCTTGGCTCACTGCAACCTCCACCTCCCAGGTTCACACCATTCTCCCGCCTCAGCCTCCCCAATAGCTGAGACTATAGGCACCCGCCACCACACCCAGCTAATTTTTTCTATTTTTAGTAGAGACAGGGTTTCACCATGTTAGCCAGGATGGTCTTGACCTCCTGACCTCGTGATCCACCCGCCTCAGCCTCCCAAAGTGCTGGGATTACAAGCATGAGCCACCATGCCCGGCCCTAGCTTTGGTTTTCTAAAAGCACCTCATAAAGGGAATGAGACACTGCTGTTATACCTCCTGGCCCTCAAACCCACCCCCAATCCCCCAGTTCCAGGAGGGGACTCATTGAATGCCATGGAGGGTACAGATCAGGGGAGGAATTGTCCTTACTTCATGAATACTTTTCTTAATAGTTTTGACATCTATGTTCATGGCAGTCTTATTTTTTTTTGGTTTTACCTTTGCCTGGTTTTGGCTTGAAAATGACCTTTCTGTAGGCCATCATTGCCTGGTTTGGTTCCCCCCTTGGGGCTGCTCCCCAACTTTCTGCTGTCCACGTGTGCCTCCCCCAGCAAAGGATGTTCCATCTCTCCACAGCTCTCCACAGGAATAAGCACATGAATAGGGTGATTCTCAGGGGCAATCCATCAAAGCATTTGGTGAGTTCAATGGGCGTGTGTGTGTGTGTGTGTGTGTGTGTGTGTGTGTGTGTGTGGTGTGGTGAGAATATGGGGAGGAGCTAGTCCATACCCTTTCTGCACCAAGATACTGGGAATTTCTGTGTACTAGCCACCTGTAGCAGTTACAAGAGGCAGGGCGTCTCCCAAAATTCAGGTCATGCCCTCCCTTCAAATTCTGTGTCTTCCCTCAACTGGCTCTAGGGGAGAGGAACCATTCAAAAGCTGAGGGATGGAGAAATGAGGGCAAAAATAGTTGCTCCTTCATAAACTTTTCTTTCCTTCAAAGGCCACTAGCTCTCTTAATATAAGTCAAGGGAGTCTAGCTTTTGATAGAAGTTTTTCCGGAATGTTCTATGGCAGGTGCACCTGTCAACTTAACTTGAGCATACTCTGAGAAAGACCCTATGGTCTAAGAAGAATGTATGTTCAGAGTTACAAGCTCAGGAGTCTAGAAGTGGCCAACCCAGGGATTCATTCCTTATCTATGAGGAATATCTGAACTCCCGGCCCATTTTGTGAACACAGGCCATACAGGGAATTAAAGCCCTTTGTTTTGGGTTAAATGAAGGTTGCCAGGTGGTTGTTAGGGGGAGAGTGCTAAGTGAAAATGCTGTATAAACTGAATGCTTTTTACAAATGGTAGCGTTTCTGCTATATGTTCTCCCTATATGTAAGTTCCTCAATAACCCCTATGTCTTGTTCGCTGGCTCTGGGTCTCTTCTCAGGCCTCTCGAACATAGTGCCATTCCTACTGAAGTCAATAGGAGTCTGGCATGACAGATATCTTCTCTTAATAAATCTCTTGGGGTTGACTAGCTTTTTATGATGTTTCTTTGAACTTATAATGGAACAGAGTTCGCAGAAATCCTAGTACCTGTCCATGAGTTGTTGGGTGAGGGGTTAAGTAAGTTGCATTCTACAGTAACTACAGGCGAACAGGAAATAGCTATTAGTTTTCTACATTCTCACTGAACACATCACAATGTGCATACAAAAAGCCCCAAAAGCTCTTAAAGGGAAGTATTTTAGGGTAGGAAGGATTGTGTAAATTTATAAGAACGACTTTTGTTTCTAAATTATTCAAATTGAAATATTTATAAATGAGCATGTATTTCCTTTGTAATTGTAAACAGCAAATAAAAATATTATGTTTAAAAAACTCTGGTTTGATTCACAGGCTTCTTAGATTTAAAAACATCATTCCAGAGAATGTACTCAGTCCTTGCTGGTCTGATTTACATGTTAAATGACTAGACTTAAGAATAAAGAGAAGGTTGAAATGCATGCTTCTACCGACCCAAAATGACTTTTTCTTCTCACCCTACCCATCTTGCTGATTCAAATTACTGTTCCTCTGTAGCTAGTCACTCTTGTCAGCAACACAGAAATATGAGGCTTTTCTGACCTGAAAGTCAAGCAACTGCACAATACAACTTTGGGAGTCAGAGGCAGCAAAAGGGTTCAGCCAGTTTATTAAATGGACTTAATTCAATGGAGGACACATCAGATGTTAAAAATATTTAGTCTAGACTCAGTAAAAGCTCCAATTTCACATATAATTTAAAGCAGTGGGGAATATTTTTATCATAATAATTTATTTGACCCAATATATCCCAAATATTATCATTTTAATATGTAATCAATATATAATTATTAATGAAGTATAACTTTTGGTACTAAATCTTGGCAACTCTGTCTAATATTTTAAGTTTTCAGCAGATGTCAGTTCCGAGCAGCCTACTCCATGTGCTCAGCAGCCCCATGTGGCCAGTGGCTGCCACACCGAAGTGCAGCACTGAGGGCTCTGACTCTCTTGATCTAAGGAAGCTGAAGGGCCTGAAACACTCTTCAGCTTCCTTAGCTGTTCCCTTACGTGAGAGAACAGCCTCTGCCTCCCAACATCTCTCCTTAGGCCCAAGGGTGAGAGACTTTGCCCCTAGAAAGCAGGGGCTGCAAGAAGAAAGTGTCCACAGGTACCACTGCTGCCCCACCTGATGTCCATCTTCCTTCCAGAGATCAGACAGTAAACAAAGGATGATAAGGCCCCCCAAAAAGGAAACTCAATGTCTTCAGATCTGTCTACATCCTTGATCTCCAAAGTGTAGATATGGAGGAAATAGATTAAAGGCGAACTTCTTATTTTGCTATTTGCTATTCGGCCTTGGCCCTAATGGTCAGGCCATGGCTGTTTCCTTCTGTGGCGTGGGGGACTGTGCAATTTAAGCACCAATCACATGTACACATCTACATGCATTTCGGTATAACTCACCACCATCTAACAAGAGATCCAACTTTAAATAAGGGGAAAATGAAATCTGTACCTATAGGGTGCTTTCTGTTTGCAGGTAACTAGTAATCAACCTGTCATTGAATCCTGGCATCCCATTCGCACTGGGTACATGTACTAGTTAGCTCTTGCATAACAAACTGTGCAAGACTTACTAGCTCATGATGGAGTTGCTCAGCTATTTGGGCGGGGCTCAACTGGGCCATTCTTTTGGGCTCAGGTGGGCTCCTTCGGGCATATGTGATCAGCTGCTGGTTGACTAGGTGGCTCTGCTTCTGAGTGTGAGTTGGCTGTCAACTGGAGCAGTTTGGCTCTCCTCCCCATGGTATCTCATTCTCCAGCAGGCTAACATGGGCTTGAGGTCATGGAGATGGCAGGGTTCTCCAGAAATGGGACATTTCAGGAAATTTTGACTTTCCTCAAAATCCTTAGGGGAGTCTTTTTCTTCTCAGCTCTAGAACCCTCTCCCTGGGTCCTGACTCTGGGCTCCGTTTCTCACCTTCAGTTGGGCAGGAGACCTGGATCCCCGTCCTCAGAGAAAATGGAGGCCCTAGGGCTTCCACAAAGGAGGGTCAGATTTTTACCTTTACTTGTCTTCATTCTAACTATGAATTATCCCTTATATGCATAATTAAAAAGGGATTCAATAATTTATTCTATAGCTCTTAGACCCCTCAGCCAAATAAAATTTCTACAAATGTATTAGCAAGAGGAGAAGAATCATAAACAGATTTGTTTAATGAGAGCTGTTGCTGATCTGTGTAATTCCATCCTTAACTCCAAAGAGTGGTGTATTTGTGGGTGAGGTGGAGGGGTGGGTGGGTTGGAGTGGGGTGTTACCTTCTAACCCCTAGCCTAGTAAGGGAGGTCTCAAGGGAGCTACTTGGAGAATTTGAAATATGGCCCCTGAAATTGAGGACACAGAGGGCTAGTGTCTGACCCAGTAGAGACAACTACAGTGGACTGTAGAGTCAGGGGCTGACTTTCTTGGGTATAATCCAAAAGGGCTGATTCCTTTGATTGTAGAACTAGGAGAATGGAGCTACCTTGGGATTGGCCTGTGCTCCCAAAGTTGTTGGTGCAAGGTATGTATCATCATTCCTACAGAGGGGATTTAGACTATTTGGGGAAAGGGAAAGAATTGGCTTGGGGTTGTCTTAGGCCTCTCCTCCAACTTAAGTGAGCTTCTAGAAGAAGATTACAAGACATCAGCAGGAAAAGGCGTAATTAAGTGTACCTCAGTATGCTCTGGGGCTTGTGGAGGAGATATAAGTGACTGCCTGTCAGTGGCTCAAGTCCCTGCAAGTTTGTGTCTTTTCACAGTCAGACTTTTGTTGATGCTATTTCAATCATAAAAGCCATGAGCTGTATGAAGGTCTGAAGGAGGTAATTTTCCTTAGTGGTATCCATTCATTTGGTAGTCAGAACCAAGGACACAAAGCTCTAGCCACTCCACAAGTCAGTCAATATTGCAAACCATAAATAGTAGTATACTTAACCAACATATAAATATTATAGGCTGAACATTCTAAAAGAAAGTAACATTTAACATCAAGAGAAAGGTTAGGAAAACGGGGTTAACCAATCCAAAGAGAGTAACATGGACAAGGAGAGTATCCTGGGCTGATCAGGATGCATGTCAACATTCTGCAAGGAAGAGTCTTTGATTTGAGAAGAGCCTTTGGTGGCAGATGCTGGATGCTCATCATGAGCAACAGTATGACAGTGTCTGTTAAGATGGTTATCTCGAGCTGATGAAGTTCTACTCTTTTTATAGCCTCAGAGTCCTCTGGTGATGACTGATGGTAAAGAGTGTGCCTGGTTATGTGCTTATCTGGTTGGGTGCAGTCTCTATTGATTAGGTGAACATCTGGTCCCTTCTGGCATGATTCCTTTTGAAATGTAAATGGAGTCTTTTTAAAGAAGTAGTTACTTATGTCAAGGATGCTCTCTACAACCTGGAATAGAGATATCAACCTGGAAGTGATACCCTTCCTCACTTTAAGGAAGCTATGACAGAGGTCTCCAGGGATATGAATTATTAACGGAGAAAGTGAAATTCAAACATTTCCAGGACTAGAGGACTTAAAGCCAGCTTATGATGGTACCAGTTCAAGTTAAGACTATTCTCCCCTAATCTCTTCTTCCCTTCTTATTCTGTCCGGGCAGGAAGGACTATCCTACTTTTTTCCTACAGCAGGCTTCCAGCTGGAAGTAGATTCTAGGTAGAGGATAACTCATCACCACATAATACATTGGAAAAAGATGATGGTATTTTTTCTCACAAGAGTTGTTTTTTGACTACATCACAGTGGTGAAACATGCACTCACACCCCTGTGGACTCAGGTAAGCCATCCCAGGAGCTTCCTCCTTCTTCATTGTGGGCCTATGGCAGTGTGTTTTGTTTGCTGATGCATATACCTTTATGTACAAAGCTATCATGGAAATTCACAGGCACGCATACATCTGAATAGAAAGGATAAAACATCAAGTGATAAGTTCATGTCCAGCCAACCAGTTATTCCGGCTTGACACCAGTGCCAGTAAATTAAAGTCATTTGGACAGCTAGTCAACTTTTATTCAGAGTCACCCATTCTTGCAATCACACACATTCCACCTTGTACACGAGGGCCAAACTTCCTTTTAGTGAAGAAGTATAAACCTCTAAAATTGACTTGGATCTCCAGGTGCACCTAGTCCATTCTTTGTGGAGTTCCCTTGCTGTTCCAGTCTATCAGCTTAGGCTGAGTCAAATATCCCAATAAGGTTACCCTGCTATGAGCCAACACCCTGCTCTGCAGCCCTCCCACATCTCAGCGGGCGCGGAAGCCAGCGCGGGCAGCGTGGTGACGTCACTGCGTCCGGACGCGCCCCGCCCCTGAGCAGTCCTTGCTGCCCCGCCTCCACCCTGCTCGCCGCCAGGGGACGCTAGTGGGTCGAGTCTCCTTGGCAACCACTTGCTCCTCCTCCTCCGCCCTTTTAACCTTTAGGGTGCGCGGGTGCAGTGTACCTCGCGCTCTCTCCCCTTTCCCCCTCCCCTTTCCCCACCCCTGGCGCTCTGGTAGGTCTGGACCGGAAGCGAAGATGGCGACTCCTGGCGCGGCCTCGGCGGAGCTGGTGATCGGCTGGTGTATATTCGGCCTCTTACTACTGGTAGGGGAGGCGCTTGGAGTTTTCCCGATGTTTGGACTGGCGGAGGAAGGGAGGGGTCGGCCCTGCAGTTGGCCTTTCCGGACCCCGGAGACCCTCTTCGCCCCGCCCCTCTTTTAGCCTGGACTATGGAGGGCTTTTCGGTGTTGGGGGCTTGGGCGGGCGGCGGGGGCAGGGGGGTGCCGATTTTCGGTCGCTTTTGCTTTCATTTCACTGATGACGTCTAGGGTTGCAGGGTCCTTTTTGGAAGCTCTTGCCGTCATCCCTGATTTGGGCAATGGGGCCGGTGGGGTTTGGGGGCGGAGGAGACCCTCGGGGTTGAGAAGCATGTAGTGGCCTTTCGTCCTCTGTAAAACAGTGGCACACAGTGTGGGTCGGCAGCGCTGGATCTTTGCAAGTTAAGTAGGCGCTGGCGTTGTTTACTTGTCGCCTTCTCTGTATGTTTTTTCCCCCATGTTCCCTACCCTTGGGGCTAGTGAGTCTCCAACCTCTGTACCCATTGTGTGATTCTGCCTTGATGACGTGAGTTGCTAGTTCTGACTTCCAGGTGTCACATTCTCTTCAAATCTTTTTTTGATTGGTGTAGATACCTGTGGAGGGCGTAGCTGTAGCCCTCTTTATTACCAGTATCGGAGTATATACTACTACCTGTCTGCCCTCAGGTGCTTTCTTTTCCAGTGATCTTATTTCTGCGTATTCAGTGAGCAAAATGTAGATTGAAATGGCTTAAAGTGGCCTGGCTATTACTTCCCTATTCATATTAAAACACTTTGTTTTATTTTATTTGAGAGTTCAATTTATTTCCTTTCATAACCTCTCTACCTTCTCAAATCTTCTCTTCTCATACTCCGAGCCTGTAGTTACTTTCTGTTCCCATTTATTTTGACCTTTTTGCATTGCAAAACAAAAAAAAACCCTCCAGTTCTGGAAATCAGGCTTGTTTAGTTTTACTTTAATTGTCAGATCCAGTCAGTGTCTGGTACCTATGTAGTATGTTCTAGTAAATTTTTGCAGTAGAGACTAAAAAAAAAAAAAAAGAGAGAAAGAAAAGAAAAGAATGGTGTGAAAATTTAAGAAAAGGATCCTCTTGTTACTGTCATCGCTGTCACAGATAAAAATACTGCCTTTACCCTGGAATATGTTAGTCCTCTCGGAGGAAATGAAACCCTAAAGGTTGACTGTGGTCTCTGCAGCCACCCAGTCCTGTATTCTGAGAGCCCCCTTGGCTTTTCCAGTCCATCAGATTTAGTTTGTTTAGAAGAAAATAAATAAACATGTAATGTATGAAAGTTAAGTGAGACTATCTTGGCAGTTATAAATTAATAAACATTTACGGTACGGAAGTGGTGTGAGTTTTAAGAGGATGTTAACGAAACAAGATATGGCTTTAAAGAGGGCCTGAAGATAGGTGGGAAAACTGAAATTCTTGAAACATGTATTTTATGGACCGAACGCCAAAGTATGACTAAATAAAGTAGGACTTAAGAGAATAGACAACAATATTGGAAGAAAATGAGAATTGTGGTAGAGTTTGAATAGATGAAGAAGGGAAGCCATTTAAGTTGGCAATATTACAGCAAGGACAAATAAAATCAGAAGGGAATTAGGAGTTTGACACTTGAATGTTGGCGTGGATAAGAGCATTAGGAAGAAGGACTCTTGTTTACATTTCTGCAAATCTCTTTAAATCCTGGTTTATTAGAAGAAAGGCTGGTTTCTTATGTTGGCTTCTACATTCAGTTTTTTGGGGTATGTTATTTTGGTCGAAATGTATGAAGAAAATACAGCTGCAATGATAGGTAGTCAAAAACAGAGGAGCATTTTTCAGATAATTGTGGATGTTTTTTGATCCTACACCAAAGCCCAACAAGTGGAAGATTCTTAAAGGTCAGTTGCAAGGTGGAATCTGAAACCCTATCAATGAGCTTTTCATTCATTGTTACATTAAAATCCATTAGCCCATCTTGCACTTTGAAAGGATCTTTTACCCATGCATGGTTTTGTACTATGATGCTATGGCCACTTAGAAAATATTGGTTTACTGAGTTATGCACATCTTTTAAATATGGATACATTTCATTACACAATATCAAAATATCACATTTCATTAAATTGCAACTGATCTTGTCAGAAATGTCTCTGAAAATTCTAAGTATTGAAGAGTTGTCAAGCTTATAGTTGTGGATGTAAGTCTTTCAAACTCCAGTTTTCATTTGAAAGTTTGACTCTTATCATTAATCAAATACTGTCAGTTTTTCTTTAAGAGATAGGTTCCCTTTGTTCATTTGACAAAATCTGCCAAAAAGCGAAGTCTGAATAACCATAGTTTGACGATTATTCTTTCAAGTAAAAATGGTGTTCCTTGAAGAGTGGTTGTTTTAGCTTTTAACTCTAAACTTTTCTTGGAGATGGCCTACATCTTGGTATGCAACAGAAGGACTTTATGTATGCATGCTTCATATTTTACCCCACAAAGTATTAAAAAGAGTCAAGGGTTGAATTTCAATAAAATGAATTTATACTGCTTTGGGAAGCACCGTCTTAATTTAAATTGTCCCTTTTTGAGCTTGTGGTGAAGAATACAATGATTACTGGTGCAGTTTGGTGCCACTGTCTTGAGTCACGCTAATGTACCAGTAGTTTTACCCACTGTGGCTATGAACCATGAGTGCAAATGCCAGCACAGTGAAAAAGGCAAATAGCATCTTAGTATTTATTATGAGAATAGTTTTCAACTTCTGAATCTCCAGAAAGGATTCTGGGGACTACCAGGGCCTAGGGATTTCACACTTGGAGAACTTCTGCCAGTCATCTACTAAAGATTCAGGACATGGGCCAGGTGTGGTGGCTCACACCCGTAATCCCAGCACTTTGGGAGGCTGAGGCAGGTGGATCATTTGAGCTCAGGAGTTCGAGACCAGCTTGGGCAACATGGCAAAACCCCATCCCTACTAAAAATACAAAAAATTAGCCGGGCCAGGTGGCAAATGCCTGAGGTTCCATCTACTTGGAAGGCTGAGGTGGGAGGATTGCTTGAGCCCAGGAGGTGGTTCTCGCAGGCAGTTGCAGCAAGCTCTGATAGTGCCTGAGCAACAGAGGGAATCCCTGTCTCAAAAAAAAAAAAAAAAAAAAAAAAAAATCAGGACATGAATGTTGTCTGCTTTTGTCATCTTGGGCAAAAAGAATGGACTTCAGCTTCTTCCCACATAAAGAATTGTTAGATTTGGTCCCTCATGCATGTAATCTAACTATGTCTGTCTTTTCTATATCAAATCTAAACTGTTCTGTCTAGCTCCAATGTCCTCTGTAATTTGGCTCACACCACCTTTAAATTGTATTTGTCATTACAGTAGGAGACTCTCCGTTTTTGTAAAGCAAATTTATTCTTGTTCTTTAAAGTGTGGGCATCATCTGGGAACTTGTTAGAAATACCAACTATGTGACCCCAGTCCTACTGAATCAGAATCTGCAGTTTAATAAGATCCCAGACGGTATATCATGTATTCTCATTAGTTTAATAAAGATTCATCTCTTCTCATTCCTTCTTCTGCCCCAGTGGTTCGCAACCTTGACCTTTCATCAGAACCACCTGGGGAGTTTTAAAAATCTCTGTTCAGACCAGTTTATTTTGAATCTTTTGGGAGAAGCTGGGGGGACTTTTATAATTGTTAACAGAATTATATATTTATTTCTTTTATCAAATGCTCTAATAACTACTATTTGTTAAGTAGTTACTATGGCCAGCCACTATGGTAAACCCTTTATATCTCATTTAATCTTTAAAGCTTGTTATGAAAGAACTATTCCTATTGATGAGGATACTTGGTTTTATTTTATATTGTAGTAATAATTGATAACATGAACAAAAAGCTCTTTAAGGTTATCAGTTTTAAAACCATTATAAAGGGATTCTGAGACCAAAAAATTTGGGAATCTCTGGCTTAACTCTTCTGCCTGGTTGCCCTTTCGCAGCTTGTCTGCCTGATATTGGCAAAATTCTTTGTAGTAATACCTACAAAATTCAGGTTTTCTTTCATTCTTGAAATCCAATAAAAAACATTTATTGGAACATTTTGTGTCAAATACTGCTAAGGATAGAAAGATGAGGCTCAGCTTTTAAAGACTTCAAAATAAATTTGGGGAATGTTAAAAATATTTGTGAATTCCTTTAAAAACAAGCTCATTCAAATCTTAATATAAAGGGACATTTTATGAAAAATAAATTTCCCAAAATCAAGAATTTGAGCCTAGATCCTTTTTGTTTGTTTGTTCCAAAGTCTTAACTCCCTTCTCAATTTTTTCTTGCTGTTCTGTCACCAGCTGAAAGACCAGCAGTATGAGGGAATGACATGCAGCAACTTGGATGGGTTTTAAATGCTCTGTGCCAAATGACACAAGCCAGACTGAAAAGACAACATAGTATGTGAAGGCATTATGATATTCTAGAAAGGGACAGAAAACAGATAGTGGTTGTCAGGGTGATACCGGTGGGCTGAGGGAGATCCCCAAACACTGGTGGGATCTCAACCCCAGCTGGTTTTCAGGTGCTTGACACTGTCATGAGAACACATTAAAGGGCAAGTCAGAAAATAGTGCAAGTATGGAGATTTATTAAAGGGAAAGTACACACTCTTGTGGGCATTCTTAAGAGAGAGACGCTCAATGAGGTTTGGAGTTTCTACATTTATGGGTTTCTTTATCCAAGGTATATATTCATGAAAATTCCTGGAAAAAGGTAGAGACTTTTTGAAATTATGGTGCCACCCATTTTTGCATCAAATATGAGTGGTCTCGGAACTGCCATGGTGCTGGTAGGTGTGTGATTGAGCATGTTAATGAGCATATAATGAGGTCCTAGGTGAAACCTAGGTCAAATCCATTGCCATGTTGGGTCCAGTGGGTCTTAACCAGCTTGGTCCACACCCTGGTTTTTCAGGGTCTTATTAGCCCTTAGCCCCTAGTCATGAAAACTGCTCTGTGGAATTTTTTAGGAGTTCCTACAAAGGGTCAAAGGAATTTTCTGAGATGATGGAATTGTTCTTGTATCTTGCTTGTGGTAGAAGAATTTGGAAGCTGCAAAACCAGTTTGGTGGTTTTATTAGTTTCATTTAGGCCCTGGAACTGCAGGATGCTCAGAAAGAAAGTAACCAATGAATCTGTTGAAAAAGTGAAAAGAAAAAAACAAGGCTTTTAAAACTACCAGAGCTCTTATTTAGAACAATGGTTCTCAAGTTTGGCTCAGATTGAAATCCTCAGGCATTTAAAGTACTGATGCTTGGAGGAGGCTTATGCTCCATTGATAGAATTGATTGGGGAATGTAGGGAAGGTATAAGGGTACTTAAAAGTTACCCAGGTGATTCTGACTCACAGTCAAGGCTGAAATAACATAGTCTCTGTCTGCAATTCCCTGTAATTGAGTAGAGTAGAAGTTCTCAAAATATAGCTCCGGACCAGCAGCAGCCTCACCTGGGGAAGCTGTTACAAATGCAGATTTTCTGGCTCCACTCCAGACTTCTTGAATCTGAAACTCAGAGGATGGGGCCTAGCAATCCATGCTTTAACAGTTCCTCCAGGTAATTCCGATGCCTCCTAAAGTTAGAGAATCATTAAAGTCCTATGCACTGTGTTAGTCCCTAGAATGGTGTTGGTAACTATTAAGAGTACCTGGCTAACTAGAGATGTCAACCTCTATCTCTGAGTGAACTTTTTTCACTGGAAAGCTCCTTGCTTTCAAACTTTCAAACTTTCAAACATGTGCAAAAGTCAGAGAAAATATATTGGGTAGTAACAAACATCTCTTTTTGTTCTATTTCAGGCTATTTTGGCATTCTGCTGGATATATGTTCGTAAATACCAAAGTCGGCGGGAAAGTGAAGTTGTCTCCACCATAACAGCAATTTTTTCTCTAGCAATTGCACTTATCACATCAGCACTTCTACCAGTGGATATATTTTTGGTTTCTTACATGAAAAATCAAAATGGTACATTTAAGGTAAATATAATCTTACTTTGCAGATTTTTTTTTTCCTTTCAAATTTCTGGCACAGTGAGCAGTCCGATATATATTATGTTTTATTTTTGTGTCTGGGAATGAATGAGAATGGAAATACAACATAGAGGCTGAGAATGTGACATCTAACCTGATAGATTAGAAGTAGACTTTCAACTGACATAAAAACTATTAATTCAGCAACCTTGCAAATGCTTCAAGTAATCATAATAGATTATATATTTTTTGCTGCTCATAACTCCCTTGAAGCTTATTTGATTTGCATTAATGCAATAAGTACATAATTTAGAAGGGCTTTTGTTAGTGGCAGATCGGGATCCTAATCTCTGTTTCATATTGAGTCCTTTGAGTCAGTATGGTGTAGTGAATTAGGCTGGCAATTATAAGACCTGAGTTCTAGTCTTGACCCTTAACTGTCTAGCTGCGGACCTTTAGCCAAACCACTTAACTTTTCTGGACTTGAGGTTCCTCATTTTAAAATTGAAGGGTGTGGACTAAAGGTTTCTGAGTTTCCTTTAAATTATGCAAATTACTTTTAAGTTTCTTACTAGCTTAAGCTTCTATGACTCAGAAACTGTCGTTATAGTTTGTTGTAGCCCCAGTATTTAGCTTTAGTACTTAAATATTTGAATGAAATAGTATTTCAATTATCTTAATAATGCATGATTACAAAATAACTTCCTGAATTGGGCTAAATTGGGTAAATAATTTTTATTTTATTTTATTTTATACTTTATGTATTTTTTTATTTTATTGAGATAGAGGCTCACTCTGTTGCCCAGGCTGGAGTACAGTGGCGTGATCTCGGCTCACTGCAACCTCTGCCTCCTGGGTTCAAGCGAGTCTCGTCCCTCAGCCTCCCAAGTAGCTAGGAATACAGACGGGCAGCCACCATGCCCAACTAGTTCTTTTTGTATTTTTAGTAGTGATGGGGTTTCGCCGTGTTGGCCAGGCTGGTCTTAAACTCCGGGCCTCAAGTGATCCACCTGCCCAGCCTCCCAAAGTGCTGGGATTGCAGGCATGAGCCACCATGCCTGGTCCAAATGGGTTAAATAATTTGAAAATATTTTTGTAGTTAGGTTTAAATTTATTCTGATTACTGTGGCAATTAGATATATTCTGATTGCTATGAAAACCACATTTTTTTCCTGTACACCATTTATTTAGCAGTTTTTAATTGAGCACTTAGTGTGTGCCAAACATTATAATGTTATGAAGATAGTAACTAACATCTATTGACTTTTTGCTGTGTGTCAGACTCTATTTTAAGTGGTTTACATTTAGTAGCTTCCCTTGATCTCTCAGACAATCCTGTGAGATAAGTAGTTTTATCTATGGTTTTCATGGGTGAAAAATCACGATTCAGAGAGGTGAAGTAACATAGCCTGTAAGTGCTGCAGTTGGGATTTGAAGCTCCGCAGTCTGGTTCCAGAGAGCTTTGTTCATGAGGTTTCTTGGGAAGATGGCGTCTAAACAAGGAAGAGATACTTTCAGGTAGCTCAGTAAATGGGGTGTCTACCAGTGAGTCTACATTTTTTCAAAATATAAACTTAATTCACATTTTATATTTTGGGTTGAAACATTTCTAGAGAAGATGACTAATTTTACTGGTATCGTTGGGTTTTCTCTGCTTTTTATTATTGGGCAAGAAGAATGCACTTTTAATAATGTTAGACACAGATAATTAAATGGTTGATTGTAACATTATGAGGTCATTTTCTCTGAGAAATAAGTGTCATTTTAGAATTACATTCTATAAAAACGTTTAATTTCTTGTGACTCTGTA
Source organism: Macaca nemestrina (assembly GCF_043159975.1). Classification (NCBI taxonomy): domain Eukaryota; kingdom Metazoa; phylum Chordata; class Mammalia; order Primates; family Cercopithecidae; genus Macaca; species Macaca nemestrina. The sequence goes on from NC_092129.1 coordinate 116,203,155, forward strand.
TATAGCTGTGTTTCTTAGATAAAAGAATTTGACATTTTCAGAATTTCTGGATATTCTTTTTATTTTAAAATAGTGTAGTGTAATTCCCCATGTACAGTACGTAATTATAAATTTCTAGGATATTTTTCTCTTTAAAAGCTGTTACTTTTAAATAGATAATGATATATATGTATATGCATGTATTATAATGTCTGGAGGTAATATAATTATCCCTGGTATAATTATTGTTTGAATTGGATATTTTTTTAGTTTAGAATTGAGGATGTTTGATTTATTTAGATTTTGTAGGAAAACATTTCATCTTTAAATTTCTAAAGTATTTTCATGAAATTATGAACTTTCTATTAGATTAAGTATTGTTTTGGGCCCATGCTTAAATTAGTGGTCACTTCCTGGGAAATAGGTTTGTTTTGTTTCTTTGTTTTTGATATTTAAATCTATGAGATTGCATTATACTTGTTTGAGCAAGATTTTAAGAATGCATTCACTAAAGAAGCAAAAATATTAACTATAAAAATTTAGGGTGCTTGTTTTAATACATGTGCCCTAAAATAAAAAATATGACTGTAGTTAACACACTTACTTTATATTTGTTAAATCTAAATGTTACACCAATATTTAGAAGGAGAAAAAAATCTGTTAAAGTTTTTCCCTCTACTTTTTAAAACTTTGTTTCATTATTAGGATATTAGTTATTCATCAATTGTTGGTTCTCTTTTTTTTCTCCTTTTCTTTTTTTGAGACAGAGTTTCACTCTTGTTGACAAGTTTGGAGTGTGATGGTGCGATCTTGGCCCACTGCAACTCTGCCTCCCGGGTTCAAGCAATTCTCCTGCCTCAGCCTCCTGAGTATCTGGGATTACAGATGCACACCACCATGCCCGGCCAATTTTTTGTGTTTTTAGTAGAGATGTGGTTTCACCATGTTAGCCAGGCTGGTCTCGAACTCCTGACCTCAGGTGATCCACCCGCCTTGGCCTCCCAAGATGCTGGGAGCCCCTGTGAGCCCCTGTGCCTGGCCTTTCCTACTTTTCATTACTAAGTTGTCTCTAGTTCTGTTTGTTTTTAGCTTGGATAATGTATCAGTTTTTTCTTGGTGATTTTGTTGATACCTTGAAACATTCTGTGTGTCTGTATTTTCCCTTCTCATTTTGGGGGGCTTGGTGAGGATTAGTGCAATTCATGAGTTTTTATTTGAAACTGGACTATTTGCTGATTCTCAAAGAGTAGAACTGAAAAAAATTTTGAAAACATTTTCCAAACTCTAGACAATAGTTTTTTCCCAAAGTTATTGCTGAATTCAGGTGCCTAGTGAAAGATAAGTTTAAGTGTTTAAGAATTAATCCTTCAAACTTCATGCCACGATTATAAATGTAGTCAGAGTAAAAAGGATGCCAACGTGGTTTTAGTCTATTCCAACCTTATTTGTAAAGATAAAAGTACAAGTTGACATTGTTTTCCATGATGAATGCTAACGTATACTATATTTACAATGTGCATTTGAAATTCCTAAATGAATATATGCATTTTCTAACTTTCTCTGCTTCCACCTCAAATATTTTGAAGCCTCTCTCTAATTATGGACTTGGCTTGCAAAGTATAATGATTTGAAACTCCACATATCAATGATTGCTAACATTTTTCTTAAAAACAGAAGGTGCCCAGACTTTTCTGTGAGCAGGCAGTCATTGCTAGTTTCTTTATTTTTGTTTTAGTTACCCTCCTATAATTTTCTCTGCCTTCTTATGGCAGGGGTATGTTATAATGCCTGAGTTGTTTCTGTTGACCTTTCTTTCAACATATGGCATTATTAATAATTTTAGCTAGATAATTTGTTTCTAGCTTTTTTCTAAAATAATTAACTTTTTAGATAACAAAAAAGAACCTTTTGGAGTACAGCTGGAAGTGCTCTCTTTAACAGTCTTTGATAGTGGCCAATAACATTGGATGGGGATATACATGAAATATACTGATCCAATGGAAAAAAAAAAGAAATTGACACTAATATGAATAAATATTCTTTCTTTTATACAACATGTAAAAATAAAAAATTTAGTTAATATTAAGGTATGTCATGAAAACGTTTAATGTTTTGGTGTTTGTTCACATCTTACTCCTGTTCCCTAATTATGAATATCTTTATGGCCTGTTATTAGATGTCTGAGCTAAACTCTACTGCTCCCTCATTCCTAATTTCAGCTGGTGGGAATTGTATCTTAGAACTTTGTGCTTTTTATTGAACCTTAATTATGTTTATTTACTTAATACTAAGTATGTAGTATGTGCCTGACAATTTTAGGTACTGGAGATTAATTGTTAAGGCAAATGAGGTTGTTTTTCTTACGGAGCTTAATCTGCAATGCTAGATCAATAGTCAACAAATAAAATAAGGTCACTTTATAGTGATAAATTCTATGAGGAAATATAACAGATTGATATGAGAGTCTAGTCAGGTTATGAGTGTTTTGGAGAGGGGCAAAGCTGCTGAGGTTTCTTGCCATGATACCTGGATGAGGAGCCAATCTAGTAAAGAGCCAGAGGGAGAGAGCCTTTAGGGAGAAGCAGCAGCAAATATAGAGGTCTTTAGGCCGGGATGAACTTGGCTTATTTGGCTGATGTGTGTTGTTGAGGGTTTTGCTTTGGTAAAAGCTGAGATCCAGAATAAGGCAGGAGCCAGCTTGTTTATGACTTCTAAGTCATATTAATAAGTTTAGATTTTCTCCTAACTGCAATATGAAGTTAATGAAGGTAAAAGATAAAGGTGATTTGGGCTAGAGTGGTGCTAGTGGAGAAAAATGATTAAAATTGGCATGTATTTTAGAGGTAGAGCTGCTGGGATTTGCTTATAGATTAGATATAGGGGGACAGGTGAAGGAAAAAGAAAATTGGAGCACCGATGCCTAGGTTTTTGTATACCTTAGAGAAATAGGGAAACCTGGAGGAATAAGAGGGCATATGCATGTGTGCACGGGCAAGTGAGGGGGTGTAGAGAAAAGAGTTATAGTTTGGACAGGCTACCTTCAAAGTGTGTACTGTACTATCTATCCAGGTGGAGGTGTTACATAGGGAGTTGAAGCTCTGTGAAGAGCTTAGTGCTGGAGAGAAGTATTTGGGAAGCAACATATGGATGAAATCTACAGTTATGGACTGACTAGGAGCCGGGAAGACTGAGTAGTCAGAGAAGCCTTGACATTGGACCGAGGACTGGAGTTCTCTGTTGTGTAGAAGGTCAGCTGAAGGGGAGAATCTGCAACGTGAGAGATAAGAAAAACAGAAGAGGGAGGCTTTATGGAAATCAGAATAATGTGTTTTGGAAAGAAAGAATGATAGCTTTTTCCAGTGGTGTTGAGAGGTGAAGTGAGTTGGGTAGAGAAGTGATTGGTGGCTTTGGTCAGTGGTGACCATGAAGAATAATTTCAGCAGAACAGTAGGGTGGTTAGGTTGAGTGGGTTAGATATGAACAGAGAAGTAAGGAAGAAGTGATAAGGAATGCTGACAACTTTTCAGGAAGTTTTTGTTCTCTAGGAAAGTGAGAAGAGGAGTTAGTAGAGGTGTTTTTATTTGTGGTGGTTGTGTATCTCTTTGTGTTTAGTAGTTACTAGAATTTGTATACTTTAGAATTCAGTAGAGTGAGAGGAATTTTTGAGGCATGAGAAGGTATCATTGCAGGTGCAGTTTCCTCCAGAGGACGAGGGTTCTCAAAGTGAAAGGGTTGGGTGTAATAGGAGTATGGGTACTTGAGAGTAAGGAAGGTCTAGAATTTGGATACAAATGGAGGTAGGTTTTAGATTTAATAGTAAGTTGAGTGAACTGTCTTGGGACTACATATTATTTTAGAGACCTCTAAGTCAGTATTTCTCAATCATGGACATTTTGCCTTGGGTAATTCTTTGTTATGGGGGCCTGCCCTGTGAATTGTAGGTGTTTAGTGGCATCCTTGACTTCTTAACTCCTAGATTCCTGTAGCATACTGACTCTGCCCACCATGTCTCTGGACATTGTCAGATGCCCCATGGGGATCAAAATGGCTCCTGAATGAGAACCACTGTTTTTATGGTGAAGTTACCAGGTAAAAGTGAGGAGAATCATGTTGGAGTTTTGGGTTATGCAGCAGGTTTCAAAAGTCGACTTGAAAAATGGGGAATGGAATTTACATATGCCACCAATTACATTTTTGTTCTATGGAATTCATATCCTTGTCTTCTGAAATATTCTTCTTTAATATTCTTTAGTTAGTTCTTGATTGTCTCACATTCCTTTTGTGTCCTAAATGACTCTGAAGTTCCTTTTAGTTTCTACTTTGAGAGGCAATAGTTTATAAAACATATCAGGGTCATAGTGGTTCCCAAAATTAGAAGGAAAGTTTTACAAACTAAGCTCTCTTGACAATACATCAAGTATCTTGGAGGCAAGAGAGTATGTAAAAGCCAAAAACACTAATAGTACTTGAGTGATATTGTATATCTTACACATATTTGTAGCTTTAAAATAGTAACAGCAATACTCTTGTTGCTACAAGAACTGGTGAGGCAAAAGATCCTTATAGAGTAAAAGATGCTAGATTTCAATGATTCTTTTGCTTCACGTTAACCTTCAGACTTTGTATTTTTAATATTTTTTTTGAGATTGGGATTTTGTCCAATTTCAAACTAATTTTTAAGTGATTCTCAGTGGAGACATTACTACCTCCTGGGGCTGTCTTGGAAATTGGTGGGAAGTTTGTATAAGTAAAAAAAGATGGTTGTCATTATTCTCTGGCCCATTGATACATTGTTCTTAATTTGCTCATCTTCAAAATCCTTTTAGGCCAGGCACGGTGGCTCACACCTATAAACCTAGAGGCTGAGGCAGGCAGATCACTTGAATCCAAGAGTTCAAGACCAGCCTGGGCAACGTGGTGAAACCCAGTCTCTACAAAAAATACAAAAATTAGCTGGGCATGGTGGTGTGCACCTATGGTCCCAGCTACTTGGAAACCTGAAGGTGGGAGGATCACCTGAATCCGGGAAGGTCTAGACTGCAGTGAGCCATACTCATGCCACTACACTGCAACCTGGGTGACAGAGTGAGACCCTGTCTCAAAAACAAAACAAAACCCACAAAAATACTTTTAAACTTCTGTTTTGATATAGAAGCAATCACTAAAGAAGCACAGCTCTTAGGAATTGAAGCTTTGATTATGTACATACTCATTTGGATACTTGAATCATTGATGGAAAAATTTTCAATGATTGTACAGAATTCTCCCCAATGCTTTCCCATTTTGTGTGGTAAGCACTACTTACATTTTCTTTTCATTTTTTCTATAATATGTTTGGGTATTTCTTTCATTACTTTTGTTAGACAAAGATTACATGTGTTAAAACTTTTGGTTGTGATTTGTTCTGTTTCCCCCTACTCAAAAGTGCTTCATGGATATCTATCTATGCTAGTTTATATAGGTCTCATTGTTTTTAATATCAACATGTTATTCTATGTTATGCATGTACAGTAGTAAATTTTACTATTTCTATTCTGGCATTTAGATTGTCTCCAGTTTCATTTTTCTTTTAAAAAATATTTTAAATGACCCTACACCGAATATTGTTGGGTAAAGGACTCTTGGGCAAAAACCAATAAATGTTGCTTGGTACAGGCTCTAATTTACCCTGACAATGGTCAGCAAGTGCTCAGGTTCTTTTGTAACTTACTTATGCAAAGAGAGAAACTCTCCCAAAGTGCAGGTGCTTTAGTAGAGGTGTATAACCTCCTAGTTTTTTCTCTCTCTCTTTTTTTTTTTCTTGAGACAGAGTCTTGCTCTGTTGCTCAGGCTGGAGTGTAGTGGCATGATCTTGGCTCACTGCAACCTCTGCCTCCCAAGTTAAAGCAATTCTCATTCCTCATCCTTCCAAGAAGCTAGAATTACAGATGTGTGCTACCACGCCTGGTCTCAAACTCCTGACCTCAAGCAATCCATTTGCCTCAGCCTCCTAGAGTGCTGGGATTGCAGATGTAAGCCACCATACCTGGCCTCTTAAGAATGGTCTTGCAGGTAGAATAAACACCTTGGATTTGGGTGCCAAGGAATATGAGCTGAGTAGGTACAAGTGGTTCACTGAGTGCTAGGACATACCAATTGCTGAACATCTGGAGACTTTGGGTCTCTTAGTCCCATGAGTAATGGAATTTGGTACAGCTCCTGCTGTGTGGGAAAGGAAGGGCCCACTTGGGCTAGCTTATCACTTTGTAGGAGCTCCTGAGGTAATTTGTTGGACAAGTAGTATTGTCCAATGAATAAAATACTTATGTACTAATATCCATCCTAATTTGTGTGAATATTTTTAGGATCGATTCAATAAAGAATGTCTACATGGTAGACTATCTTAATGTGTAGCAGATGGTTTTCCCTCCACATTTTGACATTACTGGATGCTATTGTTTTAAATTTTGCCAATAGGTAGGTGAAAGATTATATAATAGTAGATTTTCACGTTTTATTAGTAAAGGATAGTAATTGGGAAATTCCTCCTTGTTGGTCTTTTTCAAATGTATTTGTGGCCCTAGCTTGTTTTTTCAGATGATTTTTAGAATGAATATGTTAATATACTCTACCTCCTAGCACAACGGGATTTCGAAATACACTCTACCTCCTAGCACAACGGGATTTCGAAATACACTCTACCTCCTAGCACAACGGGATTTCGATTGGTGATATATATTAATTTGAGATTAATTTGGATAGCAGTTGGTATTTACAATCTTTACATGTGGGAACAGGTGACTTTCCATTTATTAAATTTTTTATATCCTATGATTTATTTTTTATATGATTAACATACATTTTTCTATTTGGCCTATTAAGGGTTTGTTTGTAGAAGTAAGTTTGGATTTTCTACATTTTTTGATCTTTTAGACGTTTGTCAGCAAGAAATTTGTAGCTACTCATTGCTAGAGGTGTTTATGGGCAAAAAAGGAGAAAAGAAAAGAAAACTCCTAAATTATCTTAAGAGAATTAAATATTGATGCCCTTTTTTAAGAGCACTTGTAGAATGTTGACACTGACTTGAGCTCTTAAAGTGTTTATAAAAAATTGACCTGGATTCTAAATTGTACTTTATACTTAATAGCAGTGATAAGTCCTTTAGATTCTCCAGGTTTAATTTTTCACATGCACAGAATTTAGAATATAGGCCAAAAGACTTGACATTGTACCTCAGTTCTGACATTATAGGGTATAGTTTTTTTTTTCTATTGGAAAAGATTAATTTGAATTATATTTTCTAAGTTTAGTAATTTGAACAACACTTATGTGGGATGAATGCAAAGGAGATTAGACTGATTTTTCTTGTAGGTTTTTTAAAAAAATATATAATATGCTCAAATATGTTCTTTCTGAAGTACAAATCAGGTTTGTTAATCTCTCCTTAAAATTCATCACTATTTTCCATTGCCTTTAGGACAAAGTCCAAAATACTTAGCATGACTCACAAGCCCCTGACATATATGTCCTTCTCTTCCCTCTCTCCATCTGCTTTCTCTTACCTTTCCAAAAGCTCAGTTGAATCTATATTTAGCTTCTTGAAGTTATTTTTCAAACGTTCTGTGTACGTTCTTTTCTCCCTTCTTTCCTTCCTACTATTTTCTCTGTTTCCCTGAGATCATTCTAATCCTCCCAGGATCAGAAGCCATTCCTGATCTTCAGTCTGAGTTAGGTGCCTTTTGTCTTTGTGTTTTCCCAGAACTGTGTTGTCTTATCTCAGCATTTACATACTGAAATTTGTCTGTTGTCTGTCTCTCACTTATTGAAGGCATAAATTGTTTTTATTTGAGTGGATAGATTTTGGAAGTGATATTCAGTTGTATTAAAACCTAACTCTTAATTGTTAGGCAAATGGATGTTTCATTAATATTTCTATTGTTTCCTTTTATCCTAGGACTGGGCTAATGCTAATGTCAGCAGACAGATTGAGGACACTGTATTATATGGTTACTATAGTAAGTATCTTTCAGTTTCTTTTCCTATTGGGACTGCTAACCAAAATATTGATACAGCTCCGATGGGTGGAGAACCCCAGGTTCTTCCTCTTGGGTCGAATTAGAAAAAAACCGACATGGACACATGTGGAGCAGTTTTAAGGAGCAGGGCGTTTAATAGTCAAGAAAGAAAGGGGAAGAAAGAAAGAAGAAACTCTCCTGTGCAGAGACAGAGGGAGGCGACTTCAAAGCTAAGAGAGGGAACCCCACCTGCCATGGATACCAGTCAGGTATATGAAGAGGCTGGAGGAGTCAGTGTTTGATTTGCATAGGGCTCAGGGGATTGGTTTGACCAGGCATGTCATTCACATAGCCTGCAAAAAAAAAAAAAAAAAAAGGGCCCTCCCACCCTAGCCTGTTAATATGCAAATACAGGGCGCCATGATGTTCTACACAGGTGGGGATATGTGGGGGCAGCCATGTCGCCAGGAACATGTGGGGCAACGGCAAGAAGAAGAGTGCGGGTATTGCCAGGTTTGGGTAGATCCAGTTTCTAGTGGCCTGCATTTGCATGTCAAAGGGTGCCGGCCTGTCTCTAAGAGCCAGGGAAGAAACTTTTCTGGAGATGCTTTAAAAAATGAAAACTTAAGGACCCTTTTCCTCTCTATCTGCCTAAAATAATTTCTTAATAATTCCTACAATATAAAGCTGCATATAAACTTTTAATTTGGAAACCACATAGGAGATTTCTGTTTTCTACAACAGGAATAAATAATATGTATTCATTCTCAAAATCCTGAAACTTCTTTAACCTACTTTGCTTCACTTAGATTCACTTTATATCTCTTCTTTGTAGTGGTTAAATCAAGTTACTTTAAATCTCACCTCTCCTTTTATCATTATCAGTTTCCCGCTCCTGTTTTCTTGGTTTTAAATTTCAGTTTTCTAAAAATTTTTTCTAAGTATTGCCATTAGTAGACTTCAGTCTCTGGGGAATTTATCCTGCCAACTTCATTGTTCTCCACAGAGTCATTTTAATCCCGGACTTATAGTTGCTTGGCTCCTCCTCCCTCCCTCCCTCAAACATCTTTCTCAGTATTAGATTATAAAAGCTTTATAATAATATGAAAGCTAAATGTTTCCAAAATTTTTTCTTTGAATAAACATGAAACTTGTGTTTTATTTGAAAAAACTGTGATTGTTGAGTTAGGAGAGGGATGTCATTTTTTTCAGCAATGAAGTAAGATGCTGAATAAGATTTCAGTAGGACATTAAATGGGAAACTGAAAAAAAAATCTACAAAAGTTTCTGTGGAGGGGAAATGTTTTTGAGTTCTATTGAATTTTTTTTTTTTTTTTTTTTTTTTTTGAGACTGAGTCTCGCCCTGTTGCTCAGCCTGGAGTGCAGTGGCACAATCTCAGCTCACTGCAGCCTCTGCCTCCTGGGTTCAAGCGATTTTCCTGCCTTAGCCTCCTGAGTAGCTGGGATTACAGGCGCACACCATCACGCCCAGCTAATTTTTGTATTTTTTAGTAGAGATGGGGTTTCACCACGTTGGCCAGGCTGGTCTTGAATTCCTGACCTAGTGATCCACCCACCTTGGCTTCCCAAAGTGTTGGGATTACAGGCGTGAGCCACCGGGCCCGGCCCCATTGAGTTTTAATTCAGCTGCTTTGCTCTTTTGCCTTTATTCTGATCTAAAATCTGTAGGCCCCATGAAATTTTATTTCTTTCAGGTAGATTTTAGAAAGAATTTATGAAATTTCAAAATATAATATTTCTGATGAATATATTAAGTATAATAAAACACAATTTTGACCTATTAAAATTTTTGAAATGGAGCTATATTAAGTAGAATGTTGCCTTTTTAGTATAATAAAATATAAATTACCTCTACACAGAGTTTTAGGGGGGAAGTCTGTCTCCTGTATGACGCTAAAGTATAGTCATTCTTTAGAACATATGATGAGATAAGCCAGTTTATACGTTTGTGAAGTCAAGGTCTACGATCTCTCTTATCATTGAACCTAGAGGCCATTGGACTAATCCTTTGTAACTAAGTTCACAAAAGACTTGTAAACTGGAATGTTAATTCATGCAGCCTTTTTCAGTTTGTTCTATGGAGAGAATTAAACCTACAGAAAAGAATTTTAGTAAGTATTTTTCTTAGTCCTCCCAAAGGTAGTGTGTCCTCAGTCCACTCAAGGATAATGTGCCCTTAGTATCATTTTAAATGCCTGGGAGGTAAGTTAATCATTACAAACAGTAGATGTCTTGGGACTTAAGGCTTGATTTTCTGTAGAACTTAAGTTATAGTGAGAAATATAATTGCTTTGACTAGGATAGTTGAGACACTGATCTAGGAAAAAAATTTGTTTGAAAAGCCAGATTATGAATTGAAAAATTTGTTTTATGACTATGGAATTAAAACAGGAAAATTTGATTGGATAATATGAATAGTTATTGTTATAATATTAGTCATCTTCATCTCAGCTATGGCTAATAGGCCTTTGGCCCTGACCCAGAGGTGACCTACAGCTAGGAGCCTGAAAGGATTCCACAGCTTCGAACGTAGTTACTATCCTGAAGCTCAGCTATTTCTTTTGAAATGCTAGATACTATCTAACTGCCCTAACAGGAAGCATCTAATATGTCTTCTCCTGGATTTTGAGAACTATACAGAGTTCAAATAGAAAACACAGTTTTTATCCATCTCTTCTGTCAGATGCTAAGGTCATCTAATCCTTCCTATCCCTCCTAATATATCAGTGTATTTTCATTATCTAACCTTGCCAGGCGCTGTGTATGACTTTTACATTCAGCATCTTAACTAGTTTTCATGAATGCCCTCTCTACCTTGTGTGTGTGTGTGTGTGTGTGTTTTCTACCTTTCACAGATGAAGAAATTGATGTGGAGGGATGTTGAAGATCACTTTGTTAGTGAATGGCAAAGCCCAAAGTGGTTCTTATTTCCTCAGCTGTAGCTTCTTACTGTTAAGTGAGCTGCCTTTTGAGAAATAGTACTGGAGATGTTACCTATAAGAATGATTAGCAGCACTGACCTCCCAAGAGCAGCTTCAGAAATCATCTGGGGACTTTTTTTTTTTGGCAACAGAGTCTTGCTGAAGTGCAGTGGTGTAGTCTCAGCTCACTGCAACCTCCGCCTCCTGGGTTCATGCGAGTCTCCTGCCTCAGCCTCCCTAGTAGCTGGGATTACAGGCACATGCCACCATGCCCGGCTAATTTTTGTATTTTTAGTAAGAGACGAAGTTTCACCATGTTGGCCAGGCTGGTCTTGAACTCCTGATCTCAGGTGATCCTCCTGCCTCAGCCTCCCAAAGTTCTGGGATTACAGATGTGAGCCATTCATTTTGCCCGGATCCCTTTTTTTTTTTGAGACGGAGTCTCACTCTGTCGCCCAGGCTGGAGTGCAGGGGCCGGATCTCAGCTCACTGCAAGCTCCGCCTCCCAGGTTCACGCCATTCTCCTGCCTCAGCCTCCCGAGTAGCTGGGACTACAGGCACCCGCCACCTCGCCTGGCTAGTTTTTTTGTAGTTTTTTAGTAGAGACAGGGTTTCACCCCGTGTTAGCCAGGATGGTCTCAATCTCCTGACCTCGTGATCCGCCCATCACGACCTCCCAGAGTGCTGGGATTACAGGCATGAGCCACCGCGCCCGGCATTTTTTTTTTTTTTTTTTTTTTGAGATGGAGTGTCCCTCTGTGGTCCAGGCTGGAGTGCAGTGGCACAGTTTCGGCTCACTGCAACCTTCGCCTCCCGGGTTCAAGTGATTCTCTTGCCTCAGCCTCCTGAGTAGCTGGGATTACAGGCGTTCGCCACCATGCCCAGTTAACTTTTGTATTTTTAGTAGAGATGGGGTTTTGCCATGTTGCTCAGGCTGGTCTTGAACTCCTGACCTCAAGTGACCTACCTGCCTCAAAGTGCTGGGATAACAGGCGTGAGCCACTGTGCCTGCCCACTGGGGACATTTTAAGTAATACGGAATGGTAGATTGTATCCAGAGAGATTCTGATATACTTTGTTGTGATAGGCAGCCTGTGAATCTATTACTGAAAAGTTAATGGTGCTGATTCTGATTTTAGCACAGCCAAGTTTAGAAACCAGTGGCCTAAGTCAGTGGCTTTTCTAAAGGTGTCTCATGTGCATGTGCAATGAGATAAAGGTTTGAGGGATAAGGAGGCTAAACATTGACTCCATGGGACCTGCTTATGCTTTAATTGTCTTTTATGTTTGGGTTCCAAGTGTGTTTCCAAAAGAAGAGCTTTCTGTCAACAGATCATGTGATAATCTCTTTTCTAGAGTATTAAGATTAATGTGTAGATGCTTAATTCATGATAACTTAGAGTAAGCTGTGTACATATTTTCCTTCATAGAGTTACTAATGCAGGGTTTTTTCTAAGTTTTCTTAGGTGCTAGTTTAGATGCTAGTTTTCCATAGAAGAGAAACTGATCAAAAAGGTTTAAACTCTTAAAACTTCTGAAGAAGTTTTAGTCATCTTCCTCAATGGAATTGTTTAGGAATGTTAACTACTTTCAAACTACTGATTCAAATGTATAGTCTCACTGCTTTTTCATACTCCATGACGTTGAAATCTATTGACCCATTTGTACTTTGAATGGATCTTTTGTCCATTTGTCAAATGCCGAATAAGACAGTTGACATTATGCCTTATTCATTTGGAAAATACTTGTTCAGTGAATAGTGTAGGTCTTCTGAGTGTTGACACATATCATTATACATTGAAAAAACCACATTTGTTAATATCGCCATTATTCTTATCAGAAAAGTATGTCTTGAGAAGCTGTAAAACTCAAAGATAGATTCAAGTTTTCCAACATTCTAATTTTCTCTTGAAAGCTTCAGTTTTATCATTGGTAACAAATACTGTCACTTATTTCCTTTGGAGTGACAGTCTCACTGTCATTTTTGAGAAAGCCTGTCTGATACTCAAGTCTGGATAACCACTGCTTATCTGTCAGTCTGTCAGTTGTTCTTTCAAGTAAAAGTGATGTTCTTTGAAAAAAAGTGGCTAGTGTAGCTCACAACTCAAAGAGCGCAAACAAAATTGAGATAGTGTGAGACACAAGTACAGCATGGTTTATGTGTATTTCCTGTCAAACAGAATATTGAAAGGAAATATATGCAAATATGGACACTAGAATTTTTACTGCTTCAAAAGGGACTTTTGTGAATAAAAGGCTCAAATCTCCCTCCTCCCTGAAGAATACAATGACTGCTAGCATAATTTGAGTCTACTATCTTGATTCCTGTAAAGGGGCAGCAGTTTTATCCACTGTCGGTTTTGCACCATTAGTTTAACTGTAAACATAGTGGAAAGGCACATAACATCTTAGTATCATTACGTAAATAGTTTCGATGTTGTGAATACCCTGAAAGGATCTCTGCAAATCCTGGGGTCTGGAAACCACATTTTTTAGGATCTTCTGTTATATTAATGGAATTTGGGGTGTTTTGTTCTGAGAAGCTGGCAGAAATCAGCCTGCCTGCTGCTGCTGCTTATGAACACTCCCCAGCTGTTGGTTAGTTATTAATAATCCTCAGTTAACTGAAGCTACTTACAAAGCAGATACAGTTTTCTGGAGATTGTTGAAGCGTGAGAGGGTGAAGTTGTTCATTTCCATGCTGTTCCCTGCACACCTAAGGATTCTCTGATCAGGAAACTCCCTCATCTGGGAAGGTTATGCCCACCCCAGAAACTTTTAAGGATTTGTACCTTTTATTTCTTTTGAATGTTTTATTTAGTTTTTCATCTTTATCTTCAGTCTTTTTTTCTTTCTTTCTTTCTTTCTTTCTTTCTTTCTTTCTTTCTTTCTTTCTTTCTTTCTTTCTTTCTTTCTTTCTTTCTTTCTTTCTTTCTTTCTTTCTTATCTTGATAGATAGATAAAGGGTCTCACGTATTTTGGGCTGGAGTGTGGTGGTGTGATCATAGCTCATTGTAACCTTGAACTCCTTGGGCTCAAGCAGTCCTCCCACCTCGGCCTTTCAAAGTGTTGGGATTACAGGCATAAGCCACCACACTCAGCCTACTATTTTCTTTTATAAAACTACCCTCGTGTGACTTTTTAGTTCTGGGTTTTGTTTAATTTTGCATTTAGACCTGCTATGCAGGCTTAGCAGTGACGTCTGAGTTCTGTTTAATTTCATATTTAAGCCTGCTATGCAGTCCTTTTATCCCTTATATTGTCTGTGTTTTAGCCTTTTATCTAAATTGTTTTTATTTCAAATTTATTTTTATCTTTATATTTGGGCTCTCCCTATTTCTACAACCACTGCATACATGCAAAAATAAGAAGTGAGAAAAAACATTAAGTAAAAGGAAATTCCTTTAAAAGAAATTAATGAAAGGCAGAGGGTAAATGAATTAAAACTATCCCAAACCCTAAGCAGGAAATATTTGAGGCTATTTTTGTTCAGCTCTTCTGTAGTTGGCCTATCAATTCCTCATGGTATTAGCCTGTTCTCCCACTGCTAATAAAGACATACCCAAGACAGGGTAATTTATAAAGACAAAGAGGTTTAATGGACTCACAGTTCCACGTGGCTGGGGAGGTTTCATAATCATGGTGGAAGGTGAGGAGGAGCACAGTTACGTCTTACATGGTGGCAGGCAAGAGTGTGTGCAGGGGAACTCCCTTTTGTATAAAACCATCAGATCTTGTGAGATTTATTCACTGTCATGAGAACAGCGTGGGAAATACCCGTCCCCATGATTCCATTACCTTCCACGAGGTCCCTCCCATGACACATGGGGATTATTACAGTTCAGGATGAGATTTAAGTAGGGACACAGAGCCAAACCATATAACCCACATAGACTTTCTTCTCTTGACACTGGTTTTCAGGCTATCATCTTGTGTGTGGATGTAAATTGAATCATATAGTTCATAGTGTTTTGTGTTTGGCTTCTTTAGTGCATAACATCTATATTTGAAACATTTATATTGATGTAGGCAACAGTACTCTGTTGATTCTTATTACTATATTAACATACCGTAGTTTGTTTATCCATGCTAGTGTGGATGAAAAATCGGGTTGTTGACAATACTTGGTTTTTTCAAATGCAGCTGGTAAGAAGATATTATGTATTTACATTTAAAAGATTTTTACTGCATTGTTTTTCACTGTAGGGATGTTCATAGTAAAAAATCCCAGTTTATTACGTGTTTAATAAATTTTTGTTTGGCTGTTAAACAATTTTGTAGTAAAAATTGGAGTGAGTCAAAGTGTATACATATTTAGATGAGTTAAGTTATGGAACTAAGGGAGAATAAGATGGATTGGGAAGCTTTTCAGTTCCAGTTTCTATGCCAGACATTTAGAGCACCTAAGAGAGTTCTTTGGAAGTTTCTCTTCATTCCCTGTTGATTAGGTGCTGATAATTTGTATCTGGAAACTTTTTTATGTATTTTGAACTTAGGTTTATCTTAGTGTGTTTTGTGCTGTTAAAATAGAATACTCAAAACTTGGTAATTTGTAAGGAACAGAAATTTATTAGTTCATAGTTCTGGAGGCTGGGAAGTTCAAGATGAAGGAACTGGCATATGGTAAGGGCCTTCCTGCTGTCATCCCATGGCAGAAGGGCAACGGAGGAGGGCGCACACATCCTTTTATAATGAACCCACTCAGATGATAATGACATTAATCCACTCATGAGCGGCCCCCCTTGCTACCCAAACACCGTTAGGCCCTACCTCCCAAAACTACCATATTGGGTAGTGATCGTGAGCTTTGAGGGACACATTCAAATCATAGTAGGGTTTACAATACCTAGAATCTAACTTGAGAAGAGTACATGAGACCTTTGAAGTCATTTGACTTCTTTGTGATTTCTCCACCTGTGAAATGGTGATAAAGGAGTACTTACTTCATAATGTTAGGAGTGTGACATGTGATTAGTGCTAAATAGGTGTTATTCACTGCTGTTTATTCAAATCAGGTAAGAGAACAAGAGAAATTTTCTCTGTTAGTGCAATGATATAGGAAAGTTAATATTGAAAGAACTGGCTAGTATCTCATCAAGTTTCAATTTTCTTGACACTATTGTTTTGAAAACATCTCTAATAATATTTCAGTACTTTTCCAGACAAGATAGACTGAGACTAATTTTGAGATTTGATTCAAAATCCTTTTTATACAATCTTGTTTTATAAGATACAGTTGTCTCCTGTCTCCTGCCCCTTTTCCCCCTTTTTAAAAGAAAGTATTCTTAATTATAGGGGATGTTTTCTAAGTGGTTTCTGGTTAAGTTTGCTCAAGAGATTATCTAGGTAATCTCTAGAGACCTAGTAGCCTAAGAATTTGTTTCCAATTGGAAATACTAAGAAAGCAAGTGATCTCTTGGACTTATAACTAGTGTGACTTGTACTTTTTGTCTCTAAATGAACTGCTGATTTGTCACATTAATATCATAAACCTTCCTTCACACTCCAGAGTTTGGAGATTGAGACATATATTCTTGGTTTTTCTTCTTATGTTCTTGGTTATGCCTTTTGAGTTTCCTTTGCTGGTTCTTTCTCTTTTTTCTGACCTTTTAAAATATTTGTATGTGCCAGGGGTTAATCCTTGAACCTGTTCTCTGTTTCAGTTAATCCTTTGGTGATTTTATACCATTTCTTCCTTCTAAATACCACCTGTATGCCCAATTCCCAGTTTTGAATCTTTGTGCAGACCTCTCTGGAACATCACAATCCTATGTCCAACTGTTACGGAACTCTCTACCAGAAAATCAAAGACATCTCAAATTGAACATTTCTAAAGCAACTGACCTTTAATCTGTCATACAGTAGTGTTTTTTTTTTTCTTGTAGTGGATAGCAACAAGAAGGATATAGTTTCTCAGGCTGAGAACCTTGCAGTCATCCTTGAATCTTTACTTTTTCACATTTTGTGTCAAATATGGCAGGAAATTCCCTTGTGCCTGATTTTCAAAATTTATATAGAATCTGACCACTTCTCACTACCTTTTTTTTCTGGCTATAATCCTAAGACACCATTGTCTGTTTGGGGGTTATCACAGAAGCCTGTCTTTTCTACCCTTGTTTTATTCATAATATAACAGTCAGAGTGATTCTTTAAAAATATGACACTTCTGTTCCTTATCTGCTCAAAACCCCGAAGTAGCTTCCCATGTAATTCACAGGAAATGACAAAGTCATTACTGAAGCCTGCAGAACCTTATGTGATCTGACATTCTTCTCCACCCCACAAACTTCTTTGTCCTCATCTACTATTTTGCAGTGCTAGGCAAAGTCTCATGATGGCCCACAATGCTGTCCACCTCCTAATATTCATGCCCTTATGTAATTCCCTCCTTTTGAGTGTGTGCTGGACCTAGAAATTTGCGTCTGCCAAAGAGAATGTGGCTAAAATGATGCTGATAGGATGTCACTTCTGAGATTAGGTAGAAGACAGTGACTTTGTCTTGCTTGTACTCCTTTTCTCTTTTTCTCTGGCATGCTCATATTAAGCAAGCTGCCACTTTGTGTACTGCCTTATGGAGAGGCCCACATAGCAAGGAACTGATAGCAGCCTCCAGCCAACAGCTAGTGAGGAACTGAATCCTGCCGAAAACTCAGTGAGTGAACCTGGAAGCAGGTTCTTCCCCAGTCAAGCCTTGGGATAACTGCTGCATTGGCTAACATCTTGATTGCAGCCTTGGGAGAAATTCTGAGCTTGGCGACCCAGCTAAACTGTGCTCATGTTCTTGACTCACAGAATCTGTGATAATAAATATAGTTTTAAACCACTAAGTTTTGAGTAGCCTGTTACATGGTAATGGATATCTAGTACATCTCTCCATCACTGTTATATTAATGTTCCTTGAACATTTCAGTTTCACTCCTACATTAGACCCTTTGCTTTATGTTCCCTTTGCCTAGAATGCTTTTCTTTTAGTTATTTACTTGACTAATTTAACTCCTTTCGCTTTTAAATCTTTGGTTATGTGTTACCTGTGAATGTGGCCTACCTTCCATCTCTGGCTCATTTAACCTAATTTTTTTCTTTACAGCCTTTAATCACATTCTGATGCATTACATAATTTAGTTATGTTTATTGTTTGTATCCCCTTGCTAGAATTTATACTGTGCTAAGGCAGGAATCTTTATCTCTTTTGGTCCTTGATGTAATTTAAGCACAAAGAACAGATATTGGCACATAGTAGGTGCTCAAATATTTGTGAAATTAATAAATTTTTTATTTTCTGTAATTTAGGGAAACTCACTTGAGAGAGAGAATAATGTGTACTTCCGTGTTGTTAAGATTGAGTGAGTGGGGTGGGATTTCAGCCATGGCCAAGTAGGAAAATTGGCAGATTCTCTCACCAGAAAACAAATATGAAGTTGGACAAAACTGAACAGAAAACAACAACTTCAGTACTTTAGCAATCAATGAAAAACATACAACAGTCTGAGAAGTGTTTATGCTTAAAAACTGCTAAGAGACAGTGGTAGTTTCTTGTATTTCAGCCTAGGGCTGTTATATTTCCCTACCCCCAACTTCCAGCTTGGTAATTGCAGAAGATCTGCCAGGGCAGGGTGGGTCCAGGGAGGACTTACAGCTGTACTGCTCTATCAGAAGGGGACTCACTCAGGTGGGTGGTGCTCACTTCTAGTGCTATTGTTTATGGAAGTGACAATCTTGGAATCAGGTGAGTGGAGAGGATCCAGGATTCTACTATATGGGATTGTGGTCATAATTGGGACAAGCGTATGTCTGGCTGCAGCTGCATACATGTGTATTGGAGACTGGAGAGGGTCCAACCTCATCATGTACTCCTGGCTGCCTTAGAGGCTCTACACATGTGCGTAGGAGACCGGAAAGGAAAAGCCAGAGACAATTGGGCTGAACTTTGAATACACTCTCCTACCAATATGCAGGTTCATTGGCAAGGGCTGAAAGCCTCACTGGCTTGAGTTTGAGCAAAGTTTCTTTCTGGTTATTGTCTGATTATTAAGCTATATAGACACAGGAACAATCCCTAGGGAGCCAGGCTTAAAAACAGTAATTTAAATAAATATTTTTTTTGAGCTGGGATAACAATTAAAAAAAAAACCTAAAAACGTAGTTAAAAAAAAATAGAGACATCATCAGTTACATACTATGTGGAAAACAGATTTTACAGACTTAACCCTGCCAAATAAGTGAACAAAGAAATTAAAGAGGCAACCTTCAGGAGCAAAAAGCACAATACAGAGTTGCTACAACGTATTGTCTAACATGTCCAGTTTCAATAAAATTATAAAATATGCAAAGAAATAGGAAAACATGAACAATGCTAAGGAAAACAGCATATAGTGGAAACAGTATTTCTAGACGTTAGATTTAGCAAAGACTTCAAAGCAGCTGTTGTAAATCAGTTCAAAGCAGCAAAGTAAACTAAGAATGAAAAGAAAGTGTGACAAATAGAGATGCTCAAAAAGGAGATAGAAATGATTTTAAAAACAACAAAATGAAAATTCTGAGATTGAAGAATATAGTAACTGATGTGAAAAATTTACTAGAGGGTCTTACCAGAGGTTTGATATGACAGAATAAAGAATCAGTAGAATTTCAAAGGTAGATGATCTAATCTGAAGATCAGAGAGGAAAGAAGATTAAAGAGAAATCAATAAAGCCACAGAGATCTGTGGGTCAGCATCAAGTTTACCTGTGTATGTGTGATGGGAATCTCAGGATGAAAAGAGAAAGAAGAGGGCAGGAAAAAAAGTTTGAAGAAATCATGGCCAAAAAGCAATCTACCCATCTAAGAAGCTCAGTGAAGCCCAAGTAGGAAAAAGCAGAGATACAGACCTGGACAAACCATTGTTAAATTATTAAAAGCCAAAGACAAAGAGCAAAATTTAAAAGTAGCCAAAAAGTTACATGACCGTATCTTTATGATTAGTGACTAACTTCTAATGTGAAGTAGTGGACTCCAGAAGGCACTAAAATGAAAAGAGAAAAAAAATAAAGATTTCTGTGTCCTCTAAAATCCTCTAAAAATGAAGGTGGAATAGGACATTCAAAGATAAAACCTGAGAAAATTCATTACAAGAAACCCTTTCTTACAAGAATGCTAAAGTAAGTCTTTAAGGATAAAAGGAAATGACACTAGGCAGTAAACCAAATTCATAGGAAGAAATAAATCAGAAATTATAATGGTTAATGTTTAATATAAAGGCACTATATTTTTTTCCTTTTCTTACCTTTGTAAAAGATTTAAGATTGTATAAAGCAATAATTATAGCACAGTAAATGCTCGGTTTAGGGTTTATAATATATAGACATAAAATATGTGATGAGAATGGCACAAAGAAAAAGAAGTATTAGAGCTATTTTGGAGCAAGTTTTTTAAAAAAATATATTTTGCCTGTATTGTGTGAATACTAATTGAAGGTAAGTTGTGATAAATTAAGGCATGTAGTGTAATCCCCATAGCAATCACTAAGAAAATGACTCAAAAATATACTTATTTTATATATCCATAAATATCTATAAAGTAAGTCAGGAATTGGTAATGTAGAAAATAACTTTTAATACAAAATAAGGTAGTAAAGGAGAAGCCTGGAACAACAAAAAAGACATAATAAAGGATAAAATGGCAAATGTAATTACAGCCATATCAATAATTGTTATATGTAAATAGTCTAAATACCCCCAGTCAAATGAGATTGTCATAGTGGATCAACAAATGAATATTCGTCAATGTGTTGTCTATAAGAGAAACACCTTAGATTCAGAGACAAATAGTAAACGGTTAAAGACAAGGTTAGAAAAAGGTGTCATGCAAATAGTGACTCTGACAGCTGAAATGACTATATTAATATCAAATAAAATAGACTTTAAGACAAACAAGGACATTTCATAATTATAAAATGGTTAACCATTAAAATGACAGAAAAATTATAATTATATATGCACCTATTAACAGAGCTTTAAAATACACAAATTCAAAATGGGCAGAATTGATAAGCGAAATAAATAATTCAACAATATTAGTTGGAAATTTGAGTAACCAACTCTTTATTGGTTAGGAAATAATTGTTTTTTGACAGAACAATTAGCAAATCAGTGAAGGTTAAGAAGATGTAAACAACAATATTGATAAACTTGCAAATACAGAAAATTGTATCCCAATGGATGCAGAACACAATTGACTTAAAGCACACGGAGAACATTCTTCGGTATAGACTATATAATAGGTTATAAAATAATTATCAGTAAATTTAAAAGGATTAAAAATCATACAAAGTGCATTTTCCAATCATAATATAATTAAATTAGAAATCAGCAATGGAAAAAAATCTTGGCAATTCACCAGTATTTGGCATTTAAACCACATACTTCTAAATAACCCATGGATCAAGATGAAATCACAAGGCAGATTGGAGAATGTTTTGAACAGAATGAAAATAAAAATGTAACATATCGAAATTTATGGGACATAGCTTAAGCAGAGCTCAGAGGATAATTTGCAGCTTTAAACCCCTCTGTTAAAGAAGATTCTCAGCTGCCTAAACTTCTACCTTAGGAAAACAGAAAAAGAAGAGCAAACTGAACTTTAAACAAACAGAAGAAAAATAAAGGTCAGAGCAGACACCAATGAAGTAGAAAACAGAAAAGCAATAAAGAAAATTCAAACCAAAGTAGGTTCTTTGAAAAAAATAAAAATCAGCAAATCTTTAGCTAGACTTAGGGCATCGGGGAAGGGGGAGAGAAAGAGGCAAAGGGTATAAATTATCAAAACAAGGAATGAAAGAAGTGGCATTATCAACTTTGCAGAAATTAAAGGGGTTACAGAGGAATATTGAGTAACTTTAACCGACAAATTAGATGAAGTGGATAAATTCCTAGACAATTTTCCAATTGAATCAATCACCATAACTGATTTAAGAAGTAGCACTTCACATAAGAAATATGTGAAGAATTTCACATATTATATATTTAAATAAGAAATTATACCAATTTCTATTTATGTATCAAAAATAGAAATTATACCAATCCTTTATCAACCTTTTTAGGAAATAGAGGATGAAGGAACACTTCCCAACTCACTTGAGGGCATTATTTCCTTCGTACCAAAATCATATAAAGACATCACAAGAAAGGGAAACTATGGACTAATATACCTCATGAATATAGACACAGAATTCTTAAAATTTTAGGAAACTGAATCCAGAGTCATATAAAAAGAATTATGTACTATGACAAAAGTGAATTCATCCCGGAAAAGTAAGGTTGCTTTACTATCCAGAAATTAATTTACTTAACATACATGTTAACATACATAGTACAGAAATGAGTGATCATCTCAGTAGATGCAAAAAAAATTCCAGTATCTATCATCGATTAAAAATTATCAGCGAAGTAGTTACAGAGGGGAACTTCCCGAGCTGACAAAGGACATCTATGAAAAACCTACAGCTACATTATACTTAGGGGTGAAAGATTGAATACTTTTCTTCTGAGATTAGGAGCAAGATACCTATGTCTGCTCTCAACACTGCTATTTAACATTGTACTGATGATTTTAGCCAGTGTGATAAGTCTAAATAAATAAATAAATAAATATACATAATTAAATGAATAAATTTACTTAAATATTAATTTTTATTATTTAGTTATTTAAATATTTACTTAAGTAAATACATCCAAACTGGAAAAGAAGAATTATTACTGTCTTACTTTCACAGGTGATATAAGATTCTATAGGTAGAAAATTTTAGGGAACCTATATATGGACAAATACAACCAGTAAGTAAGGATAGCAGGATCACAAGTATAAGATTGATATGAAAACTAGAAACAGACAATTCAGATAAAGTGATAAAAGCAGTTCTAATCAGAAGCCATCAAAAAGGGTGAAAAAAATACTTCACATTTAACAAAAAAGTATAAGATTTCTGCGCTGAAAACTACAGAAAAATTGCTGATAGAAATTAAAGATTTAAATCCATGGAGTTGAAAACACAATGCTGTAAAGATGCAATTATGTCAGTTTTCTCTCAAACTGACCTATAAGTTCAATGCAGTCTCTATTAAAATCACACAGACTTTTAAAAATATTTTTGAAAAACTGACAAGCCAATCCTAAAATTTATGTGGAAGTCAATAGGATCTACAGTAGCCAAAAAACATTTTGAAAAAGAAAAATGACATTAGAGAATTACATCCTCAGATCTCAAAATGTAATAAAAAACTCAATAAACAAGACTCTATAGTATTGCTGTTGGTCAGGCGTATAGAGCAATGGAATAAAATTCAGAGTCCTAAAGTAAACCTTTATATTCATAGTTGATTTTCAACAGCTGTGCCAATTTAGTTTAATTCCATTCAATTAAAAAATTTTTGCTGGGAAAGTTGGACTATTATATGCAAAAAATGATTTTTTTTGAGCCTTAACTTATACCATACTCAAAATTCAATCATAGACCTAAGTATAATACTTTTAGAAGAAATTAAGGGAGGCTGGGCATAGTGGCTCACACCTGTAATCCCAGCACTTGGGGAGGCCGAGGCTGGCAGATCACTTGAGGTCAGGAGTTCAAGACCAGCCTGGCCAACATGGTGAAACCCTGTCTCTACTAAAAATACAAAAATTTATTGGGCATGGTGGCAGGCTCCTGTAATCCCAGCTACATGGGGAGGCTGAGGCAGGAGAATCTCTTGAACCCAGGAGGTGGAGGTTGCAGTAAGCCAAGATCATGCCATTGCACTCCAGCCTGGGTCACAGAGCAAGACTCCATCTCAAATTAAAAAAAAAAAAAAAAAAGAAAAGAAATTAAGGGATATAACCTTGGTGACCTTTTAGAAAAAGAGTTCTTAGTTATGGCCCCAAAAGCATGATTCATAGGAGAAACCTTAATAAGTTGTACTTCATCAATATTAAATCTTTGTCTTTCAAAAGACACAATTAAAACAAAAATAAGTATAAGCCACAGACAAACCAAACATATTTGTAAATCATGTATAAACCATAAAGGGCTTATATTCAGAATGTATCTTACCAATCATTAATAAAACCATTCAATTAAAAAATAAGCAAAATATTTGAATAGGCATTTCACCAGAGAAGATTTATGAATGGCTTACAAACCCATAGAAAGATCTTCAACATCATTAATGATTAGGGAAATGTAAATTTATGTTTTCAATGAGATATACTAGCATATCAACTAGAATGCTGTCTTATTAGTTAAGGCTGCTGTAACAAAATATAGACTGGGAGTCTTAACGAACATGTATTTATCATAGTTCTGGAGCCGGCAGATTTGGTTTGTAATGAAGGCCTTCTTCCATGTTTATAACTAGCTAGCTACCTCCTCACAGTGTCCTCACATGGCATAGAGAGTGTGAGGTGACGATCAAGTGCATGTACTCTGGTCTCTTTCTCTTCTTACAAGGACACTAATGCCATCATAGGGGCCCCAAGATTATGCCTTCATCTGAATCTAAATTACCTCCAAAGGCCCCATCTCCAAGTACTATCACATTGGGGTTAGGGCTTCAACATACGAATTTGGGGGGGACAAACTTACTGCATAACATTCCACTCTTGGCAGCCCAGAATTCATGTCCGTTTCCTATGCAAAATACTTTTATTCCATCCTAACAGCCCCAAGAGCCTTAAGTTGTTGCAGCATCAACTCTGAAGTACAAAGTCTCGTCTAAATATTTTCTAAATCAGGTATGTGTGTGACCACAAATAAAATTTATCCTGAGTCATAATTCTTCTCTGACTGTGAACCTCTAAAACCAGATAAGTTATTTGCTTTTAAAATATAATGGCAGTACAGGTATAGGATAGACATTCTAAGGGAAAATTCAGAAGGAAAAAAGGGTTTCAATAAAGTAAAAAACCTAGCAATGCAGATACTATTAGAATTTTAAGATAGCTCAAGAATAGTCCTCTTTGGTTTGACGCAATGCCTTCAGGACTCACTGTGGTGATGGCCCTGCTTCTACCATTCTGCTGAGCAGGGTTAAACCTCAAGGCTCTGCTGGGTAGGAGTTGTACCCACAAGGCTTCAAGGCAGCTATTCTCTGGCATGTTGAAACCTAAACAATCCCCTCACACCCCTTTTGAAATGAGGATGCGGCCTTGATCTCTTAATCACCTTTGGGGACATTTCTTTTTTTGCCTTGCAGAATAGTACATTTTTATAGCCAAACAACTTTGTGATCTGGTCCTGTAGGATCCAAGAAGCCTATCAGCCTTCCTTCATTTCATCCCATCTTCTTCCCCTTCAGTTCAAACTGTCAGCGTTTCTGCTGGGATGGCTGATTAGGTTCTTCTTGGTTCGTATCTTCACTAATCTGTTTATCAAATACACCCTTAGTGTTCTCTTAAAAATAAGCTTTTCCATTTTTTTTGCAATGTAGATAGGCTGAGAATTTTCCAGATCTTCAAGTTCTGGCTCATGTTGCTTAACAATTCCTTTTTTTTTTTCATTTTACTCTAAGCAGTCAAGAGGAATCAAACCACTTTTTCAACATTTGCTTAGGAATCTCCTTAGCTAAATATTCAGTTTCATCACTGGCAAACTTTGCTTTCTGCAAAGCACTAGAATACAGTTCCCAAGTTCTTTGCTATTTTATAACATTGCTTTAAAAAAAATTGTCCGGTGGCATGTTCCAAAGTGACCTCCATATTTTTAGATATGTGTGAGGACAGCAGCCCTCTTCCCAGTACCAAAATCTGTCTTATAGTCAGTTTGGGCTTCTCTAGCAAAATACCACATACTGGATGACCTAATCAATAAACATTTCTCACAATTCTGGAGGCTAGGAAGTCCAAGATGAAGGTGTCAACAATTTCAGTCCCTGGTGGAGATCCTTTTTCTGGCTTGTAGATGGCCACCTTCTTGCTGTGTCCTTACATGGCAGAGACAGAGAATGAACTCTAGTCTCTCTTCCTCTTCTTCTAAGTACACCAGTCCCATGATGGGATCCCACCTTGTGCCTTCATTTAATCCTAATTACCTCCCAAAGACCCCACCTCCAAATACTATCACATTGGGAGTTAGGGTTTCAACATATGGATTTTACAGGGACACCAACATTTCAGTCTGTAACAGGCTGTAATAAGAAACACAGACAATACCTGAGTGCTGCCATGAACATAGAGAAACTAGAATTTTTGAATGCCGCTATTGGGAAGGTAATATCGTTTGGTTGTTTTGGAAAAACAGTTTGTAACTTCCTTTTTTTTTTTTTTGGTGGAGACAGGGTCTCTACTGTGTTGTCCAGGCTGGTCTCGAACTACTGACTTGAAGTTATCCTCTTGTCCCCGCCACATAAAGGGCTGTGATTACAGGCATGAGCCACCACACCCAGCCATTTGTAACTTGTAATGTAGATTAGTGAAGATAAGAACCAAGAAGAACCTCGGCCGGGCGCGGTGGCTCAAGCCTGTAATCCCAGCACTTTGGGAGGCCGAGACGGGCGGATCACGAGGTCAGGAGATCGAGACCATCCTGGCTAACACCGTGAAACCCGGTCTCTACTAAAAAAATACAAAAAACTAGCCGGGCGAGGGGGCGGGCCCCTGTAGTCCCATCTGCTCGGGAGGCTGAGGCAGGAGAATGGCGTGAACCCGGGAGGCGGAGCTTGCAGTGAGCTGAGATCCGGCCACTGCACTCCAGCCCGGGCGACAGAGCTAGACTCCGTCTCAAAAAAAAAAAAAAAAAAAAAAAAAAAAAAGAACCAAGAAGAAACTAATCAGCCACCCCAGCAGAAACACTGTCAGTTTGAACTGAATTTCCTATATGGTCCAGCAGTTTCATTCCTAGGAATTTACCCAACAGGAATGAATGCAATGTCTAGGCAAAGATGTTAATAGTAGCAGTTTTTATAGTAGTCCCAAACTGGAAAGTATCCAAATGTCCAACAACTGGTGAATGTTTAAATAAAATGCAGTATGCCCATACAATGGACTATATTAATATATTCAGCAATCTAAGTTACAAGTCAGCAAATTATGGCATGGCTTCTATAAACCTGTCTGTGTCTGTTTGTTTATGTGTTGTCTATGGCTGCTTTGCTACAGCAGCACAGATGAGTAGTTGCAACAGAGATGTATAAGCTGCAAAGGTGAAAATATTATCTGTTAACAGAGGAAAAATCCCAATCCCTGTGCTTAGTGAAGGAAGCCAGATGCAGAAAAGTTGTTGGGAAAAGTATCGAATCAGCTAATGTAAGTGAAGGTTATAATACAGTTCTGTGTATATTATGGAGAGTCAGTAAAGGATAGTTGCTATTAATATGACTTAAAATCTTAGAGGATTTGCATTTTTATTATTTGATTTTCTAGAGTTGTAATCTTATCCCTAATTCATAGATGAAAAAAATGAGGTTAAAAAGTTATGAAGGACTAAGGCTTATACATTAGAATGTGATTCTTTGTTGCTATACAATTGTGAATTATAGCATGAATTATTTAGCCTTTTGTCTGACCATTTTATTTAACAATTTTTTGTTGTTGTGAAAAAAAAATGGCCTTGCAGTGTAACCTTGGAATAAATACCATTGAGAGGAGGAAATAACCAAAAATATCCATGGGGAAAACGACTATTCTTCAGAATATGACTAAGTTCAACCCTGTAAATGGTTTTTATTCTCAAGTTGTATATTCTTAGTACTTATACAGCAGATGTCCGACTCACTTTGCTATACTGTCAGTAGTTGTACTAGTTATCTACTGTCATGTAACAAATTACCTCAACATTTAGCAGTTTAAAACAGCAAACTTTATTTCACAGTTTCTTTGGGTGAGGAATCCAGATGCACCTTAGTTGGGTGTGCTCGGTCAGGTTCTCTTGTTGGGCTAGAAGGAAGGTGTCTGGTGAGACTGCAGTCATCCCAAGACTCCACAGTGGGGAGAGTTGACATGTAAGCTCTCTCACATGGGTATAGACAGGCCTCAGGGTTTCTCTCTCTGTTGGCCTGTAACATCAGTTCTTTGTCACGTGAACTTCTCTATAGGGCAGCTCACAACATGGCAGCCAGGGGGTCTCAGAGAGAGGAGGATAGAGCAGTAAGATGGAAGCCAGTCTTTTTGTCACCTAATCTCAGAAGTGACATCCCAATACTTTTGTTCATATTCTGTTCCTTAGCAGTGAGTCACTAGTGCCAGCCCACACTCAAGCTGAGATTACACAGGTCACAAATACAGAAGCGGGGTTATCAGGAGCCATTTTAGAAGCTGCCTACCACAGCAGTCTTGCAATATCAACATCTTTGATGTTTACTCGACATATACTTTTATTCTTAGCAGACTATTTATTGATCATAGAAAGTGTGAAGTTTGAGGTAGTCATTTTGAAGTCTCCTGTGTTTTTCCTGATGCCATTTCTTCTGTTTCCCCATTAGAAATACTCTAAATTTAGTTTGTGTTAATCCCTTGCTTTGTCTTTCAGTTTTAACATGTTGTATTCTTACTTAGTTTTACATTTCTGAACTTGATATGAAATGGCTTGCTATAATTTCGTTGTGTATGACCATGCCGCATATTAATCAGTGTGGACATTTAGTTTTTTGCTGTTAAAATTGTGCAATGAACATTATTGTATGTATTTTCTGTTGTATATGTGCAGAGTACATACATAGCAGTCAAATGGCTGGATCATAAGTTATATGCATTCTTAAGCATTGTAGATAATGACAAGCTATTTTGCTAAATGTACTAATGTAATTCTCATTAGAACACAAGTCTTCTACTTGCTCTGTATTTTAAACTTTGATATTGTCATATGTGTTTAGTTTTTGCTTGTCTGGTGAGTGTGAAATGAGAGTTCACTAGTCTGTGTTTCACTTATTTGTAAATGAAATTGTATGTTTTTTAAAAAGTTGTTGGCTTCTTCAGTTTTCTGCTTAAAGTAACTTTCAGTTGGGTTGTTTGTGTTCTTATTGATTTAAGAAATTTTTAAAAGATAATTTGAGTAGTACATACTACGATTTTAAATATTGTATCTTTTCCTCACTAGAATTAAGTCTTATGAGAGGCTTCTCTGTTTTGATTTAGCTGTATACATCGCCCTAGAATGATGGTTGGAACATACTCAGTAGGTATTTGTTAAATGAATACATTTTAAAGGGACCTTTTCTGCATCTATTAAGATACAGAAGTATCTATAAGATCATCATATAAAGCTTTTTTAATTTTGTTTTGGTTTATTCTTTCAAGTGGTATATTATATACTATGTGGCTAGATTATACTTAAACTAATTTTGCATTCCTAGCATAAACCCAGTTGGCCATCTTTGTGGTTTTCTTTGGTTTGTTTTTAAATGTATTGTTGGATTTGATTTGCTGCTCTCTTAATTGGGATCTTTTTAAAAAATCAATTTGCAGGTAAGACTGGGCTGTAATTTTTTCTTTGTCTTATTATTCTTGTCAGGTGTGAGTATGAAGACTACTAGCCTTGTAAGATGAGTTGAAAGATCTGTCTACATTTTAGAGAATGCTCGGGACCAGTGAGCACTTATGTTTCTCTTTCTCCCATAAAATACATACTTGTTACTGGTAACTAAGAAATAGAAGTAAGCGTAGAAGTTTACACTATTATTCCTAATTCAATATTGAGTAGTTCATTTATTAGTAATTTTGAGTGGTTTGTTACTCACAAAACTTTTGCTTCTTACCTTGCATACTGGTTTATAATTCTTACTAGGTATCTGGGAGTACTTCCACCATAGGATGAAATAACGGTTCCCTTGAATTAGAAGGTATGATTTCTACCAGGCCACTTTGATCTTCTTATTCCAGTGAATAGTTACCATATCAGATGGAGTGATTGACCCTATTAGGGGAAATAGGGTTGCAGCTACACAGTTAATGCAAGGAGTATATCTTGAACCCATGAGATTCTGTGGCACCTCATGATATTACCATGTTCAGTGGCAAAAGTTAGTTGAGATCTATTATACTTACCCTTCACAGACAAGACGACGAAGGGCTTGGAATAGCTCGGGAATAAATATTTGAGTTTGCCCATTTCTAGTACCAAATTCTGTTTCTGGAATTTCATGTGGCTGCTATTAGTTCAGAAGTACCTGGATTAAATAGCCATGTAGTATTTCAGTCTTACTTAAAGTAAGTATAGAGATAGGCTCTCCAGGGCTGGTATGGCAGTGCCATAACATCATGAGAGTACTAAGTTCATTCCTTCTCTGCTCTCCATCCTTAGGACATGATTTCCATCTTAGGGTCACCACAGATTTTAAAATGGTGCTAGAGTTTAAGCCATCACGTATCAGTTTCAAATAGGCTGCAGCAGGAAGGGATAAGGTCAAAAAAGGGAATGCCAGCTGAAAGGAAATGGGTGTAGATATACAACTATCAGTCTTGACTCACGAGTTTTTCAGCTGGGTAAATGGATAATTTTAGAAGGCTTTTAGAGTTCCCAGAATATCTTTATACTTTGACCTCTAAAATAAAAAGCTTTGTAATGACTAATTATTCTGTCACAATATTGGCTAAGTTTTTTTTTTGTCATTGTGTTCTGATGTAAATGTTAGCTATTTTCATTGGTAGTTGGGAAGGATACTTTTAAAAAAAATTTAACAATTTAAAAGTCTAAGGTATCCAAGTTAATTTTCATGTGAGTTATAATTTAATGATGTGTGGCTTTTAAAAGGTAGATGGTTGCCTCGTATATGTTTAAAAATATTAGGAATTACTATGTATTCTTTGGTACAGTTTTTGTCCATGACCTTTAAGTGGCTCTCTATTCACTCGTTTTTGCTAGTTCTTGATAAGTGGTTTTAAAAAACCAACTTGTTTCATGAGTTTAATTTTGCTCAATTTCTATGGACATGAGGCTTAAAAATTTTTTCTTAATGTGTTCTTTGATGTTAGTGGGTCTACTAAACCGAAAATCTGTTTATCTTTTATTTGCTAGTAGCAGTCTTTTAACAAAAACATTTACAAGTAAAAGCATATTTTAGAGAGATGTTAGGATATGAGAGTGTCATAACTGTTAGAGTCAAGAATAATTTGCCTTTGAAAATGGCTATGAGTTTGATGTAGATGTTTTAAAAAAACAATTTTTCCTGTTTCATGGTAGTGGAGGCAGCAATATTTTTTTCCCCATTTGCAGATATATAGACTCAACTTGACATTAGAACTGATCATATGATAAATGTTATAAAATAAATGTTAATTTAATTCTCTCTTTACAGTTCAACATTTATGCACTAAAAGAAATCTTTATAAAGGAAACAGAACAGTCAGATTATTAGAAGATAGCTTAGAAGGTTGTATCAGGGAAACAAATATTTAGAGCGGTTTTAAACCTATTTTGAATTATTGACTACTAGAGGGATATTATAGTCTGTTGAGAATTGTGTCTGTTCTCTACTTCATTTCCCCAGATGTTGCTTACTAAAAATCTTTTGTGGGCACTCTTACCGGCAACATGAGAATTTTGGTTGCCATACATCTTTTAAGTCAATAGCTGCCCCGTTTTTTTTAACTTCTCAGATTAGTTTTGTCAATTCTAGAACTTCCTTATGTTCAATCATAGAAAGGTACTCTTGTGTACGGGCTTGTTTTATTCAACACAAGGTCTATGAGATTCATCTGTATCTCATGTTTCTTTTTTATTGCTGTGTGATCATCTTTTATGTAAATGTATCACTCAGTTTGCTTATCCATCCACTTGTTGATGATCATTTGGATCATTTCCAGTTTTTGATCACTGCATATGATGTTTCTCCGAACATCATTCTTGTGAAAGAGTTAATGCAGTAGACCTAATATTGCTGAATGCTTATATGTTTTCAGGGAGGTCCTGCCTGTGTGGCTTACCTTTGACTACCAGAAACTTAGCCCTTGGTGTGTTCTCTATGTTACTAATTGAAAGGTGGTTTTGTAAAGCTGTATATGGAACCATGCACTACCGACTAGTTTAGATTGTTCAAAAACATGATTTTTGGTGAATTCTTGCTTTCCTTTTTGGAGTCTGTAGCTTTGGTAATCAAAGCTGGTCACTTTAGGCAAATACGCTTGTTTTGCAAGTCTCCAATAAATGCCCTGGACTCTGCGAATCAACCAAGCTTCTCTGGGCAGAAGTCCTTTAACATAAGTTGTTGTGCCTTATTGCTTGGGAAGAAAATTGTTGGGTCATGTGATAGGTGTATGTTTAACTTGGTAAGAAACTACTAAACAGTTTTTTACAGTGTTGTACCTCACTCCTACAAGTAAAGTATGATAGTGTTAGTTGTTCTGCATTCTTGTCGACACTTGGTATTGCCAGTTTAATTTTAGCCATTTAGATTTATTTTGCATTTTCCTGA
This sequence comes from Macaca nemestrina, assembly GCF_043159975.1. NCBI lineage: Eukaryota > Metazoa > Chordata > Mammalia > Primates > Cercopithecidae > Macaca > Macaca nemestrina. The sequence continues at coordinate 116,235,424 of NC_092129.1, forward strand.
TGACTTACGGTGATGAGCATCTTTTAAAATGTGCTTATTGGCCATTGTATATATTTTCTCTTTCTTTCGTTCTTTCTTTCTTTCGTTCTTTCGTTCTTTTTGATGCAGTCCTGCTCTGTTGCCCAGGCTGCAGTGCAGTGGCACAATCTTGGCTTACTGCAACCTCTGCCTCCTGGTTTTAAGTGATTCCCCTGCCTCAGCCTCCTGAGTAGCTGGGATTACAGGTGCTTGCCACCATGGCTGGCTAATTTTTTTGTATTTTTAGTAGAGACGAGATCTCACCATATTGGCCAGGCTGGCCTGGAACTCCTGAACTCAGGTGATCCTCCTGCCTCGACTTCCCAAAGTGCTGAGATTACAGGTGTGAGTCACCATGCCCAGAAATTGTGTATATTTTCTAAAGTGAAGTATTGAAATCTGCCCATTTTTTAAAAAAGGTTGTCTTTTTATTGAGGTACAGGAATTTGTCTTACACTTTGCTATGCTAATTAAATATAATGATAACTTAGGTGTTCAAAAGATTGTTTATCACACAAGATTAGGAGCACCAGGAATGCTTATAAAATAGTCATTAGGCTGTTTGGCTATCTAAAGGCCAAGCCCACCAAGTAACAGACACAAGTGGCATACTTAGACTGAAGCTAAACTTTACTCCACCTATTAGTTTATCAAAGTTTTTGGTGTGAGGCTGTCAGCCTACTCAAGTCTGTTGTGCTAATTCAGTTTCTTTTTTTTTCTATTTTACACAAATTATTTTATTTGATTATTTTAATCATAATATTGGCATGATATTCAGGGTGATTTACAAATGGCATTTTGTATTTAAGTTTTTAAAGCTTTAGAATACTTGTTACAGTTTTTTGGTTTTTTTTGTTTGTTTGTTTGTTTGTTTTTTACTTTAGGTTCTGGGATACATGTGCAGAATGTGCAGGTTTGTTACACAGGTGTACATGTACCATGGTGGTTTGCTGTACTTATCAACTCATCATCTAGGTTTTAAGCCCCACATGCATTAGGTATTTGTCCTAATGCTCTCCCTGCGCCTTGACCCCACCCCCCAACCGGCCCTGGTGTGTGATGTTCCCCTCCCTGTGTCCATGTGTTCTCATTGTTCAGGTCCCACTTATGAGTGAGAACATGAGATGTTAGGTTTTCTGTTTCCTGTGTTAGTTTGCTGAGAATGATGGCTTCCAGCTTCATCCATGTCCCTGCAAAGGACATGAACTTACCTTTTTTTATGACTGTATAGTATTCCATGGTGTATATGTGCCACATTTTCCTATCCAGTCTATCATTGATGGGCATTTGGGTTGGTTCCAAGTCTTTGTTATTGTAAATAGTGCTGCGATAAACGTACGTGTGCATGTGTCTTTATAGTAGAATGATATATGATCCTTTGGGTATATACCCAGTAATGGGATTGCTGGGTCAAATGGTATTTTCTGGTTCTCAATCCTTGAGGAATTGCCACACTATCTCCCACAATGGTTGAACTAATTTATACTCCCACCAACAGTGTAAAAGCATTCCTGTTTCTCCATAGCCTTGCTAGCATCTGTTGTTTCCTGACTTAATCACCATTCTGATTGGCTTGAGGTGGTAGCTCATCGTGGTTTTGATTTGCATTTCTTATTGACCAGTGAGGATGAGCTTTTTTTCATATGTTTGTGGGCTGTGTAAACGTCTTCTTTTGAGAAGTGTCTGTTCATATCCTTTGCCCACTTTTTGATGGGGTTATTTCTTGTAAATTTAAGTTCCTTGTAGATAAATGTTTATGTCTCTTGGCTCTTAGATTTGTAATAGAAATGTTAAAACTCACTACTCCTTGGTTTGTAGTAGAAACACCAATATTCACTGCCCTAAAAGATTTATTGTCACTATTAGTTACTCATAATATTAAAAGCCTGCATAAATTTCATTAAATGTCTATAGTGCCAAATTCAGTATGTTGACATTTTGTGATTGCTAAGTATAAATTAACTCTGCCCCTCTGTTGATTATTTAGGGTCCTATTTGATTTGAGTTTCTTTTATCTGTATTGCATGTAGTAGGGCTGTTTCATAAGTGTCCTCCAGATAAATGAGATAAGGCTAGCAAATGTTAAGAAAATTCTTTAACTCTAAAGTCATTTCTTCCAACACAATAAGTAATTTAGATTTTATTATACATTACTAATATGCATTTTTTCCATATTTGTTTAACCATCTTAACTATTTCAAGTATACTATTCAGTGGTATTAAATATATTCATAATATGTAGCCATTGGTGCCATCCATCTCCATAACACTTCCCATCTTGTAAAATTGAAACTATACCTTTTTAACGGGAACTCTCTATTTTGCCTTTCCCCTCTCCTTCTGACAACCACCATCCTACTTTCTGTCTCCTTGATTTTGACTACTCTCAGTACCTCATATAAGTAGAGTCGTATAGTATGTGTCTTTTTGTGACTGGCTTATTTCACTTAGCATAATGTCCTAGTTATGCTAAGTTAATCTGTGTTGTAGCATATATCATTTCCTTCCTTTTAAATGCTGAATAATATTCTGTTTTATGTATACCACATTTTGCCTCTCTATCCATCCATCAATTGACACTTGGGTGGCTTTCATGTTTTAGTTACTGTGAACCATGCAGTTATGAACATGGGTGTACAAGTAACTCTTTGAGACCCTGCTTTCAACTCTTTTGTGCATATACCTGGAAGTGGAATTGCTGTATCATATGTAATGCCAGTTTTCATTTTTTTAGGAAACATCATACTGTTTTCCACAGCTGCTGTACCATTTTACATTCCTACCAGCAGCACACAGGGTTTCAGTTTCTCCACAACCTTGACAACACACGTCATTATTATTGTTTTTTGTTAGTAGCCATCCTTATAGGTCTGAGATGGTAACAGTTGCTTTCTTTTATAAAGGAGTAAAATGATTATCATTCTGTAATTGCTTTGTATAATTATACTGGTACTATTATTTTTCATGAATACGTATAAACAAATGAATGTGAAAATACAGATTTTAAGAACAGGTTTCTTAGGCTTAAGTCTCAAATGTTCCTTCTTCTGTTTTTATTGTTAAAGGTACTATATCTTTGGCTTAACTTAAACTCTATATTGAATTTAAATAAATATTTTGACTGACTACTGGTTAAAAGTATTTCAAATCTAACTTTTTTTTTAAAAAAAAGCAGATAAATAGTAATTCCTATCAGTTAATGTTGAATCTAATTTTGAATATAAGAATTGAAAACAGGATCATGAAGAGCTATTTGTCCTTCCATGTTCACAGCTGCGTTATTCACAAATTGCAAAATTTGGAGGCAACTCCAATGTCCATTGATGGGTAAATAGAGATCTAATTTTACTGTTCTACTATTCTTTTTACCTTTTCTCTGTTTTGATTTGTGTAAGATTGGTTGTGTAATACTGCATATTTTTTAAACTTAAGATGAGAAAATTATTTATATCAAAAAGACCATATTATTTATAGCTGTTTCTTTAACTTGCCGGAATAGCAAATGTTGTGTCAAGTGTACTCAAATTTAAGTTGGAATGAACACAAAAGTTAAAGTTCATTTAAATGAGATGGTTTATAGGAAGTTCTCAGCATTGTAGTTAGTACAGAGTAAGAGCTCATATGTCAGCTGCCACAATTGTTCTGGACCCAGTTATTACTATTGTTAGAAATTGCCACCTGTAATCCCAGCAGTTTGGGAAGCTGAGGCGGGTGGATCACGAGGTCAGGAGATTGAGACCATCCAGGCTAACACGGTGAAACCTCGTCTCTACTAAAAATACAAAAACTTAGCCAGGCGTGGTGGCGTGCGCCTGTAGTCCCAGCTAGTTAGGAGGCTGAGGCAGGAGAATGGCGTGAACCCAGGAGGCAGAACTTGTAGTGAGCCAAGATTGTGCCACTGCACTCCAGCCCTGGCGACAGAGCAAAACTCCGTGTCAAAAAAAAAAAAAAAAAATTGCTGCAAAGTTAACTTGAATTATATGTTGTTATTCTGATAGTACTGTTGATCTCTTGGGACATGGGACAGAGAAGGCTATTTGGGCATCATATACTATATAGAAAGAGTTATGAGTAGAGGGAATCAGGGTAGTGAATTTGTTAAGTGAATGTATATACACATATAGATAACTGTGATTAAGTACATACGTATTTAGTAAAACTTGGTTTACTATTTATTTCCACAGCTTTATATTCTGTTATATTGTTCTGTGTGTTCTTCTGGATCCCTTTTGTCTACTTCTATTATGAAGAAAAGGATGATGATGATACTAGTAAATGTACTGTAAGTATCTTTATTTTAGAGGCCTCAGTTTAGGAAAGAAAAATAATATTTCCTGCTTTTTCAGAGAATGACATGACTGGATTTTTTTTTTAATTTATTTATTATTATTATACTTTAAGTTGTAGGGTACATGTGCATAATGTGCAGGTTTGTTACATATGTATACTTGTGCCATGTTGGTGTGCTGCACCCATCAACTCGTCATTTACATCAGGTATAACTCCCAATGCAGTCCCTCCCCCCTCCCCCCTCCCCATGATAGGCCCCTGTGTGTGATGTTCCCCTTCCTGAGTCCAAGTGATCTCATTGTTCAGTTCCCACCTATAGAATGGGAGAAAATTTTTGCAATCTACTCATCTGACAAAGGGCTAATATCCAGAACCTACAAAGAACTCAAACAAATTTACAAGAAAAAAACAAACAACCCCATCAAAAAGTGGGCAAAGGATATGAACAGACATTTCTCAAAAGAAGACATTCATACAGCCAACAGACACATGAAAAAATGCTCATCATCACTGGCCATCAGAGAAATGCAAATCAAAACCACAATGAGATACCATCTCACACCAGTTAGAATGGCGATCATTAAAAAGTCAGGAAACAACAGGTGCTGGAGAGGATGTGGAGAAATAGGAACACTTTTACACTGTTGGTGGGATTGTAAACTAGTTCAACCATTATGGAAAACAGTATGGCGATTCCTCAAGGATCTAGAACTAGATGTACCGTATGACCCAGCCATCCCATTACTGGGTATATACCCAAAGGATTATAAATTATGCTGCTATAATGACTGGATTTTTTTATAGAGCAGTGTTGTCTGATAGAAATGCAATGTTAGCTAAATTAAAATAAAAAGAAACAGTTGAAATTAATTTAAATTATACATTGTATTTAACATAATATATTCCAAATATTATTTCAAATATAGTCAAACAAACTAGTAATGAAATATTAAGTTTCTTTTCTTCACACTAAGTCTTTGAAATTTGGGTTGTATTTTACACAACAGTTCAAGCTAGCCACATTTCAAGTGCTTTCTAGCCACATGTGGCTTGCGACTATTATTTTAGACAAAGCAATTCTAGATCAGGCATACAAAATTTTTTCTGTAGAAGGCCAGGAGGTAAATAATTTAGGATTTGTGGGCTATATGGTCTCTGTCTTAGCTACTCAAGTCTGCCATTATAGTGTGAAAAGTATTCAGAGACAATGAACATTTTATAATCCAATAAAACAGAAAATGAATCAGATGTGGCACACTGAATGTAGTTTGCTGGCCCCTGTTCAAAAGCATAAAGAAGGAGCACTTACAGGTTGTACTTACTAATCCAGGATAAGGCTGACTTTCTTTTTAGACGGGTGCTGTGGCTCATGCCTATAATTCCAGCACTTTGGGAGGCCAAGGTGGGCAGATCACCTGAGGTCAGGAGTTAGAGACCAGCCTGGCCAACATGGCGAAAACTTGTCTCTAGTAAAAGTACAAAAGTATAAAAATTAGCTGGGCATGGTGGTGGGGGCCTGCTACTCTGGAGGCTGAGGCAGGAGAATTGCTTGAACCCAGGAGGCGGAGGTTGCAGTGAGCCGAGATTGCACCACTGTACTCCAGCCTGGGCGACAAGAGTGAGACTTTGTCTCAAAAAAAAAGACTGACTTTTTAAAAACCTGACAAATACAGCACACATGTGTGTTCAAAACTGCAGATCATTATCACTTAAGTATTGGTATAAACATCTTAATTAAAATAATAGTAAATATAATTCAGGAGAATCTTAGAAATATATTAATATTATATAACTGAGTTGGGCCTGTCTCTCAATTGCATGGGTGACTGAAAATCAGGAAATCTATTAGTATATAGTAATTAATAGGCCAAAGAAAAAATGTATATTAAAAGGTATATGTCAAAATCAAACACTTTGTAATTTAGGGGAACAGTTGTACAATAAGACTAAATGTCTTATCTTTTTGACTTACAGGATTTTGTTTTATACCTTGTTTACATTTGTATTTAAATATAGAAATAAATACATTCAGTCAAAAGCTAGCATCATGCTTAATCATGCTTAAAACCTCAAGAGCATTGGCATTAAGATTAGGAGCAAGTAAATTAACAGTATTTTAAATGACTCTTAGAGTGATAATCAGCGTAGTGTTAGAGAAAAAAAATTAGACATTTAAATATTTATAAAGAGAGTCAAAACTGTTATTTGCAGATACTATATTACTCTATATTTGGAAAAACCAAGGTATGTAAAGTAAGGTAGCTAGTTGCAAATTTAATAAAATCTCCATGAGATTTATGCATCTTTTTCACTTCTTCCAGAGTGCACATTCTTCTACCCTTTGGTTGATCTTAGGATCTTCTTTATCTTTTCTTCAGTTTTTTTCCTAAGGGATATCTTATCCCCTTTGTGAATAAGAACTTACCGTGTGAAACATTCATTCAAATTTTAAAAGATCATTTTTAGATACTTCATTAGTCTGAGAGCACAAATGTTATTTCTGACTGATTTAAAATGAGATTATTATTCACTTTTTAATTCATATTCAGAATGTCCAGCTTTGTCTTTATTTGCTTTTCTTAGCCTTTGGAGTATATTATAGGCACCAAGCAAAACATAGTTTTTAAATTCCCAAGTTCCTGGTCTTAAGTACTTACTTAATCACTTATAACCTACGTGCCTTAGGAGAGATTATTAACTTCTCTGGACTTCAGCTTCGTTATGTCTAAAGTAAAGATGAGAACAGCCTATCTTAGAGTTGTTATGAGAATTAAATGAGTTAACATATGTGATGTTCTTATCAGTGCCTGGCATATGTTATATATGTATGAAATATATATTAATGTATGTAAGTATATATACACATATACACATACATAAATACATAAATATTTATGAATATGTGTATAAATATAAATACATAAATATTTATGTATGTGTATATATACTCACATATATGTATATGTGAGTATATATACAAGTATATTTATACTCATGTATATACTCAAACAAAAACGTGTATATTGTGTTGATTATTATAAACCATTTTGATGAATTGGATTGGGGCATTGTAGATTCTGATTGCTGTCTGCGGGAGTATTACATATTCTGATAATTTTACTCAAGATGCCTACTGGAGAATCAACTATACTTTAGGTGGTTTGGTTTTTACAAGGGCATAACTATTGAAAAGATTTTAAAAATCTCATATTTTGCAAAGATACTTAAGATGTAGTATATCCGTTTTCTTTAAATTTTAAGGTTTTAAACCTTAGTTGAAACCTTTGACTGTAAGCGTGTATCTGATGTGAAGGTACTGTTAAACTGTTGCAAGAATATTTTATATTTTAAAGGGCTTGCTAAATGTTATACTTTTTTCTCCTTGGCATCTAGCAAATTAAAACGGCACTCAAGTATACTTTGGGATTTGTTGTGATTTGTGCACTGCTTCTTTTAGTTGGGTAAGTCTTGGTTTTTTTTTTTTTAACCATGAAATGGAAATAGAATTATTTGAAAAAAAATAATAAAAGGATCATTCAGAAAAATCTAGGAAAGAAAAAAAAATGTAAAAAAAAGAGAACAATCCACTCTCTGTATCTCCAAAGAACAATAGCCACAATTTAACAGTTTTGTCTGTCGTTTCATCTAGACATTTTTATGTGCTTGAGTGCATGCAGAGTGCACCTCCCTTCTTGCATGCACCCTACATGATTTAGTTTTACACAAATGTGATTATATTTTATATAATTCTTGGTAATCTACTTCTTAACATATTGCGGGCATCTCTTCAGGATAGTAAGTGTAGATCCATCAATTTTGACTACATTGCATTTCCTTCTAAGGATACAAAAATATATTTAACTCATCTTCTAGTGATAACTGCTTAGACATTTATAATGTTTCCCCATTATTATAAATAACACTTTGATGAAAATCCTTGTCTGTGCATCTTTTCAGATTTGACCCTATCAGTCTTTAAATCTTTGTCAGTGAATTTCCTTTCTTAATTCTTCTTGTTTTTATACTTATATCAATAACATTTTGCTTCTTTGTTTGTACATCTAAAATTTATCCTTGTTAATGGAAGACATTTATCTTTGTTAAAAATAGGTCATTAGTCTTTCTTTTTTTATGTTAGGAAATACATTAGGAATTAATTAATTTTTTGAAGTTTCTGTTTATAATTTAGTCTCACAATTTTCAATACATAACTTTCCATAAATAAAAAAATTACTTATTATATGTAACTTGTAATAGGAATAAAATTGTTGAGTAACTTTTTGTAGTTCCCGGAGTTCTTAGGATGCATGTGTTTTATAGTCAAGTCATATTTTCAATTATTTTTACCTGCCTTGATGTGTTATGAAAAAGAGTACTTTTTGTAAGCACCTTTTTTAGTGGTTTTTCTATGTATTTTAGCTACCGAGTATATTTCTAAAGTATTTTTTTGGCTTTTTAAAGAAAGCTAAATCTACTTATGTTAATTTCCCTTGTTAACGTAGATGTCCCTTGTATGTAAACCTGAATTATCTAGAGTGGAAATCAGCAAACTTTTCTTAAAGCATAGATAGTATTTTAGATTTACTGTCTGTATGGTCTCTGTGTCTCTCTTGTAGCTCAGAAGTAATCAGACAATACGTAAAGAACATGACTGTGTTCTAGAAAAACTTTATTTATAAACACAGGCAGCCAGTAGTTTGCCAACTCCTATTTTAGAACATGAATGAGAATCACCAATAAAACTACAAATCTTTGCAACAGTCAGAATAAAAGAGTAGTGAATTAAAGATTATTAGTGTTTCAGCCATCTAGGACAGTGTTCTTCTCATTACCATATGTAAATGTTTGAATGAGGTGTGCATTTAGGTTAAGTGATTGACAAAAGGTCTTGAAATATTTTTGAAGGTGGCATATTCAGAGTTTCTTTTAAGATAAAACTAGATAATTTTATGGCAAAGCCGTGATCTAGATTTAACTGATTCATGTAGCTCATACGTTTTTGGAACACTTATGTGTTGGATGCTATGCTAGATCTTTGGGCTAAAGATAGAGGACCATGGTCTCTGTCCTCTAGGTTTACGTTGTGGAGGCATGCAGATTCATACCTTGAATTACAGTGTTTAAGTGCTCTGATAGGAGATACATACCAGATGTTGATGGTAGATGAGCAGGTTCTTACTCTGCCTTGAAGAATCAGGAGATCTAAGAGGAAGTAATATTTGAGTTGAGATTTGAAGGAATGGGCATTGGTCAGCTGACTTGACAAATGAAAAAGATGAATAACATGTATATTGTTTTCGTCTGCTTTGGCTGGCATAACAAAGTATCATAGACTGGGTGGCTTAAATAACAGTCATTTATTTTCTCATGGTTCTGGAGGCTAGAAGTCTATGTTAAAGGTGCTGGCAAGTTTGGTTTCTGGTGAGAGTTCTCTTCCTGGCTTATCGAAGGCCACCTTCTTGCTCTGTCTTCACGTGGCCTTTCCTTTGTGCTTGCAGAGGGAGAAGGGGAGGGGGAGAGTGAGAGGGTGCAGGAGAGAGAAGGAGCACTCTCTGGTGTCTCTTCCTCTTCTTATAAGGACTCCAGTGCCATGGGATAATTAGGGCCCCACCCTTTTGACTTCATTTAACCCTAATTCCCTTGCTAAAGGACCTGTATCCAAATACCATTACATTGGGAGTTAGGGCTTCAACATAGGGATTTTCTTTTTTCTTTTTTGGGGGGGAGTTGAGTACAGGGGATTTTATTGATAGTGCATGACAAAGTGGTACTCCCTAGGTTCCTCCTTCTTCAGGGGATCTGGCACGGAAACTGTGACCAGGGGAGATTCTCAGTGTGGTGGGGGACTGAGTGTGGCAGGGACTCCCCATCAGCTGAGGGCCTCTCTCTCCCTGTTGTGCTCTTGCTGGAGCTGGTGATCAGGGGCTCTTACCCCTTGGAAGCCAGGTGGAACATGAGTTCCACCACCCTGTTGCTATAGCCAAATTCGTTGTCATATCTGAAAATGAGTTTGAAAAAGTAGTTGTTGAAGGCAGGCCAGCCCAGCATCGAAGGTGAAAGAGTATCACTAGTAAAGTTGGAAGAGACAACCTGTTGTTCAGGGTAGTCCAGGATGCCTTTGAGGGGACCCTCCAATGCCTGCTTTACCATCTTGTTTATGTCATCATATTCGGCAAGTTTCTCCAGATGGCACATCAGGTCCACAACCAACACATTGGCAGTGGGGACATGGAAAGTTATGCCAGTAAGCTTCCTGTAGCTCAGAGATGACCTTGCCCACAGCCTTGGCAACACAGGTAGAGGCAGGGATGATGTTCTGGAGAGCCTCACAGCTGTCACACCACAGTTTCCCAAAGGGACCATTCATGGTCTTCTGAGTGCCAATGATGGCTTGAACTGTGGTCATTAGTCCCTCCATGATGCCACAGTTGTCCAGGGTGACGAAGCAGTTGATAGTGCGGGAGGCATTGCTGACCATCTTTATGCCATTTTTGTACTTCTCATGGTTCAGGCCCATCACATGGGGGTATCAGCAGAAGGGGCAGAGATGAGGATCCTTTTGGCTCCCTGCTCTAAGAGAATCTCAGCCTTCTTCATGGTAGTAAAGATGCTGGTAGACTTCACAACATTATCAGCACCCAAATCACCCCATTTAATTTTGGTGAAATCTTGCACCTGTAAGAAGAGGGTGATGAGATTTCCATTGACGACAAGCTTCCAGTTCTCAGCCTTGACAGTGCCCTACAACTTGCCATGGGTGGAGTCATGTTGGAACATTTAGGCCATATAGTTAAGGTCACTGAGGGGTCAATGATGGCAACAATATTCCCTTTGCCAGGGTTAAAAGGAGCTCTGGTGACCAGGCACCACTATGACCAAATCCATTCACTCTGCCCTTCACTTCCACCATGATGTCTCAGTGATGTGGCTGGTGCTGCTGCAAAGATGAGGCTCTCTATAGAGTGGAGGAGCAGAGAGCCAGCAACATATGAATTTTTAGGGAGCACAATTCAGTCTATAAAATATATTAACTGGGAGGCTGAGGTTAGCATGGAGTGTTTGAAGAATGACATAAAAAGTATGATGTGAATTTAGATTTCCCCTCCCCTCAAAAAAAGAAGGGTAATGTGATGTTTCAAGTGTTCCTGTGGGCAAGTGACAGGATATGACATTAGCCAGGTGAGTAGACTCTGGGTCTTACATGCCATATTTAAGAAATTTTTAATTTTGTCCTACTGAGTAATTGAAAGACAGTGAAGATGTATATATATTTGTATACATGAATGCATGAAAATAAATATATATGACCTTACTTTAAGAGTTACAGCACTGTGGGCTGGGCATGGTGACTCCTGCATGTAATCCCAGCACTTTGGGAGGTCCAGGCAGGTGGATCACGAGGTCAAGAGATCGGGACCATGCTGGCCAACGTAGTGAATTCTACTAAAAATACAAAAATTAGCTGGGCATAGTGGTGTGCACCTGTAATCCTAGCTACTTGGGAGGCTAAGGCAGGAGAACAGCTTGAACCTGGGAGGCGGAGGTTGCAGTGAGCTGAGATTGAGCCACTGCATTCCATCCTGGCAACAGAGTGACACTCCGTCTCAAAAAAAAAAAAAAAAAAAAAAGAGTTACAACACTGTGGAGGATGCATTGCAAGAGGATTTTGGGTGTTGGGTTGGAGAAGTGGTATGTAAATAGTAGGTAGGAAGATCAGTTAAGTAGCCATTATATAAGTTCAGGTGAGCTTTGGAACTACAGTGGTTACCAAGAGAACAGAGAGGAAGAAACATAAGCTATTTGGAAGATAAATATGAATTGACTTGGTGATGGAGTGTAAGAAGTGAACATCTTACTTTCAGTCTGCTGAATTCATCATTTCCATTTCATATCTACTGAAATTCATTAGCTTTTTCTTTGTCTCTTTCTGAAGAGATAATGTGTGTTAAGCTAATTCAGTGAATCAGATTGGGTAGAAAATATTTTTACTAAGCAGTTTTTTAGTTTTATTGTTTTCAAGGGCATGAGGGAAAAGTTTTGTCTTACTAGACTCTAGTTTGTATTTTAACCCATTTATGCCAGAGGTTGCAAATTTTTTTAGTGAAAAATCAGACCTTGGTGATGACCTTGAGCAGTGAAATATAAATAACTCCCACAAGCTTAATATTCCAATAATGGAACACTAGTCATAAATGGCTTAATCTAATACTTTGTGTTTTTGGAAGCTGAGGTGCTCTGTATACATTTTTTTTTTTCTAGAAGGGCTGAAATTTTAAAAGTATGTGAACCTTTCTACCACACAAATCCCGTTGTATACTAACTCTTGGTTACTTTAATGTCATCACCATTTCATTTAGTATACTAAACACCTGATAATCTTAACTGCTGTCTCTTTCCTCACAACTGATGTATCTGTATTATAACTTTGACTTCAGTTGCCTTTTCATCTGTTGGTAGGCATTTGGCTAATGAACAGTGGTTTATTCTTTCTGGTGGTTAAAAGGTTGACATGCTTTTATACCAGTCAGGTTCTGCTCTGCCCTCTGGGTCTTCTTACCCTACATCAGTTCCATTGAAAAAGGAAAGCCGGGTTCATCAGAGTCCTGCAGAATTAAGGCCAGGGTCTGTGTTGATTAATTAGTGCCTTTGCCATATTTTGAGTTCGACTTATGGATGTTTTCTTAGTTTATGTGAAAATATTTTAGGTCTGTTTTTTAGATTATAAAATCCTGGTGGTAAAGTGATTTAGGAACCTGCTTTGAATTTGTGCTTTCGTTTATACCTAAAATACTAAGTGCTCAAATGTTAACTCTCTGATGGATGCTTTCGAAGTATTTTCCTGAAGTCATTCTGATAGGTAGTGTGGGTCACTTAGTCTTTTTAGTCTTTTTAGTTTTTTTTTGGTTATATAAGGTTCCCTCTGGTGTTACTCTTTTTTGAATATTTGAACTACTAGATAATTCTGCTCAGGAGTTGAACGTGTGTCATCAAGAGCAAGGGTTAATTAATTTTCTTCTCTTTCTGTACAATATCTTTGATTACCTAAAACTGACATACTGAGTTTTAGAATATTGCATATTGAGCCCTATGAGTATGAATGCTATTTTTAGATATCCTAATACATATTTCTTTTTTAATAGTACGATAGGTGGTATTTTGTACAATATAGAAATTTTTGTTTTCCCACTCTCACAGATTGGTTATTCCCAACTAACAAGTTCAGAACATACTTTCTGGGATATCCAGAACAAACTCTGTTCAAATAAAGGAATATCATATAGGTAGTTTTTTCTTGCTTAGTTTATATTTGTGTTATGGATGTATGATATACAAAAATGTTATAATTTTATTTCTTGATTCCACACCTCTGCTCTTTGTTTGATTTCATACCTCGGTCAACAGATAATAAACTTTCTGCATTTATTCCTCTATGCCTGTGAGTAAGCACCTTTTTTTTTTTCTAAAAGTGGGGAGAAATAAGTCTCGAAGATTAAGAAGAATATAGTAAACTGAAGTCAATGCAGATTGTTAGAAATTTAACCTCCTGACATGCTGTGCCCAGTCATTTTTAAAATAAGAGTTATCAGTAGCAATAGGAAATAGGGATTCTTTTTTTCTTTTTTTTACTTCCTACTCCTGTTTGTTCCTACCCATATGCAACCTAAGGGATACCCAGCCCTTTACCTTAATCTCTTGATTATCTTCTTGTTATTGATATGGGCTAGATAATAAAGTGAACATTTATTTATTCTACCTTTTCCCAGTCTAAGATCATAGAGCAGATCCTAGGATGCTAGCTATCTCTATTATTTCTACAGTTCCTCTTCACCTGTGGGTTGAAAAACAAATAGTTTTGAAACTACTTTCATTGTGTCTGTTGGATAGAATCTTGAAAGATATATTAATAGAAAAATACTAATAAAAAAGTAATCACTTCCAATTCCACAGTGAGACATTTACTGTTTATTCTAATATATTTCTTTTCTTAAATAATTGCATATATTTACATTCTGCTTTACTGATTTAATACAGATGTCCTTAACCTTTTTTGTGGATTGTTTTGATCGTCTAAAACCTATGGTCCATTCTCAAAATATTATATACTTATTTTTTGTTTTTTCCCAGCTTTATTAATGTATAATAAAGTATTTTAAGTGCAGAAAACATACGGGATTACAAGGGAAATTTTACTGAATGCAGTAATACAACTATTAAAACAAATTTGCAATGAAGTAAATGCATAGGTATTTAATTCTTCACTCCCCTCTGTGCATAGTACAGATTTTATTTATTTATTGTTTTGGAGAAAAATAATTTGAGTTTCAAACTATCTAATTTAACGTTTTATCTTTAAAGCTATTAAAACAATTATTTTCTCTTTTGTAGTGCCTTTGTTCCATTGAATGTTCCCAATAACAAAAATTCTACAGAGTGGGAAAAAGTGAAGTTCCTATTTGAAGAACTTGGAAGCAGTCGTAAGTGTCGTTTTTTTTTTTAAAAAAATAGTAATTTATATTTCCTGATACTTCGAACTTTTGAGAAGCAGTCTATTTGTATTTTGTTAAGAATTTAACCTCAGCTGGGTGTGGTGGCTCGTGCCTGTAATCCCAGCACTTTGGGAGGCTGAGGGGTTGGGGGTGGATCACAAGGTTAGGAGTTTGAGACCAGCTTGGCCAATGTGGCCAAACCCCGTCTCTACTAAAAATACAAAAATTAGCTGGGTGCAGTGGCAGGTGCCTGTAATCCCAGCTGCTCGGGAGGCTGAGGCAGGAGAATCTCTTGAACCCAGGAGGTGGAGGTTGCAGTGAGCTGAGATTGCGCCATTGCATTCCAGCCTGGGGGACTGAGCAAGGCAGTGCGAGGCTTTGTCTCAAAAAAAAAAATTTAACTCCAGTTTTTCTAACTCGTTGTTTTGAACCTAATGCTAGACAAATTAGAAGTATTGCGTTCTTAAGGTTTGCTTTTAGCCTTCTAGCTATTACGTAGCTATTTTCTTGACCTCTTCATAAAATTACCATGTTGAAAGAAAATTTAATCTTTTCTTCAAAGTATTTTAGCAGTGAGGCTCTTATAATTTCTAATTCACTTAGGATAATATAAAATAATATGCTAAAGAAATATACTGGGTATATTGGGTTTCATTTTTAATTTTTAATTAGTAAGAGAGAACCTTTATGTTTTTGTTTGAGATTAAATCATCTTTTATATAAAATATAAATTACAGAGGTTTTATATGAATTAAATACTGTTTTAGAAATTTACCTCATCAAAATATTTTGGCATGGCTTTTCTAGAAGTTTTCCTTAACTTACTCTGTGTGACCTAGGTTTTTACAGAAAAAAAAAAAAGGCTCATGGGTTAGATTAAGAAAGTTGCTTAATCATTGAAAAAATAACTTTGGCGTTAGAAAGTGATGTTAAAATACTGTGTATCATATTAAAAATTCCTTGTGCATTTGAACATAGCAACCTTATTTTTAAAGATACCTAGTGTACTTATTTCTATTAATATTATGCAGAAAAATTGCTTTTTTGACTATTCTAATAGGTACTGTACATTCTTTGAGCAGCACTTCTTTCTTTTTACCCAGGTACAATACTAAACAATGATTAAATTAAGTCTTGCAGTCTGCTGTATGAGTTCTTAATTTTCTTGATTTCCACTTAAGATCTCATGTTGTACATTGTGATTCATTAATATCTTACTGATACCAGCAAGAATAAGGGTAGCAGGCCTGGCATCTACTAATACTGAATCGTCAGATTTATATACCTTGATTCTATCGCTGATAAATTAATGGCTTCTTTTCTTGGAGTTAACTCCTTTAGATATCTTGAGTAACTACTCTTCTATCCTAAACATTATTTCATAAGTTATACTTTGAGTATTAGTATAACTTGAATTGGTGATTAGATAGGTAGCATTATTCTGTTTTTTTGTAATTCCATTCTCTTTAGTCTTTATTTTTTTTTTGTCTCCAATGTTAAATACCATATTCTAGTATACATGTTACTTATCACTCTAGATCAGCTATGTAAGTCCAAAACAGTTACCCAACTATTCTTAAATTTTAGTCCTTTTGTCTCTCATCCTGCCTCCTTGCATTGCATTTTTCAGGCATCAAGGGTATAAACCTTTTTATTGATTGATTGATTGATTGATTGAGATGGAGTCTTGCTCTGTCACCCAGGCTAGAGTACAGTGACGTGATCTTGGCTCACTACAACCTCTACCTCCCTGTTTCAAGTGGTTCTTCTGCCTCAACCTCCTGAGTAGCCGCCACCATGCTCAGCTAATTTTTGTATTTTTAGTAGAGATGGGGTTTCACCATATTGGCCAGGCTTGTCTCGAACTCCTGACCTTGTAATCCGCCCACCTTGGCCTCCCAAAGTTCTGGCATTACAGACATGAGTCACTGCACCTGGCCTATATAACCTTTTTTAAGAAAATGCTTTATTTGTAGTAAAATGCATAGATCTCATGATACGTGTATACAGTCACTGTAACCGATTGCAGTTAAGGTATAGAACACATCCATCACTCCAGCAATTTTTTTGCAGTATGCCATTCAGTTAATATCATCTCCCAGGAGTGGCACCATTGTTATAATTTCTGCCACTGTATATTAGTTATATTAGTTTTGCTTTTTTTGAATATTGTAAGTGGAATTCTGATTCCATTTATTAATGATTCTTTTTTGTGTATGCCTGGCATTTTTCATGAAATAATGTTTTAAAATTCATTTGTATTAGTAGTTCCTTTTTATTGCAGCAGAGTAATGCATTTTGTGACTATACTACAACTTGTTTACAATAGGATTTATTATATCATAAAGATGTATATGCCCAGATCAAAGACCCCCTAACATGTAAAGAGAATGCATCTTCAAGTATCTTCAGCACATGTTTTTATTCATCTTTTATCCAAATGGGAATAATTAATAATGATCAATTTTGAGTTATTTGGTTCAGATGATTTGGACTATTAGTAATATTAACATTTTGATTGGCCAAATATGTCAACATGTCTATTTTATCATTTCTAAGGCACATAATTTTTCAGATTTTTACATCTCTGTTTGGGAGATATATTTTACAAGTGATAGTACCTTAAAATTATTATCAGCCAGATTTCAGACCCTCCTAGTTGTATGAACACGTTCTGTTGATACTTCTGATATGATCAATAAAGTAACAGCATCAAAATGTCTTTGATTTGATAAAAAGTAGTTTTAAAAAATTAAGGCTTAAAAATTTGCCTTGCATGATTGTGAATTTGTTAATAATATGCTCTATGTGTTATACAAAACTGAGACATGAGTTTTAAGATGATAGATCATTATAATTTTATTAGTACTCATAAAAGATTAGTGTTAATACATTAAATTAATCGAAACCTTGTATTTGGTTCCACAGGACTTGCATTTAAACTCGATCAATACAGGCCTAATAGGACCTGTTTTAAAACTGGAAAAAGTATTGCTCCTACCTAAGAATATTCAAATTTGCATAGTGTTTTATTACATAATTTGATATATTTATGTGAAAGTATCATTCCTGCCCCTCACTCTTTGACCTTCCTTTAGATAATTTCCTAAATCCAACTAGTTAGCATAGTATTTTTTGTGTGTGTGTGTGTGTGTGTGTGTGTGTGTGTGTGTGTGTGTGTGTATTTTTGAATCTATTTTCTAGGTGTGTTTGCTTTTATTTTTCTGCCAAGTGGGCAAGCTTCTCCTTTCAAGTTAAAAAGTGAAATAAACTCTTTAATTAAGATTTTAGTTTTTGACTGTCTATTAAGAACTGATTTGAAAATTAAGAACAAAGAAACTGAAAGTCTCAAGACTGAGTGAGGGGAGAAGGAAGAAAGAGTCAAGGTCAGTAGCTTTCCTATGAAATGTTATTTCTCAGGGTCTGCCATTAAGAAAGGCCATGTGATCTTTTTAATCACCTTTTGAACATCTGGTATTTTACTGATCTCTTTTTGGGCCCAATAATTAGCCAGTAATTTTCCTCTTAATTTTAAGAGGTGAAGGAAAGAAAATCTCAGCTAGTCTGAAAGATTTTTTACAAATCAATTTTTAAAAAGTCCTTTAGAAACTCTTTTCTCCACTTGGAGTTAGCACTTCAAGAATACGGTAATACATAGTGGTTTTTATTTTTTCAAAATATGTAAGCCGCTCAGCTTTCTATGTTGATTTGCCAAATATAAGTATTTGAGTAGTGTATATGTACATTTTTAACAGTTTTTCTTTCTTCACAGATGGTTTAGCTGCATTGTCATTTTCTATCAGTTCTCTGACCTTGATCGGAATGTTGGCAGCTATAACTTACACAGTAAGTGAAATGGGGATAATTGAGTTAAAATTGCCTTATAAAGCAATTTTTTTACCTTAGTAATTTATTAAACTTTATTGTTTTCCTTTATAATATTTTGATTCTTTTTCAATTTTTCTTCAGTTTTCTTTACTTAAGGGTAAAATTTTAACTACTTAGTCATCATCATTTTAGCTGTATTTGTGCAATGTAATAATCAAGTTTTATAACTTACAAACCTTGAAGGTGATTATATACTGTTATAATCTATGCTTATAAATCCATATATTAGATTTATAATATCTGATATGCTTATAAATCTATATGCCTATAGATTTATAAGCATATTAATACATTTATAATATAAGCATGTATAATATAAGCATATTAATAGATTTATAAGCATGCTTATAAATCTATATGCATCTATAAGCATATAGATTTATAAGCATATTAATAGATTTATAAGCATATTAGAACTCTGAACCATAGACCATATCTATTACTGATTTTGCAGATTTACTCTACTTGGGAATATAGGGCTTTTAAAATCAGATATTTTATATAACTTGACACTTCTCTTGTATATGAAATCTATTCTTATACTCTCGACTTTTTTTCCCTTCAGTCTTCCTGGAAGTGGTAAGGTGTGAATTATAAATGACTGACCAAGTTGTATACAGACTTCTCTTTGAGTCTTTTGCTCACATTATAGATAAAAAGCTAGTAATAAATGCTTCTTTATTACCTATCTTGAGAGTTTTATAAACAGCATTAATATTATCTGGAACCTTTCAGGTTAATGAAGTTTATGTGGAAGCACTCTTAATTCTTGCAAAGATGAAAATTCTGGTTACAAAGGAAACTTTTTTGGGTATTTTCTTAAGATGTCTTCCTGTAGACATAAAGGAAATGGCTGTTACTGTAAGAACGGAATCTAGTTTTGTCGCATGATCATTCACGTGCCGTAATGTATAATAAAAGAACCCCAAAAGACGTACATTTCAGTGTCTTACAGGTGCTTATTTGGGTACTCAGTTTTATTATTCATTGACATTTTTGTGTTTTTATGTGATACCACGTAAGGAATTTGCTGTGTAATATCAGTGGGTGATATTCTTCTGTCTCACAGAATGTACAGTATAGTAGTTATCTTTTAAGAAGTAGTCACAAGTTAATAACAAATTAGGAATTAGACCTGGATTCTAATTGCTATTATTCTGTGACTGATCTGTTACGCTAATCTTGGGTTTGTCCTTTAACCTTTCTGGATCAGTGTCTTCCCTATTAAATGGAAATAGAAAATGTTCCACAGGGATTTTTGAAGGTCAGATGATACTATTTGTAAAAGTGCTTTGAAACCTATAGAGAAATGAGGATATAGCAATCAAACATTAGTCAGGAGAAAAAAAATAGAAATTCAATATGTAATGTCAATGTCAAGAACTATGAAGGGCCAAGATATTTACCCTACTTGTAACCTGCCAGTTTTATGAATGGCAACTGAAGATGTAAGACTTCTACTCATAGCAATAGCAGTAGCCATAGGATCAGCGTTTTTTTGTATTGGTTTCCCGAGTCCCAGTTCCCCTAGGGCAATGGGGAGAGAACTAGATGAGACCTGCACATAATTGAGTGCATTGTAGAAGAGGAACCCTGAGCTTAGGGAAACTGAATCTTTTATAATGGATGGTAAGCATGCCTGTCCTTTGCTGCAGGGAAAGATATTTTGTGTATCTGCCAAGACTATTTGCTATACAAAGATCTTTGAAAAGATAGTACAGAAAAAAAAAAAAGTGGTGGGTCGGGTGGGGGGGCGGTCAGTTAGCTCCTGGCTTGCAAAATATGCAGAAATGAAAGATGCACAGAGACATGTCTCCCAGTGGTCAGTTGGTAGATACTATGAGGAAAAATAAGGCAGCATAAGGAGATAGACAGTAGTAGAGGCTGAGACTACTGTAAAGATCAGGAATAGTTTCTAACATCTGAACAGAGACCTGAATGAAGTGAAAGTAAGTCATGACAGAAGAGTAAGGGTGAGGATCCTGAGGTGGGCATGTACATGCTATATTCAGATACTAGCAAGGAGGCAAAGCTATTGTGGCTGGAATTCAGTTGACAAGGGGGAGTAGTAAAAGTTTCATTGAGAGGTAACAAGAGGCCATGTCATGTGAGCTTTATAGTCCGCAGTTAGGGTTTTGAATTTTATGCTGATTGAGAATAGAAACCACTGTAAGTTTTTAAATGGAAAAGTTCATGGGCTCTGACAAACATTTTAACAGTACTACTCTGGTGGCTCTGAATTAAATAAGCTATGAGGGTAGCAAGTGGGAGTGGAGAAAGTAAGTTGTTATTAAAACTATTTCAAAGAGAGCTTCTTTGTAGGAATGATATTATTGGAAAGAAATATTTTAAACTATTTTATATTTAACTGGAAACTTTGAAAATTATTTAAATCAATTGAACCAACATAATATTCATACTGAATTAGTTAAGCTATCCTTAAAAGAGCTTCACTTTTCTAGAATACAGCAGGTCCTCAATAACATTTTTTTTTTTCATGTTTTCTTACAATGTTGATGTGAAAAAAGATGAGTTTCTGGCTAGGGCCACCGTGTGGAGTTTGCACGTTGTTTCCATGTCCGCGTAGGTTTTCTCTGGGTACTCTGGTTTCCTCCCACATTCCCAAGATGTGCACATTAGATGAATTGGTATGTCTGAAATTGTACCAGTAGGAGTTAGTGTAGGTATGTGTGAGTGTACCCTGCAGTTGGAATGGCATCCTGTCCAGTGTTGGTTCCTGCCTTGCAACCTGAACTGGTGGGATAGGCTCCAGCCACCCATGACCCTGAACTAAGAATAAGTGGGTTGAAAAATGAATGAATAAATGAATGCAAATTATTGTATAATAAAAATTCAAAAAGTATACTACATACAAGTGCATAACAATAATTGTAATACAAAAACGTTCAGCTAGCCCAACATTGTTGTTTGTTTTTGTTTTTGAACTGTGTGGTGGTAGGAGGTGCTCTTTATAATTTTCACTTTGCAAACATTTATTCCTTAATTTAACCCACTATGACCACAACCATCGTCACTCACTGATTCACCAAGTTGAGTATTTTGTTTTTATTGATCTTTCCTAAATGTATGTAGAGCTTACATTTATTTCAGTATTTAATATTAGATACTTTATTTATTTAGAAGTTTATTTAGAATCTTTATTTAGAAGTTTGATGATGTTCTTGTGACCAGAAATATGCCATAGGAAGTTAGCTCTTGTTTACATCAATTAGTCTGTAGTAAAATTGGTTTTGTTGCCAGGCGCAGTGACTCATGCCTGTAATTCCAGCACTTTGGGAGGCCGAGTTGGGCGGGTCACATGAGGTCAGGAGTTTGAGACCAGCCTGGCTAACATGGTGAAACCCCATCTCTACTAAAAATACAAAAATTAGCTGGGCTTAGTGGTGGGCTCCTGTAATCCCAGCTACTCAGGAGACCGAGGCAGGAGAATCGCTTGAACTTGGAAGGCAGAGGTTACAGTGAGCCGAGATTGCGCCATTTCACTCCAGCCTGGGCGACAAGAGCGAGACTCCGTCTCACACACACACACACAAAATTGGTTGGTTATACATCATTTCACTTAAAGTCACAGTTTCCAAGAATCCATTGATGACATTATGTGATACTTTATAGAGGGCTGGGCTGAAAGATATTGATAAAACAACCAGAGGACCTTATAATGATGGGATTGAGGGTGGGAACCAGGAACACATAAAAGAGTTTGCTAAATAGGTAGAGAGGGGCCACTTAAGGCCTAAGGCCAAGGGAGAGATTCCAGTGTAACAGCCTGCTAAGATCCAGCTTCCCAGCAGTTATTTGTTTTCTTTAAGCAGCATAAACAATAAAATTAAAATAATTGGTGTGGAGAGGCTGAAATGTGGATCCATGGGTCTCCTGACCTACTTTCCCATCTAAATTTCTTCATCTTTATAGTGGTATAATATTTAAGTAATAAAGTAGTGAGGATTTAATTAAATAATCCACCAAGTCTTGGAATCTACTGGCCACTTAATAAATAGTCACTATTAGCTTAAACAGTTGAATATTCACAGTTTCATATGGTTCAAACTATAGTTCCCACCTCTTTCCTCTCTCACTGAAAATAAACCAAATGCAAAAAGCAGTTGTATTATGATCAGTGAGAGTGTTCCTTATTCAAAGGTAAGTCAAAAGGCCTTGGTAATTGAATGGTGGTTAGTTGGGGTTGGGGAAGTGTGGATAGAGAGATAATATCTTTTGAATAGCACTACAAGTACTCAAAGCTCAGGCTTTGCTACCAAGCCATGATTTGACCAATTTTAATACCTATGATATATAGAGGGAGGGGAAGAGGAAGGTAGATGATGCTCTGTTCAAGAGGGGCATCATGGTGTGTATAGCTGAGCTCCATTCGTGGGTGTGAGTTTGTTGAAAATCTATTACCTGATCCCAAGCTTCCCCATCTGTAAAAATGAGCCAATAATACCTACTGGAATTTTAGTAAAAATTCAGTGAAAACCAACAATTTATAGATATGTGGTTTTATTGTAGATAGATGGTTAAATAGTGTAATTATCATACTTGCTTGTAGTTGGGATACAAAGTTTTCTCCTAACTTACCTTGGAAAAGCTTGAGAACTGGGCATTTCTTGTGACAGCTTAAAAGAGGGTATAGAAAATATTCATGAGGAGTAGAAGACGTTTAATCTTAATTATTAAGTACCCAGAGTGGGAAATTAATACTTGAGTACTTTGACCCTACATATATGAAATGTAAAAATCGTGTTTCTTACAGAATTTGTAACTGAATTTTGTTTTGTATTGAGGCTAGAGAAGTTCTTTTATTTTATGTGTCAGTCAAGTGTGAATTTCTTAGTTATGTATTATTGTTTATTTTTGAAACTAGTTGATTATTTAAATTTTACTGATTCTGACTACTGTACCCTGTATTAATGAATGCCAAATAATTAGGCAGTGAGCTTTAGGAGAAGAAGGTCAAACAGCATATTTGCCTGTTATTTTAAGCTTACATTGAAAGGGAATTGATACTTACTAAATTTAAAAAAGTAAAACTTGTAGGCATGGATATATATGTAGATATTCTAATTTTTTGGTGCCACCAAGTGGGGAGATGGTGAATAATGATGTCTTCAGCAAAATGTATCATATAGACCAGTGAAGTGCCTATAGAAGCAGTGACTGCTAAATTGTTCACTATATACCTTTATCCGTAAAACTTTAAATATGTCCACCAGGATATTTATGATTATAAATGCATATTTACATATTATTATGCTAACTTCTGTACATTTAATGTAAAATATAAACTGATAGGTTAAAGAAAATTAAAGTGATAAAGATTCAAATATAGAAATAAAACATTTAATACTTTCTTCTTATACCCATCAAATGTTGGTTTGCCTCCATGTCTTAGTTCAGGTCAGCACAACAGATGTACCGTAGACTGGGTGACTCAAACAACAAACTTTTATTTCTCGCGATTCTAGAGACTGGGAAGTACAACATCAAGGTGTCTGGTGTCTGGTGAGGTCCCTCTTCCTTGATTTGCAGTTGGCTGTCTTCTCATTCTACGCTCATGTGATAAAGAGCAGGGAGAGAAAGGAAGCAAGCTCTATTGTGACCCTTCTTATAAGGGCATTAATCTTATTTATAAGGGATCCACTCTCATGACTCAATTAACTCTGGAAAACTCCACCTACAAATATCACACTGGGGATTAGATTTCAACATACAAATTTTAGGGGAAAACAAACATTCAGTTCATGTTACAACACCTTATGAACCACAACAGTGGTTCTCAATAATATTTTGAGAAAGAAATTCCCTTTAAAAGTCAAATTTCTCAGCCTATGTGACAGCACATTTCACTGAATGTATGCTACCGATTGTAAGGTGCACCATTACTTTATGTATCACTATAAGGAAAAATCTGACAATTTTTTCTTAATCATTTATAATCTTTGTTTTATATTTAGTGAGTGAGATTTCTTCGATTTATCTGCATCCATAACAAGGAAAATATGAAATGAAAGGCATTCCTAAAACTTTATATTTGGAGTGTGAGAATTCTAAATCACTTTTTGAATTGGTTATTGATGTTCATGTTTTACTATATGGCACAGATGCTTTTTGACTTACAGTGGGGTTACATTCTGTTAAATCCATCATAAGTTGAAAATATTGTAAGTTTAAAAATGCACTTAATACACCTAAACTAATGAACATCATAGCTTAGTTTAGCCTATCTGAACACAATATCTTGGTTTAGCCTATCTTAAACATGCTCAGAACACTTACATTAGCCTACAGTTGCACAAAATTATCTAACACCAAGCCTGTTTTACAATAAAATATCAAATGTTTTCTTATGTAAATTATTGACTACTGTACTGAAAGTAAAAAAGAATGGTCTTACACCATCACAAAGTATGAAAATCCTAAGTTGAACCATTGTGACATGGGAACCAACTGTATTGTCTTTTATTTTTATTGATACATAATAGGTATACACATTTTCCAAGTACATGTGATAGTCTGAGACTTTCATATAATGTATGATGATCAGATCAGGGTAATTGGAATATCCATCACCTTAAACATTTATCTTTTCTTTATGCTGGGAATATCTGAATTATTTTCTTCTGGCTATTTGGAAATATACAATACATTATTGTTGACTGTAGTCACCCTACTGATCTATCGAACACTAGGTCTTATTTTGTCTATTTAACTGTACCCACGAATCAAGCCTCTCTTCATCTCCCCTCCGTACTCCCTACCCTTACCGGCCTCTCCTCTCTTAGTCGTTAATTTTAGTCACTATGTTAGGTGAAATAAGCTGGGCTCAGAAAAACAAGTTTCACATGTTTTCACTCATACACAGAAGCTAAAAAAGTGTATTGTCTTTTGTGCTATCAAGAGAATTGATGTGCAGCTTTTTTTGTGTGTTCTAGTCTTATCTCTGGGATTTTCTTTGAAACCACCAACACACCTATCCTGTAAATTTAAGATGTTTTGTTGTTGTTTCTTGTTTTGCCATATAGAAGAAGGGAGTCCTTTTGCATATACCTAAGCAGAAAAATGCAAAATAACTTCTGTTTTGGATATCTCCCTTTCCTAAGCTTATGAAGCACTTGACTGTTGCTTTGTAAGAAAATACAGAATTATGCTCATTGTTCTAATGAATATTTTTTCTTTACTATTGATGTTTCTTCATTCTTTCTCCTTACTTACACATTAACTTTTTGTTTTAATGTCAAATCATATTATCTTTTCAGACATAAGTGCCAATTAAACTCAATAATTGTACCCAGAATGCTT
This sequence comes from Macaca nemestrina, assembly GCF_043159975.1. Taxonomy (NCBI): domain Eukaryota; kingdom Metazoa; phylum Chordata; class Mammalia; order Primates; family Cercopithecidae; genus Macaca; species Macaca nemestrina. The sequence continues at coordinate 116,261,427 of NC_092129.1, forward strand.
GTAATTCAACTGAAGTGACTGTAATGTAACTTGCTGTGACCAAATTTGTGAATGTGCATGTAACAACAACTATGTCATGGCTTCTGCCTGGCCTTCAATAATATGATGCATTCAATTTTTAGATGCATCCAAATTTCACTGATATTAAATGTAAGAAAATATATACATCTTAGACTCAGTGAAAACTTGAAAGGAAAGTCTTGAGTACCTGTATTGTTTCATTAATCATAATAGCATGTACATCTTTGAATAATAGATTTCACAAATATGTGGAAGACATTTATTAAGTCTACAGGTAGTATTCAGCATTGACCATTTACTGTAATCTAAGGCCTGCAGAGTTGGAAACCATCATTCCAGATAAAGAAGAGAGAGATGTAAAGAAAAGTGCCATTCTAAACTGAGCTGTGAAAGAAGGTATTAGGAATGTAGTTTGTATATATTATTTTAAAACATTTTAGTTTTCAAATAGAGTTGGTGATTTATTCTTGGAAGTCAAAGTAAACAAATTTGGTGACAATTATGGCCAACCTATTAATAGAAACATTTTAAACTATACAATCTCTTTAGTTTTCTGATTTTTTTTTTCTGGAAATTCACTAGAGGGCAGTAGTAAGTAATAAAAGTTTTGTGTTTCTGAAAAGTACAGCCTTTTTGTACATTAAAAAAAAAGTCTGAAGTGAAGTTCAAAAGATTGTTGTTTAAAGACCTTAAAAGTTATAATATTTTATATAAGGTCTATGTCAAGCTTATCATAATCTAAATATTATAGTTAAATTCCTGATAATTATTGAAAATGCAATCCAAAAACAAGCTAAAAGCTTGGTGACCAAACGATGACACCTTTCTTCTACTTGTTGTCTTTGGACAATTAAACATTTAAAAATAGTGTTTGTTCTGGTCTTATGTTACCACAAGTTGTTACCAGAAACTTTTTTATTTTACAAAATATTTTATATTAAGCTGTTTAGAAATTCAGTTCAGCTCTTCTAGTAAGTATATCAATTCCATTTAAGGAAATAACTTTGTGTGAATTAAGAGCTTTCTCTTCCTAAAAACTTATTGGTTAATTATTATCTTCTTGGAGAAATTATTTTATTAATTTAATAAATTTTTGGTTTTGAAACAAAGGTAGGAGGAAAAAGAATTGGGACCTAGTCATTATATACCAAATAGTCTACTGTAGTTGTTACTAGTCTGGCCTAGAAATCTGTTCAGCCAAGTTTGGCAGATCTAGTGATAAAACAAATGTGCAGATGAATAATGTTAAAATACCTATGCGTTATAATTGAGTTATAAGCAAGGGACATTTACAAGTCATGGAAGGTTTCTCAGACATATTGTAATTACGCCGAGACCTGAAGGGCATTAACAGTTGTTAATGAAATAAGATGAGAAGGTGGGTGTTCTAGATGATGGCACTACATGGAATAAAATGTGTCTGTTGGACACAGCCTAAAGTAACATAAAAATTGTGGTGTTTTAAGAACAATGAACAATTCAGAAGCATGAGATAAAGTTAACAAGTTGGTAAGCATCAGGTCATGAAGTGCTTTATATGCAAAATTACATTAATTAGAGTCTATTCCCAATACCAACTAGTAATTGTACCTTTCATAAAAAAATAGCAAAACAACTTTTTAAAACAATTTTATATGTTCATATACATATAGAGGTTAGGAACAAGTAGAATTGCTCTGGTTAAAGTAGCAGCAGATTCCTGCATGGCTAGCCGCCTTATCTTCTGTAGTGGCCCTAGTGGCACCTTTACAGATTCCTAGGAACTCATACCAGAATGCTTTGAAAAATACATTTATTAGTCCTGTAGAATCTTAAAGGATATTAATTAGAGGAATGACATATACTGATTTGGGTATTAGAGTGAGATCACTTTAGAAACAATGTAGAAGATGGATTTGTAGAAGGTGAAACCAGCAGACCAGTTTAGGATAATTCAGAAGGCCTTGTGTTTGACAGTAGACTGTAAATAAGGCCATGTTGTTAATAGTGACTAAACCAAAAGATTCCTTGGGAAACAGTATTGAGCACTGCATTTAGTACATTCAGGGAACCTAATCCATCCAACACAGAATAACAAGCATTGAGGTCAAATAGGCCTAGACTGGAGATGGTTGAGAGGACAGGGAAACATACCTGCATATAAACTGGGTTTAGCAAAATATTGCCATGGCATTTTGTTGTAAAAAGCAACATTCTATTGGATTATTAAAATAATATGAATGATACGGTTTGACTGTCTGTCCCTACCCAAATTTCATGTTGAATTGTGATCCCAAGTGTTGGAGGTGTGGCCTGGTAGGAAGTGATTGGATCATGGGGGTAGTGTCTAATGGCTCAGCACCATCCTCGTAGTACTGTCTCATGATAGAGTTCTCACCAGATCTGGGTGTTTAAAAATCTGTAGCACCTCCCACTTCACTCTGTTCTTCCTGCTCCAGCAACATATAACTTGCTGGCTTCCCCTTTGCCTTCTGCGATGATTGTAAGTTTCCTGAGGCTTCTCTAACCATGCTTCCTGTATAGTTGGTGGAATCGTGAGCCAATTAAACCTCTTTTCTTTGTAAATTATCCTGTCTCAGGTAGTTCTTTATAGCATTGTGAGAACGGACTAATACAATAAGTAATGAGAATTGATAAATAATCATATAATGCTATATATTAATCAGAGTCTTATTCTTACTTTTTATCAATAATGTTTAAAGAATATGGAAGTACTAGAATAACCAAATCAAATAGGTTAAAATAATAATAAGGACAGGAAAATCCTATAAGGAAATGCTAAAGGAACTGTCAGGTACTTTGGTTCCCATAGGCTTTATTCTTCATATTTTTCAATGTTTTGAGGATGTATAATTTAATATAAAAAATATAAATGAGATTCTTTTAATTTTTAAAAATATATTTAGAGGGTACAAGTGCAGATTTCTGACATGCATATATTGCATTGTGGTGAAGTCTAGGCTTTTAGTGTGGCCATCACCTAAATTGTGAATGTTGTACCCAGTAGGTCAGTAGGTAACTTTTCAACCTTACTATATACATTTTAAACCCAATTATATATTTTTCCTTTTATATTTTACCAAAGTATATATTTTGGAAGTGTACATTTGATAAGAATTGAGGTAATTAGAGGAAATTACTCTACCCTAATCTGAAAATCCAAAATCTGAAAGCTTTCAAAATTTGAAACTTTGAACTCCAAAGAAATGTTCCTTGGAACTGTTTTTAAAATTATTTTTAATTTTCGTGGGTACGTAGTAGGTGTATCAATGGAGTACATATTTTGATGTAGGCATGCAATGCATAATAATCACATCATGGCAAATTCGGTATCTATTCCCTCAAGCATTTATACTTGGTGTTACAAACAGTCCAATTATATTCTTTTAGTTATTTAATTTAATCATTTAATTTTGAGACAGAGTCTCACTCTGTTACCAGGCTGGAGTGCAGTGGTGTGATATCAACTCACTGCAGCCTCCACTACCTGGGTTCAAGCAATTCCCTCTCCTGCCTTAGCCTCCTGAGTAGCCGGGACAACAAGTGCCCACCCCCACGCCCAGCTAATTTTTTGCATTTTTTATTAGAGATGGGATTTCACCATGTTGACCAGGCTGTTCTCAAACTCCTAACCTCAAGTGATCCACCCGCCTCGGCCTCCCAAAGTGTTGGGATTACAGGTGTGAGCCACCGTGCCCTGCCAGTTATTTAAAAATGTACAGTGAAATTATTGACTATAGTTCCTCTGTTGTGCTTTCAAATACTAAGTCTTACTCATTCTTTTTTTCTTTTTTTTTGGTACCTAGTAACCATCCTTACCTGCCTGCCACTGCCCCACTACCCTTCCCAGCCTCTGGTAACCATCCTTCAATTCTCTGTGTCCACGAGTTTAATTGTTGATTTTTAGATCCTATAAATAAGTCAGAACGTATGATGTTTGTCTTTCTGTGCCTAGGTTATTTCACTTAGCATAATGACCTCCAGCTCTATCCATGTTGTTGCAAATGACAGAATCTTACTCTTTTTTATGGCTGAATAGTACTCCATTGTATATATGTACCACATTTTCTTTATCCATTCATCTGTTGATGGACACTTAGGTTGTTTCCAAATCTTGGCTGTTGTGAACACTGCTGCAACAAACGTGGGAGTGCAGATATCTCTTTGATATATAGATCTCCTTTCTTTTGAGTATGTGCCAAATAGTGGGATTGCTAGATCATATAGTAGCCCTATTTTTAGTTTTTTGAGGAACCTCCAAACAATTCTCCATAGTGGTTGTGTTAATTTACACTCCCACCAACAGTGTACAAGGGTTCCCTTTTCTGCACATCCTCACCAGCATTTGTTGTTGTCTGACTTTTAGATAAAAGCTCTTTTAACCAGGGTGAGATGATAATCTCAGTTTTGATTTGCATTTCTCTGATGGTCAGTGATGTTGAGCACCTTTTCATATGTCTGTTTGCCATTTGTATGTCTATTTTAAGACATGTTTATACAAATCTTTTGCCCACTTTTTAATAGGATTATTAGGCTTTTTTTCTATAGAGTTGTTTGAGTTCCTTATATATTTTGGTTATTAATCACTTGTCATTTGGTAGTTTGCAAATATTTTCTCCCATTCTATACCATGTCTCCTAATTGTGTTGATTGTTCCCTTTACTGTGCAGAAGCTTTTTAGCTTGATGTAATCCCATTTGTCATTTTCTGCTTGGTTGCCTGTGCTTCTAGGGTATACTCAAGAAGCTTTGTCCAGACCAGTGTCCTGGAGAGTTTCTCCAATGTTTTCTTGAAGTTGTTTCATAGTATGAGGTCTTTGATCTTAGGTCTTTAATTCATTTTGATTTGATTTTTGTATGTGGCAAGAGATAGGGGTCTAGATTCATTCTTTTACATATGGATATCCAGTTTCCCTGGCACTGTTGATTGAAGAAACGGTCTTTTCCTCAATGCATGTTTTTGGCACCTTTGTCAAGAATGAGTTTACCATAGGTGTGTAGATTGATTTCTGGGTTCTCTATTCTGTTCCATTGGTCTGTGTGTCTGTTTTTATGCCAGTACCATGCTGTTTTAGTTACTATAGCTCTGTAATAGAATTTAAAGTCAGGTAATACGATTCCTCCAGTTTTGTTCTTTTTGCTCAGGATAGCTTTGGTATTCTGGGTCTTTGGGATTCCATATACACTTTAGGTGTTTTGTTTTGTTTTGTTTTTTGGTGTGTGTGAAGATTGTCATTGCCATTTCGATAGGGATTGCATTGAATCTGTAGATTGCTTTGAGTAGTATGGACATTTTAACAATATTGATTCTTCCAATCCATGAACATGGAATATTTTTTCATTTTTTGATGTCTTCTTCACTCATCAGTATTTTATAGTTTTCATTGCAGTGATCTTTCACTTTTTTGGTTAAGTTAATTCCAGTTATTTAATTTTATTTGGGGCTATTGTAAATGGGGCTTACTTTTTTAAATTTATTTTTCAGATTGTTCACTATTGGCATAAGAAATGCTACTGATTTTTGTATGTTGATTTTCGTATCCTGCAGCTTTACTGAATTTGCTTGTCAGTTATAATAATTTTTTGGTGGAGTCTTTAAGTTTTTCCAAATATAAAATTATATCATTACAAACAAAGATAGTTTGACTTTTTCCTTTCCAGTTTATATTGCCCTTTTTTTCTTTGTCATGTCTGATTGCTCCAGCGAGGACTTTCATGTTGAATAACAGTGTTGAAAGTGAGCATCCTTGTCTTGCTCCAGAACTAAGAAGAAAGGCTTTCAGTTTTTCACCATTCAGTATGATACTATCTGTGGGCCTGACATATATACTCAGTTTTTTGAGGGTTTTTATCATGAAAGGATGTTGAACATTATCAAATGCTTTTTCAGCATCCGTTGAAATGATCATGTGGTTTTCATCCTTCATTCTGTTGATATGATGTATTATAATGATTGATTTGTATTTGTTGAACCATCCCTTCCATCCCATGGATAAATCCCACTTGGTCATAACGAATGATCTTTCTAATGTTGAATTTGGTTTGCTAATATATGATAAGGGTTTTTGTATGAATATTCATGAGAGAGATTTGCCTGTAGATTTTTTTTGTTTTTTTTCCCCCAGGTGTCTTTGGTTTTGGTATCAGAGTCTTGTAGAATGAAACTAGAACTATTCCCTCCTCCTTCATATTTTGGGGCTGTTTGAGTAGGACTGGTATTAGTTCTTCATTAAATGTTTGATAGAATTCGGCTGTGGATCAGCAGTAGGTCCTGGTCTTTCCTTTACTGGGAGGCTTTTTATTACAACTTTGATCTTGTTACTCGTTACTTATTACTGGTGTGTTCAGGATTTGGATTTCTTCGTGGTTCAAGTTTGGTAGGTTGTATGTCTCTAGGAATTTATCCATTTCTTTCATATTTTCCAATTTATTGGCATGTAAGTAGTTGTTCATAGTAGCCACTAATGATCCTTTGAATTTCTGTGGTATCAGTTACAATGTTTCCATTTTCATCTTTTATTTTATTTATTTGGGTCTCCTTTCTCTTTTTTTCTTAATCCGGCTAAAGATTTGTCAATTTTTTCTTTTTGAAAAACCAACTTTTTGTTTAATCTATCTTTTTTTTTTTTTTTTTTTTTTGAGACGGAGTCTCGCTCTGTCACCCAGGCTGGAGTGCAGTGGCGTGGTCTCGGCTCACTGCAACCTCTGCCTCCCGGGTTCACGCCATTCTCCTGCCTCAGCCTTCCAAGTAGGTGGGACTACAGGCGCCCGCCACCATGCCCGGCTAATTTTTTGTATTTTTAGTAGAGATAGGGTTTCACCATGTTAGCCAGGATGGTCTCGATCTCCTGACCTCATGATCCACCCGCCTTGGCCTCCCAAAGTGCTGGGATTACAGGTGTGAGCTACCGTGCCCAGCCTCATCTATCTTTTTTATTGTTTTATTCAAAATTCATTTATTTCTGCTCTGATCCTATTTCTTTCCTTCTCCTAATTTTGGATGTGGTTTTTTCCTTTATTTTTCATTTCTTTAAAATGCATCATTACAGTATTTGTTTGAAGTTTTTCTTCTTTTTTGATTTAGGCTTTTAGAGCTGTAATTTTCCCTCTTATTGCTACTTTTGCTATATCCTGTAGGTTTTTGGTATGTTGTGTTTCTGTTATCATTTGTGTCAAGAACTCTTTCAGTTTCTTTTTTAATTTCTTCATCAACCCACTGGTCATTTAGGAGCATATTGTTTAACTTCCATGTGTTTGTATAGTTTTGTAAATTCCTTTTGTTACTGGTTTGTAGCTTTGTTCTGTTGTGGTCAGAGAAGATGTTTGATATTATTTCAATTTTTGTGAATATGTTAAGACTTGTTTTATAACCTAACATATGGTTTATCCTTGGGAATGATCCATGTGCTGAGGAAAAGAATATGTGTTCCACAGACACTGGATGAAATGTTCTTTAAATATCTATTAGGTCTATTTGTTTTGTAGTGCAGGTTAAGTCTGATGTTTCTTTGCTGATTTTCTGTCTGAGAGAACTGTCCAGTACTGAAATTGGGGTGTTGAAGTCTCCATTGTTAATGTATTGGGGTCTCTCTCTCCAACTCTACTAATATTTGCTTTATATATCTGGGTGCTCCAGTGTTGGGTGCATTTATAATTGTTATATTCTCTTGTTGAATTGACCCCCTTATCACTATATAATGACCTTCTTTGTCTTTTCATACAGTTTTTGTCTGGAAATCTGTTTTCCCCAATATAAACATAGTTACTTTTGTTCTTTTTTTGTTTCCATTGGCATGGAATATCTTTTTCCATTCTGGTCTGTGTGTGTCTTTATAGGTGAAATGTATTTCTTGTAGACAACAGATCAATGGGTCTTGGATTTCTTATCCATTCAATCAGTCTGTGTCTTTTGATTGGAGAGTTTAGTCCATTTACATTCAGTGTTGTTACTGATAAGTAAGGACTTCTGCCATTTTGTTATTTATATTCTGGTTATTTTACAATCCTGTCTTCTTTCTTTCTTTCTTCCTTTTAGTGAAGGTGGTTTTGTCTGATGGTATGCTTTAATGTCTTGCCTTTATGTTTTTAAGTATTCGTTGTATGTTTTTTAATTTGAGGTTACCACAAGGCTTGCATATGCTATTTTATAACCCATTATTTTAAACTGATGACAACTTATCACTGAGTACATATACAAACAAACATACAAAAGAAAACGAATAGAAGCGCTACACTTTAACTTTATCCTCCTGCTTTTAAACTTTTTGTTGTTTCTCTTTACGTCTCATTGTACTGCCTGTGTCTTGAAAAGGTTGTTTTTTTTTTTTTTTTTTTTTTTTTGATTGGTTCGTCATTTAGTTTTCTACTTAAGACAAGACTGGTTTACACACCACCATTGTAGTGTTATACTATTCTTTGTTTTTCTGTGTGCTTACTATTCCAGTGAATTTTGTACCTTCACATGATTTCTTCTTGCTCTTAACATCCTTTTGTTTCAGATTGAAGAACTCCCTTTAGCCATTTCTTGTAGGGCAGGTCTGGTGTTAATGAAGTCTCTTAGCTTTTGTTTCTCTGGGAAGATCTTTATCCTTCATACTTGAAGGATATTTTCACTGGATATACTATTCTAGGGTAAAATTTTTCTATCTTCAGCACTTTAAATATGTTATGCTGTTCTCTCCTGACCTGTAAGGTTTCTACTGAGATGCTGTCTGGGAGCCAGGAATTAGAGTAAAAACCTTAGCAGTTTACCTGCTAATCTATGGCTAAGCTGACACACACACCACCACAATACAAAGTCCTACTTGCTCTTCCCTCCCCTTTCCACAGGCAGAGGAGTCTCTGTGGAGACTCTGTTCCATGGGGGTCCACCAGGCCACCGCCAATGTTCACTTAAAGCCCCAGGGCTCTTCTGACAGCTTGTGGTGAATGCTGCCAGGCCTGAGACTCAGCCTGCAGGCAGTGGGCTCCCTTCTGGACAGGGCATGTACAAAAGTGCTGTCCTCTAAGAACCTAGACCTTGACTTGGGGACCCCAAGAGTCTGCTTGTTGCTCTACCTTACTGTGGCTGAGGTGCAAGACAAAGTCCCCCTTACTTTTCTCAGACAGAAGGAGTCTTTTACCATAGCCACCATAGCTGGGAATGTACTGGGTCACCCCTGAATCCAGCATGTCCCAGAGCCCAAGGCCCACAGTGTACTTGGTAGATAACATTCCTGGTTATTCAGGGACCAGGGGCTCTTTAGTCAGCAGGTAATCAATCCTGCCTGCCCTTTAAGGCAGCAGATTCCCTTTTGGCCCAAGGTGTGTCTAGAAATGTCATCTGTAAGCTAGGCCCTGGAATGGGGGCCTGATGACTCTGGCACAGTATCCTGCTGTGGCCATGCTGGTATCCAGGATGCAAAACAAAGTTCTCTTTACTGTTCCCTCTCCTTTCCTTAGGCCAAAGGAAAGAGTCACTTTTGTTCAGGTGAGCTACATCACATGGGGTTGGGAGAGGGATGGTGCAAGCACTCCCTTAGCTGGTGTCTTCCTGGGTCACATGCCACCCTAGTCCACTCTAAGCCCAGCCTAGCACTAGGAGTTGCCTAGGAATTGTAGTCTTTGTTTCCTAGACTGTCTTTTGAGTTTACCTAGGACGACAGAGCATTTTGCCCACAGTGGCAAGGTTTGCTGAGAAACTCCAGTTCCAACCACTGGGGTGAGTGATTCCCCTCTAGCTAGGGTTGGTGCAAATGTTCCTTCTATGCATGGGCAGTAGCTGAGCCCAGCACGGCTGTATTGTTAACGGTGACAGGGCAGCACTGCGTTCAATGTAGAGTCCCCCCAGTCACTGTGCTGTCTCTCCCGAAAGTGAAAAGATTGTCTTTCCATGGTGCCTCATGGCTGCTGCTGGGGGATGGCAGAGGGGTGGCACTGATGATTCAAGACTGTCTCTCCTGACTTCCTCAATGCCTCTTTTAGTGATATGAAGTTAAAACCAGGTACTGTGATTGCTGACCGGATTTTTGCTTCTTGTGACAGTACTTTTCTGTGTATAGATATTAAAATGTGGTTTTCCAGTGAGGATGATGAATGGTGTAGGCTTCTATTCCACCATCTTGTTTCATCTCTCCTTGGAGCATTTCAGATTTTGGATTTTCAGATTACGGATGCTCAATAATACAAATATACTAAAAGTCAAAAAAATTCTAAAATCCAAAACACTTCTAGTCCCAGCCATTTAAGATAAGGAATACTTAAAGTGTGCTCTATCCAAATTGCATTTTCATTTAATAGTAACAGAATCTTCTTCCACTCCTTCCTATTTTAGGATTAAAGGGAAATAATGAGAATACTCACTTATGTTTTAATAATATTTAAAGTGCAAGGTTTTTTAAGTGTTGGAAATACAAAGATTTGTATATTGGGTAATAATTTCAGATAGATAAGTATCTAAATACAACGTACTCTAGAGTTAATATTATATGATAGAACTAGTTGATTTTGGGATATTTTTTATTCATGTTTTTTGTTCTCCCTTAATTTAAAAAAAAAGCTGATTTGTTAGAATTTATGCTTTGCTATTTGAACTGTGGTTTAAGCAATGTTTAATCATTGCATAAAGGAGACTCAGTGAAGAATGTTAGAATATTAAACTAATTAAAATTAACATTGAAGGTATCTTAAGTCATTCTTGGAGTTGACAGCTAGGTAGCAGAGAGCATGAGTAAAAGCATTCAGGATCACCCAGGATATTTTGATGTTTGGGGTCATGCTTAAAAAGTGGCATTTATCACTTCTGCCCGTATTCATTGTCCTGAACTCAATGTCATAGCCCACCTAACTACAGGGGACACTGGGTAAAGTGTGCCAGAAGGGAAATGAAAAACATTTAAGTACATAATGTAGTATCCATTTCAGAGTTTGTTGCTACAACCAGGAGGTTATAGTTGTTAGTGTTTCTGCTAAGAAAGTACGGTCAGTAATGATTCTGAATAATGGTTACATAGCAGATGCCATTAAGTATTATTAATGGCTATATTAAAAAGCTGTCATTTGGTACTGGAATATGGAATTGGGTAGTACATATAATAACATGTTTATTCTTAACACTGATTAATAAGTTAAAATTACTTGGAAAATATTTAAAATACTTAGCAAAAAGATTGGTTATTAATATTTAGAACTTTCAAATAAACTTTATAATGTAAATAATTGGTATGCTAATCAAATGACATGTATATATTAAAATACTTTACCAAAGGTTTACTATATATACTTGGAGAAAATTGTTCTTTTTTATAGAAAACCATTTTTTTAAATTTTTTTACTAATTTATACTATTTTAACCGTCGATTAGTCTGAAGTTGTAATTATTACTTTGATATAAAGAATTGTACAGTAAATTTACAGTAAATTTGCAACTTAACCTTTGAGGAATTGTATTATAAATTTGACTCTGTTTAAATGTAATGTGAAATAAATGGGAGAATTGTGAGACAATATAGTGTTCACTCTCGTATACCACGTTTTTCAGTGACTGTACTCTTTCACAACTGCTGACTTTTATGACTTTAAAAGACATTTTTAACCTAAAATTGTGTATAATATGTTTGAAACATTATTTCTAAAACATTTCAATTTTTTTTCTTTTAGGCCTATGGCATGTCTGCGTTACCTTTAAATCTGATAAAAGGCACTAGAAGCGCTGCTTATGAACGTTTAGAAAACACTGAAGACATTGAAGAAGTAGAACAACACATTCAAACGATTAAATCAAAAGTGAGTTGGTATTTTGGTGTAATTGGGAAGCATAAAACTACTTTGTCTTAGAGCTACTCTGATATGACTTAGACATTGTCAACCCCATAACTTTTTACATTGTTTGAATTCTTTGCAGCATAGCTGCAATGGTTTGGCTGTGTCCCCACTTAAATCTTATCTTGAATTGTAGTTCCCATAATCCCCTGTGTTGTGGGAGGGACCCGGTGGAGGTAATTTAGTCATGGGGGCGGTTACCCTCATGCGGTTCTCATGATAGTGAGTTCTCACAAGATCTGATGACCTTATAAGGAGCCTTTCCCCCTTTGGCACTTCTCCTTCCTGCTGCCATGTGAAGAAGGAAATGTTTGCTTCCCCTTCTGCCATGATTGTAAGTTTCCTGAGGCCTCCCAGCCCTGCGGAACTGTGAGTCAGTCAAACCTCTTTCCTTTATAAAGTACCCAGTCTTGAGTAGTTCTTTATAGCAGCATGAGAATGGACTAATACAGTATCCTTACAGAACCATGTCTATATTTCTAAAAACTGGTCTTATGTGTAATCTAGGACACTAGCAATTTGAGAATTTCTGTCATTGTTCTAACACTTAAAAAACAAAAGTTTTTCTTATGTATGATCAAGATCTTACTAGTTCTCAGGTATCATCATTTAATATATAATATATTTTACTATAATATTTATGTTGAAGTTTTATTTATTAGTTGAATAAGCTAAAGGTTACATGTAACCCCTTGCCAATTAAATGTGCTTTTAAAAATACAGTAAAAAGTTTTTCTTCCTCTGTCGTCTTCAAGTAACAGATAAATCTTTTTTTTTTTGAGACGGAGTCTCGCTCTGTCGCCCGGGCTGGAGTGCAGTGGCCCGATCTCAGCTCACTACAAGCTCCGCCTCCCGGGTTCACGCCATTCTCCTGCCTCAGCCTCCCAAGTAGCTGGAACTACAGGTGCCCGCCACCTCGCCCGGCTAGTTTTTTGTATTTTTTAGTAGAGATGGGGTTTCACCATGTTAGCCAGGATGGTCTCGATCTCCTGACCTTGTGATCCACCCGTCTCGGCCTCCCAAAGCGCTGGGATTACAGGCTTGAGCCACCGCGCCCGGCCGAGTAACAGATAAATCTTATTCAAAGATCATGGGAGAAAAATGGCAGGTCCTCTAAATTATTCTCCTAAGCTAGTATGATTCTGATAAATAAACCAGACAATGACAGCACACAAAAAAAGAACCATATACTGGCTTTCTTATGAAAGTAGAAGCAAATATTTTAATATAAATAAAATGTAAGTGGTCAGGTATGTACTGTTGGCTGACACCTTTAGTACCAGATTGCTTGAGCTTAGGATTTTGGTACCAGCCTGGGCAAAACCCCATCTCTACAAAAAAGTACAAAAACTTAACTAGGTGTCGTGGCATGCCTATAGTCCCAACTACTTGGGAGACTGAGTTGGGACGATCACTTGAGTCCAGGAAGTTGCGGCTGCAGTGATTCATGATCGTGCCACTGCACTTCAGCCTGGATGATGGAGCAAGACCCTTTAAAAAAAAATAGCAATTCAAAACCTGTGCTATAGTAAGAGAATATTTCATAATCATCAGATTAGGCTTATCTCAGAAATGCAAGCATGATACATCAGAAAATACATTAAAGTAGTTTAACATATTGAGATTAAATGTGAAATATAAACATCTTAGTAGATGTTAGAGTATTTTCTAAAAGTTAATTTGTAGTTACAAATTTTAATAAAGTCTTTTCAAAATAAAGATAAGAAAATATGGAAAGGAAGCCTCTAGTGAGCACAATACTTAATAGTGAAAGAATAGAAACATTCCCATTAACATCAAATATAGGAGTAATGTTAGTATCCTTGTTACTTTTAGCATATTTCTGGCAATCTGAGTCAAATAAGAAATAATTTAGAATTTACATGTAAGCATGGAGAGGAGAGGGGGAAAAGGAAAATAACTTTTTTTGTTGGCAAATATCATCTACCATGATAATCTAAAATAACTGACAAACTAATAGAACTAATAAGAGTTTATCATGGTGCCTAGATGTAAACATAACAAGCATTAATTAGTTGGAAGATGTAATAGAAAATAATCCCATTCACAATAGCCACAAACTGTAAAATAATAAATGTCAAGAACAACTCAATATATTTTTTTTTAATTCTTTGGACCTCTTTTAAATTTTTATCTGTGTCAAATTTTTATCAGAATTTGGGGATTAGACTGTTTGTGAGTATATAAAATATACAACTTTCTAAAGAATATTGAATGTCATGACGTGTGCCTGTACATACACATACACACCTTTTAATAATTAAAGTTTAACAGTTTACCTCTAGGAAATTATCCTACTGAATTGTTTGTACCTAAGTATATAAGGATGTTTATGGCACATTGTTAATGACCCTCAACAAAAATTAAAAAAGGAAATAATCTACATGTTCAAAAGAAGTTATTTGTTAAATCTAGATACCATCTTGTAATGTGCAGTAGTGAAAAGGAATGAGATATATTTATAAATCTGTATATAGCTTGAAGAATATGTCATGTAAAATCCGACTATCTCAGTTCAAAATCTAGCTCTACTGATTGTGCACATAACATCTGTAGGCCTTTTTTGCTCATTTAATAAATGAATGTAATACTATTATCTGCCTCAAAGAGTTATTCAGAAGATGTACAAAAAATAAATACAAAAAGAGAAGACCAGTTTTATGCACAAGAAAGGTGCTCAAGACACTTCTCAAAAGAAGACATACATGTGGCCAAATAATCATACGAAAAAAGCTCAACATCATTGATCACTAGAGAAATGCAAATAAAAACCACAGTGAGATACAATCTCACACCAGTCAGAATGGCTGTTATTAAAAAGTCAAAAAATAACAGATGCCAGTAAGATTGCTGAGAAAAGAGAACCTTTATACACTGTTGGTAGAAGTGCAGATTAGTTCAACCATTGTGGAAAGTAGTATGGCGATTCCTCAAAGAACTAAAAGTAGGACTACCATCCAACCCCAGCAATCCCATTAGTGGGTATATACCCAGAGGAATATAAAGCATTCTGTGATAAAGACGCATGCACGCAAATGTTCATTGCAGCACTGTTCACAGTAGCAAAGACATGGAATCAACCTAAATGCCCGTCAATGGTAGACTGCATAAAGAAAATGTGGTACATATACACCATGGAATAGTATGCAGCCATAAAAAAAAATGAGATCATGTCCCTTGCAGGGACATGGAGAGAGCTGGAGGCCATTATCCTTAGCAAACTAACACATGAACAGAAAATCTAGTACTACATGTCCTCACAAGTGGAAGCTAAATGTCGAGAACACATGGACACAAAGAGGGGAACACTGCACACTAGGGCCTACTGGAGGGCAGAGGGTGGAAGGAGGGAGAAGATCAGAAAAAATAACTAATGGCTACTAGACTTAATACCTGGGAGATGAAATAATCTGTACAACAAATCCCCATGACACACATTTACCTGTGTAACAAACCTGCACATCCTGCACATGTACCTCTGAACTTAAAAGTTAAAAAAAGGTTTTCAAGAAATGTTAGCTATTATGTATAACAAGAAATCATAAATACTTTTGTATATGTGTACTTTCTGTGTGTGTGTGTGTGTGCGTGTGTGTCTAAACAGAAAATTTGCCGAAGGATATTTAGCAGCTTAACAGTAAAAAACGTAGGAAAGGGGAATGGTAATATGGTAATTGTAGACAGTGAGACAGTGTGAAGGGAAGCTTTCGTGTTTTACTTTTTTTCTTAACCAGGGGTTTGTTATACCCTTTAACTACATTTTAACCTGTATAACTACATTTTTTCTTTCAAATGAGATAGATGTTCACTGCTGAGTTTACATCTTAGTATTTGTTTCTCTGATCAAAATTATTCTTATAAGATCCGGCCACTGTACTCCAGCCTGGGTGACAGAGCGAGACTCCGTCTCAAAAAAAAAAAAAAAAAAATTATTCTTATATTCGTTTAGTCAATTGGCTAACGAATTCATCCCTCATTCCACTGAAGCATTCACCAAGTAGGCAGATAACTTGGGTTTGTTTCAAGTGGATCCTTAAATCAGTTTACTAATTTTTTTTTCTTTTTTCTAAAATAGTGAACACCAGCATTGAGACAAAATTACTTCATTTTTAGTATCCTTTTGATACGGTAATGGGAATTTTGGGGAAAATTGTTACGGTTAAGATAAAAAGTGCAAAATCCTTCTCATACACACTTGAAGTATTATTACCTGGATTTATCCTCCAGAAGGGAGTGTTCATTTTATTCCTCTGATCTCAGAAAATCCCTCTTAGTTTTCATTGTCTGGGATCCAGTGATAATACCCAATGTACTTAGAGGAATGAAATATAGTCTGTAGTATGTAATGTGTGGTCTCTGGACTAGTAGCATCTGTATCTCCTGGAAATTTGGTAGAAATTCAAATTCTAGGCCCCACCCAAGACCTACCAAATCATATCTTTTGGGGATAGGGCCTAGAAATCTGTATTTAACAAACTTTCCAAGTGATTCTTATGCATAAAGTTTGACAAGCAATAAGATAAGGCGTGGAAGAGGATGATTGGTTCCAGAAGGTCATAGTGATGCCGATGTATAAAGAGATTGTTGTAACTGTGTAAATCTCTTTATTAAATGTTACCTAGGTATTCTCTGCATTATATTTATGATTTCAAATTGAGGCTGCACTAGGATATATGGGAGAGCAATATGTTGTGTATCTGCTAGGAACCTATTTAAACCTTAATAGGAATATTAAAGACATTCTAATACTTAATGTATCTGCATTTTAAAAATATAATCCTATACAAATATTTTTATTGTTCCTGCTGATAAAAACAATTTTATATTTTACCTTTTCTGTATTTAATAGCTGTTTTATTTTTTGTACCCAATTAAAGACAGGAGCAGGAGAGTTCAGTGGGAAAGTGTATCTATGAGATATGATGAGAAAGGTACTGCTCATGGTTACAGAAAGTATCATGTAAAAATAGATGGAAATTATCTGTCAGATAGGTTGGCCAAAGAAAGTTTGACTCATTTGCCAGAGTACTTGGAAAACAAGGAAGTATCAATTGTTAGCAATTGTTACAAAAACCTCTCCATGCCATCTGTACTTGTGTTGCTTCATTCTGCTAGCATTTGAATTGGGCTGAGAGGCATCAGTTCACGTAACATAACCACTTGACTAAAGAGAGGGAAGGGGCAGAGCCAAATCTATTTAAATAAGTGATACAGTGAGTTTGGAGAGGAGGGAGAATCATTTAGCAAAGTACATAGTAGTTAACACTTCTTATCAAATACACTTTTTGTGGAATGTTTTTACAAATGGTTATCTCTCTCCACATAACTACCGTGTATTGGGATCAAGAGGAAGGTAGGCATAAATGTACACACATCCACATTTTTATGCTGACCTTGGTTATCTTATGTTTATTGCAGTTATACGATTTTTTAGTTTGTAAATTTGCCTAAACAGTGTCCATCCTGAAAAAGTTTTGTCACCTGATCTGCTAAATCTGCTGGGTACTTTATTAAGATGTTAATGGTAAAACTTTTGTTTTGTTCCGTCATTTGCAGAGCAAAGATGGTCGACCTTTGCCAGCAAGGGATAAACGCGCCTTAAAACAGTTTGAAGAAAGGTTACGAACACTTAAGAAGAGAGAGAGGCATTTAGAATTCATTGAAAACAGCTGGTGGACAAAATTTTGTGGCGCTCTGCGTCCCCTGAAGGTAAATTAAATTTTCAAAAATTATACTGTCACTCTTCTCCCAAGTTTATGTAGTATCTCTTGGAGAGATTGAGCTCTCCTTTTGAAGCATTACAGCATGGTACTTAAAATGGATTTGGGAGTTTAATCTGGTTTTAAATCACAGCTCTCTTTGGTAGTTTGGGCAAGGTGCATAACCTTTCTGAGCAATGTATTACAACAATTGTTGAGAAATAAAAATATAGGTAAGTATTGCAATATGCTGCTAGCATATTCTTCAAGTTTATACTTTCCTATAAGTAGATCTGTGACTCATGTTAGAGCTTAGAAGCCTATGCTTTCTCCTGGTAGATTTACAGTTTCAGGTCTTATGTTTAAGTGTTTAGTCTATTTTGATTTGGTTTTTGTGTATGATTTAAAATGAGGGCCCAGTTTCATTCTGTTGGCATGGAGGTCATTTTTTCCAGCACTATGTTGGATTGACTATCCTTTCCTTAGTATGTATTCATGGTACCTTTGTCAAAAATAAATTGACTAAGTTTGTGGATTTATTTCTAGGCGCTCTATTCTTTTCTACTGGTGTACATTTTTGTTTTCATGCCTTACCATACTGGTGTTTCCTCCCACTTTTATGGAGATCCAGTTGTTTCTTTTAACACTGCACATAATTAATGAATGCAGTTTGGTGAGTTTAGACATACATATTCATTTATGTTGCTATCACCACATTCTGGGTAATGGGCATATACATCACCTCCAAAACTTTCTATATTTTCCTTTGTTGCTGTTGTTGATTTAACATTTAAAGTGAGATCCATTCTTTCTAAAATTTTCATATGTACTACATACTATTGTTGACTATAGGCCCTGTCTTTCGTGGCAGACTTGTTCATCTTGTGTAACTGCATCTTTATATCCCTTAGATGACAACTTTTCTTATCTTTTTCTGCATTCCCTGGTAGCTACTATTCTAATTTCTGTATCTATACTTTTTCCTATTTTAGGTGTCTCATATAAGAATTGTGCAGTGTCTTTCTATGTCTGACTTATTTCATTTAGCATAGTGTCTTTCAGGCTCATCCATGTTGTCACAAATGAGAGGATTCCCTTATTTTTTACAAGACTGAATAATACTCCAATTTTGTATGTGTGACATTTTCTTTATGAATTTATCCATTTGTATGGGTTGTGAAAACTGTGAGAAACAAAATGACTTTCTTTAATCTAAAAAAAAGAACACAAGAACTCTGACTTACAGTAATAGAATTTTTCTCATTGTTAGATTATGTTTCTGAAAGTATGTAAAAAGACATTATTTGGGCTGAGCGCGGTGGCTCAAGCCTGTAATCCCAGCACTTTGGGCGGCCGAGAAGGGTGGATCACGAGGTCAGGAGATCGAGACCATCCTGGCTAACACGCTGAAACCCCGTCTCTACTAAAAAAAAAATACAAAAAACTAGCTGGGCGAGGTGGCGGGCGCCTGTAGTCCCAGCTACTCGGGAGGCTGAGGCAGGAGAATGGCGTAAACCTGGGAGGCGGAGCTTGCAGTGAGCTGAGATCGGGCCACTGCACTCCAGCCTGGGCGACAGAGTGAGACTCCGTCACAAAAAAAAAAAAAAAAAAAATAAAGACATTATTTGACATGGAAAATTATTATTTTCTGTTTTTGGAAACCATTGTTTGCCAGCCTTGGATTCTTGGGACTGTGGTACTTAACCTAACTACATAGAATGAATTAAGATCATTTTAATATGGCTCAGACTAAAAAGTAACAAAAACTGCTGGCCACAGACTTCTAAATATGCTCATTCTATATCTGGAAGCATTTCAAACACCAGACCTTTGTATACAGTAGCATACAAGTTGTAATTCAGAAAATTCAGTGAGTGCACTAACTTGGAGTTAAGCAAAATGAAGCTAGAAAGTGGGTTTGGGCTAAATTTTAAAAGAAGTGATTCAACATGGACAGATAGAGGGGAACAACACACACTGGGGCCTTTCAGAGGGTGGAGGGTGGGAGGAAGGAGAGGATCAGGAAAAATAACTAATGGGTTCCTTGCTTAGTACCTGGGTGATGAAATAACCTGTACAACAACCCCCATGACACAAGTTTACCTATATAACAAACCTGCGCTTGTACCTGTGAACTTAAATGTTAAAAAAAGAAAAAGAAATGGTTCAAAGAACCATTCAAAGATGAGTCAGTCAGGTTCAATTCGGATGCTGCTTTCTCCACCTTTTATAATTAGAAAGAAATGCACTAACTGCTCACCCTAAAAAGACCCTGGTTTGAAAGAGATTTTTAAAAATAGACCATAATCAGTTAGTTTTTCTATATAATCATTTTTTAAATCTTCTGTTAGAATAAATTTTTAAAACTTTACCCCAGTTTTTTTTTCCCCAAGGTGATTTGTCTTCATAGCCCTGCAAGTATGATAAAACCCTCTCCAGCTTTATTTTAATCCTAAATTGTCTTTTAGGTTTTTATAAATATTTATAATCTGGTCTCTAACATCAGCTGCCTTCTTTTAAATGTGCTGTGTTCCATTTCACCAAACATGTTTAGAAGGATTTTCAAATCAACTTTACTAAGTATACAGATTTTTACAGTGTAAGGTTTTACAATGTAAGATTTACAGATTTTCAGTGTAAGGTTTTGTCGAATATAGATAGATAGGACATCCACATCACCTGGAAAATCTACCTCATGCCCTGTCTTGCTCCCCTGAGCTCAGACTTTAGGTAACTGTTGATGTCCCTTCTATCGTTAGAGGTCAGTTTTATGTGTTCTGGAATTTTAAATAAGTGGAATAATAGACTGTACAATCTTTTGTCTGGTGGCTTCTTTGGCATGGCACAGTTTTTGAGATTTGCTCATGTTATGATTTAATACTTTTTTTTGCCCAGTGGTTTATTCAGTTTTATTGTTCAACAGTATTACAGTGTGTGTCTGTATCACAGTTTGTTTATTCACTCACCCCTGTTGGTGGAAATTTGGGTTGTTTCTAGTTTGAGACTATAATGAATAATACTAATATGAATATTTTTGTATAAACCTTTGTGTAGATGTGCTTTCATTCATTTCTTTTGGATAAATACTTGAGTAGAATTTCTGGATCTAATGTTTAATATGTTTAACTTTATAAGAAACTGCTGAAGTGTTTTCCAAAAGGGTTACAACCATTTTGCATTCCCATAGCAGTAAGAGATTGCCCATTGTTTCACATTCTTTTCAACTCTTACGTAGTGTCTGTAAGACTTATTCTTATGAATGTGCAGTAGCATCTTACATTTTTGCTTTGCATTTAATTAGTGATTAAATGATATTTAGCATCTTTCTGTATGCTTATTGGCTATTTTCTATAAAATGTGTGTTTCAATCTTTTGGCCATTTTCTAAATTAGGTTTTTCTGTTATGAGTGAGATACAAACATTCGTTGTATAGTCTGGATCTAGCACTTTGTCAAATTGATGTCTTGTATCGTCTCCTAGTTCATGGCAAGTTTTCTTTACGTTTTTGGTTTCTTAACACTGTAATTCAGGTGTTTCTTAAATTTTGATGAATTCCAATTTATATGCCTATTTTTGGTTCATATTTTTATGTCCTCAGAAATGTTTGTCTATCCTAAGGTAACAAACATTTTCTTCTAGAAATTTTGTAGATTTACATCTTATGCTTGGGATCATGGCCCCTTTTAAGTTACTTTTGTGCTATGGTATGACTTAAGAGTTAAGGTTCATTTTATTTTCTATGTGGATATCCAATTGTTCCAGAATAATTTTTTGTCAAGACTATCCTTTGCTCATTGACTTTCCTTGGAAGTTTTGTCAAATAAATTGATTGTAGTATAAGTGTGGGTCTGTTTCTGGAATCGCTACTCTACTCCATTGATCTATATGTCTTTATGCTAATACTTGATTACTAGAGCTTTATAATCTGCCATAAAGTTAGGTAGTATAAATTCTTCAGTTTTATTTCCCTTTTTAAAAATTGTTTTGGCTTTACCAAATCCTTTGCATTTTCATATCAATTTAAGAATCAATTTATAATTCCACAAAACATCCACTAGGCCATCTGTTGGGATTACTTTCACTCTTATAGGTAAATTTGGGGGAGAACTGATATATTCTATCCATGAACATGATATCTATTTATTTACATCTTAAATTTCTCTCAGGAATGTTTTGTAGTGTTCAATGTAGAGGTCTTACAAATATCTTGATAAATTTACCTCCAAGTATTTTTTATACTCTTGTAAATTATGTTGTTTAAGTTTTTAATATTTGTTGTTAGTATGTAGAAATTTGTCTTTGTATCTTACCCTTATATCCTGCAACCTGATTAAATTATTAGTTCTAGTACCTTCATTGTAGATTCCTTAGGAGGGTTTCTTTTGTACATGATCATATCAGCTGCTAAAAGACAGTTTTACTTCTTCCTTATAAGATTTGTAATTGCTTTTATTTCTTACTTTCCTAATTTCATTGGCAGAAACCTCCAGTACAGTTCTTCTTTATGTTAGTAAATGTGTCATTTCTGAATATTGATCTAAATTTTTACCCGTCTTTCCGTGTCTGGTCCTAAGTTAGGAATAGGGTAATAGGCATGCCTGAAGGAATCTCTAGGGGTACAAACTAGTCATTATGTAATTGAGGGTTTAACTTGTATTATGATGAGATAAACACTGCTTTTTTCCTTAAATGAGATATGAAAGTTGTTATTTATTACCTCAGGTGTTTGTGTACAATTGGTGTAATAATTCAGAAATAGAAAGCCAAATTTTCATTTAGTGTTTCTTTTCTTTTTTTGAGATGGAATTTAACTCTTGTTGCCCAGGCTGGAGTCCAATGGCGCAGTCTCTGCTCACCACAAGCTTCACCTCCCAGGTTCAAGCGATTCTCCTGCCTCAGCCTCCCAAGTAGCTGGGATTACAGACATGCGCCACCACGCCTGGCTAATTTTGTATTTTTAGTAGAGACGGGATTTCTCCATGTTGGTTGGGCTGGTCTCGAACTCCCAACCTCAGGTGATCCGCCCGCCTCAGCCTCCCAAAGTGCTGGGTTTGCAGGCGTGAGCCACCACGCCCAGCTCATTTAGTGTTTCTTAAGCATTAACATTCAAGTCAAACTAGAGGAAGAAAGTAGATCTAGTTGCACTTGCCCTTCTATACAGCTGTCTCTGTATATGCTGAAGGTAATTTAAGATCTTTGGGAAGTTCTTGACATTAAATTTCTTAGAACTTATGTTCTATCTCAAAATTTTGTGCCAGTGTTACCTTTTATTCTCTACCATAATTCATGTTTGTCTTTTTATGAAATGAATTAAATTAAAATTTTTGCAAATGTAAAAAATTTACAATTTTTAAAATTAGTGGAGGATTTTTTTTTTCATTCCCATGAAGATGCCTGTTGATCTTGTGATTACCATGCATTTCCCTAGCATATACATAACTTATTTCAGAAGCATAGGCTTTATGGTCACCTAATCCTGGGTTTGAGTCCTTGCTCTACTCCTCACCAACTATGTAACTTCTTCTTACTTAAGCTTTTTGAACCTTACTTTTCTCATTCTTAAAATGGAATTATATACCTGCCTTATTTTGTTGTGGGAATTAAATGAAATAATGTATGCAGTGCAGTTCCTTTTGACGTAAACAGCTCAGAAAATTGCAGCTGCTGCTGTTATAGTTCTATATGTAGGATTTTTCAAGTTCTTAAATCCTACCATGAAAATGAAGGGAGATAAGTTTTATGCTGAAGACAATTATAAAAATAAGCACCTAATTAGAATAAGTTAATAGCTCTTTAAAACAGCATTTATATATAATATTGAACACATTTCTAAGCATACAGTCTGATGTTCATTAAATACTTAAATAAACTCTTCCCTGACAGAAGAGTATACTTTGAGCTTATACAGCTAATTGGCCTGGGTAACTTATAGATCATTAGGTTTTAAATGTAACTTGAGATTTTACCATATATACTTCTTAGGCTTATACAGAAAATTATAAATTCATGTTTGTAATTACATTGCGTATATTTTTTAGATTTTTTATTGTGGTAAAATATATATGTCTCAATCTATGATTTGGAATATTTTTAGGTGTATATTCAATAGCTGTAAGTACATTCACAATGTTGTGCAACCATCATCACTATTCATTTTCTGATCTTTTTCAAATAGAAACAATACATTTGTTAAACGGTAATTCTCCATTCCCTAGTGATTTCTCTTCTCTCCATGTTTGCCTATTCTTGGTACCTAAAGAATACAGGAAATATAACATACAGAAAATTATCTAACAGTAAGATATTATTGAGACTAAATATGTTCATAATATCAACAGATGTGAATAGACCTAACTCACCATTAGAAGAAAAATTTTAATTTTCTTCACAAAGAAGATAGATCCAATGTATGCTATTTAAAAGAGACATACCTAAAACAGTAGTTCAAAAAGACTAAAAATAAACGGGTGTTCAAAGACTTACTAGACAAATGGAAACAGTAAGGAAACAGTGATCCTATTAGACAAAATGGAATTCAAGCCAAAATACACCAATTGTAACAAAGAAGGACACATTTTGTGGTAGGTCCAGTGCTTTCTTCTTCACCTAATGATGGCCTCATCCAGGAAACCTGTGACGTTAAGTGGCAAAGGAATCTTACAAATGTAATTAAGGTTATAAATCTTAAAATACAAAGATTATCCTGGATTATTCAGGTGGGCTCAGTCTAATAACATGAACCCTTCAAAGCAGAGAACTTTCTGGACTAGAGTCAGAGAGAAGTGATAAAGGGTACATCAAAGATATTCAAAGTGTGAGAATGACTTGACTTGCCGTGACTGATTTTAAGATGGAGGGGGAAATGTGACGAGGAATGCAAGCAGCCTTAAGAAACGGAGAGATGTTCCCAAATGATAGCCAACAAAGAAATGAAAACTCCAACTCTACAACCTTAAGGAACTGAATGTCAGCCAACAATCTGAATGAGCATGAAAGTATTTCTTTCCCAGAGTCTCCAGAAGGGAACATAGCCCTACCGACACCTTGGTTTTGGGCCTGTGAGACCTCAAGCAGAGACTCCATTGAGCTGCACTGTGCACAGATAGCTGACCCACAGAAACTGAGATAATAAGTGGATGCTGTTTCAGGCCACTACGTTTGTGGTGGTGTGTCATTGGCAGCAGTAGAAAACTCACACACTTTTTAATATGAAAAGCCACAATTTAGAATGAAGGTGTAATAACTGTGGATATCTGTGTACCAATTAACACAGCAGCCACCTTGAAAGCAAAAACTCTGGGAGATTTCAGAAGATAAAGATTGAAATATAGTAGTAATAGGAGATTAACAACATACTCAGGGTAAGACATTTCAAGTGGATGAAATAGAGTAAAAATATAGAAGACCTAATAATCAGTAAGGTACAACTTACAACTTTCAAACTTTACATCTAGATAATAGAAAATAACCTTTTCTCCTAATGCACAGGGAACACAAAAGTTGATCATATATTAATTAGATCTTGAAGAAAGTATCAGGAAGTTTCAGAGAACAGATATATTGCAAACAACTTTTCTCTGATTGCAGTGCATTAAAACTAGAAATTGTAACAAAATCAATAAACTAACATACTTTTCACTTGAAAATTAACCTTATATTCAGCAACTTTTGATCAAAAAGCAAGGAGAAATATAGAATTTCTAAAAGTTAATGATAATTGAAACATATTAGAATCTGTGTGATACCTTTAAAACAGAGATCAGTCCTGGTGTGATTCCGTCCTCTGCGACTGTTCTCTTGAGCAGTGGTTGTTTATCTCCGTCTGCCTTCTCTCCCACCTAAGTGCATGCAGCCACCTGATGGAAGATTTGATGGACATGGACATGAGCCCCCTGAGGCCCCAGAGCTATCTTTTCAGTTGTGAACTAAAGGCTGACAAAGATTATCACTTTAAGGTGGATAATGATGAAAATGAGCCTAGTTATCTTTAAGAACGGTTAGTTTAGGAGCTGATGCAAAGGATGAATTGCACAACAACAGAGAAATTCATAGCCTGAAACACACTTACCAGTAAAAGTGGGAAAAAAAAACCCCAAATGTCCAAGCAAGAAATTCCAATCCCAAAAAAGCTATCAGAAGAACAAAAGGAATTACAAAGAAGAAAATAAAGATAAAGGTAGAAAGCAGTGAGGTAGGGAGAAGAAAAACAGATGAATTACAACAGTCCTCTATATCTGCAGATTCTGCATTTGCAGATTCAACCAACCATGGATTGAAAATAGAGTCTTAATTTAGTACTAATAAAGTAATGATTTCTGCATATGCATATGTTTTTATTAATAGATAGACCACTACCTAACTTCGTTAAAAGGAACTAGTGCTGCTTGGAGAAATGTCTGATTTTAGGACTGTTGCTGAGAAAGCACCTAATAAGCTTGGAGCATCTGATGCCACAACGTAAGAAGTGTTTAGAGAATAGTGGGGGGATAATAAAAGGAACCAGTTTGTAGGGGCTCCTATTGCCTAAATCTGGGACCATTTAGGTATCAGTGATAACAACAGATGATAACTAATTGAATAAAATAAGAATTTATGAGTCTATATTGACATAAATAAAGTAAATACATTAGTAAATGATGGGGAAGGGAAAGCTCTTCCCTACAGTAGAATTTCCAACAAATAAATATAGAAACAATTAGAAAATAAGCATTTGACAAATACCACAGAAAAAAACATATTGTTTCTGGGAAGAGGCATCAGTGGATACTCAACTTGAAGTTAAATGTTTGGTGACAACAAGATTTTGCATATTCTCAAAGTGTCTCACCACAAAACGTTAATTACAGAGGGGGAAATATTAATTGTACAACGGAGAAACCTGACTGAAACCACCTTACTACATGATTTAAGTTAAGCTCATCAGTAATGGGGCAAATAGACATGACTGTGCCACTTGATATGATGTATTGAGAAGGACTCAACACTTCTCTGTCATTTCTGCCAAAAAAGCATAATCTAAATATAATCATGAGAAAATAGACAATCCAAATTGAGAGACATTCTGCAAATTAACTTCCCTGGACTCTACAAAATATCAAGGTTGTGAAATACCTTGTTCAAGAGAAATTGATATTATATAGTAATTAAGACTTGTTAAAAAGAGAATGATTAAGGGTAACATGTTAAAATTTGGAGAATATGAGCGAAGGGTATAGTGGAATTCTTTGTATTGTTTTTGCATATGTCTGAAATTATATTAAAATAAAGTGTTTAAACTCTTAAGTTTCACTGGATCCCCTCTCTCCTCCTCTAAAAAAATTGGCTATATCCTTACCCATCTCCTCTCTTCATTGTCAAATTTTACAAACATCTGTCTCCCCGTGATGTACTTACTTCACATTGCATACCTGTATCAAAACAATTCATGTACCCCATAAATATATACACCTATGTACCCACAAAAATTTTAAGAATAAAATAATGAAAACACCTTTCATCAGAGAAATATTGAACTAAAGAAATTGCTCCTAATAGACAATAGGGAAAATTATAATCAAGAGCTGAGTGATACTGCATTGACAAATCATCATGAGAATCTTTGCAACTTGGAAAATAATATTTTATAGCAAGGCTGAATAACATTGATCTTCTAACTTTTTTTAACTTTATGAACTAGGGCACTTATAACATAAAAAATAGAATTCTATTTACAGAATTATTATAACTCGTTACAATGTCTTATCAAAATTTGATAATGAAAACCATGTGTCTTTACCCTTTTACCTATGAGGAAAGTCTTGAAGACTAGTCAGTTTGCTACTTAATTTGAGTTAGGGGCCTGAGATGCGCTGCTTCTCAACCATTGGAGAACTAGACGTAAAAAAGTCATATGGACTGGAGAGGAGAAAATTTAGTTTGGTTAAAACTTAAATCCAATTATCCTTTCCTAAATTCTCTTTTCAAACTCTTAACATGAGTTTGAGGCATCTTTTCATAAGAGTCATCTAATATTCTAGATGACTTTTCTAAGGCAGGGTTTCTCAAACTTTAGTGTTTGTAAAAAATTACCTGGGAATCTTGTTAAAATACAGATTATGTTTAGTTAGCACGAGATAGATCCCAAAATTCTGTATTTCTAGCAAGGTCCCAAGTGATACTGAAGGTCCATGACTACACCTTGAGTTACGAGATTCTAAGCAGCTTTACAGCAGCCACATACTTATGCTTCCTGTCCTCATTACTAGTAAAGATAAAGAAAATTAAAAGGTTTTCTTTCCTCAGGCCCTTCAATCTATCTGAAAAAAACATTATTTTTTTCTTTAAACATTCTTCACATCAGCCATTGCTCTCAGCAACAAAAGAAAGCAATACACGTATTTCATAAATTTAAGGCAACATTAATAATAAAATGTGATAGTAGTCACTGTTTATTTTACATTTGTAACTTTGATTTACTCTCTACTCTTTTATTACATTTCTAGAAGTACAAATATTATTTTATGGATATAGGCAATTCACCTGTGAAACCTGATAAGAGGTGTGGCTTTCAAAAATTGACCCTATATTATTTCCTTACACACTGCCTTGAATTTTTGTTTCATTTTTGTCATGCAGCATTGAATTTTAGGATTGTCATGCAGCATTGAATTTTAGGATTGAATTGGGTTAATAAGCATCTGAAAACACAACTGATTTTGAGAAAATGATTAAAAGTGTATATTTGGGGACGGGCGCGGTGGCTCAAGCCTGTAATCCCAGCACTTTGGGAGGCCGAGACGGGTGGATCACAAGGTCAGGAGATCGAGACCATCCTGGCTAACACGGTGAAACCCCATCTCTACTAAAAAATACAAAAAACTAGCCGGGCGCGGTGACGGGCGCCTGTAGTCCCAGCTACTCGGGAGGCTGAGGCAGGAGAATGGCGTGAACCCGGGAGGCGGAGCTTGCAGTGAGCTGAGATCCGGCCACTGCACTCCAGCCTGGGCGACAGAGCAAGACTCCGTCTCAAAAAAAAAAAAGTGTATATTTGGTATAATTAATTATATTAGTAGTTGATGCTGCTTTCTAACACTAAGCAGAGTTTAACACTATGCAGAGTCTCTCAGTCTCAAGTCTTGGCACAATTAATGTTGGGGGCCCAATAATTTGTTGGGTGGGGACATAGAGGGAAGGCTCTCCTGTGCATTATAGGATGTTTAGCATATCATCTGTTGCCTCTGCCCACTTAATGCCAGTAGCAACACCCTCCTCCCCCAATATCATGATAAAATGTCTTCAGGCATTACTAAATTTCCTTTGGGAAGTAAAACAGGCCCAGTTGAGAAACACTGATTTAAATGAAAAGAATACAAGGTTTTAAATTTATGTAAAAGGGATAGTGAATAAATTTTGAGGAATAGTATGCCATTAGATAGGGACACTTTAGTCTTCTTTTTAAGTAATACAGAAATAATTTTCTGGAGAGTTGATTCATCATTGGTTTAGATAACATCATGTGTAAAGTAACACTGACAATATTTTTACTCCGACCAGAGCAATGTCTTGATATTCTTCATAGAGTACCACATATCACCTTTTATTATATTTTTTTTAAATTGCATTATTTATATCTGTTTAATACCTAGGAAAAAATTTGGTTTCTGTCCTGTTTATTCATGTCTTTAAAACAGAACATTTTGTTTTTTAAATGTTGTTTCTTCCTAACTTGATCTATAGATTCAGTGCAATTGCAGTCAAAATCCCAGCAAGTTTATTTTGTGGTTATTGAGAAACTGATTCTAAAACTTTTTGTGGAAAGGAAAAATAACCCAGAATAGTCAGTGTAATACTGAAGAACAAAGTTGGAGGTCTGACACTACCCAAATTTTAGCCTTCCTATAAAGCTACAGTAATCAAGACAACATGGTATTGGTGGAAGACTAGACACCACTAGATCAATGGAACATAATTGGCCAGGTGCGGTGGCTCGCGCCTGTAATCCCAGCACTTTGGGAGGCTGAGGAGGGTGGATCACGAGGTCAGGAGATCGAGACCATCCTGGCTAACACGGTGAAACCCTGTCTCTACTAAAAATACAAAAAAAATTAGCCGGACTTGGTGGCAGGCACCTGTAGTCCCAGCTAACTCGGGAGGCTGAGGCAGGAGAATGGCGTGAACCCGGGACGCGGAGCTTGCAGTGAGCCGAGATCGTGCCAGGACACCCCAGCCTGG
Source organism: Macaca nemestrina (assembly GCF_043159975.1). NCBI lineage: Eukaryota > Metazoa > Chordata > Mammalia > Primates > Cercopithecidae > Macaca > Macaca nemestrina. The sequence continues at coordinate 116,291,176 of NC_092129.1, forward strand.
GCAACAGAGCGAGACTCCGTCTCAAGAAAAAAAAAAAAAAAAAAGGAACAGAATAGAGAGCCCAGAAATAAACAGATACAAAGGTAGCCAACTGGTCTTTGACAAAGGAGCAAAGGCAGTTCATTGGATAAAGAATAGTCTTTTCAACAAATGGAGCAATAATAATTGGATGTCTATATGCAAAAACAGTGGATCTTTTTTGCATATAGATATCCAATTATTGCTTTCACAAAATTAAATCATCTTTCACAAAAATTAAAATATATTTTAGACCTCATTGTAAAAACAAAACCATAAAACTTCTAGAAAATAACATAGAAGGAAATCTATGTGACCTTAGGTTTGGCAATGAGTTTTTAAATACAACACCAAAAGCACTATCCATGAAAAAAAAATGTATAAGTTGGAATTTACTCATATTAAAAACTTCTGCTCTGTAAAAGATACTGTTAAAAGAATGATAAGACAAGTCCCAGACTAGAAGAAAATATTTGCACAGTCCATATCTTGATAAAGGACTTGTGTCTAAAATATACAAAGAATTCTTAAAACTCACCAATAAGAAAACCAGCAATGCAATTAAAAAACGAGCAAAAGTTCTGAGCAAATACCCCACAGAAGAAAAGACACAGATGGCAAATAAGCATATGAAAAGATACTCAACATCATGTATCATTAGGGAATTGCAGTTGAAACCATGAGATGCCACTTCATACTTATTAGAGTGATTAATATCCAAAAAGGATATTGACATTACCAATTGCTAGCAAAGATACAAAGCAACAGGAACTACTTATTCATTACTGATGGGAATGCAGAATGATGCTGCCATTTTGGAAGATAGTTTGGCAGTTTCTTACAAAGCTAAACATACCTGTTTATTAGGATCTAGCAGTTAGAGTCATAGCCATTTACCTGATTGGATTGAAAACTTATGTCCAGAGGATACCATGTACATGGATGTTTATATTAATAGCAACTTTATGTGTAATGTCTAAAACTCAGAAGCAACCAAGGTGTCCTTCAGTAAGTGAAGGGACAAACTGTGGTACATCTATGTACTGTGATGTTATATAGTGATAGAAAGAAAAGCTATCAACTCACAAAGAGAAATAGAGGAAATCTTAAATACACATTGCTAAGCGAAAGAAGCAAAAGAAGCCAGTCTACAGAGGCTGCATACTCTGATTCCAACTATATGATATTCTGGAAGAGGCAAAACTGTAGAGATAATGAAAAGATGAGTGGCTGTGAGGGATTTGAGGTGAGGTAGGATAAATAAGTGAAGCACAGGGTATTTTAGGCCAGTTAAACTATTATGTTTGATGCCCTGATGGTAGATACATGACAGTATCCATTTGTCAAAGCCCATAGAATATAAAATGTGAACCTTAATGTGAACTATGGACTTTAATAATAATACATCAATATTGTTTCATCAATTTTAACATATGTACCACACAAGTGAAAGACGTTAATAATAAGAAGACTGTAAGGGAGAGGGATAAGTAAGAACTTCAGTACTATCACCTTAATTTTTCTGTAAACCTAACAGTTTCCTTAAAAATAAAGTCTACTAATTTTTTTAAAAATCATATTTGTCATACTGTTGCTTCTAATAACCACATTGTGAAAACAATCATTGTTCATCAGGAGACTGGCTTAATTGTTATCTCCATTTTAGAAAGTACTGTAGAGCCATTGAAATGAATAGGAGCACTATATCTTTCTTTACAAATAAATCATATTTTGAACAGTCCTTTACAGTGTTCATCATGTGTTGTATTTTGACTGAAACTAATGTTAAGTTTGCAAATATTGTGGTAGGTACTCTTTTGGTTAATATTGTGTGAGAGTGCGCATGCACCATTTCTGGAATGATTCGTAGGAACCTATTAATGATAATTACCACTGAGGAGTGAAACTGGAGACTAGTGAATACAAGTGAGACTTATCCTTTAATTTTTTAGCCAAGCTTTGTTTTTAATTTTAAATTGTAATAGTGTTTTTAAAGATGTCCTTCTCTTCTACCCCCATTTGATAGTGGATTTTTCCTTTATTGAGACCTGTATCACAACTTCGTATATTTTCTGTCTCCCTTGCATCCTCTTTGTTTTATTCAAGCTAGCCTTACCCATTCCATATGTTTGCTTTGTATATATTTTCTTACCCGGATTATTAAGATCCAACCAGACTTTTTTTTTCTCTCTCTCTGCTGTTATTTACACATGTATTTAACAGACCGTGTTCAATATATTTGTCTTAGTTTGTGCTGCTATATTAAAAAATAAAATAGAACTCATAGACTGAGGGGCTTAAACTGTCAGCCCAACCTTTTTGGCACCAGGGACTAGTTTCAGAAGAGAATTTTTCTGCCGACTGGAGTGGGGATGGTTTTGGCATGATTCAAATGCATTACATTCATCATTAGATTCTCATATGGAGTGTGCAACCTAGATCCCTCGTATGCACAGTTCACGAAACGGCTTATGCTCCTGTTAGAATCTCATGCTGCCACTGATCTGACAGGAGGTGGAGCTCAGGTGGTGTTGCTTGCTCACCTGCCGCTCATCTCCTGCTGTGTGGCCAGGCCATGGACTGGTACTTGTCCAGGGCCCTGGGGGCTGGGGACCCCTGGCTTAAAGAACAGACATTTATTGTTCTGGAGACTGGAAAGTTCAAGATAAAGTTGCTAGCAGATTTGATGGCCATATTCTTGCTCTGTCCTTTCGTGGCAGAAAGAGAGCTAGTTCTGGTCTCTTCTCTTCTTATAAGGACACTAATTTCATCATCAGGGCCTCATCTTCATAAACTTGTCCAATTGAATTACCTCCCAAAGACCCTACCTCCAAAACCATCACATCGGGGTTAGTACTCCAACATACAAATTTTGGAGTGTGTGGAGACACAAATAATCAGTTCATAATAATAATATAGGTTCAAAAATCCTCAGCCAAAATCCTTGGATCAAACGTAGTATAAAATTTAGAATTTTTCATTTTTCAGAATATATGTATATATTACATATTAAATAATACCCTCTGAAAGAACCCAGAGCAGCAGCCCTCTTACCCTCTTTTGAGCACATTAATAGTTCTGCAGTGAATATATATTAATAAATATTCACAGTTACTTTTAAAAGACCCATGTTAGTTTAAGCGAGATTTAATCAACAAATGAGTTAGGAAAAAAAATTTGATTTCTAGAACATTTTAGATTTCAGAATTACGGATAAGTGATTACAGACCTATGTAATGTTTTTTTTCATTTGAGACATAATTTACCATGAAATTCACCCTTTTAAAGCGTATATTGCAGTGATTTTTAGTATATTCACAAGATTGTGCAGCTATCACCATCTAATGTCAGAAAATTTTATTCCCTTAACAAAAAAACCTGTACCCATGAGCAGTCTGCCCCATTCTCCCAGTCCGTGGCAATGACTGATCTTTCTATCTCTATGGATTTGTCTTTTCTAGACATTTCATATAAATGGAATCATTCAATATGTAGTATTTTCTGTCTTCATTTAGCATAAATGTTTTTAATGATTCATTCATGTGCATATAGCATTATTTCATTCTTTTTTATGGCTGAATAATATTCCATTGTATGGATATACCACATTTTGTTTATCAGTTTATCAACTCATGGACATTTGGGTTTTCATTTTTTAGTATTATGAAAAATGCTGCTGTGAACATTTGTACACAAATTTTTGTGTGGATAGATGTCTTCAGTTCTGTTTGGTATATACCAAAGACTGGAATTGCTGGGTGATACGATAACTATATTTAACTTTTTGAGGAATTGTCAAGGCTGTTTTTTAAAGCATCTACACCATTTTACATTCCCACCGAACTCTATGAGAGTTCCTATTTCTCCATAGCCTTATAAACACTTGTTAATTTTTTTTTGTTTATAGACATCCTAGTGAGCATGAAGTAGTTTGGCTCACATTTCTCTGGTTCACATTGTGGGTTTGATTTGTATTTCTCTAGTGAATGATATTGAGCATCTCTTCAGGTACTTATTGGTCAGTTGTATATTTCCTTTAAAGAAATACATACTCAGATCCTTTGCCCATTTTTCGATTGGATTGTATTCTTCTTCTTAAGGTGTAGGAGTTCTTTATATTCACAAAACAAATATTTTCTCCTATTCCGTGGGTTGGTTTTTCACTTTGCTGATAGTATCTTTTGAAGCAAGAGAATTTTTAATTTAGATGAAGTCCAATTTTTTTTCTGTTGCTTGTGCTTTAGGTATCTTATCTAGAAAATCATAGCCTAATCCAAAGGTCACAAAGAGTTACACCTGTTTTCTGTTAAGGGTTTTTATAGTTTATTAGCTCTTACATTTGGGTCTTTGGTCCGGTTTGAATTTTTATATGGTGTGAGGTAAGGATACAAGTTCTTTTGTATGTGGGTATCTACTTGTCCCAGTACTATTTGTTAAAAAGGCTCTTCTTTCCCCATTGATTTTTCTTGTAATCTGCTTTTACAGAGGAGAAAATGTTCAGAAGTTCTTATTCTGTTTTTGTTGACGTTACCTCTATAGTTTAATTTTTATTTCAAAATTGGCATTATAGCTAGAGCATAATATGTAGCATTTAGGTCACCCCAATGTGGTCATCACTGATATGATTCTGTAACTACTAATTTAAGTTCTAGTATTTAAATATGTATAGTTTTCTTGGTCTTTATAAAGTATTTATATTTTTTACATTTGTTCTGTATTCTGTTAAGTCACTGATTAAGCAGTCTAACTCTGGGTCAGTCATCTCTACAGATTGGGAAGATAGCTAAGAGGGTTTTTTTTTTTTTTTTTTTTTGCCAAAATGGACATCAAAGGAAGGGAATCTTAACTTCAAATCCTGTTTCCATATCATGTTCTCCTACTACTAATTGGCACTTGGTAGTTATACTGCCTCATGCTACAAACTATTTTTTGTTAACAGCTATTAGGAAGGAATGTTTTTCACTTGAGAATCCTAAGTATAAGTCTGTCTTGCCTTTCGGTTCACCACAGTACCAAATATAGATGCCTGAATCTAGTAGAAAAAAAAGATTAACTCCTTTATACCCTCTACTAATGAACATTTGTTACTATAAAGGAGTCACTTCAAAATCTTTTGCAATGAAACCCTTTTTAAATAATGAATTCTCTTGCAGAATCCCAGCATGAAAAATAGTACATGCAATATCACTCTGTTTTCAAGAGATGACTATAGCCTTCTTGGTCCCCTCTCGTTGTCAACTCTGTCCTTCCCAGTGAACCCCAAAGGCACCCTGCCATAACTGAAGAATTCCCCAGAGTGCAGGTCTAAAATTACTTCCAAAAATCATCTTTTCAGGCTAGGTAGGTTCATGCATTACTTCTTTTATTCTCTCAGGATTCTAAAATTTACTTCAACAGTCATGTGAAATAAGATGAAAAAATCTCCCTGCCATTCATGATTTCATAACATTCATTGATCTCTTTATATCAATTCCAGTTAAAGGAGGAGCCCCACACACTTAACTGTGCTTACTGGGACTCTTCTTTTTGGGTCTGGTCTTGACAACTCTTTAGCCCAGTTGTCCCTGGAACTTGGGGAAGATTTTGGGGGAAAAAGAGCTTAGGTTTTTCTTAACATAGATTTCACCCCTTTTATACTCTGAAACTTTTCATTAGAAACTCAGTTATAATATTTTTCTTCCTCTTTTTCTACCAGCTTTAATATAAAGTTCATACAATTGGGAGAAATGTGTTCCGCTACTTAAAGTGCTTAGGACGTTTTTCCACAGAAACATTGTTTTACATGACAATTTTTTCAGTGTTGTTAGTACTCTGTTTCAGGAATAGTATCACTTGTACAGGCTTTTATGGATTGTAATACAATTTAACCACTATATATATCATTTATATATATTATTACTTCTATGGGAAAATGTTCTAAATTTTCTATTTTAACTAACAGGGTAATATAGCCTGCATTTCATGGTTTTGGGGTGTGTGTGTGTGTCTGTTAGTCATAATGTACTTTTCAGTCAACATTAAAGTCTCATTTCAGTGTAGTGGAATAAAAACTTTGTATTTGGTCTAACAAAGAGTTTCATTTGTTTACTTATTAGTGAAGACTTTTCAAATGCTTTATCTCTTTTATGTACATGTTCTCAATCAAATAGTCTCATAATGAAAATTCAGGTATAAATGCCTGGAATTGTATACTAAATTAAAATGTATCTTAGATTGTTTTTGTTAGATCTTTGTCATATTCTAGCAACTCATATTGAATATAATGGTTTTGTGCTTTTAATATCAACTTTTAGAACTATATTTTAATGAATATATTTTTGCTTTTAGATCATCTGGGGAATATTTTTCATCTTAGTTGCATTACTGTTTGTAATTTCTCTCTTCTTGTCAAAGTAAGTACAGTAGACACATTTTCTAAAGCACTTATGCAAATTCTGTGATAATATACATTTTGTTGCTGAATGCCATTAGTGTAGGCTATTCATCTTAAGTAGTTTTCTTACTTGAAGTGTTCTATAGCATTAACTCAAAGAATGGCTAAAACGTCCAATAATAGAATGTTTCTTTATTCTCCATCAATTGAACAATAGCTGTGAGATATTTAAGTGAGATTTAATTTGTTATCCATTGTTTTCTTTGATTTAGATGTATTTGCATGCTTAAATTATGATTTTTTTCTAAATTTGCTGAAAATTTGGTAGTATAACATAAATTTCATTATAATTTTTTTAGTTTAGATAAAGCTCTTCATTCAGCTGGAATAGATTCTGGTTTCATAATTTTTGGAGCAAACCTGAGTAATCCACTGAATATGCTTTTGCCTTTACTACAAACAGTAAGTAAAATATCAATCATTTTATACTGTAGCTGCTAGAGTATAAAATGCTAGAGTCTAGCAAACATTCTGACATCCTGTTCCACATAAAATTATGCTAAAAACCTATTAATAGTTTGACATATGCTTATGTTATTTTCTAGTTTTACTTTTTATTTGCCTGTAGTTTATACATTGACATGTTGCTTTAAATATTATTATATTGATATATTCCTAGACTTTTATGTTATACATAATTTGACTTGGGATATATTACATAACATGAGGTGACCCTCTCCAAATTATTTTTGGTATTAATATTTAATCAAGTCTTTTATCTCATCAATAAATGCAATTTTAGTTTAATTTGCTTTAGGATTTTTCTTAGTATAATGGTATTAAAAATTTTGGTAATAGTTTGGTACTTGTTTGTTTTTTGAGGATTTTTTTTTAAACACAGTAGCCTAATTTAAATCAAGGTTGATATTGTAAATATTTGCCAAATGGGAATAATGTTTTTAGTTTACTTTATATGACTGTTAGAGTGCTTATAGTTTGTATGTTAAATTTAATTTCATCTTTTTTTTCAGGTTTTCCCTCTTGATTATATTCTTATAACAATTATTATTATGTACTTTATTTTTACTTCAATGGCAGGAATTCGAAATATTGGCATATGGTTCTTTTGGATTAGAGTAAGTATATATTACAGTATTTTTTTCTCATTTTGTGTGTAATCTCCATTATTGCAAATTATCTTAGATTTAGAATATAGTAGCTGTATCTTTATACCACAAGTGAGAGAAATACTAGCCTTTTCACTTCATGTTGACATAAGAGTACTTTTTATCTAGAGCAGTGGTTCTTAAACGGGGTGATTTTGCCCCCCCCCCGGAAACATTTGGCAATATCTAGAGATATTTTTAGTTGTTACAATTGGGGAGTGCTAGTGGCATGTATTGGGTAGGGGCCAGAGATTCTATTAAAAATCCTGTAGTGCATAGGGCAGACTTATCTAGCCTAAAATGTCAGTAGTTCCATGGTTGAGAAACCCTGGTCCAAAAGTTATATTATTTCTTAGTAGAAACACATTTGAATATAATAGATACACTGAAGCTCAAAAGATAGCCCTCCCTATTAGTAAAGATTACCGTATCATTGGTTATTTTCTTCAAATGCTTATTTTGCGTAAATTAACAATTTTAAAATGAAGCTGTATCAGATAGACACTACTTCCACTACTGTGGGTAGTGACACTACTTCCACTACTTTTACCCACTACTGTGGGTAAAAGAGATCTCAGTTAAATAGTGGCTTGAACTAATGAAAGATTTCTTGCTATGGAAAAAAGAAGCTAGTATTGCTTCAGTAGCTCAAAAAGTCGGATCCAATATCTCTGTAATTCTTCGAGTATCTCTGTCATGATTGTAGTATGGCTGCTGCAGTTCCTTTTATCCTGTTCATATTCTGTGAAGAAAAAGGTAGTTAGGAGAAAGGGGTATACAGTTATATCAATAAAACAAGACTTTTACAGAAATCCCTAACAGACTTCTGCTTTGCTTTTCATGTTTAGTATTTTATCACATGGCCACTACTGGCTATGAAAGAACCTGGGAAATGTAAATTTATAAATGGTCTTATTGTCATCCCATCTGGAATTGGAGTCTGTACTACAATCTAGTAATAAAACAGGGAGGTGATACCTAAGTTGCTAAAATAAAAGCATGCTATGGTATTGAAATGAAGCAAGTTACCTGGTTCCTTATATTTCTGTTACCATGTATTTTCATTTCCCTTTAGTATAGATAAATGTGAAAAGCTCTTTAGTAAGATTATCAGAATTTTTCATAAACTAATTTTTATAGCAAAGTATAAGGATGTCATGAGTATTTCATAGAAATGGATGTTTATAAACACATGACATTGTCTATTCTTATACAGTATTATATAAAAAGTTATATAAAACCATAGTATATTACTGATACTTATAGTTTAAATTCATAGTTCTAATCTTTAGATAGAACTAGAGGTAGTTTACAATGAGCTCCATGAATTTCTAACAGATACTGTTACACAGTAAGTTTAGAAGATTTCTTTGGAAATAGACCATATGAATTATCTTAAAATTATTTGGGATGATTAAGAATTTTTAGTATTTACTTTGGAAGAAAAATAATGGTTGACTGAACTGTGTAAATCATTTCCCATAACACAAGAACAGTATTTAATGCTTTACAAATGAAATATTTTGCTGAAATTTTGTCACTCTTTTCTTTCCAGTTATATAAAATCAGAAGAGGTAGAACCAGGCCCCAAGCACTCCTTTTTCTCTGCATGATACTTCTGCTTATTGTCCTTCACACTAGCTATATGATTTATAGTCTTGCTCCCCAATATGTTATGTATGGAAGCCAAAATTACTTAATAGAGGTAAGTGAAATACTTAAAACTTGATTATTTTGATATTTTAAAGATAGTGATATTTAAAATCAAATTTTAATTGTGATGGTTAGCATATTAGCTTATCAGATTAAATTTAATATTGCTAAAACTGGTTTTTTATTTCTATTTTTAGCGTGTTTATATTTGTTTCATATTGTTGTTTTTTTGAAACAACACACAGAATTTCATTACAATAGTTCCTTAAATGGGCCCTGTGATGCTAAGCTACTGAGCTTTACGTTAGTACTTCATTAAAACTCATAATACTTCCTCTAAAATAACATTTTAACTAATTTTAATAATGTGGCTCCCAAAGAACATTTTGGTGAGCACAGCATGTCCGTTCATTGGCACTATGAATCCCCTAGAAGAGGCTTTATAAATGTATGTAGATAACTATATGTAGATATAGTAGATATGTAGTTTATATGTAGATAACTATAGTTTATAGTTTATATGTAGATAACTATACATTCTTTTAACGTGATAGGTATCCTCATATGCTGATTTATTGATGTTGTTGAGCTCTCAAAAGCCACTTGTGACTTTTAGTTTTAATAGAACAGTGTTTGGATTTTCTGACGATTCAAAATATTCTGACCAAATCTGATTCAAACTTTGTTTAGTTTGTTTCCTTTTTTTTAAATACCTTTTGCTCTGCTTCTTAACTGTTCAAACCATATTTATGTTTCAGGGCCTGATCAAGCATTGCTTTAGTGGAGTCTTTCATTATTAAATCATTGTGCCCAGATCATTTCTTTTTTATCCTGCACTTCCTTCATTCTTTCTTTACTTTAACATGCAATTATTAGAAAGAAAAATCTAACAAACATATCAACCTTCAGTCAGTACCCTCGATAATATTGATGAGTGTTAAAAGGCTTTTTCATTGAAAAATGTTTACTTATAATGCAGGTGAAACAGATAAAGCACAGATCATGATGGAGGTACATGAATGACCTGAGTTTGGGAAACACCATGCTGGAAAATCACCTGAACCATATTTCTCACTTCTTATACCTTTTGATTCTCTTCTTGCCCAATCATCGCCTTCACCTACCTCACTAGGTCATGCTTATTAAACATCCTCCTGTGAAGGAATGAAGGAAGACTATGCTTTTGCTTGGACAAAAGATATTCTTTGCATGTTCCACAGTCTGAAAATAGCATTCTTTTCAGATGCTCTACTTTGTACTTAAAATGGAATTTGTTCTGGGAAGAAACCCTGTTGTTCAACACAGGACCTAAAGGATTATTATTGCAAAAAGCCTTAATGTTTGATTTACCATAATTATTTTTCTTCTAAGAACAATGTTACATAAAATTTACATTTTGGAATGTTAGATAGATGTAGTTAGTATATGGAGTATACAGTTCATAGTGATTACTTTTTAAATCCAAATGTATTTATTAATGTGGTTTTTACATTTTAACTATATTTTTATCTTTCAGACTAATATAACTTCTGATAACCATAAAGGCAATTCAACCCTTTCTGTGCCAAAGAGATGTGATGCAGATGCTCCTGAAGGTAAAAGCAACTTGTTTTAGAACTTACAACTTTATAGGAAAAGAATTTCCTGGCATTTTGCTGTGTTAATCATTTGATGCATTTGTTTTGCTACGTGGTAAGAAAGAAACTTTCAGCAAGTAGAGGTTGGCAAATCTCTTCAATGGAATTTCTTGTTAATGAAAGGATTTGCATTAGAGAAAGAACCATTAAAATTACTTAGGAAGTAACAAAATGTAGTTATTATTTATCACATTTACTAGTATAATAAGAAATCCCAGGCCGGGCGCGGTGGCTCAAGCTTGTAATCCCAGCACTTTGGGAGGCCGAGACGGGCGGATCACGAGGTCAGGAGATCGAGACCATCCTGGCTAACACGGTGAAACCCCGTCTCTACTAAAAAATACAAAAAACTAGCCTGGCGAGGTGGCGGGCGCCTGTAGTCCCAGCTACTCCGGAGGCTGAGGCAGGAGAATGGCGTAAACCTGGGAGGCGGAGCTTGCAGTGAGCTGAGATCCGGCCACTGCACTCCAGCCTGCGCGACAGAGCCAGACTCCGTCTCAAAAAAAAAAAAAAAAAAAAAGAAATCCCTCTTAAGTGATTTTTTTTTTCCTTAAAAACATAAAGGAGTTTGGTGGAATCTACAGTTTTTAGTACCAAGACCAAAAGTACTTATGACCTAGAACAATTTTTAATTCATCCATGTCTGGTTATTTAATTTAATAATAATAGTATTAGTTATAATAGCAGTTAACTTTAAAGATATACAGTTGTGCCGGGCGTGGTGGCTCAAGCCTGTAATCCCAGCACTTTGGGAGGCCGAGACGGGCGGATCACGAGGTCCGGAGATCGAGACCATTCTGGCTAACACGGTGAAACCCCATCTTTACTAAAAAATACAAAAAATTAGCCGGGCCCTCCGAGGTGGTGGGCGCCTGTAGTCCCAGCTACTCAGGAGGCTGAGGCAGGAGAATGGCGTAAACCCGGGAGGCGGAGCTTGCAGTGAGCTGAGATCCGGCCACTGCACTCCAGCCTGGGCGACAGAGCGAGACTCTGTCTCAAAAAAAAAAAAAAAAAAAAAAAATACAGTTGTTTTCAAGGCACTGTGTTAATTATAATATGTGTACTCTGACAAAAATTCTGTGCTCTTAACCCCTGTGTAGTTTTAGAGTATCTTTTTTTTATTACTATGTGAGTTGTTTAGGTGATTTTTTCTTTGAATGTTATAGTATTCATTTCTGATTAAGGATTCCTGATTTATTCTTTCAAAATTTGTAAAAGTGTTTTCTATGCTTGCCTTCAATGCTTTTATTTTGTGGTAAAGTAATGTGTCAAATATTGTATGTTTCTGCATGAATCATTCATGAATACCATTATGAAAAACACAAATTCTGAGGTTTTTTTTTTGTTTTTGAGATGGAGTCTCGCTCTGTCGCCTAGGCTGGAGTACAGTGGCGCGATCTTGGCTCACTGCAAGCTCCACCTCCCAGGTTCACGCCATTCTCCTGCCTCAGCCTCCCGAGTAGCTGGGACTACAGGCGCTCGCCACCTCGCCCGGCTAGTTTTTTGTATTTTTAGTAGAGACGGGGTTTCACCATGTTAGCCAGGATGGTTTCGATCTCCTGACCTCGTGATCCGCCCGCCTTGGCCTCCCAAAGTGCTGGGATTATAGGCGTGAGCCACCGCGCCTGGCCAATTCTGAGTTTTTTATAGCAGGGTCAACTATGTAATGTAATAGAGTATTAGGAACAAGTCACAAGGTACAGGGATAGGCCAGAGGAAGACACAATTAACTCTGCCTTGTGGGGATCACTGTGGAGTAGTAGTCAAAAAAGAAACGTTTCAGAAAAGAGATATCAGAGCTACATTTTAAGGTATCTGGTATGCACATCAAGGGAAGGCTGTTCTAGCCAGAAGAATAAAGTGTACAAACAATTACCTTAAATTGCACAGGCGTGTGTTCAAGAACATTGGTTTTGTTTGGGGATTGGAGGGAGGAAAGCAGAGTCATGAGTCAGATCATAAAAGGTTTTAGAAAGTGACGAAAGAGGTAATGAAGTGTTTCAAGCAAGAAAGTAGAAGTTATGATCTGATTTCTTTTCAGTAAGTTAATTATAGTGGTTATAGAGATAATGGATTTGAGAAATTGAGACCAGATTATGGAAATCACTTAGGGGAGGGAGAGCTATCCAAAATAATCCAAGAGAACTGAAAGCCTGATCTGAACAGTGGTCATGAGGGTGTGAAATAAAGAAATTTAAGGAGTAAATTGAAAGAATTTCTGATTAGTTGTAGAGCAATGGTGAGAGAAACAGAAGATTCTAGAATGATACTCCAGTTACTGAGTACTTTGATTAATTTTGGTGTTACCAGCTGAGGTAAAAAATACATTGGGAGGCCAAGGCAGGCGGATCACCTGAGGTCAGGAGTTTGAGATCAGCCTGGCCAACATGGCGAAACTCTTGTCTCTACTAAAAATACAAAAACTAGCTGAGTGTGGTGGTACATCCCAGTAATCCCAGCTACTTGGGAGGCTGAGGCAGGAGAATCGCTTGAACCTGGGAGGCGGAAGTTGCAATGAGCCGAGATTGTGCCACTGCACTCCGACCCAGGCAGGCGACAGGGCAAGACTCTGTCTCAGGAAAAAAAAAAAAAAAGTACTGAGATTCGAAAAATTGTAAAAAAATGATTAGTTAACTTGAGATGTCTCAAAATTGTTCAGGTGGAGGTTTCATAAGCAGTTGGGTATACAGTTAGACCTCCATATTCATCGGTTCCAGATCCATAGATTCAACCAACTTTGGGTCAGAAATAATTTGGGAAAAAATAAAATAAAAGATAACCAAGCAACAATTTAAAAAAAAACACAAAAAGCAATACAAGTATAACAACTATTCACATAGTATTTACATTGTATTCGTGTTATAAGTAATCTAGAGGTAATTTAAAAGATGTGGGATGGTGTGTATAAGTACATCATTTTATGTAAGGGACTTGAGCATTCGTGGATTTTGGTTTCCAACAGAGTTCTGGAACCAATCCCTCAGGGGTACATATGAGTTCCTGTATATGTGAGAAACTGAGAGGGTAAAGAGTGAGAAGAGAATGGACACTGGAACCCAGGATAATCATTGTTTAAGGGCAAGCTGATAAGGAAGGTACAGAGATGAAGGCTGAAAAAAGAGAAAAAATTTAATGTTAGAGATAAAAATTCCTTGAAGAAGATGTGCAGGGTCAAGAACTTTTTTTTTTATTTTATTTAGGAGAGACTTCAGGGATAATGGGATGGAACTAGTGGAGCAGGAAAGATTGAAGAAAAATGTCAGAAAGGATGAATGATGGACCAATATCATCCAATTCTGGGGGATATGGTATTAAGAATATCCAGGACAGAATGCTTTAGATAGAATGAGGGATATTTCTTTCTGTACATTGCAAAGAAGGAAGCAAGGATATGGCTTCAGATGGTAACTTGTTACTATCTGAGGGTAGACGAGAAGTGGCATATCTGTATAATTGTCTCAACTGGCTACAAAGGATGAGCTCAGGTCATATACTGAGAATTAAGCAGGCTGTGGGGTAGACAGTTAATGAAAGTAGCAAAAGCTTTTGATAGCCTGTGAAGGGGATTAGGAGAGGATCTAACTGAAGGTAAGTTAACAATAGGTAAATATGTCAATGGACAGGTGAAATTATCAATTTTATATTTTTATTGAACAATTCTACACAACTTGTATAATTTTTCTCCATTAGTTCTTAGGTTGTTTGGGGGAAGGAATAGATTGAAGAACTGAAGTAGAATTGGGGATTTAAGGATGGAAAGCAAAGGACAAGTTGAGGTTAGAAAATAAACAGTGACCACAGGGTCCAGGATTTGTAGGGAAATAAGAGACTAAAACTGAAGGAAAGGATTAAAATAAAGAGATGAGATGGATAAACGTCTGATGGGGATAACTTTATTTTGCCTGAAGAAATAATAGTAAAATGTTGTTAGTATAAATAAATACAACAGAATTTTCCAGTTCTACTTAATGATGTTAGTTCAAGATTTTTTACTTGGAAATGTATACGTACATCACAAGTAGGGTTGATAGTTGAAGTGCCTTGGGTTGCCATATTTCGCTGGATGAAAACAGGTTGAAAAATTAGTGTTTAATTGGTTTGTAATTTGTTTTTAACCAAGGAGTCAATGACCTTGAAGATCTAAAATAGATTCTGTTGTTCAAATTGTTACAGTAGTATTGAAATAATAGCCGTAAAACAAAAACAAATTGTAGTTTCAAAATTATGTTGAACTGATAATGGGGCCTTTAAAATGCCCCGATACTACTGGACTGAGTGAATTTTTTATATTATAGGTCAATAAGATTTAATCAAATAATACACTTGACTAACTTTTTTATGAATCACATTATTTTTCAGTCTAATCTAATTTACAGTAGTTAAAAATGATTCCCTTTGACCTACTGAATATTTTTTCTTAAACATTTTAGTTGACTCATTCTTTGAAATGTTATTTTGCAGTACAAAAGCATACCCTTTAGTTTTATGAGTTTATCTTTCCCAACTTTGTTTTGTTCTGTAGCACATCTCTAAATGTTAAATTTGCCAGTACGTAACTTGGAAGAGGATGGTAGAAATGTAACTAAATTTGGGGTGGCAGGGTAGTTTTTTAAGTGAATACTTTAATAATGATAGAGACAGATAAGTAGATTAAGACATTGGATTTAGACACATAAGGGTAGGGATGGGGTGGCATCCCTACCCTTAGGGTGAGAGATGGTGAGGGACTTGTATAGCCGTATACACTATTCTTTACAACATATTTAGTGACAACATTTGACTAGAGTAAATAATATTATAATAAATAACTCATAAGGCATTTGATGTCACCTTTGCAATGTGTCCGTTGCAAGTAACAGAATTTTAGAGAATGATTTTTAGATTTAAAACAAAAATTTAAATTTTCAGTGTTATAATGAAAGTTCTTTCTAAGAAAAGTTAATCTGCCTGGAGAGATATTAAAGCAGTAATTTCTAAAAATACGTATGTTGTTGTCTTATTAATATTAAACATATTTTAGACTTTTAAAATTAATATTTTGTTTATGAGGCAATCTGACATTTATTCAACATAGAAAATATTGCTGGAACCCTAGTTGTGTTTAAAATGATTAGGTTTCAAATGAGAGTCATTTATCTAAAAATAATTTAAGTACTTTGTGTTTAAAATAATCTGTTAAAGAATAGAATAATTTAGTAATAATCCTATAAAGAATGCCTATCTTACTATTTTTATGAAGTTCTCTTAAAATGACAGTATTACTTAATTCATCCTGACAGGTAACGCATGGTTTATGTTCAAAGTGAGTCAACTGAGCAAATTAGGAATCAAGTTTTAAATTTTACATACTGTTACTCCAAGGGGACCTTTACATGTAGACAATTTATGTGTAAATGTGAATGCAATATGTAAAACAAATAATTATTTAAAAGACCATGTACATTTGGAAACTATAAATATTTGAGTCAAAATAGGAAGATGAAAGACCAATATACCTTAATGGACAAAAATAGAAGACATTGTCAGTACTGGGTTTGATTTTGGGAAAAAGAAAGTACCAGAGAAAACACATGTACAGGCCGGGCAGTGTAACCTTTCTGTGGACCCAAAAGAGTAAGTTAAATCTGAATGAATGATCAGAAAATAACATGTGGATATTTCAAACAGATAAAAAAACCTGCATTAACCAGGCATAAGAACATAAACATATTTGGTATGTTATGATAACAATGAATGGTGGCAACATCATTGAATATTTGGAGACTACAGTTAGGGGTGAAGCAAGATAATATGTTTCCAAATGACATTTATAAAAATTCATTAACCTAAATTTTTATTTCTGCTACCCTGCTTAATTATTTTATCTTTGTGATTGTAAACTTGTGTTGTCTTATTTGGACATTAAAGTGACTGGAAATGGAATGATCTCTGTAAATCAAAGCTGATTTTTGTGGTTTTATTCTGATTAAGTATATTTGCTTACTATATATATGTGGGGGGGGGAGCACGAGAGAGAGCTCCTTAAAAAATAATCACATGACCAATAGGGTTAGGATTTAGCTTGAGGATACCCTGTTACTAGGGCAGATGATTAAGACAACTTAGCAAATGCTAAAATGGAAACCTATGTGTTAAACCAAACTACATGAATTATAAACAAATGAGCAGACAAAATTGAAAGCTAAAGCAGGCTTTTAATTATATATATATATATATATATATATATATATATATATATATATGAAGTACAAAGGAGGAAAATAAAAATTATTGTAAATAATAATGTGAGAAAGAATAAGTAAAATGTGTATTGATATCTTACATTAAAAAGTAATTGAACTTTAAGTTCTGGAGTAAACAAGGCCGTCATCAAGCGATGATTCAAAGTATAGTCTCTATAAATAAAACTTGCTTACCAAGCTTTCTTTTTATTTATTTGTTTATTTTTTTTTTGAGACGGAGTCTCACACTGTCGCCCAGGCTGGAGTGCAGTGGCGTGATCTTGGCTCACTGTAACCTTTGCCTCTCAGGTTCATGCCATTCTCCTGCCTCAGCCTCCTGAGTAGCTGGGACTACAGGCGCCTGCCACCATGCCTGGCTACTTTTTTGTATTTTTAGTAGAAACAGGGTTTTACCGTTAGCCAGGATCGTCTCGATCTCCTGACCTCCTGACCCACCTGCCTCAGCCTCCCGAAGTGCTGGGATTACAGGCGTGACACACCGTGCCCGGCCCAAGCTTTCTTTCTATAGATAACAAGTTAGCACACTGACTTATTTTCACAGAATCTCAAGTACCTATCCTTCTGAAACCATTTGTCTAAGATGTTATGTAGTTAAAGAATCCCCTCATTTTTTGTATGAGAGTCTGACTAGATACGGGAATAAAGGCCATAAAGTGCCACATAAGTTGTAAACAGTTTTAAAAATACGAACTGGAATATTAAAAAAAACTTTAGAAAGATCATCTAGCTAGTTTAATCATTTTTGCAGATGGAGAAACTAGGGCACCAAGAGATAAAAGTTAGACAGTATAAGACTTAGGACTTTTAATGCAAGTATCTGGATTCCAGTTTTATTTTTCTTAAGATTTAACATTTTTGTGTTTTGTTTGAGTGCAAGAAAATGAAACATTATTGCATCATCTGTCCTTTAAATTGTTAAAAAAAAAAAAAAAGAGAGAGAGAGAGACCATTGCTGCTTTTTAAATATAATGGAAGTGGTTGTTTGAAGCCATAAAGGAATGAAAGTCATAGACAATATGAAGAAAAAAACAAAGGCCGAAAGGCTAAACCTAGGTTATTGGAGGAGACATAAGAGTCTGGAAGAGGAGAGATAAAAAGAATACTATGGCGTTATAATATCCAATAAAGTATCATATTTGGAGATCAATAGTGTTGATGCTTTGAAGAGACATTTAGCAACTAGCAAATCTTAAATAGGAAATGCAGGTTTAGTAGGATTGTATGGACTGAAGTAGAGAATTAAGTGAACAAATTTTTAACTGAGGAGAATCCCTTAATGTGGTTTTGGTTTGGGATTTTTTTCTTACATTTTTGTAGATATATACTAGGTATATATATTTATGGGGTACACAAGATATTTTGATACAGGAATGCAATAAATAGTAATCACACCTGGGCAAATGTGGTGTCCATTACCTCAAGCATTAATCCTTTAATTGTATTACATAACTTAAAAAAATGGATTGATTTGGGATTTTTTACCACATATTTTAAAATAACCTTTAAAAATCCCACATACTGAATGCCACATGAACTAAAAGCATGAATTTATTACCAAAAGTTGTTTGTAAACCTAATATTTCATATGGAATCTTACTGAACAGCATTCAGGAGATGCCTTGTTGGCTAATTCCTCTTGAGTCTTTTTGCAAAATAATTGTATTCTTTATTCCATCTATCTATTGTTTACATTTATGTATTGAGGGAGAACGTAGAGTTTAGTTTTGAGCATTTGTGTTTTAGTCATTCATTAAACATCAAGTGGAGATCTTGAGTGGCAATTAAGTTGTATCTGGAGTTCTGGAGAGAAAATGTATACTGGATTACTCAGGAATAGATGGGAAGTAAAGTTGTGAGACTGGATGAGAGATCACCAAGAAAATGAGTATAAATAGACTTGCAAAGATCTGTGTTAGAATTATCGACACAGATTAAGACCCAGCCAACTGAAGGAAAGGAATAAGATCAGCTCAAAATATTGGCAGAGGACAAGAACTAGTTGTTTTTCTTTTTTTAAAAAAAAAAAAAAAAAAAGACAATGAATGAAACCTTCACGTTGCATTATATGCTATTCCTATTCTCCTATATAAGGGGCTTGAGTATCGCGGATTTTGGTGTCTTAGGGTGGGGGTGGGAGGGTGGTTCCTGGAACCAGTCCCCCATGGATATTAAGGGACTATTGTAAATTTACTGCCTTCTCTCTAGTTATTTTTCAGATTTACCTGTCTACCCCAGCATATCATTGCAGGGTACCAGATTTAATTTTAGCAATTCATATTAAAGTCTAAAACATTTTTAAAGCTGATCAATAAATTTTAAAAGCTTTTTAATTCCATAAAATGGGGGGAGTTGGCACCAATATAATATTACTATGATGAACAATTCTGGGGCAGGAATATTTCCATGCCTCTGTGCTAAAGAATACTTAAAACCAGCAAACATAGTTGTATGCTTGCTTTAGGAAATTCTCACTCATGATGGTGAAACAACTAAAATAGCTTATTTATCAAGACTGATTTCCCAAAAAGACTTGCTTCAGGACTTCCCATTTCATCATCGTTACCAATCCAAAACTATTTTGTCAGTTCTAACCAGGTCCTCACCTTGAAAAACGTTGATTGAAGCCCACCCAACCCTAAAACCTTATAAATATCCTTCTCTGTCTTTCCTCTTCATGTTCTCCTCACTGAAGTTAGTCTGCTAAACTTAGCTTTGCTAGATCAGTGAGGTTTTTAAATGTTGTTTGGAGAGTTGACAGTACATAAGCTAGTTATGCTGAATAATATAAGGGGAAGAAATCAAGAATTCAGAATCTTACATTTCTATTCTTATTTTTTAACTGTTTGCTAGTTTATCTGTGTGGACATGCATGTATGACCAAGCTATGAAACCTCCATTCTTAGATTGAACTTCTTTCCTTCTCACCTCCATTTATTTTTCACATCTACCCCCACCCCCAGTCATGGGGTAGGGATAGTTGTCCTATTCCTTTTCTGTCTCCTAAAGTAGTTTACCGTGATAGAAGTCTTGAAACCAGATTCTTATTTTATCTCATTTTAGTAGCTAGTATCCAAATCCCACCAAGTTTACATAAGAAATAGCAAAACAAAAGGAACCAACTGTCTATCTACCAATGAAGATACTTTAAATAGCAGTACATACAAGGTAATGATATAACTTTGTATGTTTTGACATAGAAAAGTAAACACTGTGATGGTAGGTGAAAGAGTGTATATATATTACCTCATTTTTAAATGCTTTCATGCATAAACAAAATCTAAAAGTCTGTGTGCCTCAGGAAAGAAGTAGATAATCACTTTATTTTTTTAAAATAAATATCTTTTATTACCTCTGCAATTTAAAAGTATTACACATTTTTAAAGATGAAACAATGACACACATCTGCCAAGTAGATGCTGATTTCAGAGAAGACTTTTTTCCCAGTTTGTTGAAAAGTATGAGTAGGAAGGTAGTTACTGAAACTTTTAAAAAATTAAATTCTTAAAGTCTTGGTACCATCTTTTCCCAGAATATGGAATATATCTTTCTACTTGAACTGAGATTCCTAAAGCAATACTGTTTAAACACTCACATTGTCACTAACAATGGATTTAAGTGGAAAAAAAAAAAAAAATCTCTGCCCTTCAAACTTTGACCTGTGAGCTAAATAAATACAAATACATAAAGAATGTGTCTTGCCAGAGAGGCTTACTTTTGTTTAAAACTGACAATATTAAAAGAATTACTACACTAGTTGATACCTAATGTTGGATTTATCCACTTAAAGTTAAAATGTTCATGTTAAGAACAGCCAGTTTTAACAGGCTAAAATGAAGCTGGTCAAGCAATTTCACTAGAAACTAAGTCTTAAAGGGTGAAATAAAAAGTGACACTGATGCTTTGTGATGACAGTCTCCTAATATCTTCGTTAATATCTTCTGTGGTGCTGTGAGCCTAGTGGTAGTCCCTAAATATAATGCAAAATGAAAATGGTGCTAGATTGCTGCTGTCTTAATTTAAAAAGCAGATTTGAATATGGACTATCAACTTCACACTTCCTACCCCATATTAAGCTTTTTCTGAAAGTATATAGCTAAGAAGATAACCCTCTTCAGGAGAATGTAGGTCATCTGGTTCTTTAGACGGAAGAACATGGGGCAGAGACTTTTTTTTTTTTTTTTTTTTTTGAGACGGAGTCTCACGCTGTTGCCCAGGCTGGAGTGCAGTGGCGCGATCTCGGCTCACTGCAAGCTCCGCCTCCCGGGTTCCCGCCATTCTCCTGCCTCAGCCTCCTGAGTAGCTGGGACTACAGGCGCCCGCCACCGCGCCCGGCTAATTTTTTGTATTTTTAGTAGAGACGGGGTTTCACTGTGGTCTCGATCTCCTGACCTTGTGATCCGCCCGCCTCGGCCTCCCAAAGTGCTGGGATTACAGGCTTGAGCCACCGCGCCCGGCCGGGGCAGAGACTTTTAAGAAAAACTATGTGGTCCTTTTGTTTTATAGTCTGAAAATTTGGTAGTGAGGATGAGAAAGTTAAGGATAGTTAGATTTAGCTTAAAAGATTAATATGTCATCAACTCTACTAGAATTTTGATAATTTTGATAGCTTTATTTAGAAAGTTACCGTCTTTGCGTAATACAATATTAAGTAATGACTGTGTTGCACTTCAGTCACCTTTCTAATATATTGACATATCTTTAGTAATACAGAGAACCACAATCCTGTTAGTCATGAAATTCTAAGATAAATTTGTAAATGTCTTAATTTCCAGTATTACATAGGTCATTTAATTTTACTTATCTATTATTCCTGTGCTTTGTCCTTTAACAAATATTTATTGATGTCTGCTATGTGCCAGGTACTGTTCTAGGTGCTAGGGATACAGCAGTGAACAAAACGCTCTAGTATCCCTGTCCCCATGGAGCTTATTTAATATAAGGAGACAGACAAATAAATATGTCAGGTGATAAGCATTATGGAGAAAAATAAAGTGCCAAAGGAGATTAAGTGGTGTTCAGAAGGAGGAATGGTTTGAAATTTTAGGTACAGGAGAAAGGGAATTCTTACTTGGGAAGGTGACATGACTTTAAAGAAGTGAGGAGCAAACACAGTATCTGGGGAGGAGTATTCTAGATAGTGTTAACAGCAAGTACACAGCAGGAGTATGCTTGAAGAGGCAGAGGAATAGCAAGCAGATAATTTTAAGGATGTCAGCTTTTACTTTCAAATGAAAAGTATCTGGAAGATTGTGAACAGAGGAATGGCATGATGTGACGTATGTTCTTACAGGATCACTCTGACTACTGTGTTGCATATAGACCAAGGCTTGGAAACTTTTTTTCTGTAAATAGCCAGATAGTAAATATTTCAGGCTTTGTGGGTCATGTAGTAGTCTATGATAACCACTCAGCTCTACTATTGCAGCATGAAAACTGCCATAAACATTACTTAAGGGATGACTATAGCTATGTTTCAATAAAACTTACAATTGATAGGCTTGATTTGCCCTGTGTGTCATAGTTTGCCTACCTCTGATACAGACCACAATGAGACAAGGGTAAAAGCAGGTTGACAGGAGGCTTTTGCAATAATCCAAGGGAGAGCTTATGGTGGTAGTGACAGTGGCAAAAAGTGGTCAGAATCTGGATGTATTTTGAAGGTAGAGCCAATAGTATTTGCTTGGTAGAGAGTTTGAGAGAGACATAAAGAGAAGGGGGTCAGGGGTGATGCCCATGTTTTTAAGAGTTTTAATTAGAAAGTATTTGTTTAATATTTCACATTCTAATTTTGATAATATCTGTAATAATTATCTTTAAAATTTATGTGTACCTATTAAGGTTATACATTTCTTTTTTCCTTTGGGCGTATTTGAGTTCGTTTTGTTCTGGGTATTCCTTCATAGAGAACTAATAGTATAACCTATGAAGTTCTGAGCACCGCCACTGGTTACTGAACATTATCTCATTAGGATGAGATGAAAGCGTGGATGAAAGCGTGTGTGTAGCTGTGATGTGGTATGTAGGTTAGGGTGTTCCCTCAAGGCCAAGGAAGAAAAAATAAAGATGCTACCTGTTAGCTATGTATGGGAAGCTCTGAATGAGAATTATTAATCATGTAAAACTAATATAAAGAACTTTGCTTTACTTTGGTAATGTATTTATAAGAATGTTTATAATGAATAGCTCTTGGGGAAGATAGTACAAACTATTAGATAAGGACTTTGGACTACACTGACTTAAGTATTTCATATACTACCACATTCTTCAAAGTAGTTATTTGCTGCTTCTCCACCCCTAATCAGTTACTAAGAGCTGCAGAGTTTTGTTTTGTTTTGTTGTGTTGTGTTGTGTTTGCCATAATGACCCTCACATCCCGTTTTCATCATGTCTCACTTAAATTATTCTACCTTTTAGTGACTTTACCTTAACTTAGAGTAAAAGAAAGGTTATCAAACTTTTGCATGCATCAAAATCACTTGGAAGATTTGTGAAACCAATATTGCAAAGTTGTATGTGTGTTTTTGTTTGTTTGTTTGTTTTTGAGACAGAGTCTCACTCTTGTTGCCCAGGCTGGAGTGCACTGACGCGATCTCGGCTCACTGCAGCCTCTGCCTCCCGGGTTCCAGCGATTCTCCTGCCTCAGCCTCCTGAGTAGCTGGGATTACAGGCATGAGCCACCATGCCTGACCCAAAGTTTTTGATGTAGTGCATTTGAGGTGGGACCCTAGAATTTTCTGGTCTGGGAACCACACTGTGGAAACCACTCTTCCAAAGTACTCTGATAATGCCATTTCTCTAGTAAAAACTGTAAAAACTCACATCATCTGATAAATTCAGTCTAGGATTTAAGGACTACTATTATTTAACCCTTACAAGTCTCTAGCTTTTTTTCATACATGTTCTGGACATGGCCAGATTCTGATCTACCTTTGCTTTTCAATGATTTATTTTGAAATATCACAAGAAGTCTTTGCCCTACCCCTCCCATTTTCATCAGTCAGAATCCTGATCTTCTTACAAGGTTAATTTCTAACTCAACCTTCTTTTTTGAATCTCCAAACATGTGTGCTCTCTTTTTTCCTCTGAATTCCCATAGCACATACACTTTTTATAACATTACCTTATTCTCTCTCAATGTATAGTCTTTATATATCTTATCTCTATTCTACCTTTTTATAGAAATGTAAGTTCCTTGAGGATAAGAAAATATATCTTTGTCTCCCTTAAACATTTGTAGAATTGAACCACTTTTTAAAATTTGTTCCTTTGTCTTTTCTCCTTTTAAATAGTATTATTAAAGTAACATAAGATGTTAGTATGCCTAATATTTTCTAGCTTCTTGCTCACTTTATCTATTGGATGAAACCCATTGTATTAACCTGAAAACTTCCTTCTGGGAACCTACTGACTTCCTGTTTTTATTTGGATTAATTCCTTTCTGATTCTGCTGCTCAGCTTTACAAATCATAATTATATATAATAATGCTACAGTTTCTATCCATTAGACTTCTGATGCATTGTAAATCATATCTTCTTTTTTGGTGAATTCTCCCAAGCCCTTTGTTTTACTAGGGTAAAAATTAAAATTCTTTATATGAAATACATATCTGAAAAGTACTCATATATCTGAAAAGTATTCTGTCCTCATAATTAATGGATAGTTTGGTTGTGCTTAGAATTCTACATGAGAAGTCATTTCCTCTTAGAACTTTAAAGGCATTATATTATCTTCTACTTTCATTTTAACTGGTAAGAAATCTAATGCCAATTTATTTTTTCTTCTGAAGCTACTTTATGGTTTCTTTCTATTTTCTCTTTTCTCCTTGGGGAATTCTTTTTTATTATTTATTGAATATCTTCAGTTGATCGTTTGTAGTATCTCATTTTCGTATTTTCTGCCTACCATTTGCTGTGTATTCTTTGGTATATATTCAGCTTTGTCAACCATATTATGAATTTTAATTTCATATAATAAAATGTTATTTTCCCTGAGTATTTTGTTGTTCTGATTGTTCTTTTCAAGCATCCTTATTTTATGGATGTACTATCTTTAATACCTGAAGATACTAAACATTTTTCTTAATGATTTCCTTTAAATAAAATTATAATTTTGGTTATCCTAGTACAGTTATTTATCTTGTTTTCTTTTTCCCTCATGCTGATAGTTTTCTACATATATTTGATGATCTGTTTACATTTATGCCAACTTGTATTTAAATATCAGGAACTGGGAAACCTCATTGCTGGTAACTCTGTGCATGCGTCTGGGACCTCTTGATCCTCATATTTTAAAATAAATGGGAGGAAAACCATCTGTTTTACTGGAGACCTTTTAAATGTGGCCTTCCATCTTCCAGATTATGGTTGGAACCTCTCATCAGCTGATGGTTCTACTTCCATTCTCTTTGCTGATAAAGGATTGCTCCTGGCTTTATTCCTATACTAGAACGGTAATGAGGTCCTGAGAAGGATAAGAAACAAATGACTGTGCTAAGTCTGTTATCTTGAGCCAGAAAGCTGTGTTTTCAACAGGTTAAAATTTTTTTTTGTGGTTAAATACTATACATTTCTGGTCTTTTATTTGACAATAAGTTTGTGTTGATAACCTCATTTGATTTTATTGTAGTAAACCCATAAGATGTGTAGCACAATAGTAGAGTGATGAGATAGAATTATTTCTAAGAAGTGCCATACTTTGGTCTCCAGCATCTGTATTTAACTTCATATAACTGAACAGAGAACAGCCCAAGAATCTAATGTCGCCCAAATGGCAGCTTATTAATTTACCATAGAAAGTTTAGCTATTAAATAAACTAGATGATCAGGGTTAGTGAATTATCACCAGAGAGAAAGAATTTGCGTGGAAAATCAAATATATAGTCATACGATATCTAGGTAAACATGAAGTTAGAAAGAGGGCCTCAGTGATCTTATTGGCTGGTATCTAGCTGAGATAGCCTGATGTATTGTGTCTGTTGTCAAGCAAGATTGTGATACAGACTGGAAAATTGAGTATTGATCAGAGCATCATTTTTCTTGGATGTTGCTGGATATCCAGAAAGTCTCCTGATGTTGAGGTTCTTTTCCTGGGTGACATTGCAATTGTGTTCATAGAAGTTTAATAAAATAGTATAGAAAAATTAATTAGCTGTGTGCTTTCTCAGTTCTCCAGTATCTGCAGCAAAGCCAACCTAAATAATTTTGTGAAACTTCTCAGCTACTCACAGATTATTGCTTAAGGTGGCTAACTCTGAAAACATCAATCTAATCTTTTCTTTCAAATGCAGATTTCTCTCTGAATTCCCAGAAATTTGATCTAGCACCATATACCACACATATCTGTATGTCACTTACAAAGAAACTGATATTTAGAAGCTAAATGAATTACCTCAAGGAGACGTCTTATAGTATATTAGTGTCAGACTCAACTAAATCTCAGTTTTCTATCTTTAACTTTAATATTTTCTTGTATATCCATTTAAACTACTTTTATCAAAAGATAAAGTAATAGAAGACGATTGCTTTATATCTGACTATCCTTGGACAATTACAACCAGCAGCTAGTAAGTCTCAGTAATTTAGAGTTCACTGATACAGATTGTGATTATACAATTTCTACATTTTATATGCTAATACTTACCTGTACTCCCTTTTAATGAGTGTTATATGGCCAATTAGTAATAAAATGAAATTAGTAACATCCTTTCTTAAAAGGAAAATATATATTTTAGCACCTTGGAAATGCTTTAAGCTTACTTAAATATAACCAGAGCTCAACACAAATTATACTAGTTCTTAAAAATGGTTACTCTGAAACTTATTCTTAAGTGCAAAACATTTGGCAAATATCTTTATTAGCCTGATACAGTTTGTATATTCTTAAAGTATAAGAAAACTGTGTCCTTCAAAATTTCTGTGAGTTTTGACATTCATCAGTTCTCTTCCCCTTTACCTACATCTCCCAGTGAGATTTAACAAAACACTGATTTAACTATATACCACTTGTTAAATTTTAAAATAAATATACAACTTTGTTTTTTATTATATATTTTCATTTTTTCTGCCTTCCCATTTATTTGGATGTATTTCATTAGTTTCCTAAAACTTTTTACGTGTATGTATTCCATCTGACAGTAAAACATTAGGATTTTACATCCTAAAAATTTCTCAGATCCCAACTTTTTTCTTCCCATCCCTGAGCTCATTTTTCCAGTTGTATAGTCTTCTAACTTGGTAAACCTCTTTCTGCTTACAGTCTCCTCTTCTAGTCTGTACTCCACTCATGTTATTCTTTCCTAAAACCATTTGATAAATAATTTCAAATCATATCACAATAAAATCCAAGCTCCTTACCCTGTATACAGTTAAGATATATATGTTCATTATAAATATTCAATAGTAGCAAGACCCTAATCAGGAACCAATTGGCACAGTCATGGGCAACCAAGAGCTATGAAGTAGCTTCTAAATAGTCCAGGCTTCTAACAGATTTTTTGGTCACTAGTCAAATAATGCTTGTTTTAAAATTATTCTCCATGTTACATGAGTTTTCTCAAATGTCTTCTATATATATATACACACATATGTAACATAAGTCTTTGTTTTATAAAATGCAAATATAGAGTAATTAATTGTAAATTGATTTCAAGTGAAGTTTTAACATGATGACTCAGTTGTGGCTTTTTTTTTTTCCAGTTGTGGCTTTTTAAAATATGTATTTAAAATAAAAGGTATTATTTATTCTACTTAACCAGAGTTATCTTAGTGGCAGTCAAGATGCATTAAAAGTGACATAACAAAGGAAACAGGAAATATATAACATAAAATTTATCAGGTAAATCCTTAGAGACTGCTGTTAAATTACAAAAAATAATGGTGTACTTGCATTTCCTATTATTTCTCTGTTTGATGATATGTGAGAAGAGATGAAGGAATGGTGGTAGTAGCAGGATTCAAAAGTCTTTTGATTTTATTCATATGCTTCAGATGCCCCTTTTTGGCCCTTTTAATTCTTATTATTTTTGTATGGCCACTTTCTCATCAGAAGAAAAATTATCTGAGCCTCCCTATCCCATGTTTAGTTTTCATTATTAACATCTAATCTTTAGTTTAATTGAAAGTTTAATCTTTAATTCAATTATATGTTCTTTTGAAGAAGAACAGTCAGAAGTTTCTGGAATACTCCTGATTTTAGAACATGATTCCTAAATGAAATATCCAACAATTTAAATTTACTTTGAAGGTAAAACCAAATTTAGAACCTTTATTGTGACTTTCTTAGTTGGATAATTGTAGAAAGAAATCTATAGATCTCATAGATATCTGTGATTCAGGTGAGCAGCTGGAAGATAGCAGATGGTGAAGAACAGCACTCCCCTCCATTTATTCAGTGTGAAATCGTCACTTGAATAGGAAATATATGTGTGTGTCTTATTAGCAAAAATTTTTATATGGGTATATCCCAGTTAATAGAAATAAAATGATATATATGGACAAAGATGAATATAAAGAGCTTTTACTTATTGTATGTGTGAATTTTTAACCTACTATCATTTTTCAACAACAACACAGAATGATGGTACCTTTTTATGGTATTTTAAACGGCTTGTGTCGAAGTCCACAACCCTTAAAAAAGGTAAACATGTAAAATAATGTGATCAAAAAAATATTGAAGATATGGTTTTAGTGGTGGGCACGAGTCAGAGAGTATAAGCCAATTTAAAATATCACTAAGTGGATTATTAGATGTCTGGAGAAAAATGATTTGATTTATCTTGCTTTTGCCAGTTCAGTCTCTGTTTTGTTAGCCCTGTTCTGGCCCTGAAATTTCTAATTTAGTCAAGTTCTGACTCCCAAAATATCTTTAAATATGGAAATGAGTAATAGAACTTTTATTTTTTAAGTTGAGTTTTTCACAGGCTTATACTTGTAATTTGAAGCTAAAGTAATACTTAAACCATGAATGATACCATTCTTGTTTTTAAAATAATTATGAAAAGGCATTTTTTTGGGTAGGTCCAAGCCTGTCCCACTCTTCATTTTTGAAACATTCAAATTGGTTATTTAAAGGTATGTTACTATGTAGCAGTGTATCCTGATACTGATAATACAAATTTGAATTTTGCCAAATCCATTTGTGTCTGTTTCAACTATAGAGACAGAAAAATAATGGGCATGCACAGAGTAGTCATGATATTAGTGACTAACCAAATATTTTCCTACTCTTGGACATGAATGTCTGAAATCTTAAGACTTGCAACCATTTGAGCAACTCTTCACAGTTGTTCTCTATACCTTGTAGAGGAAAAAGGAAGAAAATTAATATTAAGTGCCACTTTGCATGGGGCTTTTGATATATATATGTCATATGATCTTTATAGGAATTCTGTGGGGAAAGATGGTGATATCCCCTTTTTATAAGTCCACAGGCTCCACAGTTCAGATCTGCCTGTACACATGGCAAAAAAGTGACCAAATGCTATTCACCTCCAAGTCTGTCAGAGTCCGGAGCCTGGGCTCTTCGTTCACCATGCTGGACATTTTAGTTATGCTTTAATTCAATATATATTCAGTTTTGTCATTTTTATGCCCTTGGAATCTTGTCAGATTTTAATTTTTAAAAATTAGAAAATGGGCTATTTAACAATATGAATTTTAAATAAAATATCTGCTTTTAAATTTATTTTACGTCAACAGTCATTGAATATGAATGAATTTGAATACTCCAGTGGTACTTCAGGATACTCAGTATATCTACTGAAAAAAAATGACAAATTGAATAGCTGTATCACTGTGAAGTAAGTTCTATAATAAAAGAATAAAATGTGGTGGGAGCACAAAGTAAATGACAAATAAATTTTCTATCTAGGAGTCTCTGCTGTGAGTCTGAACTCCCAGCACCTAGTGTAAAGTTGTAATCATCTGTGGTAACTATAGGAGACAGAAATATGTTCAACTAATGCTGCTTAAAGGCTATCTAGTTTTCTTAGAAAACTGAATATTCCTTCTAGACTTTTCTGTTGATAAAGAGAAGAAAGACTCTGAAGGGAGCCTTTGGGGTATCAATAGACAGGAATTAGATTGGTAGTCCTTGCTTCTAAAAGGAAGAGGTTGCTTCTTTATTAAACTGTGTTTTTTGTTTTTGTTTTTGTTTTTTACCAGAAAGAGACAGGTTTGTTCAGTTTGGTATTGAGCAATTCAGAAGTAAATGTTGAGGTACAGTGGAAGGGTTTAGAGTAGATAAAATTTAGATTATCTAAATCTTTACATAACATATCTGAAGCTTTATATAACAAGTATTGTATGTTTATAAAATACAACTTTAATGCTATTTTCAGAAAACCATGTGATAGGAACAAAAAAAGTGTTATTAGATCCCTTATGTAATAAGCTGGACTGTGTAGCCCTCAGTTCAATTTTATGTTTTGAGAGAAAATAACACTTACTTATTGAAGCTAAGAAGAGAGCTCAGAAAAATAGAAATAAAAGGTGTATTTTCTTGATTAGCAATAGGATATGAGATTGGTCTCCTAATTGCATGTAGGATCTTTTTGCCATTGTCCATTTTGAATACAAATATGCAGAAATTATAATTTATTTTGTAATTAACAGACTGAAAAGAAATTGCTTTGTAAGATAAGGATTTTCTTCTGTAAAACATAAAGGGCTTCTGAAATTTGTGAGGTTGGTATCCTCCATTAGGTGCAGCATATATAATTTTTCACTCAATTACATAATATAGTTGACCCTTGAACAACACGAGTTTGAACTGCATGGGTTCACTTATGCTGGATTTTTTTTCAATAAAAGTTGCAATTGCCTCTCCTGCCTTCTATTCTACTTCCTTCACTTCTTCCACCTCTGCCGCCTGAGACAGCAAGACCAACCCCTCCTCTTCCCCATCTTTCCCCTCCCCCTCAGCCAATTCAATGTAAAGAGAATGAGGATAAAGATCTTTATGATAATATACTTCCACTTAATGAATAGTAAATATATTTTCACTTTTTATGATTTTCTTAATAACATTTTCTTTTCTCTAGCTTACTTTATTGTAAGATCACAGTATGTAATACACATAACATACAAAATATGTGTCAGTCAATAGTTCGTGTTATCAGTAAGGCCTCCAGAAAACACCAGGCTATTTAGTAGTTATGTTTTGGAGGAGTCAAAAGTTATATGTGGAGTTTTGACTGTGTGTGGTGGTTGGCACCTCTAACCTGTTTTGTTTGAGGGTCAACTGTATTATGTTGCCACAGGCCTTTCTGAATGGCTTAAATAAATATTTCCTGAGACATCATTTACTAGATATGTGTCAATATGTGTAGATGACTTTGTAACTAATGGAAATAATGTATTTGTACAAAACTATTATGGGGTTTACACAAATATCAAATAACCAGTCTGCTACTTTCTCTTTAAGAGTTACATTTTATTTGAAGGGGAAAAATATGATTTATTTTTAATTATAGCTATAATGCTATCTAAAGTTCAAACAGGAATCACATCAGTAAATAGTGATTTTCTTATTTCTTTTTAAGAAGTAATCATCCATTCAATAGAAGTCATAAAAAGATAAAAGCTGAAAGAAACCTCTCAAGCTTTAGCTGCAGTGAGAATTGGTTTCTTAGAAAAGTGTGTTGGGGATGAGAAAATGATAGCACACACTGTAACATGTTAAGTACTTTGAACTGAAGGATACTGGAAGAGCCCCAGAAGCAAAGTATCCTTTCAACCTTCCCTTGCCCTTCTTTCTTCTGTTCCCCTTTCTCTCCCAAGCAGACCATAGAAACTAGATTTCTCTTCCCCCAACCATGTCATAGAAATTATAACCCCACTTTCCCAAAGCCAGCCATAAACCTAGAAATATTATTCTAACCTTCCCCTGCCTTTCTGTGTAGGGGCTGGCCATAAAGAAATTCTATGACCTACCTTGTCTGATAGTAGGTCGTAAGACCCTCATTCCAGAAGGAGTTCTGCCCTGTACCTTGAAGGAGGGGATGCTATGTAAAAGACCAAGAAGAATCTGAACATACAGACCTTGCTGGCTTTCCTCCCTCAGCCTGTTACCATTCACTTATACACTTTTGTCCAATTACTCTCTATTCTTAGCTCTCCATTCTTCATTGACTAAGCATGAAAATACAGTGTTCCCCTGAGTCTTCATTTCTGAAGCCTCCTGTGTCATGAAAAACTGATTAAATAAATTTATTATGCTTTTCTCTTGTTAACCTGTCTTCTGTTATAGGAGTGTTGGCCATGAAACTTACAGTGGGTGAGGAAAGGTATTAGACCTTTCTGCTCCTACAAGTGCAACTTAATACTAACCACATCTGATTACTTTGTTCTTTTTTCTTGATGTTCATCAGGAAAACTTTTTTTTGTTTTAGGATATGTCTGACACTCCAAGTAAAAATGATTCTTCTATTTCCAATAAAGCAGACTAGCCAAAATAATTTTTTTATACTTAAGATCTGGATTGCATTGGTGGCATTCATTTTTTTTTTAAATATGTCTCATTAGTTGGCAGTTTTTAACACTACATTAAGGTGGTTGAAAGAGTGGGCTTTGGAGAGAGACCTAAGTTTCAGTCCCATCTCTGATACTTGTTAGCCATATGATCTTGGTCATTAGCTTTGGTTAATAATCTTTTAGAGAAAGTATTAATCATCAGTTTTATAAAAGAACCTATTTCACCATAGTCTTTTATTTGCTTTTACAGATCAGTGTACTGTTACCCGGACATACCTATTCCTTCACAAGTTCTGGTTCTTCAGTGCTGCTTACTATTTTGGTAACTGGGCCTTTCTTGGGGTAAGTACAGATAGCCCAGGCATGATTTCACCTTCTTTTATAAATTATAGTTAAATGTGTAAACTTTTTGTATCTTAGTAGTCCATTTGTATCATAGTACTGTCATTGAATTTTAAAGCATTACTTTCCAAATGATTTTAAATTTGAAAAGTAACACATAGCTTATTTAAATTTACAGGTATTCTTGATTGGATTAATTGTATCCTGTTGTAAAGGGAAGAAATCGGTTATTGAAGGAGTAGACGAAGATTCAGACATAAGTGATGATGAGCCCTCTGTTTATTCTGTTTGACAGCCTTCTCTGTCTTAAGGGTTTTATAACACTGACTGAATATCTGTTATGCATTTTTAAAGTGTTAGACTGACATTAGGATGAGCTAACTAGCTTTCATCAAAAATGGGAGCATGGCTATAAAACAACTATATTTTATTATATGTTTTCAGAAGTAACATTGTATCATAGATTAACATTTTAAATTACCATAATAATGCTATGTAAATATAAAACTACTGGCTTTGTGAGGGAATGTTTGTGCAAAATTTTTTCCTCTAATGTATAATAGTGTTTAATTAAAAATCTTCCAGAATTAATACTCCCTTTTGTCACTTTTTAAAAACATAATACATCATTTGTATCTGTGCCTTAGGTTCTCCAGAGTGATGTGGAATTTTAAAGTGTCTCTCTCTTGATTGCCTCCAAATAAAATTTACAATATAGCTGGTGAATGTTACTCCCATATGCAACTTGTTTTCAGTTTTCTGCCTAAAATCTTTAGCACCACTCAAGTAGATTTCATGAAAAGATTTCAAACTCTCCTTAGTGCTACAAGAGCATGGCATTCCAAGA
The DNA here is from genome assembly GCF_043159975.1 of Macaca nemestrina. Classification (NCBI taxonomy): domain Eukaryota; kingdom Metazoa; phylum Chordata; class Mammalia; order Primates; family Cercopithecidae; genus Macaca; species Macaca nemestrina. The sequence goes on from NC_092129.1 coordinate 116,324,925, forward strand.
TGTGTTATGTTGTTCAAATGTCAGTCCATTAGATATCTTACAACCTCTAAAGTATTTAAGGCATACATATTGTTATTGGTAGCTTTTGTTTTGTATCTGACCTCAAAATTTGTATTCCAATATAAATGGGGTATTGTCAAGAATAATCCTGAAAAAATCAGTTTATGGATTAAGATAGATGGCATCATATTTTGGTTTTAGAGATACTTTTTCATTCTAAAGATTTGAAATTTGCAAAAGATATAATGAAAGCTGTATGACATCAGGGTATTTTGAACACATTCTGGATAGTGAGAAATAATTTAAAAAAAAGGTATATATTCTAGTTTACTAGCATAAGCACATTAGAACTCACAATAAAGTATGTATCATGATCCTTGAGGTAAAATATCATTAAGTTTCTGAAAAAAGGTTTAGGAATTAACAACTATATCCAAGTTAATTCTTCTCTCCTTTAATTTTTGTGCCATTTTTCTCTGTTCTGATTCTTTGTCTCTCTTGATAAACCTTCACAGCTTTCATATTTGGCTTCTGCTTCTGCAACTACCCTTTAGCATTATTCACCAGGATTTCATTCCCTTCTGTTCTTATTTTACATTTTCTTTCTTTCTTTTTTTTTTTTTTAAGATGGAGTTTCGCTCTTGTCGCCCAAGCTGGAGTGCAGTGGCACGATCTCAACTCACTGCAACCTCCCCGTCCTGGGTTCAGGCAATTCTCCTGCCTCAGCCTCCTGAGTAGCTGGGATTACAGGCATGTGCCACCATGCCCAGCTAGTTTTTGTATTTTTAGCAGAGACAGGATTTCACCATCTTGGCCAGGCTAGTCTTGAACTCCTGACCTCATGATCCACCCACCTTGGCCTCCCAAAGTACTGGGATTGCAGGCGTAAGCCACCATGCCCGGCCTTGTTTTACATTTTCTTTGTGGACAATCTCACATACCCTTGACTTCTATCTATACTACGTGTTCTTAAGCTCTGAACTTTGACTTACCTTTTAGCTAGAAATTACTGCTTCAACTGCAACATTTTGAAAATTGAAGTATTCATTTTTGGGGGGCAAACTAAGCCGCCTTCTGCATTCATTTTTTTGACAAATGACACCAGCAGACACTTGATTGCCTAAACAAAAAAAAATCAGGTAGATCTCCGTATCTCTTGTGTATAACTGACTCATCAAACAATCATGTCATGTTAATTTCTACTTCCTATCTTTCCATTTGTCCCCTCTTCTCTACTTTCTATGTTATAGGCTGAATTGTGTCCCCTTACAATTCATATGTTGAAGACTTGAACCCTGGCACTTCACAGAATAATACTGTATGCGGAGATAGGGCCTTTTAAAAGTAATTAAAATAAAATGAGGCTATTGGATGAAGCCCAAATCCAGTATGACTGGTGTTCTTACAAGAAGGGGGAGAGACATCTAGAATGTATATGTACAAAGAAGAGGCCATGTGAGGATACAATCAGAAGACAGTGGTCTGCAAGCCAACAGGAGAGGCCTCAGGAGAATCCAGTGTTGTCAGTGCTTTAATCTTGAGTCTCCAGCTTCCAGATCTGTGAGAAAATAAATTTCTGTTGTTTAAGCCACTCGGTCTGTGGCATTTTGTTATGGCAGCCCAAGCAGACTGATAAACTCTGGTTCTTGAAATTCCTCACTGGACTTTCTGCAAAGTCTTGACTCCTTTCAGTCTTTTCTGAACATCTAAAATATAAACCTGATTATTTCATTTCTTTACTGCAAAATTCTTTCAGTTATTTTAGAATGAACTCCATAAGCCTTCATGAGATAGATAAGGCCTTTCTGGTGTGCATCTCTTCTGACTCCAAGTTCCCCTGCCATCCCCACACCAGTTATATGAGGCAGCTAACAAATGGCTCCTATTACTCACATGGCTATGAGTCTTCACATCCCCACTCTGTTGAACTATTCCTTCTGCTTGTGATGCCTGTCCCTTCCTTTTGTCTCCTAAGAAAATCCTTATTCTTCAAGTCTCAGCCTTAGAATTATCTCCCTAGGTCCCTCCTTCCCTAAGTTGCCCAGACACAGGTGCTAGCTTTTCCCTATCCACATGGCACCCTGTACGGTATATTGTGATTTATTGCCTTCATGTCTGCCTCCACTAGACTCTAAGTACTTAAACACAACGTCTGGTTTTTCAACTTTGTCCTTGGTGCCTAGAATAGCTTCTTACACATGGAAGGTATTCAATTGACAGGTGAATTTGTTAGAAAGAAGCCTTAAGCTCGTCTACATGGTTTAAGCATACAAAAACTATTTTGATTAAGGAGGAATATATATTTAGCCTGTTTTTGAGGTTTATTTTGAAACCGTGAAGGTTAGAAGTATTATATTTGTCTTGAATACTCTATATACTTTACTTTTAGGAATGTTTGGTTGGTTTCTGTCAGACCAACTTCTTAGCTTTTGATTTTGCTAGTTGTATTTTTTTTAATATATTTTTTTCGCCCTAGATTCTATAAACTTTCTACATATTTAGAAGCTTACTTTTATTCTAACACTAAGGTTTTTTTTCCTCCCAGTCATATGGAATGCCTTTATTAACTTTGTATTTTCATGAAGCTGATTTGTGTTATAAATTCCACTAATGAAGAACATACTTCTTTGAAGTCCTTCTGAAAAACACCTAAATTAGAGATCATCTAGAGTGACAACTTTCCAAAAGGCCAAGGCTGTCATGTTCCATGTAAACTTCAAACAAGTGATTATTCATCCATGCAACAAGGTCCTGGCAGAATGAGGACCCTGGAACTGACTTCTAGCTCAGTGCTACCATACCAAAGGAAGTAGAAAATGCATATTGCAAAAGAAAGGGAAACAGGAGCTTCAGGAAAGCAAAAAGCAATACAGAAAATCATGTTTTCAAAATATACTACTGAGCTCTTCAGTGAAAGATATGTACATAGTTCAATAATATACTGTTTTAGAATCATTTCATAGGCAAAGCACAGTAAACATCGATTACAGCACAGAATTTAAGTATTGACCTTGACCACATAAAAAGACAGTTGTTGAAACCTGGAAGATTGAAGAAGAGGGGTGGAGAGAGACCTAAGGGGAAAAGAGTCATGTTGATATCCTCATTTTATGACAGGGATGATGGGGAGAAGAGAGAAATTAAGAAATAGTCTCTGGTACAGGGAGTATATATATTGAAGGGTAGCAGAATATGCCACCCCAAAATATGCCATTTTGGCATAAGAATTATTTTGAGCTTAGCAGATACAAGAAGGATGCTTTGACCACCCCTTTTTCTTCCTAAAACCAGGACATAAAACTCCCATGTGGAAGATGTCCTGCCTATACCAGAAGGAAAGTAACATTTTTGTCACAAGGGCTGAAAAAAACCTGTATAAACAAACCTTGGTAAAGTAACCTTTATTGTATTAGTCCATTTGCATTGCTATAAAGTAATACCTGAGGCTGAGTAATTTACAAAGAAAAAAGTTTATTTGGCTTACTGTTCTTCAGGCTGTACAAGCAACCTGGTGCCAGCATCTGCTTCTGGTGAGGCCTCAGGAAACTTAGAATTACGGCCTAAGTAGAAGAGGGAATGTACATATCACATGATGAGAGTGAGCAGAGGAGGTTCCAGGCTCTTTCAAACAACCAGCTCTAGCATGAATTGATAGAGAACTCACTACCACTAGGACAGCACCAAACCATTCATGAGGGATCTGCGTCCATGACCCAAACACGTCCCGCCAGGCCCCTCCTCCAACACTGGGGATCACAATGAGATTTGAAGGGGACAAAGATGCAAAATACATCTCTTACCTTCCTAGTTACTGTTCCACCATTTTCTGCCCTAGCCCTGGCCTCTGTCCTGTCACATTTTCATAATTTACTACTCTTTGTCCAATTCAGTGTATAAGTATTCAACTCTTATTGATTTGTATGCTTTTCTCCCGTTAATCTGTCTTTTATTACAGAGCCCCAGCTGGGGCTCCTAAAATGGACAGAGAAAAGATTTTTTTCTTCCCCTACAATTGATTAAAGCTATGGAGGTAATCAATACAGCATCTAAAATGGTAATCCTTTATCCAAAATGTTTGGGAACAGAAGTGTTTGGGTTTTGAGTTTTTTTTATCTTAGAATATGTGCAGAACACATACCAGTTGAGCATTCCTAATCAAAAAATACGAAATCTGTAATGCTTCAATGAGCATTTCCTTCAAGCATCATGTTGATGCTAAAGAAGTTTCAGATTTTGGAGTATTTCAGGTTTCAGATTTTCAAATTAGAGTTGCTCAATGTGTATAACAATGTTAGGAGATGGAATAAAAGGGAAGGAAGAAAAAAATGTCTCGAGAAATTCTCTTACTATAGGAAGTCAGTAGACAATATTTAAATATATTGAAGATAAAAAGTGTTTAAAGGAGAAATTTTATCAGAAGATAAAATAATAGCCATTGTGATTATATGTAAATATGTCTTGGAGTTTTCTGGCAGCCGAGAAAAAAGATGATGGATAATGAGGATTTTACATTTAATAGAAGGAAGCACTCAGTTTTCCTCCTGATAGTTTTTTCTGGCACTAAAATTTAGAAGGAAGTTACACTGTGAATTCTTATATAAAGAATGTTAGTGAACAAATGTCTTTGCTAAAGTTTAAATAGAAAGACCATATGCAAGGAGACAGAATTTGGGATCTCCAGGAAAATCATGTTGGCTATCAAGAAGTCTCAACATGGATTAGCTTTGTGTGTATGTAATTTATTCACTCAGCAAACATCTAAACTTCTAGTTATTTCAGGCACTGGATTGTGGCTACGGAATTTCTGCAATTAAGAAGATAAGACCCATCATTTCAGAACTTGATCTAGGAATTAATAGCCGAATGGCCTTTGGCAGTAACTGGACCTTGTCAATATCTACTAAGATTGTATGTGTCTGATATTATGAATAAATATACATAAAAGACATCACTTTGTCAAATTACAGTTACAATCAAAGATACTCCAATTACTGGAATTTTCATATCTCCAAACCACAATACATCCTCTCCTGGTAGCATAATCAGAAGGTTACTTGATGACTGTGGGATTGAAGTGATGTGAGATAGGTAGCAAGGGGCATTTCAGATATTTTGTGATGAAGATTGAATAAATATCCACTCTTCTTCAGCAGAGACCACTCTAAGGGGACCAGATTGCCCAGGTTGCCCGGATTGTGTTGTGCTGCCTTGGACAGTTCTCAAAACATATATTGGCTATGTTTAAATCTCAGCTGACATACTTTATTAGATTTGTACATATAGATTAAGCTACACCTTGGTTCTAGGAAAGTCACTCTTCTGACCTTTCTGCCTCTCCACGCTTATTTTAATTTGGTAAATTTTATTGGGGGCTACCTTATTCCTCTCATTGGCAAAATCACAAGAAGCACTTCTAATACCACCCATAATCTTCACCTGCGATTTCACAGGGAAGTTGAACACTTTCTTTGTAGAACAAAGCCCATAAACAAAGATTAAGTTGTAACCTAGCGATAGGATAGCATTTCTCTGGAGAACTAAGCTTTTATGGTCAGGAATATAGTTTCTTGTGTGGTTCCCCCACAGGCTCCTATCTGCTTCAGCTCTACACTGAAGCTGCTGGATAGTACTCAAGACAAGTATGTGTGTAAAGCAGTGTCTTCTGTTGCCCTAGAAGACACTTTTGATAGCAGATGAGCAGACAACAAAGTTAACACTTGGGGAAATTAGGAAGCACTCAGAGTTCCTCATTTCCACATCAAGTGATGTTTCTGTTGACCAAAACAAAATTTGTATCTAAAGGAAATTATTTTTTTACTTATACAGAGTTCATTCAGTGGCTCCCCAGGAGCATCTGTGATATACTAGATTCTGTTCTGGACCTTATTCTAACATTAATGAAAAGCACTTCCAAACTTGATATCTACCGCCCTTACCAGTTCAAGTTCCACTTTTTACTATATTTACCTGATGCTTTTTGAAAACCTGAAGTGTGTGTATAAGTAAATATTTATACACACACAAAATCTCCATTGATGTAAGGGAAGACCAGTCTTCCCACAGTAAAAGAGTAATTTAAAGGAAATGCAAGTTCATCCCTGATGCATACAATAATTCAAATGCTGACAAAACTATAATGAAGCCTTCAAAGACTTCTGTAATGAATTTAGTGACTCATTGACTTGATACTGGAGTGCCTAGTATGTATCAGAAACTGCTATAAAATGGAGAAACAAATGAAAACACAAAATGGTGCCTATTTTCAAAGGTGTTTAGAAGCCAGGGGGCAAATAGACTCAGAAAATTATAATGTCATAAATGCTATAAATGAGAATGCAGTAAGGCTAACAGTGATACTCTCCTGAGCTTAGGAAAGGCTCAAAACTCTTGAGATAAGCAAGTGCTAACCAAATTACAGGCAATAAATTGCCTTAAGCAGAAAGAATCTGGCTTTGGTTTAGTGAGTCTATAATGGCTTTAGACACTGGCAAGGAAGTAACGGTGGGGAAACGTCCTGAAGGGGCTGTGTGACTAGGGACTGTGTGACTAGCGACTGTGTGACTAGGGGGCTGTGTGACAAGGGGCTGTGTGACTTAGGGTGCTGAGTGACTGGGAAGCAGGGCTGCTGCATGACAGGTGAGACAGACAGGAAGGCCGGGAGAAGAGTAGGGCCTGTTTCAGCAGTACAAACACGTGAAACGTGGTAACCAGATGTCTCCCTCAAAATGCAGTCAACGCTGGGTGAAAGGGAAACCCCAAATCAACTGACATTAAGTTTCTGCTCCCTAAGTGGTATGAGAAACAAATGAAGTCACTACAGACATAAATTGTTTCTCCCATGCCTAAGTTTGCAAAATAAAGTTGTTCATAACCAAAGCTAAATATTCTTAGTTACATCACTAGTAAATATTCTGATTTTAACTTGCCACTTAATTGTTCTGTAAATAGTGGAATACAGAAAACATTTTTATAGTTACATTGTCAAAGTAAAACCTTCTTAAGTTGTACTTATTATTTCAGAATGTTTGATTATTCTCAAGGTTGATGAACTTTTTCTATGAAGGGCCAGATAGATAGTAAATAGGCTTTTCAGGACCACACAAAGACCCTGTCTTTTTTTTTTTTCCTTTTTACAACCCTTTAAAAATAAAAGTAAATAAATAAATAAAATGCTTGGATTTGTTCTCCTGGTTGTAGTATGCCAACCCCTGAATTATTCCATTAATCACTTTGCTTAAGGTAGTTTGAGCTTGATGGAACAAAGACAAGTAGGCTAAAGACTAATACAAACTTAGAAGGGAGATTGCTAATGAGAAAGAACTTTTTTCAAACACTTTTAGCACATTTCACAATTTTTTAAAGGCTAAACAACTTTTCTTCTGAGTTTAAAGGTGATATGAACTTGTAAAATAATTCAAACAACTCAGAAATTGTGGCTGAACAAGAAAGTGAGTGAGCAGAATGTGCAGTGATCTTCACATTTATTTGGGGATCCATTCATCCCACATCTTCTCGTATGGAACCCAGTTGGAGAAATGATGGACAAATTGATCTCTATGTGACCTTCACGTCTAATATTTATGAGCGATTTCTTTCTTTTGATTAAAGAGAATTATTAGCGAGACTCCAGGGTTAAAAATCGTTGAGTACAAGGGATTTTTCTCTTTGTGCTACAGTTTCCTCATCTGCAAAATTGGGATAATAATACTAACCTGTTCATGGGACTACTGAGGGCACTAAATTTGTATAAAGTGCTTAGTATAGTGCCTGTGAAGTGGTAAACTCTATTAGCTACTATTGTTACTATTTCTAAGATACTTTATTTCATAATGCGCTTTAACACTCAGGGCTTCAAACCCTTTAAGAAATGCACCTTAACCCCTTTTTCACTTTGCTTCATTGCTTGTCTTCCTGTACCTTAACCCTAGGTTAAGTAACTAATGAGTCAAAAACAAGCACTTAGTTGTATTATGAGAGCTCAAAGCATAAAGAACCCTAAAGAGTAAATATTTTTGAGACTAAAATAATAGGTTTTTGTAATGTAAATCATGCCTATTATCATCTCTATGTTTTTTGTTTAATGATCTTATTTTCTTCAAACTGTATTTCAAAACTCCAAATAATGAAATGCAAGAATGACACATTACAATTATTTCAAGAGTAGAAGCAGTCAGAGCACTTAATTACCTAGAACAAGCCATTGTGTTCCACATTTTTCACACTGCTGTCTTGAAAAGACTACAGTGTATTCTTTGCCTACCAGTTTTGTTGTTCTGTTTAATATACAGAAGGAAAGCTTTCTCTTCAATTCTTCATTGGAACATTGTGAATTCACAACTAACATTTGTAAACCTTTTTGTTTTTTGAGACAGAGTTTCACTCTTGTTGCCCAGGCTGGAGTGCAATGACATGATCTTGGCTTACTGCAACCTCTGCCTCCCGGGTTCAAGTGATTCTCTTGCCTCAGCCTCCTGAGTAGCTGGGATTACAGGCACCTGCCACCATGCCTGGCTAATTTTTTTGTATTTTTGGTGGAGACTGAGTTTCTCCATGTTGGTCAGGCTGGTCTCAAGCTCCTGACCTCAGGTTACCGCCCGCCTTGGCCTCCCAACGTGCTGGGATTACAGGAACGAGCCACCGTGCCTGGCCTTGTAAAACTTACTTTTTTTAAAGGAATGAATAAAAAATTTGTGTACATACCATCATTGCAGAGTACAAAAAGGAAAACGGAATGAAACATTTGCTGTCACTTGACAGGCTAAAATACGCAATTTAGTACACATAAGCATCTGTTTCCTCATACACTTCCAGTAAGCTTACTGCCCTCAATAGGGTGGTAAAAGTAGAAAGAGAAGACTTACCTGTGACTAATGTCCATCCTCATACTGCTGTGAAGAAATACCCAAGACTGGGTAATTTATAAAGAAAAGAGGTTTAATTGACATAGTTCTGCATGGCTGAGAAGGTCTCATGAAACTTACAATTTGGTGGAAGGGAAAGCAAACCCAACCTTCTTCACATGGCATCAGGAGAGAGAAGTGCAAAGTGAAGGGGAGAAAAGCCTCTTATAAAACCATCAGACCTCCTGAGAGCTCATCATCACAAGAACAGCATGGGGGAGCCGTCCCCATCGTCTAATCACCTCCCACAATGTCCCTCCTTCAACAATGGGGATTACAATTCGGATTGCAATTCAAGATGAGATTTGGGTCGGGACACAGCCAAACCATATCAATATCTAACATGGGTTGTTTAATAACTGAGTGATTTTCGGCAAGTTATTTTGCTTCTGTAAGTCTCTTTCTTCATCTGTAAAATGGAGTCACGTTACCTACTCTGCTGCATTATCAAAAGGATTTACAGCACTCAGAACGTAGTAGACACTCAACCAGTATCACCAAGAACCACTCTAAACACGTAAAGTTGGAGACCTAAAATGGAAAAAATTGGAAAGCACCAAGTTGGAAAGCACAAAGTTGGAGGCTAAAATGAAATTGACAGCTTTTAGGTAGGGTGTATAAACTCCAGTTGGCCACTCTCCCCACCCAGTAGTATCATACATTTGCAAATATGTACTCCATACTCCTAGAAGGCTTTTGCCTTGGACCTTGGGCCCTTGGTTCTGTCCCTGGAATTCAAATGGATAAGCCTCCCAGAGGAGTAGTTAAACCAAAAATACTCTGAGATCTCATAATACCAAAAACACAGACACATATAAAAACACAGATTTTTCCCCATCTAGCATTTTCTGTGAGCTGACTGAACAGAAGAGGAGAGCAACTGTTATGCCCAGACCGTTTATTCCCCGAAGAAGACCACCAGAGTCCAGAGTCAAAGCTAAGCAGCAAGGATCTTTATTACAGGTTCGAACCTGGAGCTCTCACTTGCTCGTGAAACGAGACGGGCAGGAGAGCTCCCCCACTGAGCTCCAAACAATGTTATATAGTCTAAGGAAAGTAGGCATAGAATCATTATACAAATTAGAGGTATGATTGGCTGGAGTTTGAACAAAGCGATTTGGCAAACTATGATTGGTTCCCGCCATTTCTGATATTTCAGTACAACCCTTGAGGCGGAAGAGCAGTTTTACACAAAGGCAGTTAATTATATTGCCTCAGGTTGCACAACCAGTTTATGGCTATCTTGCTTAAACACACCTTGTGACCTGGCTATCTTACTTAAACATTCCTTGTGACCTGGCCTCAGAAAGAAAAACATGTACTTACAGAACTTACGAAACCTCTGGTACGTGCAGAGATTAGAAAGCAGAACAAAGAGTTTAGCAACATGGGGGGGGGGAAGGGAGGGTACGCATTTTTGTATCTTTGTGTCCTTTCACAACAAAGACATATAAAGCATGGGCCCTGCCCAATAGAGAACTTTTCCATTCAATGATTTGTTCTTTTTCCCTGAAACTTGGAATTAAAATTACATACTATAAAGCTCACAGAAACAGAAAGTAGAAGGGTGGTTACCAGGGGCCAAGGGGTGGGAAAAATAGATATTAATCAAAGGGTACAAACTCTCGGTTATAAGATGAATACGTTCTGGAGACCTAGTGACTATAGTTAATAATAATGTAAATTTTCTAGATTATAAGTATTCTCGCCACGAAAACACACAAAAAAAACCCTGTGAGGTAGTAGATACATTAATAAGTTTGATTGTAATAATCATCTGACAATGTATATGTATATCAAAACATCACATTACACAACTTATATATGATTTTTGTCAATTATACCCCGATAAACTAAAGAAAATAAATTTTAAAAGTTACATAGTATATTATGGCTAGGACGGAATTACATAGTATATTATGGCCAAGGCAAATAAATGCAGTAAAATGTAAAGGCAAAATATAATGAATTAATTCTGTCTTATCTTTAATTCTTCCCAGTCCTAATCTTTTTCCTCTTTCTCCTAACGCTGTAAAAACTGAACCTCTCCTTTTTCATCTATGCTACTTAAGGTGTCAATTTTCTGTGTAAAAAATATGGTTTCACAGGAATCAAAGATGAACAACCCCCAATAGCCTTTCTCAATGTGGTAGCTGTCTGTCATCTCAACCTCTCCCAATTTAGTTGTTGAAGTAATTTCCCTGGGGGATTTTTTGCTTCTCTCTTTCAAAACTGTCTTTCTCTTCCCTTTGGTTTGACAGAAAAAGAAGAAATTTCAACTATGGAAGTCCCACATTTCCCAGCATGACTCTCTTTTTCTACTCAGTAAAAGCAGTTTCTCACCTTTTCTAAGCCACAGTCAACTCGCTCTCTACTGGATTTCTTTATGCCTATTGCAAATTTTTGCCTTGATCCAGGCTGCTCATATGTAAAAGGGCCATACTTTTCACTCAATATATATTAAAGCAATATTGAAAAATCTATGTAGCTACTCAGCATATTTAACCTGTATATGAATTTGTCCCCCTATCATAAATTTTTAAATGAAATAAAAACCAACCAAACGAAAAACGGGGTTTGCTCTCACTACCAAAAAATTGCAGCAACTTCAAAGTGACATTTTCTGTTCTGATTGTCCTTTCGAAATAGAGATATAAAAATGTATGTATTTATAAAATTAAGCACTTTTAGAATCATCAAAGAAGATGAAAGTCATTAGGGGACACAGAAATTTCTAAAGGTTCCATAAAAGAAAGCCAGGGGCAATGCCCTGGCTGTAACCTCAGAAGCCCCATGAGAGGGGTTTCCAGCTCTGCAGTAGCAATTTAAACTATTGGCCCAGGAGCTTGACTGGTTTCTAACAACTAGCACGAGCAAGCTTGCCTTTGTCATTTCTCTGTGTCGTATGCCTTTGTCATACCTGGTTTTTGCTTAGTCCTCCATCTCAGTCTCCGAGTCTCATTTCCACCCATTCTCAGCACCTTACCTCCATCCCCCTTTCGTTTGCTGCTGCTCAGCAACCTCGCTTGATCCCTTTCTCCACCTTGGCTTTACTGGAACAGCCCCTAAAGAACTACACCAACCTGTAAGACTGTGGAGCCTGGCTGACCCTAGGCCTGGATGCAGCTCAGTTGCTTATTAACTCTGTGATGTGGGGCAATTTGCTGTCAGAATTCTCAATAGTGTGTACAAATCACCTACTGTAATGCCTTGGCTTTTAGTAGGCATTCAATAAAAGGTAGTTGCAATTACTTTGCACTTTGGTATTTCTCCAAACAGAACTAATTCTGCCCAACCATCTCTCTATCTTAGTGGTTGGAATAACAGTTTGCTAATTTATTTCATCCAAGCCTCCCCTCTTCCCTACATCCTTGTATAAAAATTATGTCTGTTGGAAATGTTTAGTCATTTAGGCACAGCAGATGTTTTCTATGAAAATAAACGTTGGCAATTGTTTCAAGAGTCATAATTTTTGAGAGTGTAGAGACCTTAAGGAGTCTCTTGTCTGATCTTCAATCAATAGATACTGAAGAGGTAATCTAGCTATGACATATGAATCTTTCAGGATAAATCTTTCTTTATATTTATAGCAGCATTCCTATGATATTATTTTCCTGAGAACAACAATTCCTACAAGGAGTTATAGTCACTTATCAAATGCAGAGCTCTCCTTCACTCTGAAACATGTGGTGAGCTTTTACTGTGTGCCAGATTCTGGATGAAGCTGGGATTACAAAGACTAATAAGGACCACAAAACAGAATCCTGTCACACCTCTGAGGAAGTAACATTTCATAAGTGGGCTCACTCAAGAGCTCTCAGAAAAGCACAGATGTGATGACTCTAAATGATGGTGTGAGGCCAATAATATCAACAACCTTCGTTGTGAAAGCTTCTGTCCACATTTGGTTGGTGACATTGTTTCCAGAATCTCTCATCTTCACTGCAAATAATTTGTGACCTTCCCTCAAAAGAAGCTCTTTATATCATTGTGAGTTATTTGATCTGTGATGGTGTTTCCCAGTCATCAGCAGGTGTCCTAGACCCCACCTCGTGAGACATATGTATATTGTTTATTTAAACTCATAGCTGTACCCAACAAGCAAGTAATCAGTATTCCTGAATTTTTTCTGACCAGAACGCCAAGTAGAGCTGTTTATTCCACCTCATCGAGAATCAGGCATGAAAGAATTAAGGATTTTTACAAACAAGCAAGAATCCTTTTAAGTACAAAAAACTTTGGATAAACACTGTCAAAGATAAAGGATTAGGAAATATTAATACTGAGCTTTGACTTACAATGTTAGGATTTTAAAAATAAATATTTACAGGCAGTAAATAGATTCCTTCATACTAGAGAGAAGCACACTGCTCCATTAGCTTACCTGCTGAAATTACTAACTCTTATGTTCCTCAAGCTGTAAGGCTTTACAGTTTGGGTATAGTGTAGTTAGTGTATTATTATAAATAATGCTAAAAGTATTACATAAATCCACTTTATGAAAACATCCTTTTTACCTGAAAGTTTAATCTTATTTTTCCATTTTTATTAAGATTTGGAATCAACAATTTTAAAAGAAAAGCATCTATAGTTAAAAGGGTCAAAGTGGGGGCAGGATATGCCTTAGTGTTTTAGAAATTCACTATGAAAACAATGTTTTGGAAATTTAAGTTGTTCAGGGAGACACATCTGGGGTATACATAAGCATCAGTTTATGCTTTTGATGACTTGAAAAGTAATGGAATCTTGCAAACTTGGATAATACTTTCATGTTAGACTTGTACTGTGTCCTCACTTTTGGAAGAAAGGGAAAGGCCGATTGTTATGGTGATTTGATGTTTCTGTGGTCTTTCTCATTCTAAATATCCTCAAGTTTTTACTTATGTATGGGATATTTGTGTGTGTGTGTGTGAAGTTTCTATCATTAAAACTAAGTTACATTTACAAGACAAAGAGGCAGCCTTTGTACTAACTTTTTTGGTACTTCTTTGAGTTCTGTAGCCTTGTGGTTTCCAAGTTTGTGCCCTAGATCAGCAGCACAAGAAAAGTGAAGAAAGAAGGAAACTAATGGAGATTATTTATTGGGATGGCTCCGTGAAAAGTCTCCGTATTTTCCAGGTTTTTAGAACAGCCCTTTCTTTGTCCTTTCTATTCTATTCAACTCTCTCTGTTTAGTTCTGTGTTTTTAACTCTTTTCCAGAGTGATAAGACTGTTCTCTGATTTGACCATCTTCTCTTTTAGTTTTTCTGTTGAAATTTTTAATTGCTTATTATACATATATATGTATATATTTAAATTTTAATTAAATGATTATGAGTTATACATGATTATTTAGTAAATATATTAAAATCAATTAAATTGCAAGTACTTTTTTTCAGAAAGTCCATTTTGTGTTCTCATTTCATCTCCTTATGATTTATTTATTTTTTAAACTTTTAGGTTTGGGGGTACATGTGAAGGTTTGTTACACAGGCAAACACGTGGCATGGCGGTTTCTTGTACATATTATTTCCTCACTCAGGTATTAAGCCAATATTCAATAGTTATCTTTTCTGCTGCTCTCCCCCCTCCCAGCCTCAAGTAGACACCAGTGTCTGTTGTTTCCTTCTTTGTGTGAGAGCAGGCAGTATTTGGTTTTCTGTTCATGTGTTAGTTTGCTAAGGATAATAACCTTCAGCTCCACCCATGTTCCCACAAAAGCCACGATTTAGTTCCTTTTTATGGCTGCATAGTATTTCATGGTGTATATGTACCACACTTTCTTTATCCAATCTGTCATTGATGGAAATTTAGGTTGACTCTATGTCTTTGCTATTGGGAATAGGGCTGTAATGAACATTCCCGTGTATGTGTCTTTACGGTGGAAAGATTTACATTCCTCTGGGTATGTACCCAGTAATGGGATTGCTGGTCTAATGATAGTTCTGCTTTTAGCTCTTTGAGGAATTGCCATACTGCTTTCCACAATGTTAGAGCTAATTTACACTCTCATCAACCGTGTATTAGCGTTCCTTTTTCTCTGCAACCTTGCTAGCATCTGTTATTTTTTGACTTTTTAATAATAGCCATTCTGACTGGTGTGAGATGGTATCTCATTGTGGTTTTGATTTACATTTCTCTAATGATCAGTGATGTTGAGCTTTTTTTCATAAGATTATTGGCCATATGTATGTCTTCTTTCGAGAAGTGTCTGTTCACGTGCTCTGCTCACTTTTTTATGGGGTTGTTTTTCTCTTGTAAATTTAAGTTCCTTATAGATGCCAGATATTAGACCTTTGTCAGATGCATACTTTGCAAATGATTTCCCCACTCTGCAGGTTGTGTGTTTACTCTGTTGATAGTTTCTTTTGCTGTGCAGAAGCTCTTAAGTTTAATTAGATCCCACTTGTCAATTTTTTGCTTTTGTCGTGATTGCTTTCAGTGTCTTTCTCATAACATCTTTGCCTGTTTCTATGTCCAGGATGGTATTGCCTAGGTTGTCTTCCAGGGATTTTATAGTTGTAAGTCTTTAATCCATCTTCAATTGATTTTGTGTGTGTGGTGTAAAGAAGTGGTCCAGCTTTAATCTTCTGCATATGGCTAGCCAGTTATCCCAGCACCATTTATTGAATAGGGAATCTTTTCACCATTGCTTATTTTGGTTTACAAGTGTCTTTTGAGGATTTTTGCATTGATCTTCATTAAGGATATTAACCTGAAGTTTTTTTTGTTGACATTGTTGTGTCTCTGCCAGGTTTTAGGTATCAAGATGATGCTGGCCTCATAGAATGAGTTGGGGAGGAATCCCTCCTCCTCCATATTTTGTAATAGTGTCTGTAAGAATAGTACTAGTTCTTTTTTGTACATCTGGTAGAATTTGGCTGTGAATCCATCAGGTCCCAAGCTTTTTTTGGTTGCTAAGCTATTTATCACTGATGCAATTTTGCAGTTCATTATTGATCTGTTCAGGGAATCAATTATTTTCTGCCTCAGTCTTGGGAGGGTGAATGTGTCCATAAATTAACCCATCTTTTCTAGGTTTTCTAGTTTGTATGTGTAGAGGTGTTCAAAGTAGCTTCTTCTGGTCGTTTTTATTTCTGTAGGATCAGTAGTCACATTCTCTTTGTCATTTCTAATCATGTTTATTTGATTTTCTTCTCTTTTCTTCTTTGTTAGTCTAACTAGTGGCCTGTTTTATTTATTTTTTATTTATTTATTTTTTTTGTTTTTTGTTTTTTTGTTTGTTTTTTTTTTTGAGACGGAGTCTCGCTCTGTCGCCCAGGCTGGAGTGCAGTGGGGCGATCTCGGCTCACTGCAAGCTCCGCTTCCCGGGTTCACGCCATTCTCCTGCCTCAGCCTCCTGAGTAGCTGGGACTACAGGCGCCCACAACCGCGCCCGGCTAATTTTTTGTATTTTTAGTAGAGACGGGGTTTCACCGTGGTCTCGATCTCCTGACCTTGTGATCCGCCCGCCTCGGCCTCCCAAAGTGCTGGGATTACAGGCGTGAGCCACCGCGCCCGGCCCTGTTTTATTTTTTCAAAAAAAAACTCCTGGATTCGTTGATATTTTGAATGGTTTTTAGTGTCCCGTTTTCCTTCATTTCGGCTCTAATTTTTTTTTATTTCTCATCTTCTGCTGACTTTAATTATTTTCTTAAAGTCAGCAGTTCTTGCTGCTTTATTTCAGTTGTGATGTTAGGTTGTTAATTTGAGATCATTCTAAATTTTTGATTTGGGCATTTAGTGCTGTGAATTTTCCTCTTAACATTGCCTCAGCTGTGTCTGAGAGATTCTGGTATGTTGTATCATTGTTCTCATTAGTTTTAAAGAACTTTTTGATTTCTGTCTTAATTTTTTACCCAAAAGTCATTCAGAAGCATGTTGTTTAATTTCAATGTAATTGCATGGTTTTGAGCAATTTTCATAGTCTTGAACTCTATTTTCATTGCACTGTGGTCCAAGAGTGTGTTTGGTATAATTTTAGTTCTTTTACGTTTGTTGAAGATTGTTTTATGTCCAATTTTGTGGTAGATTTTAGAGTATTTGCCATATGGTGATTAGAAGAATGTTTATTCTGGATTTTTTGCTGGTTTTTCTTTTTTGGGGAGGGTGGCGGTGGAGAGTTGTGTAAAGGCTTATCGGATCCATTTGGGGCTATGTTGAGTTTAGGTCCTGAATATCTTTGTTAATTTTCTGCCTCAATTACCTGTATAATAGTGTCAGTGGAATGTGGAAGTCTCCCACTATTATTGTGTAGGAGTCTATGTCTCTTGGTAGGTCTCTGTTGTTTCCTTGATTAGTCCCAATGTGAGTACCTGGATATTTCAGTTGCAGATGTATTTACTTGCCCCTTCCATTCCTCTCTGTGAGAGCCACACACACTAACTGCTTCTAGTCACCCATCTTGTCCACTCCCATCAAGATTTATTTTTAATTTCTTTATGTCTTCACTTATTCTTCAAAAGGAAGTCCTTGTCCTATATAATCAGTTTGCCTTACTTTTTTGGATTACATGGTCCAAGCGTATTCTGATTTTGCTCTTCTTGCTGAGGAGGTTATATTCCTTTAACATTCAAATTGTTTTGGACCCTCCATTACCAGCAGCAGTGAATGTCTATTCTTGTGGGTCAGTGGTGAATGAACTGGGCAATCATTGTACTTCTGCTGAGATTCTGAGAGAGGGAGTTTGCTAATGACTAATGATGGTGAGCAGCTTTTCATATGTTGATTTGCCATTTGAGAGTCCTTTATCTATTCTAGGTACAAATTCTTTATGTGATTGACAAATACTTTCCCCGTTTGTGTCTTCACTTTTTTTCTTCTCTGTACCTTTTCAAGATCAGTACTTCCTAATTTTGATGAAGTCTCACTTATAAATCTATTCTTTTATGTTTCATGTGTCATGTCTAAGAAACTTTGCCTAAATATTTTTCAAAAATTTCCCCTAAATTTTCTTCTTAAAGTTTCAGTAGTAAAGTTTACTTTCAAGTTATTTTTGTATATGGTACAACTTATACATCGAGGCTTATTATTCTGAATAAATACAGTCAATTGTTTCAGCAGCATTTGTTGAAAAGACAATCCTTGATTCACTGAATTGCCTTTGCACTTCTGCAGGAAATCAGTTATCCAATTCTTGGCTGTATTTCAGAACACTATTCTATTGAACTATTTTTCTGTCTTTATGCCAATATTACACTGTTTTGATTACTTTGTACTATTAAAGTATCATAAGTTCTACAGCTTTTATTCTCTCTTTTTTTGAGACGGAGTCTCGCTCTATCGCCCAGGCTGGAGTGCAGTGGCATGATCTCGGCTCACTGCAAACTCTGCCTCCTGGGTTCAAGCGATTCTCCTGTCTCAGCCTCCTAGTAGGTTGGATTACAGGTGCCCGTCACCACACCTGGCTATTTTTTTGTATTTTTTAGTTGAGACAGGTTTTGCCATGTTGACCAGACTCCTGACCTCAAGTGATCCACCCACCTCAGCCTCCCAAAGTGCTGGGATTATAGGTATGAGCCACTGCCCCTGGCCTACAAGTGACATTTAAATGTTGAATCTAAGTATTTCCTATTTTTAATGGTATTGTAAAATGATACTTAGTTCTATTTAAATTTCTGATAGTTTGTTGCTACTATAGGGGAATTCAATTGATGTTTTCGTTGACTTTGAATTGTTCAACCTTTATTTAACCCACTTACTTGTCCCAAGAGTTTTTTTTAGATTCTATCTACAAAGATTGTTGTATATTTCCTTTTCCAATCTGGATGCCTTTAATTTCTTTTTACTGTCTTTGCAGTCTCCCCTTTGAAGTGCAATTCAGAGGTCAGCCAATTACTTAAAAAAAGGTTTTGCTGTTCTTGTTGTTGTCTTTTATCCTACTAATTTGGGGGCTTCTTCCAAAGAATGACTTTCTTATTTCAGATTTTTTTTCCCTCTCAATTTTTAGCCATTCTGGTAGCCCCCAATTCTGTCCTTTGGCAACTTAAACCAAGATGTTTTCTTCTTGAGTTCTAGTGGCTCTGCTAAAGTGGGATGAAGAGGGTCCTCAGAAAAAGTCTGTCTAAACTTGGGTCTTACCCAATGTGCATCTTTTTTTTAAAAAGAAAAAAAACTTAAATTATTTCAAAATTTTGCCTGCTTTTGATCTCTCTCTAATGCCCTTAAATATTTTGTTTAATTTTTTACATTTTGTTTAGAATGTGTAATTGTTCTTTTCAGAAGGATGTTGGAGAATAATTCACCATGATGTTCCTATACATCTTATGGTAGCTTTTGTCCCAGAAAGGCTTTACTAGGATGTTTGAGTAGAAAATGGCCTATTGTGCCATGAATAAGAAAGTTGGTTTCTGTTTTTGTTTTTGTTTTTTCTTAGATTCTTGTTTCTTCTCCTAGTATCTGTGAAACTGTGGCGGGCTAACTTGTTACCTTGCAAGTAGAACAAGGTTAAGCCTCTGCAGCCCTTGATAGAGGGCAATTCATACATCTGTTACTTCTCTATTACCAGAACCTAGACCAATTTCTTTTTTTTTTTTTTTTTTTTTGAGACGGAGTCTCGCGCTGTCACCCAGGCTGGAGTGCAGTGGCCGGATCTCAGCTCACTGCAAGCTCCGCCTCCCGGGTTCACGCCATTCTCCTGCCTCAGTGGATATGATATCCATGATGTGATGGTTGTGTAAATATATTTCACTGGATCATTCCCATACTGATGGGCCTTCTATTTATTATTGGTTATTTTTTTCTCTCTTCCACCTTCTGCCACTGTAACCAAACCTAGGTTTGGCTGATAGCCTCTCAAAAGCCAGGCACGAGAGATGAGAGTTGGTGGGAGGAAAAGCAGGTTTATCCAGAAAGGCAGCAAAACTGAGAAGATAGTGAAATTTTGTTCTAAAGTACCATCTTAAATTTTTTTCAGTCTGGCTGGAGGGTTTTTATGGGAGAGAAAATATGAGAAAACTAAGTTCAAGAGTGGGGATCAAAAGGGACCAAGGACCACAGACAACTGAGTGCTAGTGAGGGTTTGTGGAGATTGGGAACTTTTTTGACCTTGGTCAGGTCACATTGCTCCTGTAAATCTTTAACAAAACCCAGTTAGTTGTTTATATCCTTCCTTTTAATCCCAGAGTTCATTTCAAAACTACATGATTGCTGTTTTTGAGTTTTATCTCAGTGCTTTAAAATTATCCTAGCCTATGTGCAGGAATGGGTAAAAGCCACTTAAACAAAAATGGAGTTAGTTACGTTAGCTCTTTTGCTCTGCACTGTCACACGACTACAAATAAGGTGGCAATAAATATACCCTTATTAAAAAAACTACTGTTTTTTTTTTCAGTTGTATAGATTGCCAAGAATATAATGATTTTGTCCTTATTCCAGTTCTGTTGTTTGTCTATTGACCATGTGTACGTTCTTTTTGGCCATACAAAGCATTTTTACGCCGTCAATTAAATCTATCTGAGCTGGTTATTAAATGATTTTTTTTCAGTTCTGAAGTCACTCAAAATGCTAGAGCTGAAACTCTATAAGTCACTTTTCTTCCTTGCAACTCACTTTGTATTGGATCTGAGGCTCGGGTTTGCAAGACTCCTAAGTTCCTATGTTTTGATAACGTCAACCTCTTCGCTGTGCTCTTCCAGGCCTGGTTATGGAGTTGCAGTAGTAGTGGTGGTGATAGTGGTAGAGAAACTGCTTTCTGCAATTACTAATTCTGGGTTACCTCCCTCTATCCTTTCCTTTTCTCTTTTACTTCCCTATTTTTCATTGGGAGTTACATTTTCTGTTCCTGTTGTTTTACTTCATACTCTGGAAATTTAAAGTCTAGATATAGTCAACATATTTATGCTTCTTTTAAACCAGAGACTGGAAAAATAATGTTCTGTAAATAGCCAGATAGTAAATATTTTAGGCCTTTCAGGCTACAGGGTCTTTTTGCAACTACACTACATAAACGAATAGATGCAGCAGTGTTCCAATAAATATTTATAGAAATAGATGAGGAGCTGCCAGGAGGGCCCTCAGGGTGGGTCCTCCACTGCTGAGGGTCCAGGAGGTGAAGTAGGAAGCCATGGACTTCTGCAAGTACAAAAAGACCTGTAGATGTCCTAAGTTTCAGGACCTGTGAATGTAGCCTTACTTGGAAATAGGGTCTTTGCAGATGTCATCAACTTAAGATGAGGTCACACTGCATTAGGGTGGGTCCTAAATCTGATGACTAGCTTTTTTTTTTTTTTTTTTTTTTTTTTTTTTTTTTTTATGAAAAGGTCATACAAACACACAGAGGAAAGATAGCCATGGGAAGACTGAGGCAGAAATCGGAGTGATGCAGCCGTAAGCTATGTAACACTGGAATTGCTGGTAACTACTAGATGCTAAGACAACATAAGAAGGGATTCTTCCCTAGAAACTTCAGAGGGAGCATGGCCTTGACAATGCCTTGATTTTTTAATTTCTAGCCTCCAGAATTTTGAAAGAATAAATTTCTGTTGTCAAAAAATAAAAGGAAATGGATAATGGGTAAGGTTTTGTCTAAGGCCCGGAGTTTGCCAATCCCTGTCTTAAACATCAATGACTTTAGAATGGTTCAATTCTAGCCATACCATCTGTTTCTGACTTACATTCAAATGTTGCTAAGCAACTTAGCTATATTCTTTATATTTCTACAAATTGGGCATAATTTTATTTTAATTAATTTTTTTCTATATATATGTATATTTTTAGACAGGTTCTCACTCTGTTGCCCAGGCTGGAGTACAGTGGCATGATCTCAGCACACTGCAATCTCCACTTCCTAGGTTCAAGTAATTCTCTTGCCTCAGCCTCCCGAGTAGCTGGGACTATAGGTGTGTGCCACCATGCCCAGCTAATTTTTGTATTTATTGTAGAGACCGTGTTTTGCCATGTTGCCCAGGCTTGTCTCAAACTCCTGGCCTCAAGGGATCTACCCACCTCAGCCTCTCAAAGTGCTGGGATTACAGATGTGAGTCACTACACCCAGTCCATAATTTTATTATTAATTTGTTGTTTTCATTTATCTATTTGTTGTTTTAAATTAACATTCAGATGTATCCACATGTTTATTATTTTCTTTACTCACTATTATTTATTTCCCAGATCTTACTTGTGAATTATTTTCTTTATCTTGAATTACAAACTTCTGATTTTCTTTTACTGAATATTTTTTGGTGAAAACACATTTTACCTGAAAATGTTTTGGTTTTGCTATCATTCTCAGAAAGTAGTTTCACTGAGTATAAATTTATAGGTTAAAAGTTAAAAATTACTCTGCTGCCTTCTGGTTTCTATCACTGATATTGAGAACTCAACTGTCTACCAGTGCCCTTTCTCTCTAGCTGCTTAGAATGTCTTTGGCCATTTCACTATGATGTGTCTTGATGTGGATTTCATTTATTTAATAAATATGTACTGTACCTCTTTGTTGAGAACTCTTAGGAATTTGGGATAAATCAGGGAATAATAATAATAAGACATTAAAAAACGTACTCTGTGAGAGTAGAGGGAGACAAAAAACAGCATGTCAGAAAAGTGCAATGGAAGGAAAAAAGTAGATCATAGTAAAGAAGACCAGGAATGCTGAGAGGATGGGTCAGAGGCAGTCGGAGTATGCTTCATTCAGAAGGTCATAATTAATGAAGGAAGACATAAATGAAGGCATTGGATAAATAAACATGTAGGGGGGAAACATTCTGGGCAAAAGAAAGAACTAGACGAAGGCCTCAGACCAAAATATCCCTACTCTATTGGAGTAACAACAATGAGGTCAATGTGGCTGGAGTCAAGCAAATACGGGATGGTGTAATAGGAGATGAGGTTAAAGAAGTGCAGAGGGCAGAGTATGTAGGGCCGTTATAAAAATCTGAGACTTGGGCCTGGCGTGGTGGCTCACACCTGTAATCCCAGCACTTTGAGAGGCCAAGGTGGGCAGGTCACCTGAGGTCGGGAGTTCGAGACCATCCTGACCAATATGGAGAAACCCCTTCTCTACTAAAAATACAAAATTAGCCGGGCATGGTGGTGCACGCCTGTAATTCCAGCTACTCGGGCGGCTGAGGCAGGGGAATCGCTTGAACCCGGGAGGTGGAGGTTGCAGTGAGCCGAGATCTTGCCACTGCACTCCAGCCTGGGCAATAAGAGCGAAACTCCATCTTAAAAATAAAAAAAAATAAAATAAAATAAAAAAGAATTTGACACTTATTCAAGGTTTTAAACAAAGGAGTGACAAGAAGTGATCTGTTCTAAAAGAATCACTGTGGTTGTGGTGTTGAAAAATGGTGTTGGGGCTGAGGGTAGAAGTAGGAAGAACTGTAGTAATTTAGTACAGTAATTAGGTGAGAGATGCTGGTAGTTGCAGCAGTGATAATGATGAAATGTGGTCAGATTCTGGATATATTTTGAAGGTAGAGTCAATAGGATTTCTATCATATTATAAATGGAGTGTGAGAAACAGAGAAGAGTTGAGGATCTGAGTAATCAATCAGTGGGATGGAGTAGTATATCAATCTCTCTTAGAATTCATGGACTTCTTCAAGCTGACTAACATTGGAAAATAGTTCTGGTACATCCTCAGCCTTTACCTTATTTCTTCTTTCTGGAAGTCCAATAAAAGATATTTTAGGGCCGGGCGCGGTGGCTCAAGCCTGTAATCCCAGCACTTTGGGAGGCCGAGGCGGGTGGATCACGAGGTCAGGAGATCAAGACTATCCTGGCTAACATGGTGAAACCCTGTCTCTACTAAAAATACAAAAAAAACTAGCCGGGCATGGTAGCGGGCGCCTGTAGTCCCAGCTACTTGGGAGGCTGAGGCGGGAGAATGGCGTGAACCCGGGAGGCAGAGCTTGCAGTGAGCTGAGATCATGCCACTGCACTCCAGCCTGGGAGACACAGCGAGACTCCGTCTCAAAAAAAAAAAAAAAAAAAAAAAAAAAAAAAAAAAAAAAAAGATATTTTAGAACTTTCTAACTGCTCTCCACATTTTTACTTCTCTTTGTTCATATTTTTAATCTGAGCTTCATTCTGTATAATTTCTTCAGATTCCTTATTTACCTTTGTTAATTTTGTCTTCATCCAGGTGCAATTTATTCAACTTACACACTGAGTTTTAATTTCATTTAAAAATTTTCATTCCTTGTTTTTTGAAACTCCAGGAAGTGAGATGGGACAATTTCAGTTATCTCCATTTGTTTTCTGGTTCTCAGGGATAGCTGTCTTTCATTACCTAATGTCCTATACCTTAAAAACCAATGTTAATATTTTGTCTGTTTTGATGTTTAGGCATCTAGGTAGAAGGGTAAATCTGGTCCCTGTTAGTATGACTTAGAAGCAGAAGTGACCTCAGAAATGACATTTAACCTCCCTTAACAGTAAGTGAAAGCACGTTAAAGACAGAGGGTACAGCTTGGGATGGAAAGGAACTTGATGTGTTCTAATGACTAATAGAGGAGGTGTTCTAATAACTAAGCAACCAGTGAATAAGTGGAGAAGTGGCTTCTGATGAGGGTGAAAAGGAACGCAGGGCCCCAATCACGCAAGGATTTTCTTCTGCTTGCATTTTTAGAACTGTATATAAATTGGCATGTATAGGTTTGTGATTATTGTATCATCTTTATAAATTGTGCCTTTTACTTTTTTATAGTGTCCTTTGATTCTGCTTGGTCCTTTAAACTTTAGTTCTACCTAGTCTGAAATTTTTGTTGCATATGATGGGGATCTCTTTACTTACCTCTTTATTTGTAATACAGTCATACATTGGTCAATGATAGACCTCATATGATGATGATCCCATAAGATTATAATACTGTATTTTTACCATATTTTCTATGTATAGTTATGTTTAGATACACAAATACTTACCATTGTGTCACAATGGCCTACAGGATTCAATACAATAACATGCTGTACAGGCTTGTAGCTGCAATAGGCTGTACAGCCAGGTGTGTAGCACACTATACCATCTAGGTTTGTGTAAGTATATTCTGTGATGTTCACACGATGACAAAATCACCTAATGGCATGTTTCTCAGAATGTGTCTCTCTCATTCAGTGGCATATGACTGTATATCTTTCTCATTTTGTTTTTACTGTGGTTTTTATAAATCATACTTTGCCTGGGTTTGTTTTTTAAATAAATCTGACAATTCCTTTATTTTTAAAGGCAGTTTATTTGATTTGCGTTTTCTCTAAGAATGGATATATTTTATTTGATGATTTGTTCTGTTTTATGATTTGTTTTCCGTTGCTTCTCCCTCAGTTTTTCTTTGCTTTATTTTTGTAATTGGATCATTTACTGTTTGATTCATTTCTTTTTCATTTGCTAATTTGGAAAAGCATCTATACTTTTCCATTCCATTAATTATTAACTTACTTTTTTAATATACTTATAATCTTCCATCTATTTTTCTGCCATTATTTAAAAATACATTAGCAATTATTTAGTCTAAGATGTTCTATTACCCCCCAAGTTATTCTATTTTCCCCTGCTCCCACTCTTATTGAGACCTTTAGAATATCTTCATTTCTAAATTAAGAAACTTAATTTCTGTCTACCTCATTCTATAGGTAGATGTCTACCTCACTCTCAACTGCATGTGGAAAAATTTTACCTTCCTCCTTCCATCTCCGCTGGATCAATTGTTAGATTTTGCTAAACTAATTTGGTATTTTTTAGGTGTAGATCATTATTGGAATTTCCATTGAGATTATCAGAAACTACTCTGTTTTAGATGCTTGTTTTACATTTAAATAACATTAACAATAATGTCATTATTGAATATAATATACAATGACATTACATACATTTAAACAACACTTTCTCAGAAAATCTAAGAGACAAATCCATTCAGACTTACCTATCTTCTCCACTGTTTCCTTCTTTCTCATCAATGCCCACTTTGAGGTCTCTGTTTTGCATCATTTTTTAGTTTGAGTGAAGTCTTTTCTGGTATTTTTTTTTAGTTGGGGTATGTGATCTGTTCTCTGAATTTTTGCATATCTAAAATATCTTTCAAGCTCTCTGGTGAATAATTTTTTGGCTGGGTATAGAATTTTGGATTGCAATACTTTTCTCTCATTAGTCTCCCATAGTCTGTTTGAAACTCACTTTATGTTGAATTCTTTTAAGCGCCACTGGTGATAGGAAAGATGTGGACTCTCAGAGTCAAGATTTATTTTATTGCCTTCTCCCACTACCAATGTTATACATGAAAGTCTGATGCTAACATGAATCTTTTCTCTTCTAAGTAACTTACTATTGTGTTGAAAGGTTTTTATTTGTTGTTCCTAATAGCTTAAAAGTTACCAAAATATGGCTAGGTGTGTCTTTTTCACCATCCTGCTGGAACTAATCAAGTCATTTGAATTTGCAAGTTCAAAATTTCTTCAGTTTAGATAATTATTTTCTTATTACATGTGTAATCAATTTCTTATCCTCCACGTGTTCTTTTTTCTCTTACTGGAAACTCTTATTATTTTCATGTTATATCTCCTGACTCTATCATCCAACTCTCTTATCTTTCCCATCGCTCCTCTCAAAGATGTCCAGGTCCTAATCCCTGAAACCTGAGAATATGCTACCTTGTGGATGTAATAAAATCAAGGATCTTGAGATGGGAGAATTATCTTGTATGATCTAGGTAGGCTGAGGTGATAACAAAGGTCCTTTTGTAGGGATGTTTCCTTTTACAAGAGAAGCAGGATATCAGGGAAGAGAGGGAAGATGCTATGCTACCTGCTTTGAAGATGTAGGAAGGGGCCGTGAGCCAAGGAGTGTAGGTGGCTTCTAGAAGCTGAAAACGGCAAGAAACACATTTCCCCTCAGAGCCTCCAGAAGGAACACAGTCTTTCATACTAATTTTAGACCTCTGACTTCTAGAACTGTAAAATACATTTGTGTGTCCTTAAGCCACTATGTTTGCAGTAATTTGTTACAGCAGCAATAGGAAATTGATACACCATCTTTTTTATATTTTTAAACTGTGGCTTGAAAGCTTTTTATGTACTGATCACCCATGCCTCTAATTTGAGTATCAAAAATGTTAGCCTCTTCTTCATGTCTCCTACTAAAGTGATTTTTTTTAACTCCAGAATTTTTTTTCTGTGTATTCTTGAGTCTCTGAGTGTGCTCATGGTTGTTTATTTATGTTGTTGTATGCCTTTTTTACTGAGTATCCAGTCTTGCCTAATATTCCTCTTTCTGGTTGCTTGGCCCTATGGAATGTGGTACTATTGTTCTTTGCCAGTCCACTGGGAATCTTGCAGGGTATGGGAAGTACAGCTGTCTCTCTCCCTGGTCCAGCTGTTTGGAAGCAGGAAAGTTGTTCTAGCCAAGACACCTGGAGGAAGCCTCTCTACTTTCTGGTCTCCTTATACTCTCCCAGACTCCAAGGCAAGAAGGACCCAGTCCACCATTGCAGCTTCTCCTTGGTCTCTTTGGAGCCAGAGAGATTCTTCACATGCTCATCCAGGGTTGTGTCAAACTTTCCACCAGGCATTCAGCAACAACTTTGGTTATGATCGTCTCCCTGGGGCTTGCTGATGCTGGTTTCCAGATAAAACTCAGTCTCCAGGGGTTAGCTCCATACCACTTCTTCCACCTAGAATATCTGCTGAGCACAAGGCTTCACTTGGATTTGGTTTTCTCTTGGCACCAGCAGTTATTTGACTCTAGTGGGCCAGAATGATTGGAATTAGTATAGGAGACGAAGAATGCTACATTATCTTCCTGGAACCCTGGGGTCTAGTATTATTTTTTTATCCTTTTGAATAATTATAATTTATGTGTCCCACTTTTTACCATTAAGTTTAATTTATATAAGCACAATTATAATTTTTCAGTGGTGTCATCTTCATTCAAAAATTAATCTTTACTCTGAGATCTCTCTTCACTTGGCTCCTCGGAGAAGGTTAATACATTTTCAGATATTTTGGAGATCTGGGAATTTCATTTAAGTGACGTTCCACATAATCAATGTCTTGAATCATCCTTTTTGACTGTTTATAAGAGAGATTGCTTCAGATATAACTCCTTCGTTCTGGCCTTGATTTATCCAGAGGAGAAAAAATGTCTCTGATTGTTCATTTTCTCTACCTTTAAATATAATGCTCATTTCAGATTGTAAGTTTGCAAAATTGTTTTTACTTGTTGCCAATTATTTTTTAAAACCTGATACATGGTGATGCCTATTTTTAATCTTAGTTGCTATTTTATATATGTTTAGAGCTTTATTCTATTTTACCTTTTTATCAGTGATCCTAACATCTGTTCATTCTGTGTTCTTCGAAATGTTGTTATTTGTAGGCTAGATTACTATGATTTACCCTCCTTGATTGATAATCTTTTGCAAATTTTTAATATTTGTATTTATTCCTTCAGTGACCAGAATATGATTGTCACTTTTGTTTTCTATTTGCTGATTCAGTGTTTTGTCACAAGGCCTGCGTTTTTATGGTTTCAAGTGAAATGAACATGTTTGAAGGGCCTACTATGTGCTAGGAATAGGTATATAATAGATTTTTTTTTTCATGGTAGGACTTTAGCCTATTGTGTCATTCAACTCGAGAGCACCATCTACTTTATATTTCTCAGGGTTGTACAATGGGATGTTTCTGACCAGCCTGGAACGTACCATTAACCTCATTTTACATATGAAGAAGTTTATACTCTAGAGGTTGACGGACTTTCTCATGATCATATAGTGAATAAATAACCAAATCAGTTTTAATTCAAGCATTTCAGACTTCGACTTCCACACTCTTTCCAGGCCATCATCTAACAGCTTCCCATAATAACCAGCTCTTGGCTGCTTTCAACAACAATTTTATTGGGTCTATTGTGGATTTCATTTTGTTTTTATTTTATCCTGAACTGTTCTTGTTTAATAGCCTGTCCCATTTTATCTTTTTGAGAATAGATTTTATACCTTTTCTAAAATTTTCTTGCAGCAGACCTATATCTGGGTTGTGCTTATCTCTGAGTTCCTGCACTTATTTTCAGCTTTAGTATAGACAAAACACTGCAGTGAAAAACAAGTTTTTTGATGATCCAGATTATTTTTTTCTGTTTACTCATACTACCTTGAATTTAACTGATGGAGCTTTGTGTTTCTGTTGAAAATGGTCTTTGTGTGAGCTATTTCACAGTCATACACATTTTTTAAAGGCAAGAATTGAGATGTAGCTATCTCTGTCTCTAGTTTTTGCGTGTTTATTTATTTTGAGAAATCCACATCTGCATAACATGACAATTCCCCAATCTTATATTAATATTTCAATATTTTGAAAAGGATGGTTGCCCCTTGAAGAAACAATATTCTTTTTGATGTGTATCCCTGAAATTTCCCAACCCCATGTAAGGTTGGGCTACTTTCCTACAGGACAATCAGCGTCCTGTGACTTCCAACAATTTCTCCTAATATTATTATTTATTATTATCATTTTTTGAATTCTGTATTTTAAAAAATATCCTTTCAATAATGAAGGTTGACTTATTTTGGAAACTAGATTATTCTCAGTAGATGTTCTCAAGTTACCATACATAAAAACCTGCTCTGTACCTGCAAAATGTCCACTTACTTGACTTTTCTTCAAAATGGATATGGGTTTATTTTATTAAATTTCCTGCTTGTCTGATAATACCAGAGGAATATTCTATTTGTTCATTTAAACAACTTTGTTCTTAAGTGTTTGGCTTGGAGCAAAGAAACTAAATTAATCAGGGTTGCATGTTCCTGTCCAGTGACTTACATAAAATGAAATTGATGGCCTGGTCTTAAGTTATACAGGTGGTTCTTGCTATTAAAATAAATTCCACATATAAAAATTTACTTTAGCCAGACGTATAAGGAAGGGAAACATTTGTCTATTGTTTCCAAACCCAGTTTGGTTTTTAAGGTGTCTTTAGTCCAACCTTACTTCTGTTGTTAAACTGTTCTGCTAAAAATAGTTCTGAATAGTTCAAAGCCACATCTTTGCTGTTCTCATTTATAATCTGTTGAATTTATATCATTGAGGAATAAATGGATTAAATTTTAGGGGTGAGTACTTTTCAACAAAGTAATTCAAGTGTGATTAAGCCCTTTCTAATTATATTTGTGACTTCAAACAACATTTCAATGTTTCATTTAAATAAGTTTTTAACCAAGATCAAATTTTGGTGTTTAGATTCCTCTTTCTTTCCTTCCAGGAACAATGAAATACAGGCTTACTAAATCCACTGAGCTACATTATCTGCTAAACACCTGAATCAGGTCACCTAAAAATGTCAACTAGATGACCAGGCATGACAGGGATCTTGAATAGATCTATTAAAAGATGTGGTGAGTAGTAAAGGCAAAATAGCAAAAAAGGTATGAAGAGCTGAGAGATAGAGAGTGACAAACCTCAGAATGGCAGGTTTTTTTTTTTTTTTTTTTTTTTTTGAGATGGAGTCTCATGCTGTCACCCAGGCTGGAGTCCAGCGGTGCAATCTCCGCTCACTGCAATCTCTGCCTCCTGGGTTCAAGTAATCCTCTTATCTCAGCCTCCGAGTACCTGGGACTACAGGCATAAACCACTATGCCCAGCTAATTTTTGTATTTTTAGTAGAGATGGGGTTTCACCATGTTGGCCAGGCTGGTCTCAAACTCCTGACCTCAGATGATCCACCTACATTTGCTCCCAAAGCGCTGGGATTACAGGCATGAGCCATCGCTCCTGGCCAGAATGGGAGTTAAGTGATTGATAATGTGTTCATTATAATAATGATGTCTGTAAGAGGCTGCACCTATCTCAACCTCAGCTGACCTTACCTTGTGAATCACTGCACTGGGCCCAAGCAAATGGGTCTCATAGAAATGAATGTGCACATCAAAGACATCAAGTATCAATAAGTTAGGAAAACTCTGGTACTTACATATATAGGTAGAGGCAGCTTAGATAGAATGGAAAGAGTATACAAAATTGAGGAATTCCTAAATGTGGAATTAATTGGGAAGAAGATTTCTTATAGGAAATTTTAGTTTATCATTTATAAGAAGCTATCAACCACCTTCCTTACAGCAGTGGGTTTCCTTATGCAAAACTACACTTTGTGTGCAGCTTTAATAAATCATGCCCCTTAACAGCACTGGCTACAGTTCATCACTCTTTGGGGATAAACAGAGAAAAAAGAATGGAAATTTGTGAATAGGAAATGGAAATAAAGCAAATGGTTAGAAGAAAAAATATTCCCTTAACAAAATATTGGCAAGATGAAGGAAGCTGAAGGTCCTAGAACTTAGATATAACAATACTGCTAGGATGCTTTCATGGAGACAGCTTAAGCTACATAACCTTGGGGTTTAGAGAAGACCCTAAAGAAATAACTCTTAAATTATCCTGAATATCTAAAATGTTACCCCAATAATCTCACTATTTGTTCATTCTCCCAGTGGTACCTATATTTGACCATTGGGACAGGCACTCCTCACCCCTAAAGATGTCAGTAAATGAATAAAAAGTCATGCAGGTAGCAAAATTCCCGTAGGCCCTTTCAAACCATGACCACTTTTGCTTTTAAATTTCCCTTCCCAGTTCCTGCTCTCATTAGGTTTTGGTCAACCACTCTCAGTTTTGGCAACATCCTTATTCCTTTACACGAGAACTTCAGCCAGAAACCTCCCTCTTCCTGGTCTTTATCTTGGCTGCTAAATTTGTGTAGAGGAAAAGCAAGTTCACAACTAAGACATCAAATCAGAAAGAAATTGCAAGTTTGTATGTAGAACCAAATACAGAAGAATATCTCTCAGTATGCATTTTATTTTAAATTAAAAGTCCTACCTGTCTTAGATACAAAATGTAAAAAGAAAAAAAAAAGTTTGGGAGACATGAGTTGTATAGTTCTCTGTCTCCCAGATGGCCAGAGCCACATATAAAACTCTCAGGACCATGAGATGATACTTTTGGAGGAAACCATTGCTCTCATCCTTCCAAATCTCCATGATCAGTTCTGGTCTATAACACACTAAAAACAAAATCTTTGCTTCTTTTGGGGGGGGGAACCCTAATTTTTTCTGCTTAGAGTTCCCTGGCAAAATTTCTCTTGAATGACTCCCCTTAGCTGGGTTCTTTCTGGGCGTGTTTCTTCACAGGCTCTTATGTAAAATTGATGATAGAGGATCTCAATTTTGCCTAGAGTGAAAGACTTGACATTCATTATAGAATTAAAAGCCCTACATGATTATGCTCCTGCCTGTGTCTCCCACCTCATCACTTACCTTGCTTGGGTCACATTAGCCAACTTTCCTTTCCTCAAAAATGTCACTTTTCCGCATGGATCTTGTACTTGCTGTCCCTTTGCTTGGAATGCTGACTCCAGCTCTTCACATGACTACATCCTTCCCATCATGTTGTCACCTCTTCAAAGAAGCCTTTCCTTACCACCCTATTGAAAGCAGCATTTCCTCACCCAGCAGCAAGTTGTTATCTGTAACCACTATCTTAATTTATAGTCTTCATAGCAGTTATCAAAATTACTAGGCTTATTGATTATTTTCTGTCTCTGCCCACTAAATTGTAAGCTTAATGAGAGCAGGGCTCTAATCTATCTTGTTTATGGCTGTATCCCCAGCACATAGCACAATGCCCAACACATATTAAGTGTTCAGAAAATATTTTTGCATGACTAAATAAATAAGTGAACAAATGAGGACAGTTGCAACCTTTCTGTCCCACCTCATACAAGGTGAGGTCTTATATGCTGGAGAACTCAGACGATTCTGAGGGCCTGGAGATACAGCCCAGAAAGAGCATCAACACGACCCTTTAGTGAAGATAAACACTTAGATGCTGTGTCTCCGCACTGCTGCCTCACAAATGGTAAATACACAGAGAAGTGGGCTGCTGGCACTCCATCCATCAAAAGGTGCCTGCATCTGTCTGGGTACTTGTAGGAACCTGATGAAAATGGCTTAATAAAGGGAATTCTTCACAAAGGAGGGGGCCATATGTAAGAGGAACAACAGGAGTGGTAGAACCTCAGGGATTGAGAACCATACCAGTCATTACCACCCCAGGCATGAAGGCACAAATAAGTGGTCATTGAAACCTGACAGCACCTGAGACCTTCAGTAGAGAGAAGTAGCTGACCTCCAGGGACATGGCAAGGGGGGCGTGAAGGTGGTGGAGGAGAATACCTTACCCTTCTTTCCTTGACTCCTGATCTCAGGACGACAGGGGAGCCTGTTGAGGTATCAGACAGGATGAAGTGCATCTGGAGGAGCTAATGAAAGATCCAGCAGAGCACCCCTCACTCAGAGTGTCAGTGAAAGTCAGGAACTCTGATATGCTCACAGGATATCTGGCTTCCTTATTAGGCACATAATTTTTCTGGCAAAATCTAGTGAAACACAGTATACTGACCAAAAGCCTGGGCATTGAAGCTGGACAACTGTTGAGTGTTGGTTCCTTTACAAACTAGTTGTGTAACTGAATGTATCAATTTCCTCACAGGTAAAATGGGATCAGAGAGATTTGTTGTGAGGATTAAACACCTTGAGTAACTTAATATGTATGGATGCTTAGAAGAGTGCCTGACAAATAGTAAGTCTTTAATAAATGTTCATTTGTTTTTTGTTGTTGTTGTTGTTGTTGTTGTTTTTATTTTTAGAGACAACATCTTGCTCTGTCACCCAGGCTAGACAGTGCAGTGGCACAATCATAGCTCACTGCAGCCTCTAACTCCTGGACTCAAGCAATCCTCCAGCTCAGCCCCCAGAGTAGCTGGGATTACAAGTGTGTACCACCAGGCCTGTCAGTTTTCCTATAGGCTTCTTGACTTCAATGTCTTGACATAGTCTAGTCCCTAAGCTCTCAGAACTAGCATCAAGATATATAGTAAGGCTGGGCACGGTAATCTCAGCAATTTGGGAGGCTGAGGCAGGCAGATCACCTGAGGTCGCGAGTTCAAGACCAGCCTGAATAACATGGAGAAGCCCTGTCTTTACTAAGAAATTGTTTGGCTGAGTTGGTAGCTTAGTTATAGGACTTTAAACTGAACATTTGTCAGATCCTTCAGTTTGGGGTCCTGATTTGGGATTTCCTCTTTATTAATGCCTGTCTTACACTGTACAACATTACATTTGATAAAAACAGTGATTGACTCTCTTGGAATGTTTTTTTTTTTTTTACAAACCTCCTATGAACACTGAATCCAGGACTACCTTTGGTTATCTAAATTGGATTCCATTTTTCCAGAATTGAAATTCATTTCTTGTAACTTCCTAATGTCCTGTAGATTTTCCTCGAGGCTTAGCAGAATGAGCATTTTTCAAAGGACAAATCCAAGGAAGCCCAGTGCCTTGAGGAGAGGATGGTCAGGCTCTTCCAAGGTCCTGATGGGGACACTGATGTTATCTAAATTAATTAGCACTCCCATGAATTAATGTCCAAGGTCTCCTTTTTCATTAACAACTAGAAGCTAGCAGAGTTCTCTAGGATACTTTGTAGCATTCTTTCATATTCCCCAAAGAGAGACTAAAGCTGTCTTTTCTTGGCCTCTTCTACTCTAGACATTTGCTAATGACTAATGACTTCTCATCAGGTTGAGCACTAAATCCACTAAATTTGCAGCAGCCTAGCATACATTGTAGAATGCCATTCCAGTGATCAATGATGCACACATATATAGATTGTATCCATTTTTCTCAATTGTAAAATAAAAGCACTTGAGCGTATCATTTTAAAAAAACACTATAGTTTCTGATATGTGTGTATGTATCTACACTGCGCAGCCAGCCCCAAATACCACTTTGCTTAACATCACATTGGAAGAAGGTTAAAATTTAACAACGGATGGTAAGTTGAATGTCAGTTGTACAGACCTATTGTTAATTTGTGTGAAGGGTCTGTTTTGCCATTTTAGTTAATAAAAATATTTAGTTAAAACAAATATTTCTTGAATTCAGTTCCAATGTCAGACCGCTGATGTTGAATTCAATTCCAAAATCAGTTCAAGAGACTGATGTTGAAAGTGAATTCAAGAAAACCCTATTATTGCTGTCTTCTAATTTAGGGGTTTTCAGGAATCTATTTGGGTACTGGGATTACTGTACTTTCACTGGATAAACACAAGAAACCATCCTTCATAATTGATGGCTATAGGCTATAAGGACAATAGCCACAGAAGCCAAGAATCACGTGTTCATCAAGCTGTGGGATCACCTGAGATAAGCATGGGAGGTGGGATGGAGCAAAGAGGATTAAAAATTCTTGAAGTCAGAGTAAGACAAAAACAAAGATAATGATCCAAAAATATCATTAATTATCAATATTTTAAACCCCATGAGTTACAAAAAAATAGAACCAAATGTTCATTATCTAGCCAAGGTATTGAAACATAATTTAATGTGAATAGAACAGGAAATCTTGAGAAACCAAAAATGTCAAATATAAATGAAACTTTGGTATAAATGTGCTCAGTATTTATATCTTAAGAACTGACCATATACATGGTATTTTTAAATGACACATGAATACATTTCTTACCCCAAAATACGAGACCATAGTTCAATAAATACAAAAGTGTACATGTTACTCTACTTGCAATTTGTATACAATACATATTTTTAAATGTCAGCCTACAATTTGACTCAACTTTCTAAAATTCACATTTAATTCTCTATATACAGTGTAAAAATACTTTTTAAAAATATAAAATTTATTTTTATTATATAGGACAGATTTATTACTTTGGATTTAAAATGTAAGATCACAGTTCCTTTATAAAAATACCAGGTTCCAATTTTACAAGTTATTCTATTGTCTGGAAGTAAGTAAAAGTTTCTCTTTAATGAGATGTTTGATACCCAACTTTTAAAATTCTTCTTAAGGCTTCAAGAAGCTACCCTTCTACAATACAAAACAATATATTATTTTGATAGATTCTGAGAAAATAAGAAGATAGAGATTAAAAGCTGAATAGTTTCTTTTCCCAGGTCTTAACGTTTGCCAAGCAACTGCTCTCTGATATTGACAACGATTTTGAGAAAACTACATCTTCCTTTATATTTCTTTTCATCATAGAGATCCTATACACTTTTCTGAGTTGTTAGAAATTCTTTTTTGATCAGGGGCTTATTTTCTATTCTGCTATTAGCAGGAATAACAGACATCTACTATTCTCTAGAATAATTAGAGTCATTTGCTAGCTGGTAGTTTCAGCTGGGCTTTAGAGTAGTGACTTAGGACACGTTTTATTGTTATCTAATTAGTTGGCTGCAAATTAAAGCATGGATTTGGGTAGTCTTGCTTGGACTTCCTATACTTTTCCTATAATGTGAGAATTCATTAATTTTCCTGTTTGAACATAGGGTCTGGTCATTTCCAGCAGGGGCAATTATTTTTATATGTTCAGTTTGCTAGAAAAATGCAATGCAACCATGGGTCCATTTAATGCATCTTTTTATTCTAATTGTTGAACTAGGGTGCACTGAAAGTGGTGAGCCTGTATACAGTTAGTCAGAAATAGTCTAAACCTAGAATGTGTTACTAGAGAAGAGGAAATTCAAGTTGACATTTATATCATCTTTTTAGGATTTCGGTATTTAAAAATATAAGGTAGTAGTTAGTGTCTTCTTCACATTATGACCTCCTAATGCCTACTTCCAAAAGAAAAGGAAAGGAAAGAAGGAGAAAGAGGAGGAGGAGGAGGACAATGAAGAGAAGGAGAAGAAGAAGAAAAAGCACTGCCTCCTATTTGGGATGAGAATCAGCACAGAAAAGTAGGAGTAAGTGATTTTGGGTTAAGAAAACCCACCTGCTGAGGGCAACATTTCCCAAAGTGTGTCTGCCTTTTGGGTTCATTGGTGTTCAGGGAAAAAAAGATTTCATGTCAATTTAATGACCTTGGAATCCAGGCAATTTGCTTGACTTCTCTAAGCCTCAATTTCCTAATCTGAGCGATGGAGATAGTTTTCACCTGTGGCATTAGATTGTTCTGGGGATCAGATGAGACAAGGGGCTGAGCATGAGCCCCACACAGCATCAGCTTGAAAAATGGTAGAATTTTCAGGATCCTTGATATCCAGTGTGCACTATGAACTTTCAGTTGACTGATGTATAATTTGCAGTATGTCTCTACTGCATCTGACAATAGCATTTCCTTTTTTTTTTAATTTGAGATGGAGTTTCGCTCTGTCACCTAGGCTGGAGTGCAGTGGCGCGATCTGGGCTCACTGCAGGCTCTGCCTCCTGGGTTTACGCCATTCTCCTGCCTCGGCCTCCCTAGTAGCTGGGACTACAGGCGCTTGCCACCACACCTGGCTAATTTTTTGTATTTTTTAGTAGAAATGGGGATTCACCGTGTTAGCCAGGATGGTCTCCATCTCCTGACCTCGTGATTCGCCTGCCTCGACCTCCCAAAGTGTTGGGATTACAGTCATGAGCCACTGTGCCCGGCCAACAATTGCATATCTTAATTTATATCATGCATTTGTGGGATTATTATCTTGTGTAAAAGTCTTTAGAAGATGCTTCTCAAATAAGTGTTTTATATACAACATATTCCAATAAAAGAAAGTAATTTACAGATAAAACAAATACATTTAAAAATAAGTTATAAAACATTTAACAATAATGTCAATTTACCTTAAACCTATTCCCAGTTATTTTAAACACTTACAGTACAACCACTAAAGTAACATATTAGTATTTATTTGCCAAGTCATCAGACAACATTCTCTCTTGCTTTGATTCCTTCTTGCTTCTCATAGCCCTAATCTCTTTTTTTTTTTTTTTTTTTTTTTTTTTGAGGCGGAGTTTCACTCTTGTTGCCCAGGCTGGAGTGCAATGGCACGATCTCGGCTCACCACAACCTCCGCCTCCCAGGCTCAAGCAATTCTCCTGCCTCAGCCTCCCCAGTAGCTGGGATTATAGGCATGCGCCACCACGCCCAGCTAATTTTTTGTATTTTTAGTAGAGACGAGGTTTCTCCATGTTGGTCAGGCTGGTCTCGAACTCCTGACCTCAGGTGATCCACCCGCCTCGGCCTCCCAAAGTGCTGGGATTACAGGCGTGAGCCACTGCCCCCGGCTCATAGCCCTAATCTCTATCAAATATTAACTCTCATTCTTAGCCACTGACAAAATTGAGTATGGACTTCCTTTTCAAAAAAGTCTACAAATCTAGATTTTTTTGACATTATCTCCAAGGTTGTACAAATAGTCAATGTGATTTTGTGTTTGTGTTTATGAAAAGCATTAATTTATCATATAACGTTAAACTATGTTCTGTTTTGATATTTGTCCATGTTGTAATATACTAGCAAATGGGGAGGGGGCGTGGAAGTGCTCAGCTCTGTCTCCCTCTGAGTGGCTCTGTGCCTTCAATCAATTGTGCTAGTATGCTAGCCCTGATGAGATTTCACCATGTTGCCTTCTAAACCTAACCTTCCTCCTTAGAGCCAATGGTGACTCCATCATCCTCTTATTCACTTTTCCTCTGGGATTAAACAGAGACCAAATGCTGTTGAGTCTGTCCTCCTATCTGCCTTTCCGTCTGCATTGCTACAGTCACTGGGCTAATCTACAGCCTTTTCCACCCCTCACCTAGCAATAACTCTCTATCTGCTTTCTTTGTCTCTAATCTCTTTCTACTATTGCCCTGTGTAGTGCTGATAGATTAAGATCTGAAAACATGGCCCTAAGCTTGCTGCTTGCCCTGCTTAAAAGCTACCTGTGGCTCCTCACTCACTACAAAACAAAACTCTTACAAAGTCAATGGAAGTCCCAGTACTTCATCATGAATATCGTTTCTCCCATATCTCCACAGATTGAAAAAAATTCATCCCCCATTATCCTGCTAAAAGCCATTTCCTCTATAAAAACCACTTTGGTTCTCTTTTCTTCTGCCACAAATACTTTATCTTTAGCTGGAAACACACACACACCCACACACACACTATATATATATATATAAAAATATGTATGTATGTATTTACCTGGCACATGCTGGTTTATTCTTACCTTTATGTATTTACCTGGTGTGTGTGTATACATATGTGTGTATATGTATTTACTAGATGAAAAATACATATATAGATATATATTTATACATATTCACACAATACATATACTATATATGGTGTATATATAGATAATATATATAAGATACATATATATGATGCATGTATATAAATATATATCTTCTTAACTATAAGCATCTTAAAGGCAAGCTCTTATCTAAATCACTTTTGGTCTCCTCCACAGTAAGGTAAAATCTATTCTCAAGTAATTATATAAGGGAGAATGGACAGGCAAGGGAGTAAGCTAACTGGAGTGCTGTATTACCTGATTAAAGGAACTAACATAAAAATATTTAATATGACTTTTCTAGTGTTGTCAGTGCCAGGCCTCTGAGCCCAAGCTAAGCCATCATATCCCCTGTGACCTGCACGTATACATCCAGATGGCCCGAAGCAAGTGAAGAATCACAAAAGAAATGAAACTGGCCTGTTCCTGCCTTAACTGATGACATTACCTTGTGAAATTTCCTTCTCCTGGCTCATCCTGGCTCAAAAGCTCCCCCACTGAGCACCTTGTGTCCCCCGCCCCCGCACACCAGAGAACAACCCCCTTTGACTGTAATTTTCCACTATCTACCCAAATCCTATAAAACAGCCCCACCCCTATCTCCCTTCGCTGACTCCCTTTGTGGACTCAGCCCACCTGCACCCAGGTGAAATAAACAGCCTTGTTGCGCACACAAAGCCTGTTTGGTGGTCTCTTCATATGGACACAAGTGAAACCAATCAAAGCACCAAAGAGAAAATGTTAGAAACTAGACCAAAAGGGTTTTATTTTAGCTATATGAGGAAAGGAAGATTATTGAGTCTACGTGGTAACTGGCTAGATCTGCTTTAATTATGAATTTTGAATCACCTTCTATGCCGGTCCAACCTCTGATTGATGAACTAAATGGCACAAAATTTATTTGCCTAAATTGAACGTGGCTTAATGAGATTTCTTTATATAAAAAGATATTACTGGCCTCCCTCTTCCAAGAATTTAAAGAAAATCTTGAAGTCATATGATCAGTAGCCATAGTCTGTTTTTTTGTTTGTTAAAAAAATTGCCTGGTTTCTTTTTTATATTCCTTCATTTATAATCTATTGAGCACCTACTATGTAACAGCTACTCTTTAAAGAAGCACACATCATCCTTTTTATCAAAATTATGACTGAACCACTGCATTCGAGCTGATGTCTGCTATTTACTGACAAACTAAAAACAGTCACATCACTTCAAAGCTGGTTTCTTTTCCTGCGTCTCCATGGGTGACACAAGTAAGCCTGCATCTTTCCTCTTTTTCCATCTTAACTTCTTTTCATGGTCTGCTGTGTTTTCTCTGTATCCCTTGCTGCTTTTTGTTCCAGGCCCTTCTTTCTTAAGATAAAGTTTCTGAATCACCGCTATCAGCAGGGAGTCAGGCAGCATGCAGAATAGTCAGAGGCAGATCGTTGGAAACTCATGGCTTTTTAATTTAAAGGTTGACTAGGTTACCCTGTAGCAAAGAGGTGTGTTTTTTTCATTTGTTTGTTTGTTTCATGATTTTTGTTTTCATAGGTTCACAAAAAGGAGGTGAGCCAGATGGTTCCTGGAAAGAAAAGAACAAGGAAATTCCAGCAATCACAAGCTCTGGGCAGAGATAACCACAACACCTCACCTTGAGAAAGCAGGTCTGAGGAGTGAGGTTTTTCTTTTCTTGGATGATTTGGCAAGCCTCTCCCTGCAGAGCTTGTACTGCAGCCACAAATGTTTGCAGATAGGCCTCCAGCCCTCAGTGAGCAAGTGAGAACCTGGGTCATCACCCTTCCCATTTCTGCTCCACTTTCTGCTTCCCCCGAGTTCAGGCTGGGCTCACATTCTCCTTCAGCAAGGACTCAATTAGTCCTCTTCCTCTAAATGTGGTGCCTTGTATGCAAGGCTGAAAAAGGATAGCTCTCTGTAGGGACTGATGGGGCATTGCCCTCGAGCCTGCCCTAGGCTCAGGATCTAGAGACTGTATGGTGAAATGTGTGTGGGAATAAAGGGAAGAAGGAAGTCACTGAAGAGAGGAAATAAAGTGGTGGTGGGTGGGGAGTGGGGCTTTGGGAGGCAGGTATGGGTGACAAAACCTACTGCATTAATTAACATATTACTTGTTGCTACAACAGATAAATCCAAACATTTCAGTTGCTTAATCCTAAGAAAACTTAGTTCTTGCTCACAGGAAGTCCAAAACAAGTATTTCTGATTGGCAAGCAGCTGTCTTCCTAAGCTATAATTCAGGAACCTAGATTCCTTGAATCGTGTGTTCTATCACCTTTAATGTGTGGCTTCTAAGTTCCTCTCCAACAAGCTAGAGGAAGGGCAAAAACCTGGACAGTCAAGTGTAAGGGCTTTTATGGTTCTGTACTAGAAGTGTCACACATCACATTTTCTTATGTTCGCTAGGACCCAGTCACATGGCATGCACAATGGACAGAGAGGCTGGGAAATGTAGTGTAGTTGAGTGCCCAAGAGAAAAAAAGGGGTTGGTGAGCAACTAGCTAATTTAACATTGCCTATTTAATTTTGCACAAGGAAAACCCTGAAGATAGTTCTACAGTACAGATCTACAGGTTGGAGTTGTCATATTCCTGGAATTAAAGGAATTCTCAAAAGTTGAATACAATATGGAGAATCCTTGGATTGTATAGTTGCCATTGATGTCTTTTGATTATCTTAGTGTTTTATGCCAAGGTATTTTGGCTTCAACTACTGGTCATCAAAATGTTGCTGAATCAAAGACCTGAACTTATTATATTGAAATTTGTTTGTGTTGTTTGCTAAGAGGACCAAACACCCTCTTTAATTATGAGCAACAATGGACTTTTAAATATTTCCCCTTCAAGACAACCTATCACCACATATCTTTACAAAATTTTGACTTTATTATGTTGCCCTGCTTCCAGCAAGATATACATGTTACCAGTGTATATCTTTTTAAAGTTACTTTAAAGATAAAATGGTAAAAAGTTCTGATGCTGTACCCGAGAACTTAAAGTATGATAAAAAAAAGTTCTGATGCCCTAGAAAAATTAATTCATCATCAGATTTAAAGATGTGCCTCATTATGTGCCAAGAATTGTGTTAATAGAGAGATGTTTCTCTGTCATTCAGTAAGTTTGCTTAGTCCAGGACAGAACTCAGGAGTCTATTTCTAACTAGACATTTTTACTGAATGTAGAATTTTGGGTTGAAATGTCTTTTCTTTCAGCACTTGAAAAATGTGTCACTTCCGAATGGTCTTCATGGTTACTGATGAGAAATCTGTCATTTATTCAATTTCTTTTTTTTTCTCCTGTAAGGTGTTATTATTCTCTGGCTGCTTTCAGGATGTTTTTCTTCATCTTTAGTTTTCAGAAGTTTAATTTTGATGTGTCTTGGTATGGATTTCTTTGGACTTATTCTTCTAGCGTTTTCTCAACTTGAATCTGTAGGTTAATGTCCCTTGCCAACTTTAAGAGGGTTTCAGCCATTATTTGTTTGAGTAGTTTTTTTAGTCCCCTCTTTCTTTACTTCTTCGAGGACTCTGATGACACAAATGTTAGATAAATTTAAAGATAAATTTTATCTTTAAATCTTTTATTTTTGCAATAGTCACACAGTTCTCTGAGGATCAGTTTACTTATTTATTTATTTTTTGAGATGGAGTCTCGCTCTGTTTCCCAGACTGGAGTGCAGTGGTGCAATCTCGGCTCACTGCAAGCTCTGCCTCCTGGGTTCACGCCATTCTCCTGCCTCAGCCTCCCTGGGACCACAGGCGCCCGCCACCATGCTCGGCTAATTTTTTGTATTTTTAGTAGAGACAGGGTTTCACCATGTTAGACAGGGTGGTCTTGATCTCCTGACCTCGTGATCTGCCCACCTCGGCCTCCCAAAGTGCTGGGATTACAGGCATGAGCCACTGCACCCGGCCCAGTTTACTTTTTTTTAATGTCTTCTCTTTGTTGTTCAGATTGACTGATTTTTATTGTTCTATCCTCTAGCTCATTGATTCTTTCCTCTCCCCTCCACTCGCTGTCGTGCTCATCCTCTGACCTTTTTATCTTGGTTATTATATCTTCCATTCCTAAAATTTCTGTTTGGTTATTCTTTATGTCTTCTAGATATCTTTCTATTTGTTGTTACAAGTGAGTTTTCATTGAAACTGGGACATTTTCATAGTAAGTTATGAGACTCTCAATCTCATTTGAGCTGGCTTTCTTTGATACTGCTATGGCAGAGGAAGTGGGTGGTGGGGGAGTGGGGGAGAATGGTGTCACCAAATGTGATCACAAGTCCAGGTATCCCATTCAGTCTCCACTGACACCTGAAGCAGGAGCTCCTCATTACTGTTGGACAAGGGTAAGAGTTCCAGCCTCCCACATAGTTCCCACTGATGCCATATTGGCATTGGCTGCACTATCAGTGGGCAATGCTGAAGTTCCTGACTCTCCTACAAGCCTCCTCTGCACCCCCCCTCCCAGCAAGGATACCTCCCAGAAGGGAGGGATGAACCCTCATTACTGCTGGGTGGCAGTGGAATCCAAGCTGCTAAGTGTTCTCCATGGATACCATGGAATGGGGGTTGTTACCAGATGATGAGGTTAAAAGTTCTAGCTCCCTAGTAGGCTTTCTCTATAAAACCTTAGTGGGGGTATTGAGAAGCCTTGTTAATAGCCTTTCAAGGGTAGAAGTCCAGGCTCCCATTTTGTTCTTGCTGAGTGAGTAGAGGAAGGGAGATAAAAATATATACATGTTTTTAACCTGTGGTGTTTGTCTGAAGTAGAACAATTATTGTCTGAAAGCTTTCTGTCTTCCTAGACTGGCTCTTTGAAACAGGCTTTTGTTTTTTTGTTTGTTTGTTGTTGTTGTTGTTGTTTTGGTTTGCAATTTTTGGCATTTCTGAGTTACCAGCTTCTTCAGCACCGAGTCTAGGATATATGAGGCAAAGGGAAAATCCAGGGAACTTACCACTAAGTCATTTTTCAAATCAAGGCCCCTAACCTTTCTACCTTCTTCTCTCCATCTTTTGCAGTCTTAAGTTTTAATATATATAACATACAGGGGTTTTAGTTGTACTTAGTAGGGGAATAGGAAAAAAAATGTGTTTACTGCATTTTCCCAGAAGTGCAAGTACAATTTTTATGCACCTTTTAAACACGATCAGATTTATGCTAAAAGGACCACTCTGGTTTTTCTTATGGAGAATTAACCATGAAGTGGATGGGGGTTGGGGGAGAGGAGTGGGGAGCAGTAGAAACAGGGAGACTAGGAAGAAGGTTATCATGGGCTTTTGGTCTAGGGATGATAGTGTCTCCTATTAGGATGCTCATGAAGAAGGTGGTCAGAAGTAGTCAGATTAAAGATATACTGTATTTCAAATGTAGAGCCAATATGGAAAAGCTGGTACAACCACACAGAGTGAGAGACTGTATGTCCAAGTTCCTGCAATTCCTGGGTTTACATGGAATACTTTGGAATATGTCTAACAAATTACATTTTTGACACATGTGGCAGGATGGGGTTTTCTTTCCTCCCCCTTCTTCATCCAGTCTCTAGAAGAGTTTTAGTGTGATAGAAAATAGAGACGAAAACTTTGTTTACAAAATGATGCAATCGTTATGCATTGAAAAGCAGGTCAACATTAGCAAGAAGAATTTGACTTGTCTTGTAGATGCTTCTTCTCAAAATTTGGAGAGATTCAAGGGTCCCCTTTGATTGACAGGAGAGACAAAATCACGGTTCCATCAGCTGCATTTCCAGTCTGGGTCTGGAATATGATGAAGACTTGCTGTCTCTCTTTTAGGATGTAGAGCCAGGTTGTGGAGATGGGGAAGAGGACAGAGAGGCGGAAAAGAAGGGAGTAGAAAAAAAAATCAAAAGAAACACCAGTGATACATACCCTTTTGAGGTATGTTCTGGACAAGTGTCTGGAAGTGTAATAATATGAAAGGTTTTGCAACATTTTCTGAATTCCATGTAAT
Source organism: Macaca nemestrina (assembly GCF_043159975.1). Classification (NCBI taxonomy): domain Eukaryota; kingdom Metazoa; phylum Chordata; class Mammalia; order Primates; family Cercopithecidae; genus Macaca; species Macaca nemestrina. The sequence goes on from NC_092129.1 coordinate 116,369,818, forward strand.
ATGTTATCTTCATATAGTAAGTGTCCCTGTTCACTCTTCTAATATTGTAAGCAAATTGAAGAGACATTCATCTGAAGTGGTCTTCTATAATTTGCAATCAAAGAGATTTAAACTACAACAGTGCTTTGAAGTAAGACCAAAAAGTGTAATCCAAAGAAGGAAATAGAATACAAATATAAAGATCAATACCTCCTAATGAGATACAATAATTGAATCACAAATTTGGCTCTAAACTTTCTGGTAACAGAAGTAAAAGGGTAAACATAATCTGTTATAGAGATCTTATTTACCACTAGGATATAGTATAACTGGTCCTCAAGAGAAATAAATATTACCATACAGTTTAACTCTGAAGAATATTTCTTACATATGTTCACAGAAGGTAGACCATTTTATTGGAAGTCAATTTGTCAAGTGGCCAGTGTATTCTTGAATATAGTCTCTTTTTTTTGAGACAAAATTTTGCTCTTGTCACCCAGGCTGGAGTGCAGTGGCATGATCTCAGCTTATTGCAACCTCTGCAATCCGGGTTCAAGCGATTCTCCTGCCTTAGCCTTCTAAGTAGCTAGGATTACAGGTGCCCATCACCACACCTGGCTAATTTTTGTATTTTTAGTAGAGACAGGAGTTTCGTCATGTTGTCCAGGCTGGTCTCGAACTCCTGACCTTAGGTGATCCACCAGCCTTGGCTTCCCAAAATGCTGGGATTACAGGTGTGAGCCACTGTGCCCAGTTGAATATAGTCTTAAATGCATTTTTGACCATGAGGTAGTCTTAGGAATGAATGAAATAGTATATTCATAAGTGTTCTGCAACATTTTCTGAGAACATTTTTAAAGAACATTTAAAATGTTGATGTGTAACATTTAAACATTAATGTTTCTAAGAACATTTTTAAGAATATATTCCAAGAACATATTCTTTAAAAAAGTATTTGTAATAGACAAATAAAAATTGTATTTATGGTATACAACATGATGTTTTGAAACATGTGTACACTGTGGAATGGCTAAATGAAGTTAATTAACACATGTGTTAGAGTGGGCAGATACCCAGACATGGGCAGGAGAAAGGAGCCCCTGAGAAGGGAAAAGTCTGGGAAGGCTAACGCCTGAGGGACCACCCAGAATTCGCACACTAGTAGCTTCTCTAATTCTAGAGTGGGTGGGCTCTTAGTCAAATGTGAGTAGCAAGGAGAGAAGGTACCTACACAGAAAGGGATGCCTCTTAAGATGCCCCAGTAATCATTCCTCAGCAGTTAAAATGTTAGAATATTGCTAGCTACAGGCCGGGCGCAGTGGCTCACACCTGTAATCCCAGCACTTTGGGAGGCTGAGGTGGGCAGATCATGAGGTCAAGAGATCGAGACCATCCTGGCTAACATGGTGAAACCCTGTCTCTACTAAAAATACAAAAACAGTTAGCGGGGTGTGGTGGTGGGCGCCTGTAGTCCCAGCTACTCTGGAGGCTGAGGCAGGAGAATTGCTTGAACCTGGGAGGCGGAGGTTGCAGTGATCCGAAATTGCGCCACTGCACTCCAGCCTGGTGAGGGAGCGAGACTCCACCAAAAAAAAAAAAAAAAAGAAAGAAAAAGAAAAAAAAGAAAAGAATATCACTAGTTACATGCTGAAAAGAAGGGCAAAGGACATTCCTAAGAAAAACCTGGTGCCATTAAGTACAGATTAGGGCAGAAAAATTCCAAAGAAAGATGCAGGCACAATAGATACAGACTTGGCTGCAATACAACCTTGCTGAGTTGATGGTAATGAGCAGGACTGCCATCGGGCAGGATTTGTATCCAGCACGGGGTGCACACATGTACACCAACTAGTGATAAAGCAAGGTCCCACAAGCCTGGGATGAGAGCTAGGTGGAGACAGGGCAGGGACTTAAGACAGGCGTGGGAAAACTAGACAAGAAAGAAAGGTGGAGACTTGAGACAAAGGCAGGAACCTCAAGAAAGAGTCCGACACAATAAAAACCCGAGCAGAACTCTCGAGCTGCTGCTGGCTCACCTCCTTCAGCTGCCCACTGTGCTTCATCTTTGCAGAATGTACTGTCTCTTTAAGTAACCCTCTGCTCTCTATTTTGCTTCAGTAAATTCTCTTTTTGGCTAAATCAGTTGCTTGGCAGAATGCTTTCTCCAAATAGGACAAAGAACTGAGGATCCCTGCACTTCCCAGTAACGTGCCTTATCTTACATACTTCTATCGTCTATTTGTGGTGAGAATACTTAAAATCTACTTCCAGCAATTTTCAAGTATACAGTACATTGCTGTTAACTATAGTCACCATGTTGTGCAGCATATCTCTTTGAATTTATTCCTTCTGTCTAAATGAAATATTGTATCTTTGACTCCAACCCCTGGTAACTATCATTCTACTCTTTGCTTCTGTGAGTTCAACTTTTTTAGATTCCCCATATAAGTGAGATCATATGGTATTTATCTTTCTGTGCCTGGCTTATTTCACTTATCATAATGTCCTCCAGGTTCATCGATGTTGTCACAAATGACAGGATTTCATTCTTTCTCATGGCTGAATAGTATTCCACTGTATCTATCTACCACATTTCCTTTATCCATTTATCCACTGTTGGACATTTAGGTTGAGTCCATGCCTTGACTGTTATGAATCGTGCTACAATGAACATGAAAATACAGATTTCTCTTCAGCATACGATTTCATTTCTTTTGGATATACATCCGGCAGTGGAAGTTCTGTATCACATGACAGTTTTATTTTCACTTTTTAAAAGTAAACTCCCTTCTGTTTGTTTTCCATAACGGCTGTACTAAGATGTGAAGTAAAGGGAAGCCCTTTATTTTCTCAACATTTACCATCTTTTGTCTTTTTGATGATAGTCATTCTAACAGGTGTGAGGTAATATCTCATTGTGGTTTTAATTTGCATTTCTTTGATGATTACTGATGTTGAACATTTTTTCATATAATTCTTGGCATTTGTCTTCTTCGGAGAAATGTCTATTCAAGTTTGCTCAGTTTTTAATAATATTGTTTTCTTTCTACTGAAATGTTTGAGCTTCTTATATATTTTGCATAGTAACCTCTTATCAGATGTATGGTTTGCAAATATTTTCTCCCATTCCATATGTTGTGTTTTCATTTTGTTGGTTGTTTCATTTGCTGTGCAGAAACTTTTAAATTTGATATAATCCCATTTTTGTCCATTTTTGTTTTTGTTGCCTGTGTTTTTGGAGTCATGTTAAAAAAATCATCGCTAAGACCAATGCCATATAGCTTCCCCTTATGTTTTTTTAAAGTAGCTTTGCAGTTCTAAGGATGTATCTGTGTGCCCTACATTCTCCCCTCTCCTTGTTCCTCAGTCTTCCTCCCTCCAAACTTGAGTGTTTCCACTCTCTGATCCTCAAACCCTCTACAACAGTGGGAGCTAAGCTGAAGACAATAAAAATATTTCTTATAATAATTTTGTTAACAAACATGAAATAAAACCTGGTAAATGAAAGCTAAACAGTTAAGTAAGTTAGATGGCAAATTAGACATTTCTTGACTTGACTTTCAGTGAATTGATCTATAACTGTTTTATGTAGGCCAAACAGTGGGATTTAATAGCTATGATCTTTAGGAAAATCCAATAACTGATTTCGTGAGACTCGTTCTTGTCAATTTTCAGTACAATTTGATATCTTCACTCTAAAATTTAACTCATGGAAAGCAATTTTGAAAAAATAATACTAACAACCAAACAATGATAACACTCATCATTTAGTGATAACAGTCACTAAATATGTTTAGTTACTGAAGTGCATGGGTTTCCATTGTCTGATATGATCCATTGACAACTATGTGGTTCAGGACATTTTCTGGGCCACTGACTCCTTTGAGAATCTGATGAAAGTTAAACTCTGTAGGCAACAGGCTCATAATATTTAGCTGGGGCACATCATGTTTGCATAATGGCTGTCAGTTGATTAGATTGATCAGACATACATTCTGATTGGATGATATCTGAGCCATACTGGTTGTTAAATATTTTAAAAATCAGCCCTGCATTATTGTTACGGACCACAGGCTGTTAGGCTCCTCATGTAATGGAAATTAACGCAGGGCCTAGTGGATTTCCCAGACAAGGCTTTATTGTGGGGCTTGTGCTCAAGCACAAGGGGGACAGCAGAGGTACAAGGATTTTTTTTTTTTTTTTTTGGCTGGCTCTCCAAAAAGAGCCAGTATGAATTTTTCATTAGGCAAAGTGAGGGAATTGACATCAGGAGTAAGGTATACCGGCTGGGCTTGGCTGCAATGGTTATCTTGCGTAATGGGCCACCTGGTGGTCTGACCAGACGCAATAAGGCTGTATATCAATTGCAGCATTCCTTCCTGAGGTGGGACCCTGAAACCTTGCTTCAATATTTGGATCTCCTAAGGCCAGTTTCTGGAATTCTTTAAGTAAAAAGACATAGCTAAACATTATGAAAGCAAAGAAAAATGACTATTTGTGTAACTAGAGCCTCAGGGTCAGCACGTATAGTGTCAGTTAGGTAGTAGTGTGGGTTTTGTGAAGAGAAGGAAAAAAAATGTGGAGGAGACACGTTCCACTCTTATTCTATCTCATTATTAGCACCCAATTTTGTGTAAAGTGTCAGGAGATTCTTGAGCTTCTCCAGAAATCTATGTGGGGACCATTCAGGCACAATGGGCCTCAAGACAAAGGCTCCTGATCCATAGTCTGAGATAAGTGTGTGGGCTACTTGACTTTCAAACTGATATAGGAGTTAAGAAGAAATTATTTGGGCAGAGAGTGAGGGTTTGGGAGTTCTCGGTAAAGTTTTCCTTTTAATGAAAAGCAGCCCCCAAAATATTTTCTTTTCTAACAAAAAGCAACCTGTAAAATTGAGCTGCAAACATAGACAAGCAGGTTGGAACCTTGCCTGGGTAAATGCGGGCAGTTGTGCCAATAGGAAAAGGCTACCTGGGACTAGGCATGGTCAAAATGGTAGATCCATTTTCCCTTTTCTTTGCCAGCCACGTGTACATAAGGAGCAGGTAATGGCACCAGCAGGCAAAGAGTCCATTTGCATAATAAGATTAGGGTGGGGGAAGCCAGCTTCCCTGTGCATTATGTAAATGTCATACCTGGTCCAACCAATCTTTGGGGCCTATGTAAATCAGACACTGCCTCCTCAAGTCTGTCTACAAAATCCAGTGAACTCTGCTGCAGGCTTGAATTCCCATTTGGGCACCCCTTTCTCTTGCAAGAGACAAAGGTGTTCTGCTTTCTCTTTCTTTTGCCTATTAAACCTCCGCTCCTAAACCCACTTCTTGTGTCCATGTACTCCTCAGGTATTTACCCCGACGACAGTGCTGCTTCAAAACCATTTATTTTCTTTTTTCTTTTCTTTCTTTCTTTTTTTTCTTTTGTTTTCTTTATTTTTTTTTTCTAGATGGAGTCTCGCTCTGTCCCCCAGGCTGGAGTGCAGTGGCGCGATCTCGGTTCACTGCAAGCTCTGCCTCCCGGGTTCACACCATTCTCCTGCCTCAGCCTCCCGAGTAGCTGGGACTACAGGTGCCCGTCACCACGCCTGGCTAATTTTTTGTGTGTTTTTTTTAGTAGAGACGGAGTTTCACCGTGTTAGCCAGGATGGTTTCGATTTCCTGACCTCGTGATCCGCCCGCCTCAGCCTCCCAAAGTGCTGGGATTACAGGCGTGAGCCACTGCGCCCAGACTCAAAACCATTTTCTATAAATACCAATATTTTGACCTAGGTTTTTATTACTTATTTGTGTGACTTATTTCAGGCAAAGGTTATGTACAATTAGAAACAGTTTCATATATTCTCAGTGTTCAATCAAATTTTGGCTATATTCCCAGTTTAAGCATAATTCATTTACCTGATTCTCAAGGCCCTTCTGAGACTTGAGTCCTTGACATTCAACAACTTTTCTTGGTATCAAACGTTGCACAGATTCACTAATATGGATTGCTTTACTCCAGTTCCTTGCTTATCAAAGAGTGGTATATGGACCACAGCAGTATTGGAATCACCTGGGAGCTTGTTTGAAATGCAGAATTCATTCCTACTTAACCAGAATCTGCATTTTTAACAAGATCTTAAAGTGATTTGCATACTTTTAAAGTTTGAAAAGCAATTCTCTAGTAAAGGTTACTTTGATTTTTTTTTCAGCAAGATTTTGGTTGCCCCAAGTCACAGAGAAAAGTTAGTGACACACTTTGAAATAGGATGTCAAGTTTCCCAATGCCTTTCTTCCCAAATAAGTCTACTTATAACATCAACTAAGCTGTTCCGTCTGTTGATTTTGCTTTTCAGGTGAAAATTTGTTCTTGGGCTCAATGTTGTAGAATGTATGTAGCTGAGTATCTCTTAACAACAATCCCCTTGAGACACCACATGAAACTATTGCAGTTTTCCATCTGGCAAAAATAGAAGTAACTGAAATGATGTAAAAAGGCTCAGCTCTTTTGTAAGCTTCAGAAGCAGTGTCTCTGATGCTGATGTTGGAGAGGGCTAAGGTGTACAGATAACATACAGGACACCCAATTAAAACCGAATGTCAGATAACTAATAAATTTTTTTAGTGTGTGTCAGGAGGTTCTTGAACACCCCCAATTATTGCATGAGACATATTTACCCTAAATAGCCAAGGACATACCTATACTCAAAACCAAACCAAACAAAAATAAAGGGAAAACCATTCATTGCTTATCTAAAGTTCAAGTTTACTGGGTGTACTATATTTTTATTTACTTAGCCTGGCAGCCATAAGGAGAGCAAAACTTGGATGAGGCATAATTAATGGGAAATCAGAAGATAGTATTTAAATATTAGTACTTACACTTTGAAATAAAACATAAAGGTAACTTTTGAGACTTCTGAAATCATTTTCTGGGTGTTGGGACAGCCAAATTTATTCCTATCAAACTGAGAAAGAAAGCAAATGAAAAAAGACTTTGCTTCTGCATTAATACAGGTTTTACTTTTTAAGAATGCATATACCCTTGATGCAAATACATCAAGCACCAGTCCAAATCTCAAATCAATTGCTGTGATGTTAGAAAACCAGGTATGCCACCAGGCAATTAGCTGTTGACAGCTGCTAAGTTCAGTAGATATTTTTGCAGCTATGTCCTTCGAGATGTTAAATTTTGGTAGCTTTGACGGCACAGTTGGAGAGGGTAGGATTACTCCAACACGTTTACAATCTACTGTCCTGTAGAAGACACACCTGTGGCTCTTTAGGCACAAGAAATAGGAAAATGCTTGTTAATTTTGCCTTACAGTTCAACCAAATTAAATTTGACAACTATTCAAAAAATACAAAATTTTCCAGGTAACCAGTTTCTTCAGCAGCTTAGATTATATGAGGAGTAATAAATTGAATGGTAATTAATTCCTTGGGTAATTTATTCCTATGAATTTAGACTAGCTTGGGCTATGAAGTGCTCCTGCGTAATTGTGAAGTGAATTATGCCAGAGCAGTGTTTTGCATCAGCAGTTTTTTTTTATATATATAAAATTAAATGCTGCAAGCAAACTGTTAAAGACACTAATTCATTTCAGTGGACTGTGTTTTGCATCATCTAAAAATGGGGAAGTTTTGTCTATTATAGATGGTAGAGTTGAATACTTAATTGAGAAATCCATACTTCAATGTGTATTTCCCCTTAGGAATTCCTTTTTGTTTATTTCATCATCATCATTTTCATTGAAAAAAATTTACTCCTGTTTTAAAAAACCCTTTAGTGTGAAAAATACAAAACAATCACAAAAGTAGAGGATTACATAATAAAGCCACATATACCCATGACCAATTATCACGGCTTGCTCGCTGTCTTTATTCCTCTTCCAGTGTGGGATTACTTTGAAAACAATTCCAGACATCGTATTTCACCTCTTTATAGTTCAGAATGAAGCCAAAAGACAAGACTTTCCCTTTAAAACAGCCACTATATTCTCATTACACCTTCTGACAAATAAACAAAAACTCTTTAATATCAAGTATCTAGCGGTCTTATTTCCTCTACTCTATAGATACAGATAAATTTGTTTTTTGCAGTTTGTTCAAGTTGATATCAAAACGATGTTTCATTTAATGTGCAGGTTCTGTATGACAGACGTACCTGACAGCAATAACTTAAGCATACCCTGAAAATGACTCTATGGTCTAAAGAGGATGTATGTTCATATCTCTGGGCTAAGGAATCTGGGAATGACCAACTTGGAGATTAATTCCTTATCTCTGAGGAACTCTTGAACCCTTGGCCCATCCCATTGAAGTCAGTCCATAGAAAAGGAGAATAAGGCCTTTTGTTTTGAGTTAAATGGGGGTTTCCAGGTAGACATTGCTAGGGGGAGGGAGGAGTGTCAAAAGCCAGGAGGCTGGAGAAGACCTTGTGAGTTCCGAGATGATGGGATTGAGGAAGTGGAAACCTGGGGGGAGCAAATCTCAGGCTGGCCATCCATGTCTATCTGTGGCCCAGTAAGTTGCTATCCTTGATGGCTGGGGCTCAACACGTGAGTACAGGGATGCCTCTGAAACACTGAAGGGTCTGGAAGAGTTGTTACAGGGGGTGGATCAAACTAAGTGAAAGTCAGACACCTGAGTCACTTTAGCCTCAATTGGCTGGCCACTCCTTCTGCACTCTGAGCAGTCACCAAGGCTGCACTCACAGCATAGACGAGGGTTCATCAGTTACAGGATGAAACTGAGTGTAAGGGAGAAAGGAAATAAGGGAATGACAAAGAGAGATAAATAGAAGACAAAATAGCAAAAGATTGATTAGAAAAGACAAATATCAAAGAGATACACAAAGATGAAACTGGGGAAAGAGATAATGTAAAAAGAAAGAAAGAGTGCAAGAGGAAGTGAGAGGATGCAGAGCTGGACGAAGGTTCTGGGGCTCAAGCAACAAGGAGGTGGTGCAGAGAAAGGGTGCAGTGCGGCCACTGAGGAGGGACAGAGCCCGGAACCTGGGGTATGCAAGTGAGAAAGGGATGTGGAGGAGAGTTTAGGATCAGACTGCTTAAGGAATAGTGTGTTGCCTACAGCAAAGACTAGATGGCTGGTTGTTAGGAGGCGGTAGAAAGGATTCAAGTTATGGAAGGGCAAATGGATGAGATAACCATTAAGGTTTTGCTGTTTTACTGAGAGGCCGTAAGTCCGCCAGGGGCGGCTGTCAGTAAGACTGCAAAAGGGATTGGGGCGCTAACATAAGGAAAATCAAAACTAGGGTTGTAAACACAAATGACTACAGGGCCAGCAAATAATAAGGAGGGCTGCAGGGCTGGGTGGGGGAGGATCTTTGCAGCTGAGGAGGATGAAAAGCCACTGAGTCTCCTCCCAGAGCAGGACTAACCGAAGATCCTTTGCAGTTGCTGGGTCACCAGCAGGGGTGGCGTGGAGTACGGACTGTGGGGGATTCAAAGCAAAGAAATAGGAAGAGAGGGAGGAGCCAGGAATGCCCTTGCTAATGAGAATGCCCGTCAGGGAAGGTGCTACAGGCTGGCAACTCTTCAAAACAGCAGCTCTTGGCCCATAGCCAAACCCAGCAGGGCCAAACCGAGTCAAACCCAGAGGCACCCTGGGAGGCCAGCTGGTCAGTCCCTTGCTTCCCCAGGTCCCTCCTGGAGTTAATGGGCCCTGCGGAGTTGCCTAACCTAACTCCAGCCAGTTTCTTATGGAAAGGAGAGGAGAGTAAGAAGACATCAAACCATAACTGTTTAGATATCATAAAATATCAAACTAAAGTTAAACCAGATCTTAAAAGAACTCCACCGCACAATGGGATAAGGCTGTTTGTAAGTAAGCCATCCCAATTAATAGATGGTAAAAGAAACAATGGCCATGCTGTCATTAATAGAAACAAACAATCCTTTTGTAAATAAAAGGTAAATTACCCAATAACTGGTCAACCCAAACCCAACCTGTCAACCCAAACCTGTAAATTCTGTTTTATGCTGTTAACCAGGCCCTAAAGCCCCTAAAAGGCCATATACATATATATACACACACACTCACATATATATGTACTAATTCCAAATATGTCTATGGAGTAGTACACATCTTTGGAAAAATCTGGACAAATAGGGGCCTAATAAATAGCAGGTGGAAAAAATTGGTACATGGGAAACTGGTCAACAAGTTTTATAAAACCTCCTGCTTCCAGCAGAGATAGCCATAGTTCGAGTAAATGGCCTTCAGAAAGGAAACACTATAAAAACTGTAGGGAACATGCTTGCAGATAAAGCTGCTAAGCAAGCCCTCTTGGAGGAAGAAGTTAAACTGTTTAGCCCAATCCCAGATATCCCTAAGGTGATATTAAGACCCCAATTTTCTAAAGAGGAGGAGGAAAAACTGGGCAAGATAGGGGCTGCTCAAACTGAGGATGGGAGGTGGGTGCTCCCCGATGGGAGATAAATAATCACCAAACCTGGGCCGGGTACAGTGGCTCACGTCTGTAATCCCAGCACTTTGGGAGGCTGAGGTGGGCGGATCATGAGGTCAGGAGATTGAGACCATCCTGGCTAACATAGTGAAATCCTGTCTCTACTAAAAATACAAAATAATAATAATAATAATAATAACAACATAAAAAAATTAGCCGGGCATGGTGGCAGGCGCCTGTGGTCCCAGCTGCTTGGGAGGCAGAGGCAGGAGAATGGCATGAACCCGGGAGGCAGAGCTTGCAGTGAGCCGAGATCACACCACTGTACTCCACCCTGGGCGACAGAGTGAGACTCTGTCTGAAAATACTACTACTACTACTACTACTAATAATAATAATAAATAAGCAAACCCATAATGAGAGAACCGATGTACATATCACATAAAGGAAGTCATTGAGGTCCCCAGTATAATAATAATAAATAAGCAAACCCATAATGAGAGAACCGATGTACATATCACATAAAGGAAGTCATTGAGGTCCCCAGGTCATGTGTGATGCAATACTCAAAAATTATGGCCGTAAAGGAACTTACACCCTTGATAAATAAATGTGTGGGGGTTGTGTAACCTGCCAGAAAGAAAGGAAAACGTAGTTAAAAAAACAAACTATGGGAGGAAAACCTCCTGGGTTAAGGCCATTTCAAAGCATTTCAAGCTGGAAGACTGCCACCAAAACCCTGGTTAGAAAACACAGCTCCCATCCTGCAATACATCTTGGGAATGAATTTGTTATCAGGCCTGAGCCACCAGATAACTTGCTGGGGAACTTCAACAGAGTTAGGCTGGTGAAACTTGTCATCAGGGGAATGCAAAATGGCTGCTGGTACTGTTACCCACGGGTCTTTGTTCTTAGAGCTCCCAAGATGGTGGCCGACTACTTCCAGGATGGAAGCAAGACTTTTGTTCTCTGACTTGGGGTTCTTGGCCTCACAAATTCCAAGGAATAGAACCTTGGGCCACGCAGTGAGTGTTATAGCTCTATTAGAAGCTGTGGGTCACGGAAGAGAACCATGGAACCAGCTACTAGCGTTCAGCTTGATTAGGATGAACCTGGGCACTTAGCCATGCAGGAACAATGGCGAGCCTCTAGCCTGATCAGGAGCAGCAATGGGTGCCTCGCTGGATCAGAAACGCAGTGGACACTCTGCTGGATCTGGAGGGGTCGAAGTCAGCAGCGGGTCAACAATGAGGGCGATCAGCAGTGGTGGATGGCAAGCGAAAGCTCAGCTCCAGTGGGAACAAACACGGACCAGAAGAGTGTGTAGTTGCAAGATTTAATAGAGTGAAAACAGAGCTCCCATACAACGGGAGGGGTCCCAAAGCGGGTTGCCCACTCCCGGCTCCAATGCCTGGGGTTTATATCCCAATCATTGTCCCTCCCCCTATGCTCTCAGGCAATAGATGATTTGACTATTTCTTTACCTCCTACTTTTAGCCTAATTGGTATTTTAATGAGCTCCCTTTGCTACCTGATTGATTGGGAGTGAGCTGAGTTACAAGCCCCGTGTTTAAAGGTGGGTGTGGTTACCTTGCCCAGTTGACTTAGGAATTCTTAGTTGGCCTAGGAAATCCAGCTAGTCCTGTCTCTCAGTACTGTTGCCAGCCCCACAGTGAGTAGTAGTACTGGAACAATACTGAATGCTGGGGGTGCTTGATGAAATAAATCATGGGACTATTAAGGAGTTAGCCAGGGTAGGCAGCATAGGATCATATCCTATACCATGGTCCTGTGTGGTTCATGCAGAAGCCTGATGGGACATGGAGAATGACAGTAGATTACCAGTAATTAAATGAGACGGTCCCCTTAATGTATGTAGCTATTCCCAGTATAACCATTTGCTTATACTGAGCTATAGTACATATAGAGGAAAGCAGGAAAATGCGAGATTCTTTCACTTTACTTACCAATTTTCAAAATATTTTTTGCCATACTCCAAAGGTGATCAATGAGATTTTTTAACTTTATCATTATGTACTCATAGATTTAAACATATGTCATATGTTTTAATCCATTGTGGTTAGTATCCTTATTGATGGTCTAACTGTCCCAGTGGGAGTCTATGAAAATTGACTCTGGGGTCCTTTTGACATGATCCTAGTAGTTTTTATTTACTTCTTTTTTTTTTTTCCTTCTAGGATACCAAGATGTTCCAACACCATTCTAATACATTTCAAGCCCCATACCCGAAACAATCCATTTCCCCAAGGATCCCTGATTTATTTTAGTGGAAATGTTATTTAGAGACAACAAGATGGGCACTAGAGTTATTCTTTGCTATTGTATTTCTTAAGACATTTTTAAGATTTATGAAAGGTCTGATATTTTACCCATCTGAAAGATATTAATAATAAGTTAGTCTTCCACAGTTTCATAGATATTGGTGGAAGACAAGAAACTCCTGGTCAAAGATGAACAATTTATTACTGTGAAAGTAGCCAAGAGTGTTGGCATTTTTGCCTCAGTATCTCAAACCTCATTTCCCAGGAGTATTATGAAGAGGGCCAGTGATACCTGCATGTGAAGTATGTGTGGGACAGGAGAGGAACCCTGAGTTTAGAGAATCTGAATGTTTTCCCATGGGCAATAAGCATGCCTGCCCTTTGCTCTGAAGGGAGACCATGTCTATCTTCTAAGGCTGTTCTCTGTACAAATATCCTTGAAATGACAGTTGGGTATAAAAGGCAGTCAGGGGCCAGGCACAGTGGCTCACGCCTGTAATCCCAGCACTTTGGGAGGCCGAGGTGGGCGGATCACGAGGTCAGGAAATTGAGACTATCCTGGCTAACACGGTGAAACCCCATCTCTACTAAAAAAAATACAAAACAGTTAGCTGGGCGCGGTAGCGGGCGCCTGCATTCCCAGCTACTCCGGAGGCTGAGGCAGGAGAATGGTGTGAACCCGGGAGGCGGAGCTTGCGGTGAGCCAAGATCGCACCACGGCACTTCAACCTGGGCCACAGAGCAAAACTCCATCTCAAAAAAAAAAAAAAAAAAAAAAAGGCAGTCATTTCCTCTGCTCCTAAGATGTGCAGAACCATGAGATACCTACACCAACAGGGGTTTTCAGTGGACATATAAAATGTTAATAATAAATTGGCACTGACATTTCCAATTCAAATTCAGAATGACAAGATTTTAACTTTACTTTGTTGATGCTATATCTGCATTTTCTTTTTTTCCATGGCCCATTTCCCAGTTCTCATTGTCACCAACATAATTATCCATTTTCTTTATCCAACACAATAGTCTCAGGGTAAAAACAGTAACACTACCATGGAAATATAATTAAATATGATTACCATAAGAGTTAAACTATTTTTTTTCATTCAAAAAGGTATATCCTACAAGGGATATACAGTCAAATTACTACGCACTAAAGTCATTTGGATTAGTTCCTCTTAGTATGGTTATTACAGTGACTGGATACACAGTATGTTTTTTTGTTACTTTCAGTTTTTAGGGATTGCTCTTTTGAAATTTAATTTGGACTTTTAAATATGCAAAACATTTACATGGCTTCAAAGTAAAATGTACCCACAAGGTAAATTCAAAGATGTCTAGCTTGTATTCCTATTTCCTTTGCAACAAATGTCACTGACATAGAAAGGCCTGTAGATTCATCTTTTCAGATTTTTGCCAGACTAAGTTTAGGATAGACATCTTGAAGTGGGATTGCTGAGTCAATGGGCAAATGTATATACAAAGCATCCCACAAAGCTTAGTATGTTTTAAGCTTCAATGTCAACCATAGAAATGTTAAAAATTTACAAAACCATACCATTTGCCAGTTTAATTATTTAATTTTGTGAGTTTGAAATGAATACATTTAATTTTAATTTTTAAGCCAACACTCACCTTATTCAGAGGGCTTAAAAAGTAAATAAAAATTATTTAAATTTTACAACACTAAGTGGTTATATAAGAAATACAAACTTTCAAATTATTTTGTAATCTTTTGCATGTATACTTCTGAAACTGTCAACACTTTAACTGCCCTAACACTTCTGGAACATCCTTGTAATTTTGTTTGTGTAATAGTTTACTAGGGATGCCATAACAAAATACCATAGACTGGATGGGTTTAAACAACAGAAATGTGCCTTCTCACAGTTCTAGAGGCTGGAAGTCCAGGATCAAGGTATCTGCAGGTTTGCTTTCTTCTGAGGCCTCTCGTTGACTTACAAATGGCTACCTTCTCTCTATGTTCTCCCATGGTCTTTCCCCTTTGGGCACATCCCCCTAGTGTTTCTCAAATTTTCTCTTCTTAGAAGGACACCATTCAAATGGGATTAGGGCCCACCCTGTTCACTTCTTTAAAGATCCTATCTCTCAATACAAACATTCTGGGGTACTAGGGGTTAGGGCTTTAGCCAATGAATTTGGGTGTATGTAGGGGGGTGCACAATTTATCCCACAAGAGATCGTGTCAAATTCTCCTCTATGGGGGTTGAGACATATAGCATTCCCACCAGCACTGCTTGGGAAGGCCCCTTTCTCCACAGCCTCACCAACATAGTACATTGTCAATCTTCTGAATTTTGACAAACCATAGGAGAAAAACAATATTTCAGTGTAGTTATTTCTTTAAATTATTTTATTGAAGTATGACGTGCATACAGAAAAGTATACAAATCTAATGTTGTACAGAACCCCACTATTTTTTCCAAAGTAAACACACATATATATTCACTACCCAGATCAAGACAGAATATTCCATTTTCCCAGAAATCTCCCCTGTTCTCCCACTCATTTACCTCTCCCTGAAATGATACTCATCTGACTTCTGTCATCACAGATTCTTTTTGCCGTTTTTTTGTACTTTATATAAATAATATCATATGGCAGGCACTCTTTTGTGTCTGGCTCATTTTGTTTATTTCTGTGAGATTCATTCACATGTTTAGGTAGCAAAAAAAATTATCTTCATTGTTCTATAATATCTCATGATGTGGATATGCAGAAAGTTATTTATCCATTTTATTTGTTAATGGCATTTATGTTGTTTCTACTTTGGGGCTATTATGAATAACACTGATCTTAAAATACAAGGATGTTTAGCTTTAATAGATAATAATTAATTTTCCAAAGTAGTTGTACCGATATGCTGTTGGGACAACATCAGTGATGATGACTTCCAGTATGTGTACATCCCCACCAACACTCTGTACTTCTAGTTTTTAAAATTATATCCATGTGGGTGATTGTGAGATGGTTTCTTATTATAGTTTCAATTTACTTTCTCTTGATGAATAATAATGTTGAGCACATTTTATATGATTATTCACCATTATCCTCTGTGTGAAATACTCAATTAAATTGACCATTTTTCCCCAGCAAGTTGTCTTTTTCATTACATATTCTGGATGCCAGTCTGTTCTTTACATATTCTTTATGAGTTCTTTCCTGAATATAGGTCCTGCAAATATTTGTCTCTGTCCTGTGCTATAAATTATTTTTTAAATAAACTTTTATTTTAGAAGCATTTTAAGATTACCGAAAAATTGCAGAACACAGAGAGTTCTCATATATTCCTACATGGAGTTTCCTCTATTATTAACATCCTACAATAGTACAGTACATTTGTTATAATGAATGAATAAATATTGATACATTAACTAATGTCCATGTTTCATTCAAATTTCCTTGGTTTTTACCTAATGTTCTTTTTCTGTTCCAGAGTCCCATCTGGGTTATAACATTACATTTAACTGTCTTATCTCCTTGAGCTCCTCCTGGTTCTGACAGTCTTCGTGTTTGATGACCCAGGCAGTTGAATACTACTGGTTACATATATTGCAGGATGCTCCTGTACTGGAATTTGTCTGATGTTTTTCTCATAGTTAGACAAGGAGGAAGACTACACAGATAGTGCCATTTTCCACACATCATATCAAGAACATCTACTATTAACATGACTTATTGTTGTTGACGTTGACCTTAATCACCCATCACCTAGTTGAGGTAGTGTTTGTCAGGTCTCTCCACTGTAAAGTTTTGTCCCTTAGGAAGGAGGACACTATGGAAGGAGGTCACTAGGTGCAGTCCACACTTAAGGAGTGGAGAGTTATGCTTCCATCTTTGAGGGTAAGTATCAACATAAATTATTTGGAATTCTTCTGCATGGAATAATTGTCTCTCGTCTCTCATTTATTAATTTATTCAATCAATTTATATCAATATGAACTTAAAGATATTTATCTTACACTTTGGATTACAATCCAATAGTATTTTAATTTTTTTGCATAAATTGCTCCAGCTTTGGCAATTGGGAGCCTTTCAGCTGGCTCCTGTGTCCCTTTGAAGCACCCCCAGTTGTATGAGTTTTGTTGTTGTTTGAGCACTCCCTTAATTTCTGGCACTGCAAAGATGCTCCAGTTTCAGCTCGTATATTTCCTGCCCAAGTCCTGGAATTGCTCATTTCTCCAGGACCTTTTATTAGAGAATAGAATTAGAAACCAAGACCTGGACACTACCTATGCTTGCTCCCAGGCCCTCTCAGCTGACAGAGCAAGTAAATATATATGTATATAGTAATCTATCACATTAGTTCATTCTCACACTGCTATAAAAAAACTGACTGAGATTGGGCAATTATAAAGGAAAGAGGTTTAATTGACTCACAGTTCTGCATGGCTGGGGAGGCCTCAGGAATTTAATCATAGTGGAAGGTGAAGCAGGCACCTTCCTCACAAGGTAGCAGGAGAGACAGCATGTGAAGGAGAAACCGTCAAACACAGAACCATCAGATCCCATGAGAACTCACTCATTATCATGAAAACAGCATGGGGGAAACCACCTCCACGATCCAATCACCTCCCACCAGATCCCTCTCAACACATGACGATTATGGGGATTACAATTTGAGATGAGATTTGGGTGGGAACACAAAGCCAAACCATATCACTTATGTGTACAGAATTATTCACAAATATTCCCATGTGTAAACATTTGTACCTGTGAAGTGAAAGACTTCATACCAATTAGTTCACACTCATCTAAATGAGTTCATTCTCACACTTGAATTTATTACCACATTGATCATTCTAGCCTCTTCCACCGGGTTATCAGTAACTTCCTATTCCAGCAGTGAGACAGCAGGCTCCGCCACCTGCCATCCATTTATTTAATTGTTCAGTTCCAATATACATGTTAAATGATATCAGAGTTGTTAACTTGTTACCCCTGTGCCATACACTTTATCAAATACAGCACAATTTCTTTTGCCTTTAGTATTACAGACTTCACTCATTCCAAAGATACTTATTTCAGCACCCAGTTCCTTCAGTGAGGCTGTTTCATATATGGGTAATACAGTTAAATTGTTTGGTGACAGTCTGCAATCCATCAGTTTGTCAAAATCACCATTTAAGTTTATGGCTCCAGTGACTTTTCTAATGACTTGTGCTCTAGGAAAACGCATCGCAGGTGATGTATCTCTCTGCCTGGATCTGTTTATCCAGATTTTGGAGTGGCAGTTTGCCCTGCTATCCAATTTCTCTGATGGGTTCAAGAAAAGTTGGTGATATACAGTTCATTCGCCTTTTTCTTGTTTAAGGATGGAGATGATGACTTCCAAGTTCTTTACACGTTAGAACTTTGCTTTGACTTTTTACACTCTCAGTAATATCTTTTGATGAATTAGTGTATTTTTAAATGAAATCTGAATTATCAATATTTCACTTTATTGTTATTGCTTTTTTCTTAATAAAACATTACTTTTCCAAGCTTATAAAGCCATTTTTTTCCTGTGCTTTTGTCTAACAGCTTTACTATTTTGTCTTTCATATTGTGGTCTATGAGCCATTTGAGATGGATTTTTGTGTGTAGTTGAGGGGGGGTTAAGAGTCATTATATTTTTCATGTGGATTTCAGTACCATTTATTGAAAAGACCTTCCTTTCCCTACTGCATTGCAGTAGCAACTTTGTTGAAAATTAGGTGATGATTTATTTAAACTCTGTTTCTAGACTCCTTATTTCATTCCAATGGTTTGTTTAAACAATATCACATTGTTTAATTACTGAAGTTTTATAATGTCTTAATATTTAGTAGTGTAATGTCTTCATATTTAGTAGTAGAAGTTTTTAAATTTTAAGTTATTTAATTTTATTTTTCATCACGATTGTCTTCTCCATACTTGCTCCTTTAAATTCCCATATAAAATTTAAAATCACTTTGTCAATCTTCATAAAAATTTCTGGTGAAATTTTGAATAGAATTGCACAGAATCTATAGAGCAAATTAGGGGAAATTGATATTTTAAAAATACTGAATCTTATATTCCATGAATATGGTATATCCTTTCACCTATTTTGGTCTTTAATTTGTTTTTATTTTTTTCTGTAGTTGTTCTGTGTATCGTATCTCTCAATAAATTAATTCCTAGGTGGTTAATATTTTTTATGTTAACATACATTTTTTAAAGTTCATTTGATAATCGTTTTTGGCTACTACAAGGAATAAAAATACTTTAGTAGACCTTATTTTTAAAAGTAGTTTTATGTTTACAACAGAACTGAGCAGAAGGTACAGATTTCTCACCAATTTTTTATAATGCCCTTATATCTAGTCACATTGTTAATTTTACCTATTAATTTTAATAATTTATCATAGATCCTTTACATTTGTCCATCTACACAATCATATCATTTTTGAAAATGGCATTTATGTTTCTCACTTTCTAGTCCTTCTACATTCTCTCTACTTTTCTTGCCTTATACGGCAAAGAGGACGTCTATTATATTGTTGAATAAAGTCATAATAGCAGACATCCTTTTCCTAATACCAGAGGATAAAGCTACAATATTTTAACTTTAAGTAAGATGTTTGCTACATAGTCTTTTTTAATGAATGATATCATTGACTGTGTTAACTTAGGAATTTCTTTTCCATTTTTAATTTATTAAAATTATATGTAACAGATTTTAAGTTTTTATTAAACATTTTAATTTGATGATCCATATAGTTTTTCTCCTTATCTTGTTGATGTGGTTAATTATATTAATTAATTTTATATTTAAAAATAATTATAATAAATCCAACTTGATCATGATATTTATTATTGAATTTGATTTACTAATATTTTTAGATGTTTTACATCTATGATGTAAGGAAAATTATACTTGAATTTTCCTTTCTTGTTATATTCTTTCCAGTATTGGTATCAAGCCTATGTTGGCCCGATAAAATAATTAGGAAGTATACAATCTTTTTAAAATCTCTAGAAGAGTTTGTTTAACATTGGTGTTATTTCTTTCTTAAATATTTGGGAGAATTCACTAAGGAATTCTCCTGGCCTTGGAGTTTTCCTTGTGAAAAGGTTTTAAATTATGGACTATAGTTCTTTAATAGATATAAGAGTATTTAGATTTTCTATTCACTATTGTGTTAGTTTTGGTAAACTGGACTTGTAAAGAAATTTGTTCATCTAATGTTATCTTTTTAATATCTGTAGGCTCTTTAGTGAATTCCTTTTTTAAAAAATTCCTAAAATCGGCAATTTATGTCTTCACATTCTCTTGTTTTGTCCTGATCAATTTTTCCAGGGGTTTACCAATTTCATTAGCTTTTCCAAAGATCTATTTTTTGCTTTTTAAAAATCTTTGATTTAAATAAATATTATATCTGCTTTTTTTTTTCTTTTAAATTCTTCTTTCTAAATTTTTGGAGGTCTTTCACTTTTTCTGTCTTTCTCTGTGTCCTTTTTCTTTCATTTGTTTGTTTAGCTTCTTGATTTAAGTCTACAAATAACTTTTTCTCATTATCAAGAACTCAATGAATCAATTCCCAATCAAGCATTAAAGAGTGATCTGGGCCATACACATACAAACACATACGCATACACATACACACACACACACACACTTACACGTACACATACATGCATACACATATGCATACACATACACGTACACACACACATACACATACACATCCATACTGAGACAGGTCTTGAGACCACAGCACTTAGGATCAATTGTCTTAGGATCATAGGGTTGATTACCTGTTAAATATTGTCATAAGAGAAACCTAAATATTTAGGGTGAGAGGCAAATTTATAAAATATTAATTTTTTTCACTTAATGATACATGTCAATAATTTTACATAACAATACGGTAATTTTTACAACACAATTTTAAAAAAATTATTATACTTTAAGTTCTGGGATACAGAATGTGCAGGTTTGTTACAGAGGCATACATGTGCAATGGTGGTTTGCTGCACCCATCAACCTGTCATCTGGGTTTTAAGCCCCGCATGCATTAGGTATTAGTCCTAATGTTTTCCCTCCCCTTGTATCTCATCCCGCAACAGGCCCTGATGTGTGATGTTCCCTTCCCTGTGTCCATGTACAACACAATTTTTTTTTTTTTTTTTTTTGAGACAGAGTCTCGCTCTGTCGCCCGGGCTGGAGTGCAGTGGCCGGATCTCAGCTCACTGCAAGCTCCGCCTCCCGGGTTCACGCCATTCTCCTGCCTCAGCCTCCCGAGTAGCTGGGACTACAGGCGCCCACCACCGCGCCCGGCTAATTTTTTGTATTTTTTAGTAGAGACGGGGTTTCACCGTGTTAACCAGGATGGTCTCCATCTCCTGACCTCGTGATCCGCCCGTCTCGGCCTCCCAAAGTGCTGGGATTACAGGCTTGAGCCACCGCGCCCGGCCGTACAACACAATTTTTAATGGTTGAATGGTGTCCTAGCATATGACGAAAACATAATCTATTGGTACATTTAATAAATAATTCTCTATTACTGGACATGTAATTGTTTCTAATTTTTACCACTATACATGAGTCTGATATCATTACAAAAACTAATTTGCATATTGATCTTATAGGAATGATGTACATATCATGAAATTACCTTTCAGATTTTTGTTTGTTTGTTGTTGTGGTTTTTTTTTTTAGGGATGGAGTCTCTATATGTTGCCTAGGCTGGAATGCAGTGTCTATTTACAGACATGATAATAGCACATGATAGCCTCAGACTCCTGGGTTCAAGCAATCCTCCCATCTCAGCCTCCCAAGTAGTTAGGATTACAGTATTGCACCCCCATGCCCAGCTTCAGTTTTTTAAAAAATATCAGTTTTTAAATTGTAACTTGACTAATTATAGTTGTTGTGAAATAATTTAATCAAACAAATTAACATATCTATTACCTCAAATATTTACTTTTTGTGGCAAAAACAGGTAAAATTTACTCTCAGCAATTTTGAAGTGCACAAGACGTTATTATTTACTATGTTCTTTATGTTGTGCAATAATCTCAAAGAAATAAAATCTTTTTTCCTCCTATCTAATTGAGGCTTTTTACCCTTTGACTATCTCCCCATTTGCCTCACCCCCTCAACCTCCGATTAGTACCAGTCTACTCTCCTTCAGATGCTTTCTTAAAAAGGAATTTAGAAAGCCACAAGCAATTTTAATGGAATAGCTAGATTACATTTCTTGGTCAACTGAATACATCCTTATTCTCTGACCTCAGAACATAGCTGTTGGGTTCAACATTGCTTCCGGGGGAAAATGGGTTCAAGTGTTATAAAATTTAAACAAAGGATTTAGTGTGCATGAAACTCCTTAAGAGATATGTTGATGATAATATCATCTCTTTGATCAAAATGCCCACAAGTTTTTAGAAACACCTTTGTACACATTTAACTATAATACAAGGCAACGTCATAGACATTTAATGGAGATACGGTGTTTAGCAAACTGTAGGTGTTCAATTAATGTTGAAATAAACTGTATTAAACATAATTCTATGATATCCTAGAGGTGTGAGTGAATAGGATAGGAGAGAACCGGGAAACTTTTTATGCAGCATCTGACCCTGAAGCTCTTCTGTTGCAAGAACCCCACAAGGGCAACAGTGTAACTGAAGCCAGAAGCGGAGGCTCCCAAGAAAAACGATCTACTGCAGCTGTGGATTATGCCAAACACGAGCCCTGAGACACGCTGTGGATGTATGAAGGATTCTGTTCAGGCAGGGAAACTTCTTCTTACAACCTATGTACAGATGTATCTGAATTTAGTAAGTAGGTATGTTCCTAAAAAATTATGTGAAACCGAATTTTTTGTGAATTATATACTACAGGTAATATGGAGAGAAAAACCTTAGTGACTCCTTGTGTTAAAATGAATAATTTTTTTTTAATATGTCTGTACAGAAATCTAAATGTTTGCATAATGGTTTGGCCTGAAGATGGCTACCTCTGTAATACTATGCTCTTCAGTGCACTGAACAAAGTTAGAGGTTTCTTTTTTTCTCTCTCTCTCTCTCGAATACAATGATATACATTAATTTATATTTTTGAATTTGGGATATTTACTTTATACACAATGATGCTACACTACAGAAGACTTGAATTATATTCTAGAATTTGTAAAAATTAGCACTTAGAAGTAGGGATAAAATGTCATCAATTCTAACAAGAAAAAAAAAATAAAAAAAACAGAAAGGAAAGTCTTTGCTTTTCATAATGTTTACCTCCTCCAACTCAGCCCCTCCTGAGGTGACTGGCAGGCCATTTGGTTTGGAGCCTGCTGCTTTCCCGCTTTTCCCTGTGCTTTGGGAAGCCTCTAACTTCGCCCCTTCATGGAAAGTTTCTGTAGTATTATTCCAAGGGGTATGAAATCATCACTCCGTTACCTGATATGACAAGGTCAGTGCCTTTGAAGGGTTAATTAGAGCATATTTATAAAGCACTTCAGAAATTAAAAAGTGTTCTACAAATGCCAATGTTATTAAGATTTTGGCAGAATATATCAAAAAGTGAAAATTTTTATGCTGGCTTAGGTTTTGCTTCATCTTTCAAAACAAAGGTGTCAAGCACTCACATCTCCATTTGAGTCACCAAATGTTTATTGAACACACATGATTTTCAAAGTTTGTAGAACGAAGATGAATAAAACTTGTTCTTTCCCCTTAAGGAGTTTGTTTAGTAGCTGGATAAACAGATATACAGCTTATTATATAAGCTCCTAAAGTTCCTCAGAGAGGCAAAACTGTGTACTGTGGAATATCAAAGTTAGAGGCTATTTCCAATTGGAATTAGAGATTGGGTCATGGAGGAGAGGATATTTGATCTGAGCTTTGGGGGATGGTAAAATTTTAATAGAGCAGGATACTAGGAAAAGTGCATTTTAAGCAGAGGAAACTGAGTTGAAAAGTAGGAAAGACATTTCAAGGAAAATACAAGTAGCTTGGTTTTGTGCATCAAGAGCAAAGGTGAGGCTGAGAAGGCAGGATGGGGGTCAGACAAGAGAAGCCCTTTGTTACTAGGCTAAGGAGGCAGCGGAGAGCTGCTGAAGGCTTTTGAGAAGGTGGGCTGGTGAGCAGTGCGATACACCTGGCTAGGCTGGACACAAAAAGTAGGTACTTAATAATTATTCATGGAGTAATCAATGAATTACATTTTCTTAGGTACATTTTAATGCTAACAATAGTTTTGTTTTTAAAGATAATTCCTATTTTTCTTCAAGGCCTTAGGCCAAGTTTTACTCAAATTCAAATTTTGTCTTAAATATACCTATCTTTTTCGTGGAGAAATACCTCTTTTTATCTTATGGTACTCTCCAATTTTGATCCCTTCTAGTTTGATCTCCTGCTAGCTTCTCTTGGCCCTATCTCCTCCCAACCCCCTTGAAGTCTGGGCCAATTTCCTAGTCACTGAAGCGCTGGCATCTCTACTTAGGTCATTTTTCTTCCTGATTCTAGGTTCTATTATTTCCCTTCAGGTAATAGAGAGCTAGATGTACTTGTGTGCGTGATTCTTCAATGCTTAGCATGAATCAGTGTGGAGAAAAGTGAGAAGTACTAGAGGAACAAAAACAAAGCCTTGAGGGAGAATAGAGTAGGAGAGAGATCTTTGACAGCGTTTTTTCCCTGATTAGTTATTAAACAAGATAATATCACTCTGTCTCAGCTTCTTCATGTGTCAAAGGAGTATAATAATATTTATGGCACAGGTTTGTTAACAAAGATTAAATGAGTTAATATTTTGACAAAATGTTTGCAAAGAGACTGGTGCATTGTTACCACTCAGTAAAGGTTAACTTAAAAAAATGAAGACTAGACTGGGCATGGTGGCTCACGCCTATAATCCCAGCACTTTGGGAGGCCGAGGCAGGCAGATCACTTGAGGCCAGGAGTTTGAGACCAGCCTGGCCAACATGATGAAACCCCGTTTCTACTAAAAATACAAAAAAAAAAAAAAAAAAAAAATTAGCTGGCTGTGGTGGCATATGCCTGTAATCCCAGCTACTCAGGAGGCTGAAGCAGGAGAATCACTTGAACTCAGGAGGCGGAGGTTGCAGTGAGTGAAGATCAGGCCACTGTGCCCCAGCCTAGGTGAGAGAGTGAGATTTTGTCTCAAAAAAAAAAAAAAAAAAAAAAAAGAAAAAGAAAGAAAGATTAACATCCCCTAGATACTCTAAAATAAACTCATAAAAAAAAAAAAACAAGTTTACTGTTTATACTGTCCCATTCTACTTCCCCTTGTTTTCTTTTTCCTCCATTTTGTTCCAGATCCTTCAAGTATTCGCAACCTTGAGAAAATAAAACGTAGCCTGCTGTGCAGAGCCTCTCTACTCTCCCGGAAATCAGCTGGTGGACAAAAAAGGGACAAACAGCAGCAGAAGAGACAACCACCTAAATTAAATAATTGCATCCTACAGAAATCTTTCTTGCTCGTCTCCAAATATCATTGATTACCTCTTTTAGATGAAGCATTGAACATCCCTGCATATGTTTTATCTGATAAGGCTCACGTATTTTACTCAGCCAATTTTAGTCATAACATCTCAGATCAGTGGTCCTCCACCTAGGGTAATTTTGCACCCCAGGGAATATTTGGCAGTGTCTGGAGATACATTTGTCACGGCTGGGAAGTTCTAGTGGCATCTCATGTGTGGAGGACAGAGAAGCTGCTCAACATCCTACGACTCACAGGATGGCCCTCTCTAACAAGGAATTATCCAACAGCAAATGTGCATAGTGCTGAGACAGAAAAACTGTGGCTGAGATTGACTCAGTCTATTCCATTAGCTCCAGGTGACAGGGAGGTTTTGAGGAGAGAGCCCTGGAGGATGAAGAGATGGAAAGGCCAGCTGACGACTGGACACGCCTGTGTGGGAAATTGGGGCCTGTGATCCAAGAAGAAGCGCTGGCTATCGGAGTCTGAAATAAACTTTGTTTACTTGTCAATTTGGTCAAAGTAATGGGAACAGAATATTCAGGACATCACATGGCAACAGGGCAGGGCTCAGGCAAGAGACTATTTTTGTGTTTCTTCTGATGAGGAGCCTCACCATAGGGATGAATGATTACTTGGAAAAGCTGAGGCAGAACGGGATGCCTCTTGGGGGCCTGCCGAGCCCCTGGCCCAAGGATGAAAATAAAGGAAAATCTTGAGTTCCTTCAAGACAAATTCCGGGCACTTAACCCTGAGAAGTAAATGAGCAACTTAATAAGCAAGAAGGTAAGTAGCTTAAAACAACAGTCAAGGCCACAAGAAGTCTGATTCCCTGTAGAAACTAAAGATAACGTATGTCCCTGAGTTGTTTTTCAGAAACCTGGACCCCCACTAAATGGATTCACTGGCACGTAGACCTCAGATAAGGGGAACTGAAGACCACCGTTCTTTATTTTAAATTTCTTCCTGAGAGGCCTGGAGCAAGTCACACCCACGGGCTGGAGCTAACATCTTTTCTGCTGATTCCAAATTTTTAGACAAAGTTTTGCCTCCTTAACCAATCACAAATCAGGAAATCTTTGAGTCCACATGTGACCTGTGGGCCCCCACTTTGAGATGTCCCACCTTTTAAGTCAAACCAATGCATAGCCTCCACGTATTGATTTATGACGCTGCCTGTAACCTCTGCCTGTCTGCTTTTAAAAGCTTTTACTGTGAGCCGTTGGGGTGTTTGAGTCTAAGCCTTAGTTGCCTGATTCTCCTTGCTTGGAGCCCTGCTGTAAAGGCCCTGTCTTCTCTCACTGCAATCCCAATGTCAGCATTTGATTTTGCTACCCCAGGTAGGCAGACACAAGTTCAGTAACACAGCTGTAAGGTTCACAGATATACTTTGGTCAAAGAATAGACTGAGATGGATATCCAGGCCTATATGACTCAACAAGTTTGACACACAGACACACACCTCAACTTGTTACATAACCTGTTTGTCTAAGTTCATACTTGACTCTGAACCACTATTGTGTGCCCTACTGACACTGTGCACGCGGCTCAACATGACTCTTGTACAGACACCAGTGCCCAGAGAAAGAAAGAAAGCCAAAACTGTTACAGATGGACAGAGGTGAACCACAACACAACTCACACTAGTGCCCAGAGAGAGAAAGAGTTAAACTACTGACCCAGAAGACAAGGGAGAGCCGGCAGTGCGGCTACGGGCGTGGGGGCAGGCGGTGCCGCAGAGTCGGAGCAAACGGCTGAGATAAAAGGTGGACAGTGTGAAAGAACTGATGGGAGTAAACTACTAATGAGAAAACTACCGAATAAAAGTACATTTCGCCTGCCTATGGACCCCCGAGTGTTCTATCTACCCATCCACTCAGTCCCCTCAGATTTCAACGTGGGCTGAACCCGGACCCTGACATTTAGACCTAACAACAGCCAATCAGTTTCCAGCCCTGATTAGCTCAGCATATTTGGGTACATTGTAACGGAGTCAGAATAGCAGAAAGAAAAGATGACATAAAGCCTGAATCGTTTAGAATACTTAGGGTAAGATGAGATGTGAATAAGTAGACAGTTTTGAGAATTATAAGATAAAATAAAAATTTGGTAATAGACAATTGGACAAGGAAAAACAGAAATTCCTCCAGCTGAATTAGATTAAATGTTGTGGCAGGCTTAAAATATGTCCAAAAATCTCTGACACTCTTTTTTTCTTTTTTCTTTTTTTTTTTTTTGAGACGAAGTGTCGCTCTGTCACCCAGGCCGGAGTGCAGTGGCCGGATCTCAACTCACTGCAAGCTCCGCCTCCCGGGTTCACGCCATTCTCCTGCCTCAGCCTCCCGAGCAGATGGGACTACAGGCGCCCGCCACCTCGCCCGGCTAGTTTTTTGTATTTTTAGTAGAGATGGGGTTTCACCGTGTTAGCCAGGATGGTCTCCATCTCCTGACCTCGTGATCCGCCCGCCTCGGCCTCCCAAAGTGCTGGGATTACAGGTGTGAGCTACCATGCCTGGCCGAAACTCTTTTCAAGGATAGAGACTAATTTTCGTCCCTGAGATTGTTTTGGACTTAGTGACCCATTTATAATGAGCAGGATAAAACAGAACTAATTGTCTGTGATCTCTGAGGTTAGGTCACAAAAGACACAGGGCTCTGCCCTCCTCTCTCTCTCTCTCCTTCCTTCCTCTCTTTTCCTCTCTCTCTCCTTCTCTCTCTCTTTTCCTCTCTCTCTTTTCCTCTTCCTTCCTTCCTCTCTCTCTCTCTCTTTCTTTCTTTTTTTCCTTCTTTTCTCTCGCTCTTGTTTCCCAGGCTGGAGTGCAGTGGCCGATCTTGGCTCACCGCAACCTCTGCCTTCTAGGTTCAAGCAATTCTCCTGCCTCAGCATCCCCAGTAGCTGGGATTACAGGCATGCTCCACAACGCCTGGCTTATTTTGTATTTTTAGTAGAGATGGGGTTTCTCCATGTTGGTCAGGCTGGTCTCGAACTCCCGGTCTCAGGTTATCCACCCGCCTTGGCCTTCCAAAGTGCTGGGATTACAAGCGTGAGCCATCATGCCCAGACTTCCTTGCTGTCTTTTTTGATCAGTTGCCTTGGAGGAAATCAGCTGCTAGATGACTTAGTAGCCTTAGGAAGAGGTATGTGTGGCAAAAAACCAAGGTTGTGTGAATGAGCCAGTTTAGGAACAGATCTTCAGCCCCAATCAACCCTCCGGAAGACCTTGAGCCAGTTGTATATTACCAGAACCTGGTAATATACAACTAACATAAATATATAGGGGTGAACTGCTTATTAAGAATTGCTACGAACAGCATGGATGATGTTTGGGTGTCCATTTTAAGGACAGGAGGTCTCATTATCTGTGTTAGAAATAAGATTTTGACCACAATTGTGTGGTTAAGATACGGATCCTTGAAGGAGACTTCCAGGGCTTCAGTCCTTACTTTCTCACTAATTTTGCTACCCTAAACAATTTGCTCAAGCTCTCAGGCTTCACTCTCTCCATTTATTAAAACAAAGATAATTAGGCTGGGCACGGTGGCTCACGTCTGTAATCCCAGCACTTTGGGAGGCCGAGGCGGGTGGATCGCCTGAGGTCAGGAGTTTGAGACCAACCTGGCTAACATGGTGAAACCCCGTCTCTACTAAGAATACAAAAATTAGCTGGGCATGGTGGCAGACACCTTGATCCCAGCTTCTTGGGAGGCTGAAGCAGGAGAGTCATTTAAACCCAGGAGGCGGAGGTTGCAGTGAGTTGAGATCGAGCCATTGCACCCAAGCCTGGGGGACAAGAGTGAGACTTCTCTCAAAAAAAAAAAAAAAAAATTAATAATTACAAAATACTTATTAGAGTGTCTGGAACATAGGAAGCATGAAATAAGCAGTAGCTGTTATTGCTATTTCTGCAGTTGTATGACCTTACACTCAGGGATCTAAGTTTACAAAACAGTGCATATATTATCAGAAAGCATGAAGCCTGGTTTGTAATGGGCTCAACGAATGAATTCTCAAATCAAACATTAAGGGTTATCTTCCTCTGGGCCCTCAGCACACACAACTCAGGGGCTGGTCTTGAGGTTGAAGCACTTGGGGCCAATTGTCTTGGGACCATGGTGGTGTTTGCTGTTAGATATTGCTAAAAGAACAACCTCAAATGTATTAGTGTGAGAGGCAAATTAACAAAATGTTCATATTTTTTGACATCTTAGCTCTCAATGTTATTTTCCCCTGAACTCAATGCAATTTTATAGAATTTTAGTACCAGATAAATTAACTTCTCTAAGAAGGAGATCTGGACTCAAATGTGATATGCCTTTGCCTACAATAAACTTTTACCTACTGCTTAATCCTGATGACAATTCCTACGTGAATGTTAAGCATCTGGTACATAGCTAGAACTTCAAATATGAAAACACAAAATAAAACTTAAATTTGCAAGACTTTTCTCAGAACTACCTTTCTGCTCAGACAAGGAACATCAGTCCTGCTCCTGGCCCTTTTCTGTCTCTGTCACTTGCACCCATGAACTTTCAGAACAAACCTAGGCATAGTTTACTAGACAGTATCACACTTGGGTTAATTGTGTGCCTTGCAAGGTGTGAATAAGGCAGAACAGTTTACCACTTTGGAGTATTTTTTCCAAGAAGTTTTTTGGCCTAACCTTGAAGTAGAAAAATAAATGAGAAAATTTAGAAAAATTCCCTGGAGAAATGAAGTGTGATAAAATATATCAAGAACATGTCTTTCCTGCTAAGAGCAGGGAATGGCACATTTTCATTATGTTTATTAGAAAGTGGTAAGAATAAAATCAAAGTATTTTTAACTGTATACGCTTTGAAACTAGAGAAAAGAGCTACACTGTTCAAGAGACATAGCGAATCAAAAACAAAAAACTTGGTGCCTTTTGCTTTGACGACAGAGGGCTTTCCTTCATTAAAACTTACGCTATTTAGAAAATCACAAGGGCATTTCTAATCACAGAGCATTTTGTGTAGGGCTAATCCATTTGCTTCAAAGATTTGACTGAAATCAGTCTGCTTTGTTGTTTTTACTAGGATAAAACCTTTAGCCATTACATTTCAAATTCTTTCTCGATGTAAACTGCAGAATGATGAAATAAAGAGAGGAAGCTGTTTGGGGAACAAAAGCCCTATTTTGTTCTAGAAGAAAAATATTTTGAAATACATTACTATAATTAGGTTTTTCTATAGATAGGAATAATAATAGTTTCAACTTTGTAAGGTGTTATAAAGATGAGTTATCATTTTGAGTTAATATTGATAATGAATTTTGAACAGTACTTTGCACATATTTCATGTTGCATAAGTGCTTGTTAAGTGAATAAATAAAATAATTCTCACAGAAATAAATGTTAGTGATAATGCTCCGAGGGAAATAGTGGCTAGAAGTGTAATAGGAACGTAGTAGGTGCCTGAACACTTGTGAGATTACTTGTATTTGCTGAGCTAAACCATTCCGACAGTTCTGCAAAGATCTTCCAGGCAGAGTGTGACAACAGATGGCTTATTTTCTTGAGTGATGAAAATATTTTGTTTTTTCTTCCTTTGTTAGGGCCTCACTCCTTGTTGCTTGGTTCTAGGAGAGTCTTTTAGATTTTTCTCTAAGGTCTTGGTGTTAGATTCCTTTCATCAGAATGAGACCTTGCCATATGATGTTGCCCATTGAATTAGTATGACACAAGTTTTACATGGTGCATCCTCCTGAAACACACATTCATGCATATACAGGAATATCCCCTGGCAAGAATGCTGGATAAGCTTCTACTGGAGTTTGGATTTCTTGCTTGTCAGAATACATTTTTCTCCCAGGGTAATTATTTTGTTGAAGGAAGGAGTAATTGGGTTCTCTGGTTCTTTCTGAAATGGAAACTTTCTGTGACAATTTTAGCATTTCACATTTGCTTTTGACTTTACAGCTTACAAAGCACTTTCTAGAAATTATCTCATTTGATTCTCATAACAATCCTATAAAGCATTAATATTATTCACTTTTTATCTGATCATGACACAGGTAGGAGGGAAAATGAAGCCTCAGAGTGGCTGAATTACCTACCCCAACATCACCACTAATTGTGGAGTTAAGAGTCCCAGACCTAAACTCTTCCCATCTCAACTTTATTCCATCAGTTAAGGTTTTAATTTTAAAGCCAGAATCATGGCAAAAACATTTAAGATGGTTAGTGTATTTTTACTTTTTTTGGATAATGTTTTATCCTTTCTTCCTAGTTGCTTAAAATAATGTTTGACTATAACTTATCTACATATTAATGCCTTTAGTCTGAGGTTTTAGATCTTATGGTAGGCAGACTTCCAAAGATGCATCCCCCACCCCGCTGCCCCAAATTCCCATTCTTTGGTTATTCTATTAAACAATAATCTAATGACTGCTGTGAAGGGACCTTGCAGATGTAATTAAGGTTACTAATAAGCTGACTTTAAAATAGGAAGATTATCCTGTATTTTCTGGGTGGGCCTGGTGTAATCACATGAGTTCTTTAAAAGCCAAAAAGGAAATAGAAACGGAAGCCAGAGGAATTCAAAGTGTGAGGATCCAATGCAGTGTTTCTGGCTTGCAGGTGGAGGGGGTCACGTGGAAAGTATGAGAAGGAATTCTGCCAACAGCCACTGGGCCTCAGCCCCAGGTGGGAATTGTAGCCCTGGATGATACCTTGGGTTTAGTACATGTACAGTTTGAATATGCTTTGTTCCCACCACATCTCATGCTGAAATTTCATCCCCAGTGTGGTGGTATAGGGAGGTGGGGACTAGTGAGAGGTGTTTGGGTTATTGGGGTGGATCTCTCGTGAAAGGCTTGGTGCCCAAGGTACTGAGTAAGTTCTCCATCTTGTGAGACTGGATTGGTTCTGGAGGAATGGATCAGTTCCTGAAAGAGTTAGTTGTTATAAACCCAGGACACCTGTCAGGTTTGATCCCTCTTTACACTTGTCCTTTGACCTTCTCTGCCATGATTTGATGCAGCACAAAAGCTATCATCAGAAGCTGAGCAGATGCCAGCAGGTGCCACGCATTCTGTATAGCCTGCAGAACCAGGAGCCAAATAAGCCTCTTTTCATTATAAATTACTCAGTCTCAGATATTCCTTTATAGCAACACAAAATGGATTAAGACAGTGTGATGAGATCCTAAGCAGCGAATCCAGTCATGCTGTGCTGGACTTTTGGCCAAGAGAACTGTGAGACAGTAAATGAGTACTGTTTTAAGTCTCTAAGGCTGTGATAATTCGTTTTGCAGCAATAGAAAACCAATACAGGTCTGTAAATTTAAAGTCTATGAAATTCAAAGAGAAATATTTGGTCTTTTTCTATATCACATTCTTGACCTCACTCATGAGATCATTTTCCTGGCCACTGAGATGAGAGAGTGGCAGAAATCTCCATTTATCATTGTCAAACAAGTACAGGGCTCCAGGGGATCCTAAATGGCTTCTTCACATCTGTATCAGGAGACTTTTACCACTCCCTGTGCAAAATAACGTTTCTCTATTTGTAAATAAAAGGAGTCTGAACCACTTCAGAAGGGCATGCATTTGGGTACTTCTAATAATGATAATGGTATCTACCAAACTGTCTACCTACTCTTTCATCTGCCTGCACTTTGACCAGGTCCATGCATTTCTAACGATAGGGGCGCTGTGGCCTCAGAATCCTATTTTTTTTTCCCCCTTTGTGTGACTATAGCTGGCTTCCTGACAGTAGGCCAATGATTCCTTCATGCAATTAAAAAGTACAGTCAGCATCCATGTTTTATCCATTAGACATTTTGTCTGGACCAGGAGTTCTATTCCTAGGTGTTATGGGTTGAATTGTGAAGGAATCTGAAGGAGAAGCTCTTGTATCCTGGTCCACTGTCGAGACAGACCTGTCACAGCCCCAAGGTTATAGTCCCCAAGGAGCCTACATTATTTGGAATTGACTAATTGGACTAAATTTTGGCAGCTCACGTTGAACTGCTAGTTGGAGGAAGGAGTTTAAACTTTCAAGCATTTTCAAAATATTGTAGGTTTGATGGTGGGACTTGTCAGTCTTTGCTGTTTGTCTAAACTTGTCTAAACACATTCCTCAGAATGAGGTCTGAAGTCATTACTAGTTTCCATTTTCTTAATAAAGATGAAGTGATCATTCCTGGGATGGTGGTAGTGGGTGACATTTGTATTTAGTTAAATTCAATTTAAATATCAAAAACAACAGCAATGACAAACGTTTATATGTTGAAGTCTGAGCCCCCAGTATTAGAGAATGTGATCATATTTGGAATGGAGTTATTGCAGATGTAATTAGTTAAAATGAGGCCATACTGGAGTAGGATGGGCCTCTAAACCAATTTGACTGGTGTCCTTATAGAAAAAGAAAGTTTGGACACAGGAATAACATTATGTGGAGATGAGGCCAGAGATTGGAGTGATACAAAAGAAGTCAAGGAAAACCAAAGATGGACTACAAAGTTCCAGAAGCTGACAGAAAGGCCTGAAAAGATCCTTTTCTCACTGCCTTCAGAAGGAGCCAACTCTGCCTACACCTTGATCTTAGACTTCTATCCGCCAGAACTGTGAGACAATACATTTCTGTTGTTTGAGCCACTCAGTTTGTGGGATTTTGTTATGGCAGTCCTAACAAAATAATAAACTAGGCAAGGTGGTTACTATTCCCATACTGGCCCTTATTGCAGCTGAAGGATGGTAGATATAAGCTGTCTCACATCCTCCTGTCTATCTTATAATGTTGACCTTTGTGGCAAACATTTTTGACACTATCAAGGTGTTCTACAATCTGGTGTCATCTTTGTGTCTTTTCCAGGTCAAGTTTACCTACGGAACCATACACTTATTAAAAGGCCCACATACTCCACATAGAGGAACATCAAGTGAAAGGTTCTAGTATAAAAATATGAGTCATTAACATGAGATGGGCCAAATGTCTGAGTAATGTTTTATTGCTGTCAGTAAAATGTAAGACCAAAAGATATCTTTTCAAAGAATCATGAGTTTCATAAAAAAGCATGTCAATGGGTTTTCTGGAGTTAACAAAATCAATTCACTAGTCCTTTATATCAATATAAAAGCATAGAACAGGAAAAATACTGAGGACTAAGTTCTTACTAGTTCTTATAGCTCCATTTATTAAAAGTAAAAAAAATAAGTTGGGTGTGTTTAACAGCATGTATCTTTCAAATAGAACATCATTTTAGCAAACAAAATGTTATTTTTCTCATCCATGAATTTAGCAACCTTAAGAGTCAGTGTTTAACCACAGTGAGAAAAGTAAAAAAATCTAAGATTTGGAGAGTGTGGATTTCTTGTCTATTTTCTTGACATTATAGATGCATTTGAGCCATTGTTATAACCCTCCTCTGCCTGACTTCTTTAGCTGTGAAATGGGAGTGGATGAGTTGCCAATACTTTCTTCCCTAGAATGTTATGGTATAATGTCTGTGAAAGTTCTTTAAGTGCTTTGAAAAATATGTTCAATATACATTTTCCCAAAGGAAATATGAAAGCGACTTTTGTGTATGTGTGTGTGAAAGCTCATCTTTCACTGTGGCTTCTGAGTCACCAGCGTATTGGAATCCTTTTCCACCAGGATTTGGTTGAAGATGGAGGAAACTGAAAAGGCCTTGTCGCCTAGAGAGGATTAGACTAGCAATGGGGCAGGGCCTGCATCAAGGCACCAAGACTGGAGGCAGATAGGAGGAGCAATTTGACTATTCTGAGCGACTATTTAGCACTAATACTGATGTTATTAACATCCTATGCTATTTTGCAAAATGCTGAGTTTGAGGTGATTTTACATATGTGTGTATATATATTCTTACTGTGTGATTTGTACATATATATGTATGTGGGGTGATTTTATATATGTGTATATGTATGCATGCACACTATATATACCTATACATATATATATACACACACATACATATATTTATGTGCATATATATGTACACACAAAAATACACGGAAGCTTCATAGAATGAGATCATGTATAAACAAGTACTTTATGTAAAGACTGAAGGAATATGGGGAAGATACAAATAAGAATTTCCAGTTTTGAAAGATTAATCTAGCAACATTCACCTTTACATTTCTAAAACTGTATTCATAGATTCAGAGCCTTAAGAAACCCCTAAAACACAGGATTGTGACAAGAAATTCAAGTAGGATAACTGGGGCGCATTGGTCTAAAAAACTTTTTATAAAATCTTTCTCATTTTTCAAGGCTTGGTTACTTTTTCTTTGAAGTATTTCTGACCTCCCACTCTCCCTTTCTGACGCCCTCTGCACAGAATTTATTCATTATACTAAAATAAAACTCGTCATTTTGCATTCTTTCTTCCTCAGACAAATACTTTTGAGGTTTGGTGCTGAGGCCACAGCAGTGAGTAAATAAAACGGACACTGGCAAGAACTGGATTTTCATCTCTCTTCAACTCCAAGCAGAGTGTCTGGTGCTTACAGGCACTCAATAACATATTTGGTTCCACTGAATTCCTTGTGTATGTGTGGAACGTTTACTTGTGCATGTCTTCATGTCAAGTTCCCACTTCTGCCTGAAGTCACTTGTAATGGCTTTACTTCCCTGACTTCTTGTATTTATGGGTTGAATGATCAAAACCCCTAGCACAAGGCCTGACCAGCGTCAGTGTCAATAACTATTCACTGAATGAGTAAATGACATCTGAATGAGATTCTGCTGCTATGCAGTGTTTAGGAACTTAGGCTCTTGTATTAGTCTGTTTTCACACTACTGTGAAGAACTACCTGAGACTGGGTAATTTATAAAGAAAAGAGGTTTAATTTGCTCTCCGTTGTGCATGGCTGGGAAGGGCTTAAGAAACTTACAATCATAGTGGAAGGCAAAGGAGAAGCAAGCATCTTCTTTGCAAGGTGGCAGAAGAGAGTGAGTGAGGGAGGAAGTGCCACACTTTTAAACGATCAGATCATGTGAGAACTCACTCACTATCACTAGAAGAGCATTGGGCAAATCCACCCCTAGGATCCAGTCACCTCCCACCAGATCCCTCCTGTGACACGTGGGGATTACAACTTGACATGAGCTTTGGGTGTGTACACAGAGTGAAATCATATGAGCTCCGTAGACAGATTTGGGTTTAAACCCTACCTTGACCTCTTACTAGCTTCATGATTGCAGGCAAATTCCTCAATCTCTTTAATCCTTATCTGTAATGTGGAGGTAATAGTATCCACGTATATAGTTGTTTGAAGACAAAATGAGAATACATATGATGAATAGTATTTCTATGGTATCAGTATTTTCTTTTTGATTTTATGACCTGTAATTACAGGGACCACCTCTATTCATGCTTATATCTTCAGAACATAGCTCAGTGCACCTTGGTTTGCCAGAAAGAAGCTTGGTGTTGGATAAATGGCAAGATCATAGCAGGTAACTGGAATTTTCTAATGGTCCTTCCTGCCCATTCATATTCTTCCTGCCGCACCTGTCTTAACCTTTGAAAACTTTTCAGTATTCTCCCAAATCTCTTGTGAATAATGTTCAAGAAATACAAATAAACCCTTTTCATGAGAATCAAAAGAATTTTTGTTGCAGACCATATACCATCCACTCTATTTTAAGTAGGAAAGCTTGGAGAACTGAGTCATTGCGAGGACTGGAGAAACAGACTGCAGGCTGAAGATTGGGGAAACATCTCCAAAACCATATCACAGACCTGACCGGGAAAGGAAGCAGCTGCTACTGCTAGGTCAAGAAGCCACTATTGCTACCAACCATAGGACCATATTACCATTGCTGCCACTGCCCCAAGCCACACTGCTTCTCCTTCCACCCACACCAGCAAAGTGGAGTCCCTGCACTTCCTCATCTCATTTAATTACCTTCTAAAACAAAGCATCATGCAGGTGTGCTGACTGTGGAATCTGTCACATGCCTGCATCATTGCAGTACATTTACATTTTTGGATTCCATATTGGGAAGGAAGTTTGGAGTGTTTTAGAGCTGGAAGAAAGTCAGTTTGCTGGAGTAGAGGGAATAGGGGAGTGAGGCAGTCAAGATACACAGAAGTACTGGTTTACATGCAGGGATTTTGCTCTGCTTGAAACACGTTAGGATGAATACTAAATCTTCCAAAGAAAACTAAGGAAAACAATAAACCGATTATTTATGTACCCTCCCCCCCAATTCATATGTTGAAATCTAACCTCCAAGGTGTTTGTGTTAGGAGGTTCAGCCTTTGGGAAGTGATTAGGTTAGAGGGGGAGCCCTCCTGATGACAGCCATTATAACCAAGTCCCTAGAGAGCTAGCTTGTCCCTTCTACCATGTGAGGACACAACTAGAAGGCACGCAACTAGAAGTGCCTTGGACCAGAAAGTGGACTCTCACCAGACAGCAAATCTAATGAAGCCTTGATCTGGTTCTTTCTAGCCTTGAAAACTGGGAGAAATAAATTTTTGTTTTTTTGTAAGCCACCCAGATAGTGGTGGGTGTTACAGACTACTGGTTTGTTACAGTAGTCTAAATGGACCAACGAAGGAAGGGAGGGAGGAAAGGAGAGAGAGACAGACAGAGAGAGAGAGAAGAAAGGAAGGAAAGAAAAAAGGAAATGAAGAAAGAGAAAAAAAAAAGAAAGAGGGAAAGAGAGGGAAAGAGAGAGAGGGAGGAAGGAAGAGAAAGAAGAAAAGAAAAGATAAAGAGAGACAGGGAGAGAGGTGGTAGGGGGAAGAGATAAGGAAGGACGAAAGGCTACACTGAGAAGTGGACTTGAGAAGTGTTTTCTGGAACTTCAGATAACTCCCATGAATTGTTTTTTTCTGTGTGTGTGTGTGTGTGTGTGTGGGAGTACAGGGAGTAAGGAAAGGTTTTATAAGGAAAGATATAGGCAGCTATTTAAGTAAAACAATTTCAGATGCTATGAAGATCTTTCTCCCCAGCTACCCAAACAAACAAAAAGCAAAAAATAAAAACCCAACTAAGGTAACAACTATCAAAATAAAAGCACCTCCCCACTAGTTAACACATACTTAAAATCAGTTTAAGAAAGCACTAACATTGGCCTGGCGCAGTGGCTCACGCCGGTAATCCCAGTATTTTGGGAGTCTGAGGTGGGCAAATAAGGAGTTCAAGACCCACCTGGCCAACATGGTGAAACACTGTCTCTACTAAAACTACAAAAATTAGCCAGGCCTGCTTGAGGCAGGAGAATGGTTTGAGCCTGAGAGGCGGAGTTTGCAGTGAGCCGAGATCATGCCACCGCATTCCAGCCTGGGTCGCCAAGATCAATGCCACCGCATCAATACCACCGCATTCCAGCCTCGGTGGCATTCCAGCCTGGGCGACTAAGTGAGACTCTGTCTCAAAAACAAACAAACAAACAAAAAAAGCACTAACATTTAAGATGGAAATTTAAAATATTGGAAGTTGACATAAGATTTACGAAAGAGGCAAGCAAAGACGGCTGTCTCTGATATGAATGGGAAGTGAGAAGCATGGTACAGACCTATTCACTTTTCCTTTTTTTAATTTTTATTTCAAGTTCAGGGGTACATTTGCAGGTTTGTTACATAGGTAAACTTGTGTCATAGAGGTTTATTGTACAGATTATTTCATTACCCAGGTATTAAGCCTAGTACCCACTAGTTATTTTTCCTGATCCTCTCCCTCCTCCCACCCTCCACCCTCTGATAGGCCCCAGTGTGTGTTGTTCCCCTCTATGTGTTCATGTGTGTTCTCATCATTTAGCTCCCACTTATAAGTGAGAACATGCGATATTTGGTTTTCTTTTCCTGTGTTAGTTTGCTAAGGATAGTGCCTTTCAGCTCCATCTATGTCCCTGAAAAGGAAATTATCTCATTTTTTTTAATGGCTGCATAGTATTCCATGGTGTATATTTACCACATTTTCTTTATACAGCCTATCACTGATGGGCTTTAAGTTTGATTTAATGTCTTTCCTATTGTGAATAGTATTGCAATGAACATGTGTTTCCATGTGTCTTTATAATATAATGATTTATATTCCTTTGGGTGTATATACCCAGTAATGGGATTGCTGGGTCAAATGGTATTTCTGTCTTTGGGTCTTTGAGGAATCACCACACTGTCTTCTGGCTAGCCATATGCAGAAGATTAAAACTGGACCCCTTTCTTACACCATATACAAAAATTAACTCAAGATAGATTAAAGATTTAAATATAAAACCCACAACCATAAAAACCCTGGAAGACAACCTAGGCAATACCATTCAGGACATAGGCACAGGCAAAGATTTCATGATGAACACGCCAAAAGCAATTGTAAAAAAAGCAAAAATTGACAAATGAAATCTAGTTAAACTAAAGAGCTTCTGCACAGCAAAAGAAACTATCAACAGAGTAAACAGACAACCTACAGAGTGGGAGAAGAATTTTGCTCCCCCTTGAATATTACTTCAGTTTCAATGGCTTATTCCTCAGATACCCCATAAGGATAGGGGAGGAGGATTGCTTGATTTTAAATAAGAGTGTATTTAGGAGCAGAAAATGAGTCGGCTATATACGGAGAATATTTCTGGACTCAAATCCTAGAGGAAACGTGTTAGGATCTATTGATTTATTCAAATAAGGAAGGGTCACATGGATTTACTCTCAGGGTTATTTCCTGCCAGGGCACATGTTCTTGAAACTTGGTAAACATTTCATGTTCCTGACTTAGGCCAGGTCACTGTGACTGTTA
Source organism: Macaca nemestrina (assembly GCF_043159975.1). Lineage (NCBI taxonomy): Eukaryota > Metazoa > Chordata > Mammalia > Primates > Cercopithecidae > Macaca > Macaca nemestrina. The sequence continues at coordinate 116,409,683 of NC_092129.1, forward strand.
GTTACCCATGAGACAATTTTCTACCAGCCTAAAATCCAAGTCTGTCTCACCTGAGATAAAAAATATATATATATCTAAATTTCTTTCTCTGAGGGAAAAGGGTATAAGCAAGCTGTGAAATTGCTTCTTTAAGATCAAATATAGGTTCTGCTTTCGGGGCCAGTTCAGTACTCCTCAGAATTTACTGAATTATTTAAAATGCTATTACCAGGCCGGGCACGGTGGCTCACGCCTGTAATGCCAGCACTTCGGGAAGCCAAGGCAGGTGGATCATTTGAGGTCAGGAGTTCGAGACCAGCCTGGTCAACATTGTGAAATCCTGTCTCTACTAAAAATGCAAAAATTAGCTGGGGGTGGTGGCGGGCGCCTGTAATCCCAGCTACTCGGGAGGCTGAGGCAGGAGAATCACTTGAGTGTGGGAAGCGGAGGTTGAGGTGAGCTGAGATCGTGCCACTGCACTCCAGTCTGGGCAACAGAGTGAGACCATGCCTCAAAAAAAAAAAAAAAAAAAAAAATGCTATTACCAATAGATAATTTTGCTTTACAATGAGATTGAAAGTGGCTTATGAAATTCTCAAATGCAAAATTTCATCATTTTCATATAATTAAAAAATAATATATGTTGTATGAACATTAGAAGATATATGAAAGCACAAAGAAGATAACAAAAATTACTTACAAATATACTATATTAGATATTTTAGATATGTATAGATATGGCATTTACTGAGTCATTCTAAGTATTGCTGTATTCTGAATTTGTGTCCCATTAAAAATTATGTGTTGAAACCTAAAATCCAATGTGTTGATATTTGGAGGTGAGGCCTTTAGCAAGTAATTAGGTCATGAGAGCAGAGTACTAATGAATGGGTTTACTGCTCTTCTAAAAGAGATTCAGACAGTTTTTCTGCCTCTTGTGCCATGTGAGAACACAGTGAGGAAACAGGCATCTGTGAACCAAGAAGCAGAACCTCACTCAACCCGGAATCTGCAGGCACCTTGATCTTGGACTTCTCAGTCTCCAAAACTGTGAGAAATAAATTTCTGTTGTTTATAAACTACTCAGTATGTGGTATTTTGTTATAGCAGCCTGAATAAACAAAGACTGTATTACCATATGTATTATCTTATTTACTTCTCATGACATGTCCATGAGCTAAATACAATTAGTCTTTCCATTTCACAGATTAAGAAAATGAGATTTAGAAAGGGTAAATGGCTTGATCAAATTCATATAGAAAACTGTGAAGCCTGAATTTGAACTCAGGCAGTCTGATTTGCAATTCTATTCTGCTAACCTGTATTATATGTGTGTGTACATGCATCTGTTAGGAATGTAGGGTCATATATGCTCTATGGATACCTGCTTTTTTCAATTGGTCATAAATATTTCTTGGTGTCTTTTTTTTCTATGACATAATTTTGGAATATGGCATGGTTATCCACTGTACAGTGTAATTTGTTTATATAAAACCTTATGATTTGACATATTCTTTGGTAATTATCGTCACTCATAAGCATGAAGGTTTCTACAGAATACATTCCTAAAAGGGAATTTCTTGGTCAAATAATAAGCATTTGTTTTAAAGCTTTTAATATATATTGGACAAATCATTCCACAAAATTGTTGCAAGTTTTCCTCTAAATTAGGGGCATGTGACTATGGCCCACAGGCCAAATCTGGCTCACAGCTTGTTTCTGCAAATAAAGTTTTATTGGAATACAGCCATGTCCTTTTGTCTATGGCTGCTTTTATGCTACAACAGCAGCATTTAGTAGTTGTGGCAGAGACTCATATGGCCCACAATGCTGGAAGTATTTACTAGTTAGTCTTTGACAGAAAAGATTCACAATACTCTTTCTAAATAGTAGATTATACAAGTATAAATTTCCTTCCATTCCTATAAATCTTGCATTTAGATAGATAGATGGACAGATGGATGGATAGATGACTAGGTAGATATACAGCTGGTCACAAATCTGATAGAGTAAATTAGTATTTCAGTGTTGAAAAAATTTATGTTTATTGGCCATTTACACTTCTACTTTTGTGTCCATGATCCCTTTTTAAAATGTATTTATTTGCTATTTTTGCTATTTTGTTTGTTGACTGTTCATAAATTAAATATTTACACTTTGGCTGATACACATGTCTCTTTTAGATGGCTGTCTTTTATATTATTTATGATGGTTCATAATATAAAGAGGATTTTGATTATTTTGTAGTGGAGTCTACAAATCTTTCCTTTTAGGATTCCTTCCTTCAATTAAGTTACTGACAAAGTCCTGTGTTCTTTTGTGCTTTGTGCATATTCACGTTCATTTTCACCTGGCTCTTGCATAGTTTATTTATTTGTTTATTCATTTATTTCTTCTAACTCTAATTAGTCTGGAGTATATTTTGGATAAGAGTGTAAAGTGAGGACCTAGTTTGTTTTTTTTTTTTTTTTTTTTTTTTTTGGGTGGGGGACAGAGTCTCACTCTGTAGCCCAGAATGAAGTGCAGTGGCGCGATCTCGGCTCACTGCAAGCTCTACCTCCCAGGTTCACGCCATTCTCCTGCCTCAGCCTCCCGAGTAGCTGGGACTGCAGGCACCTGCCACCATGCCTGGCTAATTCTTTGTATTTTTAGTAGAAACGGAGTTTCACCGTGTTAGCCAGGATGTTCTCGATCTGCTGACCACATGATCCACTCACCTTGGCCTCCCAAAGTGCTGGGATTACAGGCGTGAGCCACTGTGTCTGGCCGAAGACCTAGTTTAAAATTTCTAGACACTTAGGCAATTATTCTAGCATAATCAATAGGACAATCTTTTTGCTGCTGATTCACAATTCTGCTGTTATAATACTAAATTCTGATTTACATTAATGTCTCTTTGTGCCTTTTCTGTGATAGTTCACTTATTCTGACTGTTCTCATGTTATTCCCTAAACCTTTTTTTTTTTTTTTTTTTTTTTTTTTTTTTGAGACGGAGACTCGCTCTGTAGCCCAGGCTGGAGTGCAGTGGCCGGATCTCAGCTCACTGCAAGCTCCGCTTCCCGGGTTCACGCCATTCTCCGGCCTCAGCCTCCCGAGTAGCTGGGACTACAGGCGCTGCCACCTCGCCCGGCTATTTTTTGTATTTCTTAGTAGAGACGGGGTTTCACTGTGTTAGCCAGGATGGTCTCGATCTCCTGACCTCGTGATCCGCCCGTCTCGGCCTCCCAAAGTGCTGGGATTACAGGCTTGAGCCACCGCGCCCGGCCTCCCTAAACCTTAATCAGTATTTTAGAAAACTTAAAAATTTTATTTTTATGATACGTGGCAGTTGTATGTATTTAGAGGGTATATGTGAAATTGGATACAAACACACAATGTGTAATGACCAAATCAGGTTAAATGAGATACTGCTTCAAGCATTTATCATTTCTTTGTGTTGGGAACATTCCAAATCTACTCTTCTAGTTATTTTGAAATATACAATGAATTATTGTTAACTGCAGTCACCCTATTGTGCTACTGAACACTAGATCTTATATCCTTTCTAAGGAGATTTTTGTACCTTAATGATTGAGCATATTTTCAAATACCTGATGGCCATTTGTATGTCTACCTTTGAGAAATGTCTATTCAGATCCTTTACCATTCTTAAATCAGGCTTTTTTATATTTATTTTTTGCTATTGAGTTGTGGTTTGGGTCACTCATATTCTGGTTATTAATCTCTTGTCAGTTGAATAGTTTGCAAATATTTTTTCCCATTCGGTGGGTGGTCTCTTCACTTTTTTGATTGTGTTCTTTGCTGAGCAGAGGGTTTTAGGCTTAATGTAATTCCATTTTTAAATTTATTTCTTTGGTTGCCTGTGCTTTTGAGGGCTTACTCAAGAAATCTTTGCCCAGACTAATGTCCTAAAGTGTTTCCCCATTGTTTTATTCTAGTAGTTTCATAGTTTCAGGTGTTATATTAAGTCTTTAATCCATTTGTATTTGACTTTTGTACATGGTAAGAGATAGGGATCTAGTTTTAGTCTTCCTCGTATGGGTATCCAGTTTTCCCAGCACAATTCATTAAAGAGATTGTCTTTTTCCAAATGTGTGTTCTTTGCGCCTTTGTTGAAGATGAGTTGACTGTATATGTGTGGATTTATTTCTGGGTTCTCTATTCTCTCTCATTGCTATATGTGTCTATTTTTATGCTGGTACCATGCTATTTTGGTTATTATGTTTAAGTTACTCAGTTTTAACTGATGAAAACAATTCCCTTGTTATTTTATATAAATTTTTTTGACTTCTTCCATTCTATTTATTCTTTCAGCTGTATGAACTTTAGAATCATTTTTACAGTCTTAAAAATCTTAATCTGTATTTAAATTGAAAGTCATTACAACAGTAATTAGCTTGAGAAGAATTGAAATGTTTACCATATTGTCTTCCTATTTAGTCAGGTTCTTTTCATGTTTCTGAGAAATGTTTTCTGTATAGATCCTGCAGATATTTTCAAATGTTTATTCCTAGAGATAGTAAATTTTCTTGTGCTTAATAAACTCTCATCTCATTACATTTTCTAACTCGATATTCTTGGTATTTAAAAAAGCAAGCTATCATTTTTGTAACAGCCATATGTATGTATTCTGTTGATACTTTAAAATTATTCCCCAGTTGATTCATTTGAGTTTTCACTTGAATGATCTTTCAAATTACTATAATTTTGATTTAATTTTTTTATTGCATCAATCAGAAATTCCAGATGGTGTCAAGCAATAGCAATACCTATATGCATTTTATGTGTGCTTTGTTCCTCACTTCAGAATAATTCCTTTAATGTTTCTCAGTAATATATGAGATTGGATTTTGGTTAAAATACGCTTTCTATAGTATGTTAAGAAAGTATTTTGTCATTTTTATTTTATTAAGGATTTTGTTAGTTTAAAATCTGGAGTATTTGTTGAAAATTGGCAAATAGTTTACAGATATCTGTTAACCCAATTCGATAATCTGAGGTGGTTTTTTGCCTATTAATAGTGCATATTTTATTAATAAATATCTTATTTTAAGCCATTTTTTGCTTTCCCCAAACCACCTCTACTTGCCATTGAATATCATTCAACATAGAGCTGAATTTAATTTAATAGTATTTTATGATTATTTTTATAAATATATTTATGGTGAAAATGAACTGTAGCTTTATTTTTATTTTGTATTTTGTAGGTGTTGTTATTTAGTTTACACCAGCCTGGTAAGATAAACTCAAAAAACTGCATGCTTAAAAAAATCCAACAGTTTGGAATAATTTATTTGTGTAGCATGAGAGTCGTCTTAATGTGTAAGAAAAGTTACTAATTAATTCTGTAGATCTAGTTTCTTTTTAGGATGACCTGTAAAGTTTTAAATTTGTTTCTCTCTGGTTATTGCGTTCTACCAATTTTTTTTTTTTTTTTTAAGTTTGGGTGGATTTTAAAAGTATACCTAATCAGAGTGTGATGAAGTGTCCTGGGCACATAACTTGAAGAAGAGAGAACTTGGTAGGCACATTTTTTTTTCTTAACCTTGTTTTCAGTACCATCTTCCCGTTCACAACAGTTCCTGGCACGTGACAGTCCAGTCCTCTACTTTACCCTCTCCAGTGGGGAAACCTCTAGTTTCCTGCTAGCTCAGAGAAAAGCAGGTGGTTGGCTGCAATTAGGAAAGGAAACGGGGGATTTGTTTCTTAAATAGTCTTACAACCAATTATTTTGCCTTACTCTTGTCTTCAGAGGTATGTGTATATAAGATACGGTATGAGCATCATCTTTTAGGTACTCTGGAACATTGAGTATTAACCCAGTATAATAGAAGTAACTTAAAATAGTCTTTACAAATTAGGTATTCCTTGACATAAAATGGAAACTTTATTATGAGCTATGAATGATTCTTTTAAAATGCTGTCTATTGAGTTATTTCTTTCCAAATAATTTACTAAATTAGAGAACTGATACTTAGTAAAATCTGATTAGGATGTCAACATGAAAGAATAATAGGCAAAATCAAATAAGGAAGCAACAGGTGTAACATTTTATTTATGAATTACAAGAAGGATCAAAAATAATATTTAGAAACAATTTGCATTTATTTCCCCTGCCTTTTAAAAAGCACTACTTCTCTGTCTTAGATTTTCTCTTTGACCCCAGAGCCTGATAATTTTTATGTTATATAACATACTGTACCTTCTGCCATCATGGTGGTTTTGAGGTTTATGAGGCTGGGGCTGAGAGGAAGTGAGAGGGAAGTCTCGCGGTAATGACACAGCCTCACCACCCACCACATTGAGGAATCCAGCTCTTTGCTGATCATCTTTTACGCTATAATTAGGTTTAGAAGAATCTGATTGTCACCTGTGAATGCCAGACATGCTTCCACACCACGTTTCACATTTTATCTGCAGAGACAGTGCATCCAGGAAACAACCAGCTTTAAGAATGTGCAAATTCACACCACTGAACTGCTGAGAAATTCTTTAGCTCTAACTCTAACTGTCAGAGTGAGCTATATTTGCTCTCCCTGACTGAGATGTAACAGGAGTTCAAGAAGTCACTTATTTTTCATTTCGTTATTACAAATGTGACTAAAAATAGAAGTAGAACTCCTGGCTTTCACTCTGCAGCTGAAGAAATCACAGTGAGGAGCACCTGCCACACAAGGCATGGTTAATGAGCTCAGAGATTCCAGCTGGCCTTTCTTGGACTTTTGAGGCCTTCCAGACAGCCAGTGAGGGTTATACTATCCCCTGAGCACGAAAACCAGTGAGGAAATGCTGTCCTTCAGCTAAGAGACTCAGCAGCCAACGTGGGTGTCCTGGATAATTTCATTAAGACAGGTCACTCTTCTGCACAATTTCAGTTAAGTCACTGTCTCCAAGATATCTCTTCTGGCTTTGACATTTCCTGGGAGTGATTTGAAAGAGTGGAGGCATGATCAAAGAAATGAAATATTTCTACTTCTCTGCTAACTTTAGAACTGCAGAAGGAATAAATGCCAAGGCTGAAACCTTGCAGAAAGGTGGAATGTTCCCAGAAAAGAGGTAGTTGCCACTTGATGAGAACAAGAGGGAGAGACTAAGGAGAATGTCATCTAACCACAGACATTACAAAATTGAGCACAACATTAGAAATGTTGTGGGTCTCAGCACATAACTTCAACAGTGAGTCTAGATATTTCATGGCATGCAACGTGGCCAGAATTTAGCCTACGATTTAGAGGTGAATGTGTATGGAAGCAGCTGGATCTTGCAAGATTACTCCTTTTTGTTGTATGAGTCTTACTATGTTGACAACTCATATCAGGCAACCAGACTCCAGCTTAAGTAATGGTGGGGGAAAGGAACTAGTGTAGTGAAACTGAAAAGGACCCAGGGAAGCAAGTATTGCTTCTGAAATAAATGGGTGTTTTTCATAGCACTTATATTGAATTCTAGCTGCTGGATTACATACTAAAGAAACATTTAAAATGTTGTTCTTCTTCCCTCCTTTCCTTTCTCCCTCCCTCCTTCCTTTCTTCCTTGCCTTCCTTCCTTCCATTGTTCTTCCATCTCTTCCTCTCTTTTGTTTCCCCTGCCTTTCTTCCTTGTCAGAAAAACCATGATTTGTACTGCTTCACTGCTAAGTGGTGATGTGTGTGGGTTGATCATTTGTTTAGTATTAAATTGAGGTCATGCTGGTTTCATTCTGCTGATAAAGGATGTGTCTGCAAGCATCATATTCCATTCTTTCTACCCTGTCCCTTCCAAATGCAGAATGGTCTTCTACTTTCTTTACTCTTTACCTCCTCCACAGGCTTCATCACTTTCCTTATTAACTGTGACACTGTGCTCTAAATCAATCTCTCTAGAGCTGTGGTTTTCAAACTGCAGGTCCTGACCTATTAGTGGGTCTTGAAATCAATTTAGCAGGTTGCAACCAGCATAAAAAAAAAAGAAGTAGAAGAGGACATATGATATTAGAATGCATTGCACATAGAAATGAATCTTGCTTTATTTAATGACATTGGTTTAGTAAAACGTGTACATGTACTCTGACTACTATGCAAAATATATTACTTAATGTGGGGGAAAAAAAAAGAAAATTTGAAAAACACTGCTGAGGGATGGTAGAGATTCATTGGTGGCCACTGCAAGAATCTTCAGTGACAGTGGCTATCGTGTCCCACAGACATTTTTTTCCTGCATGATTTGAAGTGGTATCTTATTCAGATGTTCTGCTTCCTGACCCTCAACATTCTTAAAGAAAAGAATTTTCAACCCAGAATTTCATATCCAGACAAACTAAGCTTCATAAGTGAAGGAGAAATAAAATACTTTACAAACAAACAAATGCTGAGACCCTCCAAGGGGACCCTCTTGGAGTTGCCTTACTTTCCGTCTGTTTTCTAAACCTTGTGTCTAGACTTTTTTTTTTTTTTTTTGAGATGGAGTCTCACCCTGTTGCCAGGCTGGAGTGCAGTGGTGCGATCTCAGCTCACTGCAACCTCCGACTCCCTGGTTCCAGTGATTTTCCTGCCTCAGCCCTCCGAGTAGCTGCTGGGATTATAGGCACGCGCCACCACACCCAGCTAATTTTTGTATTTTTAGTAGACCCTGGAGCTTGTTACTTTTCAGGGTGAAATTTGGCCCTTGTTACTTGGATCAAGTATATTTTGGCATATTGTGAGATGGCAGTGACATCTGTTTTATTATTTTGCATAGAGTATGACCATTTGTAAGTGTTTCTACAAATGGTGTATATTTAAAATATAAAGTGTGCACAAATAAAAATCCCCAGTGATGGGGACTCAGTTGTTGTCATAATTCATTGGTACTTCTGGCATGTTGACCAGGATGGTCTCCATCTCCTGACCTCATGAGCCGCCTGCCTCGGCCTCCCAAAGTGCTGGGATTACAGGCGTGATCCAACGTGCCCGACAGTCCCTAGACATTTTTATCAGCTCCCAATATCCTTCTAGTAATTATTTTGCTGCCTAAGTGAACCATAGTTGAACCATTATAGTTTGCAAAGGTCTCTGAAATATGCTCTCAAATAGAGAAGTTAAGTGTTAATCTGCCTAATATTGAGGCTGCAAGAGTTCTGAAATAGGAAAGGTCATAAGTGATACCACAAATCTATAATTAATGTGGTTTACTCCCTTCCGCTTTCCCCCCCCCTAAAAAGACAAAGAAAGCCAAGTTGAGTTCACTAATTAGGGTCAAACAGATCCTCAAATAAAGGCAATATTCTGAATAGTGGTAATATCATTTAGAATTTTAATGAAATTTAATATGCCACATCACCCTTAATTATACTTCACCAAGAGCCTACTGTAATGCTTGGCAATTGGAGTTGGAAAGGACTGTAAGGGGTAAAATCACCAGATGAAACGGTCTCAAGTATGACAATGTGCTTCTTTGCTATTTCAACCAATATATTAAATAATTAGAGGGTTTAGGATCTAAGCAGAGTCCTAGGCTAGAAGTATTTATATATATATATGTGTGTGTGTGTGTGTGTGTGTGTGTATACACATATATATAGCTTTGTTTGTTTATAATAGTACAAGATGGGAAGCAATCTAAATATTAATCAATTATGAATTTTAACAATTAATTGGATACCTGTATAACTGACTGTTATGCAACAAAAAAGATTTTCCGTATGTACTGACATGAAACAATCTCTGAGATAAACTGAGAAGAGCAAGGTGTAGAATGATGCATTTAGTGAACCTCATTTAGATTAAAAAAAGGAGAGAGAAGCATATATTTGCTTGCTTATGCATAGAAATGTCTTGGGAGTGATTCACAAGAAACTGATGCCTTTGTCAAAGGAAACCTGCTAGGGGACAGGGGAGGATATTTTTTCCTATTACCTTTTGAATATTTTGAATTTTGTATTAAAAAAGTAAATTTAAAATGAAAAGCACCTTTTAACATGATGATCTTTAACCCTGAGTATCTGGTTTTTTTTTAAGCTCCATTTACTCTTTCTTTTCTTTCCATTTTTTTTTTTTTTTTTTTTTTACCTGAGCCTTAACATGATGAGAATTATAATCTCCAAAACTCCTCATCTGGGAGAATGTGGAATTGAAGTGGAGTAATTAGCCTTGATGATCACTGAAATACTAGAGACCCTGCAGCTTGTTACTTTCCAGGGTGAAATTTGGCCCTTGTTACTTGGATCAAGTATATTTTGGCATATTGTGAGATGGCAGCGACATCTGTTTTATTATTTTGCATAGAGTATGACCATTTGTAAGTGTTTCTACAAATGGTGTATATTTAAAACATAAAATGTGCACAAATAAAAATCCCCAGTGATGGGAACTCAGTTGTTGTCATAATTCATTGGTGCTTCTGAAATAGACCACTTTGTGGCATCCAGGATATCATTTGGGAATATTAAACTGTTGCTACTATTGTCCACTTCTTGTCACAGACATTGCTATGAATATATGCAGTGAGAAAACTGTATTTCATATTTATAAAAAATGAAAAATTCTGGTGCAATATACTTTTTTTTTTTTTTAAAGGCACTGTAACCTACAGCTAGGCCAACAGCACTTGGACTACGATCTTTTCAAGAACTTAAGAGAAAAGAAAATACTTACGTGACTTTTAGTGAGATGCATATCTGTGCATTAGATGAATGATTAAAATGCCTATGCTCCCCATAATTTCTATGTTTCCATTTTTAAAAACTTTTCTAGTACCCAGAGTAATAATAAATACAATATGGCTCTCTATTTTTTGAGCTCTTATTTAGATGATATTAACATATTTGTTCCACAGAAATAAATATCATACTCATTCACAGTATATTTCAGGAGCCTGAGCTAAAGTGGTCTAAGTGGGTGCATTAATAATATTCTATATTCTGCAGAGTTTTATTACTAGAGGTATAAGTGTAAGATAAAACCAGTTAAACTTTCAGTTTCAATCTTATAACATCTAATTCATTATATGCATTTTAAAGAAGTGTCATATTTTCCACTGATACAACTTGCATGCCATCTGTTTGATGAGGGGATATTTGAAGTCATGCCAATTGGCAGCAATGCTTATTGTTGAAGCTGAAATTTGGCACTTAACACCCTCCTATTCCCCACCCCTTCCATTTATACATGCATCCACAAATAAATGTACCTGAGCTATAGTGGATAGGTTTAAACAGTTCAACCAACCACAGTTTTTCTCCCTTCCATCCTCTCTCTTGTTTCCACCACCACCTTCTTCTACCCCACCCCACTCACCTCTCTCTCTCTCTGTCTCTTTCTCTCGCTTGTAGGTAGTGATTCTGTAGACTCTGGAGTAAAGATAATTACACCTCTCAACACTGCCTATAAATTCTGGAATAGAAGATGTTGTATTATTATGGGGTGAGGCTTCAGAAGAAAGCAATAAGAGACAAAGCATTAATGTTAGGATTAATGAAAATTCTCAGTTGAAGGAAACTGGTGACCCTAGAAAAATGAGGGAGGTAGAGGGAGGAGAGAGGCCATTTGCAGAGTAACAGATGTCTTAAAACTGAAATAGATCTTGGATTTGGCAAGAATTTATAAAAGCTTCAGAGTTAACCTCTTCTACCAAAGTGACATTATCTTTCCTTCTCTAGCAGTTGGTTAACTCCAGTTAACTTCAGCAGTAATAGCACTTTGGGCTTGCAAGTTGATGAGGAATCTGATTTAACTAGAATATAAATATTAACTTTTAAATAGAAACATCTTTAGATTTTATATGGTTATAACATTATTTTAAATAATATGCAAACAATTAAAAGTTCAAATTAGATTATTATAATTTCAATTTCTTCTTGGTAGTAATACAGGCCTAGTAGTACTTTCACGAGTTCAGAATTTTTTTTTTCTTTTTTTTTTGAGATGGAGTTTGGCTTTTGTTGCCCAGGCTGGAGTGCAGCGGCACAATCTCAGCTCACCGCAACCTCCGTGTCTCCGGTTCAAGTGATTCTCTTGCCTCAGCCTCCCGAGTAGCTGGGATTATAGGCATGCACCACCAAGCCCAGCTAAGTTTTGTATTTTTAGTAGAGATGGGACTTCTCCATGTTGGTCAGACTGGTCTCGAACTCCGATGTCAGGTGATCCACCTGCCTCGGCCTCCCAAAGTGCTGGGATTACAGGCATAAGCCACCACACCTGGCCTGAGTTCAGAATTCTTTAGGTGGTTATTGCTACTTGATTTCTGGCTTCCTGATAAACTGTGCTGTATAGGATACAACAATATTCCAATGCAATAATGCATTTAGTCTTTTCCCACTGAGATATTTACATTTGTTTTTCCATTTGCACTCCCAAAACATGAACTCTCATATAGGTAACATTGAACTATTTCACTAGCAAAAAGTGGTAAAAATATGCTCTGAACTAATGAGGTATAACGACCTAATCTAGAAAGGAGACTCAGAAAAATGCTATACCAATTCATCAATTACATGCACAAAACAGAGTTTTCTTCAATTTTACTTTTGGTAGTGACATACGCTTTCTGCTATATTATATATTTATGTAGAGATGCACAACAATATCTAAAAATACATAAGGCTGGGAGTAAAATAAACTTTCAGTTTAGATCTCAGCTCACTACTTATTGGCTTTTTGATCTTGGGCAATCTACTGATTTTCTCTGAGTGTCAGTTTTCATCTCTAAATTTGGGAAAAATTATAAATGCATCAAAGATATAATTAAATGAGTTATGTGTGCTTTATCTTTTTCTCCTCTGGTCCATACATTTCTTTTGCTGTTTTTCATTTAACATCTTAATGTTTTACTTAATGATTTGTAATTACGTTTTGTACATAGTGCTAATAACTCCTTGTTTTATTTGTTGTTGATGATTATTCAAAACTCATGGTCTTGCATTTTGCTTATATTTTAAAAGTGGACTTTTAGAATTTTAACGCTGACAAAATTGCACCATCCTCCCCAAATTATTTCCTCCATCGTGCCTGGTGTGAAAAAAGTCCTTCCTTAACCAGGAATCAGGTCCTCCCAGACACACACACACACACACACACACGGGCACACATACACACATACACACACAGATATGTATTTGTTTTTCTATTTTTATTCTTCAGTTTTACATCTCTTTCTTCAATGTAATTGTCATATATTTAGCATATGATGTCAGATAACATCTTAAATAAATGTTATTCCAAATAATTAGCTTACAATTTACTCAATGGCATTAATGAATAATCCCTTTACTTTTGCATGTTTTTGATATCATATATTATTTTGCTCGGATTGAATCTTAAGTGATTTTTTCTGTTGCACTGATCGCTCTGTTCTTCTGTCAGTTCTTCACTTTTTCTACGTTTATAGCAGGTTTCACCATCTGGTAGGGTCAATCCTTCTGCATTAGTCATTATCAAAATGTTGAGCATTTTGTCCTCCTGTTTTTCCAGATAACACTTTGGAATTTATGGAGTATTTGAACATTTTTTATTTGCATGTTTTAAAAAACTAATACATGCACATGGTAAGAAGGAAAAAAAATAAAGTAGAAAGTAAATATTTCTCTCAATCCTGATCCCTAGTTTTCCTTTCCCAAAGGTGAACTACTTGGTGGTTAAAAACACTGGCTCTTGAAACAGAATGACTGGATTCAAATTACAGCTTGCAACTGCTAGCTGTGGAACCCTAGGAAAATCACTTATAAACGTTCTATGCCTCAATTTCCCTATCTGGAAGATGAGGATAATAATTACACCTAACAAATGAATTGTTTCCGTAATAGAATAAGTAAACCACTTAGAACAATGCCTAGTTCATTGTAAGTGTGCTGTAAAACTTAGCTATTGCTATAACTAGAAAATGTTTCATGTAAATACTTCTGGAGATAGTCTATGCAGACAAAAGCACATGTGCTGTATGCAAACAAATGGAAGCAAAGTGTGTATATTTCTCTGTACCACTTTAAAGACATTAATAATGATGTAGATAATTCTGTATCAGTTTATATCGATCTTTCTTATTTTTTTCAAATTACTTCATAATAGATCATTGTATAGATATATTATTGTTTATGTTAAAGACCTTGCTAGTGAATATTTAGGTTGTTTCCAGTATTTTACTACTACAAACAATTTCGCAATGAATAATTTTGTCTTTTTTTACCTGTATATTTGTTGAACAATTCCTAGAAATAGAATTGCTAAATCAAAGCATTTTTCACTTGACCTCCCTAGATATTGTAGCAACTTGTACAATCATCAATGATGTGGAATAGATTTTGCATCAACACACTACTATTAGCACAAAAGATTGTCAAACTCTGTCTTTGTGAATCTAAGATAGGAAAAATGTTTCATGATTTTAATTTGCATTTACTTCACTATGAGTAACGTCTTTTTCTTTGGATATGCTTTAAAAGATATTTTTTATTTGAAGAGTCAACGAATGTCTTTTTTCCATTTTTAATGGGGGTTTGGTCTTTTTCATATTGGTTTGTAAGAGCTTTTGGATATTACAAATATTGGGTCTTTGACACATGTGTGGTAAACATATTTTCTCCAGTTCTTCATTTGTCTGTTACATCTTTTATAAATTTTGTTTATGTGATCTAGACATTTAAAGTTGCTATGTGGTTAATTTCTTCTGGATTTTGTTACTGGCTTCTGATTTCTTTTTTGCGTCACGGACTTGAGAGTAGGTCACATCTATTGTTCTCTGGATCTTTTGTGTGATATTGAGGAATGTGCTTAAGAGAATCGAGGGTTAGAAGAAAGATGTTCGAGTTCTGATTGTGATCCATCCCAATTTAATAATTTTTAAGGCAACTAACCAGGAGATTAAAGGTTATTAAAGGTTAAAGAGGAAGGCAATCATTGTCACATCTGTCACGGGAGTGAACTTGCAGCTTTTCTCTCTAGACCAAGGATGCTTGCTGGTGGCCTAAGTCATGGGCCATTAGGTGTAACCTCCCATTTCGTTCTTCATCATTATAATTTATTTCTAAGTTTGCCATGGCATACCAGGGAGTTTCAGTAAAATGTGAAAATCTTTTTTTTGGAGTGTATGTATTGAAAATATTTGTATATCTTTAATTTATATTATCGTTGTAGATACAGGCAAAAATAGATACTGTCTCTCACTTTGCTTATCAAATAAAGTGTCTTTTTAGTGCATTGGTACCATTAGTGTTCTTGAGATTTAGTGATGTTTATTGCTCACTTTACTGAAGAGAATACTGGAAAAGAAAATACAGAGTATTGGATGAGATTTCTGCAGTACTGAGCAAGTATATCAAAGAAGATAGATTTATATGTTTTATACAGGAAAAAAGGGTTCATGTTTCTTTTCTACCCCAGTAGACCTAATGTGAGCACTAAGTTTTTTTTTTTTTTTTAAATCTATGGACACTGTATTCTTGGAACTGCTTCATTGAGCTATGAGCAAGTTTTTTCTCTGCTCAAATTTTCTCATTTTTCTGTCCCCAACTCCTTTGTTCTTTCCTGTGATATTTTACAAAAAACCCATTCAACTTAATAAAAGTTAAACTCATTTAAAATAATCCTAGGAAATTGAAAATCAAAAAAGCTCCAATAATATCATAAATACATTATTAGCTCATTTCCCCGGCACCATCTACCATTTGCATAGTGTAACTTCATATGGTCTTTTATGACTTAATTAACCAATCTCTTTATTTAAATATTTATATTGTTTTCAAGGTTTTGCTTTTACAATCAATAATGGAAATGTTTGTACATATAAGATGTTTGTACATACAATATTTTCCCCACTTGGTGGCTGATTTTCTTTAGGCAAATTATTAAAAGTAGAATTTTGGATCAAAGAATAGGCATATTTTTGGGGCATTTGATACCTATCCATATTGTGTCCTCCATAACTTATGAAAACTGATACCAACAATAGAGGACATCCTCTTTCCTAGAGCCCTTATTAATACTGAGCATTCACATTGAAAGATCTCTATCAATTTCTAGATGAAAGATATTATCCCATTGGTGGTATAATTTGCATTTATTGGTTATGAATGAGGCTAAACTTTTTTTGCTTATTGTATTTACTTTTTTAGAAAATGTGCACTTAAATAATTAAAATTTTGTGTTGTTTGATTTTTTATTATTGATTTATAAGAGCTCATTGTATATAAAGGGTATTTATCCTTTGAATGTCATGTAGCACACTGAATATTCAATAATCCAAACGTTCTTCTGAAGTTTGTTTATATATGTATATACTGACACATGTATATATAGTACTTTTACTTGATTTTTACATATGTACGTACACACACATCATTTTGCTTTTGTACATGTCAATGCTTATTCATGTATATAGAATATATGATATATTAATATCATATATCATAAAAACTCTGTAAAGTAAGTCATATTATTAATAGTTTTATATTATATATGATATGTAATATATGGTATTTAATTGTAATATAATTGTATAATATATTAATATAATAATATAATTATAATTACATATCACATATAATCTAATCTAACAATACATTTTTAATCCTGTTTTATATTGTATGCAAGGAGTTTAGAGATGGAGAGGACAACTTGCCCAAGGTCATTCAGCTAGAGGAGGCTGAAATTAGACCTTTAGAACCCCAAGTGAATCAGAAAATTATATTTTTACATAGAATCTCTAGATTTGTTAATGTTGCCAACTAATTCAGATACGTTTTATATATTGTGTGACTCAACAAAATGCAGTCCAAAGACAAAATAGCCACACACTGAATGCAGCCCATTGCTACCATTTTGTGACTTTGGACTTACAGGATCTTTTATTCATGTACATCTTTTCAGTACTGCTGGCTTTGTTCACCACTGCTGTCTTTTTTGGATCTTTCTATGAGGCATTTTATCATTCTCTGATCTCTACACTGTTAAATAGGGTTTATTTACTGGTTTCTTCTCATATTCTTGCAAGCAATTAAAAAGGACAAATAGGCCCATCCAAAGAAGAAAGAGAGAGCGGGAGAAAGACAGACAGAGAGAGAGAAAGAGAGAGAGAGAGAGAGAGAAGCTGTGTTCATTTGAGGTACAATATACTAAAATGAAAAAACTCTTGATGAGTTTAGGAAAATTAAAATATTATTTTGAGAAGAATCAGGTAATCTTATAAAGAAGTTGTTCTTTACCTCTTATCCTCATTGAAAATCTTTCACCCTAAATACTGCAATGCTCTGTTTCATTAGTGGAGTGCATTGTGTCGATTGCAGGGTTATGTTACCTCTCGTCATCATCCTGTTGTCTATACGCTGCTTTTTTTTTCTTTTTTTTTTGCCTCCAAACTCCTCATTTGAAATTTTTTCCTCATTCACGAAATTGTTTTTTTGTGTGACATTAGTCCCATTTATGCCCTTTTCTCTTTTCTTGGTGTACATATGTAGCTAGTGGTACTGGTCTTTGCATTTCAACTGCACTTTAATTGGTTGGGATATTTCATTTGAATCCTTAAGCTTGGAGTACGCTGTCTTACAACATCCAGCAGAGAAATCAGTCCTAGCAGCCCTTTCCTTGCAGAGTTGACATGGTTGAAGTGCTCTACAGGCAATGGAAGCTTTTATTCCGGAAATAGAGAGAAACTTCATGAACTGAAGGACTGGTGTGTGATCTGCAAAACAGAAAATGAGATTGACTAAACTGGGACATTTCTGCCTCCTCCTGCTGAACTAAAACAGAGTATATTCAGCCAATCCCATTTGCAGTCTGGCATTGGAGTGCTCCTGTGATAAGGGCTACATAATAACATGGAATAAAATCTAAACAATTGCTAGGATTACATATATATGTATATATACACATATGTACATACATATGTGTGTATATGTATATATATTTCCTTTAAAGAGATATCTGTTGTTATGCTATAATTTTTTAAAAGATATCATGATTAAAGATATACTTTTTTGAAGTTAAAAACCTTCCCCTTCAATTTTTGTAAAAGATCCCTTTTGCCTCTTATACAATGTTAAGAAAACAGATGGATAATACAAATTATATATTTTTCTGATTATTTAAACTTTTCATTTATATTTGTATCAGGTTTGAAAAAAAAGACCTTTAAGGGCAAAGAAAAAGAGCTGGGGGCAGAGTAGAAATGAGATTGTTTAAGTATCCTCACCTATTGTCCCTATAGCAGGCCTTCCCAGACAGCCAAATTACAAATTGCACAGGAGGTAAGAAATTTTATTCCCTTTTTAAATTGCTAAAAAACAAACAAAAGAAGAAGAATATTTTGTGGCATTTAAAAGTTATATGTAATTCAAATTGTAATGTCCATAAATTGAGTCATATTGGATTTAAGTGTGGTCTGTGGCTGCTTTTCTGCTGTAATGGCAGAGCTGTGTAGTTGCAAAAGAGACCATATGTGTCTCAAAGTCTAAAATATTTACTACCTGGCTATTTACAGAAAAGTTTGCTGACCCCCGAGTCACAGTAATAATTGTTTAAATTGTAATATCTTGTTTTTAATTCAGAAAAATAACTGTTGTGGATTGCCGCTTGCTCTCTTTTAGTTCAGCTGGAGTTTTTCCTCCAAATTATTAATCTGCATATATCTGTTCTGCAATGTTTTTTCAGTTTTGTCTTAACTTTATTAAGATATGCCCATCACTCTTATTTCTATTTGTTTCAAAACAATATTGAGGGTGCACTCAGACTTTAATCAAGTGTAAAGGAAGAATTGGAAGTGAGATTGGTCCCAGTAAATGTACTCCTCAGCATGTATCAATACCTTTAACTCTTGTATTGGGTCACATTACCACGTGATCAAAACCACTTGAAATGCCAACTTGTTGTCCGGCAATATTAAACAGCATTGTGATGTATAATACATATTTCATATTCCTTGCATTAGCATACAATGCCTTTCACAATGTTGCCGCAACATGCCCTTCTTATGTCATTTTTAAATCCTCTCCTGTTTATGTGTCCTCTTCTGCCACAATGATCCTCACACTCTTCCCCAACCAGCTTTGTCTAATTTCTATACATTTGTTTTACCTGGAACTCCCTATTCACCATTATTAATCTCTTGTTTTTAATCTGCTCCAAATTTGAGGTGACACCGCTCTATGGCCCAGATTATATATCACTTTAATTAATCTATTTTCAATGCTCTGAAAATTTTAGGTGTTCAAGATCAGAAATTCTTCAAGGTCAATGAGTTTTTACCATTTGTCCATTTGTTTTTCATTAATGGCCATTTGTCCATTTGTTTGTCTTTAACTAAATGCCCTCACCGTATTTAGACATTACTCTCATGTTCCTGGTTTTCCATCTAGGAGTAGAAAATGAAACCATCCTAGGTCTAGATCTGTTGTTGCTTCAGTGTATACAGTGAAGCAGGGTGTATTAGGGTTCTCTAGAGGGACAGAACTAATAGGATAAATGTATATATGAAAGGGAGTTATTAAGGAGAACTGACTCACACAGTCGCAAGGTAAAGCCCTGGGACAGGCTGTCTGCGAGTTGAGGAGGAAGGAAGCCAGCGGTGGATCTGTCTGAGTCCCAAAATCTCAAAAGTAGGGAAGCCGACAGTGTAGACTTTAGTCTGAGGCCAAAGGCCTGAGACCCCCTGGCAAACCACTGGTTTAAGTCTGAGTCCAAAAGCTGAAGAACTTACAGTCTGATGTTCCAGGGCAGGAAGAATCCAGCATAGGAGAAAGACGAAGGCTGGAAGACTCAGCAAGTCTAGTCCCTCTACGTTCTTCTGTCTGCTTTTATCCTGGCTGCACTGGCAGCTAAGTAGGTGGTGACCACCCAGACTGAGCATGGGTCTGCCTCTCCCAGTCCGCTGACTCAAATGTTAATCTCCTTGGGCAACACTTTCACAGACATACCCAGGAACAATACTTTGTGTCCTTCAATCCAATCAAATTGACACTCAGTATTAACCATCTCACAGGGAATTACAGACCCTCAACTCCAGCAAATGAAGGTGATGTCATGGTTCTCTCTCTCTCCACTTTTTTTTTTTTTTTTTTTTTTTTTTTTTTAGGGGATAAAAGGGCCGATGTTGTGACTGCCAATGAAATTATGTACATCCTTCTTGAGGGTTAATCCCATTAATTCCTATCAGGAGGCAAAGATTTAAGTGAATCCTTAAAATGCTAAAGGGGTACTTGACACGCAGTTCCCGGAAAAAGGAAACTTAGGCAGAAGAATTATATGTATTAGTCCTTCCTTCTTTAGTGCAAGCATGCAAACACCTCAGAAGACAATGGGTGAAGAAATCTTTGACATGCCCTGCTTTGGAATGATGGTCATCTATTTATTATTATTTAATCTAATAAGAATAAAAAACTCATATAGCAGGGTGACAGAAAGTTTGATATTTTCTTTAAAATTTCACATAGCAATTTGGCAAATTCTACTTGTATTTTAATTTCAGCTTTTATTATACTCCCTAACTCTGCCAGGCAGAATTACTTATTTTTTCTGCACCATAGCATTTTGTTTAGTCATAACACTTACTGTGATGTTTTGTAATTTATATTTCTTTTTTTTTTTTTTTTTTTGAGACAGAGTCTCGCTCTGTCACCCAGGCTGGAGTGCAGTGGCCGGATCTCAGCTCACTACAAGCTCCGCCTCCCGGGTTTACGCCATTCTCCTGCCTCAGCCTCCCAAATAGCTGGGACTACAGGCGCCCGCCACCTTGCCCGGCTAGTTTTTTGTATTTTTAGTAGAGACGGGGTTTCACCGTGTTAGCCAGGCGGTCTCGATCTCCTGACCTCGTGATCCGCCCGTCTCGGCCTCCCAAAGTGCTGGGATTACAGGCTTGAGCCACCGCGCCCGGCTGTAATTTATATTTCTATCTCCTCAAATAGACTGTGAACTTCTTGAGGAATCAGAAGAAAAGCATCTCACTAAAATGTTAACAATGATCACTTTTGATAGTGAGGTTATTTGTGATCCTTAAAAAAATTCTTTTTGCTTCTGCTTATCTAATTTTCTATTCTTTTTCTAACTTTAAAAAATTTGTTCGGCAATTAAGTATTGACTTTGTGCCGGTTTACATTCTAAGCATTGGGTAATATGCAGTAATCAAAATAGAGCGGAATCCCTGTTCTTGTGCAGCTGATATTCTTGTGAGGAGACAGAACAAAAGAAAAGTAGGGAAGAAAAGAAGGAGGGGGAGGAAAAAAGAAAAAGACGGTGAGACAAAAGGAAGAGGAAGAGAGAAGAAGGAGAAGAGAAGGAAGACAAAGTAATAGTAGTAGTAGAGGGTGAGCAATGACTGTTGATCATTTGGAGGTAAATGCGAGGTAAAGGATAGCTCCTAATGGGTAAAATCTTGTTAAGTAGAGAATATATAGAAGATACAAATATGTTAGTATGCCAGGAGTTTCTTTAACATCATTTCTAACAGTGAAAATTTCTTTAAAAAAAAAGTGCTGGAAATTCCAAACTCAAGATGTATAAAATCCTGTCTACTGTTGTGGAGAGTGTTGATGGATGAGGGGTTAGATGGAACGCTTTCAGTCACCTTCTGACACACCTACTAGTTTCCTCTGCCTCTACGGAAACTTCAAGAAGACTTCAAGGAGGTTACTGTACTATGTTTAAAGTTATATATTTAAAGTACGAAAGAGGGGACAATTTACAGGTCAAATTCTTTGTAGAGATAGGATAGGATGTTTAGAACACAACTTTGGAAAGCACGACATAGCTCATTGAGAAATAAATAAGAGAAACGGGGAGGCCTACAAAAATGTTAAGATGATGGCAAGGGTGGGTTGGAATAGTTTTAACCTCATCCCCTAACCCCCAGAAATACCACCAAAAGCAACATAAACGATAATAATAACATATCTTTAAAATGATTAATTGCTTTTGTTAATATTATGTAAAATTTGTGTAAATAGACTTTTACGAAGTTTTATGATTATAGATCCAAAATGTTATGATATAATTGAAATCAATGTGCTTGCTTGCAAAGGCAGTTTCAAGATTTGTACCTTAGTCCTCCCTTTTAGCTGGATTACCATGCCAGGCCACTCCTGTTCAGTGATCAAAAGGAATGAGAAAAGAGAAGGCACATTGGTTGGCTTCATTTTTTCTCAGGAAAATAGAAGGTTGACTCACAGCTTAAGACGTGTAAACTTGGAAAAAAAAGGAAGCAGTATCTGGAGTAGCAACGAAAGGCATGGCATAAATAAAATAAATTAGAATAATGTGGATTATAGACATTCTCAGCTCTCGCTGTTATGGATAGGTGCTCTTTTTATTGCTTTTCTTCCTTATCAGTATTAACAATAATTAACAATTTGCTACTCCGCTGTAAAACTCAAACTATTTTAACTTTTGAGATATTGCTATTATTCTTACCTGTGTTGTTGCTATTTGCACCTATGTAACTATTAATTTACAACACCAGCAGAAGCAGTCAGAGTAGAACTACCTAGATGGATACCAGAATTCTGATAAAAGGAATATTTACATGTAGGGTAGAGATAATGTGGCCCCTTGAGTTCTTGGAAAAAACTCAAGAGTTGGACCTGACAAATAATCCAATGACTAGGTAGGTTTTTGCTGCTAGCATTGATTCTGTACTGGGACCAAAATGATAATAAACTACTACCCCTCCATCCAAGGAAGGTAATTGTTAAATCTAATGATGGCTTTAGGGAAGAATAGGATGGCAAATTCTTAGGTGAAATTGATGCTTCTATTCTAATGCAAGTCTGGGACAAGGAATTTGGTGGGTGTGACAGATGCTTTGCCATAGCACACTACTTATTAGCCCAGGAGTCAGGAGGTAGTTAAAAGAAACAGGTAACATTTGAGTTCTACTTTTTTTCACTCTATGTGAGAGAAAAATTGCTTTTATGTGGGGAGAAGATGATGTTATTTAGTCAATTATGGAAAAAGGAAATAATAAAACAGTCAGGCCTGAAATAAGAGAAAACTATATATAATGGTAAGGTTCATCCCACATAAAATCTCATCATATTCAGGGTTAAACATCAGCCTTTCCCACCTCTTGGTTATTCTCCTCCTTATTTCCAGTGAAGCTTCCTTCCTCTATGACCCAAGGTGCTAGAATTTCTCACTGGAATGCTTATCTTTAGATCTGCCATTTATAAGAAGTTTCTAGAATAAGTCTGCGACACTTTCCTTATCAAATAACCAAACTTTCTTCTTTCTCATCACGATGACATACTGAGTGACATGCGCTGAATTGTGTAACCTCTAATTCATATGTGGAAGTCATAACCCCCAGTGCCTAAGAATGTGACCTTATTTGGAAACAGGGTCATTGGAGATACTCAAGTTAAGATAAGGCTGATAGGATGGGCTTTAATTCAATGTGACTGTGGGTTTATAAATAGGAGAAATATGGACACAGGGAGAATGAGGTGTGAAGATGCAGGCCGAGGTTGTAATGATGTTTCCGCAAGCTAATGAACACCAAGGACCACCAGAAAACCACTAGAAACTAGGAAAGAAGCCTGGAACAGAGTCTCCCTTACAGACCTTAGGAAAAAAAACAATCTTGATGACATCTTGATCTCAGCCTTCTAGTTTTCAGAGCTTGAGCTACTCAATTCATGATACTTTCTTATGTCAGCCCTAACTAACTAATACACTTGGGAAAGCAATTCCTCTCTAAAGTATTAACAACATATAACAAAGGCATTACCAACTCAGAACTTTCAGTTGTTGACAATTTAAGATACTATATACATTTGAAAGTGGGGGAGAAAGATGGAGTAGAAAACAGGCACTTTGTTTGAAAAATCTGTACAAAAGCCATTAGACTCACCAGGCGACTTCTACCACTCACATAGATGTGCAACTATTCCAGCTAAAGCCAGGGCACTTGTTCTCTAAGCAATTGACCCAGAGAAGCCCTGGACTAAGGGGCAGAAAGCACAACTGAGGGGAAAGAGGAGACACTGAACAGAAAATCTGAAGTGTCAGTGAAAGTATAGGTATTGAATGGTGAGACAACTCCATCCACAACAAAATTCTCCCCTTTCTCAGCAACCAGAATACCAGGCTTTTTGTATACATCTCCTTGCAAGTAAGAGATAGTCTGACTGCCTTTGGAATCTCTTCATTCCAAGAGAAAATATCTACTTTCTTATAGATGGGCTTCCCCAATGAAATGACTAGGTTCCCATCAGATTACTCTACAGAGAATTCACAATAGATAATTTTTTAAAATTATATTTTAAGTTCTGAGAAACATGCAGAACATGCAGGATTGTTACATAGGTATACACGTGCCATGGTGGTTTGCTGCACCCATCAACCTGTCATCTACATTGGGTATTTCTCTTAATGCTATCCCTCCCCAACCCCTGACCCCCGACAGGCCTCAGTGTGTGATGTTCCCATCCCTGTGTCCATGTGTTCTCATTGTTCAACTCCCACTTATGGTGAGAACATGCAGTGTTTGGCTTCCTATTCCTGTGTTAGTTTGCTGAGAATGATGGTTTCCAGCTTCATCCATGTTCCTGCAAAAGACATGAACTCATCCCTTTTTATGGCTGCATAGGGTTCCATGGTGCATATGTGCCACATTTTCTTTATCCAGGCTATCACTGATGGGCATTTGGTTGATTCCAAGTCTTTGCTGTTGTGAACAGTGCCACAATAAATATACGTGTGCATGTGTCTTTATACTAGAATGATTTATAATCTTTTGGGTATATACCCAGTAATGGGATTGCTGGGTCAAATGGTATTTCTGGTTCGAGATCCTTCAGGAATCACCACACTGTCTTCCACAATGGTTGAACTAATTTACACTCCCACCAACAGTGTAAAAGTGTTCCTATTTCTCCACATCCTCTCCAGCATCTGTTGTTTCCTGACTTTTTAATGATCACCATTTTAACTGGCACGAGATGGTATCTCATTGTGGTTTTGATTTGCATTTCTCCAATGACCAGAGATGATGAGCATTTTTTTATATGTTTGTTGGCCGTATAAATGTCGTCTTTTGAGAAGGGTCTGTTCATATCCTTCACTCACTTTTTGATGGGGTTGGTTGTTTATTTCTTGTAAATTTATTTAAGTTCCTCATAGCTTCTGGATATTAGCCCTTTGTCAGATGGATAGATTGCAAATATTTTCTCCCATTCTGTAGGTTGCCTGTTCACTCTAATGATAGTTTCTTTTGCTGTGTAGAAGCTCTTTAGTTTAATTAGATCCCGTTTGTCAATTTTGGCTTTTGTTGTCATTGCTTTTGGTGTTTCAGTCTTGAAGTCTTTGCCCATGCCTATGTCCTGAATGGTATCACCTTGGTTTTCTTCTAGTGTTTTTATGGTTTTAGGTCTTAGGTTTACATCTTTAATCCACCTTGAGTCAATTTTTGTATAAGGTGTAAGGGAGGGTTCCAGTTTCAGTTTTCTGCATATGGCTAGCCAGTTTTCCATATACCATTTATTAAATAGGGAATCTTTCCCCGTTGTTTGTTTTTGTCAGGTTTGTCAAAGATCTGATGGTTAATGTGTGGAGTTATTTTTGAGTCCTCTGTTTTGTTCCATTGGTCTATATATCTGTTTTGGTAGCAGGGCCATGCTGTTTTGGTACCTGTACCATGCTGTTTTGGTTACTGTAGCCTTGTAGTATAGTTTGAAGTCAGGTAGTGCGATGCCTCCAGCTTTGTTCTTTTTGCTTAGGATTGTCTTGGCTATAAGGGTTCTTTTTTGTTTCCATATGAAATTTAAAGTAGTTTTTTTCTAATTCTGTGAAGAAAGTCAATGGTAGCTTGATGGAGATAGCATTGAATCTATAAATTACTTTGGGCAGTATGGCCATTTTCACAATATTGATTCTCCTATCCATAAGCATGAAATGTTTTTCCATTTGCTTATTTCCTTGAGCAGTGGTTTGTAGTTCTCCTTGAAGAGGTCCTTCACATCCCTTATAAGTTGGATTCCTAGGTATTTTATTCTCTTTGTAGCAGTTGTGAATGGGAGTTCACTCATGATTTGGCTGTTTGTCTGTTATTGGTGTATAGGAATGCTTGTGATTTTTGCATGTTGATTTTGTATCCTGAGAATTTGCTGAAGTTGCTTATCAGCTTAAGGAGATTTTGGGTTGAGATGATGGGGTTTTCTAAATATACAATCATGTCATCTGCAAAGAGAGACAATTTGACTTCCTCTCTTCCTATTTGAATACCTTTATTTCTTTTTCTTGCCTGATTGCCCTGGCCAGAACTTCCAATACCATGTTGAATAGGAGTGGTGAGAGAGGGCATCCCTGTCTTGTGCCAGTTTTCAAAGGGAATGCTTCCAGTTTTTGCCCTTTCAGTGTGATATTGGCTGTGAGATTGTCATAAATAGCCCTTATTATTTTGAGATATGTTCCATCAATACCTAATTTATTGAGAGTTTTTAGCATGAAGGGTTGTTGAATTTTATCAAAGCCTTTTCTGCATCTATTGAGATAATCATGTGGTTTTTGTCATTGGTTCTGTTTATGTGGCGGATTACATTTATTGATTTGCATATGTTGAACCAGCCTTGCATCCCAGGGATGAAGCCCACTTGATCATGGTGGATAAGCTTTTTGATGTGCTGCTGGATTTGGTTTGCCAGTATTTTATTGAGGATTTTTGCATCGATGTTCATCAGGGATATTGGCCCGAAAATTTCTTTTATTGTTGTGTCTCTGCCAGGTTTTGGTATCAGGATGATGCTGGCCTCACAAAATGAGTTAGGGAGGAGTCCCTCTTTTTCTATTGTTTGGAATAGTTTCAGAAGGAATGGTACCACCTCCTCTTTGTACCTCTGGTAGAACTCGGCTGTGAATCCATCTGGTCCTGGCTGTTTTTGGTTGGTAGACTATTAATTACTACCTCAGTCTCAGAACTTGTTATTGGTGTATTCAGGGATTCAACTTCTTCTTGGTTTAGTCTTGGGAGGGTGTATGTGTCTAGGAATTTATCAATTTATTCTAGATTTTCTAGTTTATTTGCTTAGAGGTATTTACAGTATTCTCTGATGGTAGTTTGTATTTCTGTGGGATCAGTGGTGATATCCCCTTTATCATTTTTTATTGCATCTATTTGATTCTTCTTTCTTTTCTTCTTTATATTCTGGCTAGTGGTCCATCTATTTTGTTAATCATTTCAAAAAACCAGCTCCTGGATTCATTGAATTTTTGAAGGGTTTTTTGTGTCTCTATCTCCTTCAGTTCTGCTCTGATCTTAATTATTTCTTGCCTTCTGCTAGCTTTTGAATTTATTTGCTCTTGCTTCTCTAGTGTTTTTAATTGTGATGTTAGGGTGTCAATTTTAGATCTTTCCCACTTTCTCCTCTGGACATTTACTGCTATAAAATCCCTCTAAACACTGCTTTAACTTTGTCCCAGAGATTCTGGTACATTGTGTCTTTGTTCTCATTGGTTTCAAATAACTTATTAATTTCTGCCTTAGTTTTGTTATTTACCCAGTAGTCATTCAGGAGTTGTTCAGTTTCCATGTAGTTTTGTGGTTTTGAGTGAGTTTCTTAATCCTGAGTTCTAATTTGATTGCACTGTGGTCTGAGAGATGGTTTGTTATGATTTACATTGTTTTGCATTTGCTGAGGAGTGCTTTACTTCCAATTATGTGGTCAATTTCAGAATAAGTGCAATGTGGTGCTGAGAAGAATGTATATTCTGTTGATGTGGGGTGGAGAGTTCTGTAGATGTCTATTAGGTCTGTTTGGTCCAGAGCTGAGTTCAAGTCCTGAATATCCTTGTTAATTTTCTGTCTCATTGATCTGTCTAATATTGACAGTGAGGTGTTAAAGTCTCCTACTATTATCGTGTAGGAGTTAAGTCTCTTTGTAGTTCTCTAAGAACTTGCTTTATGAATCTGGGTGCTCCTGTACTGGGTGCATTTATATTCAGGATAGTTAGCTCTCCTTCTTGCATTGATCCCTTTACCATTATTTAATGCCCTTGTCTTTTTTGATCTTTGTTGGTTTAAAATCTGTTTTATCAGAGACTAGGATTGCAAACCCTGCTTTTTTTTTTTTGTTTTCCATTTGCTTGGTAAATATTCCTCCATCCGTTTATTTTGAGCCTGTGTATGTCTTTGCATTTGAGATGGGTCTCCTGAATACAGCACACTGATGGGTCTTGATTCTTTATCCAATTTGCCAGTCTGTGTCTTTTAATTGGGGCATTTAGCCTGTTTACATTTAAGGTTAATGCTGTTATGTGTGAACTTGATCCTGTCATTATGATGCTAACTGGTTCTCTTGTGCATCAGTTGATGCAGTTTCTTCATAGTGCTGATGGTCTTTACAATTTGGTATGTTTTTGCAGTGGCTGGTACCGGTTTTTCCTTTCCATATTTAGTGCTTCCTTCAGGAACTCTTGTAAGGCAGGGCTGCTGGTGACAAAATCTCTCAACATTTGCTTGCCTGTAAAGGATTTTATTTCTCCTTTGCTTGTGAAGGTTAGTTTGGCTGGATATGAAATTCTGGGTTGAAAATTTGTTTCTTTAAGCATGTTGAATATTGGCCCATCACTCTCTTCTGGCTTGTAGGGTTTCTGCAGAGAGTTCCACTGTTAGTTTGATGGGCTTCCTTTTGTGGGTAACCTCACCTTTCTCTCTGGCTGCTCTTAACATTTTTTCCTTCATTTCAGCTTTGGTGAATATGATGATTCTGTGTCTTGGGGTTGTTCTTCTTGAGGAGTATCTAAGTGGTGTTCTCTGTATTTCCTGGATTTGGATGTTGTCCTGTCTTGCTAGGTTGGGGAAGTTCTCCTGGATAATATTTTGAGGAGTCCTTTCCAACTTGGTTCCATTCTCCTCATCACTTTCAAGTACACCAAATAGACGTAGGTTTTGTCTTTTCACATAGTCCCATGTTTCTTGGAGACTTTGTTCATTCTTTTTTTCTCTAATCTTGTCTTTACACTTTATTTGATTAAGTTGATCTTCAATCTCTCATATCCTTTCTTCTGCTTGGTCTATTTGGCTGCTGATACTTGTGTATGCTTCACAAAGTTCTCATGCTTTGTTTTTCAGCTCCATCAGGTCATTTATGTTCTTCTTCAAACTAGCTATTTTAGTTAAAAATTCCTCTAACCTTTTTTCAAGGTTCTTAGCTTCCTTGCATTGGGTTAAAACATGCTCCTTTAGCTTGGAGGAGTTTGTTATTACCCATCTTCTGAAGCCTACGTCTGTCAATTCTTCAAACTCATTCTCCATCCTGTTTTACTCCCTTGCTGGCGAGGAGTTGTGATCCTTTGGAGGAGAAGAGGCATTCTGTTTTTTGGAATTTTCAGCGTATTTGTGCTGGTTTTTCTTCATCTTTTTTTTTTTTATTATTATTATTATTATTATACTTTTAAGTTGTAGGGTACATGTGCATAACGTGCAGGTTTGTTACATATGTATACTTGTGCCTTGTTGGCGTGCTGCACCCATCAACTCGTCATTTACATCAGGTATAACTCCCAATGCAATCCCTCCCCCCTCCCCCCCTCCCCCCTCCCCATGATAGGCCCCGGTGTGTGATGTTCCCCTTCCTGAGTCCGAGTGATCTCATTGCTCAGTTCCCACCTATGAGTGAGAACATGCGGTGTTTGGTTTTCTGTTCTTGTGATAGTTTGCTAAGAATGATGGTTTCCAGCTGCATCCATGTCCCTACAAAGGACACAAACTCATCCCTTTTGATGGCTGCATAGTATTCCATGGTGTATATGTGCCACATTTTCTTAATCCAATCTGTCACTGATGGACATTTGGGTTGATTCCAAGTCTTTGCTATTGTGAATAGTGCCGCAATAAACATACGTGTGCATGTGTCTTTATAGCAGCATAATTTATAATCCTTTGGGTATATACCCAGTAATGGGATGGCTGGGTCATATGGTACATCTAGTTCTAGATCCTTGAGGAATCGCCATACTGTTTTCCATAATGGTTGAACTAGTTTACAATCCCACCAACAGTGTACAAGTGTTCCTATTTCTCCACATCCTCTCCAGCACCTGTTGTTTCCTGACTTTTTAATGATCGCCATTCTAACTGGTGTGAGATGGTATCTCATTGTGGTTTTGATTTGCATTTCTCTGATGGCCAGTGATGATGAGCATTTTTTCATGTGTCTGTTGGCTGTATGAATGTCTTCTTTTGAGAAATGTCTGTTCATATCCTTTGCCCACTTTTTGATGGGGTTGTTTGTTTTTTTCTTGTAAATTTGTTTGAGTTCTTTGTAGGTTCTGGATATTAGCCCTTTGTCAGATGAGTAGATTGCAAAAATTTTCTCCCATTCTGTAGGTTGCCTGTTCACTCTGATGGTAGTTTCTTTTGCTGTGCAGAAGCTCTTTAGTTTAATGAGATCCCATTTGTCAATTTTGGCTTTTGCTGCCGTTGCTTTTGGTGTTTTAGACATGAAGTCTTTGCCCATGCCTATGTCCTGAATGGTACTACCTAGGTTTTCCTCTAGGATTTTTATGGTATTAGGTCTAACATTTAAGTCTCGAATCCATCTTGAATTAATTTTCATATAAGGAGTAAGGAAAGGATCCAGTTTCAGCTTTCTACTTACGGCTAGCCAATTTTCCCAGCACCATTTATTAAATAGGGAATCCTTTCCCCATTTCTTGTTTCTCTCAGGTTTGTCAAAGATCAGATGGCTGTAGATGTGTGGTATTATTTCTGAGGACTCTGTTCTGTTCCATTGGTCTATATCTCTGTTTTGGTACCAGTACCATGCTGTTTTGGTTAGGTTTTTCTTCATCTTCATGGATTTATCTACCTTTGATCTTTGATGTTGGTGACCTTCAGATGGGGTTTCTGTGTGGATGTCCTTTTTGTTGATGTTGATGCTATTCCTTTATGTTTGTTAGTTTTGCTTCAAACAGTCAGGGCCTTCTGCTGCAGGTCTGCTGGATTTTGCTGAAGGTCCACTCCAGACCTTGTTTGCCTGGGTATTACCAGTGGAGGCTGCAGAACATCAAAGATTGCTGCCTGTTTCTTCCTCTGGAAGCTTCATCCCAGAGGGACACCCACCAGATGCCAGCCAGAACTCTTCTGTATGAGGTGTCTGTTGACCCTTGCTGGAAGGTGTCTCCCAGTCAGGAGGCGTGGAGTTAGGGCCCCACTTGAAATGGCAGTTTATCCCTTATCAGAGCTCTAGTGCTGTGCTGGGAGATCTGCTGTTCTCTTCAGAGCTGGCATGCAGGAATGTTTAAGTCTGTTGAAGCTGCACTACAGTTGCCCCTTCCCCTACATGCTCTGTCTCTGGGAGATGGGAGTTTTATCTATAAGCCCCTGACTGGGGCAGCTGCTTTTCTTCCAGAGATACCCTGCCCAGAGAGGAGGAATCTAGAGAGGCAGTCTGGCTATAGTGGATTTGCTGAGCTGTGGTGGGCTCTGCCCAGTTCGAACTTCCCAGTGATTTTATTTACACTGTGAGGTGAAAATTGCCTACTCAAGCCTCAGTAATGGTGGACGCCCCTTCCCCTACCAAGCTCGAGCACCCCAGGTTGACTTCAGACTGCTGTGCTGGCAGCAAGAATTTAAAACCAGTGGATCTTAGCTTGCTGGGATCCGTGGGGGTGGGATCCACTGACCTAGACCACTTGGCTCCCTGGCTTCAGCTCCCTTTCCAGGGGAGTGAATGGTTCTGTCTCGCTGGCATTCCAGGAACCACTGAGGTATGGAAAAAACCAAAAAAACAAACAAAAAAACAAACTCCTGCAGCTAGCTCGGTGTCTGCCCAAAGGGCTGCCCAGTTTTTTGCTTGAAACCTAGGGCCCTGCTGGTGTAGCCACCCGAGGGAATCTCCTCATCTGTGGGTTGCGAAGACCATGGGAAAAGTGTAATATCTGGGCCAAAATGCACTGTTCCTCACAGCACAGTCCCTCATGGCTTCCCTTAGCTAGGGAAGGGAGTTCCCTGATCCCTTGCACTTCCCGAGTGACACGATGCCCCACCCTGCTTCTGCTCGCCCTCTGTGGGATGCACCCACTGTCTAACCAGTCCCAGTGAGATGAGCTGGGTACCTCAGTTGGAAATGCAGAAATCAACCACCTTCTGTGTTGATCTCACTGGGAGCTGCAGACTGGAGCTGTTTTTATTCAATCATCTTGCCAGCCACCTAGATAATTTAAAGATATTTCAAGTATCTCTCTAAGGCCTCACTCTTCATGGCTAATAATGTTCATTATGTCCAATGATACTTTTTTCTTAACTTTAACACTGTTTTTTTGTTTTGTTTTGCTGTAAGACTTATTAGTATTTGGATTTTAAAATGTATACATTTACTATTTTGAAACCAAAATAAGGAAGGAAAGAAGGAAGGAAAAGGGGAAGAAAGGAAGGAAGATAAGAAAGGAGAGAAAAAAGAAAAGAAAGAAAAAAGTTTTTAAAAAAAGAGAAAAAAATTTAAAAAAGCAGGCAGGGAGGAAAAGAAGGAAAGAGAGAGAGAATGAGGGAAGGAAGGCAGGAAGGAGAAGGACAAGGAAGTGAAGGAAGAAAGAAAGGAAGAAGCAAGCTAGCTCTAAGCAAATAATAGAGTGATATGTACTTTAGACCTGCAAGATCACCTATTTGTGCATGTTGAGGGTCTATGGGTAGAGAAGAAGGGGTGGCCAATTATGTATTTTTTCCTTTTAGGAACTATTAATTCCCAAATTCTTGTGATTATGGTAAAAGAGTTCAACACCCAGCCCCACCTTCATTGAAACAGAGGAAGCATATACCATAGGCTAACCAGTGTATTTCATGATTCCAGACAAAGTAATTGGCTTAATGATAAAGACATAATTGATATAGATTCATAAGAATACTGGGGGAGAGAGTGTGTCTCATTCTTTTCTCTGGGTTTCTTAGCTGTAACCCTGAAGCTGCTGAGGATCATCTTTGCAATTATATAATTGGAGTCTTCCTGGACTAAAACAAACACAGAGGAAATCAGAGTGTAGAAATAGATACAGCTTCAGATATATGAAGATATTGCACATGGATTCAGCCATACCTAAAATGGGTCTAATATTTCTTGGTTATCTTTGCCAACATATATCTTTTGCACTTTGGCTAGTTTGAGTTGGTTTTTGTTAACCTGGCATCAAGAGTTCTAAGTAATACAGAGCCTCATCTCCATTTCCCAGTCCCTTTTCTCTTTGTCCCTGCCTTGTTTGCAACACTAACTCCAGGCACCCACAGTTCTCCTCTATAAAAATCTATGTTAAAACATCATAAACTTTGTTTCGAAGGTCAGTTAATATGTTATCTGGGAATATTTGAATGTTGACTTGACATGAAAGAGAAGGTGAATAATAGGATTTTCTTTTGTATTTGGTTTTATTTCCTTTTGGCTATTTTAATGAACAATCCAGGTGATCATTGTTCAAGCTTTATCTGTTAAATTGCAATTTTATGCAATTCTTTATAAAAGAGACAGTTTAGTTATTGCAAAATAATTAAAATAAATTAGCAAAAATGCAGATGATCTTTAAACAATTGGCTTCATCATTTCAGTTAAAGACAATTTAATTCAGCCAGTTATTTGTACTTTTTCAGAAACAATATTATGTGACTAAAAATTTGCAAATAACAGTCTAATTGGTTTTTAAAAATTCAGATATACATACATATAGTGTACATAACTATATTTTTCAAACACTTTCCTTCTCAATCATTCTTTAACCCCTCTTACCATTGCTACAAATTTTAAACCAGGTGAGATACATTTTTTTTTTGTTGCTTTACTTTCTCTTTCTTCCCCTCCTTTTCCTCCAGGATGAGGACCCCGATTTTGAGAGAAGGTGATGGTGATGAGGATGTGGGTGGCATTAGCTTCTTGGATTGTTACAATGTTTGACCTACAGGTCAGTTTCCTGAGTGAACTTTTCTGGCTAAAAGCAAGCAGAAAGAACACTTAAAGAAGCATTAACAAAGAAGCAAACAACAAAGTTGAAAAGCTTAACTAGATAAATGCATTTATTTTATTTTACCCATTCTGATTATAATTATGAAATACCAATTATAAATAGGGTAAAATTTTTGGAAACAGCCTAATTATACATGTTTATGCTGACAGAGCCTTTATTTAGATTTTATATGAAATTTATAATACTTAGTGACTTAGCCTGAAACAACATTTTTGTTTGTGTGTATGGATGAGAGGTTTATCAACTCAGAACTCACAACGAGAGGTTTATCAACATTTTTGCAAATAGTACTCTTATAATCTCCTTCCTGTGATAGGTAAAGGTCAAGCTCAGGAACTTCCTGTTGCTATTACAGACGTAATTTTGTGTGTTCCATTACAGGAAAGACAAACGTCAAAATGAAACAGAGCCATCACGCACTTTATGTGGAGGAAAAATGTCAGAATCAGACAGAGAATAGTGTAATTTATATCCATGATATAGGGGTGACACCATCACTCTTGAATGATACTACAAATTGGTAATGAGGACACCTCTGTGGGTAATGGATGCCAATATCTCAGCATACGATATTTGTGACATATCCAATTTATGAAGTTCTCCATCTTTAAGTTTCCCCAGAGTTTAAACTTAGTGATAGCTGCTCCTAACTACTCACTCTTGAAATCCAGTATTGTGTGAGAATTGACCTTCAGAATTACGGAGGAAAGAATGAGAAAGAGATATGCTTTTTTCAAATTAACCTATAAACTTAGAAAAGTTATTTACTTTTATCAATGCCTTGGTTTCATATCTTGCTCTCTCTTCACATCATAGAGTTTTTAAATGATAAACACTTGTTTCTTAAAATAGCCAATATTCCATACACTGTTGAAATATAAAGTTGTTATTATTAAGAAAAAAGCTTCCCAGAGTTACCGAAAGTAGAATTAGAAAATCTTAATTCTTAAGGGATCCCTTATGTGCAAACTGCTTGGACAATTTGCTTTGATATCAAAGCAACTTCAGATAGATTACCATGCATCCTATTCTAAGGCCTCACCCTCTCTGAAGGTGGAGATTGTATTCATTTCTGCAGAAGCCTCTTTTCTGAATATTAGAATCTCTAAGCAAACCTCCTTTATCTTTAGTGTAAATCTCCTTTCAATCACAACTTAAACCTATTTTCCCACCTCATGTAGCTCTCAGAGTATGAGAAAAGCTGGGAAGTACCCTTTTTAAAAAAATTTTCTACTTTTTAAATTAGTTGTCATTTAATAACCTTCATTTCAGAAGATTGAATAACCTCAATTTCTTTATTCTTTCTTAATATGTTTTATTACCATTCTACTCATCGTTTTGGCCTGCCTTTTCCAGGGTCTTTTTAAAAATTCTCCAAACTGCTCCTAAAATATGGAAATCAACATTAAACGTATACATAAATACGTAACATATACATACACGTAAACATAAATAGGCTATATGGTATAGCCTATTGCTCTTAGGCTACAAACCTGTGCAACATGTTACTGTACTGAATACTGTAAGCAATTGTAACACAATGGAAAGCCTTTATATATGTAAACATATCTAACATAGAAAAGATACAGTAAAATACAATCTTATAATATTATGGGACCACCACTATACATGTGTCTGTTTTTGACGGAAACATTGTTATGTGGTGCGTGATTGTAAAGGGCATCATTGCTGGTTATCATCTAGCCAACTGCTGCTTAAAATAACCTATCACTGACTCATAACAAACTCATGATCTGTTATCATTTCCCACTTTAAAAAAATGTGGTCTCAAGGTCTAGCTAGTGTCTTCCACAATTAGAGTTGAGTTTGATTTAGGACACAAATGATTAGAGATAACTGGCAACAAATCTTCCTTTTCTTCCAGCCTAACATCAATAACATATTGTACCCCTGTTGGAGAACTGTCAAATTTCTTTATTTTACTTTGGTGAAGATGGCCTCATTAAGAACATTACATCTCTCAATACTTCAGGAAAAGGAAAGCTGTATTTCAGTCCACTTGATGTTGTGATGTAAAGATACTTTATTAGTCAGAGTTCTCCAGATAGACAGAACCAATGATGGGGTGAGGGTGGGAGTTGGGGAGAAAGAGAGAGAGATGAGATAGGATTTATTAGGGGAATTGGCTCATACAATTACGGAGGCTAAGTCCCACAGTAGACCTCTGCAAGTTCGAGATCCAGGGAGGCCAGGAGCAAGCTCAGTCCAAGTCTGAAAGCCTCAGAACCAGGGAACCTAATAGAATTAGGTCTGAAGCCAAAGGCCTGAGAACCCAGAGGCCACTGGTTCAAGTCCAAAGGCCAGAGAGCCTGGGGTTCTGATATCTAAAGGCAGGAGAATACGGTTGTCCAAGCTCCAGGAGACAGAGAAAGAATTTTTCTTTCCTCTGAATTTTTGTTCTACTCGATCCCCAACTGATTGAACAGTGCTTGCCTACGTTGAGGGTAGACCTTCCTCACTCAGTCCACCAACTCACATACCAATCTTCTCTGTAAACACCCTCACAGATGTACCCAGAAATAATGCTTTCCAACTTTGTAGGTATACCTTAATTCAGTCAAATGGACTCCTAAAATTAACCATCACAAATACCTTCTCAATAAGTAGAAGAAAGCCAGTGGTTATATTAAAAAAATTCCAGCCTGAAACTCTTTTCAAACTTCATATATATATTATATTATGTACATATACACACAGATAATTTGTATACAACTGTATTTATATTGATACATTTGCCAATATATTTGCGTGTTTATTGTGCATCTTTGGATTACTAGGCATTGTGTAGAAGGAAAGTATATCCCTTTGGTGTCCTATCACTTTGCCACATTGCAGTACAACACAAATAGAGTATGGATCTATATAGTCATATGTATTTTAAACATATAAATATCATGATTTTGTTTTTTCTATTCTGGACTTTACTTTTCAAGTTATTTTTATTAAGGAAATCCAGGTAAATATACAGAGCATTGTATGTCTCAGACACATGAATCTGCATGTAAGATATCTCACTCCTTTCCGAGCCCCTGTTTTTTTCTAAATGCGCTTGAATTTAGGAAGATTTTTAATGAAGGAGAAATGATGGTTTAACAGATGGCAGATGGGAGCTTGTTCTGGCTTTCTGAAATAGCATAAATTGTCCTGTAAAACATCTATAGAAGGAGAGAGGCAGAAGGAAAGATGAGTGGTATTTCTTGATTAGCGTGTTGGAAGCAGTTGGGAAAAATGGTGGAGGTGATATTGGTAGGCAGGGTGGGGAGAGTAACCTGGACACCAGACTGATTGCAATATAGGATGGAGTGCCACTGAACTTTTTTGAAGAGGAAGATAATTTCTTCAGCAGCAAAGGAAGAAGAACTAATTATTTAGTAAGTGAAAAGAGAACTATAGAAAGTAAAAAGGAGACTTAGCATATGGTGAATATTCAGCCCACAAGAAAGCATGCCAGCAACCCTTTCTAACTTCCCATTGTTAATTTCCCCACCTAGGAGTAGGCCTCTGATTTAAGTGCAATGAAAAGCAAGTTAACAGAAGAGTCTATACTTTTTAAAATCAAATATTCATCAGCATTCCAACACATGCATTCTACAACTACATGGTACTGTGTTTACAATTGTGAACAAAATAGTGACAGTCCCAGTCCTTGTGGAGCTTCTAGTTTAACTGGGGTGGAATACAAAAACAAAAGTAAGTAAACAAGTAAGTACTTTACAAACTGTGCTAGATGCTATGAAGGGGAAATAGCAATGTGCAGCAAGAGACTACATGGAAATGTAGAGGGGCGAGAAAACTGCTTTAGAAAGAATGTTAAGAGAAGCTTTTAGGAGGAGGTGATACTTGAGATTAGACATGAAATTAGAGAAGCTGGCGTTCAGGGAAAGGAGTTCTAGTTAGAAGGAAGAGCCTTTGTGATAATTTTAAGGAAGGAAAAAGCTTAGTGTGTTTCAGAGGTTAACGAAAGTCAGTGTGTCTGGAACATAGGGCTTAAGGAGAAGGGTGAGACATGAAACTTGGCCAGATCACACTGGGCCTTCTAGACCATATTTTTTTAAAAAATTATTTTATTCTAAGTGGAACAAGAGGTGACTGGCAGGTTTTTAGCAGGCATCTGGCATGGCCAGAATTATATTTTTAAATGAGTGTTTTGGCCATTGCATTAAAATGGATGAGGTAAAATAGGCAGGATTATAAACAGATATGATTATTTAGGCAAAAAGTGATGATGGATTTCATTATGGCAATGGCAGTTGAGATAGAGAGAAGTGAATGAAATCAAGATATGCTTGTAGTTAAATTGACAGGACTTGGAAATGGATTAGATATAAGCGATAAGCAAAAAATGAGGAATCAAAAACAATTCTCAGATTTGAGCAACTGGGTAAATGGGAAAAAGTTGGGGGATTGAGAATTATAGGCAGTATTTTTTTAGAAAAATGAAATTTGAAATACCTGTAAGATATCCAATTGGAGATGTCAAACAGCTGCTTAATATGTGAGTTCAGAGGAAATGTCTGAGTTATAGATAGAAATTATTGACATATAGAGGGTATATAAAACATTTATAAAGACATACATAATACAGCATATACTTATTCTGTGAATATGAAATATGCAGGATATAAAATCAAATATGTTTTACCATAAAGTTAAATTGGCCATCTTTGATGTCCCAGGTAATATAAGCTTTAGCTTTTACTCTAGAATGGGCATTACTACTTAGTCAGATTTCACTTAAACAGATATTTGTGGAGATATCAGAATACATTTGAAGACAGAAGACTTAATAGGTTTTTAAGATGATGTTCTGCCTGGTAAAAAGTGAGAGAGAATTCAAGTAGCATTCTCCAATGCAAAGTTTTAGCCCTCATCAATTTTTCATTTGCTTCCTTACTTCTGCTGTTGGGCCCAGAGGGTGTGGTGTGGTGTGGGGTGTGTGTGTGTGTGTGTGTGTGTGTGTGTGTGTGTGTGTGTGTTTTCTTCTTTACCCGTTTCCTGGTTAAGGACGTGTTTTCTATTATTAAGTCCACCAATTAGGATCACTGCGTTATTTTTCGTTTCTCTTGGCTATTATAATAGTAATCACAATCGTATTTTGGAGCAATCTTTTATCCCTTCAAATTATTTTTGAAAACACTAACTATTTCTTAGTACACTTCTGTGCAAAATAATACTTTTATGGATGCAAGAATGAAAGAGCAGGTAAATTGATGGCATTGTGACAGCTGTTGTTTATTTAAACAATCACTTAAATGATTTGATAGGTAGAATATCTTAGCTGGTGAGTTCATTGCATTTTTTTTTAAGAATAGAATGGCAAATAATGAGTTCATGGTCAGAGGAAAGTTAAACTTCATTTATTCTAAAGGCTGAGAGACTGAATCCTAGATAGCTGGACTTCAGTCTATTTCACTATATAACTAGGTAAGTATATAACTAGATAAATAAATATATATAACTAAATATTACTATATATAAACTGTATAAATAGCTATATAATTATACATAACTTCATATATAAAGCTACATGTTTGCCTCTCTATCAGTCTTAGAACGTCAACCATTTTACATAAAATACTTTGAAACAAATCTTTCACCTTAATCAGATCAAACCAAGTATAATTTGATCTTTTCTAGATGATTTAGGATTAGCATTATAAGCATTTATTATTGTACTACACTAGAGTAATGTGAGGCCTACCTGCCAGAAGCTATGAAAAGTTTGCATTCTGACCTCTCCACAAGAAGGCCACAGGGGAGTGCACTCTTGCCTTTGTCTGCTTTCAATATTTCTTATTATCCTGTTCCTTACCACAACTTTTTTCTTAACTTCTTCATTTGCTTATTTCTCATTGTTCTCAGCAGCCTAAGTCAATGCTTAAGGAACTTAATTTTATTAAACCCACAGATTCCTCAGGGCGCAGTGGCTCACACCTGTAATCCTAGCACTTTGGGAGGCCAAGGTGGGCAGATCACCTGAGTATAGGAGTTGGAGACCAGCCTGGCCAACAAGGTGAAACCCCATCTCTACAAAAAATACAAAAATTAGCCAGGTATGGTGGAATGCGCCTGTCATCCCAGTTACTTGGGAGGCTGAGGCTGAGGCAGGAGAATTGCTTGAGCCTGGGAGGCAGAGGTTGCAGTGAGCCAAGATTGTGCCATTGCATTCTAGCCTGGGTGACAGAGTGAGATTGTCACAAAAAACAAAAACAAAACAAAACAACAACAACAAATTCATAGATTTGAGTACATTTAAATCTATTTTGGTTGCTTTTTTGTCTATTTGGTTTTATTGAGCTCCTTACCTTTGTTTAGAGAAGTTAGTTATAAGAGTAATATAAATTCATCACATTACTCACCTATCTACTTGCAGAATAATTCTAGGTTATTTATATCTAGATTCTTATTTGGACTCTCCTCATGGTGTCAAAATCCTAAGCTGAGATAGTAATATAAAAACTGAAAATATGAAACTGAAAATATGAAACTCTATAAGGCTATGAACAGAGCTAATTTTTTGCCAATATGGGTTGCCATATGGGTTAATTCCAGGAATGCAAGTGTGATTTAATATATTTTTAAAATCAATAAATAGAATTCACCAAAGTAACAGATTAAAGGATAAAAATAGCACAACCATTTCAATAGGTGTAGATAAATATTTGCTAAAACTCAACACATGTTCATGGTAAAAATTCTCAGAAAACTAGAAATAAAGGATAATTTTCTAAATTTTATAAAGAGTATCTATTTAAGATCCTACAGAACACAATATGCTTAATGGTGAGATAGTGAATGTTTTCTTCTGATGTTGGAAAAATGTCAAAGATGTCAACTCTTATAACTTCTATTTAGCATTTACATTAGAAATGCAATAAAACAAATATAAAAGGAAAAGTATAATGATTCAAAAGGAAGAAGGAAAACAGTGACATGATGACATTCTTAGAAAATCTTTAAAAACTACAAAAATAATATAAATAAATAAAGTTAGCAGGCTCCTGAATACAAGGTCAATATACAAGGACAATTATATTTCTATTTACAAGCAAAAAACAATTAAAAATTAAATTGAAAGCAGTATCATTTATAATGGCACCAAAAAATCATATAGCTTGAAATAAATTAGTAAAGGTGTACAAAACACTACAAAATATTGCTGAGAGAAATTAAGAAAAGCCAATATAAATAAAATGACATTCTATGTTAATGGATTAAAAAATGTAATATTGATAAGATACTGTAATATTGATAAGATACAAATTTTCCCAGATTGATCTGCAGATTGAATTCAATCACAATCAAAATGTGATTGAATTTGATCTGTAGGTCAATTTTGAGAAAACTGAAATTGATCTGTAGATTAGATTCAATCACAATTAATATGCTCATAAACTTTTCTGTGGTAGAAGTTGCCAAGTTGACTCTAAAATTTATATGGAAA
This sequence comes from Macaca nemestrina, assembly GCF_043159975.1. Lineage (NCBI taxonomy): Eukaryota > Metazoa > Chordata > Mammalia > Primates > Cercopithecidae > Macaca > Macaca nemestrina. Next base: position 116,451,002 of record NC_092129.1, read on the forward strand.
TTTAAAGGACCCAGAATAGGAAAGACAATCTTTTCTAAAAAGGAAAACAACTGCAAAACATACTACCAAATATAAAAACTTACAGCATTTACCTTTCAGTGGATAAACCGACTAGGAGGAGGCAGGAGAGTGCTGGAAATATTATGTATCTTTGTCTGTATGTTGGTTACATAGGCATATACATATGCAAAAATTAGTCAAGCTGAACACTTCATATTTGTGTATTTTACTGTATATACATTGTACCTTAGCCTAAAAATAGCATAAAATTGGTAATAGGGATGCCTCCATAATCTGGAATGTGCATTTTGTTACAGAAATTTCACAGACAAAATTACAAAGCACACACGTAAACCACCACCATGGCAGGAAGAATGTACTCCCAAAGAACAGAAAATAATAGAGCAATAGGAAAAGATGGACAGGGTATGGTGGCTCACACCTGTAATCCCAGCACTTTGGGAGACCGAGGTGGGCGGATCATGAGGTTAGGAGATCGAGACCATCCTGGCTATCACAGTGAAACGCCGTCTCTACGAAAAACACAAAAAAAGAAAAAAAAATTAGGGGGCATGGTGGCGGGCACCTGTAGTCCCAGCTACTAGGGAGGCTGAGGCAGGAGAATGGCGTGAACCCAGGAGGCAGAGCTTGCAGTTAGCTGAGATTGCGCCACTGCACTCCAGCCTGGGCGACAGAATGAGACTCCGTCTCAAAAACAAAACAAAACAAAAAAATAAATAAAAATAAAAATGTTAGTATAACTATGTTTAAACTGAGAAGAATAAATCATAAATCAAAGGTCTATCAAAGAGAAAAATGAAGACATAGAATCCATAAAATAATGACAAAATATATTCTGTCTATGTATCTATCCATCCATCATCTATTTATACCTATCTCTTCCCTCCAGGTCTGTTGAAATCTAAAATTTATTATCTGTTTCTTTATCCCACTAAATTGCTCTCATGAACTATTAAAGAGATTAAAGAATTTTAATTTCCATGTTGTTGGTGTTTAAGTTTTTAGAGTTAGATCTTAATGAAAGAAAGAGTAAGTAAAAATCAGAAAGTTGAATCCTTTTTATTATCAAGTCTAAGAAAACTGAATTTACTTTATATTTTTATTTCCAACCCTTTCATGTCTTTTTTCTTTAAGAAAATGGTCCTATATGTCTTATTATAAAATATTGTGCCTATAAAATTGAAAGTATCTATAAAGTGCAAATATTCTTGCATATATTATTTCTAAAAGTATCAAGATATTGGCTGAGATACAAACTAATGACATAGTAGCTATCAAATGTTTTCAAATATGAATAGTTGAATCCAAATATATTATAAAATTAGACTCTTTTTATCTTAAATTATAATCCTTTGGTATCAGTTGACAATTACAATCTTATTTTTAAAACTGTGTCTTTTTAAATATAAGTATTAATCTTTTCCTGGAAAATAATAATATAATAGGTAAAACATATGAACATGGTCAACACAGTATTTTGCTGTTTCTGGTACATGTACCCCAAAATATTTTAATCTATTGTGGCATTCTAATTTGGAATGTGTGACCTGAACTGTATAAAGAAAGGTTGTAGAATTAGCACCTTGTAGTTATTCTGAAGGAAGAGAAATAAAATATTTACAAGGTCCCAAAAGAGTTTATTCTTCTTATACCAGTATGCAGGATCCTAGGTCATAAGAATCCAGTAATGTAGCTATAAAAATAAATCAAAATGCAAATGTTGGCCTTATACCCAGAAGATAAATCACTTGAAAGGCTCAGCAGTATAATGAACTGAAAATTCAAGAACTTGTCAGGATACATTCTTGTCTTATGACACTGACAAACCATAGATTCAGACTAGAGGATATAGTTGCCTTTTGTTTTTGTTTTGGAAATTGTTACTAAGGGTTATTTATGAAGAATATTAAAGCTAGATGAATTTTTTTCATTAGTGATGAATGCTATAATTTGAAAATGTTGAATATAGTTTAGTTCCTTTCTTTTGTATCCTGAAGATTGTTGGTAAAGCTGCTCTCAGACCCAGAGAATATAGTTAATCCATGAGAGATAACATCAATGTTTTCATATATTTTCCTTAACACTTCATCTATGATTAGTGTTAACTACTCTGCAAGGTAGACTGTGGTACATTGCAGTAGAGACAGTCAGGATTCACCCAGGGAGACCCAGGAGGTGAGTTACCTAGGATGGGGATATACTCCTAAGAAATTTCATTCCTAGGTTTGGGAAAATTAGTCCAGTATTAGGAGCACTGAGGGAAGCAAAGGCCTTCTTGCATTTACAGCTGACATTGTCATATCTGGCTATCTCATAGTAAAGAATGATGATTGATTTTATTAATTTTAGGTTTTACACATATTTTGAAGGACAATCAGGGTTGGATAACTTCTAGATACCTTGTTTTATCCATTGGGAAGGAAAAATCATGGATTTTGGATCTGAGGCTTGGGTTTAAGACAAAGAGAGTAACACCCAATCATGAAGCCCTTCTGTCCTCACTTTCCATATTGTTCAAAAACCCCTTAATGTACAGGTAGAGGAATAATGATAATAATAGTATCTAGTATTGAACACTGACTAGCAAAACCTTGTCTTAACTTAGCTGATCAAATAAAGTTGATCGATGTGGACTTATTTCAGTCTAAGTTTTTTGTTTTTTGCTTTTGTTGTTTTATTTTTGCATAAAGCTATAAAGCATGTTTAAATTTATGTTCACATATTTGATATAAATCCACATAAACTTTACATTTTAAAGTAAAGTTTAAAGTGTACAGTAGTTGTGCCATGTCTTTTATGGTCCAATGTGAAGCCCAGGGTAATGTTGTCATTTAAATTATTTTTGAAACTGGTGTCACTTATCACTAGTTTTGTAATTTGGGGCCCATTCCCTCTCTCTCTGACTGTGCTTCTTCCTTTGCAGAATGAAGGTAATAATTTTGCCTACTTCATTGGGTTGTTGCAACACATTTAGTACAATCTGTGACAAGGAGTAATACACAGCAATAGACAGCTGTTTAAGATTACTCTTTCTCGTCTCAAAATTTTAGCAAGATCTTATTTTTGCAAACAAAATTTCCAGAGGTCAGGGATCATATTTAAAGAGAAATCTCTTGGTAAAATTTCCAACATTACACAATGTGCCTGAAGACTTCTGATAAATGCTGTTCGATTGCGTGATTCTGAATGATCAGGTAAGAAGGATTCAGAAATGAGCCTTCCGGTACATTAGATGAATGAGTCAGTAGAAAGTACAGCAGTAATAAATTCAATGATTCCATGGCATAATTTAGCAGGCTTTCAATGATCTGCTAACTGTTCTTTAGTAATGGTGTTGCCTTTCTTTAGCCACATTTACTGCTGACATTAAGCGGGGGAATTAAATTCCTGTGATTATCAACGTCGTATTACTTAGTATCAAAAGAATGTGTGCTAGAAAGGGACTTCTGAGAACAGAACAGCAAGGGGCTCTCACTTTTAGGGGGCAGCGTGGAGACCCTTTGTTGAACATAAAATGTTATTGGCAGCTATTCAGACATTTCAATTCTATCTTTCCTTTGCAAAATAAATAGGCTCTCTGCAAATTTGTACAGAATTTTGTGCTTCTCAAATAAAAAAAAGAAGAAGAAACCCAAAACATTGGGATGGTATGAGAGAGAAGGTCATGATAATATATTAAGTTTTAGCTCTGCAGAGGTAGAAGATCTTCACATTCTAATTTTGAGCATCTTCTAATTGTTCTCTTTAGAATAAACATTGTGGCTCCATTTTAGATCCAGGCATCTAATTCTCTTAAGATATTTTTATCATCCTGTTCAATTAGAAACACTAAAGTCTTGCAATGAGCTAATCTATAATTTACATGGGAAGTTCCTGTATTTTTTACTTCTTCAGCTATCTAGCTGTATACAGCAGGATAATTCTTTATGTTTACTTGATTCTAAGGCTTTCTGTTACTTCCTATGCTCCAACTTTTCCAAAATCACATTCCTGATATAAAGCTTAGCTATTATATTCCAAATGAATAGAAAATTCTTTTGTTTTGATCATTTCATAATAAGCCCTTGAGAATAAGCCCTCCTTGAGATTATTGTAGAGAATGACTCATTATGGCTAAAGAACATACATCTATATCTATAATCTTTTAAGATCTCACATACATTTCAATATTACTTATGTTTATGTAGCACATCCATACACAAAGCAAGAAATGTATTTAGCAGCAAGTATTGTATAGACATATTAACTTCATGGAGTAGGAGAACAGATGTCTTCTGGATATACATCACACATTAAGGAAATTCTAGCCTTTCCTGTTTTACATGGGGAGAAACAGAAGGACCATACTCCAATTGCCAATATCTATTCTGTTTACTAGTTTCACTTTAACTCCTGGTATTCCTGGAAATAGATAAGAAAGAATGAATAACGTGTTGGATTTATAGTCCATTTTAAAATTCTCTTTTTCAACTCATTATTATTTAAATGTATTTCTGGAAAGTGGAATGGGGTCTATTTGAAACCTTGCTTTGCTTATAATTGAATCTTTCGTGGATCCCTCTTTTCCTCCTCTTATGAGAGTCACCATAATATTTTTTTCTGTGATTCTTAATTTTTACCTGCATCTCCTGTTTTCTCTTTCATTCTTTTTGTCTCATCCAGATTTGTTGTTGTTATTGTTCTGCCACCATTACACTTTAAAGAAAAAAATTAAAGGTAGTTTTATTATTATAAGTACAACACTGCTCGCTAATTTCCTACTCAAATGCCATTCTTTCTTACTTCCACAGAAGAAAACCTGAAATTTACTTCAACTAAAGACTCCAGTTCTCAGCCTGTAGATGGTGGTGGCCATGATATGTTGGGTGGGGCTTCCGGGAAAGATCCTCAAAGGGGCTGAGTCAACTAGGAAGGAGATGTGCCCTTCACCTACCTTTTACCATCCTTTTCCTGCTACAAATGCAGATAGAATGGACTATGAGGTGACCCCTGAGGGAGAAAGCCATATTCTACTGGTGGAGCTGGGTCACTCTTGTCTCTGATGTTGCCATATCTCCTCTGAACCTTTTTTAAGTAAGAGAAATAAACTTTTGCCTTGCTTAGCCTATGTAGTTGGGTTTTTAGTGAACTCAAACACTACACATATATTCAGAATTTGTTTTGAGTGCATATTGGCTCACTGCAACTTCCACCTCCTGGGCTCAACTGATCTCCCACATTGGCCTCCTGAGTAGCTGGGGTGACAGGTGCACATAACCTCATTTAAAAATTTTTTTGTAGAGATGAGGTCTCATTATATTGCCCAGGATGGCCTCGAATTCCTGGCCTCAAATGACCTTCTTGCATCAGCCTCCCAAAGTCCTGGGATTGCAGGTATTATCCCAATGTCGACAAAGTTTTCTTGATTGTTGGCATTTTTCTTTTAACGTTAAAAGATAGGGACACAGGAAAAAGGATGAATATTGGGTTTTAATAGAAAATAAAAAGAGGCATTCTGTTTTGCATAAGTTGTTTTGGGGGTGTTGGTAGTGCATCTGATTGAAGTTGTGCACTATTTCTTGGTCTCCCAAGAGAGGTGTGGGCCCTCTTTATGCTGAGAGAAGAAAATATTAGAACTACTATTTGTATTTAATTTTATTTTTTAGAAAACAAGCTTTACCAAACATCACCTGTGGATGAGCGGGTCTGGCTGGCTCATGTGCTTCCTGTGTCTTGTACCAGAATGTATTATATACAGTAAAGGAGGTTTCCTGTACCAAGAGTTTAATTTTGCACCAAGTATGGGCTGACAGTGGTAGCTTATGTGTCTAATCAGGGCTCTGCTAGACAATGACATTACTGGATAAATGAATTTACAGGATTTATTATTGTGTTTTAACTAAAGAAGGTAGCTCGGGAAATGGACAAGAGGCCTAAAACATTAATATGGGGATTATAGTTCAAAATATTTATAAGCACACATGCACCATAAGAAAGTGTTAGGGCTGACACTTCTCCTATTAGGAGCTTTTTCAGCCATATTGCATGGTTAAAATGATGATTATCTACTCAGATCTGACAGAGTTTGCCAAATACATTCACAATTATCCACCTCTAAGTTTTGTATTAATGGCTAATGACAAAATAACAATGCAAAGACTATAATGAAAAAATAAACATTAGGTACTAGGCTTAGTACCTGGGCGACGAAATAATCTGTACAACAAACCCCCATGACACAAGTTTACCTATATATTAAATAACAAACCTGCGCATGTACCCCCAAACCTAAAATAAAAGTAAAAAGAAAGAAAATGGACATTTGGAAATCTTTTCATTGTTTCAATAATGAATGTATTAAGTGTGCCTTTGTTAAAGAGTCACACACACACACATACATGTAAGAACCTTGAAAACAGAATTTTCTAAACAGGTTAAAAATATTTCATACAACAACCCACTTGTTAAAAATACAATAAAGCAACATGGTCTAATATATTTTCAATGACAACTGTTTGACATCAGAGAAAATGGGTATTTACTAGCTGAACATTTGCTTTTAATGATGGCCATAACCAAATGAAAGATACCTCATATAGCTATCAAAATAAACTGAACTTAGAATCTGACCTATAACCAATTACATAACAAGATATTAAATAAAAATTTAAAAAGGCAGCATATTCAACCATATTGTACTCAATATTGCATTTAAATAGTATTCATTTCATATTATTCTATTTTGAATTAAATTGTATGCAATACAGTTACATAAAATTATACATAAATAAATATACATGTATTAGGACTATGTGATGAAGATTTTTGTACTAATAGAAGAATATTATAGAAAAAGCTTGAAGACTGTTGATTCAGTAGAAAATTGGAGGTTAGAATGAGAGATTCCCTTTTGGTGGATAATTGGAGGATTAGAGTCATTCAGGAATGGCATGTTAAATGACAAAAGGACTGATCAAAGTGCTCCTCTGTCGCATGACTATTTGGAATCTAATTATACAGTAGAAGCATATGAGAAACATAATCCACAGACTCTATAGTAGAAACCAGTATGAAAATGCAAAGGGCTCTGTGTCCAGCAGTCCTCAGTTTCAATTCTGCTTCCACCGTTTCCTAGTTTATACTCTGGGCAATTTATTTCTCAGAAACTCAGGCTCCATATACATGAAATGTAAATAATAACTAATTCTTTGAATTATTTTGAGCATTTCTGAGATGATATGTGTGGGATACTTAGCTTCCTGCCTGGCAGGCAGTAGGTAACCAACAAATGACAGTATTTGTTATGGCATTTACTCAGTATGATGTCATTGAGAAACTCAATTTCCTAATAGTTACCATATGAGGCTGAATTTCATTTGAGAATAGGAGTCATTCTCATTTCTTTTGTTTTATTTTCATCATCACAGTGATGTGAGCTGGCATTTGCTCAAATTTTGTGGTTTTGGATGGATGTATTTCTCTTCTGTAGGTAGGGATCTAAAAGATTCATATTATCTGTGGTATTCTCCCAAAAGCTTATGTTTAATTTTATGTCTGATCCCAGTCCATCTTGCATCTTAAATCCTTTTACTAGACATCACATCCCTTTTATTGTTCCCCTTTGCTATTTATTAAATTATATTGCTTTATAAAAATATTCCAGTGCACTTTTATCTTGCGCTTTAATCTCTCCATCCATCCCCATTGTGCTTAAGACACCACTTTTATACCAGCTGTTCTTTGGACAGAACCCTGCTGCCAAACAGTGCTGCCCACCTACCAGGAAATCTTGAAAACATCTTTTGTAGGCTTTCCAGTTTATGTGCAGATGCTAAGAAATTCATATTTTCTCAGCCCCAAGGGTCCTGATGCTATTCAGAAAACCCAGTCCTCAGCCAAGCTCTGTGCTTAATTATTTCTGTCAGTTACTTGTCAGCAGAAGTGGTGCACTCACCTTTGGCTTTTCATCTATAAACCTGAGTCTGAAAGAAGATAGTCAGGAGGTTGAAGTTAAGTGTAATGGCAGGCTGACCTGAGTCTCTAGAGATCTCCAGATGTCCCCTTCCCATTCCCATCTCCTGGAAGTATCCTCCCCTTGTGAGACTCCTGTAGTTATTATCTTCATCTCCCCTGAAGCCCTGGAGCCTTTTCTGACACCCAACTCTCAAATCCTGTGTCATAGGTGGGAGGGAGGGAGGAATTGTCTGCAGCAGCTGCTCTTTTTTCAATGGTAGGAGATTTTAAAATTCCTTTTTAAAAAATTCAAATGGAATCGCTTTTGCTTATTTATTTGTTTACAAACTATTGGTATTACCTATTTTATTTATTTCTATTTTCTTTTCACTAAGATCTTAGGCCAGACTCTCTAGGACTAACTCAAGGGAAAATTAGACAGATGCTCACATCATTACACCCTGCCAGTGTTTCCTAAACCTGGCTGCACAGCAAAATCATTTGGGAAAGCTTTTATTCTTTAATTATATCTTCTGAAACTGAAACTGAAGTTCTTAGAAATTACTGAATGAGATGTCTGAGATGGGGCCTAAGAATCCTCACCAAGCGTTATCACCCCTTAGTTACAATCAGTAAGTGTTTCTGAATTGTATCCAAGAACTATATTTATCTCCTACTTGAGAGCAAAGTCAATGTCTGTGTTTTTCCTGATTTCTCCCCACTTCCCCCTGTTTAGAGCTTTTTCATTACTGGCCTCCAGACCTTTCTTTCCTCCTGCCCCATGACACATCATTATACTAGGTAGAACAAGGATACTGAAGTTAATGTATCATTGTAAAATCAAACACAAATGAAAACTAAGAGCATAATTCTCCCTATAGAAATTAGGGGAAGAAACTTCTACCCTGTCCTTTTTTTTAAGAACATTTACTTTACGGAACTTGAAATTTTAAGTTATTTCTGCTCTCTTTAAAACATACATGAGTCCTTTTGAAAACTAGATAGGGCTTTTCTCAGCTTTTTGATACAGCAATGTCTTTCTCAAGGACCTCGGTGCCATCTCTCTGAAATGTAAACATTAAGGAAGAGAGCACCTCTGTCTCCCAGATTCTTTGAGAGGGTAGGAGGCTTAGTGGGTGCCTTGCTCCAAGTTGCAAAACTGCCTCTTGTCATATGGATATTAGAAGTTTATTTTTCCTCTGAATAGAGCCAATTAGCTAAAACAAATGGTCACTCCAATTACCCATTAAAGTTAGGATGAGCTATGTGGGACAAATTGTGCCGTCAAGTCCTCTTACTTAAAGACTGGGTATTGTTTATTTTGAAACATACATGGAACAGGTTGTATCTACTTGAATAAAAAAAGGGAGATTTATTTCTGTCTTCACAATCTCTTAGCACATTGTCTATAATATACATCACATTCTGGGCCGGGCGCGGTGGCTCATGCCTGTAATCCCAGTACTTTGGGAGGCTGAGGCGGGTGGATCACGAGGGCAGGAAATCGAGACCATCCTGACCAATATAGTGAAACTCCGACTCTACTAAAATACAAAAATTAGCCGGGCGTAGTGGCACGTGCCTGTAATCCCAGCTACTCAGGAGGATGAGGCAGGAGAATCGCTTGAACCAGGGAGTTTCAGTGAGCTAAGATCGCACCACAGCACTCCAGTCTGGTGACAGAGTGAGACACCATCTCCCAAAAAAAAATAAATAAAACATTATTTATAAATATACCCCCTCCCCACACACACACATCACAATCTGGTTTAATCCTTTGTCACCAAAAAATAATATTATTTTCTCTTTCTCTACTATCTTTGTGAAGGATTTCTGGGTTGGGAGATTTTGTTTTTAATTGTATTTCCCTGGCATAATCAGTTAAGGAGGATTTGTGAAGGAAGAAACAGTGTTTACTATAAATAAGAGAAATTTAACTGGAGAAAGGCCTGAAGAAGATGGGGAGGAGAAATGGGGTAGAATGGACTGGGTTTGAATATAGGAGTGGATAGGGCAGCCATTTAGAGGTGAACTAAGACACCTAAGAAGAACCATCTTAAAATAAAAGGCACTGCCTTTTCTTTTTCTTTTCGTATTTACTTTCCGTTTGAGGGAAATATAAGAGATTTCTGTGGGATACGGCTTTCCTAATGCAGGCAGGGCTGGGCTGAAGGCATGAAGCAAGGTGAAGGGGTAAGATTTCTTTCCCAAACCAATACCGGTGAAAACAAAGCAGACACACATAACTTAATGACATATTCACTTTAAGGGAAAGAAAAATTCTGAAAAAGACTTCAAAACAGAAACAATAACTGACAAAGAGATCAAGGAGACAAACAAAATGTTCAGTAAAGCTGGAAGAATAAGCTTTTGCGGATATGCACAGGAAAAATATGGCTAAAACAAACAAAAAACTCAAGAGCCACCCTCTGTTCCCATGCCATCTGACAAGTTTCTCTTCTTCCACAATCTCATTTTCCTCTGCAGATAGGCAACTGTCTGCCTCCCCAAGGGAGGTTGGTCGTGGAGTTACCTCAAATTGTAAGTGCAAGGAACTGGGGGCAAGCAACCTTCATGCTCTCAAAAATATCAGTGCCTGTATGACTCTAACTCAATTTTCTCTTCAGCAGCTCCTGGCACTTGTCTCTAGATAGACTTTGGCTGACACTGTAATCAATTCGTTTGTAAGAATGTTCTAAGAACTCTGCCATAAGCTAATATGAATAGACAGAGTACACATCAACATTTAAGAACTGCAGGCTGGGCTTATACAAATGGCCCTATGCCTTGTAGATAAACAAGATGTACCATTCCACAGGGGGCAAACTGCTTGGATGTAGATTTAGGAAATGTTTGAGCATTGACATTCAAGCTCTTGACAAGCCACTATATTTCTGTTTGCTTCACGAACTGGGACAAGTATAAACAGTATCTTACTAGCTTTTTGACCTTAGTTTAAATTTATCTGTGGCTGGCTGGCTTCCAGGGCTACAAAGCATCTCATAAATAACAAAGGAGAAAACTAAATGTAGAATTATACCCACTTACTACAATGAGAGTGCTATGGTTTGAATGTATGTGCCCTTCCAAATTCCATACCTTGGAACCTAATACCCAATGTGACAGTATTAAGAGGTGGGGCTTTTTGAAAAGTGATTAAGTCATGAGGGCTCTGCCTTTATAAGCAAATCAGTACTCTTATAAAAGAGATTGAAGGAAGTGCCTTCCTACCTTTTGCCGTTCCATTCCTTCTACTTTGTGAGGACACAGCCTTTGTCCCCTACAGAGAATGTGGCCATTGTGGAAAAATAAAGTAGGCTTCACCTTCAGGGAAATGCAAATCAAAACCACAATGCGATATGAGCTTCCTCCTGCAAAAATGGCCATAATCAAAGAATCAAAGAAGAGTAGATGTTGGTGTGTATGCGGTGAACAGGACACACTTCCACACTGCTGTTGGGAATGTAAACTAATACAGCCACTGTGGAAAACAGTGTGGCGTTTCCTTAAAGAGCTAAAAGTAGAATTATCATTTGATCCAGCAATCCCACTACTTGGTATCTACCCAGAGGAAAAGGAGTCGTTATTTGAAAAAGATACTTGCACATGCATGTTTACAGCAGCACAATTCACAATTGTAAAATTGTGAAACCAACCCAAATGCCCATCAATCAACGAGTGGATAAAGAAACTGCTATATATATGTACAATGGAATACTATGCAGCCATAAAAAGGAATGAATTAACAGCATTTGCAGTGACCTGGATGAGACTGGAGAATCTCATTCTGAGTGATGTAACTGAGGAATGGAAAACCAAATATTGTATGTTCTCACTGAACCAATAGAGCTAAGATATGAGGATGCAAAGGCTTAAGAATGATACAATGGACTTTGGGGACTTGGGTGGAAGAGTGGGAGGTGGGTGAGGGAGAAAAAACTATAAATATGGTGCAGTGTATACTGCTCTGGTGATGGGTGTGCCAAAATCACCACTAAAGGACTTATTCATGTAACCGAATACCACCTGTACCTCAATAACTTATGGAAAAATATAGAAAAAAGTAAAAAAAAAAATAAAAAAATTAAAAAAAAAAAGAAAGAAAGTAGCCTTCACCAGACACCAAATCTACTGGCACCTTGATCTTGGACTTCCCAGCCTCCAGAATTGTGAGAAATAAATTTCTATTATTTACAAATTACCCAGTTTATGGTGTTTTGTTTTAGCAGCAGGAATGGACTAAAACATATGCGGCATGTTTGTCTAATTTACCATATGAGACAGTAGTATGAATTATCTCATGGTGGCTTTATTAGGCAGCACATAATTATTTTTGTCTAAATGTCCATCATATGCCATTTTGAATGGCCTCATCTGGGACGAACCTCCCTTTGGCTGATTTACACATTATGACTCAGATGTTGAAAATATATCTGAGTTTACAGTATGAGAACCCATGAACTCATGGCTATGTTTGTCTTACTTTTCCCCAAATTTATTAAAATAAATTCAACAAGTATTTTGTGGTTAACTATATTATTGGGGCACTGGAAACAAAAATAAAACAAATGATCCCAATCCTGTAAAAGTATACATTGTCATTGGGCATAAAAAACCAAAACACGTAACTCAAATAATGTAATTCAGTGTGCAGTCTCAGTTGTTCAAACATATTGTGCTTAGCTCTAAATGGGAAAAGAGAAGTAAAGTGCTTCAGAGCGGAGGTACGACTTCAACTGCTATGAAGAATTAGTAAAATGTAGCCAAAGAAAGCAGGAAAGTGTGGGCAGTCCAGCATGAGCTAGCAGCATGAGCAAACGAATGGAGGTGTGGGAATAAGCATTGCCAATTCCGCAAACTGTAAAGCTATTGGCTTGTCTGGAAGAAAAAATTTATATTATGAAATGTATCACTTAGGATTAAATACAAATGACAGAAAAATTCTAATTGGCAGAGGTTTTTTTTAACACAGAATTGTATTTCTCGCTCATATGAAAACCCAGATGTATGTGGTCTGAGGATGATAGAAACACTCTGGTGTCAAGGATTCAGGATCTTTCCATCTTGTTGCTCTACCATGTATTAATTCTAGGTCCAAGATCATCCATATGTGAGATGACTTTTCAGTTATATTGTCATCATTCTAGCTAGAAAGAAGGATACCAAAGAGAAGAGTATACTTTCTTTAAAGTGTTCCTATAAGGACATTTCTGGGAAGTTGCAGGTACAAGTCCGCTGACGTCCCATTTATTCCACTGACCACACCAAGATTCAAAAGGAGCTGAGAAATGTAGTCTTCAGTTCAGTCTGCTATGTGCTTGGTTAAAATAATCAGAGGTTTCATTACTATAGAAAGTAAGAGTAGATATAGAAAATAACAAACCATCAGTGCCACAGAAAGTGATAAGGAATGAGATAGGATACTTTGAGTGGTCTAGGTGAGGGTTCTTGATCAGAGAGGCAAACGTTTTCCGGAAAGAACTGACTAGTCAACATTTTAGGCTTTGTGAGCCATACAGTCTCTGGTGCAACTACTCAACTTTGTCATTGTAGTGCAAAAGCAGACATAGATAATAAGAAAGTAAATGATTGTGGTTGTGTTTCAGTAAAACTTTATTTGCACAAGCAGGTAACCAGCAAAGTTTGTCCCACAGTCTATAGTTCTCTGATTCACAGCTTAGATTATAAACTTGACTTGATCAATAGGAATCTTTGAAAATTTCATAATGCATACAACATGGAGAGAGTATGCTATGCATATGACAGAAGAATCACTGAGCTATTTTTTGGGAGAGAGTCTAGTTCTAGTTGATCAAAAATTCGATTTGCAAACTGGAGAAAGTAATTTCTGCAAAGGGTCAAATAGCAAACATTTTAGGCTTTGTGGGCCATAGAGTCTTTGACACAACTACTCATCTCAGTCATTGTAGTGAGAAAGTAGCCATAAACAATATATAAACAAGTGAGTATGTCTGTGTTCTCATAAAACTTTATTTATGGGCACTGGAATTTGAATTTCATGTAATGTTCATGTATCATGAAATCTTTTTCTTTTGATCATTTTCAACCATTAAAAAATGTAAAAACCATTCTTGGTTTGTGGGCTGTACAAAAACATGTAATGGGCCAAATTTTTCATAAAATGATCCATTTTATGGCCTAAAGTGGACCATAATTTGCTCATTCCTGCTCTGTGTGCAAGCAATTCTCTTGCAATAAGACTTCTGACCTCTCTTGACATTCTTACCCTGTTTGGGAATCTGGAGAGAGAAACAGGGCACATGTAGCTCTAGCCCTTTTGCTTCTTTATCGTTAGGAGAAAGGAGCACATTCCATTCTATTCCCCTACAGAGAGGCTCTGCCAATTTGAGGGTCAGGAACAGGAAGCAATCTCTGGTTCAACACGGGTTATGTCTGTTGATTTCTGGGATTCAGTTTGTGGGAAAGTTACTTGTCCACAGACATAAATTACATCCACCAACTCAGTTTTATCTGAGTGATATTTTGCAACAGACAATCTTATGATTTAGAATTTGCACAGTAAAAGGAGAGCTATTTATCAGGCCACCTCAGTGACCTTGGGGAGTGCTATCTGTTTCCAGAGTTGGACAAGTCATTGTTTCAGAGACTTGAGTGCCTGAAAGCACACCTGGAGACTCCCTAGCCATAGACATTGGAGACTGGAAGAATGCTTAGAACATATTAGTTAATGGGTGAATTAACGAATATGTAATTACTAAAGCATGGGAATAGGGTTCTGAAATGGTGGTGGAAGACAGAGGTAGGTTGACTTCATCTAAACTGGGGCTACATTCCTGCAATTTTGACTGCCTATCAGCTGACATGTACAGTTGTCAATGGTTTTTACTCAAGTTATTAGGGTTAATAAGATATACTGAGACAACTGAAAATTTAATGTATACCATGAATCTCTTTGTCTTATAGAAATATTGAATTTATTTGAGAAAGAAGAAGCATAACTAAGATATATATATGTATATATATATTTTTTAACTTCTGAGGAGCTGCTTGAGATAAATGAAGTTAAATTCTTTTTAATAAAATGTGCTCTGTTGCTTGTCTCAGAAACAGAGAGAAAAATCCATGAAAAAGACATTTGGTTTCCTAATTAATGAGTGTAAATACAATAGACAAATCGTCAGCAATTACTGAAAGCTGCCATGTAGATTTAAAACCAGTACTAAAGGATTTTACATTGTAGTTTTGTCAGCAAGTTGGCATCACCTTTTCATTTACTCCTTCTTAAGATCTCTCCTCTGTTCTAGTTAAATTGGTCCATAAAAGAAATTGGGCCTGTATCCCAACATGTGGTATCTATCTGTGTGTGTTATTTCCCTTATTTGGTAAACACTGAACCTTGTCAATTACCAAATGCCACTCTTCAGTTGTAGCCAAAGGTCCAAGTATATCTTCCTACCCCAACTCCCATTCATTTTCCCCTTCTCCAGATACTTTTGGCACAAAAAAACCTATTCTTTCTGTTCAGCAAGATGGATATTATTAACATTCAAGACCACTCAGATTTTGACAAAACTACAGAGGCATTTTCTGGATCTGCAAACTTACTTTGTTACATAGTATTTGTATAATCATTTTATGTGTATTGAATAACTATAAATGGCACACTGGTACAATTACTGTTAGTGAAATTGGGCCTAATTAAGACAGGTCGTGGATTATGTTCATTTTCCAGGATGTTAATGTAACTCCATTCTTTTCTCTCCTATTTAAGAATGCCTAGCTTAATACAAGTAAAAGTGAAGTTTGTCATGTTGGGGTGTTCTAGTGACCTATTGCTGAGAAACAAACTAGCCAAAATTTAGTGGGTTAAAAAAGACATTTATTTTGCTCACGAATCTGCAAGTTGGACATGGCTTGTAGTGGGGGCAAGAGGATCCCATTCAAAGAGGGATCACTCACATCCATCGATGTAAAGTGGTGCTGGCTTCTAGCTGGAAGCTCAGCCAGGGCTGGGGATTGCTGGCTGTAGGCTGAGGGCTTGATGGGTAGAGGTCTTGCCTTTTTTCTATGTAGGTCTCTCTACAGGCTGCTTGGGTTTCTTCATAACTTGTTTCCAAGAGGAAACATCTCAGGGAAACAAGGCTAAAATACATGACACTTTTATGACCTTGCTTCAGAAATCACATAGTGTGACTCTGTCCTACTTATTGGTTGAGGCAGTCTCAAAGCCTGCCCAGGTTTAAGGGCAGGGATATAAATGCTACCTCTGGATAGTCATTGGCAATTCTCAAAGAGCTTATGGGATAGGCGGTATTGCTGCAGTCATCTTTAGAAAATATAATCTGTCAAAATCGAGTTTACTTTGAATGAAACTAGTAATTGATTGCAACATACTGTTACTTTAACCACACTTTGGTAGAGGGTCTCCTGGTTTATAGTTCAGTGTTTTGTGTTTAATATTAAATTGGTCATAAATGATTTTCTCACTGTCTCATGCTGTGCACGCTTTATACTCCACACTAGATTAAAGGGAAAAGACCATGTCTTACAGTGTTTTAACCACTCACAATGAGTGTCAGAATGCTGGACATCTAAGGGAACAAGGAATTGTTCATTGGGATGTGAACAGAGAAGAGTTTGCGCTGTAAATTCTGTCTAGATAAAGAAAGGAGACTGGTGTTTTAAACAAAACCCTGAAGTAAACATCCTGTTGTGTATTGTCCTACAAGGCAGCCATCTTAGAAGGTTCCACACCTTTTCCAAAGAGGCTGCTCTTGCTGATAACATTAAAAAAATTCACATTAATACTTGCTTCTTGGGCTTTAGCAGGTGGTTAGAGATGTCTGTAGTTTCAGGGTAAGGGACTGTTACAGCAGTACAAGGTGGAGGAAGTTCACTGAAAATGAATCACAACTTTGCCTACAGCCTGGGCCAGATGCACTACTGTTGACCATCCAAGACACACACACATGCACACACACACACACACACACACACACACACAGAGAGAGAGAGAGAGAGAGAGAGAGAGAGCGCTAGGTAGACAGATCCCAAATCTGGTCTTTCTCATCATTGCTGCTGGTGCCATCTCACCAGGTTACAGCGTTCTGTCTCATTCTTTCTGTTTTGACTGTTGTACTATGTGTTCTTAGCATAACAGCAACAGCAAGAATCATCTTTTAAAAATGTAAATTGAAATTCTGATTCATAATGTAACATAGGTAAAACTTGAAACATTGTGCTAAGTTAAAGAAGTCAGACACAAAAGGACTAATGATTTCACTTATCTGCGGTGCCTAGAATAGGTAAATTCATAGAGCTAGAAAGTAGATTAGTGGTAACCAGTGAGAAGGGAGGGAAGGATGCAGAGTTATTGTTCAATGGTTCTGAGCTTAGGTTTGGAATAGTGAAAATGTTCTGAAAGTAGTGATGTTGATTGCCCCACATTGTGACCTTACTTAGTGCCACTGAATTGTACACTTAAGTGGTTAACATGCTAAGTTTTATGTTGTATATATTTTGCTACAACACAAATGTAAATCAGATTATTTGGTTTGTCATAAAGACTCTTTAATGGTCTTCTTGTGCTCTTAGGAAAGATTCGAACTTTTTACCACGTCCCACAGCGTGGTGCGTGGACTCTCCTCCCAGCACTCTCTGCTCTTGCTCCGAGGGCTCTGCTTTGCCCCCATGATGTCTTTTGAGTGGGTTCACATGGTTCTTCAGGGGCATTTGCCCTGTGGTTCCTTCATCCAGAAAGCTTTCCCCACCCCGGAATTTCCTATCACTCACTCCCTTATTTTCTTCAATCTCTGCTCAGTTGTTGTCTTCCTTGAAAGACCCATCTTGCCCGTCCCTTCTAAAGTAGATGCCTCCCACCCCCAACTTTATAGTTGTATGTCTCCCGGCCTGGCTGAAATGATCACTAATGACATCATATTACAAATGCTTTATATCTATTGTCTGTTGCCCCCATTAGTGTGCAATCTTTCTGTGGTCAGTGGCCTGTGTGTCTGGCTCACTGCTGTGTCTCCAGTGCCCAGAACAGCACTCCAATGAATGAAGGAATAAAATTAAAATATGCCCTTATATTTATGTGGTACTTGATTAATTTAAAACGTGCTATAACATATATCCTCAAAACAATCTAGGAAGATATCCTACAAATAAACCTGGAAAGTTGACAGGGAAATATTATGTACTTGAATAGATTCAGTGATGACCAATATTTCATGTTTATTATGTTTTAACGCATGGCTATAATTATTAACACAGCTCACCTTATTATGTGTTTACAATGTTTCAGGCATTGAGATAAAAGCTTTATAGGTGTTATTGTATTCACTTCCAATAACAGATGTTATTATGTATAAGTTACATAAAATAATTTTATTTTACAGATGAGAAAATTAAGGCTTAAAACAATAACTTGCCGAGTGTTACTCAGCTAGTGACACTGATCTGAACCCAAATGGCTGCCCACTACATTAGCTACAGAATAGGTGCTGAAAATCAGGGATTCCCAAGCATGGCTGTGAATCAGAATCACTTGGAGAGTTTAAAAATGATCTTAACATTTCAAACCAAAACCTATGTGCCAGATTTAAAAAATGTACTGATGTCATTTTTAAAAAAATTTCCTTGACCATGGTGTGGACTTTGCCGCAGGTGAGCACCAACAGATCTCAGAACAAAGAAGTCATTTGAAGCCCTACATGGATTGTTTGAATTCAAAGCAGATACAGTAATTCAAAAAACAAAATTGTGGTTTTGAATTCCAAAACAAACCACTTAATAAACAAACCTCAAACCCTTGATTGAGAATACTGGGGTCCATATTTGTGAAAGAAAGGTTATCAGATTCCACTCTGTGGATTCCACTATTCCACAGAACAACAGACTGGGAAAAAAAAAAATAGACCAGGAGCCTTTTCCACTTGGAGAAGAGATAAAAAAAACTCTTTAGGATTGGCCAGAAAAACACTTCGGCCAACATCCTTGCTCTCTCACCTCACCCCCATCATGGAGTTGCCTTGTACCCTGGGGAATGTAAAGCTCTGAGAATTTGGGAAGCAACTATGATGAGGCAACCATGGAGATCAATCACAGTGTGACTACACCCCCTGAAACAGTTGATGACCATACCTGGCTGGGGCAGAGGGAAGCAGTTATAAAGGTCAGACAGCTCCTATTTCTGTCCTAAGTGTCATTAAAATTTTTTTAAACAGCTTTATTCTGCTCTTATCTTAGAACTCTAAATTCCAAGTTAATCTCTCTCTTTCCCTCTCTGTGTGTAATATCTTAGAATCACTGTATACTGTTGATAAAAGTTACTTTCAAAATGGAAACAAGCTAAATAAAGATTTGGTTTGTAATACTTCTCAATCGGAGTATGCTTCTAATTCACAATGTGTTACTGTGTATGGTAGGCAGACTTCTAAGATGGTGTTCATGCCTTTGTGTCATCCTCTCCTCTTGAGTGTGGGTTGGACCTTGTGACTTGTTTCTAAAGAATAGAATACATCAAAAGTGATGGGACTTAACTTCCATGATTAAGTTACCAAAGACTTCGACTTTCATCTTTGTAGGATGCGCTCTCGTGCTAGAAGACTCTCTTGCTTTCTTGGCTTTCTCACTTTGATGAAGCAAGTTACCATGTGAGAGAGACCAACGTGGCAAGAAATTAAGGGCGGCCTCTGGCCAACAGTCAGCAAGGAACTGAACCCCTCAGTCCCACAACCCACAAGGATTAAATCCTACCATCAACCACATAAATTAGCTTGGAAGTGGTTCTTCCCCAGGAGTGCCTTAAGATGAGCGCAGTCAGCCAACGCTTTGACTGCAGCCTGTGAGCAACACTGAAGCAGGGAATCCAGCTCAATTGTGTCTGGTTTCCTGACCCATAGAAGCTATAAAGATAATAAATTTTGTTGTTTTAAGACACTACATATTGGGATTAATTTGTTACACAGTAATAGATAACTATGATCATTAAAGCAAGTTAATTTTAACATGTATAAGAAATTAAGAAATGAAATACAACCTTACTCTGGAAAATATAATAACCACCTTGAAAAAGGTATTAATAAGCAACCTAGATATTTATTTTGCTTTGTATGACATTTCACTCCTTTCTTTTTCAATATTAAAGAAAAGAATACTTTTTCCTTGAAAAGGAAATGAAAACCTAGCACTGGATTGAAAAACAAAATGTAGTGACTTTACAAGTTTTCAGTGTAAATTATTTCAAGCTTTATGCACTGAGCCTTCTGCTCAGGATGTGTCAGGTGGCAAGTTTTGGTAAATGTTTCCATTAGTGTTTTCTTTCTGTTCTGCCCCAAATGATATGAATTTGTGTTTGTCCTTAATGATAATTCTGTCGGTAGGTTTGTACTACAGGCAAATGGCAGTTAAGCAGAAAGCAAAAAACGTAAGAACAAGAGTGTAGATGGTTTTGGGCCTAAGTACCTTGAGCTGGTGATCCATCTTGTGGGCAGCTATGCATGCATGTGTGTGGGAAATCCTCATGGCAACAAGGATTTATATTTTATGAAGATTTCGCTGTAATTGTCCTTAGAAATTTTTCCTCACATCTCACGTTGCAGGAAAAGCAACAAAGGGGATTCGCCCACCTCCAATCCAGAATTATAGCCTGGTGATACTGCAATGATGATTGTCTAATTACCCCTATTTCTCACAAATCTTGGGTCTTATAAATAAAAATTTCAGTTGGCCAATTAGCTTTTACTTAGCTTTCTAGGGTATGATGAAACATAATTTCTAGTATGACAAGCTACATATAGAGGAGTAAAAAGTCCACAAAAAGAAGGAATAATTTAATTTTCCACCAACAATAGGCAGTAGCTTGCAGTGGTCTTTGTCTTGTATCGATTTTTAATAAATATGAATTCTTCATGGTTGGAAACATTTATCCTGTGCTATTTGTACCAGATTCATATGGTTTAACAGTCTTACTCCATGAACTAGATGTTTCCTAGGAGATAACTGTTATGAGTGAGTTATTAAGATAACCTCACAGGAAAAATAAAAAAGAATAATTGCTCTTTAATGATGACACTTTGTTTAATGGGGCAATATTTTTTCTTACAGAGCCCAGTGATTTCTGGCTAAGGGTAATGAGTGTACACAGCAGAGATGGAGTCTGACATCAGTTATTTTCAAGGTATAAGGGGTGGGAAATTTCTCCCCAACATCAAACATAACTGACAGTGGGAACAAAGCTGCTACATGGGGATGGCTCACTGTTTTTTACTTTTGTTTTTGCAGAACTAATCTGCACAACAAAATACATATCAATAGGGAAGCTGGGCTAAGTGTCCAGAATTTGGTACAAAAATATACATGTGTAGAGAGAGGATTAATACACCTTTGCCTTACTTAGGACTAAGTAGGCATTTTTCCTTCTGCTATCACAAGAAACATTAATATTTACCTTAACAGTTATTTATATATATATATGTGTATATATATATATATATATATATATATATATATATATATATATATATTTTTTTTTTTTTTTTTTTTGAGACGGAGTCTCGCTCTGTCGCCCAGGCTGGAGTGCAGTGGCGCGATCTCGGCTCACTGCAAGCTCCGCCTCCCAGGTTCACGCCATTCTCCTGCCTCAGCCTCCTGAGTAGCTGGGACTACAGGCGCCCGCCACCACGCCCGGCTAATTTTTTGTATTTTTAGTAGAGACGGGGTTTCACCGTGGTCTCGATCTCCTGACCTTGTGATCCGCCCGCCTCGGCCTCCCAAAGTGCTGGGATTACAGGCGTGAGCCACCGCGCCCGGCAACAGTTATATATTTTATTGGATTTGTTAATATTTGCTCATTTCAGGAAATTTGGAGAACACAAAACATACACAGATTTGTAAATAAAAACAACCCATAATCCCATTGCTCACAGATAACTATTGTATTATTTTCTGGCATAAAACTGTGTGTGTATGTGTCCAGCTTTGCCATTTACTGTCTAATTTTAGGCAAATTACTGAATTTCCCTGTGCCTTCACTGCTTGAGCTATAAAATGGTGAAAATAGTAGCACATAGGATTGTTGTAAAGATTAAATAAATGTATACACCTGTTTGCCTGGCAAATGATAAGTAAAAGCTATTATTCTTCTAATTATGTACATGTAGTTTGATCAAAATTGAAATTGTATTATATATATGGGATTTTAAACTTCATAGGTATTTCAGGAACATTATTTCTAGTTCATAAAATAATATTCTACAATATGGTTTTAAATGGCTAGGTAGAATTTGTCACATGGATGTATCACAATTTATTTAACAAATTATCTTTTTTATTAGATGTGTATTTTCTCTCACTATAAATAATGCCATAATCAACCTCCTTTTATCTCCATTTTTACCACAGATGCTACTCATTCTTTAAAATAAAGTTTACAGTGAAAATTCTTTAGTCAAATGGCATTTATGATTTAAAGATTTTTTGTAATTATTGCCAAATTGCTCACCAATTTATACATCTCATTGGAAATCTATGAAAGTACATCTTTCTTAAATCCAAACAACACACACACACAAACACTCTCTTATTTTTCTTTCTCCTCAAAAAACCAAAACCAAAACCAACATCCAAACTAAAATCCTATAACAATTTTATATGGGTAAAAATTCTATTTATTTTTTATTACTAGTGAAGCTGATTTTTATGTGTCTATTGATAATTTGAATTCCTTTATTTTGGTCTGGGTGACTATTTTTGAAATCTTTCTTTAGATGCCTTTAGATAGAATGTAGAGACACTGATGAATAAGAAAAAAGGAAGTATTCTCTTTCTATATCTTTGTTTAAGTACAAATAGCCAATGCCACAGCAACCTGCTACTCTGTTACAACATAGGTAAATTAAGTTTCAGAAGTTGTCAGTTTAACTACAAGCTGACAAGGGTGATTAAGTCAGTTGATGTCTGAGCTGATCTAGTTTAAAAAAAAAAAAAAGTAAGTAGAAGCTTTACTTGACTTGCTTCCACACGAGGGCTCTCAATGCTGCTAAACTTCATTTCTAAAACTTATCTTTTTAGAGTAGATGTGAGCATGAATGTTTCCTTAGTACTTAGTGAATTCCATTTTCATGATTAACTACTTTAGTCTTTAGGAGCGTTCCAATATTCCATGAGAAATATAATGTAAAGCAAAATGTCATAGATGATGTGATTGACAACATAGAAAATCCAAGAGAATCTGCAGGCAGACTATTAGAATTTAGATCAGTAACTTTGCTGAATATAGCAATCATTGCACAAAAATCAATAGCATTTATATATACCATTAAAATCAATTAGAATATATGATTTTAGAAACTCATTCAATAGAGAAAAACATCTATACATCTAGAAATAAATATCACAAAAGTCATTCTTTATTTTGAGAAAATCTTATATTTTTACTGAAGATAAACCTAAGTAAATGGAGAGAAATACAGTGTTGTGGGTAGAAAGACAACATAGAGAGTATTTCTATTTTGCCCAAACTTATTAATAAATTCAATACTATTCTAATACTAAAAGTGCTTTTCTTAGACCTTACTAAGAATGAAAGAGTGAAGAACAAAGATTAGTCAAGACAAATTTAAAGGAGAAGAAAAAAAAGGAAATGGAGTATCTATTTGCCCCGCAAGATTTCAATACTTATAAAACTATCATAATTAAAACAGAGGATATTGATACTAGATTAGGTTGATAGGTCAAATTGAATAGGATAAAAAATCCACAAAAGGTTCCATGTTTATAAAACATGTAGAAGGATAAGTTAGCACAGTAAATTAGTGGAGAAAAGTTGACTATTAAATATATGGTGCTCAGAAAAGAATCACTATTTATATGGAAAACAGTAAAATAATGTTTCCAGCTTATACTTTATTTATGCAAAAATTCCAGGTGTGTTAAATGTAAATATTAAAAAGCCAAAATTCTAAAGCTTCCATGAGAAAAATGGAAGATAATCTTTATAACATCAGAATAATGAAAACTTTCTTAAATAAGACACAAATGTACAAACCACAAATGAAAATACTGCTTAATTTCTTTGTGACAGAAGACATCATTGAGCGTGAAGAAAGTCACAGGTTTGAAGAAGATATTTGCTAGGAATAGATCTGATAAAGGTTTAGTACCCAAAACACAAACAAAATCTACACCTTCATTAAAAGAAGCATATCTATCTATCTATCTATCTATCTGTCTATCTATCTATCTATCTATCTATCTATCTATCTATCTATCTATCTATCTATCTTAGTATCTATCTATCATCTATATCATCTATCTAATCTTGTCATCCATCCATCTATCCATCAATCTATCCATCCATCCATCCATCCATCCACGAATCCATCCACTCTCCCACCTCCTCACCTATGATTTGGGAAAGAAAGCTGAATATACACATGAAAATATGTTAAGCCTCACTGGTTGTTCCAGTCAGGATCCACTCAGGAGACAATAATCATACCGATAATTTTAACCGGAAAACTTTAACATAAAGAATTAACTAGTGAAAAGTGGTTAACTACAAAAAGAAGTTAAAAAGGACCCTTAAGGATACAGAAGTAGCAAATACAGAAAATAGCTACTACTCCTAGGCTGCAGGGGAATAAACAAGAAAAAAATTAAGAATGTAGAATACTCTGGTATCCCCCTCCCCTAAATCTACCAGTGGGAAGAAGAAACTCACCAGAAGGCATGGGCTGGAGCTGGCCCATAGATGCATTCAGCCAGGTGGCTGAGAAACTTGCCAGAGGGCATGGGCAGGTTGGAGAAGGACCATGCATACCGCTGAGGTGAATTTGCTACCAGGCCTCTTGCACATCAATTTCTTGGCTACTGTGCTGAACAGGAAAAGCACTATGTGTTGAGGAAAGGAAACCCCTTTATGCTATGGTTTTGAACTTCATTCAGTAGCCTCTGTTGACAGAGCCTAACATAAAAGGACAGATGTTTATGGAGTCTTGTTCCAGTATCACAGAGTGGGATAAAGAAGGGTGGATTTGGAGCCCAAGAATCAGTAAATTGATAACTTTAATCAAATTAACACTGTTAATCAGAAAAATGCAAACAAAAGAACAAGAGGATATCTATGACAAAAATTAAACAAGTGATAATACCAAGTATGTGAGTAAGAACAATCATACATTTCTGGTGATAATGAAATCAACAAAGCTATCTTGAATAACAATTTGACAACCCTGAGCAACGCTGAAGACATGCATACTTTATAGCTAGCAATGCTACTTCTAGGTACAAGGGAAGAAATCTCCTGGCACATGAGCACAGGAGATGTGTATGAGGATATTTATCACAGATTTATTTTTAATGACCAAATATTGGACACAACCGAAATGTCTATTGATAGGCACATTATAAAATAAATTGTGACTTTTCCATTGGTATTTTAACTATGCAGCAGTTTGTAAAAATGAATTTGACCTACAGGTATCAACATTGATAATTCTCAAAAACAGCGTTGAGTGAAAAATGAAAAGTTACATGAGGCTTTTTTATTATGAGACCATTTATATAAATTTTGAAAACAGATAAAATAACACTCGGTATCAGGGATCAATAAAGTATCCTGTAGATGGCCTGATGATGTTCTGGGCTTTGTAGCCCACATATATTCTTCTTTGTTTCAAGACTTTAAAAATATAAATCAATCCTGACTTATGGGCCATATGAAACAGGCCATGGCTGGATTTGGCACACAGGTTATAGTTTGCCAACTTCTGCTTTCTATTGTTTATGCAAACATAAGTATATAGATAGTAAGGCTATGTAACAACTTTACAGTGGTGGCAACTTCTCAGAAGGCAGGGAGATAATCAGACTGGGAAATTATGATAGAATATTAATATTTTCTGGCTTTGGGAAGTGAGTACATACGTATCTCCTGTTATTTTTCTCTTTGTTTTTATACACATTTAATGTATTTCATAATTAGACATAATTTGAAAACAGTATAATAAAAAATCGTGGGCATGTGTAATTTGCAGATTAAGGCTAGTAAATTGCAGGTATTGTCTAGTTGACTTAAACAATAGAATTATTTTCTAATTAATTTTTAGTATTATTAATATTCTTTCTCCAAATTATTTTTACTCTTTTTTTCTTCTTCTATTTTCATTTTACGTTGCAGAGGTACATGTATAGGTTTGTTACATGGATAAATTGCATGTCTCTGAGGCTTGGTGTATAAATGATCCCATCACCCAGGTACTGAGCATACTAATCAACAGCCTTCAAAACCATGTCCCTCTTATAACCTCCCCTCTTAAGTAATTCCCAGTGTCTATTGTTCTCATCTTTGTGTCCATGTGTATTCAATGTTTAACTCCCACTTATAAGTGAGAACATGCAGTACTTGGTTTTCTGTTTCTGTGTTAGTTTGCTTAGAATTATGGCTTCCAGATATATTCATGTTGCTGAAAAGAATATGATTTTGTTCTTATTTATGGCTGTGGAGTATTTTTTATAGTGTATGTGTACCACTTTTTCTTTATCCAGTCCACCATTGATAGGAAGCCAGGTTGATTTCAAATCTTTGCTATTGTAAATAGTGCTGTGATGAACATACGAATGTGTGTGTCTTTTTGGTAGAACAATTTATTTTCTTTTGGGTATATACCCAGTAGAAGGATGACTAGGCTGAATGGTAGTTCTAAGTTCTTTGAGAAATTTCCAAACTGCTGTCTACAGTGGCTGAACTAATTTACATTCCCACCAACAGTGTATAAGTGTATGCTTTTCTCCACAACCTCACCAGCATCTGTTGCTTTTTGACTTTTAATAATTGCTATTCTGACTAATGTGAGGTGGTATCTTGTGGTTTTGATCTGCATTTCTCTAATGATTAGTGATGATGAGTATTTTTTCATATATTTGTTGGCTGCATGTATGTCTTCTTTTTAGAAGTGTCTGTTCATGTTCTTTGCCCATTTTTTAATGAGGTTGTTGTTTTTTTTGTTTGTTGAATTGTTTAATTTCTTATAGATCCCAGATGTTAGACATTTGTTGGAAACATAGTTTGTGAACATTTTCACCCACTCTCTAGGCTGTCTGTTTAATGTGCTGATAGTTTATTTTCCTGTGCAGAAACTAGTTAAATTAGGTTTCACTTGTTAATTATTGCTCAGTTGCAATCGCTTATGGAGACTTAGTCATAAATTATTTGCCAAGGATGATGTCTATGATGGTATTTCCTAGATTTTCTTCTAGGGTTTTTGTTGTTTTAGGTCTTTAAGCTAATTTTTGTTTATGATAAAAGGAAAGGGTACTGTTCCAATCTGCAGATGCTAGCCTGTTGGTATAACATTTCAATAAATTCACTATTTATTGAATAGTGAATTATTTCTCTCATTGTTTGTTATTATCAACTTTGTTGAAGATCAGGTAGTTGTAGGTGAGTAGCTTAATTTCTGGGTTCCTAATTCCATTCCATTGGTCTATGTGTCTGCTGTTGTACCTGTAGCCTGTTTTAGTTACTGTTGTCTTGTAGTGTAGTTTGAGGTTCAGTAGTGAAATATCTCTGGCTTTCTACGTTTTGCTTAGGATTGTTTGGGTGATTTGGGCTCTTTTTTGGTTCCATATGAATTTTAGAGTAGTTTTTTTTCGACTTCTGTGAAAAATGACATTGGTAGTTTGATAGGAATAGCATAGAATCTATAAATTGGTTTAAACAGAGTGGCCATTTTAATAATATTGACGCTTCCTATCCATGAACATGGAATGTTTTTCCATTTGTTTGTATTGTTTCTGATTTCTTTCAGCAATGTTTTGTAATTCTTGCTGTAGAGATTTTTCACCTCCTTGGTAAGATGTATTCCTAGGCATTTTATTCTTTTTGTGGCTATTGTAAATGAGATTGTGTTCTTGATTTGACTCTCGGCTTGGTTGTTATTGGTGTACAGAGATGCTACTGATTTTTGTACATTGATTTTGTATCCTGAAACTTTACAAGGTTCAGGTTTATAGGTTTTTGTCATTTATCAGATCTAGATGCCTTCCAGTGGAGTCTATGGGGTTTTTCTAGGTATAGAATCATACTGTCTGCAAACAGAGATAGTTTGACATCCTCTCTTCCTATTTATAGTTTTTATTTCTTTCTCTCACTTGAGTGCTCTAGCAGGGCCTTCCAGTACTATGTTGAACAGGAGTGATAAGAATGGACATACTTGTCTTGTTCCAGTTCTCAAGGGAAATGCTTCCAGCTTTTGCCTGTTCAGTGCAGTGTTGGCTGTGGCTTTGTTATGTATGGCTCTAACTATTCTGACGTATGTTCATTCAATGCCTAATTTGTTCAGAGTTTTTATCATGAAGGGACATTGAATTTTACCAAAAGCCATTTCTACATGTCTTGAGATGATTATGTGGTTTTTTAAATTTTAATTCTGTTTGTGTGGTGAATCACGTTCATTCATTTGTATATGTTGAACCAAAAGCCAACTTGGTCATGGTGAATTAACTTTTTGCTGTGCTGCTGGATTCAGTTTGCTAGTATTTTGTTTAGAAATTTTGCATCTATATTCATCTGGAATAGTGACCTACAGTTTTGTTTTATCCATTGTGTCTCTGACAGATTTTGGTATCAGAATGTTGTTATTTTCATAGAATGAGCTGAGAAGGAGTCCCTTCTCTTTGATTTTTTATTTTTGAATAATTTCAGTAAGATTGGTACTAGCTCTTTTTTTTTTTTTTTTTTTTTTTTTTTTTTTTTTACATCTGGTAGAATTTGTGAACCCATCTGGTCCAGGGCTTTTTTTTTTTGTAGGCTTTTTGTAGCAGATTAATTTTATAACTCATTATTGGTCTGTTCAGGATTTAATTTTCTTCCTGGTTCAATCTTGGGAGGCTGTGTGTTTCCAGGCATTTACTCATTTCTTCTAAGTTTTCTAGTTTGTGTGCAGAGAGGTGTTCATATTAGTCTTTAAGGACTTTTTTTTGTATTTCTGTGGGGTTGATTACAATGTCACCTTTGCCATTTCTGATTGTGTTTATTTGGATCTTCTCTCTTTTTTCTTTACTAATCTAGCTCACAGTATATATGCCTAGTTTAATCTTTCAAAAAACAACCTTTGGTTTTGTTGATTTTTTGTATGCATTTTTGCATCTCAATTTCATTTGGTTCAGCTCTAATTTTGGTTATTTCTTTTCATCTACTGTCTTTGGGGTTGGTTTGCTCTTGTTTTTCCAGTTCCTCTAGGTGTAACATTAGATTATTAATTTGGGATCTTTCTAACTTCTTGAGGTAGATATTTAGTGCCATAAACTTTCCTCTTAATATTGCTTTAGCTGGGTCTCAAGGATTCTGACATGTTATGTCTCTGTTTTCATTAGGTCCAAAGAATTTTTTTTGATTTGTGCCTTAATTTTATTCTTTACCCAAAAGTCATTCAGGAGCAAGTTGTTTAACTTCCATGTAATTGTATGGTTTTGATAGATCTTCTTGGTATTGATTTCTATTTTATTGTTCTGTGGTCAAACAGTGTGATTGGTATGATTTTGATATTTTTTAATTTGTTGAGACTTGCTTTATGGCTGAGCATGTGGTTAATCTTAGAGTATCTGCCATGTGCAGATAAGAATGCATATTCTGTTGTTTTTGGATGGAGTATTCTGTAGATGTCTTTCAAGTCTGATTCATCAATTGTAGAGTTTAAGTCCTAGATATTTTTAGTTAGTTTTCTGTCTCAATAATCTGTCTAATGCTGTCAGTGGGATGTTGAAGTTCCCCATTATTATTTTGTGGTTGTCTAATCTCTACTCTCTAAGAATTTGTTTTATGAATCCGGGTGCTCCAACATTGGGGGTATGTGTGTGTATTTCAGCCATTTCAATCTGGTTAAGAACCATTGCTGAGGAGCTAGTGTGATCATATGAAGGTAAGAAGACACTTTGGTTTTTAGAGTTGTCAGAGTTCTTGGACTGGTTCTTTCTCATCTGTGAGGGCTGATGTTCCTTTGCTCTTTGAAGTTACTATCCTTTGGATAGGGCTTTTGTTTTTATGTTCTTCATTGCCCTTGAGTGTTTGACTGTGGTACAAGTTGGATATAGTTGAATACTTTTGTTTCTGGATTGTGTATACATATACATATACATATACACACACACACACACACACACAAATGCAGGAAATGTGTGTGCATATATATATATACACACACACACATACACACATACATACACTGGGGGTCTTTTGGGGTCTCTCTCTCTCTCTCATATTTAATGTTAGACTACATTAGAGTACATGTTTAAGGAGGTCAAAATCTCTTTAAAAACATTAATTAAAATTTGTTGCTCTCTAGAGAAGTAAATAAATAATATTTTTCTTCTGGAGCAGTAATCTTGACCAAGTAGAGGGTTGTGCTGGTTGGAACCTTAGCTCAAAGTCAAATGTGAGTCATTATCTAGGATGCACAGAAAACTCAAGGTTCTTTTTCCTGTTCTCTTGCTAGGCTACTGCACAACTAAGAGAGAGAGTTGGGTATAGTTGAATACTTTTGTTTCTGGATGTTTTCAGAGGGCCAAGGCTTAGCTCTGCATTCCTAGGCTGTATGCTCTAACCCTGGGTGACTGAGACCAGGCCCATAACTTTGTGTTCTTGTCTCTCGAGGTTTAGCCCCAGCTAGGATGGAGGAGCCAAGGTCCTACCAGACTACTGGCAACAGTGCTCTATCAGGAGGGGCAGAGGCACTGTGGGCAAAAAGTGCTCTGGCAGGGGCAACGGGGCTTTGCAGATGAGAAGCACGGTGGTAGGGAGGGTGCAGAGTCACAGGCAAACATACTCTGGTGGGAGTGGGTGGAAGTCTCTGGAGAAAGTGCTGTGGTGGTAGCCACTGGCAAAAGCACTCTGGTGAAGTAACTGAGGCTATGTTGCATTTAATATTACATATATATATATATATATATATATATATATATATATATATACACACACACACACATATATTTAAAATTAAAACTGCATTTTGTATTTGTAATTTTAGTCTGTAGTTGTGTTTCATAATATTTAGGAAGAGATAAGAGACAAGCTATTTAAGAAAACAAAACATGAAGTAGTAATTATGTGAGGTTTAGAGATAAAAGAAAATTATTTGAGGTAGATATTGCCTTTGAAATGAAAACAGATGAGGAAGGTATAATTTTAGGGAAACCAATCTTTTAAAATGATGGGCTTACATTTTGGGACATGAGCTCCAAAACCAATGCTCACACCATGAATTTGTAGGTTAAGGAATTTGTTTCAATTCTTAAATTCTTACAGGAAAGCAGCAATAGTTAAGACTAAACTTCATGACAGATTTTAGCTAATTGGTAGTAGCTGTGTGCATTTAAAAATACCTTGGGACTCAGTTGTTTCTGTTATTGGTTTGGTAATGATAAAATTCTTGTCACAGAGAGCAGTGCTCTGCAGAAATGCCAAGGTGATAACTGTGTTCTCTTTTCAAATGGATGGAATTCTTAGGTTTCTATTATGTCTTCATTGAACATTGCAGAGCATCTTTCCCTTATGTGCAATGTAATGTAATCTAACATTAAATATAAGTAGTCTTCTTTTAATTTTAATTTACCTAACATTTTATTCCAGTATCTGTTGTGGAAGTCATTTTAAAGGTGATTCAAAAAATAATGACCAAACCAAAAATAGAGATCATTATACAAAGGCTAGTACATGTTTAAGGAGGTCAAAAGCTCTTTAAAAACATTAATTAAAATTTGTTGCTCTCTAGAGAAGTAAATAAGTATTATTTTTCTTCTGGAGCAGTAATCTTGACCAAGTAGAGGGTTGTGCTGGTTGGAACCTTAGCTCAAAGTCAAATGGTGAGTCATTATCTAGGATGCACAGAAGACTCAAGGTTCTTTTTCCTGTTCTCTTGCTAGGCTACTGCACAACTAAGTCTCTAAGTGCTAATTAAGTAAATGAACCAAAAAATTCAAGTAGAAAACAAGCAAAGAAACAAAAAGGTGAATGAACTCTAGAACTATGATGTTAATCTTTATAAAGCATTTACTTTATCATAAGTAAGGGTGTTCACCTAGTTTAACCATGATTGTCTTATTACCCCTAGCTTTGGTTTACCTGAGTGTAGTTCAATGATGATGGTTATTTCTAAGTAACTTTTAGGCATTCTTAGTTTATAATATGACACATATAAAATATCTTTAGCTTTGGGGGAAAACGCTCTAGAAATATGAAGTTCATTTAGGATGATGAAGTGGGTAATACAGCTACCAGTGCAAATGTATTGCTCATTAACGGTGTGTGCACGGTTATGTTCACAGTGAAGTAAAAACCATTCTTAATAATGAAGTTTACCAATTTGCATAAAGACTTGAAAAATATGTTTTTTAAGAACATTTTAAAATACATATCACATTTCAGAAGAAAATGATGATTTTTTTCAGGTTCTATGATATACAGTCAATAATCATTCAGCAACATTGCAACTCAGGGAGATATATAAGAAGTCTGTTTAAAAATTATAGGGTTTGCAACATAGATAAAGGAAAATATTAATAAAACATTTTTGGTTGGCAATGGAAGATTTCATGAGACTGATAAATGATGATCACCCTCTAAAGTTGATGAGCCAGATGAGTTGATTATTAATATATTAAATATTAAATCAATAGGTTTTCATGTAGGGACTTCATTCAGGGTTTGTTTTCTTAAATATGTGTTAATACTGCTCCAAACAATTTTAAAACAAACCCTAAAATCCAAAGAGTAAATCCAAAAAAAACATCTGTGTTAGAGTACAATTTAACAAATTTCCCTTGGTAATCAATTTCATGGAATATTGCTGGGCTGGCATATTTGTTGTTCTAGTGCCCCTGAGTATATTGTAAAGACAGGAAAGCTACACTTAGTGAATGGTTATAATAATAAGTTTAATTAAGATAAAACAACATTAATTATATGGTTTGGCTATGGCATTGGCAACAACTCTTCCTTTATCCTGCCAAAATCATAATCTCATGAATGCGTCTGTCAGCTAGCTTAGAAGAGCTGACTGTGGGGAGTTTTCCTTTCAGGTTTCCTTGAGGAAGGTGTGCTTTCCTCTTGTTCAGGCAATTTTTCTATTTATTTAAGACAATCACTCCTAAACCTCTTGAGACTGGTAAAGTCCCACAGTAACCATCTCAACTTCATTCCTATGTTGCTTATCCTAAACCTAGGCTCACGTGACACTAAACATTTCACAATTTTTGCCACAGAATGGAGAGCTTCTTACTTTTGACCTGAAGTCTTCTGAAGACTTTTTATTGTATGTGTCTAAAGTGTACCACATAATGTTTTGATATACACAGAGTGAAATGGTCACTATAGTTAAGCAAATTAACGTATCCATCATTTCATATCGTTACCCTTTTATTGTGTGTGACCAGAGTACCTAAAATCTACTCTTTTACCACTCTGAACATGACTTATCTGAAGTCCTTATTTTTATCCTCCCTCTCCCAGGGCTATATCCTGAATCTCTCTCACCCTAAACCTTTAGTAACTGGCTGAAAATGTTATTTAAAGGTGGAAGGGGGCATTTCCCCCTAACTAAACATCAACCTCCTTTCCCTAAGGCACTTTCCATAGTGTTGGAAAATTTAGCTTCATGATTACTATTCACCCAAGTGCATTTTCTGTTTGAACTGCTAAAAGGCCTTTAAATGTTCAAATATATCAGCTAAATATGGGAGTGAAAAATGTCAGCCCCAATATTTTATTAAGGTTTTGATGGTTGGTGCACATAAACCTGTTCAAACTATAGTCTATGAATGGTTTGCACAAGTGTAACCATCTTTACCAGTAGTATGAGCCAGAATTCACAAATGTAGATTCTAGATTTCTAAAGACACATGGAATTAATTAAGTCCACATGCATTCTCATTTCAAGAATGCCCTCTATGAGATTGCTCAGAGATGGATCTTGTATTAGTCAATCTCGCTAAAATACAAATAATCCCCAAACATATATTTCCTTTTTATTTTAATATTGATTGTTGTGGCCCTACTCCACATATCTTATTCTAGGACCCAGGCAGAAGAAGTAGCACAGATTTGGGACTTGTTGGTTTTGTGGGAGGAGGAAAAAAGCAAGAGAGATATTGGAAAATCATGATGCCTCTTAAACCTTAACTGTAATATAAATCCTTGCTACTCAAAAGTTGTCCTGATAGCTAGCAGCTTCAACATTACTTGGGAGCTTGTTAGATATACTGCATCTCAGGCCCCAATCTAGACCTACTGAATATGAATTTCATTTTAGCAGGATCTTCAGGTAATTTGTAAACACACTAAAGTTTCAGAAAAACTGGCATGTAAACAGGCCCTGATAACCACTGACCAAAGCACTTCACATGGACAAACCCCATATGGGTCAAGGAAGTACACACCCACAGAGAGCTACTGCAAGTCACATGGCACTTGGCAGGGATAAATAATCCTCTTTCAGGGAAGGAGCAAAACACTAGAAACTGAAATGCAATCTACAACCCCTAAAGCTTCTGTTTCTTCTGCTTATGCCAAATGGAACTAGTTATTTATTGAGGCAAGCCATTTTGATTATTGAACATATTTGTTAATTTAGTTTTACTCATTGATTCTACTTTGGTCTTCTGCAGTGAAGAAAACATCTACTTCCTAGTCTATGTAACGTTTATTCAATAATTTGAATGCACTCCCTATGTGCTTCTTCGTTTATCCAAGTATTATCCAAGTTAAACAGACATTCTTTCTTCAGCATTATCAGTTTGTCTAGCTCATTATCCTGGTATCCCTGTTTGGTAACCACCTACTCAGGTTGGAGATACTAGAATTGAGTCTGATATTTTATTATCTGCCAGGCATAGAGAAGAATAGGAACATTTAATCTTTCTTAATCAGGATATAGTCTAAGTTTACCTTGGTGTGATGGTTAATATTAGGCATCAACTTGACTGGATTGAGGGATACCTAGATGGTTGGTACTGTTTCTGGGTGTGTCTGTGAGGATGTTGCCAGAGGAGACTGACATTTGAGTCATTGGACTGGGAGAGGAAGATTCACCCTCTGTGTGGCTTGGCACAATCGAATCAGCTGCCAGAGTTACTCGAACAAAGCAGGCATCACAACTGGGGTAAGCAGCTTGCTAAAGCTTCTTGTTGTCTCTCTACCCATGCTGTGCCAGACACTTGGCTGCTTCTCCTGCCCTTGGACATCGGACTCTAGGATCTTTGGCCTTTGACTCTGGGACTTACACCAAAGGTCTCCTGGGGATTCTCAGGCTGTCAACCTCTAACTGAAGGCTGCCATGCTGGCTTTCCCGGTTTTGAGGCTTTTGGACTTGGACTGAGCCACACTACCAGCATTTCTCTTTCCCCAGCATGCAGACAGCCTATTGTGGGGCTTCGCTTTGTAATCATGTGAGCCGATCCTCCCTGATAAACTCATATATATTGGTTCTATCTCTCTGGAGAACCCTAACTAATGCACTTTTTCTTTTGGTAGAGATGGGGATCTCACTGTGTTGTCCAGGCTGGCCTTTAACTACTGGCCTCAAGTGATCCTCCTGCCTGGGTCTCCCAAAGCTCTGGGATTACAGGCACAACCACTGTGCCTGGCCCTTGCCTTGGGTTTATAGCAGTTGTGTCATACTGCTAGCTCCCAGTATGTTTGTGCTACCATCTTAGGACTTCTGAGCTGCTGTCAAACTGTTCCTTTTCCAGTCTGTACCCAATGAACTGATTAATTTAAATGAATGTTAGGGCTTTAAATTAATTCTTATAAATTAATCTTGTGATGTTGGTTCATTCTTTTGGAAATTGAAGATTTTTTAAGTTCCCAATTTCACTAGGTCATAAATGAAATATCCTACCCAGTGTCAGTTAATGTATAGTCATATTAAAAGCCTGCGTTTGGGGCAGAAGCATATCCCGTATATGAAGATCTGAATCTCAGAGGATTTCTTGGTTTTCTCTTTTAAGAAAAAGAATTTCAAAATACTTTATTTTTCTAAATCTCACAAAATCATTGTTAAGGCTCTGTTTCAAAAGTGACCCTTGGGTGTGAGGGGCCCTGAAAGTTAAGCATTATTAGTTTTATGATAATTCTTCCACTGAACTTGGGACACAGTAAATGAGAAATTGAGGAGTTAAGTGTAACATAGGAGGATGACAATGCATTTATTAAAATGATAGCTCTTGAAATGGCAGCACAGGAAGAAGAATATGGGTAGAGAGGATTGAAAATGAGTTAACCATCAACTGAAATTAGGAACCTGAGTGAAATGAGCCGTTGAAGTAGGATTAAAAGCCTGTCCTCTCATATCTTTAAGATCATGGATTAAAATTACAAACCAAACAGGACCATTCAAAAATTCAGTCTGCAGGTATTAATTAATAAAACTAATAGGAATATGTGATACACATGCACACACATAAAACCAATAGGAATATAACACACACACACACACACACACACTTCCCTCTCCTCTTTCATTCATTTAGAGTTCTCTTATTTACGACAACAAATTTCCTGTCAAGCATGTATTATATTATATAAATTATCTCAACTTCACACAACACAATTTGTCCCATGGCAAAAGTCCATTATTCCAATGCCTAAATTTTTATTAAAAAACACATATATCCTGTTTCCATTGCTTTCATTCCATTTATAATGTATTTTTTAGTAGATTAGCCAAGGATTTTCAGAAAAATAGAGCCAATAGGATATGTGTCTATCTATCTATCTATCTATCTATCTATCTATCTATCTATCTATCTCTCTCTCTCTCTCTCTCTCTCTCTCTCTCTCTCTCTCTATCACCATTGCTATCTCTAACTCTATTTGTGTCTACCTTATCTATCTATCCAGAGACATTTATTTTAGGGAATTGGCTAATGTGATAATGGAGGCTGACAAGTCCAAAATCTGCAGGTGTAGGGTGGAAGTCTGGAGATCCAGGGAAAAGCTGAAGCTGCAGTTCAAGTCTGAAGGCTGACTGCTGGCACAATTCCTTCTTGGCTAGAAAAGGTCATTCTTGTCTATTAAGGCCTTTAACTAATTGGATAATGCCCACTACATTATGGAAGGCAACTTGCTTTACTCAAAATACAATTTAAATGTTAATCTTGTCTAAAAAACACCCTCATCCAGAATACTGTTTGACCAAGTATCTAAACACTGTGGCGTAAGCAAGTTGATATGTACAATTAACCAGCATATTTACACTGGAAGAAGACTTGAAAAACATTTGTGTCCCCAAGTCATGTCTGCTACTCAGAACTTTGAAACCTTGAGAGCCATGTTCCACATTCCTTCCAAGATTTTCTCAGACCCCCTTTATGGAAATGAACCCAAAGTTTTTCAGAGTTTCACAAGACTCTGAAATTTCCATAATCTAGGGAGAGTCATCTGGGGGAATCTTTTTTTTCTAGGGTTCAGACCATGATACATATAAAACCAACTAATTATTGGGAGAGACTGAGACTACTCTGGTGTAATATTTCTGGTGATCTTTTGTCAATATTGTGTTGAGAGGTCAAGGCATCAGTGTGTGAAAGTTCACCAAAGTGGGTGGAAAGCCTACAATGTTTTCTTCTAGTAATTTCATGGGTTGAAGTCTCAGATGTAAGTCTTTAATCCATTTTGGTTTTTTTATATATATAATGAAAGATAAGGGTCTAGTTTCATTCTTCTGCAGATGGCTATCCAGTTTTCTCAGCACCATTTATTGAGGAGACTTTTTCCCGTGTATGTTCTTGGGCCTTTGTCAAAAATGAGTTGGCTATAAATGTGTGGATTTATTACTGGGTACTCTGGTTCTGTTCAATTTGTCTATGTGTCTGTTTTTATGCCAGCACCATGATGATTTGGTTACTATAGCTTTGTAATATATTTTGAAGTAAGGTAGTGTGATTCCTTCAGCTTTGTTCTTTTTGTTCAGCATTATTTTGGCTATTTGGTGTCTTTGGCAGTTCCATACAAGTTTAAAAATTTTTTTCCTATTTCTGTGAAGAATGTCATTGATATTTTCCTAGGGATTACATTGAATCTGTAAATTGCTTTGGGTTGTATTGTCATTTTAACAACATAATTTCTTCTAATTCACAAGCATGAAATAGCTTTCCATTTGTTTGTGTCCTTCTTATTTTCATTCATTAGTGTTTTTATAGATTTTCATGTATAGATTGTTCCCTTCTTTGGTTAAATTGATTCCTAGGTATTTTATATTTTTTGTACCTATTATGAGATTACTTTCTTTATTTTATTTTATTTATTTTATTTTTTTTGAGACAGAATCTTGCTTTGTCACCCAAGTTGGAGTGCAATGGCATGATCCTACCTCATTGCAACCTCCATCTCCCAGGTTCAAGTGATTCTCCTGCCTCAGCCTCCCGAGTAGTTGAGATGACAGGCATGCATCACCATGCCTGTCTAATTTTTTTTGTATTTTCAGTAGAGATGCAGTTTCACCATGTTGCCCAGGCTGGTCTCAAAATCCTGACCTCAAATGATCCACCTGCCTCGACCTCTCAAAGTGCTGGGATTACAGGCATGAGCCGCCATGCCTGGCCATCTTGATTTCTTTTTAAATTGTTTGCTGTTGACATATTATTGCTTTTTGTATGTTGATTTTGTATCCTGAAACTTTACTGAATTTGTTTATCAGTTCTAATGGTTTGTTTTTGGTGGGGTCTTTAGGTTTTTCTAAGTATGGAATTATTTTGTCTACAAACAAGGCTAATTTGACTTTTTATTTTCCAACTTGGAAGCCCTTTATTTTTTTTTTCTTACCTAATTGCTCTGACCAAAACTTCCAGTATTATGTTGAATAAAGTAGCAAAACTGGGCATTCTTGTCTTGTTCCAGGTCTTAGAGGAAGGGCTTTCAATTTCTCTCCATTCAGTATGGTGTTTGCTGTGGGTTTGTCATATGTGGCCTTTAATAGGTTGTGGTATGTGACTTTTGTACATCATTTATTGAAGATTTTTATCATATAGGGATGATAAATGTATTGAATACTTTTGCAGCATCTGCTGAAATGATTATATGGCTTATGTTCTTGGTTCTGTTAATGTGATGTATCGTGTTTATTGATTTGCATATGCTGAACCATCCTTGCATTCCTGGGATGAATCCCACCTGATCATGGGGAATGATCTTTTTAATATGTTGTTGGATTCAGGTTGCTAGTATTTTTTTGGGGAGTTTTGCATCTATGTTCATCAGAAATATTGGC
Organism: Macaca nemestrina; assembly: GCF_043159975.1. Classification (NCBI taxonomy): domain Eukaryota; kingdom Metazoa; phylum Chordata; class Mammalia; order Primates; family Cercopithecidae; genus Macaca; species Macaca nemestrina. Next base: position 116,490,202 of record NC_092129.1, read on the forward strand.
CTGTAGTTTTTGTTGTAGTTATTGTATCCTTGTCTTTTGATATCAGGGTAATGCTGACCTCATAGAATGAATTTAGAACTATTTCCTCCTCTTCAATTGTTTTGAAGAGTTTGAATAGAATTGGTAATATTTCTTCTTTAAATGTTTGGTAGAATTCAACAGTGAACCAATCAGGTCCTGAGATTTTATTTGATGAGAGACTTTTTACAACAGTTTCAATATTATTACTCATTAATTTGTTGAGGTTTTCTATTTTTTTCATGGTTTAATTTTGGAAAGTTACAAATCTATTTCCTCTAAGTGTTCCAATTTTTGTCATATAGTTGTTCATAATGGTATCTAATGAATCTTTGTATTTTGTGGTCTCAGTTGTTACATCTTTTTCATATCTGATTTTATTTATTTGAGTCTTCTCTCTTTCTTTCTTAGTTAATCTAATTAAAGTTTATTGATTTTAATTATCCTCTTATATTTGGTTTGGTATATCTTTTATATTGTTTTTTATTCCTTGTTTCATTTATTCCTGCTCTGATCGTTATTATTTCTTTCTTTCTACTAATTTTAGTTTGGTTAGTCCTTGCTTTTCTCATTCCTTGAGGCGAATGGTTAGTATATTTGAAGTTTTTCTACTTTTTAAATATACACATTTATTGTTATAAACTTCCCTCTTAGTACTGTTTTTGCTGTATCTCATAGATTTTTGTACATTGTATTTCTACTTTAATTTGTTTCAAGAAATTTTTAAACTTCCTTCCTAATTTCTTCATTGATCCATTACTCATTCGGGAGCATGCCATTTAATTGCCATTTGTTTATGTACTTTTTGAGTTCTTCTTGTTATTGGTTTCTAGTTTTATTCCAGTGTGGTCAGAAAATGTACTTGATATGATTTCTACTTTTTTGATTTTGTTATTTATTTTGCCATCTAAGATATGGTCTGTTCTAAAGAATGTTCCATGTGCTGATGAAAATAATGTGTATTTTATAGTTATTTGGTGAAATGTTCTATAATTGTCAGCCCCATTCGAGCTAATGTGTAGTTTAATGTATTGCAGTCTATCTCTCCCTTTATATCTATTACTGTTTGCTTTATATATTTGGACCTCCAGTGTTGGGTGCATGAATATTTATAATTTATATTCTCTTGCTGAATTGACTCTTTTATCATTATATTGTGACCTTCTTTGTCTCTTTTTAAATTTTTGATGTATAGTCTATTTTATCTGATATGAGTATAGCTACTCCTACTATTACTCTTTTTTGGTTTCTAATTGTATAGAATGTCTTTTTCCACCCCTTCACTTTCAGTTTATGTGTGCCTTTATAGGTGAATTAGGTTTCTTGTAGCTGAGTCTTGTTTATTGATTAAGCTACCATATGCCTTTTAATTAGTAGAGAATTGAGTCCATTTATATTCAGTTTTGTTATTGATAAGTAAGGACTTACTACTGCCATTTTGTTGCTTGTTTGCTTGTAACTCTTTTCTTCCTTTTTTACTGTCTTCCTTTGTAATTGGATTATTTTCTCTGGTAGTATGTTTTAATTCTTTGCTTATTATTTTTAGTTAATATGTTATAATTTTTGCATTGTGCTTACCATGAAGCTTACAAAAATATCTTATAGATATAAAATGTTGTTTTTAAAGAGACAACTTATACTAGATAACAAAGAAAAGAACAGAAACAAACAAAGACAAAACCCAGAATTCTACACTTTCACTCTAACCTCTGGATATTTTGACTTTTAGTTGTCTCATTTTGCATATTTTTATACTGCCTTCTCTTAGAAGGTTTCTGTAGATATTATTATTTTAGATAGAGTTGTCTTCTGGGTTTCATACTAGAGTTATAAAAGGATTGCATACTATTCTTATACTGTTAGAGTATTCTAGGTTTGTATATATACTTAATATTACCCAGGGGGTTTTATACCTTTGAGTTTTTTTCTTTTTGCATGTTTGTGTTTTTTCCTTTTAGATTGATCAATGAATTCTTCTTAGCACTTCTTGTAAGATGGGTCTTACAAGACCATCTTGTAAGAATGGAGAATTCTTTGTTTTTGTTTTTCTGGAAAAGAGTTTATCTTGACTTTATATTTGACGGATAGCTTTACTGGATACAATATTCTTGGATGGCAGGTTTTTTCTTTCAGTACTTTGAAAATGTTGTCCCACTCCCTTCTTGCTTGTATGGTTTCCATTGAGAAGTCTATTGCTAGGTAAGTTGAACTCCTTTACATGTTATTTCCTTCTTTTTTTCTTATTGTTTTTAGGCTCCTTTCTTTGTCTCGACCTTTGAGAGTTTAATATTCATGTGCCTTGAGGTAGTCTTATTTGGGCTGAATCTGTTTGGTGCTCTCTGACCTTCCTGTACTTGGATATTATCCTCTTTCTCAAGTTTTGGAAAATTTTATGTTATTTCTTTGAATACAATCTCTCTGCTTGCTCTTGCTTAACTCCCTCTTGAACACCAGTAATTCTTAGATTTGGCCTTTTGAGGTAAATTATTATAAAATTTTGTAATTTGAGGTATATTTTATAGGCCATCTTCATTCTTTTTTTTTCTTTTGTCTCCGTGGACTGTGTACTTTAATCTCCTTTAAACATTTCTCTGATAAATTTCTGAATTGCTTTTCTGTGTTATTTTGGTGATCACTGAGTGTCCTTCAAACTTAAAACTGCTGTTTTGAATTCTTGGTTAGAGAGTTCACATATTGGAGTCTTGTTAGAGTCAGTCACTGGCTCCTTTGTCTGTTTGGAAAGACGTGATTTCCTCTCCTCCTCCTCCTCCTCCTCCTCCTCCTCCTCCTCCTCCTCCTCCTCCTTCTCCTTCTTCTTTCTTCTTTTCTTCTTTGTGTGTGTGTCTTTACATTGAATGATTAGTCGTTTTGTCCAGTCTTCTCTATCTGGTGCATTTTTTAAAATGTGATTCTTAGAGATTTTTTGTTTGCCTCAGTTTTAGTAAAGAGAGTGCTGTCTGTCCCCAAAAAGGGAGGTCCCAAAAAGGATGTCCCAGTAGTACTGGAAGTCTAGCTAGGGATTAGCACCCAGGGGACCTGTGGAATTACCTCTGCAGTAATGTGCTGCTGCTCAACAGCCACTCTGATTTGGTGTCTTCTTTGACCAAGTAACAGGGCAGTTTCCACGTCTGGAGATGGGTCTGGGGATGGTTGCCCTCCCTCCCCTGTTTGTTTCTGACTGTCCTCAGGGACATTTCTCTCTTCAGGCACTCCTGATGCTTCTTGTAGGTTGAGTCAGAGACAGATTTTCTGCTAGGGAAACCAAGATGATGGGGAAGTTGGCTGTCTACCTCAATCTCACTTCTTCCAGCGTAGAAACCATGAGTCAGAAGGAAATTTTCTGCACATTTAGTGCTGGGCAGATTAGAGAGAGAGGCATTGCAGATATGGAAGTGTTATTCTCTTACCATCTGTTTGGATTTTTTTCATTTCTCTGTGACCCTAGAAAATGTCTCCTCCTCATATTTGAGTTCTGGGTTATTTCTGGTGATAATTTAAGCACTGTATATTTGCTTTCGGTTTTCTGTGGGGAGGGGGAAGTTAAGCCAAGTTGTTTCTACACCACTATTTTGGAACTGGAAGTCGTCACAAAGCCTTTTTGTGCTCTACTTTTCATGCTGACTAGGCTGTCATTTCATCTTGTTGTAATATCTTATTTTTGACATGACCATACTAGTACATGTCACAAGAGGAACATTTATTTCTTTAGCTGACATGTACAGTACTTTCCCTTTATCCATGGAAGATATGTTCTAAGACCTTCAGGGGATGCCTGAAATTCCAGATAGTACTGAACCTTATATACACTATGGTTTTTTTTTTTCTATACATACATAAACCAAAAAGTATCTGAGACAGTTCTCAATCAATTTAGAAGTATATTTTGTTAAGCTTAAGTGCACGCCCAGGAGAGAGGTCTGTGCATTTCTCCAAAGATGATTTTGAGGGCTTCGGTATTTAAAGGAAAAAAGTGGGCTGGAAGGGAAAGAGGGAGGGCATGGTCATGTTACTGAATCCATGTGGTACCAGAGAAAAGGAGCAGGTAGGGGAATATCAATTATGTTTTCTTCTCAGACTCAATAGATTGGCATTTTACATAAGATGCAGTGAACACAGAGTAGGTATCTATGGAGATATTTAACCTTTTATCTGTAGCTATCTGCTTAGGAACAAAAGGAAAGGCAATTTCTTGCATGACTCAGTTTTCAGCTTAACTTTTTCCTTTTGGCATAGTGAATTGGGGTCCCAAGTTTTTATTTTCCTTTCCCAGATACATACCTGTGATAGAGTTTAATTTATAAGTTAGGCAAAGTAAGAGATTAACAACAATCATTAATAATAAAACAGAACAATTATAATAATACAGTGGAATAAAAGTTATGTGAAGGTAGTCTTTCTCTCTCAAAATAATTTATTGTACATTATATTTTCAGACCCTGGCTGACCATGGATAACTGAAACTGTGAATAAGGGTGGACTACAACACCCATTTCAAAGACTACCCATGTTTCTCTGTGAAGGTACTTCTGGTGACCACCCTTGGTCCAGATTTCCGAACTCCGCAGCAACAACCTATTTACAACAATGAATTCTATATCAAATAGATCTCTGCTCAACAGTCCCAAGTCACTTTCTTTCCACTGCAGAAGATCATCTTCATTCAAACAGAAGTTTCAGAGAGTTCACATTTCTTTAAAAGGGGTGGAAAATACAGTTAGGTTTAAATGCTCATGTAGTATTCTATTATTTGCCACTGCATGGTTTAATTTCTAAAGCTGGCTGCCATGTGTGACTTGTCTCTGTTGTGTACTGGTTAAGTGTGCAGGCTCTCCAACTAGGCTAAGTCACCCTGTACTCTGGCTTCATCATTACTTGTGAAACTTGGGCAGATTACTTAACCTCTCAAAGTCTTAGCTTATTCCTCTGTAAAGTGGGAATCATGATTGCATCTACCTTATAGAATTGTGTGAATTAAATAAAATATATATAAAGCATTTACTATAGTGCATAGCACATAGGAAGCACTCACTAAATATTAGAAGCTATCATTTTATTATTAGAAATAAACATATGCCTATATTCCTTTATGTACAGCATATTAGGTAAGAGTATGGGCTTCAGTGCCAGGTCCACATTTGCTAGGTATGTGACCTGAGAAAAGTTCCTTAAGCAGCCTGACCCTTAGCTTTCTCATCTGTCTAATGGAGAGGAGTAGGTACTCTGTAAGGTAGCAGGAAATAATTTGAATTAGATAATATACATAAAGCACTTGCTGAAGAACTGAATAAGCATTGCTATTGTTATTCTTATTGTAAAGTTTTCTTCTCTGGATTCATCTAACTGTGATAGTTTTCTCTGTAAGCATGTGAAGTGCACTATCACTTTATTTCAGCAAATAGCACGTGGTGAATTCCATGGTTTAACTTGTTACATGTGTATTCTTCCCTCCATCTAGTTATAAGTCCCTGGATGAACGCGTTTATGTTAACATTGCCATCCACATAAATTGCCCTACACATATATCCATTTAATACATATTTGTATGTGGTTGTGGGGTTCATATACTATATAAATATGAATGCTTTGAGAATCAACAAGTTTTGCTGAATGACTAGTAAAACATTCATTCATTTAACATACATATTGAGAATGTACTGTGTTCCAGGCACTGCTTTAGGCTCTGGGGCTATCACAGTAAACAAAGAGATTTTATTTCAAAGAATAAGGTGTATATTTTACTCTGTCACAGTTTGGTGTTGAGAACATGCTGGTGAAACATGAAAGTGGAAAGATGGGGATGAAAAAGCTTCGGTGTTGAGATGGTGAGGTAGATCATGTGAGAGGTCAAACTGCTGATTATTTTGTAGAGGTAACTGAGATATTGTCCCTTCAAATCTTGAACTGCTGTACCCTGTTCCCTTTAGCAGCTTCAGTTTTTGCTTCCTTGTCTCATTGCTGCAATTCTGCCTCAGGTCCTGCCTGTCTCCTTTGTCCATCACTCATGCCTGTGGCACTTATTGGACCTCTCACTGTGGCTTGGATATTTGCTTAAATTGTTTCTGTCCTTTGATATTTGTCTGATATTTTAATGTAGGTGGTTGGGGGAGGGAAGAAGAAATGATTTTCCCATTCTTAAGGTTGGTAATTATTGATTAGAGGCAATCTATAAGCGAAAAGAGAATACTGGGGTAATCAAATCCACTCCATATGAAGTTTTTATTTATACAATAAGCATTTGTTCAGTTTGTGAAGACTAATCTATAAAGTGCCACATAAAACGTGTAGTGCTCTATGTACATCATTTACATGCTCTTTGTGTTGCTTCGCAGGGAATTGGGGGTGGAGAGGAGAGACTACAAGGAAATGAGATCTTCATCTGAAAGCAGATGTGTAAGCTACTGGCCAGCCAGGGATTATAGAAGGCTTTTCTCCTTGTTGCAGTTCTAGGAAATCTAGGATCAGTGAAAAGTCTGTGCAGAGACACTCTATTTTACTCACAATATTTTTGGGCAGACACACTCCACAGCTATGGTTTTATTTTCCTCCAATTTTATCATATTCTTTCTCTCATCTAGCAGCATCTGTGTTTCAAGTTATTTTTCATTCATTTCTTTATATACTGGGACACTGGAATGTAATGTTCAAAGACCAGTTTAATATTTTCTGGGAAAGCTATTAATGCTGAATGACATACCTATTGGTCACTGTAATATGTTTAATGACAGAAACAAAGATACTGGATCAACTTCTGCTTTTTATTCTGACCTAGACAGCTCCTGCACTTCCTTCTGACTGACCACAAAATTGATGAACCTTAAAAATGACTTACCGGTTTTTTCCTAACCCATCTCTACTGCATGTGAACTCAAATAAGATCTCTGAAAGGAAAAATCAAATGTTTTAAAAAAAATTTCTTGGGTCAATTTAAGCCTTCTTAATTGAATAGGTAGCATTTCCAAACATAAAACATATCCTCATAAAGCTAAAACTGCCTAATCTATAATCTTGAAATTGTTCCAGAAAACACACAGAAATTCCACAGGAAGTAATTCAGCCAAGCAGTTTAATTTAATAACAAAAATAAGATAGAAATGAGGTTGAGTGACTGTATATTAAACATACACTATAGCCATGTCTAGCGTGTTGCCAGTCATCAGATATTTTCAGCATATCTACCAGTCCAATAGACTGGATAAAGAAAATGTAGTACTTATACCCCATGGAATACCATGCAGCCACAAAAAAATGAGATTGTGTCCTTTGCAGGGATATGGATAGACATGGAGTTATCCGTAACAAACTAACACAGGAACAGAAACCAAATATCTCATGTTCTCACTTATAAGTGGGAGCTGAATGATCAGAACACATGTACCCAAAGAAGGGAACAACACATATGGGGGCCTATTGGAAGGTGGAGGGTAGGAAGAGAGAGAGGATGAGGGAGAATAACTAATGGATACCAGGCTTAATACCTGGGTGATGAAAAAATCTGTACAACAAACCCCCATAATACAAGTTTACCTGTGTAACTAATCTGCTTTTGTACCCCTGAACTTAAAAATTAAAAAAGTTAGTCTTATACAAATTATAGAATAAACTTAGGGGCTTAGTGTTGGGGATGTATGGGGTAGATATAATTTCGAGGTGTACTGTGATTTTTCCTCTGTTCTATAGTTGACATTTGGGAGTCAGAACTGGGGATATTCTATTACATCTGTAAAAACTTAGTTGCTTCTCAGATTAAGATTTTGAAGGATCAAATTACCAGTAAAATAATTTATTTGGGGCATTGGCTTGCTGAAACGGCTGATAATGAAATTATTTCTCTGATATCTCATTTTTAAAAGTATGCTTTATGACTAAGACTTGTCCATTATCATTTTAGGGCAACAGTTTGGAACTTATTTTTTAAAAAAATACTGAAGGACACATGTTTGTAAAACAAAATTTTACATGGAATTCCAATTATCAACGAGGGACTGATCTGCCTGTGGTATGGTTCCTCCTGCTTCCCATTACATCTAATGGAGCACATACAGAGAGTCCCAGGCCTCTGTAGATAAGTGTGAAAGCCACTGTCCCAGGTTTTAAATTCCCAAAGGCCATAATATACCAGTGGTTAAAGAATCCTGCTCTGAAGCCAGATGGATTTGGGTTCTAATCCTAGCCCTGGGAGTTATTGGTCTTGTGAACTTGGGAGAATCATTTAACTTTACATGCTTCATTTTCCTTAGTTCTAAAACTGGGATGATAATGTCAATGACATGGTGTTATAAGGAGTAAATGAGATATTTCAGAGATTGTTAATTTTGGAGGGTCATAGAACCCTTTGGTACAATTGGAAAATATCATATATACAGTTATAGAGAAAACCAATTATATTCAATTATATTGAAATATAGTTATCAAAATATTAAAGATTATGTGACAGTAATATATGTGAATCTTTACACATTAACAAGTTCTAATCATGAGTCAAATAAAAAAACTTCAACGTAGTAACAAACATAAACAAGTTTTTAGAGATAGTTGTTGTAAGTATAATGTATGATGAAAATAATTTATTGTTTCTATAGAGGGAAATAATAGATTTCTGTTGAAAGAAATGGTAAATTTCAGTTAAAGTTTAGTAAAAATAACGATGTAATTTTTCCCATTCAAACATATGGATTCCTAGATTCTACTGAAATCTGAGTTAAAAAGTCCTATATTGGAGGGTTTAGCGTAGTATGTTTTGAACAGGGGCTTAAGGTATTTGGTGTTACAATTATTACCAAAACCATCATGACCATTTTCATCATTTCAGAAGGTAGGGATATGTAGTTGGAATTATGAGTTAAGTGATAATGTTTCAAGATGCTTCAATGATACTAAAAAAAAAGTTAAGAAAATTGACAATACAGAGTGAAATAGTTTTTCCTAAGTTATACATTCATGTGATCTATATATAAGTGTTACCTTTCAAAAGTTTAGTGAAAATAAATGAGTATGAACTAGTGATGGAACTAGTGACAGAACGATCTCCTGTGCCTGTAATTTTAGTTCTTCCCATCAGGTGACAGTAAAGCAATGTGAGTCAGTGTTTTACATACTCTCTTTTAACCACAAAAACCCCACTAAAATATGACAATTTGATATTTCATTAAAACTCCATGCAAGGATATTTTCTTTAAGTCAAATAAAAAGAATTAGAACTATTAACAATTAGATGACTTGTCATCTCCAAAGTTTTTATCTATTTGACAAGTTTTCTTTTTCTTTTCAATTATAATCCTAGTATGTTTTTGTTCTCATCACTCATCTCCACATTTTGTCACATTGAACAGATACATAATCTGGCTTTAAAAAATACAGAAAGTTATGTGCATCTCTTCAGAAGCCTGTTACAGAGGCAGCAATAAAATAATTTTATAACTCAGTATCTAGTTTGCATTTTGTCTGTATTATATCATATATTAATTGTGCTTTATATAAATAGAAACATGCATAGTAATATATGTGAGTCTTTACACATTAACCAGTTGAAGTTATTAACTCTTAACTAGAATTCCATGTATGAATATACCACAATTTATTCATTTTTCTGTATTGGCATTTGATATTTTCCAGTTTGAGACCATTAAGAATAGTGCTGTAATGAATATAACAATTCCAAGTTTTAGCAGAACACAGTGAATGATTTGTTTGGCATTTATCTAAGAGTAGAATTGTTGTGTCTTATTGTATACATATAAGCTAAGACACAGAATGAAAGCATCAAATCAAACTTAGTATATCAGAGATCTTATACCTGAGCAAGCTTTCTTAAGTAATTTCAATTTGAAAACAATCATACATTTCAGAAAAAGCAGAGATAAGATAGGGGCATTGAGGCTGAGTTCCCAGGTCCTGTTTTCTTCTGTGAGACATGTCTTTCTGGTTCAGAATAAAAGATGAGATCTCTATATTAAGTTTGCAGTACCATTTCACACAGCAGGGGCATTTAAATTGTGAAGTCAAAAAATTTTGAAGTCAAAGAATTATGTAACTTGTATATCTTGGGTTCTTTTTTATAGGTTATCCTGAACCAGGACATCCTGCCAGGGTTGTAGGTAATCCTGAACCAGGACATCCTGCAAGGGACATTTTGGAGACACAGTCACTTATTTCTAGCAAATATTATTAATCTATTTATTTGGAGGTCCAGTTATGAAGATTAGAGTGGATGGACTAAAGAGCCTTTCTGTCACCCAAGAACTTCCCTTTGTGAGGATAATGAATGGATTAAAACCCAGCTACTTGAACTCCTTCCCAGCATGGGCGGCTTTAGTAGATACTGCCAAAAAGTTTTACAAAGTGATTGTACTAATTTACTCTCTGAGTAGAAGTGTATAAGTATGTAAGATGTTATCAACATGTATTTTCCATTTTTGTTTTGTTGTTTATTTTCCTCTTTACCATTATGGTAAGCATGTAGTAACTATGAAGTTGAACGCCTTTTCATATCTTCGTCGGTTTTTTGAACGTTGTCTTTTGTAAAGGTTTTGTTCAGAAATTTTTACCCAATTTTTGCTGGCTTTGTGTGTCCTTTCCTGTTGATTCATGGGAGTTTTTATATATTCAGGATATAATTTTTTGCATATATGTGTTATGAATACCTTTTTCTACTCCATGTGCTTCTTTTTTACTCTTAGTATTTTTCTGATGAGTAGAAATTCTTAATAATATTATTATCTAGTGTTCCATGTCTTTTTAACATAGAAAACTACTACTAAATTTGATATTCCAAGTTTCTCTACTCCTTGGCCTAATTAAGAAAATACAGGGCCCAGACAGTGTGAATGAAGATGATACCTTAGAAGGAAGAAAAGAGGAGAACTGTAAATGATTTTATGATACTTTGTCCATGTCACACAACCATATAATGCACATTGTCACACTTTATATTCTGAATGTCTGGCCATGCTGTCTTCTGACAGTTTTGGGATTAGAAGGCCTGATAATTTTTTGTTTTTCATAGCTCAGCTGCATCTGTTTATTTGCTACTTTTACCTAAAAGATGTGGCTTAAATCCTATTTTCCACATTAGACATGCAGAAACTTTGTGTGTATGTTTGTGTGTGGATGTGTGTGTATCCCTACTCAGCATTATAACAAAGTCATTCCACATCTGCTTTTGTTCCCTAGATGGAAAAGATTTTCTAAAGCGTTTCAAGGAAAGTAGTCTTTATCAATAAGTTCCTTCTTCAGCCCCTTCTTAAAGATTACTTAATGGCAGAGGGAATTGTAAGAAATTTGTCTCTAATTTCTCACATATTGTGAGAAATTTCTGCTTTTAGTATTGTCAGGTTTTTGAATTTTAGCCATTCTAATAGGAATGTAGTGGTATATCATCTTTGTTTTAATTTGCAATTCTCTAATGATAAATGATGTTGAACATCTTTTTATATACTTATTTGCTGTCTGTGTATCTTCATTATTCAAGCGTCTATTCAGATCTTTTGCTTACTTTTTAATTGGTTGTTTGTTTTTTAGTGTTGCTATAATTACATATTAGTTTTGTTTGTTTGTTTTTGTTTGTTTGTTTTAGAAACTGATGTTTATTTTCTATCAACCATTTTTCCATGTTGCTTAAGAGCCCGTGCAAGAACAGCTTAAGACTATTCAATGGTTGCTTCTACCCATTCAGTGGCCTGAGCAGTGGGAGCTGCAGATCAGTCTTCCGTGGCAGGCTGAGCACTCCAGTCTTCAGTAGGGAACTGCTGAATAGGCACAGAGGGCACCTGCACACCTTCAGACCAGTCTGCAACCTCAGGCTGAGTAGCAGTGAACTCAGGAGCTGGAGCAGTCCATTCACCCTGAAATTCCTCCTTGGTCACTGCCTTTTCAGCAGCAGCCTGCTCTTTTTTTCAATCTCTTCAGGATCTCTGTAGAAGTAGAGATCAGGCATGACCTCCCACGGGTGTTCACGGGAAATGGTGCCACGCATGTGCAGAACTTCCCGAGCCAGCATCCACCACATCAAACCCACTGAGTGAGCTCCCTTGTTGCTGCATGGGATGGCAATGTCCACATAGCGCAGAGGAGAATCTGTGTTACACAGAGCAATGGTAGGTAAGTTAACATAAGATGCCTCCGTGAGAGGCTGGTGGTCAGCCCTGGGGTCAGTAACCACAAGAAGCGGTGGCTCCCGGAGGGCTGCCTGGATCTGGTTAGTGAAGGTTCCAGGAGTGAAGCGGCCAGCAATTGGAGTGGCTCCAGTGGCAGCAGCAAACTTCAGCACGGCCGGCCCTCTAGCCAGTATTCCTGGAGGATATAACACTGACATCAGCAGGGTTTTCAATGGCAACAATGGCACGAGCCACCAGCAGAAGCTTCTCCCAGGTCCTCTTCAGATTTATGATGTAGATGCCATCACTTTTCCTTTTATAGATGTACTGTTCCATCTGGAAGTCAAGATTGGTGCCACCTAAGTGGGTTCCTGCTGCAAGGAACTTAAGGACATCCTCCTCCTTCATTTGCAGGACATCAAGGGCTCCGGACATTGTGAAAGTTTCCCTTTAAGTTACGACGGGAATCCAGAACAACGCCGTATGGACCCCTCTGTAGGTAGTGCGGAATTACATATTAGTTTTAAGGGTACTTTGCATATTTTAGATAACAGTCCTTTATCAGATATGTGTTTGCCAAAATTATCACTCAGTCTGGGGCTTGCTTTTTCATTTTCTTGTGTCTTTCACAAAGATGTTTTTAATTTTAATAGCATCTCACATTTTTCTTTTACAGATGATCCTTTTGTGTTGCATCTAAAATTTCTTCGTTCCTACTTCATTTGTTGAAAAGATGATTCTTTGAATTGCCTTTACTCCTTTGTGAAAGATCAGCTGGCTCCACATGTGTGGATCTATTACCAGGCTTTCTATTCTTTTTCAGTGATTTATTAATATGTGCCTATTTTTTTCACCAGTACCAGACTGTTCTGATTTTGGTAGCTTAGGAAGTCTTGAAGTCTAGTAGGGTCAGTTTTGCAACTTTCTTCTCCTTCAGGAGTGTGTCAGTTATTTGGGATCTTTTGTCTTTCTGTATAACTTAGAATCAGTTTGCAATATGCACAAAATTGCTACTTGGGATATTGATTGGGATTTCTTTGAATCTATAGGTGAAATTGACATCTTAAAATATTAAGTTTCTAATAAATGAATATGAAATATCTCAACATTTGTTTAGATATCTTTGATTTTCTTCATCAGAGTTTTGCACTTTTCAGCATGAAAAGCCTGAGTATTCTGCTGGATATATTTTGATGTATTCACTTTTGGGGTGCTATTGTAAATGCTATTGTATTTTCAATTTCAAACTCTAATTGTTCATTTCTAGTATGTAGGGAAGCAATAAACATTGGTATATGAACTTCGTATCCTACAACCTTGCTATAATTGCATATTAATTCCAAGAATTTTCCTGTCAATCCTTTGGGATTTTCTACACAGACAACCATGTAATCTGTGAAAAGGAAATTGTATTTCTTTCTTCCTAATCTGTGTTCATTTTATTTCCTTTTCTCATCTTATCATACTAGCCAGGACTTTCAGTACAATATTGAATAGCAATGATGAGAGAAGACATTCTTGACTTCTTCTCAACCTTAATAAGACAGTATCCAATTTCTCCCAATAAGCATAATATATTAAAAACTGTATAGTTTTTGTAGATGTTCTTCATTAGGTTGAAGTAATTCTAGTTTGCTGAGAGTCTGTGTTGTGAATGGGTGCTGAATTGTTTTTAAATGCATTTTCCACATCAGTTGGTATGATCATATGATTTTTCTCCTTTAGGCTGTTGATGTGATTGATTTTTGAAAGTTGAACCAGCTATGCCTATCTAAGATAAATCTCACTTGGTTATTGTATATAATTCCTTTTAGTTGTTCTACTTTTAGTTAGCACTAAGATATAAAGGCATAATTTAATGTTTTATATATCTATAATTTGCAACAAAATTATTATTGTTATTTGCATCTCTTATCCAAAATATTTTTGTCATTTAGTAAATGCATACTAAGTATTTGCCAATTGCTTTCTTTAACAATCAGCAGCTATTGTCAAAAGGTAACAAAGTAGAGAAAACTCCTTGAAACATTACTTGTCAGACTGAAGCTAATCCTGGGATTAAAAATTTATCATTTTTATTAGAAGGCTCTCTTCTTCAATGAAGCCATTGAAGCAATCTACTTCAATTTCTTCCATTATAGATGTCAATACTTATTCATTTAATGTACTACGAAGAAGCAACAAAATCATGAAAATAAGAAGCTACAAAGTTATAAAAATAAAGTAAAATAGCATTTAGGAAGAAAGTACAACAAAAAAGGCAGCCCTCCTATCCTATAGAAAACGATGGAGAAATTAGTTACATTATTTTTGCTGGTCCCAGAAAAAAAGAATGTTTGAAATGACTTGGAGGTAGAATATTGTGAATTCTGATATCCGAAATGTGTGAGAAATATTAGCCAGAGAAACAAACCTATTTCTGAGGAAAGTACCACAACAATCCTGGAAATGATCCAGTGGCAAAACATTTTTGAGCTGTGTTGGTGGTCTCATCAGTGATTGAATGGAATCCGAGAAGACTGGTGTGGTGGTGTGGAAGAAATGTAATAATAGCAGAAAGTAATATCAAGTCACTGTTTTGATGTTACTGTTGGATCTTGGAATTATTAAACTATAAAACCTGCCATAAGGAAATGAATAAAATATAAAATACTTTGCCCACCCCCACTTAATAAGAAAAGCACACCTTGCTTTTCTTGCTTAAGAATGCTTAAGAAAAACAAGTCCTTGTTGTGAACAACCATATACCTTCCATTTAAAGGTGAATCAGAATGATCTTATTAATAGATATACCAAGTTCTTGGAATTTACCTATGATTGTGCATGTAGCATTGAGCCAGTCATTACGAACCTCTTTGTTACACAACCTGAGGTAAGCACAATTTTTTTCTTCATCAGAGAAAGTTCTTGCAATTTTGTGAAATTTTGAAATGAGAAATCACTTTTGAGAATGATGAAAGAGCAGTGTACATATGTATAAAGGACCTACTAAGTTTACCATTTCACTTATGTAACTCACAGATGTATCCATTATACTATTCAAATTTTTGATGTATAATTAATAAATAGCCAGTTTATGTGGGGTGATCCATTTTATTTGTTACCTGAAAGCAATCTGGAAATGTTGTTGCTTACAGAAAAAAAAGTCTTAATACAGAAAGGTAAAACTTATTTTTATTGTTAGTAATATATTCATGCTATTTTATTGATTTTTTAGTATCCAAAGGCAGCCTCTCTGTTTTCTTGTGTTAATGTGAAGTAAATTATGATTAATTTCCACTAACTTTCTTTCTCACGAAACTCTAGTTATTATTCCATTCCTGTGGCATATCAACCAGATTGGCCTACTCTGCACCATTTCTTTCCCCTTCTAGATGGCCTCCCTACATTTGTAGCTGGCCAGCTACAAATTAAACGTTGTGATTCCCTTACAGCTCGGGTTCTACATGTGTTTCTGTTTCTCCACGCAGTTATACTCACAGAAGACCTGGGGGTAGAAGTGAGCAATAACACACGGTGGCACCACAAGGTGAGACGGAGTCTCCTGGCGGCATGTTTGAGAAAAGTAACACGATTCAAGTGCTGGAGCAGAACCTATGAGAAGAGGGTCTCAGGGGAAAGAACTGGCAACCACATCCCGCAGGTCCTGGTAGATGGAAAACCTTTGGAAGATCGTGAGCGGAAAGACACCATCTGACTTGTATGTTAAAGGAATTGCTTTGGGTGATGTGTTGAAGAGATTCTAATGTGGGAGGGTGGAAACAGAAAGACTAGTTAGGGTGTCATCACAATAATTTAGATAGAGGTGATAGTGACTCCAGGTAAGTATTAGTAGTGGACATGGTGAGCATGGTCAGATCCTAGATACATTTTAAAGGCTGAACCAAGGGGTTTCCTGGATTAAGTGTTGCAGAGGAGGGAGGACTCTTCCACTGGAGGAGCAGCTTGGCCAAGTGTATAGAGGAAGAGTGCTCACCCATGTCAGATGCTGCCCCGAGGCCAAGGAGCATGAGGACTGAGAAACAACAATAGGCAATGTGAATGTCACTGGTGACCTAGAGAGGAGTAAATTTGGTGAAGTTCAGTGTAAAAGACACGGTGGAGGCCGGGTACAGTGGCTCACATCTGTTATCCCAGCACTTTGAGGGGTCGAGGCATGTGGATCACGAGATCAGCAGTTGAAGACCAGCCTGGCCAAGACGGTGAAACCCCGTCTCTACTAAAGATACAAAAATTATCCGGGCATGCTGGCCGGCCCCTGTAATCCCAGCTACTTGGGAGGCTGAGGCAGAGAATTGCTTGAACTTGGGGGGCTGAGGTTGCAGTGAGCCGAGATGGCACCACTGTGCTCCAGCCTGGGTGTCAGAGTGAGACTCCGTCTCCAGACACAGTGGAGTGGGTTTAAAAGAGAATAGGAAGAGAATAATTGGAGACAGTGGGTAAACACAATGCTTTCAAGACATTATGTGCTAGGAAAGTGTGATATTGTACTTTAAAATAAGAAGTACACATATTTATCTTCATCGCTAGTTCCTGAAACAGAGCTCCTAATCCCTTGGAATTTCCTGGGTGATAGCTGTGTTAGGCCATTCTTGCATTGCTATAAAGAAATTACCTATGACTGGGTAATTTATAAAGAAAAGATATTTGATTGGCTGAAGGTTCTGCAGGCTGTACAAGCATGGTGCAAGCATCTGCTTGCCTTCTGGAGAGGACTCAGGGAGCTTTTACTCATGGTGGAAGGCAAGGCAGGAGCTTGAATGTCACATGGTGAGAGAAGGAGCAAGAGAGAGAGAGAGAGAGTGGGGGAAATGCTACACACTTTAAACAACCAGATTGCATGGGAGCTCACTCACTATCACAAGGACAACACCAAGCCATGAGGGATCTGCCTGCATGATTCAATCACCTTCCACCAAGCACCACCTTCAATACTGGGGATTATATTTCAACATGAAATTTAGAGGGCACACATATCCAAACCGTATCAGTAGAAGTGTATTACTTTTTTTCTAATGAGATGACCCATCATGAGCTTCTGGATGTGAGCTGGTCAAAAGAAAGACCAGGCCATGATTGGATGCCTGGAACTGTCAGCGTCATTGCCATCCTCTGGGAGGGACAGAAGAGCAGGATTCTCCTCTTCAGCTTAATTGTGCCTATGTGATGAATCCTCCATAAAAATCCCTAACCTACTGGGTTTAGAGCGCTTCCAGATTGCTGGACATGGGGGGGTGCCTGGAGAGTGGTGCACTTGGAAAGGGCACGGGAGTGCTGTGCCCCTTTCCTCAGACCTTGTCCTGTGCATCTTTTCCGTCTGGCTGTTCCTAATTTATATCCTTTTTAATGAACTGCTGATATATTAAGTAAATGTTTCCCTAAATTCTGTGAGCCACTCTAGCAAATGACTGAACTCAAGAAGGGAGTATCTAAGAACCTCTGGTTTGTAGACAACTTGGCCAAAAGTTGTGCAGAATCTGTGGACCTACTGCTTGCAACTGGTGTCTGAAGTGGAGGACAGTCTTGTGGGACTGAACACTTAACTTGTGGGATCTGATGCCATCTCCAGATAGATAGTGTCAGAATTTAGTCAGCTTACAGGAAACCCAGTTTTTTTCTGCAGGAGAATTGGATTGATGCATGGGGAAAAAAATCACACATGTCTGGTGTCAGAAGTGAAGTATTGAGAGCATTGATAGCATAGTAGAATTTTTCTTTTTTCTTCCTATTATACAGAAAGCAAAGCAACAGAGTGGGAGAAAGGAAGCAGACAATGAAAGGAAGGAAAATTTGCTTTTTTTTTTTGTAGTGTGGAAGGAATACTTATGTATCTGTATGCTAATAAACTAGTAGAGAAAAATACATGTTGATATAGGAGAGACAGAAGAGAATTGCTATAATAATGTCTTTGAGTAGGAAAGAAGGGATGGAATCCAGTGCTCACGTGGATGGCCTGGTTTAGATGGTTGCAGGGGTAGTTCATATTTAGCAATAAAAAAGAAGGCAGAGCATGTGTATATAAATGCAGGTAGAAATCTGGTAGTTCTCTTCTAATTCTTTCAATTTTATCAGTAAAATAGTACTCACAACAAGTGAAAGGACTTTGGGATGATTAATGGATCAATTAATGAATAATATGGCAAGTGGTGATATTATAGCTCTTCAAAGGTTAGTTCAGGCTGAATCAGTTCTCTAGCCAGTGCCTGGACATGACAGGAATGAGAGTAGGCAGACAGCGACAGAGGAGAACTGAGTCTAAATTTTGCTAGGAGGATACTGGTTAGAACTAGGCAGGGCATCAGGGACCTAATTAATAAAACTGAGGGCTGGGCGCGGTGGCTCACTACTATAATCCCAGCACTTTTGGAGGCCGAAGTGGGCGGATCACAATGTCAGGAGTTCAAGGCCAGCCTGACCAACATGGTGAAACCCCATCTCTACAAAAATACAAAAAAATTAGCCAGGCGTGGTGGCGTGTGCCTGTAATCCCAGCTACTCAGGAGGCTCAGGCAGGAGAATCACTTGAACCCAGGAGGCAGAGGTTGCAGTGAGCCGAGATCGTGCCATTGCACTGAAGCCTGGTTACACAGTAAGACTCCATCTCGGGAAAAACCAAACCAAACTGGGGCAGAGGGTAGGCACTGATTGCAGTAGTGTATAGAACCTGAAAAGCACTCAGAAAATCAAGGCAAAGTCATAAGGAAGAACTGAATAAAAAAGGACGATTCAGTTAGGTATATATGGGATGCTAAGAACCCACCCGAGGTATAGGTAGATCTCAGCAGAAACCCTACCTCTGATCCCACTACTAATATTTTGCTCAGGTGCCGGGAGGGCTGAACTGACATGAGGAAGCCCTTTGTTGCTTAGAGCTTAAGACTGTTGGGATAAACAGAAAATTATAGAACTCAGCTTATTTTTTCCAGTTGTATCTATATCATGCCAAATGGTGAAATCTTATCAATTATGTTAATGTTTTGTCCACACAAGCATGTAAATTAAAGCAAATAGCTGACTATTGGGCTCGTTCCAACATGTTCTCTGACATCTCAAAATAAAACTGTAATTTCTAAGTGTTAGTAAAATGTTGAGATAATGTGTTCCTTTTAAACAATTCAAATGTTTATATATATTGTAACATGTTATTCTATGAGGCAGATAGCATTATATTAGATGAGAAAGCTGTGTGATAGAGATGCAAAATATCCAAGCTCACAAAGTGGTGAGTGGCAGATTCAAAACCCAACTCTGATTTTAATTCAGTGAACACTTATTAAGTTGCTGGGTGTCAGATACTCTGCTAGGTGTTTTGTTTTGGTCTCACTTCTAGACCGATGCTCTTTCTGAATAAAGAGACTGTCTTAGTCAGTTCAGGCTGTTATAACAAAGTGCTAAAACTGGGTGGCTTATAAACAACCAAAATTTACTTCTCACAGTTTTGGAGGCTGGAAGTCTGAGATCAAAGGGGCAGCATAGTAGGTTCTGGTGAGGGCCATCTTTTAGGTTACACACTGCAGACTTCTCACTGTGTCCTCACATGGCAGAAAGAGGGCCAGGGAAGTCTCTGGGGTTCCTTTTATAAAGACATTAATCCCATTTATGAGGGCTTCACTCTCATGCCCTAATCGCCTCTCAAAGACCCCATCACTTAATACCATCACTTTGGGGATTAAGAATTCAACATAGGCATTTTGGGGAGACACAAACATTTCATCCATTGCAAAGATCATCTTGAGAAAGTTTCCATCATCAAAATAACTATTTTTTTCTTTATGCTAAATAATATGAAGTAATTCATCTTGTATTCATTGAAATCACATTATGAAAATAATGACTGGGTAAATCTGCAAATATTTCTACAAGGATGGGCCATAGCTACTTTTGCAGAATTCCAATGTCATGTACCTTTTTTTTTTTTTTAATACCATCTGTGCAAGAGTCTTTTATACAATGAAGACTATTTTCAACTTGCTTGTCAATTAAAAATGCCTTGGTGTTGTTGGTAGTAAGGCAATTAATACTAGTGAATTCATGTTCTGCCATTTCTTAAAGGAATACTCTGCTTTTGCCTGCAGGCTAGTGTGCATAACAGAAAAAAAGAGGCAGTTAGAAAATAGTAACATTTTTGCACCTGCATCCATCTTGTAGGCGGGTGTTTATAGCTACTTTAAATGAGTGTTTCGATAATATGGTGCACTCTGTCATCACTATGCCAGGGCAAGTAATCAGGCTCAAGAAAGAGATCTGTGCTTAAAGAAATCTGTCAATAAGTTGATGAAGTTGATTTCTATAAAGGAAATGGGCTTCACCATTTAAGTGCTTGCTTGGGAGACCGTTATGAAGACAAAACTTCTAACAATGCCTGCGGTAGTGCTGGCTAAAGCTTCACTTATTTACTGTACTAGTATTTGAAGATCGATATTCCTTTAATTTATATAGTTTGGAACCAAGATAGGACTTTATGTCTCTGAATTACACTGCTATCTGGACAAGGTTGTTTTTAAGAGTGTATATGACTATTTGGAAATTCCATCATGATGTGTGAAAGTTGGCATAAGTGATAATAAAACATATATATACAATTATATATATTATATATAATGTATAATTATATATTATATATACAATATATAATATTATATATACAATATATATTATATATATATAAGGCCTTTCATTAGGACACACGAGGTTAGAAATTGGTATAGTTGTTAGTTTGCAGTGTATTGATCAAGTTCTCTGATTTTCCTTTGCCTAACCTTGTTGCTTTTCTGAAACCTGATGTGATGTAGGTACTGCATAGTTACTTTAATAAAGAGCTAACACATTAGAGTAAAATCCTAAAGGAATTGTTAGAAGCTCTTATTTAAAAGGTGATTTTCAGTTAGAAATCCTAAACAAACCAGAATTGAATGGCCAGCCAGTTCCACTGCTAAAGATAATATGTTAAATGGTTTTTTAAAAAAATGTAGGTTTCCTGTAGCTTCCCTTAGTACTTCTACTTCATTTATTTAAATATATATGGTTTTAAAAAATTATTTTATTCATTTTTTGAATAAATAACGTTTCAAAAATCATCATAATATAAAGAGGTTTACATTGAGAAGTTTTGCTCCTACTTGTTTCTTTCCATCTCCTATGAGTAACCTTTTTTTTCTGTGTGTGTGTGTGTGTGTGTATGTATCCTTTCCGTGTTCTTTATGCAAATACAATGAAATCCTAATATGGATGTCTATTTTCTCATCTGCTTATTTAGGCCGACCCGAATCTTGAACTTTTCACTGAATCTGATCTTGGAGATCTTCCCATGTCAGTATTTGGAGAGCTTCCTTTTAAAGAATTGTATAGTATTCCATTGTGTGAGTGTAGCATAATTTTCCTCATTTGTGAACATTTGAGTTGTTTCCAATTTTTTGCTCTTACAATGTTGCAATAAATAACTGTTTTGCACTGTGCAAGTAAATTTGTAAGGTAAATTCCTTATTCCTTTCAGATTTGCTACTGCCAGTCAGTCTGTAGTGGAATGAGCATGCAGATAACTACCAGACACCCAGATTACCACAATTAAAAATTATACATTGTCGGCTGGGCGCGGTGGCTCATGTCTGTAATCCTAGCACTTGGGAGGCCAAGGCGAGTGGATCACGAGGTCATGAGATCGTGATGTTAACCCTCCTGGCTAACACGGTGAAACCCCATTTCTACTAAACATACAAAAAATTAGCTGGGCGTGGCGGCGGGCGCCTGTAGTCCCAGCTACTGGGGAGATTGAGGCAGGAGAATGGCAACCCGGGAGGCGGAGCTTGCAGTGAGCCGACATCGTGCCACTGCACTCCAGCCTGGGCTACAGAGCCAGACTCCATCTCAAAAAATAAAAAAAATAAATAAATGAATAAATAAATAAATAAAAATAAAAAAATTATATATTGTCTGTGAAAAAATCATTTCATCTCAAGATGATTTAAGTACTGTATGTTTAATGACCATGCCTCTCAACCAATTGTCATTGAAATAATGAAAGAAATATTTAAAAATCGTTGAAAAAAGTATGATAGGAGCAGCAAAACAGGAAAGCTTGCTGAGAATAAGACACATGTCTTCAAGATGCTGTGCAGAGAGGGCCAGAGTGAGGAAACCAGCCCACAATAAAATACATGTCTAGGGAAGAACCTGCTTGGGCATAAATAAATGTTATCTCCCGTAGTAATCTCAACATCTCACCTCTCTGAGAATGGCCATGCCTGGAAGTAAGAGGGAGTCATGGGTGCTCAGCAAGGGAGTAGGGGTCATACTTCACTCTATCAGGATTTCAGAAAGTACCAGCAAACCCCAGACTGATTGGGTCATTGTTTCTAAAATTTTCCTCTAGCTTCTCAGTGCTCTTGGAAAAATGTGAAGATTTTTAGCATGACTGACAAGAGCCTGTCTGCCTCTCTTGTCATCTCTTGATTCATTCTCCCCTTTGGTTACAATATTTCATTTGTGTGCTCAAATACACATGATCCTTTCACACCAAATACTCTTTTAGATCTTTCAGGTCTCAACTTGAGTGTCACATTCTTAGAAAAATCTTTTTTCTTCCCCTAGACAGAGTAAAATACAATTTAAAATGCTTTTAATGTGTAATATAATTTTTTATTATTGTGATAATCACAATCATAATTAGGTGCAGTCAAGGCTGCTAGAAAGTACAGACAACAGGCAGAAATTATATTGTTGAAGATGGAGATATTATTTCTTCAAATTTAACACACCTCAACAACCGAAGAAGAAATAGAATTTAGTTATTGCTCAGATAAACATACAACTTCCAAAAGGCATCTGAGTTTTTTAAAATTAAGATTTCTGAAAACCAATGGGACAAAGTTGGGGAGATGGGAATCTTCAACACATAAATTATTTTTATTTGTTTTAAAATTAAAATACTGTGTCCCCCCCAACGCCCCAATGACATACAAGTTCACTAAATGTGAACAGCTTTGCTTTTCACGTGATTAAGACCCTACTCCAAATTGTAGAAGCTTTTCAGGAACCATATTACTCTCATGATACTTCATTAATCTCCATCATGTATGCCAAGCCTGACACATTTGACAGTGAGGACAGTGTGGCTTGCTCCTTTTTGAATCTACAGATAATGCATGTTTTACAGTACTCCAGATGTCTACACTCAATAAAACATTTGACAAAACCAAAAAAAAAAAAAGAAGGAGGGGAAATCTAAAAGTATCAATACATAAAGACTAAAATTAATACGCAAAAAATAAAATAGCTCTTGGAGTTTTCTGTTTTCCAAATTAAAAATAAAGAATTCAGATAAAAAAATTTAAAATTAGAAATGAGAAAAATGTGAACAAATGTTAATGTATCTTAATTTAAATATTAAAAATATAACGTATTAAATTAGAAGATATGTAATATCCAAAAAGAAAATAAAGAAAATGACATTCTAGATTTTAAAAAATATATTATTTTACAAAAACTTGGAGATGGGATAAAGAAGGAGTTAAAAGTATATTAATCTTTCTCTTTACATGTGGATGTCAATAAATGTTTATTTTTTACCTTGATAGAGAAATATATGTTAAAATATAATTGAAATTTAAAGGTGACCACCAGTTACCAGAATACATGCCACCTGGAATAAAGATCTTCATTTGCCTTTGTACTGCTAGGTATGGTCATGGGTAGGAAATCCCAGAAAGAAGAGAGAAGTAAGGAAGAGCTCCAAATTCTATGTACAAACTCTTTTCAAAGCCTTGTCTGACTTAGAACTGCACATGTTTGGAGCAAGTCTCCAAGGAACCCAGGGGAGCAACAGCTGCTTGAAAGCAAAAAAAAAAAAAAAAAAAAAAAAAGAAAGGCTGCACAAAGATCTTGGTAGCTACCTGTATATTGGGAAGAAAGAGCTCAGGACTTTGATTCCCACCAACTTAATGATATTTGGAAAACGCCTCAGACTGTTCACAGAACCCAGAGGGCCATGGATTAGAAATAAGAATCACATCTCAGGTAGAAGGGCAAAATGGAAATGGGTTTGTTTTAACAGCCTGACACTACATTTTCATATCAGTAATCTGATCCTCCACTAATTTATTTGCTAGAACAAAACTTCATACTTGTCAGAAAGATAGGAGAATTTTGTACTGGAAGCTCAATGGGCAAATAGATCAATAAGATGAAATAGTGCAGAAACAAACCCAAATAAACATATTGTATTCATACCTGGTGCAGTTGTATTTACCAGAAAAGCAAAATCAAACAAAACCCAAAATAGCTAACCTCAAAATAACAGTGGCTTTAACAACTCTGCAATGTGCTATCTAATACAGCAAAAGATTTCTAGACATCTGAAGAAACGGAAAAGTGTTACTCATAGCCAAGAGAAAAATATGATTGATAGAAACAGAATGACAGATCAGATGATGAAATTAGCTGACAAGGACTTTAAAATAGTTATGATTAATTTGTTAACAAACCTACTAAAAAAGATGAAAGTAATGGGAAGAAGTTGGGGAACTTCAAGGGAGATATAGAAAGTCCACAAAGGAACCAAATGGAAATTCTAGAGCTAAAAATATGCAATATCTAAAATCAAAAATTAATTGTATGTTATTAATAAATAATATAGAAATAACTGTTTAATTATTTGAAAAGAAAAACAACAATAGACTTCTACCTGACATCTCATACCAGGACATAAGATTTAAATGTTAAAACATAATTTTGATGTATAAACATATAATATTATAAAATATTTAAAGTAAAACCATAAAATAACACACAAAAATGTAGGTAATATTTATATTTTCTTGAGGTGGAGAAGACCATTCTCAACATGGCCCAAATGTAGAAACTATTAAAAAAACAAAAAAGTGGGCCAGGCATGGTGGCTCATGCCTGTAATCCCAGCACTTTGGGAGGCCAAGGCGGGCAGATCACGAGGTCAGGAGATTGAGACCATCCTGGCTAACACGGTGAAACCCAGTCTCTACTGAAAATACAAAAAATTAGCCAGTCATGGTGGCGGGTGCCTGTAGTCCCAGCTACTCGGGAGGCTGAGGCAGGAGAATGGCGTCAACCCGGGAGGCGGAACTTGCAGTGAGCCGAGATCGTGCCACTGCGTTCCAACCTGGGCAACAGAGCGAGACTCCATCTCAAAAAAAAAAAAAAAAGTGAAAGTTTTCACAAAATAAAAAATAATTTTATTATAAAAGCAATACTTTTAAAAAGGAAAATACAAATTATGAACCAGGAAAAGTATTTGCAGCACATATGTGTTACTGGTTTTAATGTAAAGATATCAATTTAGAAAATTGTAGAAATTCTGACATAAAAATGGGCAAAGGACAGAATTTAAATACTTGCAAATTAAGATATACAAACGGCTGAGAAACATGGTAAATATTCAGTTTCAACAGCAGTAAAGGATGCAACTGAAAACAAATGATATGCCATTACATGACTATCAGATTAGGAAGTTTATAAAGTTGAAATAATAAGTTGATAGTGATACAGGAACCTGGGCTAACACATAATAGAGTTCAATTTTTCTAAAAGGCATTTTTAGTGAAGATTTACATAAAAATCATTTAATATGGCATTCTCTTTGACTTGGTATTTCAATTTTAGGGATGTATACAAAATAAACAAATGTGTGAAGATAGATATTTGATAACGTATACATATGTATACTTATAATACGAAAAGAAGGAAATGATCTAAATGCCTTTCTTAGTCTATTTAGGCTGCCATAACAAAAGACAGTGTTATCAACTGGGTAGCTTATAGACAAGAGAAACCGTTTTCTCACAGTCTGAAGACTGGGAAATCGAAGATCAAGGCAGGGGCAGATTTACTGTCTAGTGAGATCAGGCTTTCTCGTAGATAGCTCCTCTTGCTGTATCCATGGTGGAAGAAGAAGGACTACTTTCTGAGGCCTCTTTTATAAGGGTACCAATCACAATCATGAGGAGTCGGCCCTCATAACCTATTCACCTTCCAAAAGGCTCTACTTTTTAATACCATCACTTTGGAAGTTACAATTTCAACATATGAATTTGTGGGGGTCACATTCTCACCATAACAGTATTCAAAATATAGGTTGATTTACAAGTTGTGATTTACTTATACAACAAGTAAAGCCATTAACAATGACAATATAGATAAATGATTTTTGCCATGATATCTGTGATATAAGTGAATAAAAACAGATTTTAAAATAATATGCCTAGTATAATCAATCAGTTTTGTTAAAAAATAACATTATACATATTCATACATATATATGTTTGTATAGAAACAAGTCTCAGATAATATGCATCAAAATGTTAAACACAGTTACATATGGGTGGTGGAATTACAAGTGATACATTTTATTGTTTATCTGGGTTTCTTAATCAAAATAATAAAAGTTAAAGATAGTTTCGGTAGACTTTTCATGCTCCTCCAGTGTTCTGGCTATATTTTCTGTTTTGAATAAACAATCTTTAGAAAAAATGAAGGGTTACTGCCACATAATGATCAGCACTACAGTTAAGCTTCACCTTGGGTTAAATAGTGTTCTGTGGCTGGTCTGTCCATGATGTATAACACTGAATGCAGAAGAAAATGCATTTGGAGTTCCAAATAACAATTTTTTGGAATAAAATGTATTGTAAAATGGGGACTTCTCGTTCTGTTCTAGTCACTCTGTCCGTTTGGTAATCACTTGCTCTTTTGGGTCATTGTAAGTCTCTGAATAAACAAGAGACAAACTGTGTTCATACTTTGAGTGGCAAGTTTAATTTAGACAATCTGCAAATTTGAGAAAAAGATTCTATCAATTCCCTCTGAGCTTTTTTCACCCCTTCAAATTGGCCAAAGCTGTGCCAGTCTTTCCACAGCCGTGATTGGGCTCAAAAGTGTGTACATAGAGCTCTCTTGGCACAATTCAGCACCAGCATCCAATGGAACTCAGTCAATTTTAAGCCCTCGAGAGCTCCTTTTAGAATCGCATCTCTGGTTTCCTGGGTGATGTAGACATCTGCATTCATGTGAGAACAATATACAACTTTGTTACCAGAAGTGGAAACTACTTGAGTTCTGCACAGGAAGGAAGAAAATCAGAACATGCATAGTACTTAGATGAAGATTCTGGTGGAAAATGTGGGAAATTAAGCTGAGAATTTGTTATTTTGTGCTGAAATATTAAAATTAAATATCCACAGGGACAGTGAAATCAAAGCATAATGCCTAAGTAAACCTCTTTCCTCTCTGCATAGTTTGGAAATAAACCTCTAGTGGATAATCCCAGGTAACTTTTAGCTATTGATTTTCTAAAGTTAAACAAAATGTTATTACAGGTAGTTCTTGCTTTGCACAATAGTGCAGGAACATTAAATGGCCGTGCATGCTGAAACCACACAAAGGAATCTTAACAATAAATGGGAAATTGTATAATGTTCTGTGACTATTAGAAATTGTTGTCAAGGCATTAGAAACACTCTTACTGTTGGTCTTGAGTTTATAGGGAAATTCTTTAAAAATAATAAAATTAATATTTACTTAGTACACAATCTATAATATTGGGAATATTAATAATTAACATGTTTGATTTCTTTGTAAAAAGCTTATCAAGGGTAGTTTGAACTGTGCTGCTTGATTTATTGTCATTGTATAACTTATAAAGTGAACAACTTTCTATGCCTGAGCCAATTGTCATATTTCTTTCCTTAGATTTATTTGGATCAGCTTTCAACTCTTTATCCTTTGCTCTTTTAATGTTGGAAATGTCACCAAGATTTCCTTTAATAAGAAGTGCTTGACAGCATGACTTCCTCTGAGACATCATCCTTTTCATCGCTTTTCTCATGTATGTCCATAGCTTCACCTTCACTATGTTCTCTTTTTAAATTTTTTAAGGCGACAGATAATTACATGTTTTTATGATATACAAGATGTTCTGAAGTACACATGCATTGTGGAATGATTAAATCTAGCTAATTAATAAGTGCATTACCTCACATAGATATTATTTTGTGATGAGAACACTTAACATTCAAACTCTCTTTACATTTTTCTTTTTCTTTAACTTTTATTTTAGGTTTTGGGATACATATAACAGGTTGTTATATAGGTAAGTTGCGTGTTGTGGGGGTTTTGTGTACAGATTATTTCATCGCTCAGGTTATAAGCCTAGTACCTGATAGGTATTTTTTTGTTCCTCGTTCTCCTCCCACCCACAAGTAGGCCCCAGTATGTTATTTGTGTCCATATGTACTCTATATTTAGCTTCCACTTACAAGTGAGAATATGTGGTATTTGGTTTTCTGTCCCTATGTTAGTTTACTTAGGATAATGGCCTCTAGCTCCATTCATGTTGCAGCAAATGACATGATCTCATTCTTTTTTATGGCTGCATAGTATTCCATTGTGTATATGTACCACATTTTCTTTATCCAGTCTACTGTTTATGGTCATTTAGGTTGATTCCATGTCTTTATTATTATAAATAGTGCTGTGATAAACATACACATGCATGTGTCTTAATGGTAGAACGTTTTATAATCCTTTGTGTATACACCCAATAATGGGATTGCTGGGTCAAATGTTACTTCTGTTTTTTTGTTTTTTGTATTTTGTTTTTCTTTTTGAGACAGAGTCTCGCTCTGTTGCCCAGGCTGGAGTGCAGTGACTTGATCTCAGCTCACTGCAAGCTCCACCTCCCAGGTTCATGCCATTCTCCTGCCTCAACCTCCCAAGTAGCTAGGACTACAGGTGCCCGCCACCATGCCACACTAATTTATTGTATTTTTAGTAGAGCCAGGTTTCAGCATGTTGGCCAGGATGGTCTTGATCTCCTGACCTCGTGATCCACCCCCCCCTTGGCCTCCCAAAGTGCTGGGATTACAGGTGTGAGCCACCATGCCCGGCCGGTATTTCTGTTTTTACATTCTTTCAGAAATTACCAAACTGCTTTCCACAATGGCTGCACTAATTTACATTTTCAAATGTATAAGTGTTCCATTTTCTCTGCAACCTTGCCAATATCTCTTATTTTTTGAATTTTTAATAATCGCCAGTCTGACTGATGTGAGATGGTGTCTCATTGTGGTTTTCATTTGTATTTCTCTAATTATTAATGATGTTGGAACAAGACAGCTATGCCCTCTCTCAAAACTCATATTCAACATAGTACTGAAAGTCCTGGCCAGAGCATTCTCGCAAGAGAAGGAAATAAAAACCATCCAAATAAGAAGGAAGGAAGTCAAACTATCCCTGTTTACAGAGGATGTGCTTCTATACTTAGAAAACCCCATAGTCTCAGTCCAAAAGCTCCTTTATCTGATAAACATCTTCAGCAAAATTTCAGTATACAAAGTCAATGTAGAAAAATCAGTAGCATTCCTATACACTAACAACATCCAAGCTGAGAGCCAAATCCAAAACACAATCTCATTCATAATAACCACAAAATGAATAAAATAGCTAGGAATAGAGCTAACCAGGGAAGTGAAAGATATCTTCAATGAGAATTATAAAACATTGCTCAAATAAATGAGATGACACAAACATGTGGAAAAACATTACATGTTCACGGAAAGGAAAAAATCAATATTGTTAAAATGGCCATGCTGCCCAAAGCAATTTATAGACTCAATGCTATTCCTATCAAACTAACAATTACATTCTTTACAGAATTAGGAAAAACTATTTTAAAATTCACATGGAACCAAAAAAGAGCCCAAATAGCCAAGACCATCCATCCCAAGCAAAAAGAATGAAGCTGGAGGCAGCACATTATCTGACTTCAAACTATACTACAAGGCTACAGTATCCAAAACATTATGGTACTGGTACAAAAACAGTCACATAGAGCAATGGAAAAGAATGGAGAGCCCAGAAATAAGGCCACACATCTATGACCATCTGATTTTGACAAAGCTGACAAAAGCAAGCAGTGGGGAAAGGACTCCTTATTCAATAAATGGTGCTGGGATAACCAGCTAGCCATATGCAGAAGATTGAAGCTGGACCTCTTCTTTACACCATACACAAAAATCATTTCAAGATGGATTAAAGACTTAAATGTAAAACCCCAAACTATAAAAACCTGGAAGATAACCTAGGAAATACCAGTCTGAGCATAAGACTGGGCAAAGATTTCATGATGAAAATTTCAAAAGCAATTGTAACAAAAACAAAAATTGATATATAGGACCTAATTAAACCAAAGAGCTTCTGCACAGTGAAAGAAACCATTAGCAGAGTAAAAAGACAGTCTAAGAGTGGGAGGAAATTTCTGATAGCTGTGCATCTGACAAAATTCTAATATCCATGATAAGGAGTTTAACAAATTTAAAAGCAAAAAAACAAACAACCCCATTAAAAGTGGACAAATGATATGAACAGCCACTTTTCAAATGAAGACATACACGTGGCCAACAAGCATGTGAAAAAATGCTCTCTTTACATTTTTTAGGAATAAAATATATTGCCAATAACTATAGTTAACTCTTCTAGACATTAGATTTCCTAAAACTTATTTCTCCTAACTATAATTACTCTATCCTTTGACCAACCTCTCCCCAATCTCATGTCCCCCAACCACCCTAGCCTCTGATAAACACCATTCTACTTTCTAGTTCTATGGGATCAACTTTTTTAGATTTCACATATGAGTGATACCATGTGATATTTGCCTTTCTGTTCCTGGTTTATTTCACTTAGTATAATGTATTCCAGATTTAGTCAGGTTGTCACGAATAGCAAGATTTCATTCTTATAGCCGAATAGTATTCCATTACACATATAGCCACATTTCCTTCATCCATTCATCTGTTGACGGATGCATAGGTTGAATTCATATTTTGGCTATTGTGAATGTGGCTGAAATAAACTTAGATAGTGCAGATAATGGCAGCAGCATACGTCTGCAGTGGCCACTGAGAAGAGACCAGCTACAGTGGGGAAGGTGCAGCCAGGACCGTGTGCTCCAGGGAGCCAGTAGAAGCCGGACCCCTTCAGAGTTGTGAGGGCGAGAGCCCCACCCTTCTGGGCATAGCTGTAGCCACCCAGAAGCTGTTGCAGACTGGGCTTTCCTGTTCTCTTGGGGGCCTGGGAAGCCTCCCTTCCCCCACAGGCTCAGAAACGCCTGCTCCCCTGTGCAGCCACCTAGCTGCTGCTGCTGCAGACCTGGGCATTCCTGTGCTCTTGCCCCCCACAGGCTCAAATGCCTGATCCTGCCACCCATCCTCTCCCGACTCACAAGCCCTCTCTGTGATTTTGGAGCAAAGTTGAAGCCAACTCCAGGCACTGTCACAACCTGGACAGTGTCCATACACTTGGGACAGTGCTGATGTAACGCCTAAGGTTTTTGCCTGGCCACGCCAAAGAATTGGTGTGGCAGCTGACCGAGGCGAGTGATAGAGATGCAGACCGATAGAGAGAAAAAGCTGTAGGCTTTATTGAGCAGAGTGAAAGTACAAAGCTTCCACAGTGTGGAAGGGGTCCTGAACGGGTAGCCAGAGTTAGAGTCTATGATTGCCTTTTAAACTTTTTAAAAAAAATTTATTTATTTATTATTATTATTATTATTATTATTATTATTATTATTATACTTTAAGTTCTAGGGTACATGTGCATAACGTGCAGGTTTGTTACATATGTATACTTGTGCCATGTTGGTGTGCTGCACCCATCAACTCGTCAGCACCCATCAACTCGTCTTTCACATCAGGTGTAACTCCCAATGCAATCCCTCCCCCCTCCCCCCTCGCCATGATAGGCCCCGGTGTGTGATGTTCCCCTTCCTGAGTCCAAGTGATCTCATTGTTCAATTCCCACCTATGAGTGAGAACATGCGGTGTTTGGTTTTCTGTTCTTGTGATAGTTTGCTAAGAATGATGGTTTCCAGCTGCATCCATGTCCCTACAAAGGACACAAACTCATCCTTTTTTATGGCTGCACAGTATTCCATGGTGTATATGTGCCACATTTTCTTAATCCAGTCTGTCACTGATGGACATTTGGGTTGATTCCAAGTCTTTGCTACTGTGAATAGTGCTGCAATAACATACGTGTGCATGTGTCTTTATAGCAGCATGATTTATAATCCTTTGGGTATGTACCCAGTAATGGGATGGCTGGGTCATATGGTACATCTAGTTCTAGATCCTTGAGGAACGCCATACTGTTTTCCATAATGGTTGAACTAGTTTACAATCCCACCAACAGTGTAAAAGTGTTCCTATTTCTCCACATCCTCTCCAGCACCTGTTGTTTCCTGATTTTTTAATGATTGCCATTCTAACTGGTGTGAGATGGTATCTCATTGTGGTTTTGATTTGCATTTCTCTGATGGCCAGTGATGATGAGCATTTTTTCAAGTGTCTGTTGGCTGTATGAATGTCTTCTTTTGAGAAATGTCTGTTCATATCCTTTGCCCACTTTTTGATGGGGTTGTTTGTTTTTTTCTTGTAAATTTGTTTGAGTTCTTTGTAGGTTCTGGATATTAGCCCTTTGTTAGATGAGTAGATTGCAAAAATTGTCTCCCATTCTGTAGGTTGCCTGTTCACTCTGATGGTAGTTTCTTTTGCTGTGCAGAAGCTCTTTAGTTTAATTAGATCCCATTTGTCAATTTTGGCTTTTGTTGCCATTGCTTTCGGTGTTTTAGACATGAAGTCTTTGGCCATGCCTATGTCCTGAATGGTACTACCTAGGTTTTCTTCTAGGGTTTTTATGGTATTAGGTCTAACATTTAAGTCTCTAATCCATCTTGAATTAATTTTCGTATAAGGAGTAAGGAAAGGATCCAGTTTCAGCTTTCTACTTATGGCTAGCCAATTTTCTCAGCACCATTTATTAAATAGGGATTCCTTTCCCCATTTCTTATTTCTCTCAGGTTTGTCAAAGATCAGATGGCTGTAGATGTGTGGTATTATTTCTGAGGACTCTGTTCTGTTCCATTGGTCTATAGCTCTGTTTTGACACCAGTACCGTGCTGTTTTGGTTACTGTAGCCTTGTAGTATAGTTTAAAGTCAGGTAGCGTGATGCCTCCAGCTTTGTTCTTTTGACTTAGGATTGTCTTGGCAATGTAGGGTCTTTTTTGGTTCCATATGAACTTTAAAGCAGTTTTTTCCAATTCTGTGAAGAAAGTCATTGGTAGCTTAATGGGGATGGCATTGAATCTATAAATAACCTTGGGCAGTATGGCCATTTTCACGATATTGATTCTTCCTATCCATGAGCATGGTATGTTCTTCCATTTGTTTGTGTCCTCTTTGAAGAGGTCCTTTACATCCCTTGTAAGTTGGATTCCTAGATATTTTATTCTCTTTGAAGCAATTGTGAATGGAAGTTCATTCATGACTTGGCTCTCTGTTTGTCTGTTACTGGTGTATAAGAATGCTTGTGATTTTTGCACATTAATTTTGTATCCTGAGACTTTGCTGAAGTTGCTTATCAGCTTAAGGAGATTTTGGGCTGAGACAATGGGGGTTTTCTAAATATACAGTCATGTCATCTGCAAACAGGGACAATTTGACTTCTTCTTTTTCTAACTGAATACCCTTGATTTCTTTCTCTTGCCTGATTGCCCTAGCCAGAACTTCCAACACTATGTTGAATAGGAGTGGTGAGAGAGGGCATCCCTGTCTTGTGCCAGTTTTCAAAGGGAATTTTTCCAGTTTTTGCCCATTCAGTATGATATTGGCTGTGGGTTTGTCATAAATAGCTCTTATTATTTTGAGGTACGTTCCATCAGTACCGAATTTATTGAGCGTTTTTAGCATGAAGGGCTGTTGAATTTTGTCAAAAGCCTTTTCTGCATCTATTGAGATAATCATGTGGTTCTTGTCTTTGGTTCTGTTTATATGCTGGATTACGTTTATTGATTTGCGAATGTATACGTGTGGCAGGAAGATGTTACCAGAACAAGAAACAAAGGCAATTAACCATTTGCGACATGTCTTAGATCTTGAGGGAAACTGGAATTGCAACTTAGGTTTTATCTACTTTATGACCTTGTAGGAGCATGGCAAAGGAGATAGGATCTTACAGGACTTTGTTACAAAGTATGTTTTCAAGGAATTGGAATTGGGATGATAGATAAGGTCTGTTGGTCACAGAAAAACAGGCAGTTAACATTCCTTTTACTTAGTTTCTGGGGAGGAGGAAGGGAGAGAGAGAGAAAAGACATGGAAACTTACAGCAAAATTTTCACTGTTTATAGCTTTCTTGGGGAAGAAAACACATGCACAAATCCTGATGTTAGGAATATTTTAAGCACATATCTTCAATATTATTCATCCAGGACCGAAGTAGCTTTCTGAGCCCCTACTCGACCCAGGAAGCCTAGCTGGCCCCTCCTCTCACTGACACAGCAGCCCCCTGCTGCCTTGGCCTCCTCTGGACTCTGGGCTCTGATGAGCATGGGAGGGAGGCAGAGGGGGAGTTGAGGGTGCCTCAGCACAGGCCTGCAGGCGCCCCTTTTTAGGAACAGCTTGGGCACTGGGGATGGCAGGTTGATGGCAGTGGGAGGCAGACAGGTTCCTGGGCCTAAAGGGACAGGTCCCTGTTGAAGTCACACATTCAGGCCTAGGACTGATGGCCTGAAGCCTAGGGGGTCAGGCTGCCAGTTCCTTGGACCAGAGTGAGAACTTACCGTGCTTTTTCTGGGCCTGTCCATGGCCAGTTATGGACCAATAAGCACCCACTTCCTGCCGTCTGAAGCTCATAAAAAGCCCGGAGTTAGCCAAACTTTGGCAGACATCCCAATAATCTGCCTGCAGGGAGGAGCTAGGCCCTGTGGGTCTTCTCTCAGGTAAGAACTGAGCAGACATCGGGATGACCTGCATGCGGAAAGGTTCCTGAGAGCTGGACTGTCACTCAATAAAACACCTCTTCGCCTCACTCACCCGCCAGTAATCTGTGTACTTCATTCTTCCTGCAAATGGGACAAGAACTCGAGACCTGCTGAATGGTGGGGCTGAAAGAGCTGTAACACAAACAGAGCTGAAACATGCCCCTTACTTGCCACTTTGCAGGTGACAAGTGGGAGAGAAAAGAGAAGGAGAGAAGAACTGTGACCCTTCTGGGAACCCAGACAAAGGAGCTTCCCGAGCCAGGGCTGTGACACCCTTTCTTTCGGGGCAGTTCCTGGCATCTGCAATCTTCCAGGCACCACCACGTTCCCCAGTGCCAGCAGTGGAAGCCACTTGCAGTATGCCTGGTTTGCCACTTGCAGTATGCCACAGGCTTGCACGGAGCCAGCACCCGAGCCGGCGACTGGAGCTGCCTGCTGTGTGCAGCTGCCAGACCCCATGCTTGCTCGCTCAGGCACTGCGCCTTTGCCACTCTATGCCTGGCCTGCCCTTGGCAGGCATGGGATCTGGGCCAATAGTGTGAGCCGATGACAGCCTGCCAGGCCAAGTGCGCACAGCAAATCCAGTGGGCCTGAGCAAAACTTTGGTAAAGGCACCACAAGCTACAAAGTTTTCTGGCTAGTGAAGTGACACCCCAAGGATCTTGTGACAGATATCTTTTCAACATACTCATTTCATTTTCTCTGCATATATATTGAGTAGTGGGACTGCTGGATCATATAGTACCTCTGGTTTTTATTTTTTGAGCAATCTCCATAATGTTCTCCACCCATAACGGCTGCCATTGTAGGGTTCTTAATTGGCCTAATTTTGATTATCTTGCATTTCAGGGAATAGGATGGTCTGAAAAGAGGGAGAGATGATGAAATGGCTGGTTGGTGGAACAGTCAGAACACACACAATATTTATCAATTAAGTTTGCCCCATTTTATGGGTGTGGTTCATGGTGCCCCAAAACAATTACAATAATAACATCAAAGATCGCTGATCACAGATCACCCTAACAGATGTAAGAATAATCATACAGTGTGAAATATTCCAAGTATTAAAATGTGACACAGAGATATAAAGTGAAAACATGCTGTTGGAAAAATGACGCCAATATATTTGCTCAATGCCAGGTTGCCCCAAACCTTCAATTTGTAAAAAATGCAATATCTGCAAAGTACAAAATATTAAGTGCAGTGAAGCAATGTATGCCTGCATTTGAGTCTTGTTGTTTAATCTATTCAGCTACTTTATGTTTTTTCTTTGAAGAATTTAATCTATTTACAGTTAAGGTAATTCTCGATATGTAAGGACCTATCACTGCCATTTTGTTAACTGTTTTCTAGTTGTTTTGTAGATCCTTTTTTTTTCCCTCCCTTAATATTTTCTTTTGTGGTTAAGTCATTTACTCTAGTAACATGTTTTGATTCCTTGCTTTTTATTTCTAGTGTATCTATTATAGGTTTTTGCTTTGTGGTTGCTGTTATGCTTACCAAAAACATCTTATAACAGGTTGTTTTAAACTGATAACAACTTAACTTTGATCACAAAAGTAAACCTCTGCACTTTAAATTAACTCCACTCCCTCTCATAGTTTGAATTCTTTATGTCACAATTTACAAACTTCTTATATTTTATATTCCTCAACCATTCATTTTAGCTATTATTATTTTAAAATATTTTATCTTTTAATCTTCATACTAGAGAGATAGATAGCTTACATAACACAATTACAATATTAGAGTATTCTAAGTTTTACCATGTGCTTACTTTTTACCAGTGATCTTTATATTTACAAGGATTTTCATGTTACTCATTAGCTTCTTTTTTTTTTTCCCCCAATTTGCAGAGCTTCCTTTAGCATTTCTTATAAAATAGGCAAATAGGTCTGGTGGTCATGAACTCCCTCAGCTTTTGTTTGTTTGGAATAGTCTTTGTCTCCCTTTCATTTTTGAAGGATAGCTTTGCTTTCCAGAATTCTTTGTTGGCAGTTTTTTGCCTCTAAGACTTTGACTATGTCGTCTCACTCTCTTCAGGCCTGTAAGGTTTCTTTATTTTATTATTTTATTTGAGACAGAGTCTCGCTTTTGTCCAGGCTGGTGCGCAGTGGTGTGACCTTGGCTCACTGCAACCTCCACCTCCGGGTTCAAGTCACTCTTGCTCCTCAGCCTCCCAAACAGTTGGGATTCCAGGTATGTGCCAACACACCCAACTATTTTTTTATGCTTATTTTTAGTAGAGATGGGGTTTTGCCATGTTGGCCAGGCTGGTTTCAAACTCTTGGTCTCAAGTGATCCACCCACCTTGGCCTCCCAAAGCTCTGGGATTACAGGCATGAGTCACCATGCCTGTCCCTGGCCAGTAAGATTTCTGCTGAGACATATGCTGCTAGGTATATTGGAACTCTCCTACATGTTATTTGTTTTTTTCTCTTGCTGCTTTCAGGATGCTTTCTTTGTCTTTGAGTTTTGTCAGTTTAATTGTAACATGTCTTGGAGTAGCTTTATTTGAATTGAATTTGATTGATGGTCTTCGACCTTTCTATACCTGGATACTTATCTTTCCAGATTTGGAAACGTTTTGCTATTATTTCCTTAAATAAGCTTTCTATCCCCTTTGTCTTCCTCCACTCTCTCTTGAACTCAATGACTGGAAAATTTGCTCTTTGATGTTGTCCCATAAATCCCACCAGATATCTTTGTTCCTTTTCATTCTTTTTTCTTTTGTCTCCTCTGTCTGTTTTCAAATAGCCTGTCTTTTAAGCTCACTGATTCTTTCTTCTGCTCAGTTTGGCTATTCATGCAATATACTACATTTTTCATTTTGTCCATTGTATTTTTTTCAGATATAGGATCTCTTTTTGATATTACTTCAGTCTCTATTAGGTATCTCTGGTAAATTTTTGAATTCTTTATTTATATTTTCTTGAAATTCACTGAACTTACTTGAAATAGTTATTTTGAATTATTTGTCAGGCAGCTTACACATCTTCATCTCTTTAGGGTCAGTCATTGGCATCTCATTTCATTTGGTGAGGTCATGTTTCCCTCATCGTTCCTGATACTTTTGGTTGTTCATAGATGTCTGCACATTGAATAGGAGGGTATTTATTTCATCTTTGCAGTCTGCCTCTGTCTGTGACTACTTTTCTACAGTAGGCCTGACTAGAAACTTTGAGCAGACTGTTTGTTTTGGTCTCCAAGCCTATCATTGCCACAGCCATTGTAGCACTAGAAAGTGGTTTAAACCAGCATCTGCTGTGGCCAGCACCAAGGTTCACATGTTGGTTGCTGTGGGCCCCACTCCTATTCTTCATTTATAATTGACTCCTGGTCGACTAGCCCTGCTAACATTCCCAAGATTCCAGAGCAAGCCACATGTAAAGTGTCACAGAATGGTGAGGAAGTCAAATGTCTGCCTCCAACTTATACTTTCTGCTGTAGAAACCACCATCAGTCCAGAAGAATTCTCCACATGTGGCACTGTATGTGCTTAGAGAAGGGGTGTGATGATTAAGGAGAACTATTTCCCTTACTCTCTGATTGCTATTTTTCTTGGCTCCATTAATCCAAGGGAATATCACAGCTTTACTTCAAAGTTCTGGGATATTCAGGATGGTAATCTTGACTCTAGATAGTTGCTAGTTTTATTTTCTTGGTGGGGAAGAGAAACCAGAGAACTCCTACTTTGCAATTTTGTTGATGTCATTTTTCAGTGTGTTTCCTGGCTTCACATCTAGAGCCTTCCTAATGGTGTCATTGTCAACATTCCTACAATTATTGATGAGTCCACTCAAGTTTGATTCAAATTTCACTCCCAGTGTTATTACTCTTGATTTCATTGTTGCACTTCCACTTTTCTTGGCCAATTTTTTTCTTTCTAGTATCTATTTTTGTAATATGTCTCATGGATTTAAAACTGAGAGACAAGTAGGCAACCTAAGCATATGCTTTGCTATGTCAGAACTGAATGTTTATATAATGAACAATCACCAATAAACTTTGATAAAAGTGACATGATTGGTCACAGATCATGATGCACCTAGCAATTTGTGGAATGAAGAGCTAGCAGTGAAGTACTTTATGTGATTACTCACAGTTAATATGCCATGGTAACTAAATTTGGATGGTGTTATCGACAGGCTGATGTTATTTAATAAACCTGTAGCAACTAGAATTTTTGCAAAGCAAGAACAACAGGTACTGAATCAAAATTATGGTCTCAAAACTTAGGTAAAAGGAAGCAAAGGTCTGTGGAAAAATCAGACCTGCTTTTAAACTTCAGGTGACATAATTGTTCTAAACTATTTTTTCTGTAGCTGTGAGCTAAAGAACAAATAATTTTTGTGGTAGTACAATTCAAAAGACTAAGTTGCATTAATGAAGATGATGCACATGTGGACTATAGCTTATATGAACCAAAACTGACATCAGAGTAAGCTGATTGATGTATTTATGGCAATAAAAAGAGTTGCTTGTCTCTGGGTCATGAGAAGGAAAGAAGGAAAATACTGGGAAAAAATGGTGGAGTGATTCTGAACATCATAATAAAAGTACCGATATTCTGATTTCAACAATCCAATGGTTTTAAAGGCTGATGACATTAAAATTTTCCTCCATAACTTATTTTTCTTTTGTAGTACAGCAAATTATTTTTTCAGGGTCTACATATTATACCAAAATAGAACATACTTAAAAAATTTAGTGGTAACATAAACTCTGGATGACTAAAGTAAGATTTGAAAGAAAAAAGCTGCTCACAAATAAAGTGAAAACTATGTAGTTAACATGAGGATTTCTAAAAAGTGAGTGGGTTGTGCTCATTAAGTCAATAAGCAAAAAATAGTTTCAAACAATTACTTTATAGTATGAATAAATTTGTCAAAATAGCTTTTAGAAAAAATAAGAATGCTCAAGAATACCAAAATAGAGTCAGGAGATAAGGTCCATGTTTTAACACACTTCATAAATCAATTTTGGAGATTACAAAAGGCAAGAATTCCATGAAGCATAGAATTATTATTTGCAGCTTCATGAAAGAGAGGTAAATGTACAAAGCCTTCACTACCAGGAGAGATAATTATAGAAAAGTTTATAACATAGAAACAATAAGATAAGCAATTGTGAGAATAGGTAAGTTTAAATTCTATTTTATCTTCAACTTTTTTCTTTGTCATTAGTATACATTAGTAAATAAGAAGGTGACTCTGCGTCTGAGGCTTTCCAGAATAATTGACAGAGTATGCTTCAAATTGGATTTATTTCACAATTTGGGTTTAGCAGGCTTAAAGAAGAGTAGTTGAGAATATTGCAATCTGACTGATGAATCAAACCTTGCTGATAAATGTGAGTAGGTCCAGTTGGAGGTAGGAAGGATCTGGTAGGGTGCCATAGCAGTCACTATTAGATATGATCATAATTAGCATTTTTATTAGGGAATCTGAATAGGAGTAAATATCAAATTAGTGGAACAGCTGAGAAATGAGCTAGGAGCACTAGTTTATAGCAGTAGGGAATATAATAAAATATAGGTAGATAGAAACTGAAGAAACATAGTGAGAAAAATAAAAGAAAAAAACAAAATAGAAATCTGGTTCAGTAGGATGATGAATCATTCCCACATGAATTTTAATCAGAAACTCAATTATAAAATACTCTGAAATTGCATAATAATAACTAGAGGTGCCTGCATAGACAATAAACTTGGGCATTGTAAGTTGTCATCAGGGTTTTGTCGTCCCCAATAAATTATTCTGCCTGTCTACACCCATATGTCATCTGTAGGAAGAAAGTACTGGAACGGATTGCCTGGATTTGATCTCTGTGGCTGGAATATCATATATTGTAATATGTGCATAAAAATTTGTGACAACAAAGGCAATAAAAATCCCATCAATTGTGAAGTAGCCTTGGACTTCCTTTTTCTAATCACAAATATACATTACTGTAGGTTGATCCTAGGTACAAATAAAGACTGTGATACTATAGGTACTTTCCCAGGTTATAGCATGAAAGAGGTTTTACCATCAGGAGGGGTGAAAGGTTGCATGGCTAAAACAAGAAAATTCCTGAGGTTAGTTCGTTGTTTCTTTCCTTCCTTCTTCTTTGTTCCTGTGTTGTTTTTCTCCCCCATACATCTGGATATCCAAATTACTTCTATTATGCTCACCATTTTTAATCTGAACACTCTCTTTTGGATTTTTTTCAATTCTCTGATTAATTTAAGGAGTGTCAGTATTGATGGTTTTCAATTAGAGGGGTTTCCTAGGCTTTAGCTTTAGCTGCCAGCTGGTGGTAGCTGTTATTTAATACTGAAATAGAGAATCCAAAAATTTTTCTAAAATTTAGCATTTACACAATTGCTCCTATGTTCATTTGAAAAATTGAATGGACAGATAGTTTTTAATTGAACATCAAAGCTAATATAGCTAATGAAAAATAAATTGGAGGCCACAAATTCACTTTAAAAGGCTTTTCTAGGCTACTGATCCTAGGGAAAAAAAGCAGCATTATTAGCAAACTAAATAGAAATTAAAGGTGAATATTTTTCTTACTTGGTCTTTATGGAAAAAACTTCTCTGAATTTTATTATTTTACTTTTGTACTTATAAGTCATTCAAATTGCAGTTATAAGAGCAATTATCTCTACTTTGCCCTAGCAAAATAAAATAGACAAGGCATTTAAATCCATTCAAATATGTTTTGTTCTAATATATGATTTGTTCTATATTTTTTTTACCTCAGAATACATCTCTTCAGTAACCTGACAAATTAATTTGTTGTTTCATTATTACCTCTAAACAAAGGCTGCCCTCTTTTTTCTTGAATAAAACAGCATTTTATTAGTAAATTGATTTTTAAAGTAAACCTTTAACTCTCTAAACTCTTTTTCTTTATGCCTCTACTGGAATTAAAAAAACAATAATGAAAGCAAAAAAGTAAAACAAAACAAAATCCAAAACTAACCAGTTAAAACAGTCTATACCACCACCAGTAAAAACAACAACAAAACATTAAAAATTTTAACTAAGGTCACATTCAAATCAAGGGAGAAAATTTAAAATCAGAAAAATGAAACAAATTCTTTATCACTTCTTTATAATACTTCTTTGTATAATAATAACTGGCAGCTATGGATGCTAGTTAAGCATTATAAATATGCATAGAAATAGAATATGCCATTTATTCTTTATAATCTCATGGGAAGATGGTACTGTCATTCCTAGTTTGTAGATGAGAAAAGGGAGGTATTGAGAAGTTCAGAATTTGCCTAGAGGCACATAACCTGAGAAGAAAATTTTGAAAAACCTGCACTCCACCAGCCACACTCAATTCTCATTATTTCTTATGTTCGGTAATTCCATGCTCAAGAACATAAAAACATATCTCATTCATTAAAAAAAAAAATAACTCAAGAGACAATGTAATCTTATTTGACATTGAAATAAATGCAGTTCAATGATACAAAAGGGCCAGTACCAACTCAGAGTAGGGCCCTTCATTGCTGGGTGAAACAAGGAATTCATTTTGTTTTCAACCTCTACTTGTAATTTAGTTTCTTACAACGCAGAATGAATATTTCTATTGTGCTGTCTGAGCTCCATAGAGTAGACAAATGGAGAGGGATCTGCTTAGTATGCAGATTTATGCTAAATATAATTGATGGAAAGACCTCTGCATTCTTTTTGCTAGAGAGAAGTCAACTGCTTATGCACCTTAATTACATCTGCAAAATCTTTTAACCCATAGTTGTGAATATGATATTCCATCATATTCACCATTCTGTTAACACTCAGGGGGAGGCATTTATGTTGAGTGTGTACACCAAGGGCTGGGAGTCTTGTGGACCATCTTAGAATTCCACCTACTGCATGGTAGCAGAAGTGTCTGTAAAATTTTTGTTGCCTTACACATAATAAAGAGGGGGAAAAAACTCTTATTGTGACATGTGCGCACTGACAATGGTGAACTTCACCTGAGCCCTGTGATCCTAGAAAATAACAATGGCTAAGAAATCCTACCATACTTTGTGTTCCAGGAAGCAGATTACTGCAAAGAAATTCTTCTCCTCTACATCTTTATTTGGGATATTTTTTAGATTTCCAATGAGGACAGTCATATCTGATGACTTAGATAAGATGAAGGGGCACCTCTCTTGTTTACCTATTATAAGGCCAAAGACCCTCCAAAATTTCTGTTATTTGCCTCATAAATGATTAGCTTAACTGTGTCTTTCTCACTAACCAAGTGGAGGAAAATGCCTATTAATATGACTTGATCAAATTTTAATTAAGCTTTTCTCCTTCCTCCACACCCCTGAACTTTGATTCACCCTTAGTCTGAGTCAGCATATACTCACTCCTTAACAGTCCTTCTGAAGAATAGGCGAGTTCAGGGTAAAACATTCTTTGATCTACTGTCCTGTCACTGCCACTTCCGTGCCTTCTTTGAATTTACCCCACTTCCAACACCAGGTTCTCTCTAGCCTTGCTTACTCCTCCTATGAAAAAAAAGCCCTTTTCTGCCTAATTAGAGATGCTTAACATAGATAGAACATCCTCTCTATTGCAATAGCCTCTTCATTTCCACCCCTGGCAATATTCCATTCAAATAGTCTCTCCTTACCA
Source organism: Macaca nemestrina (assembly GCF_043159975.1). NCBI lineage: Eukaryota > Metazoa > Chordata > Mammalia > Primates > Cercopithecidae > Macaca > Macaca nemestrina. The sequence continues at coordinate 116,533,792 of NC_092129.1, forward strand.
AAGTCTAGATTTGTTTTTTATTTGGCAAATCTGTGCCCTTTGAGGCCATATTCTATTCAATTGATGTAATTTTTTAAACCATTGCTCCAAACACAGGACAATTATTCCTGCATCGCTGGCTGCTGTGCACTGAGACAATGACACAAATGACACATGCAGAAATCACCACACAGCAATAGTTCTTTTCCTTGGAACAGTTAGTTAAAATTACCCCTCTCAGATTCCAGTGAATTTAATCTGGTTAGCTTAAATTAACACAAACTACAATAAAGGTAAGTTAGAATTTTAAGGAAGAGAACTGCAAGAAACGGCCACAACAGTTTTATTTATTTATTTATTTATTTATTTATTTATTTATTTATTTATGAGACAGAGTCTCACAGGGTCACCCAGGCTGGACTGCAGTGGCCGATATCAGCTCACTGCAACCTCCATCTCCCAAGTTCAAACGATTCTCCTGCCTCAGCCTCCTGAGTAGCTGGGATTACAGGTGCTCCCTACCATGCCTGGCTAATTTTTGTGTCTTAGTAGAGATGGGGTTTTGCCATGTTGGCCAGGCAGGTCTTGAACTCCTGACCTCAGGTGATCCGCCAGCCTTGGCCTCCTAAAGTACTGGGATTACAGGTGTGAGCCATCTCACCCGGCCAACAGTTTTAAATTTAAATAAATATATATGTTGGCAGTGGGGTAAAACTATTTTTATTTAGATGCTAGTTCATGATGAATGATATCTTTATCCTTTGCATTGGCTGTGCCCTGGGATTCATATGAAATAAAGCAAAATTCATGAAATCCATGATGTTTAAATGAGGCCTTATAGGCTTCCCTAGAAAATATTAGTCACACTGCATCATTATTTGGGATTTTTCTGATTTCCAATGAAGACAGATTTTAAATTGTAACTCCGGTTTTATGTACGTATTTCTCATAAACCAAAGCACTTTCTCTTTGCTCCATAGTGGTGGTCACTAACTAGGTTGTTATTACATTATTTAATGATCAACTCTACTATGAGACAGAAAAAGAAAATGTCTCAGTGAAAATTACAAAAGAAGCAACACTCTTTGATGTTAGCTAGGTTCAGCTTTTCAAAACTTGAATTAATAAAACTCTTTAGGTTACTGAGGAAATTTAGACCTTACCTTTCAAAGTCTAGACATTCTGTTCAGATTTTAAAGCTTCATTTTTACCCAGGAAAGTTAACTCACCAGATTTAGAGATATAAAAGGCAAAATAGGACTCAGAACTTACAATTTATGGATTTAAGCACATTTTAAGTCTTTATTGGGCTGAATTCTTAGTGTTAAACACTAGATTTTAGATTTGAATAGTATCAATTAATACACGACATTTATATTCTGGTTTATGGGTGGAAAATAAAAAATCTCAACTTAATGTATTTGTGATTTAAGAAACTGATATATTTCTCTAGCCACTAGCAAAGCAGAAAATCTTCCTGATTTAATATATTACCTAATGCATGTTAACATGTGCTTAGTGGCAATTTGACAAAAGTACATTTTATAGGAAGTCTGACTGAATGGCAATTAAATAAATCCATGTCAAGTCATGTTATTATAATTTTCATCTATGTCTTCTCTGTAGTTCAGGACTCATTTTTGAAGACATTAAACAAGACCCAATCATATAGGCTGATAGGGTGAGATTCATATTATAGTATTTGGAATTTGGATACTTTATACATTTGAACATTTCTACAACTCTCTGCATCTCATTAAATCTACAAAATCAGACAAAAATCTTGCAGATTAAAAAATGAAAATAGTAGCATAGCAGGGTTTGTGATATACTAGGTTGAAAAAAGTATGACAGAATTTGTTCCTAAAATGTAATACATGAGGCACAGTTTCAGAAGAAATAGTAATAGAAATCAAACTTATCAAATGTTTCAAATATTCAAATTTGAAAATAAATATTATCTTTTAATCTTAAACTTATGCATAAATTACCATTATCCAGCATGGTGTCATAATAACGTCAACAGCATCATCCCTCAGAGTCAGGATGCAGCCAGTTCCATCATCAATTCTTGTGGCCTGATCTTAGCTGGACTCATAATGCATTCAGCAATCCTTTCCTCATGGACCCATCACGGACACATTGTTAAATGATCATGGACACATTGTTGATGATGTCCGGGTACTTTTCTAGTCTTCTCCAATCTTAATCTCATTTTTATCCTCTTCATTCTTTGCACTTGACTGCATATTGAGACTGAGATCTACTAAATAAATTGTCTTAAAGTCTTCTCTTTTCCATCCGAAATTTCAGCTTTTATTAAGCATATTATTCACTTAACCCCATAATAAGAAATGAGTTCATTAAAACAAAATGAAACATTTTCTTGAGGTATGATTGACATATAAAAGAGACCTGGATCTGATCAGAGTAATCCATTTCCCTGACAACAATGATTCACCCAAAAGGTGAACATGTGACTCAGATATATCACAATCACTCCCCGGGATTCATGTTTAGGTGACAGAGATAAAGACACCATCCCTCTCTGCTCTTGTTCCTAAGCTTAGAGCTGCCAGTGCTCATGCTTTTTGCTGTATAGAGAAAACGTCTTGGTAAGAGAAAAGAATGAAGCCAATATGTAGAAAAGCAAGGCTAGAAACGGAGACAGTGCCCTGAAATCTCCACTGTGATCCCTAGTCTCAAGTGTTCGTAAGGTTTCACACATTACTGTCCTGGTTAGAGTTTAGCTGTTCAAGTGTTCCTTAAATTAAGAGAATTGATTAGTTCATCTTATTTTCTTTGTTCCACCTGGGTTTTTGTCATATGCAAACTAAATATTCCAAACTGATAGATGTATCCACATTCTTCTGCTGGTCTCCATCCAGTCTTTGGGGGTCAGACCACAGAAAAGAAGGTACATGGTGTATCTGGTTGAAGGGTTGTAGAGAAGGGAAAAGGTAGACCCTTCTGGCCTGGCTATGAGCTGTAGTTTTGATAAACATCCATTCTTTCATGTAGTTAAAACCTATAAGCGATCTTTCTGTGATCTTCCAGATATGTGTTACCTTTGGAAATATGTTTTAATTGAAAAATGCCTTTTGTTGAGAATTGCCATCCTTAGAGGGATTGCATAGGATAAACATAATGAAAAGTAAGGTGTGGCCGGGTGCGGTGGCTCACACTTGTAATCCCAGCACTTTGGGAGGTCAAGGCAGGCGAATTACCTTAGGTCGGGAGTTCAAGACCAAGACCAACCTGACCAACATGGAGAAACCCCACCCCTACTACAAAAAAAAAAAAAAAATTAGCCAGGCATGGTGGCGCATGTCTATAGTCCCAGCTACTCGGGAAACTGAGGCAGGAGAATCACTTGAACCCAGGAGGCAGAGGTTGTGGTGAGCTAAGATTGCGCCATTACATTCCAGGAGCATATAAACTGGACTACACATTTTTTTTTTTCCTTTTGGAAAAAAGGAAAACCTAGCTAAATAAATTATGTTCATATTTTAATTTCCCTTTTTTCTAAAGAACTACATTTACATCGAGTATTTAAGGTCACAGCTTTGCAATTTGCAGAGATAATAAGCCTGAGTCTTAGTAAATAAAAATGAATGAGCATCACTAACACATTTTATTTCGTTACCAGATTTCTTTCCCATCTGGGAAAAGAGACGTAGTGTCAGTTCAAACAAATGATTAAATGAAAGGAAAGGGACACGTCATGGTCTTCACACTTAATTATATGTAACTTATTTTTCTGATGAAAAATGATGTTATTCTTGCAGTAAATTAGCTATTTGGAAGTCTCATGGTTTCTAGACAAAGACCTACCAGTGAGAAAGAAATGAGGATCAGTGGAAAGGATTCTTGATTTCCTGAAGTTAAGAATGGCAACAGGGTCAATTGGGTGTTACAATGAGAGCAACAACCATGTAAATGAAATATAGTTTCCCATAATAATGCGTTCATATATAACGTGTCCTCTAAAGAATCATGAAGGACAGCGTTGACTTCTGGAATTATTCATTCAATAAATATTTATTAAACATTTGTCCTGTGTCAAATGTCATTTTAGGCAGTAGAGATACAGTGATAAACAAACACCCAAATTCCCTGTCCTCAAGGAGCTTTCCTTCTCTAGGGAACAGCAATGTATGGGGATTGAAGATACAGCTTGTCCTCGTACTCGCAAGTGATACTTATGAAAATGACTGCCATCTCGTTACATGCATGAGAAAGCTCCACTGCCCACAATGGGCATGCAATAGCAAGTTTCACTCAGCAACTTTTTGCAATGGAAACAAGATCCGTTGAGTATGCTATGGCTCCTAAATACCTGTTTTGCAGATGTTTCAAGGCCAACGGGCTTCGATAGGGTGAGGTCAATAGCTTTCTTCCTTCTAGTTACAGGGAAACTATGTAATTTACTTTCCAAACTAGGAAACCTTAGAAATTCAAAGAAGGCACTAGCAGTAACTATGCTAGGACAACAACCATAAAGGCAGCCCTGTCTCTAGATCCTGTATGTCTGTTTGCTCACTCTGTTGACCTGCAGCCACTTTGCTGGGTGCGCTGCCTTTAAACAACCATCCTGTGCCACCTAGCAAGACTCTTAAGCTTCAGAAAAAGCTAGTAGTCTCTGGGGATACTAGGGACTGATTTTAACTTCCCCAGTTCCTATGGCTAGACAAAAACTGTTCAGTAGGGAACCCTTGATATTTTGACAGCTTCCTTGTACCCAGTTTTATAAGGAAGGAGATCTCTCCAAAAAGTGATCAATCTTTCTTGCTTTATCAGCTTCAAAGAATGTTACAGGACATATTTGAATTCTTATACTTGGAGGCTTGTAAATTAAGAGCAAATTGTGTGAGAACTCCCTACAGCTCCCCTGTTGGATAATTCAGCAACACTGCAAAATTCCCTAGGCTTCCAGCCTGCATGCGTAGGGCAAGATAATAGGACTTATAAAGGACTTTCAGTTTCTAAACTTCATCATGTAATTTTATAATCTTCACAAATGACACTTTTAGTAGCCCAGATAATAAAATGTAATCATTTTGCTTGACAAATGTTGGTGCAGTAGATTAATGGCTCCGAATGTGTTTATTATTCAACCTTGATTGAGCTCCAATAGTACTGCCATTGAATGAGACACATTCTGTATATTTCAAGAAACAGCTGTTATATGATTTAAAACTCATCCATATATTTGTAAAAGTTTGGGGACAGGAATAGGGTGACAAAAATTTAGGAATAAACTTGCCTTAACTGGGGTAACCACTCAGTAATTGCCAATTTTATTCCATTTGATAAGTAAGCTACATTTCCTTATGGTCTGCTTGATTAGGCTTTTCTTCTGACCTTTTTCTCCTGGCCATTTTTCCCTAAGAAATCTATGTTCTTTGCCCATTTGTCTTCAGACATTTCCCATATGGCCTGAAAGACCATATCTGTCTTGTTCTCTGTGGAAGTCCCAATACCTTGCACAGCTCATGACACAATGGTTATCTTTGAATAAACCATTCTTTAAAGCAATTTAGGTGTGTTGGTAATGTGCAGGATTCTAGCAACACTGAACACAGATCTTGACAAAATACAATCTATAATCTTGGGAATTATTTGGACAAACTATTTTCCTATAGACGTATACAAAATTCAGTTAACACATTTTCTTCTATGTGTTAGAGATTAAACAAGCATCTCTGTGATTTAATTGAGGTATATCTAGTAAATGTTCCTAAAACATCAATCCTAATCTATCATTTTAGTTTCATTCTTTTGAATGGAAGGATTGTCTTCAAGAATCTCCTATTAAAATGCAAATAAAACTTTGTTAATAATCACCATAGCTGAAATTAGTTCCCAAGAAAGCCTGGATTGAGATGCAAAGATATCCACCCTCAATGTTTGCCTCTTGTCTGTTCCATAGTAACATTTTAATATAGGTTCCAAAACACTTGAAAACCTTCAACTTTGTGGAGAAAGACTTCACATGTGTTTTATACACATTCCAGAATATAGAACTTGCAAAATAGTAACTGTAGGCATCATTTTTTTCTTTTGTAAATCCACAGCTGTGTTTGGGGATAACAACCACAGATCAAGGGGAGAGAGAGGATTTAGCTCTTATTACAAATTAAGATAATCATTATCATTTTAAGAAAAATTATAAAAGGCAGTATCCATGCTGCACTGGAGTTTTGTGTTGTTAGTTTCCTTTATAGTTAATTTTATTGAAAATTTTATTTAGGCAGTGAAGGTGAGGTTTTGATAGATGGTGCAAGGAGTTGCTTTTGCCTTTGAAAGTTGTGTTTGCTCCTTGGAGCAAATTTCTCTTGGCAGCATTGATAGTTTAGAGAAAATTGGGAGCACTCCAGTTGTGTTTTCTGTTATGTGAGTGATGGACAGAAGGTAGCACCTATGAACGTCAGATTTGCCTGTTTGCAGAAGTATAGTGACTACTTTAATCTATAATTCAGTTGCTTTACTTCATTAGAAAAGTGCTGTTGGGGTGTGAGAGTGTCTTCCAGCCTACTATGAATGTGCTGTGTTAAACCAAAGTATTCTAATACTTACTGTTGGTTCAAAGGAAGTACTAAAATGAACATAAAATCTTCAACCAAGAACTGATAAGGTCATTACAAAGCACCAAGTAGATGATGGGTTATAAAGAGTTTAGAAAATTTTTGATAACATAGAAAGTGTACCAACGGTAAGAAGATATACAAAATTAAACTGTGAATCACCCTTTTTACATAAATTAATTTAACTAATTAACATTGTAAAATCTTGGGCTTAATATGGATTGACTAGGATGATGTAAGACTATTTTCACCTAGACAGTTGTCACCATTGACATTTAGATGCTCTCCTTGCATTCAGCTTGCCTTTACTCCATTTCACAAGCCCACACGTTCATCTTTTCATCCAAATGTAATGGATCCAAATGTGACACATGACTAAGAAGCAAAGAATATCAACCCTGAGCTCATCCCCTCCTCTGATGACAACTTTCTTAGCCCGTCTGAAAAAGAGATAGGTTTATATTTGAAAAGATGCGGTGCTCTTAAAGACAATCCTCCTAATAGAGTAATTATATTTCAGATCTGTTTATTGATATAAGATGAAAGATAAAGCAACTTGGAAAACAATGATGTGAAATGTAAGATTAAATTCTTTATTTTTCTTTTTAGTTTATGGACAATTCTACAACATAAAATCTCATTATGCTCCTGGCTCTAAGAGAAAGGTTTTAGCTTTTATTTTAGTTTACTTTTGAAATGTATGCGTGCCTCACTACTCTTCAATCTGTCTTCTTCTATTTATATTACCATATCATGAAAAGAGGGGATGCCAAGGATCTGTAGAGGCAAGCCCACCCAATTTGGTATTCTAAAATACAGGTAAAAAATAACTCCAGATGATGTGCAAAAGAAAGGAATCCTGTGTTCTAGGACAGAAGGAAGTCTTTGGCCACTATTTTACCACTCATCTCTTCTGTGCTTGCTTAAAATATGTAACACATATATTTGTATAATGGCATAGTAAAAATTCAGATATAAATAGGTAAACTGAACTGGAGAGATCTGATTTCTACCTAGCTCTTTCTTTCCATACTAGGAGCTCCTTTGGAGTTGAATTTATTTATTTTTTATCCACAGCACTTAGGAAAGTTTATGACACATAAAAAGCAGGTACTTTAAAAAGATGTTCAAATGAATGAATAAACACAAAATCTGTAGAGATGAGGATTAATAAGAATGATGGGGATTAAGAAAAGCATAGGCAACAGGCAAAGGAGTCAGTAAGTTTGCAACCCTTTACAAACAGATCTCAATGAGAGTCACTGTAGACAGGAAGGTTTTCATATCCCTGCTTTTCCTTCTTCCACTATTTATCTTCTTAGGAAAATAAAGGCTATTTGCTTCCCTCTTCTGTCTGCCAATTGTCTGCTGCCTGGAGGATCTGGCTCCTGTTTGAAAAGAAGGCATATTCTCATGTTCCCTCCCCCGACCCCACCCCCCAGCCCCCAGAAGGACTGCTCTTCCTATACTTTATCACAATTACCTTGACTCTGGTCTGAATGTGTCAGGTTCTCATGTTGATACTCAGGAAAGATCATGAACAAAACATTATTAAACAAATCTAGTGTTCCCAGTAATTCATTTCCAGCTAAAATCCTCCTGCTGGTTTCTCCCATATGTTTTGTACTGTTGCCCTAGAAAAGGTCACTTTTTTTGTTTTTCTGCTTCACTAGAGAACTGTATTGATGAGAACATCACCTTGAATTCTTTGATTTTAACCTTGGCAGCTATTTCTCTAGGGTAAAACATGGCATTTATTCAAATGCTGTTGTCACATTCCGTGCTCTTTAAAAAATAAAAAAAAGGCTCATTTTGGTATCAGTGGCATACAATCAATTGCAATCTTTACAAATGTAAAATTGGTGAAAATTTGACATATACATACACAGGTGAGACCATCACCATAATCAAGAGAATAAGCATATCTATTATTCACAACTTGTTTTTGATCTCCAAGCCCATTCAGGGTCCTGGACCATTTCTGAAAGAAGTGATGTAGAGGAGTGAACTCAATGCTTTTTGTTATCCTCTCTGTCCCATTCCATTCTTGGGGTGTTATTATAGTTTCTCAAAGGAATTTTATTTGTACAGTTTAAGATAATTGTATTACTTCTTCTAATGCAACACTACTAAGTATTGTATAGTAGCATTGCTCTTGCTTTCTCTCATTGCAGAGACAGCTAGCAGTCTCCCAATCTACTTTTCTACTTTTCCTTTTGTAATAGCTACCCAGAGTTTCAGCTACACTAAAATGCCTCCCCAATAGACAACTTCATTCCCCAGTTTCCCTTGCAGTTAGGTGTGACCAAGTTCAGTCCCGTGGAATGTGAGCAGAAGTAATAAGTACAATTACTGGTCGTTCCCTCAAAGGTTAGGAATGTAGATGCCCTTTGCTTAGGCTAGAATCCAGTTTCAATGGTCATCTTAGACCATGAGATAGAAACTGCAAGTCAAAGATGGCAACGTGAAAAACAGAAGGGACTATATTAAGCCTGAACTTTTGAAACTGTTACTGTGGGAGAAAAATAAGATTCTATGTTGTTTAAGACACTGTTACTTTAGGATTTTTTTGGTTACTGAATCTAAAACTATACTCTAATTGGTATGCTTGCGCTATGGTCTGAATGTTTGTGTTCCCCCTACCCTACATGCCTATGTTGAAGCCTAATCTCCAAGGTGGTGATATTTGAAGGTGGAGCCTTTGGGAGATGATTAAGTCATGAGAGCAGAGCCCTCATGAATTGGATTAGTGTCCTTGTAAAAGAGACCTGAGGTCATTGGTTCACCCCTTCCACTAAATGAGGATGCACAGAAGGCATCATGTATGAAACAGAGTTGGCCCTCACCAGACATCAAATCTTCTGGTGCCTTGATCTTGGACTTTCCAGATTCTAGAACTGTAATGAATAAATTTCTGTCCTTTATAAGCCACTCAGTTCATAATATTTTTGTTATAGCAGCCTGAATACAAAGACAACTTCTATTTTTATAAACACAGAAACTTGGACACAGAATGGATAAATTAGCAAACCTGTGATTCAAACCATCTTGTTACAATGATTATTTGCTTCTTCTAAAATAAACTCAAGGGTAAAGAGTAGACTATTTGAAATCATTTCCAGTGAATGTCATAGAATCCCAGACATTTATTTAGGAAAATGATTTAGCAAGATTGGCAACATGGAATACTTACATAGCTGCTGCTTTTCAGACTTAAAAAAAAGTCTGTTCTCAAGAAGTGTCCTTTAAACAAATACTTGGCTAGACATGCTAGCCTCATTTATTATATCCAGAACATTAATATTCTTCTTATTTCTTTAGGCCATTGCTGTTTTACCTTCATTATAGCAGCAGTTAGAAAGTTTTAGAATGGTAACAAGACCTGATTTGATATCATCAAGTAAATAGCTTGGTAGGATGCTTTTTTGTTCTCTGCCAGGAAGGACTGAGTGTTAAATATGTCATAATTTTATACTTTCTTATATGCAGAAAGTCTACCTTGACATTATCTGAGTGGCACAGCTGCACTGATTTTCCTTGCTACTCTCACACCCCTAAACATTTGGAGCTCCTTTATTATAATGGTACATATTATGTAATGCAGGTAGTTCTGAAAGGCCATAACATAACAGACCTTTACCGCTGCCGAATTGAAATATCAGGCACCGCAGATGAACAGGTTGCCTAGCAACTGATACTGCAAGCTCCAGCGACTGCTTAGGCTCACTGAGATTGACAAGGGAGCCATCACTGGCTGCCTGTACCTTCCTACTTAGCAATTATGACAGTGAGACCAAAGCCACCAAAAGGAGGGTTATGTGATTAATTATTAACATTTAAAGAGCATGTGTGTGTGTATATATATGTGCGTGTGTGAATGTGTGTGCATATATGCTGTCTTTAAATGTATAGTTAGAAATGTATAGTTAGAAACTTTTCTTAAAGATATTCTTATATTAATTAAAAGAGACAGAGAGAAAGACAAAGACAAATAAAACAGAGAACGGAGGAAGTAAAATAATTGATTTGAAAAAGAACAAAATAAAAAAATGGACCTATTGCGAGCTTTGGTTTTCCATTTTATAATGAAATGCAATTTATTTTGGCTGAGACACATGTCTAATGCACGCATGACTAGGCATGTCCAAAGAAATTTATCTTATAATATAATAACCATGAAATGACTTTTGAATATCTGAACAGGTGGAGCTACATGTTTCTGTACACTGTTTCACAGCCAACTGTGGATTGTGCTCAAATTGTTGAACATTGCTAGCACTCTGATTTAGAAGTGCTAATTTTCATCCACTGGAAATGAGATTTTATTTTATATTTTATGGCCCAAATAATTAACTCTTGTGAAGTATTTCTTTTCTACACTGCTTCACAGATAGCATTTAGTTTCTGGAGTTTTTGAAATATGTAAACATGAAGCACCAGTCCAAATATGTCTCTTAAATGAATTCAGTGCATGGCAATCTTTTTGTGTAATGTTCAAGCAAGGAACTGTAAACTCTTTTGTTTTAAAGTAAAATAAAGTCTTTATTTTGAGATCCCTCAGATTTTAGAAACAAATCATTAATTATAACATCTGTCCCATTTCAAATAGAATTGAATTTATGTTTTGCTATGAATTTCATCTAGAAATTAATCATTCATATTCATGGATATAATGCACATGGTCTAACTACCATATTTAAAGAATACATACATCCTCTGGTTCAGCAGTTTTACTAGTAGGAATTTATTTTATAGTACGTTCCTGATATGTGGAAACATACAGGTTCAACAACACTAACTGCAATATTGATCATAAGAGCAAAACATATTAACCTAAATATCCATTAATAGGATACTAGTGACGTAAATTATTATATAGCCATTAAATAGCATAGCAACCCTACTAGCAGAATTGCTGAGTCAGGGGGTATATGTATGTTTAAGATTTATTAGCTGGGCCATATGCTTTGTATCCATGATACCTATATCCATTATGAATAATGTCATGGATGTGTGTTTTAGCAAGAAATATATCCAAGATATATGTGAAGTAGACAAAATTTAAACAAGAGAATGTAAATAAAACCATATTTGTGTACCAAAATCCAGAATATATATGTGTTTATATGTGGATACATGCTTTTATAGAGGTTCATTTTAGAGAAAATTTTTAGTATACATTCAGAGGTGGGTCAGGGAAGGGAATTTTGCTGTTTACCATAAACACTTTTGCCTTTTAAAAAATCATGAACATATATTACTTTTACAATAAAAATGCTAAAACACATGTTGACTAGTAACAATACTATGAAATATATTACTTTATTTATGCTTTGTACAGACATCCACAAACTGAAAAATATTTGTCATATTATTTTAGCAGAGCATCTTTAGAATCACCCTGTCTTCCATAATCTTGTTAGGGAAAATATTAAAAATGGTGTTCTTAGTTCTTCCTTGGGTCTTATGTGTGTTTCTAGGGTCTTAAGTAAATTAGCTCGTGAACTTTTCTGAATTACTGGGAATTATCTTTTCAAAAGTCCCAAGAAGAGTTAGCGAATTAAGAAGGAGCAAATGTAAAACTGATCTGGTTCTTTTTTTGAAGCCCCAAAGTCAACAATATAATTATCTTCTATTAAGTTGATCTCATCCTCCAGTAAAATAATGAAGCAAGCATTAATGAAGTGGCACTTTAGGCCTTGTATCATCTCTTATGAAAACAGTATTTATGCAAGATTTGTAGAATAAATATTCTACTTTGGGGGGAAATTGTATGTCTGCTTTGGATGATGTTTTCCATATAACCCACCTGCCACCATGGAAACAGAGCTTACATGTATATTAGAGAAAAATGATGACTTAGCTTCTGAGAAGTTGATGGTTTAAGAGAATAGACCAACTTTATGATAATTTCCTAAACATGGTCCCAACTGAGACAGTTCAAATACAATCAGTTTGGATATCTAATTACAGCCAGAGTGGCTGGCTTCTGGTTACCCGTGATTTTCTAAAAGGAAGGTTAAAATACAGAGGCCCTGGAAGTAGACATGGTAGAAAATATACAGAAGGATTGAGGGAGAAACATGTGAGTTATTTAAGAAGGTGCATATTACAAGTGATGGACAGGTATGTCATCTTTGGGAAATGGACTCAATTCAGTTTTCTGGTTTCCTATTCAAATGATCTGTTTTATTTTGTTTTGTTTTATATTTTACCTCAGACATGCCCACTCTAAGGCAAACCCTCTTGCCACATATCCTATATAAAGTAACCTCAAATGTCTCATGGAGGAAGCTTACTAAGCATAGGACTTAACTCATATCCATCCTTACTCATCTTAGGCCTCATCCTTTCCTCTCTTCCCTCATCATATGACTGAACAATGTAGCTTACCTCAATAACAGCATTAGGAAATAGAAGAAGAGATAATGTTTGTGCATGGTTGCTATGGTTTGAGTGTATATGGTCCTCTCAAAGTTATTTTGGAACTTAAACCCCACGGTGATGATATTAAGACACTGGGTCTTTTGGAAAGTGATTAAGTCCTGAGGGCTCCAACTTCATGAACGAGATTAATGCTCTCATAAGAGAAACTTCAGAGAGCTTCCTGGTCCTTCCGTCTTTTCTGCCATATGAGGACACAGCAAAAAGATGCCATCTTGGAAGCAGACACTGAATCTCCTGGCACCATGATCCTGAACTTCCCAGCTTCCAGAACTATGAGAAATATATTTCTATTGTTTATAAATTACCCAGCCTAAGATATTTTGTTATAGCAGTAGGAATGAACAAAGACAATGATTTGTTCCATTTCTTTATTTCATACTAAGAAGTTAAACTTTAAAACAGGCATTGAAAAAGGCCCTTTGGCCAGGATTTGACTAAATCTCAGAGGTTCTACTGTTTCCTCTGTACTTGGGCTTCACTTCAATGTTCCTGAAAACAGGTTTTGAAGACAGAGAGATTTGGCCTAAGACCTTGTCACTGATTGGTTGAACTCTGAGTTACCTTAGATTCCACATCATTAATTTGGGGATAATAATAACAGCCTTGTTGGACTGCTTTGGAATTAACTATGATAATTATTTTTAATGTGCCTCAGCACAGTGATTGGTAGACATTAGGTAACTGTATATTCTCTTCTTCCCTTGAGAAAAACATTATTATTATTATTATTATTCTTACCAGAAGGAAATAAAAAAGAAAGCTAAGCAAAGGCATTCTGTATTGTCCTGACTCTTTTTGAACTGTTGATGTTGGTGATTTTACAACGTTTATAACTAGCAGTAAGGTTGACTCCCTCAGAAGACCAGTTCTGTGAGTAGCCAATTTTGGCTCCCATGGCTGAGCATTTCCTGCCTTCTTCAGTCCGGGAAAGCCTCCTGACCACCACTCCTCTGAACCAGCCACGTCCTTCTCTTCTTCATTGCTTTTGTTCATCTCACTTTCCTTCCCAAGATAACTACTTTTTTGTTTGTTTGAAATGGAGTCTCACTTTGTCGCCCAGGCTGGAATGCAGTGGCACGATCTCGGCTCACTGAAACCTACGCCTCCGGCGTTCATGCCATTCTCCTGCCTCAGCCTCCCGAGCAGCTGGGACTACAGGCGCCTGCCACTATGCCCGTCTAATTTTTTGTATTTTTAGTAGAGACGCAGTTTCACCGTGTTAGCCAGGATGGTCTCGACAGGATAACCATTTTAGAAGTCAATCTATTATCTCCATACTGCAGTTACTCTGTCTACATTCTCCTACCTGTGATCAACTCGACTTCCATCGAATGCTTCTACCACAGAAAGCTGACTTTGCGAGGAGAACTATCGTATTTGTTCACAGTTCTAAATGTTATACTTTTTTTTGTTGTACTGAGTTGAAAGCGGCTTCTTCACTTTAATCTTTGGTCCTAATATTGCCTATTACACTAATGCAGACTAAATCTAATATCCTTCTACATAATTAGTTTTCTTTAAAGGGTTGACGAAAGTTAATATATTTTCTGTACATTTTCTTTTCTTTGGGTTAATCATCTCCAGAACTTCGAACTTTCACTCAAATGTCTGAATTTCAGTACCATTATGCTCCTAACTGCCTTCTGGGTGCTTTCTGGTTTGTTAATGGTCTTTTAAAAATGTACTTCCAGAACTAAACTCAATACCCCAGGTTTGGATTGGTTAGTTAGCAATAAACTACAGCTGAAAATTACCCCCTTTGATTCAGGCAACATATTTTTATTAAAACAGCCCAATATTGCATTTGCTATTTAAATCAGTCATATCCTACAACTGGCTCAGTATTTTTTCAAGCTAGACAGCTTGCCTGGTAATTGTGTAGCCTCAGGGTCAGATGGCTTGGTTTCATGCCTTAGATTCATCATTTTCACCTACATAACCTTAAACTAAACGTTCTATGCTTCAGCTTCCTCATCTGTAAAATGAAGATGATAATTGTATTGCTGTGAATATAAAAAATGACATTGCATTGTCTCTAGTCACTAGATGTTAGCTATTTTAAGGAACTAAATGCAATTCACAGAAATTGCTGTTAAATCAGCCCCTCATTCCTCCCACAACACCTGTCTTTGTGCAGTCAATATTTTTATTAGGAAATGCATGTCTTCAAATTCCTCTCTATATTATTGTTTTTGCTTGGAAATCAAACCTGTTGATAGAAATTTTATTTTCTTTTTTTGTTTTACTGTCTTTGGCATTTCCATTTTGTGTCATCTGCTGAATTATTTGGTGTGCCTTCTCTTTCTTTATCAGAGCCACTGATAAATTATTGAATTTGATGGAACACAAGCCAGAGAACCAAACCACTGGAAGCTCTTTCTCTCTTCCTCCCATCCATGCTTCTCCACGCCCTCTGAGGGATACTCCTGGAGTGTTCTGTTCAACCAGGAATACCTTTTCAACAAACGCCCTGGCCTCCAACTTGCGTTATTCTTCCCAGATCTGAATTCCCTGGACACCAAACAGTCTTGGTCCATTGAAGACACTCCAAAAAAAAAAAAAAAAAAGTAACCAAACCAACATTGCAATCAAATTTTTAGAGAAATGTAAAAGCAGCAACTATTAATTTGGCCGTTAGGAATCAGGGAAGACTTCTTAGAAGTTGTGATGTTTGAAAATCAGTAACATTATTACTGGTGTTGGTATTGGTTATAAAGACAGTAATATAGTAGTTACAGAGGCAGAGGGAAAGCCTTGTCCTAAGGTTCTGAGAAGGGAGTGTTTATTGCTTATATTCAGAAAACTTAGTCTTCAGTGATCACAGTATGGAGTGTATGTGAATGTGTGTGTGTCTTTTTTTTCTGGGAAAGGAGGGATGGAGGGAAGAAAGGAGGGAGCGAGAAACAGGGTGGGAGGTAAGGCCGGATAAGTAGAACACAATTCTTAAGGGTTTTGTAAGCTTTATTAAAGAACTGAGCTTCATCCAGTAGGCAAAATAGAACTATAGGATTTCTAAAACATGACTGTGAAATAATTAGATTTTTGTTTTAAAAAGATAACTGCAGGTTGGGCATGGTGGCTCTTGTCTGTAATCCCAGCACTTTGGGAGGCCGAGGCAGGTGGATCATGAGGTGGCTAACATGACGAAACCCCGTCTCTACTAAAAACACAAAAAATTAGCAGGGCGTGACGGCAGATGCCTGTAGTCCCAGCTACTTGGGAGGCTGAGGCAGGAGAATGGCGTGAGCCCAGGAGGCAGAGCTTGCAGTGAGCTGAGATCACGCTACTTCACTCCAACCTGGGCAGTAGAGCAAAACTCCGTCTCAAAAAAAAAAAAAAAAAAAAAAAAAAAAAAAAAAAAAAAGGCTGCAGACAAGAATGGATAAGAGACTGAACTAGTACAGTGGCAGAGGGAAAGTAGATAATGGAATTGACTGATTCATGAGAATTTTGGAAGTGGTATTAACAGGACTTGGGGGCTGATGGAAATGTCAGAGAGGAGGTATAGGAGAAGAAAGCTGGGCAACTGAGGCATCCAGCCTCATTGGATGGGATAGGTGGAGATAATGATACCATTGACTAAGTCAGAGAATGGTGCTAGGGAAGACAAGGGCATCAATCCTGTTCTCTGTGAGATTGTGAGAGAAATTTGTAGTAGACTGATATAAATGCAATCAGGAATTCAGTATGGGAAAGAGGTACATCTATGAAAAGATATAACTGTTATCGGAGTGAAGCAGAATGATTTTGGAAGGCAGCATTCTGGAAATCGTACTGTTAACCTGGCTTATGCACTCTTGGTAGCAGGATCCTAACTGCAGTTATCAGGAGGGGGATCTACCTTATCTAGATATCTGCACTTAGAACAACACCTACAGGGACCTTTCCTCAGGATTTTAGGAAGATAATACAAGAATAAGCTGAAAATAACTGATCCCACACTGGGAAATAAGAACTAAATTCAATTACGTTCAACCCAATCATGGAACATCTCTGCAAAATAATCAGTGGGGCGCAATCATTTACAAATGCAGACTTTTTTTTTCTTGTGAAATGTGAAAGTCTTCAATCAGATGTGGTGAAGATAATTATTCTTTTCCTCAGCTTCTACTGGTAATACTCTATGTTCCATACTGTTTTTGTCATATGCCAGAAAGTACTGTCCATAAATTCATCTGCGATTACTCAAATTTCAATTTTAAAACAGGGAATCAGTGTGGTATTCAGATTCTTTATTTCAAAAACTTTACACTAAACGTGTGCTCTCAGTTATTACTTAATCCTAGAATTGCTCCTTTTCCCATATGACTGGTCTGTCTTCCTTCTCTTGCAACCTCACTACTTTCTCTTTGTTTTACCCTTGAGTGTGTGCTCTGTATTCAGTCCCAAAGGGAGATAGAAAGACAGAAGAGCTAAAGAATATTAAGTAGAGAATTGAGAAAGTATTCCCTCCCTTTTGCATGGGCAGATTAACTTCCCACTTGTGTCCAAATTAGAAATGATTACCCCCACTGGTCTTATATTTACACACTATAATGCCTCCTGCATGATTGTATTAAAATATTTCATTATCTCTTGTACTTCTGGGATTTTACTGACTTGTCTTTTTGGCTACCCCTGAATAGTGGTAGATAAAGCCATGAATGTATATGCGATACCCTAGTGAGGACAATATACAACCAGTAGAGAGAGACTTGATGATTGAATCCTGGTAAACAAAAATACATAAGGAAGAGAACAGATGAGAGTAAGAAGGAATTACCGCATTCTACTCTGGTCCTTGAGGGTAATCAATTCCATTCTCTCTCTCTCTGTCTCTCTCTTTCTCTCTCTCTCTCTCTCTCCCCAACCCCCCCTTTTTTTTTTTCTAAAACACTCATAAAACCATCCTTTAGTAATCTATTCCAGAATTCTACTGGAGATGGAGGCTAAGCTATAGTTTCTATAGATCTATAGTTTCTAGAATTTCTGGGACATTTGCCCATTTCACCCCTGGCATATCTCCCAGACTCTGTTATCCTTCAGTGACTACACAAAGACAAAGAGGCTCTGAGTTCACTTCTGCGTGTTCCTCAATATTTCTAAGCACCATTCATCTGTTCCTTGAGGCTTCTGTACAGCTAAAGGACTGGGTAGTCTATCACCATCTTCTTGCCTCCCTTCTTCTGAAATCTAAATTCTGAATTTTCTTACTAACCTTAGAAGCTATCTTAACTCTGTGCTTTGAAACAGGAAATACTGGGGGAAAATGAGAAGTTCTTAAATTTTATGGAAAACAAATGAAGAAGCCCATGTAACACAAAAGTTATTTCATCTACCTATATTAAATTTAACACCCGGAATTTGATTAATTTTATGGTAAATGGAGCAATTCTTTGAATCTATTTTAGCTATTTATTTATTTTTTTTACTTTCTGAGATTTTGGTGCACCCATCACCTGAGCAGTATACACTGTACCCATTGTGTAGTCTTTTATCTCTCACCACCCCCTCCCACCCATTCCCCTAAGTCCTCAAAGTGCAATACATCATTCTTTTTTAAAAAATTATCATTATACTTTAAGTTCTAGGGTACATGTGCACAACGTGCAGGTTTGTTACATATGTATGCATGTGCCATGTTGGTGTGCTGCACCCATTAACTCGTCATTTACATTAGGTATATCTCCTAATGTTATCCCTACCCCCACCCCCTCCCCACAATAGGCCCCGGTGTGTGATGTTCCCCTTCCTGTGTCCAAATGATCTCATTGTTCAATTCCCACCTATGAGTGAGAACATGTGGTGTTTGGTTTTTCTGTTCTTGCGATAGTTTGCTGAGAATGATGGTTTCCAGCTGCATCCATGTCCCTACAAAGGACACAAACTCATCCTTTTTTATGGCTGCACAGTATTCCATGGTGTATATGTGCCACATTTTCTTAATCCAGTCTGTGACTGATGGACATTTGGGTTGATTCCAAGTCTTTGCTATTGTGAATAGTGCTGCAATAAACATATGTGTGCATGTGTCTTTATAGCAGCATGATTTATAATCCTTTGGGTATATCCCCAGTAGTGGGATAGCTGGGTCAAATGGTATTTCTAGTTCTAGATCCTTGAGGAATCTCCACACTGTTTTCCACAGTGGTTGAACTAGTTTACAGTCCCACCAACAGTGTAAAAGTGTTCCTATTTCTCCACATCCTCTCCAGCACCTGTTGTTTCCTGATTTTTTAATGATTGCCATTCTAACTGGTGTGAGATGGTATCTCATTGTGGTTTTGATTTGTATTTCTCTGATGGCGAGTGATGATGAGCATTTTCTCATGTGTTTGTTGGCTGTGTGAATGTCTTCTTTTGAGAAGTGTCTGTTCATATCCTTTGCCCACTTTTCGATGGGGTTGTTTGTTTTTTTCTTGTAAATTTGTTTGAGTTCTTTGTAGGTTCTGGATATCCGCCCTTTGTCAGATGAGTAGATTGCAAAATTTTCTCCCATTCTGTAGGTTGCCTGTTCACTCTGATGGTAGTTTCTTTTGCTGTACAGAAGCTCTTTAGTTTAATTAGATCCCATTGGTCAATTATGGCTTTTGTTGCCATTGTTTTTGGTGCTTTAGACATGAAGATCTTGCCCATGCCTATGTCCTGAATGGTATTACCTAGGTTTTCTTCTAGGGTTTTTATGGTATTAGGTCTAACATTTAAGTCTCTAATCCATCTTGAATTAATTTTCGTATAAGGAGTAAGGAAAGGATCCAGTTTCAGCTTTCTACTTATGGCTAGCCAATTTTCTCAGCACCATTTATTAAACAGGGATTCCTTTCCCCATTTCTTGTTTTTGTCAGGTTTGTCAAAGATCAGATGGCTGTTGATGTGTGGTATTATTTCTGAGGTCTCTGTTCTGTTCCATTGGTCTATAGCTCTGTTTTGGTACCAGTACCATGCTGTTTGGGTTACTGTAGCCTGGTAGTATAGTTTAAAGTCAGGTAGCGTAATGCCTCCAGCTTTGTTCTTTTGACTTAGGATTGTCTTGGCAATGTAGGGTCTTTTTTGGTTCCATATGAACTTTAAAGCAGTTTTTTCCAATTCTGTGAAGAAAGTCATTGGTAGCTTAATGGGGATGGCATTGAATCTATAAATTACCTTGGGCAGTATGGGCATTTTCACGATATTGATTATTCCTATCCATGAGCATGATATGTTCTTCCATTTGTTTGTGTCCTCTTTTATTTCACTGAGCAGTGGTTTGTAGTTCTCCTTGAAGAGGTCCTTTACATCCCTTGTAAGTTGGATTCCTATGTATTTTATTCTCTTTGAAGCTATTGTGAATGGGAGTTCATTCATGATTTGTCTCTCTGTTTGTCTGTTACTGGTGTATAAGAATATTTGTGATTTTTGCACATTGATTTTGTATCCTGAGACTTTGCTGAAGTTGCTTATCAGCTTAAGGAGATTTAAGCATTTAAGAATGCTTGTGATTTTTGCACATTGATTTTGTATCCTGAGACTTTGCTGAAGTTGCTTATCAGCTTAAGGAGATTTTGGGCTGAGACGATGGGGTTTTCTAAATATACAATCACGTCATCTGCAAACAGGGACAATTTGACTTCTTCTTTTCCTAACTGAATACTTATTTCTTTCTCTTGCCTGATTATCCTAGCCAGAACTTCCAACACTATGTTGAACAGGAGTGGTGAGAGAGGGCATCCCTGTCTTGTGCCAGTTTTCAAAGGGAATGCTTCCAGTTTGTTCCCATTCAGTATGATATTGGCTGTGGGTTTGTCATAAATAGCTCTTATTATTTTGAGATATGTTCCATCAATACCAAATTTATTGAGAGTGTTTAGCATGAAGGGCTGTTGAATTTTGTCAAAGGCCTTTTCTGCATCTATTGAGATAATCATGTGGTTTTTGTCTTTGCTTCTGTTTATATGCTGGTTTGCGTTTATTGATTTGCGTATGTTGAACCAGCCTTGCATCCCAGGGAGGAAGCCCCCTTGATCATGGTGGATAAGCTTTTTGATGTGCTGCTGGATTCGGTTTGCCAGTATTTTATTGAGGATTTTTGCATCGATGTTCATCAGGGATATTGGTCTAAAATTCTCTTTTTTTGTTGTGTCTCTGCCACGCTTTGGTATCAGGATGATGTTGGCCTCATAAAATGAGTTAGGGAGGATTCCCTCTTTTTCTATTGATTGGAATAGTTTCAGAAGGAATGGTACCAGCTCCTCCTTTTACCTCTGGTAGAATTCGGCTGTGAATGCATCTGGTCCAGGACTTTTTTTGGTTGGTGGGCTATTAATTATTGCCACAATTTCACAGCCTGCTATTTGTCTATTCAGGGATTCAACTTCTTCCTGGTTTAGTCTTGGGAGAGTGTAAGTGTCCAGGAAATTATCCATTTCTTCTAGGTTTTCTAGTTTATTTGTGTAGAGGTGTTTATAGTATTCTCTGATGGTAATTTGTATTTCTGTGGGGTCGGTGGTGATATCCCCTTTATCATTTTCTATTGCATCTATTTGATTCTTCTCTCTTTTCTTCTTTACTAGTCTTTCTAGTGGTCTATCAATTTTGTTGATCTTTTCAAAAAACTAGTTCCTGGATTCATTGATTTTTTGGAGGGTTTTTGTGTCTCTATCTCCTTCAGTTCTGCTCTGATCTTAGTTATTTCTTGACTTCTGCTAGCTTTTGAATGTGTTTGCTCTTCCTTCTCTAGTTCTTTTAATTGTGATGCTAGGGTGTCGATTTTAGATCTTTCTTGCTTTCTCTTGTGGGTGTTTAGTGCTATAAATATCCCTCTACACACTGCTTTAAATGTGTCCCAGAGATTCTGGTATGTTGTATCTTTGTTCTCATTGGTTTCAAAGAACATCTTTATTTCTGCCTTCATTTCATTATGTGCCCAGTAGTCATTCAGGAGCTGGTCATTCAGTTTCCATGTAGTTGAGCGGTTTTGATTGAGTTTCTAAGTCCTGAGTTCTAGTTTGATTGTACTGTGGTCTGAGAGACAGTTTGTTGTAATTTCTGTTCTTTTACATTTGCTGAGGAGTGCTTTACTTTCAACTATGTGGTCAATTTTGGAATAAGTGTGAAGTGGTGCTGAGAAGAATGTATATTCTGTTGATTTGGGGTGGAGAGTTCATAGATGTCTATTAGGTCTGCTTGGTGCAGAGTTGAGTTTCAATTCCTAGATATCCTTGTTAACTTTCTGTCTCGTTGATCTATCTAATGTTGACAGTGGGGTGTTAAAGTCTCCCATTATAATTGTATGGGAGTCTAAGTCTCTTTGTAAGTCTCTAAGGACTTGCTTTATGAATCTGGGTGCTCCTGTATTGAGTGCATATATATTTAGGATAGTTAGCTCTTCCTGATGAATTGATCCATTTACCATTACGTAATGGCCTTCTTGTCTCTTTTGATCTTTGTTGGTTTAAAGTCTGTTTTATCAGAGACTAGGATTGCAAGCCCTGCTTTTTTTTGTTTTCTATTTGCTTGGCAGATCTTCCTCCATCCCTTTATTTTGAGCCTATGTGTGTCTCTGCATGTGAGATGGGTCTTCCGAATACAGCACATGGATGGGTCTTCACTCTTTATCCAGTTTGCCAGTCTGTGTCTTTTAATTGGACCATTTAGTCCATTTACATTTAAGGTTAATATTGTTATGTGTGAAGTTGATTCTGTCATTATGATATTAGCTCGTCAGTTGTTTTTTTGGTTATTTTGCTCATTAGTTGATGCAGTTTCTTCCTAGCATCAATGGTCTTTACATTTTGGCATGTTTTTGCAATGGCTAGTACCTGTTGTTCCTTTCCATGTTTAGTGCTTCCTTCAGGATCTCTTGTAGGGCAGGCCTGGTGGTGACAAAATCTTGTAGCATTTGCTTGTCTGGAAAGGGCTTTATTTCTCCTTCACATATGAAACTTAGTTTGGCTGGATATGAAATTCTAGGTTGAAAATTTTTTTCTTTAAGAATGTTGAATATTGGCCCCCACTCTCTTCTGCCTTGGAGAGTTTCTGCTGAGAGATCTGCTATTAGTCTGATGGGCTTTCCTTTTTGGGTAACCCGACCTTTCTCTCTGGCTGCCCTTAACATTTTTTCATTCATTTCAACTTTGGTGAATCTGACAATTATATGTCTTGGAGTTGCTCTTCTCAAAGAGTATCTTTGTGGTGTTCTCTGTATTTCCTGAATTTGAATGTTGGCCTGCCTTGCTAGGTTGGGGAAGTTCTCCTGGATGATATCTTGCAGTGTTTTCCAACTTGGTTCCATTCTCCCTGTCACTTTCAGGCACACCAATCAGATGTAGATTTGGTCTTTTCACATAATCCCACATTTCTTGGAGGCTTTGTTCATTTCATTTTACTCTGTTTTCTCTAAACTTCTCTTCTTGCTTCATTTCATTCATTTGATCTTCAATCACTGATACTCTTTCTTCCAGTTGATGGAGTTGGTTGCTGAAGCTTGTGCATTTGTCATGTAGTTCTCATGTCATGGTTTTCATCTCTATCAGTTCTTTTGTGGTCTTCTCTGCATTGATTATTGTAGTTATCCATTCATCCATTCTTTTTTCAAGGTTTTTAGTTTCTTTGCACTGGTTATGTAGTTCTTCTTTAGCTCTGAGAAGTTTGAGCGACTGAAGCCTTCTTCTCTCAACTCGTCAAAGTCATTCTCTGTCCAGCTTTGTTCTGTTGCTGGCGATGAGCTGCGCTCCTTTGGTGGGGGAGATGCACTCTGATTTTTTGAATTTCAAGCTTTTCTGCACTGCTTTTTCCCCATCTTTGTGGTTTTATCTACCTTTGGTCTTTGATGATGGTGACGTACTGATGGGGTTTTGGTGTGGGTGTCCTTTCTGTTTGTTAGTTTTCCTTCTAACAGCCGGGACCCTCAGCTGCAGGTCTGTTGGAGTTTGCTTGAGGTCCACTCCAGACCCTGTTTGCCTGGGTATCAGCAGCAGAGGCTGCAGAAGATAGAATATCGCTGAACAGCGAGTGTTGCTGTCTGATTCTTGCTCTGGAAGGTTTGTCTCAGAGGTCTACCCAGCCGTGGGAGGTGTGAGGTGTCAGTCTGCACCTTGTGGGGGATATCTCCCAGTTAGGCTACTCAAGGGTCAGGGACCCACTTGAGCAGGCAGTCTGTCCATTCTCAGATCTCAATCTCCATGCTGGGGGATCCACTGCTCTCTTCAAAGCTGTCAGACAGGGACATTTATATTTGCAGACATTTCTGCTGCTTTTTGTTTAGCTATGCCCTGTCCCCAGAGGTGGAGCCTACAGAGGCAGGCAGGTCTCCTTGAGCTGTAGTGGACTCCACCCAATTCGAGCTTCCTGGCGTCTTTGTTTACCTACTTAGGCCTCAGCAATGGTGGGCACCCTTCCCTGAGCCTCGCTGCCATCTTGCAGTTAGATCTCAGACTGCTGTGCTAGCAATGAGGGAAGCTGTGTGGGTGTGGGACCCTCTGGGCCAGGTGTGGGATATATAATCTACTGGTGTGCCATATGCTAAGACCTTTGGTAAAGCGCCATATTAGGGTGGGAGTTACCCAATTTTCCAGGTGTTGTGTGTCTCAGTTTCCCTTGGCTAGGAAAAGTAATTCCCTTCTCCCCTGCACTTCCCAGGTGAGGCAATGCCTTGCCCTGCTTCAGCTCTCACTGGTTGGGCTGCACCCACTGACTAGCATCAACTGTCTGACACAACCCAGTGAGATGAACCCAGTACCTCAGATGAAAATGCAGAAATCATCCGTCTTCTGTGTCACTCACGCTGGGAGCTGGAGGCTGGAGCTGTTCCTATTCAGCCATCTTGGGTGCCCCCCACTAAGACCATCACTTTTAGTTCATAAGGAATCTCCACACAGTTTTCCTTAGTAGTTGTACTAGTTTACATTCCAACCAACAATATATATGTGTTCCTTTTTTACCATTATCTATTTTTTTTTTTTTTTTTTTTTTTTTTTTTTTTTGAGATGGAGTCTCGCTCTGTCACCCAGGCTGGAGTGCAGTGGTCGGATCTCGGCTCACTGCAAGCTCCGCCTCCCGGGTTTACGCCATTCTCCTGCCTCAGCCTCCTGAGTAGCTGGGACTATAGGTGCCCACCACCTTGCCTGGCTAGTTTTTTTGTATATTTTAGTAGAGACAGGGTTTCACCGTGTTAGCCAGGATGGTCTTGATCTCCTGACCTTGTGATCCACTCGTCTTGGCCTCCCAAAGCACTGGGATTACAGGCTTGAGCCACCGCGCCCAGCCACCATTATCTATTTTTAAAAAATTTATTTCATTATGGCCATCTTGGAGGAGTAAGCTGGTATCACATTGTGGTTTTGATTTGCATTTCCCTGATAATTAGTGATATTGAGCATTTTTCCACATGCCTATTGGCAATTTGCATATCTTCTTTTGAGAATTGACTATTCATGTCCTTAGCCCACTTTTTGATGGGATTGTTTGTTTTTTTCTTATGATTTGTTTGAGTTATTTGTAGATTCTGGATATTAGTCCTTTGTCCACTGTATAGATTGTGAAAATTTTCTCCCACTCTGTGAGTTGTCTGGTAACTCTGTGGATTATTTCTTTTGCTGTGCAGAAGCTTTTAAGTTTAATTAAATCCCATCTGTGTATCTTAGTTTTTCTCATACTTGCTTTTGGCTTTCAGACATGAAGTCTTTGCCTAAGCCACTGTCTAGAAGGGTTTTTCTGATGTTATCTTCTAAACATTTTATGGTTTCAGGTCTTGGATTTAAGTATTTGATTAATCTTGAGTTAATTTTTATATAAGATGAGAGATGAGGATTCAGTTTCATTCTTCTGTGTGTGGCTTGCCGATTATCCCAGCACTATTTGTTGAATAGAGTGTCCTTTCCCACTTTATGCTTTTGTTTGCTTTGTCAAAGATCAGTTGGCTATAAGTATTTGGGCTTTATCTCTGAGTTCTCTATTTTGTTCCATTGGTCTATATGCTTGTTTTTATACCAGTACCATGATGTTTTGGTGGCTATGGCCTTGTAGTATAGTTTGAAGTCAGGTAATATGATGTCTCTAGATTTGTTCTTTTTGCTTAGTCTTGCTTTGGCTACGTGGGCTCTTTTTAGGTTCCATATGAATTTTAGGACTGTTTTCTCTAGTTCTGTGAAGAATGATGGTGGTATTTTGATGGGAATTACATTGAACTTGTATTTTGCGTTTGGCAGTATGATCATTTTCACATTATTGATTCTAGCCATTCATGAGCATGGGATATATTTCCATTTGTTTGTGTTGTTTATGATTTCTTTCAGCAGGGTTTTTTAGTTTTCCTTGTAGAAGTCTTTCACCTCCTTGGTTAGTTATATTCCTAGGTATTTTATTTTATTTTTTGTAGCTATTGTAAATGGGGTTGAGTTCTTGATTTGATTCTCCACTTGGTTACTGTTAGTATATAGCAAGCTACTGATTTGTGTACATTAATTTTGTATCTTGAAACTTTGCTGAATTCATTTACCAGTTCTAGAAGCTTTTTGGATGAGTCTATAGATTTTTCTAGGTATTCAATCATATTATCATCAAACAGAGACAGTTTGACTTCTTCTTTAATGATTTGGATGCTCTTTATTTCTTTCTCTTGTCTGATTGCTCTGACTAGGACTTCCAGTACTATGTTGAATAGAAGTAGTGAAAAAGGGCATCCTTGTCTTGTTCCAGTTCTCAGGGGAAATGCTTTCAGCTTTTCCCCATTCAGTATAATGTTGGCTGTGTGTTTCTCAGAGATGGCTTTTATTACCTTAAGGTATGTCCCTTCTATGCTGATTTTGCTGAGGGTTTTAATCATAAAGGGATGTTGGATTTTCTCAATTGCTTTTTCTGGATATATTGTGATGGTCATGTGAATTTTGTTTTTAATTCTGCTTATGTGGTGTGTTATATTTATTGACTTATGTATGTCAAACCATCCCTGCATCCCTGATGTGAAACCCACTTGGTCATGTTGGATTATCTTTTTGATATGCTGTTGAATTAGGTTAGCTGGTATTTTGTTGAGGAATTTTGCATCTTTGTTAATTAGGGATATTGGTCTGTAGCTGTTGTTGTTGTTGTTATGTCCTTCCCTGATTTTGGTATTAGGGTGATACTGACTTCTTAGAATAATTTAGGAAGGGTTCCTTCTTTCTCTATCTTTAGGAATAGTACTAATAGGATTAGTCCCAATTCTTCTTTGAATGTCTGATAAAATTCAACTGTGAGCCCATCTGGTCCTGGACTTGTATTTTTGGCAATTTTTTTTTTGCCAAAAAAATCATAAATCTTTTCGAAGAACCAGCTTTTTGTGTCATTTGTCTTTTGAGATTTTTTTTTTGTTTCCATTTCATTTAGTTCTGTTCTGATCTTCATTGTTTCTTTTCTTCTGCTGGGTTCGGGTTTGAATTGTTCTTGTTTTTCCAGTTCCATGAAGTGTGACCTTAGATTGTCTATTTGTGCTCTTCCAGACTTTTTGAAATAGGCACTTAATGCTATGAACTTTCCTCTTAGCACCACTTTTGCACATCTCAGAGGTTTTGATAGGATGTGTCACTATTATCATTTAGTTCAAAGAATTTTTCAGTTTCCAGCTTGATTTCATCATTGATCCAGTGATCATTCAGGAGCAGGTTATTTAATTTCCATGTATTTGCATGGTTTTGAGGGTTCCTTTTGGAGTTGATTTCCAATTTTATTCCACTGTGGTCTGAGAGGGTAGTTGATATAATTCCAGTTCTCTAAAATTTACTGAGAATTGTTTTGTGGCCTATCATATGAACTATCTTGGAGACTGTTCCCTGTGCTGAAGAATAGAATGTATATTCTGCAGTTGTTGGGTAGAATGTTCTATAGATATCTGTTAAGTTCATTTGTTGTAGGGTATAGTATATGTCCATTGTTTCTTTTTTGACTTTCTGTCTTGACCTGTCTAGTGCTGTCAGTGGAATACTAAAGTCCCTCACTATCATTGTGTTGCTGTCTATCTCATTTCTTAAGTCTAGTAGTAATTATTTTCTAAATTTGGGAGCTCCAATGTTAGGTGAATATATATTTAGGATTGTGATATTTTCTGGTTGGACTAGTCTTTTTGTCATTATGTAATATCCCTCTTTGTCTTTTTAAACTGTTGTTTCTTTACAATTTGATTTGTCAGATATGAGAATAGGTACTTCTGCTTGCTTTTTCTTTCCATTTGCATGGAGTATCTTTTTCCATTCATTTTCCTTAAGTTTATGGGAATCTTTATGTGTTAGGTGAGTCTCCTGAAGACAGCAGAAACTTAGTTTGTAAATTCTTATCCATTCTGCCATTACGTATATTTTAAGCAGAGCATTTAGGGCATTTACATTCAACATTAGTATTGAGATGTGAGGTACTATTCTATTCATCATGCTATTTGTTGCCTGAATACCTTTTTTTAAAATTGTGTTATTGTTACATAGATCCTATGAGATTTATGCTTTAAGGAGGTTCTATTTTGGTATATTTCAAGGATTTGTTTCAAAGTTTAGAGCTCCTTTTAACAGTTCTTTTAATGCTTACTTGGCAGTGGTGAATTGTCTCAGCATTTGTTTGTCTGGAAAAGACTGTATCTTTCCTTCATTTATGAAGCTTAGTTTTGCTGAATACAACATTCTTGGCTGATAATTGTTTTGCTTAAGGAGGCTGAAAATAGGACCCCAATACCTTCTAGCTTGTAGGGTTTCTGCTAAAAAATCTGCTTTTAATCTGATAAGTTTTCCTTTATAGGTTACCTGATGCTTTTTCCTCACAGCTCTTAAGATTCTTTCCTTCATCTTGATGTTAGATAACCTGATGATTATATGCCTATCTTTTTACAATGAATTTCCCAGATGTTCTTTGAGCTTCTTGTATTTGGATGACTAGATCCCTAGCAAGGCTCAGGAAGCTTTCCTTGATTATTCCCTTAAATACGTCTTTCAAACTTTTAAATTTCTGTTCTTCCTAAGGAACACCAATTATTCTTAGGTTTGGACACTTAACATAGTCCCAAACTTCTTAGAGTCTTTGTTGATTTTTTCTTATATTTTTTCTCTTATCTTTGATGGATTGTGCTAATTTGGAAACCTTATCTTTGGGCTCTGAAGTTTTTTCTTCTGCTTGTTCGATTCTATTGCTGGGACTTTCCAGTGCATTTTTAATTTCTCTAAGTGTGCCTTTGATTTCCAGAAGTTATTATTGTTTTGTATTTACGCTATCTATTTCACTGAAGATTTTCTCCTTCATATCTTGAATCATGTGTTTTATTTCTTTAAGTTGGACTTCACCTTTCTCTGATGCCTCCTTGTTTAGCTTAATAATCGACCTTCTGAATTCTTTTTCTGGCAACCGAGAAATTTCATCTTGGTTTGGATTCATTGCTGGTGAGCTGGTGTCATCTTTTGGGGTGTTAAAGAACCTTGTTTTATCATGTTATCAGAATTGGTTTTCTGGTTCCTTTTCATTTGGATAGACTACATCAGGAGGAAGATCTGGGACTCAAGGGCTGCTGTTCAGAATTTTTGTCCCACATGGTGCTCCCCTGATGCAATATTTTTCCCCTTCCTTTAGGAATGGTGCTTCCTGAGAGCTGAACTGCGGTAATTGTTTTTGCTTCTCTGGATCTAGTCACCTGCCAGAGCTACTGGGATCCAGGCTGGTACTGGGTAGTGTCTGCAAAGAGTCCTGTGATGTGATCTGTCTTCAGGTCTTTCAGCTGTGGGTACCAGCACCTGAGCTGGAGATACCAGGGGAGTGAAATGGACTCCGTAAGGGTCCTTGATTATATTTTTGTTTTGCACACTGGTTTTGTGTTGTCTGGCCTCCAGCGAGGAGGTGGCACTTTTAAGAGCACATGAGTTGCTGTACTATAGCGAGGATGCAAACTTGCCCTAGGGACGCCTGCTTAAGTATTCAGGTTTCTCAGGCAGTGGACAGAGCCATAGAGCTCCCAAGAGATTATGACCTTTGTCTTTTACTACCAGGGCAGGTAGAGAAAGACCATCAGGTGAGGGTAGGGATAGGTGTGTGTCTGAGCTCAGATTCTCCTTTGGCAGGCAGGACTTGCTGTGGCTGCTGTGGGGGATGGCAGTATGGTTCCCAGGCCAATGGAGTTATGTTATGTTCTCAGGGAGATTATGACTGCCTCTGCTGAGTCATACCGGTGGCCAGGGAAGTGGGGGAAAGCTGGCAGTCACAGGCCTCACCCCGCTCCCACATAGCCTGTGGTCCTAAACACTGGTTTCACTCCCATTATGTCCTGCCAACAGCACCAAGTATATTTGTAGGCAACTGGTGACTAGGACTGAGATCTTGCCCCAGACCACGAGCCTCCCCGCTGAGAAATCAAGCAGACTCACAGTTTTGTGGCATCTCAGGGAGCCTACGACGGTGATCCAGTTTCTTCAAAGGGTCTGTGGGTTCTCTTGGTTTTCCTGCTATGTTCCTGCAGTAGTTCTTGGACCAAAAGTTCACAATGTGAGTCTCCACATGCTGCTCTGTCCATCTGAGTGATAGCTGCAAGCTAGTCCTGCCTCCTGTCTGCCATCTTAATTGATAATTAAATCCATTAAATAAAATGATCGATTTTATTTAATGTTCTATTAGAACATTATTCTTGAAAGCTACTGTTCTCCATTACCCCTCATCACTCTTAAAGTATCAACTGGATTTTACCTCTGTTGTAGTTTCTTCCATGGTCACAACCTTAAGTTGTTCAGGACTAGGTTTAGTTGCATATACCAGAAACCCATCAAAACAGTGGTTTAAACTAGCTGGACATTTATAGTTCTCACAAATGAAGGAAGTCCAGTGACGAGTGAGGACTCATGGTAGCTCAATAGTCATCTGGGATGCAGGCATCTTCTGTCTTGCTGCTCCATTATTGTTAGTGTTGAGTTTCATGGTCTTTGATGGCTGCTTCACTAATAGCCTTCGCTTTTGCATTTCATTTGACAGGAATGAGAAAGTGGCCAAAGGCAACCTTTCCCTTTAAGGAGACTTTCTAGAAGTCCCCATGCAATATACTATTACTATCATATCACACAGGCACTCAGATATGAGAGAAACCAGGGCATGTAGTCCCCATGCAATATAGTACTTCCATCATATCACACAGGAACTCAGCTATAAGAGAGACCAGGGCATGCAGTCCTTTAAGTGTGATCATTAAAAATCTAGTTTGAGAAAGAAAAGGAGAGTAAATTTCTGGCAGACTACCAGCTATCTTTGCCATGTTGTCATTCCAGAATTCATATTATACTTATCAGAAATACCATTTAGTTAAGAATAATTTTAAACAGCCTTGTTCTCTTGAACTTGAGAGTAATATTTTTATAGTCTTTACTTATTTATATAACATGCCCAGCTTCATAATTGCTTCTTAGCTCAACACAGAATGTTTTTGAATATGCAAGTTCCAACTTTTCTCAGGATTGTTCATCAATCTTTTATAGGAGTCAGAGACATTGGAGGTGACTGAGAGTCACTTGATTTTTACTCTGAGTTATTCATTGTTTACTATCTCCGAGAGGTAAGAAATTTCTGTTTGGATTTGGTAAATCCCAATAAAAAGTCATTAGAGAAGAACAACTTTTAAAATCTCACTTACAGATATTAATACATCTCCCATGAACTTAATACAATTCCTATGTGGAAAAAAGTATGCTGGGTAGTTTATCTTCCCATCTGAAAATAAAATTGTCGTATGGAATGGTGCTGCCCTGCATCTTATTTTCTCCTTTATCTTTGCTTATTTTATCTCTGGGTTTATTAGGGATCTCCTTCTGCTACCTCCTCATTATATATTATAGGTCACAGTCTCTTGTCTCCTGACTCTACTCTCTAAGAGACAACATGTACTCTACAGGTTCAATTGCCACCAACGAGAAGATTGATGCAGGTATTTCCCCCATGCAGGCCTTTGCTCTGAGTTGTAGACTTACTCATCTCCTTGTTTAGTATCTTCTGCTGAATGTCCCAAACACATCTCAAATTTAGTAAGTCCCAAATTAAGCTCATGATCTCCAGCCTGTCATTTCTGCCTCCACCTTAAAGTCTTCTTCAGATGTTGCTTATTTAATGATTGCTACCACCATCCATCTGGTTGCAGAATCTAAACATCAAGTCATCATCTTTAATACCTACCTTCACATCTCTAACCTTTCCTAAGTTCTGTTGACCTTACCACCTCAATTACACTTAAATTCAGTTTTCTCCATCTTTACAGGCACAATATTATCTCAGGTGACTATCAACTTTCACTTACCCTGCCACCTCTTAACTGTCTTTTCCATCTACCCCATACCCAGCCCATTCCCTACATTATACGTAAAATGTAATGATCCACATAGCACCTACTCAACTTCAGATCACTGCTCAATCATTACTATTTATGGACATGATGCTGAAGTTTACAACCAGGTTAAATTCTCCTCTTATGTGCTCTCATGGCAGTCCATCCCAGCATTTCTCTCCTCCTTAGGACTTATTTACTTCAGGAAATCCTGATTAATAGGAATTTTCACAAGATCTGGGACCACATTTCTTTTCACTCACCATTGTGTCCCCAGTACTCAGAAGAGCTCCTGGCCCATAGGATGCATTCAATAACCATTCCATGAATGAATAGATGATTTAAAGACAGATGCCTCTTTTTAATGATGCAGATGAGGTTTATACAAATCTTCTAAACCTGATGAAGCAGCACTGGCCATATAGGTTTGAGTTGCGCTTTGTATGTACCTATGGGCAAAAGCATGTCTGTTGTGGCTTCTATTTGTTCACAGGCCATCAAGGAAAAACAGAGTTGACTCTAAGCCAAATTGTGGAGCTTTTTGTGCCCTTTCTGTGTCATTTCGATGCCTTGGTTGCAGTCTTTTTTTGCTCCCTTTTCTCAAACTCCTTCCCTTCCACTAAAACAGGAAAGCACCTGACAACAAATACTCAACACTTATTTTCATCATCAGTCTCCACTTTGTGCCATTTTCTCTCCTTGGTATTAATCCTTTACCTTCTCGCCTTCAGGCTTTCTCATTTTTAGTATCTATCTCCTTCCATTAAAATACATGATTCTGATGGTAGTCATTTTCAATTTCTTTGCCTTTCATTTTTCTGAGCTTCCTCCCAGGAGGGATCTGACAGCTTTCTGGGCTAGAGTTGCTGCAAACTCATTCTAGGGTTTGTTGAGGAAGAGAAGGATGGGTCCTGTTGTCACTGACTTCTGCCAGGACTCATTCTATCAGAACTGCTGTGAATGGTTGGTGTAGGGTTTTCCTCGCACAAGAACACTTGGCCAAGTGTGAGGGAGGCACAAAAAAAATTTGGAGGTGATGTATCATGTATTGCCTTTATTGTGGTGATGGTTTCACAGGTGTATGCATAAGTCTAGACTCATCAAATTATGTACATCATACATTTATAGCTTTTTATATGTTGATTATATCTCAATAAGCCCTTTAAAAAAGAAGTCATTATAAGAGCCAGAGGCAGTACTGTAGACTCTGTTCTGTTCTCCTGTGGCACTTTCAATAAGGCTTCTTCCAACCATGACATTTCAGCAGCTCTTGCCTTGTTCTCCCTACCTTCCTCACAATCCTCTTGGTTTTTCTTCTCAGCTCCCGTCCTGTCCTCCTTTCTCTCACAACTCCTAAATTTACATTTTACAGTCTCTACAATTTCTGACATGATACCGTGTCCGGAATTGGTGGGTTCTTGGTCTCACTGAATTCAAGAATGAAGCCGCGGACCCTCGCGGTGAGTGTTACAGTTCTTAAAGATGGGGTGTCCGGAGTTTGTTCCTTCAGACTTTCAGATGTGTCTGGAGCTTCTTCCTTCTGGTGGGTTCATGGTTTTGCTGTCAGGAGTTAAGCTGCAGACCTTGGTGCTTAGTGTAACAGCTCTTAAAGGCAGCACATCTGGAGTTGTTCCTTCTTCCCGGTGGGTTCATGGTCTTGTTGGCTTCAGGACTGAAGCTGCAGACCTTCATGGTGAGTGTTACAGCTCATAAGGGCACCCTGTACCCAAACAGTAAGCAGCAGAAAGATTTATTGCAAAGAGCAAAAGAACAAAGCTTCCACAGCGTGGAAGGGGACCCTAGCTGGTTGCCGCTGACTGGCTCAAGCAGCCTGCCGTTTATTTCCTTATCTGGCCCCACCCACATCCTGCTGAGTGGTCCATTTTACAGAGAACTGATTGGTCCACTTTACAGAGAGCTGATTGGTACGATTTGACAGAGTGCTGATTGGTACTTTTACAATCCTTCAGCTAGACACAGAGTCACAGAGTGCTAGTTAGCTAGATACAGAGTACCAATTGGTGTATTCACAAACCCTGAGCTAGACACAGAGTGCTGACTGGTGCACATACGATCCTTAGGCTAGATATAAAAGTTCTCCAAGTCCCCATCCAGTTCAGGAGCCCAGCTGGCTTCACCCAGTGGATCCTGAACCAGAGCTGCAGGCGGAGCTGCCCGCCAATCCCCAGCCACGCCTGCACTCTTCAGCCCTTGGGCTGTCCATGGGACCCGGCGCCACGGAGCAGGGGGCGGCGCCCCTCGGGGAAGCTCAGGCCTCGCGGGAGCCCACCGCAGGAGGAGGAGCTCAGACACTACGGGCTGCAGGCCGGAGCTCAGACACAGCGCGCTGAAGGTCCCCAGCCGTGCCCCGCCGGGAGGCAGCCAAACCCGGCGAGAATTTGAGTGCAGCGCGGGCAGGCCGGCACTGCTGGGGGACCTGGCACAACCACGGCAGCTGCTGGCCCGGGTGCTAGGCCCCTCACTGCCCTGGGCCCGCGGTACCGGCGGGCAGCTCCGTGTCCAGGGGCCGCCCAGCCCGCGCCCGCCGGAACTCACACTGGCCCGCGAGCGCAGCCCCGGTTCCCGCCCGGGCCTCCACACCTCCCGCAAGCAGAGGGAGGAGGCTCTGGTCCCAGCCATCACAGAGAGGAGCTCCCACGGTGCCATGGCAGGCCGAAGGGCCCCTCAAGTGCCGCCAGAGTGGACGCTGAGGCCGAGGAGGCGCTGAGAGTGAGGGCTGCTAGCACTTTGTCACCTATCAATACTATTATATATTTATTTCTATAAATTTGTCTGTTATTTTTATTGAAGTTATGCATGCACACATTGAAAAGTCAAATGGTTCTATAAGGTTTCCTATGAGAAATAGCAGACTCTTACCTGTTTTACCTCGCCATTTTCTGCTCCTCATTCAAACATATGCTCAACAAATATTTATTGAGCAGCTACTATATGTCACACACTGCTGTAGGTGCTTGGGATTCATTAGTGAATAAAATAGGTAAAATTGCTAGGATGGAATTTATATTCTATCAGTGGGAAGGCACAGACAAAAGACAATAAATACTGTTAGTAAAGTATACAGTATATGTGATTGTACTAGTCATGATGGGGGAAAATAGAGCAAGAGGGGATGAATCATGAGCACAGGAAAGGATGTAGAGATGGAGCAGTCACATGAGACTTACTGAAAAATACCTGAGGTAATGAGAGATTAATCGTGCCCATATCTGGGCAAGGTGTGGTCCAGACAGACCTGACAGCACAGAAGAATTAAGTAAGCAGCAAGGCTTGGTGTGTATACAGAAGTCTAGAAAGCCTGTATGACTGGAGTGGAGTCAGCCAAAGGTAGGGTAAGAGATGAAAACAGAGCTAAGGGAAGAGCAAATCATGTAAAGCATTGGAAGTCAGGACAATAGTTTATAACTCTTGCAGTGAATTAATTAATATTGTGAATTAATGACTTTGTGGGTTTTTTGTTTGTTTGTTTTTAGGTAATTTATTTATTTACTTCCCATTTTAGATGACAGAATTTAACTCTTTTACCTCCCAATACACCGTCAACACATGTTACCCTCTTTCCTTTTCCTGATATATATTGTAATTTTATTTAGATGAATATTAATGATTCCATTATTATAACTACATAAATCTTATTCATAATTGATCTCTGTAGATAATTTCTATCATTTTATTTCTATGGGGTGGTTTTAGTATCCCAGTAGTTCTCAATGTGTCGTGCCAGGACCTTGGGGGTCCCCAAGATTCTTGCAGGAGTTCACAAAGCTATAACTGCTTTCCCAACAATGCTGAGATATTATTTGGCTTTTCACTGTGTTACTATTTGCACATTAATAGTACAAAAACAACAGTGATAAAACTTCTGGTACTTTTTAGCTCAAATAAAAACACTGGTACCAAACCATTAAAGTCATCTTGTAGCTCTTCACTTCAAAGCACTCTCAGCAGAAAAACAAAACAAAAGCAAACAAAAGCAAAACACAGCACAAAGTCAATTTCACATACGAATGGCATTGGTGAATCAATGAAAATTAATTGTATTAAATCTCAGTCCTTAGGTATATGTTCTTTCAATATTGTAGATGATGAAATAAGAGGTTTTAAAAAAGCATTTCCTCTGCTACTGAAGTACTATAGTTATCTCAGGGAAAAACATTTTGTAATTGAGTTGCAATCTGAACTAGCTACTTGTTTCAGGAAGCAAAATTTTTACTGGAGAGAACAAATTACAAAAAAGCAGTTGAAAGACATTTTCTTTTTTTTTTTAAAACACAGGTTCTTGCCATGTCACCAGGCTGGAGTGCAGTGGTGCGATCATAGTTCACTGTACCTCAAACTCCTGGTTTCAAATGATCCTCCTGTCTCAGCCTCCTAAGCACAAAGTGTGTGAGCCTGCCGCTTAAAGGAAATCAACAGATGGTATTTTTTGCCAGTAATAAATTTTGAACTTTCAAATGAAAATCAGAATTTTGAAAAACATATGTGCCACCATGAGCTTGATCGCTTCCCAATACTTAAAGACTTTTCTGATTATATTAGTGGTGATATGAATGAATATGATTTTTTGGATATTATATAAATGAAAGATTTTAACATTTGGAAGATCTGCATAACTTAACCGATATTTTTCAAATGGTTAATGATCATATTACAAAATTGTGCAGAGTACAAGATCCATTGAAAGTACAAGATAGACTGCTAGATTTTAATATAGGAGGAAAAAGTTTATTGATATGGTTTCAGATTCCTCACTGAAACTAACTTTTAAAAAACTTCTGCTCTGGGTTTTGGTGTAGCATCAAAGAAAAATATATAATGCTAAAAAAGATTATGAAAAGATTCCTTCTTTTTATGATCACGTATCTCTGTGGACCCAGATTTTTCTTTACATACTTCATATAGTTTGAATTGAATGCATGGAGTGCAGAAGCAGATACGAGAATTCAGCTGTCTTCAAGTCAGTCAGGCATTCAAGAGATTTGCAGAAAATGTAAAACAATGCTATTCTCACTAAATTTTCTTGTTTTGAAAAATACGTTATTTTTCCTTAAAACTTTTTTTTTTGTTGTTAACAGGCAATGAGTTTATTATTTTGAATAGAAAAATAAATGTAAAATGATCATTTTAAATGTCTAATAGGCATATTTCAAATGTTTTAATAAAGAAAAGATATTTGGGATCGTTAATAACTTCCAAGGGTGTAAAGGGGTCCTGATCCCAAGAAAAGTTTGGAAACCACTGTGCTACAGCACAACTGGGGAAGGCTGTCTCACTTTATAGCCTACAGCATCCAACTGTGAAAGCTCTGTACACAGCATTTTGATTCTTTTTTGATGATACATAAAGGACAGGATACTTTAAGAGGAACTTTTAAATTACTATAAAGCCTGAAAATGGTTTGTGTATTGAGTAGAACCCTGACACACATCTGTTTCACTGCTGGCAACCACAGCACCAGGCGTCCTGTTTGGCTGTGCTTCGCATGGATCAAATACTGAGAAAACAAGCGTGGGTCAGCTCCACAGCTGAAGCACAACAGAAATTTGAATCCCTTTGCCACAAAACTCCTTTTTTTTTTTTTAACATTTAATTATCTTTTAAATGTTTTCTTAAATATCTTTCCTTCTGTAGAACATGATAATTCAGAAGCAATTTTCTTGTCATCATGTTTTCTTTCTTCTTGTAAGTTTCAAGTACTTGGATGATGATAAAGGGAGGTGGAGGCACATGCTATGAAAAGGTTTTGTTCTAGGACAAGTTGTGCAGCTAACTTTTTGAGCTATTTAATGAAAATATTTTCTCTCAAAAATGGGAGTATTAAATGTGGGGTTACACTGACCACAAAACTAGTGAAATGATCTCTGTGAAGCCCTAATTTCAACCATTTGATGAAAAGCAACTTGAACAAATGAAGACCAAGGTTTTTTTAATTTATTTTTTTATTTTTTATTTTTATAAAGTGCTGGGATTACAGGCATGAGCCACTGCACCCAGCCTGTCTTAGGAGTTTTCGACTTTATAATGGTGCAAAAACAAAACATGAGTACCTTACAACTATTCTTTTTCACTTTCAGTAGAGTACGCAGTAAATTACATGAGCTATTCAACACTTTCTTTCTTTGAGATGGAGTCTTGCTCTGTCACCAGGCTGGAGTGCAGGGGCGCGATCTCGGCTCACTGCAACCTCCGCCTCCCGAGTTCAAGCAATTGTCCTGCCTCAGCCTCCCGGGTTGTTGGGACTACAGGCACGTGTCACCACACCCAGCTGATTTTTGTATTTTTAATAGAGACAGGGTTTCACCATGTTGGCCAGGATGGTGTCGATCTCTTGATCTTGTGATCCACCCACCTTGGCCTCTCAAAGTGCTGGGATTACAGGTGTGAGCCAACGCACCTGGACTTTTTTTTTTTTTTTTTTCCTAAAGATGTGCCCATATTCCTACATGCTTGGCTAGAGACTGATATTGCTTTGTGACAGTAGTTATCTACTCCAAAACTGAGTGCTGTTGACAGTGACAGCATAGGCAGGTGCCATACTCTATTTTAATAATTTAAGTAATTTGAATACCTGTCTTCTATGTAACTATAACTTAGGGTAAAAAAGTTCTATTGTCCGAAAATCTTTCAGAATGCTCCAAAACATTCTAGACTGCAGGTAAAGTGGAGTGTTTTTCTAAATAGAAGGAGAGATGTTGAAGTTATTTTAGTATTGTTTATTATTATGTGTTGAGATAACATTTTTAAAGGTCATCATCAGCTTTCATTGTAGGAGCGTAAGTTAAGTGAAGAAAATTCTCTGCATTACTTTAGTAGTTCAAGGTCCAAGAGGCCTACATGAGGGTTATATTTTCAAATAAACCTGGCATTTTTTTCTTTTGTACAATGTTCTTTTTCTAGGGAATAAGAGATTCTTGTGTTTCTTTTTGAAATAATAGATCAGTCTCTGAGGTCAACAAAACAGATATGATTGCTGCAAGGATTGCAAATGTTCCATTGTGCGAGGGGGGCCTGGGGTTAGTCACTGTCCTGAAGCAACTTTTCTAGAATGTTCCTAAAATTGGTATAGCAGACAAGGTGAGGCTCAAGGTCAGGCAAGGTTTGGAGACTGCAGCTATGGCTCTGCTGAGCCTTATAACTCTGCAGAGGAAGAGAAAGTAAGTGTAAGCAAGGCTTAATTCACCAGGAGCTGACTTGGGGCAATAAATAAATAAATAATTTATACCGAACACTCGCCCTTTACATTAGAAAATTGACTGCAGAAGCTAGAATCAGCTTGGAATCAAAGAGGGAAAAATGTTTTTATGGATAAGGTTGAGTAATGGCCACACCTCACCAGAGTTTGTGCACCTTGTTACCAACGAATATTAGCAGGATGTGACTTTCTTTCTCTTCAAATTCTCCCTCACTGACATCTCAAATTGCCCTTTAGTTTTTCTGATTATATCAGTAAATGACTCTGCTAGCTGATAATGGATTTTTTAATAACTTAGTTCTTAATTGCTTTTGTCCTAGTCAGAAAATGAAGAAAATTCTTTGTCCTCAGAAAAAAAGATAAATTATTGGTTCAAGTGGGTATTTATACTGCATCAGGGCAATCTTATATTTCAATATTCTCTTTCTCTCCCCTGGAAAAAGAAGGCATTTCATATGACATCTTTCAGATGATGTACCAGGTTATGTTACCAAAACAATAATGGACTACGTGTTATTTCCTGTAGAGTCGTGGTGTGTGACCACTATTATAAAGTGCTAACAACTCTTTTCTTTCAATTGAGTTTGGATGCATGTGTGATTTTACTTTCATTAAAGACAAAAATTTATGACAAGAAAAAAAAGCTGCACATTTTCAAAGGCATTGCCAAATAGCAGAATGAGGCATACATCATGACCTTCTCCCTTCAGGACAGGACATGGAACACTTTTATATTACTTACAAACCAGGACTGATAATGACATGGCATTCCATGGAGAGAATTTAGGTTCCAGAAACTTCTGCCTTGGGAATACAGAATCATGTGGTTTCATCATTGGAAGACATTTTTCCAATATTATCTTTATGTATTTTGCTAATATAACTAATTATAATGTATACACCTTTTGGGGGTTAAAGTCCTTCATCAGAATCATAGACTTTTTAAGTTAGTGTAGACCTCAACAGGTCATCAGATTCAACACACTGGTCTTCAGACAGTAAAGTTATTAGTCCTACTTTGCCGGCCCACTTCCTATACAACTAAAAAAACAAGTGCGTTCATAAAGAAATACTCCCTCTTCTTTTCCCCATTCTTATTTTTTTTCTCTGTCGTATTTTTTTTTGGTCTGTCAGATTTTCCTTTTTGTAAGCATAAGTAATCAGAACAATTGTTCCTCTGGGCAACTGGGAATAGTTTGTTTTTATAATAAGTCAGGAGTTGCGTCTGAATGAACTCCTAAGAGTAAAAGTCCAGTTTTTAATCTTGATTGGTTTTTTGGCACAATATAAAAATGGACCTTGAGCCTATTGAAAACCAGCATTACTTTCTCTAGATACAGTATTTCTATGGTACTATGTTTCCTTTATGATTTTATACCATCTACCAGAGAACCAATTTACCCTAAACACAAAGGTAAAAAATCTTAATTGGAAAAGAAAGTAAGGTTTATTCATTGTTCGTAGCAATAACTGGCACACAGCTGGAAAACTCTGGAAAACCCTGGAAAACCAGACTTTCAAAGCACCTCATAGTTGAATACCTTTGTCAGTATCTTGTTGCCTCTCCATCATCTGTCTGCCTTTCTTCCGCTTTCAACATCCATCATGGCTTGCCATTCACTACACTTACAATGCCTCTTGTTTTTTTTTTTTTGCATAGTCTTTTCACCAAAGACTAGGGAAGCCTTGTAATCCCTATGAATCTTAAATGCACACATTTGTTTTCTTGTTCCCAAATTGCTTTCCACATATGCCTTTTGTATTTCTCTCAATTTAGCTGTCAATTCTTTCTCCTCTCATTTTCCCTCCCTCCCTTCCTCCTCTCTGCTTGTCTTTCTCTGTCCCCCTCCTCATCCACCAGCCTTTAAAAATAATGATCATGCTTTTATTCCATATGTCGCTGAAAGAGAAAAACACTGAACGCCAAGCAGAGTGGAAAATTGATTTTCGTTCTCTAATTTATACTTTGGAATCCTTCTTTCCCACTTATGACCTTTTATACAATTTTTTAACAGCAGAAAAACTTCTATTGTGTTAATTTAAATGTTGAGAGGCCTAAGCTTATGCAAGTATGACTTGAAACTTAAGCGGAGCCATTTCTAAATGACTTTTATTTGCATATGTGGTATGAGCAAGAGATGGATCGTTCAACCTCCTTCACCCTCAACATATCAAATATTTCTGGACATTCATTACTTGACCAGAGACCTTATGAACATATCCAATTTTGCAGGAATACTTTATACAGCTAGGCAAGTACCCATGAAGGCCTACTATCTTTTCTTGGATACATAAAGAAAGTAAGATAATTTCTTCTAAAAATGAAATACTATGCAGATTTTTTAGTGTCAAATGATAAATTCTGAGAAATCTATCATGTTAGAATTACAACTCTGGAAGTTAATTATACTAATTATGATAGGGAAGGTCTCTGCACAGCTGTGGTGGAGTGAAGCATTTGAAATTGTGGACAAGGGCTGGCATCCTGCTATATAAACACATGGTCATCATGTTGATGTCAACAGAAACATAAACAACCTCAGCTCTGTGATATCCTAGAAAACATGCTGGGTAAACACTCAGGCAGAGGGTCTGTGCTTGGGTTCCTGAGAAATCTGTATAGTGTGGTGATGAACAATTTCTTGGCTACTCCACAATAATAGCAGCAGCACACTTACTTCATGGAATTACCTTTAAAAAATTTTATATAAATATTAATTTATATTATATTAATATAAATATATATAAATATATAAAAATATATATATATAAAACAATCACTGGGATCTGATGTTTTTGGATACCCTCATAAAAATATAAAAAAATAAAAGACCACACTGTACTTATAATTCAAGTCTTCTAAAGAGCCTAATAACATTTTTTTTTCAATCAGATAAATAATCTGCTGCTCAATTAAAATAAACTGTGCTGATTATGAATGCCTGGTCCCTGTTCAGGAGGCCACAGAATGGATTTCTATGAAGTACTCTCTGATTCACTGCCGAACTTGGCAGGGATAGAGGTTTGTTTT
This sequence comes from Macaca nemestrina, assembly GCF_043159975.1. Classification (NCBI taxonomy): domain Eukaryota; kingdom Metazoa; phylum Chordata; class Mammalia; order Primates; family Cercopithecidae; genus Macaca; species Macaca nemestrina. Next base: position 116,576,310 of record NC_092129.1, read on the forward strand.
GGCCTTCTCCATGCCTTTTCTCTGTGGCAAGAGAAAAGTGCTGGGCTCACACTGAGGCTGGTGCTCCTTCACGAACACCACATCATCTGAGTTAACCAGCCCCAGTACAGCTTCATATGCACTCTCATGTTTTTCTCTTCAAGGGAGCTTAGCAAACAGGCTTCCTGCCAAATGAGTACACGGGTTAGTAAAATTGGGAGACCAATCGTAATTGGAGAGCTTCAGTTCAAAGCATAGTGCCATGTTTTATATTTGCATCTCTCCAAGAAGAAAAGTGGGTCCAGTTCTCACCTCACCTGCCTGAAGAATGACCAAGAGTGAGACTGTGCAAATAAACTACTTTATCCAAAGTCTCCAATCGGATGGGTCATCTGATATGGTTTATCTGCCTAGAGGATGGATATAAAGAACTCTGGAAGTGAAAAGGAAATGGATAATTGCCTAAAAGCTGGTCATGCTCCAAGATTCTGAAACAAAAGGGAAGAAAAGTTTCCAGCAGAAATGCCTTGTTGTGGAGGCTGTTTGCTGAAAGTGACTTGTGGGAGCATCCTTCTTTTTAGGAAAGAGTGGCAGCCGAATCCATCCATGGAGGTCATGAGGTGGTTGAAGACCCCAAGGGAGAAGGAGGTCCTGTCATGAATTTGCTCCATTCTTCATTCAGCTTTTCTGATACTTGAATCACTGGGGAGGCTGGACAGCAAGAGAAGGACCCTGTCAGATGATTCCCGTGCTCAATGTCCCCTGCTCTCATGCAGAAGAATATCAGCAAGAAGCAACCATGTGAAATCCCTCCCAGGCTAGGCACAAGAACCACCTGGCATAGACTTTGCTGTTCTTATTAAAGGCATCAGATGGTCAGAATTTGTATAGAAATATATCTGAAACCATTCAAATTAGTCTGATTACATAACTCAAATGGCAACCATATGTTATAAATCTATATAAGATATAAAACTTTATCTGTAAATATATTTGACAAATTTGACACTTGTATCCTCAGAATTATTATCAATCCTGCCCAGGGCTAATGCTGAAAAAGGTTATTAGATGGGCCGGGCGCAGTGGCTCATGCCTGTAATCCCAGCACTTTGGGAGGCTGAGGCGGGTGGATCACGGGGTCAGGAGATGGAGACCATCCTGGTCAACATAGTGAAACCCTGTCTCTACTAAAAATACAAAAATTAGCTGGTGTGATGGTGCATGCCGGTAATCCCAGCTACTCAGGAGGCTGAGGCAGGAGAATCACTTGAACTCGAGAGGCAAAGGTTGCAGTGAGCCGAGATTGTGCCCTGTACTCCAGCCTGGCGACAGAGCAAGGCTCCGTCGCAAAAAAGAAAAAAAAAAAAAAAAAAAAAAGATCATTAGGATAAAATTTATTTTTAAGAATAAAAAAAATTTAGAAGCATACTACTCCTTTTAAAATTGGAACTACTTACTAGTTGTGAGTCATTTCATCCAAAACTCATAGCGGTTTTCTACAGTGACAAAAAGTCAAGTCTGGGCTTCTCAGGACAGGATTTGAAAGGAATGCTCCTGAGCTCTGGGAACACAGCTAATCTTTCTTTGATTGTTATTATGCTCTTTTTCACTTTGATGGAAATTCCATGAGGGAAAACAAAAAACAAAACCAAAAATCCTAAGACAATCTGCAGCTTTTATTCACCTGTATGATTCCCCAGCTCATGTGCTTATACATAACCTTTGTTTTAAGCTTACCTTGAGTGTCCAGGTTTGTGGTAATGATCCCTCCAAGGGACCAGTTCTGGATAATTCACAGTGAGACAAAACCAAGCTGTGTTTTAGCTTCTCTTCCCATTAATGACTTGTTACTACTTCTTGATGAATGAATATATTAGCTTCCTCTCCACAACTCACAGAGAGAAAACACAAGGAATCTCCTGTAGCATCCTTCCTCTTATAACATGATCTTATGATCATGAAATAATAGGGCCATATGAGATATCTTGTCCTCTGATATAATTATCTGGATGCATGATTCTCAATTCACAATTTCAAAGCTCTAATTATAATTTTTAGTGAATATCTAATTGGATAATTAATACTGGTCACTTAGGATTATATTTTGCAGCCAGTTTATCCTATACAGATCACTGGAAAATTCCATCACTTAAAAGTTAGATGTTTCATGAACATTGAAATTAAAAAGAACACTTTCGTGGACACAGCATGCTTTAGTGAACTGATTATTATATTCTCTAAGCAAAAGTTATTATTTCCATGTTCTACGATGCACAACTTTGGGATCTCAGTCTCTCATATGTTGAACTAAACCGAAACTTGTGTTCTGAGGAAGTTCTTAGCAGTTCTCCAACAGTCTTCTCCATGGAAAGGGACAGGCCTTCTGGATACACTGTTTCTATGCAAGGTTCTGCAGACAATGAGGCATGCAGATCTAATCTTAATTCATCCCAAATACCTGCCAGACCAGTGAATTTAACCTTAAACTTTCTGCGGACTAAAAATTATTCACTCTTCAGCAGAATAGTTGAGAACTTAGACTGTAAAACTAAGCTGTGAGGATAAATTCTGGCTCTGGCATTTACTACCGTGTGTGATATTGGAGAGGATATGTATCTCAGTTTCTTTATTTGTAAAATGAAAATAATGATAGAATATGCCTTATAGATTTCTTATGAGGATTAAATAAACATTTATAAAGAATTTACAAGCACTCAGAAAGCTTAAAATTGTTACCTAAACCTCTGTTTTGAGAAATCATATTCTTGGGTGAGTTCTTGAAGTAGAATAGATGTTCTACTTTTTTCCTTTTATTCAGCCAGACCACGAGAGAGCTTTATACATGTAGCACATTGTATTGACCCTGTGAAAAACTGTTTCTGTTGATGGTACTTGGATGTAAAGCCTTTAATTGTATTAGCCAAGGTTCTCCAGAGAAACAGGATAGATAGGATAAGTGCATATATACAGAAAGAGATGTATCTTTAAGAATTGACTCATGTGATTGTAGGGGTTGGTAAGTCCCTAATCTGCAGGGCAAGCCAGCAGCTGGAGGCTCGAGAAAGGGTGGTTGTTGTAGCTATAGTTTAAAGGCAGTTGGGAGGTAGAATTCCCTTTTCCTCAGGGAACCTCGGTATTTTTCTCCTAAGGCCTTCAACTGATTTGATGAGGCCATCCATATTACCGAGGGGAATCGGCTTTACTCAAAGTCTACTGATTTAAATGTTAATCTCATCTAAAAAAATACCTTTATAGTGACATCTAGAATGCTATTTGACTAAATATCTGGCTACTGTGGCCTTGTGAAGTTGACACATAAATTAACCACCACATTACCCTTCAAGAAGGAACATAAGAAGCATCTCTATAAAACTCTGAGATTTTATAAGAATGTTATTGATAAAGAATTTACCATGGAATAAAGCATGAGGGTTCACAAGAGGCACCTCTTGGTTTTTTGCTTCTACAGAGGAAATGTTGGCTTTTATTTTAGAGACACTGTGAACTACACAACTAAATATAGTTTCTGTATTTGCATTGGTTGCTAGGAAGCTCAAGGTCATCATTTGGCAAAGCTCCGGGGAAGAGTCTAAGACCTCGAGGCACACATTTTAGGTACTACATTAGCCTCTGTATCACCCTGATTGTCCTTCCTATTATTTTCTGGCAACCTGTATCAATGCCTTTCCAAGAACTCCTATAGTACACTCTTATTTATTTTCCACAGAAATCCATCAAATTGTTGTAATTCGATTTGTCAGTCTGTATGACCTCAAACACCCTGAGTCCCTTAAAAATGGGGACCATGTCTTGTTAAATATCACATCATCCACTTCTAACACAGTATCTAGACTGCAGCTAATTCTGAATATACATTTGTTGGATATATTTAAAAAGTACGTATCCTTATAAACCACCTCAAGTCCACTTTAGGATAAAGCACAACATAATTGCTACATAAAATTACATTCCATTGTATGTATAAAATTCCTTATGAATCTTAGAAGTGCAATTCCATTTTTGAGAGAGGGGAAAAAGATAATGGTAGTTTAGGAATTAATCTGAAAAACTGATACACACTTCTAGCTGGCAAAATAAAAGAATATAAATTGAAAAGCTAACCTTCAATTCCAATTATTGAGATTATTCTCTTTTGTTGAAAAATCCCTTATTAAAGGCAAGCTGGCCCTTCTTCCTGGACGTTAGTGGATAGTGGGAAGGGAGGTGTACTCAGCAACCCCTCAAGAGGCTTTTGAGACTCATACGATGGTGGTTGCTAAGACAGAATCATTTTCACAATGAATCATTTGTTTTTAGGTAAGGGTAAGATTTGCCAGATGTTTCTGGCTGGGTGTTTTGGGACAGGTGACTGTCCTCTAGTTGATTAAGCCCATGGATGGGTCTTACCAATTTAGTTGGTTTTGAGGTGCTAGTCTGTTAGCTTACTCGTGGCCAACAATGCCTTGACATTCTCCTCAACTTGACTAAACTTTAGATAGTCTTCTTGACCTTGCTTTTCTTAGAGCTGTTCATTTAGAAAACTTGCAAATCTTTATCTGCCTCCTTGAGATGTAATTAAAAAAAACAAAAACAAAAACAAAACAAACAAACAAAAAGCAAAAAATCCAAAACTCCTTGCTATTTTTATAGCCCAGGAAAGTCTTTCTCAAGGACCTTGGAGACGTCTTTATTGAAATCTTCATGGAGTATGTCCTTATCTTCCAGTTTCTGTAAGAGGGTAAGTGCGTAACTTCTGCAGGCAACTTGCTTCAAAAATAAAACTACCTCTTATCATAAAGACACCTGAAAGTTTATGTTTGTTTTGGTTTAAGGCAATGAACAAACACAGGTGGCCTATAATCCTCCACTCTCTTCCCAGCTCTTAAAACCTCTCCATCTCTTAGGGCTCAGACTGAGTTCTAGCTTCTCTCCCCTATTGCATTTGGCTTGAATAAAGTCTTCTTTGCATATGTAACTTTGTCCAGTGCATTGTTTTTTTGAAAGAGTCTTACTCTGTGGCCCAGGCTGGATGCAGTGTCACTATCGCCACTCACTGCAACCTCCATGTCCTGGGCTCAAGTGATCCTCCCACCTCAGCCTCCCAAGTAGCTGGGACTACAGGTGTGCACCACCACACCTGGCTAATTTTTCTATTTTTAGTTGACATGGGGTTTCTCCATGTTGGCCAGGCAGGTCTTGAACTCCTGGGCTCAAGAAATTCACCCACCTAGGCCTCTAAAGTGCTGGGATTACAGGTGTGAGCCAACGTCCCCAGCCAAGTCCAGTGCAATTTTTGCTTTGACCCTCAGCACCAGGTTTATGGACACATGTTAATGACATTTTAAGGACAGATTTACAAACCAGAGTGCCAGGTTTTATAAGCAGGAGTTCAAGAGATGATTGGCAAGCTCATCATTAAAATTAAGTGTTCTCATATAGCTTGTAATATTCACACTTTAACTTTGGAGTTATTTCTGCTTAAAAAGCCACTACTATTTGTCTACTATGAGAAAATCCTTTCTTGTAATCACAGTTGGCTGAACACCAATTACAATTTTTGAAAAATCCTTCTTATTACAGTGGACTTAGTTTCCTCACCTGTGATAATGAACTTTACCTGTGTTCTTGAATAGCAGCAAGGGTCAAAAAACTTCCCACCCTTTTGTGTTTCCAGAAATGACTCACTACAAAGAACCATACTTCCCCAAATTACTTAGACAAAGCTCATAGATGAATACCTTGTTTAACAAACACTGTAACAAAGTGACACACAAACCCTCCAAATTCCTATTTTTTATTTTGGAAATTACTAGCTGAATTGTTTGTCCCTGTTAACCAATCTGAAAATAATATTTGATAACTTGACCAAACCTAATTCAGGCTTCTTGCTTTCACCAGGACTCAGAACTTTGGACCGCCTTTGAATTTAAACAAGTGTTGGGAGCTTAACCAAGCACTGGAAAGTAGTTACCACCCCTCACCGTACCTCTCAGAACTGGCTGACCACAAAGAAGAAGTTTCCTGCTCAAATACCTGATCACCACACTTACTCGTCCCATGCTCTCATACCTAGCTTTTTCTCTTCCTGTTTACCTCAGTATTAAAGAAAAGCCTTTCTGCCTGAGCTCTGAGATGCTTGTAGATCTTACAGTTGGAGTGCACTCCCTATTGCAATACCCCCTACTATTGCAGCCGTCTTTTCAAATACAATTTCTCCTTCTCCAAGTTTGAATTTTTTATTTTTTCACCTGAAAATCATCACCATTTTCATTGATTGCCAAGCTTTCGCTCATCTCTATATTCTACTGTTTTTGGTTCTGACAGCTCTTTTATGCTGTACTACCCGTTACAAATTTAACCAGAGAAGAATCTCAGGGGCAGGATGATTTTGTCACCATGGAAAACTGTGTAAATTAACATGCTAGAGACATGGATAACCCTGAAAAACTAAAGCTGAGAATGGTTCAAAATTTACCAACTCCACTTTCTGAAGCAATGGTTTTTTGACTGACTTAAAAAAAATTGGCTGTGTGTTTTTACACAGAGTCTGAAGACAATCTGAAAATTCAAGTTGGCTTGAAATTTATATTGGACTACCTGTGCTTTTCTACTACAATCAGCTACTAGCCTCACCACCACCATGAATGATGATGCATGTTTTCAATTTTATGCCTCTATTCCTCGCCTGAGAATGTTTCCATAGAACTTGTTATTGTTTGACTTGGGGACTTAATAATCTAAAAGAAACAAGTAGAAGCACCATGGTGTCATGAAAATACCTCTAGGGTAGGAGTCAGGAGACCTGGGCTCTAATATTGGGGTTCCATTTATTTATGGTGATCTTCGGTGGACACTTAAACTCTTCTGGGCTTCCATTTCATTAGAATAATTAATCTTACTACATATTTTAAAGACACAAAGAAATAATGTATCATATCCAGGTTTTTTTCATATTTAAATATCATTACTTGTTTCACATATGTATCCTATATCTTCAATAGATTGAGAGTTGCCTCAGAGACCCGATAGTTCCTAACTGCTTAACATAGCAATAAACACATAATAGTTGTTCAATAAATATCTGTGAATATGTGACTTGATGTATACCACTGTAAGCAATACTAGAAGAAATTCCACAAATAATTCAACAAACGTTTATTGTGTGAACATTATTGTGCTAGGTCCCTTAAGAAACACAAAATGGATCAGACATGACTCCTGCCCTCCAGGCACTTGAGAGTCCACCACAGGATATCAGAAATGCATATAAATAACAAGATCGAATATTTGAAAAGTCCTAAGAGAGGTACAGAAACAGTGGCATAAGAGTTCATGGGACAAATTATTTCTAACTTGGAGGAAAAGTATGAAAAACTTTATGAAAATGAAATATGAGTTGTCCTTTAAAGCACAAGTAAAATTTAGACAGGGGAAAGGGAAGAACTTCTAGGGGAAGGGCACAAAGATTCTGGCTGGTCATGAGTGCAGTGGGCCAGGAAGGCACTGCCCAGGCTGGAATATATATGCTCTCCTGCCTAAGGGGACAGCTGTGACTCAGCTTTGGAAGAATGTGTGCATGTATGTGTGCGTGTGTTGTGTGTTTGTGTGCACATGAGAGAGACGGAGTTCAGGGGACACTTAAAAGGAGTGGAGTAGAAGACGGCTTCCTTAAAATTATCATTCCTTGAGACTTATTCACCTGCAGTTTTTGCTATAGATTAAAAAACAAAGAATACCACACCACAACTCGACATTCTTAGAGTAGCCAAAAAATCCACGCTAACATTTTTAAGTGTGCAATTTCTGGATAGCTTTCACATATACATCTAATATGGAGTTACTAGAACTAAAGAAAAATCAAAGTGAAAATATGTAAGATTTTATTTTACAGCAGTGAATCTGTAGAAGAAATATTAGCCTAATGTATTGAATTTATATGTTTTTAAAGATATTGAATTTGTATGTTTTCAAACATATGGTTAGTGTGTTTCTTTTCCTTCCAGATTTTACAGTGTGGAATGGGTGACCACATACATGGTCTGCATTAGGTAACGGAGATGAAACTGAGCATTATGGATTTGTGTGTGTATATATATATGTAGATTGATACATATATTCAGAGATATATACATATATACATACACATATGTGTATATTATATATGTATATATGTAGAAAGAGAAAGAGTAAGAGGGAGAGATTTACCAAATATTATTCCTGTCACCAAAAAGTCATCTTATAAATAGGCTATACAATTACATTATAATTAGCATAAAAGTTATTTTATTGAAAAATCAGTCCTTAGTTATGTAATACTTTTTTTGCATAATGATGTTGCTTTTATTTTTAAAATCTAATTAAAAATATACTTTTAACATCTTGACATTGAGAACATTGTAAGTTTCTGACAGGAGTTCAGCCTGAGCTGTGTGGTTTTTAAGGCTCTAGCTTAGAGGCGCACTTGAATGTTGAAGCACCGTAGTCTCCGCCTCATGGCCTGAGTGCCTTCAAGGTCGTGAAGAGCAGGAACTGATTCACTTGAGTTTGAGGCAGACCACAGAAGACCACACAGCTCAGGTTTAACCACAGACTAATCTAAATACACATTTTAGGAACTTCGAAGACCCCGGTCTCCTCTCCACCCCCCTTCCCTGCCTCAGACTAAAAAAACACATCTGAAATCATTGAAATGACCAAGAAACTGCTAAAATCCTTCCCCATGGTATTTCCTTTAATGTGTATCTGAGGATAGTGAGAGAAATTACCAGTGTGACTTTAACACAAGAGAAGACACTAGGGACTGTTTGTGCATTTGGCTCACCTCAGGCTTCCAGAGACAATCGTTCAATCAAATACATCCACTCTCCTTTTCCTTCTGCTAGAGACTATATAGATAAAAATTTTTTAAGTCCTGAAGAAGTTCATTTTTTTTTTGTATGCGATGAAGAACTGTAGTATGAGTAGTTTCCTTTGTGAAACATGCAGTGAACTTCATTACTTAAAATTAACATTTTTCCCTGTTTTGTTTTCTGTATTGGAACTTACTGTTGTCTACTAGTTATCTTTTTGCCACAAGATAGAAAAAACATAATATTTATGTAAGAGTATGATGGCAGCAGATTTCTGACAAGCCCCATTTACATGGTACATTGTTCCAAAGAATGTTTGAGTAGAAAATACAGAAGCACTATACAAACCTATTATTACATTTGAGAAATCATTAGCCTCAAAGGAGTAATAATGGTATGCTATTAAAACCATGAATACATTTTTAGTATCTGTATTGAAAAAAAAACTTTATAAATATGTAAATTTCTGTTCAACAAATCCAAAATAAAATGCACTAAAAAACTGATATGTAGACAAAAGTTTATTTACACCATACAACATTTTAAATATTTTATACACAGCTGCAGCAGAGAAAGCTTCTCAGAGCTTTCTAGAGAAAACTGCAATAATAAAGATGTGAAATATATTATTCATATAAAAGTGAGATTATTACTTTATTGCATTTAAAGCAATGAAGAATGTAGCTCAACAAACATTCATTTAATGACAAAAACTTTGCTTTTATATTATAAAGTAAAAAGTGTAGTAATGGCCAAACAGACTGTTATAAACTTTAAAAACTGCATAAATATATACATTGTGCTTCATGGTGAAGTTTTTTGAAAACTAAACCATATGAAGCGGTTACAACATGAATCGTTGCTTGAGGTTTATCTATAAAGATTACCTTACAAATCCATTCCACGGGTACTTACAACACAGGATGGTCAGAACTGTACACCTGGTCATCTCTCCACTAGCCTGACTAGTGAGAAGTTACCATATGAAAACACCACTGACATTTGGCACATGAAGGTCCTGACATAAGATAGTCACACTGTCCAGATAGAAATGTCAGGCTTCCCAAGTCTTAAGTGTCAGTGCAATAAATTGTTTTGTCTCTACCTCAGTCCATTTTGATTTTGTTAAACTTCTGTTTGAAAATCACCCTCTTGCACATCCAGAGGCAAATTCAGACACTTCTCCCACTCTGCCGGCCTCAGTTCCAAAGCATCCTTTGCCTCTGTGTCTAAGACATTGATTGTGGTGTAATGCGGGTATTCACTGGGGTTTTTGAAAGTGTCCCATGGATTCTTGTTTGGTGCTGGGTTTTCCTGTTGAGAAGAGAGGGAAAGAGAGTCATTTATGTGAGGACTAGGATCACCGCTAGTTGAAGTTTCCAGGAAGAGAGCGTGTTTGTAATCTTAATCCAATTTCTATGATGCAGAGATGACTTGAAAATATGGCCAACTGCGGGAAATAGTTTTTGATTTTAGTTTTATTTCATTGAACAAACTGATGAATACCTTCTCTAAGTTACCCAACAATTTTCTAGGAATCAAAGGAAGTGAACACTAGTATAGAAGGCAAAGTAGGTGATGTTTTGTTTGGGGCATGTTGTGAATTGTCAGTATGGCCATATGTTGAAGTAGGAAGGAGAGTTAAGTCACCACTAAGATTAAATGTAGAAAATGTAAGTATTGTGACAGAAATTTGGTGAGATTAGCAGATTTGAGGTCTTGTGGGGCATATTATTTAACAATAAAAAGTCACTCAAGGTAACAGTATTTCATTAAATAATTTAGAACACTATGCCTAGTTTTTCTCAAGAAATTAACATTTTAGAATATTTAAATGCTGCTATATTCTCTTGTTTTGTGGGTCTTTTTGTTGTAGAATATAGAGATTCACTAAAATTAATAATTATTGAAGAGATAAAATTTAACTGTTTATCTAAGTACTTTTTTAAACTTTTAATTGTATACCAATGAATTCTATCAGGTTTGAAAGATGTTTCCCTTTTGAAAATCACTGCCTTTTAATTTCTACTGGCTCTTTATTTATATTTTTCAGAATTATTAAAATGATCTTAGAAGCTTAATATTCCAATTTCCTTTTTATTTTTCATTATAGAATGTCATGTTTAGTGAGAATATTATAGTTGTTGAATGTAAACCTTCCCTGCTCCCCAAATCTGGCCTTTAACTGATTATAACTAATTATCAAGTGAACATAAAATAGGTACTTGAATTACTATCCAAATTCCACTCAATATATTAAACATCATCTGTAGAAATACTTATCATACTTAAGCCAGGTGCAGTGATGTGTGCCTGTAATTCTAGCTACGTGGGAGGCTGAGGTAGGAGGATTGCGTAAGTCCAAGAGTGTGAGACCAGTCTGGGCAACATAAAAAACCCAAAACCAAAAACCAAAACAACAACAAAAACACTTATCACAACTGGAAATTAAATTAATAAAATATTTAATGCATTAGATGTTTTCAGCACTGATTAAACTTACTCCCGAGAATATATGGGGAAGAAAGGTTAATAGTAAACATTTAACAAAAGGTTAATTTTTAGGATGTGTGGAGGGAATTAATTAATTCTGCTTTAGTCAAATGTTCTAAAGTCTCATGAATTATAGTCTTGTAGCTCTCCCTCTACCTTATCCTTCCTTTCTTTCCTCTCCCCCTACCTTATCCTTCCTTTCTTTCCTCTCCCCCTCTCTGCTTCCCTTCAATCAATATTTATTTATCAGCTGCTCTGTGCCAGACACCATATTAGCTACCAGGGAGGATGAAGTCATAATCAGCATGGTCCACTAAGAAGCTCAAGATTTAAAGCCTGATACATGCAGGTCCAAATTCCAGTTCCTCCACTTCAGATGAATGCGATTTTAAACAAGTGATTTCATTTTTCTGAACCTCAGCCTGAATATCTGCAAAACAGAGATATGCTTTATATTGTGGGCCAAGGAGTTGGCAGAACATGTGGATTAATGCCTACTTTGTGGGGTTGCAAAAATACAAAAAATGGGGTAACCTAGAATAATGCCTGGAGAATTTAATAAACACTCAATATATAGTAACCATACTTATTACAGAAGGGTTTATAGTTAAATGGAGGTTAAAACATGTTAATATTTATATCTATCATCTAGGAAAAGTGCTATGGGAATTCAGAGAAGGGTAGAGAGATGGCTTCTTTATATGGGAAACACATAAAACTTTCTGAGAAAAGTGACATTAGGGCCAGAATAGAGGGCTGGGCTTGGCCATGAACACATATGTGTGGTTGGAGGCCTGGTGGCTGAATGGCGCACTGGGAAGTAAAAATCTAGAGAGCATGGAGATGGGAAAACCATGAGAACAGTGACCTATCTATTTTAGTTGGCATAAAAAAGAATAGCAGAAAAGTAGGCAGAAGGTGAAGTGGAAGCCAGATCATAAGGGATTCTGAATGCCTGGCTACTAAATTTGGAATTTATTTTGTAGGCAATAGGGAGATGTTGAACGTTTAGGGGCACTATGGTGAGACCTGAATCATCAAACATCAACTGAAAGGCTTACTGTTTCAAATTCTGCTGAATCAGATCCATAGTGGACTCATTTATCATAGACAAGGGTTGTGTCTATAGGAGATTTCTGGGAATCCTTAGTTTGACAGAAGGTCCAATTAGCTCAATCCTGAAAGAACTCACACTGTTTAAAGTGTTAGCTCATTTGCTTGGAATATATAGGGGTTCCATTATGTGTGGAACAGATATGATTTCAAAGATCAACCATTATGGATATGTGAACTAAAATGGCCAATTTTAAACTTTGTCAGAAAATCTACATTCTAATTTCAAATGGTATTATTGTCACTACATGACCTATTGAATTCCTGAGAGGTTCTATTAGTGGGTAATACATTAATTCATAATTCATAAATTCTGGCTTTCGGCTAATCTTTAGCATCCCAAGTCACTCCCAGCTCAACTGGGGTTCTCATTATTATTCACAAATGTGTGGATGCCCTTTAGGTTAGAGCCTTCTTTAGTGGTAAAAAAAACTACTGCACCCAGAAGTCAGAGTGGGAACAAGATCTGCAGGGAGTAGGGAGGGACCTCGTTGTCAGCGTATGGTACCCAGGAGTGACTCATCCTCCTGTGTGTTGGGTGTGATAAGAGAGGAGCCTACAGATTCTCATACTGAAAAGTGTAATATCGTCAATGGTCCAAGTAAATGATGAACTGTGGAGCAGTCCAAAGGGATCATTGAATTTGGTGGTGAGAGCTGTAGGTGCCAGGAAAGGTTTCAATGGAGGTATGAATCTTATGATAAAAACTTCAAAGTTAGTGTAAGTCTCCGAATTTATGCAGCTGTTTTTTGTTTATGTATGTTTTGCACTTGAGTACAGAATAAGGAGCTGTAGTTAAACAGATGCATATTTGTTAAAGGCTCAAAAATTACAAATTCCATATAAGCCAACGTGCACGAAGCTTCCCAAAATGCTAATTTGGTCTTAAGCTGCATCAGTAGAAATAGGATGTTCGGTAAACAGAGTTCAGAGCCACCCAAAAATATGGCAGGGCTGCCTGAGCATATCCCATAGTTCATGGATCCAGAGCACACTGGCTGTCCACTTGTGGATAGGTCCCTTCCTCCCTTCATCCATCTATCCTTTCCTCTTTTGTCCTTTCCTTTTTTTCTTCCTTCCTCTCTCTCTTCTTTCATTCCTCTCTCTCTTCTTTCATCCCTTTTTCTTCCAACCTACCAACATTTGGGTATGAAGCAAAAAGGAGTATGCTTATTTTTAAAAAGTAAGAATTTGCAAAAGCTACTTGGGGGAAAGAGATCTTGACTGAATGGTTTGTGAGACACACACAAAGTAAAATAGTTTCTTCTCTGGATATAAGTGTCTTCTCTTTTTTAGTGTGATTTAAATGTTTTCCTGCCTGGAAGCAAGGAAATGGACTAAATGGTTTTTTGGTTTCTCTTTGATTCCCCAAATTCTATTATTCTACGTAATTACCATCATTTGCAGTGCCAGGCAGGTGCTGTGAGTTAGCAGCCCAGAAGAAAAAAAAAAAAAAAAGGAAGAAAGAAAAACCCCTTTATTTGAGATTTTAAAAAAGTCTTTCTCCACCCAATTATGCAATTTTTCATTAATAATGTGCCACTACAAATTATGTGACTAAATTAAGGATAATGAACTCACTCGTGCTCATTATTAATCAAAACCAAATAAGGAAGTTGCATTTTTTTTCTCTCTCTTCTCAGATATTTAGGATGACAGTCAAGCAGCAATGACAATTCTATCCTCTCCACTCCTAACCTTCCAAATGGTAAATATTTATAAATCTCTTCTAGAAGAGGCATGTTGCTGCAGAGATGTGATGTAATTAGTAGACTATTTTTTGTTGTCAGGAAACTGAGATACAGATAGTCGTGCCATTAATGATTTAATACCCAGACCATACAACAAGGGGAAAGTACAATCATATTATAGCAGTTAGCCAGCTGTATCTGTTGCATAAGACTTTTAGATTTGTAAATATAACCCTCTCCTTTTCTAAGTAATGAAGTTTCTTCAATTATTTCATTGTTAGATTTTACTATTTCAAAATGTGTAGCTAATGTGTTTAGGTCTAATCTCAATGGTGTAATTCTCATTTGCATGTTAGCTAAAAATTGATAGCTTTCTATGAGGAGGAGTAGAAGAGGAAGATCCACTCATTATGAATGAAGTGTTTTCTATTTGCCTAGCATTTGATTGGTGATAACAAATAATACATGATTCCTACTTTAAGGAGAAAAATTGATGAACAAGAAACTATTAAGAGACCAATTAAGAGTTAAAGTGTGTATTTCTTATAGCCTTCCTTTAACACAGATTGAACGATCATAGCTATACTATAAATCAATAGCAGCCATGATAGCTTACTACAACCGGCATTGTACCAGTACTGAGAGGAATAAAAGAAAAACATAAAGATATATAAATGCTTACTCTTTAGCTCTTCAGAAGCTAACATTACTAATCAGGAAGCTAGGGCTAAGTCTCATAAAATACATATGGAAGAATCACTAGATTAAGAAGGTGACCAAACATCATCTACTTTAGAAAAATATGAATATTGATGTCTGGAAAAGAAGATGGACCATCCAGGGACTGCAAAGAGTATGAGGCAAAGAAAGAGCCCCACATTTGGGCGAAGGAGAAGAGCTGGTGTCAGATGGCAGTCCCAGCTCTATGTCTTATAGCTGAGCCTCAGCTTCCTAACCTATAAGGTGCTTCCTAACCTACTTGCTTTTGAAAGTGTTGTAATGACTGAAGATACATATTAATTACTGTTTTCTATGCTCCATTTAGGAGGGTGAAATTGAAGTTTAGAAACCTGAGTTGGGTGACTTGCTTAAGATCAGATAGTTCTCGATTGAGCTTTCAACTAGTATACTGATTTCTAGAGTCCTGGTCCAGCGCTCTTATAATTATGTAAACTTCTGTGAAGCTATGAGTATGCCATAAACATAGTAATTGTACAAAGTTATTTTATTTGATGAAGTCCTGTACTAAGATTGTAATAGTGTGAATGAATGAGAAGAGAATGGTCACAGTTAATAACCAGAGTCCCCAGTGTTGATGTGTGTACGAAAATTCCTACCAAAAAATAAGTAAATCTCCTGGAGACAAAAATCTATCACTCTGGTTTCAGGTAACAACTTCATATACACAAAACAATTACATTTATGTCAGACATTCAAATGAAAATGGAAATATTAACCCAAAGGGATATTCGAAAAGAAAATTAATTTTAACTCTGATAGTAAAATGATCAGATGAAGCCAACATAGTTTTGATATGTAACCAATTCTAACTAAAGCTTATAAATGAGGATATGTGAAATATCAATAAAATGCCTAAAGATTCTGCCATTCCTAATTTGTCTTGGTAGACTTTCCAAAGTACGTTTTCGAGGCTTATACATTTTTTTCTATGTAGGCTCGTTTTATGTTCCCACGATAAGGAGGTCCTGGAAGGCAGGAATAATATCTGGCATCATGCATCTTCTACTCAGGCATTGAAGCAAAGCATACTTACCATACTGCTCGTATTTGGTATATCCCGAAATCTGTCCAAAGTTTGAAATTTCTGATTTAGCTCTTGAAATAGTTCCATATGCCTCTTCCTTGTATGCATGACCTTCTGCAAAAGAGAACAAGATAGCTTTCATCCCCAACTTGATGTATGTTTTTCAAACAAGAGATTCAATACTTTTGCTTTAATAATAAGGATAATCAAGTTTGGCAGGAACCAGGAGGTCCTACAAGATGCACAAATGCAAATAAGTTGCACCAAATCATTGTCTCATATTCAGCACTTCTTACACATTAATAATTGGCTTTTTCTTTCACTTACAAGACTACGAAAAAAAAAAGGTTTTCTTGTGGGTACATTAAAAATGTACCAGTCATTTCTGAGTAAGATTTTCATTATTCAAAAGTTAAAGCTGTTTTACAAAAAGTTATAATATTTTTAAAATGTTAAAAAACTCGAACTGGTAAAGCACCCAGTCCCTGATGTTTGTCATGGGAAATATTACTTTTTTATGTCTTATTTCTGTAAACACTAAAATCCTAGTTGGCTGTACTAAAGTGGGAGCAAAATCCCAAACCCTGCCATTAAGGCTGAATCAAAGCACTAAAGTGCCTGAAATATATGTGGGATGTAAAACCTTGCATTTTCCATGTGCATAATGATTAAGCTTCATAGGAGGCAAATCTGACCCATAGATTTCATCAATTTGTTTAAGAGATGGTACAGATTCTTAACAATTAGGGTTCAGAACATAAATTGTGTGGCTGATATGCTTCTAAAATCACAGATACAAATATATTCATACTTCTCATCCCTGGTTACACCCTTTTCTCCCAACTTCACCATAACTCAACAAATGGAGTCAAATAAAAATGACCTTGGGGTAAGTATCATGGGGTGAATCTTGTTCAATTACAGATCATTTCAGAACCCCAAAGAAGAGTTAGATAATAAGTACCCTGTATTTGTAATTGTTATTTTAAAGGAGAAAATGTCTTCCTCCGTTTTGATTTTTTAAAGTTAAAAATCAGTATTTTGGTGATTCTCCAAGACTATGCCTTCATATTTTGTAAGATTTTACTGTATTTTAAGCATATGCCTCATAACTTACCATTTGTTCATGTGGTTTGCATAGGTATATTATATCTATGTTTAAGCTAGAATTTGAATATTTGGTCCATTGTTTTAATTAGCAAATATTTTCAAAAATAAGGATTTGTTTTGGAAAACAATTTATAGTTGGGAAAGCTGTAATGCCTAATTTCCTTCTAAAAGACACTGCAGAGAAACACTTTACCTCCTTGAGGAAAAGGAAAAGGGCAAAAGACAAAAACAATGGAATCTTTAACACATTAAAAAAGCCTGTTCTCTCCTATGCAAGTTTAATTTCCTGTATTTAATAAATATGTATCTAGGCAATACATTATTTAGTTCATTTCTTTCCTTTCACTAGCCTACTTTTATGTGAGAGATTTCTGTCATTTTATGTCTTGCAACAATCAGTTTCTGTCTTTGCTCCTTTTGGCTCTAGGAGTTGGCTGTGTGAGAATCAGGTGTTTGAGGACAAGAACATGGCAACATTACTCATGATAGGGACATGAAACATAGCAAGCAATTATAGCAAGCAATTAACTTCCCATCAGTTTGGGGGAGAATATACAAAACAGATTTGCAGGATTAATAGAGAAACACCAGGCAAACATAATTTGACTAGTGATGGCTTGTGGGGATTTAGGAGAGAGAGGATTTGCATAAGCAGCTCAATGGGGAGATTCTGAGGACCCTGTCAGTTGCAAACATAAAGTAGCACATTCTTTCCTTCGGGAGACAAACACTTTCATGCAGTACCAGGTTCTAAGACACTGATTAAAATATGGATTTGTGTATAAGGAACACTTAAAAAAAACCTATTGTAGTTAGAAAACTGGATCTGCTTCTAACTTACAAATTTCATTTTTCATAATAGTGAATCTTTTTGTATAGAGTTATTTTCTTCTATGGTACAGTAGGGGTGATGTACTGACATTTTTCTAGAGATATTTTATTCCATCATTTACTACATACTTACGAGCATCACATATTGTGCTAGATGCTCAGGTAATGATGTTGCACAAAATCTGATTGAGTTCCTGATCTCTTATAGCTTGCAGTCTAATGGAGGACACAGGCATAATAATTCGAATAAATGTAAAACTGTAAGTGTGATAAAGAAAACATATGGTGCTGCTATGAAAGTGATAGGATAATTTGCTAAGATAAATCCAAGTGAGGCAATTCCCTCATTTTAATATATCCATTTTTAATTTGAAATTCCTCGAATTAGTTATTCCCATGGTCTTATTTGTCTATCCTCTCTTTTCCATTTTCTAGGATTCAGAAAGTTTCTAGCTCAATTTTTAAGTCTATGCTGGAATCCCCTCTTTCAATGGGATCTTTCCTTTTCAAGTACAAGAAACTCATTCTCTTCTAAGACAGTTGATGCCAAAGGCATAGCACCCTTATTTTGAGATGAGCATCTGATGATTTTTGTTTGTGAAGTCTCCAATTATCCTTCATCTTGTGAGGAATCTGATTTTGCTTTGGGGAACTATACCTTCCCATGTTGCTGGAAATGTCCGTTGACATTCCTACTATTCTCTGGCCAAGAGGTGAATTATTCTGTCCCCTTCCAAAAGTTACTTCATTAGTCAAAGTCACCTAATGTTTGTTGCTGCCAAATATACTAGATAAAGCATTTTTAAGAAGCAAACCAAGCATCAAATACATTCCATGGAAAAGAAGATATACTAGCTGATTGGAGGTTTTATAATTATATTCTGATTGAACGGGTAGTACCTAATTCAGAACTGGGTGGATCATATTTCAAATAATTGGATTGCTATGAAAGTCTAAAAAGTATACAGGAAAAATATAAAGGGATGCTGGTCACCAATATTGTATAACCAGAAACCATTTTGATATTTTCTACATGGGTTTATTAAAGCTATTAAAGCTCAAGGACACTGAAATGAATATGGAAGCAAATGAAAAATGTGTATGCTGAAATATGGGGCCCTTGCTACCTAGAAACATTAATGGCAAATACATCCTCATGCCAAATATTCATTCTAATTTGAACTGCCACCTTGGCACTGCCAGAAATAACCATAGCAATGATGGCCTGGATTTCTGGCAGAAGTATCACATTATAGCTCTCACTGTCTCACTGACAAGTCATGTCTCTGACATGAACTCAGTTTGATTGTCCATGCATGATTTCTTCTTGTTCATAGACTCAAGTAGATCACCCAGCCTTTAAAATAAAGAAGATTCCATTGATAAGAATGCCAGCTTCACAGTGAACACTGGAGAGTTTATAACCCAACAATATTCTGGGGCAACAACTTAGGTGTGGTTTTAGTTTTCATATGTACTAAAGATTTCCTCTTATTTATTTACTTGTATGAGTATTTATTTGTAGCACTGATGCCTATAATGAGTTGCCACTTGCTTAGAAGTTTTCATGCTTATAAATCTATTGGTCTATTTCATTTGGCTATTTTTTTTATGTTTAGTGACATTAGGGTTTATCCGATTGCCTTTTTCTTTCTTTTCTAATTTAAGACCCCTGCTTTTTAAAGAAATCGACTTCTGTCAAAAACTGAACTTATAACTGAGTTTTCAAAATGTGTAATAATGAGAAAATTCTAACCTGTGGATTTTCTATTTAAATAAAGATATATTCTGATTGACAATATCTACATATCTATAGAATTCAGGTGACTGTCAAATATTATATGCATCTTTTGCAATAAAGATAAGAGCATGATAATGTTTCCTTGCATTCATATTAATATCACACAACATTTCTGGAAGCTGCATATGAATCCCCATCCTGAGAGGACCACTAATCTAACTGCACAAAAAATATGCTCTCCTGAGTAGCTTATTTCAAAAGACCCCTTTCCTTGTATACATTTTAAATGCAAGAGAATTAGTCTTTGCAGTCCTTTAATTGTTGATATTAGAGAAAAAGTGATGCTATAAAATAAAGCACATTCATCGTATTTCAGATATTTGAGAAAAATGAAGATGGAAAGCCACCTGTATGTCTGGAGTACCTGCTATATCCCAAGAACTCTCCTAGACCACTTAAATACTTGGAATATGTCAAGTCTGATAGCATATTTCTCCAAGTTGGATCTAGAGAAATGCATATTTAGATCTCAGTTGTATCACTTTTAAGTTGTGTGGTCTGAAGTGTAAAATCTAATCTCCTTTTAGTCCCAGTTTCAGTAATCAGACTTACCTTGCAGGGTAATTTTGAAGATTTAAAAAAGGATATAAAACACTTATCACTGGGCCACACAGATAAAAGCCACTTAAGAAATGGCAGCCATTATTATCTTTCTTAATCCTCACAATAACTCTGGGAGGTAAAGCCATTATCTCCACTTTACTGATTAGAAAACTTAAGCTCAAGGAGGCTAAGTAAGTTTCCCAAGCTCACACAAGTGGTGAACAAGCTGGAATTCTTTCTGAATTCCACATCAATTCTCTTTGCTTGCTGCTATCTTAGATGTATCTCATAGATCCAGGGAGCACTCTTCTTTAGACTATTCAGGTGTGTAATTATGTCTTGTTAAAATGGAAAATGAGACAAAACAATCCAGGATGGGCTAGGTACTCTCCGTAGTGAGCCCATAAACTCTACAGATATTGACCACCCTGCAGCTATTCCATAGTACTGCAATTATATTTTTCATGGCTGGTCTTCATATTTTGTCTCTGAACAGTTCCTGGGCAATGACTTATTTGTCTGTATATCACTGGCACCTAGCACAGCATTTGGCATTCAGCAGGTGCTCAATAAAAGTATACTGAATACCTTAAATGAACAAGACAGCACAGGCATATAGGCCACGGAAGGTGAGTGCAATATGGAAGGCCATTATAAATGTCGTCTTCTCTTCTAAAAGAGGTCTTCCCAATGGAAGAATGGCTCATTTACTGGCCCCAGACAAGAGCTTTGCCTCCTCATTCTGATTTTATTGTGTTCCTTTCTTTTCAATACAAATGGCTTATAAACGGGCTTAGAACAAACTGTTTACAAATTTTCACTTTTAATTCATAAGTGTGAATCACAGAGTTGAAGCTTAAGTCTAAATTATTTATCAGAGAGGTAGTTATGGTATACAGATTTTAGAAGCTGAAATAAATTGTTAGAGAAAGTTGGAGAATCTCCTAGCCATTAACTTTATAGTATGAGGTCTGGAAATCATGGGCTCATGGGAATTATAAACCAGTTTCCATGAATTATGTTTTCCAGCCTTAGAACTTTATACACCTACAATGCCATTGCCCATATCTGCTAAGATGAACCTGTGGTTCTTCTTCTTTACTGGTTTGCATGAGTCCTGCAAGGGGTGGAAAATTGTGACAACTTCCTCCCCATCGTAAGGGTCATGGCCAACGTTTCTAACCTCTACCACAAAAGACAAGGGTGGGTTAGAGAATTTCTTTATGGCTGGCTTCTAGATAAAAAGGTATGGGAAGGTTAGAGTAGTATTTTTAAATTTTTTTGACTTGTTTTGGGGAAAAGAAGTTCTCCTTACTATGATCCGATTTGGTGAAGAGGATTCTGGTATCTATGACTTACTTTGGAGGAGAATAAGGGGCCAGTGACAGGAGGGAAAGAGAAGATCAGAGAGATCCTGGTTCTGAGGTTGCTTCTGAGGCCTTTCAATGTTCTTAGTTCAAAGCACTCAGTATGCCAAATCACCATACTCTGGGGTATCATTTTCTGAGCCCTGTATTCCTCTCTCCAGAGTAGGTTGTTGAATATTAGCCTAAAGTGAATGTCAAAACTCATATTAAGGAAACAATGCACACTAGGGTTTTAGCTTAGTTCCTAAAGCAGTGTTGTGAAAGGGGGATGATTTCCTTGGCTGGAGTCTCAATGTTTCCCTCACATGGAACTATGGAACTTGTAGACCCATTTTCAGTGTCTATGTTTCTTTTCTTTTCTCTCTCTTTTTTTTTTTTTTTTTTTTTGAGATGGAGTTTCACTCTGTCGCCCAGGCTGGAGTGCAGTGGCATGATCTTGGCTCACTGCAAGCTCTGCTTCCTGGGTTCACGCCATTCTCCTGCCTCAGCCTCCCGAGTAGTTGGGACTACAGGTGCCCGCCAGCACGCCCGGCTAATTTTTTGTATTTTTAGTAGAGACGGTGTTTCACTGTGTTAGCCAGAATGGTCTCGATCTCCTGACCTCGTGATCTGCCCGCCTCGGCCTCTCAAAGTGCTGGGATTACAGGCGTGAGTCACTGCACCCGGCCTCAGCGTCTATGTTTCAAATATGTTTCTGTTTGAATAAATAGGATGCCAGAGTTTAAAACAAACGAGATAAAGTGTCTGAAAACAGCAAAAATTAGTTGCATATTTTTTTATTTTATATTTTTATATATAAATAAATATATATTTATATATATATATAAATAAAGATGGCTATTGTCTAGGACTAAATTGCTCAAACTTTTCCTCTAAAAGTACCCAGATTGCCTAATGGAGTGCCCTTACTGCTGGGGCTCAGGGACAGAGCAGGAAGAAGTCTGCTATGAACAAGACATTTCTTTGAAATTTTATACCTTACACTTAGAAATTAAAATATATTTTGATTTTTATGTCACAATTTAGCTGTGTTTATAGTGATATTGAATTAATATAAATGATATCTTTCTTGGCTATCATCACCCAAATCTCCTTGTAAAAAATCAAGCCCCCATGAAAATGGGGATTTGTGATTACCCCGTGTCTGTGTCTTCTTTTGCCCTCTGTCCACAATCACTGTCTCCCAGTTTGAGAAGTATGAAAATAGTGGAGGTATGGAGCTCATTAAAAACTCAAAGAAACATCCTAAAATGTTTTTAAAAGGCTACATAGGCCAGGGACAGTAGATCATGCTTATAATCCCAGTATTTTGGGAGTCTGAGGCAAGGGAATCACATGAGCCCTGGAGTTTGAGACTGGCCTGGGCAACATGGTAAGACCCATCTCTAAAAAAAAACAAAACAAAACATAAATTAGCCAAGCATGGTGGCACATGCGTGTGGTCCCAGCTATTAGGAGGCTGACGTGAGAGGATTCCTTGAACCCAGGAGGCAGAGGTTGCAACGAGCCAAGATTGCACCACTGCACTGCAGTGTGAATAACAAAGCCAGCCTCTGTCTAAAAAAAAAAAAAAAAAAAAAAAAAAAGCTATATACTTTTCATGGAAAACTGTGAAAATTTTTATCTCTGCATTTTTGGAAGTGAAGATTAAAAAACCATATCTATATGACAAGTATATGGATACCAGTTTTTTGTTGTTGTTGCTTGTTTGTTTTTACTTTTTTTTGAGATTGAGTCTCACTTTGTTGTCCAGGCTGAAGTACAGTGGCATGATCTTGGTTCACTGCAACCTCCATCTCCTGGGTTCAATTGATTCTCCTGCCTCAGCCTCCCAAGTAGCTGGGATTACAGGCATGCACCACCGTGCCCAGCTAATTTTTGTATTTTCAGTAGAGACCCGGTTTCATGGATACTTCTCTATCCATATATTTTTAACATAGAATGGATACTGTTATCTATTAGTGTTTCAGAATGAATGTCTGCAATTGTGGTTCTGGAAATTCTTAGAGCCCAAATCTCGACACAAGACAGACAATTAGAACAACTTACCTAATTGTCTGTTTTAACATCATATTAGGAACCTTTATTCTAAAATATTAAAATGGAACTCACCCTGACTAGATGTCTTCTTGATTTCCCTAGTTCTGTTACTGGTACTAGCAGACACCCAGGCTCAGAACTGGAGAGGATTCTTTTCTCTGCTCCCTCACCCTTTCACCTTATGCTCAGTTAAGGACCAAATTCCACAGATTCTGCCTCTGCAGAGTCTTCTCATTGCTTTCTCTTCCTACCACCTCCAGGAAGTGGACTTTCATTACCTACCACATTAGCCAATCCTAATTGGTACTTCTGCTTCTCCTTTCACCCTGCTATACAATCTATCCTCCCTGTTACTGACATACTCATCTTTTTACAACCCAGAGTATAGCAAATCATTCTGCACTGAAACAGCAACAAGAAGCAAACAAAATATAATAGAAAAAGCTTAGCAGCTTTTAGTAGCAAATTAAATAAAAATCCCTCCTGGAGTATAAAGCATGGTTTCTAAATTACTCACTTTAGTCTCTTCTTCCATAGACCCCTGTTTAGGTAAATTTTGACTTACTTGTTGTTTCTTAAGAATACCACAGATTAGCCAACCCACATGCCTTTTCCTCCTCCTAGAATTTCTACCTGCCATTTTTCTATCTCCTTGAGTTATATCTAATGTGGATATCTTTGAAATTCAGTGTGGCTATCTTTGAAATGTCTCTTCCATTGTCCATTTTTTATGCTAGTCTCTGCCTTAATTCAGGTACAGTGTCCAATAACATTTTGTTAAAGCAAACCGGATGGAAAAGTAATTCAATTTTTTCACCATTTAAAAAAATAATTCCTGAATGCTTATTAGGTACTAGGACTTCCGGAGCTGGGCATACAAATTCAATAAGGCATTTGGTTACAGAACACAAGAATATCACTACAGTATTTTCTGTATATTTTCCAGAAAGCAAGAATCCAGAAATGCAATGCTGTTCTAGAGACTGTCTACATGAAAGGGCTATTCCCCTGGTATGACATTAACTAGCCACAAGAGTTTTAGGGATATATGAGTTGGCAGAATATTATCATAGTGTGTAGACTCTGGGGAGTGTGTTAGGCTTAAAGCCTGAAGCAAAGATGCTTTCAGAAGTCCAAGAGGCAGTCTGTCAGTGGCAAAATGTTTAAGCTGGCCATTGTATGATAAAGCTTGCAGGGGGAGCAGGAGGGTCAGAGAGCTTGATAAAAATTTAATTAATCTAGCCTGAATTAAGAGGGGGACAAGCTGGACTTTCCCTCAAGAACCACCCACAAAATATAAATAGGTTGTATTACAATTCATTAGCATTTATATCTGGCAATAAGTTTTCTAAACACAATCCATGAAATATCGGCCACATAACTGCTATAGCACATAAAACTAAGGGAAATAGCTCTAAACAATTTGTAGGGTAAAAGTAATGTCTCAAAGTTCCCACCCGCCCCCACCGAATTTTGATACCTATAGTAAACGTAGTGATTACAGCAATTCAAGAGCTAAAGACATGTCTGGGGTTCTCGTGTTGCAATTTCTCTTCTTTATCAGGAAATGTTTTATTAACAACATGGTTTTATGGGTGGAATACTAAGCATAGAAATAAATATAAGCTTAAGGAATATGCTACCAGTTGCCATAGAGAATAGATGAAAAAAGAACAGTTTTTCCAATGCTCCAAGTGACACAGTATGATTAGATTTCTTTTCAGTGTTTGTGATTACATAACTTAGGTTGGTTGAATTAAGGCTTAATTTTAGATCTAGTTTTTTCTTTTACTATATTTTGCCACTGATGCCTAGGTGGGTTAATTCCTTCCTCCTCTCTTTTATACTAACATAACAATTTATTGCTTTTAGACAAGGATATATACTGTCCGATTCTCTATTTCTGGCTACCTGAAGAATTAATATTAAAAAGCCATAAAATATCTGTTCTTGAAAGGCACTAAATAATCTAAAGGCAAAGATTGCTGAATATTGTCTATTCAAATTTATATTCTTGATACTTTTATGCTAAAAACTTTGGATGCAATAAAATATATATTCAGTGCTAAGTTACTACGATGAGGCTGCATCAGTATTAAAACTTTCTATTTAATCGTAGATAAAAGATTCCTTATCATTACTTTGTATCTTGTAGTCTGAAATGTTACTGAAAAGAACCAGTTATCCTTGGACTCCATTCAGGGTAAAACCATTGTTGACCATTGCAGTAAATAAAAACAAGTCTTAGTTTTGACACATCATGTACATTGTAGAGCTACAAAATTCATCTAAATAAATGAAATGACTGAACTTGGAGTAGTTAGCATGTCCTGGGAAGCTTCTGTAATTTTAGGAGTATCAATTAAGAGTATTGAGTTCTATGTATGTATCACAAGGGTACAAATATACTGAAGAAATATGTAATGTATCCAATTATGTTAGCAGACTATGAATCATATTCAATTATCAACATACATAAGTACATTTTATATGATGCTTAAACATCATTAATTTTCTGTTTAGCATAACCTCCTCAGATGGTATGATTTCAGTAATTTGCAGTAACAGTATTATAGCATCAATATAAATTCAATGTAAATTGGAAAATGAAAATTTTCATCTTGTTTGTATCTGTGAAAAGGCATTTACTAAACACAGGAGCACATTGAATCAATAGCTTCTATTGAGAAAAAAAGTATCTGAATGTACTGCAGAGAACCTAAATAGCAGGAATCAGAAGATGAAACAAGTAATTTTCAGAGAAAGCCTAGCTAACCAGCCTAAGCATGTTCACAGGATCTCTTCAGGTAGTCACTGAAGTAAAACCAAGAAAATTGCTTTAAATATAAAAATCAGGAAGTTGACATTCCCCCTCCCTACAAACAACCAACCAGGTTCAGCTCCTAACATGAATTGTTCACTTATCTTAGTATGTATAAAACAGATTCCTCACTTGTCCAGAAAATCTGTTTAGCATATACTTAAAGTAATTCAAACTTTAAAAATTTCATGCTCTACAAGATAAATTTTAATTAAAATGTTTGACTTATTTAATTAAATTAGTACATAATATCATTACATGGCTGCATAAAGTCCTAATCTTTAAGTAATTATATATCAATTTTGAATTCAAGTAATTAAAATTCTAAAATAATTCATATAAACTTACCTCAAAGTCAAGGTCTGAATATCGTGATTTTCTTCTCTGTAAGATATATTTTTAAAAAGAAGGAAAAAAAACCAATAAAGTTATGTTTAGTCACTCAAACAAAATGAAAAATCATCATTTTCATTAAAGATAATCCTGCTTGTTTTATACATATTTCCTTCACATAAGGAAAAATGTAAAATATTATGTAATTTTCATGAATCATGAAAAATTTTATGATTTTGAAATATTCTGTTCACAATTTTCTATTTTTACTTTGAACTTCTTTTAAAATTGAAGAATATAAAAATACAGAATATTTCTCATTTTGACCTCTTAACCCAAATTTTTAGTAAGGAGAAATTGTTCCTATGAAAACTCAGACAGACATTTCAATCTTGAAAGAGACTTTAGGCTTACTACAGCAAAACTACAGACAAACAGGATTAAAAGTTGTATAGGAAAAATTGTCTAGTTACCTTGACATCTTCAACCAACGTCTAGTTTTCATTTCTACCAAATTCTACCCAATCCTCTAAGTCCCAAAGTTCTTCATAAGTCTCACCCACATATTTCTTGTAATTTGATAGTCCTCCATGACAGAAAAGTCCTTCTCATTGCTAGTCCTGAGGAACTAATGTATTTGTTCTAGTTCAGCAAAACAAACTATTCCACACCCCAGTAAAATGTCGATTTACATGTAAATGTCTCACAGTGTTTCTCTATGGCTCCATCTTTGTTACACAGTTTCTGAAATCTAGTTATAGATAAAATGCATTAATAAAATAATGAAGACTGATACAACCAGAAAACAGGATTAAAATGAAATTAATACAATTCATGTGATATGATTTTCATGATATTAGTATAAAGTATTCTTAGCAAACTTTTAGTATAGATTTTTAAAATTTTGAATTTTTTGATGACAGAGGGAATGAAACAGGGAGAATTAACAAACAAAGTATGCAATATTCAGGTAGTTGGAAAAATATATAAACCTTTGGGCAAAATTTTGTTTCATTTTTCCCGTGCTCCCATCCCAAAACCTACAAACTTCGATAATTTAATAGGAAACCATACCCAAGATAGGTAGGAGACTCTAGTCTGCATTTTAACTGTTGAACATTAGGAGAGACAGAAAAGAAGCATTAATGTAGTTTCTTGAAAACTATGATTAAATTTCTGCAGCTACAGTTAAAATTGTCACGACAAAATCAGAACCTCACTGTATACCTAATCCCCAAACCATGTTTCAGTAGACAAAAGGGGACATGCCAAAAGAAAGGTTTCATGTTTTAAGTGAAAATTTCCTGAAATAATTTTATTTCAGTGAAGCTGTTTAAGACTGAAAATGCAGTCTTCAAGCACAATCAAGGAGAGGGCTAAAAGGAGACTGCTTTATTAAATGAAAACTCAGCATGTTGATCTCACTTTCTTCTTGTCTCCAACAGCATCTCAGCCTTGCCGTGGTGACATCCAGGAAGGAGAAAAGTATCTGTGAAAGCACTGAGCCCAGTCCTCTTTTGCAGTCTCCCCACCACTATTGTTATCTAACTGTGTTGTGTGAAAACCAGGCTCCAGTGTACTGCGCCACACTTTGCTGCAATATGCTAGACTAAATGTCAGTGCTTTCATTCTGCTCTTGTATACCTTGCTTTCTTGGCACTGTGACTAAGCAGGACATTTTTGTCAGTATACATTAAGCAAGATTCTCTCTTAATACAGCAAAATTTAAGGCTGGAAACAGTTCTAAGCAATAATTATAAAACATGAGTCACGAGCTTTGCATTTTATTTGAAACTTAAATAGTGAAATCTTATGAAAAAGATTTAGAAGCAAGAGCAAAAGACAGGAACCTAGAAGATCACCAGAGATAGATTCTGTTTCTGAGAGCAGGTATGTCAATGTGAAATAGGGAAGGAAAATGGATACACTCATATAAGTAGACTCTCTCCTATTTAATTTTATTAAAATTAAATTCTAATATAAGGCGTAGTATAACTGGCAGTCTTGAAGGATTAGACTAAGGAATGAACAAATCAAACAAACAAATTTTAATCAAAAGAACCTAAAGATGGTGGTGGGATTTGGAGTGGATGCAAAATAAAGCAGTAGAGCCTTAAAAATTGGAGAGTGGGAAAAAAATGACAGATTTTTACAGTCCAAATGAGTTAAAAATGTGTGTAATGTGATTCAGGTTTCCATAATACTGACCAAGTGTTTCAACCTTTTGTTGTTTATATAGCACTTCCACATTTGCACATGCTACCCACCCGTGGGATGGTCGGATACAATATTATTTATTTTCCTTATTTTATGAATAAGAAAAATTGAAGGTCAGTGGAGTTAAAATTACTTGCCCACTTCACCTGGGTGGTAAGCAAATGAGTTGGGCTCCAAACTCAGGACTTCTGACTCCAAGCCCAGCATTTTATTTACTATCTCTTGCTGTCTTCTCAGTAATATAAGAGTGCTATGTTACAACAAAAATGCCTGTGATGTTTTGCTAATTGTTACCAAACTCAGCAAAAATAACAATAGATGACCCAGTCAGTCCAAGTCTGACTTTCTAAGCATAAAGCAAGGTCAAGCAGATTAACTTTTCCTTGTCAATTGCATTTTGAAGGAGAGAAAAAAAAAAAAACCTAGCAATTTGATATTTACATATTTGAGAAAATATCTGTGTTGAGTAAAATAACTTAGAAACTAATATGCAATCATTTATAAGCAATGATATAATAACAAACAGTAGGAGACTTCTCCACCTCCAGACATGACTCTCTCCTTTTTTTTTTTTTTTTTTTTGAAATAGTCTTGCTCTGTCACCTAGGCCGGGGTTCAGTGGCACGATCACAGCTCACTGCAGCCTCAACATTCAGGGCTCAAGTGATCTCTCCACCTCAGCCCTCCTAGTAGCTGGGACTATAAACATGTGCCACAACACCTGGCTAAGTTTTTCAATTTTTGTAGAGATAAGATTTTGTCTTGTTGCCTAGAATGATCTTGAACTCCTGGGCTCAAGCGATCCACCTGCCTTGGTCTCTCAAAGTGCTGAGATTACAGGCGTGAGCCCCATTCCAGCCTTAGTGTATCTAAAAGGGGCATGAGGCATTGGGAAATTGATGGTGTAAAGAAAGAATAAGAACATTCAATTCTGTTCGGT
This sequence comes from Macaca nemestrina, assembly GCF_043159975.1. Lineage (NCBI taxonomy): Eukaryota > Metazoa > Chordata > Mammalia > Primates > Cercopithecidae > Macaca > Macaca nemestrina. Next base: position 116,606,203 of record NC_092129.1, read on the forward strand.
TTTGGTCTGTTTCCACCTTTGGTATACAAACAGCGTATTGGAAAGTCTTTCAAAGTGTTGAAGTTTATTGAAACCCTGACTTGCATGTTTATTCAAATGTCTTTCTGAGCTCTCTAAAATATTAATTCCAGAGAAGAAAGTGGTTAGAAATAATGGTTACGTATGTTTTAAATTAAGAACCAACTGAGAAAAGTGGTCAAGTCATAACAATTTTTCTGATAATCTGATAACTTTTAAAAATTCTACATGTAAATTTAATATAAGCCATGTGATATTGAATTATTTTATGAAGATACAAATCCCTCTGTACCTATATTCCAATTTTCCAAATAAACTAATGTAAATAATCCTTTTTCTCACAGTAGGTAATGGAATCCTTCTATGCTGTTTCCTCTTCCTAATTTCTATGCTGTTTCCTCTTCTTAATTTCTCACTTAGAACTCATCCCAACTTGTATTCTATTCTCAATATTCCATTAAAATTCTTCTTGCTGACTGTCTCTGATGAGCTCCATCTGGTCAAATTCCAAGGTCAATTTTCTGTCCATCTTACTGGACACTCAGAAGCTTTTGAAAGTTAATCATTTCCTCATTAAAACACTCATCAACTCTCAGTCTTTTTATTTTTCCTCCTCTTACTTGCTGCAGCTTATGCTGAAGTCCCCTTTGTTGGCACTCTCACATCCCTGCCTTCTAAATGTTGAGTTCCTGGGCTCTCTTCTTTCTCTTATTCTCTTCTGGATACCATAATTCACTCCCATGATTTAGCATACCATCTTTTAAGTTGCAGACATCCTTTATTCCTCCTGCCTTTCCCATGATAGAAAATGCTGGATTTCTAGTCGGTCAAGCCAGAGACTTAGGAGTCATCCTTCCTTCCTTTCTGTCCCTCGTCTTCCACATTCAATCCACCAGCATGTGCCATCTGTTCTATCTCTGAAATACATCTTGTTCTGCCCACTGTTTTCTATCTCCACTTTCACCTCCATGGTCAAAGAAACCGTTATCTCTTGTCTGGATTACTTCAGTAGCTTTCTGACTGTCATCCAACTTTCTGTTCTGTCTCCTCTCCTAAAACCTCTGGCTTCTAATCCTTTACTTTCTAAACAACCAAAGTTATGGATGAATGGATAGATGGATAGATGAATGCACGGAAAAATCATTGTGACAATCTTTTGCTTAACAGTCCTCATTTGCTTCCATTGCTTTACAAGACTCTGCAAAGTCTGGTCTCTCCTTTCCATTTTAACTTCATCTTAAGGAGTTCAACATTAGCTTCACAGGTATTCTGATCTTATGAGAATATGCCAAAACTCTTTTCTACCTCAGGATCACTGCACTTACAGTTTCTTTTGCCTGAAAAGTTCCCTCAGCTCCTTGCAAGCCACATTACTTCTCAATTTTATTTCTTACAGTAAATGACACTTTCAAATGCTTCCCAGACCACCTTATCTAAAGAAGTCTCTCCCTTTCATTCCAGAGTTATTACCCAGTACTGCACACTATTTCATTCATTGCTTTAATGGTTAATTGTCTGTCTCTTCCATAGGGTGTATTCTCCACAGGGGCAATATCCATTTCTATCTTGATTACATTGATATCCACAGCATCTAGCAGAGGGTATGGCACAATAGGAAACATTCACAAAATTATTGGCAAATGATTAAAGGAGCTGCACGATAACAGCCAAAAGTATTCAAAAGAATGTGACTTTCTATTTTTGTTTTGTTGTTGTTGCTTTTCTTGGGCATACTCTGAAAGAATTTGTTTAAGCAAGTAGACTAAACACACAACGAAAACCATTATGAGTAGGTCAACTGACAGCTAAGAGAATCAAGACAATTTGCAGGAAGGCAGGCCTATCACTAATAGAAAGGAGAAATTCTTTACGATGATTTAAAAGTGAGAAAATGTACAACAGTATGAAGGTACTCAAAGGAATACTTAGTGAATGTATGCATAGAGGCATTTCTCCACATCTAAGTCTTGTCGAATGATGAATAATTTCTTAAAGGGAATACTTCATTGTTTTTGTCACTGCAAATTAAGCTGGACAAGACACTAGAAGATTCATGGCAAGTAATAAATTCCACTGACTAATGAATGCCAATATGACTGCCATTAAAATTTCTATTATAAAGTGAGCAATAAACCTACTTGTAAGGAGAAAGCTCTGGTAGCAAATCCATTAAAAATAGCGGTGGCAATGATATCTGAGAATAATTTTTTTAAATGACTTCTATTCAAGCTAATTTTGTTTGTATGCCTGCAAGAGAGACAAAATTCTGTAATCCAGGAGTAAAAGCAAAACAGTAAAAAATGGCAAGTCTTCCTTTCATCAGACTTACATGAGAAAAAAATATTAAAAAAAGTTGTTTCTGCACATGGTCAATTTTATAATGGTTTCTGTTAGTGACAGAGTGCCCTAGTTCCTAAGCGAGGCCATAACATTTTGTCTAATATTCTGAATATTGATTTAACTCAGCATTCAAGCTTCTTTGCAGAAATTCAGGGCATAACGGTAATGACATAATAATAACATAATCTTACATCTAAAGTGCTTCTTACAATTTCAAAGGTTTTTCATGTACATTATCTAATTTGATCCTCACAACAGCTGTAAGGGAGGCACCTGTAATGTGATATTATTGCTAAAATATTTTTCCTTTAAAAACCATTATGCTGAGAACTCTATCATTCATGTCCAGAGAAAAACTGATGTATAAAAATTTAGCCTAGAATGGTGTCTCTTTCTGGCCATTACAAATTGAGACACACTTATTTGGTTTCCAACATAGAGGTAAGCTTATACACAAATAGACAAGCTAGAGCAACAAAACCTTCTATTTTGGATAACAGTTTTGTAATGTAGTATCTAACTCTTATCAGTTATTAAGTTTTTTATTGGTAAGAAAAATTAAGGCAAGAAAAACAGAAACCACTTAAAGTGTTTACATTTCAGCAAGATGGTCTACAAAAATTTAAATGATAGAAGAACTGAGACAGCACATAGGGGACCATGCGGTAACCCAGGGATTAGCAGAAGAGGTCAGTATACCTCCTAGGCTGGACAGATAAAAGGAGAGGGCACAGTGACTTAAGCCCATGGGTTGCAGCACCTGGCATATACTGGAAGCACTGTGGGAACTACACCAGACATACAAGGTGCTCCCAAAAGCATACAGAGTAAGGGAGAAAGAGCCCAGGTTTCCCTCTTTTCCTCAACCTCTACTCTCTCACCAGTGCGTTCTGTTGACAGAACCCAGCCAAAAGCCAGTGACTCAAGAACTTGAATTAACCTTGAAAGATACAAGGAAAAGAGTGAAGAATGGACCATGTGCTTAACATGTTCAAGATGTGCACATAAATTGGAAAGACTCTTGAGTGAAAAACCACTTACTATTTAAATCTAACGTCTACAACTTGCTAAAGTAAATGCCACAGCTTCAATGATTCAGAACAAATACTGACCTGTCTCCATACAATGTTACAACTATAATTTTTCAGGAAATAAATAAATAGAACAATCTAAGGTTTAAATTAGATTTCATAGTCCTCAAGTGCTTGAGAACCATGATACCTCTTTTGTCCCCTCTTGCTCAAAAGCAAAATCTTGGTGTGTTTTTTGTTGTTGCTGTTGCTTTGCTCTATGTATACGTCATGTATTCATCACATTTTGTTCATTAATTGAAGGTAAATGACTAAAGTGCTGATGACAATATCATTCTTCTTAACCTTAAGCAAAGCAGTTACAGGATATTTAGGGCTGGAGCCATTGTTGTGAAAAATCTTATTATATTAGTATTGCAATTATTCCATAATTGTGGCAGCTCTATATCTAAAGTTTTCAGAATTGCTTAACAAGTTCATTTGGGAATGACTACAGTTAGAAAGAGAACATATCAGCAGAAGGAAAGAAACAAGGTACTATTAGGCTCAGAGAAAATCTAGATATGTTTTTAATGCCAAGAAACTTCATGAATTTATTAAACTTTTTATACCCACTAATTGGGGGTTAGCTGAACAAACTCCCATGAAGGCTGGAAGCTTTTGTGCTGCCACTGACTTCAGGGTTGGGGAGCCTCCTTCTTTCTTTGTTGCTTCTTGCTTATTTGAACAAATACTTCCACCCACTCACCCACTCGAGTCTTTTTTGGCTTTCTTTTTTCCTCCCTCAACTTTGTTTTCCCTCTTTTGCACTTTCTATCACATTCTATTCTACTATATTAGTATTGCAATTATTCCCATAATTATGGCCACTCTGTATCTAAAGTTTTCAGAATTGCTTAACAAGTTCATTTGGGAATGACTACAGTTAGAAAGAGAACATATCTCTCCATGTTATGGGAATATTATTTTTTATTTTTTTATTATTAATTCCCACATTTTCTGTTTTACCCTCTTCTGTTTCTTCCTTCAGCACTTTCCATGCTGGCAGTTTGTGAAAACGGATTCCTCTGGAGGTAAAATGTGAGCATCTTTATATTATATCCTTGAAAGAATCCTGAGGACCTTGGCCATTCTCTGCTGTGCCAGCTGCCCAGGCTGGATGTTCCCTATGGCTTTACTCTTCCTTCTTACTTAGAGGGAGAAAAGACTTAAATTGTTCTATTGCTTAGGCCTCATGTGATCCACATGATTTACCATTTTCACCTTAACATTATCTTCTAAGACTCAAGACACCTCCTGACTACTGTTGATCCCACTCTCTATGTAGATACTCAGGTCATTTTTCTGCTTTTTCTTTATTATTGTCAGAACACCATCTCCCTCACCAGTTGACCCAGCATATACAGTCTAGCAGAGCTGATAATTCTACTTGACAATGCATCATGCTGCTCAAGAAGAAAGCCAGATCAAAAACTTTATCTTCATGAACACAGCCCCATTTCCAGAATGTGTTAATTATACACAATTAAAGGACAAGGGCTTTACCCATTTCATGTCTTTATTCATCATAAGACCAAATGCCTGTCAAGGATTAGAAAGAACTTTAAAGTTACCTTCATGCTAATATTCAGGCTCATTACTGTCTCTTCCAGATGGTATAAAATTGATCAGGACAGAAAGATTCTATTCCTAGATTTGCTATGAACTTACTCTATAACCTTGAACAAATGACTCTACTTTGAGGATTATAACAACTTATCCATTGCATGGAGGTGTTGTGAAGATTAATTCCTGTTTTTAAAATGATTTGAGGATCTGCTAATGAAAGATGCTATATAAATGCTAATTTTTATTATTCATTCCCACATCTATATATTCTCTTTCTGCTATCTCATAAAATCATCACCCTAAGCAATTACTATTAAATTCATTTAAAGAATGAAAACGAAGAACCAAATTTTCATTCTGAATTCTGAATTTCCTTCCTTTTCAAGATGTAAGTCTTGTGATCTCTAAGTCGTTTAAATGCAGATCTTTTGGCTGAATCACAGTTATATATAATACACTTAATAATAAGGATACGGAAATTTGGAAAAATTACAAACTGAGCAAAGAAGTTCTTGGAAATACAGTCTATTGTTCAAGCACAGATAACCTGTACAATATCAATCCAGCAAAGTTTTCAGGCTTTTAGATGTAAAACATTTTTGTAACAACCAAAATATTTTCATGGCCGGGCACAGTGGCTCAAGCCTGTAATCCCAGCACTTTGGGAGGCCGAGACGGGCAGATCACGAGGTCAGGAGATCAAGACCATCCTGGCTAACACAGTGAAACTCCGTCTCTACTAAAAATACAAAAAAAAAACTTAGCCGGGCGAGGTGGCAGGCGCCTGTAGTCCCAGCTACTCGGGAGGCTGAGGCAGGAGAATGGCGTAAACCCGGGAGGCGGAGCTTGCGGTGAGCTGAGATCCGGCCACTGCACTCCAGCCTGGGTGACAGAGCGAGACTCCGTCTCAAAAAAAAAAAAAAAAAAAAAAAACAAACCCAAAATATTTTCATGCAATTCCATTCAAACCCCTTTAACACATTTAAAAGAGCCATACTATACAGAAAACTTCCACATAGTCATTATGATTACTTATAATGTTACGTTATTATATGCATACTTACTGAAAATCCTTTTAAAAACTTTTGTGATTTTTGCATAAATATTTTGTAGTTTGTCCTTATGTGGTCATTATTACAAACCTGGTAGTCTCTGGGATATGCAAGTTACAAATAAGGAAACTGCAGCTATTCTGCTAATTCAGGGGGATGAAATATTTTTGTTCAGAAGGGAGCTCCAGTCACCCTGGAGTTGAACTTGGCTTCATTACCCCTATCTATGCCTTTGGCTCTGAAGAATGATTCTGACCTAGAAGCCTTACTCAGTTTGAGGTTGATCCAGAACTTGGGGACTTATCTTAGATTTTATTCACATTACCGTTTATTGTCTAGAATTTTCTCAATCCAGCTGGGAAAACCCTGAAAATTACCCTATTCATCACATTTTTTAAGCCTCTCAGAACACCTTTTCATTTTGACCTAGTGGAAGGCATGGCTTTGGGGAGAAGCATGAAAAAATTGCCTCTGGGAACTTTTGGACACTTGAACATACAATTATCAGCATAACTCTGATGGAAAGGGCAGGCAACTAATTATAGTGCCTTTGTGTAGATGGTGTTTTATGTAATAATCTATTATACTAAAACAATTGGCAATACATATAAAAGTATGCATGTAGTATCATATAGGAATATATGTATCAACTGCAGGTTTACAGCTATTTTTCACTGTATAAGCGGGAAAGCTGTGACGAGCTTACTGTTTACTTTTGGTGGCCTTATGAAAGCAAAAAGGCCATGTTGTTGGGCCTCAGAATCCTGACTGTTAGTATGCTCAGATTATATTCTTCCTGACAATTCACAGTCTAAGACAAAAAATTTTAATGGTCATTATTCTGTAAGTTAAGAGCAAAATATTTACTCTGAATAATACTGATCTACTGTGATAATAATTAGTTTTTCATCAGTATAATGGTAAAACATTTAGAGAAATATTCCAATTTTATAATTTTTAACAGTTACTGTTACACAGAAAGTATAGATCTCAGTTTCAGTTTGTAATGCCATGTAGACACTATGCACCAAAAGGGCCTGTGGTACCTGAGAAACATCAGAAGAATCCTCTGCTTTTTATTTATTTTATTTTATTTTTTATGAGTGCCTAACTTAGTTCCCATCATGACAGAATTATGACTGATTAGTATCTTTTTAAATATAATAGTTTCTTTTTTAAATATTATCTTGAATAAGGGGATTATAATGCACTACTGAGAAAACCCTGAATTGCGACTGAATCTCAATAGCCAGAAATTTTCATGATACCTAACTGCAAAAGCTGATGTGAATCTTCTCTTCCAACACCAGTGTCACATCAATCAATCAACCAATCAATCAATATCTCTATCTATATCTATTCATATTTCAACTATCAAGGAAAAATTTAATCTTCTGTGGCTCACCTCTAAAGAACTCATTGATATCGTTGATCCTGTTTCACTTCTTGATAGTCCTGCATTATCATCCAACTCAGAGGCCATGAAATTCTTCACAGCTGTGCGAGGTTCAAAGGGCAAACTCTGCATATGTTCCTGGGGTGCGAGATGTTGCTCTAAGTTCATATTGAACTGGTCCATTACAGGAGGATTCATATTGAATTCAGGGTTTACTTTGTAGTGCAATAGCCTTTCATGCGGCAAGGTTTCCATGCCAATATTCATTTTGCTTTCTTCTTTCATTGAAGGCTGGTTATTTACAGAACTTCTGGGCATCACAATATAGTCACTTTCCATCATTCTTTCTTGAGGGTGGACTATGTCCATGTCAGCCCCTCTCAAATTATCATCTGTACATAAGTACACAGTTCTCCGCAATTCACTATTTTCTTTTTTCAAACATGGATTGCTAAGCTCATTCATACTCATGGGCATGTGCAGACCTGTGGGTTGCTGGATGATGACTTTGGAAATGACATTTCCAGGCAATGTTGAATAGCTTAGTCCTTCAGGGTTTGTTCCCTTTTCTTCTTCATCATCATTTAGAGAAATCCTAGAGAGCGTTCCTGTTATTGTGGCTGCTCGGCAAGGACCAATATCCTTATGAAGAACTGTGAGTAGGAATGTAAAAGTTGAAGAAAGAGAGTTAATGTGTGTTTATTTTTCATTATTATATTATGCTGTCTCTCTTTCTACTAAACAATTTTCTTGTTATGACATATATATTATTTGATAGATATGTTATTTAAAAATATACATATCAATTTGTTTGTACATGGTCCAGAGATTACTCAATCACTCTCTACTGATTCTGTTATGCTCTCAGAGATCTCAGATAGCCCATAGCTAAAGCATATCTGAAAGCTGATTAATGGGCTTTCAAAAATCTTAGTACCCTGTCCTTAAACAACTCCAAATAACTTTCCAGGGAAATAGGAGATTACCAGAGAAGTTTTCTCCATCAATCTGCTCCAAAGGATTTTTGTAAAATTATGAATATTTTCATACAAATTTGATTTTTTTCTTAATGGCTTTCCCTCTAAACTGTTCTAGAAGTTATGCTCATCAAAATGCTTCTTGAAGGGATAATTAATGGGAACTTCATCCTACTGGATCAGAAATCCCTCCAAAAATTATGCATATTGAAAATTAATGAGGATTTTTTCATTGAAGTCCATATGGTCAAGGTGGATACAATATTCAAAAGTACTTATCATATTCAGTTTTATATAGAAGAAAGAAAATTTAAAAATTAATCTATATGTTGGGATGCCCCTGTGAGAATATTAAAACTGCCAACTGAGTTTAAGAAAAAAAACTTTATGAACCTCCAAAATCTTTGTTCCACTTTAAGCCTAAAAATAATGATTTAGGAGAAAAAAATTTATGATAACTTGTAGTATGAAAATGAACAAAACAAAAATGCAAACCAAACCAAACAAAAGCAATCAACAAAAGAGTAAATAATTCTTTATTAAAATATATTTGGGGTTTTTTCCCCCTCTTTTTGCCTCTGTATAAAAAGAAAGCCATATTTTGGGGATAATAGGGCAGAATAACACAAAGCATGCTTAGTTATGAACAATTGTCAGTTTTGAGGATACAAATGAATAAAATTCTGAAGACTTGTTATTGTAACTTTGGAATTGAAAGCATACAGAATAGCACTGTGTGAAGTTGGTTCAACATGCACATCTGGTGCTAACCTACCTACAAAGTAGAGCAATCATCATTTAAAATTTCATTAGGTATAGATGACTGTAAAAATCTGGTTTATTGTCTCCTCATAAAAAGTTTCAGATATACTGATTTTTTTCTATTATTATCCAGTTTTCAAATAGAATCATAATTATTATGCATTAAAGCAGAGGTAGAAAAACAGATTATAAATGTCTTTCCTTGTTACATAGAAACAAGATTTTAAAATTATTTCAAAACATGATTCAGTCATGTAATATCTGTTATCTTGAAAGATATTGTATCTAGTTATTGTATTATTGTCTCTTTATCTTAGGCAGTAAAAATCATGTTAAATTTACATCTTTTTTAAAATTAATAATCTGGTTGTGCCTTTTTGTGTATTTAACTGTTATACATCATAAAAAGTAGAAAAATTCAGTTTTAAAAAGTTATTTCCAAACCCTTAAAAATAATAGATCAATAATGAATTCTAATTTCCAGGAGTAATGATACATGACAATACTAAGGGGCAAAGTATGCTAAATTTAATGATATTGTAATGATTTAATGATACTGTAAATAAATACTTTAAAAAAACTCCAAATTCAGTGAGGGACACTTTTAACCCTTAATTGTATATAGAAATAATTCCAAAATTTATAGCAGTAAAATTTAAACATGAGTTATGGGAACTTATCTTATTTCATTAAAATATATAAATAACTTTAAACTTTTATTTAAAAACTATAAAGGAAGTATTGGCACTGTGTATTGACTTTATAATTTAAATTTGTACAAGATACATTAAGCTTTGTACAAATTTAATATGATTTATAGTTATAGCCAACGCATTTTAATCAAGTTATATAGCTGTGTTTGCTGAAAATTTATATTATATATATACACACATAATATGTAAATAAAGATAATTCTTCTTACGCAGTAGTGGCTGCTCTGTATGAGAGAAATGCCTGCCTCTTAGAGTTACTTAAAATGTATATCCAAGTTTTGAATATACAGCATAAACAAACCGTACCGCCTACACATGAAAGCATGATGTTAAAGTGATGGGACTTTCAAGAGAAATTAATCAAGTAGTGAAACACAAACTCCAAACAAAATATAAAGCAACTGAATATTTGGCATGATCAGATAGAAACGCTGCCATGTAGGGAAGTGAATTTCACCTCATTATAAAGAAAGATTATTCAGAGTTCATGAATATGCTTCAACATAGACAGACATCTCTAGATAAACTGAGAAGAAAGCTCCTAATGGACTCGACCAAAAAGGGCACCAATAACAGATGAAAACAGAAAATGAAAACATTAGAAAAATTATTTGCTAATAAAATAATGGTACTGGCCTGTATTAGGGATGCTAAATCCCAGCATACAATGAGGCCCAGAAAAATCTGTAACTTAATGAAGGAGAACAAGATAAATACTGCAGAGATGAGATCATAGCTTAAGGAGGATGGTTTAATACAGTGGTACTCAAATTTTAGCATGCATCAAAATTATCTGGATGGCTTATAACTAGTTCCTATACCCCAACCTCCAGTTTCAGACCCTGGGTTAGGGCCTCAAAATGTGCATTGCTAATAAGTTCTCAGGTGATGCTAACACTGATGGTCTAGGGACCACTCTTTGACAACCACTGGTTTAATGTTACAGCTGTTAAAGGAGAGACAAAACCATCTGCTCTTACATTGCTTCTCTTTCAAGGAGAAGTGTAATGAGTACACCAAATGAGGCTGAAAAAAACAACACTGAAGGTGGAAGATTAGGAATTAAATGAATACTTACTCATTGCAAATAAATTTAAGCTTTTAAACCCGGAGAATCACATTCCATCTTGGAACATGGATGTGGAAATTGGCACTGTGGCTAGTGATTTTTGAGAAATTATGGCAGGTGGATGGAGCAAAGTGACAATATTGTATCAATTATCCAAAAAAGGAAAATGATCAATTCTGGAAACCAAGCACTAGTGAGACTGCGTCCTGGCAATATTTTGTTAGATTTTCAACAGGAAATGGTGATTTCTAATGCCCAGCTCTGGTCCACTATGGGTTGCCAAAGCATGACAGTTACCTTACTGCTCTGCTATGACCATACTCTACATAGAGTATTTAGATTAAATCCAGGAATGAGAATATGAGATTAGTCTCTCGTATTCTTATGATCATGACAAGATCTGAGATTCTGCACAGATGTTTAATGGTTTTGAGTTGAATCTGAAAACTCCATGTAGAGGAAGTCTGCTGGCAGATAGGGGGTGCCTTACTGAATATATCAGGTTTCTCTGCTAGGTTTCATGACATTCAACTCTTTTAACTACAGTTTGAATGAAGACTTAGAAGGTATTCTTATCAAACTTTTAATCACCAAACAATGGAAATGGATAGTATGCTAACCTGAAATTAGTAAAATAATAGCAAATAGACATAAATGCAAAGGCCAAATTTCTTTTTCAAGGAAAACATACCAAAAACAAAACCTTTACATAATAGACTGGGGAAGCCCTGACAACTCCTACAAAAAGTCTTAGGAGTTTCAGGTAAGTTGACACTAGTACTGAAATAGAAATCATACACAAATGTATATAACATTAATACAAATAAAGAGCCCACTGTGATAAATGCTGGGTGAACATGTATATATTTGGGCACCATAATTTAAAATTATTGATAAATTGGAGGCTACCTTGGGTGTTGTGCCTCAGAGAATGCTACAAGAAATGAATGATGAAATAAGACTTGTTTAATCTGAAGAAAAAAATACTTGGATTGGGCTAAATGATAATTGCTTTAAGGCAGTTGGATATTTAGATGAAGTAGATACCCACTGTTGTTTTAAAAGGCAACAGCAAGATCAACAAATAAAAGGTAAAATGAGGCATATTCTGTTCCTACGTAGGACCATATTCCAACAATTGGAACTATCCCTCAAAACTGAACATACAGTTTCCTTTAAAACTATTGAGCCATGTACTCTGGTGAGAATTTAGCCACAGCCTGGGAAATTATGGCATACAAGCCGTCTAAACAGGACGTGCTGCAGAGTTTCTCTTGATTCTTTGTAAAATTAAAACCACAACAATCTTAACACACATACAGACAACGCAATTTCATCTTTACAATAACCCATATTCCATACATGATAAAATAGAGGCACAGAGAGGTTAAATTGACTGGCCTTACATCCAACAACTATTACTTGGTGGAATGGAAATCTTATGTCTCCATGTGAAAGTTTTTCTGCTGTCATGGTGTTTCCAATGAACCATTCTTAGTTTTTCTCTCATTCTCTTGTTCGTTCTCTCTCTCTCTCTCTCTCTCCCCCCCTCTCCCCCCGCCTTCTTCCTCCACAAACACACTTCTGTTACTACAATCCTTCCATTTTAAAGATTCTGTTTATTCATACACATAAATATGGAGACAAAAGTGACTCCATCTTGAATGCTAATCCACCATTTTGACTTCTGAATAACCCTAGCCCTATGAATGCCTCCTGATTCTTACTTTATTTACTGTACTTAATGTAAGAACATGTACTCATTACAAATTCTGCCTTTAGATCAAAGCAACCTTGATGTTATTGTACAAATTATAGGCTATGAGGCTCATAGCACTCTTGCTTATTCTGGAGGGTTGCCTTTAATTGTCTATACAGCATGTATCCCCTTTCCCTATGGTATATAAACCCTGTGTCTGAAGAGTAACTGTGCGGGGATCTATCTGTCTTGCTGCTGCCCAAGACTACCCTCTTGTCTGTAAGTTCCCTAATATCCTCCCTTTAACCAACAACTGAATTTTTCTGCCTCGTTCTTTGGTTTCTCAGCTCCATTGGCATTTAGGGGCTGCTTTACATATACAGCCCTTTCACAGAACCATATGTAATGTGTAAACCACAGTATTTTCTTTAAAATTAAAATCTATAGAAATGATTTAACATCCCTACTGATTAGATTTTCCAAATCCAAATATGCTTACCTGATCGACAAGCAATGTCTACATCCTTTTCAAAGTCTGTCTGTAACAGGAAATAAGAAGACATAGAACCATCATTTAATGAAGACCTCAAGTGTCTTTTACTAATCAGATTATCTGAAGTTTACAGATATCTAAGTTGGCAGCACAAGTTTATTGTTTTGTGCATAGGAAGTTTCTCTAGGTATAATTAGATTGTTTTCAACAGTGTTTCCTAGAGCCCAAATGTTAAATAAAATCAAAGGAAACATAGCATACAATTTTAATAAGACAATACAATACCCAGTGTCATCTTCAGTCTGGAAACTGGTAATCATGTATTAGAAGGATAGAATTTTAAGGCAATTCTCTAGCCATAATAAAGACATCAGAATGTGAATTATGATGAATATACTTAAATAATTATGTTTGTTATTGGTATTTTTAAACATTCAATTTGAACATATTACTTGTAATGTAACATCTTATAATCCACTTTGTCAAACTAGGTTAAACTACGCTCAAACTAGACTCTTCTAATGATTCAAATGTGGCAAAAAGCTTCCAGGTTTAGGACTTAAAATTGAAGATTAAACCATACTCATCTGTTCGAGAACCTTCTGGGGTTTAGTTGTGACCTCATATTTTCCTAAAATTTTATTTTAAACAAATCAATTAATTTTTGAAATGATAAAATTTCATTATCTTAATCAGTGTCTTCCAATCAAATGCCTTTCCCTATTAATATTTTAAATCAGAGATTTTGGTTATCTATTTGTTTTTAGTAAGGAGTTGATTATTCTTTGCAAAGTCTTAGTTACTAATGTATCATCTAGCTTATTATTGTTGCCTAGTTCAAAAAAGCTAATAAATCGAATATACTGTAAAAACAAAACTTTCCTATTTAATTCCTGCTTTAAATGACACAGTTTAAATATCATCTTATTTCTAAAATACATCAAAGTGGTTATACCTAATAGCCAGAGCTCCCGTACAATAACTGATCTTTCACTAAAAGGGTGGCTACTTCTTACGCTTTAGGACAGTGTTTCTCATCTTAGGCTGCATACTGGAATCATCAATACCTAGGTCCCACTCCCAAGATTTTGATTTTATTTGGTCTGTGGCGTGGCTCCCCTGATGATTCCAATGTTTCACTAAGGGCAAGAACCACTGCTTTAAGACTAGAAGTGCAGGTTCATAGTGTTCTGATCTGTAAAAGACATCCACATGCTCCTACGCACAAATCATTAGCCCTAATTCTATGCAAGGAGGAACATACTCCGCAGTGTTGCATAGGACTCCCACACTCAACACCCCAGGGAACCAACAACACGTCCTGGACTCTGAAGCCATCTGGAGATAACCCTTATGTGGGACCAGAGTTCGCAGTCTATTAATGAACTGAAGCCAAAGTCAATCAAAGTGAGATTTTTACACTATTTTACTAACAAGGATTTCTTCTATTCCCTTGAGAAATCATGACTTAATTAACAAGCAGTGGAAAAATAAAAACTCACCATGATTTGAGCATGTCCATTAGGAAAAGAACTTGAAGAGTCTGCATTGATAGGATCTTGACAGTTTCTCAATCGGCATCTAAATGCATCCTGAACCTGTGGGGAGGGGGAACACATTACTTTTCTTCTCTCTTAGTAATGACAAGATATTGTCTATATTGGCAATCAACTCTGAGGCAGTGGTTATCATTGATTTTACAATCGTATACCGATTTTGTTTACTTCCTTGTTAAAAGAAATTATTATTATTGTTGTTGTTGTTATTACTATTATTTTTTGAGATGGAGTTTCACTCTTGTTGCCCAGGCTGGAGTGCAATGGTGCAATCTTGGCTTACTGCAACCTCCGCCTCCCGGGTTCAAGCGATTTTCCTGCCTCAGCCTCTCAAGTAGCTGGGATTACAGGCATGTGCCACCACTCCCGGCTAATCTTGTATTTTTAGTAGAGATGGGGTTTCTCCATGTTGGTCAGGCTGGTCTCAAACTCCCGACCTCAGGTGATCTGCCCACCTTGGCCCCCAAAGTGCTGGGATTACAGGCGTGAGCCACCGTGCCCTGCCTTGTTTACTTTTTAATACAAATGCTGGTGTACCTGGACTTTTGCTGTATGGCAAGGAAATTTATCACTTACCATAACCTATAGAGGGAAGTGCTGGGAACTCCTTAGCCATCAAAATAGCTATATCTGTTCGACACTAATAATTCTTGCCAGAAGGCAGATTTATTCCACTGTTGCAAATAATATGTGTGTCTTTTAAGGGGATTTACTATTTGGCATGGCATAATCTTCCTAACAGCTTTAAATATTGTGAAAAATGAGATTATTCAATGATCTTTTCACTGAAATTGATTTTGGATGTTTCTTTTTATGTCTCATGTAAGAAATCTTTGAGTAGACTATCTCTTGTCTCCCTGTGTGCCCTGATATAAAAACAAAACACAACAAAAGGGAAACAAAACAGCACTACTTCTGGTGGACCGACTTGCCAATAAAAAGTCACTTTGCAAAGCCAAACTTCCTTCATATCCATTTATAATCAAATTCTGAAGAAAGAACAAACATATCTCATGGAAGTTCTAAGAACATTACATTAATTCTTTTATTAAAAAACAAGTGAAGGAACATGAATAGCTGAGAAGCAAACATAAAAAGCAATCGATAGTTATTCTCTTCCTACAGTGTCTCAGCATCAGCCTGTTCTTTCCAATTCCAGAGGTTCATCAAGCTCCCCAGGAGCTGTTGATGGACATCGTTACAAGTAGCTACTTATTCCAAGTCAATGTCAAGGTCGTTTCACTACTTTGTTTTTCTAACTTCATATTATTGACATTCTCTTTCTTGTTTATTACACTCTGTTTTATTGGATTAAAAAACAAAGCATAGATGATGTTATATTTTCCCTATTTTACTGATGCACCATTATAGGGACTACTAAGGTAAATATAGAGAGGTTTTCATTTTTGAGAAGCACTGATATAAGATCTCTTGTCACCATTTTGATGTGAGATATTCATATATACCTGTTGGCCAGGAAACAAAACAAAACAAAACAAAACAAAACTGAGCCTATTATGTTGTTTTTAGCTTCCTCTTTGTCCTCTCACCTATTTCATAGTCATTAGTAGCCTCTTTCCTAAATTGTCACATTGCAGGATTTGGAAACTGACACCAAGTCTAGTCACAACCAAAGACTGGCCAACTGGCCCAATAATGAGACCTCTGTCCACTTCTATTTCTCCACTTCCAGTTCTAATCCTACTGATGCAGCCATAATGTCTGTGAAATGAAGGAATGGGGATAGACTCAGTGTTCTCTGACCTGTCTTCCATTCTATTACTCTAATATTTCTAAATCTAGAATTTCTTTGAAAAAGAATGCATTACCTGATACCCAGAAAGGTAATTTCTTATTTCCTTTTTCAAACACATCAGTTAAAGTACAGATGTAGTGAAATCTAGTCTGATCATCTTTTCCTGAAGAACTGAATAAATATTTAGAACTAAATCATCTAGCTTTTCCTAGTAAAGGAGACACAACCAGGACAAAATTAGATTTATCATATGCGAAGGTTTTTAAGCTCCTTTTTAGATTAAGAAGTTGTTGTATGTTTTAAAGAGAGACATTAGTAATCAAAAATTGGTAATGAGTCTAGTATTTTTCAGATCATTACTTTTTCTATTATGCAGACATTTGATTTGGGGAAACCACTAAGAAAGTATATCTGTTTTTACAAAAAAGAAAAATCCTAGAAACCAATGTCAGAAAAATAGGTACATACTAATTTTCTGTTTGCGCCTCAAGGCAACTATTAAAAAACCACATTTTACAAAGGAAGATAAACTATGTTAGCAATGGTGCCTTCTGGGAGCTTGTATCATGAAGATTTCTATCAAATATATTTCTAGATCAGCATATATAAAATGAGAAACATTTTGGTAATACCAGAGATTAATTCGAATGGTCCTTGCTAACCACTCCCAATTTTCAGACCTTCAAAGCATAGTTGCCAATATTTTTGACTGACTATGAAAGATGGAAATATAATTTCTGTAGGTTTCTCTTCAAAATCAACTCCTAGTTGCTTAAAGGAGATGTAAAAGAAATCCAAGTCTTTTCAGAACACATGCACATATAAAATCAATACCTTCCACTACTGAACTCCCAAATAGAACGATAGATTAAGGGCATTTGTACACTGAATGATGATGTCAGCTTCATGAACCATTAAATGCTACTCAGAAGAAATATAAATCAAAAAAGAATAAATATTCTCCAGTAAATTCAAGGTTATTTTAATGGTCATATAAATGTCACAATTTAAGTGCTAGATTCTCTGCCACTTTTAGTGCCTCTGATACCTCTAATTTAGAAGGATTTGCAGAAGAAATTCTACTTGATTCTAAATGGTCCATTTTATTTATTTTTTTAATCTTAAAAATGTATCTAGGGGGCAGGGCATGGTGGCTCATGCCTGTAATTCCAGCACTTTGGGAGGCGAGGTGGGCAGAACACGAGGTCAGGAGTTCGAGACCATCTTGGTGAACATGGCAAAACTCTGTCTCTACTAAGAAAATACACAAATTAGCAGGGTGTGGTGGTGGGCACCTGTAATCCCAGCTACTTGGGAGGCTGAGGGAGGAGAATTGCTTGAACTCGGGAGGTGGAGGTTGCAGTGAGCTGAAATTGTGCCATTGTAGTCCAGCCTGGGTGACAAGAGCAAGACTCGGTCTCAAAAAAAAAAAAAAAAAAAAACTGTATCTAGGGAATCTGGATGCATTAGTCTTAAATATTTGTCCAACACTGTCAGGAAAGAATGATTAGATTTCATAGTGCATACTTCTTATCACAGAAGAGAATACTTCAGGCAAGATGGTATCTGGAAAAGGCATTCACAGCTATTTGAATGCATTTGGATAATTAATTGAATTTTATATCTGGTCAACTGAGAGAGGCTTGATTTTGGTGAACTGATGTGAATTGTGCTGATGAAGAATAATTGAATTTTTGTAAAAAGCAAGTCTATATTTCAAACAAGCAGAAAACACACACAAATAAAATAAGACAGAATCTAGATATTGCTTTCTCAACCAGAATATTAAAATATGCTGTATCAATAGTCAGATTTATAATGCCTGGCAATAATATTACTCTTTGACTTACCATTTGGAAAATCACTTAATTTAGGTAACAACTAAATTTAAGATTTATTCGATATTAAAATCATTGCATCTTTGAGTTCTTGTGAAATTAACATTAAAAAATTACTTGATACCAGCAAATGCAATTTTTTACTAAACCTATAGGAAACAATTTAATATTTAAGATAAATTATGGCACAGTTAAAATCTAGACTTCAAAGTTTTCTTCTTTTTATAATAATCTGTAATAGATCTTTCACATGAATTGATAGGCAGAGGGTCAAATATCTGCAGGAGTAGCAAGGAACAGATACGTAACTAACACTGGGATATTTAGGAGACTTTAAGGCAACCTAATGGCATGTTGTAAAATGAAAGAAAAAAAAAGAATGGTAAGAAACATCACACAATAAGGTGAAGAAAAAACAATAAGCTGTCAAGGTTGTCTCCTGAAAAGAAACCAACCATGCACCTCCAAAGTTATTTTGACTGGCTCCTGCTGCTCTAAAAACTCCTGAAAAAGCTATAAACTCTGATGGATTTTTGGATGAGACATGAGTTCAAAGAGGTTTGTAGGGGTGTGTCTCGCTCTTGTCTTCTGAACCAGGAGAGCGATTCACTTTATATCAACAGCAGCAGGCTGAGAGCTTCTAGATTGGTCCTCGCTCTGAAGGCAGCTGGCAGAGTGTCATTGTGGAAGCCGGTGCCAGAGTTAGAGATTGCTGGGGAAGAGCACCGAGCGATGTTTGGCAGTGTTGCAATTCAGACAAACCTCACAGGAAAGAGCTACACAGTTTGAAACGGGTTCTGTATTTAGCTACTGAGCAAATCAGACCCTGAATCTTCACTTTTAAGAAGACAGTTCTACCTACAGTAATTCTTCTTGATTTCCTATTCAAGAGGATCATTCTACACCAGGAAAATAAGTAGAGTTACATTCTTGTAATTATTTGCAATTTTTCCTTCGGGGGAGAAGACTTTCTTATGTGGCCTTTTATTTTTTGAATCTCATTTCTATCATTGTTTCATATTTGAACAAACAGTTCAGCTTTTTGTAATCATTACATTCTATACAATCTAATCATGAAAGGAATGACTTTTCAATTTCATATGTATTATGACACTTGATATAACCATTAATATGAATGAATTATGAGCGACTTCACATTATTAAAATATTAAATGACTTTGCTGATAGCAAAGGAAATAAACAAAAAGTGAAAGTCTGCCATTTACTATACAATGAAAGAAACATATGAACTCCAGAGCCAAATTTCAGTCCCAATGACTTTCTATTAGAATCCCTTAATATCTGAAAGATCTATCGCTTAATCTCTAAAATTGTTATACCTCTTTACCTTCAAATTACTTTTTATATTAATTCGAGGAGGTCATATAAGCTTCTCTAAATTATACGGCATGTGCATGATCTGAAAAATATGTAGCAGCATTTCTTCAGCAAGAGAATAGAAAGGAAGGAAAGGGAAATTATGTGTCAGACACCACGATCCCATGCCTTCTGCAGGTGATATTTCATTTCAGCCTCATGCCATCCCCTTTGTGGCAGACATTATTTCAGTGTCATAGAAGAGGACTCTGAAGCTTAGAGAGCTTAAGTAACTTGCTCAAGATCATAACAATAACAAGTAGCAGAGCTGGGAATGGAATCAGGTCACTTGACTTGAAAGCTAGTCTTCATTCCAATGTACCACCCTATTGTCTTACTGATCAAAGAATAAGACAGTTTAAGTGAAGGAATAAACCAAAACAATTATTTCCAACTGGTCAGAAATTAAGTTGCTGTACCATAATTTCCAACCTTTCCTGATTTAGATAAAAAATAAGAAATGAGTTAATCAGATAAGTTTTCAGTCTGAACCTTTAAGACACATCGAACCTCCAGTTATTAGTTTGTCCACCTACTCTTCTTTTTTTTTTTTCTTGACAGAGTCTTGCTCTGTCAGGCAGGCTGGAGTGCAGTGGCACGATCTCAGCTCACTACGACCTCCGCCTCCTGGGTTCAAGTGATTCTCTGTCTCAGCCTTCTGAGTAGCTGGGACTACAGGCACCTGCCACCATGCCCAGCTAATTTTTTTTTTTTTTGTATTTTTTAGTAAAGACAGGGTTTCATCATGTTGGCCAGGCTTGTCTTGAACTCCTGATCTCAGGTGATCCACCCGCCTCAGCCTCCCAAAGTGCTGGGATTACAGGCGTGAGCCACCGTGCCCAGCCTACTCTTCTTGAGTATAGACAGAAGCACCATGCTGCTACCCAGAGTAGGGAACAGCTGGGAGGGCAGTGTGAGGCTCCCGCAGAAGAACTGTGGGTAACAGCAAGCAATGGTTTGATATTAACTGGCAGGCATGACAGAGTTTGTCAATTTCTGTTATGAACTCTTTGTCTGAACTTTTTTACTGATACCATTTCACCCATCTTATTTCATGCTCTTGTTAACCCCTTAAATCTCTGCATGGACTAGGAGAATCATGTGTGAAAATCAAGACTGATGTAAATATTCATAATATAATTGCAATTTTGCTAAGTCAGGAAAGCTTAATCTGGAAGGAGAATTCGAATTCGAATTTACCTGCCTAAGAAGTGGGATGACTTTTGGGTCAAATGAGGTTGGTGATTTCTTGGAAAGGTATATAAGAATATGAGCATATTGTCCTTGCCTGTGTCATGCCCATGCTCTTATTTAAAAGCAGTTTTTGTGTGCCTCATTCTCTGTTCTGGTAAAATCTAGGTTTATTTTTATACCTGCAGACATTCTCCCATTACAAAGTACCTCATTCTATTTTTTTTTTTCTTTTTAGAGATAAGGCCTCACTCTGTCACCCAGGCTAGAGTGCAGTGGCTCAATCATGGCTCACTGCAGCCTTGACCTCCTGAGCTCAAGCAACCCTCCTGTCTTATCCTCCTGAGTAGCTGGTAATACAGGTGCACAACACCACACCTGGCTAAATGTTTTTCAAATTTTTTTGTAGAGATGAGGGTCTCACTGTGTTGCCCAGGCTGGTCTAAAAGTCCAGGCCTCAAGCAATCCTCCCATCTTGGCTCCCCAAAAAAGTGCTAGGATTACAGGCATGAGCCACTGTGCCTGGCCCCACATCCTATTTTATTACAAATGAAACAACATTTTTCTGAAATGTGTTTATGAACTTTCAATCAGGCTGACAAGCATAAAGCTCTTAGGAACCAACTCCCATCTTGCTTAATTCTTTTATTTATTATTATTATACTTTAAGTTTTGGGATAACTATGCAGAACATGCAGGTTTGTTACATAGTATACACGTGCCATGGTGGTTGCTGCACCCATCAACCCAACATCTACATTAGGTATTTCTCCTAATGCTATCCCTCCTCTAGGCCCCCACCTCCTGACAGGCCATGGTGTGTGATGTTCCCCTCCCTGTGTCCATGTGTTCTCATTGTTCAACTCCCACTTATGAGTGAGAACATGCAGTGTTTGGTTTTCAGTTCCTGTGTTAGTTCGCTGAGAATGATGGTTTCCAGCTTCATCCATGTCCCTGCAAAGGACATGAACTCATCCTTTTTCAATAGCTGGGTAGTATTCCATGGTGTGTATGTGCCACATTTTCTTTCTCCAGTCTATCACTGACAGGCATTTGGGTTGGTTCCAAGGTTTTGCTATTGTGAAGAGTGCTGCAATAAACACACATGTATATGTGTCTTTATATTAGAATGATGTATAATCCTTTGGGTATATACCCAGTAATGGGATTGCTGGGAGAAATGGTATTTCTGGTTCTAGATCCTTGAGGGATCGTCACACTGTCTTCCACAATGGTTGAGCTAATTTACACTCCCACCAACAGTGTAAAAGCCTTCCTATTTCTCCACATCCTCTCCAGCATCTGCTGTTTCCTCACTTTTTAATGATCACCATTCTAACTGGCATGAGATAGTATCTCACTGTGGTTTTGATTTGCATTTCTCTAATGACCAGTGATGATGATCTATTTTTCATATATTTGTTGGCTGCATAAATGTCTTCTTTTGAAAAGTGTCTGTTCATATCCTTTGCCCACTTTTTTTTCTTGTAAATTTGTTTAAGTTCCTTGTAGATTCTGGATATTAGCCCTCTGTCAGATGGATAGATTTCCAAAATTTTCTCCCATTCCATAGGTTGGCCTCTGTTCTGTTCCATTAGTCTATATATCTGTTTTGGTACCAGTACCATGCTGTTTTGGTTACTGTAGCCTTGTAGTATAGTTTGAAGTCAGGTAGCGTGATGCCTCCAGCTTTGTTCTTTTTGCTTAGGATTGTCTTGGCTATACAGGTTCTTTTTTGGTTCCATGTGAAACTTAAAGTAGTTTTTTCTAATTCTGTGAAGAAAGTCAATGGTAGCTTGATAGGGATAGCATTAAATCTATAAATTACTTTGGGTAGTATGGCCATTTTCATGATATTGATTCTTCCTGTCCATGAGCATGGAATGTTTTTCCATTTGTTTGTGTCCTCTCTTTATTTCCTTGAGCAGTGGTTTGTAGTTCTCCTTGAAGAAGTCTTTCACATCCCTTGTAAGTTGGATTCCCAGGTATTTTATTCTCTTTGAAGCAATTGTGAATGGGAGTTCACTCGTAATTTGGCTCTCTGTTTGTCTATTATTGGTGTATAGGAATGCTTGTGATTTTTGCACATTAATTTTGTTATCTTGAGATGTTGCTGAAGTTGCTTACCAGCTTAAGGAGATTTTGGGCTGACACAATAGGGTTTTCCAAATATACAATCATGTCATCTGCAAAGAGAGACAATTTGAATTCCTCTCTTCCTATTTGAATACGCTTTATTTCTTTCTCTTGCCTGATTGCCCTGGCCAGAACTTTCAATACTGTGTTGAATAGGAGTGGTGAGAGAGGGCATCCTTATCTAGTGCCAGTTTTCAAAGGGAATAATTCCAGCTTTTGCCCATTCAGTATGATATTGGCTGTGGGTTAGTCATAAATAGCTCTTATTATTTTGAGATAAGTTCCATCAATACCTAGTTTATTGAGAATTTTTAGCATGAAGGGCTGTTGAATTTTGTCAAAGGCCTTTTCTGCATCTATTGAGATAATCACGTGGTTTTTGTAATTGGTTCTGTTTATGTGATGGATTACATTTAGTTATTTGCATATTTTGAACCAGACTTGCATCCCAGGGATGAAGTCAATTTGATCAAAGTGGGTAAGATTTTTCATGTGCTGCTGGATTCGGTTTGCCAGTATTTTATTGAGGATGTTTACATTGATGTTCATCAGGGAAATTGGCCTGAAGTTTTCTTCTGAGGAAGCTCAAAATGTTAGAATCAGTAAAAACCTCAAAATGTTAAAATCAGTACAACCACCTTCTAAGCAAGCTCAAAATGTTAGAATCAGTACCCTGACCCTCCCTGCCCTGAGCTAATTATGAACTCTGAAATCTATTTAACTTTCTTTATGAGACCACTCATAATGGCCACTTATCATGGTCATTGAACACGCTGACCGGAAAGCACAAAACATCACTTAGTCAATGCTTTGTTCTCAAATGTCATCAGTAATTTTCTTTTGCTGCTTCAGTCATAGCTATCTAAAAAAAAAAAAAAAAAAAAAAAAAAATCACTAGTGTTCAGGATCACATCATTTGCTTTATGTCTCCACGTGCTTCATATAGTTCCAGAGAAGAATCAAACTCTCTACTATTCACCACAGGCCCCACTCCATGGAAACCATATGCCCAGTAACCTTTCTCCATCTTCCTATAACAGAAACCTTCACTTCCCTAATCTTCTAACCTCATTGCTCCCTTAGGAACCCATGAGTTTTGAAGTCTTTTATCACCTCCTCCTTCCTCTTCAAAGACCAACTAAAACAGCTGACCCATCCTGCAGTAAAGGAAGGCACAGGTATACCCTTCCATGCTAATGAGTCATACTCAATTTCCCTGTAAGTAGTCAAACCTGGAGGTTCACGTAACTATCTGAGCTATATTATGTGCAATATGGACTCTTTACATATTTTTATGTAGTTATTTCATCACTACTGGATTCATTTATTTTTTTAATGATTTACTTTGGAATATTACTTGTTTTAGATTAGACAAGTAAGGGTGCTTGTCTGTTTTACATATTCACTGCCATGTAAATCATTTTGTTTATCTGTACGCCTTGTGGAAATAATAAGACTAAATAGAAAATAGGCTTAAAAAGGGTGGGAGTGGGAGAAGGAAGAAAGAAAAGGTTTTTATTTTAAGCATTTCCCTACAAGATGACTTCACAGGTTTGGATACAGATTTTGGGACCTCATCTGGTGCAGCCTAGACCTCCTGCCAGTGCTTGGGAAAGAGAAAAGAGGAGTTTGGCCCTGTTAGTGATGCTTCAGAACAGCCACAGGATTCTCACACACTGATATAACAAAATTATCCATTTAAGCACCTTCCTTTTATCCTACCATTTAGTGAAAGAGTTTTATTGTGGCTTGTTTTGTATCACAATCTTGTGATTTTCCCCCTCTGACATAGAGCTGTAAGATTGTCTTAGAGCCAGGCACAGCCAGAGACAGAAAGATGAGAAGAATGTGCAGGCATCAAGAAAGTGGTTTCCTAGCAACAGTAACTATTTCAAAGGTTTCATAACTCTTGTGTCTTTCCATTTCCATAGCAATGTGGGGAATAGTAAATAGTATATTCTGTTATCTGTTTAATTCAAATAAATTCTAAAAAACCAATGATGGATAAATGAAGGAAAGCCTCTATACTCGTTGTATTAAATTCTGTCTTATTAGCTGTTATACATATTAGCTTCTAAGATTTAGGTTCTGTTGCTAAAAGTTTGTATTGTGATGAATCAGACGGCTTCTTTTTTTTATTCTTATTTCCTCTTTTTGTCTTTTTTTCCAGAGAGATTTAGTAAAGTAATTCAAAAGAAAAGTTATTCCAGAAGAAGAAACTGTATTTTCAATAATATAAATTTTATAAAGTTTAAATATTAAGATTTTAGGTCTGAAGGTCAGAACAAATAGTTCTGCAAACATTCAAAATTTTTTTAGTGGGATATAATTGATTTGGCAAGACAGAGTAATCATTTCTCCCTTTTCTCCTGATTTGAAATGATTTTAAAATTGGACCCACTAAAAGCAAAGGCACTTTTAAAATAAATTAGGCTCCATACACAGCACATTAAAAATATCATAGTTATAGTATTTCACTTCTTTTCTCCTTCTTAAATTGCAAGGCTATATTCTTTCCCTGTGTAGACCACCTCCTCCACAGAAATAATAAATATGGGTAAAGCCTTCTGAATTCATATTGGGACAGTCATTAAAGACCAAATTATGTTAGTGTCTGTCAAAAATACATAGAAATAGAAATATATATATATATATATATGTATCCAGTCTCTACATTAAAAAATATATATTTTACATTGCTTACATATTTTTAAGAAATAAAAGCCCACATGAATTTTAGTGAAGCAAATATTTTAAAGTGAAGAGCAGTAGAGATAAAACTGTATTTCTAGAATCCAATTATAAATTATCAAGTATATTAATAGATACAAATCACTACCTAATGTTTTACATGTAGCTATCTATTCCATTTGCTTTGGTAAATCTTTGTGAAATTACTGTTCAGTGGAGACACAGAGAAAATGGGAAGATACTTCTCTTCTCTTGAACCGTGGTAATGTCAGGGCAATGTGATCACAAGTGATCTGAGATATACCCATTGCTAGTGTCAGGCAAAATACCTTTAGAAGGTTAAAAAGAATTTCCGTGTTCCAAATGAGGCCTCCTATGATATCTTCCTTGGGATCTGTAAAATCCTTCTAAACAAGGTGTTTAAATAAGATCTTCCTCTAGGAATTCTGAAGCAGAATTGCCATATACCTGAAATCTGCTCTGTGTATTTACAGCAATGTCATAGGGTACTTTTAAGGTTCAATTAAAAAAAATACGTGATTTGCCATTTCAATGATGGAGATAAAGAGTGTTATGACACTCTGCTGTTAATTCATTTGCTATAAAATTATTCAACTTGAACTAATAATTGAAAATGCAACAACAGAGATGTATCCATATTTTTATTTTCTATTAGTACAGAAAACATGTATTTAGAGACACCTACTTTAGCAGAAGTATTTATTATATGATTGATTTAATTACTTGTAAATCATGTTTTTGACAGTTAATGGTCCAATTAGCAATTATGAAAAAGTTCTGAGGGAAATCAAGAATTTTTGTGCCAAGTATTTTTCTTCATGTAAACAGCAAACATTTGATAATTAGCCACCATAATATCTGCCATTTTAAAACCTGCATATTTTGATGATAGCTTAAGACTATCTAGCAAGCTTATTCTGAAGAAAAAGGGAAGCTTATATAGTGATGCAGCACTGTTCTACTCATAAACAGCTAAGGTACTAATATCTTCTAAAAACTGTATGTAGGTATATCATCAGGTATCTTACTTAAAACCTGAAATACTTCATTCTTAATCATCAATCAAAAATATATTATGTGTCTACTCATTTAGAACAATCTCATTACTTAATTATTAGTGGTAATATTAATATAGAAGACCCATAAGATAGTTATAGTTGGAGAACATAAGCTAAATTATTATTCAATTTCCTCTTAATTTCTACTCCTTTGGTCTATAAATAATTCAATGCTTGGAAGATTTTTAATGCTGATATTCTAGGTAGAAATCTGCTAAGGGAATAGTAAGGCTTGGCAACTGTAAACGACATCAGACTTTTTAAATGCTAAAATACTCTTCTCCCCTTGCAATGTGAAGTTACTGTTTATTGGTTTTCATTGATTTTCTTCATAGAATGTTCTTAGAATACACATGGGTTTATTACTGACATCTGTATCTTATTAAGACATTTATGCAGCCAACAAATATATGAAAAATAGATCATCATCACTGGTCATTAAAGAAATGCAAATCAAAACCACAATGAGATACTATCTCATGCCAGTTAGAATGGTGATCATTAAAAAGTGAGGAAACAACAGATACTGGAGAGGATGTGGAGAAATAGGAAGGCTTTTACACTGTTGGTGGGAGTGTAAATTAGCTCAACCATTGTGGAAGACAGTGTGACGATCCCTCAAGGATCTAGAACCAGAAATACCATTTCTCCCAGCAATCCCATTACTGGGTATATACCCAAAGGATTATACATCATTCTAATATAAAGACACATATACATGTGTGTTTATTGCAGCACTCTTCACAATAGCAAAACCTTGGAACCAACCCAAATGCCTGTCAGTGATAGACTGGAGAAAGAAAATGTGGCACATACACACCATGGAATACTACCCAGCTATTGAAAAAGGATGAGTTCATGTCCTTTGCAGGGACATGGATGAAGCTGGAAACCATCATTCTCAGCGAACTAACACAGGAACTGAAAACCAAACACTGCATGTTCTCACTCATAAGTGGGAGTTGAACAATGAGAACACATGGACACAGGGAGGGGAACATCACATACCAGGGCCTGTCAGAGGCGGGGGCCTAGAGGAGGGACAGCATTAGGAGAAATACCTAATGTAGATGTTGGGTTGATGGGTGCAGCAAACCACCATGGCACATGTATACCTATGTAACAGACCTGCCCTTTCTGCACATGTGTCTCAGAACTTAAAGTATAATTGAAAATAAAATAAAATAGTTCAGAAATATTGTTCTTCCCATCTGATAAATCAGGTAAAAGCCTCTGGTAATCTCTGCACATCACTGCAAACTATAGGGTTTATATTCATATGCACATGTGTTTTTTTTTGCAATATGCACATTGCAATAAAGTTCTCAAACAAGCTAGATAATGCAAAATGACAGACTAGATTGTTTTCTCAAAATGACTAGCATGGCACTATATCATGTGTGTTTTTGTCACCACTCATCCTTAGAGTAAATGCCAAAATGACTCATAAACCTTGTAAATACTCTCAGTGCTTGCAAGCATTCAAAATAATTTTCACACAGGTTGGAAAACACTATTTTATTTCTAAACAACTCAAGTCTGAAATCTCTTACTGTCCTGGATGGATCTGGTGCTACTTAGTGTCTCCATTCATGAAATATGACTTCTTTCTTTCCCTACTACTGACAATGAACCTCAATCATGATCCAGATAAATGCTGATATGATAATACGTCTACAGTTCTTGGAGACAATCACTGCCTATCATGTCTCGCTGTATACATTTTCAGTGTTTTCCTAAGAGTAAACATCCATATCAAAAGCAATAATCCATCATAATCATAACCAAAACTTAGCAAAGAGACAAAAGAACTAAGAATTCATCTTCAATGTTTTCTACTTAAAATAGTATCAGTTAATATATGCAATGAGAGTGTGCTGTGTGAAGAAACATGAGTTAGGGAATGAGCTTAAGAACTATCACTGCATTATGCTCATGAACTGTGTCTTTAAAACATATGCCTCTAAGCCCTCTTATTCACTAGTTTTTCTAACAGACTTATTTATACAAATCACTCCATGTAGCTCCTCTTAAATCTATTATCCCTGGCTTTTGACACCTCTGGTTTTTTTTTTCCTGGCATAGTCCCATCTGTTCTAATCTGTCACTTTCAGAGGGCTGGGGGCCCGCCCAAGCTGTCTCTTAAAGCATTCCTTCAGCTTTGATTCCCAAGTGATTGTCAATGGAAGCGACCAGCTTTAATCTGAACATCAAGATATTAAAAGATCATTCTTGTTACCAGGAAATACCCTTCCAACCATCACTGTTCTCTATCACAAGAATGCTTCTCACCTCTCTCCGAAGAATGCAGTGGACCATGACTATAACAAAGCCTTGCAATGAATCAAATACAGCAAAAAGTATTTGAAACAATATGGAGCGTTTATCTGTCATGGCCAGCACTGCAGACATCCACGTCAAAGCCAGAAGGGGCAACACCACACAGGAGCTCCAAAGAGACGCCCTGTTGAGACCAAGAAAGCAACATTACGTAGCTGTACGTCACACCCCAGGCTATAGCCAAACCCCCATTCAACAAAGCATTTTTGTATGTGGTTCCAAGACCATTAACTTGGAAACCACAAAGCAGATGACATTTGAGAGTCTTATTTATTTTTTTATATAATATCCCACAATAGCTATAAAGACAGTTGCTAATTACAAATATTTAAATATACTCTCTGCTCTTGTATTAGCAAACACAATTTTTTTTTTCATCATAGCATTTTCTCACATGCACTGTAAAAGATTTGTAACAAGAAGATGTAAATGATTGGGACTAACATGGCGTTACTGGCGGTGGTGGCTGACAAAGCTGTTGTTGAAACTACTCCACACTTGGCACATTTGAGCGTCAAACCGCTATGAGGCTCACTCATCTGACTGCAAACAAACAGAACACCCACAAAAAGAACAAAATATTGAATTGTCACCAAAAAAAAGTTGCTGCTGCAAGTTAGCTTTTAAATACAATTTCATGCAGAAAAGTATATTTATCGAAAATGAATGCTCTAAGTTGTTGTAAAGATGCGTTTATACTACAAATTATCTTTGTAACATTTACCTTTTAATATGGGCCTTTGTTGCATGCAAAACATATTTCCATCATTACACCATAAGTGGCCCTGTGTCTATTGATCAAAGTTGTTCAATACACTGAGTTAAACATAAGTATGTGCTTCTGTAGACACATAGTGAAAACCCTTTATTCAGACCCTGATAATCAAACATGTGGGGACTCCTAGCTCTGAGGATGTTCATTGTTAATTGCAGAAGGCATATATTTCTGTGAAAACCTTCTGAAATGTAAATAATTATCTCAGAAGTCCAATATAGGAGGAAATGGATTTTAGGAGTCTTCAATTATTTGTTGAAGATGTAGCTTTTTTCTCAAGAGATTCATATTTTGAAATTTCTTACAATATCAATGTATCGTTCACATTTTAGGGTGATCTGAATATAGGGGCTGACGAAATTTGATGAAATATTAGTTGATAATAAAAGAGTGATAGTTTTCTGCTTTCATAAGACACATTTAACATAATCATTAAGTTCAAAATATTATTTCTGAACATTTGTCATAGACTCCAATTTCCTAGCATTTAAATGGTCTATTCTGGTGTAGAGGATTTTGCCCATAAATTCGGATTCAAACAATTCATACTCCATCTACTACATTATAGAAGCAAAGTTGTATTACATGGAAAAACTTTATACACATTTCGCTTTAGAAAAGCGTACCTTGAAAATTACAGATTTATTAGAACATAAACCTTTCAGGAAAAACCAAAAAGAAATTACTTGAATTAAAAATTCCAAACACCTTGGAATAATGCTCTGCAGTGTGCATAGTCCATTCCTATGTGGTGTCTATGGCTAAAATGATTACTTTGTAGGTTTTCATAAAGAATCTTATAGCAGAGTTGCATTACTATGTGTATAAGAAAAGTGGCAGAAGGGAGAAAGTTGTAAGATGCTCATAATTTAGAATCTCTGGATTATTTTAAATAAGGGCACTCACTTGTGAATAGTAATGATATGAGATAACAAATCTGAAAGTGATTAAGTAAGTAGATTGATCAGCAGATCCTGTGAGAAAAATCAAAGCTTTCAGGCATGGGTGTGGGGGTGGGGAAGATGACACTAAATCCCTCACTTTACTGATCCAGTCCAGGGCATAGGTACTAGCCAAATGTGTCCAAACGTTTCATAGTAGTATGTATCCATTAGTCTGTCCAGTTTCGTTTAGGAATGCCTTAATGGACATGCCGGTGTGTACATCCTAAAGGAGTACATAGACTGGTATTCTCTACAGTGGCTGCGCATCAGCTGTCTATCTGGCCTCAACCACAAAGGCTCTAATTTAATAGGACTTCGGCATCTGCCTTTTTTAAAGCTCCACAGATTATGCTGATGAACAAACAGGAACAAGTACCACTTCTCTAACTAAACATTTGAATTTCTTTAATCTTGTTAAATTTGATCAGATTAATATGAAAAAGGGATAGATTAGTTACATATTGTTTCCTTTATCACAGAAGATAGGCTGTATGGTGTTTATACTTCAAACACTGATGCAGTTGTCTTTCTTAATCTAAAAATATGTTGCCTCTAGGCTCTGAAACAAGATTGAAAGCCCAATATTACTAAAAACTAATTTTAAGTACATGGTGTATTTTAGTCCTGAAAACTGTGATTTAATACAATCATAGGCCTGTCAGAAAATAAATTTTAAGCCATTATTTAAAATGCTTATTTGTCTTTATTTGAGATTTATTTGAGGCTAACTACAAGATCTATGCCTACTTCCCTTAGTCAGGGCTAACTGTTCAAACTATGCTTGATGTTAACTGCTGGGACACCTTTGGCATTCCATTACTGGATGTGCATGAAGTAGAATAAAGATAAGTTATCTAGAGACATGCAATGTTTTTTCCTAGTTTCTGTGACCACTATGGAAATTAATATAATATGAAAAACACATAGTCTAGATGCTAAATTGGTTGCTGCATTGAAAAATAAGATCTTGTTTCTTTATTATAGAAGAAATTATGCATTTATAAAATTAAAAGTTCAAACAGTAGGAAAAAAAAACCCAAAACTTGAGTTGTCCATACATTTAAATTTAACCAATATATCCACCAGGGCACCAGGGTAGGATCACATTATAGAAGCAAAGTCACATTAAATAGAAAAACTTTACACACCTTTCTCTTCAGGTTGTTCTGTCTATTCCAGTTATTACTGCGGATCTTAAAATCTACAGGTTCTAGTTCCCTTCTCCATGTTATTTTTCTCTTTTGTTTAAAGAAAAAAAGTCTGACTGATTTATTGTCAATAACATAAAATATTCCCTGGAAAGGAAATGTGCCAGCCTCTCTTTAAAAAAAATCACAGGAAATTTGTAAAGAGTACTAGTAACTCAGTTTCCTTAGTTTCAGGTAGGTAAGACAAAGAAGTTTAAGACAGTAGACAAGAAAGTTCCACTGCAGAAAAATAGAGAAACTTAAATTGTCTGCTGAAGATGTTCTAAAAATATACATGCCATTTTTATCCTGATTTCATTCATTCTCATTATCATTTTATTTAAGATGTGTTGTATTTACAATAAATTTCTTCTTGGTAAACTAATGGGTACTAGGCTTAATACCTCAGTATGAAATAATCTGTACAACAAATCCCTGTGACACAAGTTTATCTAGGTAACAAGCCTGTACTTGTACTCCTGAACTTAAAATTTAAAAAGAAAAAAGAATTTCAGTAGAAAAAATATTAATATAGTTTCGGTATTATAAAACTTGTTAAACTATTGTATTATTTATTAAACATTCACTTATTAATTCCTTATAAATATTTATTGAGCACAAACTGTATGGTTGGCTGTTTCTAATAACTGATTATAAAAAAGAAGAAAGGGAACAAAGAAACAGAAAAAATGGGAGAAGGAACATCTTGGTACAATATTTGGTTTTAAATAACAACCTAGTTGTAAAAGAAATGCTTGATATATTTGTATATTCAAATAAGCTGAAATGATTTTTACAATTAGGAGGACTGGTTGTCAAGTCAACCAATTAGCTTCCTGCTTAATGTTTCTTTAGTTAATTTTGATGATTTCTTCTTCACTGGGGACTGTTCTTCACTGTCCTCACTACTTTTCTGTGAACTAAAATTATTCAAACCTCTATAGCTTCCAAAAATTTCCTTCAATCACACTTTGGAATGGAGTACAAATTTCAATCTATATTTGCTTAAGCTAAAATAGTACTTTATATTAGAAATACAGTTTGAAAATCTAAAGTAATTAATTTGTTAATAGTTCTTTTCTGCTTTGGACAATAGCCAACATCCTGCTTTTATAACATAAGTTAACATTTCTGTTTCTCTAGCAGTGGCCTTTGAACCAGAAAAACACGGACTCAGTTTTGCCAGTGAAACATATGTAACTTCTAAGAATATGTTTAGAATAACTTATTTGTTAATATGTAGATTGAAATGGATAATTTCTAAATTCATAATATGATACTCTTGTCATTTCTTCTAAACCTATATGATCTCTTATAAAGAGCTATATGAATTAAACTGGGCTTTACACATAAAATAATTAAATAAGAAAAAATACTATGAATTTAATAAATCTTCAACGTCATATTCATTTCGATGATCTTATCTCTTTTTTTGACCTTCATGTCATGGATGGTGGAATCATGGATTCTTGATTGAGACCTTCTTTTGGAAAGACTTTTGGAAAGTTAGAGACCTTCCAAAACAACCTCATCTGTTCAGGTTGGCTTCTCAGAAGAGCAGCCACTGTTGAGTGAATGCTTGCTATATGCTAGATTCTCTAATGTGTGCTTTATACACATTATATTTTCATATACTATATGAGGCATGAGTTATTTTCCCCATTTAACAGATGAGGAGACTGAGTTGCAGAAAGTAACATGCCCAAAGGCACATGGACACAGCTAGTAAATTGCGGAGGTTTATCTTAACCACTAAAGTTCCCATTTTATTGTTGAGGTTGTTTAAATTATGTAACTTTATACTACTAGCAGCAGAACTGAGTTTCTATCCCAGTACTCAGTCTGATCAGTATATTCTTACATAATTAATCTGGACAGAAATAACTGAAGAAGCTTACTCCAATTCCCACCACATGTGGCATAATAACAAGAGTAACTGTGTGAAAATTTTGTGTTCAAATGATCTAGAGAGTTGTGTTTGTACTACGTTCAAGTCTACATATTTAAGGATGTTATAGAAACTCATCTGCTGTGAAAAAAATCTCTAAATGAGAGAAGTGATCCCCCCTCAGGAAGAAACTTTCAGTGATGTTTTTATTACACTATGGTATTTCTAGTGTTTGATATAAATGATATCAAATTTTTATATTGAAAGCCATTAAATTTAGTCTTTTGCTAGGGAAAAGAAATATCCAGATTATCTTATTATATAAATCATTACATAGGTTATAAGAACACAAAGGACTTAAAATTTTACAAGTAACTGATCAATTAGTGTGACTATTAAATAATACCATAAATCATGGAAGAAAATAATATTACATGGGTAAGTTTTGAATGAGGGTACAGTTCAATGGAAAGGAGAAAGCTGGAAACTTTTTATAGGGAAGGTCACAAAGAAAAAATCAAAGGCATTAATATTTCATTCACGTGTCAACAAATTTATATGATAAAAGATGACATAACCTTGAAAAGCTACTAACAATCTAGATATGAGACATTACTGTCATTATATATATAATATATAAAAAATATAGATATATATAAAATATATAATACTATACACACACACACACACACACACACACACACACACACTTTTTTTTTTGAGACCTAGTCTTGCTCTGTCACCCAGGCTGCAGTGCAGTGGCGCGATCTCGGCTCTTTGCAAGCTCCACCTCCCTGGTTCCCGCCATTCTCCTGCCTCAGCCTCCCGAGTAGCTGGGACTACAGGCACCCGTCACCACGTCCCGCAAATTTTTTTGTATTTTTAGTAGAGACTGGGTTTCACCATGGTCTAGATCTCCTGACGTCGTGATCCGCCCACCTCGGCCTCCCAAAGTGCTGGGATTACAGGCGTGAGCCACCGTGCCCAGCCACATATATATGATAACATATAATAAGTCATCAGATATTTATATATTATAATAACAGTAAAATTAAGGGAGATGCTTTTCTAAGTTTTATAAGAAGTTAAAGTGTGAAAATTTTGAATAACTCTTTTTAGCCAGTTAGATTAAAAATATCATAAAGAATGAAAATATAAGACACACACAAATAGTGCTTGATAAGTGATTATTTCAAGTAAAGATTTTTTTCCTGATATATACAATTAGTCAAAGAAAATAGAGTATTTTGCCCTGTTTAGGTTTGCTTGTTTTGATTCTGCTCTGTCACATACCAACACTGTGTTCAATCTACCTCCTGACCTTTGTGACCAAAATGAGGAAGGCTTTGAAAACCCTTACCTAACGACAACCATTGTAAGTCTAGCCTCAATGTTTAATGTTCTTATCTGACAAGCAGGCAATATGCACAAATACACTCCAAATTTCCTAATGGCCTGTTATAGTATTTTTAGATTTTTGGTCATATTACTTAAAAATAGCACATTGGAAACTTTTACATGGCAGAATCTACCGGACACACTAGTACATCAATGACAAAATTCAAGGCATAGCAACGCAGTCAGTGATGGTCTGAAATTGGAGTACGGGATTCACTGGTAAATAACCTTCAAAATCCACCAATTGCAGCTTACCCGGCTCTGTGTTTGAGCTTTTTATCTAGGATTCCATCTCTGGAAACAAGTTTATTAAATACCAAAATGCCAATCACCATGTTGACCTGTCAAACAGAAACAAAGTTGACCTTTCAATGATATTGAAGGGAATCAGGTCCCTGTTTCTCCTGAAAAT
Source organism: Macaca nemestrina (assembly GCF_043159975.1). Lineage (NCBI taxonomy): Eukaryota > Metazoa > Chordata > Mammalia > Primates > Cercopithecidae > Macaca > Macaca nemestrina. Next base: position 116,641,929 of record NC_092129.1, read on the forward strand.
CCTATTTTTATCAATTCATAACCACCGTATCAGTAGTAGTGGTATGAAGCACTCTCAAACATTTTATAAGTGCACAGAGGCATATGGAACAATTTAACAGTGGTGTGCTACTTTAAAGTTGTAAAGTACATTACGTTCATTTAATTTCCATGCTTTGCCGTTAACACTGGGGAAATTAACCTTCAATTGCCTGACTTTTAAATGGTACCATACTATGCCAATCTGGCATTCTTCTGTCTGAGTCAACCCTGAGTAAAATCATTTGGCTAAATGAGTTTTACCCTATGCCCGTGAGCCAGGAGATTCTGAATCGTAGAGCATGAGGCTAGGGTGAGCCCTGGCAGCAAAAGGTGCTGATGATTTGTCATTATTCCCAACACACAGGACAGAATGCCTAAATTCCTCATGCTGTGTGGTTATTCTCTTCTGTGGAAGGGGAGCATTTTGAAGTACCATGCTTTTCTAGGCAGAAAGGAAAGCCTATTCAATTCACCAGAATCTTTTTCACAATGGACACTAGTGCTAATTTTAAAAATATGCTCTAGTGTACAGTTCTATCATTTTCTTTCTAAGACTTTCTTATTCTCACTTAAAAAGTCTTTTGCATGACATAAAATGAAATCACACTTATTTTTCCTTTTTCAAGTAGAACTGTAAAAACTGCATAGATGTCTATTCGTACCAGCTTACCATGAGCCCCCACAGTTCTCTAATCTACCAACACTTTCTGATCAGGGAATCCAGTCCAATGAGTAAATGAAAAATATGTTCTTCTTTTTGCCTTTCTTGCCTCTTTCCAATCTTGGTGTAACCCTGCCCTGCTGCCAATGAAGATGGTGAATATAAAGCGAAAATGCGTCCAGTTGCTAATATAAGGAAGATGTAAAACATACCTATTAAGTATGGACCTAGGAAGAGTCACTCTTCATAGTTTCCTGACAAGACACCATTTAATCAAGAGAATACTTATTCATCTATGTAACTCTCATTATTTAAATTAAGAGAAAAAGTGTATTCTATGGATTCTAGTAATCTACAACTTAATCATAAGGGAATTTGTCACCCCTCCAAAGACCATACTTTGGTGTTTCAATTATATACATACTTTGTTTCTCCATTTTAGTGTTATATGGGCATTAACCTAGAAGCTTAGGGAAATAATTCAGTTGATTAAATAAAAATTCAATGCAGCAGACAAAAAGGTGTCTAATAGTTTTGATTTCCCTATGCTCTAAGATTCTTGCCTTGATTTTATTTTTCTTGCAAATTATAGACAGTTTCTGCTCCCTGTTACAGCTTAGTGGAGGGAGAACAAGCTTAAAGGAAGAAAAAACTGACATCAGAATTAGTAGCATGTCACTACGCTTCAATTTTTTGAATGAATCACTCAAGAAACCAAAGAGTAACTTTCCAATTAGAAATATAATTGTACAGCAATATGAATATTTGTGTTTAATTTAGACTGTTTCTTTCCTCCCTTATTTTCTTTAAAGATGCACTGGGCAAGAAAAATTTGTAATCAATAAATCCAAACAGAGAAAGAGAAAGGCAAATTGGAAGGAAATATTTCACATTACCATAGTTTAAAATTTTAAACAATTATTTTGTGGCTTCAAAAGAGAAATTTAAAATCCTTATCTATAACATATGGCAGTGATTCTTAAACAGGGATGATTTTGACCCCTAGGGACCGTCGGAAAATGTCTGAAGATGTTTTTGAGTGTTATGACTAGGGGGTACTACTGGTATGTAGTATGTAGAGAAGAAGGATGTTGCTGAACCTGCTAAAACACACAAGACAGCCTCTGCAACAAACAAACATATGATCCAAAATGTCAGTATCACTGAGGTTGAGAATATATTTCCTTTAGATATTTGACAGGGACAGCCTTAAAGAGATTTCCCTATTAATAACCATATGTATTATACAGAATACTCTAAAGGTGAGATTATGGTAAATGATGAGATTCTATATATTAAAGAGGAAGAATTCATTAAAACTTACTCAAACTTCTTCACAAATCTGAAATTACTGTAAGAGAAATACCACACTCCCAGTTTAATATTCTTCAGTATTCAAAATATGAATATTTTAGAATAAAAGACTGAATAACAATTGATATTCAATCAGAATAATAGTCCATCGAACTTTAAAATTTCTACACAAGAACTACATTATCAAAATTGCCACTCTGATTGAAAGAAATTAGTTTTTTTTTTCCTAAGAAAACAAAATAAGTTGATTTCAATGTTTACCAGGACAACAGCAGCTGCAGGTCCCACAAAAGCATAAAGTAGTCCTCCTTCAAGAGAGAGCCAGCAGCTGAAAATAACATTAGATAAGAACTAACAAAAATTAGTGACAAGTATTAGACCACTAAAGTGTGATACAAACAACTTAGACTATACATTTAGCCTTGGAATTTTGGCACATGTTAAAGATTTGTAATAAAAAAAATACATAGAAGATATAGAAAAAACTAGAATTACATCATTTCATGAGTAAGAAATACTATATACGTCTAATTGAAACAGTTTTATTATAAGGATTTACTTTCAGGCAATTGAAACATTTTAGACAAATTACTGTTGCAGTGAGGTTTCTATATTTACTCTCAATACAAAGATAAGTATTATTTACATTTCATAAAATGCTGCTTTATATCCATTATGGATTTTTTCAAATGTACTTTAAAGCAAGAACAGTGTATTTTTTTTTAGAGTTTTAGATGTGCCATTTACCTGCTCTTCCTTGAGGCCATTGAAATATTGGGAGAAATTGGTTTAAAAGCCATCATTGCAGGGAACGGATAAGCTACATTTGCATGCTATTTTTCTTCTAATTTTACTTTTTCACCAAACTACTAAGAAAATTCCCTAAAGATAAGCTTTTGAATAAAAATAAATGCAGCTGTGTTTGTTTCAATGACTAAATTCACCAAGAGATACAGGTTTGCATTGATAGAGACAAGATAATCGATTTGGGAAGAAGCAGTCTCTCACAGCAGAGGGAAATGCAGAGGGAATGGGGCTGACACTGGAGGCTTTGCAGGGTGGCACATCTGCCCATGCAGAATCCAGGAAAGTGAAAATGAGGGAAGCGTGAGGGGCTGCTGATGCAAAGAGTCACGGCCACCATTTCATGCACCTGTTTTTTGACGTTTGACCCTTGCACTATTTCTTCTCAGTTTACAGAATCAGCCTGCTGCCTTTAAAAGTAATAACAATGAACAGTAACTGCTCTGTATCTGTTCTAACAATAAACTGCTCTATATTAATTGTGATGGTGGTTACATGACTTATGTATTTCTCAAAACTCACAGAACTATACACTTAATAGGGTAAATGTTACTCTATGTAAATTATACCTTAAACATATTTACCTGGTCATTAATTATATATGTACAGAAAGAAATACTATATTAGCATATATATACACAAATATGTGTATGTATATTCAAAGTCTGCATTTAGTTATTGTTCCTCAACATAACAGCAGAAAGATAAAAATGTACTTTTCCATTTTAATATCTATTTTTAAATAATATACCTGGAGAAAAAACCTTAGTCTCACAGAATACTTTAGATTGTGTCTCTAAGACTGCCACTAAATTCCCACTGTATGTGTGTGTAAATTAATCTCTGCCACTAAATCCCCACTGTAATTTTGTGTACACTAATCTTCAAACTGAGGTTTAATATATCTTTCAAGATATACTAATAGAGATTCAGTATATCTTTTTTTTTCCTAGGAGTTTACACTGTTATAAAAATTTATAGTTATAAAATAAATACATTACTTATTGTATTGTATTGCACTTTAATTATAAACTCTTTGAAAGTAGGAACCATCATATATATAATCTTGCTTATTCCCATATTCCCAATACAGTGACTTTCCAAAAATAGATGTATACCAATAATGATGCTATTGTAAAAAGTAATAAATTAAGGTGATAGTGCTGTAGTAACCAGTACTCTGCCATCTATGCTATCAGAATTTTTAAACATAATATAGATTGCATAAAAATGCTCTGATGACACGAGCTTCTTAAACTTTTCAGAAGTTTCTTTACGATAAACAGGTGAAATAATATCTCTCAGTATGTTTACAATTTGTACGAACCTACCAGAGGGCCTAATTAGCAGTGATTCCTACCTCAAACCCAAAATAATTAAACAGAACATCATGCTTTAAAACATATGCTTTTAATAAGATGCGCATCTCCTTCCCCACTTCTTAGTTGCCTCCTCAACTTGGAAGCAGATAAAATAAAACATGAAAGTGCATTGTTTAGCTTTAAAATGTTAAATTCAAACTTTACCACAAATTCTCTCATAGAATTTATCAGCACTACCACTATAAAATAAGCTGATATCATATAACTTTTCTCCCTTTTAATTTCTTGCATAGTCCAAGTATTTTCTAATGTAAAATCCATTGGTTCCCTTGATCTATAATTGTTAGTATGCATTGCCCTAACATAGTAACAAAACTTGAACTAACATGACAGAATTTGGTTAATAACAATATACATTATCATTAATGGAATTAGAAGCTCATAGCAGTATCACGTTCTAAAAAGTAAGTATGTCAAGACTTATCCAGTTCTCAATTTATTTGAGGTTGGGCATGCACAATAAATATTGAAATATTTTAAAAGCCAAATATGCTGGTCTTATTAAGAATTGGGAAACTGAAACAAAGATTCTGAACAGTGCCACACCATTTACTTCTTAACCTTTGTAGATTTAAGCTACCTTGTTTTGTTCCTTACTAATGCAATTTCTACCATTGTTAATGATTCCATGATAAAATGCAAGCCATCAGCAGTGCCAACCAAGACTCTCTGATGATTTGTTAAATTATAAACATGATTTATCACTGTAGATGGACTTACTAGTGATCAGTGCCATATCCTTTTGTTCTGGTGAAGCCTACAGATGTGGCCACTACTAAGGCTGGTAAACCTGTAAGAAAAGCAATGCCACGCATTCATATTTAGCTATAACCACTATGCATACTGGCCTAAGAAAAGCCAGAACAAACTCCAGATGCTTAAATCAGAGAAACTATCTTTGGATGAGTCACTTCACAAGGTACGTTTCTATTACAAAATTTCTTTCAAGTTTAAAAATATGAGAGAGGTAGCTGAGCTTTTAACTTACTGCACTTCTCTGTTGTTGCTAGGTTACCACCACATTTGACATGGGTTTAAATGGAAGTAATAACAGAGATTTAGTACATTTTTTAAGTCATTTTTTTCCCTAGGGGTTTACACTGTTATAAAGGAAATTTATAGTTATAAAATCAGAAAGGCAAAAAGTGGGTGTTCTGGTGTGATGTAATATCAGAGAAGTGGAACATTCCATTGGCCACATATTGATCCACATCAAGTTGTACTTATAATAAGATAGAAAAAAACATAAATCTTTTCAGTTAACGCTTTCTTTATAATTTGCTTATAATAACAAGAATGTAGAAACAGAGAGTTCAATTACCTACATACCTGTACCAATTCTGAGCTAGCATCTTCTTTTAGTTTACATTAATGGGAATTACACTTACCTCATTCAAGTTCAATGGAACCTCCCTGTGTTTTGGTAGAGTCTCTAATCTACGCTGTTTAAAGATTTTTTTTTTTTAAGTTTTGGTTATGCCTTCTTTTCAGGAAGATCATGTTTGCCTTTTCTGGTTGAAAAATCCGTCTTCTAATCATCTTCCTGTATCTCCTCTGCCCATCTTCTTTCTTACTGTCATTTCACATACTTGATGCTATTCTCCTTCTTCTGTGAGCCTTCTCTAGTGACATCACATTCCTTCATGATATTTAATGACAAGAACTATGGAAAACATCTCAGAGGGACACACCATAGTGTTAAATGAACACTGGTGACTATATATAATTTCATATACATATATGTATATAAAATTGTAAATATATAGTCCCCTCCTCATCCTTATCCTCCCTTTCCTCCTCCTCCTTTTCCTCCTTCTGTTTCTCCTCTTCTTGTTCCTCCTCCTCCTCCTCTTCCTTCACACATGTCATTTGTTGATTTTTTTTATTGGACCAAGTTCATTAGGGAAAAAAATCCCTCATGGGTTATAACTGAAGAATTAATAGTATGTATTTCATACAATTTAGATTAAATTTTGTCTAGACTCATTATGTTGTACTTGTTCATGATGAAACACATACACCACTATTCTGCCAACCCATAAACTTTCTGATACTTTAGCATCATCAGTTTAGGTTTTTGCTACCTAGAGTAGTTTAAATATTAGCTGTAAATCTGGAGATTGTTGGTGAACCCTCTCCTCAAAATCTTTAGTAATAATTTTAAACAAGGTAGTCACCAATCCTGAAAATCACCATGTTTTATTCTTCATCAAAAAATGTGTTCTTTTACCTGTATTCTGTATTTCTTAGAATAGTACTAATTCATGGCAAAAGTGTCCCTTGATTTAAACACTACTTCAACTTTAGAAGGCCTTTGTCATGAAATTTAGACAAAAATTTGATGAAATTCTAAGTGGAACAAAGTCTTCAACTTTCGTGTTTGTGTGAGATAGGGTCTTACTCTGCCACACAGGTTGGAGTGTCGTGGTGTGATCTTGGCTCACTGCAACCTCCACTTCCCAGGCTCATGCAGTCCTCCCACCTTAGCCTCCTGATAGCTGGGAATACAGGTATGTGCCATCACTCCTGGCTAATTTTTTGCAATTTTGGTAGAGATGGGGTTTTGCAATGTTGCTCAGGCTAATCTCGAACTCCTGCACTCAGGCAGTCCACCCGCCTCGGCTTCCCAAAGTGCTAAGATTACAGGCGTGAGCCACCATGTCTGGCCTACTCTTCAACTTCTTAACTGCTTTTCCATTTGTCTCAGATAAAGTCCTAATACGTTAATTCGACATAACAGACCTTGCTGAAACCTAATGAATAATATTTAAGTGTTCTTGATCATATTTTTCCAGCCTAAATTTTTCTGGAATTGTTATAAGTACACTTATTTGTAATTTCCCAGGTTCCTCTCAGCTTCCCATATGCCAGTCTTCTAATACAGTAGATATTATTGTATATTTGGGCTTTTTCTAAAAGTAGCTTCTTAAATTAACTAGACTATCAGTAGAATTGGCTCTATAATATAGATCTTTGAGATGTCTAGGTCATGAGGCAATTTGAGAGAAATTTCTTAATAAGCACAAGTGAAAAATTAATTCTCAGTCTGTCAGCAATTCTGTTTCTACTTTTGAGGATCACGTTGACTAGCTGTGAAGTTTCATTACTTCTCTAAATGGTGTTCTTCCTGTGAAATGAATTACTTTATTCTTTAATTGCTTTGAGATTTCTTGAAATGAAGTCCTCTAAGTTTTCTTGGTGGGAGTACATGCCTAGTGAACCATCACACATTAGGCTTTGAAAATTTTAAGGTATTTTGCACTTTCAGAAAATGTTAACAGAGAGCACTGTTTTTCTGTGTGTAGGTATCTCGGGTCTCATCTCATACTATCTAGGCACTGTTGAATGTTAACTGACTAGCTAAATGAGCATTCAATACTTACTTCCTTTTAAAGTTCCAAATGACCAACGAATGTTCAAAATTGACCAGCTCATGTATTTTCACTTCCACAGATTAAATTAGACACAAAGTAGCCTGTGTCTAATCACTCTTGACTACTTTATAATATGTGTTCAGAGTCATTTTGAGAAGAGCACGAAAGGGTATATCAATATGCTTACCCCATCCAAGGCACAAAAAGCGTTTTCTTATAAGCCGTGTTCTAATTTTTCCAGTTACAGCCATATATGATTGCCACGCCTCAGTCAAAACCCAACAGAATGAAGCCAGGAAGAAAAAGTGCAAAAATGCAGTGGTGGTTGTGCAGATACTCTGTGGAAACAAACAAACAAAAAAACTCACACTGAACCAGGGAGAGGGAAAATGATATGTTCTTCAGAGGACTGTTAATCCCTGATTCATTGCTTTTATTTCAAATACCTACTTATTCTCAGTGACAAGAGTAATTATTTACAGAAATTATAAACCCTGTGGTCTTTATGCTCTATACAGTATTTACAATTGAAAAAAAATGTCTAATTCCATTTTCACACTTAATTTTGTATGAGAAGAACCCTGAATGTAAATTTGAACTCAAGGGAGATTAAAATTACTGTTTTACTTGAATTTTGACAAATATAATTAAGAAAATGCTCTTTTCTTTGGTTTAAGTTACAGACATCTTGCATAATTATTTTGGCTACATTCTTTATTCTTCCCTTTTAACAGATAATCGTTCTTTGTTGTTATATCTGTGTTGATGTTAAAATTATATCTGTAAGAGTAACAGCCTTTCAAAAGAAAAAATTACTTTGCTCTTCTACATGCATGATATTCAAGGTGTAACAGCAAAGTACAAAATGAGGTTTAGCTAATAGCACAGTACAAAAATAACATATGTATTTTAAAGTACTTAATACAATGCTTCTATACTCTTACTTAGCAAAGTGTGTCCTAATCAAATAATTTTGAAAAGCTAATCATGTCACCAGCAGTGCGGAGCTAAGATTTTATAGATAGTTTTCTTCATGTAACTTAATCACCTTGAATATGCTGATCATTAGTTGTGACTCATCAGCAAAAGATCAGCAACTTCATTTTGGTAAAGGTTGCTACTTATTTCACTGTTGGTATAATTTCTTTATAAATCTTGTTGACATGCAAGTCTTTATAAACCAGAACCAGCAACAGGACTAATTTGTTCCTTTGTCAGTCATTCTCATTCTTACTGTTTTTAAAAATGGAAAATGGCAAAACGAACACAGTAGAACTTAAAAAATTGTAAAAAAAAATTACAAAGAAATAAAACTATAACCCATATCTTCTCATGACTACCACCATCCACTGCTAATGCAGAATATCTTACAAGAATTTTTTGGCTCAAATTATTCATATGATTTGTTAATTTTGTTAAATTTCACCAGATGTTGACTTAGTTTGCCAGTTCTTCTAATCCTATAAAAAGAATCTCAGCATGTTTATCCACCAGGTTGTGTAAATGATCAGAGATAATGTTAAGAAGCTGAGTAGCACTGTGCTAGGTATACAGCAAGTGCCCGACCAAATATGACTATTACCAGCATTATTATAAGTGGCAATAAAACAAAACAATTTTCTCAGCATGTGAAGCCTTGTTTCATGCAGTACTTAAATCTATTTAGCACTTGTTTCTGCTTATAAAGATGATAAAATCATGGATTTCTTGAACACTTCCTCATACCTATACTCTAGTCTCAGGTATAATGCAGTAGCTTTAACCAATTGTAATTCCTCCTATTCTTGACACGTTAAGACTTTTATTTTTTCCAATTTACAGTTTAAATATCTTCAGGCTGACCAGTTCGCTTATTTTTTATCTATAGTTGCCAATCCATTTGAATTCCAAAGATAACTCTTCCACTTGCTATTCAAGGACTAGTTAACCTTTCTAAGTCACTAGTTACTCTTTCATTTTCCTCCACCTGTTTGTTTCAACTCAATTGTATGTGCTAGCAAAGCTAGTCCATCTCTATTTTTAAACTGTCAATAAAGAGTTATATCAAACTGCAAATACGTTGCAATGTTAGACCCTAAGTGTTGGTGTACTGAAATTTTATAAGAAATAATGAAGTGTTCAATGTCTGAGGACAGAGATTTTAACATTTTCTTTCTGTATATTGTGTTCATTACTTTGCAACCCCCCGATATTCACTTTAATTCCAATACAAATTGAAGCACATGTAATTTTGAGCCACTGACATTTATTTCAATAATCACGTCTCTTTGAACAACAATATGGCCACAGACTACAGGGAAATGTATTGTAACTAAAGAAATAAGGCCTATTTCTTCAGACAATAGTATTCTACAATAGCTGGAAAAATATTTAACCTTAAGTTGCTCCGAGTACGGAGGTAAGCTATCTCAACTTAAGGAATGTGTACATGTGAACCAAAGAGGTTTAAGTCGCAAAGCTAACCATATATGAAGAGCATCGCAAAATCTATGATCTTGAAAAATAGAAAAAAAAGGAGCTACACTTTGCTTCATCATGTGAAGATTTAGTATAAAGTCAAACACTCCGATAACAAGCATATGAAAAATGCTCAACATCACTGACCACTAAGAGAAATGCAAATCAAAACCATAGTGAGTGAGATACCATCTCGTATCAGTCAGAATGGCTATTAATAAAAAGCCAAAAAGTAACAAATACTGCTGAGGTTGTGGATAAAAAGGAAGGTTTATATACTGTTGATGGCATTGTAAATCAGTTCAGCCATTGTGGAAGACAGTGTGGTGATTCCTCAGAGACCTAAAGACAGAAATATCATTTGACCCAGCAATTCCATTACTGGGTATATACCCAACAGAATATAAATTTTTCTGTTATAAAGACACATTCCGGTATATGTTCATTGCAGCAATATTCATAATAGCAAAGACACTGAATAAACCCAAATGCCCATCAATGATAGACTGAATAAAGAAAATATGGTACATATACAACATGGAATACTATGCAGCCATAAATAAGAATGAGATCATGTCCTTTGCAGGAACATGGATGGAGCTGGAGGCCATTATTCTTAGCAAACTTAGGAACAGAAAACCAAATACTGCATGTTTTTACTAATAGTGGGAGCTAAATGATGAGAACACATGGACACACAGAGGAGAACAACAAACACTGGGGCCTATCGAAGGGTGGAGGGAGGCAGAAAGGAGATCAGGAAAAATAAGTAATGAGTATTGGCTTAATACCTAAGTGTAAATAATCTGTCCATCCAGACCCCATGCCACTCATTTACCTGTGTAACAAACATCCACATGTACCCCTGAACTTAAAAGAAAATCAAACACTCCATACAAGGAAACACACACTGATTTTTCTACTGGTATGTTATATTGGCTAAATTGCAAATAGTCTTTACAATACAACTTTTATGAATAGCAATTTTCAAGTGAACTTTATTATTTTCCACAAATGACACATCAGCTTCTATAAAAGAGGCCTTTTTACTGTTCAGGGCTCAGGATTGTTTGATCTCTTCTCCTACGTAACCCAAAGCCACATCAGTAAGCCCCCAGTGATCAACCATCCCTTAGATCCCCTCAGTACTAGGGTTTTTTCCACTTACAAGCCTCAATCCCTGAATCTCCTTTTCCATAAAGAGGTTCGTATCTTGGCAACTGTTCAATTATCACTATCACTGGACTCACTATTGTGACCTTTGGTCCTACAGTTTTTCTTTATTCAAAAGTCTCCATGTGTTGACTTCCACTATGGCTAAGCCTCGCAGTTCACCTTTCGAAATGTGAGACTCATTAGCATCTCAAGTTCATCATTCAATTCTTCTGATTTGCCTGCCTTGTCAAACCCCAAACTAGTCTCATCAGTGTCACAGCTGATGAATGTTATTGGCAAATATTTCAAAACTTGAGAACGGATTTAAATTGTCAAACTGAGCACTGTTTTCACCTAACACTCTCAAGTACATCCTTTGCACCAAATTCCTAGACACAATAGAAGAGATTGCTTAAAATAACTGGAAAAAATAAGAAGAGTAAACTGCGATGGACAAGAGACTGTGAGAAATTCCTTGAAAGCAAAAGTATATAAAGAACAGATTGACGATGGATACCACAGCCCAAAGCTAGGTATTGGGAGCAGGAATGAAGATATGGGAAGTAGAAAAGTCATGATGCACGGATGATACAGAAGTTCTGGTCTGTTTAGAAGTACTTCCAGAAGGCAGAAATCAGGAAAATCGGGGGAAAGGTAACATTTAAAGAAATATTGCAGAAAATTTTCTCAAAACTTTAAAAATTCTCCTGACTGTAGGAGAGACTAAAGATCTCTCACACACACACACACACACACACACACACACACACACACACACACGTGCACGTGCACATATACTTTGATGAAATCGGTGAAAATAGAGAATAAAGAGATAAATCTTAACAGCTATCAGAGTAAAAAGAAACATACTGATGAAGAAATCAGAATCAGATTGACGTCAGATTCTTTGCAAGCAACCCAGGGTACAAGAAGGCAGTAGAATGAGATTCTCAACATTCTAAGAGAAAATAACTTTGAAGACAGAATTGTACACCCAGCCAAGCCACTGTTCAAGAGAGAAGCATAAAGAAAGATATTTTTTAAATTGGAAGAAACTTTGAAGTTAATTACCTCAAGATCCTCTTTGAAAGAATTGCTAGACAATATAAACCACTAACAATAAGAAGTCCAGGAGGAGGGAATGAAATAAAAGAAGCGATGGACAGCAAAGAAAGTAGTAAGTCTCCATGTGTAACAAACCTGCACGTGTACCCCCGGAACTTAAAATAATAGTTAAAAATAAATAAATAAATAAATACTTTAAAAAAAGAAGAGAATAAGTCTAAAATGTTTATTTTACATAAATTTATATAATTTTAAAAATATAGCCATGTGGATATAAAATTGAAAATAATATCAGAAAGGGTTCCAAGATGAGAGTTGCAAGGGAACAGAGGAAAATAAAAGTATTCTAAACCTCTTTTTTGTTGTTCTCAGGGATGAGATACTGATTAATTCTAGATTATAGAAAAATTCACTTGAACATTTATGTTAACAATGTTTCAGTTACCACAAAAAATAATAACAATACATTTTTAAAATAGAAAAAATTGAACTATGAAAAATCTATCTGTTCAATTAAAGGTGAGCAAGAGCACAACAAACTAGAAAACATGAGAAATAGAAAAAAAAAAGTAAGAAAATGAACATAATTCCAAACATCAAAAATCACAACAAATGGTAATACTTTGTATTTACTGGTTAAAAGTTAGAAACTTTCATATTGGATGAAAAAATCTAATTCCAGTAATGTAATTATGTGACATACTTCAAACCCAAAGACTGACACAGGAAGATAGAGAACAAAGAGATGAAAAAAGCTAGCTTATGCAAATACTAACATGTTAAAACGAGCTGTCACAATATTAATATTGGGAGAAAAATGAAAGAGATGAAGAGGGACTTTTCATACTAATAAAATGAGCAAGGCACAAAGAAGACACAGAAGGAACACATCGTTATGAGAACAATAATAATTTCTCAAAGTGTATGAAGCAAAAACTGAGAAAACTGCAAGGATGAACTGTCAAACTAAAATTATAATGATAGACTTAACATACAGCTCTCAGAAAGTAACCAAAAGTGGAGAAAAAAAAATTGATGATTATAATGCAATAAACACAAGTGGTTAATATTCTTTCTTTGTAATATTATACATAAAAAACAGAGCATATCTAGATTTCTAATATACAAATGGAACCTCTTAGGATAGAAAGTGAAACAAAATAAATTCAAGAAAGTTTATAATATACAGGACATTTTCACAGACCACAATTTAATAAAATCAGAAATCATAATTAAAATTCTGTACCTTTTGGAGGAAAAAGCTTTTGAATAATTAAAGAGAAACCAATACTCTAAATTATAAACTATTTATAGCTGAATCACAATTACAGCAGCATATATATGAAAACTTGTGAAATTTTGCTATGATAATAGAATATTTATAGCCTTAAATAGAAGACAAGAGAAAGATGAAAATTAATGGGCTACTTAAAGAAATCAGAGGAATAGATTTTAAAAAGATAAAATCGGAAATTAACAAAACAGAAAATTTAAAAAACAGTAAAATTCATCTATAAAGACAAAGCTGACTCTAAAAGACCAATAAAGCAGCAAAACCTTGGCCATTGTGATGATATTTAATGGTGAGAGAAAAAGCAAGATAAATAAGATTAGGAATTAAAACGGTTATATATATATTTGGTTATATATATATGATTATATATATATATCCTTGACAAGCTACATAAAATGGACATTTTTCTAGTAAAACATAAATTATGAGAGATAAAACTAATAACAGATAAAATGGAGTCATAATGGAAGAAGTAGTCCTTCAAAAAAAGTAGAAATTCAGAAACATTTCAGTATCATTTTCCATACACCAACAGGCAAATTCTAACAAGCGTAAGAAACATCCAAATTCACATTACCATTTCCAGGTCAAAGAGAAAGATTAGAAGTATCCAACTCATTTTATAAGGAGGCTAGCATGACATCGATACTGAAATGAGCAAGAAAGCTGTAAGCCACTTCCACTTACAAGCATAAATATGAAATTACTAAATAAAAGATTATATCTAGAAATACAGTAAAAGGATAATAAATCAGTATCAAATCAGAGTGGTTCCGATAATGCAGGGTGATTCAACATCAAAAATGACCTCCCCATAATTTATTACATTAACATATTAAAGAAGAGAAATCATATGGTCATATTAATAAACGTGAAAGCATTTGATATAATTCAGAACCCAAATAATAATTTTAAAAAATGTTATTTGGAAATTATATATTGAAGTGAACAGTCTTAGTTAATAAAGATCATCTTTTGAAACCTCGTAGTGAAAATCATGTGTAATAGTAAAATACTAGATTAATGTCCATCAGTTATGAATAAAAGTAGGATGTCTACCATCACTTTTATTATTCTAAGTTGCACAAGAGTTTCTCACCAAAACAATACAAGAAAAAACAATAATAAAGATACACATTTTTGTCACTGCAGATAATATATCTCCTTATTAGAATATCCAAAAATAATCAATTTTTAAACTATTTGAAATAGTAAAAAGAATCAACGGGGTGGTTGGATGCAAGATCAACACATAAGAATTTTATTTCCTATACACTGAGATCAATATACAAATCTAATTTTTCTATATTAGCAACAATGTTATTCGGAAAATGTAGTCCAAAATTTTTAATAAAATATTACCGATTTGTCTTTCTTCTACTTCCCAAACCACACTAAAATAACCAAGTTATTAAGTCACAAAGAAAAAATTATAGGCAGTGGACACCATGAACTCAAGGTGTTGACAAATTCAGAAGATTCTGAGGAAACAAGCTTTAACTGACAAAGAGTGGTAGAGAAAGTTATACACTACCTGCTTATAGGGTGGTGGGGCAGTGGGTGGGTAATAGAAATGTTGTTTGTAATAAAGCTTATTCACTCTGTGGACTTTCTGAATGTGGGGACCAGAAACAGAAAGATGACACAGTTTTATATGGGGTTGAAAAAGAATGGTTGGTTGAAACATCTACCTAGAGAATAGTTGAAACTTTGTGTTTCCTTCTCTAGTCAACACAGCTCAGCACTGTCACAAGGAAGATTAGTTTCTGGAGAAATTGAATGGGTTGGTTTCTGAAGTCAGATACCAATCTCACTAGTGGGTAGGTGTATAAGCAGGAACAAATGTATGTATTAAACCATAGGACCCTCCTCCTCTCCTTTCTCCTTCCCCTCTACTTTCAGAATGTCAGAGATTAATATTCTCCCTCAAAGGGAAAAAAACTCTCATACACTGGTTCATCTTTGATGTACATACTGTGAAGCCCACCTTTCAAAAGCCCACTCACCCACACAGAGCTATGCATCGCTTTTTAGGGCCTTGCTTATATATATGAATACACAGCCAAGAATAATGAGACAATTTGAGAATCCTCCAACATGAAAAAAGAGAAAAGTCCAGCAAACAAAGGACAAAGGGGTGAGCAGAGACAATAGGGTAAGAGCAAAATAAAAATTTCAAAAAAATGTAAGTCCTTCAAAGGCCGAGACAGAAATTGCTCATGTAGAACAAAATTGTTAAGGGACAATTATCAGATAAATTCGAAGGTTCTATTAATAATAAAAACAAAAACTATAAAGTACCTTAGAATGAATTTTACTAAAATATGCATGAATTTTGTGTAGAAAATTATAACATTTAATTAAAGACAAAAGAAGACATGAATAAATGAAAACTATATTATATACATGAGTTAAGAGACAATATTATACAAATATCAATCTCCCTCAAGTCAATAAATTTATTCAATGTAATTACCTTCAAATCCTAATTTTTTAAAAATTTTTGTTTGACAAGGCATTTCTAAATCATGGAAAAAATTAAATGCAAAAAATAGTACACAAAATTTAAAAAGAAGAAAGTGGGATAAAGGGACTTCCTAGTGATATAAAACAAAATAAAATGTGGTCAGATGATCACCAGCCCCATTTTACTTGTGAGGCATTGGAGAGACTAAGCAACTTGGCCAATGTCCCTTGGTTAAGAGTGGGAAACAGGGGTTAAAATGTTGTCTCTGATCCCAGAACTTGAGACTTTCTTGACTACCTTATACTGCCTTTTGAAAATATTTTGTGCTCATTCCAGAGTCTAATCCTCACAGTCTTTTTCATCCTTCTCAAGCCCCAACATTCCTCCTTACTGTCTTACATCAAACTGGCTTGTCTTCTACATCATTGGTGAGGTACAGACCATTGGTGAGGTACAGACCATCTATATTATTGATATCTTCATCTTCACTAGTCCAACTACCTTGAAATTTCTCCCTAATTCCACCAACTGCCTTCTTCTCCAATGCAGGCCCCTCCCCTTTCAGGAGATAGTGTAATAGAATCACGCAGTGTCATACCCTGGGTTCACATAATACTTCATTTACAGGCTGTTATTTAAAATCTGTGACTCCCTTCCTCAACTATAAAGTGAGAATAATAATAGCACCTACCTCATAGGATTGTTGTAAAGATTTGATACATAGTAACTACTATTTGGTGGGCTAAATTTTTAAACTGACATTATCTTCTAATGCATAGAGAGTAATAATTTTTATAAACAAATATGTGTTTTAATCCACAATAAATATTATAATAAAACTTGATTCATTTGTATAAATACATACACCTATGTAACTGTAATCAAGATAAAAATTTAGAGCATCTCCATCCTTCCAGTCCCAAAGCCTCACAAAGATAACCACTATTCTCACATCTAATATCAAAAAATAGTAACTACTCTTGATTCCATATTTAGTCATCTCTACATTATCTTCCTTTAGTTATCTTATGTACTCGATCTCTTAGCCTGCAAATCTGTTGAAGTTTCTTTGCTCAACCAACCAACCAACTGTCCATTATTCTGGTTTTCACTGGTTCTCATTGGTTTGTTCTCTCTCTCTTTCCAATTGTGGTCAAACTTCTTGAAAGATTAAGCTACACTTCAACTGCTTTATTACCTGCTCTCCTCTTTTCTTCTTGCCATCTAGTATATCCCCTAAACTTTCATCCCACAGGGATCACCCACGACCTTCTAATTTCCAAAGCTAATAGGATGTTTTCAGTAGACCACAAAAACTTTGGACCTCAACATTCTCACTTACAAATTATGAGAGTTTTATCATACAGTTGTGAAAGGCTTTCCTAGATCTAAAATTCTACAATACCAAGAATTCTGTAATTAAAGTCCTCATCAGGCTATTCACTTCTTAAATTAATTTTGAAAATTTGTGTTTTCTTAGGAAATTATCCACTTCACTTATATTTTTCAATTTGTCAATATATGATTGTGTGTAATGTTCTCTTGTACCTTTTAAGAAATACATTTTTCCTTTTCTAATATTACTTGTCTATGTTTCCGATTTTTCATCAGATATATCTGAGTAGTCTGTTTACTAAAATTTTCAAATGTTAATTATTCTTTTATTTCCCTTTAAAAATATTATTTTATTATTACAGTGATGAGTTTCTTAGAGTATGAAATATAACTATTTACTGCTTTTTGTTTGGCAGGGTTTCAAGAATTTTTGAAAAATATACATAATAATATATTTACCTTATTTCCAACATTCAAATAAACGAGTTAAAGGTGTTAGCATCTTAAAAATAAGCAATATTAGATACCTATCTTGTAAGTATTTCAAAAAGCAAAAGAGAACATGTTTGCTATGACAAATTATATAAAAAACATGAATGGAATAAAATGTAGAGAATTGTGCTTTTGCTAGAAAAATGACAAACAGAATACTGAAGTGAAGCACTTTAGTATACTATTTAGAAACTCTTAAAGAGTGTCAATATCTGCACACTTCAATTACAGTATTTATGAAGAAATCAAGAATCATTTGCAATTATAGTAACATTTCAACAATCTAAGACAAACTAAACTAATTCCTACATATAAAGCAATTATTATTTGAATTGTTTAATTTCATCAATTCACATCCTGATTTGCCTGTAATAAATAAATTAAGAATACATATATCTTGCTATTCACATGGAATAAAATATGTACAAGGCATTTACAATATAGTTCTGGACACACCAGTAACTCCTTACTCATTAACTATCCTATGGAAAGAAATTTTGGTGATGACCACAGTGATTTCAAAGGCAGTTCTTTAAAGGCTGCACTAATAACTGCATATTTACATTATTCAGAAGACCATAGTTCTTGTAGATTAAAAATAAATTATTATGAAGATGAAATAACGGCTAAAATGGGGATTTGCATAAAGGTAATACATAACTTTACACACAGTAAGTGCTTGATAAACAATAGTTTTTATTTGGCAAAATAAGCACATGTGAAGATGTTTGACTGCATCTTAAAACATGATGAGAAAACTAACTGATAAGCACCTACTCTGCTTAAACGTTAATTTTGCAGCAATGCTGTACGGGAAATATTTTACAAAGGAGGAAGGGAAGCTCAGAGTTTAAAGAACTTGTCTGAAGTTACATACTCAGCAAATAAAGAAGCACATGTGCTCTTTCCACTATAACATGTTGCCTTGTGCTTTAAAGGGTTCTTATTTTCTATTTTTTTTTTTTTTTTTTTTTTGAGACGGAGTCTCGCTCTGTCTCCCGGGCTGGAGTGCAGTGGCCGGATCTCAGCTCACTGCAAGCTCCGCCTCCCGGGTTTACGCCATTCTCCTGCCTCAGCCTCCCGAGTAGCTGGGACTACAGGCGCCCGCCACCTCGTCCGGCTAGCTTTTTGTATTTTTTAGTAGAGACGGGGTTTCAACGTGTTAGCCAGGATGGTCTCGATCTCCTGACCTCGTGATCCGCCCGTCTCCGCCTCCCAAAGTGCTGGGATTACAGGCTTGAGCCACCGCGCCCGGCCAAAGGGTTCTTATTTTCTAATATTAATTTTCTAATGATTGTCCATATTCTTTAACAGTACTGTTATTCTTTTTGAAACAAAAGGTATTCGCATGACAAATAAATAGATGTTATAATAAATAAACAAAAATTATATTAACTCATGAGCCTTTGTTGTTCAAATCACCACCAACTAAAACAGAGAAATACACCATTTCCAAATATATTTTTGGTTATATAAACTCCATCAACACATGTACAAATTAAGGTTACTTGGATAAAGCACCTCAATTAATGAAGTGAATCACTAAAACCAATAGATATTGTGAAGACAAGGTTCATTTCATAAAATTAAATGAAAAATTTGATGGCAATAAAAATTGAATCAGAAGCCTTTTGTTATTATCACTTCACCTAACCTTCCTTTTTCCACAGCTGCTATGACATGCTACATCAACAGCAGTGTCATTTGTAGACAGCTGAAAAACCTCTCTCATAGACCCAAGTACTTGGCCCATGCATTCTTTCCCTTGGATGTTATAGAAAATATCAATAGAAGAGATATGATGGACTTTAGTTCTTTCTTGAAAACTCTTGGTTCACCATTAAATACAAGCTACAGTACTTGCTTACAAGGTATGGCACAAGGTTATGATGAGGAAACATCATCTCTTTAACCCTTTCCACAACCTTCAATTTGTGAAAATTTTGAAGCAGGTTATTTTCTACATAATTAAAATATCTGTCACAAGACTAACTCTAAACAGAAGAAACTGTCAATATAAAGTTATGTAAGATACAAAATGATGAATGAAGGAGCAATAAAAGCAATTTCTAAATGTGAGTATCTCAAACAATAACTCTTATTTGCTAAATTTTTATAATTTCATATTCATAAAACCATCACTATTAAAAAGAAAATAGGTGCTAGATATATGTCAGCAGAGATAAAAATCTGTTCCACAGATGTCAAAAATATGTATCTAGTGGAAAACATGTTCATAATTTGAAGCTCTTGGAAAGTTTCTCAAACATAACAGGAAAATCTGATTTTTTGAAATGTGTGCTTTGGAAATTCAAACATTTGTACATCGTACACAGCAGATGCTTCATTATATACTGTTATCTCCAGGCTTAAAAAAATAACAATTTTATTCAAAATGAAATATAATTAAGTCACTTGCTAAATAAGGCCAAGAATTCAACGAAAGCTTTACTAATAATTTAGAAACTTCAAAATGCTAAGACAGTGGTTGTTCAAAAAAAGGAAGCATTTTCTCTTAGGTGTCTGGAGAGACCAGAGGAAACTGTTAAATGTTCTCACCATAGAAATGATAACTATGTGAGGTAATGCCTACATTAATTGGCTAGATGTAACCATTCTACAATATATATATATTTCAAAACATCATTTTGTACATGATAAATACATACAATTTTATCTGTCAATTTAAATAAATAAGCAAAGAGTAAAAATCATGTTGTAAACTCTAAGACAGAAACTGATTTACACTATGTTCTTTATGTGTAGAGGAAATCCTTTTTCAGTAGGTTTGTGCCCTCGGGTGTGTTTAGATATCCCTTCCCAGCTTGCAAGCACCATATATAGTCACTCAAAACCAAGGATCATAATAATGCAAATATAAAATTGCTTTCAACTTGCAACAAGCAAAGCAAACAAAATCTTGCAGCCCTGTTGCTGAGATTTCTAGGCCTTGAAAATATTTCTTGTATAACTTTGAAGGCAGAAGAGGATAGTGCTTTCCAGTCAAGAAGACACTTATTTATTCTGTTTGTCATGTTTGATCAATGGTCTTGTTGGTATCACAGAACTATTTCAATGTGGAATGAAAACAATTTTTGATTTAGCGGTAGCATGGGATAAAAAGATTGTAGGTTTTAAAGTCAAGCTAGTGTTTCCCAACCTTGGCTGCACATTGGTATCACCTGGGGAGCTCCAACAACTATGGATCTCTTAGTGCTATTCCCCAAGATTCTGATGTAATCTGTCTCTGGTGAAGCCCAAGTATTAGAATTGCTAAGGTGCCTCAAGTGATTCTAATGTGTATCCAGGGTTTAGAATAAGCAATTTAGACAGTCATGGACTGACTGTTGGTAATTAAGCTACCAAATGTGTGACCTTGTGCAAATTATCATATTTTTCACACCCTCAATCTTTCGTTTGTAAGATGGGAATGAAAAATACCTACGATGCAGGATTACTATAAAAATTGCTTATAATAAGTGTAAAGTGTTTAGTTCTTGGCAAATTCTCAAAAGTATTAACAATAATAACAATTCATACATATTCTCAACCCGTTACAGTAATTTATCTAGACTTAGGCAGTTCCTAAAGTTCTCAAAAGAATAACACACATGGAACATTCTGCTATGCATTCATATGTTTAATCTATAATGAAATTAGAGCTAATATACTTCTTTATAGAACCTGCTATGAAAATGATATCAGATAATTAATATTTAGGATGAACTTTTGAACAATAAAGTGTATTTTTTAAGCAAAAACAAAGTAATACTGCCATGGTGGGGTGCAGGAAGAAGGCAGGCTATCATTTAATCCTGTCCTCAGACCTCTCTAGACAAATAAGAGAAAAATGCCTCCTTTTTTTAAACAACCACTACAATTGAATTACACTAAATGCCACCATTGGGACTGTTATGGAATTCTAGGTGTGACAATTCATGGAGATTTCAAAGGACTTCTATGACAAAGTATCAATCAACCCTGAGATTGGTTGATTCCATTTGTGCCTACATTTCAAATCCCTATTTGCCTATCTCTGAGCTATCCATCCTCAGATATTTCAAGTCTACTATCTCCAATAATGAACTCTGCCTTTCTCCTTAAGGCAGTTCTTCCTTCCCTGTTTGCTGTCAGTGAAAGAACACTATCATTCCCACCAGGAACTTGGATGTCATCCTTGTATTTCCCTCACATCCACTCAATCACCAATTCCTATTTGATTGCATCTAATAATGATATAGAAACTCCACTCACCCTCCATTTTCATGATCCTAGTTGGTGCCATTGCTCACTCTTTCCTGGATTATCAGGGAAACAGTGAGATTCCTGTGAGGAGTCAGCCCTCTGCTGGCTCCACTTCCATTGGCAGAAGTGAAATGGGAGCTCCACAGGTAGGCATGCTCCTAATGAGGTCCCCTCACCTCTTTCTCTAAACAAATTGATAAAAGAGGTCATAGAATACGTCTGGCGTATACTAAGTTCCCAATAATGATGAGCACTAATTATCAGTATTTTAAAATTAAAACTGCAAAAGAGGATGTGGGTATGAGTTTTTTTTTTTTTTTTTTTTTTTTTTTTTTTTTTTTTTTACAATAGGAAATATTAAAGCATGTTTAAATACTAAAAGAAGAATCACATGGAGAAACTGATGAATCAGGAGTGAGAAAGAATTGATTGCATCAAGGTTTGGAGAAGTCTTATGGAAATGAAACCTAAAGCACATGAGAAGGAATGAAATTTAATAAAAAGAAGGGTCCCCTCTTGATTTGAAACAGGTAGAAAGGAATAAAAACTGGGTGTTGATGTAAATAAATTAGCATATTTTATGGTAGGAAGTTGAGATAATCTCAGTCTGTTATGGCTACCAAATTCTTTTTAGAGTAGCAGTTGGGTCAGATGCAAAAGTGAAAGATGTAGGAGGGAGATCAGAGGTTTGAGTACATGTGAGCAGATTGGAAATTCTCTTTGTTGAGAATTAAAGAGCTAGATAATGTGGAATTGCTAAGAGGCATTGAAGCCTCTGTTAGCTAAGTGACCATGCATTTTTATCAGCTCATTACCACTGGAAAAACAAATGACCTATACCACAGACTCCCTTCCAACTCTGAAACCACATATTCCAGTCTTCTGCAATGATAGAGAAATACTGGTTTTGCTGTTTTTCTGTTTGGGGTTTTCTCTTGGTTCTTCTTTGAATGCACCATCCCATTTTATGGTTTCATTTCCTTCCATCTTGGACTTCTTGTGACACACTTCTTGTAACATAAGAATAGACAAACTACCTCTATGGAAGCAATTCATGCTATTGCTAGAAGCAAATAAAAATTTCAGTCCACTGGTTAAGAAATGCTGAAATCACATTGCAGCAAACCCCTTATTCTGAAGCAAGATTGAAGATACGTCTCAAGCTACCTGTTATCATTTTAATAAACAATTACCTTTGAAAGTTTGGAACCCTACCAGGTTACTTTCTCAGTTTCTCAGCATGTGGGAAAAATAACTATGGTCAGGGTACTTTAGTCTATATTGGACCAAAATTACAGATGGCAAAACAAACTATTTCAAGTAACATTACTTTTATAAGTAATGACTATAAATACATTTTTGGAAGATATTCATCTATTGGAAAAAAATAGCTCGGTCCAGAAAAACTCTAGGAGGTCTTTTTCTTTACCATGGTTTCTTTACAGCTTTTGTCATTGAGAAATTCGGGGTCAAAATACTTATTGAGTATCCAATGTAAGAAAATCCTACATCAGGCAAGTTATAAACATTTCACAAGAACATTTTTAAAGTTATGTAAGTATAAAAACATCTATGAGAAATGATGGCATATACCTGTGTTTAGAATGGATTATTGGAATAAGTAAGGCCAATAAGATAATAAGAACACTTCCAATTTTGAATTTACATTGCCATTACATTTTCTGTGTTTAAAACATTCTAAAATTACCAATTCCTTTTGTCAGCCCAGAATGTAGCTAAATTTTATTACTATACCTTACTTCTAAATCTGGGTCCTAAAAGGGACTACCAAAAAGTTGATTGAAAACAGGAAGGAAGTCAAACATCGTTTTACTTAATTTTCACAGCATGAAAAATTAGCAGTATATTATACAATAACCTCTAACTTTGTTTAAAAATGGTGACAGCTGAATCTATGTTTCTGGGTTGAGCCAAGGATTTATTATTAAGCTCCTTTGGCTTCAGTATGAAATGTCATTCATTACACCATTTCCTCTTATCATATTTAAATTTTCATTTGAAACCAGAGGAGGAAAAAAGTGTCAACAAGAAAAGAGAAGCAAAATCCAAAAGACTATTAAGTCAAAAATAGATCTTACCAAATATTTTAAGTATAGTGTTTTATTCTTATGTCGTGAGTTTAAATTACACAGTTTGAAGTAATATGGATGAGCTGAGAAAATCCCTTCATTTTTACCCACAAGCATAAAAGTTATGTAGAGGGAGAAGGAGAGATCTGGGCCAAGGTTGATGGAGAGAGGATGGAGCGGGGTGAAGACGGAGGTGAAATGTGTTCTTGGGTCTTCTCTGGGGAGCTATAATTTTATTCCCTTCATTTTAAGTGGATGAAAACTATTCCTCTCACCCCACCTCCGACCTTGCCTCCTTCTATTCTTTTCTATACATTTTTGCCTTCAGAGGAGAGGTGTGGCAATAGTCAAAGTTAGTACTGGAGCAAGAAAGAGAGAAGAAAGAGAATCCAATTACATCTAGCAAATTGTTCTCCCTCTATGACTACATGAATTAATGCCAGAATTCCACAGGGAAGAGAAACTTGATACGTAATCTACTCGATTCAAAATGAACCAAATACCTTATAAATAACTGATAATATTAAAATGAAGCTAATATTATATAAATAATACCTGTCTTTGTCTAAGCCCTACTTATCTATCTTACTCAATTCAGCTTGAATATACTAAGTATATATTTCAAAGAGAAATCAGATTATGATTCACATTCAGTTCTCAATTACAGCCTCTCAATGCATGAAATATTCCCTTGTAATAAATGAAGCACTTTGAGAGGAAGATGCATTCTTCCAGGTTTTCAGGATGCAATTTAATGCATGACTACAGCAAATAATGATTGCATCTCAGAATAATACAACATTTACTTTTTTTCCCATGAATTCAAAATCACTTTGTCTTTATCATCACATTACTTGTTGAAAATTCTCATTTTTATTTTTATCTCACAGAATATAGCTTCTAAGAAGAAAATTGGTTCCTTCTTTTAGATCCAGTGGAATATCTGACATGTAGGTTTTATCCAATAAATATTTGTTGTGTGAAAAGAAAATAACTTTGTTATAAATAATATCAATGGGAATTTCATTTCAATATACATGCTATTGCTTACTGGTAATTAAGTGAGGGGAGTTCACCAATCACTGTTGTTGTGGAGATGACTGGCTTCCCCCAGTATTTGTTCTTTCCTTGTTCTCATAACAGAACTGTAACAAATATGATGTTGGCACATGAGGCACCAGAATAAAGAATGGATTTCCCAACTTTGGTTTTAGCTAAGGTCATATGATTAAATTCCTGCCAGTCAAAGGTAAGCAACAATAGTGTGTACAACTCTGGAGAATATTCTTTTTCTATTTTCCTCCTTGTTGTCAGCTGGAATGTTTACATGATGGCTAGAGCAGGAGCAGCCATCCTGAATCTTGAGGTAGGTATTTCAAATTTAGTATGGGAGAAAAAAAAAATCAGTTAGAAGGAAATTAGTTCCTAACGATCAGGAGCTACCTACATTTCTGTGAGAATGAAATAAACCTTTATCTTTCCTTTACTACTCTTTTATCTTTTCTATGTCACTCTTCTTTTGTGTTTTCCTATAACAGTCAAAATTAAACCTAAATGTTACCTTTGGTAGAAGGTAGACACATATTATTATGCTTTTAATTGATAAACTATTATATACTGTGCTTAGGAAATGCAATCTATGAACCAACTGGAATAAATTATGTTCATTTCTCGGCTCTGAAATTAATCCAAATATTTACACTTCATTTAATGAACTATGAACCATATCTTCCTCAATTCCTCCATCTCTTCCTTAACTTAGCAATAAATGATATTTGTAAACTGTGGTGGATTTTGCATAGTATTTAATACCCAGTACCTCATTTGATACTTGTGCTAAACAGGAAAGGTAAGTGTAATTACTATTATTTAGATTTCATTGTGAATAAAACATGTCCAGTGAGATTAGGTAACCTTCCCAAAGTCACACTGTAGAGGCAGAGCCAGGACTCAAACTCACACAGTTTGATTTATTCCAGGTCTCATTTCCTTTCCTTTATACCAAATGGTCTTAGTGGATCTGCTTAAATTGAAAAACGTCTATATCATCTCAAATTCTTAAACTGGAGCAGATCTTAGACATCTAAAACTTCTTGCTAAACAAAATCCTCACCTTTTTCTTTGCTGCCTTTCCAGCATATTCATATCTAGATTCCTAGGCTTCATGTTGTCTAGGTATAATATTGCCACCAGAATTTACTCTTGAGTTTTACATTTAATACATAACTTGAATCGACCCACCTCATCCACTTACATGAGAATGGGGACTCTGTGGAAAAGATAGAGTCACATTTGGCCAGTCACACCCTTTAGCCATTTGCCTAATTCTTCCATAGAGATGTCCAGTTAGCCTGGGCTACTGCAATAAACTAAACAACTAGACATGTGATTCTTCTGGTGTCTTCATTAAAGATCTTGAACCCAAGATGTGGCAGGGCTCATGAGAAAAAAAAAAATGTCCTACCATTTGTAGCACAAATTTTTAAAACTGAAAAAATAAAAAGAAGAAGAGATATTTGAAAGGAATACAGAGAAACTGGTAAATCAAGACAAGACCTGGTCAAGACCAGAATTTCCAAAAGTGTCACGGAAGGGTGAAGAAAAGAAATATAGGAGCTATGCTTATAATGAAACCTCTCCTTGACTGTTATTTCAAATAAGATATTGCAAGGACTCAAAATGTACCAATATTGAAATTACTCAAAAGCCAGAAAGACTGCGAACTTTCATATTTTAACCTGATTTATATTTAATGTGGAACACGTAAACATGGAAATATTTATCTTTGCTTAAAATACAGCATGTGGCATAAATGTGATTCTGAAATGCATAAGAAATTTAACTACAACACTCTCTTTAAATTGGTTGCATTGTGGTTGGTTCTTTAATACCATAACTTTATAGAAGACAATGACATCAGGATAGATTTTTAGAGTCAAATAAAACAGTCAACAAAAAGGAGCAGTTACTGAGAATGTAATGCAACTGTACTTCATACTCTAGTTTGAAACCAGAATATGAGCATAATTGAGAAAGTAAGAAAGTTGTTGGAAGCAAAAAAAAAAGAAGTTACTTTAATAAATGAAGCTACTATAATGTCTTGGGCACAAAACGCAGAGAGGGGAGAGTAAGGATGTAGCAGGCATGTACACCAGGCATTGCAGGAATTGCAATGCAATGTGTTAGGGGTTATAATAAGAGGCTATGATCTCAAGGTAAATAGGAACAAATATGATGGAATACGCTGAGAAATCTTGCTTGCTCTCATAAATCTGCGATACACCTTTTCATGTTCCACTGGGCCCTGTCCTCTCCCATAAATATCATTAGTACATTTCACACTGTATTATCACAGCTGTTTTAATTGTTTGCCCACACTCCTCACTCCCCACCACACACAAATTAGGAATTAAATACTAAAGGCAGATTTTCCATTTGCTATTATTGTTGTCACTGTTCATTGTAATCTCAGAATTAGGTAGTGAGTCTGACCTGTATTTAGAAATAAAAACAGTTAGTTGCTAAGTGAATGAGTAAACTACTGGCTGAATGCGCACTTTCTTTGTATTGCAGTATTTATAGTTATTGATGTACCTGGCTTATTCTCCTTAATGTAAGCTTCCTGAGAAAGATCTATTTCCAGTTTATTTCTCTGCGTGTTATTGTGCCTAGTACATAGGTTATCAACTTGATGAATCCATGATTTAGGAAGTTTTCTTATTTTTTCTATGAATGAGAAGAGACAACACATTATGCTATGTATGACAGAGATTGAAGACTTTGGATTAAAGGCAAAACAGGAGAAAAATGTTAGTGGTCTTGATTTTTAAGAAGTTATGTGTTATATGGCAATATATCATGACATCATTGGGCTTATGTAGATAATTTTATGATGGTGATGCGTTATTTGTTGACATGTTCTAAATTTCTATAGTATAAAAGAAAATTCATAGTAACTTACTAACTCCCACCTCACCCCAACACTACATATACAGTTGCTTCCCCCTACCCATGAAGGATTGGTTACTTACTGAACCCTCATGGGTACCCAAATCCAGGGATGCTCAACTCCCTTATATTAAAACGGCATAGTATTTGCATATAATCTATGCACATCCTTCCATGTACTTTAAATTATCTTTAGATTACTTACAATATACAATACAATGCCTACACATCACTTAATTAACCTGGATTCAACCTAGTATTCTATGCATGGTAAATTCAAGTTTCGGTTTTTGGAACATTGCAGAATATTTTTCCCAGGGGTATTTTTAATCTTCAGTTTGTTAATCCATAAATGCATAACATATGTATGTGGAAGACTGATTACATTTAGAATCAATGATAATAGAATATTCGAGGGCTTGAACAGTTAGAGAAGGCTCTGTGGTTATGAAAAGAGACCTGTGTGGATTATTTCCATGAGCCTGAGTCCAGGTAGCCTCTTTAGCTAGAGCTCCAAAAACATGACCATGGCTATAGGTCTGGTCCCTATGTTGACTCTTTGCTTTCACTGTGTTTTTTTCTCCCCCACTCCTCACCAGAACTCTGATACACTAACCTTAATTGGGTCCATAATAAGTGTGAAGGGACTTGCACATAGAAGGGTATAAATCTAATCTTAATTCTAGAAAAAATATTTAAAGTAAATCAGGATCATCTCCTTCATAGCAGATGGGTGGCAACTTAATATAATGAAAAATTATCTCATGATTCCAATGAAGAAATAACTCACACTGTATAAATCAGCAATCTCTATTAGCCAAAAAAGTAAATTTTATAACATAATAATAATCACCGTGAGTAATAACAGCTTTGTGGCACTGTAACAATTTGAACACCATATGATTAACAAAATCAGAAGAAATAAACAATGTTTCTTTGTCTTAAGTATATTTGCTTAAGTATATTTAGGATTAGTGTAATTCAGGAAAATTACATTTTCAATAATAAAATTCCTATTTGTTTTGTTTGAAGTGGCTGCCATCTGCCAGGCACTATGCTAACAGTGTTACCTGTATTGTTTCTAGCCTTCACAATAGTCCTTCTAGGAAGAACTACCATGTGTTATTATTACTATATATAGGGGAAGAAAGTGAGGCTCAAATAGAGTAATATATTCATGGTCCCGTAAAATGTAATGAGCCATGCTGAGATTCACACTCAGACACATTGAGCTTCTTAGTCCATATTTTTATATGACTCTAAACTTCATCTTAAATGTTTGAAAATTACAGATTCATGAATGGTCCACCACAGATTTGGAGACCAGAAAATGTTATTAGCCAGAACCCTTTGCTTGCAAACTGTTTAGAAAATAGAAACACTAGCACATCCCTTGAAAACAAAGAATGCTGATAGAAATAACTACCCTTACTCTAGAGACAGATAAACTGAGAGAAGAAAGGTTATGTCTCTGAAGACACAAGTCAGAGCAGGAGTCAAGAATACAATCTATCACCAAATTCTATTCTGTTAACTATTGAATGTGATATGGCAAAAACAGAGCAGTAGAACAAATAATTGGACATATAACTTTGACATAAGAGACTGATAAAATATAACTATCCAAGAAGCAAAAGGATGACTTACTTATGCTTAATGTAGCTAACTATAATTAAAACATAAAGAAGACAGAAAATTGCAGCAACTAAGCTATGTGGTTACATTTTAATTAGGATTCTAATTTTACTATATTCTTACTACTAGTAGGCAGACTTCGAGAAATACACAGGAAAGGAAAGAACTTTTAAATTTATGTTTTTAAAGTCTTTAAAGTCCTAGAATCAGGGACTTGAACTTATTGAATGTACTTAGGTAATGTGGACGTTATATTTTTGTCTTAATTCTAAGGCTGTAGAAAATAAATGGAGTTTTCCATGATGATTTAATTATTCACTCAATATAATTTTTAGGAGAAAACCTGCAATATCAGCAACCCAAGGATTTAAAAAGTCTGAGTTTCTTTACAATTCAGTTATAAATCAAGAGTGATAAAAATTTTGTTCAACTTGGAAATTAGAAAATAATTATATAACCTCTTTTTTTAAAAAAAAAAACAACAACCACCTTGTATTTTGGTTGAAATTTTTGCCTAGAATAAGATTATTGGAAGAAGAAAAAGAGGAAAGAAGAATTGAAAGCAACTAAAAGTATAAGGTGGTCTTATAATAGACTTGGATCCTCGAGAGCTATTAATGAAAAAAAGAGGCTTCGAGTTTTAGAAAGCACTCTGTGGTCAAGGAAAATATCTTTTAGAGAAGAATCATACTTCACAGAAGGTGATTACTACTAAGTTACACATGAAATCCTATTTAATTACTAATCAAAATCCCTAACTCTTAAAAAATAAAAGCCACTTTGCCCAGACATTCCATTGAAAACAGAATTCTTCAGACATAGGTCAGTTTTATGTGCAATTTTAAAGTAATGTCTATGATTGTGTAGGAGTGAAGACATGGAGTAAAAATGAGCAAAAAAAAAAAAAAATGTTCTTTTAAGTTTGAGATTAGGTGGATTTTAAAGGGATTGGATGATGTGCAGAGAATTTAATAGATGCCAAAACTGTGAGAAAAAAAATTGCTGAATGGGCGGGAATGCAGGACATAGCCAGCAAAAGGAAGGGTGACCAAAATGGCTTTACTTTTCCCTTCAGCCTGAACAAATTTGAAGTGCAAGTGGATCATCATAAAGGTCTTCATCCTTGTTGTCTTCCTGTTGAGTAGGCTGAGGAGGAGGAGAAAGAAGAGGGGCTGTTAATCTTGCTGTGTAAGGGGTGACAGAGACGGAAGAAGCAGAGGAGGTGGAAGGGGAGGCAGAAGAGGCAGGCACATTCTGTGTAACTTTAAGGACATGCATCGTAATTTCTGTCTGATTTTTTTTGCTTTTTTATTTCTCTAAAAATGTTCCTATACAGCACCAGTTTTTCTTCCACCATTTGCTTTAGTTTCAGTGTTCATCTCATATAAGGATCCATGTTGTAAAAGAAGCCAAAAGCAGTGTGGAATAATCAAAACTTTCTGCCAAGTTTTGTACTATTAACTGCTACATTCAGTCTGGCAAAATTGTGAAAATAATATCAATTATTATCTAATGTCAATTTGTTTTCTGGCACTACTTCTAAGTCCTCTTCCTCATTGTCTGGCACTGGTTTGGAAGCACTCATCTCCATCAAGATGTCTTATGTAATTCCTCTGGAGTGGTGTCTCTCAGCTCTGAAATTTCTCCAAGATCCGTATCTTGAAATTCTTCACTCTCCACCTGTTTTGCCACATCCAGTCTCTTTCATGATTTCCTTGATTCGCTCTGTCATAAATCCTGTGAAGACATGTGAAGACATGCGCAATATATGGACACAGTTTTCTCCAGCAGGAATTTATTGATTGTTTAGGGCGTGACGGTTTTCAAGGATTTTTCTATAACAACGATGGCATCTTCAATGGCGTAATCCTTCCACACTTTCACGATGTTCTCTCTACAGGGTTCTCTTTCATAATGTCAACAATCCTTTCCTACAGGGTTCTCTTCTATAATGTTGGCAATTCTTTCCATAGAGTACCGCGTGTAATAGCTTTAAAGATTCTTATGACTCCTACATCTAGAGGCTGTATTACAGACGTTATATTTGGGGATGAACAGACCACTTTGATGCCTTCAGTGTTAAACTCATGGAGTTGTGGATGGCCAGCAGTATTGTTCGATGTTCGATTATCAAGAGAATTTTAAAATATAGTCCCTTACTATCAAGGTACTTCCTGACTTCGGGGACAAAACACCAATGGAACCAATCCAGAAGAAAAATGTTCTCATTCTCTAGGTCCTCTTCTTACAGAACCAAGAGACGGGCAGCTGGTGTTTATAATTTCCCTTCAAAGTTAGGAAATTAGTAGCTTTATAGATAATGGCAGTCCTGATCATAAACCTAACTGCATTTGCAAAACTGGTGAATTAGCCTATCACTTACAGCCTTAAATCCTGGAGCTTGCTTCCTTTCCTTACTAATATATATCCTTCATGGCATTTTTTTTTTTTCCAGAATAGGAGACTTTCATCTACATTAAAAACCTGTTCAGGCAGATATTCTCTCTTCAAGGAGTTTCTTCATGGTCTCTGAAAGCTTGTTTGCTGCCTCTTGGTCAGCAGAAGCTGCTTCTGCTATTATCCAGACATTTTTAAAAGCTAAATCTCTTTCTAAAAGCATCAAACCGTTCTTTACTTACATTAAACTATTCAACTTCAGATCCTTCACCTTCTTTTTGCTTTTAGTTGTCATACAATGACTTTGCATTTTCTTGAATTATATTAGAGTCCATAGATATGCTTTCCTTACAGCAATTCTGCATCTAGGTAAAAGCTGAATTTTCACTATGAGATGAAAAAATACTTTGCAAAGAAACTGATTTTTTTTTTTTTTTGGTGCCTATTGTCATAGCAGCAGTTTCATGAGTTATTTTCTTTTTCTACAATGGTCATTACTGGATTTATTTATCTTAAAATAGTGGGCAACCACAATTACAGTCCTCAATCTATGGTACATATCAAGAAATTCAACTTTTCTTGTAATGTCATAACTCTTCTCTTATTCTCCCAGTATCACTAGTGGTGCTTTGTATGGGCCCCATGGTGTTATTCAAGATTTACAATATTGCACTAAACATGATGAAAAATATGCAAGAACCACAAGAAATCACTTTTTAATGCAATATGCAATTTACTCGAGAGATAAGACTAGTTTTCTGAGATGATTAGAGTCACATACTGTTTTCAGTAGATACTAGTAACAGTTGAGCTCGCTGCAACAGCAAAAGGAGGTGGCTATGCAATTATTACAGTAGTACAGTATGAAATGCAGTTAAGTTTTTGCAGTTATAATTTAATACTGCATATTTACATTTCTCTCAGCTGAATATAATCTGTGTTTGTATGCATAAGTTTTGATAAATTTTAAATTTTTATAATAGATTTGTGTATATTTTATGGCAGGAGGTGATAACATAGACTAATATCTACATATATTTTGTGCATTCATGACAAAACTAACTCTTTCTTAATACTTTCAATATCTGTAGGTTAGGTGGCTCATCTGCAAGTTTTCTCAAATTGTTGCAACTCTCTAATAAATTTTTTCCAATATGTTTATCGAAAAAAAATCTGCTTATAAGTGGACCTGTGCAGTTCAAACTCATGTTGTTCAAGAATCAATTGTATTTTAGAAAACTTACAATTAT
This sequence comes from Macaca nemestrina, assembly GCF_043159975.1. Classification (NCBI taxonomy): domain Eukaryota; kingdom Metazoa; phylum Chordata; class Mammalia; order Primates; family Cercopithecidae; genus Macaca; species Macaca nemestrina. The sequence continues at coordinate 116,675,314 of NC_092129.1, forward strand.
AAATAAAATCTTTCTACATCTCTGCACCATTGAAATGTAAATCTTCTAAAACCAAGAATGTCCTTCTCAAGGATCTGGAGGCTATCACTTTGAAATGTTATCATCATGATAGTGACAACTGATGAACATGGAGTATCTCTTCAATACTTGTGTCCTCTTCAATATTTTTCATCAATGTTTTATAGTTTTCATGGTAGAGTTTTTCACTTCTTTAAGTGCATTGCTAGATATTTTATTAATATTTGTAGCTATTGTAAATTGGATTACTTTCTCAGCTTCTGTTTCAGATTGTTTGCCAGTGGCATATGTAAATGCTGCTGGTTTTTAATGTTGCTTTTGTATCCCGTGACTGTACTAAATTTGTTTATCAGTTCTAATAGTTTCTTGAAGTATTCAGATTTTTCTAAATATAAGATCATATAATCTGTTGCAAATAAGGATAATTTGACTTCTTAATTTCCAATCTGGAAGTCCTTTATTTCTTTCCCTTTTTCGATTGCTCTTGCTAGGACTTCCAGTTTTATCTTGAATAAAAGTGGTAAAAGTGGGCATCCTTGTTTGTTTCGTGATCTTAGAGGAAATGCTTCTAGTTTTCCCTTGTTTAGTATGATACTGGCTGTGAATTTTTCATATATGGCCTTTATTGTGTTGGACTATGTTCCTTTTATATCCAGCTTGTTAAGAGTTTTATCATTAAGGAATGTTTAACTTTATTAAATGTTTTCTCTGAACCTATTGAGATGATCATATAGTTTTTGTCCTTCATCCTGTGTGATAAATGACATTTATTAATTTGTGTATGTTAAACTATCTTTGCATCACTGGGATGAATCTCACTTGATCGTGATGAATCATTTTATAATGTGTTGTTGAATTCAACTTGCTAGTATTTTTGAGAATTTTTGCATGTATAGTCATCAGAGATATTGTTCTATAGTTTCCTTTTTTTTTTTAAGTCTTTGTCTAATTTTGGTATATTGTTAATATGTCCACAAAACTCAAAGAAATCTACAGATTCAGTGCAATCCCTATTAAAATACCAATGATAGCCTTCACATAAATAGAAAAAAAATCCTTAAATTTATATGGAACCACAAAAGATTCAGAATAGTCAAAGAAAATCTGAACAAAAAAAAGAAAGCTGCAGGTATCATGCTACCTGACTTTAAATGATACTACAAAGCTATAGTAACCAAAACATCATAGTACTGACATAAATACAGACACATAGCCTAATGAAATAGAATAGAGAACCCAGATATAAATCCATGTATTTAGACTAGACGCATTTTTTATGGGGTTGCCAAGAACATACAATGGGGAAAGGATAGTTTCTTCAATTAATGGTGCTGGGAAAACTGGATACCCATATGGAGAAGAATGAAACTAGACCCCTATCTCTTGCCATACACACAAAAATCAAATTAAAATGGATCAAATATTTAAATGTAAAACCTGAAACTACAGAACTACTAGACATTGCTCTGGGTAAGGATTTCTTGAGTAACACCCTATAAGTAAGGGCAAATAGACAAATGGGACAACATCAAGCTAAAAAGCTTCCTTCTTCAAAGTAAAGGAAACAATTAACAAAGTTGAAGAGACAGCTCCCAAAAGAATGGGAGGAAATATTTGCAAACTACCCATACCAGAATGTATAAGGAACTCAAACAACTCAATAGCAAAAACAAAAACAAAAACAAAACAAAACAAAAAACCCAAAAGACCAAATAATCCAATTAAAGTGAAAAAAAGATGTGAACAGACATTTCTCAAAAGAAACCACAAAAAATGGCCAACAGGCTTATGAAAATATGTTCAACATTACTAATTATCAGAGAAACACATACCAAAACTACAATAAAATATCATCTCACCCCAGTTAAAATGTCTTTTACCCAAAAGACAGGCAATAATGAAAGCTGGTGAGGATGTGGAGAAAGGGAATCTTCTTAAACTGTTATTGGGAGTGTAAATTTGTGCAGCCACTGTGGAGAACAGTATGGGGGCTCCTTAAAAAACTAAAAATAGAACTACCATATGAAACAGTAATCTAACTGCTGGGTATATTTTCAAAAGAAAAGAAAACAGTGTATGGAAGAGATATCTGAGCTCTTACATTATTGCAGCACTATTCACTATAGCCAAAATATGGAATCAACCTAAGTATCCATCAATGGATGAATAGTTTAAAAAGTCATACTAATACAAAATGGAATATTATCCAGCCACAAAAAAGAATGAAGTCCTATCATTTGCAACAACATAGATGGAACTAGAGCACATTACGGTAAGTGAAATAAGCCAGGCACAAAAAGACAAATATCACATGTTCTCACTTAAATGTGAGAGCTAAAAATATTGATCTCATGAAGACAGACATTAGAATGATGGTTACCAGATGCTGGGTAGGCTAATAGGGAGAGGGTAATTAAGAGGAGATGGTTAATGGCCCAAAAATACAGTTAGAAGGAAGAAGATTTAGTGTTCAGTAGCACAATACAGTGATTGTAGTTAACAATAATTTATTGTATATTTCAAAAACTAGAAGAGTAGAATTGGAGTGTTCCTAACACAAAGAAGTGATAAATGCTTGAGGTGATGGATATCCCAATTACCCTGATTTGATCATTACACATTGTATGCCTGTATCAACATTTCACATGTACCCCAGAAAATATATACAATTATTATATATCCATAAAAATTAAAACTTAAAAAAATGAATAAAGAAGACAGTGCCCCTATTTCTAGTCTCTGTGGGAGGGTCAGAGTCTATTAATCAGCAAGACACAGATGGCCTATCACATTGACCAACCTCCCTCTAGGACCAGCAATGTTCCATTGGCTCTCTCCAGCATTCACTTTTTCTTTCTGCAGAATTGCGTTCAATCTCTCTCTCCTGTTGCAATAGTCCCTCTCCCATATTTAGATGAAAAATCTACCTTGCCATCTTTAACAAGTGTCCCATGCAATTTTTCTTTTATAAGGAAAAGTAATTCAGTACCACTGAGTGCCTGCATGTGCGTTCTTATGCTACTCTAATAATAACTCCAGAATAATGTGAGAATGAAAACTCCAAGAGGCCAAGTAACAAAAACAAACAAACTCAGTAAATAGTAGAGAAGGATTTCAAATCATAACCTCTGTCTTTGTAAGGCCAAGTTTCTTCTAATCTTTCTATGTAAGGGAAAAAATGAATGGCAGAAATGATATATGTAAAAACGTAATTGGAGAGAGATCAATTTTAAATGTATTTTTCTTATATAAAACATCCATCATAATCAAAATTGGATTTTCGATTTTGAGTGCAACTATAGGTGCTTTTATAGTATTCATTTGCTTGGCTACTTCTCCACTTAAAAAAACCTTCGTAATTACCAACCTAATTACCCTTCTTTCTGAGTTCATTTCACATTGTATGATTTGTGAACCATCTTTTGGAAATCTGTTGTTCTCCTCTCCTTTAAGACCTTTGACAACCAATATATTCCTCCATTCCCACCTAAACCCCCAGCTGTAGCAACTTTATTACTGAGGAAGAAAAACTTGGAGCTATCACCTTTGCTTCCCTCATATCTCAATGATAGAATTGTGATACTTTTAGGAGCTTAACACCAAAAGTCTTCCTCAAAGCATATATATATATATATAGATATATACACACACACACATACACACACACACATCAAGCATATACATATATATATATGCTTTCAGGAAGACTTTTGGTGCTAAGCTACTAAAAGTATATGTGTGTGTGTGTATATATATATATATATACATATACACATACATACACACACACACACACACACATACAGTGAGAGAGAGAGAGAGAGAGCAGTAGAAGTTTCCTTATTTTTTTCTAAGCAGTCTGTGGTATGGAATTAATAGAAAGTAGAAAGTCATTTACATAGTAGAATCTCCTCAGCATTTATTGGGCTGGTATATATTAGCTCTATTGATGTCACACATTAACAAACAACCTTCACTGGAAACAATGATGACTTCCATTATCACTACAATGATGAAACTCATAGCACCAAATGTTGCTGACCAAACTCTTATACAGTTTCCATTATTGATGCAGTTGTGCATCAGTTAGGCTGCATTTATCCCGGAGTAAAAGTCTGAGAAAGATGAGAACTTGGCCAACTAATGCTTCAAAGTGGCAAAACTGTAATATAAACCTATAACATAACCAAATTCTGATTTTACTCTGTTGACATACACTTTAACATTGGTTTAAAAGGCAGCAGCAAGTTTCCTCTAGAAAAGCAGAAAAGCAATATATATAAATGGATCAGTCTCAGTTCTAGTATGGAATGAGATATGTCATGAGATCCCTGGAAGGTGATGACAAGTTTAGAGATTGGGTTTGCGCTTTTCTGCTGAGAGCTCTATGAACTACCATATCTTGGTCTCTATCTCCTTCATAGAAATGGTATGAGGATAACGACATAATTCAAAGGAATATATTTTGAAATAAAAGCTTGGTAAGTAAGGAGAATTATTTTTATTACTAAGAGAGTGGCCATCTGTTTCCAAAGAACTCAAGTGAGAACACGACTATTCACTTTATGTGGAGTAATTTTCAGATAATGCGTTTTCATCGCCTCCTGTGCTGGAACATTACTTGAGCTGAAAGACACTCTGTCCCATAATTTTCTGACATGTGTAGGGCTCTAATTATTTCTAAGGAAGACATCAATTCATATTAACACTAGAAAAATGTTGCCATGTCCCAAAATATGCATTCGGGAGATAGGGAGAAGTGGGATAAGAAAGCAAAGATAAAATGAGTAAAAATGATGAGATGAAAACACTGCTGAGCCTCTTGTTTGTAATGCAACACGGCTAGGAAATCACCATGCAAGCTAGTTATTCACCATGATTAACCTTCCTGGGTCTATTTAACTCCTTGAAATTTGTACCGCAATTCTGTCAATTGTACTTATTACAGCTATTAATAATAATAACCCTATCTCACTTTGGATATTCATCAACTTAGTTAATATGGATATTATGATAAAAGGTACCATGTTTGATGAGAGTCACTGGTGAAACACAATTTATTGTTTAGCTTAAATGCCAACAGAAGCAATAGGATAACATAACTCCACAGGCCAGCTTGAAGTCATTATAAACCACTCTTCATATGCAAATATATTGTTACTAGTCCATCAAGTAGAATATATATTCTCAGGTTCTCCCCCAAGTCAACAAGATTTCTTGATTCATAGACATATTCTAGTCTGGTTCTGCTATGTGAATAAGGAGGCAATGTCAACATTTGGAAGAGAACAAACAATGGGAGACAAATATGAACCACCACCTCTTCAATTCATGGCAGTGAGGTTGATTGTATGGTTTGCAGGTTATTGACTTTCCTTCTCTGGCTCCATTAAGAATGGTTCAGTAACTGTGAAAAGTAAAGGCAGACTACTGCACATCTTTAATAGCACAGGTGCAAGTGTTGTGGGAACTGTGTCTCCTCCCCTGGTGTTTGCAAGAGGCAGCACCAGCGTAGAGGTGGTAGTGACATGTGCAGTTACCTCTCACTCTCATTCCTCTATTGGGTGGGTTTACAGTGTAAAACATTATTGTTCCCAGATAGCATGACCTTTTTCTCAGCCTTTGGAAGAGCCTCTCTGTGCTTCCCATCAACACCCTGGGCAGCCTGGCCTCATGGTGTGAAGCCTCGGGTCCTTCAGCTGCTCTTCCTGAATTGTGAGGTGGGGGCAGTTAGAAAATTTAATATGGAAATGGTAGGGGAAGCAGGATGCCCATTTACCTACAAATGAAGGCCAAGTTCCTTGATTCAGCTCCACCAGCCATAGTCCCAGCCTAAGGCTTGAATCAGTTTTTCAACTGGAAGGCAGCATGATGATGACTTTAGAAATCATGACTAAAAAATACAGCAACTTTTGATCAAATGAAGCTCCACTGTTTTGTTTCTCTTGTTACCTTGTTATTTATAGATTAGATCTCGATTTCAAAGATCCCTGCATCTACTGACACGGATAATTGAAAATTGGCTATGGTTTTTAGTAACATCAGGCAGTAAAGTTGATTACCTTCCCTTTCCCTCTGTTGCCAAATGTTGGCAGTGTATACCAGGTCAGTCAGAGCAGGCTTGCTGCACTGAGAGAGAGAGAGTTATAAGCAAAGGCACAGAAACAGAAATGACAGAACGTCACCAAATATATTCCTGATTTTTCTCAGCAATGATGTTATCCATGATGAATTGAACAAGGTGATACAGAATATGAAAATAAGGAATATAAGTTTTATCACTGAAATCAGGATTTTCAAAACACACAATCTTATTTATTAGCAACAATGGACAAAGATTGGGATTCAGATGTGTGTCAAACTCTTGCTCCTTCCAGGAAACTAACAACAACAACAAAAACCAACTAGGAATTGAATTGTTATATAACCCAGGCAGTATCTCTCCTCAAGCGTTATCAAGAAACCAAATGTGAACATTTCCAGCCCCACTGCACGGGTTTTATATTCATTATATAAGTACCATATGTGTAAGTCTTATTTTAAGAGCTAGCAGTGCACTGTCCTAGTAGAATGACACGTGAAAAAGATTCAATGTGGGAAGTGTCGGAGCGAATTGTAGAGAACCCAAAGGCTGCAGCTTGCCATCAAAGGCTCTATATTAGGTAAGAGGCAGCATTTAGTTGAATCACTTTCACTTTCTTGCCCCTCTGCTTGGCATGTTGAAATATTCCACTTCTATTTTTCTCCATCTGTCCTATTTACCTTGTAACTCCACATGCAAATTTAGGCACAGCTGAATATATAATGGCTTTTGAAATATGACTTATGAAATGTACATGTGTTACAAAAAGATTCAGATTGTCAGAAAACATTTTATACCTCTGAATCTATCTTTGTAATAGAGCTCATTCCCTTTAGTTCAGATAAATCCAACATACAATGTACATAAAATATCACTGCATTCTAACACTTTAAAAAAATTTAAACAAGTTATATCAATCAGAATACAGTCAAGAAAGCAGAAACCTTTCCAGGTGTTTTGAGGCATGGAATTTTATTATAATGAATTTGTTAAGCAAGTAAGAGAAGGCTGAGGAGACGAAGAGGGAACAGGGATACATTCAAGAGATTAGCAATAAGAGGAAGATGCCACCACCAACATTTTTGGAAGATCCTCAAAATTTGTGCTACCCTCCCCCCTGGAAAAGGAGGAACCCTGATCTGGGCTCCACATTTTAAAAAATCCTACTCTGTTCCTTCCTGGCCATGTCCTTTCTGACAGAAGAAACTCCTGGGTCAAGAAGATATAAACACCCAGATCCCATCCCCCATCCCGTCCCAGACTGTGCTCCAGGTGGGTAGGTCCCTGGCCTTCTCTAGCCAAGTGGATGACAGACTTCATCCACTTTCCCTGAGCCTATCTTCCCTTGATCAGCACAGAACTCCAGAGCCACAAGGTAGCCAAGAGGCCCCAGCTGTTTACAACTGGGGAGGGAGTAGCTAGGGCTTGGATGTAAGATCTGGAGTGTCTATGTGAATGCAGTCAGTCAAGCATGAAATGGAGCCAAGAGAAAGTGAATAGGTCTGGGACACAAGCCTGAAGCCTGAGTCTGAAAGTTCTAAATTTGAACCTGGACTTCCAGCCTTAGCTCTCCTTGTGAAACGTAATGGGTCAACAACCACCACATTGTAAAATTGGAGGCACCTGTGGACACAGAATTCTTAGTTTGAACTAGGTGGTTTAGTTCGAACTAGTGTCCCTATTCACAAAATCCTTTTAGTTCCCAGACAGTAGTGTTCAGAGAAGACTAAGGTAACTAAGTAGCCAAGCCTGGGGTCTGGGAAGTAAGAATTTCTACCATCCCCTCCACTCCTTAATAAGTAAGAGAAAGTGGGTGTTTGTTTCATGGATTCCCAAGCAAGATATTTTTAAAATGCCATTATAAAACTATGTTTATCAAAGTAGAAAAAAATTGAAAATACTTTTAACAATTTGTATTTGATTTATAACTTTTAAACATGAGATATAGATGTATGGGCTTTGTTTTGTCCCCTTCCCCCCTGGGGCCTGCAAATGTTGGAACGAGTTGGCCAAAGTCCAGCAGCTGGAGCCATGCAGTGGGAGATAGACCTGTGGCGGGGAGCTGCCAGGTGGAAATGTGACAGTGGAGGGAGGCGCAGTCCAACAGGAACCAGAATCACAGAGGAGATGCAGCTGCTCTAAGCATAGAAACAGACTGAGAGAAATACTCTGAATTCTCATTGCTTCCTCCCTCCTATCTCCCTACAGTGGATCTCATTGGTGGAACCCGCCCAGAAGCCAAAAGGCAGCAGAGTCTGACAAATGTAGTTTCCTATGACCTAGAGAGAGCAGAGAAAGGGGTGGGGAGTGGAAATAAGAATGGACAGACAAGGAATGCCATATGAAACAAATAGATCAACAAATGCATTCATATACAAACTAATGCATTCTGTTGAGTGCTACTTTATCTAGTTCAGGAACTCTGAGAAAGGATAATATACACAGTGCTTTTCTTTGTCTTATATATCAATTGTTTTCCAAATAAGGGAAGGAGAATTGGGATGATCTGGGGGGTAATTTGCAGCCCTTCAACATACTTCTTAATAGTAATTATTCATTGCATTATCTCTAGGAAATGTTTGTGTAGAGAAAAAAATATCTTTCTCTCCATCTGTCCTGAGGAAGTTCACGGCTGAGGCATCTAAAACAAAATTTAAAAAGAGAAAAGCATATAGATTTATTTAACATAAGTGTTACAAGACATGGGAGTCTTCATAAGGAAATTAAGATGTAAAGAAATAGTTAAACCTACAGATTTTTATGCGAGGTTTCATGAAGAGTAGACAGGGAGAAGTATCAATTTCTATAATGGATATTATAATCGAATGGTAATAAACTAGAGAAAACTTGGCAAGGCTTGTTTTTTCCGATTTTTCTCTGTGACCCTTCATCTTCAGGGATAAGGATACTCCTTTCCTCTCGGTATAGGGAGGGCACCTCTCACAGGAGGGTCTCATGACTTGTTTCAGGGCAAGTTCAGAAAATCCTTCCTAGGTTTTATGACCCACTTCAAGGAAGAAGAATGGGGAGAAGGTTAGTGAGTCCTTCCTGCATGTGCTCTTTATCAAATTCCTTTAGTGTAAAATAGTTAATATGCCAAAGTATCATATTTTTGGGGGTAGTGTATCCTGAACCCCTTCATTTGCCATGAGGTTAGGGTCTGCTACAGGCTCTCCTTATTGAAGAAACCCCAATATATATAAAATCGGGCAGCTTCCCTAAATTGGGCTTCAGGTTAAGGAATATAGAATATGTTTTTATGAGTAACCCAATTCTGAATATTAAAAATAAATGCAGTTACTTAATGCTAATGATAATAAGGAAGTTAGATTACGCAAGATTATTATTAAGGAAGTAATAATTATGAAAAGTTTAATAAGAAACAGCAAGGTGTTTTGGGAAAACTACAGATTCTACCTTTGAATCCTAGTTCTGCTGCTTATTAATGGTTGTTACACATTTTCAGTGAATTACTAAACCTTCTTTCACCTTAGTGCTCTCCTCTTTGAAATAGGAATAATAGTATCAACATAATTAGTTACAAGTTATAATTTATACATGTATATACTCTAATACATGGCTGTCATATAGTGCATGCTCAAGTAATGCTTAATAATAATGATAATAATCACAGTAATAATAATAAAGTGAGCATTATTAGAATTCTGAGAATTATATAAAGGTGGGCACACACTCACAGGGCTAAATTATCCCTCACTTTTATTTCTCAACAAAGCAAATGAAAAAAAAATCTCTAAAAATTAATCCAAGAAATATTAAGGAGAGGATGACAAAGCTTCCTTTATAAAATCATGCTGCTATAAAGACAGATACACACGTATGTTTATTGTGGCACTATTCACAATAGTAAAGACTTGGAACCAACCCAAAGGTCCATCAATGATAGACTGGATTAAGAAAATGTGGCACATATACGCCATGGAATACTACGCAGCCATAAAAAAGGATGAGTTCATGTTCTTTGTAGGGACATGGATGAAGCTGGATACACGTATACACATGTAACAAACCTGCACGTTGTGCACATATACCCTAGAACTTAAAGTATAAAAAAAAAAACCCATTTCCAGTTTTAAATATTTTATTCCTCACTGCTGATCTTAATGGTTGAACTCAAATTTTCTATCTATATAATCAGATATGACTAAAAGTGAAAGCTGAATATAAATAGAACAGCAGGTATCATTCTGATAAAGGTAAAATAAACTGTGGCCTAGAATTATAAGGAAAAAGTACTAGATGCCTAGAAAACTTATTTTGAGTAAAGGTTGACCTTATCATGTACTTGTTTCAGAGATTCTCATGTTAACTGAAACACTAACATATCTTTAAACAATTATTATTTTCTTAACTAGCTTCATTCTGTCTGTGATATTGCTATATATGATAAACATATGGCTAGAAAACTTATTAGCTAGGGTAAAATTTATTTACTTATTTGTTTGACACAAACACTGCTTTTATTATTGTATTTGGGGCTTGCCAGAGAAAAACTATGTGATAGAATTGTATGAGTATGTAAAATCACACATGCTGAATTTAAGGAGGCTTAGTCATATACTGACAAATATAATTAAAAACTTAGAATCTGATTTGGGTTAGTAAGCAGCTATCCTTTATTTGAAACCACAAGTGACCTGTGCTTGTATGTTTCTCTCTCTATTTCTCTCCCTCTCTCTCTCTCAGTCTCAATCTCTTCCCCCTCCAGACTCCACCCCTCAAGGGTTAATGTTTTGACAGCTCTGAGACCAGCTCCTGCTACCAATTATTTTAGAACGACCACTGCAGCAACTTCTCCTTTGTGCGATGGCTGCTTTCCTGTTTCTGTCACTCCCTTCTGTAATTAACCTTGCTATTCTTAGCTACAAAGCACAGATCTCGTGCCAGGCTTCTTCAGAATTCTATTTTATATTTCAACGGCCGGTTACTGTCTGATTTTCTCCAGGGAAGGGTCTATAATCCCTCAGTTATATTAATGATGAGAGGGACTCAAACCTTCCCCACCATTCTCCTTTAGTATGCATCACAATTAATCCTCTGAGCTTAGCAACTTGAACTGAAATGGCTTACTTGCAGCCAGACCTGCCACAATTCTGGTCCCGAGGCGGGTGTGCATCAGTAACCAGTGAAAACACAAGCTTCCACTAAGAAAATCCAATGTTTGTGGGTATCCAATCCTCCTTTCCTCACAACTGAGAGGCTGCGCACACTCCTGAGAAGGGGTGATTCTCTAATGGCTGTACCATGCACTGACTCACATCACCACAGCGTGCCAATTCTGTGATACGGTGGCAAACGAGATGTGGCAGAGTGCAGCACCTTTGTCGCTGATGAACACAATTGAAAAACAGCGGAAAGCCAGACAGACTGCTTCTCTAGCTCAGCCTATTTAGGCACCTGTCTGTAGTGGAGGTGAAACTGTAGGGCCAAGGATATTTATGGGAACAGAAAAGTACACATTCATTTGCTGAAGATCAAATGCCTTGGTTCAGGTTTGTCATATTCGTGACACCTAGCTAAAGCTGTCTTTGGGGCCATGGTCATGCAGGTGTGGATGAGGCATAAAATAGGGCCATGTAACTAGTGGGCTGGAGGTGAAATAGGTGTGATTGCAAAGGAAAGTCTGGAGCAAACCCGTAAGGCCTGAAATTAAATCTGTCCTTGCTGAATTGTGAAGGTATGTAGGCAACGACCCCTCCTTCCACTCTTGGATCAGAGTTCTGTGAAGGGTGCTAATCTGAGATTTTTGGTTGTTTTGACAAGCTGCGCCTTTATTGAGATACACATCTTCTCTTCCAGTGGAAGAAAGTCGTGTTAGGGCCTCCTGTATGTGGAGGTATTATTTAGGTGACTGTCAGAGATGTGATGTGTGAGGCAGCTCAAGACTCTAACACTTCAAAATTATCTCTTTATTCTGTACCGTGCTGCCATCTTATTTTATAATTGGTTTAAAAGTTCTACCATTACTTCTATTCTTTTGGGTAGAAAACTGGGCTCTCTCAGGAGATCACCCCTGAAAAGTCCTTGTATTAAAAAGCCTCAGGATAGGGACCCTTCTCTCCAATTATTTCATTATTTCATTAGCTATATTGTTATAATGCAAATAGAACACAAAGGGAATAAACATCAGGTTTATTGGGTTGGGGGAGGGTTGGGGGTGTACACACAAATGGAATGTCATGGGAAAGGAAGTACGGAGTACGAAAGAGAACCGTGTTCCTTTGCAAGTTGGCTCTGCTCGTACCAATAACACCACCTTGACATATAAGAAAGCCAAGTTGATATAAATCATTTTTTCAATCATTCCACACATAGAGATTCCACTGTTATCAACAGAAATTTTCTAGAAGACCTGAAGGTAAAGCCTCTAATTAAAAATAAACAACTACACTGTGCAAGCCAAAGCCACACACCTGCCCAGGAGGTACACCAGTGTTGAAGCTAATGACTCCCTTGGGGAGACACATCTGCAAGAATTGCCATTGGATTGTTGAAACTTTTAAAAGTCTATCAAGCTGTAACAATATAAAAAGAGTTGAGTAAAATTTCATTTCAGTTTCTAGAGAATGGTAAGCAATAAACCTGAAGGACAGAAAAATGTTTCAATTGCAGTACAAAAGGCACTGTCAGAAACCAAGTTTTGGGTTGGTTCCAAGTCTTTGCTATCGTGGACAGTGCTCCAATAAAAGGAAAATGTGGCACATATACACCATGGAATACTATGAAGCCATAAAAAGGGATGAATTCATGTCCTTTGCAGGGACATGGATAAAGCTAGAAACCATCATTCTCAGCAAGCTAACACGGGAACAGAAAACCAAACACTGCACGTTCTCACTCATAAGTGGGAGTTAAACAATGAGAAGACAGGGACACAGGGAGGGGAACATCATACCCTGGGGCCTATTGGAGGGGTGGAGAGCTAGGGAAGGGATAGCATTAGGATAAATACTTAAAGTAGATGACGGGTTGATGGGTGCAGCTAACCACCATGGCACATGTATACCTATGTAACAAACCTGCATGTTCTGCACGTGTATTCCAGAACTTAAAGTATAATATAAAAAAAATTAGTGTCAAAAAAATAAAACAAGCTTTATTGCTACTGCAAGTTCTAGTTACCTACATAACAAAACAAAATGATAATTCAAATATCCATATTTTCAAAAGTAGATCTCTAAAAGTTCCTACATAGTTTAAAGTAATTGTATCTGAACAAACAAAACAAGAATTACTGCTATCAAGATTCCTGGAGATATTATATATTGACTAGAATTTCTCAGTTATAGAATCAAATTAAAATTCAGGTAATTTACGTAAGTCATTTTTCTTCCACAAGACCAATTCGATATGACATGACGAGAGGAAGAATTGAGGCAAATTCATATTCAAAAGATGTGTATAATGAAAGAGTATGAGATGTGGTGTCCAGGGCACCTGGGTTTAAATCTTGGCTCTATCATGTTTCATTTCTCTCTGTGAGCTTAATCTTCACGGTTCTCAGTTTCCTCAAGTGTGAAAAAATGGGGACATTACAGTGGTTCTGGGTTGCTGTGAAGTTACAATAAATCAATATTTGTGAAGACACCTGGGTTGATGCCTGTTACATGTAGATTCAGTTGTTTTTTTTTTTTCCTTTCTGTTACATGTATATTCAGTGTTTTTTTCCTTTTCTCACTGCAATCATTCCTTCCATGAGAAACGGTGTTGAACATTGGTGTAAGTTATTTTTTTAAAATAAAATTCACATGTGAAGAGTTTTCCGACTGTCCTCTCAATCTTGAGGAAATCTCAATTCATCTGGAGAATGAAGGGGTTTTGCTATCACTTTTCACTTAGTAGTTACTATTTGCTCTGTGGATAAGTATTAAAAAACAGGTACAGAGTGGACTCAGAAATTGAACACAAGTGGCATAAACTTGAAGGGCAGAGATAAAACGTGCACACAGAAAACACATACATCACACGCATGCACATACTCAAGAAACTGACCTTCAAACTGTCTTCATTTTTTCTTTACACCAACTTATGATGTTTGTCAACACAAAATATTATATGATGTGAATATAGGATACCTAGAGCTGCAAAGTTTGAAATAGCTGTTCATATGAAATGGTTCGGTGGACTCCGTAGAACTTAATGCATTACAAGCACTTGATAAATATTAGATTAGAGAAAATCAGCAATGTGTTAGTCACACTAACATTAAACTCATCAGAGAGGTTAATAGTCGATCACTAACATTACATATTTAATAGCACTGATATTATATAGTAATTTAGTTCTCAATAGGATGTGAAGAATTTACAACAACTTGATTTTTTTTAGCAGTGGGAATGTTCATTTTCTTTTCTTACAATAGCCTGCTTCCTAAGAGTTAGGTGGATTCCCAGGTGGATTTAAACATGGTGACTTTTAAAACACCATATTATTTATTGATGCAAGTTTCTAGTTTTGAAAAGACTCCAGGATAGTTTCTCCCTGGTTTAGTATTTTGGATGGCAACAGCTGCATTCTCTACTTGGAACCAGAGTCATTTTTTGGCAGGCCTTCCTCTGGACCTGTGGATGTACTGCTCATTCTAGTCTCACCTGCCAGCCTGGTCTTGCTGCACCTGCAATGTCTGGCACACAGTACCTTTGGTGATATGACAATTTAAAAGGGATAGGCAAATAGCATCTTCTTTCTAAGTTGGGGTTCTCATACTGCTGTCAGACATGAACAGTTGAAAGCAGAAAACAAGAGGGCCCAGGATTAAGGGGGGAGAAAGTAGGATGGAAAAGTTGGAAAGGAGAATATTAAAGCAAAGGAAAAGAGAAGGGAAGAAAGTGCAGATCAGATGAGGGAGACAGAGATTAAGCAAATGTTCAAGACAGATGAGAAAACACAAAGTTTAGAAATTAGGGATATAGTTCTGAAAGACGCCTGGAACCAGGAAAAAAAAATAACAGAATGAGAACTGTCAGGAAAAAGTAGCCAATACCAGACTTTCCTTCGAAAATTGTCTTCTTTATCTACTCTTCCTTATTCAGCAGCCTATTTTGTAGAAGCAGAAGTTGAACAAGAATGGTCTAAGGTAACTAGAAGGCCTAAGTTTCAGAATTGACAAACCAAGTATGAGTGGGGGCTATATTGGAAAGCACAGGCATGAAAACTTTACCTCCTTTAATCAGAGAAACATTTAATTACAGTAAATCTTTTGTTTTACCTAAAGCCAGGTAGACTTACGTTAGTAGAAGAACTAGACTGGCATCTGTCTACAGGTTATGAGTGAGAAGAGAGGCCAGACTCAAGCAGAAAGTCTGTGCTGGGAAGAGTTTAAACTAAGGCTGGACAGGGGTACAGTGTAGGAGATTATGCAGAATATCAAATATAGTTAGAGGGTTGCAAGTAGTTCTTCCACAGGAGACTGCCACAATGACAGTACTATTTTATTTACTTATTTATTTTTTAAGATGGAGTCTCATCCTGTTGCCCAGGCTGGAGAGCAGTGGCGTGATCTTGGCTCACTGCAACCTCTGCCTCCCAGGTTCAAGCAATTCTCCTGCCTGAGCCTCCCGAGTAGCTGGGATTACAGGCACCCACCACCATGTCCAGCTAATTTTGCATTTTTAGTAGAGACGGGGTTTCACCACATTGACCAGGCTGGTCTCGAACTCCTGATCCTCCCATCTCAGCCTCTCAAAGTGCTGGGATTACAGGTGTGAGCCACCGCACCCAGCTGACAGTACTATTTTTAAAAGATTACCATGGAAATCAGGTGGAGGATGGACTAGAAGTGGAGGAAGCTATGAGGCTGTTGCAGTGAGCTGGGTTTGTGGAGACAGAAGTAAGGGAGACTAGACTATCAATAAACTTATCAAGAGCCAGCCTCATAGGCTAGTTTCTGTTCTCTTTCCTAAATACTCAGTGCTATTTCCTTTTGCAGAATTTCTCTTTAGACTTCTTGATCACTGGAACTATTACCACTGTCAATCCCTACGGATTATTTAAACATTTATGCCTCTTAGGCAAACAAACCTGAAGTAGGAACAGATATACTCTAAAGCATTCTTTGAGCATCTTATTACTCCCCAAAGGTGTTATGTGTTCTTTTGATTGTCAACTTTAATCATTTTTTCATTCTTGATGAATAGCTGTATTCCTAATGCTGTTTTCTCTGAAATATCTTGCCAATTTTATTTGTTAAATCCAAACTTTATTTCCGATGTGTTTTTCTTGTACTTCTCAATCTTCCCTGCTGTTTTTCTGCACCTACCAGAAAGCCCATTATAATAATCTTTTTTTATTCCCTCAAAGTTTTTAATAAAGAGGATTAAACTGGAGAACAAAAAAAATTGATTACATATTAGTAACTAGACATTTTGAGAAGTGCCTTCACTTAATTGTCAGGTTAAGTGGCAAAGTTCATAATAAATCAACTCAAAATCAAGGTTTTTTTAGGCTAAGATACACAATGTCAAGGGAAATAAAGTCCTGCTTCAATTTGCATTTCCATTCCTTTTAGAAAGATTCAGAGAAAGGACCAGATGTTGAAAAGTAATAACCAGGGCTCCTTGCCCAATTTTATGTGATACCTTTGGGGTCTTTGTTGAGTGCTTGGCCAAGCTTACAGTCTTAATTCTGACAGTTTACAGTGCTTTTAAATTGCCTGGGTAGAAATCACAATGCCGGTAGTCAAGCAGATCAAGTCGTCTGATATGATTGTATCTCTGACCTTTACCAAGAACACAACAGGGATCAATTATTTTCATTGCCTGATGGATTCCAGAGGAAGCCTGGACTACAAATGTAGTGGAAAAAATATGATGACTGTGTGCAAAGTATACGCATCAAGGTGGTGTGCCAGAAGGACGAGATGAAAGGTGAGAGGGAATGAGGGGCAACAAACAACAATCTCAGGGTTCTGCTTCAGGCCAGCACTGCCAGGCAAGGTGAACGGTGATAGATGATCCATTCTACTCTGTTTCTGACAAGACTCTGAGTATAAATCCCAAGAACAGTGAGAATTAGAGCTTCTTTATCACCTTCATAGAACAGTAGCAAACATAATTTTGGGTAAAAGAAACAGGCATCGTTCCAGGGCCCCTTTTGTGGAATAAGCTAACAGCCCATGAGTCACGGTTGTTTTTCCTCTTTTCAGGGAAGAGCTTACAGAGTATAGTAACTTCCCATGCTGCTACATTTTAATTGGGGACTATGTACAAGTACAAAGCTCAGCCATTCAGTTGACACCACTGCCTACACATGTTTTGTTGGTCTGTTAGCATCACAGTTCAAAATGCTAATGCCGCACTTGCTTGTGCTGAGATTTTTCTTAGATTATCTGTAAATCTATTTGATTGCATATCAAATGAAGTGGACTACACATTGGTTTACTGAAAAGAATATTCACAGAACCAAAGTGAACCCATTTTTTATGACTCTATTTGTAATCATAGCTGCAGTTATGGCTTTTTCTTTTTTTTCCATATGCCAACCAATGTGCTAAGTTTTTTTCATGAGAGGAAAAAACTGAGGTATGGAGAGATCAGGTAACTTGCCAAAGTTCACTCTGTCACAATTCGAATATAAATCCCAGCACAAGGAGCCAAAGCAATGTCTAACTCCTCTGGGAAGTCTTGCCTGGTGGAGTGAAGAAGCCCAGTCTTCCCCTATCCAAGAGTGGAAAGGCCTCTCCCCCAAAATATGGCAACTATGATAAGATCACCTGGGAGGCAGGAGTTTCCTCTTCAACCCTTGAGAAAAAGGGTGAAGCATGAAATTGTCTGCAGGCCCCAGGTCTGGGCTGCTCTCTGAGGTATCATTGGCATATCAGTCTTACTTCATTTTCATTACAATCTAATCTCTTCCCCAAAGCATTTTCTAATTGTGTCACTACCCTGTTACAAAACAGAAGCAAAAACAAATATCTTTTAATATATCTCCCAGTG
Organism: Macaca nemestrina; assembly: GCF_043159975.1. NCBI lineage: Eukaryota > Metazoa > Chordata > Mammalia > Primates > Cercopithecidae > Macaca > Macaca nemestrina. Next base: position 116,693,368 of record NC_092129.1, read on the forward strand.
CCCTTGGCAATTTCCTAGAGAATAAAGTTCCAATGATTTTCCCAGGCTCATCTTCTTTTATTCCACTTCTGACATCCGGAGCTTGGAGCAGCCACTGGACTGCTCACAATCATTCTGTTAATTCTTTGGGTTTTTTTCCTTTGCACTTTTGCCTTCTCATTAGTTTGCGTCCTCATTGGCCCATCTCTTTTATCTTCTATCCATCCTGTCTATGCTAGCTCAAACGTCCTTGATCTATTCTCACACTCCTACTTCTACTCTCATGGAATTTTAATGGAACCTCCTGACTTTCAGGTATCTTATCAAGCTTTGTATGATAACATGACTGTCTTTCTATATTTTAAGCTACTTAAAGGCAGAAATTATTCTATGCTCATTTGTTGTAATTCTTACATGGTACCTAGTGATTTATAAGTATTGATTTAATGTATAATATACTTGTTATGCATGTTCCCACCCCACAGATTCACATTTAGTTCTAAGAAGCTTATAGTCACCCAATAAATATTGGTTAGCTTACGCCTCGGTAGTTTCATTGTTAATCATTTTACATATTTTCCAACATCACCACCTGTCCGTAATAAAAAAGCAAACAAAACAACAAACTCTTTATCACAACTTTGACATAAGTCCTATAAATACTTTATGAAACTGAGAATTTTTAAAAATCAAATTCTGAAGAATCATATTACTTAGATGGAGTGACCTAAGTATATTTCAATTCACTTTTGACAAAAGTAATTTCGACTCTCCCGTGCCTTCATTAAATTTGTTTCTCTTTAAAAAAATATTTTTATGAACTCGTGGCTATACATAGGTTGGGGCATTTTTGTACTGCTCTTTTTATTTGGTGTCTATTATCCTTTTAGTCTCACAAAGCCCATCTCATCATTTAGTTCTGGGAATAAGCCTCAAGCATCTTACGCCTTTTCAAAACGGTGGGTGGATTTCTATGTAAGCAGCTTTTAAAATCAGACGTTCAAATCCTGATATTCATTTTATTTGCCAAATGATTCTCATTTGGAGAAATTTCTCTTGAGAAAACAGAGTGGGATGTGGAAGCAAAACCCCCTGAGAGACTGGGAGGGGAACACCTTTTCATTCTGAGCTCCTGGCACACAGGGTAGCCTTTTGGTGACAGCACAATGCAAGCCGGACTTTTATCTTGATGTGCCTGCAAGCTAGTCAATTACTTTGAGACATACTCCAGTGATGCTTTAGTCTTTCCCCTTCCCATTAACATGCCCAAATCAGGATGACAATAAATTCTGAAAGAAGCTAGTTTAGCCTGGACATCAGGACTTTACTTTTCCCTCCAGTGTTATGATATACTGTGCTGAGTTTAATGAATTTTACTTAATCCCTTGTCATAGCTATCTATTATGTAATTTCAATTGGCACCCAACACCGAGTCATGCTTTTGTGTTTTTCTGAAAGAGTGGATTCTCCCCACATGAATCCTTCTCCATGGCCTCACTTAACTAATCTCTCCAGAATCTTGGCAGGATGGACTGTGCTGTAATCCAGAGCAGTTTTGCCAGTACCATGTGGGATTCATATTTGAGAGAACTTAGAGGAATGCAGGCTGAGGTGCAGCAGGTGCGGATGGGCTGAAAGCCTAGACCCTCCTGACCCACCAGAGCCAGGCCTCTAGAGTTTGCAGAAAGAGGGACAACTGCTCTGCAATATGGCTCATCTCTGCTATGCTGGGTTTCTATGAGCAGCATTACATTCAGACTGGGTGTCAAATTGTTTAAGGGTCTCTCACAACACCAAAGGTTTCCCTCCTCCAGCTTCCTACTTAATCTATTGACTATTTCCTGAAAAATGAGTAGAAACACTAATGTTCTATGAATCAGTATTTGTGTCTGAAGATAGGCTCAAATTTTCTAATAAATGTGGGCAAGAACCTGATAGTCTATCCTCGTTGTACCCACTGTGTGGGCAGAGCATGATGTTTTCACCACTCTTTCAGGACACATTTGACCAGCAGAAAAGCAACCACAAAGAAGACCTGAATCAGAAAACATGCTCCAGTGGAAATGCATGCTCTAAATTACCAAACAAAGTTGTTCTATGGTCTGTGGCTTAATTAAATGCTGTGAGGCTGCCTGAATTGCTTAGTTCTCCAGGTAGTATTGTCCTTTTGACTAAGCTTTCATACTAATTAATTGGCCTGCTGCTGTATTTCAGGAGGGGATTCTGAAAGATTGGTTACTAGGACATTTTAGTTTGAAAGAAAGGAGATCCTACTGAGATTCTGTTTCCTGTTACAGTGAATTAGGGTTTTTTCTTTTTTCTTTTGTATTATGTTCCTTATATGTTTTGTTTGTTTTGTTTTGTTTTGTTTGTTTTTTTGTAGTTACAGAAGCATGTAATTTTGTTTTGCCATTAAAGCCTGCCTGAGTTATTTGCTGTTTAGAGCTACAGGATAGCTTTGTCTTTGAGAACTAGGTTAGATATTATGTGCCAGGCATTGTGCTGAGGTTTTGGAATTAGAAAAATTGATTAAAACCTGTTCCCTACTCCTAAGAAATAAAAGCAAATATTTGGATGGCACTTGCTATGTATGTATCAGGCTCTCTTCTAAGTGCTTCACATATATTAACTCATTTAATCTTCACAATATTGCCATGAAGTAGATTTATTATTATCTATTTAATACTATTATTCCCCTTACATGTATTAGTCTATTGGGGCACAGAGAAGTTAAAACACTTGCCCAAGGTCACACAGATAAGAAATGATGGAGCCAGAATTCAAAACTTGACAATCTTAGGCTGGAGTCTTTGCTTTCAACCACAATATAATACTGCTCTCAGGAAGACACAGACTGAAATCAAATATATGTAGAGCAGTGAGAGAGGTTCCACAATAGGGTGGGGGTGACTAATGGGATACAGGTCAGTTCTACCTGGTGAGATGAGGGGAAGATTTAAGATTTGACAGCCACAAGTCCTGAGTGCCTTGTGGCTTTGTCCACTGACTTCCACAGGCCATCTGGCCTTGGGCTTCCATTATAATGAGGAATATTCTCCCGCATACAGCAGAATAGAGAGGAAACTTGAAAACCAGAAACATATATTTTTGAAAGTCTCAGCGTCTTTCCCCCCTCCTTGCTCTGGCTGTCAGCTCTCTTTTGAGGAATGTAGCTCCTGCCGATGACTAGGGAGCCCGGCCAGAAACCAGAAGCACAGACGCCTCACAACCGTGGGAGGCGTATGACTACAGCAGCTGAAAGCAGTAGGAGGCTTTTCTCTAATACATTTTTTTTCTTGTTGGAGGCTTTTGTTGGACAGACAAGATACCAAGAAGGAGTACTGGCTACCTAGTATAAAAAGATGAAATGTGAGGGTAGTTTCAGTTTCAAACAAGCGAACAGGTTTTTCCTCGGTCCTCCCTGTATCTCCCTCCTTAATTTCTAGGCTCAGGACAAACCTGGCATCTCTCATTAACGGGCTGGATTCCATAGGCTTAGAAATAAGGCATATCGGGCCAAAAGAGGTCTACATTTTACGTGGATTGGTTAGGCCAACAGGTATTAACCTTGACAATGGTAATGTCAGGATGAAGCATATTTCTCAAAATTTTCAAAAATAGTCATTCTGGAGTGTACAAATATATACATGTACAATTACAGTCTGATAGATCTGAATCAACTGAAGTAAAATTTTAAATGTAGGCAAGAAAGCATCATTACTTAAGAAATAGCTAGGTAAATAGACACACGCACACACACACACACACACACACAGAGTTCTTGACTAATAATTTTTCGCCTTTACGATAGTGTGAAAATGATACACGTTGAGTAGAAAATGGAATGCTCCCACCATTCTGGGCAGCAAGAGTGAGCTGCAGCTTCCAGTCAGTCACAAGATCACAACCGATACTCCGTAGTGCACTGTGTTGCCAGATGATCTTACTCAAGTGTAGACTAATGTAAGTGTTCTTAGCACGTTTAAGGTAGGCTAGGTTGGGCCAGGCGCGGTGGCTCACGCCTGTAATCCCAGCACTTTGGGAGGCTGAGACGGGTGGATCACGAGGTCAGGAGATTAAGACCATCCTGGCTAACACAGTGAAACCCTGTCTCTACTAAAAAATACAAAAAACTAGCCAGGTGAGGTGGCGGGTGCCTGTAGTCCCAGCTACTCGGGAGGCTGAGGCAGGAGAATGGCATGAACCTGGGAGGCAGAGCTTGCAGTGAGCTGAGATCCGGCCACTGCACTCCAGCCTGGGCGACAGAGCCAGACTCCGTCTCAAAAAAAAAAAAAAAAGGTAGTCTAGGTTAAGCTATGATGTTCAGTAGGTTAAGTGTATTAAATGCATTTTTGACTTAGTATCTTTTCAGCTTACAACGTGTTTATTGGGACATCACCCCATCATAAGTTGAGGAGCATCTGTATATATATATATTTACATAATTTATTTATTTATTAAATAATTTATTTATTTATATGTATTTAATATGCCATATGAGGTGTGAGGAAGTGAGAAGGTGAATTCTTGAAACAGAATTCTTGTTATAGGAATGCAAAGATCAGAACTTTTTTAAAAGCTTTCATTTTCAAGTATTCCATTAAGTTTCTTACTTCGTATTAATATCTAAATGTGATATTAATGATAGTTTAAATATAGTGATCATGTTCCTTTATGCCAGGAATTGGTTACATATATTTTTTATTATCTTTAATTCTCAGAATAACCTTCTAAGACAATATTATTACTCCCAATTTACAGAAAAAAAAAAAAAAAAAAAAAAACTGAGACCAAATCAGAAAGGATAGAAAAGCAAAGACTCAGGAAGTTGAACCTGGAACCCATGGTCTTCACCAGGACACTGCTCTGGTTCTTATAGCAAACAATGAATAAATGTTCACTGATTTTTGCCTGAACGTGCTTGTAATGTCATAAGTCCAAAAGAGTCACAGATTCAAAAGGGTTAATATAGAATTTGTTGAACTTATGCTTATGATTAGCTATCAATGCTATTCATAAAAAAACACATTGGGCAATATGAAGAGATGAAAATATCATAAACAATGGGGGGAATAATGTACAAGATAATAGAGGAATACTAATATCTCAATTGTCATACTGAATTAATTCACCACTAATATACTGCTGTTATGCATCATAAGGAGTTGTCAGGGCTCATTGAATTAAGTTATCTTACAATTAACATTTTTTAATGTCTTGATGAAGGGAGGATGAAGTTAAGGCAAAGTGTTTCTTGCCTTTTCATGAAAGCAACTGACCAGAATGTATGAATACTTTTATTGTGTGACTAGATTAAAACTTATTTTCCAAGATGCCTTGTTGTATTGAAAATGCTAAAGATCACTAAGGGTATCTCTGTGTGCATAGACAATTGGAATCTTATAAGTGTAGTTATGAATTTTGCATCTCAAAGCCCTATTATATGAAGAAACATTTTCCCTCGAAAACATGTTCACAAAGAATTAATAAGAAGAAAACACCTTATGTGCAAAGGAGAGTATTAGTATAAACCAGCACCAATGTTTCCAAGCTCAGAACACTATCCATGGTATAGAATGCAGTAATGAAACAGCAGTAAAAATAATAATAGTTAGTATCTGTTAAGTTCTTACCATGTGCCAGATACTTTTCAAAGCACTTCACTTGTAGTATATCATTTGATGCTTACAACAAGACTATGAGGTGGGTACTATTATCATTTACAGATTCTGAAACTAAAGCAAGAGTGACCAAGTAATTTTCCCAAAGTCTGTGGGCAAGTGGTGGAGTCAGGGAGCCCACTGTGGGCAAGTGGTGGAGACAGGGAGAACATAAGTTCTGGGCTTGTGTTCTTAATCGCCATTTCTCTTTTTTCTTAATAATAACAATAATAATGATAATACAAATAATAATGGGAGGTGGGAGAAGCATGAGCTCTACAGAAATCCATAGCAGCAGATCACAAAACTCTAAAATGCAGCCAATGATACCACCTGAAGCTGACATTGTGGCAATTGAGATGATAGCTGCACACCTTCTGAAGTCCTTTTGCGAGTGCTGACTCTACAAATCCATGGGGGCTCCTTAGGCTGTGCCAACTCCATGGTGACTTTACACAATCTGGTGTCCTGTATTTACCAGTGTACCACATTGTGTTTCTGCTGGATACATATGAACTGCAGAACAGCAGGTCATGCTACCCATGAGAGAAATGGTGTTGACTGGTGTAGAGCCACATGGCAAAAAGTCAATTTTTAAGTGAACAGATGGAGTAGAGGCTTAAGAAAGACTATAGTGGGCCAGGTGCAGTGGCTCATGCCTGTAATCCCAGCACTTTGGGAGGCCGAGGTGGGCAAATCATGAGGTCAAGAGTTCAAGACCAGCCTGACCAACATGGTGAAACTCTGTCTCTACTAAAAATACAAAAATTAGCTGGGCATGGTAGTGCGTGCCTGTAATCCCAACTACTCGGAGGCTGAGGCAGGAGAATCGCTTGAACCTGGGAGGCAGAGGTTGCAGTGAACTGAGATCGCGCCACTGCACTCCAGCCTGGTGACAGAGCGAGACTCCATCTAAAAAAAAAAAAAGAAAGATTATAGTAATGGTTTTGTGTTCTTTTTTAAAAACCATTTTATTGAGGTATGGTTGACAAATAAAAAGCTGTACATATTTAATGTATACAATTTGATGGGTTTGGAGATAAGTATACACTGTAAAACCATCACCACAATCTACACCATAAACATATCACCTCAAAAAGTTTCCTCTTACATCTATACCATAAAGGAGCATGCTCCATAAGGCTAAAAGGTACTCAGAATGGAAAGTGATGAAAGGAGGAATGGAGAGGTGGGCTAACTTCACATTATCTGCACCCTGTTCATTTATTCACTCTCAGAAAAGCCCTGAGATCATCCGCTCATGGCTAATGAAGACCTTGGAAAGCCCTTTCCTGAGCCCCGGGGGATTAAAAAAAAGGTTAAAACGAGAAGCACTTCACATATTGTACATGTGCATTTTAAAAAAAGAAATAAGCAAAAAACTTTGATGGGAATTTATTTGAGCATTTCTTTCTTGCAGGGATTTCCTTCCTCCCCACCTGCCCTGTAGCATTTTTAATTTTAGATTGATTCAGATACGGAATGACTTAAACTTGAGAGGTTGTTTGTTTGCTTCCTGTTAAAAACTTCTTGGAATGTCTCCTGACCACAGCCTGAATTCATAAGATGGCTTATTTTAATTTCTTCTTCTCCATTTGGCCTTGTGTTGATATCTAGATACTAAATGTCATTTGTGGATGTGATTAAAATGGTTCATATTTCCTACTTCTTGATGGTATCCACTCCCTCTTCCTAAGCATAAATGGAGACATTTCACAGAAATATGCTAAATACAAGATATTGTATAATTCCAGGAGAATCGTCTTTGCAATCCAAAGTAATTCATTATTATTCTTTATACAGTCTTGCTGAACTTTTTACCTTATGAGAAAGCCTAAAGTTTATGCCAAGTTTGAATGAAGTAAAAAGTTTATTATTTAATACCATCCAAAGGACTACAGCAAATGCTTAGTTGCATGGAGATGCAGCAATTAAAGGAAAAGAGGAGAATGGCTAGGTCTAGAGCCACCTTATAGCATGTATGTTTGAACATGGCATTTTAAAAAAATATTTCATGGATTCTCCTTTCCTCCAGAAAGAACTGACCCTTGAAACTCAAGAGAAATTCCATTAGTCTCAAAACACTCAAAAGGACATCATAAATAAGTATTTTCACATTATCCCATGTACTGTGAAAATATCTACTCATCTACTAAAGTTTTTAGAACTATACCTAGTACTGAGCATTATTTGATATATAATGACAATGTTTTTAATATTGTGTCCTCTATAACAAAAATATATTTTAAAAATAATAATGCAATAACAGATCATTGCATGTATTTTATAGGAAACTTTTTTTGCATATTATACTGGTATCTGGATCATATATTATGATTATATAATATGTATTTTTATGACTTCATGAAAAGAGGAATAATAATATAATTATACATAATTAATCTCAGCTACTGCCTCCCCCAAAAAAGTGAAATTAAAAAACGCCTTGCATAAAAACTAGAGTTAAAATCTCTAGGCCAATGAGGAATTACAGTTGCTAATACCATAACATTTCTTCCTCCCTCCCTCCTTACCTATTTTTCTTTTTATTTTTTTAATGCAAATAATATTAGACTTGCAAACATTTTTCTTCTAACAAATTTTAGTTGGAATAAAGATGAAGGAAGAAACTATAAAGTCATGAAAATTCAAACTGTGAAGTGCCTTTGAATTTTACATAAGGAATTGAACCTATTCATTGTAGTCTATCTGTGAGATTCTGGGAAGGGGTAATATTAGTGAGATCACAATGCTCTCAGCCTCTCAGTCCTACATCATAGACTTGGAAAATATACTAGAAGCATGGGATGTTAACTCTCAGCAAAGCCATGCTATATCAAAATGCTCCCTTTAAATATTTCTGTTCTATCTTTCCTTGGGTAAGTGGTGGTAGGGGGCCAAACAACACTCCTCTAAACCAAGAGGATGGGTAATATTTAATAATAGAATCCACCAAATGAAAAATCCTAAACAGGGATGAGGAGGGTTGGGGAAGCACAAGTAGTATATCACTACATTTCGAAGACTCAGTTTCATTCTTTGGCCAAGTTTCCATTGATGTTTTATTGCTGTTCTGCAAAGACCCTCTTTCAGCAAGAAGCAGATGGAAAGAAAGAGGTAAGAAGACCTTTAAGCACCTTATTGTTGCCTGACTGGTTCTTTCAGAGCCAGTCTTTCAGTGCAGGCTCACCTTTCCCACTAGACTTAACTCTGTTTTTACTAGAATAAAAAGAAAAAAGAAAGGAAGAAAGGGAAGGAAGGGATGGAAGAGAAGGAAGGAGGGAAGGGAACAACGAATAAAGGAAGGACACAAGGGAGGGAGGAAAAAGGGAGGAAACAATGAATGAAGGAAGGACACAAGGAAGGAAGGAAGAAGGAAGGAAGGAAAGAAAGAAGGAAGGAAGAAGGGAAAGAAGGAAGGGAGGGAGAAAGGAAGGAAGGAAGGAAGGAAGGAAGGAAGGAAAGAAGGAAGGAAGAAGGAATGGAAAGAGGGAGGGGTGCAGGGAGGAAGGAAAGAAGGAAGAAGGAAAAAGGGAAGGAAGGAGGGAAGGATGGAAAAAAGGAAGGAAGAAAGGAAGGAAATGCAACCACCAATGTGAGAGACAACCTTTTTCTTGGTAAAAATTATCTCATGCTCTGCCCGCTGCTTCGGTAATGAACTCTAACATTCTTTATTTCTTGGCATGAACACTGAGAGTCAGGTAAAAATGTTTAGCTGTTTGTGACCTGAGGATTGAAGGGTAAAACTCACAAAATTGGTTTGGCTTAGAATCCAAAGAATTTTCCCAGAGGTGAAAGGTTTGTGTATCGGCATAGCAAACATTGATTTTTGTTTTTTCTTCTCAGAAATTTTAAAGTGCAACTTGGAACTGTATACACTTCGGTGTATAGGTAATCTTTTCATCTTCTTGACCTTGTTTTACTCAAAATGCCTATTTCAGCTTCTTTCAGGTTTACATAGAGATTTGTTGACCTTGGATGTCTCTATTCAATTTTTCCCCTACCTCCTGAAGACATCCACTACCACCACACTTCCACACCAATTCCCATATAGACAGATCAGCTTCCAGAGCTATTCTTTTTATTTCAGTGATTTTTTTTGTTTTGCTTTTTTGTTTGTTTTATTTTTTCTAACTGCATCTCAGGTGGCTGCTGACTGGTGAGAATTTACCCCCAGTGACAGACTGTTTTCTAGAATCATAGTCCATATGGCGGAAACATAGAGGAAAGCTCAGTAGACCACAGATACCCTCTCCCGCTAGCAGCAGCAGAACCACATTGCATCTGAAGTCCCTGTAAACCTTCCACAACTGTTCAAGGTTGTCTTGTTTTCCCTTGACATTGCTGGTTTTACAGAGGCACACAAAGAAACTTGAAAGCTGCCACATCATTAAGTGTTTAGCATGTAAACATTTCCAAAATGGACCTACAAAGAAAATGATGGAAACCAAGGGATGAAAGTGCTTTTGATTCTTATAGTTCCTAATCTCAATTCCAGACTTTATCCTTTCACACCCAGTCCTAACTGTTGATATGAGTTTTAAAATTATTGAGAACTACAAACAGCCAACACAAAGGATTTCCAGATCCATAATATAATCTACTTAGAGCCAGTTCTTCCATTTTCTAGACTGCACGAGTTTGTCTTTTTTACCATGCTGTGTGTGGCCAATAAAATCACTAGTCTACATGGCTGCATTTTTTAAGATAGGAGAACTGAATTTGATATATGGAATTTAGATGCCTTCCCATCTGCAAACAGTAAACTTCCATTAGCAGAACCCGAGACCTAACACTCACAGAAGTGAATTTTTATGGGAGAGAATTTAGTTTAGTAATAGGGCCAGGCACAGTGGCTCACACCTGTAATCCCAGCACTTTGGGAGGCCGAGGTAGGCGGATCACCTCAGGTCAGGAGTTCAAGACCAGCCTGGACAACATGGTGAAACCCCGTCTCTACTAAAAATACAAAAATTAGCCTGGGCATGGTGGCACATGCCTGTAGTCTCAGCTACTCAGGAGGCTGAGGCAGGAGAATTGCTTGAACTCAGGAGGTGGAGGTTGCAGTGAGCCAAGATCACGCCATTGCACTACAGCCTGGGCAACAAGAGCAAAACTCCTTCTCAAACAAAACAAAACAAAACAAAACAAAAATGGTAATAAAGCAAATAGATAAAGACATCTCAGACTTACGGAATTATTCAAAACTTATTTGTTATGGGCCTGGCTCAGACTAGCTGCCTGGGAACAGGCAAGTCTTCCTCTGCTGCCCAAAGTCACCAATCCCATTGTGGCTACCCTACTTGAGAAGTCATCACCTGTTATGTCTGTTGTAACAGACTTATACTTTGTTTCTCTATCTCCAGTCTCTCCTTATTCTAATTCATTCCTCGTATTTTAGTCAACTTTGTGTTTCTAAATTAGAGTTCAGATCCAACATTTTTCTTTTTTTTCTATGACATTTGAGGCCCATCTCAATCCAATTCCAGATTCCTCCTTTCCTTTCCCTACACATTTGGTGTTGGAATTGCAGTGCAGTGCTAATTATTGTCTACCCAGTTACGTCTTTTTCGCTTGGGAAAATTTTATTTATATGTCAAATACTTTTCTAATTTCATGTCCTCCATGAAATTTTCTCTAACTTTTCCTTTCCATTCTTGCTTTTGTCGTGCAGAATTATTTACTTCTTTCTCTCTTGAGCTGGACAATAACCACCACACTGCATCCTAATGATCTGCTGACCTGCCCATATCCTGCAGGGCAGGGAATGAAAGCCATTTGTTTTGGAACCCCTAGCACCTGGTGAGGGGTGAGGGATGAAAGATAAATCTCAGAACATATCCCAAATTCAGATGGAAATTTCTACAACTATTAGGACCAACAGTTTCTGTGCCTGTCAATTGCCCAGGAGGTATGTGTGGGTGCAGCGTGTGCATGTGTGAATGTGCGTGTTTGCTCTTTTATTTTACATCATTTTTGTTAATTTCTATGTTATTTTTAACTATTTTTTTTTGCCCTAATGTGTTTGGAATTTTCTTGTGAGCTAGTTTTTATTTTTCAGATAATTTGAGATGAATGGTGTATACAACAATAAGAAATGGTACTTTTCTACATTGCAATTTTATAAGCAAGGAAAAACTCATATGTTTTTAATACACTATATTTACTAAGGCAGAAATAAACTTTTATATTTAAGAAAGCAAAAACCAAACAATAAGGCTAAAACAAAAAATCTGAATAAACAAATATTAATTATAACATTTCATCCTGTAATTGGAAAGGGGTGTGTCTGTGTGTGTGTGTGTTCATGAACTTTCAAGTGCAAATGAGATGCAGAGAGGGAGAGAGAGACAAAAAGAGAGAGATAAGTATGTTTACATTTCTGACTTAGAACAAGTTAGACAATACGTTTTACACGAGATATCTTTAAATAGAAAACTCAATTCAGAATGACGCTACATAATTAAGGGAACTTGGATGCCTACTGTTTGATTTATAAACACATTACCAAAAATATTATCTGCAAACAGAAAAAATCTAGATGAATGCATTTTAAGCAATTTAATTTTCTCCCTTTTGACCTCAGGTGTATCAATATTGGATTAATCTTCATAGTTCATTTATGAAACTATCTTATCATTGATCTATGCATCACTCTCTTTTTAATTCACTGAGCCATTCATTTATTGAATGTATTAATAATGTTACATTCATTTACCCACGACTCAGTCACCTAATATAAAAAATAGAGCCTTGAAAATATCTTATACATATCCATCTGTCCTCTGCCAACCAGTCTCCTCAGCTCTCTCAACCTGGGGTAACCACCATCCTGAAAACCACATTAACTGCGCCCTGCTTTCCTTATCACTCAGCTTTGTTTCGTATTTACATATTCTCACAGTTATTCCATCCTATGGCTAAAGAATACTCTTCTTATTTTTCATAAAACAATTCTGGAGAGTTTTTCCACTAATGATACATTTTATAACTTTCCTAATTTAATGCAAATTATTATATTTTTATGGTAACTGAGCATTGTAAGGAGAATATTGTCCACTGATCTAAAAATCAATGAAAAGCACAATGTCATACTACCAATTCAATGGATTGCTTGAAAAAAATGCATATTCTATATACATTTTTCCCTTTAAAATATTGCTGGTCACATATACTGTAAAATAGTATAAAAACAAGGACAGAAATATACAGAAAATCAACTTAAATGTATACATATCACTGATTCAATTTGTGTATTGTATTAAACGAACCTGGGGAAAATGTCATTCTTAACCAAACAGCAGGGTAGTGAGTAGACTTAGAGATCCCAGCCTCTGTGATCTGTAATATGATTATGGCTTAAGGTACAAGTTGGTACTTAAAGGGGCTATGTGTTTGATTGACTCCATAGATTTGAAGTTTTACTCAGTCTTTACAGACTCTAATTTCCTCTTCAGCAAAATGTATTTAATCAGCTTCATTTTTCCTTAAAGAACAATTTGATTATTTTTATAGATTATTTCAAAATAGTACGCAGTGTTATTTTCTTTTCTCAATATTAAAGCCTTATAGACTGGTACATCTTATAGTTAAAATATTTATAATTTCATTTTAATCATGCTTACAAGTTTCCTCTTGAAACTAAGCTCTCTAAAATTCACATGAGAGACACTGGCCAAATAAGAACTGATGTTTAAAAGAGCAGAGGGAGTATACCAAATCCCAGTATTTTTCTCTGTGACAGCCTTTCTTCTTGTTGCTGTGTTACCAACAGTATGTTCATTTACAATTAATTCATTTAACTGATAAATATACTTGACATTCTGTACCAAAAGCTCTAATCATGGAAAGCCTGGTGATCTAAAAACCATTTTTGACAAGAATTCACTGCTGGAAGTCTAATATTAAAATGTCAGCCATAGTGGAGAAACCATGCTTATTAATTGAAATAAACCCATCCCCCAAACTCCAAAAAGTGCCACAGCCATGCATGCAACTCTGATAAGCCAAGGTATAAAGATAAGAAACACTGTACTTTATACATTTATGTTATAAAAATATTTCCCTTAATTAATAAAATTGCTCTCAAGTATCTAATTTTACAGTTTTTACTATGTGTTAATAATACAGATGCTTCTAATATTTGATGGAAGAAGGATTTTGTATGACAGTAAAGTATAAGGTAGCTTTTACAATATTTAATTTGTTTTTCAATTTCTAAAGGAAATTATGATATAGGAAATCCTATTTGATAAAACTAAAGTATCAAGAGTATGACAGGCAAACTAAATAAACCATATAGTAATAATGAATTTCACTTCTTGGTTCACATTTTAGTCCTTACTTATGAAATCATATGATATTATAAACTAATTATTGCTGTGGACACATTAGTCACGATATTCTTTTATTTGAAATGTAAATAATTTAGTGCTAACACTAAATGTTAGCATTGACTCTCTTAGAAATAACAAGGCTTACTGGTAACAAAAGAAATAAAAAAATTATTTGACAGATATGCATTTATACAATTCAAATTCTGATTAAAGGGAACTACTTGAAGTATAACTAATTTTGAACATGCAAATATAAGCACAAACCACTTTATTAAAATGAACATACAAGCTTAGCTCAAATTACAGGAGAAATTACCATTTTAAGATAATCTTTTTTTACATTGGAAACATTTTTAAATGTTTGAAATTTTTAATGTTTTTGTTCTCTGAAAACGAGGTATCAAAAAACACCTGTTTTCAACGAAATCTTTATTCAGGTTTTATTCTGAACAAACGCCTCTGTATTCTGTTTGAACTACGAATGTTGTTTCTGGAATTGGACAAACCTAAGTTCAATACTTGATTCTGACTTGTACTCGTTACATGACCTTGGGAAAGATATTTAACATTTGCAGGTTTCAGCTTCTGTATTTCTAAAGGGGAGGATGAAAGAACCAATTGTATTACATTGTTTTGAGGTGTAAATGTGATGATTTATATAAAATACTTAGGATAGTGTCTTGCACAAAGTAAATGCTCAATAAATAATAAATAAAAGAATAATATTTATGATGATGATATAAAGAGTAGAAGTAGCCATAGTAGTAGTTCAAAGTGCACTTGTGAAACATCTGAACCAAAAACAACCTCCTTGATCATCTGCTCACCTCATTTTATGGGTGAAAACGTCAAGGCCCAAAGAAAGCACTCCAGCTATTAACCAGTCCTGCCCCTAGTCCCAGCCAGCCCCCTATTTTGGAATGGGCAACACAGGGAAAGTAGTGATAAAGTCAAGGTGAAAAGAGGCTTTTCTCTAATGAACAGAGAGTAATCATGAATGACAGAAGAGCAAAGTTAAATGAATTTATTGATTTCTCAGAAAATCAATATGAAGTTTCTACCCAAAGAATCGCTTCCATGCTGAAAGCAAGGGGTCTTAAGGCCTGAGAAGTAAAGGGCTCAGGCCCCCTTGGCCAGAGTATGTCAATACTTGTGTGTAGATGCCTTAAATGCCCTAGGAGCCTGAAAGCAAATCATACCTCCGGCTGCCTCAAAATGTTAGAGAGGTCATCTTGTCAAAGCGGTGATTGCTTAGAGAGAAGTCTAACAGGAACAGCAATAAATTCAACTGGATATAATGTCAAAACTGTTTAATGTAATACATTGGACCTGACTTCCTACTCATCCAAAAAGAAGCAGGTTCTTTGAGAAGACTTAGTTCAACAATAATGCTCAAGAAAATAAGACATAGTCATTTCTTAGCTTTCAAATAATTATATTATGAACTTGGATTTTAAAATTATAATTTTGCATTAAGAAAACATAATATATTATAATTGCACATTATAAAAACACATTGGAAAAATTATATGACAAATTTCTGTAATTATTTATCCAAATATTACCACTGTACTATTCAATTCCCTGTGCATCGTTTTCAAGTTTGTATTATCTTTCTATAGACTAGAATACATGCTGAATTTTTCTAGGTTTCTTTACTCCAGCTTTCTTCCACAAAATTATTAAAAATGGAAATACCTCTGTTCTTAAAGCCCTATAAGCAGAAATTAGAAGAATTTTAAGGAACAACTCATGCCTGACATGTGGGCCACACAAAAAGTTCACCGAATTGCTAGGTGTCGTGATCAGAGCCATTCAAACAGGAAACCGGGAGGGAAATTTGATGCTTTTGCTCTGTAGACAGTTTTTCTCAAGATGTTGGAACAAAACTCAATATCGTAAGACTCTTACTCCTGTCAACACCTACCTTCTTCACTTGGCAGTGTGATGTTGTAATTGAAATTAGTAGCTTCTGCTTGTATAACTTGAAACAACCTGACCAAGAGATACTTTGATATCCATTGGTGAATAAGAAAATAGGCCAAATGGCTATAACAGATTTCATTTAATTCCCTATGGTGATTTGATTTGTTCAATTGGCTGTCTTTCAGCCTAGGTTCATAGCTCAAAACTGTTAGACAAACTGGGATTGCCTTCTAATATTACTTTTACTTTGTATTTCCCGTTTTTAAACTTTGCATCTTTTACTTGTTAGATTTTTGCAGAAGCACAAATTTTAACAGACTAATGCTAGTTCAGCACTTTTGATGATGGGAGAAGATTATGGAACACACAATATTGAACTTAATAATGGACTCCAGGTAGCCTAAGAACCACTCCCTTCAAACCTGTCTTGTAATTCAAATGTGGCTTAAAGGGTTTTGATACTGACTCCTAGTTGTCAATCACTCCCCGCAATGTGGGACAAGACCAACAATTTGGACAGGTCCATCTTAGCAGTGTGGAATGTCAGAACCTAACAGTAGCAAGATTGACTAGTGATGCTTTATGAGATAGATCTTGATCAAAAGGGGGAAATGTGAAAATTGTCAGAATCAATGTAGAGTTGCAAATGTTAGAAACAAAAAATTTTTTTAAAAGCCTCGCACTGACAAATAGACAAATAGAGTTGGGGAAAGCTATTAAGAGAGGGTTCTCATGCTTGTATGACTAATAAAAACTATTACAGAAGACTCTGAAAATCATAGTCTTGCACAAAGGCCATCACAACCTTACACAAAAAAATACTTCTGCATGGACACTGCGGAGCAA
This sequence comes from Macaca nemestrina, assembly GCF_043159975.1. Taxonomy (NCBI): domain Eukaryota; kingdom Metazoa; phylum Chordata; class Mammalia; order Primates; family Cercopithecidae; genus Macaca; species Macaca nemestrina. The sequence goes on from NC_092129.1 coordinate 116,710,115, forward strand.
TTACCTGTACAACCTTAGACTGGTATCACCCTTGTTATTGATCTTTGTAGCCAAGGATAAACATTTCAAAACAATTATATAATCGTCCTCATTTTTCTTTTTAAAAATTTTTGTCTTCCATTACATTTCTGAATATGCATGTAGTTTACTATTGCATGCAGATTCCCATTGCAATGCTATATCTCCAAATAAACATCATTTTCTTTTACATAGTCTCTCTCTGTTTGTTGTTGAGGTCGACAATTTATATATAATCAATATATTTATATGTGTGTGTATATATCTGTGTATGCACACGTACAGATATGTAAAGTGACTTTTAAAAATAATCCAATAGGAAATGATTATTGGGTATATTACTAAACTATAACATTGAAACTGGTGAACAGATTAATACCCTAAATAGTATAAATGGCACTTATTATCTGTCATAATAAATCTTTTGTGGACAGAGATTAGCTTTTTATGCCAACTTTCTAGAAATAGTAATTTGTATTAGGTCTCAAGGGGTAATTTTCTATCCATATCTAACTAAAGCTTCAAGAGACTTTAGGCTATCTTCCCTAACTATGGCAAAGTACACATAAACATTGAAATACTAACATAGGTTCCTTTGAATTAAATTTAAGAAGCCATGCTAAAACATTCAGATTTTGTTCTTTATCCATTACTGTCAATAAGAGACAATTAACACCCTACACAGTCCTTTGAAGATACATACACAAATATCTAATTATTACCTTTAATTATTAAGTAAATATTTCATGTTAGTAGCTGTGAACCATATTTTTCTTCTTTACTCATTTTAAAGATTTATCGAGCAGAACAAAACCAAAACAATAAAACTTATTGACATAAAAGATTGCCCTTTCAAAAAACAAAGAAATAAAATCCCACAAAACTGTAAGAAAGTTCTTGTAAGTTCTTCTTTATCTTAATACACTTTCCGAAAGAATTCGAGTGATTTGAATCATTTCTGTATTTTTTTTCAGTTATTAAGCATGTAAAGAATGAGCATGGGATGAAGCAGAGACTGAGGTAAACAAACTACATTTTCCTTGAAAGAGTCATTTGTCTTCTACAGATGAGCAAGTTATTACTGAGAGAGGGCATTTTGCTTACCTCAGTCCATCACAGATCTGGGTTAAGCTAATTGAAATGTGCTTCAGGACACATGTGGAGACAGCACTTGGGAGAAATAGAAAGATAGAAACAAAGTGGCCAGGAGCAATTCTATTTTTAAAATTAGTCAATGACCTCAGGAGTTTAAGATATTAGAATGGAGAAGAAGTATTTTGGATTTTTTTACAAAGTTGGACCAAAATTATTTCTTTATTTTTGGAACATGTGATTTGGTAACTTTCCATCTAAATCAAATTCAATTTAGAGGCTTTCACAATTAAGTTAAATTCTAATCAAATTGAGGGACTTGAGTATTTTAAGAAAATCATATAAAGTTGGGCAGCTTCCCTATATGGAACATGGGTGATAAGAACAGGACCCACAAGGCTGTTTAAATGTGGGATCAGTTTTAGTCAGACTAATAAAGAGTTTTCTTGTGGACGGGGGTTAGGGGTGGGATGGTGCTATGTAAAGACATTTACATTTAAAAATAGCTATTTCATCTGAGTCAAATCATCTCTGTTCACCTTATAAGGTCTATTATAAGCTCTGTGACTCAATTCTAGCTGCATATGAGCATCACTTGTGACAATTTTTACTACTCTGGTTCCCTGAACTCACCCTCCGAAATTCTAATTCAGTGAATTTCATGGTTGATTCTCAGGACTCCCAGCTTTAGAAAGCTCTATGGGTGATTCTGATGAGTAGCCAGGATTGAGAGCCACCGTATGAGGCAATGTTCCAGTTTATTTGTTCCTATTGAAAGACTTCAGTAAGAGAGAATGTGCGCATATGTGTGTGTCTTGTTCGGGGAATGTGAAGGGAGATAGAGAGAGAAAGAAGGCTAATAATATTTTGAACAGTGAACTTCCTTGGGAATAAACCAATGGAACTATGTTTCTTGAACAATGATTCAGACTTTCCAGAAATTTAATGCATCAATAAAATACAAAAATGAACAAAACTCTGAGAGTATTATAGAATAGCTGGTTTACAGACAAACAGATACACTTCTTTTCTCAGTAACTGTGTAAATACGTTTTTTTAATGTTGAAAAGAACTCTCATTACAATTCATTTCTGTAGTTGTCCTATAGGATAAGATAGGTGGGGGCGTGGAGTAGTTTGGATGAGACTCATTCATAGGCATATTTCTGAGAAGACCTAGAGTGAGAATGCAAGTCCAAGTCCGAGGAGGGTAATCAGATAGTATGTGCAGCACTATAATAGCTTTGGTAGTCAAATACTCAAGTTATTGCACAAATCTAAATTTAAAAAAAAAAGGAGATGAGGAAGACATGCCTGTCTAGTGGGAAAGAAGGTTTTAACATAAAGAAGAATAGAAAAAAAAGTATAAAAGATATAGTTAAGAAGGCAGAGTAATAAGACCAGAAGAGGAATTAGAAAGAATAGATTTTCAAGATTGTCAGGTCAAGTTAAAACTGATCACACTGATAGTTTTTAGCACATGAAAGCAAAGACCCGCTGGGCTTGAAATAGCCATGGCGGTTTCTAGTTATAAATCTCCTTAGTCTGTAGATCACAGATATCCTAGTTTTATTTAACTTTCATGCTTCAAGTGAAATAAATTTCCCTAGAGAGTTTCCTTCTCACCTTGCAAATTGTCTTTTTCAAGAAATTTTAATTGGATATAGTTTTCTCCTAGTGTCTATCTTCGATTTGGTAAAAAAAAAAAAAATGGGGATAAGGAGGGAATAAGGACAGCAATACATGTATCCATCGATGGATGAGTCATTTCTGTCCTTTCATCCTTTTAGAATTTGGACTTCGGAATTAAACTACCTATTAAGAGATGTAAGGATATGTATTGAGTAGAAGGAATATGTTAAATGTATATAGAAGATATCGAAATGAAGTTTACCTGAGGGTTAAATAACGAGGAAGCTGAGTTTTGCTCAGCTCTGCTGCTAATCATTGTATTTGCTTTGATCAGCCCTCTATGCCTCAGTTTCTTCATTTGTAAAATGAGAGATTTGAATAAAGTTAATCATTAAGACTCTCTCCAACATTATGTGAATTACTGTGAGACAGCACATCAGTCTCCCTTAGCATTTAATCTGCCTGAAATTTTACTTCTCCATGAAGCCTCCCCAAATTAATCCAAAAGCAAACATTGACCCTCCCACATTTAAGACAGACTTGGAAATTCAAGGGCTGTAGTTTTCAAATTTAGCCTCAGTTTCTAGGCATTAAGTTAACACATGCAAGACTTGCACATAAGGCAAATACGACACGTGTTTCTGTTAGATTATTGTGGCTTCCAGAGCATACTGTCCAACACTGTGCTGTTAGGAAATGTGAATGATGCTTAAGAAAGACAGTGATTGCACTCATGAGTCACCAACTTTCTTGTGTCAAAATGCAAAAGTCATTTAGGTGCCATTATGCAAAAATATCTCTTTTCACCACCATGATTTTTGGAAGAAAAACTTGAGAGAAATTTTATGTATCATCACCAATTATATATCTGAAATATAGCATATGAATGAGAATAAGGATTTATATTCCCTATGGACATCAATACTAACGTAAAAAACATTCACTGATGTCAGCACTAGGTCTGCAAAAATTAACATACTAAAACAGAGTTCCTTCATGTCTTTGTCTTAAAGACAGTGAACTGAAGGAAGTCATAACAAAGTGGTGTTTATCGTTTCCTTTAGTATCTCTTGAGAGCCACTTTTTAATAAAGATAAATTATACCTACAGGTAACCTCGATTTTGACCTTTACTTTTCAATAAAGAGTCAGATTTCTGAACTCTTTCCGTTAAGCAAATTTAAAATGGTTCCTTTTTGCGGAAATGCAACATCTATTTTTAGAAAACGCTATGTGTAAGATCTCAAACACACTACAGTACTCCTCCTTTATGGGAGGGGAATATGTTCTAAGACCCTCAGTAGATCCCTGAAAACCTAGATACTACCAAACCCTATCTATGTTTTTTTTTTTTTTATGACACATACATACCTACGGTAAAGTTTATTTATAAGTTAGGCACAATAAGAGATTAACAACAATAATAATGTAATAGAAGAAATATTACAATATACTGTAATAAAATTCCTGTGACTGTGGTCTCTCTCTCTCTCTCTCTCTCTCTCTCTCTCTCTCTCTCTCTCTCTCAAAATATCTTACATTAACCACTGGTAACTGGAATCACAGAAAGTAAAACCAGAGACAAAAGAGGGAATTACCGTATTATGCTCAAAACATAATTTTTAGAATTTTCATATGGGGTTGGAGAGAAATATTGAGAAATTGCCAATAAATGATAAGTTTCTGAAAACATAGGAGCAATTGGAAGTAACATATCATGACTGTGGTCCTAACCACCCACTGAGAGAAAAACATTTATGTTAGTAAGGAAGGAATTGTTATTAATAAGACCAAAGGGAACAAGGATGAAGAAAAAAATAACACCTCCTTCTCAAAAGTATTTGAGTTTCACATGCTTTCACGTCTGCATATCTCTTTACTGAAGGACTTTCAGCCCAAGGTGTCAAAAATTTAAATACGTTTAGAAACAAATGAAACAAAGTGAAGAATTAAAAATAAGCAGGCAAATAAAATTATGCTTTTTTCTTTAAGATGGAATTGCTATGAACCATAGTGATACTCTAAGTACTGCTTTCTATAGCACAAACCAGAATTTGATATAAAGCCAGTATAGCCTGGACCTCATTCAAGGTGTGTTGATTTAAAGACAAGATAGGGATGACTATTTTCTGTCCTTTATGATACATTAAGATACTTTTCTCTCCAAAAACATATTTATGTATTAACAAGAGATACAGAATTCATTAAAGGCAAAGCATGCTAATGCTGATTATGCTTATAACCTATTAATAAAGACAGACCCTCTAATCATAAATTAGACCTAAATTATTTTACAAAATATTATATAAACCTATTTTTATTCTAGTATTAATAAATAAATACCAATACCCATTGGAATTCTTACCTAACTTTTAGTTTTTCTGGTCATATTTGAGTATCTACCATAAAACTATTCTTTGCTCAGAAACGTAAAAATACTTTGGCCTTCATTTACAATTTGGATTACTGAAATAAGTACTATATAACATAAACCAAATATTTACCATGAACACCCAAATGTTAGATACTATTGCACAAAATAGCTTAGAAGATAATTCTATCCCAAGAGACATAGATTCATATTTATGCATACATGTACTCATTTAGGGCTTTCTTATTTTACAATGTTTTTGAAAAAAAAGTATACAAAATATCTTATATCAAACACTGAAATAATTTCACTGAGGCTCTACAATTTTCAAATAGATGAAATTAAATATATGGAAATTAGTATATTTATATAGAAATTCCCATTACATTCAGTGGCCCCTGTATCTGTACTTTGGAGTGAAACCTATTTTCCCTTTTTTACATCTGATAGTTCTTCATTCTGTATAAACTTAGATTCTAAAGAAGTATCTTGAAGAAGTTTTTTCATTCTGCTTATAAAACCTACAAATCTCTTGCAAGCTGAACTTATGGCATTTCTGAAATTCTATCAGTTCTAACAGCTTGAGACCTTTTTCTTACAAAAACATGCCTTTCCCTGCAGGGTTCTGAAAAGTTTCCCAGCAACGTTCATTAAGAAAGGCCGCAGCTATAGATTAGCCTTGCTGCTACCATTTTCCTTGTATTTTTGTGTGTGACAATTTTCTATTCAATAGTGTAACTGCATATAATTATTCAAATACAAAAGCCTGTGGTAAAAAAATGTGGAGGTGATGATAAAAACATTGGAAAGCAAATGAACTGCTATGATTTTAGACATAATTTTGTTCTTCATTGTATTTACTGAGAATTGACATTAGGAAGGATCTTTGTGTAAAAAACTGAGGGCAGATTTGGTCCATTTGCAGAGAGATAATGTTCCTAAATACAATTTAGATTAGTTTAGATGTATAATAAACAAAATAATTCCTATCTTTAGTATATTAATGTATCATCAATAAATTGTGAAAAAATACAATGGCAAATGCTAATGTCCATATTTTAATCCCAGGACGTAGGAAATTAGAATATAAATAATAATTATAGGATTCTCCCTAGGTAAGAATCCTGGAATCGTAGAGCTATACAGTAACTAAAGATGGTTTTTATTTAACCTTTCCTAGCAGAGTCCAACTCTTTTCATACTCCACCCCAGACACCAAACATATACACACATAATTCCATTAACTCTTAAGAAAACTGGTGTAGAGACAGGCTAGAAGACTTGCCCAAGTCATCTTTTGACTGGTGACAGAATTAGGATTTGAGACAAGAACCATTTTTGCTATGCCAAGTTGTCTCTGAAATAGTGTCTAGAAGGAAGTCCTAATATTAAAACAAATTTAATGCTTATTTCTGCTTCCAATGAGGAACGCCAGTTCCCTCACACTGCTTGAAGAAATGTAAATACACTTACAGCAGGAGGGTCTATTACTTATTTATGTCTGAATTATTGACCTCTGGAAGGTAGGATCCTAAAACTTAGTGAAATGTATGAAAGTATATAGGTTTACCATGTAAAATCATAGACAATATATTTTACCCCAAAGCCGTTCTCATCCAGTCTGGTCTACTATGCATTAAAATGACATAATAAACTAATTTTTAATAGAAAGTTGACTGTTAATATGTTCCTCCTTCAAATCTTCGATTCCATCATAAAATGGAGAATTACTAAAATGAAAAATCTATAACTGAGCACTAATCACATCACCTGTGCACACACACACAACTTTGTGTATTAAAACAGACTTTATACAAGGTATCCCTACGTAAGAATGGTTTTTGATTATATGAATTTGTGTTAAACAAAATTTTCTTTAAAAATGTTTGGCTAACTTTTCTTATGTTATTAATTGTAACTCTGTAGTTACGCTTATTATAACCTACAAGGAAAGCTTATCCAGCTTAAATAATTCAATTACTATTATTTTATTAATCTCTGATATATCCACAATGTCTTTATATCTGAGTCCATTAATATCATTAATATTTTACATATTTGCTGAATTAAACTCTAAGATCTTATCGTGAATAGAGAATAAGGAGAAAAACTACAAACATGTTCGTTTTAGAAATTTTAAGGTTAAAACTAACTATGTGTTCTTGAACATCAACACAGGAGAAAATATTAAAGAATGTTGTTGGAAGGCTGATAGAATTGGCAGCAACAAGGTTAATTATTGAAGACTTTTAAGCTCCATGTTACTTAAAATTATCCTTCTTGTAGGCCCAGCTTTTGCTGAATCTCATCTGCTTGGAGCTGAGAACTTGCATTAATTTACACTGTACTGACTCATTTTCTTATTAAGCAAATTTGAAATGATACGATATTTTTGGCTTTGCTGGATTCCTTTCTCTTAATATCATGTGCTTTTCTCCAGGAAGGTCAAAGTGTTTAATATTAATCTTTATAACTTTGCTGTGGTATATTCTTATCCTTATTTGACATGCAGTACAACTGAGGTAAGTAGATTATATGGAATAGACCAACACAGGAGAAGTACTGACAGGTGAACTTCAGTCTTCTATTTCTTATCTAGCTTTCTATTTTTTGTTGCAGGCTCCAGTGGCAGGGGTTCTTAACTAACGAGATGTCTATCAGAATCGCCTGTGGAGCATTTTTAATCTATCCATTCAACTCCTGAAGGTATAACAGAATTTGGAGAGGGCGTGGGGAAGGTGAATTGAAAACTCTCCAGATGGTTTTTCTAAATGTCCTGTCTCTTTTACCCTAGTTGGGAACCACTATTGTCCTAGTATACTTTTCCATATTATGCACTTCATTTCTCAAATGTATTTCCCATTATAAGTCACCCTTTTAAAAATGTTTGTAACATTTCATTATAAGAATTGAATAATTCCTACTTTGGAGCTCTGGACTATATACCATTTTGTCATTAGAAAAATGGTTCTAAGCCTCAACATTTTAAATACATAAAGGTAATTTATTTCTTTAACGAATTTGCAGTTTTTCCCTTTGCTGAATGCATTAACTGCATCTAATGTTTTTATAATCAGTACAATTCTCAACCGTTCTTCACTTCTATATACATGTGAATTCAATATGCAGATATTTCTTATGTTGACAAGTCTCTGTCAGTATTCTATGGAAATGACACCAACATTACACATTATTCGTGTCCTTTCCAAGTTTCAAAAACAAAGCACAAATAATCATGGCCAAATGAGATTTTACAGGCATAAAAATCTGCTCCTCTTCATCACTTTCAATTCTGTAACTTGCTAGTTTTCCTCTAATATCTAGAAATTCTTTTGCTTTTCTTATAATTATCCCTACTGACACAAATAGTTGTCTTTTTTTAATCCTTCTCTGTGAATACAATTTCATTTCTGAAAAATGGAGCTTAAAGATATTCTTCTTTATATTGCTAGCTGCAGAGATTTCATTCAAATTCTCCCTTCTTTCCTGACAAATGGGCTCTGGAAGCTTAACAAGGATCCTCTTCATAGCTGGACATGAGACTGGGAAAGTTGCATAAACACACTCCAACAATCTCCACTATAGAATAACAACCATGTTTCTACAAATAGGTCTGCCAACAAGCACTGAGGATACTGTGATGAGCTACCCTGCATGATACCCTAAAGAATCTAGTTTTCCCTTGATGTACGTAGCTAAGCTCTATTATCACCAAAAGAAATTACAAATGGGTCTCCAGGGGAGAATCTGCACTGAAAACACACTTCTCTGACAAAATTCATACTATCTCCCTTTGAGACACTAATGCAGACCAGCCAACTAAATCTTGAAGACGATCAGAAGACAAAATGCAAAATAATTATCTTTTTCCCCATCTGTGTAAGGTATTTTTTTTCCAATTGTTCTTAATTGAGTTTATCATCACTTTCTAGCAGTGGAAATAGGTAAACAGGATTTTGTTTACCTCAAACATCATTTTCTTTTTATGTACAACCAATAACTAATACAGCCAAATGAAGAGGGCTGTGATGGGTGCAGGATGAAATACAAAGGTATTTTTAAAAAATCAGTTCTAATTGAATAAGGAAAGATAATCAATAAGATATATCTAAACATAATTGGAAGATTTATATTTTTGAGATTTAATGAATAAAGAAAATGAATCATTTTTTCTTGATAGTATAAAAAATAAAAGAAAAAACATAAAGATAGTTATGCTACATACTCATGTTTTCATATCACTGAAACAGCCTCACAGAGATAAATGAAAAAGTTCTCTAAGAATAAAACACAAATTATACATAATAGAATCCTTTCTAGTATTTGAAAAAAAAATAATAGGCATACTCATGTGATTACTGTGTTAGTAAAAAGGAGCAGGCTATATTAATAACACATGGGTAAATGCCTTATTTTACCTTTTGAATAATAGCACTTATGTTTGAATTAATAGGCAAAAGAGCAACTGTTTTCAGATATTTTGACCCTAAGCAGTTTAAAAGGGGCCAAATACAGAATACCACCTACTTTTTAAAACCTAATCAGTGAAATTTAAACACAAATGGTTTCTATACAGAATATTCACTAAAGACTTTTAAAACATGCTCTCATTTACTGTAAATGAAGTTAAAGGGTACTTGTTTGACATATATTCTGGTCCTTGTGCTCTTTTTAAATTACTTTTTAAATTTCAGAAATATTCTGCTTCCACGTAAAACGTGTGCCACTAGCCTCCGACTGCCTGGAAAGGAACATTGCTGCTCATTTCTTAACTTTCTACAAATATTCTATTTGTGCTTAGTCAAAGTGGCATGACCTTCTATATGTCTAAAGAAAAAAATGGCTCATGAGTTTTTGACCTTAGAAATATTTTTGCCCTCAGCTGATAATGAACAAGCTGAAGAAATTCAAAGAAAATAAATCAATCTATAATTGCATCCTATGTTTGATATATTGAAAATATATAGTATTTTGGAAGGAAAATACTCTGCTTTAGAAAATATATTTAGGAAGCAATCACATAAAATATCCAAAAGACAGAGTATTGAAAGACAATAAGATCAAGGAAATAACTGCTTGGAGCAGAATATTTGCCCTAGAGCAGTGTGTAGTTCTCTCCATGAACTCCTAATTTCTCAACTCTTCTTTAGTTTAATAATGAGCATTATATAAGAGTCCAAAATCACTGCAATTTGTGACATTCTTTCTTTCTCAGCATCCTCATCTAATTGGTCACAACAACTTAATGATTCTATTTCAGGAAACCAATTCATACCCATTGCCATTAGATGATTAATAATAGTTATCAAAAGAATATATTGGTTCCTAGCTAAATTAACCTGAAGAGTCAATCAATGCAATGCTAAGAAAATTGCAACACACTTTTTTGTAGAAATTGGCAAGTTGATTTTAAAATGTATTTGAATACCCAAAGAACCTAGATTATACAAATATCGATAAAATACCTAGATTAAGCAAAATAATATTGGAAAGGAAGAATGAAGTTAGAGAACTCAAGCTCTTTGATTTCCAGACTTAGTACAAAGCTATAGTAGTAAAGATTATGGCACTGACATAAGGAAAGATAGATCACAGAAGCAACATAGAAATCCAGAAACAGATCCACACATACAGTCAACTGATTTTGCAAAACTACCAAAGCAATTTAATGGGAAAAGGAAATCTTTTGAACAAACGGTACCTACCAGAACAATTGGATATACATGTAGAATATAACGAACCCCAAGACCTACCTCACATAACACACAAAAATTAACTTTGTTTGAAACATAAATCTACATAAAAGCTAAGATGACAAGGGAAGGCTTAGAATATAGACAAGATAATACAGAAAAACATTTTTATGACCTAGAGGAGCAATGAAGATCTTTTATAGTGGAGTCATAAACACAAACTATTTTTTTAAATGATATACTGAACTTCACAAAATTAAAAATTTCTACTCAGCAGAAGATGCCGTTAATGCAGTGTAAACGCTAGCTATAGGAAAAATTATAAATGACAAAGGATTTGTATCCAAATAATCTAAATAAAAAAGAGAGAAATGACTTGAACAGACACTTCACAATAGAGGATGTAAAATGGCCTATAAGGACATGAAAAGTTGCTAAATCTTATTAGTTACTAGAGAAATGTAAATTAAAATGTTGTCAAGAATAGGTAACACTGGGACTATCACAGATTACTGGTAAGAGTACAAAGTGGTATGACCATTTTGGAAAACCATTCAGCAGTTTGTATTTTTTCTTTTAAGTTAAAAATACTCTAACCTGCCTTTATACTCAATAATTTTACTCCCAGCTTCTTACCCAGAAGAAATGAAAATACATGTCCATACAAAGATTTTTACAAAAATTTTAAAGCAATTTTATTCATAGTAACAAAAAGCTAAAAACAATTAATATGTCTATCAATTGGAAAATGGATAAGCAAATCATGATATATTCATACAATAGATAATATTCAGCAATATAAAATAATTAATTACTAATATATACAATAATATAGTTGCTTCTCAAAGAAAATATATTGAGCAAAAGAGGTCAGAAGAAAAAGTACTCATGGTATGATTTCATTTGAATAAAATCCTGAAACAAATAAAATGAATTCACGATGACCGGAATCAGAACAATGCTTGCCAATGAGGGGATGGGGATTGACTGGCAGGATACAAGAGAGAACTTTCTAGGGTGATGACAATGTTCCATATCTTAATCAAGTATTTGTTACTTAAGTATATATTGGTCCAGCCTCATCACATTATGTACTGTGCATTTCACTGTATATACATTTAACTTCAATTAGAAAGGGTACAAACTTCCAGTTATGAGACCAATAAGTTTTTGAGATCTAATGTACAGCACAGTAACTTAGTTGATAACAATGTATTACATATTTGAAATTTGCTAAGGGAGTAAATCTGAAGTGTCCTGAAAACAATAAATAAAAAGGGTACCTATGTCAGGTAATGGATATGTTAAGTAACTTGACTGTGGGAATCATTAGAGTATACTTATATCAAAACACTATCTTGTATGTCTGAAATATATGCAATTTTTTGTTAACTCTATTTTAATAAGAAAAAAGTATATTGTGTGCCAGATACTGTCCTTGGTGCAATCTTACATGATTCTTATAACATCTCCTCCTTGCTTCTAGATTTAAAAACATCTGAGGCTTAGCTATTTCCTTCATTCATTTAAAAATATGTAATGATGTCTGCTATGTGCCAGGCACTGTATTCAACACTGGTTATACAGTGCAAATCAAACAGATAATGTTCTTTCTCTTCTGGATATTAATTAAAATAAGATTACAAAGTAAAGTAATGGCTGTGAAAAAACAAAACAAAACAAAACAACAAAAAAACCGATTCCTAGACAGATTAGTGGAAAAACCATGATAGTGCTCATTTTAGAGGAGTAGGATTTTAGGGAAAGCTTCTCTAAGACGATTATATTTTATCTGCAGAACATACGTAAGTTAATGTAAGTTAACTAGGCTAGCCCAAGATTGGAAGAAGACTAATAACGGAGGAATATGAAAAAGCTAGGAGGCAGAGAAAAGAGCTGGATGCTAGGAAAAGCATATAATTGATGAGATGCTTTTGAAAGTGGTCTTGCTACTAGTTGCACCAGGGCAACAGGTACAAACCAGAAGAATGGTCACCTGACTAAGGGTTTATTGACCCCTACAACATTTCTAATGGGTGGCCACTGTGACAGAAATATACAGAGAGAAAAGAGTAATGAATATGAGGCAGTGAGGTGAAAGAAGTACATAGGCCCATGTCATGTTGAGGCTTGTGGGCCATATTATGTGGTTTGGATTTCATTCCAAGTGTAATAATAGAAGCTTCACTTATATTCACTGAAGGGTTTTAAACAGACAAGTGGCATGATATGATTTATAACTGTAAAAGATCACTAGGCTGGTGAGTGAAGAATGGTTAAGTAACTTGACAAGTGGTGCATGCCCAGGAAGTAGTCGAGTTTAAAGTACTTCAGTTGGAATAAGTGAAGTTTCCATCACACCTGGAACGATGGGTCTGTTTACAGTAGATCCTTCCAGCTCCAAGCAAACCTTGGGTTCCTGTGGCTCTGACACATCTTCATTGTACTCTCATGAGAGACTCTGAGCCAAAACTGCCCAGCTACATCTCTCCTAAATTCCTGACTCATAGAAGTGGTGAGGATTATAAATATGTTTTGAGCTACTAAGCTTTGAGGTAATTTGTTACATAGCAATAGATAATCAGGACAGATTGTCCTTTTCGTTGTAATAAAGGATGCTGTTCTTAGGTATACAAAATTCACCTTTTAGCTTTATTTTGGAGATTTTGAAAATATATAACAGAAATTTCTAAACAGAGAAATAGATGGTCTTAGTTCTAATACAAAGAAAATAAACAAAAATAAGTAAATGAAAAAAGCAGAACTAATTTGTATTTTGTAAAAGCAATACACGTTTTTATTCATTAGGAAAAATCACTTTAAATTACAGATAGAATTTAATTGGCAATAACATAGATACAAATAAGATTCATTCAAAACCTTCTGTAGTCCTGATTGCATGTATACACTGATGTATCACCTACCAAAGACACATCTATAGAGATATACGAAAACTATGTGTACTGTAGTTTAACAAAGAACACTTATACAGGCCCTCATCACAAATATTAACAAATTAAAATTCTTCTGCTTATATGTCTACTGTTAAAGCTAGTAATTTCTTATTTACATTACAATTGAAGTCTTAATCTTTGATTTGATCCACTAGCAGCCTAAGATAACTATAAATATTTTAATTTACTTACTTTGAATTTCATACATCTTAAATTTCATAGTCAAGACCTAGAATCAACTCTATCATATGCCTAGTTCTTTCTTCAAGGCTTAAGATTTAAAATTAACTGACTAGCTATCACAAAAGAAGTAAAAAATGGACTTTAATCTGCTTATTTCTTTATTATAGGCATTAGTGTTTGGTCTTTAGTTCCAAGATTTGCTATAGCAGTGCTTATGATTTGATATACATAATAACAATCCAAATTTTAGGGTAGGGTGAGATAGGATAGAGGCAGAGAGGTCAAAAGAGAACTCTGCCTATGCATGAATTTAATTGGGAATTAGCTTAACTCTGCCATCTCTCTTTTCTGCTTCAGATGTTACTTCTCTGCCCAAGACTGTCAGATGAAAGAGTTTCTCTAATCAGGGCTTTAACAAATACTGCTGTACATTAAGAAGTTTTCTTCTACAAAGACAGCCAGCTTTGTTGTCTCATGCATTGGGTATTTGTTAGCTACTTTTAACTTCTTCAATTTATAAAATGTCCAGCTTGGTTGTGAGTGATCTGATTCCTGTTTTTTTCCATAATGTTATACACTGGTAAACAATCGGCATCATAAGTGAAGGCATTCTGTGATAAGTTCCAGAGTGCTCCAAAGAAGAAAATCGGCCGGTCGCGCTGGCTCACGCCTGTAATCCCAGCACTTTGGGACACCAAGGTGGGCAGATCACGAGGTCAGGAGTTCAAGACCAGCCTGACCAACATGGCGAAACCCTGTCTCTGCTAAAAATACAATAATTAGCTGGGTGTGGTGGTGCACACCTGTAATCCCAGTTACTCAGGAGGCTAAGGCAGGACAATTGCTTGAACCTGGGAGGTGGAGGTATCAATGAGCTGAGATCGTACCACTGCCTGGGCGAAAAAACGAAACTCCATCTCAAAAAAAAAAAAAAAAAAAAGAAAAGAAGAAGAAATTCAGTGTTTTGCACTCCTTTTCATCTTGGCAGAAGCCTTTTCAGAAAGTGCCAAGGTCCTCTGTTCCAGTTCTGCAGGCTACACAGGCTAACCCTTGGGTAGACACGTCAGAATTGGAGGTTATTTTTACATAAAGCATCAGCCCAGAAATAGGCTGGCCTCACCTTACATTGAAGTTGGTATGCACACAAGATACTTCTAGAAAGCTCAAAATTGCCTAAGACTAGGTCCCAGGCCAAATCCAGCCACATCCATTGCTTTATTTCTATAACTGTTTTCTAGCAACAACAGCAGAACTGAATAGATTCAACAGATAGCATATGTCCTACAAAGCCTAAAGTATTTACTATATGGCCCTTTACACGAAAAGTTTGCTAGACTCTGAATTACATTATGGAGCATTTGTCAAAAGAGTTATCTGCTACACTATTCACACCATTCCAATGTCATACTGAGACAAATTTTACTTTGGTCAAAAGATCTTTAGTGATAACTTAAATTCTACTCTCTTCACCTCATATTCACCCTGAGAGGCACAGTCTCAAAGTTCATATCATGGGCCATTGAAAATTCTATTATAATCTTATCTCAATGGCTTTTCATTTTTTTGTGAGAATATCTGTAAATTAAAGTAATTCACTTTCTGTGATGTTTATCTGGTACTTCAGTATTTTACAGTGTATTAAGAATTCTCATAAACATTATCAGCTATACTCCAACATCATTCCTCTATTGACATTAGCCAAACTTCTGACCAGTTCATATTATGTGCCAAGGAGGGGAAAGGTGAAAAATAATACATAGGGAGACATTTGTAATTTCTCTACTGGTTTGATTTCAGGGGAGAAAAGCAGATATTCTTCAACCTTTCTGTGAGACTCTTGGAAGGACACTCAATTTCTCAAATTCTCTTTTGGATATCTCTACATAAAGATAAGATCTGATTTAACTCAACCATCTCTCATCAAAGGATGGTCTCAAAAATCTTCTGTAGGTCTTTGGTATTTTCTTCAACTCCCTTATATCATCATAAAATGACAACAATACAACAATAATAAAAAAAAATTGACCTCTATTGCAATTATTCCAAATGGGGCCCCCAAAGATGAAGTGGCTATACTCCTATTATATTATCCCTCATTCAATAGGTATAGTCATCACTTCATTCATTCATTCAACATTTATTAATTTCATGCCATGTATAAAACAAGTACTAGTGTTAATGGTTTTTAAATCCAGTAAAAAGAGAGACATACTATCCTTGAGAATCACAATACAGTGGGCAGGGTTGATCAGGAATTAATCACTTACAGAATAAGGTGATTGGTGCTAACAATAGAGGTATGTATCACATGCTATGAAAGCAGAAAGGAGTGTTGTAGGAGCTAAGATGGTTTGCATAAGTCCACTCTGAAGTGTGGCAGGAGTTTATCAGACAGAGTAAAAAGCAAGTGCAAAAGCACAGAAGCAAGAGGAACTCCCATAGCCATAAGAAAGGTGGAATGCACATAGAGAGGGTCCCTAGCAGGGAACAGAAAGGGGATGCTGAAATCTAGCTCTTGTTGCCAAGCCAGAAGGCTTGCTAGAGGCTATATTAGTCTGGAGGTAGAGGATGATTTTATAACTCATCTGCATCTGCCCTGAAGGAGTGCCCTTTTGATTTCCCACAAAGTCAACTTACGTACTTCAGGCAGCTCTGAATGCATGTGATATGCAGAACATGGAGTTAATCTCATAAGCCCTACAGATCCATCATACAGTTTGCAGCAGGGGAATTATGCAATCAGGTATTTGTTTTTTCTTTAAATTGAAGATATTTCTCACAGTGATATGGAGGATGGGCTAATGGAAAGGCTTTAGTTGCAGAGGAAAGTTAGAAGAACGTTATAGTAGTCAAAGGGAGAAATCATGAAGGCCAAGCCTAATGCAGGGGTGGTGGGGATGGAGAGTAGAATTAATCAAGTCATGGGGTTTCTTTGCATTGTCTGGCTTTTGTACAACTCCCTCAGCATAAATGAACAAAAATTAATGAGAGTAGGCCTGACATTGTCAAAGCAATCACTTGCACACTAGGCTGAGACTCGTGTTCTGCTTCTCCCCTGTTGAGTGAGTGCTCACTCTTCAGTTTTGATCAGCTTTGAAGCTGAAGCTAAGAATACTCACTGAATGTCCAAACTGCTTCCTTGTCCCTCAAGGTCACTGAGCTCTTGACATCTCAATCATTTCAGTAATTCTATTGTCAAATAATTCCACGTTCATCTTCTTTGCTTGCCCTGAGCCCATTCTTCATATTGATCTTTGCCCTGTTTACAGTAATGTGGTCTCTGGCTTTTACCACACAAAACTGGAAATGAACAATCGAGGTATGAGGAGGTTATAGTAGTACAACAGAGTCTCTGCTATCTCACTGTCTCTCACTTCATTGGGAATCTGTTTTGGGAAATCATCTTTTATTGCTGGGAGCCCGGGGAAATGAAGAAGCTAGCCAACCATTATGTTTCTTGGTTTGATGAAGGTTTTCAGGAATCCAGAAGAACTCTAAGTTAGTAAGATAGTTCAAAATGGAACCAAGTGAATCACACATAAGCTTATTACATTCAAATCATTTTACAAACATCATAGCAAGTCAACAAATTAGATTTTAATGAATCTAAATAGGTGTTACCCTCGACCATTAAAATCACACATTCATTTGCGACATAATAGACTTACACTTGGGACACTATTGGCAGGATATGTCTCTGGTGAGAAGAATTATAACTAAACACATTTCTTTTTAAGGCTATGAACATTATATTCTTATGAAGAAAAAAGATTAACAATTACTAGTTTTCAGCATCTCCTTAACTAAAATCCAGGGGCCAGATCACATTTAAAGCATGCCATCAATCACTTAGAGCTAAAACAGGCCCTAGAAAAATAATCTATCACTATTAGCTGAGATCTTGTCTAGAGTGGGGGACTCTGCTTTTTGGACGACTAATGACAGCTATTAGATTCATAGATATAAGCACAAATATATTCAAATTTAGTTCATTCATTTAATAATACTTACTATTTACTTACTATACATAGACTATATGTTTGCAAGAGATTGAAGAAAGAGTATAACCTAGTCCTGCCCTAAGAAGTGTATAGTCTGATTAGAAGCAGGTAATATAATGCAAGATAATAGGTATGCACTGGAAATCCTGGAACCCAGAGCAGGTGTGCCTAAGGAGGGTTTTCTCTAATGGGAAAACTGATCAGAGTGTCAGAGAATGAGCTTGAGACAAATAAAGACAGTTCGGAAGTCAGGTGGGGTTGGGGTGGAGGAACAGTGCCCCAGGATGAAGTACAGCATGAAACAACAACAAAAAATAGATTAATTTGGATGAACTAGTAGAAGCTTGGTGATGCTGGTATAACAAAAGTCAGTAAAATAGAAACAGTATGGAGAGGTCAGCACGGGTCATTTTTAAGATCTGCTTTTTCTCAAGTTTTACAAGCTCCAGAAGTTTTTCTCTTGTACGATTTATTCCTGAGTTCCAATATATTATTACAAGAAAAGCAATGAATAAAAAAATCTTCACAGATAAACAAAATATGTTTCACTACTTGTGTCTGAGCACAATTTGAAAATTACTTCTGCAGGAAATGAGACAACAGTAAATGTTACATAGGGAAATCGAGTGGTCACATTTGAATGTTTGTCCCAAGGATAGATAATGGGGCTGATAATACTGTAAGCAGTGTGACCAATACCTGATAGAGACAAGAAACTAGATCTGAGAAATATTTGAGGGTTAAACTGTCATAGGTGGATGATTTATTAGATTTACTCCATGAGAGAGAAGGAGACATCAAGGGTAACTTTCAGAGTTCTAGCGTATGTAATTGGGTTGGAGACTACAGAAAAGGCATTCAATTTTGCCTTTGAATGCAAAAGACTGGGGTGGAGACAGAAATGGTGAATTTAGTGGTGAGCAGGAAATTGGACATGAGGAAATATGAAGGTAAGAAGTGAAGGACAGAATCAGATGTATATCTAGGTGTCATAATTATCTTTGGCATAATTATAGCTACTGTTTAAGTGGTACGTACACTTAAACAGTACCACCATCTGGGTTAAGTGCTGATACCAGCCTCTGGGTTAAGTGCTTCATATGTACTAATTCATGTAACCTTGACAACAAGCTTAGGTCTAGAGATGCAGTGTGTCATGCTTAAGATCACACAACTAGGGGAACTGGCAGATTTAGGAGACTGAAGTCTACCTGGCTTACAATGCTTTCTCTTAACCATCCCTGAGACTGGTATCTCCCAAAGAAGCATGCAGAACACTGAATCTCTAGGGCAGGGGGCAGTCTGCTTCAAAGGGTATCAGGCAGAACTGAATGGATAGCTATAAATACATATTCAATATTTTTTCTCAGAAGTTGAAAACACATAGATATTTAGAGGTTAGGCATATACATAAATGTGTGCAGAAGCTGGGACTATTGGCAAAAGACAGTCATGGGACAAATAGGTAAATTAGAGAGTGCTTGACTCAAGGTATTCAAATTCAAGGTTTTATTTTTTAAAAAACACAGTGATAACAAAACAAAAACATCTTCCATTAGAGTAACTATAACCTACTAGTTTGGCCCATGTTTACTAATTCTCTCTATTCAAACTACAGAACAAAAACAAAACATCTTTATAAAAGGTAAATAACCACAAGATGAAGTAGAAGAAAACATAATAGAGAATGGGACTTTTAAAAGTGCTTCGAGATGGAGAATTTTTGTATCTTTTGCAAGTCTGAATTAAAAGACACAGCCCATTATGTAATACAATGCTCCATACAGAAAGAACCATGAGATAATTTTCTCCTAAATAATGCTAAGAAAATGTTTGACCACCCCAAATAATTTAGAAACTTCCCTTTATCTATCAATGAGGACTTTCGCTTTACTCCTAGGTCAATTAAGACTCAAGCTAATATCTCTTTGTTCTCTCACAATTGACTAGTGTTTCTCAAAATATTAACCTTTGTATGTTTGTTATAATATTTGCAATTTATTTTATAATATTTTGGTATTTCCAGTATGATACCGTATATGTGCCAGTTAGTTTAACCTGTAATTCTAGGAGAAGTCCAAGAATGCCCAGACTAGTTGGTTAGTTGGCTTTATATTTGGAAGGCCCATACACGGCAACTACAGGTCCTTCTTACTGAGGTGTAACTAGCCACAATCAACACTTTACTCATTATCAAACTAAATATAAAAGATTAGTCTTTATTGGTGAACTAGTATCTGGTTAATCACTATAATGAATGTATTAATGGATTCCCTTTGGTGAAAGTAAAGGAATTGAAGATATGTGTATTGGCTAAAACAGTTAAACACTCCTTACTCTTAAATGAACTGTACATAAGATTCCACTGAGGCCTATATCCCATATCTTTTGGCGATGGGGCCCACGGTTTTATCCACAATCATCATTCTGTATCCAGACATTGGATTAAGAGGACTGAATGACACTGACTAAAGGGCACAGAATCTTGCTCCTAGAATGTTGCTATGTCCACGTCAGTTCCACCTCAGTGAATATTACATACAGGGTGGGTGAAAGTATCTAAAAGATCAAAAGACCTAGGCCCTCATTGAGCTTACAGAATAGGTTTTGTTCCAGATTTGCTAATGAGGGATTATCTAATAAATACCTAAATGTGTGATAAAATTTGGACTTAGACTTGCTTTAATAAAAGCAGGTTATAGTAATAACTTGGTAGCGAGGTTGTGAGAGACAGAAGCTATCTCCCAGCTCTTTGAAATTCTTGGGTGGTTATCCTTATCTAACCAAAAAACCAAGAGTTTTGCCAAATTTGTCTTCTATCAGTTAAAAAGAGTGCTATGAAATCTTCAATATGATAAATCCTTTAAATTCTTAAAGTCCTTTGAAGCAAAAGCAATATATGCTTTTGTCATTAAGAAAAACTATTCTCTGAATTTATGTTTTCAAAACAATCTTTGCTTTCTGCAAAACAGTAGTACCAAAAATAGTCTACTCAGCTCAACAAAAACACTTAAAGGTGTAAAGGAAACTGTTTACAAATAAATAACATTTGAGCAATACAAAGACATCCTGGTTGTAAGTTTAAATACACAAAGAGATAAAAGGGAAATACCACTTTATGAGAAAACTCAAAATATAATGAAGTGGGTTATAATTTAATTTTACAACTGCATTTTAAGAGAAGATATAATAAAATGTACTTGGTTCCTTACTTTGTTGCCAGCAATTGAATATACAGTTAAAAAATTTGAATACATTTATTTTATGCAATGGATTACTTCAGCTTGTTTATATCTCAATTCAAAAGGAAGCAGAGATACTCAGTAGCAAGATAATGAGGTCAATTATATTTCAATAAGCAATTCAGAGAAAGGCCCTCATATGACACTTCAGAACTATTCTGTACATTGACATCAGATACCAGCTTTCATACAAACTAGCCATGACAATTCACTGAAGCAGTATCAAATAATTTCTTCATCAAGAAGCTCTCTTAGATGTTTACACTTTCTAAGATGGGAATACTAAAGCATCAATTAAAACTTATCAGGGAAGTCAAAGATACAAATCTGATCAATGAAAAAATGCCCACAGAAGCAAAGGGATCCTATACAAAGCCAAAATAAAATACTTTAGTCATCGAACAATATTTTACAGTTTCAAAAAAAGTTATTTGTAGTTTATGCACATCATAAGTTTATACAGACAACACACTTTGTACTTTTTTTTTTGAGACACCATTAATCCCAAATACAGTCAAACAGATGTAGTCTTTCACATACCAAATTCTCATATATAAATACAAATAGAGTCAATCTAATTCAACTAATAAAAAACCAGATTATTTCCCCTAGAAAATGTGATATTGTTTTGAGTGACTAAGAATAAAATTCCATGATTTTGTAATTTTCTCTTCTAATCACTCTAATGTGAATTGTCCTAGGATTGTAAGAACATCTACTCAGAGCTAGTAAAGCAAAATTAATATAGCATAAGGACAAACTAATACTCTCTTATTTTCTTCATCAATACTACCACTTACTACCCACTCCTCCCCAAATGCATCAATAACTATAGCAGCAAAAATTAGCATTAGTCAATCTGAAACAAAACCATTTTGGTTGCAAAACTACACAGAAGCTATTCTATAGTTAATTAGTTGGGGAGAAACTACATCAACCTCTTATTTTGGTAGTAAGTCAATACCAGCCCTTCCTCAAAATAAGAAATGAAAAGTAAACAAAATTTATCTTGTCTTTGATATTCATAATATTTGCAGATCTCAAAAGACATTATTACAAAAAAAAAGAGGACATTGAAAACCTATGAAGTTCAAACTGGGCAGACAGAATGTAGTTTTTCGAGATAATTTTAGTTTCTGAATATACCTGGCATTTAGACCTACACAACATGGTAGACACTAGCTGCATGTAGCTATTGAACATTTGAAATGTAGTTAGTTCAAACTAAGATGTATCATAAGTATAAAATATACTCCAGATTCTGAAGACTTAAAAAAGATTGTAAAATGTTACATTAATAATTTTATATTATGTCTTAAAATGGTAATATTGTGGATATACTGAGGTAAACATTTTACATTAAAATTAATTTCATCGGTTTTGTTTATTTTTTAAATTTGGCTACTAATATAATTTAAATTACATATGTGACTTGTATTTGTGTCTTGCATTGCACTTCTATTGTACATCAGTGATTTAGACCATAACCACTATGATGTGGAGTACACCTTGTAGAAATGTCTGTAGTACCATTTGGCTCAGAACTTTACCAAACAGCATGAAACAGTTTTAAAAGCATATTTTGTACTGTGGATCATGCAGTTTTTCATAGTCTAAGGAGAGGTATGTCAAGAGTGTTTGGAGGGTAAAAAATAACAGAAAAGGAAGAATGTTTGGTGAAAAAAACTTAAACTCTGAGCTCAAGCTGGCTCTAGCTTGACTTTTTCTGGTTCCTGATCCCAATAAACAATTCCTATTTCAGAGGAAAGCTCTCTTTTTCTGGGTGAAGGTTGAAGGGCAAGCAGTTAAAAAATTGGGACTAGGTATTAACCAGTGTATGAACATTGCTAAGAGATCTGAGGCCCAGCCCAAGTGAACCACCAAAGAGGAAAGAATGACATGAGTAATTTAATAATTCTTTAAGGTTTACAGTCCGTCTCATCCCCTTTATCTCTACTTCCTTCCTATCATTGCCTTGTTTCCCTTTTTCTTTTCACTTACATCCATGTTTACCCTCATTTTTCATTCTGTTGGTTATTTTGTGCCTTCTTCTCTCCCAATTCTGATTGGCATCCCTCTCACCTTTAGTCATTCTCTCTCTCTCTTTTTTCTTTACCATGTATTTCCTTTTTAAAATTTGTATTAAATGTTTGTAACATGGACCTGAACTATATTTGAATAGTCTTTACTTTCTTTCAGATTCTTTCTTTTAGAAGAAAAGATATAGGAAATAAATGGAGGAAAATTAAACACTCAAAGACATGAAAGTAATTATTATTTCTACAGGGTCCTTGATGGGGTTGTCGTTTTTGATTTCTCCTTCAGGATTTCTGGCCTACTCTTTGGGCCCTTCCCCTGACCTAGGGCAATGTGGGCCAAGAAGAAACATTCATCAGAATCACTTAAAGCAGCCTCCTAGGTCCTACCCAGACCTAGAATTTGGACTCTTTTGGTGGGAATCACCAGTCTTAGGAACGAAGGTTAGCAAAATAAACAGACTATCCATTATCCTTGACATTAATACATGTCCTATGAATATATAATACATGAAAAAGACCTACTGAAGTGCACATGATTATTTTAAAATGATGGCTTATGGGAAAAATTTTAATTATTCGCTTTAGTATTTGAAAATTAAAAAGCTGAAAAATAACAGGCCTGAAGGCATGTGATTGATTGACAAATAAGTTATCAAAGTGGTGTTTAACAGAATCCCTTTGAGGCAGGGGTAAGTTAACTTCAAATTGCTATTATGGGTTTCTTAAAATACATTTCAGAATAGTAAAGACAATCATTTCTGGGAAAAAACATGGTTATTGAACTCATATAAATTGGTTCATTCATATAAACAGAAAACATACTTTTATATTCTGCTAAGTATCAAAAGACTTTTAGGTTAATCAAAAATTTTGAAAGGCATAAAATCTAAAGTAGCTTTCATCTAACACTTTCTTCAATTATTACCTATGGATATTTTTCAGGTGGATTTTCAAGAGAGATGTTACACTTGTAAGCAATTCATAGTTACTTTTTAGGAATCAATATGTTAATAAATTAGACCAAAACACAAGCCTTCTATGCTATTACAATTAGATCTTATTACCATTAGACTAATGAATCGAAACATGTGCTTTTGATATCCCAAGGTTTTGAACTCATAGAGCTTTGATATAATGTTTAATAAACATACATTTTTACTCTTATGAACAACCTCTCAACCCACAGGAAATTAAGTGAAGGGTATACACTTCTGAACTGGAGTAGACAATGTTTTTATTCAGAAACCAATAAAAAAATTTTGCTTTAAAATATAATTTTGTCAGAAATTCTCCATTTTAGAATGAATGTTTAGATTATCAATAACCAACTATATGCCAAAACATAAACACACAAAAAGAATCAGAATAATCACCAGTCATACCTTATTATGTGTCTGAGTCTGTCCAACCAGTATGAGGATATTGGATGAGATGATAGACAGGCAAAAGTTAATTAGTATTATGGACCTCTCAGATCGTATGTACCTAGCCAGAGAGAGAAAAGTTGTCCAATTTTAAAATCCAACAGAAAGATGAAGAATTCTATATTGTGCAAGTTGATGGCATTCATCTGGAACAATAAGTACTGTAGCACAGGAATATTTACAAAAATAAAAAATATAAAAATAGTTCCTAAAATAAATAATTACTTTTAGAGACCCAGTTTTATAGTGGTATGGCATGTGCATGAGTCCTTCAGAATTTTTTTTTCTTATACATTGGTGGGACAATATAGCAATTCTGATAGAGCCTAAGTTGCCCATCTGTTGTCATGATACACTTTTTTTTTTTTTTTTTTTTTTTTTACTAAACATATAAAACTTCTTGGAAATATGTCAATTAGTATAATACCTTTATACACATGTTTGTGTATGTATGTGTATATATGTTTAGCATTATTATATGAATCAACCAACAGAAACTTTGAGAACCAAAAAGAAAAAAATCACACAAATTGTGAAGTATTATTGTTATTTACTAGAAAGATATCATTACTTTCATGAAACTGTGAACACTTTTATCCACTCAAGCATTTTAATGTAATTAGGCTGTTACTCTTTATATTTTTCCTAAATAATTGTTCAAAAAATGAATCTTTATTTCTAAAAATGAATCCAATCCACAAATGATAATTCACTCTTAGGCAGAAAATCACTTGACATATGCCATATTTTACCCTTATGAAGAAGTGTTTATATACAGTCTGTTATATAGTTGTTAAGTGCACCAAGAATGTAAGCCATAGAGAAAACTGCTCAGAATCAAATGTTCTACCAGCTGTTTACCCTGAAAGAGTAACAGCTATTTTGCTTCACTGTATTCTGTGGTAAATCACTGACTGACAGTAACAAAAAGACACTGTTGTATTTGCTGTATGTTTAGGCCTATTCAATTTCTCTTATAACATGGAATCACATTCTACAGCGGGCATGAGCTTTTCTATGCAGTATTCGACAGGAGTGCCAGTGATCTGGAGGCACTCTGGAAGGTAAAAGTCTATCAAACTTCTCTGTCTCTCTCTCTCTCCCTGTCTTTGAGGGCTATTAAGGTAGAATCCCCACATTTCATCACACATTTCCAAAAAGAACACAAGAGTAAGAATAACAATAAAATACACAAAGGAGTTTTTGTAATACAAAAAGAAATTCCCTTCAGTCACAAAACAAACTTAAATGGGACCAACTTAGATCAAATCTCAACACAAAATGGCCTTGGGGTTGCTGAACCTTGTTCCTGTATCATCAGCGCAAACAATAGAATAAACCACACACTGAGATGCTGAAGACATCATCAACTATTAAGTTGCCTCTTTTTTTGTGGTTGGGGAATATTATATAAAAAGTTAAGGGGCTTCATATAATTAACCCTCTGTTTGATGTTAATGGCTTCCATGAAAGCACAAACACACAGACATTATGAAAAGGGTTTCAGTGAAACTTTTTGTTTTGTAAATAGACAAAAATACGATAATGAAATATCCAGAACTGACTAGTCTGAAGTTTTTATATGTTTCTATTTTTATCAAAACTGAGTCCTACTGTTGCCTTCATAATTGCTATGAAATGTCTCAATTTTCACAAATTTCTTTACCATGTTAGATTTTTTTAAACAAAATTTAAGAATTCTTTATGTTAATACGGCGATGACAAGGACATGATTCATTAGTTTTTCATGTAGAAATGTAATTCTGCCAAACTTATCTATAAGTGAAGAGAATATAACCTAATGTATTAAATTTTTGGTGAACATTTCTGATGAATTACATGCAACACCAACAAATTTATAAACAGCCTATTATGTGTAAAATACTTGAGATGCTTGTACATGTCACAACTCTTTAGAAATCAAAATTTCTAAACTTTTTACTTAGAATAAAAGGTGATAGGAACCTAGCATGCTTAACAGCATACAGTAATATTATACAGTACACAATATATACCCTACATGTATAATGGCATCCTTCTAGTAAGCAAGGATAATACTTCACATTTGTGTGGGGTTTTAAAATTCAGTTCTCAAAGTTTCTATTGGTGTTGCTATAGGTGTTTATAAACTGCATTTAATTCATCATGTTATCAAGATTCACTTAATGATTCACGGAGTCTTGTCACTTCTTTTAAACTACTAATATTATTTCAATTCTTCTATTTGTATAGAATGAGTTGATGACCACTAACCCTTAGGGATTTAGATTTGTGTTGTTTCTTGGTATTCTCTTCTATAATTCTCAAGTTCATCTTAAGTTTTAATAGATCCTTTGAATTGTTTTGGTAATTCTTAGAAAACTATTGTAGTAGTGACTTTCCTGAACTTTCTGCATTAAAGAAAACTGTATTATTGACTAATTAATTGTATGTTTCCTTGATTAAATATACACATCACCTATCCTGAACATGTATATGCTAGTATTAGTGATATGTATTGAGGGGTAAATAAAAGGTGGAATTGCTGCCTGAACCCTAAATGCTGATAAATGGAATTTAGTTCTAAATAGTTCAGTGAGCATGAATTATGTTGCTATTGTGATTACCTAATTCCTAGTCTTTAAATGCTGCCTCATGTTTGAACAACTGCTATTTAAACAATTGTGGTAGAGGAAGTTGTCTACTTTTCAATGTTTATCCATCTTACTTTTGCATTACCGAGACAATGTCTGCTTGAGTGAGCCCTGAACTCAAGATTCTGCTGCCTACAATGTCATGCTTAAACTAAGCATTTCTTTCATTTCCTGGAGCAGGAGATATTTTATCAGATTATCCCACTTTGTCAGTGTTTCACTACTAGATAATTCCTTCACAGGAAGGAAGGATTTCCATCACGTACCAGTGCTAATGGGTCAAGAGATACCTATTTTTTACTTTTGCATGAAGCATAAAAACTCTTCATAACTTTGACAATTTAAGTATCTGTGACAATTAATTCTTTCTCTCAAAAGAGTAAAAATTATAATGAAGAACAATACATTTTCTTAAAAGAATGAAGTAAAATGGTCTTTTTAAATAAAATTGTAATTCATTTTTCAACTGAATATTTTTTATCTTAAG
The DNA here is from genome assembly GCF_043159975.1 of Macaca nemestrina. Taxonomy (NCBI): domain Eukaryota; kingdom Metazoa; phylum Chordata; class Mammalia; order Primates; family Cercopithecidae; genus Macaca; species Macaca nemestrina. The sequence goes on from NC_092129.1 coordinate 116,737,882, forward strand.
TGAATAAAGATTAAGATTTCTGAGGCAGAACAATCTACTTTTGCAATTCTAATATTACAAATATTCAGAAAATATTTGGCAATTTTCTATATACTAATATAGTTTAAAATATTTAGATTATTTTTCAATAATAAAAATGGATACAAACATGTTTAACATTTAAAAATTTAAAAATCCATTAGAAAAATCCAGTACTTTGGCCATATGGCTATGTATTTTATCAATATGTGAGTAGACAATAAACTTCACAGGTCTAATTCTTAGTAACACAATCAAAAACAAGTCTTTAAAAATACTAGTCTTTCATATATCAAGTAGGTTCGATTTCAACTATTGTAGAACAAAATTTTTCAATAACTTCCCCTTGTTTATGTATTTTTATGACTTCTTTTAATCAATTTGTCAAAGTCTGACTTCTTGGACACACTCAACCAACAGGCATTTTCTGGAATATAGTGGTATTATGTTAGTGCTTTAATATTATAGAAGAGTTCACTAGTTGTCTGGGACATACTAAAAGCATGTGTTTGAAACTTGAGAACTTGAGATTATATTTTTATAACAGATAAATTAATTTGACTGTACCAGTTAGACTCACAGTCTCCATAGCAATTGGGATAAATAGAAACCACATATAGATTGAACTTGTGGTATAAGAGTACCACACTTGAGGTAAGCAACTTGTTGAAGGCTACTAACATTTGAAATGAGAATAAAAGTTTACGTGTGTACTGTTTATTTTCTCAACTCAGGCAAATATATAGGAAAATTAGGTAAATACAATTCATTTATTATAGCTCAATTACATCAATTATAACTCTGTTGTAAAAATATTGCTTTCAGTGAATTAAGAAGACAGGAGACATATAATAATTATCACATGGCTTGATTTAACTATGAACAACTAAGCATTGTATTTCAAGTCTATCAATTGATTACTTACCTCCATAATGCTGCATAGACAACTGCTAGGGTAATCAAGGCCAAGCAAGAAAGACCACTGCCTACTATTAGGGTAACTGAAGGTGTGCCAGAGGATTCCATGATCTGTGAATTAAACAAAACAAAAAAGAAACAAATTGGTTTTTAATGAATTAAAATAACTTCTAGACTCAGCAAAGCTAACCTATCACTCAAAAATAGCCTATATAGTTGTTATAGTTACCAGATAGTTACCCATGAATCCACTCTGTTCTCACATTCTCAACCTCTAAAAATACTAATTCCAGCTTCCCCCTCTCTCCCACTGTGAAGTAATAAAGTCATTAGAGTTTTAAATAGTGGATTATGGAATATTACATCCTTATAACTTTTGAAAATCAAGACCTAAAACTACAACTTGGTCAACATTCACATGTTAAATTTTCTCTAGCTAAAATTTGAAGCATCACTCATTTTTCTTTAACTAACTGCAGGTTAGTCATTTCACAATAAGATTCTTGGTAAAATTTATCTTGATCCTACCATTTACAACTCATTATGATACCTATATCTGTATACAGATACTGAAGATTTTTCAAACTTTCTCACTTTTTGACAACTTTATTCTAAGTCAAGTATTCTCACATTTAATTGTACTTGCTTGGCCTCTGAGGATATAGGAGAAAATCAAACATCAAATTTAAAACCTTTAAGTATATTTTGTGACTTTTTTAACGGACAAAATATGTGGAGATAATTATTACAATGCCAGTATCAGTCCCTAAATACATGACCTTGAAAAATAAGCTTTCTATCTTTTAAAACATATATAAAGATTACATGCATTCACTGATCTGGAATGTGTCTTTCCTTGGACACTTACATGACATTAATTAATTAAATTTGTTGGTTTTCATATTATTAACATTGGGAGTTTGAAGGAATACACTTTAAGCATGTTCTAAAACCTCAAATATGCACATCAAATTGTATTAGTTTTTATCATCAAAATTAGTAAGAAGAGTGATGCTTATTTAGGCCAAATGTAAGCATAATGTCACATTTACCTGAATAATAATTGTTCAGTATTCATTCTGAGTTATATTTCCTCAAAATACAATTGATGAGAATATTATTTTTCTTTCAGACAGTTATGTACAACTGTCTCTTTCAGAAAGTATTTTTGAAAAACCATATACTATTAAGGAATAATTTTACAGTTCCTGACAGCCATGCTTTCATAAAAACTTCATTTGATTAACATATATATTTCTTTATTTATATTTACATCCAAGGACACTTCCAGAAAACCTATACTGAAAATATCCAATGCAGATATGCAATGTGTTTCACTATAGTGTCTGGGGTCTTCATTCTACTACTAACAATACCTTCGCAAATTCCCCAGAACATCTTTCCAGCTTTAAAATAAAGGTTAAGTTGACGATTATTTTTATTTGAAAGTTTGCAGCATATTAGTAATATGATTGGACTACATCCTTAAAACTACACTGCAGAAATTTCAAGTTAGAAGACATAAAATTGAGTAGAATTTAGTTATAGAATACCAACTAGAATTCATTCCACCAAGCTACTGTAGCTAAGGAGGAGACGAACCCAATTTTGCCACCCTGCAACATTTTTCATTTCCCCATTTAAAATGCAGTTCCCTGGAGAAACACTAGCCACAATGTCCCTGCCTTTGCATTAAAGCCGTGTTTTCTCTTTGTTACTTACTATTTCTCTAGGTTGCTGAGCCAAAATGGCGAAGGTAGAGAGACGATCACATAAGCATTTCGTATGGGATGCATCGGTAAGCACAGTTTTACATCCCTGGGTGGACCACGTTCCCAAAGACTCGTTCCTGCAAAGGGGAGTGAAGGGGGAGGAAATCGGGATAAATACGCCTGATAGCCAAATCCGTAAAGAAGAAAATGCAGTTTAATTGAGAGAGTCGTCTACTGTAATTCCTGTACAGGAAAAAAATTCTACTTGTTGTTGAACAGGATGTAATTTAGATGCATCTCCAGTAATGCAAAGCGAGAGTGGGAAAAAGCAAGCAGGCAGCGGTGCGGCGTGCAAAGAGCTGTCCAGCGCCGGAGGTGCTGAAACCGGGACTAGCTCTGTCCAGCCCTCTGCGAGGAACAGCAGCGGCAGCGGCGGCAGCACGAGCAGCCGCCAGAGCGTTGGCAGCCACTTCCTATGCTCATCGGATCGTTTCAAATACTCAGGGTGTAAAGAGGCTTTTCATATTTTCCTACCAGCTCTGATTCCCGTCCCATATTTTGGACCATAAATGCTGGCTTTTAAAATGCGGATTTCTTTGAAAAGCCTGACTAAAAGGTTACATAGCTTGGATTGGGTGATAGGATCTTCTCCGCTGCTGGTTAGGGATTTTTCCTCCTTTTAGAATAGCTGCTGTGAAAATTTCACCCTGGAAACGGGAAGCAGCAGCAGCGGCATCAGCTGGTTCTGACTCTCATTGCCTTTGCCTGGTATCCAGGGGAGGGGTGGGTTTCAGACATAAGCTTCCTACTCCACACTTCACTCAGTCCAGCTCGCCTCTGACGTCCTTGACATTTCTTTCCCTCAACTGCTTCTTTGCCCTGGGGCAGAAGCATTAAGCTAACCCCAAGTCCACTAAAACATTTAGAAGAATAACCCCACCCCAAAGTCCAGTAGGAGTGGGGAAGAGAGCCTGGTTCAATTTTCTCTTTGGTGTAGCCATTTAAAAGGCTAAAGCATATGGTTTATTTCTCACCCCAGCAGAACAATAAAAATGGTATCAACCTACGTCTTCTTCGTGGTGGGAGGGATGGGGGAGAACCCTTCCACCCCCAGCTGAACTACACTACAGGAAGAGAGAAAAAGAAAAAAAAATGCTATAGAGCTCAACCAATCAACTTTATTATCATTACACGTGTTCTGTACTGAATGCACCAATTGTCACCTCCCCTCCCCCAGGCATGGAAATTCTCCAGCTAGCAAACCTGTACGTTTGTGTGTTTAAATTTCAAACCAAGTTACTATCTGTGTTAAAAATTACTTCAAAACTTTAAGAGAAAAACACATGGCTTGACGTTAATTTTGATATGGTGCTTTTGATTTTGCTTCCTACATCTCCAAATGCCTGAAGCTATTGGGTTAAATATGCATGCAGTCTATTTCAGAGAGATTTCAATGAGACAAGTTTCTCTCTGACAGTTGAACTTACAAGTTGAGTTAAGAATATAATTCACACTATCCTTTTTTGGTATCTACCAGCAATATATTTTTAATATTCATTACTTGATATCATTAATATTTGACTCAATATACTCTTAATTACAACTTCTCTGAAGAAGAAAATGCACTGTACTTGAAGAGAGTTAGATAAAAATTATACCTAACTTTACCCCAATACTTCTAAGTATTGGCCATTTTTGAATGTGTTAGGTCTCTTTTCTTTCTCATAATGTCATGCAACCATGCCAATTTTTTAAAAAAACAGTTATACTATCAACTGCAACAGTATTAAACTCTAATTCTCCCTAACTGTAGCAGCACATCAATTTACTTCATTAGCTGTCTGGCTCTTATCTTCTTGTGACAAACAGTTAAGGCCAAATGAAAAGCATTTATCTCAGCTGATCAAAGTTTAAAGAAGAAAGATACACTTAAGAGAATCTGACATGTTTTAAAACATAACACCGGCATTATTCATACTGGATGGCAGATTTACTTTAATGCAGTATCTATGCTTTCAAGTGGAGTCCAGTACTTACACTTTTCAATTATGCAGCTATGCCTAATAAATCAATTCAATATCTTAACAAGAAAAATCTTTCTGTAAATAAAACCTCTTAGGGGACAAGTTATATACTTATATCCATGTAATTAGACTTCATTACTCAAGATGATGTTAGCATCACCAAACTTTGACTGCTACATATGAAGTCTATATTCAATATCATGTTGCTAGATTCTGAAGATCATGTAAATTTTATATTACATGTTTAGAAATGTGATTCCATTTACTTTACTTTGTACAATGATTGCATTGCTGACCTGGCCCAGCCCCAGGCAAAACTGGGAAGTAAGTAATGCTGGTGTTCATGTTTCAGTCCTTCACTCACTCCAAGCATGAAATGCTTCTACTCTCACTGGGGCCCTTTTCATGCACACTTTCTTGAGGCTACATCACCTCTGTCCTTATCATTCTTTAGAACCATATTCCCTTCATTGACTTTATCTGATTAAACTAACGTACAATAGCGTCTGAGTGAGTGAGTACAGCTTAATGTGCTTTCCCAAATTTAAAAGAAGATATATAAAACACAATACTGCATCTGCTAGGAGAAGAGCAGAATTTGGAGCAGGTAAGTAGGAGAGAAAATCTTGAGAGGTGAGGAGGGGGGTAGGTAACAACCAAGTTTTGCATTTCATCACTCCCAAGATATAAGTAAGATGTGTGATATCATTCTGATGATAAAATTTATATTGTTTCACTAAAACTCTTGGTATTTTTAAATCAAATAAAACTCATGAGTTTGTTTTTTTAACTCACTAGCATACATATAACTATTATTACAAACTCTATAGTGTGTGTTGTCTGTATTTTCAAACTTTTCATGGTTTATTCCTACTGTAAAAATTTATTTGAAAGCATGGTACACATGTCTGATTGATTTCAGGGAGTCCTTGTAAAGCAAACTGATAAGTGGCAGAGCAAATGTGAAGCAAAACACCTTCTCCATTCTGCACGGAACAAGATTTCTGAACATGTGAACTATTCCAGCAGTCACCTTATTCTTCCAAAGTCATAGTTTTGCATGCTATAACAAATGTAAATCTGTGCATTATTCTTAATTATGGAGTCTAGTTTATTATCAATAGGGTAAACAAAAAAAGTAAAATATACATGAAAATTAAAGATACAAGAATAACTGATGATATCAGAAGCAAACACAGAATGATGATGCGGGCATATACATCATACCGAAAATCACATATTTACTTTTCATAGTGTCTTATCTGGGCATTAAGTCACATTTTTTCCCAAATGGTTTTCAAACGTAAGTATGTTTGCAGAAATTCCATGCAACCAGCACATTCTTTGTTGTCTACATCTACATTCACCCATGTTAGCTATTAGCTGTCATCTGTACCTCTTTTTCTTCTCCCTATTACTACTGAATTAGCCTGGCTAACAGAAGGAGCCTTTCTGTCCCAAATATTCAAAAGTACATATCCCAAAACACAGAATTATGTGAAAATATAAGACACAAAATCTATTACTTCCTAGCTTAATATTTACTTGATGGCTTTCCCCAATTTCCTAGGAGTCTACATGGTTTCTTTTTGGATCTGAGTATTTGGTTGAGTTTTTGGTTTCATGAAGTTTTAAAACAGGTGTTTATATTTTCTGGCCTTTAAAAGTAAAGGGAAAAAGTTATCAGCTTACTCCAATGAAAAGCTATTTAGTAAAAAGACTGACAGCAAAAATTCATAGGGACACATTTTAAAACTGTTTCAAGAAATCATACTTTTGATCTTTCCAAATACCAATAAAACTAGATATTCCACTTCAATCTTCTATAAAACTGTTTATTCTCTTCACAGTAAATCAGCATGCAAATTATTTATTATGAATAAGTTATACACTTTAGGAATTTTATTAACTCTTGGGATATTAGGAGCACATTTATTCAAAATCAAAATAGCTATAGTAGCATTTTTTAAAAACTTACACAGAATTTCTAACGACACTACCCTCACATTGTATGTGTACTGACAGAAAGTCATTGCTTTCCAAATCATAATAATAGTTAATTTCTAAAATTTAGGTAAATTTATATTACTTTTGGTGCATATGCCATACTCAAATGATGTATATATGGCTTTTGGTATAAATTATTCTCATAATATAGAAGGATTTTTAGTTTAGATGTGAAAATGTTCTCAATTTTGAGCAGGAACACTCTTTGAAGTTAATTTCTACTTTAAAGGACATTGCAAATATTGAGAACACTGTTTTTCCAGCAACTGTTACTATGTCAAAATATGATGAATCATAAAATTAGAAAATTTTACTAGCAGTAACCTTATTGATCATCTAGCCCATTGGTTTTCAACACTTAATGTACATTAAAATTACCTGAAGAGCATTGAAAATTAAACCCTATGATAGGGCTTGGAATATTACTTTTTAAAATGCCCTTCAGATGATTTTAGTGTGCAGTCAGGGCTGAGAACCACTGATCTTTTCCAAACACTTAGTTTTATAGATAAAGAAAGTGAAGTGTAGTTAATTCAGAAACTTGTTTTAAGTCACAGAGTGAGAAGCAAAGCTAGGTTTTTCATTTCCAGGTGAATTTTTAATGCTAAACTTTTATTGTAATCTGTTTAAAAAAAGAATGTACTGAACATGTCCTATGAAATTATAAGAAGATGTAAAGATCTCATATAGTAAACACATATTTTATGATAAAAAGAGTAACACCAACATAAAGCATATATATGCACTTCATTCACTTGGACGAGATTTAGGAGCAGGCACTTTCCCATCACCAGAAGGGACAGTTGTCATCCACTATGCTGGGCCTTGAGTTAATAGCAGTTCCTTCATACCATAACACCGGTGTTCTAATTTGTTATCTAAAAATTAACTAGTTCCAGGAATTCTCTAAACATAGATCTTCCCCCATGCTCCTCTATACCTGTTAATGCTTTCCATTCAACACCATAATATTAGTTGATACATTCACCTTGCTTTCTTTCATTTATAAAATTAATACTCTACATGCCATATTAGAATACTAGTGCTTTTGAGAATTATGTGAACTTTGAATCCCTGACACTGTTTTTCACTTAGTAGTCTTAATAACAAATGTTCAGTTCATGTAATGATTTTTTTTTCCTTTGAGACAGAGTCTTGCTCTGTTGCCCAGGCTGGAATGCAGTGGCACGATCTCAACTCACTGCAACCTCTGCCACCTGGGTTCAAGCAATTCTCCTGCCTCAGCCTTCTGAGTAGCTGGGATTAATTTGGTAGAGATGGAGTTTCACTATGTTGGCCAGCCTGGTATCAAACTCCTGACCTCAGGTGATCTGCCCGCGTTGGCCTACCGAAGTGCTGGGACTGCAGGCATGAGCCACCGCACCTGACCCATGTAATGATCTTTTACCTTTTAATGGATGACTTTTAATACTGAGTTTGATCTAAACAGATTATTTTTGTTGTAAATCATTTACTGTCCTTTAGCATATAGCAGACATGTAATCTGAAGAATATCAATAGCTCTTAATAGGGTCTTCTACTTGCTTCGGTCTTCAAATGTCATTTAATGATGAACTCTGTAAGATTTCAGCATCCTGTGGTGATTATGTTCAATTCAACAGTGAGGCTTGAAACTTTACTAACCAGTCAATATGTATTTAGTGAGTGCTTTTCAAATACCAGATGAAGTAGAAGACACATTAACAAAATGTAGTTAGCTTCTTAGAGAAGCTGACAGATGACTATACACAATCTAATAAAGTGTTTTCTGCCTAATTAGTTCTAAAAATTATTCCAGAAAGTGTTGTCAGTCCTATCCTTCTATTTCAAGCCACCATCATCTCTCGCCTGGGATAATCTCTTCATTGGGTTTCCTGCCACTCACCCTCAAGTTTGATTTCAATAAAAAATTCAGAGACATCCTGTTGACAAATATGTAAACTCCACTAAAAATTGTGGCACTCCTTTGAAAACTATCAATGGTTTTTTCTGATCTCACTCAGAGTACAAGACAAAGGTCTACTTATAAGGGTCCTTATAACAGTCTACAAGGAATTATACTATCTGGTCTCTCATTGGCTCCCCACATTCATCTCCTAACACACGTATATTTGCCAACCACTTCCAACTGCTCTGAGCTCCTTATTGGCCTACCTTGGCATTTTGTGCTAGCTATTCCCTTGGCTCAGAATGCACTCTTCAAAAATATTCACATTACCTGTTTCCTCACATTATGTAGGCTTCTGCTTTTATGTCATCCTATCAAAGATGCTATCACTGACTATCCATCAGTAACTTCCCATTCATAGTAGGCTAAAAATGGCTACAAATTACATTTAACTCTTCCCATCAAGAGGTAGAGTCTATTACCTCCTCCTCTGAATCTGGATATATGTATGGTGACTTGAATCGATCAAAAGAAGGCAGTGGAAATGATGTGTGACTTGTTAGCCTAAGTCTCAAGAGGTCTTAACGGTGTCCACTCTTCTCATCTTGAAGCGCTGCTATTATGTGAGGTAGCTCAGGCTAGCCCTACTGAGGATGAGAGACTGGCAGCAGCCACCAGACATGTTAGTGAGGTCATATACGATCATCCAGCCCCAAGTTAAACTTCCAGATAGCAGCCTCTTTAATTATACCAGATGAAACTAACTGACTGAGCTCAACCCAATAGCTACGCCATAACATTTAAATCAAATAATAGTGGTTGTTGTTTTAAGCCACTAAAATTTGAGGTGACTTGTTATAAAATAGCTGATACACAATACAAGCACTTTCCAAGTGCCCTTTGCCCTTACTCTGATCCATTGTTGCCCATTGCACTTATCACAGTTGATGTATTATATACTTTTCCATCTGTTTTTTGCCCATCTCTGCTCACTAGAATGTACATATCATGAGGACAGGTATATTGTTATGTTCACTTAGGTATTACCTGATTCTAACACAGTGCTTGACACATAGTAGGTGCTTAATAAATATTGGTTGAATGAATACCTGGTAAAATTTTGATCTGATATAGTTGGAGTTTCCTACATCATTCATTCATTCATTTATTCAACAATATTTATTCATCATTAGATATGATGCAGGTGCTGTGCTAGGTTATTGCGTGGACATATTAGATTTCTACTTGGCCACTTTTCAGAGTTTGAGAGCTTCACTGGAAATTATCTCACAGGTGTAGTGTCACTGCTGTTGTGTCATAAAATACACATTAAAACCAAAAATATGTCACTCTTGAGGTCAGGAACATTATTTACAAGAATGGTCATACAAGTTTTATTGCCAGTAACATCTTTTTTGTTGTTGTTTTAAATTGGAAATAGTGAGAGTAGAAAGGAGTATGGTAAGAAATAACATTAAGGAAGCCAGTCTACTGGGTTATAAATATGTATAAGTATCTTTACAGCATGATTTATTAATAATTAAAGGTTAAAATATGCTACCTGCCATCATTAATTAGTCAACAGGCAAATCAACATCACACTAGTGAAAATAGCTAACGGTTTTCAGGGTCTAGTCAGTGTTAGGTGTTGTAGTGAATAACACACTTTAAAAAATTTCTTACAGTAAATACCAAGGTAAATATTATTGTTATTTCCTCTATAGGAAAATGGAGATAAATTAAGGTCCTGGATCCATCCAGGATCATGAGGACCTTACAGATGAAACAGCCTAGAGTCAAAAGTTGCCTTGATATCTCAATTTCTGTAATACAGCCATGCAAGTCCTGGACTGCCTACCTTTGTTGGTGCTATTTTATGTTTAAAAGAAATAAATGGAGCCCAGAGGTTGTGACTTTCCTAAAGACATCCACCTGGTAAAGGGTCGTGCCAGGAATTGAACTCAAGTCTGTACGACTCCAAAGCAGATTCCCCTTACCCTGTTCTCTCAGTGAGGGCTAGACACAGTGAGAGAGCGCAGCCAAAGTTAGGAACATACAGGAAGAGTACTCAGAAATGGTGAAAGAATACTGAGAATTAATATCTCACAGAAAATAAGTGGAGAGAATTTCACTAAAACATGATTGATCAAAGGTCAAATAAGAAAATAAAAACATGAAGCTTGAAATGGTCACGGTGGGCATGCAGGAGGCCATTGAGCCATTAAGAGCCTTAGGAAGAATAATTTTAGAAGAGGGGTCAGATATAAATTAGATTGCTAGAAGTTAAAAAAAGAAAGCTTGTGATATCAAAGAGTTTATCAACAAAAGTCAAAAGACTGCATGCAAGTCAGATAGCACAGAAAATTATATTTTTGTCAACTATGCTTTTACTTTGAGGTGGGAATCAATCTCCCAACAGGTTACAACGCAGATCGAAACAGTTCAGGAAGACAGAGATCATGATAGGATGTATTGAAGTTGAGAAAATAATCTCATAATTTGATTCAGAATAATGATGACAGTGTTAATATTAAAAGGAAGGAGAGACAGAAAGTATCTTCTGTTGAAATTGCAAGGGGAAAAGCACAATTGTTCTCTATAAGATGGAAGAAAATTCAAGAATAAAGTTTAATTTATGTCATTTTAAGTCTTTTTTTCTCAGAAAATTTCAAAACATTTGTTTCAACCATTAAAAAATGGCAGACATTTTTTAAAAAGTGACTATTTGAGGGAATAGAAATGGAAATTTGAATAAAACTGAAGAGGAGTACTGCTATATACATTAGTTCATGGATAAATTATATGTGACGTGTTTAATAAAACAACAAAATACATTTTAGTTCTGTATGTAACTAGATTAAGAAAGATTTCCAAGGTTGTTCTTGGGTGTAGGTAGGGGAAGATCCTAAATTATTTTTTCTCTCATTTCTTTTCAAAAGACTTTAAAATGCCTTGAACATTGATCATTTGTTAATCTAAAAGCCATAAAATAATTCATTCTGTTTGTGTATTTTTTCCTAAAAAAAAAAAAAAATGTTTATCTGGGCGAGGAACCAATTTTTCGCCTAATATAATTTGCAACAGTTGAGATGCACAACCTTAATAAAGCAGAATTATGGAACTAAAATAGAGCACATTTAAACATATGTTACTTTCCACACTAGTTTTCAAGTGATCTGGACAAAAAGCCACTCCAGAGATGTGACCAGACCATTGTAAAATTTATAACATAGTGCATTCAAGATCTCACCAGTTTATATATCAACTCGCTCACTCCCTGACTCCAATGGCTTTTACTTCACAAACCTTTTAAAAATGATTAATTACAAATATGATACATTTAGAAAAATACACATGGGAAAAACATGGAATATATATTGAAAAAAAATTAAGAGTAATTATCTCAGGGTAATAAATTGTAGGTATTATTGTTTGCTCTGTTATGTTTTTATACTTTTCCCCGTTTACAGTGTAACTATATTACTTCTGCAATCTGAAAAAAAAATTCTTTTGAGATTCAAAAAAAAAAAAAAAACCGCCAAGTGCAATGGCTCACACCTGTAATCTTAACACACTTAGGGAGGCTGCAGTGGACAGATTACTTGAGGCAAGGAGCTTGAGACCAGCTGGGCAACATGGTGAAATCCTGACTCTACTAAAAATACAAAAATAGCCGGGCATGGTGGTGCCTGCCTGTAATCCCAGCTATTTTTGAGGTTAATGTAGGAAGATCTCTTGAATCTGGGAGGTCAAGGGTGCAGTGAGCTGAGGTCACGCCACTGCACACCAGCCCCTGGGTGACAAAGAGACTCTGTCAAAAAAAAAAAAAAAAAAAAAAAGAGAGATTCAAAAAAATTATGTAAAATAATACCAAACTAACACAGGCAGCTATTTGTATTTTACACTTTTTCCTTCCATTACTTTTGAAATTATAATTACGATGTGTCTTGGCTATACCTGACTGAGTCATGCTTTTAGCATGGGATCATCGGTTAGTTTGCTTTCTAAGTTAAAAATCTGAGCACGTGCCTGCAATGCTACCCCAAAATGGAAGGACAATGCTCAAAAATAACTGTTGAGACATCAGTTAAGGGTTAAGCTTAATTCACCAAAAATTCTGCTTCATTAGTTCTGGGATGGGGCCAGAAATATGTGATTTTGATATCAGAGTCATTAGTTTCAAGAAACAGAAATTTTAACTCTTGAGTTAATCATACTTCAAAATTATGATTCATCATTGCCTACATACAAAATGCAAAAATAAGGGTTCATTGGACTTTTATATAGTTTAAACAACAATTTGAGTCAAACGATATTCTTAGAATTTTGAAAATGGGAGTCCTGAGTATTACAGGAATGTTTCTTTGTTAGCTTCCTTAGTGTACTATGTGCAATTTGGGAACTCAAATATTAGTTGCAGAGAGGAAATAGAGATGGGTGGAGTAGCTGCATGAAATATTACTATATGCAAGCACTTTGAAATGAAATAAAGTGATCCCCATAAGAAAAACTGGATTCAATTAAAATGTAAACTAGGAAAATAATTTGTTCACCTTAAACTAAGTGGTTCAAAATCATAAATATATTAAACTAACATTAATTTTGCAACAATTCCAATATCACTCATATGAAACTATTGAATTCTTTTTTAAAAATCAATATTTCAGCATTGCAGTGTTCAAAGTGAAAAAGCTCATTCAATAAAAGCCAGCTGCAAATGTTTTGTACCTACTCAATAATAGAAATAAGTACATTCACCAAATCAAAATTTGAAATAATGGCTTCAGCAAATATTAGATAATATTTTCTTTTCATTGTTTTTTTCTTCTAATTGAAATTACTTTAGATTTACTTGTGATCAATTTAAAAAATCTTGCCATTTTCCCATCTTTTTACATGATCTATATGATCTATGAAATAAATATCTTTGTTCTGCATATAATCTTTAAATTGAATTTTACTTTTAAATCCCAGGTGTGATAATAAGAAACTTGGCTTCTACACAACCAGAGTGCTGTCATCAGGACATCACCAGCTTAACCTGGGATCCAGTGTGCTCATTTATAAAACTAGCCAGTTGCATGCTCTATCCACTTTATAGGAATATCGTGTTGATAAAAGTCAAGATAATGAATATCCTGGACAAACATTTATTTAGTGGTTGTATGGGCAAGACATTATTAATACGGATAAAAATATTTTCTCTACAAATTGAAAGTTCTATATAAATGCAACATATTATCATGATGATCACCTGTACAATGATTTTTGACAAGAAAGTCATGTCAGAGGGGTTAAGTGACATGAACCAGATTATCCATCAAGGATAATCCCTCTTACATTGGCACCATAACATTTCCAGGTTTGAGAGGAGAATACCTGAGTCCACATTTAGAAGACTCAAATTTAAGAGAAATAAAATAATTAATGTACTCCATGAAGAAATAAGGAAATGTAATGAATTGATTTTCACCATGAATTTCTTTTTTTCTTACTGTTAAGACTTTAAGAAGTTCAAATGGAACTCTGGATAACCAAATATTTTGGGATCAGCTAAACCACATACTGTTTTTAAGTCATGGGTGGCCAGTAAAATATGAAAAGAAAAATTATGTGCTACCAAAGTGAAGAATTCATATATTCTGGCATGAAATGCAAAGAAAATAATCTTCCTATCTTCTAAACACTACCATTGCCAAGAAATTATCAATGGAAACCTTCCACTCAGAACACCTTCTTTGTAAATTCAGTATTTAAAATAAGTGCACTGAGAAGTATAGTCAAAAAGAACCATATATGAAATTCCACAAAACTAGTAATTTCTATAAATGTCTGGCTTTGGGGAAATCTGAAGATAAACCTCTGTTGTAAGAGGCCATGAATTACACACTGCCTATAAAACAATAAGATGTTAGGTAAACGAGGGAAGAGTAGCTGCTTCAGTTGACAAGAGTTCACAGAGGAAACACTGTCCTAAGGTTCCAGAACACCCTTATCGCCCACTTGGCCAGACAGTCATTTGCCAGGTTACTTACTGTTTTAGCTACATGGCAACTACACCAGAGAGTAGCCGTGGAAAAGTAATAGAAGTCTGTGCATACTTCCTCAATAATAGCACATGCAGAAACGATAACAAAGAGGAAAGAATGTCTTTAAATGAATTTTGTAGTATGGCATTTCCTAAATACAGTGCAAGTTGATATTTAAATTCCAATAAAAGATCTGAAAGGGCAATATTCTTTTATGAACGTATGGGTAGATAAAATTAAGGCTTTTATAATGCTGATTTAGACACCCTAAAATGCTGACTGTCACAATTTAAAGAATAGGAAATTCTGCTTTAACTTCATACATTTGAAAATTTATATAAATGTTTTAGTGCCTCTTTTGTGCTAGGGACAGTATGAGGCATTGGGATTGCATAGATTGAAGATAAACATAGTCCCTTTGTTCAAGTGTGGTGTGTAGACAAATATACAGCTTGTCCACTAACAGCCCCAATTAAGAAATCTGAAATCTATAACCCAATCAGAAATTGTTGGGGTGTGGATAGTGATTTAGTGATAAAGGGGAAGAATGCATAATTCCATTTCTCAAAAAGCTTGAGAAATACACATTGCCATGTATTTAAATAAATACATACTCTATCTTCCTATCATGCTGGTACTCCTTTGAACTATTACTTCTTAATATGTTAATAAGGGAAGCAGTTTGAAATTTCTTGAAGGGCAGCACTGAACCCTCCATGGCATAATTAACATTTTAATGAGCAGTGAAGGTCTTTCCTGTTTTGGATCTCAACTGTGTGTCTCCTGAGTGGATCTCAATCTGTTGAGCTCAGAGAATGAGGTGATTCTATCTTAGTGAGATTTTAAATAACAGTAGATCAAACAGGCCACAGTTTCAGCCTGCTACTGCTCTCTCTTTGGTTGGAAAGTTCTCTTATATTCTAATGTACCACGTCAGAGTCCAGTAACTAGCTTTCAGCTCTCATTTCTTTTTTTGGTATGCACAGAAACTGTACGCATACAGTCACAATCCAGGAGTGGCTAATTTTTAGTAACTGACCAAGTAATTGCAAGTTCTCTTTATTTACAAGGTATAGTAGCTAACTGCTATTTGGAGACAGAATAATTTGAAGAAGCAGCATTGGATAATGCTTGTAATTTAATTATTTGCAAATCAAGCTTTGCCTAATACAACAAAGGTACTAAACATCTTCATTGGAGATAAGTTTGAAGGTCATTAAAAAGCTATTTGTTTTGAGATTTCAGAAAGCAAAGTACCTAAAAAAATGGTCTAATGGACAGAAGAAACTTTTATTCCCAGATAAAATCTCCCCAAAACATTAAAAAACAATATCCTTATTTTCATTACTAGGCAAAAGAAGAAGAAGAAGAAGAAGAAAAAAAAAAAACTCGCATGAGAAAAGTTCCCATGTGAAAGCTTCAAGCATCTTAAAAATGAGGCTTATAATGGAAAAGCCTTCTCTGTCATAATTAATATAGCATCACTAATATAAAGCCCAGCCTGCTTCTCCTGCCTTTATAACTCATTTCTGACTACTGCAGACCCATTACTATAATGTACATTACACATAGAGCACAATATAGTTTATATTATTATTTAAGGTAAAGGATGTTGAATGTAAGGGAATTTTGACACTGATTCCTTGGTATAAGAATGTATAGCTCAAGTTTTCTTTAAGTTGTGAGCATTAATAATCCACATAGATATTGAAGTAGTTCAACCACTACTTTAAATTTTGCTTACTGATTCAGTCATAAAACCAAGGACATCATGCACATTTACCTGTAAGTTACATAATCTTTTAGCAAAGATTTAGCAAAGTTGCAAACTCTAGTTGTGTTCCTTGTGTCCTTCAGCTCTGTTTTTCTCTTACCCCACAGCCACGAATATATACACATGTGTATATATACACACACACACATATATATATGCACATATATACATATATATACACACACACATACATATACGTGTGTGTATATTTTTAAGTTAAAGCACAGAAATGTCTACCATGTTTAGTTGATTGATTTTATGAAGAATGGTTGTCATATGGTGTCTGTTACTGATATAAAGTTCATCTGGAGAAGAATACTCCAAGTTCTCCAAAAAGAATCAGGCATCAATACAATGCTCCAGGATATAAACAACCAATTTTTGTAGCCAACTACCTACGATGCATAGAAAACCCTAGAAAGTCCAAACTTTTCCTAGTGAAGAAACATTGAGAAAGACTGGTACAAAGATTGTTTATTCTCAGGGTAGCACATAAAATTTACTTTACTAACAGCACAATTTTCGTCTTTGCAATTTCAAGATAAAGGAACAAATTACCTATGTTCAAATTTTACTAATTTAAGCTATCCTATATATTTTCAATGTCCTAGAGTTTAACTGTGACCACTTCAAGGGACAGACTCAGATTTAAAGAACAGCTCTGGGAAGGGAAGTACAGTAACTACATTGTGGAGCAGTAGTTTTATATTCCTAAGGTGGCTTCTGTACTGTTTTACACATGAGAGAAATACTGACAGAAATTTATGGCAGGTCCAAGTGAAAGTGATGATATTCCATGAAATAAATGCAGTTTTAAGAAAATATTTAAGAACTCAGTAGTTGTACAGAAAATCCATTGTGTGTGACCCCATAAATTCTCATTGGCTTCAATTTTCTCTACCGACTACAACTTTCATTCTCCTCCTAAGGTATCTTTACCTAATTAGGCTCCTTTTGCTACCACACTTGCAGAACAAAGCCTCCTATAAAAACATACAGATTCTCTATAGAAAGTCAAGCACAAAGAACAGGAACAAGAAGAACTTGCTTTTTCAGTCTGCTGGTTATATTACAGTAGTTCGGTGAGATTTCTCTTAGGTCGTTAATGCAGATGTCCTTAAAGTAACTTATCCTATTAGTATCCCTGATAATTAGATGACAATATAGAAAAGACTATTGTTCACAATTACCCACCTTCTCCTCTTCTGCCTCTTCCCAGAGTGTCAAAGTATAGACTGAAGTGATTTCTGTTTATATATCCACACTGGACAGAATCTGCCAAGGGCTACAGTTTATATAAAATTATGATGTGAATGGGACATTATAGATGGAAAAATTTTACTAATGGAGTCTAAGATTGGACTGTTATTTAAAATGTGAGTAGCTCCTTTTGGTACCAGAATCAGTTCTGACATTAATGGGTTCAACATATTCAACTTTACATACTTATAGACCACTTTGGAGGAAAGGTTTCATATTAATATAAGAATGACTTTTTTTTTTTTTTGCAGTGTAAGGCTTGAAAGGTTTTGATATTTTTTTGTCAGCTGGAGATAAGGCTTTTACATGTTCACCAGAAGATGTTAATGTTATATGCAAAAAGAAGTATATCTCAAGACCTCCCAGATATGAGAGCCTTGCATCCTTATTTAAGAGTGAGCTATTCTGAGGCGAGCTCCTCATCACCTATATCATAACCATTTCGTTTTTTAAAAAACTGAATACCTCTCTATCTAAAACGGTGGGGGAAAATGCTATAGCTTCATTACTCTTAATTCTGTCCAGTTCACATCTCACTCTCAGATCTACATTAGGGGGGACTCAAGGACAGAAGGCTCCTCAATCTGACAGCCAAAGGGGTTATGAAGGGAAGCAAATCAGGATTTTTAATCATTCTATAGCACAAAGGAGAGAACATGCTTGACATCAAATTATTAATCTCCCATGGCATCTTTCAGGTAAATCTAAGTCCCTGCCTGACTAGAGTTGAGATGTGCTGCAGTCCATGGGGCTGGGCGACACCCTGCTTCCTTTCCTTGCAGCCAGGC
The DNA here is from genome assembly GCF_043159975.1 of Macaca nemestrina. NCBI lineage: Eukaryota > Metazoa > Chordata > Mammalia > Primates > Cercopithecidae > Macaca > Macaca nemestrina. Next base: position 116,756,300 of record NC_092129.1, read on the forward strand.
CACCTTGAGCAGAGCACTGCATTCTTGCTGTATCACGCAGCCTTCCTTACCAGCCACGTTACTGAACTATAGATAATTTATGACTGCAACACTCAGAAATAAGGGGCAGAAAAGCAGATGCTCAAGGCCAGGTTTTGCCAGTTTTATTCTGTTGCCTACCACATCACAAAAATCTTTTTTCTCCTATACAAGTTTTATTTGCAATCATTATACAGATTTATCTTAGAGACTTGGGGTAAAAAGGGCAGTATCTCAGACATTTCCTTCAGTACAAGTACTGATAAGAACTCTCTGCTTCTTGGTGACTACTGCCAGGACCTCAGCTTGGCCTCCAAATGACCGACTGTTAACAAGGACCACACTGTCTTGTCTCCAGAGTCATTTATTTAAGACTCTTTTGGGTAAGGCATCTGCACCACCCACTCAGGATGCAAAGAAACTGAAGGTCCCTTTTCTCACATTCATTCAGCTGGACTTGATCCAGAGTGGCTGAATGGAAACATGATGATTTACATACTCCTATTGTTTCAACAATAAGAATCAAGCCTCCTAAGTGTCTTCCCTTTTTCCTCAATAAGCCCCTTCCCGGTTTCTGAACAAGACAGGTTGCAGATAGGACAGCATTCAGGAGTGGGAGTTGTGTGGGCAGCTCTGTGCCCTCTTCATCTCCAAATCTGAAGGCATGCAGTTCCTCTCTTTATCCAGATTGACAGATTATTTCATCATTCCACTGAAGACTACCATTTAAAATAAACAGCAACACCACTGGGACCCCATGTCCCTGAAAGCTAATCACTGTCACTCTACAACCAATGGTCAGCTTCTTTCTAGTTATTCTGTCCAAACCGATTCTTTCTGCCTTGGGGGATTTTCCAGAGCTCTCCAGGCTATTTTTCTGTTTCTGTGGAACTGAACCCCTGGGGCTTCTTTTTGTGTGTTCTTGGAATGGCTTTGCTCTGGAGATAGCTCAGTGTTCTCTCTCTCCTCAGGTCGCTCACAGTGGATTCTGTGGTTCGAGACTTTTTCACACTCCTAGTTTTACCTGTGGCTGTTGCTCAGTGTTTAGCCTTACATTTGTTCTTCCTTTCTTCTGGGCCCATGGCAACAGGAGTGGCTTCTGATAACCCCAACCAGGCCCTGTAGGTAACTTTTCCCTTAACAAGGTGTTAAAAGCCCTTCAAATTACATTACTTAGCTTTTTGATAGAAACCTTGATCCTAAATCAGCCTTAGGTAAATTTTCTCACTAATTCTAGGTATTCAAATGCAAGTGGCCCCAAGCAATAGCCTTCAGAGATGGAAAGTAGTTTGTTTAGACCTATTAGGGTCTTTTAATCAAGTAAATTCTTTAGCCTAGGGCTTTTCATCCATCCATCCACTTAATAAATAAAATGCCTACCTATTGCCAGGCAATTACTAGGATTTTGGGAAGGTGAAAATGATACTCTGCCACCAAAACCATTATACTATTTAAAATAAAGCCAGTATTTAGTAGCAGCCAAAAAATATGCTATGTAGAATATACACTTATTTAGATTATAATCTCCTAACCCAATGGAAGACGAAAAACCAAGTTTGTGTCCTAGAAAGTAGTCAAGGTAGACAGGAGATCTGAATTTATACTAACAATCTATGTCAACTGTGGAAAAGAATTAAAGGAGTTAGCAACATCCAGCTTGAGGATTATTAGGACCTAAGAAATTTATTTCATTGTGTGGAAGACAAACACCCACCCTTCTCCTTCTCTAACAAGCCAGAGAAATTTGGTTTTAACTACAGGAGGAGACCTTTAAGTCAGTTGTAAGAACATTATTATGAGAGAATGGACAAAGTCACAACTAATAGACTTTGGATTTTTTTTTTTTTAAACCTGTCCCTGAAGTCTTTGAAATTTCTCTAATGAGAATTGTGGGATAGGCTACATCTCTTATATGTAGTATGACTCTTTATTCAAACAAAAAAGGTTGAATTTAGCTAATATTTTCCTGAAAACACTTCACTTTTGAAAGCAATGGATATTTCATAAAAGGACTGAATTATCTATAGAGATATATCTATATCTATCTACACACACACACATACACACACACACACATATTTCTGTTCATTTTGTCATCTTTTCTTCCTTTTTTGAAGCTAAAACTAAGAAAAAGAGAAAATGGGAACTAGAATGTATATTTTCTTTTTAACATTTTATTTTGAAATAACTTTAGAGATAAAATGTAAAAATAGTACACAGATATCCCCTTCACTCAGCTCTTCTTCTATGTTAATTTGACAGAACCTTAGTACAATTAATGTTATAAAGTTAAAATTAGCACATACTATTAACTAATCTTTAAATCTTCAAAATCCAATTGTATCTCTCATGTCCTTTTTGTGACACTGCATCTACTGCACGGTTCTGTACTGCATTGCCATGTTATCTCCTCAGTGTCCAATCTGGGACAGTTCTCAGTCTTTTTCTTTCATGACCTTTACAATTTTGAAGAGTATTTACCACTTATTTTGTAGAATGTCCCTCAATTTAGGTCTGCATGTGTTTTCGAAAGAGTAGACGGAGAGACAGAGGTTACACATTTTTGATGGGGGTATCAAAAGAGTGATGTTTTGCCTTTCTTGGCACATCATATCAGGAAGTATATGCTATGCGTAGGTCTTGTTCCTCACTAGATGATGTTAACTCTCATCTTTGCTAAGGTAGTGCCTGCCAGGTTTCCCTACTTTTTCAATTTATAATTTAAAAAGTATATTTTAGGAAGATGTATTTTCTTTTAAGAATTTGAGTTTTTTAAAATTAGGTTGGTGCAAACGTAATTGTGAGTTTTGCCATTACTTTTAATGGTAAAATCACAATTACGTTTGCACCAACCTGATAGAAATTGAGACACGGGCAATTGTGGGGGATCTCTTTTAGGGCTACAGAGCTTCTTATTCCCTCCTGACACCCAGCATGCTTCAAAGTCATTTATCCACAGTCTAACAGGACTCTGTTCACCTTAATTTTAAACCTAAGTAGATTTGGGGGATCAAGTCTTTACAGCTAATATCACCAGTCTGGTTGTTGTTTTAGTCACTTTCGTGGTTGATCTTTGCCAGAAATTTCTTCCTTTAATAAAACATAGCTCTTGAATATAGTACCTGTCCCCCAGATTTTTTGCAGTGTGTTTTGCCTGCTAGGAAAATGAAATAGATCTGAATCAGCAGAGACAGAGGATGCTTTAACTCTACAGTGGGTCAAGCAGCACTGACTACAATACTCAAGGGCTTCTGAAAACCCATGTCAGATACGTCATATAGTTATTTATTACTAAGCTGATGCCTCAGTGCAACATCACACCCAGCTGACACCACTTCCAACTGACAATTGTAACAAAAAGGGAACTAAAGAGTTTTCAAATTCCTCATGCACATTCCTGTCCATCACTGTGTGCCTTTGCTAATGCTGTTCGTTCCTCTCCTCTACCCCTGCATGGGATATTCTTCCCCAGTTCAGGTCAAATACCTTCCTCTCTATAAAACTTTCCTTAATATTTTACACCCAGGGATGCCCAGGGCTGCTTGTGTTCTGATAGCTATTTTTATATGTCATTTATAAATAGCATATTGTATAGTGGTTAGTTATTGAGGTCACTTTCTCCCCTACTAAATTTTTAGGTCCTTAACATCAGAGACCATATTATTCTATTTGGAACCACAATATATAGCTTTGAACATATTGGGTGGTAAATGAATGTTCATTGAGCAAAGGAGGTACAAACTTGGAATATAGTAAAATAGTAAATGTTGTATCATATTCTCTCTATCAATCTATTTATTGATCCATCTATCTAATCTAGCTTTACCCTTCCAGTTACAGAAAGATTTAAGGTGGCATTTGAACATGTACAATAAAAGATAAAAATAATATTAAACAAAAATAGATATGAAAAAGTAGAAGTAGGAGGAAGGAGCCAGGAGTGTATCAAGCAAAACGCATGTTGTACTGCCTGTACTTTTGCTAGAGATGGAATCTAAATAAAGCCTGTGATAAATATGGAAAAATAGTTTTCAAAATGTCAGGAAACCCATGGGACTATACTGTATAGCCACAGAATGTTCTCTGTGGGAATTTCCTTACCCAAAAGCCAATGTATAGCCAATATTAATTTCTAAAATTAAAATACAGGAATAATCCTGAATCATGCAAGAGTATTTCATGATTGCCAGTCAAGGTTTACTGAAGCAATGCACATACCAGTTTTTGTTTAATTTTGTGACTTTTGGAACTAAGCACCTTTGGGAACAGAGAAATAGGTTTACCATAAGGTAAATATAATGTGAGAGTGAAGTGCAAACTAATTCTCCTATTTGTTGAATGTTTTCATTCCTAGAATTTGTAGGGAAGAAAATTATGTTCATTTGAAAGATTTCTGAAGCCAAGTCGGGAGAGTGAGATAGAAACAAATACTTGAATTTGTTCATGTGCATGAACTTTAATTTTGTGCTAAGTATTCACAGTCTTCACAAAATAAAGTGATGTCTTTTATAAAATGAATAAAAGTTCATGTATAACTGCACTAATGTATCTCATTAGATTTGTAGGCTAAACTGAAATATTATGTGATCATATTACAGGAACACTTGTCAAGCTATGCATCAGCTTCGTTACAAAAGATAATATTTTTTCCTCTCACTCCTCTTTATACACTTGAAACTAAAATAATGTCTGTTACCTCCTATCACCTTTCTACTGCTGAAAAGAGATGTCACAGGTCCACAGATCGAGAAAGTTCTACAATAAGCAAGATAAAAAGCTGGTTCTGACTTGCTGATAAAGGTTACATGCAAAGACCCTTAATCAAACACTACCCATTCCTCTTTTCTAACACATTAAGTTTTCTTACCAAACCAGTAGTTTCATTGTCTGCAGTGGGATTTTAAATAGGAATAACTGGCCAATTAAATATTTCAAATATTCTGGATACCAAATCAAGGAAAGAACAGGATAATCAAGCAGTGCAATTTGATGAATGTCTGGAGGAATAAAAGAAAAGGTCATGTTTCAGTTTTTACTGGGGATCCTTTTTTTTTTCCTTTTAAAATAAAACTTTTATGGAAAAGATACATTGAATAAACATCTTTAACCTTAAAATGTTTTTGAAAATTGTGTAAATTAGCTCTTTTGTTGGGTCATCTTTAAAAACATTCAGTGCTCCACATAAAACTCAATAGTGTGGTCTGAATTACTCTTAAATAAACAGTCTTGTGTTTCTCTCATTTCAGGCTAAATGAACTTGTGTATCCACTTTAATTTTTTAAAATGTAGTTCTGTGTGATTTATGTTTTCACAAATTCAGGAAAGCTAATTAGAGGGCAATATTAGAAAAGGCCATCATAAAACACGTTTCACAGGCAAATAAGCAACAAAAATGAGTTTTGATGTCTTTTCAAATGCTGTACTGTTCAGTGAGGTTACAGTAACCTTATTTGATTTCCTACATATTCATTATGCTAATACTGAAAATTAATTATGTTCTTACATCAGAATTTATGGAAGTCAGAAAATATTAAACTTCTTATAAATTTGAGAGTAAAACTAAGTTCACTAAATCAAATAATAAAGTATACACTTGAGCTTATCTCTCTTCTTTATACATTTCTCTGAATTATGTAATATCTAAACATTTATTTTATAATAAAAAAACGCTAGACTATGTAAAATACATGTGGTTGTAATCCATACAGAATTGGTCATGAAAGATGAAACAGTGGATAGCAGTATAATTTTGTGGTTTGGAGATGGGTATGGAGTCGTCTATTCATATGTTCAACAAATAATGTCCCAAGCCAAGTTTTAGTCCCTGGGAATATAGCTGCAAAAGTCCCTGGCCATACATTTGAGTGAGAAGCAGATGATAATATAAACTAATAAATATCTTATATAATATAAACCAGAGGAAGAAGTGACAGGGAAGGTCCAGAGCTTCTACTTGCTTGAGTAGGCCTCTTTCAGCTCAGTTGTTATATTTTTTATGATATTTTTCTACCTGATAGTGTTCTTGCAGCACATGAAATATTATAATACAGGTAACTTTTTTAGGTCTTACTTGGCACTAGATGCAAAAAAAAAAAAAAATAGCTTAAAGATATATAGGATTAAGGGATTAAGTTTGGTAGAAAAGCCCAAATCATATTGTCTTTCATCTACAATCTGAAGAAAGGTGACCCATAGCTTGTATGATATTCCACTGCATCAGGGGTAGAGATTCCCTTTCTTTTATTGGCTCTATCATGCATGACCTCCAATTCAGGCCTCAAGATGACTGACCCAGCTATAGATTGCCCACCTTCATTCTAGCAAGCGGGGAAAAATAAAAGAAAGAGAACTTTCTCCTTTCCTTAAGAGTATGTCCTGAAAGTCACATACATAACTTCTGCTTATATTTCATTGACTAGGCAAATTAAAAAGGCAGGGAGGCTGGGTGCTATGGTTTGAATGTCCTCTCCAAAACGCATGCTGAAATTTATTTGCCATTGTAACAGTGTTGAGAGATGGGACCTTTAAGAAATGATTAGGCCATTGGCTGGATGTGATGGCTTATGTCTGCATTCCCAACACTTTGGGAAAGCAAGGCAGGAGGATCACTCGAGCCTGGGAGTTTTAGACCACTCTGGGGACCCAGTATGACCCCATCTCTACAAAAAATTAAAATGTATGTGATGGTTAACATTGAGTGTCAACTTGATTGACTTGAAGAATACAAAGTATTGATCCTGGATATGTCTGTGAGGGTGTTGCCAAAGGAGATTAACATTTGAGTCAGTAGGCGGAGAAAGACAGACCCACTGTTAATCTGGGTGAGTCTAATCAGTTGCCAGTGTGGCTAGAATATAAGCAGGCAGAAAAATGTGAAAAGAGAGACTGGCCCAGCCTCCAGGTCTACATCTTTCTCCCATGCTGGATGCTTCCTGCCCTTGAACATCAGTTTTGGAGCTCAAACTGGCTCTCCTTGCTCCTCAGTCTGCAGACGACCTATTGTGGGACCTTGTGATCATGTGAGTTAATATTTAATCAACTCACCTTTAGAGAGATATATATATAAAATAAATATGAATATATATGACATATATGACAGATATATGAATATATGGTATATATGGTATACATGATATATATGAATATGTAGATATATATGATATATATGAATATGTAATATTCCATTAGTTCTGTCCCTCTAGAGAACCCTGACTAATACAGATTTTGGTACCAGGAGTGGTTCTAGAGGAACAGAATATTAAGAATGGAGTTCTTTCATTGGTTTTGGGGTTTTTGGAGTTGGCTGCTTAATATGATTAGACCTCAAAATGCTAAGAACTCTTCCTCTAATAGTATGGAGAACACTAATAACCCTTGGTATGAACTGTTTAGAGAGTTATGCAAAATAAATGCATTTGATTTATCCTGACTCTTTGCTCGTGAGAGGCAAGAAGTTTAGTGACTCTATACATAATAGCTTTGACCATATGTGGAGAACCAAAGAACATCTTCTGGTACCTGGTATGTAGCCATTGACTTGGTAAATGCCTATTTCTCTATTTCTGCCCATAAGACCCACCAGAAGCAATTTGCCTTCAGCTGGCAAGGCCAGCAATACACCTTTACTCTCCTACCTCAGGGGTGCATCAGCTCTCCAGCTTTGGGTCATAATCTTATTCGGAGAGACCACAATTGCTTTTCGCTTCCACGAGATATCACATTGGTCCATTACATTGATGACTTTATGCTGACTGGATCCAGTGAGCAAGAAGTAGCAAACACACTGGACTTATTGGTGAGACATTTGCATGCCAGAGGATGGGAAACAAATATGACTAAAATTCAGGGAACTTCTACCTCAGTAAAAATTCTAGGAGCCCAGTGGTGTGGGGTCTGTTGAGATATTCCTTCTAAGGTGAAGGATAAGTTGCTGCGTTTGGCCCCTCCTACAACCAAGAAAGAGGCACAATACCTAGTGGGCCTATTTGGATTTTGGAGACAACATATTCCTTATTTGGGTGTGTTACTCTGGCACATTTATCAAGTGACCTGAAAGGCCGCCAGTTTTGAGTGGGGTCCAGAATAGAAGAAGACTCTGCAACAGGTCCAGGCTGCTGTGGAAACTCCTCTGCCACTTGAGTCATATGAGCCAGCAGATCAAATGGTGCTTGAGATGTCAGTGGCAGATAGGGATGCTGTTTGGAGCCTTTGGCAGGCCACCATAGGTGAATCACAATGGAGGCCTCTAGGATTTTGGAGCAAGGCCCTGCCATCTCCTCAGAAAACTAATCTTCTTTTGAGACAGAGCTCTTGGCCTGTTACTGCGCTTTGGTGGAAACTGAATGTTTGACCATGGGTCATCAAGTTACCATGGAAACTGAACTGTCTATCATGAACTGGGTGCTTTCTAACCCATCGAGCCATAAAGTGGGTTATGTACAGCAGCATTTCGTCATCAAATGGAAGTGGTATATATGTGATTGGGCTTGAGCAGGTCCTGAAGGCACAAGTAAGTTACATGAAGAAGTTTCTCAAATGGCCATGGTCTCCCCTCCTGCCAACCTGCCTTCTCTACCCCAGCCTGCACTGATGGCCTCATGGGGAGTTCCCTATGATCAGTTGACAGAGGAAGAGAAGACTAGGGCCTGCTTCACAGATAGTTCTGCACGATATGCAGGCATCACTCAAAGGTGGACAGCTGCAGCATGACAGCCCCTTTCTAGGACATCTCTGAAGGACACCAGTGAAGGGAAATCTTCCCAGTGGGCAGAACTTTGAGGAGTATACCTGGTTGTGTACTTTGCATTGAAGGAGAAATGGCCAGATGTGCAATTATATACTGATTCATGGGCTGTAGCCTGTTGAGGGAAGTCAGGGACCCAGAACGGAGAGACCGGCTGAAGCCATGGCAGAATAACATAAATTGTGAAGATTTAATGGACATTTATCAGTTCCCAAAATTAATACTTGTACAATTTCTTATGCCTGTCTTTACTGCAATCTCTTAATCCCAACATCTTTGTAAGCTGACGATGTAGGTCACCTCAGGACCCTGTGATGATTGCGTTAACTATACAAATTGTTTGTAAAACATGTGTATTTAAATAATATGAAATTAGTGCACCCTGAAAAAGAACAGAATAACAGCGATTTTCAGGGAACAAGAGAGATAACCATAAGGTCTGACTGCCTGTGGGGTCAGACAGAATAGAGTCATATTTTTCTTCTCTCAGAAAGCATATAGCCAGGTGTGCGAGTAGGAGAAATGTTGCTAAATTCTTTTCCCAGCAAGGAATATTAATAATTGAGAGCCCTGGGGAAGGAATGCATTCCTGGGGGGAGGTCTGTGAATGGCCACTCTGGGAGTGTCTGTCTTATGCGGTTGATATAAGGACTGAAATATGCCCTGGTCTCCTGCAGTACCCTAAGATTGGGAAATTCCAGCCTGGTGAATTCTAGTCAGACCAGTTGTCTACTCTCAAATCCTGTTTCCTGTTAAGATGTTTATCAAGACAATGCATGCAAGTGGGACACAGACCCTCATCAGTAATTCTAATTTTGCCCTTGCCTTGTGATCTTTTATTGCCCTTTGAAGTATGTGATCCTTGCGACCTACTCCCTGTTCGTACATCCCCTTCCCTTCTAAAATCCCAAATAAGAACTTGCTGGTTTTGTGGCTTGGGGTCGCCATCACGGACCTACCATTATGTGATGGCATCCCCGGAGGCCCAGCCGTAAAATTTCTCTCTTTGTACTCTTTCTCTTTATTTCTCAGACTGGCCGACACTTAGGCAAAATAGAAAGAACCTATGTTGAAATATTGGGGGCTGGTTCCCCCAGTAGTGGCTGGATGGTCAGAGACTTGGAAGAAGCATGATTGGAACACTGGTGACAAATAAATTTGTGGAAGAGTTATGTGCATGGACTTCCCTGAGTAGTCAAAAAATGTGAAGACATTCATATCTTATGTGAGTGCTCACCACCGGGTGACCTCAGCAGAGGAGGATTTTAATAATCAAGTGGATAGGATGACCCGTTCTGTGGACATCACTCAACCTCTTTCCCCAGCCACCCCTGTCGTTGCCCAGTGAGCCCATGAACAAAGTGGCCATGGTGGCAGGAATGGAGGTTATGCATGGGCTCAACAACATGGACTTCCACTCACCAAGACTGACCTGGCTATGACCACTACTGAGTGCCCAATTTGCCAGCAGCAGAGACCAACACCAAGTACTCGATATAGCACCATTCCTCGGGGTGATCAGCCAGCTACCTGGTGGCAGGTTGATTATATTGGACCTCTTCCATCATGGAAAGGGCAGAGATTGGTCCTCACTGGGTTTGTCTATTCTGCATGCAGTGCTTCTGCCAAGACTACAATCTGTGGACTCACAGAATGCCTTATCCACTGTCATGGTATTCCACACAGCATTGCCTCTGACCAAGGCACTCACTTTATGGCTAAAAACATGAGGCAGCAGGCTCACACTCATGGAATTCACTGGCCTTACCATGTTCCCTATCATAGATAGAAAGGAGGAATGGCCTTTTGAAGTCCACAATTACAATGCCAACTATGTGACAATACTTTGCAGGGCTGGGAAAAAGTTCTCCAGAAGTCCGTGTATGCTGTGAATTAGCATCCAATATATGGTACTGTTTCTCTCATAGCCAGGATTCACTAAAATTCAGAGACCTTCTACCTCAGTAAAATTTCTAGGGGTGCAGTGGTGTGGGGTCTATTGAGATATTCCTTCTAAGGTGAAGGATAAGTTGCTGCATTTTGCCCCTCCTACAGCCAAGAAAGAGGCACAGTGCCTAGTGAGCCTATTTGGATTTGAGAGGCAACACATTCTTCATTTGGGTTTGTCACTTGGGCACATTTATCGAGTGACCCAAAAGGCTGCCAGTTGTGAGTGGGGTCCAGAATCAAGGGGTGGAAGTGGAAGTGGCACCACTCACCATCATCCCTAGTGATCCACTAGCAAATTTTTTGCTTTCTGTTCCTGCGACATTACATTCTGCTGGCCTAGAAGTCTTAGTTCCAGAGGGAGGAACACTGCCCCCAGGAGACACAACAGCAACTCCATTAGACGGGAAGTTAAGACATTGGGCTCCTCTTACCTTTAAGTCAACAGGCTTAGAAGGGAGTTACAGTGTTGGCTGGTGTGAATGACCTAGACTATCAAGATGAAATCAGTCTACTACTCCACAGTGGAGGTCAGGAAGAGTATGCATGGAATACAGGAGATCCTTTAGGGTGTCTGTTAGTATTAACATGCCCTGTGGTTAACTACAAATGGTAAACTACAAATGTGGTCAACTACAAAATGGAAAACTACAAAAGCCCAATCCCGGCAGGACTACAAATGACCCAGACACTTCAAGAAAGGAAGTTTGGGTCACTCCACCAGGAAAAAAAAAATCATGACCTGCTGAGGTGCTTGGTGAAAGCAAAGGGAATACAGAATGGGTAGTAGAAGGTAGTCATCAATACCAGCTATGACCACATGACCAGCTGCAGAAAGGAGGACTGTAACTGTCATGAGTATTTTCTACTTTTGTTAATAACATGTTTGTGCATGTATACACTTGTACTAAGAAAAATCTTCATTTTATTTCTTTTCTCTTTTATCATGTGACATAAGATTTATTGACTTCACATCAGCATGTAAGTATTGTTAACATTAGGTAATAATATTCGGGTTGGGGATTGGTGCGTTTCTGGTTGTACAAAGGATAGTTGTATCATGTTAGGCATAATTATGACCTTATTATTCTCTTTATTTGAAGATTATATATAATCTCAGGAGATGTGTATGAGTTCAAGTTGACAAGGGGTTGACTTGTGATGGTTAATACTGAGGGTCAACTTGATTGAATTGAAGAATACAAAGTATTGATCCTGGATGTGTATGTGAGGGCATTGCCAAAGGAGATTAACATTTGAGTCAGTGGGCAGGGAAGGGGAGGCCCACCGTTAATCTGGGTGGGCACAATCTAATCAGTTGCCAGTGCAGCTAGAATATAAGGAGGCAGAAAAATGTGAAAAGAGAGACTGGCCTACCCTCCCAGCCTGCATATTTCTCCCATGCTGGATGCTTGCTGCCCTCAAACATCAGACTCCAAGTTCTTCAATTTTGGAACTCAGATAGGCTCTCCTTGCTCCTCACCCTGCAGATGGCCTATTGTGGGACCCCGTGATAGTGTGAGTTAATACTTTATAAACTCATATATATATATATGAGTTTATTAAGTATTAATAATACTGGGGTTGTAAAATAAATTGGCAACAATTTACAACAGTTGCCTAATTTTACAGTCTTGGAAACTGGGGGTCAGAGAGATTAAAAGACTTGCTAAATAAAAAAAAGAACCCAACAATTAATGGTGGCAATAGGAGATGAGTCTTCTAATACATATATATATATATATATATATATGTATTCAATTAGTTCTGTCCCTCTAGAGAACCCTGACTAATACAACGTAAAAAAAGAGAAAACATTTAGCTGGGTGTGGTGATTCATGCCTGTAGTTCCAGGTACTTGAGAGTCTGAGGCACGAGGATCAGTTGAGCCCAGAAATTTGAGGCAGCAATGAGCTATGATGACACCACTGTACTCCAGCCTGGGTGACAAGGTGAGACCTCATCTCTTAAAAATAATGTAAAAATTTACATGATTCAGTCATGAGGGTTCTGCCCTCATGAAGAGATTAATGCTATTATTGTGGAAGTGAGTTATCATGGGAGTAAAACATATCCTAATAAAAAGATATGTTTGGTCCAAGAATTTGCCCTCTCTTGCACAATAGCTTCTGCCTCCTATGTTTCCCACTACCAGAGACCAGTGCCATTTTCTTGAATTTCCCAGCCTCCAGAGCCATAAGGCAAATAAACATCTTTTGTTTATAAATTACCCAGTCCATGGTATTCTGTTATAGGCATAGAAAATCGACTAAGAAATTGGGTAAGGTAATTTTTTTGATTTGTTTGTTGTTTGTTTTAACCATGAGGCTATCTTCTCAGCTAAAAATGAAAAAAAGGTCTTTTATTCTACAGAAAGGACAGAATATTGGTGGTAGTCTCAGTCTTCAATTCATAGGGCAGTATAATTGAGCATCATGATTCTCTTTCTTTAGAGTAGCTTTGAAACTCTCCTGACAGAGGAGAGAAAAATGCTGCAGCAGTGAGGACTTCAGGTGACTTGAGTTAAATAAAATGTCCTTATATTGCATGGACATTAGCTTTATAAGTCAATATTTTGAAAGTAGGAGTGTTAAGCAGTATTCAGTTTCAGCTACACAATTCTGTTTTAATGAAGCCTTTTCCTGGCTGGGTTTAAAATATGCTAAACATTTTACAAATTATTTAGCATTTACTTTTAATGGAAAAAGTGTTTGAGCATATTACAGGAAAGATTTTAACTTAATATAAAATAAATCCAGCCTTTATTACACTACATTTTGCTGAAGGTTACATTAGGAATGTGTTAACAGGCACAGTATGATTTTCAGAAATTGAAAATCCTATAAAGTACACACAACCTACTATCTACTTTTAAGTGCCACTTAACATTGTCCATTCATACTGGGGTTGTAAAATAAATTGGCAACAATTTACAACAGTTGCCTAATTTTACAGTCTTGGAAACTGGGGGTCAGAGAGATTAAAAGACTTGCTAAATAAAAAAAAGAACCCAACAATTAATGGTGGCAATAGGAGATGAGTCTTCTAATTTCTAGATAAAATGCTTTGTAAAAAATAAGAATATGAACACAGCAACTGAGCAGGGCAAGTTAATTTTATGAACCCAGCTCTTCACATATTTTTCAAATGATGGTATTGGAAGGAGTGGAGGGATGAAAACTAAAATACCAGTAGTGGGGTTTAAACCCACACAGGCAGTACCTCATGGAATCTTAAGTCCAATGCCTTAACCACTGAGCTGAATCAGTGATTTTTGAGACTGGCTCTTAATCACTATCCTTAAAATACCAAACTCAAAAGCAAAAAACAACTAAAGACATTCAAGTACTATATTAGTACATATATGATTCAATGTTGTATGGTTATTCATGTCTTTAAATACTTTGGGCTTTTTAATATTTGGGAACATAATCGTTTTTATTAGTGTTACAGGAAGAAAAACAAATGTGATTTAAGTATCAATAAAAAAATGTCCAAAGGAAACACTTTGCTTCATGGAAAGATAAAAACATTTTGAGGGCTTTGGGCTTTTTATATTTTACACAAAACATTTAGGCTTGAAAGCCATGCCAAGTCTCAGAGAGGCTTTGAAACTTTAAGTTAATGTATCCAGAAGAAAGGTTAGTGCTTATTCTTAGTGCATCACTGGTCAGTCAGTCAGTTGGTAAATACCACTTGTTAAAAACTAAATGTGTCCATGGAACAGCTTTGGGATTGTTAAAAACATAAATGCTAGCTTCGTTTCTCTTATCAGAGCTGTTAATTATCTTCAGGATGACTGAGAACACTCGCAAATGAAAAATTTGAAGTGAAATAAGACACAAGCCTATACAAATCTAATAGCAGACCTCCTGGCTTCTGTACATAAGAGCAGAAGGATCACTAGACTTACTCATAGACGAAATTTTAGTGGCCAATTGAAATCAATTAAATCATGAGATTCGAAAGAATGTCCTGGTCTTTGGAAAATGAGGCTTAGTTTGTGTGGATTATGCCTATTGGTTAGTTTAGAAGAAAGATGTAAGGATACATGAGAGTAAGTAGATGTTACAGAGAATAATGTGGAGGCAGAAGGCAGGAAGTATTGTGGCTGGATAAAAGGGCAGGGACCAATTATTAAAGAATCTCGAGGGTCACATTTTCAAGACTGGCCTCTGTCTTGTGGATGATGGTGCAATATTGGGAGCTTTTAAGAAACAACGATATGACTTCTTACCAATTCCAATAACTCATAGCATATCTGAAGCCTTAGTATAATTAAATACAGGTAAGAGAAAAAAAAAGAATGGAGAGAATAATAAAAACAAGGAATAAAGGAAAGAAGAACAAGAGAAAAGGCTCTGTTATTATTTGCCCCTAAAACCAAGGTCACCACTCAATCCTGGCAATGCCTGTTTTGCTGATGGATGGGTTATAACAAGGTGTAGTTGCTAAAAGCCTACTCAGTGATAATGATAATAAAATTACAGTAACGATCTGCTGTATACTTTCCAGGATTAAGGTATGACTTAAAACTGTTTTCACAACCTCTATGGATTATGCTGTGCTAATTTCAAAAGCAGCTTTTTTGTTTGTTTTTTTCAAATCAAATATCTGTATTCTTAACTGAGTTTCTCTCAGACCTCAGTACTCTATCCTTTAATGGCTGTGATCACTATGTTATGTTACCATGATTACTATCTGCCATGGTTTTAATTTTCACATAATATTTGCTGTTATGATTATGAACTAGCAGCTGGGGAGACTAATTTATTACTTGGCTATTACTGTTGAAGGTCATGTAACTCCAACTTTCTGCTAAAGCATTTGATCACATCCTGCATGCTCTGCCAGGAAGCCTTTCTTCTGGCAACTCCTCAGGCTTCTGTGGAATTTATCACTTTTTCAACCAGGGAAGTTGAAGCCAGTAGGTACTTATTTCTGGTAGCTGCCAATGAAGTATTTGATTTCTCAAATGCCCTCTGTTCTTATACCAAGCATTTCTTTATGCAGTAGTTATAAGAAATGGTATTCACAAAAATTCAGCTACCTACAGAGCCAACCTTCACATATCTGTTGGAGACTAACTTAGTTCTAAATATTACTTGAAATCTCAACTAGGACACTTCACTGTGTTATTTAGGTATATGGAAGAATATGTTCAAGTCTACCTGTGAAAAGTCTATTAATATTGCAGGTGCAAGTCGCGGCTTATAGGACAATTTTGAGACAGGCAGAGGAAGACTCTCTCTCTCTCTCATTCTCTCTCTGTCTCTTTCAAGTTGAGTGGGTAGTACAGATTGAAATGTAGAATTTATAATGGAATAATGCAAGTGGTTAAGTGTTAATGCCATAAATGTAAGAGAAAAGACAGTCAGGTTCCACTTCAGCATGCAGAAAAGCATAGAGGTTTTAGTAACCTTTCCTAGAGCCCATAGATAACTTCTCAGTTAAATATAAGTTTAATCTTAGAATTGTCCTTAATATTGAAAAGGCAAATGGAAATCTAAAACATCATTTTTATGAGACAATTTGCCTATCAACATTAGAGTGTTTGTGACCAAAACATAGCCTCATTAAACATTTGTGAATGAGAAAAAACAATATATCTTCAAGATAAGCTTGACTTCAACTTCCGGTTCTGTAGAACATTGAGGAAGGACTGCAAATCACACTGGCAGGCAAGTTGGCATGTAGGAATGGTGTCCTATGGCACAATTTGAACATCACTTACAATACAAAGAGCTATACAGAAGAGCTCAGTTTTTCCTGGATAAGATGTCTGAGTAGTGATGGTGATGCCATATTTCTGGAAAACTTATATGTATCATTTTAAATGGCAAGGGTAGACAACAGAAGATACGTTAAGTTTTATGAAATGACAGGTCGGATTAGAGAGGGGTAGGGATATCCTGGAGGTAGTTGAAATAGTCCATTCAGGGAAGAAGCAGGGTTCAAATGAAAATTCTTTTATAAAAGAAATGTCATGGAAGAAAAGATAAAGTTTAGGATGGACCTAATGTCATTGAGACCCATGTGGTTATAATCCTGGAATGGACAAGAAAATGGTGATGCTGACAGTGCTGACATTAAGAGCACAGCCATACAAGGAAGATAAAAGTATACACTTTTCATATTTTGAATCAATAAAATTTAAGTATATAGAAGAGAATGAAGCAAAACCCAGAACTCTAGAACATGTGCACTTTTAGGAGTTAGGAAACAAAACCATCAAAGCAAGCAGAGAAAATTAGAAGGTTGGAGGGGTCAGAGAGAAAATAAGAATAAGGAGAGATAAAATAAAAAGAAGTTGGAAGTAATCAGTAGAGAACTTTAAGAAAGATAGGTAGTCAAAAGGGCCAAATGTAACAGAAAGAAGTTCAGGAAGAAACAGCCAAGACAAGGTCCTGGGAACTAGAAAGCTTAAGGAGCCAGAGGAGGAAGTCACATCCAGGCAAGGTGGGGAGAAGGGGGAGGCAGTAAGTGTAGACCATCCTGTGGAAAAGACTTTTCAATAAAGCATTTCAAAAAATGAGGTTTTAACTCAAGAGTAACAAGGGAAGTATTTTAACATAAAGAGAAATAATCATGGTGTGTTGTTGTTTGTTTCTTCAGAGGGAGAAAAATCTAAATGGAAGTGTCTAAAGAACTAGAGAAAGTAAAGGGTGATTTATGGGGCAAGTTCACAGGAGGAAAGATACAACAAGAATGTGATTTCTATGGTTAAAGCTATAAAGTCATAGGCTCTGTGAAGCATTTTTTGTCATCTTATGTCGCTTAATAAATACATTTATTTTTGCACTTCTTTAACAAATTAATAATGAGAGAAAGATGGACTCTAAATGCTTCTTCTGACACAGCATAAATAATGGTTCTAGCAGTGTCAGCTTAAAAAAACTTATTTTCCTTTTCTTTTATTTCTCCCTGCTTTTAAGAATTCCACTTTGGGGATGTAGGGGTTGGTTTCCTCCAGTTTTCCAAAAGCTCCTTGCTTGTAGATTTCTGGTTTGTTTTGGTCTGTGGCAGTCATGGAATGTCACTGTGAAAGCCATGTGGGACTCCAAGGATGTGCAGCTGAGAAGGCTTGCAGAGGCCTTCATAGATCTCACAGCTGTTTCCATCAGGGTATAACAGTCACTTGCTTTTCTACAGATGCTTAGATTCTCGGTTTGAACAGAAACATTATATCCTTGGTCAGAACCTTCAGTCAAATAAAAATTGCAATGTAAAGAATGCCCAGTTGGTGTCCCGGACTTTGACATTCACCAGTTTGTCTCAGGTGTCATGAGAGTTTATGTTCTCAGGCTTTTGCTCCTTTCTAAGACACACATCTCCCTTTACTAACTTTATCTGTCAATGTGGGTTTAATTTTATTTGTATACTGATGACAACAGATTAATGTTATAAATTTAGCCTTAATGTTCTCTCTGCCACATCTGTGCTATATGCTTGCCAAACTGATGTCAAGGATATGATATCTAGAATTTTTTTTTCAAGTTATCCCTACCAAAATGGTTGCTTTTATGAAATGCAGGTAGCCCTGTAACCCTTCAGGTTTTCTCTCTCATTTCCTTTAAACTTCATGTTAGAAAACAACATCTTGAACATGAGAATATCAGACCCAATAGAGTTCTCTCTGTTTTTTCTGTTGTTGTTGTTAAAACTTTATTTCTGGTAAAAAATAACAACAACATACACAAATCAGAAAACCAATGACATCACGCTCTAGCAATCTTAATAGAGAAACGATACTTTACTTCTTTTTCAGAAAGCAAATGCTGGAATGATGTGCCTTTCCATCTTAAACCTTTTTTTTTTTTTTTTTGATCAACATTGAATGGCTCAGAAACTTAATAACAACTAACATTTGAACAGGGCTATGAAGGTTTCAATGGATATTTATGTACATAATCACTTTTAATTCTAGAAAAACTTTGCAAGAGAGTCATTATTATTACTCTCAGTTTGAATCCAAGGTCATAAAGAACAGAGACCTCAAATAATCTCTAAATGATCATCCATAAAGCAGGTAGCTGAGCTTCTGGGTTCAAACCTCAAGATCTTTCTATAATTCCACATTACCTCCAAGCTATGTGTTACTGTTTCTGGATACATTTATGGCTTCTATTGCAATAAAACTTTGTCCTGAACCACTAAAGTGAGAATAGAATGATACTTTCCTTTCTCAGAAAGTGGTTAATGCCAACTTAACTTTTAGAAACTTGTAGAAGTAATCACAACAAAGCTGAATGCCAGGAAAATTATATTTTTTCTTAGTTATAATAAGAAAAGTTTATGTTTCTTGAACAATGATCACACACCAGGAGCTCTAGTGCTTTAAATGAGTTATCTCATTTAATTTTCATAACAGTATTATGCAGATTATTATTACTATCCCTATCTATCAATGTGGAAACTGGCAATGATAATTTAACTTGCCCAAGGTCATCCAGCTGACTTCAAAAACAGTCTGCTTCTAGAGCCTGCATGGTTAACCTCAGTAAGTACTCCTTCTCAGTTAAAATACTTGGAATGCAGTTGGTCTGTTGAAAAGCTTTTCCTCCAGAATAGTAATGTAGCCCCCAAGGAAGTGTTAGCAGAGATGTGCTGAGCAATGAAAAAGAAAAGTGAGGGAAATAAAGTTTTCAGAGTAAGTCTATCCACTCTAGAGATATTTACTGCCACACCCATAGCTGTTCCAAAGCCCATCATCAGTTGGTGTATTTCTGCTTCACCTCCACTGGCGTCCTTGCCTGCTTTGACAGAACCAGGTAATGGACCTGCATTTAGTCACACGCTCAGTTGCTCTGCATGTCTCATCATTTTCTCCAATGAGCCCGGCACTTGAGCTTGATTCATATTAAATGGTCAGATTTCTTTTGGATTTTGATAGATGGTGTGATTAGGATGTAGAAAATGGTATTATATCAATTAATTAATTTCCAGTACATTTTGTATATTTACTGGAATCACACCATATTTAGGCATCGTTGACCCACTTATTCATTTATTAATTAATTCAGTGGATTCCTAGTACAGTCAAAATAAAATCTAATCTCTCCAGATGACTATATGGCCCTACGTGATTTGGCCCCTGTTAATCACTCCAGACTTGTCTCTTACCACTATTTCCTTGTGTTCCCTTATTTGCTCTCTTTCTGTTAAACATTCTGAGTTGATTCCTGCCTCACAGCCTTTGCAGTTGCTGCTACCTTTGTCATAATGACTTGACCTCTCCAACTCTCAGATAGTCACTTTATTCAGGTATCTGCTCAAATACCATTTCTCAGACACCTGCCCCATCACATTATCCAAAACATCACCTCATCATCTCACTCTCCATCTTTTCACCCTGCTTTTTCTTTATACCCGTTATTCTAACTAATAGCATAGTGTTTATATTCCTATTTTTCTACACTGTAATATAAAATCATGAGAATAGGGGCTTTATCAGTCTCATTCATCTCTTTATTACCAGCACCCTGCACAGTACCTGACTCATTTCAGGTGCTTGTCTTGAGGGCCTAGTTTTTCTTAGGCACTACTCTAGATTCTGTGATACAATTATGAATAAGACCAACAAAGTCCTGCTCTCACAGAACTTACATTTTAGATGGAAGACTGACAAAAACAAATGAATTATTTTTATTATATCAGATGGTAATGAATTAATAAGCCAAATACCTACAGTATATATCACTATTAAGAGGTTCAGAAACACAAGTGGAAATTATTATTCTTACCCTGATTAACTGGAAATTATTCATATAAATACAAAGAAATCAAATAGTATGAAAAAATAAAGGAATGATCAGAGAGGAATAAAGGTATTAGGAAACCAAAGGAGGTAAGTTTTGAATTAAGTAAGAGAGGGGAATTAAGGAATAGAATTAAGTGGATAGGCACAAAGGCAGGAAAAGCACCATGCACATAAAACTAAATATTTTGTAAACTACTTCATGAATCCTCCTTTGTCTTCTTTTCTTCTCGCCTTTAAATTGCTTAACCTCTTACCTTTGCTTGATATTATACCTACCTCAGTAAAGTACCTACACTTGATAATATTTATAATATAAAGGTTTAATTTACATCTGACTCCAAACATTATCTAAACCTCAGTTGTGCAACAAGAAATACATGAGAGCAGGGATCCAAGAGTCCCACATTTTAAACAGGTGAGTGGAAATCTGTGGCAATGTAAATTGTAAACATCTAACATACTATATTTATGTCCTTTCCATTAATTATTATGCTCATAGATATATGTGTTTGTATCCATTTTCTTATTTTGAAGTCCAAAAGTGAGTGAATATTTTATCAGAGGATTTCATTAAGTAGGTAATTTAAAAATTCAACAATGTAAAAAAAAGTCTTCACAACAGTAACTATGAAGAACACTTTGTTTTAAATATTTAGGCCCCAACATAAATCCTGTTACTATAATACACATGTATATGCAATATTATAAACACTTACCATATATAAAATACCTAATTTGAAAAATTAAAATGTTAAAATATTTTTGTTCTTGAGAAAACGGTAAATAAACTAGCAAATAAAAACACTATTAAATATGAAAACAGGGACTAGTAAGCTGACCAATGAAAGTTCAATTTTGATTAAAATATACTAGCAGATTTTTAAAAAGCCTTTTGTCTTGTCCTTGATGGAAACTAAGTGTGATATTAATATTAATAATATAATAAGAGACACAGACACCCACACATATACATATTGATATAGCTGGCAAAGTGCAAAGTGAAATTACTTCTAATTCTCAGAGCAAATAAGCAGGATGGTATTATCTCCATTTTTAAGATGAAATATTAGGGCTCTGAGAGGTAAAATAACTTGCCTGCAATAATGTACTCAAATTCTGATATGTCTGACCCTAATGCCTGTGCTCCTTCTACTACATCATACCGCCTTCATTAGATGACAAATCACTCTTTGTGATAAATCAAGGAATTACCTCTTTAAAAGCAAAACAAATGAACAATAGAGACATTACTTGCTCTGCTCTCTCATTATGTAAGTGTTACAGACTGAATCATGTTCTCTTAAAATTCAAATATTGAAGTCCCAACCTCTAGAACCTTACAATGTAGCTGTATTTTGGAGATAAGGTTTTTAATAGAGGTGATTACGTTAAAATGAGGCAGTTAGAATTAAAAGTTAAGTTACAACTTCGGTGGGACCCTAATCCAATATGGGCCAGTATCCTTATAGGAAAAAGGATAGACACTTGGGATACAATTGCAGAGAAAAAGCTATGTAAAGATAAAGTAAGAAGACGGCCATCTGATAGCAAAAGAGAGGACTCAGATGAAACGAAACCTGCTGACACCTGGATGTTGAACTCACAGCCTGCGGAAGTGTGAAAAAATAAATTCCTGTTGTTTAAGCCATGCAAACCCTGGTACTTTGCTATGGCAGCCCATGCCAGCTAATACAGAAAGGCCAGCCTATTTACCATTTTATGAAGACCAACATCACGGATCTATTATTACATGGAAAACTCTCATTAGGATGCTAATTCATATGAAATTGGCAAAAAAGGACATTTTTGTTATGTAAAAATTTAAAAATTTATGACTTTATGTACCCGTGCATTACATTATGAACATCATAAGATGAACGCAAACTTCTTTTCAAAAGTAATTTGAGATTATTTTGGCAGTATACAACTTTTATCAGTAGACTATTCATTTTTTTCTGTGAAATCAATAGTTGTTTCCTAAACTCCAAACTCTGAAAAGATAAATAAGGCCTTGTTATGGCATATTTATGCTTTTGTGTAGTATAAAAAGAGGAATTGATTTAAACTGATATTGAGAAACATGGCATAGGCCAGAGAGACAGAGAGGTAGAGACTATGATTTCACCAGGACTTTGTTCAGTTTGGCCTTGAGTTAAAAATCAAAACAAAACAAACAAACAAACAAAAACAAAAAAAACTTTATGTATTGGTTTCTCCAAATGCAAAAGCAATAAATGAAAACCTGTCCTTGCTCACAGGATATAAAAAGATATTGTAAGAAGAAAAGCCAGAGAATAGTGGTAAAAATCAGGGATTTCAATTGCTTCAATACTCTATAAAGATTACTCCAGTTTCTCTCTCTTTTTTTTTTTTTTTTTTTTTTTTTGAGACAGGAGCTTACTCTGTCATTGAGGCTAAAGTGCAGTGTGCAGTCATGATTACTGCAGCCTCCAACTCCTGGGCTCAAGCGATCCTCCCACCTCAGCCTCCCAAGTAGCTGGGACTAGAGCGAATTTATTTTTTATTATTTATTTTTATTGTTTGTAGAAATGTGGTCCACTATGTTGCCAGCCCTGGTCTTGAATTCCTGGGCTTAAGTAATCCTCCCACCTTGGCCTCCCAAAGTGCTGGGATTACAGGCATGAGCCCCTGAGCCCAGATCACACAGTGTCTTAAACTTCTAAGAGTAGCTTCTGCAATTTGTACAATTTTGAAATATTTCCATTAATGAAACTCTGAATATTGAAAGAGTTTAAATCTGATATTTCCAACATGGATTCAGTGACAGGTGGACACAAGTAGAGTAGCTTGTCCTTAAATTCCTAGGATATTTGGATGTCTTTCTCTCCACTCCTACCACTGCACACAAACAGTAAGACCAAAGTATCTGCTGACTCAAACTTCTTTACAAACACACACCCATCTCTAGCCATATGTCCATATGATAAATACAAAATATTAGCAGCTAACATTTACTGAATGCATGCTATATACCAGGCACTGTTCTCAGCACTTTATATGAAATAGCACATGAAAGTCTCATAATCCTGGACTCTTACTACTTTTAGCTGTACTGTGGCAAGAGATGCTAAGTACCTAAGGTCACACAGCCAATAAGTTTACAGTTGGTTTGAAACCTAGGCAGAGTAGTCCTAGAGAGTGGAACCTATATTAAATATTAAGCTTTATAGGCCCTAATAATAATACATTTGTTTATATATGTTTTGAGCATCAAAATTCCTTGTTAAGTAAGATTAAGAGGTTAACCTTACTAGAGGTTACAGTGATTTGATAACCATCACATGACTCATAATATAAATGGTGAAATCAGGTCTAAAAGCCAATACATCTCACTTCCTAGCCCATTCTCACACAATCAAAACTGATTTTGGCAACAGAGAATGGAACTCACTACTCATTTACCCTCTTATCTTAAGCTGCCAAACTACGCTCTTATCAAGAACAAACCAGCGAAGTATTAAGAAATTCTGCTGATTTTCTGGAAAATCTGAAGAGCATCTAATCACAGCATCCAGCTCCAAAGATGAAGGCTGTCTCAGCAATTGTACAAACCTGGCCAGTATCACTATTACCCAATATATACAAGTCCCTGAGGGGAAAAGAACACTATACTACCTGCTGTACAAGGCACAGTTAAGTGAAACCCCACACACTCTCAGATCCAGTCTATCTGTGATGCTATATTTTACTGCTTTTTTATTTTGGGTAAGGTTTCCTTCACCATCTATCATATAACATATATTTTAAAAAATTAAAATAATTTAAATTTATTTTGTTTTAGAAATTTATGGCCACACTGGAGGTAAATAGAGAAATATGAGAGGAAAATTCTGAAATGCAACTCTCTAGTTTAAGGATTTAAAGATAAAGATGAGAAGGATGAGAAAGGGAGAGGAAAACTTTATGAAAATGAAAATGAATATAGTAGATGAAGAAGACAGATGATGGATAAAATGGTAGCTGGAAAACATTAAAGCCAAAGAGCAGAATAAACTAGAGCTTCACCTTTTTGCCCTGACTTTAATTTGTTTTTCTACCAGATTTGACCTGGGTTTTCATGATTCAAGTCCTGAAATAATGTCATCTTTATTTGTGTTGTGCCTTATAGTTCACATAATACTTCCTGCCCTTAGTTTACAGAAAAATCCTATGATATACTTAAAGCAGGCTATTATTTTACGTTCTAGGTAAAAAAAAAAAAAAATTGAGATTCAAAGGGTTAAGTTGTTTTCCAAAGGTCATACAGCTAGTTAGTGATAGAATCCAGGTGTTCTAATTACTAACTCAATGTTCTTTTTACCGCATGATGCTACCTCTTCAATGTGTTATTTAATATGGTGTTATAGTGTCAGGACAGATGAAATTGTCTACTTCTCTTAGTTCTCAGAATTTTGATGTCTTTAGCTTGTGCCGCTGCCTTCATTTTCTATGAGACTGAGGTGAGAAGAAAGGCCTGAATAAAAGTACAGATGCCGAAGCACATCCACACCCACTAACAGATATTATTTCCCTGCATCAAATTCTTTGTCATCAAGACAACAAATGAGAACAGACTCAAAAAAAAAAAAAAATCACAGAACAGTTTTTGTTTTAGTTATTATTTTCTTGCTGACAAGTACCTGCAATCTAGCCATCACATTGCTTCATATCACACCTGTGTACTCTCTCAGAAGTAGACAGGAGCTGGCAGAAGATGGAATGTTGAGTCAGAGGAAGACATGACTACATCTGGAGAGGGAAATTGACTGCGAGAGAGGAAAGGATGAATGAGAAAGATAGGAGCAGGCAGTCCTGAAGAAAAACTGGCAGATGATCCTCTATACAAGTATCTCAAACCTTGATTTAAAAGCAAAGAGGAATATAGATAAAGGTAACTTACCTTGACAGTTTAGGACTCGTGATATTGAAAAGTAAGAAAAAGAACGACCATCAACTTGATTTCCCCTATATATAAAACTCCCAGGAAAATAATAACGTGGCTAAGTTTATGTTTCCCCTCAACACTAACTGAATTTGTAGCAAAATGTTGTAATCAGCAGTGAAAAATAGTGATAAATATATGTAGATAAAAGCTCTAAGCAAGCTGGAAATATGTTTGTTTTGTTCACTGTTGTATTCCTTCCACTTACGTTAATGCAGAATATAACAGACCCTCAAAAATATATGTTTAATGAATAAAAACACAGATAAGTTTTATAATGCTTAGCAGATAAGCAAGATCTCACAAGAAAAAAATCAATACTATACACACAAAAACTGATAACCCAGTTTGGTCTACTTTGAAATAAGAATTACAAACTATTAGAAGACAAAGTTTAGAACCATTTTACCATTTTATATTATTATAGATAAGAAAAAGCTCATATACAAAATGTGATGGTTAATATTGGGTGTCAACTTGATTGGATTGAAGGATGCAAAATATTATTTCTGGGTGTGTCTGTGAGGGTGTTGCCAAAGGAGATTAACATTTGAGTCACTGGACTAGGAGAGGCAGACCCACCCTCAATCTGGGGGGACAACATCTAATCAGCTGCCAGTGTGGCCAGAATAAAAGCAAGCAGAAGAACGGGGAAAGACGAGACTGGTTTAGTCTCCCAGCCTACATCTTTCTCTCGTGCATCCACTTCCTGCCCTGTAACATCGGACTCCAAGTTCTTGAGCTTTGGGACTCTTGGACCTTCGACCCCAGACTGAAGGTTGCACTGTTGGCTTTCTTACCTTTGAAGTTTCGGGACTCCAACTGACTTCCTTGCTCTTCAGCTTGCAGACAGCCTATTTTGGGACCTCACCTTGTGACTGTATGAGCCAATACTCCTTAATCAACTCCTCTTTATATATACTTCCATCCTATTAGTTCCATCCCTCTAGAGAAACCTGACTAATACATAGATATTCACAAAGGGAAAGATTAAGGCTAAGGATTATCAGATCAACAGGACCTTGCCTTCCAAGTTGCCCTTCCTTCACTCCCCTCAATCTAGTTTTTAATTGCCTACTCTAAAATTAGATAAACAGTCACTTACGGTTGTCTCAGAAGTGCTTGCACCCTGCTTTCCAATCCTCAAATCCTGTACTATCCAATCATCTTGATGTATTATGATTACTTTTTACTTGTTTCATGGTCTCCCACACTCCTTCTACTTAATCTAAATATCTTTGTCTCAGTCAAGGCTTTGTCTTGCTTATTTGCAGCTGTATTTTCAGCACGTAGAAAACTGACAGCACATAGTACGCACTCAACAAATATCTGTTGAGTGGAATAAAATGTATTTCAAATGCACTTTTCTTTCTGAACTTTGTAATCCCCAAAGCTTTCTCCATTAGATTTATATTCTATAATAAGCACAAAATAATTATTTCAGATAACTTGTTAAGACATATTTATTATGCAACCATAGGTATAAATAATTTTAATCATGTAAAAGTAATATATTTGAATCACTTCTTGACTTCACTCTATCAGAAGTGAATAATTTTATTTTCTTAATATTAATGCTAATTAGAGAACCAATGAAACTACTGTATTGGTGTGTTTGCCAAAATAAATATTTTATCAAAAATCCTTGAAAATATATAATTTTCATTATTATTAATGAAAATACAAAAGGATTTATTTCTAGTTGAATGGTTTACGGAGCTGTAGCTTTTATCTAAAATCCATGAAAATAATGAAAATTATATATTAATATATACTATATTATATATAGTATATATATAGTATATATCATATATAATTCAACTAGAAATACATCCTTTTGTATTTAAAAAGGCTCACATTATTTGCATTTGAAGTTGTTGATATTGATTAAAGTGGAAGCAGCAAGCTGTTATGGAAGAAAACATTGAACTAGGAGTGCAAAGCAATGAGTTTTAGTCTTAGATTTATTATAACTACATGTGTAATCTCAAATCATAATATTTGGAGGCTGGTATTTTACCTCCAATAGGAAGTAACACTTGAGAAGATCAGATAGGATTTAGTATATGAAAGCATTTTGTAAACTCAACAACACCATACAAATACAGTCATGTGTACTTAATGTAATGAGGAAGATACATTCTGAGAATTATATCATTAGGCAATTTTGTAGCATAGACCTCATAGAGTGTACTAACACAAACCTAGGTGGTACATAGCCTACTGCACACCTATATGGTACAGCTTATTTTCAGGCGACAGACTTGTGCAACATGTAACTGTACTGAATGATGTAGGCAATTGTAACACAATTATAAGTATTTGTGTATCTAAACACAGAAAAAAATAGTAAAAATATGGTATGAAAGATAAAATTAGTACACATATATTGAGAAGTCACCATGAAGGGAGATAGCAGGACTGGAAATTGCTCTTTTGGGTGAGTCAGTGAATAAGTGGTGATTGAATGTGAAGGCCTAGAACACTATTCTATACTATGGTAGATTTTATATAAACACTGTACACTTAGGTTACACTAAATTTATAAACAATAATTTTTTTTCTTCTTTCTTCTTCTTTCTTCAATAATAAATTAACCTTAGTTTACACTGCAACTTTTTTACTTTATAAACTTTTTAATATTTTTTAACTTTTTGACTCTTTTGTATTGAGACATAACTTAAAACACAGACATATAGCTGCACAGACATATTTTTTTCATATCTTTATTCTATAAGCTTTTCTCTATGTATTTATTTACTTATTTAAGTTTTTTGTTGTTGTTGTTAAAAAACTAAGATATAAAAACGCAAACATTACCGTAAGCCTACACAGAGTCAGTATCATCAATATCACTGTCTTCCACCTCCACAGGTTGTCTCACTAGAAGGTCTTTAAGGACAATAACAAGCTTACAGCTGGCATCTCCTATACAACATCCTCTTCTGGATATCTCCTGAAGTGACTTCCCAAGGCTACTTTATAGTTAACTTTTTTTTTAATAGTAGGAGTACACTTTAAAATAATGATAAACAGTATAGTATAGTAAATACATAAGCCAGTAGCATAGTCATTTATTATCAATATGAAATATTATGTACTGTACATAATTGTATGTGCTCTACTTTATGTGAAAGGCAATATAGTATGTTTATTTCCACCAGCATCCCTATAAACACATACTGCCTTGCACTAGGATGTTATGATGGCTACAGTGTAACTAAGAGATTCAGATTTTTCATCTCTATTATAATATTACGAGGCCACCATTGTATATGCAGTCAATCATTGACCACAATGTTATGCTGGGCATAATGGTATACAACATTACTATGGTTACATTCTGCAAAGGACCTTTCTATTCTTAAACAAGGTTAGATGATATTAGTAAATAAAATTCAATATTCTCTGTGTACCTCACAAAGCAAAGAGACAAAATTTTATTGATGAGCAATCTAAGGTCAACTGCTGACTCATTTTAGCAGAAATTGGCTTACATTATAATAGATGTGCCTATTTATAATTCTGAGAGACTCCCTAAGGAGAATCATATTGAACTAGATGGCATTTTTACCAGACAGAATTCGTTTCCACTGAAATAAAAGTGAATGTTAATGAGTATGACTCCAATCATAGTCGCATTAATAATTCCAAAACATTTTTAACAAACAATAATAAAAAATGTTTACCCATCTTCTCATGCCGAGTCAATAGTAAATCCAGAAATATTTTATCACTGATTCAAAATCTTTAATATGAAACAGCACCAATGTGGACAAAAGCAAAAAATTTTCAGCATTGAAAGTGCTGGTTATAAATGCAAACATCAAAATATAGTTGAACTGATAATGAGTCTTAGGTGAATAGTTCCCAAAGGAATTGACCTAGAAATACTGGAACAAATACTGCTGAACATTCAAGTTCCTGTTTTGACTTCACCACAGAAAATATGCTGTTATTAACTAACTTAATTTAACAGTTTCTGACATTCATATGTTATCCCCAGATTGTGGAACTTCAGTTTTGTTTTCATTTCTAAGTGTTTGGAAAGTACACATAGTGTTCCAGAAGAAATGATGTTAAACTCATTGGTTATTTCACAGAGTGACTGTGTGGAGAAAGAACACAGAAATACTTCCTGTTTAATTAAGTTTAAAAATCTATCTTTTACTGTAAAATACCAAAGAGCATTTGTGATATTATTTTTATTTTATTTTACTGCAGATACTTTATTTTACTGCAGATACATATAAAAAGGCACTTATAATTAAATTTCAGTATTTGTGCCATCCAAAGAGATATATGCGAAGACATTAAATTAGAAAAAGATATATGGAGACAAAGGATTTCTCCAGAGTCCACATTCCAAACAAATGTGTCTGTTATAATACAATGAATTTTAAAAAATTATTAAGCCCAGACACACAGATATTTTTAAATGAGTTCCATGTTTTCCATCTTTGATATGAAGGCTTTGAACATGCAATTGTACCAAAAAAATATAACTGTTGTGAAATGTTGAAACATAAAGCTAGTAAAAAGGGATTCCAGGGTCAGGTGCAGTGGCTCACGCCTTTAAAATCTCAGCACTTTGGGAGACAAAGGTGGGTGGATCGCCTGAGGTCAGGAGTTCACAACCAGCCTGACCAACATGGTGAAACCCTGTCTCTACTAAAAATACAAAAATTAGCTGGGTGTGGTGGAGGGTGCCTGTAATCCTAGCTACTTGGGAGGCTGAGGCAGGAGAATCTCTTGAACCCAGGAGGCAGAGGTTGTAGTGAGCGGAGATGGTGCCATTGCACTCCAGCCCGGGCAACAAAGAGCGAAACTCCATCTCAAAAAATAAATTAATTAAAAAAAAAGAAGAAGAAGAAATTCCAGGATGGAGACATAATGAAAATGTCTTGGATAATAACTCCCAGAAAAAAAAAAAAGGCATTTTATGGAGAATAGTCCTTTTCCTATCAGGGTAAAAGCAAAAAACAAACAAAAATTAACTTTTTAGTTTTATTGGAATGATTAACTTTATGAATCTGGGCCACATTCCATTCTCCAATAATATCTAAAACAAGGCACTATTAATCACCTAACAGTTATCTGATAACAGAAATTTTTAGAAAAAATGTCCTTTTACAAAATAAATCTTATCTCAATACGATTTCTGGAATGAACTAGTATCGATATTTTACCAACTGTTTAGTCATCACTTGGACAAGTCACAGAATGATTTATTTTCAGAATGACCCCAAATTAAAGGGACTTGACAGCCTCCAGGTTCTTCTCCATCTTTGCTGATTTTAGAACTATCTGGGCAAGCAGAACTTGGTGACCAGCCAATGCCTGGCTCTTATGGTATCTCTAGCTGCTTTTCCCTTTCACATCCACTGTGCCTCCAATCTCCTTTCAAGAGCCAGCTCTGTCAAAAGCTGGGGAGGCTTCATAGATGGGTGAGTTCTTGAAAGCCCCTACATGCAGAACATATACCTAGAAAACATCCTCTGATTTGTGTTGAAACACAAGTAATTGATTTCCATTCTGCTTTTAAGCTGGCTAAACTCCAAGAAACAAAACCCACTGGGTAACAACTTCAAAGGGGATGATAAGCCACAATACGAATACTGCTACATGAAATTATTATTGATGGTATATTTCTGCCTGAATTTAAATATCACAGAAGTCACATAATTTCACTTTGAAGATGAAAACATCATTCAGCAGAGACCTGTAATACAGATTATTGTCTAGTAGTACTGCCAGATGCCATCATTATACAGATGTTCTATTGTAATTTGAGTGAATCATCAGAAAGTCTCATACAAACAATAGCAGTTGTTATCATCCTAAATCTTATATCTGGCAAAATTCTTATCTCTGGCCCTGAAGGCTTTACATCCAATATTATAGGGAAATATGTTATTTTTCACATTTTAAAATTATTATTCAAATTAATTCATCAAAAAGGTTTTTAAAGGCAAAAATCATTTCATTCTCTTAGTCTTACTCTTTCATTCACTCCCATGTACACAAACATACACATATTGTAAACATGCAGCAATATAAATAGTATAATGAAGTGAGTATTGTTTTTGGGTTTTTATAATTTCAGAAAAACATGAGGGGGAATCAGAAAGAAACAGTCACGTTTCAAATGTTATGTTTACCATTCTAATTATTGTTGTGTAATAGCTGAATCTATATATTGAAGAATCAATTCAGTTTCATGCTTTGTCAAAAAAAAAAAAAAAACCTTACTATGAGTATACAGAGTATTAGTGGCCCAAGCACTGGTAATAGTACTTCTGTATTTAAAAAAAAAAAGTATGCACACACACACATATACACACAAATTCAGACTCACATTGAGCATTGACCTCTGGTTTTACATACTTTACAGACTGAAATTCAGGTTGGTGCTGGTATACATCTGAAAGGCAGATTTGAAGAAGCAGATTTTTGGTTCAAGGTTAATACAATAACTTGGAGGTTTTAGTTGATTCTGTTTAATACAGGTTTATTCAAACATGTATTAAAAATAGTGACTGAGATTTTATTATGTGTCAGGCTTCTCTTATTTTCTTCTTTTTTTTCTTTTTTCAGGTGCTGGGGGTGTAATAATCAGAAGACAGATTTGCTGCTTCTGCATTACTTATATTCTTGTTCTATACTTGGAAGAGAATAAATGACGCTGGGTAGGGAGGGGAGGTTTTACTAAAGTAAGCGTATGTTCCATCCTTGCAATGAATTATACATTTCTGAGTGGCAAGGAAGTAAATGCTGCCTTCTAATGTTGCCTTTATGAAAAATACAAATAAAATGCATTTAGATCTATTACTCTTAAAATAAGAAGCACCATGTCTTTTAGCTTATTTGTGGCCAAGGACAAAGATAACATACAAAGTTTAATTCGTTCAGTAAAGAGTTTCAGGCCAATTGACAATTTTTTTTTTTTTTTTTTTTTTTTTTTTTTTTTTTTGCTATTTCATTTGGTGGCATGTTTGAAAAGTTACTTGAATGCCCAAAGGAGAATACCCAGTTTCTTTTACACCTCTGAGCAGGCTTTATTCAATTCTGCATGTCAGAACAAATCCAACAAATCTAATTGGTTACCAGCACTACTCCCACAAATGCACACATGTGTGTTTTCAAATTTGAAGCTCTGATTTTCTTCCTTTTACCCAGATTGATCACTTTGATCCATTTGGGGTATCTTGACTTACGTATACTACTAAAAAAAAAGACTTAATACACAGATTTTTTTATTGGAAATATAAATTCAAAATGCATTAGATGCCAGATTCTTGTGTAAAGCTGTCATTTAACGTTTGGGAATTCACAGTATGCTAATTGCTTCTCAGAACATACAGAAGTCATCATGTATTCTTTGCAACTTAAAAGTCAACGATAAGTATGTCCTGCCTTTGAAAGATAAGGTGCATACACATATTTTATTTCCTTCAATTACATGAATCAAGACCTAAATAGAACCTGCTGAAATAAGATCAATGTATATGCCTTATAAAAGAAGTGATAAGAATGAATGTAGTCCTTTAAAAAGTTCATTTCATTCTTCAGAGGGCATAGAGTGTGAATAGTGGTAGATAAAATGAAAACGGAAATTCTAAGAAAGAGTACTCTGGTACTTGTACCAATACGCCATGTTCTGTTCTGTGCTGAAAATGTTCCTGGCTCTGCTCTAATCTGCTGTTTCAGTTACACAGTCGTTTTTCTTTCATGAAAGATGTGGGAGGGTTTATATATTCTCTTAGCAGCCTCATGGCTAAAGAAGTGAAGGCCAAAATTGTTAATCAATAGATCAGTAAATAAGACTTTGTAAATTTACAAGAAGAGTTTTTATGCTGTAGTCTTCTCTGTATCAGCTAGGTCACCTGCATTTTTTTCAATATGAGAGCTGGATGAGGTAGGATATAGGTACAGTACTAGTATAAGTTTTTGAATTTTCATTAAACTCAAAACACCTGAAGTTATACTTATTTCCCTTGTTCCTACAAATGTAAGATATTTTCTTGTAGAGAAGCAATTTGAAGGCTAATCCTAGTTTAGAAATTATAGAAGAATTTATGTAATATTAAAAATATAATTAATTAAGGATGTGAACTCTGACAAGTCTAATTCTATATATGTCTAATGCATGGATGGCCTCTTGTGCTTAAAGCTATCACTGTCATAGAATATCCCTTCACTCTATTGAATATGAAGAAAATGATTCAAATCTTCAAATCAGACATTTAAAAAATGAAGCTCAAGTAATCATCAAGTAAGTTTTACAGCATATTATTTTCTACTAACAAATCTGCCCCATAAAGGATATTGCTATGCCCCAAGGATATTTTTTCAGAGCATTTTTATTTACCTTATTTTCCTTTCCCTTAGGAGGTTTTTTTTCGGGCACATATGAAAGTATCTTTTTATTTTTTTCACAGATCCATGTGCCTCCTGCTCTTTTGAAAACACTAATAAAACAAAATATCTTTAAAAAGTCCAATTTCTCCAGAAAGACAATAATGCCAAGCTAGTTTATAATTGTAAAAATAAAAATAATTCTGATTTGGGATTTTATACATATTTTAGGATGATATATTTTATGTCACAGAAAATTACAAAACTTCATGTACAACTGAGCCACATGTACATATTAGTGATATATTCTGCCTAGGTCTTTTTCTTTTAAGTTATTTTTTGTCTCTTATTTCTTTGATGTTGGCAGCCATTATGGTGGTGGTTTGATTTTTATTAGTGTTGGAGGGAAGAAAAACTATACTTACATGTTTTCTCAAGTCATATGAGAAAAGGTAAACTATCACACCCATTTGTCTGATTCCTATAGCACCTGTGTACTAAATGATGGGAATGACATTAGAAGTCGGCTGATGGGGACACTTTTTTTTTGTTTGTTGTAATGGATGGTCCTATAAAGAGTCAGTGATTTCAATCATGACTTGCTAGAGCTATGAGCAGATGAGGGTGCCATAAAATTGATGTATCCATTTCTTTATTGGATAGACAAACATAAAATGTCATGGCCACCAGCCTTAATTGTTATTTGAGTTATGAAAGTTAAAAATTTTTTATCCTCTCATTTGTTTACATATCATAACATGTTCCTAAGTTACCACACTTGAGCTTCTGTGAACTCCATTTTATTTCAGCTTGAATAAAACTACTGTATTAGTTAACTTTCCATAATAATGATTATAATACAAGGAAGATTAAGGGCACACTAATTTATTTACATTGTCCATGTCCCTGAAACTCAGAGTAGGATACTGGAGTGTTTTCTTCCATAAAAATGAGTTTGTTCATGTCTATGAAATTAATTTACATTGAAATCTTTTCAAGCCTGTAGTGTTTTGGAAAATCTGATACCAACTTGTGTATCTTAGAGAAGTTAAATTTCAAAGGTGTAATTTGTAATTTAAGGTTAAAATATGGATTTACTTTTATTTTTTACATACATCATTTAAGTTTGTTCTTCATTGCAGATTCAAAAAAATGAAATCAATAATCTGGCCATGTGTTCTGAGAATTAGTTCAAGGATTTTTAATGCTTTATAAGTACTTTGGTAAGGAGCTCTGTACCAGAATCTTGAGTCTAGAGCATTTAGCTATTTAAACTTACTGGAGCACTTCAGAAATTGGAATTCCAATTTGAAAGAATGAAGGTCTCCTAAAAACCTGAAACACTCCAATAATTTTAAATTATTTCTACTTTGGAAGTTTACAGTCCTCATCACTTATAAAGAGAGGCACTTATAACAAAAGGGAAAGTACCACAAAAATTTCAAATCACTTTGTATAGTACAGGGCAATTTTAAGTCATTGAAGTACTTATAGGTTTTGCCATTTCATTTGAAGGCTTTCAATCTGAAAGGAAGTAAAGCAGCTCTTATAACATGACAATTCAAAATACACTAAGTAATTTCAAAATTAACCAAAACTATGGTGAAAAGCAGAGTGCATATAGTTAGAAAAAATATATAAAAATTAAATAATGTGTATGCTTTAAAATATAAGAGAGAGTTAAACTGTCCTATACATTGCTTAGTTGGCATAGAATAGCAGGATGTGGGT
Organism: Macaca nemestrina; assembly: GCF_043159975.1. NCBI lineage: Eukaryota > Metazoa > Chordata > Mammalia > Primates > Cercopithecidae > Macaca > Macaca nemestrina. Next base: position 116,791,799 of record NC_092129.1, read on the forward strand.
AAGGGGTAAGAACCACATGATGGTAGTGTCATATTTTAAATAACTCAGAAAGTAGTTACTGAATTTTATGAGGAAAGATTAAAAAAACAAGATTGACATGCTTGGTTTTAATATTCCATCCAGTGGTATACTGGAGTGTGTTCATAAAGGCTCACAAGAATCGACTGTGCTTCCAGTTTTTTATTGTTCAGCAATGTTATGATGATAGCCTGACATCAGCCATGGTAGGAATATTTACACCACGGAAGTTGTGACAAATGCTACAAATTAGGACCTTTTTCCTTTTGAGAGTCTATTGTGAACATTTACCAGCTTACCAATTGTTATATCCAATTTATTTCTATGCTAGGTGTTTTCAATTTTAAGGGAACGGGACTCACTCAGTTTGCCTCAAGTAATGCAGAAATAATGGCAGTAATGAAAAAAAATAAGGGAAAAAATAATTCTCAGCCAAGATAAGAGTCTCAGGCCAAGTGGGAAGAACAGAACAAACAATGAAAAATCAAGACTATCACTGAATGACAACTCAGAGGTCAGTGATTCAGAATCCAGTGCGGCTCTAGGTTCCTCAGAAGCAGCATTTTAGCTTAGGATACCTTAACTAGCCTTCTGTTTTTGTTATTGCTGTTGTTGCTGTTGTTGTTGTTTTATTTTTATTTTATTTTAGTTTTTTACTTCCATAGGTTTTTGGGGAACCAAAGTGGTGTTTGGTTACATGAGTAAGTTATTCAGTGGTGATTTGTGAGATTTTGGTTATGTAACTCTGTGATGATCTTTCCATTACTAACTGGTTTCTTCATACTCTACTCTGCAATTTTTCTCTATGCCATAGTTTATGTTTACTTGTGATTTTTGCACCACTCATAACCCAGTTTTATACGTGTCTCATAAGACTCTCTCCTGTCTCATGGGTGCATCTGCGTGCCTGTGCATCCTTTCATTTTCAGTCTTTGTAGCCAAATGAATGATTTTTTGGCCATATTTCCAAGTCAAAAGTTCTGAGGTTGGGAAGTCTGGTGAGCCAATTTTTGCGATGAACAACTGTCATAAAGGTCCTCTCACTGGAACTACTGAATTTCATACAATTTACTTGTTTATTGAGTATCTTCTTTAGGTATTATTGGAAACAATGCTAAGTAAGATTATCCCCAAACACAAGAAATTATTAGTCTAGTTGATTATAAAATTCTAGTTGACTAAATGATTATAGTAAAAAAATGAAATAAGCTAAGTAAAAAAGAAGTGCAAATATAGTACTATGAACTTTCAAAGAAAGGAGAATATATTTATGGCTATATAAAAGCAGTTTCCAAATAGTTTAAAATGTTTTTGTAGATGGTAATCATTGATGAAACAAAGCTTAAGAAGACAACATTCTAGGCAGAAGGTGGAAAGAAGAATCTGGACATTATTTATGTTTATGTTTATTTGATAATGTATATGCAAGAAGCAAAAACCATTTAAAAATAATATTAATGTATAAAAGCCTCCACAAAATTCAAAGATAATTTAGCTTCTAGGTAACAGAATTAAAAATATTTCCAATTCTATATGCCTTACCAACTCAGATATTTTTATAATGCATATATAGTGCATTTATAGGTTTTAAAAATGAAATTGAAACAAAAAATGAGTATGAATTCAACCCGTCTGACTGGAATACACGTAGATTTTTTAAAAAATAAGAATATTATGGGGAAAAGTAAATGTGATGGATATAGATCATGATTAAAACATTAACAGTTTTTATTTCAAGACAGTGATTAAAGGCATGCCTCAGACCTTAGAAATAGTAAGATAGTGCATAAAGAGAAACTCTATGAGCTGTATTTTGATAAGGAAAATTGAAATCCACCAGAATCATAAAGGAAACCCCACATCTCAGGAGGAGGATGCAGGCAAACAGCCCCTGTGACAGCATCCAGTTGATAAAAGTGAGTGAAGCCCCAGTATGTCAGACAGACAGAGAGCTCTCTGTGACTTACTTTTCTACTGGGGATCTGAGCAACCCAGTAGGCTGAGGGAGTACATTTTCTTTTCTCCCAAGCTCTGGAATGGACTCGCAGAGCGGCTTGGGTACTCTGTGAGGGAAAGACACCAGGAAAAGCTGCTGGAATTTTCCCAGAACCAGGAGTAAGAAGAGCAGGATGTCATTTTTAATCCAAGGACATACAAAACCAGCCATTCTGTGGTGACCCAGCAGCCTGGTCGCACAGGCATTTTAGGCTTTGGCCAGAAATAGGAGTACCTACTCTGGAGTGGCGTAGGGGCCTCCACAGTCAGAACTGTGGAAAGCACCTCAGCAGTAGGTGTTCCAATTATGCTCTCTCCATTGCAGGCCCGGGGGAGAAGGAGAGCTGCTACAACTGCAGTTTCTCCTGGACTGAGACTTGCAGCCAGGGTCAGCTTGGCAACTTGGAACTGATCTGTGTGTGTCATTGTTGGCTCCCCCGGCCTGCTCTCCTGAGATAACGGTGGAGCAGGGCTCTCTCTACACCATGCCTAGGCAGATCTCCAGGCATTCGGAGCAATAACTCTCCTGGTTCAGCAGCCTGAGCTGCCCCACCCTTCCTAGACACAGATTGTGGTACAGTGAAGACCTCTTCACTCCACACCTAGACAGATTCTCTAGGCATTTTGATTACCCACTCACCTGCATCAGCAGCCTAAACTGCCCCACACTTCCTTTTCATAGATTGTGTTGCAAGAAGGCCCTTTCTGCTCCATGCCCAGGCAGATCTCCAGGCATTCAAAGCACCTGCTTGCCCAAACTGATAACCTGAGCCACCCCACCCTTCATGTGCAGAGATCCTAATGTAGAAGGTACTGCTCTACTCCACACCCAGGCAGATCTCTAGGCATCTGGAGCAGCTGATTTCTGAATTAGGAGTTTAGGCTGCTCCCATTCCCATACAGAAAACTCAGGGCCAAGGAGATTTCCCAGCTCCACGCCTTGCCACACCTCTGGATGCTTAATAGCCATCCACTGGATATTCCCTCAGTATTGGTGCTTGTGCCTGCCATTGGGGAAACTGTAGGTGGACATGCTGTTTGGCCTTGCCCATCTGGCTCCTGCAGCCAGGGGCTGAGGAGAGAACTCAGACCACAGTGCACTTCATGAATCAGCCCATTGCCTTAGGGAACAGAGAGCTTCTTCAAGTAAGCAAGGATCAAGTATATATGCCTAGTCATAACGGCCACATACAGCTCTTAGCCATAAGTGTCACCTACTGGCTTGTAGGTCAAACTGTACAGTGCAATATAAAACCTGTTGACAGAAGTACATAGGACTACAGAAGCCAAGCCAAAAACCCTTACCCAACATTCCCTACAGCCACACCCCCTAGGGAAGGAATGAAAGGGAAAGAAGAAACAAACAATAATATTATCTAGAAAAAAAACGTGCTACCCACATGAAAAAATGACAAAAGCTAAAAGTGCCAGCATCTCCTGGTGAGAAGGAACAAGTTCAAGAATTCTGGCACCATGAAAAAATCTGAATGTAGTGATACCATCAAAGGACCACATGAGCCCTCCAGCAATGGTCCCTAACCAAAATGAAAATTCAAATGACAGATTAAAATTTCAAAGCAAGGATTGTAAGGAAGCTCAATGAGATCCAAGACAAGGTCGAAAATCAACATAAAGAAACTTTTCAAGCAATTTAGGAAATGCAGAAGGGATACACATCTTAAAAAGAAATCTATCAGAGCTTTTAGAATACAAAAACTCACTTAAAATTTTTCAAAATACAAATGAAAGCTTTATTAATAGACTGGGCCAAGCAGAAGAAATAATTTCAGAGCTTGAAGACCAGTCTTTCAAACTAACCCAGTCAGATAAAAATGAGAAAATAATTTTTTTAAATGAACTTCTTTGAATTTAAAAAATGAATTTCTTTGAGAAATATTAGATTATGTAAAGTGAACAAACATACAAATTACTGGCATTCTTGAGAGAGACAGAGAAAAAGAAAACAACCTGGAATACATACTTGAGATAATAATTTAAGAAAATTTCCTTAATCCTGCTTAAGAGGTAGACATCCAGTTACAACAAATTCAGAGAACACCCATGAGATACTATGTAAGACAGACATCATCAAAGGATATAGTCACCAGACTATCTAAGATCAACAATAAAGAAAAAATCTTAAAGGCACTTAGAGAAAAGGTCAGGCCACATACAAAGGAAACCTCCTTAGGCTCTAGACTTCTCGGAAGAAATCTTATAAACCAATAGAGACTAAGGGCCTATTTTCAGTATTCTTAAATAAAAGAAATTCCAACTAAGAATTTCATATCCTGCCAAACTAAGCTTCATAAGTAAGGGAGAAACAAATTTTTTTGAGGCAAGCAAGTGCTAAGGGAATTCATTACTGTCAGACCAACCATATGATAAATCCTTAAGGGAGTTCTAAACAGGGAAATGAAAGAATGATACCTGCTACCACAAAAATACATTTAAATACATAACTCATAGCCCCTATAAAGCAATAGAAACCACAAAGCAACCAGCAAACAAGTTCATGATAGGATTGAGACCTCACATGTCAATGTTAACTTTGACTATAAATAGTCTAATTGTCCCACATAAAAGGCACAGAGTGGCAAGCTGGATTAAAAAATAAAACAAATAAACAAAACAACCAAGACCCATTTGTCTACTGTCTTCAAGAGACCCATCATACCTGTAATGTAATGACATTCATAAGCTCAAAGTAAAGGGTTGCAGAAACATCTATCATGCAAAATTGAACACAAAGAAGAAGCAGGGGTCACTATTATATCAGATAAAAAAGACTTTAAATCAACCAAAGTAAAAAAAGGACAAATATGGGCATTACACCATAAAGGGTTCAGTTCAACAGAAGTTTAACTATTCCAAGTATATATGCATCCCACATTGGAGCACCCAGATTCATAAAACAAGTACTTCTAGACCTGTGAAAAGACAGCTATATAATAACAGTAGGGTACTTCAACATCCCACTGACAGCATTAGACAGATCATTGAGGAGGAAAATAACAAAGAAATTCTGGACTAAACTTTGACACTTGACCAATTGGACCTAATAGATATCTATGGAATACTCCACCCATGAACCACAGAATATACATTTTTCTTACCTGCACATGGACCATACTCCAAGATTGACCACATGCTTGGCCATAAGGCAAGTTTCAATAAATAAATAAATAAATTTAAATCATATCAACCATACTCTCAGACCATGGTGGAATAAAAATGAAAATCAATACCAAGAAGTTATTTCAAAAGCACACTATTATATGGAAATTAAACAACTTAGTCCTGAATGACTTTTGGGTAAACAACAAACTTAAGGCAGAAATAAACAAAAAATCTTTGAAATAAAGAAAAACCGACATAACACACCAAAATATCTGGGATGAAGCAAAAAAAAAAAAATATCTGGGAAAAAGCAGTATTAAGAGCAAAGTTTACAGCATCAAACACCTATCTCAAGAAGTTAAAAAGATTTCAAATGAGTAATCTAACAATACAGCCAGAAGAACTAGAAAAACAAGAAAAAAACTCAAACCTAGAAGAAAAGAAATAATGAAAATCGGAGCAGGACTGAACAAAATTGGGACCCAAAAATCAATACAATGAATCAACAAAACCACAAATGGTTCTTTGAGAGGATAAACAAGATCTATAGATTGCTAGCTAAGTTAGAAAGAAAGAGAGAACATCCAAATAAGCACAATCAGAAATGACAAACGTGACAATACAACCAATCCCACAGAAATACAGAAAATCCTGAAAGACTATCCTGTATACGTATATGCAGACAAACTAGAAAATCTAGATGGAATAGATACATTTCCAGACGCATACAATGCCCTTAGATTGAATTGGGAAGAAATTGAAACCCTGAGCAGATCAATATTGAGTTCTGAAATTAAATCAGTAGTAACAAACTTACTAACCTGAAGAAAAAGCTGCAGACCAGATGGATTCACCATTGAATTCTACCAATGTGCAAAGAAGAGCTGGTAACAATTCTACTAAAATTATTCCAAAAAATAGAGGAGGGACTCCCCCATAAATCATTCTACAAAGCCAGCATCACCCTGACACCAAAACTGGCAAAGACACGACACAGCAGGCCACTACTAGTGATAGAACATGGACACACACACACACACACACACACACACACAAAATCCTCAAATTACTAGCAAACTGAATTCAGAAGCACGTAAAAAAGTTAATGCATCACGATCAAGTAGGCTTCATTCCTGGGATGCAAGGTTGGCTTAACATATGCAAATCAATACATGAGATTCATTACATAAACATAATTAAAAACAAGAACCATATGATCATCTCAATAGACATCAAAACAACTCTTGATAAAATCTAACATCCCTTTATGATCAAAGCTCTGAGGAAACTAGCCATCGAAGGAACATATCTCAAAATAATAACAGCAACACATGATAAACTTGCAGCTAACATCATACTGAATGTGCAGAATGTAGAAGCATCCTTCTTGATAAATGGAACAAGATAAGGATGCCCACTCTCACCACTCTTATACAACATAGTGCTGGAAGTCCTTGTCAGATAAATCAGGGAGAAGAAAGATATAAAAGGCATTCAAATAGAAAAAGAAGAAGTCAACTCTCTTCTTATTGATGATGAACTGATAAACAACTTCAGTAAAGTTTCTAGATACAAAATCAATGTACCAAAATCAGTGGCATTTCTATACAACAATGACTTGTATTGCTATGTTAAGAACCAAATCGAGAATACAATCCCATTTACAATAGCTGCAAAATAACATACCTAGGAATATATATCTTGCCAAGGAGCTGAAAGATCTCTACAAGGAGAACCACAAAACACTGCTGAAAGGAATCACAGCTGACACAAATGGAAAAAACATTCCTTGCTCATGAATTGGCAGAGTCAGTATCATTATAATGGCTATACTGCTTAAAGCAATCTACAAATTCAATGTTATTCCTATCAAGCTACCAATATAGTTTTTCAAAGAACTAGAAAAAATATTTAAAAAGTCATATGGAACCAAAGAAGAGCCTGAATACCCAAAGCAATCCTAAGGAAAAAGAACAAAGCCGGAGGCATAACATTACCTAACTTCACACTATACTATAAGGCTACAGTAACCAAAAGAGCATGACACTTGTACAAAAACAGACACATACACCAATAGAACAAAATAGAGAACCCAGAAATAAAGCTGCACACCTACAGCCATCTGATTTTCAACAAGGTTGACAAAAATAAGCAATAAGAAAAGGACTCCCTATTCAATAAATAGTGTTGGGATGGCTGGCTAGCCGTATGCAGAAGAATGAAACTGGATCACTACCTTTCACCAAATACAAAAATCAACTCAAGATGGGTTAAACACTTACATGTAAGACCTAAATTCTTCTAGAATTCTTATAGTTTGAGCTCTTACATTTAAGTGTTTAATCCATATTGAGTAAATTCTGGACATTGGCCTTGGGAAAGAATTTATGACAAAGTCCTCAAAAACGATTGCAACAAAAAACCCCCAAAAACTGACAAATGAGTTCTAATTAAATTAAAGAGCTTCTGCACAGCAATAGAAACTATCAACAGTGTAAACAGACAACCTACAGAATGGAAAAAAATACTCACAAACTATGCATGTGACAAAGGTCTAACATTGAGAATCTATAAGGATCTTAATTCAACAAGCAAAAGACAAGTACTTTAAGAAATGGGCAAAAGACATGAATAGACACTTTTCAAAAGAAGACATGACACACAAGTGGTCAACAAAGTGGGAAATTCTCCACATCACTTATCAGCAGAGAGCTGCAAATCAAAATCACAATGAGATATCATCTGACACCAGTCAGGATAGCTATTATTAAAAAGTCGAAAAACAACAGATGTTGGTGAGGCTATGGAGAAAAGAGAATGCTTGTACACTGTGGTGGGAATGTAAATTAGTTCAATTACTATGGAAAGCAGTTTTCAGATTTCTCTGAGAACTTAAAACAGAACAACCATTTGACCCAGCAATCCCACTGTGGGGTATATACCCAAAGGAAAATAAATTGTTCTACAAAAAAGACACATGAACTCATATGTGCATCAGAACACTCTTTACAATAACAAAGACATGGAATCAACCCAGGTCCCATCAACAGTGGATTGTATTAAAAATGTCATATGTATACACCGTTAAATACTACGCTGCCACAAAAAGAAATGAAATCATAGTCTTTGCAGCAATATGAATGCAGCTGAAGGCCATTATCCCAAGCAAATTCATGCAAGAACAGGGAACCAAATACTGCAGGTTTTCACTCATAAGTGGGAACTAAACATTGAGTACTCAGGAAGAGGAAGAGAGGGATGCAAGTGCTGAAAAACCAACTATTGGGTACTATGCTTAGTACCTGGAAGACAGGATCAATCATTCTCCAAATCACAGCAGCATGTAATATCCCCAGATAACAAGCCTGCACAAGTATCCCTGAATCTAAAATGAAAGTTGAAATTATTTTTTAAAAATTATCTTAAAAAAAGAAAAATAAATAAAAGTACATGAGTAATTTCCTTTAAAACAATGAGGGTTTTACCACTTTACAGCAAGTGATGGAAGATCCCTTTCTTCAAACCTTCATCCTATTAGCTAAAGTATTTTCTATATGAAGAGCTTGGATAAGATTTTGAGGTGAACAAATTCCCATTCTTGCATGTTCTCCATTACTTTCTGCTTTGTCCTTTTCCTACATAAAACCCTTTGGGGTGCTCCCATCATTGTGTCATTTGCTCAGCATCCTCAGACTGCGTTTTAGGTTCCGTGAGTTTTCTCACACAATCATATTCTGTGACCTTTTTTATCCACCTGTCACTATTTATCCATCATTCTTCCATTCCCTCTAGGTCCTGCTTTCTGCTGGACAAAGACAAAGAGTGGCAATGACTTATAATAAGATAAAAAAAATCAATGCTATAAGGTTAATTGACTATTATAATATCCTTCCCATTTACCCAATGCTTTAATTGTGTAAAAACGCACATATCCATCTTCATCTCCATCACTCTCATCTTACTCCAAGTTACCATTCTTTCTCATTTAGACTACTGGAAATAATTTTCTTACACCTGTCTTATCCACTGAGTGATACACAAAGATATAAATTCAGAAGTAAATAAAAATGAATACAGAAATCAGACCACTTAGTCTTTTGTTTAAAAAAGTCAGTGGCTTCAAAGCTCTCTAGAGAAGAATTCAAATAACTCTCCTGGCTTGGCTGGGTGTGGTGGCTCACACCTGTAATCCCAGAACTTTGGGAGGCTGAGGTGGGTGGATCACCTGAGGTCAGGAGTTCGAGACCAGCCTGGCCAACATGGTGAAACCCCATCTCTGCTAAAAATACAAAAATTAGCCAGACGTGATGGCACATGCCCGTACTCCCAGCTACTTGGGAGGTTGAGGCAGGAGAATCACTTGAACCCGGAAGGCAGAGGTTGTAGTGAGCTGACATCATGCCACTGTACTCTAGCCTGGGCGACAGAGTGAGACTTCATCTCAAAACCAAAACCAAAGCAAAAAAACCACAAAACTCTCTGGGCCTAAAGTGCCCTGACTGATCCAGGCCCTGCCTATAGCTTCTGTCTATTTACTACCCTTTGTCACTCAGTGTATTCCAGACATACCAGCATTCTTTCTTTCCATTTCAGCCATTTTGTTCTGTCTGCTCTCTCAGCCCAGAGTGCTTGGATCAAATCTTCCTGTGATAGGCTCCTTGTTGTCCTCAGGCCATGTCTCTAATGTCTGCTTCTCAAAAAGGCCTCCCCTGACTGCACAAAGTAGCCCCTCTTGTTGCTTCTGTCTCTAACAAGAAGTCTCTCTTTTGTTTGTTTATTTCTTTATTATTGCTCTTTCCCTCTACTAGGAGAGATGTCTCCTGATAGCAGGGATCTCGTCTGTATTGGTCACTGCTATACCACCATAGGTAGGCATAATTAGGTTTGGTTTTTCTGTAATATAAAAGACCAAAGTATACAGTTTCTACAGTGGTTGTAGACAAATAGACATTTATTCCTCTCATATAAAAGAAATGTGGGGGATAAGTGGTCAAAGCTCATATGATATCCCCCATGATCTTATTAAGAACACAGGCTCCAATCTTACTGCTCTACTATCCTCAAAACACAAACTCCAACTGCAGAGTCACACCATGGTCAAGAAAGCTGCTATTGCACTAGTCCTGAGTTACCATACTTCCAGGAAGATATATGTAATAATTCATCTGCATGTCACTGGCTAGAAGTAGTCACATGGCTATACCTTACTGCAAAGGAGGCTGGGAAATGAGGTACTTATTTTGTGTGGCAATGTAGAATCAAACATCAAGCTGCATTACTGAGGAAGAAAAAAATTGATACTGGGTAGCAACATCTTCCACAGGATATAAGGTTAGTTAGATTCTGTAGTTTATTGGAGTAATAAAGGGCTTTATTTTGACTCTGTATTCTTTCTTTATGCTAAGTAGTTGCAAGATGACTGCCTAAAATTCCTTTGTTCACATCTAGGGGAAGACAGGGAATGAGGCTGAGTCACCTCAGGTTGTTTTCTCAATAGGGAGAGGGGGTTTCTTTCTTATACATCCCAGAAAATGTCTCCTCTAATTGTATGGATCATAACGGAATCAACAATTATGCCTAAGGGAAGAGACTAAGATAAATCACATGTGTCTTTATAGAACTAGAAGTTTGAGCTACCTTACCCCATAGCAAATGGATTATGGGTAGGAGCTCTGGATACCTGATTGGCAATCAGAATAGCTATCACGAACAAGGGCATGGAAGTTGGCCAGGCCATTTTTGGTGGCACATGTTTCTCAACTCAGATCATATCACATATACATGTTGAGTAAAAAGACAGCCATCTCCTAATTTTCTTCATTTTCTTCTTTTCTTGTTCTTATCAACTAAAATCCATATAAGTTCAACAACTATGCTGGCTGACATGGAAGTCATTAGCCACATGTGGCTATTGAGCATTCGAAAAGCAGCTAGTCTAAATTGAGGTGTGCTGTAAGTGTAAAATACACATTGGAATTCAAAGACATTATGAAAAATAGAATGTAAGTATCTTCCTAATACATTTTAAACTGATTACATGTGAAAATGTTAATATTTTACATATATTGGGTTAAATAAAATTTTTTTAGAATGAATATATTATTAGAGTTACAATTACTAAATTTTAAAATATCTTTTTTTAACTTTTATTATGGCTACTAGAAAATTGCAAATTATGTATGTAGCTTACATTATATTTCAGTTAGACAGCACTAATTGGTAACACTTTTTCTGTCACCTTACACGAACCCTCTACCTTGAGTTCATCTACCTTCAAGCAAAATTGAACTATGTGCTACTAACATGCTCTAATTCCATATCTGAATTCCCCATCTCTACTTACCTTTCAAGCTCTTACTCCAATGCCATCTCATCAACAAAGATTTACTATGATTCCTTTACAACTAGAAGTCATATCTTCTTCTTCTCCAATACCATACAACTTTACCTGTGCAGTTTGATGGCAGAAAACACGTTTTCTATATATCAGAGTGAATTGTTTACATGTTTTAACACTTCTATAGACCTCATGTTTTCTTTTCTGGGGAAATGTGGTGGTTCTGTATATTTGTATTCTACCTTAATTCCTTGGCTATGATAGGAGTTTAATAAAGCATCTGTGGGTGACAGAATATATAGTGCTGCTGTGAAAAACAAAAAAGGGACAGATAGGCCTATTCTAGAAGGAAGGCTGAAAATAAATGAGTGAATGCTGGAGAAATAGCAAGGGCCAAGAAGGCTTTTGAAAGTGATGAAATACTAGTTGTGTGCCATAAAGAAAAAGAATACTTCCTACGAAAGCAAGGAGTATGCTGTTGAGAATCCACATCATTCAAACAGTCTAGATCTAGGCTTTTAAGCAAATGCTTTATTTTCAACATATGCTTGAACTGAAATGGTTCAAGGAAAAAAAGTCTCAGACTTATCATAAAAATTTGGAAAATTACTTCTGAGTGTCTCAAATCAATTCAGTCTAAAATGCTAGTAAAGTGTTCATGACATTTTAGCATTCAGGGGTCCCTTGAGAGCAGGAGTAAAGAAAATCTATCCAAAACTTCTCCTTAGGGTCAATTTCCCTTCATTAATTGTACTTAGAACTACTAGTGCTTCCTAAAGCCTGAATGGTTTTCTCAATCTGACTTTCCTGTTAGAATTGTTACGTTCCAAGTGTGCTCCAGAGAGCCTTCTAGCTGATTCTACTTTTCTGCACTTAGCTAGCCAAGGACCTCAAGGCTGTTAAGACTAAATAGAGACTATGCATGATAGTCTAATTCAAGGTCAAGCTATAAACTATCCTCTATCGGGCCACAGTTGCCAGGAAAAAAGTTCATGGGCATTAAAACATTAGAAATGGTTGAATATTCCTGAGCACTTAAATATGGAACCAATAGTTATAGAATATTATTCTTTAGTTTTTCCTCAGAAGATCTTATTTACATTTAAGGTCAAAACTATTATCTTCAACAGATTCAATCTGTACTTTTCGTAAGATTCTCAATACCTATGGTCTTTAATTTATTTAATTTATATCATTTAATTGATAATTAAATGATAATTTAATTATAATTGATAATTATATGATAATTTAATCATGATAATCATATAATTGATAATTATATGATAATTTAATTATGATAATCATATAATTTATTATAATTTATAATTACTTTAATTTATATCATTAAATATTATTTAATTTATATCATTAACACATTTGTTACTCATTGTAACTATAGTGTTCTGAAATAGCTTGCAGCACTGTCAGACAAATTTAAAATAAGTAAGAGAAATTGGCAAAAAAAATAGATAAGTAAACTCTAATATGAAGTTATACTGAGCACAGCATGCATACTGTGAAGACCTATATACTTGCTAGATGTGGGCTACATTTTCAGTAGTCAGTTGTAAAATTGCATAATCAGAATTTATAAAAAGTGGGCATTTGTTTTCCAATCCATCTGTCAATATGATATAGTTTCTCTCTCTTCAATCATTTACTCTCTTTTTAAGGTATATCTGTTTCCCAGGCAGCATAGCTATAGAGGAACTATCTTTTTTTCCTACATAAACTTCCACCTGCTTTATTTAGAACAGCAGATATTCATTACGTTATTGGAAAAAGTAACTGAAAGTGAAGGTAAATCCCTTTAAAACACACCAAATTTTTATGGTAAATATTCTAAAGCAAGAATAAAAAAAATATAAGTTAAATTGAGATGTTAGTAAAAAAATTTATGATATATTTATTTTTATTTAAAAATTGTGTTTGTAATTTAACTATACATCAATTCTTAGAACTGCAGACTGAATTACATGCTGATTTTTCCAATCAAAAATTAAAAGGGACAAAATGATATTCTGTCAACAGTGTGGTATGATATGAGTAATGCTACAACATTTCTTACAGAAACTATGAAATCACATCTTGCAAAAATTGAAATTTTAGTTTGCAATTGATTTGCATTAAAATTAAATTTTAAGTTAATTTGAATTAATTTTAAATTATGGCTCATATCCACTATAAGCCATAATAAAAAGATCTGGTTGGACTGGTGGGGATAAATGCTACTGCAAATTATGTGGGGTGTTTAATGGAGACTGGTTTTCAAAAACATTAGTTTATTGGAGAATCTTTTTCCTTTAAAGCAACCTTTAGTTCTCCATCAATGTCATATTTGGGTACTTAGTAAATACTCAGGTAATTAGTATGCCCTTACATTAACTAGTTAATTAACTTTATTTGTTGCTTTTTGATAGATTTTGTTTTCCCATGCTAGAATTCTGCTTTTAATTCCACATTTAATTATTCAGGTAGCTAGAGTCACATTATCTCCAAACTGCTTTTTAGCTGATGAAATTGAACCCAGCCTTCTCCCTGTTCTCGCCTACTTGGTAATATACTGTACCTTTCTATTGATTAAGTAACTTTCTTTGGTAGGCATCGGCTCTTATAATTTATTAGATTCTAAACTATGAACTAGCTCAGAATTTCAGGTTACATAGTTAGGTAAGAACAATGTGTAAATTTCTTTTCTAAAACTTAATTTCTAATAAGAGTCTCTGTTCTGCATCGAAATTCCAGAGACTTAAATAATCTCCCAGTATGAGATCATCATCCATGGTTTCTCATTCTGCAATGCAAGGTCACTCCAAATAAAACTTCCTTTCAGAGATTTCTTTGTTCCTGGGCACATAGGAAAAAATTCTATTGCTGTAGGAAACTCATTTAGGCTGCCTAAAAACATGAGCCACCCCAAAGCAAGTCCCCCTGCCCCTTACACTAGCAACTAAGGGCTCTGTGATGTTGGCTAAGGCCTTCTATTGAGCTCTAATACAGGCTAACCAGCTATTTCTGTGGTACAGCTTCTGCACCTTGCTGGAGGACAGGAGAACTCTGGGGTCTGGTTATTTTTCTGGACTCTTTTCAGGAATGTAGCACGTGGCCTTTCTGCTCTTATGCCCCCAAATATATCTGGAGAAAGCGTATTATTCTCTTACCCTGAAAGACATTATTTAGAATTGGCGTGAGAAAGAAACCAAAACAAAAATGGAAAAACCCAAATCTCTAAATTTAGATGTTTGGTGAGAAAATCCAGGACAAAGCACTGAAAAATTCTAAATCAGTTGAGACTACACACACTGTATAAATTAGAGGAATGGAAGCATGAAATAGAAATTAGGATTAGCTTCAGGAAGAGAGTTTTTTTCATGTATATCTGAGTTTTTGCCCTGAAATTTGTTCCTTTTAATACACATATCTAATTATGTCACTTCTTGTTCTAAAACCTTCAAGGACTTTCTACCATACACAATACAGAATAAAGTTCATATTCTTTATAGTGGTTCTCAAAATCCTTCTGGTTAGGCTTTAAGCTTCATTTTTAGACCACTTCTCTCTATACTATAGGCTACAAACACAATTATCTATACAATTTGCAAACAGATAGAGAAGCATACATACTTCTACCCTAGCTGCTCTCTGTAAGTGATGCATGGGATAAGCAATAAATGCCCAAGAACTTGGGAAGAGAGAAGTATGACCTCCTGCTCTGTGACAGTCAAACTCTAAATAAGCATACAGCAGAACAAAGATGTACAAAATATTCTTAAAGGAACAAAATGTCATCAGATTAAGATTTGTATAATCTAATTGTTAACTTGAACATCACCAAAAATTTTTCTTAAATCTTTAGCAGACTGAAAAAAGATCAGGGATGGAGCATTGATAGAAAAGAGAAAGCTAGGGAGCAAACATTGACTGAGACCCCATTGTACTGCTCAAAAGAGAGTGCCTTGTCATCACAATTAGCATATAATTAAGTTGTTTCTATAATGAAGATGGAAGGATACAGCTACCAGACCTAATTATACAATCCTGGTATTTAATATTTGTGAGAATAGGACCTTGTTTTTTCTCTTTCATTGTTGATTTCCTCAGTGTCTACAACAGTGAGTGGCGAATGGATGCACTCAATATTTGTTGGAAAATTAAGTCTCATTAACCCCTACAGCTCCAATTCTGTGTGTTCCTAGCCATCTTTTAATTATGATGTAACTTTTTATATAGTTTTGACAAGGAGTGAATGTACCTATCAGTGAATAGATTATGTATAAAGTATCATTCTACATTTTATACATTGCTTTCTTGTTAATTTATTTAAATTGAATCAATCTTCTAGAGACTGATGATTCTCGAAAGCACTAATATTCAAACTTGTAAATGTACAAAGCTCAGAGTGAGAGAATGTGACCAACCAAGGTTCTATTCATGTGGGGATCCTTCTAAAAGGCCATGTGGTCTGCCCTAGATGACACACCTCTATCACACTGCATGCTTTCTTCGAGCTACAAACCTGCTGAAACTCTGGTTTTTGTCATACTCACTCACAGATCAGTTTTTCTTAGTCTTTCCTCTTCTGTATTGAGATTGCATAGAAAGCTTCCCTGGCATCAAAAAATTAAATAGAAGGTCTGCTTCCCTCATTGCTAATGGTGGGAAGTAACACCTGCCTTGCTGAAATGTTGTGAATCTTAGTGATAATATACTGTAAAATTCTGAGTACAATGGTAAGAGAAGTCAGTGCTCAGTAAATGATATCTATCATAAGTATTGTTTCAATAATTTGTTAGTATTTCTGTTATAATACTGCATTTCAATTCCATTCATTTTAAAAAGTATGTTTTCAGGTAAAGTTCTTAACTCAGAGCATTAAAATTTAGTCTCTTGTGCCTCAGTTTCTTCATCTATAAAATAAAGATAAAAACAATACCCTCATAGAGTATTTGTGAGATTTAAATTACCTTATACATATAAAACGGTTAGAACAGTGTCTACTACATTTGTAAAATCTCATTAAATACTAACCATTATTATTAGTAATATTACTAGAATTTAGAGGAGAGACAGGTGAGTAAACTATAAAAATAGTAATATAAGCAACCCTAGAGTATGCAAAAGAACCAGAAATAACCCAAAGAAATAAGGGATGACTTTAATTAGGGTGTGTTAGTTGAGAGGTTTCCTGGAGGAGGCAGAATGTGAGCTTGTTTTTGAAGGCTGATTAAGATTCACCAATTAGATAAGGGCTTGAGGTTGCAAAATGAAAAAATCAACTCCAGGACGATACATGGCATCCAAAAGAGCATGGTGCATTGGTGGAAGTAAACCAAACAATTGTTTCGCTGGGTGTAAAGTGAGGTTGGGGAGGATGGCTGTTGTGGGAGAAGATAGTTCCCAAGGAAGACACAGAAATGACAGATATCTTGTGTTCTACATATTGTGGATTTTATCCTGAGATTCTTAATTTAGGGTACTTGCACCTCTATCGAGGTGACCATAAATACCTAGAACTTGGGCACAAAGTCTTGCGTTGTAGATGCATTTTAAGTGGGGGAGAATGCTCAAAGCATTTTAATAGATTTTCAAAAGGATCTGTGTTGTCAAAATGAAAAACCACTGTTTGTTGTTGAGGGTGACATTAAGGATTTTAAACAGGATCAGGTTTAGTTTTGGAAAGGTCCTCCTAGTGGCAGTGTGAAAGAACGCTGGCTGGAAGAGATTTGGAGTGAGGAGTAAGGAGACTGTGTGAAGCGTCCAGGCAAAATAAAGGTCTGCGGGCATAGAAAGAGGAGAATGTCCACTCTCCATTAGGTATAGAATGATTTGTTCTTCCCATTAGGATCTGTGAGATGTTTAATATGTGCCAGGCACTGTGCTAGCTGCCAAGAACAGAAAACTCCAGCCCTTAAAGAGCTTTGAAACTAATAGAGAAAACAGGCAATGGAAAATTATCTAATTATAATCGTGTAACTGCTATGCCTTCCCCTTAAATTGGGGTTTCCAGAGTTCAGGGACCCTGTCTCATTCATCTCACTGTCTTCTAACTGGCCCACAAGAAGTGCTCAATTAGTCCCTATCTAATAGAATACATATCTTAATTGTCCCTTGCCTGGTGGACTCTTATGAGTGCTTATCTCTACTGACAGTAAACATACCTACATGGGCTTCTAGTCTGGTGCTAATGCTTGCCTTCTTACCTTTAATATCAAGACCCTGCTCAGAGATGAATCTTATGCTAACCTGAAGTCTGCAAGTTACAAAGTAATAAATTCATTTATTCAAATTCTTCATGAAATTACTTCAATGTCTGGATATGTGATTACATTTGCTTGCCGCTGATTCTACATGTTTTTAGGCATTAAATTATCCCCCTTGTAAGCTTTTTTTTTTCTAACTTGATTAAAAAAAGAGTAGCAATATTGTTTGATTTGTCCTGTTTTTCTTTTGGTTTTCCCCTCTCCCTTCATTCAGCAAATATATTCAGTGCCTGCCATGTGCCAGCACTGTGCTAGGTGTAGGCGGAACAAAGATAAATGGGAGCCAGGTCCTACCCACAGACAGTCCTCAGCTTAGTTTGCGATGACAAATACACATGTGGACAAGTAGTTATGATCAAAAGAGCAGTTATGCGAACAGAGGAAGAGAAGGGTGACTCCTTTCACCTTGGGAAAAAATACTGGAGATACAAAGCTGAATTAGACAATACCTCACCTTCAAAGATCTCACTAGAGGGAACATTTTGCAAATGCTAATTAAGAGGGGCAGGGAATTTTTAAGGAGGAGCAGCCTCATACCTGAAAGATGCCTCATCAGGCACTTAGAAATACTAACATAAAACTTAAAAGAAAGTCATGGTTGAAACTAGATATAGTTCAAATAATGCAATACCTGAAGGACCTACTCTGAATGCAACATGCAAATTTTAAAAAGATAATTATACAAATAATCAGAGGGTTTCTCTCATAGAATGAATGCAAGATACTTCTGTATGAAGTATAGGTTGCTTAATTACTTTTAATGTAGTTACTGCAAAACCTAGGGATTCTACCTTGAAAGGGTTGTACAGTATTTACAATTCAACCAGTTTCTTAACCTATCCCTAGAAAATCTTGGGGACTGACACCTACCTGCCCATCCTATTTCACCTGGGCTTTGGGTCACTTCCAAGCAATTTATTATATCTACGATCTCCTATCTGAACTGATTAGCATTTGCAAGACCAAACTGAAAATACAGCTTTTCTCTGCCTTATTTTTTTTTTCATATAATTTGAATGGCTTTACTTGAAGGTCTTCTGAGTAGCATTTAACCTTTTCAAAATTATGTCCATTTGTAATTTGCAGAGCAAATCATTTGTCCCATGGTTGTATAGGAAGAGGGGTACCTGGTTGCAATAGAAGTAGAAAAAAGCTGCCCAATTAAAGTAAAGAATCAGCTATTTTATATACTTTTGGATGTCTGAAGTAACATTTCCATTGGTGGTGTTGTGGCTAAAGTAGTAGTAAGGAAAACACACATTTCAACTTGAGCTTCTGTCTGGGGAATGGATGACCTGAAGCTGTCTTGGGCTGATGTGATAGGTAGTGGTTAGGGCATCTCTGCTTCCTTCTCTCTCTTTGAGATGATTAAGAGAATTGATAACATGTTGAACTAAATGTCAGCCAAAATCAATAACCAGGAGGTAAGAGCAGGCTGAGGCAAGTGAATTGACTCAGACAAATAAGCAGTCCAAGGGAACAGAATCCTCACAGCTGGAAAGGCTAAGCTGCCTCCTGCTGCTGTGGCAAAGAATATGAAACCGCCTGTTGAAACTAGATGTCACCAGCTCCCACAGTCTGTGTGGGAACGGTGATGGGGTCAAGCAGGCTGCCTTTATGATACAGAGTTTCTTGATACAGAGTCTCAACTGGACTGGCAAGCTTTTGAGAAATATAATTAAAGCACCATGTACTCCCATGCAAAAAAAATAATAATTCCATGAAAATAATGTCTGAGTCTATTTTAAACAGTTTCCCTCACTTTTAAAATCATTTACTTCTACCTTTAAATTAAAATCATTTTCACTCGTTTAATAAAATGTTGCTTTATTTTTTATGTTGATTCTCCTGGCAACTTTAAGCTATTATGTCCTTGATCATATTACTAACTTGCTAGGTGGTCTAAGCTTTTAGATAGAGAGAAAGAAAGAGAGGCGTTTGGATGTTTGTACTTACGTATTTAGAACCACCAGTTGCCTACAGAATGAAATGTAGTTAGTGGCGAAGTCTAAAATATATTTCTTGTTACTCTAGGCTATGCTTCTCTCTGTCTAAATGCATGCTTAATTGTAAACAAACGGACAATATCATACTGAAACCCCTTATTGGAATTTAGCTCCACACAGTTCTGTTTATATATAAAATTGAAGGTATACTTGTTTAAAATATTGATTAAAAAGAGTATTAATTTTCTAAACATAAAATAATTGAATTATCTAAACATAAAAGTCATTACAAAAGAGCTTCTTAACTATTCTCACCTTGATTTTCAGTAGCAGTCCATGTTAGAACCATCCATGTTACATAGTTGCTTAAAATTTTTTATAGCATATAATTCTCAGATTATAGTTCCCAAGCCAGCACCACAACCACCACCTTGGCCATCAATGGTTCCTGATTCCTGGTATTTACACCTTATTGAACCCCTTCCCACTGAGTGTGATCTGGATTTATTGACTTACTTCTGCCAAATAGAATGTGACAGATATAATAGGACATGACTTCCAAGATTAAGCTACCAAATTTCTGTGGGTTTTACTTTGGGGGCTATCTCTGACTTTCTTGCTTGCTCACTCTGATGGATGCCAGCTGCCATGTGAGTTGCTCTATTGAGAAGCTACCTGATGAAGACCTGAGGAAATCTTCAGCTAACAGCCAGTAAATAACTGAGGCTCTCAGCTCAATAACAGAGTAACTGAACCATGTCAATAACCTCATGAGTGATTTGAAAGTAAATCCTCCTCCAGTCAAACCTTCAAATGAGACCATATCCCTAGCTGACACCTTGATTGCAATTTGCAGCTGGATTCTTGACCTACAACAACTGTGAGATAACTGTTCATTATTTTAAGTCAGTACATTTTGGGATGATTAGCTAGGCAACCATAGATAATGGATATAGCTGGAACTTGTTAGACCTACTGAATCAGAAACTTTAGAAGGGAAGCCCAGTAATTAGTGTTATAACAAGCCTCCTAGGCAATTCTGATGCATGCTGAAATTTAGAAACCACTACTTTACAGAATGAAGTCTAAAACCATTAGCTAAGCCTATAAGGTCCTTTCTATGGTTCTTTTTTTGATAAATCTTTGTTCTCTCATCTTGTGTTATTCATCCCTAAGAATTCTCCATTCCAACAAATTTCAGCAGTTGCAGTTGAGGAAGCTTTAGCAGCCACTGACTGGTGCCTAAACCAGTCAGTGAGCTGCCTAAACAATGCTGTTAAACTATTCTTATTATTTAATTTAGTAATAATAATTATAAAAGAAATGATAGATACTAATAGTTGAGTGCAGACTACATATTAGGCTTTATTATAACCATTCTGTGTATTATCTTATGAGAATTTGCTGATAAATCCCTATGAGATAGGTAGTATTACTATTCCCATTTTACAACTAAGGAAAATAAGTTTTAGAAAGATAAACTAACTTGCGTGATATCAGTTACCATACTAGTAACTGGTAAAACTAAGATTTGACATGAGTCTGAGTGTTGAGTTGGCATATTGAGCTAATGGGCCACATGCCTCCCAGAACATTGCCTCTGGGTCTTTGAGTTTTCTCAAGTCTCTTGGCTTTCTCACATCCCTTGGCCTCTTTCTTGAAACTAAGTTCAGAGGTAACTGCCTATGTAAAACTATTCTTGACTCTCTCTAGAAGAGATATACTCAGTTCATTTATCCATTCAACAAATATTTATTGAAAGCTCATTATACGCCTATAAACATTCTACATACTACAAATTTAGCACTGGAAGAAAAAGCAAACAAACCAACAGATAAAAATTATTGCTTTGGAACTTACATTCTAGCTAGGGAAAGAAAAAACCTGAAAAGAAATGATTGAAAAATACAAATAGCTATGCTAGATGATAATGAGATTATAGCATTAACATAAAGGAAAGATTGTATTAAATGCAATGGTTAGGGAGGCCAGCACTGAAAGATAACATTTGAGCAAAGTCCTGATGTAGGTTAGGAATGCAGTTTGTGGCACTGATAAGTGAATGTCATGATTAGATATGAGGAAGTGTGAAGTTCCTGAGATGAGAGAGTGCCTGCCATATCAGAGGAACATCCAAGAGACATGTGTGGCTTGAGTGGAGTGAGTGAAAGGGTAGCTAGCACATGAGGGCAGAGATGAAAGGCAGGAGGAGAGATATCAAGAAGGACCTTGTAATCCATTATAAGGAATATAAGTTTTTCTCTGCATGAGATGGGAGGACATGGAAAGGTATTGAATACAGAAAATGACATGGTTTAATTTCTACCTCGGCAGATCACTCTGGTCGATATGTTATGAATAGTCTATATGGCAAGTGTTGAATCAGGAAGACCTCTTAGAACAATTAGAATCCTATGTCAGTAATCTAGGGTTTAGACAATTGATCATGAATGCTTGGGTCATGATAATAGCAGTGAAAGTAATAAGAAGAGATTAAATTCTGGAAACATCTTGAAGGTGGAGTTGATAGTATTTTCTAAAGCATTTGACATGGGGTGTGAAAGAAAACATTTTGGCCTCTGATCAGCTGGAAGGATAGCATCATCTTTTACTGAGATAGGAAAGAATGTGTGCATTATAGGTTCCTGAATTTGGGTTTGGAATGCTAAATTTATAAAGCATATACGCTATTCAAGAGATGTGCGTGTGGAAATCAGGCATCCAAGGAAATTCAGAGGAGCAGATGATGGTATAGATATTAATTGGAGAGTCATCAGTTTATACACAGTATTTATAACCATGAGACTGGATGAGATCATTAAGAAAACAAATATAGATAAAATCATTGGGACTCCATGAACAAATGCATATAATCATTAGAGCTTTCTCACTCCTTCACTTCCTTTTTAAACGTTTATAAAATATTTACTACATGTCTGACAAACAGCTAGACCTGGTTTGTCTGCTTGGTTTATTTCTCTTTCCAACTAGAAGAACTCACTGAGCCAGGGTTCAGTTCATTAACATTCATATTTGCATTTCAGGTACCTGACAGATAATAGATATTTTATTGATGTTTAAAATCAATCTATAATTAATAAATATAATCAATTCTGTTAATACTTGAGGTAAGAAATACAATAAGAAAAATTTTAAAAATAAATTATAGTTTATACATAAGAGTATCACCACAGTTAAAATGTGAATGGAATATAAGAGAAAGCCATTTATTTTAATTTGGAACACATAAATTCTACTTAATAATGAAAGACATTTTTTAGGAGGTGAAACATAAAAGTAGATTAGGAGGAATGTGAAAAGAATTTCAGGGACAATGAAAGGAAATAAATTAGAAGGAGCTGAGGCCTAGTAAGTTACGAGTGTCTACATTTCAGACTCAATGTAAGAAGCCAAAGGACATTTAGAAACTTCAGACATTAGACTAAAGCCACAGTTTCTCAGTGTTCTGCACCTGATGAAATATGAGAATAATTTCATGAGGTATGGTATAGAGGTGGTGGGGGTAGGGGAGTTGGATGCTGGAGGAAATAAGAGAAGATGAATTATGATATAATAAAACATAGAATAAGGAGCTTGATTCTGACTTATTCAGATCCTCAATAAGATTGAAAAATTGTGATAATCAAATGATATTATAGCCTGCATTACTGTATTCTTCACTTTGGAGTTGCAAGAAGACCAGTTCCCTCTGGGAAGTGCTCTTATGATCACTTTGAAGTAGAAGAGAAACAGCTGAGTGGAGGCAAATGAAAAAAATAATATCTTCAAGCAGGGTTCAGAGACAGCTGTCACAGTATTTTAGTAATAATGTTGAAAGACTTATGAAATGAGGGCATCCTCCCCCAATATCCTGTAATGAGTAGTATTAATAATAAAAGTTTATCGATAATGTAAATTTGAAAGTTTATTTTTTATTTTCTATTTTTGTAAAGCCATATTTCATTTGATTGAAGTGTAATTCTTAGCCAGAATGTCTTTCAATTAGAGTAATACATTCATTTACATTGATTCTGAGTTGATTCTGAGACTGCTTAAGCCTCATTTTGTATTTCCTTTTTTTTTTTTTTTTTTTGGCTGAACTTTAGCTGAGGGTGAGTAAATTAATACTTAATGTAACATGTGTTTTTCAATCTAAGTTTAATCATCTTAGGTTATATGGAGTCATATCTATGAGAGATGGGGAAAGGAAGATGCAAGTATCCAATGCTATTTGACACAATTTAACAAACATTAATCAGGTTTATTTGGTACCCAAAGAAATTCAGCAGGTGTTGTGTAGGTGTGAGGGGGAAAATAAATAAAAAAACAATTTCTAACTAAATTGTTTACAATATGGTAGGGAGAAATCATAGAAGTAAACAATGAATAAGAAAATCATAAATGCTACCAGGATTTATATATCTTTTACATGTATTATAAGACTAAGCAGGAGATCTCCCATAAGATAGATCTAATTAATATTTGTTGAAAAATGAATGATAGCAGAGAGGATGATTCTACAGCAAGTAACAAAATACCAGTCCAAGAAACCTAGACAAGAGGAATTTATGTTAAAATCGCACTTAAAAAGAGCTCTTGATGTAGGTAATTCTGCACTTGGATAATTCAGCAGCTCAATGATGGCAGAACTCTAGTAATTCTACATACTGTTATTATACTCTATAATACATTTAGGCTTCTTTTGCTATCATAAGTTTGTTGCCACCATTCTAACCATCAATTTCTCATATCAAATTATCCAAAATCATGGAGGGGAAAGGGAATTGTCTCAGGAGTATTTCTTTTTTTTTTCTTTTTTTTTTTCAGAGAGGTATTACTTTCAATGGCAAAAAAATGCAATTAAATTTGCACCAACCTATCATTTATTAGAAACTTATCCCTCCTCCCCCTCTGCCCCACATACATGTTCCCCATAGGCCTTTTCTAGAATCACAGAACCAAAGCCAGAAATGAAGTCTGGGATAGAATGTATGTGATATTTGAGCTTTTGTTGTGAGGTCTACAAGAAAAAGGAAAAGGAAGAAAAATGGCTCTAGGTTAAGAAGCCAAATAGCAGATGCTCTTGGAAATATCACCACCAAGTAATTTCTTTGAGCAATGTACAACCTTCATCTTTTCCACTACTGAACATGCCCTCACAAGTGCTCCACTAGGTACAGAAGCTCCCCAAATACCTATGTCCACCGGTTCTTGGCATCTGAAGCTCGCAATATTCGTGCATCAGTGTCCTATTGTTTTATTTTTTAAATAACTATTTTACAGTAATTACCTGGTACTGTTCTTAGTCCTTTATGAATTTTAACTCATGTAATTCTCACATCAACCCTATAAAGTAGACATTATTATCTCTACTTACAGATGGGGAAACTGAGGCCCAATGAGGTTTGCACAGTTGCACAGCCAGTAAGGTGTGAAGGGTATGAAAATCAGAATGTTTGCGTCCAGCATGGATGCCTGCACCACTCTGCTGTGCCACTTCTTCAGTGGCTATGGGAAACATAGTGTCTTCTCTGACCTGCAAGCTCAGGCCTGATGGAAGTCTAGTTATACTAAGAGTGGTAACAAATATTGCTACAAATCAGCTTGATCAAGTACTGAGCTGTGTTACCTAACACCCCTGAGGTTTAGTTTCTTCATCTGTAAACCAAAGAAAAGTAGAACTTCTGAGGTCATTTTCATCTTAAACATTCAGTGATAAAATTGACAATTAGCTGGTGTAGCTGTAGCAAAAGTTGAAAGTCAGCCTTTCATTTTCCTAACAACATTGGACTTTCTGTTTTCATTCTTGTCTCTTTGCAATCCATTGTATACAAGGAACCCGAGAGACTGTGTAAAAAATCAAACAAATCAGCCATCATGTTGTTCTCTTGGCTAATGGGTCCATATGACTTCTCATTGCTTTCTGAACATATCCCTACTCTTTACTATGACCTAAAGACCCCATGTGAACTGACCCCAGATGAACTCTCTTTTCTTATCAAACATACCTAGCAAGGTAAATCTTTGTCTCATTCTTTGCCACATTAAGCTGTTTCCTGCCTCAGGGCCATTGTCTTGCTATGTCCTCATCAGCAAGCTTTCTTGTCCCATCTCCTCACAGGGCTCCTTCTCATCATTCAGATATCAAGTAAAATATTACCTCCTCACAGCAGTTTTCCCAACCATGCTGTCTAACATAGGGCCTCTGAGACTCTCTGCTGACACAGTCATTCTTTATCATACTATCTTGCTCTGTTTCCTTCACATAATATAACCATTTTCTGCCATTACCTTGCTCATTAACTTGAGGGCAGGAACCATGTTCAGTTTTTAACCATTACATGGCCAACATGTGGAATAGTGACATTTTATTGAAAAAAGTTTCTAATTTATGTAAAAGAAAATTATCATATTCTGGGTTTAATTAATTGAGACTAGGTTCTCAATTAAATATTTTTAAATTAAATTAATGAGCATATGTAAAACTAAATTAATGAGTCTTCTAATTATAATTATTTTTGTGTTTATTTTAAAACTTTCATTAAATATATATAAGAAACATAAGAACAAATATAGACACAGTCATATTGCCATATAAGTGAAAATGGCTAATTTTTGTTTGTCTTTTAAAAAATATATTAGTACTCAAATGGGTACTATTACATTATTTCTCTCTTTTGAAGCTTCTAAATGAAGGAAAAGTATTTCTCCATTTTGTCAAACGACTATCTTCTTTTTCTAGGAAGCAGTTGATTTTGTGTATTTTTTGGAAATATGATGGCCTATAAAAAGTTTTCAAATGGTAGAGGTAACCTGTACTCAGCATCTGCTTTAGAAATAGCTCCAACATTAGATGACAGCAGTAGATTGACTGATTGGGATTGATAGTAATAAGTGACTGCTCTTAATTCCCTGTTCTATGATGATTCAATTCATTCCTCAACTAGTAATCCTTTAAAAATACTATTGGGTTAAACTTTGTAATAATCTAGAGTTCGCAAAGTATCTTGATAAAGAACAAAAGGTACTCCCTGTGGTACATGATGGCATAATGTTGAATTTTCTATTTTCCTGAAATGTCTTTTCTTTTCTTGGAAGCAAGCAAAACACTGTGGATTGTTTTTTAAGTTTGGCAGATGAAAACAAGCACACAAAACCTTTTTGGTGGCCTATACCAAAATGTAGATGTAGATCTTTATCTTGTCTTGAAGTTAATGGAGAATGCAGGTAGTATTTCGGGCGATGTGGCTGGGAAGGGCAAACATTGTCATGGCATGAAATATTCAGTTTATTCCTTTCTGTCTTCTTATTAGATAAATTGGATATCTCTCTCCATATAAGGCAATTTGTCACCTTAGGTTATTAGCTGTATGAGAATTAGCTCCCAAATCCAGCTTAATAAATCAGGTCTTGAATTTTAGAATACTTGTAAAACCTATTAAGAGTTTCATTGCTACTTAAATAATCAGATGTGGGCAAAATCAGTTTATCACTTTTAAACTGTCAAAGCCAGAGAATTTTAAAACTTTTAAGCTAATCAGTTTTCACTTGTAAGAATATGCTATCTTAGCAAGTAGCAAGGGCCTTGGGAAACAACGTGAAATTAAAAACTGTTGCTTGAGTGAATAAATCAATGAATGAATACATAGATGGGCGAATGGATAAATAAATATATTGTGCAGACTAAGGTATACTATGCAACTCAATAGAAAATCAGCATCTACTATGGGGTAGGCATTGTGTGAAGACTGGAGAAATCAAGTTGGAGGGGAAAATCTTTGACCATTAGACCTATACGTTAGTAGAGGGACTGTCACTAACACAAGCTCATTACCACATGCTATGTGGTAGGTAAAGAGTGCTCTGGGAAAACAGAAGGCAGTGACTAGAGATGTGATCTGAATTTGCCAGGCAAAGAAGGAAATATATGAAGAAAATTATTCTAGGCAGATGGAACCAAAAAGAGGAAGGTGCAAATCAGTGTGGTGTGTTGGGAAAATTGCAAATGGCTGACTACTGTAATGACAAGGCAGAGGTAGAGAAGGGAAAGAGAAAATGATGAAAGATGAGACTGGATCATGGAGGGCTTCATAAATTATGCTGAGAAATCTGCACTCTATCTAATGAGGAGGTGGGAAACAACCAAATGATAAAATAATCTGGTATTGAAAGTGAAGATAGATTTAAGAGTCAAAAGCCAGGACAAATTATGTCTCCTACTGCAATTATTGACTATCAAAGCAAATCTCTCATCATCACATGGGAACTAGGATCCCTCCTAAAACACTGACATTGATCTGTGATGGAGACAATATATAAGCATGAAATTGTGGGCAGAGGAAGGGCATATATAGAAATTGACTATAAAGTCACAAAATACCAGTTTCGAAGTGTGATTTCAAGAGTCAGGTTCATTATTGCATCATTACAACTCATTTTGTTAGATTAAAATTATGTAAGTTCCACTTTTACTGTTATATTTCTAAGGTAATTAGGCTCTTACCAGATTTTAATATAAAACTTTTTTTAGGGGGAAGACGTTTCACAGATAAATGATCTTTACCTGATGGATCCCATTTGAAATTTCCCACATTTTTATATGGCCATAATACTAAGCTTGATGAACTTTTCTTTGGGATCAAGGCTATGCTCTCATATCTTGTTGAAAAAGAACTACCTATTTCTGCGAAAGGGACTTATAGCATTTTGGAGGTCAAAATGTCAACCCCTTATTACTCTCCATTTATTTTTAGCCTATTACTCTACAATGCTTCTCAGGTTTTCCCCAAACCTCTTTTATCCTTTGTTATTCCATTTGCTTGTATATCTTTGAAAGTCATTGACATTATCAAGCTTGAAAAAGAGACAACAATACAACTCCCTGGATCTCAAAGGTATGTGTTTAGAAGCAGGAAGAAGGGTGGTGTGGGGGCTTCAGGAGTCTTTAAGAACAACTTTATAGTTCTCTTTTTTTTCCTGCCATGGGTTAATCTCTGCCCTAATACTATGTTCTCTATAAACTTTTCTTACCTTTTAACATAACTTAAAATTGAAAATCCAACTGTTTTGCATGCAGGGTTTCATAGGTTTCCTACATCTTAAATATAGTCTTTTTAATATCTGGGAGGACACTTCATGCGAAATTCACTTCTATAGCTACATGTTATTGGTTATGACTCTAAGCTTAGCACCTGCACATGTCTTGCAATCATTTCCTTAACACTATCACTTAAATAGTTATTAGAAAATAAGTGAGATCATAAACTGAGTACATCAATGCAGTTCCAGGATCCTCAATTTAGTCATAGAGATATAAATAACCTCTTTTACAATTTATTTAGACATTTCACATACTATTACAGTATAGTATAAAAATATACATAAATACAATTTCTTTCATCTGCTTTTTGAACATTCAACCAAAGACTGTTGTAAAGTAGTATATAAAATCAATGAAAATTGTTACTAAAAATTTTCTTAAATGTGCATCCTTTGTGGGGGTCAACTTTGATATTTATAAAACAACAGCATATACCCAGTTCTACTTATGTATTTAGGCACTTAACACATGTGGATTTAAAATTGTGTAGCCAACAAAAGTGCCCTTGTGACTGACTTGGGACACTTAGAATTAGCTATTTGTGTTCTTGTGATGAGGGACAAGTCACTAACAGCACCTGTAATTAACCACCTGCTCACCTAATTACAGAATCACAGATTAAATATCCTGGAAAGCAATTTGCTTTCTACATTTCAGATTAAAGACACAGATTTACATAATAGGAAAACATTTATCCCACTAATGATTTCTAATAAATTCGTACTCAATTTGCATTAAGAAGAGTCACATTGGGACCTGAATTTAAACACTACATTTTCAAGATTTCTCTCTGGATGTGTGAAAACTACTAGAAGCAATGACTTCCACAAGATAATTCCATTTGAAGAAATAATTATGGAATAATGCAAAAATTTTTGAAACATAAAAATTAGATTTAGGGCTTGAAAGAAATAAGACTATTTTTGCTTCACCCCAAAAGAAAATAAAATGTACTTGTATATTAGTCTGTTCTCATGCTGACATAAAGACATATTAAGACTGGGTAATTTATAAAGGAAAGAGGTTTAATTGACTCACAGTTCAGCATGGCTGGGGAGACCTCAGCAAACTTACAATCATGGCAGAAGGGGAAGCAAATATGGCCTTCTTCACATGACAGCATCAAGGATAAATGCCAAGCAAAAGGGGAAAAAGCTCCTTATAAAACCATCAGATCTCATGAGAACTCACTATCACGAGAACAGCATGAGAATAAACACCCTCAGGATTAAATTACCTCGCCCTTGGTCCCTCCCATGGCACATGGGGACTATAGGAACTAAAATTAAAGATGAGATTTGGATGGGGACACAGCCAAACCATATCAACTCGTGAGCTTTGGTCGGGTCTTTTTGGATAATATAAACAAATAGCAAAACCATTTACGGTATCAGAAACATGTGGAAAGGATTGCTGATCACAGGGCAGAGCAAAATGGCCAAATAGAAGCTTCCACTGATTGTCCTGTCTGCAGGAGCACTGAGTTTAACAGACATCTACACAAATAAGTCCTTTATAAGAACCAAAAATTAGGTGAGTGATCACAGTGCCTGGTTTTAACTTCAAATCACTGAAAAAGGCACTGAAGAGGGTAGAAAAGATAGATTTGAATGACCGATGCCAACTCTCCCCCTTTCCCCAGCAGCAACCATGTGGTTCAGAGAATCTGTATGCTTGGGGATGGTGGAGTACAGTGACTGTGGGACTTTGCAATGGAACCCTGTCATAGGTTCCATGGAAAGCAACACCAGGCAGAACTCAACTGATGCCCACAGAAGGAGCATTGAGATTAGCACTGGCCAGAGGGGAATCATCCATCTCAGGAGTCAGAACTGGAGCTCTGGCAAGCCTCGACACTCTGTGATAAAGGGCTCTGGAGTTCTAAATCAACTTGAAAGGTAGTCTAGGTCACAGGACTGCAACCCCTAGGCCAGTCCTAGTGGTGTTCTGGGCTTGGAGCCAGTGGACTTGGTGGGGCATGCAACCTAGTGAGACACCAGCTGGGGTTACTAAGGAAGTACTTGCACCAACCCTTCCCTAAACCTAGGCAGTGTAGCTTGCAGCTCCAAAAGAGACTACTTCCTTCAGTTTCAGAGGATGAGAAGAAAGCATAATGTAGACTTTGTCTTGCAACTTGGATGCTAGCTCAGCCACAGTAGGATTGGTCAGTGGGCAGAATTGTGAGGCCCCCCTATTTCTGGCCTAGCTCCCAGAGGACATTTCTAAACATACCCTGTGCCAGAAGGTAACCTACTTCTTTGACGGGAAGGACTAAGTCCCGACAGGATTCATCACCTGCTGACAAAGAGCCCTTGGGTCCTGAATAATCAGCAGCGACAGCCAGGTAGTACACGCTATGGGCCATGGGTGAGATGTGCTGCCTTCAAGTGTAATCTAGCATATTCCCAGCTATAGTGGCTACAAGCAGAGCATCCTTTTGTTTAAGGAAAAGTGAAGGGAAATTAGTCTTGCAGCTTAGCTACCATCTCAGCCACAATTGGACAGAGCACCAAGTGCATTCTTGGGGGTCCCCAATTCCAGGCCTTGGTTCTTGAATGGAATTTATGGACCTGCTCTGGGCTAGGATGTAGCCCACTGACCTGGAAGATGAGTCCCAGGCCTGGAAGCATACACCACAAGTTGACTGAGGAGCCCTTGGGACTTAAGTGAACATTGACAGTAGACTGGAGGCCCTTTCTGTGGGCCTGTGACAGTAGTGGTTATGGGGAAAGACTTTTCTGCCTGTGAAAAAGAAGAGGGAAGAGTGGAAAGGACTTTGTCTTGTGGTTTGGGTGGAATCTCAGCTACAGTAGAATAGAGTACCAGGTAGATTTCTAAGGTTCCCGACTCATGGCTCTGGCTCCTAGATGGCATCTCTGGACCCACCTGGAATCTGGGGAACTTGTTTCCCTGAAGGGAAAGATACAAACCTGATTGGCTCCACCACTTGATGACTGTAGAGTCCTACAGCCTCGACTGAACATAGGCAGTATTCAGGTAGTGGTTACAGTGGGCATTGGGTGAGACAGTGCTGTTCTCGCTTCAGACAGTGTTGTTCTCGCTTCAGGTCTAACCCAGAGTAGTCCCAGGGGTTGTGGCCACAGAGGTGCTTGTGTCACCCCTCCCTCAGCTCCAGGGATCTCAAACACACACACACACATGCACACACACACACACACACACACACAAACACACACACACACACAGAGACAGAGAGAAAGACAGAGAGAGAGAGAGAGAAAGAGGAGAGAGAGAGACTCTTTTTGGGTGAAAGTAAGGGGAAGAGAATAACCCAGGAAATTCTCTCTGATGCTACCCAAGACCACCAAGTTGGTCTGCAAGAGCCCCAGCATTACTCTGTGTGGGGTGCCCTCTAATGCAGATAAGGCTGCAGTGACCCAGACTTAGGTCACAGCATCTAAGTCCCTTCAAATATCTGGAAACCCCTCCAAAGAAGGACAGGCAGAAATAAGCCAAGACTGTGAAGATCACAATCAATACCTAACTTTTCAAATGCCCAGACACTGACAAACATCCATAAGCATCAAGACCATCCAGTAAAGCATGCCCACACTAAATGAAGTAAATATGGCACCAGAGACCAATCCTGGAGAGACAGAGATACGTGACCTTTCAGTCAGATAATTCAAAATAGCTGTTTCGAGGAAACTTGGAAATTCAGGATAACACAGAGAAGGAATTCAGGACCATGTCAGATATATTTAACAAAGAGATTGAAATAATTAAAAAGAATCAAGCAGGAATTCTGAGTTGAAAATGCAACTGACATACTAAAGAATGCATCAGAGTTTACTAATGGAAAAATTGATCAAGCAGAAGAAAGAATTAGTGAGCTTGAAGACAGGCTATTTGAAAATACACGGTCAGAGGAAATAAAAGGAAAACTAACAGAAAAGAATAAGGCATGCTTAAAAGATCTAGAAAATCACCCCAAAAGAGCAAATTTAAGAGTTATTTTCCTTAAAGGGGAGGTAGAGAGATGGTGTAGAAAGTTTATTCAAAGGGATAGTAACAGAGAACTTCCCAATCCTAGCGAAAAATATCAATATTTAACTACAAGAAGGTTATAGAACATCACACAGATTTTCCTCAATCTAGTTAATAATCTAGATTGTCTCAAGATAGCTATGCTATCTTGAGACAATAATTAAACTCCCAAAAGCCAAGGATAAAGAAAGGATCCTAAAAACAGCAAGAGAAAAGAAACAGATAACATACAATGAAGCTCCAATATGTCTGGCAGCAGACTTTTCAATGAAACCTTACATTCCAAGAGAAAGTGGCATGACGAATTTAAGGTGCTGAAGGAAACAAAACTTTTAACCTATAATAGCATATCTGGTAAAAATATCTTCCAAACATGAAGAAGAAATAAAGACTTTCCTAGACAAACAAAAGCTTATGGATTTCATTTACACCAGACCTGTCCTACAAGACATGCTAAAGGGAGTTTTGTAATATAAAAGAAAAGGACATTGATCAATAGGAAGAAATCATCTGAAGACACAAAATTCTCTGGTAATAATAAATACATAGAAAAACACAGAATCTTATGACACAATAACTGCAATGTGTAAATTAGTCTTATCTTAAGTAGAAAGATTAGAAGACAAACCAATAAAAAATAATAACTACAATTTTTCAAGACATAGTACAGTACGATACAAACGGAAACAATAAAAAGTTAAAAAGCAGGGACATGAAGTTAAAATGTAGAGTTTTTATTAGTGTTCTATTTGTTGTTAGTTTGTATGTCTATGCAATCAGTGTTGTCATCAGTTTAAAGTAATGGGTTATAAGACATTATTGCAAGCCTTATGGTAACCTCAAATTAAAAAACATACAATGGATATACAAAAAATAAAAAGTAATAAATTTAAAAATACCATCAGAAAAATCACATTTATTAAAAGGAAGACAGGAAGGAAGGAAAGAAGGAAAAAAAGACCACAAAACAAACCGAAAACAAATAACAAATAGCAGGAGTAAATACTTACTTATCAATAACATTGAATGTAAATAGGCTAAACTCTCCAATTAAAGGACATAGAGTGGCTGAATGGATAAAAAACAAGACCCAATGATCTTTTGCCTACAAGAGACACACTTCACCTATAAAGACACAAATAGACTGAAAATAAAGGGATGGAAAAAGATGCTACATCTCAACAGAAACTGAAAAAGAGAAGGAGTAGTTATATTAAACAAAATAGATTTCAAGATGAAAGTCATAAAATAAGACAAAGAAGGTCATTATATAATAATAAAGAGGACAACTCAATAGGAAGATATATCAATTGAACATATATATACACTGAACACTGGGTCACCATATATATAAAACAAATATTATTAGAGCTAAAGTGAGAGATAGACCCCAGTACAATAATAGCTGAAGACTTCAATACCCAATTTTCAGCATTGGACACATTATCCAGTCAAAAAAATCAACAAAGAAACACCAGACTCAGCTTCACTATAGACCAA
This sequence comes from Macaca nemestrina, assembly GCF_043159975.1. Classification (NCBI taxonomy): domain Eukaryota; kingdom Metazoa; phylum Chordata; class Mammalia; order Primates; family Cercopithecidae; genus Macaca; species Macaca nemestrina. Next base: position 116,826,083 of record NC_092129.1, read on the forward strand.
ATGGACCTAATAGATATTAACAGAACACTTCAACCAACAGCTGCAGAGTACACAGTCTTCTTCTCTACGTGTAGTTTATTCCCAAGGACAGACCATGTGTTAGGTTACAAAACTAGTGTTGGAACATCAAAAAATTAAATCATATGAAGTGTCTTCTCTGATCACAATGGAATGAAACTAGAAATAAATAACAAGAGGAATGTTGGAAACTATACAAGAACAAAGAAATTAAACAATATGTTCCTGAATGACCGGTGGGTAATAACAAATTTAAGAAGGAAATTGAAATATATCTTGAAACAAATGATAATGGAAGGAAAACATACCAAAACCTATGGGATACAGTGATATCAGTACTAAGAGTGAAGTTTGTAGCTATAAGTGCATACCTTTTGAGGTATGCACTTATGGCTAATGCACTAATGATGCATCTTAAAGAATTAGAAAAGCTAGAGAAAACCAAATCCAAACTTACTGGAAGAAAATAAATAATAAAGATCAGAGTTGAAATCAATAAAATTGGTAGAAAGAAAACAATACAAAAGATAAATTCAACAAAAGCATTTTTTATAAAAGATAAAGAAGCCTTTTGCCAGACTAAGAACAAATGAGAAAATACCCGAATAAATAACATCAGAAATGATAAAGGAGATATTACCACTGATATGCAGAAATTCAAAGGATCATTACAGGCTACTGTGGGCAACTATATATTAATGAATTGGCAAACCTACAAGAAATGGACACATTCCTAGACATATACAATTTACCAATATTAAACCATGAAGGAAGAGGTCCAAAACGTGAAAAGACCAAAAAAAAAAAAAAAAAAAAAAGAATGAGATTGAAGCCATATTAAAGTCTTCCAGCAATAAAAAGCCCAGAACTTGACAGCTTCACTACTGAATTCTACCAAACACTTAAAGAATTAATGATGGCAGCAGCAGCCCATCTAGAGTGGCCACTGCCATGACCCTGGCTGCAGTGTGGGAGGCATGGCCAGAGCCATGCACTCCAAGGAGCTAGTGGTAGCTGGGAACAGGTGGAAGTCTTGTCCCCTTCTGAGTTGTCAGGGTGAAAGCCTCATGTTCCTCAGGTGTGTCTGCGGCCACCCCGTTGAGGCTACAGACCTGGGCATCCCTGTGCTCTTGGGGGCTGGGAGCAGGCAGGAGCCCCACCCTCTGAGATGCAGCTATAGCCACCCAGCCATGGCTGTGGACCCAGGCATCTCTGCACTCTCAGAGGCCCAGGAAGGCCCTCTGCCTTCTCAGGCTCAGAAGAGACTGTTCCTTCTGTCTGGATTCTCCCCACTCCCAGTGCCCACTCCGATCTTTGAGCAAAGTTGAAGCCAAGCCTAGGCACTGTCACAATGTGGCCAGGTGTACTCAGGCTCAGGGCAGCACTGACATGCCAGCCTCCTGCCAACATAGACCTCTCCAGACTTTGGGTGCTGATGAGCATGTGAGTAAAGCTGAGGGGAGGGCTGAGGGTAGCTTGGCACTGACCTGCAGGTGACCCTTAGCACTAACAGCCTGGGCACCATAAAAATTGGTAGGAGGCAAACAGGTTTTTGGGCAGAAAAGGGAGGGTCCCTGGTGAAGCCCTACCTTCAAGCTGGGGAAGGCCTGAAGCATGGAGGCCAGGCTGGTACTCCCATAGACTGGAGTGGGAACTTATGGTGCTTTTCCCAGGTCCACCCATGGCTGCCCATGAACTAATAAGCACACACTTCCTCCCTTCTGAAGTGCATAAAAACCCCAGACTCAGCCAGACATGAAGACAGGTCAGGATGAACAGCTGTAGCTACCCACTCCACAGTCTCCTCTGCTGAGAGTTGAGCAGATGTCAGGATGACCAGCTGCAGAGAGGAGCTACCGACTCCAGGGTCTCCTCTCTGCTGACAGCTGAACACTCATTGGGATACCCTGGCTGCAGAGAAGCGCTACCCACTGCAGGTCTCCTGTGAGCTGTTCTATCACTCAATAAAGCTATTCTTCATCTTGCTTATCCTCCACATCTCCACATATCTCATTCTTCCTGGACATGGGACAATAACTTGGGATCCACTGAATGGTGGGGTTGAGAGAGCTGTAACACAAAAGGAGCTGAAACACGCCCCTTGCTTACCACAATGCAGACAACAAGAAGAAGAGAAGAGAGAAGAGTGGCAGCCCTTCAGGTATTCCAGACCTAGGAATTTCCTAAGCCAGGGCTGTGACACCCCTTTGGGGGCTGTGCAGTTCCTGGCATCTCCAAGCTTCCAGGTGCTACCACATTCCCCAGTGCCAGCCATGGAAGCTGTTGTGGGACACCTTGTCCAGTTGCAGTCCTGCTGGGAGCCAGCACCCATACCAGTGCCTGGAGCTGCCCACCCTGCCACAGCCAGCATGCCTGGCTATGCACAGTCACCAGACCCCATGCTTACTTGCTCACACACTCCTTGCTGCTCCACATGCTTGGCAGGCCTGGAATCCAGGCCAGAAGTGCAAGCCAAGTATGCTTGTCAGGCTGAGTGGGCCCAGTGGGCCCAAGCAAAACTCAGGCAAAGGTGCCACTGGCCACAGAGGTTTCTGGCTAATGAAGTGACACCCAAAGGATCCCGTAACACTAATACCAAGACTACTCAAACTATGCCAAACAATATAGGATGTGAGGATAATTTCAAACTCATTCTATGAAGCCAGATTACCCTGAGAGCAAAACCAGACAGAGATGACATATCCAAAAAAAAAAAAAAAAAAAAAAAAAGGAAGGAAGGAAGAAAGAAAGAAAGAAAGAACACACAAACAAACAAACTACAGACCAATGTTCCTGATTAACATTGATGCAAAAATCCTCAACAAAATACTAGCAAATTGAATTCACAACACATTAAAAAGATCATTCATTATGGCCAAGTGGGATTTTTTCCGGGGATGTAAGGATGGTTCAACATATGCAAATCAATCAGTATGATACATTATATCAACAGAATCAAGGATAAAAATAATATGATCATTTCAATTGATTCTGGAAAACCATCTGATAATATTCAACAGCCCTTCATAATAAAAAACTAAAACAACTGGGTATAGAAGGAACATACCTCAACATAATAAAACCCATTTAAAACAGACCCATGCATAGGATCATACTGAATGGGGAAAAGCCAAAAGCCTTCCTTCTATGATCTAGAATATGTCAAGGATGTCCACTTTTTCCACAGTTATTTAACATGATACTGCACATTCTAGCTAGAGTAATCAAACAAGAGAAATAAATAAATAAAGGGCATCTAAATTGGAAAGGAAAAAGTCAAATTATCCTTGTTTGCAGATGATACGATCTTATATTTGGGAAAAAGTAAATACTCCACAAAAAAACTATTAGAACTAATAAACAAATTCAGGATTCAGGATTCAGTTTCAGGATGTAAAATCAGCATACAATGATCAGTAGCATTTCTATATGCCAACAGCAAACAATCTGAAAAATAAATTTAAAAAGTAATTTCATTTACAATAGCTAAAATTAATCTATACAATAGCTACAAATAAAATTAAATACTTAGGAATTAATCAAAGAATCATTTTGACAATAAAAACTATAAATCATTGATGAAAGAAATTTAGGAGGACACACACAAAAATGAAAGGTATTCCATGTTCATGGATTGGAAGAATCAATATTGTTAAAATATCCACATTACCCAAAGCAATCTACATATTCAGTGCAATCCCTTTCAAAATACCAATGATATTCTTCACAGAAATAGAAAAACAATCCCGAAACGTATATGGATCCACAAAAGACCAAGAATAGCCAAAGCTGTCCTGAGCAAAAAGAACAAAACTGGAAGAATCACATTACCTGACTTCAAATTACACTACAAAGCTATAGTAACCAAAAAAGCATGGTACTGGTATTAAAACAGACACACAGACCAATGGAGCAGAATAGAGAACCCAGAAAAAAATCCATACAACTATAGTGAACTAATTTACCACAAAGGTGCCAAGAATATACACTGCAGAAAAAAACAATCTCTTCAATAAATGGTGCTAAGAAAGCTGGATATCCATATGCAGAAGAATGAAACTAGACCCCTATCTCTTGGCATATAAAAATATCAAATAAAAATGAATTAATGACTTATATCTAGGACTTCAAACTGAAACTACTACAGAAAAACTTTGGGGAAAATCTCTCGGGACATTTTGGGCAAAGATTTCTTGAGTAATACTCTACAAGGACAAACAGCCAAAGCAAACATGTACAAATGAGATTACATCAAGTTAAAAAGCTGAACAGCAATGTAAACAACTATTAAAGTGAAGAGACAACCCACAGAATGAAAGAAAATATTTTCAGACTATCCATCTGACAAGAGATCAATAACCAGAATATGTAAGGAGCTCAAACAACTCTAAAGGAAAAAAAAAAATCTATGAATTCAATTAAAAATGAGCAAAACACCTAAATAGATATTTCTCAAAACAAGACGCACAAATGGCAAACTGGTACATGAAAAGGTGTTCAATATCATTGATCATCAGAGAAATGCAAATCAAAACTACAATGAGATACCGTCTCACCCCACATAAAGTATCTCTTATCCAAAAGACAGACAGGCAATAAAAAATGCTGGCTAGGATGTGGAGAAAAGGGGACCTTCATCCACTGTTGGTGGGAGTGTATATTAGTATAACCACTATGGAGAAGAGTTTGGAAGAGGTACCATATGATCCAGCAATTCCACTCCTGGGTATATACCCTAAAGAAAGGAAAGCAGTGTACCTCAAAGAGTTATCTGCACTCTCATGTTTATTGTAGCACTATTCATAATAGACAAGATTTGAGAAGAACTTAAGTGTCTGTCACCAGTTGAATGGATAAAGAAAATATAGCACATATGCTCAATAAAGTACTATTTGATCATAAAAGGAATAAGATCCTGTTATTTACAATGACATGTATGAAACCACAAGTCATTTTGTTAAGTGAAATAAGCCAGGCACAGAAAGACAAACTTCACATGTTCTCATTTATTTGTGGAAGCTAAAAATTAAAACAATTGAACTCATGAAGGTAGAGAGTAGAATGATGATTACCAGAAGCTGGGAAAGGTGGTGGTGGGCACCAGGAGGAAGTGGGGTGGTTAATGGGTACAAAAATATAGTGGATAGAATGAATAAGATCTAGTATTTAATTGCAAAACAGGATGACTATTGTCAATAATAATTTAATCACACACTTAAAAATAACTAAAAATATAGTTGAATCATTTGTAACACAAAAGATAAATGTTTGAGGTGATGGATACCCCATTTACCTTAATGTGATTATTACACATGGTATGCGTATATCATAATATTTTGTGTACCCCATAAATATACAAATCTACTATGTACTCACAAAAAATAAAAATAAAAAAAGAGAAAGATATGAACAGGAATTCCTAGATAGGGTTAAGAGTAATTCATTTAACTTGTTCATTCGTTTACTCACTCAACAATCATTTAATAATAACCTACTTGGCTCCAGGCACTGTTTTAGGTACAGCAATAAACAAAATAGAAAAAATCCCTCCCCTAATGGAGCTTTCAAGGGGGAAGGGGAGAGTAATAAGCAGGACAAATAAGTGAAATATACAATATTTGGATAGTGAATGCTAAGGAGAAAAAAATAAGGTGAAAGAAAGAAGACAGGAAGTCAGTTTGGGGCAGGGAGAAGGTGATCCTTGAGTAATTAACAGAAATGAGAAAGTAAACCATACAGTTATCTAGAGAGAAAATATTCCAGTCGGTGCAAAGGCTGTTTTGGAGGGTACCTAGTGGGTATGAGGAAATGTGAAGAGGTCAGAGTGACCTGGAGAGCAGCACGAAGCCAAGTAGAAAGGGGAAGTGGGAAGCAGGCAGTCCATGTGGAACCTTGAAGATCATCATAAAGACCTAAGTTTCTACTTTGGATGAATAGTCTGGGAGGAACTTTGTTAACTGATGTCATGGGGGAAAACAGGCTGTGGAATTTCTGAAATTAAGAAATTTAGAAATTGGTGTATTTTAGTTATGACCAAGTTCAAGTTCAAGTGCTCCATTTTAAGATAAGAAAAAAGAAAGAAAAAAAGAAAGAAAAAAGCATAGAGCAGCTGAGATTTGCCCATATGTAGCTAGTAAGAAGCAGGGTTGGGTCTGGAAGCTAAATCCTAACTCAGTCACATACATTGTCTCAAAGGGTCACAGACATGGCTCAGGATGGAGTATATCTTAGCTGTAAGAACAGCTGAAATTAGTATTGATGAGTTTAGAATTATAAACCCTAAGATGAACAATCATTAAGAAAATGATGGGGGAAAATGGAATTCTCTAACATTATGCTTTGATCTTAAATTTGGCACTTTTTAAAAATATAATATCTTTAATTAGAGTATGTTCCACAGGAAGATTTCAAGTGTTAAGCCGATCTGTTCCTTCATTTTCTTTTTGGAGGTTAATTTAGAATAGTCTCAAAAACTGGTCTGAGGACCTACAATGGTCCTCTGTGATTTGCATAATAAAAGTATGTCTGTCTTTTGTCTACAGTTGTATATGAGTGTATGTGCGTAGGAAGGGCTTCATGCATGGCCATTTAGTTTAGTTGGTTAAGGTCTGAAGGTAATTAAGTTGAAAGCATGAGGTCTTCCCTATATGGGCTTGTACCTTGGCCCTAACAGCTGCAGAATACATCCCACACCCTGACCAGCTGTCTTGAAAATTCAGGCTTTTGGTTATAAGGTCAGGGCCACACAAGCCTATCACTGAGGATGAAATGATTGCTCAAAGCACATACCATACTGATAGTATGTCAGCTGCATCCTTTTAAAACATGGGCAACCCGCTGATTAGTCTTGAGCTGGCGTAAGGCTGGTTACTTCCCTGGCTCATGACAACAAAGACAGATGAACAGCAATTTTTTTTTTTTTTTTGAGACGGAGTCTCGCTCTGTCGCCCAGGCTGGAGTGCAGTGGCGCGATCTCGGCTCACTGCAAGCTCCACCTCCCGGGTTTACGCCATTCTCCCGCCTCAGCCTCCGAGTAGCTGGGACTACAGGCGCCCGCCACCACGCCCGGCTAGTTTTTTGTATTTTTAGTAGAGACGGGGTTTCACCATGTTAGCCAGGATGGTCTCGATCTCCTGACCTTGTGATCCACCCGCCTCGGCCTCCCAGCAATTTTGTTTCACGATGTGAATGTCTCCTTATGTCTGTAGGGGGTATCTGCTGAAAGTTCCTCTCAGTAGGTCTCTTCGTATGGGAGTATGTACATATTCTAATCTTAGACCTGATCAAGTAAGATTGCAATTTTTTCTTTGTTTGTTCTTTCCTGTGCTCTTCTTGAAAAGCTGAGTTCAGCAACAATTCCCAAGAACTGTCATATTTAATCTTATATATCAGTTGTTAGAGACTTTTGAATTCAAAGTATAAATTTACCAATGTAATATTGTCAATTAGTACATTGCTATTAATCTTATAATTTTTCCAAGTTTTCCAACATGCTATGCTTGCATCTAAGATGCTAAGCTGCTGAAATGACAAGTTTTGAAAGAGATTTTTTTTTTTCCAAATGGCATATTCAGTGAATTATCTAGGCTACAATGTAGGAAGTGGAAGGCAAGAATACAGACTCTAGTTCTAGTTTGTGCTATGCTGTTCAGCAATTAGGCTACCTTGAAGTAGGAGCATTTAATTTCTATAGGTCTTATTAAAATAATTACTTTAGATAAGGTGACTTCTAAATTAACTTCAAAATAGAAAAATAGTCTTACTTATTCTCTTTATATTGAGAGTTGAAGCAAAAACATGTATTTTAGTCAGGATACACTAGTTGTAGTTAAGACAACAGACAGATCTGTGTTCCAAGTGTATTTCCCACTTACTGGTTGGATAAGCTTGTACAACTTACATAACTTTAAAAACCTATCTCCCCATTTGTCAAACAAAGGTGAAAATCCATAAACAGGTTTTGGGAAGATTAATTTAGGTAATATATAAAGTACTTGGAGGAGTGAATGCCACATAATAGTAAAAAATGGTTGCTATTGTATCTCCTTTTCTGCATATTTCTATATATAGTTTATGTATATACATAATTCCATTACATTAATAATGTAAGAATAAACATAAACCATTCCTCACATGAAATGCAACTTTACCCAACAGATGCGTGTCTTTATTTGAGAAACAATGACAATACACCCACAATAACATCTCTCACTCAGTGCAGAATGCCTGAAATTCCTGTATCAGCAGTTACTTTTTGTACTAACAGCGTACTAAAGAACCAACCAGTCTGAATATCAGTGAGTCACACAGGCATTTATTGGCATTTGAGTGCCTGAGGGGACAAGTCCTTTTGGGACTGCTGCCAGGCTAGATGAACGTTGACAGCAGGAGAGGAAAATGGGTGAGTAGAGGTGAGCAGCACTGGACCAGCTGAAAGGGCAGCCCCGGTAAAGTGCTACCTTGGGAAAGCTCTGGATTTTTGGGTGCAACAGAGTACCTGGTCTGGGGTGCAACCGGGTACCTGGTCTAGGGAGGTGGTAAGGTGAAAGGGCATGAAAATACAGTTGAACACTTCATGAACTGACACTCAACATGGTCATCTCATTTTGAGTAATTTCTCTCAGTATTGGTCAGTTTTTAAATAGAAATTGTTGGGTTTAGGGTAAACACAAAAACCAGGATCTGATTACTGTGAATAGAGTCATGCACTAGTTAACTTTAAAAGTCAAATAATATTTTCCTCTAGAGTCTTCTGACAGGCATAAAGCAATTTTTCTCAACTTAATTTTTTTCCTTTTATAACCTTTACTTCCCTTAGTTATTTGAATTATGATGTGAATTTATTCATTTAGCTGTTCTTTTTAGTATCAGTGGCAGCTTTACAATGAAATATTCTTATTTCTCATTATAATTTGTTAACCTAGCATTTTATAAACTTAATATTGTAAATCTCATTAATTTAGAATTCAGGAAAGAAAAACATAGCACCTCCAATAAAGAAGCATTTATTGTACCTGATAATTCATTTTCACCACTGAAGAACCTGACATTGAGCCAATTTCCTTTTCCAAGAAATAATTTATGAAAGAATCAAATGACTTGAAAATGGGTATGTTGAGCATGAGGGTTATTAAGGTTTATTTTAAATCTCACTTTTGTTTTGGTACATTTGTACAGTGAACACCTGAACATTGGCTGCCACTGAAGTTTATCAGTAACCTGTTATGATAAAGTGATGGTATCACGTCAGAATCATTACACAGCTATGCCTGAGCACAAGACAGCTCTGGGAATTGGCAGCTGAATATACTTTGGCAACACTGAAGATCTTGAAATAGTTAACCACACTGCCTGTAGCTAGTGTCTTCCTACATCATTTTTCTGATGCTGGAACAGTATTGTTGAATAAAGTGGATGCGGTAGAGACTGCCAGCTAGTCTCCACAATTTTTTTCTTCCTCCTGGGAACACAGTAAGTCATATATTCCAGGCTTCTTTCTTGAAGTTAAGTATAGTTTTGTGTGATACAGTTTTGAACAAGAGAATGTCCATGGAAATGATGGGTACCATTTCTAGGTCTGAGTAATTAAAATCTCCCACATTTGCTCTTCCATGTTATTCTGTACTTCCTGTTGTCTGGAATGGGCCTGACCCCAAGGCAACCACTGAAGACATACTAAAGGTGCCAACATGTTTATCAACTGAGTTGCTGACAGCATGGAGGAACGCCATTCTGTCAACCTTTTCACCTACTTGTTTGTTAACATGAGGTAGAGAAAGGTATCTATTGTGTTTAGACATCGTACATTAAGGGGCTATTTCTTTTCTTTTCTGTTTTTCTTTTCTTTTTTTCTTTCTTTTTTTTTTTTCGGAGACAGAGTCTCGCTCTGTTGCCCAGGTTGGAGTGCAGTGGCACGATCTTGGCTCACTGCAACTTCTGCTTTCTGGGCTCAAGCGATTCTTCTACCTCAGCCTTCTGAGTAGCTGGGAGTACAGGAGCCTGCCACCATGCCTGGCTAGTTTTGTATTTTTAGTAGAGATGGGGTTTCACCATATTGGCCAGGCTGGTCTTGAACTCCTGACCTTGTGATCTGCCCACTTCGGCCTTCCAAAGTGTTGGGATTACAGGCTTGAGCCACCACACCCGGGATAAGGGGCTATTTCTTACAGTAACTAATATAGTGAGCTATCTAGTTTCAGAAACTGCTCTTTTAAGCTACTGATCTATTTATTTATTTAATTTTGTGTGTGTGTGTGTGTGTGTGTGTGTGTGTGTGTGTTTATTTGATTTGCCACAGCATCAGCTAGTCCATCTAGATGATCCAAAAAAAACACAGAAAATATATGTTCATAGGTTTACTTTATCATTTTGTGAATTAATGGGGGTATGTAGCAAGGGATAAAATCACTGAAAAAGTATTCAAATATAACCAACTGGGCAAAAGGTAACTTTTTTGAGAGTAAAACAAGTCTGCATAGAGACAAGAGGAAAGGACTTTGGATAAATGTTTGCATTAAGATTCTACATTGGAACTCACAAAATGCAGGAGTTATAAGAAACTACACTGGTCCTTTATTTTAATTTCACATTTGAGGCTCAAAAAGATCTTACCAAAAAAAAAGAAACACCACTGCATCTGTGGGATGAGAAGTAGAAAGATATTTTCTATTGGAAAAAGATATGATTTTTAAAACGGAGGAAACTAGCAGTGAGGGATTGAAATCGGTTCTATACCCAATGACATCATTGACCCTGTAGAAAGTATTATCTATTCATTGTACGTAATGTGTTTATATAAACAGAAAGTGCCATAAAAATCTGGGCACTATTCAAAGTAGAAAGATAAATTTTCTCTTCTATCTAGATATGCATGTCACCAAAATAAGCTGCTACTGGAAGTCCTGGGCTTTAAATATGGCTATGGCTACTAAAGGAAATAAAGAAGTTTCAAAGCAAAGGAACTAAAACGATCAAAGGAAAAAGGTTAAAGAATGAAGAAAATGTGAATTCTCCATTTTGAAGAAGAAAAAAAAAAAGGTAGGTTGAGAATAACCAAAAGAAAAACAACATGAAGGCGATTTTTAGAAGAAAATGGATTTGTTTATATAACAAATATATAGACATATAGAAGTAGATGATGAATCTAATATTAAAATAAAAGAAACTCATTACTCTTCAGTGTAGTAGGATGTATGTTTCTGCTTCATAAAGCATCAGTAGCATTTAGCATAGGCTGCTCCACATATAAAGGAGAGCTTATTTACATTTGAAGTGCTACATTTATAGAGAAAAGTTGTAAGTATACATTCCCTCATTTTTTTGAAGTTATCATCATGGATTGTAACTGTGCTTCTCAGAAATTATTTTTTGGTACCAGCATTACATACAGAATATGAGAGAGAGAAACCAATGTTTTATTTAGGATGACATTTCTTAAGTTCTAAATTTTTTTATGGCTACTATAGTTTGCATCCTATTTACAACTACATACATATATTTGCATATATACACACACAGCCATGCCTACATATCTATGTCCACACCCACATACATAAACACAAATTTATATATGTACATATACGTATATTCATACTAGGGGTGTATTTCTGACATTACTGCTTTTCAGTAAAGAGTGTCCTAGGAAAGAGATATCACAAGTTATTTAATTTTGGTGCTTGTGATTTTCTACCTTCCCTGGTGAAGGCTAAATCAAAGTTATGTCTTGGTACATTTCCTTGAATTTCATTTCAATCACACAGGGAATCTTTTGTAGAGGGAACATTTTCTGTTTTACTTTCTGTTTATTGCTACAGACTAACGTGTTATGACTTTTCCAAATTCAACACTTGGCATTTTTTCTTGTTCTCCTGATAGTCCCTATAGTCTCTTTTCCTGGGTATTATAAACCTTTTATTTTCAGGCAGGTTTTTGATAACCATAATTCAAAAAACACAAGTTGCTGAATTTTCCAAGTTAAGAGTTGAAATTGGTCCTTTGGTATTATTTAGACACAGGAAACTGCAAATTCCTAATAATTAATGCGTTTAACTTGCTGGATTTTTTTGAGCTGAGACAAAATTTTTCTTAATAATGAAATAAAAAGTATAAATGCCATGTTGTCTGTACTTAGAAAATTCATACGTAGAAGTTAATTCATGTATAGCTTTTTCCGTTGCTTAATATGACAGTACATTTATTCTGATGAATTAAGAGAGCATGGTTTTTACAAAGGTAACTACATTTTTCTTGGCATTAAATTAGCTTATAGAAGACATCTTAATGGACTCTATTGAAATCAATGTCACCAGGTGAAAATCTGTAAACACTATATTTAAAGAGGCTTGCTGTAATGCATCAAAATCTCCACCAAAAATAAAGTAGTTGTGATTTTTGCTGAATAGTACTTACATCTGTTAGGCTGCTTCCAGAAGAAAATAGAAGATAAGAAGTCTATAATGGACAACGAACTCACTACTTAGCATAATCAGTTCTGTTACTTATTTGGAATTTTAAAAACTTCTTTTTATTATTTAACATCCATTTGGGTAGCTGATTCTTCATGTCTCTATACAGTACATCAGGGTCCCTTTTAAATGAAATGCTCAATGTATTGAAATTTATACCCCTCAGAAAATAATGTGAAAATACATTATATTTCCAGAAAAGAATAAAAAAACGCTAAACAGAGTTTGTTTTATACCACAAATGACACTTATATTTTTAAAAAATGCATATTAAAACCTATGTAATCAACCTTCTTTAACTTATTATATTCTATGGAGATGTTGCTCTTCAATTCCTTTTGAAACATAGCCATCTAGCTTATATTTCCATATTTCCTTTCATTCATGTATTGTGTAAAATCTTAAAATTATTCTCCAATTATTTTAGGTATATATATACACACATAATATATATATACACATATACATATATATGTGTATATGCACACACCGCTAAGGTTCTCTAATTGAGGGTTCATATATATATACATATATATTTCTACTTCATAAAGAATCAGTAACTTTATGAAGTAGTAAAGAACCTTACTAAGTTCATGAGGCAGAAACCATCCTTACAATTTCTTGTACCATCCTGTACTCTTTTCAAACTGCCTGACTTTTACTACTGGACTAAGAAAGGTAGTGAGAACCATTTCTGCAATATGAGATATGAAGTGCTATGGGGATTACAGGGAAGTAAAAGCTATGGTCCCCAATACCAAATATGTTTTCATAGTGCATTTGGCAAAACAATACACAACTTAGCTGAGACAACAATGTAATATGTGGTGGCCAGTGTAAACAATCAGTGCTCTAAAAGATACAGGAAGCTACAATGTTGAGGAAATGCTTTCTGGAGAAAATAGGATTTACCCTGAACCCTCAGTAAAGGGTAAGAATTGAATTGGTGGATGAGGGTAGAGAGCATAAATGGTGACCAAAAAGGGACGAAGAATGGAGTGGATTGTTTGTAGAGAGAGTGTTTATTTAAAGCAAATTCAAGAGGGTCAATTCTCAGAGTCCCATTTAAATCCTTGTGCTTCAATTCACAATTGCAAAAGTATGGAACCAGCCAAAATACCCATCAACCAATGAATGGATAAAGAAAATGAGGTGTATGTATACCATGGAATACTACTTAGACATAAAAAGTAGCAAAATAATGGCATTTGCAGCAACCTGGATGGAGCTGGAGAACATTATTCTAAGTGAAGTAACTCAGGAATGGAAAACAAAACGTCTTACAATCTCACTTATAAAAGAGAGCTAAACTATGAAGATGTAAAGGCATAAGAATGATATAATGGACTTTGGAGACTTGTGGGGGAAGGGTGGGATGAGGGTGAGGGATAAAAGACCACATATTGGGTACAGTACACTGCTTGGGTGATGGATGCATCAAAATCTCAGAAATCACTATGAATGAACTTTTTCATGCAACCAAACACCACCTGTTCCCCCAAAACTTTAAAATAAAAATAATTAGAAAAAAAAAAGAAATTTTCTTTTTTTGTTGTGTCTCTGCCAGGTTTTGGTATCAGCATGATGCTGGCCACATAAAGTGAGTTAGGGAGGAGTCCCTCTTTTTCTATTGTTTGGAATAGTTTCAGAAGGAATGGTTCTTCTTTGTACCTCTAGTAGAATTTGGCTGTGAATCTGTCTGGTCCTGGGCTTTTTTTGGTTGCTAGGCTATTAATTACTGCCTCAATGTCAGAACTTATTATTGGTCTGTTCAGGGATTCAACTTCTTTAGCCAAATCATGAGTGAATTCCCATTCACGATTGCTACAAAGAAAATAAAATACCTAGGAATACAACTTACAAGGGATGTGAAGGACCTTTTCAAGGAGAGCTACAAACCACTTCTCAAGGAAATAAGAGAGGACATAAATAAATGGAAAAACATTCCATGCTCATGGATAGAAAGACTCAATGTCATGAAAATGGCCATACTGCCCAAAGTAATTTACAGATTCAATGCTATCCCATCAAGCTACTGTTGACTTTCTTCACAGAATTAGAAAAAACTACTTTAAATTTGATATGGAACCAAAAAAGAGCCTGCATAGCCAAGACAAAGCTAAGCAAAAAGAACAAAGCTGGAGGCATCACACTACCTGACTTCAAATTATACTACAAGGCAACAGTAACCAAAACAGCATGGTACTGGTACCAAAACAGCATGGTACTGGTACCAAAACAGATATATAGACCAATGGAACAGAATAGAGCCCTCAGAAATAGCACCACACATCTACAACCATCTGGTATTTGACAAACCTGACAAAAACAAGCAATGGGGAAAGGATTCCCTATTTAATAAATGGTGTCTAGAAAACTGGCTAGCCATATGCAGAAAACTGAAACTGAACCCCTTCCTTACACCTTATACAAAAATTAACTCAAGGTGAATTAAGGAGTTAAACATAAGACCTAAAACCATAAAAACCCTAGAAGAAAACAAAGGCAATGTCATTCATGACACAGGCATGGGGAAAGACTTTATGACTAAAACTCCAAAAGCAATGGCAACAAAAGCCAAAATAGAGAAATGGGATCTAATTAAGCTAAAGAGCTTCTGCACAGCAAAATAAACTATCATCAGAGTGAACGGGCAACCTACAGAATGGGAGAAAATTTTTGCAATCTATCCATCTGACAAAGGGCTAATATCCAGAATCCACAAGGAACTTAAACAAATTTACAAGAAAAAACCAAACAACCCCATCAAAAAGTGGGTGAAATACACGAACAGACACTTCTCAAAAGAAAGTATTTGTGTGGCCAACAAACATATGGACAAAAGCTCATCATCACTGGTCATAAGAGAAATGCAAATCAAAACTGCAATGAGATACCATCTCATGCCAGTTAGAATGGTGATCATTAAAAAGTCAGGAAACAACAGATGCTGGAGAGGATGTGGAGAAATAGGAACGTTTCTACACTGTTGGTGGGAGTATAAATTAGTTCAACCATTGTGGAGGACAGTGTGGCGATTCCTCAAAGATCTAGAACCAGAAATACCATTTGACCCGGCAATTCCATACCTGGGTATATACCCAAAGGATTATAAATTCTGCTTTAAAGACACATACATACATATGATTATTGCAGCACTATTCACAATAGCAAAGGCTTGGAATCAATCCAAATGCCCATCAATGATAGACTGGATAAAGAAAATATGGCACATGTACACCACGGAATACTATGCAGTCATAAAATCAGATGAGTTCATGTCCTTTGCAGGGACATGGATGAAACTGGAAACCATCATTCTCAGCAAACTAACCCAGGAACAGAAAACCAAACACCGCTTGTTCTCCCTCAAAAGTGGGAGTTGAACAATGAGAACACATGGACACAGGGAGGAACATCTCAAAAAAGGGCCTGTCAGGGGGTGTGGGGCTAGGGGATGGATAGCATTAGGAGAAATACCTAATGTAGATGATGGGTCGATGGGTGCAGGAAACCACCATGGCACATGTATACCTATGTAACAAACCTGCACGTTTGGCACATGTATCCCAGAACTTAAAGTAGAATTAAAAAAAAAAAAAAAAAAAGGAAGGCAGTTAAAATGTGCTTGTAATAAAATTTAAATAAATAGCTCATTTTATAGTATACAGTATTTATAGTATTTAGTATATAGTATTTACCACTTTAAATTGTTGTATATTTTCTACGCTATTAAAAGCACTTCAGGATTGGGCATTCAAGGTGGATGACCAGAAGTAGTATGAACCCTAAAAACCTGAGACAGGTCTCAGAAAAAAAGAGAAATAAAATCCTTATGCTTTAACTGTGGAGACACACATAGAAACTGTACTCATTGAAATTACATACCATGGACTTGTATTCAAACCTAAGTTACTTTCTTCAATACTGTTTGGTGTCAGACATACTGAGAATTTTCAATGTCATTTCTTGATCCCATTTTAGCTAAAGATAATTTCCAATATTAGCTTTCAGGACTTGCTTTGACTTCTGCAATAATTGCATGATTTCTAATTAAATATCTTATACTGAAAGGGTATGGAGTTGAACATTCTTTTTTTTTCTTCTTATTTCAAGCTAACTTATACTAGATTTTAATACTGAAATAATTAATGGTTATATTCCAACATTTGAAGTTCGTGTCTTCTTTTAAAAATATTATTCTGTTTTAGTGGTTCTTAACTTTCATTTGGAGATTTTATTTTCTTATAAAAAGTAATTAAAATTTGAGGAAAACTTAGCAAAAAACCCTATATCTTACATCATTTAGATAGTGAACATCAAATAAAAACATGTTCACAGAGGCCTCTGGTAGGATTTGCTAGGTGGAAGAACCACTAAAGGATATATCTTTCATATATCATTTACGTATGCCAGGAGGGCATAATGACAGGAGTTAAAGAGCCGAAATCATTGTGTCATTCAAGAAAAAAGCTGAGATACTGATCCACATTAGAATTTGTTAAATCAAGTTTACAACTTAATAATAATGGGTAAATACTTAGACAAAAACCCAAGAAACACAATGCATAACTACTAAAACCAGTGTAGTCAAAAAAGACAATAAAAAAGCTTTAAATAATCCAAAATAAAGAAACAGAGGAAGAAAAAGGAGCCCAGTTGGGGGGCTGAATTTCTATTTTGAATTGACTAAAGTAGTTGAGGGGCTTCCAAATCTACTTTAGTCAATTCAAAATAGCATCCTCCTCTCTTTTAGAAGAATACTAGTGTCAGTGGGGGATAACTGCATGGGAGGTCACAAATATGACTTGGGTGACAATGTGTTCAGAATTGGGCATGCTAAGATAACCAAGACAATACATGACAAGAATGAAATACAGCTGCTATAGTCTGAATACTTATATAACCCCAAAATTCATATGTTAAAATCCTAATGACCACTGTGATAATTTTTAGGAGGTTGAACCTTTGAAAGGTGACTAGGTCATGAGGGTAGAGAAGTAATTGGCATTAGTGCCCTTTTAAAGAGGCCCAAGTGAGCTCATTTTTCCCTTCCACCATGTGAGGACAGAGCAAGAAGACACCATCAGGAAAGTAGCCCTCGGTAGACACTGAATCTGTTGGCTCTTTAATCTTGGACTTCTCAGCCTCCAGAACTGTGAGGAATAAATTTCTGTTTTTTTCTAAGTTACCCAGTCTATAATATTTTGTTATAGCAACCTGGATGGACTAAGACAAGGGATTTTCCAGTATTTTGGTAACCAACTAGATTCTATAAAAGTTGGTTATAAACAATTAGTGTAGATTATTTAGTGGAAAGGGAAAATGCAATGAAACAGAGTCTAGGAAAGATATTCCAGGAGAGGACTGATACTGCATTTCTGCACTAAAAAGAATTCATAGAGTACAATTCTTTTTCTATTTTGTGCAATGTAAAGACTCAATGATTAGTCCATCAACAGTTGTAGTTCAGTGAAATTACATCATTTACACCTGACCTGAACTGGTGTCTGATATTTGTTCATACAGAACCAAGACTGGGATGCTGAGATTACAGTGTGTGTAACCCAGGAAGCAATAATGTAATAGCATATGTGTAGCAATTTTAAGAATGAAACTTTTTAATTTTATATTTTCAATTTGTGATATTCTTCCCAGTTCATTGACTTAAGAAAGTCAATGTTTTCTTAAGACTTTTCTATGTAACACTCTCTTCTTCCAATGTTCTTATGTTTTTTTGTTTGTTTGTTTGTTTTTCAAGCTCTTTTGAACTCTTTTCTCTTTATTTGTCACTAATTTCTTCACTTGGGCTTATTTTGTTCTTCATCTTAATTCCTATTCTTTCTTTGATGTTATTCTTTAACTTCCTTATTCTATCTTTCACTTTTCTGTTTTTATTTCATGTGCATCATCTGCAATTTTAAAAAGCTCCAGTGCATTCCGTAGGCATTAATTTAATTCCATACACATACCCAGAATTCCTTATTTCTACTAGTGAGTAGAGAGCATAAGATAGGATTTAAAAGTTACCTGAGCTGAAGTTTTTGCTACTTTACACACTAATTGTGTGGTTTGGCCAAGTTACTTGGGTTCTGCATTTCAAATTAACATATGTGTATAAAGAAGATAATAGTAGTACCCACCTCATTAAGCTGTGAAAGTGAGCATAGAGGGTTAAAACATGGTTACTGTTCATAAGTATCATAAGGAATTTATATTCTAGAGATAGTTCAGAAAAGTAAATCACCTACCCTAAGAAAAGGCTTGCTAAAATGAGCACCACATGGGGAAAGGACTATTAACTTGAAACGAATCGGTCTATCGGTTGCATGAAGACTTAGATGAGACCCAATTGTCTCAGTGCTAATTCTGCAACCTGAAGTGAGAAGACATTCAGTATATCTAAGTTGATCCTTAGGTTTTTATTCAGGCAAATTATTGCAAAGTTATAAGGAACATGGGAATTATAGTTAATGTGAAATTGGGATATAAAGGTCCCTAAACTGGAAAAACCAAGTTCCTTGAAGATGGTCTGAAAATAGTCAATTTAAACAAAGCTAAACCTACATTTTGAAAAAGAGTCTGAGGAGAAAATAGTACCATTTCATTTACATTTTCATTGCGTGGCTTGTTGAGAAAGTACTAAAAATAGATTGCTTGGCTTCAAGCCTGGATCAATGATTCCTGGAATTGTTTTCTTTTCTTTTGGTAGTAGGGTGGGTTTTTATCTAGTGTATGATTTATCACATGGCAGAAAAAGACCTCGGTAGAAAGTCTATGATTACTGTTACTACGTATTACAGGCAGAGAAGGAATATTTTAAGTTATTGATATTACTGTTAAAGAATAAATAATTGTCTTCAAGTCATAGACCACAGGATTCCCTAACAGCATTCTTCACTTAAACTGAGGCTTTACATTGTAATAGACGACTCAAAACTGGATTTTGTCATTTTGGCTTTGGGGAATTAAGTCTTTAAGTAAAATTGTGTGGCAAAGATACAGAAATACATTTGACTTTCAAATAAAGGGATAGATCTTAGATACTCTCTTATGAGCAGACAGGTGATGGTGAACATAAGAGGATGTGTCCTAAATACTGATAATAGATATAGACACTTTACAGTCAGCTGGCACCTTTCACAGATTGGGTACAGTCCATCTACAATTTCTCACTGCAAAGAGAATAACTATATATATATATATATATATATATATATATATATATATATATATTTACAAAATGAAGAATCTGTCCCTGAGTGAATATATCATACTGACTCTTAACATTTCATTTCTTTTCCCTCTAGAGAGAAGGCTTTAGTATCTCTTTGTGGGGTATGTATGAAGGAGACCTTTAAAGACATCTATGTCCAAATGCCATGCCAGAAAAAAAAAACCAAAACAACAACAACAAAAAAAACTATTATCTTGGCTGTAGCTTTGCTCTGTTGGCCCCGCCTCATACACATTTCCAGGTCACTGGAACATTCATGTAATATAGTTTTAACATTTACAGTTGTGTAACGCTATCTTGCACCCAAGTTGTCCTCAATATCCAAAATTTTTTAAAAGAGGAATCACACCTAAATAAGAGGTTAGCATATTTTGGAATAAACCTGGATTTTTGTAGTGCAAAAAAGGCAAGGAGGGAAAGTTAATTTTTTACTTGAATACTCACCATGATCCAGCTATGTTTTGTATGTCAAACTGAGTATACTTTAAGTGATTTATATTTTATCCTCATTTTTAGAGAAAAGTAAGACACAGAAAAGTCAAATGATATGTCCCAAGTCACTCAGTTACTGAATAGAAATTGGAATTGAAGCTAAATTTGTCATTTCAAACTTAGAGAAAACAGCCAGACCAACACACCTTCATTTGGCGATTAAAGAAAGGACATTAAGCAGGAAATGATTCCACAGTACTGTGCCATACTTTTCCCTGTAGTATTGAATCAATTAATACTTATTGATTGCCTAAAATATACTAAGACATAATTGGGCTTGGAAGTCTAAATAAGAGAAATAATAAATACAATGTGTTTTGGTGGGCTTATGATGAATGTTTTAATGCCACTTCAGGGCTACAATTTTTAGAATTGAGAATGGATCAAGCAGTCCTGCAACCAGGAAAATTTTAGTCAGGAAACTGGATGGTAATCTTCATTGTTAGCTGAAATTCTGAAGTGTGATAGGAAGACTTGTTGAACACATATCCCCATAGTGGAAACAGGGAAGACTAACATCTCACTTTTGCTTCCCACACACTATTCTCAAAAGTTCCTCTTCTCTCTCCAGCTTCCAACCCAATATCAATTTCCTATATCCTTAGGTATACCTGGGGCCAAATTCCAGCAAAGCAATTCTGTCTCATATTCTACTAGGGAAGAAGAGAGTCTGGACTGAGGGGAAAAAGAGTCCTTTAATTTAGGAGCTAATGAGTAACTCTATTGTTGCTATCATAGAGTTCCCTCTAGAGCAATCCAGCACATTCGGCTTAGAGTTGGAAAGGTCAAACTCTAAAGGAAGGTAAGTGTGATGGTTAATTTTAGGTGTCAACTTTACTAGATTAAGGGATACTCAGATAGCTGATAAAGTGTTATTTTTAGGTATGTCTGTGAGGGTATTTCTGGAAGAGATTGGTATTTAAATCAGTAGACTAAGTAAGGAAGATCCACCCTTCTCCAATGTTGGCAGGCACCATCTAATAATCTGAGCACTCCGATAGAACAAAAGGGCACAGAAAAGGTGAATTATCTCTTCTAAAGATGGAACATCCCTCTTCTCTTGCCTTCGGATATCATAACTTGAGGTTGTCCTACTTTTTAACTCTGGGACTTGCACAGCAGCCTGCCAGGTTCATAGACTTTTGGCCTGAGAACTACACCACTGGCTTCCCCACTCTACCAACGCTGCTGGTTCTCTAGCTTGTAGATGGCCTATTGCGAGACTTATCCACTATTGTGTGAACCAATTCCCCTAACAAATCTCCTCTCATATGTCTTTATCTGCGTATATATGTGTGTGTGTGTGTGTGTGTGTGTATGTATGTATGTATGTATGTATGTATGTATGTATGTATCTATCTATCTATCTGTCTATCTATCTATCTATCTATCTATCTATCTATCTATCTATCTATCTATCTATTTCCTGTTGGTTCTGTTTCTCTGGGGAACTCTAATACAAGAAGGAAGGGAATTTCTTAATATTATGTACTCTCCTAAATTACAAATTACTATGTTAGGTTTTATTTGTAACTAGTCCATATTCAGAAATACACTTAGTGCATATTCAGAAACAGTAACTGGGGCAAAAAGCACAGGAAGTACAAATTAAAAGTCATGGATTTGACTTTGACCCAAATGGTGGACAAAACACAAGATTCTTCATCCCATTACTGCTTCCTCAATTCACTGAAATGGCATACAACATATTCTTAAGAATGGGAACCAAGGGCCAAGTTCAAATCTTGAGAACATGGATATGAACGGAAATGGCTGAAAGAGATACCAGAACAGAACAAATTACCTTCAAAGTGGGAGGTAAGCAATGTTGTTTTTAAAAAAGCATTACAGAACTTTCAAATTCATTAAATAAATTAAATAAAGGGTGTTTGGGTTAGTCAGATCTCCCCTTTTCTTTAGATATTGTCTTAGTCTGTTTGGGCAACTATAATAAAATACTACAGTGTGAGTGGCTTATAAACAACATAAATTTATTTCTTAGAGTTCTGGAGGCTGGGAAGTTCAAGATCAAGGTGACAGGAGATTCAATGTCTGGTGGAGGCCTGCTTCCTGGTTCATAGACCGTCCCTTCCAGCCATGGCTTCACATGGCAGAAGCGGCAAGGGATCTCTGTGGTTTCTCTTTTATAAAGGCACTAATCACAATCATGAGGTCTTAACCCTCCCAAAGTCCCCACCTCCTCATGCTCTCAGCTTGAGGGATGAGATTACAACATATGAATATGAGGGACAAAAAACATTCCGACTATAGCAGTTGTGCACAAAGCAATTGAGTTAAAGCCTGAGAAATCTCCCAGAGAAGTGCTGATCTGTCTGGGGAGAGCTCCTTGTATGTGCTTAGGAGCTGAAGTAACAATAGGAGTAGAGACTAAGGGAACTCTGCACTTCTGCAAATGATATAAAAGGATTACACAAACAGGGAAAGGTAACACCGTCCAAGAGGGATGTCAGGTTGGCAATTGGCTGGTCTGCCTGCCTGTCCTTTGTCCGTGGACCCTAAGAGGAAGCCTGCCTGTCAACACCTCTGCCTGGTGATGTAGACCCTGCAGTGATCCTTCTCACCCAAAAGGATGTTATCAGGAGAAAAAGACTTCTACCATACATAAGATTCCCCCAGAACCAGCCATTCATGTGTTGAGACGCTACATTCTTCATCCGTAAATGTAGACTGACAACTGAGCACCTTAAGGCATTTAAATAAAAAAAATGGCAAAAATAAAAATACCAGGAAATAGAAATAGAATGCAGACTCTAGAGGAAATAGAAAAAAAAATTAATTTGGTGAAGAAAAGAACTTTACATTGTTCTAATGATTTTCCTCTGGATATTTGATAGCATATTGCATATATGGAAAAAAAGAATAGCATGCCATATAGAAAGAATAAATAAAAAAGTAGAAAACATCCTTGGAAATTGAAATTATAATTGTCATAACTTTTTAGAAATTCGAAAGATCTGCTCATTATTAGACTGAAGACGACTGAATACTGAATTGGTGATCTGAAAGATAGCTTACATTAACTTGTCAGTCTCTATAAAGTTATGTAAACCTGACAACATTCTTCTAATGTAGGTATTAATGTGATCCTTGTTTTCTAGATGAAGAATCACATACACACTGAGAAGAAGTAACTAGCTCAAGGTCACAGAGCAAATTAAGTTGGCCGCTACAGAATTCTAACTCAGGCAGTCGGTAGTGCAGAAAAAGATAAACATGTGGAAATTATAAAAGAAAAAATTAAGAGGCATGGGAAACACAGAAATCCCATCAATTCATGTAACAGAAGTGTTAAAAAGTATGAGATAATAATGAATAAAAAAGGAAATAATGGCATTTTCTTTTTTTTTTTTTTTTTTGAGACGGAGTCTCGCTCTGTCACCCAGGCTGGAGTGCAGTGGCCGGATCTCAGCTCACTGCAAGCTCTGCCTCCCGGGTTTACGCCATTCTCCTGCCTCAGCCTCCCGAGTAGCTGGGACTACAGGCGCCTGCCACCTCGCCCGGCTAATTTTTTGTATTTTTTAGTGGAGACAGGGTTTCACCGTGTTAGCCAGGATGGTCTCGAACTCCTGACCTCGTGATCCGCCCGTCTCGGCCTCCCAAAGTGCTGGGATTACAGGCTTGAGCCACCGCGCCCGGCTAATAATGGCATTTTCAATGAGACACAGAAAGATCAGAATCTTCAGCTACACGAGCAGGTGTTTTGGGAAAAAGACATTCATTTGGACAACAAATCTGTGTAAAATATAAAGATATGTTAAAAATTACAGAGTTAAAAATGTCACCTACAAAAAAACAAAATTCAGAGTCCTGCAATGTTGCATGGTTGGGGTCAATGATGCCTCTAATGTTTATAGGAAGGGTAATTTGATCCTACAAGTGTATTTTCAGGTAAGGTAATAATTAAGTGAAAACGTAAGGAAGAGATATTTGTAAAGAAGCCAAATTATGTAAGCCCTCTTTCCAAAACCTTCCACTGGTTCTTTACTCCAAGTAATTAAGTACTTACAAAGGTCCATAATGCTCTGTATGTTTTTCATCCTACTGTTCTCATTTCTTAAATTTCTATCACTCCTCTGTGGTCATATTGACCACCTTACTCCTCCTGTAAAAGGCCAGATGTGTTCTAACTTGGCCTTTGCCGTATGTCTTTGAATAACTCTCTTCTCCACGTATGACTTGCTCTCCTACTCCCATGAAGTCTCTCTCAAATGTCACTTTCTCAGTAATTTTTCCCCTAGGTGGTGTACATAAAATGGCCTTATTCTTATCACCCCATTATTGATATGTTTCTCTCCTGCTTTATCTTTCTATGTAGCATTTATTGTATAGCAAATGCAGCTTATTATCTAATGATCTTGTTTATTATCTATCTCCATCCACTGGAACATAAATTATAGGAGAGTGAAGACGCTTGCCTATTTAGTTCACTCTTAGAGTCCTAGAATCTAGAATGGTGCCAGGGACATAGAATCTCAGTACATATTTGCTGAATAAATGTTGAACAATCTGCAAGAATATTTTCAGAAAATTTCAGAGGCAGGAGGTCAAAGTTCTTGCCCTTGAACTTGTAAGGCAGATGAGATTTGACTTAATTTGTACTTATATGAGGAAAACTCTATTTTACTTTTTCTAACTCTAATATTTAGTCACCTATATTACACTCATTCCCTATGAATGTATAAAAATACAAAATGGTAGTTAATTTGTAATTTTGCAGTTCAGTTGTGTTAATCTATATTGTGCAAATTTATCCCTTTACATGTAGACCATAATAGTTCCTCAATTAGAAACCTATAATAATGAAAATCAAAATCAACATGGCTATTAGGTGATACTTATGTCTGAAAATAAATATGGCCGAATCAAGCTAGCTTCAAACATATAGATAGATAGATAGATAGATAGATAGATAGATAGATAGATAGATAAGTATTATTATCCTTATTTTCTAGATGAAGAATCACATAGACACTGAGATGAGGTAACTAGCTCAAGGTCACAGAGCAAGTTGTATGTATATATGTATGTATGTATGTATATTTGAAGTCAGCTTGGTTCTGCCATATTGATTTTATATGTTTGATGCCTCCTCTTGGCAATGTTTTACCAAAAATATATATTTTTTGCTGAAAAAATAGACTTGGTCTTAGCAAATAGCTTGAATATCCTTTCTTGCAACAAAATGAAAGAATAATCAGTTTTCTTGGAGAAAATGACTCAAAGGTTGCCTCTAACTTTATTTTTAATTTATCTTCAGACTTCTATAGAATTCAGAGATGCTATCCCTACTTTGTGAAGTAAGAGAGACAAGCCTAGAGACTGCAAACAAAATTTAAACTGTTGTAAAAAGTTAACTGCATAAAGTTGGATAAACAAATTCATATAGAAACAGTTGTTCTATTTTGTAGTAAAAATACATGTTTCTCTTTTCTTTTTACATGCAAGCGAGGTAAATAATTGTTAAATTCAAATAGCCACTCCTTCTACTGTGTCACACATGTAGTACCATCAATCTGCTTTGTGATAGTCATCTTTATTACCTATGTTTTAAAGCTCTAGCAAAACTTCAACAAAACTCTGATTTTCCATGTAATTATTATTTCTTTTTGAAAGCAAGATAATTTTCGCCCCCCCAAAAAAGAGGTAAACTGTGCTGCACTATCCCCATCTCCAGGCTACCATGTCCAGGTACCATCTCCCCTCCCTAGTACTTAGAGGGTGCTTAATTTGCATAAGGCTATTAATATATATTGTTTGATTTGGCTTATCAAGCCAATTATTGACATCAGTACCATTACCATTCACTCTTTAAAGACATAAAAATTAAGGCTCAGATAGAGGAACCATCTTGACCCAAGTTAGTCTTCTATCTTCAAACCCATGATGTTCCCATTCTGGAAAAGGAGTCCCTGGTCCTTACACCTTGGAGATGATATACAGTGTTTCTCAAACTTGAGTGTGTACCAGAATCACCCGGAAGGCTGGTGAAAGCGCAGATTTCTGGGCCACATGGCCAGAGCTCCTGATTGAGTAGATTTAGAATGGGACCTAAGGGTATGCATTTCTAACAAGTTCCCAGGTGATGCTCATGCTGTTGATTCAGGGACCACATTTCAAGAAGCAATGCAGTACACAAATTCATAACCTCCAGACTTCAAAGAAATGATGCAGAACTCCCATTCCTACCCCACAAATCTGATCCATTTGTAATTTCTTCCATTTTACTTAATGGCAACACCATTCTGCCAGTAGCCCAGGCCAGAGTTTTTGAAGTTATTCATGAATCCCCTACTTCCATACATTCAAAATGGAATTTTTCAAATGATCTTTGGAATCTGATCATTTTTCACCATCCCTACTGCTACCATCCTGATAGAGATGGCATCATCTCTCATCCGGCTTACTGAAATAGCCTCCTGTCTGGCCTCTCTGCTTCTAAATAACCCGTTGCCAACACAGTAGTTATTGTGAAATTCTCTTAAAATGTAAGTTTATCTCATTTTTCTGCTCAAAACCCTGAAATGACTTTTCATTTCCTCAGAGCCCATTTTCAAGTTTTTGTAATAGCCTAAATGCCTTATGTGATGTGGCTCTTGGAGCTCTCCATGCTCCACTCCTGATGTCTTCCTGGCACATTGCACTTCAGCCATACAGGTCTCCTTGTTCTTCCTTGTGCAATCCTGGCACTCTCCAATTTAATGGAGAGTTCTTCCTTCTTCCTGGAATGCTCTTCCTCAAGTGATCACACACACACAAAAAAAACTTTCTTATTTCCTTAAAGTCTTTGCTGAAATCACCCATCTCAGTGAGTGTTATGCTGACTACATCCCACCACAATTCCTAACACATCACCTCGCTTTACTTTTTATTTTTTCAAAGCATGTATTACCTTCTATGATATAATCTGCTTATTTATTATGGTTTTTATTTATTATATGTCTACCCATATTAGAATATATACTCCAAGAGAACGGGAATCTTTGTTATGCTTACTGATGTACTCCAAACTCCTACTATGTGCTTTGCATATAGTAGGCAGAAGGAAATATTTGCTGAATGAATGAATAATTCTTTCTCTTCATCTAACATTTTATCATTGGCTGATAAATTCCATGCTACTGAACTGATGTTAGAATCAGCCATTCATCAATACTTTCCCTGAAATAACTTTAGCTCAGTTAGACACAGAAAAACTACAATTGTCAATAGTTTCTGACTTCTGTGTAAATCAGAGGTTTTCCTTGACAGTGAAAAACTGGAAGATTGGTGGACTCAAAATACTACTAATAACAAATGTCAACTTTGAGAAATCTGTAATGTAAAGCACCATTATAATAACAGCTCTAATTCTTTTTGAGTGAAATAAAATATGAAGAAAATTACAGCTTAATTCATATTGTATTCTTCTAGGGTATATTTATCATATACTCTTCATTATAGGAGGAAAAGTTTAGAATATTATTACTAAAGAGCAATTTTATTATAGATAGATAAAATATAAATTTGGTTATTTATTAGTAAAAATCACTTTCAAAACTTTATAGGGTAAACGCATTTAAAGTAAGTCTATATACTTACTATGACATGGAGGCTCTTATTTATTTATTTATTTATTTATTTTTTCTGTAAAGCAGTGGCTTCTTTATATGTTTCTTATACTAACCTGATACTGAGAACTTCTGGGACTGTGATCTGACTCCCTTAACATTGAATCCAACCTGTATCTAGTGTGACACCCTCCGCTACAGAGACTGAAAATATAAAATATGATATGTCCCAGAGACCTTGCAAGTGATTCTAAATGTAATTTAGGCTTCACCAATCATATACACTTACTTGAAACCTGAATTTAGAACTGAGGTAAAGGAGGAGAGAAGATGGGTGACAGATATCCATTTTGTCAGGTGTACCTGGGCCTTTACTCTGGTAGCCTGAGACTTTATCTCTTGTAGGCATCTTCTTGATTCTAAAAGGACTATCAGTTGCTCAAGTGACTGGCCAAGTTTTGTGTTATTTAATACTATATATTAAACTTGCTAGACTGGATTATTTTTTGGCATTTTGACACTGACCACAACAAAATACCAGGACTGGTACTCAATCATCAATGCATGAGTTAGAAGAGGCCTCTGGGCTCCAAGAAGAACTACTACACCAGAATTATAGCATATTTGGAAGTATTTAATGATCCTTTAGTTCGACCACCTCATTTTCCAAGTGATGAAACTGGGAACCGGCTACTTTCTCAATTTGATTGATAATAGGGCCATACCTAGACTCCAGAAGCTCATGACTATTTGTAGAGCAGTTCTTGTATAACAAAGACTTGAGTCTAAAGTGTTAATTATGCTGCTATCTTTGTGATTTTGGAAAATTCATATATTGGTAGAAGAGGCAGAAAAACAGGGAAGAAAAACTTGGATTCTGCAATTTAACTATCTTCACGTTTTAAGATAGTCATTCCAGAAATAAACAATGTGGTACAGCTTTACATTGTGGATATCAGCAATCTGTAAAAAGGCAGTAGTGAAGAAAAAGTATGTTCTTTGGAGACCACTGTATAATAAGCTCCAAAACTTAATTTTAATCTAATTCAATAAAACAGATCATACTCAGACACAGGAATATAAGACAATAGTTAGAGGGCACAGAAAATTTGTCTTGGATTTAGAGCCCAGTGCCTTAAAGCTCAAAATAATGAAAAATTTAAAAACAAACTGTCCTTGATTAATCCCTCATATTTCTAAACTTGAGATAATTACATTTTAAACTCCCATTTACTCCTAAGTATTACCTATTGCCTCCAAGAATTTGGCTTACTATAATATGGCTCTGATATTACTTATTAGAGGACAGTGATTTAGAATGTATTAGAGTATCTTTTTCTGTTTCTTCTGCTTAAAGACAAAGAAATATTAATGTATGCCTGATAGCCTGAGAGCCACAAAAATCCCAGAAATGTGTGTTCTAGTGGAATAACATACTTAAACTTTATCAGTGGATTATACATTTTAATTCAACTACTGTTGAGAATGTCAATATAACAGAAATTAATGTAGTCCTAACAAAACTTGTAGAACTTCTATTGACAAGCAACTATATTAATGATACAATAAAAAAGCAGGGCAGAAAGCACTATAGAAAGCATAACCATTTTTGTAACTATATTCTATCTGTATCCACAGCCAGATCCACATTAACATCTATACTAAATTTAAAAGATTGTAAAAATACGCATCAACATGGATTGTGGCAGTACAGATACTTTTTTGTCTATCTTTTTTTCCTAATTTTTATTCAAGTTATATATATTACTTTTGTAATAAGACAAAAAAAAAAAAAAACAACTAATAGTTGGAAGTAGAGGAAGTATCTTGAGAGCTTTAACTTCTGAAGTCAGCAGGGCTCAGCTGGAAGAAAGGGGCATCTAGGAAGCTGGCTGCACAGAGGCCCACCGGCCAAGAACCAGGCTTGCAGGGCTGAGGCCCCCTTGGCAGGCACTAATGAAGCATGCATATCAGCCAGGCACATTAGTAAGCCTTGCATGCCCACTGTCGTAATGTGCCTTCACAAAGCTCTGCCTCAGGCAATGAGCCACCTGCCCAAGGACAATGGGTTTGTTAATAAAAGTTTTATTCTGAAAATCATATACTTTCTTCTTACCCTAGCACTGTTAACCTTAAAGAAGGCACAGCAGTTGTTAATATTAAATCTTTCAGAAACTCCACCTTCTTAATACTACCTGGAGCAAGAAATTGCCTTCAGTTTTTACTGCAATCCATGAAAATATGCCTCTCTAATCCTTATTTTTCCTGATCCCTCCTAGCTTACATGTATATTATGAAAGAAAATTTTATTTCACACAACTTGAAATCCCAGCTGTGCCTTGAAAAATAACTTTCATGTCCAATCTCTTCATAGCTGTATCCAAATGGTGAAAAACCTAAATTTGGTTTAATTTAGTATTAGTTCTGAGTTTTTGCATTAAAAAAGGTTTAGGGGTGAAAATAGTTGTGTGTGGGTGCAGTGTTTGGAAATCCACTGAGAGGGTTAATTTTATATATTGACTTGGCTAGGCTATGATGCTCAGTTGTTTGGTCAAACAGTAGTTTTGGAGATGTGGTTAACATGTATAGGCAGTGGACTTTAAGTAAGGCAATTTGCCCTCTAAAATGTGGATGGGCTTCATCTAACCAGCTGAAGGCCTTAAGAACAAAAGCTGAAGTTTCCTGGTGAAGAAGGAATTCTGCCTGAAAACTGTAACACACAAATCCTATCCGAGGTACCAGTCTGCTGGTCTCCCCTACAAATTTTGAACTCAAGACTGCAATTTCAACTCTTACCTGAATGCCCTGCCTGATAGCCTACTCTACAAATTCAGACTTACCAGCCTCCATAATCGTGCAAGACAATTCCTTAAAATGCTTTTGTCTTTCTCTTTCTCTCTCTCTAGAACCCAGACGGATACACCCACTTTTACCTAGATGTAAGCAAAATTTGTATAATTTTCTTTTTTATTTTATTTTATTTTATTTTAACTCAAATCCCAGTCATGCTCAATCCTTGTCTGGGAACCATCTTGGGAGAACATAAGCATGGTTTAAATATAGTAGGGGATGCCAAATGGGGAAGCCATCGGCTAATTGCATTCTTTGAAACATGTTAATTTAAGTGGCACATCTCCATGGCTGCCACAAAGGCTGTATATGATCCATTTTAATTTAACAAACATTTATTGGTTGCCAATTTTATTTATGTATTTATTTATGTATTTATTTTTATTATACTTTAAGTTCTGAGATACATGTGCAGAATATGCAGGTTTGTTACATAGGTATACATGTGCCATGGTGGTTTGCTGCACTCATCAATCTGTCATCTACATTAGGTATTTTTCCTAATGCTATCCCTCCCCTAACTCCCGACCCCCCAGATAGGCCCTGGTGTGTGATGTTCCCCTCCCTGTGTCCATATGTTCTCATTGTTCAACTCCCACTTATGAGTAAGAACATGCAGTGTTTGGTTTTCTGTTCTTGTTTTAGTTTGCTGAGAATGATGGTTTCCAGCTTCATCCATGTCCCTGCAAAGGACATGAACTCACCCTTTTTTATGGCTGCATAGTATTCCATGGTATATATGTGCCACATTTTCTTTGTCCAGTCTATCATTGATGGGCATTTGGGTTGGTTCCAAGGTTTTGCTATTGTGAAGAGTGCTGTAATAAACATACGTGTGCATGTGTCTTTGTAGCAGAATGATTTATAATCCTTTGGGTATATACCCAGTAATGGGATTGCTGTGTCAAATGGTATTTCTGCTTCTAGATCCTTGCGGGATCGCCACATTGTCTTCCACAATGGTTGAACTAATTTACACTCCCACCAACAGTGTAAAAGCGTTCCTATTTCTCCACATCCTCTTCAGCATCTGTTGTTTCCTGACTTCTTAATGATCGCCATTCTAACCGGCATGAGATGGTATCTCACTGTGGTTTTGATTTGCATTTCATTAATGACCAGAAGCTTTTATTCATATGTTTGTTGGCTGCATAAATTTCTGATCTTTGACAAACCTGACAAAAACAAGCAATGGGGAAAGGATTCCCTATTTAATAAGTGGTGTTGGGAAAACTGGCTAGTCATATGCATAAAACTGAAACTGGACTCCTTCCTTACAACTTACACAAAAATCAAGTCAAGGTTGATTAAAGACTTAAACGTAAGACCTAAAATCATAAAAACCCTAGAAGAAAACCTAGGCAGTACCAATCAGGATATAAGCATGGGCAAAGACTTCATGACTAAAACACCAAAAGCAACGGCAACAAAAGCCAAAATTGACAAATAGGATCTAATTAATCTAAAGAGCTTCTGCACAGCAAAAGAAACTATCATCAGTGTTAACAGGCAGCCTATAGAATGGGAGAAAATTTTTGCAATCTATCCATCTGGCAAGGGACTAATATCCAGAATCAACTTAAACAAATTTACAAGAAAACAAACAAACAAACAAACAACCCCATCAAAAAGTGGGCAAAGGATAGGAACAGACACTTCTCAAAAGATTTGTATAATTTTCAGGAATTGGGAGTAAAAGAAAAGAAAAATCTTTGTCTTGTCTTGAACCATCCTATCAATTTTCCAAGTCTCAGGTTTTCTATCTGTAAAATGGTGATAATAGTACTTACCTAAAGGAGGTTGAAAGGCTTAAATGTGAAGGACTTAGGACATGCCTGGGATAGGGTGAGTATTCAGCGAGTAGTGGCTTAAACAAAATTACTAAATCCATATTAAGATGCTATTGGGATATTTGATTTTGCCATCCCAGAATCTCATTGTTTGGGCCATTCATTGTCCTGGGCACCAAAACTCTGCAGGACTTACACCTTAGTAATTCCTTGGGAACACAAGAAATTAGGTAATGCAAATTTTTGTTTTAATATGCATTTGATAGACAGCCCCCATGCTGTATAAACTCAGCCACGATTAGGTGACATCATTAATATCTGTCTAAATCAGACTTAAAGTAATAGTCATTCAATTATTTGATACTGAAAAACATTATTAGGAGGTCATAAAGATAAAAATTATGCCCTTGCTGCTCACCAAAAGGCCTTGAATAACTAACTTCTCAGAAGGAAAATAATTGACTAATTGCCTCATTCATGTAAGTTTATTTTTCTCACACTTTTATGCCAGGAAATGTTGTAACAAATGATATAAACTTCTGAACATAGGTAATATGTTAATATATTTAGTCATTTTCTATAAATATTTATGATCTATTGAAATGAAATTTTCTTATCCCACTTAATTGACTGAGGATTATCAAGAAATTGCAATTATACATTCTACTGTGGTTACTAATTATAACTTTATTTTAGTTTTTTTAGAACTTGAGTTTTCACTAATTTGTAAAAACACATAAAAATTAAGGAAAGTATTTCTGTATGGAGTATATACATAATATATACACACACATATCTACATTCATATACATATACATGATACATATATACATATAAATATGTGTGATATATATATAGATTGTACATATACATATGTATAGTCATTCCTTGGCATCTGTAGGGGATTGGTTCCAGTACTCACCCAAAGGCACCAAAATCCACAGATGCTCAAGTTTCTTATATAAAATAGCATAGTATTTGCATATAACCTGTGCACATCCTCTCGTATACTTTAAATTATCTCGGCCGGGTATGGTGGCTCTTGCCTGTAATCCCAGCACTTTGGGAGGCTGGGGTGAGCAGATCACCTGATGTCAGGAGTTCTAGACCAGCCTGGCCAAGATGGCGAAGCCCTATCTCTACTGAAAATACAAAAAGTAGCCAGGCGTGGTGTTGCTTGCCTGTAATCCCAGCTTTTCGGGAGGCTGAGGCAGGAGACTCACTTTAACCTGGGAGGTGGAGGCTGCAGTGAGCCGAGATTGTGCCACTGCACTCCAGCCTGGGCAATGGAGCAAGACTCCATCTAAAAAAAAAATTATCTCTAGATTACTTATAATACCTAATACAATGTAAAGATTAGGTAAATAGTCATACTATATTGTTTTTAGAGTTTGTCTTATTTTTTATTTTAATTTTTGTTTAATTTTTGATCTGTGGTTGGTGGAATCAATAGATGTGGAACTCATGAATACAAAAGGCCTGCTATATATATACACACATTGATATAACTATATAGACAGGTATAAGAGTTTTTTTTATTAATGGTCTGGCAATATAGAGAAATGTGCTTGTGAAGCATACCTAACTTGTCCCCAGTGCTCTCATCTCTATAATATGAAGACACTAAAGAGTTTTAGCCAGACTACATTCCCTAGTCTTTATTGCAACCAGGTGAGTCATATGATTTTGACTAAGTTTTGGACAATAGGATGTGAATGAAAACAGTATAAATAATTACCAAATCATAATTCCTAAAAGAAACTGTTTATCCTCCACTTATTTTCCTTTCCCTTTTCTGCTGGCTGGCAAAGGGTGACAGGTGGAACATCTGTCTTCCATCCAGAAATGGAAGCCAAGTAGATGACAAAGTAGCACTACCAGCCTTTGGGTGGGGCATGCTCACGTAACCACAACGACCAGAGCTACCTCCTGTTTCTGGACTGCCTGCCTACGCACGGACTGTAAAGTGAGAAGAAAAAAATCTTCCTTGTGTCCTTGATTTTTTAGATATTTATTACAGCAGCTTAGCCTATTCCCTAAATATCGCAGAGACTATTTGCCATCAGGAGATTCCTCCCACCAAATGATTAAACAGTTCCTGCCCATACAAAAATTCCAAATCAGTGGAACTATAAATGACTATCCCACAACAACTCAAAACGACCTATACCCCAACAGATACCCAATATGCAACCCAACCAGAAAGTAATTCTTTCAGATTTTCTCTCAAAGTTTTCAGAGAAGGGTTTTTTAAGCCGATGGTTCACATGTATTTGATTGTTTTATTTATTCTGCATTTCACAAGTCTAAGGTGAAATAATATTTTCATTTAAAATAAATAGTTTATTGCATCAATTAAAACTATCTTGGTTTCACATATCCAAGAAATTGTGTTGGTTTTATATCCAGAAAACTGAACTCACACTGACTAAAATAGTAGACAAACATGTTAGCGTACTCTGCTGAAGAACATGGTGATAGTGCTAAGCTAAGGTGTGACTTGAATCAGAAATTCCACAGTCACCTAAGACACGCTTTTGTTCTGTTTCTCCATGAGGCTTCCGTACTTGACAGTTTTATCTAAATACTGGTTACCTAAAGTTATAAAATAATGACAGGCAGCAAACAGGGCTACACACTGTCTTCTTCATGGCCACAAAAAGGGGAGGCTTGTTTTTCCATGAAAAGCCAAGACGTGTGGATACATCAGACAGACTAAAGACATGTACCTACTGCAAACCACTTACCTGGCCACGATTCAGGTTTGTTTACATATTCTCTTGCTTTAGGTAGGGATGAAGACACACCCACACAAAACGAACAGCTTTATATGGAGAGATGAATGGGTTTTTCTAAGAATGGTTGTGCTATTATTCCCAGAAAGAACAGAATACAAGCTGTGTATCCAAACACTATTTCACATATATCAGTCCCAGTTTATTTGGAAGGTCCCTAAATGATTCTAATGTGATTCAATGAGATATAATTCTAAGGTTCTGTGTGAGGAATAACGTATTTGTTGATAAAAACTAAAATTATTATTTTTTTTTCTGAAATCTTTTCCCAAGAGATTTCATTTAGGGTATGATTTTTATTAATACTGGTTATTATTTATTTATTTATTTATTTATTTATTATTATACTTTAAGTTCTAGGGTACACGTGCATAACGTGCAGGTTTGTTACATATGTATACTTGTGCCATGTTGGTGTGCTGCACCCATCAACTCGTCAGCACCCATCAACTCGTCATTTACATCAGGTATAACTCCCCACAGCATTATTTTATTAAAGACAAAATCATCAAAAACCAAATCCATTTTATACTCCGAATAATGGTGAAAAAACAAAATTTACTTTCATGATTTTCCTAGATGGGCTCTATTTTTCTGAGATTGAATATTTCCACAAGTGGCAAGTCTAATCATGCATATCCCATTAAGAAGGTGAACAAGATTTAAATATGTTCACCGTATGTAAGCTGAAGATAACAAATACCGAACTTAAGAAGGTTGCTAATTTTCCTGCTTTCTTCACAAACCCCTGTTTCTGTCAACAGCCTGAATATTATGTGCTATGTGTTTATACTTCACCACTTCTGATGGGCTTTGTACTATTATACAATAGGTAAGTTTTTAAACTATTGTTAATTTTTACAATAACTTCTTATTTTCTAGTACTTTAATCAGAAAAGGAAAAAGATAAGGATGAAACAGCTTTCAGGAGAAATATTAAGGACTCAATTACATACTCAATATCAAAATAAATTCTACAACAATTAATGACATTTTACCTATATGCAAGGGAATTTTAAACATTTTTTATAGTAAGTTCTGTTTTTCTGTAGCAGTTTCCTAATTATTGTGGTTTTCTTTTTCAATGAAGAGTGACTAGGCAATCACAAATTGTTTACTACTATTGAGATATTATGTTCAAAATATGGTCTTATTCTATCTTTAACTCAGCACATGGAATATTTTAATTTCATCATAGTAAGCATGGATGCTATAGAGTCAAAACTACAACCTCAAAAAAAAAAATAGTTCATCTCATTAAAAAAAAAAATAGCATCATGCCTATAATTTCAGCACTTTGGGACACCGAGGTGGGTGGATTATAAGGTCAGGGTTCAAGACCAGCCTGGCCAAGATGGTGAAATCCTGTTTCTACTAAAAATAGAAAAATTAGTTGGTCGTGGTGGTAGGCTTCTGTAATCCCAGGTACTCGGTAGGCTGAGGCAGGAGAATCGCTTGAACCCGGGAGGCGGAGGTTGCAGTGAGCCAAGATAGTGCCACTGTACTCTAGCCTGGGCAACAGAGCGAGACTCCATCTCAAAAAAAAAAAAAAAAAAAAATTAAAGAAGGCAATCATAGTACCAGTGCACCATTCACATTTTTGAAGTATCATGGCTATTAATTATACTCAATAATAATAATGACAGCTGAAAACAAATTTCTCATAACATTTTTTGCATGTGTTATTGATATTAGAGACTAGACTTGCTACACTAAACCCACCAAATAGTATTTAACATAATCCCCTTTTTGCTTCTGTTGCATCACCAAAACAGGGTTCTGAATAGTCACTGACCTGCCATCTCTAGTATAAAGGGCTAGAAGAGATGCTCTGCTATCAGATAATCTTGGAGGAATTTCAACTTTTCACTCACTAGTTATATAAAGCTGGACAAGTACCTTAACCCCTATACAGCTAATTTTCTCATTTGTAGAAGAGGGTTAGTGATACCTACCTCACTGTTTGAGAATTAAATAAAATGAATGTGAAGTTGAAGGCATGTTTTCTAGTAATCAGTATTACTTCTTATCATTGCTATTTTTACGATTTACTTTTATTGAGTCATATGAGGACTAGTAGAACCACATACCTAGTACAAAGGGACAAAGGAAACAGAGAACTGGGAGAGATAGGGAGGGCAAATAATATTTATTTTATACCCCTCATTGCCCCAAGACAACTGATTTTGGATATTCCCAAATAGTAGACAACAGTGAAGGAACTTCTACATCCCCTTTTTAAACTACTAAAGACACTTCTCCTCCTTTGCCATTTATTTCATGAATGAGCTATAATTTCAAAAGAAATTCAACCTTGTCTAAAATGCCATCAAACTGGAATTTTTAATTTTGCTTATACTACGAGAAATAACATAATCCAAGAATCTTACAGACCACTACAGTGGGTAGTTTTATTAAGAGATAAATCAGATACCGTAACCCCTTACTGAATGGCCTTCAGTGGCTTCCTATCGCATTCAGAACAAAATCCAAGCTCTTTGGTATGAACAGTTAGTAGGGTGTTGGTGCAGCCTTGTGTGCCCAAGACACTTCCAGTTTATACCTGTTCTTCTTTCATGATGGTGAAAATTACCTCTTCCCTACCACCTTCACTCTTAAAGTTTCCTAGTTCAGAATATAAATTAAGTAGTCACTCTTTAAATGAGGCCCAATACATTTCACATCCCATTGCAAGATGATCTTTACCATACCACTGGCTTTTCTGATTCTTGAGGGCACTACACACTTGACTGCCTAAAAGTTTTCCAGCATTTTTCCAAATCTTTTCCTGGATGATTCTTGCCTGTCATCCAAGCCTCAACCTGATTTTACTTCCTAAAAAATGTCTTACTGAATTCCCCAAACTAAATATTGATCTCCACACCATTCTTCTCTTTTATAACACCTGGTTCCTAACCATCCTAGTCCTTATCACAATTTGCCATCACACACACATAGAAACACACACACACACAAAATCAGGTGTTTAGTGTATGCCTTTCTCACTCCTGCATTGCAAGCTGGAAGAAGTTAAGTATTTTGCATATGATGTTTGCTTTGTAATCTTGCAAAATCCACTGTATAGGCATTCTGATCCTTATTTCAGAGATGAGATTTGGAAAAAAGTAAAACAAGAAGCTTGCTGTGCCATTTACAAATGGAGCCAATATTAAAATTCAAGTTTATTTGACTCCATATGCCACACATTTGCCTGTACCATGTTGATCTGAAAGCTTAGGTAAATACTTAGCCACTTCACTGTACTCAATCTTAAAGAGGAGGGAAATTGCAATGAGGAATTTGCAATGAAGCTGAATAAGTCTCATGGCCAAATTTAGCCTTTACAGTCCCTCCTAAAAGAAAAAGACTGAATAGTTTCTGTGACCTGGAGCTAAGATTCCCAGGACTTACTCCATGATTCAGACATACAAGAGAGTTCGTTCTTCTTTGGCTGACTTTTTTTTTTTTTTCAATTTTTGTTTTAGATTCAGAGGGTGGGGACATGTACAGGTTTCTTATCTAGACTCATTGCATGATACTGAGGTTTGGGATATGAATGAACCCAGGTACTGAGCATAGTCCTCAGTAGTTGGTTTTGCAACCCTTGCCCCCTCCCTCCCTCTCCCTTCTAGTAGTCTCAAGTGTCTACTGTTGCCATCTTTATATCCCTGAGTACCCAATGTTTAGCTCCCACTTATAAGTGATAACTTGCAGTATTTGGTTTTCTTTTCCTGTGTTAATTTACTTAAGATAATGGCCTCTAGCTGCATCTACGTTGCTACAAGGGACATGATTTCATTATTTTTATGGCTATGTAGTATTCCATGGTGTATATATACCATATTTTCTTTATCCAATCCACCACCGATGGGCACCTAGGTTGACTGCTTGTCTTTATTATTGGGAATAACGCTTTGGCTGCCATTGTTTAACTCAGTGATTTTTAAAAAATATGTGACTAACTTGCAGTGTATTTTGTAACTGCTAGTAATTCATGCAATCTTGGTTGATTTCTTAAAATGAGAAAGCTACGATCAAATAAGGAATATAAGAAGCAAAACTCTTTTACTCCCAGCACCTTGAATAATATTTGCACATATTAGGCACTCAATAAATATTTGATAAATTATTTTCATGTATTTTAGTGTATATCTAACGTGATATTAAAATGGCATGTTTGAAAGTGATCTTTATTTAAACGTTCATTGTACTAAACAAAAACATCAATTTTAAGGAAACCGATTTTAAAAATCTCCTGCACATATACATAAGTAGAAATACATATTATTTTCTATTTAAAAAATGCTAATTAATAAGAAAGCACACTTACGCACGCCATGTAGTTTTCTTACAGAAGCTTAACGAAGATTAGTCATAGTGGCTATTGTTTTGTTGGCTAGAAAGAATACCACAAATTTATTTAGACTTTCTTTTGGAAGATAGTTATTAAATACATTTACATAAAATAGTGGCATTAAGATCCTCAATGTAGTAATGCAAGTTTTGAGAGACTGGAGAATTTGGCCACATTTATAATTCAAGTGAGCTAATGGCACTGGACCAAAATTTCTTCCATTTTGCTTTTTCTGCTAGGTAGGTTTTCATGCTGCATATGTGCAGAGTCAGGAGTTACACTGTGATGCTGCCCTGGTAGAAGACTCTAAGCACATTTACATCCTGCTGTGATTTGCCTTCCGCTATTTAGACATTCTCTTTGTCTTTTACATGGCCAATAGCACATTGGTCATTTCTACATTACCAAATACTGCAGGTGTAAACAAATAATTCATGATGAATGTTTTCCCAGAAGCACAGTTCTTTACACAAAAGTCCCTTGGGGAAAGTGCCTTTTCGGGCTTTACTGTATAGCATATGATTAAAGCCTCTGGCAAACTGCTGGATTCACTGAATTCTCCTGGTGAACAAGTGGATCTGACCAGTGATGGTAATTGAAATAAGTTGGTTGAGGAGCAAAAGCTTTTACTTACTTAGATACCTTTCAAAAGGTGATTTGCTTTCTTATGGAAGGGAGGAGGACACACGAATGCATTTTCTCACATTTTTAGTACTAATACGGAGAGAAAAAATAAGGCCTAATGAAAGTAGTAGGTGGCAGAAGTACAACTTCAACCTAGGCCTGTCACACACCACCATTTAATTAAACACAACTTATACTCCTTTAGAATCATATGTCTGGAAATGCATGGTTGGACTGGACAGGCATGCCTTAGCCAAATACTAGTAATAAATGTAAAATAACATAAAAAAATTATTTTCTTCAACAAAAAAAGTTTCTCGTTGATTTTTTTTCTTTTGGATGGAGTCTCACAGAAAAAGCCCGTTGCCCAGGCTGGAGTGCAGTGGCACAATCTCAGCTCATTGCAGCCTCTGCCTCCCGGGTTCAAGCAATTCTTCTATTCTTCTGCCTTAGCCTCCCATGCTTC
Organism: Macaca nemestrina; assembly: GCF_043159975.1. Taxonomy (NCBI): domain Eukaryota; kingdom Metazoa; phylum Chordata; class Mammalia; order Primates; family Cercopithecidae; genus Macaca; species Macaca nemestrina. The sequence continues at coordinate 116,866,741 of NC_092129.1, forward strand.
AGCCTCCCGAGTAGCTTAGATTACAGGCACGAGCCACCATGTCCTGGCTAATTTTTATATTTTTAGTAGAGATAAGGTTTCACATGTTGGTGAGGCTGGTCTCCGACTCCTGACCTCAGGTGACCCACCTGTCTCAGCTGGGATTACAGGTAGGAGCCACCGCATGTTATTCTAATATTTGTTTCCCCCCATTCAACAAGGTAACTGGATCTCCCTGGTGCTAGGCTGTGTTCACATCTGGGTTTTGTCACGTACTAGCTTTGTAACCTTGGGCATGTTACTCAATCTGCCCTGCCCTCAATTTCCTCATTCATAAAAGAGAGATAAAACTAGTAACTGCATCATATGATTGTCTGGAATATTAAATGTTTTTTCTTTTATAAAAGGCTCAACTTTTTAAGAAGCAATACTAGCTCTGGCAGAAATGGGGCTGGGTGTTTGGGGAGAGGTAAGAGAAAGAGATAAACTATGAGCTTGGACTAGAGAGCTGGAAAGATTTTTCAAAAGGAAGGAGGCAGAGGGCCATGCAGGCCTGAGGAACTCACACTGACAGTAGAAGAGGGTAGAAAATAGGGAAATAGCTACATGGTACACGAGTGTATCTGGATCAAGTTCTGAGAAAAATTTCCATGCCCAGGAGGAGGGCAAAAAGAGCAGTCAGAAGCACTGCTACTCATCCATGGCAGCCTAAGTGAAGTCAGTACCAGTGGAACCTTAAGTGTCTTCATTAGATCCCTGGAACTTTTAGAGGCTGCAATGGGCAGGAGGGAAAGGTGGGAGAAAGGGAAGGGTGTACAATAATGGTAGATGGAATTTCCAGGGAACTCACTAGGATTAGGGTCCAGAATCAGATGAAATTTGATTTTAAGAAAAATGAATGATGAAACATTTCTTGCAATTGAGAGTTTGTGGAGCACAAGTTGTATCTACCAAATATCCATTCTGTATTGCCTACTACCATTAGTACTGAGTAACCTTCCACTTCACTTACTTGAGGATCAGTTATTAAGTCATTTGCTATCAACTACAATGTTAAAACACTTATCAAATATTATCAAAAGCATAAAACTTGTATGTTGATTGTGATATCTGGTGTCTCTCAATCACAAGAAAAATATATTTTGGATGAAAATGAACAGATGATAATGAAACAGTAAAATAGAATACACATATGTTTTTGAAACTTCCTTGGAGCAGACTACAAATAAATTGTTTAAACATAAATTTTTAAACAAACTTCCAGAAAAGTATTACCATGAAATATGATAATAAATATTGAATTATTGAGCAAATAGGAAAATTTTTACTGAAACAAATATTGTGTTTTCAGTGTTACTCTTTAGCTTTTTACCACAAAAGTAGTTGGTTAGAAGTGACAGTTTCCCTTACTATATTACAGAAAAGAGCAACATATTCTTTACATAATTTCATTTGCCTGTACATTTTTATTAGAATGTGAAAAAATCCAATAAAACAAAAATTTTAAACTAAAATTTCACAATAAGCAGAAGTTAAGCTCTGTCCTGAACCATTAACAAATTAAAAACTAGCTGGGCGCGGTGGCTCACGCCTGTAATCCCAGCACTTTGGGAGGCTGAGGCGGGCGGATCACAAGGTCAGGAGATCGAGACCATCCTGGCTAACACGGTGAAACCTCGTCTCTACTAAAAATACAAAAAATTAGCCGGGTGTGGTGGCGGGCACCTGTGGTCCCAGCTACTCGGGAGGCTGAGGCAGGAGAATGGCGTGGGCCCGGGAGGCAGAGCTTGCAGTGAGCCAAGATCGCGCCACTGCACTCCAGCCTGGGCGAGAGTGAGACTCCGTCTCAAAAAAAAAAAAAAAAATTAAAAACTAAAATTTAATGGAATCTAAGATACAAACAAAAATTCCAACTTCAGAAGACATGATTATTCAGTGTCTAGCATATTAATGTATAATTTAAATATTGAGAGCATCCGTGACAACCTTGAAAGATAGGAAGGACCTAGTTGTTAATTAGCTTGCCTACAAGTTTTCCTACTGTCACTGCCTGGTAATTTTAAAACAGAAATGCTTCTACCTTAATATATGTGACCTTATAAAGATAAATGTAATAATATAATAATGAATATAATAATAAATATATTTTACACAAATTTGGATATATCGATGATGAGAGAGCTTTCCTGAGTGTATATGCAAGAGGAGTCATCCAATTGCCCTTGTTCATTACTTTTACAATTTACTACAGGATAAAATTAAAGATAAAAGCCACAGGAAAGACTGTTTAAAATCTTTAAGTCACTTTAAGATAGATAAAGGATTTTTAAAAATTGGATTAAAGCCATGAAATTATCTTAATTAATAAATATCCAAAGCTTCACTGGCAAATGAGACTTCTTTTTTTCCTTAATCAATATATTTTAAAAATGTGATTATTGAGACAGAAAGTTGGCATACTCTAGTTATGATATATATAATTAAATCTACAAAAATTACTTATTTAATTTGGTTGTCTAAGCAGTGCTATATAAAATAGTTTTTTTGATGTCTACTTTGCTTGATGAAAATTAGCTTCTCTTTATATATTGGTACAGTATTTCATTTCAGTAAATACTGTAGCAATTGCATAGTTATAACCTACTTATTTCAACTGAACAAAACAGAATTTCAGTACACCAGAAACATTTGGAGTCTCTCAAGTTCAAGATTGGTGAATGTCATTATGTACAGGCTGCAACAAGGGTTATGCCATCCACCTTACAAAAATGAGTAGATTTTTATTTGTGACTTTTTTTGAGGGCAACATTTCAGCACTTTGAAACTTTAATTTTGAGATTACCATGGTAACAAGTTCATTCCGAGCATACTTTTCCTTTTGGCATTGTTGTCATGAGAAGGAATATACAAAACAAAATATTCAGCAGGAACGGAGCAGTAAAAGAATGAAGTAAATTACACTTTTGATTCTATGTTTGTCTATTCTTACAAAGAAATTAGAATAAATCTAAACATAAGAATGAGTTGCAGAACAAAATGAAACTGCCGCATAGTGATAATGTATTCATGAGTATATACATGAAGTATATCAAAAAAACGTTGTGACTTCCTTTCAAAGAGGTCAGTTATATCTGGACTCTCATTACACGTCCAGTTTGTTCCATAAATCAGATGTGGCACCAGGTAGACTCTTTTCTACCAACAAATCAGTATAAAATTACTGATGCTCTATTTTTCACTTGGGCTCCACCAGTTCTACCTCGGTGACCCTGCTGCTCACTGATCCATTCACATCACCCTGTTCTCAGAATGACATGAATGCCTCTGCTCCCTGTTAGCCCAGGAAATGTGGCCTCAGTCACAATGCCAGCAACCCCTGATCCCTAACGCCATGTATTTAAACAGGTGCTTCTTAAAAGCTGAAACACATTAAACATACAAGTTGGTCTTTCTTAAAAGGAGTTTTAGATGTACATTAAAAACATTTAAAATGTACAAAAATACACATATTTGCAATATGTTTCCAGGCTTATTCTAGGATACTCACCATACTGACTTATTTAACACTAAATTTAAACACTAAATTTTTATTTATAAAAATTTCAGAAAAGGTGTCTGCTGCTTGGGATCACTTTTCTAGGTTCACTACAGCAAATTAAAATGATTGGGATGCAAAGGTTTCAAAGTGACTATGCAAATTTTGTATTTATATGTTTTTAAGATGGAGAGTCTTAATATATTAGGAGGCAATGTAGTATTCATGCCAGAATAGACTGTTTGAGTTCAAATCCTATTGTACCCTCACGAGCTTAGTGGTATTGGGAAAATTTTATACCTCTCTGTGCTTCATTTCCTGTTGTGTAAAATAGGGATGATACTATCCTATAGGGCTTTATGAGATTACATGTTTTATACACACACACTCACACAAATATTTAGAACAGTGTCCTATATATAGGACATATCCTAAAATGTTTCTTCTACAACATGATAAAAAAGTAAATATAATTTAAAATTTATTTCTTTCATAGTCTATTTTTATAAGAAATGTATAAACGGCAAATAAAAGCCTAAACACAAACTAAGCAGTTTCCAGGGTTTGTGAGTTTTGTGTCAATTCAACTCAGCTTCTTGTATTCTCTTTTTTTGCTCACTGTTCTGCAGTACAAACACACACACAATACTTACTGTATCTAATATTTGCATTTAAAGCCTTAATGGTACTCCAGTTCTCAAAATAAGTGTCTGAGTAAAAACAAAGAGATAAAACTGTTTTAAGATAAAATTTAGGCAAATTTTTATTTCACTGCAATATACAGCTTAGAAGACCAGCAATCCATACATGCTATATGCATTAACCCTTACTGAATCATTCTATTCATTTGAGCAGTTTTTCACTCTGGAAGCATTTTATACAAGCATTATATTACTTGTGTTTTGGGGGTGGGCAGGGGTTTAGAAGCCACTAAAGAGTGGTTAAGTGGTAAGGTTAAGTGTTCTTAATCTGGGAAAAATGTAGGACATAAAATCTTATTTTAATATTTAGGAAATGCTTTACCCTATGGCTTCCAGGATCCTAACTGCACATTAATGGGCTCCAAGTATCCCTTCCTCCCTCCCTCCCTTCCTCCCTCCCTCCCTCCCTTCCTTCCTTCCTCCCTCCCTTCTTTCCTTTCCTTTCCTTCCTTCCTTCCTTTTCCTTCCTTCCTTCTTCCTTTCCTTTCCTTCCTTCTTTCCTTTCCTTTCTTTTCCTTTCCTTCCTTCCTCCTTTCCTTCCTTCCTTCTTTCCTTTCCTTTCTTTTCCTTTCCTTCCTTCCTTCCTCCTTTCCTTCCTTCCTTCTTTCCTTTCCTTCCTTCTTTCCCCTCCTTCCTTCCTTCCTTCTTTCCTTCCTTCTTCCCTTTCCTTCTTTCCTTCCTTCCTTCCTTCCCTTTCCTTCTTTCCTTCCTTCCTTCCTTCCCTTTCCTTCTTTCCTTCCTTCCTTCCTTCCCTTTCCTTCTTTCCTTCCTTCCTTCCATCCTTCCTTTCTTTTGTCTTTTTTTTCTTCCTTCTATTAAATCTATACTATTTCTAAGAACAAAATTGAATGTAAAGGCTTTAAAGGGTAAAAATTCAACAGTAATTACTTTTCTGGAATTATTATACAAATTTTTAAGTTCTTTTTGAAAAACTTCTAGCAATTGGAATAGTATCAGGGTATGATCTTATTTGAAATACAAAGCCAATGTCTGACCAAGGTTAGGTCTGCTTGTATTCCCATTGACCCATATAGCCCAAAAGCATTTAATATGGGAGAAGGTCAGCTGTTACACTTGAATAAAAATTTTCCAGTTACTAATTACAAAATGAGAGAACTTAGTTTTGCTTTTCTCCTCTCCTCTTTTTATCTCTGTCTCTCTTATAACTTTTTAGGAGACATTGTTTTCCTAATGAACATTTTATGGATTGGAACAAATATTTTTTGATTTTTAATTTTTAGTTATTTTGTATCCAGTTACAACTCTGCAGGTGAATAATGAATAATATGAGTGTTTCACAGAATGTAAAGGTGAAAAATAATCTAAACCAAAAAGTAAGAAGATTAATAGAAAATGTTAATATATAAAATATATTTAAAAGTTATAGATGTAGACCAAAAGATTTACAGAGAATTCCGCACTAAAACGAGAGAAACACATTCAGAAATATTCCCTTGCAAATGGGCACATCTAATAAAAGTTAAATAATATCTAAAGAGAGACCAGTGGGAGTTGTTTTTCATAGGAAATACTATTAGTTAATTTGTTTAAATGTAAATGACTGATGTGTCCAAACCTGATAACACTTGCAAAATAGAATTCAAAACTATTTTCAACATTTGGAATTATTCCACTTTTTCAGACCTTGTTCTTAAGGAATATTTATATAAGAGCCACAGATATTCACATAAAGAAACAAAGGACTTAAAACTTCATATTCCATATGTAAATCTCTGTGAGTAATGGCATTAAGCCTGGCTCACTTGGTACAGGTTAAATAATACTGGGTGAAGAATGATTAAATGGAATCAGCCGTTGGACTGTCTTGCCCCAGTGCATAGCATTACACAGTAGTGAGGAAGACCTCATTCTGCCCTATGAGAATGAAGGAAGCCTGTTTTCATCTTGAACCCAATTTGTTAAACACAAATGTATTCACAGTGTTTATATTTTGGGTAGAATTAATCAACAAGTACTTAATAGTAAGTAGCAAGTGCAGCACAGTGAGGAGCAAGAAAGGCCACCGTGTTTTCAGAATATGTTGAAAAGAACCAAAGCTTCCCTAGGACAATATGGTAGAGGTTTCACTTAGAAGAAACTTTGTACTCATACATAAGCAAATGAGAAGAACTTTCTGCTAACAGTAACAGAGCAGGAGTCTCTGAAACACAGAATTGTCATATATATAAGGAAATCAGCACAGGATGTAGGTACGTTTTAGGAGATCTGAACACAGAGAAAGCAGATAAATTTCAGCTCAATCAGAACAGAAGCAGTTTGTAGTTGATATGGTTTGGCTTTGTGTCCCTGTCCAAATCTCATGTCGAATTGGAGGAAGGACCTGGTAAGAGGCATTTGGATGATGGGGTGGATTTCTCCCTTGCAGTTCTCATGACAGTGAGCGAGTTCTCATGAGATCTGATGGTTTATAAGTGTGGCACTTCCCCTTCACTCTCTTTCTCTCCTGTCTCCATGAGAAGGAGGTGCTTACTTCCCCTTACCCTTCTGCCATAATTATAAGTATCCTGAGGTCTCCCATTCATGCTTACTGTCAAGCCTGCAGAACTGTGAGTCAATTAAACCTCTTTTGCTCATAAATTACCCAGTCTCAGGTAGTTCTTTATAGTAGAGTGAAAATGGACTAATATAGTAGTCATTAGTTGGAAGCCCATGGCATCTCAAGTTAATACATAATGAGTTTATAGCTCATAGTGTGGCTTCATTCATTCTCAAAAAAATATTTTTTTCTGTTTTCATAGAGTCCCAAATTAATAACACTTGAAGTAGATGATTTGTTTCAGTCATGATTCTGATATTCAAAGTAGTAAAACAGGACCAGGTGCAATGGCTCACACCTGTTATCCCACCACTTTTGGGAGGCCAAGGCAGGAAGGGAGTATGGCTTGAAGACAGGAGTTTATGATCAAAGTAGTAAAACTCAGGTAAGCTGCACTATTTTAACTGGTTGTGTGTGTGTATGCGTGTGTGTGTGTGTGTGTGAAATATCACAGAGTAAAATAGAGAATCAGAAAATAATTTGTAATGCTGAGGCAGTTTGTCAGAAATCACTCACTGGTTAATTCAAGAAAATAACCTATATTTACCTAAATTATCTAAATCCACTTGTGTAAATGGAGCCTCAGAATATCTGGTTTTAATACTAACATAATTATGTTTTTACTTTTCCTTTTCATTTAAAATAACTCATAAATGTTTACATTAAAAATCTGTACCATTTTCCTTGGGTCTCTGGAAGGAAGACTATAATTTTCCAGCTATGATGAATATATTTGTTTACTAAAATAAGTTTAGGAATCACTTCCAAAGTGTTAGGTATGTCTAGAATTTTTCCAATGTCTGCAGCAGCCCTATATATATATGTGTGCACGTGTGTGTGTTATACATATATACACACACACACACACGCACACATATATACACACACATATATACACACATATATATATATATTTTTTTCAATATATATTCATTATTTTATTATCCAATAGCTCCAGAATGTATCTTTGAGGAAAACATGTGGTTATGTTAGTGTTGGAGATGATTTTGGAATTTACTTATTCTTACTACTATATAGAAAAGTAGAATCTATTAAGACAAATTGTCTCAGCACATAGACATGATTGGTTAGATGTATTGCATTTGTATGCAGAAAATGCTTCTTATTTAATGATACCAGAGGAGTTGTAATTCTCAAAGATCACCAAAAATGCAGTGTACTTTCAGCAAAAGTTAATTAATTCATCCAAGATGTAGCAGATACTTAAAAAATACTTTATTTTTAAGTGAAGACATGTGGCTTATAGCTGTTCATTTAGTAAAATTGCCATTCATTGGAAATGTTTAAAACCAGAGATACATTTGTATTATTCTTATTAAGTTGGTCATCATGTAGAGCTCAACCTGAATCACAGATATGCTAATCTCATGATGTGATAAGTGGCATCAATATGACCTTTCTTTAAATATTATTTAACATTCCCAAAGATAAAATGAAACAGAACGTAGTATTTAATTCTCATTACCAGCTACAGCTTTTAAAGTGAAATCGCTTTCTTAGTGTCCTCTTTCACTTTAATGTTAGAGGACATCAGGGTCAGCTTCTAGTATTTATATAAAGCAGGAATTCAAATAGCTAACTCACAGAGAAAATGTGATTTCACTTTCTTTCAAAGACTCAATGCAAATTCCATTTGGATTCCTGAGAGACCTTGAGATTCACTTCACATTTCACTTGAAATGCAGTGTGTAGTGTAGTTGAAATACAGGAGAAAAACCTCTGAATGCCTGAACTGCTCCCCAAGATCAAATGAAGCACTTAAAGAAGTCAGAAAGGTATTGCCATCTTCTACAGTGAAGCTGAGACCTACCATATTTGGGCAGGGTATATCGGTGACTTTTAAAACTGACTAGCAGCTATGAGAACAGGGTCCTATCAGTAGAAGGAACCAGAAACAGATTTTGATAAGAAAAAAAGTTAAGCACAAACTATAAGCAACATTATAGTGACTTGGGGTCAGGAAAAACATCCACTTTTAAGTTAACCAGGTAACTGCTTAGATACTTTTAAAAATGGGGGCCGGGCGCGGTGGCTCAAGCCTGTAATCCCAGCACTTTGGGAGGCCGAGATGGGCGGACTACGAGGTCAGGAGATCGAGACCATCCTGGCTAACACGGTGAAAGCCCGTCTCTACTAAAAAAAAAAAAAAATACAAAAAAACTAGCCGGGCGACGTCGCGGGTGCCTGTAGTCCCAGCTACTCGGGAGGCTGAGGCAGGAGAATGGCGTAAACCCGGGAGACGGAGCTTGCAGTGAGCTGAGATCTGGCCACTGCCCTCCAGCCTGGGCAATAGAGCGAGACTCCGTCTCAAAAAAAAAAAAAAGAAAAAAAAAAAGAAAAAAGAATAGTGGGGGAGCTAATATTCAGGGAAGTTTTTATTTGTAAGTATTTTAGTGGCATCAAATAGTTAATATAATTGTTAATGCTTTTCTTGATCTCAGAAAAAATCTGGATGGGCATAATAGATGCATATAGAAGATGAGGCATTTAACAAAGATAAGCAAAAACAAAATAAACACAACAAAAACCCTCTTTCTTGGACAGAATACAATTGTCTTCAATTAAAGCAAGTTCACATAGCTTTGAGACTTGGGTTGGTTTTAAAAGCTGATCCTAGGCATCACCATACAAAAACGGTAAATTAAATTTGAAACCTTTGACTATAACAGTGGTGAAAAATTAGGAAAGCTAAAATATTCATTTATGAACTAAAGGGACTTCCAGACCTTGTCATTTTAAAACACTTCAGCTGAATTCTCTTAAAAGTTCCAGGAAGAAATGGAAATCTGTACTAAAAAAATGAAATGTAAGCCACAGACACATCTGATATAGAACAATCAATAAAAGAGTTGATTTTTAATTGTCTTTAAAGGAATTTTAGGCCTCTGGTCTTACATTAGATTATTGCTCATTATTTATATCTGCTCTGAATCTATACAATATTAACCAAAAAATTGTTAAAACCAGTGTGATAATCCGAGGACATGAAGAAATTTTAGAAACTTCATATGCAATACAACAGTACAAACAAGCAAGAAGTGTGTGTGTGCGCGCGCACGCGTGTGCATGTGCGTGTGTGTATGTTGTATTATCATGTGATATTGAAGCAACGCATTTCAGTACGCATCTCGGTTTGCCTATTTCTGAAAACCACTTTGTGATTACTTTGTGAATGAAATCAATGTCTTTTATATTGCCAGAACTCATGAAATAAAATGTAAAAATATCCCACAGCACTGCACTTTCTTCCAGACAGACAAAGCTATTAAAACATGTGATAAACTGAAAAATCTTACATTACTAAATCCCAGCTTTTTAGCCTGGACTTTAATATCATTTGCTAACCAGGTTTCCCTGCCTTACCAGCTTCATTTTCATTTTTTTCACTAACTACATACGTTGGCTGTGCCTTTAAAGAACTTTCTGATGCTTTCCTCAACATATAAGCCACTGTCAGCCATGCCCCTGCCCTCCGCCCCCCATGCTCCTCTCCATCTGTGTGGACACAGAGCACTCTATCTTTACAAAATCTGGTTCAGTACTCTCCTCTGTTGAAGGCCTGCCATGATCAAGTTTTCCCATTGTGGCTGTTACTTTAAAACAATTAGAAATTTCAAAAACAAGTCAGTAAATCTGCTCTTCTACATATTCCTACCATTTAATCCAGCTTTTTGAATGTTAGAATAACCTGCAGATATTGTGGGAGCCATATGTAAATAGCAACCCACAGAAAATGATAAGACCATTAAATTACTCGGGGTTAATTAATTCTGACTTGGAATAACTGGAACAAAGGGATACACACTCAAGAGGGATTCAAATTGTTCTGTGCTTGAAAAAGTCCTAAAGCACAAAAGTCACACTGATGCCTTCTATTAGGTCCATATCTTTTGTTCTCTTCATGTAGCTTAAGTCAAAGTTATCATGTAACTTGTGTTATTTTAAGCTATCTTAAAACTGTGCAAACAGTTTCATTTTATAATGCTCTAAATAAGCATTCTGCCTCAGATATGGTTGATCTAGGCATTGGTAGTATCTTTGCATATGGGAAGGCATCCAAAAATGGCCCTTAAACCACATTATCTGTCTAGAGATTTTAATTTTTTTCATTTTACATAAGTTGTTCAAGTTTAAAACCTTTAATATTATGTTCTATATACACAGCCAACCATGAAGATTTGAATGCTGTATAAGGAAGTAAACACATTTGGTAGAATAATGAAAGCAGACTTCTGATAACTACAATTATAAACACAGTATGATATATAGCTTTCAATGGCAGTTGAATAATTCAATCTTTCATCCTCTGGGTGCCAATTTAATTTGGATATAGATATCTAAATGCTAAATATTAATTAGCATTTGTGTGTTAGTCCACCATTTGTACCAAATCAGAAAGTAGTTTGGCCTAATACAACATCACTATAAGCACCTTTCTCAATAAAACAGGAGCAACTGATAAGTGAAAAGCTTTGGAAAGAACAAACTACATCTTTAATCATTTCAACAATTACAATTCAGAGCATAAGAGAGCCATCAATTTGGAAGTTTAATCAAAATGTATCAATTAAATTTCCTGCCAGAACAGAATAAGAGTCTGTGTGGAGAAGGTGTTGTACAGACCCTCTGATCAGACCTACCTGAGACTCATTCTCAATTTTTCTCCTTCCCTCTGCCTCATGTCCAGTTGGCCACCAAAGTCTGTTGGTTCTGGTCATAGTAGACACCTCTCTAACCTGTCCACCCCTCTTCACCTTGCCTTCACTGTGCAAACAGCTAACTGTCTGCCTTCCTGGATTCCTGTAAGAGCATCAGTACAGTTTCCAGCCTGCAGTCAATCACTCTAGTTCAATTTTCCTATCACTACCTTAATATCATAATTTTAAAAACAATAATTCCTGATACTCTGATTTAAATAATTTTCACAGCTTTCTATAACTTTTAGGAAAAAAGTACAAACTCCCTAGCAAAGCAAGCACAGTTCTTACAATTCTTACATCTCTAGTTCTCATGAGTTTTGCATCTTGGGACAGCTCACTCCTCTATGGCTGAACTTGGGCTGCCCACTCCTATACCCCTGAACTTAGGCTGTCACCCTTTCTCTTTCCCTGAACCTACAGTGCTCACCTACTCACCCTTGAACCTAGGTTTCCCACCCTATATCCCCCGAAACTAGGTTGCCCATCCCACTCCCTAGATCCTGGGCTCCCCACCCATCTCCCCCTGAACCTATGCTATCTATCCCCTCTTTCCCTGAACCTTGGCCTCCCGCCCCTCTCCCCCGAACCTAACCTGCCCAACCCCATTGCCCCCTGAACCTAGGCTGCCCAACCACTCTATGAACAACGGTTGCCCAAACCCTATCCCTTGAACCTAGGCTGCCTAACTGTCTCCTTCCTAAACCGAGGCTGCACATTCCTCTCTTTCCCTGAACCCAGGCTACATGACTCTCCTGAAACTAAGATGCCCACTACCTCTCCTCTGGAACCTAGAAAGCCCATCCATCTACCACTGAAGCTAGAATGCCCACTGCATCCCTTTCCCTAGGCTGCCCAACCCTCTCCCGCTGAACAAAGGCTGCCTACCTCAATTCCCTGGACTTACGCTGCCCACCTCTCTCTCCTTTAGCCTGCTTTGCCCACCCCTCTCTCCATGAACCTAGGATGCCCATCCTTGTACCCCTGAATGTAGGCTTCCAGTCCCCTCTATCTCTGAATCCAGGGTACCCACCCCGCTCTTTCCTGAACCAAGGCTATCCTCCTCCGTCCACTGAAACTAGGCTGCCCACCCCTCCTCCCCTGAACCTAGGCTGTTCACCCCTCCACCCCTGAATCTAGGCTTCCTACTCCCTCTCCTCCTGAACCTAGGCTGTCTACTGCTCTACCCCTGAATCTCGGCTACCCACCCCTCCCTGCCAAACCTTGGCTCCTTTCTCAACAAGGTAAGTGCTCTAACACTACCCTCTGTGCCATTACACAAACTCCTTGTTCTTTTTTGAAAACATTCTTCCCCTTCCCTCCCCCAGCCACCCCGCTAACATTTAATCATCCAATGTCTTCACAAACCAATTCAGGCATCATTTCTTGTGAGTGACCTCCCTGGGTCCCCTAGTCTGATTGCTTCTGCCTTCTATATACTTTTTTGCTTATTAACTGTAACCATCTCTCTACTTTCCTGTTTTCATGACTAACTGTAACTTCTGAAGGGAAGGATCTGTGTTTATTTATATGTATGTCCTCAGTGCCCAGTCAGTAACTTGCACACAAAATCTTTTACGCATATGTTGCTTATTATAAAAAAATCAAATCTCCAAAGTATTTTTGGATCACTTTCTGTGTGCAGAGGTAGGTACAAGTTTGGAATGGGGTGGGGATGGGGTTGGAAGATGAATAAAACTGAGTCTCAATTTCTAAGAAATTTACAGTCTATTTGGTGAAAGACATAAACTCATGAAAAGTTAATTAGAATGTTACTTCAAATCAACAATTTAATAAGAATATGGGGTCAGTCTACTGTTGTTTCTATTTCTCTCCAAAATAGACAATGGAAGTGATCTGGACACTAGATGTTTCTGGTACTCCTTTAGGCAAGACATTGACCTTGAAGAAGGGTAAAGAGAATAGGACAGATGAATCAAGCCTGTGAAGATGATGACAAAATTTAAATAGGTTAAAAGGAGGCTATTTGTTTTTAAGAGATACTGGAGAATCTTTGCTAACAAAGTTGAAAAAGTCTCTGGAGGGCAAGACTGAAGAAGCCGGAGAGAAAAAGTTTAACTGTTGAAATCTCTGATGAAGCTTTAAAAATGGAAATCTAGGACTCATGAAGAGGGGCCACATTTGCAGACTGCTTATAGAGAAACAGGCTTTGGAGGAACTTAAACAGATGGCTCATTCAAACATTATTTTCCAGCTTTATAATTAAGAGTTATTTTTGTACATTTTTAATCATGTCAAAAATATTCCAAATATTTAACATGATTTTTATTTAAAATTAATAGACTATATGGAAGATTAATTTTTATTTATTTACTTTTAAACTTTTAAGTTCAGGAGTACAAATTCAGGTCTGTTAAATATGTAAATTTGTATCATGGGGGTTTCTTGTATTCTATACATCACTCAGATATTAAGCCTAGTACCTACTGTTGTTTTTCTGAATCCTTTCCCTCCTCCCACCTGCCAACCTCCAAAAGACTCCAGGATGTGTTTTTTTCCTTCTGTGTATTCATGTGTTCTAATCCTTTAGCTCCAACTTAGAAGTGAGAACCTGTGGCATTTGGTTTTCTGTTCCTGTGTTAGTCTGCTCAGGATAATGGCCTCCAGCTCCATCCATGTCCCTGCAAAGGACATGGTCTCATTCTTTTTTATGGCTGCATAGTATTCCATGGTGTATATGTATCACATTTTCTTTATCCAGTCTATTATTGATGGGCATTTTGGCTGATTCCATGTCTTTGCTATTGTGAATAGTGCTGTAATGAATAAACTCAAGCATGCGTCTTTATAATAAAATGATTTATATTACCTTGAGTATATATTCAGTAATGGAATTGCTGAGTCAAATGGTATTTCTGTGTTTAGGTCTTTGAAGAATTGCCACACTGTCTTCCACAATGGCTGAACTAATTTACACCCCCATCAACAGTGTATAAGCATTCCTTTTTGTCCACAACCTCGCTAGGATCTGTCATTTCTTGACTTTTTAGTAATAGCCATTCCAACTGATGTTAGATGGTGTCTCACTGTGGTTTTGATGTACATTTCTCTAATGATCAGTGGTGTTGAACCTTTTTTCATATGATTATTGGCTGCATGTATGTCTTCTTTTCAGAAGTGTCTGTTCATGTTGGAAGGCTATTTTTAAATATAGTTTTATGCCTAAAATTAAACCATTAATTTAATTAAATTTCAGGAAAGTTTCTTCTTTGTAATAGCGAGAATATGGGCAATATGTTTATAGCACTTCTAAGCTAATTTCCCCTATAGCATTAACTGTGATTGGGGCAACCATTAGGCATTGTATGATCTTTTCCAGACAATCAAGATACTATTTCTTTTGCTGAATAGGTAAGTTGTTAATTAACATTTCATAACTGGTTAGCTCAGGTATAGCCCTTTGCTAATGAAAACCATGATCTTTATTTGACTCTGTGGCCACATATCTAATATTTCCCCTACAGATTACAAGTTCTATATTTTGTTCACTATTTGTGTCCCCAGTACCAACATTGTGGGTACCCAATGAATGGTTGTTGAATAAATATAGGCATAAATGAATCAAATAATAAATGAATAAATGAGTGAGTGACTGAAAAAGTGAATGAGTAAACGGCTATGTCCTCATCCACTATGGTTGTTATTTATTTGATTAGACTGGGAAAATTCAATACATATACTAGAAAGCAAGGGCATAGTGCACTTCCAGCCAAAGGACAGCCTGTTCAATGACATCACTCATCATTTTGGTATGCACAGGACATTATTACAGTCAAATTTACTGCAGACAGGTTTCCAAACAGGGTCAACAACAGATGAGGTCCCAGAGATACTAAAGGTGATGACCTCATAGTCCAGGCATTTTTTGGAGATGAGGTATTAAATAACCCACATACCTGAAATACATGTAATATTAAGTTTACACACTCGGTTTAGCTATTTGATTTGCACCAAGGTAATAGAAGTTTAGAAAATGAAAAGCAGAGAAGGCTACTTGAATAATGATTCTCAAATTTAATGTCTGCTAGAATCACTTGGAAAGTTTACCTTGCTAAAAAACAAAATAAAATAGAAAAACAAAAATTCATACAGTACTTACATAGCTCCAAAAGGTTGTTATTCTAAGTTGGGGGCAAAAATTTGAATTTTCAACAAGTTCCCCTGTATCAGTGTTCTCCACCCGGGGTGATTTTGTCTCTCCCCACCCCCACGAACATTTGGTAGTATCTGGAGACATGTTTGGTCATCACAACCAAGAGGGTCAGGAGAGTTATTGGCATCCAGTGGGTGGAAGCCAGGGATGCTGCTTAACACCCTGCAGTGCCAAGATTGAGAGACGCTGCTATTTGGTAGAGAACGAACCAGAGCTCTAGGGCAGGAGCATTATCTCAGCCTGGACCATGCTCACAATACAGGAGGCGAAGTACCTCCTACAAAGATAAATTAAATGAGTAGAATTGTAAAGTGGCTATAAAAGAGATAAGCTCACTTAACTGGAAATTATCAGCAATACAGTTTCAATCTTTTATTTTCCAGTATGCTTGATAATGAGATATTAGTGAATAAATAATTTACTTAATTCTAACAACAGTTAGAGTTGAGTTAACTCTAACAACAGTAGAGTTCTTACTAACTCTAACAACGGTAGAGTTCTTGGCCTCTGTTGTTAGTCTCTAACAACAGTTAGAGGCTAAGAAGTGTTCATGTATTTCTAGGTATCCTGTAAGGGAAAGATTAGCTCAGAAAAAAATTATATAAATGTTCACACATTCAAAAAATTTTCCTTTAATATACAATTAATGAGCACCTAATTGACATTCATCATGAAAACATCTGAAATAGTACACTTTCTTTATAAAGTCAATGATTATGCCTATGTTCAGAGTAGGTCTCAACACATATCTCATGTTAATATTTTTGACAAGTTTAATTATAGTTTGAACTGATTTCTGTCCTGCAGACACACTGCAATACAATTCATTAGAAAATACTGCTGCCTACTTCCAATAATAGTAGAAATCTGTAAACAACTTTACTGAGCATTTCAAATATTAGAAAACAATAGTGCTTCCTCTGTGGAGCTTCAAAGAACTTCCACTAATTAACCCTTTGTCTTCTTAAATTAAATTATCACTCTTTAGTAAATTTCAAGACAACTGCAAATCTTCTTTTCTAAACCCGTAATATCAACACACAAGAATTGCTTCTTTCACCAACTATGGCTGATTTACCATCTAGCAGAACAAATTAAGAACTTAGCAGTAATTATGAAAATAATTTCCTTCTTTTATTGAAATACTTTGCAGGCACTGCAGCTTAGCACATTATTATTCTGGGTGGCGTAGGTGTTGTTGAAAGGCAGTGTGAAAATAAGAACCTGAATTATGAATTCCTCCCATGAACACGGAATCACTTTGTATTTTCTGTGGCAAATGAACTTATTTCTCTCTTGAAAGAAAAGAAAAAGAGCAAGAACATTTTAACTTTCAGAAACACATAAGACTGGCCAGGCACGGTGGCTCATGCCTGTAATCTCAGCACTTTGGGAGGCCAACGCAGGCAGATCACCTGAGGTCAGGAGTTTGAGACCAGACAGGACAACATGGTGAAACCCCATCTCCACTAAAAATACAAAAAAATTAGCTGGGCATGGTGGCACGTGCCTGTAATCCCAGCTACTTGGGAGGCTGAGGCAGGGGAATCACTTGAACCCTGGAGGCAGAGGTTGCAGTGAGCTGAGATTGCACCACGGCACTCCAGCCTGGGTGACAGAGTGAGACTCTGTCTCAAACACAACAACAACAACGACAAATAAACACATAAGATTGCTTTATTATATATATTGAACTAGATTACCTATCAACTCAGAAATTGTGTTTTTTTTAATGTATATTGTTCCATAAAAGTTGACACGTTTTTATATAATATATGTGTCAATAAAGACAAGGATAAAACCTATTTAAATTTATCATAAACTTAAAAATTTCATTCCATTTCAATTCAGTAAATATTTATTACACAGCTATTCTCTTCTGAGAACTATACAGGTATTGGAAATAGTGAAATGGGTCATATAGGAAGGATCCAAAGAAATCCATTGAAGGGAGACACCTCCCTGAGAAAACCAATTCCATTTAAGACAGTCTGTTCAGTTTTGCATGCCTGAAACTATAGAAAATATATTTTCGTGTCCTTTTAGTTTTTGAAGGAGATCACACATATTAGGGGCTTGTGATCTGTACTCATGTCAGGGTGAAAAGATCTATTAACACAAGAAATACATTAAGCTAAGGCATGAAATATCTTTTAATTACAGTAATTACTAAAAGGATAGTTGCTCACCTGTGACGTAGACTCGTGGGTAATCAAGCCTTTCTAAACAAAGGTATTGTATTTCTTTTAGCTGCAATACATGCCAGTTGTCTAAGATATTTTCCAATTCTTTCTACCTATTCATTTTTCATAAACAATTTTCTTTTGACTTTTCAACTGTCATGGTTCATTTGGGCTGCTATAACAAAATACCTCACATTGGGTAATTTATAAACAACAGAAATTTATTGGATGATGGGAAGTCAAGATCAAGGGACTAGCAGATTCAGTGTTTGGTGAGTGCTTATTCCTCATAGATAGAACCTTCTATGTTTCTTGACATGTCAGAAATGATAAGCAAGCTCTTTGGGGTCTTTTTTGTGAGAGCAAGAATACCAAGAGCTCATCACCTCTTAGATGCCCCCCTCCCTCATACTACTGCATTGGGTATTAAGTTTCAACATATGAATTTTGGGGTGGCACAAACATTCAGACCATAGCACTAACATCAGTTCAGTATGACAAAGCTGTTTGGATTATCAGATATTCTTCTATTTTCCATAAATTTCTAGATTAGGAGAGGTGAATGGTAATGAATTTAGAACAGCAATGTTAAACTTTTTACCTTTTAAATCTCAACTACTGGGTCCTGAGATTAGAAGTTCACAACAATGAAAGAAAATAAATGCAATCCCTTTTGTAGGTAGCAGATACTGGGGCAGTCTTGGCTGTTGCTCTGAATTCCAATTTTAGTGTAGGTTCAAGTTATAAAGTGTAAAGTGTCAGGCCTCTGAGCCCAAGCCAAGCCATCGCATTCCCTGTGACTTGCACGTACACGCCCAGATGGCCTGAAGTAACTGAAGAATCACAAAAGAAGTGCAAATGCCTCGCCTTAACTGATGACATTCCACCACAAAAGAAGTGAAAATGGCTGGTCTTTGCCTTAAGCGATGATAATATCTTGTGAAATTCCTTTTCCTGGCTCATCCTGGCTCAAAAAGCTCCCCCACTGAGCACCCTGTGACCTCTCCTCCTGCCCACCAGAGAACAACCCCCCTTTGACTGTAATTTTCCCTTACCCACCCAAATCCTATAAAACAGCCCCACTCTTATCTCCCTCTGCTGACTCTCTTTTCGGACTCAGCCCGCCTGCACCCAGGTGAAATAAACAGCCATGTAGCTCACACAAAGCCTGTCTGGTGGTCTCTTCACATGGGCGCGCATGACATAAAGGATCTATATGTGTGTATAATTCTGGAAAGGAAGCTGACAGGTTATAGACTTTAGCAAGTAGTACCTTGTTGGCCAGAATTCTGAGACTACATGGTACATTATTACAATTACGTTTCTAACAAAAAAAAGCCTAAGCCTCTTTGACTCAGCACACAGATATCCACACACAGCAATTCCCGGCGTGAAAAGGTTAAAAATGCACTTTTTAGAAATCTTTCTTCAGTGCTACTGCGATTTCCCTCTTCTCCTTCTCCAAAAGACCCAACCAACAAAACCAATAAAAAATCTGGCACTAACTTTCAAATCTTTGGCTGCAATAAGATCTCAATTTGACTCCAAATGTAACTTTTAAAATATTATTGCTTGATTTACAACCCTCAAGTATACTTACTTATGTGCATTGTATCAAATGAAAATGATTAAACAGAAGGTTTCATTTTTTTTCAATCAAAATCATTATCGACACATGCATTTTTATTCTATTACTTTTCCTCAGTGGCCTCCAAAGTTGGATTGATAACCAACATATTTATTACCAAACTTTAAAATAATTTTCTTTAGATTTATTTTATCTTTACTGATGTTCCTTCAAATCTATATTTTAAATAATTTAGATAAATATATTAGTAAGAATTTTAGGAGATATTTGCAAATGCATAATAGATTGCTTGTTAATAATGTCTAAAAGGGTCAATGTTAGGTACCTTTAATTACTGAGGAACACCAAACCTGCAAAATGGTAATTAACTATAGTACAAGTGGGAAATTCTGAATTGGAGATTTAAAATAAGAAAAGGAAATAACAAATTAAACATTAAGGAAAATGTCCAGTCTTTTGTTTATAAAGGCTAAAATAGAAAAAAAAAAATTAGCCTGAGTCATTCAAACGACTGGAAAAATACAGTGCTAAAATTACCTAATATAAATCCTCAGCAGTATAAACCTGCGTCTTTTCAAAATAGAACCACAGACATTAGAAAATTAAGAGAGGTTACCCAGGGGCTTATCCTTACCAGCCAGTTCTGCGTTGCTCTTATTAATACTATACCCATTAATATATTAATAACATAATTTTAACATTCTTGTCTAAAGTTTTCCTGAAATCATCCCAGGGTCCCTGAGAACAGTCTAAATTGGTGAGAAATATTGGATGAATTCCAAGTTTTGCTATTATTGATTTTTAGAGCATTTTGTTTAAGTAAATACTTCGAAAACTGACTTCAATAACTTTCTGAGAATAAGGAGAAATGAATGAGGCAGAGTGTACACTTCACACAGTACAGACACTGATGAGAGCTTCCTATGACACCTAGGAATCTTCTGGTTGGCATCTTTTGGCAGTATTTTCACCGAGGATATTTTTTTTCCTTTCCACTCTGGAAATCCTTCCCAAAGTATACGATAACCTTTAAAAAATAACTTTTCCAGATACCTAAGACCCATTGTTCAAACAAGAGAATAGGAATAACTATCCTTCCTTGGTAGATTCTTCCACTAACCACTCAATGATACAGACAACTCATGCATACCCCAAACCTTTATTGAGCATTTCCCACACTTTAGTCACTGGACCAAGCATTGTTAGAGAACTTTTTCGTTGATTCTTATCATTCACCCCCATGCAATAGGCAATATTATGCCCATTGTGATGTTTTCAGTAATCTGGAACTTAGAGTGATGAGATATATTGCAATTATTTTTATTACCATACCTTATTTCATATTATTAATTAAAAATTTGAAGCAAATTTTCAATTTCATGACCTCAAATAGACAGAAAATGTTTAGACAAACTGAAAGCCCTTATGTCCTATAAGATTTTCAGTAAACTATAGGAAGGAATTTTGAACAATATTAATTATTTAAAAATTGTTGTCTTTTCAGGTCATTATTCATATGCTAAATAATAGACTATAGGAAATAGTAATCTAGATATCACTGGCAATGTTTTGGATTGAGAAACACCTATGAACAAAGCCAGGGAGTTTTCATTTCTGAATTTTATTACCATGCTAGAAAATTAATATCAGAGAGTAGATTCTACACCTTTAGTAGTTTGCTTTGTTTTGTTTTAACACACATGGCTCCTTGGTTTTTCTTCCTTTTGTAATAAATAAGCATCTCTTTGGCCAGAATTCTTAGCTATCTTAATTTCAGAAAATATTTAGTTTTCATTTCATAATTTATATCTACCGCTTCTCAAGCATTATATAATTTAACTGGATAGTTGGGATAACAATCACTGTGGGGCCAGAGGGAAACGCAGACAGCAGACAAAAGATGACAGACCAAACACTAGAGGAAAGCTAGCTGAAATGGACAGAGAACTCAATGACCAAATGTAACCGTTAATTAAAGCCAGGCATAATGGCTCATGCCTGTAATCCCAGCACCTTGGGAGGCCCAGGTGGGCGGGCCACTTGTGGTCAGGCATTTGAGACCAGACTGGCCAACATGGTGAAATTACGTCCATACTAAAAATGCAAAAACCAGCTGGGTGTCATGGCGTGTACCTGTAATCTCAGCTAATCAGGAGGCTGAGGCAGGATAATCACTTGAATCTGGAAGGCAGAGATTGCAGTGAGCCGAGATCGCACCACTGCACTCCAGCCTTGGTAGCAGAGTGAGACTCTGTCTCCAAAAAAAAAAAAAAAATTAATTAATTAATTAATTAATTTAAAAAGTTACAGTTAATTAGGTGCTCAAGAAGGCCAGAGATGGATCCTGGATCCTTTATACATTTTGGATGCTTGCTAAGCAAACATTAATTGTAAAAACGAATGGTGGAATCTTGGAGTAAGTCAGTCAAAGGAATATGAATAATTCAATTGAATTAAATGGCATTACCTATTCTCATATTGATCTATCCACCCATGTAATTCTTAACCTTTAACACATTATGTAATTTATGTATCTATCATGTTTATATCCTTATCTTCCCCCAGCCCCTCCCACATCTAAGTCTCATAAAAAAGTTATTTTTGTTTATTCACTGATATATGTGCCAGATATCTTAAACAGCAGAACAAATAATAGGTTCCCAAGAAACATTTGTCAAATGAATGAACACATTACTGATAATTAGTTGCAAATCTCTTCACTAAACACAGTATAATTTACAAAAACGAATGTGACACACTTCTAGTCCTCAAATACTTTAGTCTAAAAGGAGATATCAAATTGCTGCAAAATAAAGCAGAAAATATAAGGATTATAAAAGATACATACACAAAGCTTTTCAGGGCAGCACTCTCTACGGGTATACTGTGGGATGTGGGTATTATTCAAGAACTACATATATGAGGAGATATAGATTTAAATTTTCTATTTCCAGCAATGAGATTTTTTTTTTTCAGATCAAATTTCCCATTTGAAAACTGCTATAAATTCTGAACTATATGAGGAAAAATGTGACAACGATTCAACCAGGATTTGCAGCCTGGTTTCACAACACTTGAGTGATTCAGGGAACCTCTAGACTCTATTTAGCTTAAGGGATCCTAGGTTAATGCAATATCAATAAGCATTAAGCAGAGGCAAATACAAATTGTTTTTGGAGGAATGTACTTTGATCCTTGGCTTGGCCTCAAAGAATTCTCACCAATAGTTTGTTAAGGACAATTAACATGACATAACCTAGCACACTAAGAGATAAAGTACAATGAGTGAGAACTGGAAGAAATAAAAGAGAGCAGAAACAAACCTCAAAGGTTTTCAAATATAAGACATGTCAGCTACAGATTACAAAATAACTATGTTTAATACATTAAAAGAAACACAACAGATTACAAAAATCTGCAAAAAATAAAAACCTAGAAAGTAACTTAGCAGATCAAAAATAATTAAATGGAAGCTCTAGAAATAAAAAATGACAATTACCCAAACTTAAAACTCTATGGATAATTAAATAACAGGTTAGACAAAACTGAAGGCAGAATTAATGAACCGAAAGTAAGTTAAAATAGATAACTGGGAGGGGAAAAAAGTAGAACTATGGAAGAGAGATTATGAGGTGAAAAGGATAGGAAACAATATTATTCAGTATTACAGATGAGGATGATATTTCAAAAAGTGACAGAGAATTTCCAGAACTAATGGAGATATTGATCCTCTCTAGCCTTGGGCATCTTACCCTGACTCTGCTTGCAAATATTTTCATTCATTTACTTCAATATGATGTATAATCAATATTTTCTGTATGCCAAGATATAAAAAGTGCTGGAAAGCACTGTTTTGGGCAGGGGCTGGCAATTTTTTTTTTTTTTTTTTGTCTATAAAAGACTAAATAGTAAATATTTTAGAAGTTGCAGGGATTATGATTTCTGTTGCGACTCAACTTTGCAGTTGTAGTACAAAAGAAGAAATAGACAATACATAAACAAATAGGAATGACTGTGTCTGATAAAATTTTATTTACAAAAACATGCAGCAGTCTGTATTTATGTCACAGGTTGTAGTGTGCAAACCCCTATGTTAGATGGTCAAGGTGAGAATTACAATAAAAAGCACATGGTGCCATTTGATTCCCAATGTTAGCCCAGAGAATTTGTGTTGAGGGCACGATGCAGCATTTCTTGAACTTTATAGCTCATGCTAATGGACATAATGGGTTGCTAATAATATTAGAAGCACTTATGTAAACGTTATCAGTTTAAAAAGAATCACTTATATGCTAATAAATGTAATAATACACCTTTAAGAAACTAAGCATTTAAGATTTAAAACCATTAAATCTATGATGTAACTTAAAACATTCTAAGATAATTTTTAAAATTTTGAGAAATTAAAAAGAAAAATTTACCTGAAGAAAGCTGAATTATAATGGCTTTATGAGAAAACACACAATTGCGAATATGAAAAAGCTTCAAAAAGTAGTGTATAGTGTAAACAGAAAAGCAAAAAGTAAAAGCTTCATTTAGTTTCATGTCAATAAATCTTTAATTGTATTTCTATTTTTTTAGAAAATTAAATTTTTTCTATTGCTTTTTGTAATATTTTTAGAAGAGCAGGGTTGCTTTGCAAATAGAAGCAAACATTTTATCCACAATAAATCTGAAAACCAAGAACCATTCTAAAGTTTGGCATTATTATCTTTGATTATAATATAAATTTTCTTTTTTGGAGATCAGGTAAATTTTACTTTAATTTATAAGGACTAGTATTTTGATAATGTAAAGGTCTAGTATTTTCAATTTTTTTCAATGTAAATATAATCAAGGGACAAAAGCATAACATAGTTTTATAATATTAGATAATTAATGATTGGACTTGAATGGATAATGGAAAGTTCTATGGCATTTTAACATCTTAGATGCAAATTCCAAAAATTTAACTTATCTCCTTCTGCAGTTCTGCAACATACTGACTGTGAATATACCTACTGAGGCAAGGTTACAAGTGTCAGCCAAAATTAGTTATTTTGTTTTACCCCTCTAAGTACAGAAAAGAGCAACTACAATACCTTAGGAACTATCCAGTAAAATGGAACATGCTGGCACCTAGAACATATATTGGAGATAGAGGCTGCACATAACAGTGTTAATTTAGAAGACTGAACATCATACGTTTGTCATACAATTGGGATTTCTTTCTAAAGTATCGACTGCGATAATGTAATCAGTTACATGTTAACATGTAGTAAACAGACCAATCTTTGCTACAAAGGTAACATAATTTCTTGAAGTTAAATAGTTTTCAAATCCTATCTATGGTTAATTGAATCACCAGGAAATTCTAGAAATAGTTTTCTACTGGAATGATGGCTATATGTTGTTAAATATTTTTAATATACAGACTTTTTTTTTTCATTGTTGCTCACAAAAAGGCTTCAGTTAGGTAATTATGAGTCTGTAGAGGATGTTTCCACATTTCTTTCCAAACAATGAGACCATGGTATTGCTGTTTTACACGGTTACTATTCTTGGTTTATTTCTTAATTGCTTAAATGAAGTCTCCAACAAGACCTCTTTCTTGTTCTTTTTGCTCCTGTATCATACTTGTAAGAAAATTATTTTCTGTCCATCTTAGTTTGATCCAACTCTATCCCAGTTTGAACAGAGCCATATAAAACAGCTTTATCATTTGGTTATTCCCTGCAGGGAAAGGTTGGCTATCCAATAATAGTAACACTTTGTGTCAGTATTTAAAATTTCTAAGAGGAACATATTTTTCTTAAGGTATGTAATATTGTGTCTTCCTAATATATAGATATATCAATCATCCACAGAGCAAATAAAATGATGTCAACTTCCCTGAAATAAGAAGATGAGGTTGAAGTGTTAGTTTTATGTTTGCTAGGATTTATACTGTGAGGTAAACAAAATTTTGACTCCCAGGATGAATGACGAAGGGAGAGAAAGATATTCTGCTTATGAATAAATAAGAATAATGGTAGCAAAGGAGAGAAATTGTTCAATTATTTAACTTTGAGAGAAAACAAGCCAGTGGCAGTCTCAGTCAAGATATGACGGTTGCTACTCCCAACTCCAATAAATCAATTTGAAATGAAGAAAAAATGGCGAAGTCTGGTCCTTAGAAGCTTTTGTTTTCAATGACAAGATAGGTAAGTAAATTACAAATGGATTGATGAAACATTTTCTGAAAACACGTAGTCCTTCACAGACTGGACAGTATTAGATGGATAGTTACAAGATCCATAGAGAAAGACCACAGGCTAATTTAAGGGAGGGAGTATAGGTTTTCCAGGAAATGTAGTCACCATGCATGATCTAATACTCAAAATCCAAATTTAGAGTAGCTCAAAGAATGTGCAAATTATCAATCACTCAAATGATAACTTTGTAAGCCACTTTAAGAGAACATTTAACTAGCTCTCTTCCTAGTCACATACTCTTTCTTTCTTTCTCTTGCCTGATTGCCCTTTCCAGAACTTCCAATACCATGTTGAACAGGAGTGGTGAGAGAGGGCATCCTTGTCTTGTGCCGGTTTTCAAAGGGAATGCTTCTAGCTTTCGCTCATACAGTATGATATTGGCTGTAGGTTTGCCATAAATAGCTCTTATTATTTTGAGATATGTTCCATCAATACTTAGTTTATTGAGAGTTTTTTGCATGAAGCGGTGTTGAAATTATCGAAGGTCTTTTCTGCATCTATTGAATAAAAAATATTCTCCTATTTAAAATAAGTCTATGTCTGAAGTGAGAAAATTACTTTGAATTTATTTCGTGCGTCACATACAATGAAGCATTTTCAATATCTTGTTAATTAGTGAGCCAAAACAAAACAAATATATGTTTCTAAATTGTCTAAAGATGCTTTGTCTAATGATCGTAAAATAAAACACCTTTGTTTGAGATAATCTGGGTAATAGATTATTCTTGGAAATAAAATTAATTGTTTATAATGGATCTTACTACTGTAAAAAGCTGAAACATTCTTCCATCAAACTTCCAGTGTTAGGTCTAATAATTGCTAGAAATATTTATCAACTGATAAAATCAAATAGAGATGGGAATAATTCTTAGATAGAAAATGTACTTAGGAAACATGCAAACATTCATTCTTTTACCAAAATAGCCAATAAATATTTATCGAATGTATCCTACATGCAGGTATAGTAGGCACCAACAGTGCAGTGATGAATAAGAAAGACAAAGTATTTCTTTTATGGTGCTTATTTTCTTGTGAGGAAGGCAGGTGGTAACCAAACAAAAATAAGAAAAAGGAATGCGTGCTGTGAAAGTATAAAATGGGGTGATATAAAGAGAACGACAGGGCAACATTTTGGATTAGGTGGGCAGAGATATCCTCAGGGAGAGATGTACAACGAGATACACAGAAGCGCAGTTTATAGACTAAAATTAATGATAAATCATGCCAGTAGTCATCGACATAGAGAATAGTAAATCAACTTTGATATACCTATACAATGCAGCAGATACAAGGAATGAAATATAGGAAGTGTAAAACAAATTTTCCAAGATATTTGTTGAATTTCGAATTGGGATTGTCAAGTGTTCATACAACATAAAAACATTTATTTAAAAATAGTGTGAATGTCTATGAATGAATACATACGTCAATGTATAAATGGATATACGAAATTAGGAACAACAAAATGTAAATAGGAATGATCTTAGAGATCTGGGTGGATGTGGAGGCCCAAGATGGTGATGATCAGTGGGGTTCTTTACATTAACAGTTCTACTTTAAAGTTTTACAAGTAAAAAATACTCGTGCATTGCTTTTGTAATGAAAAATCAATTTTTAAAATTAAAAATAACAGCAACTTGATAAACCAACATTAAAGCACAACTTCTAATTTGAACTTTATTACTGCAATCTCGAAAATATTTAAGTCAGCCTTTTTCTGTTAAAAAGAAGTAGCACTATCTCTTCACTATTAACTATATTTACAGGACCTATACTCAAATTCAATATCATTACATCGATAAAACTATTGTGTATATATAAATATAGTCAAAATAGAAGAACAAATGTGAAGAAAGGAAACAAAGTTGTCTCAGCCTTCATTGTTTAAAGCTCACCCAGAAAAACACTTTCAATAATGAAACAATCTAGCGAAAACTGTGATGGGAAAGGAGTTTTGTCACAATGGGAAGGTTTTTGATCACTTTCTGGATACATCAAGAAAACATGAACTACACTGATCCCTTGAGATTATCTTCTTTGAAAGACAACTAAACACATTTCCTCTCCCTGGGTAGTTTTCTTCAAGGACAATTTAGAAGCTGAATTTTGTAAAGCTGAGACATTCTTCGTGATGGCTAACAGTCATGTTACCGGCAGATGTTAGGGAGGTGTGATTGATTCCTCAGGTGAATGCTGACCTCAGAAACCAATCGTTTTATACATTCAACGTAACACCTTATACTGTCTATGAAAAGTAGCCAACAGGAGGCACAAAATAAGGGACTATCTCTTGTAGTGTCCCTTTAATAGTCCTAAGGAACTTTTGGAATAACTAACACTTTCCCCTGTTTAGATCAACAAAGAAACAGATTGTACCCAGTAAAAAAAATAATAATAAAACTACATCAAAGTTGCTTCTTATTCACAGAGACATGGAAACTAAAATCAGGAGTGGCACATGTATACATATGTAACAAACCTGCATGTTGTGCACATGTACCCTAGAACTTAAATTATAATAAAAAATAAATTAATAAAAAAGATAGCACATGTTTCTCGGGCAGAAAATATTCAACTAGATTTTTATAGCATTTTATTCTTCCCTTGGCTATATAACACACCAAGTACACCTTAGATTATACCACCAAATTCTTCTCTGGCTAATGGTACAGAGAGAAAGCTTGCAAAAATTTTACTATCATGGATTTGTCTGTAAAGTTCCAAAAAGAAAAAAATAATAATGACATCAGTAAGGCTATTCAGCTCATGTTATCACCAGGGCAATTTGGAATTCTCTGTACTTAACTATTGTACTGGACTAGAAGTAGAGGATACCCAGAGTATCAGAACCTATAGCAAAAAGTGTGTTTAATATTAATTGTAATTTAAACTATATCAGCATCCTAGGACTGAGAAAATTGTCCGAGAGTTCAATCTTTTCCTAGAGATTCTAAGAATGTTCCTCTTCTAGACTCTCTGGTGAGAAACAAGTAGCATCACAAAACCTCAGATGTAGATCATATCAGGGGTGAAGAACACCAGGAAAATTCGTAGAATACATAGAGTCCAACAATATGGTGCTTCATCTGACAGCATATATAGAGTGGTATTAGCTTTTGGGATTGATTGATATTTATCTCCCCTCATGCAAAATCAAACCAAACCAAAAAATAAAAGTTGTAACCTACACAAGTATTTAAAGTATAGGCATCTAACCAAGACTTAACTACAGATTTTTCTGCTCTTTGAGACATCAAAAATCTCATAAGATTATCAATAAAATAAAGGTGATTTTGATGAGCTATATTGCGATTACTTCTACAAACAAACAAACAAAAAACATGGAAGAATCACTCACACTTATTTAGTGCAATTGTTTTTTCTGCCTGAATTCAAAAATATACAAATACAAAATTAAATGTTATTCAATGTTTTTATGACAAAACAATTTGGAAGGACCATATAAATATTGCATTACTCTGATAAAAGATTCAAGGTCATGTGAGTAATATATTGGCTAAATGACCATAGAGCTTGCTATTTTATTCTGCAATGCTAAGCTGAATTACTAGGGCAAGATGTAAAGATGGCATTCGGGCCTCTATAAATTCTAAAATATCAGAGCTTTTAAAAATTCCTCATGGAATTCACATTGCAATGTGCCTTACACATTAGGTAATGCAATCCTATCTTGAGATGTAATCTGATGGCATCATTACACACAAACACATTCATCATGCTGTACTGAAGATTCAGAAAGAGAATGTTTTTTTTTTCTCTGAATGTAACATCTCACTGACTTATATTCCTGTTAACTAGCAGGCAGCTGAAATAACTTAATGGACTTTGAATATTTAGCCCAAAGTAATGTAGGAAAACATCTGTCACTTACGTTTTGGCGTCATCCCACAACACACAATAGGGATTCAAAGTACCCTAAAAAAAAGCAAAGAAAGAATGCATATATCTTGAGTACATATTATAAAAAGATTGAAGGATTATGTGAAATAGAAACAGAATGGAAGATTTCTTATCTTGTGGTAAGAGATACTTTAATGATTTATTTTCAATTATTTATAAGAAATTCACATTTCCTTTCTCATAGATTTAGTGACCCATTTTATAAAGTTCTATGAAAACAGTATCTTTATTCCAAACACTCTAACTTGTATTTAGTTTTCCTGGAAATTAAAAGTGAAGCTTTCATATACCGTAAGTCTATATTTTGATGATTTTGATTTTATACTTATGTCTCTAAAACATTAGTTGCTAGATTACTTTCTTTAAGATCATAGTATTCATAATATTGAAATCACAGTGACATATCTTATAGTATGCACATGTATAATCATCACCACTACCTCCTCGTCAGCCTCTAGTTGATGTTTCCTAGAGACAAGAGGTGTCCATTTCTTGAGTTTGTTGACTTGCAATATCATCTTAATTAGCATATTATATTTGTATAGGATAATGTCTAATGAAATTTTAAGTGAAAATGCTAGATTTTAAATTTATTTCAATAATTGTGAATTGAGTACCTGCCGTGACCTTCAAGATAACACCATGGGTTTTTCACGCTGGATTATTCAATGTACTTCTGTTTTGAAGAGTTCTAATATATTTAGATACATGTATCTACAGATTCTGTCATACGCCTGAAGAATCTTCTCTTATCCATTAAACATACACTGTTGGTTTGAAGTCCTCTCATCCTCCACATGACTAATTTCCTGGAGCATACACTTTTAAAGTGTATTTAGGCAAATCACTCACTTGAGTCTGACCTGTGCACAGCAAAGCACTACCACTGCCTCTCCAAATCAGGTGCCCTCTTCCTAATAATGCAAACTAAGATTGTATTAGATATTTGGGTAGACTCTTCCTGAGCTAGATAGGTATTACTCATACATGGCAATCTCTGCTGAGCTTTTAAAATCCTGATTTTGGCATCCCACACATCCAGTATTGCTTTTAAGCTTTGTGTCATTACAGAATTAAAAAACCAAACATGATTATCTATGTCTTCATCCAACTTAGTTACTGATAATAATAATTAACAGACCAAGGCAGTTAAAAGAGTCCTGAGGCCGGGCATGGTGGCTCACGCCTGTACTCCCAGCACTTTGGGAGACCGCGGCGGGAGGATCACGAGGTCAGGAGATGGAGACCATCCTGGCTAACACGGTGAAACCCCGTCTCTACTAAAAACACAAAAAACTAGCCGGACGTAGTGGCAGGCGCCTGTAGTCCCAGCTACTCAAGAGGCTGAGGCAGGAGAATGGCGGGAACCCGGGAGGCGGAGCTTGCAGTGAGCTGAGATGACGTCACTGCACTCCAGCCTGGGTGACAGAGAGAGACTGTGTCTCAAAAAAAAAAAAAAAAAAAAAAAAAAAAACAGTACTGAAACAGGCCACTGCCTTCCTTCCACAGGTGGAAACAGTCCCTCATAGACAGTAAGCTATGACCCAGCCCTCAGGCTTCAGTGTTGTCTACAAATAGTTAATCACTGGAGTGTATCTGGGAAAGAAATATCTTTGAAAGTCCAGAGAAGCTCTTTTGGAGGTGTGCCTTTCTAAATGTTGTTTGATGGGTCCATTCTAAATTTTTGCTAGAAATAAATAGTAAGATCGCTGTTCTAAAACATATGAAATTAACTCAAACCTTACATATTATTCATTTTAATTGGTACATGACTAAATCTAATATTGCAGCATCCCAGTTATTCTAAAAATTCCCTGAAAGACCACATATCTAAGGTATCTTGGATATTTTTTTTTAAGCAATCAGAAAATGCATTTGGTTTTGTTTCCCACTCTTCCTTTAAAATTTATTTAGTAAAAAATGATCTTTTTCTTGCTTCTGGATGGAAATTTAGTCATAATTTGAAAACAAACAAACAAAAAACCAAACTCCAAAGTTTTGAGTCACTCTTAAATAACAGGCTTTGGTTGTCACATTAAATCACGATCGTCATGTCATTAGCAATTGAAAATGATCTGTTACAAACAATAATCAAAACACAGAACCTGATTGAATGTCAGATCATCTTCCCTCCTCCAGATGAAGGCCTGGGCGGAGGTGGGGCATGACTCTGCCAGTGGCCAGGGTGGTAGAGGGGTGAGGGAGGGGAGGTAAAGGAAGCAAAAGGTTTTCACCTGCCTGCTAAGGTCCAAAGCCAGTTCTGAGCAATCTGGCCCTATTTGATGATTTATGTTGACTCTTCTCACTGAGACAGCCAGGTGGGAAGGGCTCCCTGACAGAACCTCCAAGGCCTGAGCACTGTGAGGAATGTGCAGTTGGGTGAGCCTTGGGAGGTTCACACCATTTGCAGGGGAGGAGCCTGGCCTCTCCTCTCCTGGGGTGGAAACTGGAATTCAATCAGCCAGGCAGGAAGCCAGCTAGCAGGACTCTGGCTTTGCGGAGGGTCCCTGTTTTATTTTTATCCCCTCTTTTCCCAATAAATTCCATTTTTTTTTTTTCTCACCCTTCAAAGTGTCTGGAAGCCTAATCTCTTGTGACCATGTAATAAGAACCCGGCTCTTAGCTGAGCTAAGGAAAAAGTCCTACAACATCGCCAGCACTTAGGTGGATTCTCAGAAGACTCCCTTGCTGAGCCCCATTGGTAGTCAAACCTCTTGGGGCCTCTCCTGCCGGGTACTTCTTACCTCCCTGCAGCTTCTTTCCTTTGATGGGGTGGAGTCTTATTACGAAATGCTCATATCTCCCTACACTATGCTCCTAAAGTATAATAACACTGTCTTTCCTGAAAAAAGGTCATAGTCCTATAGAAGTAGATGAGAAATATACACATGGAATGTTCCTATAGCAATCCAAGCAAAATGTTTACATAAATATCACTAGCCATAGTTTACTAAGTAAAGAACAAATGAGGGAATGGAGCATCATGGCCTATGCTAGTCAGCACAAGTTTCATAGACGAAATGGGTTATTATCTGGTTCCTACAGAAGGCATAGATCTAGATGTTCTAAGGAAGGAAAGGGGAATGGTGTATTAAATTTGTTTCTTATCTATCTTATAAGATCCTGTCTAGTCTTACCTGAATTTTTCATATAGCTTGTGACTTTCTGATAAATCCACAGCACCGCCAAAATGCTGTCATAAAGTTATGCTATATTTACCTAGGGCTTTGTTCAAAGGAGCTCAGATAACCTTATAGAAAACAAATTATCCTTGTAACATCACAGTGAAGAGTATGGGAGCATGCATTTCAAGGATACAGAAACCAAGTGCAGCTGAGGAACTTGCGATAACAGATCCATTAAATCTAATTGGCTGATTTTAATGAGGTATAATGTAGGATAAATCTTTATATAAACTAATATAAGATACTGACTACAGGCTTAATATTTCACAATGATTGTTCACAGTAGGGCCACAACAACAACAACAAAAAATAGAAAAGAAACAACATGTAAACTTAATTGTTTGGATACTTCTTTCCTTTTTATCACCATAAAGAAACTGATTTCTTCTTCAAAAAAGGTTTCAAAATGAGAAATGCTTCTTCTAATCTTTTTCCATGACTTTGTCAACATTCAGTTTTATTCTCCATGTTCTTCACCCCTTACTTCTTAGATCCTGCTGCATGCTTCTCTTTCTTTTTGTGCTTATGGAAATTTAAACACCATACATGTGAGCATTATTATAGGTTCCAAAATGCATCATTCAATCTTAGGTTTCACTACACATTCTGGGATACACACCATAAACATTTATTCTAGTATGGTCACCAATATGTGAGACTGTGAGCTAAGGTCAATAGTTGGAACATCTGAAGTTTAGAAAAATAAGCAGAACAAACAAATGAGAAAAAACTTAGTACCTGAAAACACTAGTCACTTAAGCAATTAGAATGTGAGATGGAAAAAAAAGTAACCTATGATGAATGGATTCTAAATATTAAAAAAAAGAAAGCTGGCTACAAGGTTTTGCTGAGTAAGTGCCTGTAAAATATTTGTTATAATTTTCATTTACTTTCCTCAAAGGGACTCTGTTACTAGATCTGTTATGAGGAATTTACAGAAAATCAATAACGGGAAATAGCCCAATATAAAAAAATGTAATGGCAGGGCTAGAGGAAAAGAGAGAAGCTAAGTACTAATCTGTAGAAGTAGATTTAACAAATGTAGTAAACTAAGGAAACAAAAATTCTTAGGTAAACAAGACAGATGGGTTAAAGAAGATTAATTTACCAAACTATCAATAAATAGTATATATTGACCTACCAAATGGTAATACTGCACATATTTGGAAACTTTTGAAAAGGAAATGCTATTCTTGACAAACATATTTTTGGCAAAACAAACAAAAACTGCCACTCTTGGTTCCATTCAAAACAGCATAGCTGAATTCTACATGTTTCTACTTACTCACTTTTAAGCATTTAAAAAATTCACCACTGCCCAAATTTCTAATTGCCGTAGATGTTCTACACACCACTCTCGAGTGTCTTCGCTATTTTCTTTTACTTCTCTCCTCTGTTCCGTTATCAACCAAACAAATATATTTACTTAATAGTAGAATATATCACTAGCTTTGCCAATGTATTTCAATGGGTGGTTCTCCCTTTTGTTGGACTGCATGACTTTTTTTTTCTTATTTATAAAATAGATGATCTGGACATCTTTTCTAGCCCTCACTCTCAATGATTCTAGAAATTCATTTTATTCTTTCAAAACTCTCTCCTAAGTCTTTTTAAGGAAATACTCAACTATGTTATATTACCCTCACAAAGTGCAGAAGTCAGAAGAGATAGCAGGCAGATGATCACAACAAGTCTGACCATTCTGCAACCATTCTGAATTCATTTACTAAACACCTGTTACATTCCAAGAACCATTCAAGGCACTGTGATACAAGGATGAGCAAAACTAAGTCCCTGCCTCATGTATTTCACCATAGTGAAGGGCAGAGAGAGAGAGGTATGACTAGGTACGACTAGGAAAATAGAGTGGATAGTACTTTTGTTTATTAAGAAAGCTTCATCAGTAAGATTATCTTTGAGAAGAGATCTGAAACAAGTTGGTTACAGAAAAGATAACAATAATATCACAATACAAATGACCAAGTTTCTATAAATTTTCCCTGGTGTTTTAAATTTTAAATATATTCAATGCATATGCTACCTTAATCACACTCTTGCTATCTTAATGATGCTTTCAAAGTGTTTCTCTGGACCTACTTCAGAATAAACTGGGATGAATACAAAAAATGTGGATTCATTGGCAATAGGAATGTTAAGGTTGAGGCTAAACGTAGAAATCTCCATTTTAATAATGACAATCTTGCCTCTTCGTAATTTTTTTCACATCAAATTTAGAGAATCATTGCTCATGATATACATGGCAGAAATAACATGCTGAAAACATTTAAACCTACTCGGTAATTTTGAAATAAACAATGCATTACTATTTATCATAGTCACCATTCTGTGCAATAGATCATTAAAGCGTGTTCCTCCCGTCTACTGAAAACTTGTGAGGTGATGGATTTGTTCATTACCCTGATTTAAGCATCCTATATTGTAAACATATATCAAAACCTCTCATTGTACCCCACAGGTCAATACAATTATTATTTGTAAATTACAAACACAATTGCTTAAAAAAAGAAATAACGTGGTTACTCTATTTTTACTCAGATGTTTGAATGCTTGGTGGTCATATGCCATAATAAACTACTAATCTTGAAACTTCAGAACTTTTTTGTACCTTCACAGCCTCCTTGAAACAAAAATAATCTCTTTTCTGTGGAGGCAAAGCAAGTAAATAGGCAAAGCAGCTAAGTGCAGGATGAAGGGCAGTGACTTCATCATAACTATTTGACATTTCCAGTGCTCTGAGTTAGATGTTACAGAATGAATTTTTCTGTCACATTGTTCAGTGAGTTGGACATTGGTCTCTTGAGTGTAGGGGAGAAAGACTCTTCAACTGACACTGTATTGTCTGTCTTTAATTTCCTAAATCTTAGATGGCAAGGCATTACTTTAAAATGACCTGGATTCTAAGTTTATCCTCTCTTTCTTTCTCCACTAAAGATTAATTGTTATTATTGTATGTAACTACCCAAATAGATTTTGGAGATTCCTCAAGAATATTTCCAGTTTGCATAACTGGATCTGCAAAAGACCAATTCATATCTTGTGCATATTTTTTATTTATTTATTTATTTATTTATTTATTTATTTATTTATTTATTTATTTTGAGAGAGAGAGTCTCACTCTGCAGCCCAGGCTGGAGTGCAGTGGAGTGATCTTGGCTTACTGCAACCTCTGTCCTCCGAGTGCAAGCCATTCTCCTGCCTCAGCCTTCTGAATAGCTGGGATTACAGGCGCCTGCCACTGAGGCTGGCCAATTTTTTTTTCTTTCTTTTTTTTTTTGTATTTTTAGTAGAGATGGGGTTTCACCATCTTGGCCAGGCTGGTCTTCAATTCCTGACCTCATGATCCACCCGCCTCGGCCTCCTCATAATTTTAATGATATTTTAGAAGGACACATTCAAAAAATCTCAGGAATTGCTAAGGGAAGCAAGACATTAGTAGATGTAAATTTTTCCACAGTCAAATCTATCACAGGTCACTAATAGTTGATCAGTGAGAGGGACCCATTTCAGGGTCATGTCTTTTAACATATGAACAGTTCTACAGGGCCTTAAAGAGTAAAACACCACACAAGGGGATGCAGCAGTGAAAAAGTACAATATAAAACTCAACAGGAAGTAATCTCCTGGATGTTCTTCTCTAATATTTTCTCAAAGTTATGATAAGTACTGTTTCATATTTTAGTATTTTAAATGATACTTAGAAGGAGCTAAATCTGGGTCTTATGTTCAGTTTTTAAGGGATAGCTGTTGTGTACCTAAAGCCTAAAAAAACACATTGAGAATACAATACTGAACTCTTACTTGTTAGGAAGTTGGAAATGTAGATAATTTGGATGGATTTTATGAGGATTCTCATCACATTGAAAACCAGATAAACTAAGATGGAATGGAAAAAAAAATGGCTTTAGCTAAAGCAGAATTACATGAAGGCCACTGAAGTAAAAAATGTAGAATACTGTTTTTATCAGGACGAGTCCCATCCATGTTACATAGCTATTCACAGAAAGTTGGCAGCTATTTGATTGGAATACAAGGGGAGGACACATATTTAATATCACTTCTGCTATGTAGTTAGTAGCCTACATTAACCAGATGACACTATTTTTATAGATAGGATAACAGCTTGCTTCTCTAATTTCTGAGATATATCACTAACCTGTGTTATTTCCAGAGGAATACTTTCCACTTGTCATATGGGAAGCAGTAAAAAGTAGAACTATCACGAGGACATTTTTACATGTGTATCCTTCAAAGAAAATCATTGCCTCTACATATATTTCTCAGAGTGCCCTACCTGTATGTGATTACACCATTTCCAGTAATGGCTGCATAGAGTCTGGTGTACCTCTCAGCAAACAAATGGGTCTTCTAGAGTTAAAAATGTTCAAGTATTTATTATTAATTAATGTGGCAAATAACTTTAATAAATAAATAAATACAATAACTAGATTTTATATAGGTACAACATATAGCCTATGTCCTTTTCTTTTACATCCAAAAGGACTATAATAACATGCCCTAATAATAATTATATAGGGCTATAGCAGAGACAAGGGGAGTCACACAGAAGTTCCTCTTGACATGTAACACACATATGCCTTTTGACATGTACTCACACAAACATCCCTTCTGACTTGTAACACAACACAGTCATAGGTTCTGGGGATTAGGATGTAGACATTTTTGGAGGAGTCACTATTCTGCTTATTACACAGGCGTTGACCATGAGCCAAATCTGACCTGCCATCTGTTGTAAATTACTTTTATTGAAATACAGCCACACCATAGTTCAGTGGATGTGACAGAAGCCATTATGACTCTCATGCCTGAAAGTCTTTACCATCAGACTCTTAACTAAAAAAGTTTGCCGAACCCCTGCTCCAACAATAGCACAATCATACTGAAATGTTTTTAAAGAATATCAATTATGTATTATAAATATAAATAAACTAAATTTGAAACATGAGAAGGATGTCTACTCAAGTTAAGAAATTTAGGCTATAACCAAAAAATGTAGCTAGAGAGCAATTTCTATCTCAATTTCAGTTGTTGGAAGGGCCTTCAATCTACTTGTCTAGTAGCATCTCAAGACTCTCTAGAAAAGTTACCAAGAACTGTAAACAGACAAAATATCAGAAACCACTTCCAAATGGATAAAGCTAGGGCAGAAAAGTAATTCAAAAAGTAAAGGCATATCAAACAACCCTTTGTGAAAATTACGGATGCACACACTGAACTTTTTAAAGTTTTGCCAAGTAATTTTTGAATCCTTAGGTTATTAACCTTTATATTCATGAAAATACCCACCGATGAATGTTGGAATTTCTTTTCATTGTTTCTCATGTTTATAATGAAGATACAGTTGTCACTGTGTTTTCCACTATGATTTACAAAGGTCATAGGGTCATGGTTAATTTTCATTTAAAATTACTTTATACACATAAAACAAATTTCTTTAATTTGTCAGCTTCATACTATTAGGATGCATGCAAATATGGCAAAGAAAACAAAACCTATAAGCCCAAATTCTCATTAGATCAATTTGAGAACTACAAACATAATGTATTATTTATGTCAACCCTGAAAGACAGCAGCAGCACCCTACCTACATCATTTGGAGTTGATGCCCAGAGGAAAAAAAAAAAATAAAGTCAAGATGAGACTGCAGGCTGGTGTGGTCCACTCTATCTTTCCATTCGAAATGGAACTACATAAAAACTTCATTTGGGAAAAGTATGCATTTTCAGGCTTGCAAAGTTGATAGAGCATGAGATAACTAAAATACATTTACCTTCTTTTTCTTCTAACTCATCTTTAAATATAAAGATGTTATTCACCTTGGAAAGTCACAGTAGGCCTAGACCTGTCAGACACAAGGGATCCTAATAGTATATGTGTTTGTGTACATAGGGATCTATTCTATTGCACTCATTGGGCCTCGAGAATTATTTTCAATAAGATGATTAACTTTCCTTATGCATTATAGGTTCTAAAAATTTGATGAGTATAAATGTCACTCTTAAGTGATATAAAAAACAAATTTTTGGGGGGGGGAGGAGAAAAAATTTGATATTTCTTGAAAACCATTAATTATTATGCTTAAGCACTAAAGACCATATACCCTGACTTTATAAGTCATGACAATGAAGCCATC
Source organism: Macaca nemestrina (assembly GCF_043159975.1). NCBI lineage: Eukaryota > Metazoa > Chordata > Mammalia > Primates > Cercopithecidae > Macaca > Macaca nemestrina. The sequence goes on from NC_092129.1 coordinate 116,905,687, forward strand.
AGCCTGAAAAACTGAACTAAGCATAGTGTCTTACTAATTAATGACATAATCTGGTTAACGCTGCAATTGGCTTTGCTAAACACAATTTGGAATTGCTAGGTTCCATATTTTATTACCTATTCCTATCAGTTTCCAAGAGCCTTATTATATTTAACATATTGTAAATGCTATTTGTTAAAAAGTTTTCTGAGACACACTTTTAAAAGAAAATGTTAACAGGCTTTTCCTGTTAACTCACTGTAACTCACTATAACTACTAATTCCCATCTTCCTTTCTTTTTTCACAAGACATTTTAACAAAATGTAACTTTCAAGTTATTCTTTCCTGAAAGTACAATGGATACTTTTGATATAAGAAAATAGGTGAAAGTAGACAGATTTGATATTAGAGATACGCCATTTCTAAAAAATTTTGCAGGCAACAAAAATGGGCATGCATATGTATATACATGCATATATACATAATTGTATATATTAATATATATGTAGGTGTATATGTGTGGAGGTTGGAGGTGGGGGGTGGGTGTGTGTATATTAGTTGTCTCTTGTTATCCGTAGGGGGTTGGTTCCAGAACCCCTTGCAGATACCAAAATCCATGTATGCTCAAGAATCATATATATTTGCATATAACCTATCCACATTCTTTCATATACTTGAAATCATCTCTAAATTGCTTAAAAGACCTAATACCGCTGGGCGCGGTGGCTCACGTTTGTAATCCCAGCACTTTGGGAGGCCCAGGCAGGTGGATCACCTGAGGTCGGGAGTTCAAGACCAGCCTGACCAACATGGAGAAACCCCGTCTCTACTAAAAAATACAAAATTAGCTGGAGTGGTGGCACATGCCTGTAATCCCAGCTACTTGGGAGGCTGAGGCAGGAGAATCGCTTGAACCCGGGAGGCGGAGGTTGCGGTGAGCCGAGATCGCACCATTGCACTCCAGCCTGGGCAAAAAGAGCGAAACTCTGTCTCAAAAAAAAAAAAAAAAAAAAAAAAAGACTTAATACCATAAGACAGTGTAAACACTATGTAAATAGTTTTTATACTATATTTTTACCTTTGTATTATTTTTATTGTTGTACTGTTATTTTTAATTTTTTTCCAAATATTTTTCAACTGTGGTTGGTTGAATCCACAGATGCAGATACTGAGGGCCAACTGTATATATGTATGTGTGTGTGTGTATAAATATATATGTGTGAAAAAAAATATATACACACATATATATATATGAAGTTCAGGCTTTTTCTAATAAATTTCAGTCTGCATATTTAAGATCTATTTTTTCTTCACATTTCAGCTAACATTGTATTTCAAAATGAACCTTTTTTGTCTTCTCTTCAGTGGAAATAAACTAATCTCAGTACATAGAATATATTTTTATAAGATTGGTAATAATATTATGATATTCAATAAATAAAGCACATATTCCCTCTCTTAGTGAACAGTAATACTTCCCAAAGTATTTCACAAAATCTAATTTTAGCAATAAAATAAATGTAAATACAATAAGCTTTAGAAATTCAAAACAGTAAAGTAGAAGGGTTGTATGCATTGTACAGACAACAGTGAGATGGACATTTTAAATAAGAGTCCAGAGCAGCCCAGAGAGGCTCAGTTGTGTGGTCAGTAACTGGAGGAGCCTCTGGGGAGAGGCACGATGTGCACGGCGGAGAGTCTAAACAAGAGCGCCTAGAGACTTTTTCTTCTCTAGCGTAAATTGTTCCTCTTTCTATTCTCCTCTCCCTATCTACTTTTTGTAACACATTCGTCTACATGTATACATATATTTTAAATACGGGCTTTCTAGAGTGGAGATAGTATTCTTGTGGGAACCTGGTCAATTCACTTACTCAAAATACTGAAAGACACAATTAATTCTAAGTGACTTGGGATAATTATCTCATCATTCTTCCATGCTGACTTTCATTGTCATTCCAGTACTAGCTGGTGCTTAATAAAATTTGTTGACTATGTTCTTTGTTTTCCATATGTAGAAAATATTTTTTGTACATGGTTTATATCTTTTGTAAATCAGCTGACAAAATACATTTCCAGAAGATAAAAGACAGACTCAAAGCTTAAATACGTTCATTTCAAAAAGTTTTATTATACTCAGATAGTGAGACTATTTCAACACTATTTTTGAGACTACTCTTTTTTAATTTATCAAAAAAGCTTCCTTTAACATGTTCTTTAAGTTCTAAATAATGTTTTAATCTTTATTTACGAAAGTCTTGTGATTCATTTGCACAAATGTTCTCTGCATAAGAAACAGTACACATTCTGACACTGGGTGCTTTTTCAGTAATTCTATAATCTGATACAGGGAATTAATATCTCTTACTACTTTCTCCCAAAGCTTGTAACTGTAGATAAACAACAAAAACATGTATTTTCATAAAAAAATGTTGAATGCACAAATTCTTTATTCAAAAGCAAATGTTCAAAAGTTAAAAATGTCTCCCAGTTTTCAGTGCAGTGAAGAGATGAGGGCTATACTAAGGCATAAAGAGGTAGATATTGTAGAACTAAAACACGTTCTTAAGGTTAGATAGAAGTAGTATTTTGGCAAAAGTAGTAAAACACCTAGTAGTTTAAATATTAACTGCAATCTTTGAAAGTTATTGCAGAGAGATTTGAAATTTTTATTAAATGATCTAGGAAGCCTAGGGCATCTTAGTAAAAAGTGATTGACAGGAAAGATGATTATCATTTTTCTATAAAACTAAGGCTGATTTTTTCAGGAAATCAGAAACTACACAATAGTAGAAAATACACAAGTTTTATAGCCAAAAGAATGTGAGTATAAATTATGCTATGTCATTCACTAACTATATGAGCTTGGGAAAATGACTTAATCACTTTTTGCTTTTTTTTTTTTTTTCAATGTAAATAAAGGTCAACTTCATAAAAACTTTGCAAGGAATAAAAATAAGTACATGTAAATCATGAGATGGGCTTATTTTAATACAGGAACTATGAAAGTACAATAAGGAAGACTTTCATAGGAATCACTTTCCTTGCTCCTGTCCTTCAATGATTTAAGTATTCGATTATTTAAATAATAAGTAGACACTGAAAATTTGTATAGAGGACTGAACAAAATCTGAAGCATTTCAGTTGTAGTTGGATAGATTTAAGAATGGGTTATTTTCATTCTGACATGAAAGACTTTGATTTAGACAATGGGAGCACCTAAGTAGTTATAATAAGCCTTCCCTGATCCTTGACTTAGTATTTCTCCCTTTCTTTTTTTTTTTTTTTTTTTTTTTTTTTTTTGAGACGGAGTCTTGCACTGTAGCCCAGGCTGGAGTGCCGTGGCCGGATCTCCACTCACTGCAAGCTCCGCTTCCCGGGTTTACGCCATTCTCCTGCCTCAGCCTCCTGTGTAGCCGGGACTACAGGCGCCCGCCACCACGCCCGGCTAATTTTTGTATTTTTAGTAGAGACGGGGTTTCACCGTGTTAGCCAGGATAGTCTCGATCTCCTGACCTCGTCATCCACCCGTCTCGGTCTCCCAAAGTGCTGGGATTACAGGCGTGAGCCACCGCGCCCGGCCTTGACTTAGTATTTCTACACGCCACCCACCCCACCCAGCACCCCCTTCCTCTGAATTAATCGTTCCCCTTTGCACTGTTTATAACTTTTACTTTAAGTTGCGGCATGCAACTTAAATTTTTTCTTTCCTACCACATAGTGAGATCGAGTTTTATTTACAGATAAAACTCACCAATTTTAAGTATATAGTTTAATGCTTTGGATAGTTGTATACTACCATGTAAGCACCCCCACAGTTAATAGGCTAGTACTCACCTCACCTTCTCCAGTGCCTAGCACAAAGCTTGGTAAAGATGTGTGCACTGATAAATTATTTATCAACTATTATTTGGATAAATTGAAGAGAATTTTATCATGAAAAAAGCATAGAATAATCATTATTTGTTTCTTTATAATACATTTACTCATTTGGATAAATTGAAGAGAATTTTATCATGAAAGAAGCATAGAATAATCATTCTGTTTCTTTATAATACATATACTCATAACAAATTAATTCATTTGCAACTTTAAAAGTCTAGAAAATGTATTCTGGTGTTATCAGTCAAAGAATGACTGTTAAAAAGGTAATTCTACAAGCAAGTCAATGCTCAGTGGATGGTACTTACATTAGCCAAATGAGCTAGTTCTATCTCCAGAAACGAATCGGTTGTTTTGGGTTCAGGCCTTATTGTGACCACGATGATTTTGGAATTAACGACAGTATAATTTCTGAAACAGAGTAATTATAATTAAAAGGAGAAATGATTGATGAAAAGTATAAATTGCTACTACTCAATACATTTTGGGATGGTTTCAAATAAATGCATCCAAAGCACAAACATAAATTGTGGTATTACTCATGGAAAGACACATTTTGCTGCTGTAAAGAAACCTTATGTGGAACAGAAAACTTAGGGGAGAAAAGGCCGTTTTACCATTTTAGATGCAGAAAATATGAAAAAGCAACAGCACTAACAAGCTTTTGATTACTTAAATCTGATTCACCTACAAGAGTTATGGATTGTAAATTCAAATCTTCAGACAATATTTAAATGAATATAATTCATTTATATCAAGGAGGACCTAAGACTTTTGTTCTCTCGGAGATCAAATACTCTTATTGCAATGTGCTGTGTTGGTGTTTCTTTGATTATCCCAAAACATATTACAATAAATAATTGGAATGTGGAGTAACATTAGAGCAAATAGAGTTTAAATAGAAATAAATGCTCTTGCTAATTATTGACCATAATTTATTTCAACAATAGAGATTGATAGGCCACTGCTTGATCTCAATATTCTTAATCTAAGAAACACATTTTCCCTGAAATATCTTACCAAGATATTTCATTTACAGAGAAGTTTAAGTTATTTTAATAAAATCATATCTATAGTTTACAAGAAATTACCCATCAATATAAACATAAAACTGAACCAACCTTTTCTTGTATATGTAAGTTTTCACACAAAATATGTAAAATACGTAAAATGCTGCAGATCATGTAGTATTTAGAGATTCAAAGATGAGTGTGTGCATATGTGTGAATATATCCCTGTTTGGAATTTTGAAATAATAAACCACTTGCTCTTCCATTGGGCATGTACTATTCCGGGGAATTCACATTAGGTATCAATGACAAAATCATTTAATTTTTTTCCCTCTTTTTTGTTTTTTAAGGTAGTATTTACAGATAAAACTCACCAATTTTAAATATATAGTTTAATTCTTTGGATAATTGTATAACTACCATGTAAGCACTAACACAGTTAACATAGACAAACAATCCCTCACCCTAAATAATTTCCTCAAGTCCCTTTTTATTTAATCCCCTACCCTTCCATGCTCCCAGGCAACCATGGACATGCTGTTGTTATAATTCTGCCTTTTCTAAGATTTCACTTTAATAGAAGCATACAGTATGTAGACTTCTAATTTTAACTTAATTCATTTAGCATAAAGTTTTGGAGATTCATTTATTTTGTTTCTTTCTACAATTGAGTAATATTCTATAGTACAAATACAAATTCTATGGTACAAATACAAAAAAAAAATTATTGATGTATTCACCAATCAGGTTAAAACCTTTAGGTTATTTCTGGTTTTTAGTCTTTAGAAATAATAACTAATGATATTTGGCAATTACAAATAATTACCATACATATTTTATGTATGGATATGTATTTTCATATGTCTTAGGTGAATATCTCAGAGTGGAATTCCTTGATCATGCTGTAAAGGCATACTTAGTTTTATGTTACTGCCATATTGTTTTCTAAAGTGGTTATACCATTTAAGTCATATAGTTCTGATTTGGTGGAACCATGCTGAACCTTGCATTTTTTGAGATTTGTTTTTCTCTAATGAGATGGTTTTTGGCACAAGATTTCATCAGAAAAAAATGCAGAGTTATTCCGTGGTTGGGGGAATTTACTACATTTACTAGCAGAGGAACTATACACCTATTTCACATGGGTTAACATTTTTAAGTGCATTTCTCATGTATGCAGTAATGTCAAATAACACTTTTTTAAACACTCAGGAAGCTCAGAGAGAAAGCCTAAGAGTAAAGAGTAAAAAACAACAAAGCATAAATTTATTTTGTTTTTGTTAAGAGGAAGATTGTTGCAGACAGAGAGAGCTGGTTAACTGTTCTTTTTTTCATTAAATGCTAAATGAGTCAATTGAAGGTATAGTACATTTTGAAGGACAGAAAACTCAGCTCTAAATGCCGAGCTTCCTTTGCCAAATTATTCTTCCCTGTTTCTCTGTGAGTAAAAGTGATCAGAGAACCAAGTGAGAATAGAGAAAATTGACAAAGTTGAGAGGTGATCCTGGGTGGTTGATCACATTAGCACAGCTGACAGGTCTCCCAGAGAATGGTGCATACAGCTTAGAGTCAGGGGAAATACCCACCTGTCATTACCAGAGAAATTATGAACATTTCTCCTAGAGAACAATCAGTGCTCAACAAACAGATGTAAGTTCCTTTTTTGGATTAGCCTGAATGTGTTTAAGTTCTGGTTTGGTTTTGCAAAACAAAAATATTGATACTTCAGTCAAATTCCATTTGTCTCTTTATTCTGATTCCGTTTATAATCCTAGTTACCAGCTTTTAATAAAACCCAATGACTGCTAATTTTAATTATTATTAGATAATTATTATATTAGAACATACGGTATCTCTATTATATTTAAATTCCATAAGTGAATACATTACTAGGAAACACAGATGTGGGTATTCTATAAAGAAGATTGCAATTTTGTTAAGATGTTTATGAAGCTCCCTGTGTGTCTGGGAATGTGGAGACTTTGGCCCTGAATGGCTGGTCTGTAAGGAGTAAAGTAGCTACAATAAGTTGTCTTCTGCAGGGTATATTACACTGTGTTAGGTTCATCAGCTGCTCAACTGGCCTGGTGGAGAAGTTCCCTAGAGGGCAGAATCAACCCTATGGCTTTTGCTGAAAGAGAAGGAGAGACGGAGAGAGAGAGAGAGGAACAAAGAAAGAGAGAGAGAGAGTAAATGTGTGTATGTTTTAATATATTTAGAATATATTTGAGAAGAGATATGTGTCAATGTATTCATGCATATCAGTGTGCTAATATCATTCATGTGAGTCCCTGCCACCTTGTGCCCCAATACAGTAACGTGCACCTACCTCTACCAAAGCTTTCATCAATACTACGCATGTCTTCTTCCACATAATAAGCTCGATGAGAGCAAGAATTTTATCTATCATTTATATGTCCTCATTTGTATTATTCTTTGGAACATGTTAATACTCAAAACATGTTTCAGCGTTTTGTTTAATAAGCAAATACTAAACAAAAATACAAAAATTTTAACAAGTTGATTTAAAATGCCAATATCATGGTATTAAATGCCTAAGAAAGGGGAAATAAATAAGCAAATTTACATTATGCAGTGGCTTCCTTTTTAAAAAGTGTATAGTGTACAAAATTGTCTTTAATTTATTCCGTCAATTTATTCTAATTTGCACAAGTGAATAGCTGGCTGCTGATGTGCCATGTCAGGCTTTGTGATCTGCTAATGCTCCCTGGCTGGCTGCACGTTTGAATTCACTGCTAGAAAAGCAGATCTGACAGCCAAATGGATTTCATGACTAAAATAATAAAATTATTTTCTGTCCTTGAGATTTGTGCTAGTTGATACATAAAACAATTTAAAATGTATAGAGTTAATCATTCAGTGGCAACCTAACTTAATCATCACATTTTTCTGCAGAGTCTTAAGATGGTTAAGGCACATGAACCATATCTTAAAGTGAGTATAAAAAGTGATTAAAATACAATTCAGTTGTCTACAACAGACTCATTTTGTATATAAGGGCATGCATAGACTGAAAGTAAAAGTATGGAAAAAACATCCCATGTAAAAGATAATTAAAAAAGAATGAGGTTGGCGACACTTATATCAAACAAAATAGACTTTAAGTCAAAAACTGTCTCAAGAGACAAAAAAGGACACAATGTAATGATAAAAAGGTTGATTCACTTGGGAGATATAACAATTATAAATATATGTGCACCTAATGTCATAGCACCCAAACATATGAAGCAAACCTTGAAATAATTGAAGAAAGAAATAAATAGTAACAATATAATAGGATATTTTAATACCCCATTTTAATAACTAGACAGATTAACTAGATAGATTACTTAGACAGAAAATTAATAAGAAAACAGGTGATATGAGTAACATTATAGATGAATTGGACCTAACAGGCACATGCAGAACTCCATACAACACTCCATACAACAACAGCAGAATACACATTCTTCTCAAGGGCAGACAGAAAGCTTTCCAGTATTTACCACATGTTAAGCCACAAAACAAACCTTAACAAATTCAAGAAGAGTGAAATCTCACCAAGTATCTTTTCTGACTACAATGGAACAAAACTAGAACTCAACACCAAGAGAAACACTGAAAAATTCAGAAATATGTAGAAATCAAACAGCACACTCTTAAACAACCAGTGGATCAAAGAAGAAATCACAAGAAGTATTAGAAAATATCTTGAGACAAGTGAACATGAAAATACAACATACCACACAACATATGCGAGGCAGCATAAAGGTACTAAGAGGGAAGTTTATAGCAGTAAACACCTACATTAAAAAAAAGAAAGATCTCAAACCAAAACCTGACTTCATACTTCAGAGAACTTGAAAAAGAGGCATAAACTAAACCCAAACTTAGTGAAGAAAGATAATAATACAGATTGAGCTGAAATATACAGAATAGAAAATAACAAACCCATGTAAAAATCAACAAAACTAAGAGTTGATTTTTGGAGAAAAAATATACAAAATTGGCAAACCCTTTTTAAAAAGAGTAAGTAAAAAGAAAGAGAGAAGACTCACATAACAAAAACCAGATAAAAAGGAGACATCACAACTTCTGGCACTGAAGTAAATAGTATCATAAGAGACAGCTATGAACAATTAATTCTATGCCAACATACAAGATAGGCTAAAAGAAACAGACAAATTCTAAGGAAAATATAACGTATCAAGACTGAATCATGCAGAAATTTTAGTTCTGAATAGACTCATAACTAGTAAAGAGATTGGATCAATAATCAAAAACCTCTCAATAAACAAAAGCCTAGGGGACCAGAAGTCTTCACTAGAGAATTCTATGACACGTTTAAAGAAGAATAAACACAACTCATTCTCAAAGTCTTCCAAAATATTAAAGTGGAGAGCACTTCCAAATCCATTATAAGAGGCCAGTATTACCTGGATACTGAAATCAGACAAAGATACTATTTAAAAAAAAAGAAAACTACAGACAAATATCCTTAATAAATATTGACACAAAAATCCTCAACAAAATGCTAGCAAACCAAATTCAGCAGCATGTTACAAAGTTTATATATCATGACCAACAGAGATTTATTTCTGAAATGCAAAGATGTTTCCACAAATGAGAATCAATCGATGTAATACATCACATTTACAGGATCAAGGTCAAAAACTACATGATCATCTCAATTGATTTTTATTTTATTTTATTTTACTTTTTTGAGACGGAATCTCGCTCTGTCGCCCAGGCTGGAGCGCAGTGGCGTGATCTCAGCTCACTGCAACCTCCGCCTCCCGGGTTCACGCCATTCTCCTGCCTCAGCCTCCTGAGTAGCTGCAACTACAGGTGCCCGCCACCACGCCCAGCTAATTTTTTTTGTATTTGTAGTACAGATGGGGTTTCACCGTGTTAGCCAGGATGGTCTCGATCTCCTGACCTCGTGATCCGCCTGCCTCGGCTCAATTGATTTTAAAAAAGCATGTGACAAAAACACCCTTTCATGATAAAATCGCTTAACGAACCAGGAATATGAAGAAATTATCTCAACATAGCAAAGGTCTTATATGCAAAACCCACATCTAATATCACACTTTATGGTAAAACAAACAAACAAAACAAAACAGAAAAACCTGAAAGTTTTTCCCCTAAGATCAGAAATAAGACAAAATGCCCTCTCTTGCCAGTTTCATTCAACATAGTACTAGAAGTCCTACCAACAGCGATTAGGTCAGAAAAAGAAATAAAAGGCATCCAAATGAGAAAGGAAGAAGTAAAATTACCTCTGTTCATTGATGACATGACCTTATATGTAGTAAATCCTAAAGATCACATACAGACACACATTAAAAATCTTGTTATAATTAATGAACAAATTCAGTGAAGTTGCAGAATGCAAAAAAAATTAACACACAAAAATCAATTGGGTTTCCATACATTATCAATGAACAATCTAAAAGGAAATTAATAAAAGAATCCCATTTAAAAAGCATCAAAATAAATAAAATACAAGTAAACTGAAGGAGGAAAAAGAGTTATACATTGAAAAGTATAAAATATTTCTGAAAAAATTGAAGGGAGAGACAGATAAATGGAAGGAAATCCTGTGTCCATGAATTAGATGACTTAATATTGCTAAAATGTCCATATTACCCAAAGCAATCTATCCAAATGGTATTTTTGCAGAAATGGAAAAAAATATAAAATTCATATAAAATCTCAAAGAACTCTTGACAGCTGGAGCAGTCTTAAGAAAGAAAAACAAAATATTCTCTATTTTCAAGCTATATTACAAAGTCACAGCAATGATTTTTTTAAAAGTATGGTACTGGTGTCAAGACAGACATATAGACCAACAGAACAGAATAGAGTGCCCAGAAATAAATCCTCTTGTATATGGTCAAATGACACTCGACAAGGTTGCTAAGGCTACAGAATGGGAAAAGGATAATCTCTTAAACAAATAGTGTTGGAAAAACTGGATATCCGTGTGCCTACACCATATAAAAAACTTAACATAAAATGGATTAAGATGTAAACATAAGACTAGAAACTATAAAACTTTTAAAAGAAAACACAGAGAAACACATTCAAATCATTGAAATTGGAGATGACACCAAAAGTACAGGGAAGAAAAGCTAAAATAAGCAAATAGGACTTCATCAAATTAAAAAACAAAACAAAGTAACTTTTGTGCAGGAAAGAAAACAATGAGTAGAATGAAAAGGCAACCTATGAAAAGGGAGAAAATATTTGCAACTATGTATCTGGTAAGAGGTTAACATCCTGAATATATAAGTAATTCCAAAACTTGACAACAAAAACCCAAACCAAATCATCAAATTAAAAAATGGGCAAAAGACTTGAATAGATATTTTTCCAAAGAAGGTACATAAATGGACAACAAGGATATAAAAAGATGCTCTACATCACTAATTGTAAGAGAAATGCAAATCGAAACTACAGTGGGTTATCACCTCACACCCACTAGGATAATCATTATTAAAAAACAAAAGACAGGCTGGGTGGGGTGGTTCATGACTGTAATCTCAGCACTTTGAGAGGCCAAGGGTGGCGATCTCATGAGGCCAGGAGTTTAAGACCAACCAGGGGAAACCTCATCTCTATTAAAAATACAAAAATTAGCCAGGCGTGGTAGCACACATCTGTAATCTCAGCTACTTGGGAGGCTGAGGTAGGAGAATCGCTTGAACCGGAGAGGCAGAGGTTGCAGTGAGCTGAGATCTCTGCACTCCAGCCTGTGCAAGAGAGTGAGACTCTGTCTCAAAAACACAACACAACACAACAAAACAAAGCAAAACAAAACAAAACAAAAAAACAAAAAACAAAACAACATAACAAATGTTGACAAGGATGTGGGAAAATTGGAACCCTAATGCAATGTTGGTGGGAATGTGAAATGGTGCAGCTGCTTTGGAATACGGTAGGCAGTTTCTGAAAAAATAAATAAAAAATAATCCAATGGTCTCTCTTCTGAGTATATATCCAAAAGAATTGAAAGAAAGATCTCAAAGAGATATTTGAACACCCATGTTCATGATGTATAATTAACAATTGCCAAGAGGTGGAAGCAAGCTGATTGTCCATCAATGGAAGAATGGATGAAGAAAATGTGGCATATACATAAACAATGAAATATTCTTCAGCCGTATAAAAAGAAAAAAATCTTATCATATGCTACAAGACAGATGAACCCAAATGATATGCTAATTGAAATATATCAATCACAAAAAGATGAATACTGCATGATTCACTTAGATAAGGTATTGAAAGTGGTCAAACTAAGAATCAGAAAATAGAATGACTGTTGCTAAGGGTCAGAGGGAGTGGGAAAAGGGGAGTTGTGCTTTAATGTGTATAGTCTTAATTTTTCAAGATAAAAGTTTCTAGAGATCTGTTACACAAGTGCATATAGTTAACATTGTACTGTACACTAAAAGTAGTTATGGTAAATTTTATGTTTTGTAACACAATAAAAAATGTAATGCAGTTATAGAAAAAGCCCCAGTGGAGGAGATGGCAGAACCAATAGCACACATACAGTATTGCCAGATAAGTTATAACAAAAAGATGTTAAGGGTTTCATGGAAGTTAGTAAAGTTACTATAGCCCTTTTCCATTTTTAGATTTATAGTTCATATAGTTTCAAAAATGAAACTTGCATAAATGTTTTAAATGAATAGACCAATTTAAATAAGACCAAAATAAAATAGATGATTTCATACAGTATGGGAATTTGGGTACTTTACTAAAATTTTAAAGCTAAATATCTTTGTTTTTAAAACCCAAATCAGCTGACAGCTGCTAAAAAGTAGGATTGGGTTTACTTAAAGTTGAAACGAGTTAGAATTTCACTGTAGGTTGCTAAGATATGTAGAATCTAGAATTTTAAAAATGCCAAGTGATCAGAGATTTACATCCACTTTAAAAATATCTGACCAAACTAAACCCAGATTTTAAAAAATAATGCACTAATAGCACAATATTTTATACTATAATCTATGCCAATTTGTAATTTCCATAGATAATTTAAATGTCTAATGTTTTCATGAGAGGACAATCTAAAAAGGTACAGAACGTCACAAAATTAGAATATTTCATTGCACAGTGAGAATTAAAAAGGAAGACTCAAAGTTTAGGTCCTAAACCTAAGGCATGAGCTCTTGAGAGAGCTGACTGCTTCAGGGTGATTGCCTTCAGCGTGCATTGGTGTAAAAGTGATTACGTCTTCAATTTTCTATTATTTCCAATATTATTTTTCTATTCATTTTTAATTTTTATAGCATTAGGAATTCAAATGAGTTCCATTTCCTGAATATATAAAAATTTCAGCCTCATTTACCTTAATTAGGTTAGTGTATTTGACAAGAAATTCATGTGATATTTGCATTATTGAAATTTGTTCCTTTCTTCAAAAATAATTTTGTAATGACTTTTGGTTTGAGGACACTTTAGTTTTCATTCATCTGTATTTTTCTTTATTCCACTATAGTGAAATTTACATATAATTTTATTAGTTCTTTTATAATTCTTTTAATGTTAATCATTACAAAAAATGCATTTTTTTACAGGACTACATTTTTCATGTCTTAACAGAATAACGACATACTGCTCACGTACTCAGAACTTTCGTGGCTATCCCACAAAATTGGAAACTGAACTTATTAAATTAATCAGATGAATGATTGTTTATAACCATTTATTGATATCTTGGCTTGAGGGTATACTTGGATATACTTTTCTATTTCCTTAGAGATTATTTCCTTAAAATAAATTCTTCGAAGTAGAATTGCTATATCAATGACAAAGCACTTTTAAGTCTCTTGGTATTGCTAAATTGGCCTCAAAAAATGCTATAAAAGTAAGTTAAAATTCTCAGAGCAGTTTATGAGCTTGCCAAGATATGCAAGTTTTCTAATTCCTTAATGTGAGTGGGGTCTGTGTGTCAATATCTCACTCCCTCAAAGGACCCTCTGAACTGAGTTGGACATGCACATAAGTGATCATGGGGGAATGGGAGGTGTCACAAATTCAAGTCTTGGCATTGACAGCCTGGGCTGGGGCCACCAGGCCAGCCCCAGTGCTCCCTGAAGCTGCCAACATAGAGCCACCTGTTCTGGCTCTTACAAGATTTTCTGCAAAGGATACAGGTATACTCATGAACTATCATAGAAGTCTATGGTTTGTATTGCTTAAAATAATAAATAGTAGCAGAATAGAGGGAATGAGATATAGTAGAAGAGTCCTGGTTTTAGCGAACAAGATAAGTTGGATTATAATTCAGTTACCTACTGGACATATAATCTTAGGTCACTTAAGCGATAAGGATCTCAGGTCTCTTATCTATAAAATGAGAGTTCTAGCTCACACTAAACCCTAAAAGACCTTACAGCATTAATATCCTGTAGTTCTATACTTTTTACAAATTTATTATTTTTTTATTTTTTTTGAGACAGAGTCTTGCTCTGTCACCCAGGCTGGAGGGCAGTGGTGCAATCTCTGCTCACCGCAACCTCCACCTCCCAGGTTCGAGTGATTCTACCACCTCAGCCTCCCAAGTATCTGGGACTAACAGGCATGCACCAACACGCACGGCTAATTTTTGTATTTTTAGTAAAGATGGGGTTTCACCATGTTGGCCAGGCTGGTGTTGAACTCATGACCTCAAGTCATCCACCACCTCAGCCTCCCAAAGTGCTGATTACAGGTGTGAGCCACCATGCCTGGCCCATCTGTACTTTTTATCTATAAGAAATTATTCTGAAGAAGGAAGTTGAGAGGCTGAGAATAGCACATAGTTTGGAATTCATCTGAAGCATATTTCCTTCAGTTGAAGTAACAATCTGAATCTACTTAACTTTAAAAGGGAAGACAACTGAATAGTAAAATAAAAATTGCAGCTCGAAGGACAGTTGAATATATATTAGGGCTAAGAGAAGAAGAGAAATATCTCAATAAAGAGACAGTCAACTTGCAAAGTTATTTTTGTCTTTGTATGAAGGACAATTTCTAAACTGTATTTATTCAAAGCATACATCAAGTCCTGCTTCATAGTCTCTATGAGAAAAATTATGAAAATAATTATACCAAAATATACCATTTCTGGAAACATAACAAATCTACTATTACTATTTCTGTGTATAACAAACGTGGCTTCACATATTTCAACATATAATTAGTAAAATCATCAACAAGGAATACATTTTATAAAAATGCATAAATAATAACTGAACATATAGAATGAATTTGTACGTTTTATGTTGAATAAGAAGATGTTTCCCTTCCTATTGAGTTCAATTCACACAGTCACACTTACACAGTAAAATTGCAAAATACACATATTTTAATCCTCTGTTCCTAAAATATTTTCATAGTACAAACATTAAACTTGTACTTATTGTAACATTGTAACATTAAACTTGTAAATATTGTGCCTTATTTTTAAAGATGTCTTATATAAGATATTTTATCAGATAGAAAAATTAATTATTACCACGGTGGCTCACACCTGTAATCCCAGCACTTTGGGAGGCCGAGGCGGGCAGATCACAAGGTCAGGAGATCGAGACCATCCTGGCTAACATGGTGAAACCCCATCTCTACTAAAAATACAAAAAAATTAGCTGGGCGTGGTGGCAGGCGCCTGTAGTCCCAGCTACTCAGGAGGCTGAGGCAGGAGAATGGCGAGAACCCGGGAGGCGGAGGTTGCACTGAGCCGAGATTGCGCCACTGCACTCCAGCCTGAGCGACAGAGCGAGGCTCTGTCTCAATAATAATAATAATGATAATAATAATAATAAATAAAAATAAAAATAAATTAATTATTACAGAAAAAAATCCTTGACCCTTTATCAAGAACTGTTCTGAGGGTTGCGATAGCAGGGGAAGTTTAAAAGAATTCATACAGTACTGTTAGCAGGGGCGCTGCTCAGTAAATGTTTGCTGAGTGACTGTGGAAAAAAGAATCACCCTTGTTCAATAAAAAGTATATTTTCATTTAGCAGACCTATAATTCGTGCAGTTACTCATTAGACTTTCTGGAAGAATGTTTTGAAACGGAGAAAAACAAGTTCGAGGGTACTTAGTGGTCACATTATATTACTACAAGAGATAAAATGAGAAGTAAACACTAGTACTTCACCTTTCTAAGAGTACTTAACAAATATTTCATCCTGAGCATTCTATTGTCCTTATATCTGGTCAATGATCTAAGTACTATTTAGTTGTCCTATAGACATTTACTAAATTACTTTATGGATACAAAGAATGTATAGGTAAATGAATTCGTGATTTTTATACAGAGGTTATTAAGGACTTCAATCTAAAGAATATGTAGGAACTTTCTGCAATGAAAATATAATTTCTGAAGGTGAAAAAAATTTTAAGTTCAATTACCACATTTTACTTATAAAAAAAGTCAGTGACTTGCCCAGTGGCCTGTCTGAATCCCTTTGTGTTACAGGCGGTATCAGGGGAGCCAGTCTGTCAGACTGGTCTCTACTGTATCCATTAAATCATCCATAACGAAGCCATTAATCTACCCATAAGCTTTAAGAGACAAACGGCCTCTGTCATGATATTTTTTTTTAAAGTTCAAACACTAATTAAATGCTTCTTTTTTCATTTTACAAAAAAGGCTGGGATCCCTTGGGAAATTTCCTGAAGAAATTTCCAATTATATTGACTGCATAAATTTATAAAACTTGGAATAACCTGACTTCATTTGTGTAGGTGAGTGAGTACTATGAGATTATATGGAACAAGATTAATCATAATGCAACACTGCTGGACATCTAGGAGGGAAACTAATCTAAAAATTTTTATGTTGAATATTTCATTTGTAATCACTATGTATCTCAGGAGCAAATAGGGAGAATGTTGCACATAAATACGTTTCTATTTTAAAGGTGAATTGAACGCACATAAATACTGAGCGACTGGACAAGTTTATAAAACTCTCGACATGTTTAATTGAAATGAAAACACAAGTCACCTGATTTTAAGTTAGTGTCTAGTCTAGAGTTGTTAAAATATAAGCTTTATATAAACGAATTCCCTGTGGAAATAAATGTCTAACTTTGATTATCTGGGCATTTTTAACTTTATGTTTAACATCAAACATAAAGATAGAGGCAGTGTAACTATGAATAAATTTTATCTGCGAGTAACTGTAAATACCAATGAGTTTTAATAAAACCACTGGAAAAGTTGAGAGTAGACTTTTTTGTTTTCAAACTTGTTTTGTTAGCAAAACACAAACACAGACTGATCCAAATTGAGGAAATCTGAATTCTATTCAGAGGAGAAGGGAGGTAAATAAATTTCAACTTCCCATGGTTGTCTCTATGGTTGAAGGAGACCCTGCATGGCATCTACAGGGGCTCTGGATGACTCTCTACCTATATTAATAATGTGCTTCACATAGAAAGATTTTCTCTAAAGATTCATGACTAATCACTGCTGCTTCCTTGGGTGATATTTTTTTCATCTGCACTGAACTCTAATTGTTTTTATTTATTAGACTATTTGTTTTGTCCACAGTATAACTGCACACATCATTTATATTCTTTCCTCTCCAAAAATGTAAAGCTTATTTATGAGGGTATAAGAAAGAAGTCCTACTGTGATCGTATTTAACTAAAACAACTTTATCTCTATCTTCCAAAATGAGGTGATGTGGAGAAACAGGTCACTATGAGTGATAACATCACAACCCAATTAGATGTGAATGATGTTTTCTGTGAGATTTGGTATAGTAGATAAGACAGTAAAGCAAATAAGTTAGTTTTGGTAGAATTACTATTTGTAATTGTTTTTAATATCTGGGAGGAAAGAAATTAATAGCTTTCTTCCAGAAATAGTCCTCTAAATAAACAGCAGCATTTTTAAAAAGTGTAGCTGTAACTGAAAATTTATTTCAAAGCAAACTAAGATCTTGTGCAAATAAACAATACCATGTTTTCCCAGTCATCATGACACTCCTTTAATTTCATGTCATGTTGATGAACAGTACCATTAAGCACAACTAAAGGGAGAAGACAGATTAACTTTACAGTGACCCATTCTATTATACACACTTGTGATTTTTCTTTTCTTTTCTTTTCCTTTTTCAGAATCCAGGCAAGGTATTATTAGTCACAAAAGTATTTGCAGGGCTACAATCAGACACCAAAATTATCTTTCCTAGTTGTTTTGAAATGCATAATTGCTAATAGCCTGTTCATTAAATTTGTATTTTCTATTTCATTTAAGAAAAATCCCTTTGTATTACCACAGCTTGTTTGACTATTTTTATAGAATGAGCTCTAATCACATTCTGGAATAATTTACAAAATTACAACAGTTTATTACTTTGTAGCTTACCTCAAAGTGGGCAAAATTAGATCTAAGTTTTTGTATAGTACTGCTCCAAGAACAAATACAGATGATTCATCTAATTCTAGAAAGAATAAAATTTGAAGTATTAGCAAACGGCAAGAAAATACTATGTCTTATAAAACTTTAATCTGCTAATTACAAGATAATTCCAGTACTTCCTTATGCAAAGATAAAGCCTGGTAAAAAGAAATGCATTCCTAACCATGCACGTTAATGATAGCTCTTGAAGATGTGTTTTCTATAGTTTTGCATCATGAAGGAAACTTCCTTTACCAGGTTGAGACAAGAAGCTGCCTGAGTCTCCATTTAAGAGTTTAATTTCCCAAGGATATCAGAAAAGAGAACCAATTCTCTTTTGGATTTTTACCTTTTAAGGTCGAAATCTGCAAAAGTGACCACGATGTCACTTTTGAAAAGAGCCATTAATTCTAAAGGCTATTACAAATGTTCTAAAAACTTAACTTTTTCTCAAATTTGTTTTCTTTTAAACTTTATTTTAAGTTCAGGAGAACATGTGCTGGTTTGTTACACAGGTAAACTTGTGTTGTGGGGGCTTGTTGTACTGATTATTTTATCACCCAGGTATTAAATTTGTTTTTGTATGCCAAAATAATATCTTCAAACCAAGGCAAATTTTAATGAGGCAGAAATAAAAATGACATTGCATGGAAAATACAACACATTTCAATACCTAAAGGTAAAATATTAGTCCACATGCTTTATACGGGGATAAAACCACGAATATTGAAACTTGACCATGGCAAGCTCAGGTCGATAATTTGCACTTGTATAGTTTTCACACTGTAATAGACTGTTTTATTCAGTAAATTCAGACTTTTGAACCAAGAATAAGTTGTCTATATTTAGAAAATTAGTTTAACATAATGATTACAGACTATTTCTAAACTGTTTAATGTGTGAAGATTTATACCTAATTTCTAATTAAATGACTTTATCAAAAATGTCTTGTTCAAGTTCACATTATTTCAGATATTTACCTTTTGATGACACCGGAGTGAAAATGCTTTTTGGAATTACTACCCTATCTTCTGAGTTTCTTGCCCAGTCAACCATTCCCTTCCGTCCTTTCATTGGAAAGTTGATGTCTGTTAGAACAGAGGCTGCAGGAAGCTTCTGAATACTAGCCACTATTAAAAAAGAAATAATAATTTCAACTAAACTTGCTTTACATTTTAGTGTAATCAATATTGATCAAGGTAAATCTTGCAGTATATTCAAAATAAAATTTCAAGTCAAAATTATATTTATCAGAGCAACAAAATAACTATGTCTTCTTATTAGACAAAATTTTTCATTAAGGTTGCTGAATTTTACTTATCAGTCTTAGTTTTTGTTGCTTTCAGTGGGAATCATACAATCTTGGTCAATAATGGAGTGGATATTCTGAGAATATTAACAGGCACTGCTATACTGATTGTTCATGGTTGGTCTCTATTTTAATTGTCAGAAACTCATACTGTATTTTTAAAAAACATTTTGATTAACAGACTTGACTAATGGATTGAAATTTGCATTTAAATCTGAATTTTGTCTTAAGAAGAAATTTTCTGCATTTTCATCTGAACATTGTCTTTGGAACAAATTTTCATGGATTAGATAGGGTACCCTGAAGAAATGGAGAACAAAGCCATATTACTTTTGGAGATAGAACTATCAGAATCTATATAACAATGTCAGAATTGCAAAAGCAAAATAATATGTAGGAATAGTGATTAAATAGATTAATAATAATTCTTAAAACTTCTCTCTAAAATTGAAAGTAAAAATGTGTGTGTATAAATATATATATGTAAACAGAGAATTATGTCCTTAATACCAATAAATATTATAATGCATATCAGAAAATGTATGAATAAGTTTAGTAATATTTTAATATATTTTATTATATTTAGTAGTTATATACAAATGCATATTACATATACATTTATAATGTGTAAAACTATGATGATAAATACTCAAAAACTTCTAGATTATAAGCATTTTCAATTATGAAGTGTAATTTGTAAAACTTTTGGATAGGTCCACACTTGTTCTACATCATATTTTCAAGTGTCCCTTGGAGAATTTATACAGAAATATGATGCAGACAATTGTAAAAGCTATTGCAATTGAATAGCTAAAGTAAAAATTCATTACACTCCTCATAAGTGAATTTCATTTAAAGGAAGTTGTAATTTAAATAAGGAGGATGAAAATTAAGAATTTAACAATATTAGTTGTATAAATAAATTACTGCACTACTAACTTAGTTTCAAATTAAATTGGTTATTATTAGTACATCACATTAGTGAAACTGTACTTTATTAAAGTTCTTTCAGGTGATTAGTCAATCCATTATCAGCATAGGATGGAATTTCATTTATCCTCTAATATGACATACTAAGCTTTAAAAAGTATTGTGTAAGTAATGTTAAAGGAAAGAGGGTACCGGGTAACATATAAATAAGTTACAGATGTCAAATGCTGTTTTGGGATACCAGTTCTAATATAGTTTCTTTAAATTTTAAAACAATATACTTTTTGCTATCCATAAATAAGCCAGTTCATCTTTCCTACAGGGTCCAAATCTCCGCTGTATATAGATAAGCAGGTCAGCAAGTTAGTAGGACATTCTTTAAGCATTATTCAATGTTTAGAATTAAGTGTATCTACTGTTACATGCCTTAACTTTAACTTTCGATATCTTGGGGTTTAGAGGAAATTTATTACACTTCTTTGCTCCAAAAACTGCTGAAAAGAAAAAAACGCTTTCTGATTGTCATACAACTAGTTTCTATTTAAAAAGAGAATAAAAGATATATTATTGGACCCTGAGGTCTAATAATTTCTCTGTCTCCATATACATTAGATGGAAAACAAAAAACAAACAGAAAAGCGTAACCAATGGATAATATTCTGTAAAGGAATGGAAAAGTCTATTAGGATCACTAATTTATACAGTAAATCCCTTAAATTGCATAGCTTTCAGTGTGAGAAGTGCACAAAAATAAACACATATTTATTAATTATAGTTGGAATGTAATGGAAGTTTTTACTGTTATAAGTATATACACATTCTAAGTGGTTTGAGATGTTTGCATGGATGGTAACTAACATCCTGAAATATGTCTCTGTTTCTTAAGGTATTTTATTTCATTTCATTTTTAATTAGCAAGTCAAAATTATATATAATTATCATGTAAAGCATGTTGTTTTAAGTAAAGCATGTTGTTTAAAAATACGTATACATTGTGGAATAGCTAATTTGAGCTAATAGTATAAGTACTACCTCACACACTTTTCATTTTTTTGTGAGGTGAGAACACTTAAAATCTACTCTCTTCGCAAAATAGTTCTTAAAGTAGTATGAATCGTTCAATAAATCCATTATGAAAAGGATATACTTTCATACACTGATGAGATTCACATTATACCTGTGAAATTATCACCATACATGTTTTTACAAATACGAAATTTAAAGTTATACATATTTACCTCTAGACTAGATAGGCAGACGTCTAAAATAGCAATGTGGTTCTTTATGACCCCTTAATAATAGATAAGAAAACCTATTTCCATGTAGCAAAGGTAATTTATAGATGACTTTTACTTCTTTCTTTTTCCAGTTCCTGTACCAGACACTAGATCAATCCAACCTTCAATCCCTTTCCTTCTTCAGAGTTTAACTGTCAAAACACTCAGGTAAAATTTTGATGCAGTTAACATCTTTAGGGAAATAGGCAGCTCATATGTTAAGTGAATACAAAAAGAGGTAAGATTTAAAAATGTAATGCTTAAACTACGTGTAAGTAAATATGTGCCTCATGCTGATAAAGGGACATAAATACAAAGCATAAGTGATAATCTACATATCTTGCTTCTGTAACAATTGTTGAATTAAAACCAGTCATTGTGGGTGTTTAGAAGATGGAGCAGCTTTCCTCTAACACTAAAAAAACAAAAAACAAAAAACAAAAGCCTTTCTTACAGAATATTAAAGTACTTAAAATAAATCTCAAAGGACTCAGTGTCCCTGAACAAATAGGCACATCTTGAGTGCTCCAAGAATTATCCTAAATTTACTGTATCGTGTTTTCATTACAACACTAGATTTGATTTCTTATGCAATAAAAATAGGTGACTCATCACTGATAAACCTTAGAGAAAAACCAGCTGCACTTCCATTTTGCGATTTTAATACTTTCATTTTGAATTTGGATAGGCAACATAAAATTCCTTTGAGAGCATCATGTCCTTTATTGGCCAAACTTTCAAACGATTCAGGTTCAGTATAGATTTCTGTTCATCAGAAAGCATAGGGAATTTTTGCAGATGGGTTTAAAAGCACATGAGCTGTTTTTCTTGGTAACCAGTGAGCACTCCTTTGATACACCAAAGCAGGATAATAACCTTTTCCCTGAGGGAACTAATGAAGTTTTGGCTGTATTGAGGTCCTGGAGGATGAGGATTCCGTCTTATTCATCCTTGTTGGGAGTGGTTCACATACAAATTGGAGGTAATATGATGCATCAGTTGTATTACGGACAAGAATGGAAGGCATGTGAAAGAAAAAGTCTAGGAGCAAGAATGGAAGAGTGGAGGGATGAAGGCTGTAGGGATGAACAAAATGGACAAAAGCCAAAATGTGAGAACAGTGGTCACTACAGTAGCTCACACAGACTTATGATCTGGATCCAATATCCAAATCCCTGATTTTTTAGGGTAACCATTTCTCCTAGATTTTACAGATCTGTCTGGTTTATTCCTGCTGCTTTGTATACTTATTTATAGCATCCTCTATCAGTCTCAAAAGTTTCGGTTTGAAAGATAAATTCCATGTTCATCTTATAAGTTGTATGACTGAGCAAATTGCCTAAACTCTCTGTGTCTCAAAGTCTTTTTCTGCAACATGAGAATAATATTATCCATCTACCTCACGGCACTGTTGGAGGAGCAAAAAAGTTACTATCAAGAGCTAAGAATAGTTCACCTAGAACAGGGTTTGGTGCTTGAATGGTCCCATGTCACTGTTGTCTATTATTACTGGAGCAGGTTTTCCATTATCAAATCCAAGAGAACTACCCCATAGTGTGTCCATATCATTATAACATATTTGACTATGTAGCTTACATTATTTTTTGGTTGTCCTTCAGTGATCCTAGGCATGAGATTATATATTCAAAACTTATGTTGATTATATTCATATAACAAAAGGCAGGAACTACACTAAAAATAAATAGAGCTTCTCCTTTAGCACTTAAATATACCACCTGGGAGTTACATAAGGGTTCCTTTTTACTTAATCTTCTTTCCTTTTCCCTTCATCTTTTCCTTCCTTCCTTCCTTCCTTCCTTCCTTCCTTCCTTCCTTCCTTCCTTCCTTCCTTCCTTCCTTCCTTCCTTCCTTCTTTCTCTCTCTCTCTCTTTCTTTCTTCCTCTTTTCTTTCTTTCTTTTTCTTTTTTCTTTCTTTCTTTCATTCCTTTCTTTTTTCTTTCCTCTCTCTCCTTCCTTCCTTCCCTCTCTCCCTACCTCCCTTCTTTCCTCCTCTCCTCTCCTCTCCTCTCCTCTTCTCTCCTCTCCTCTCTTCTCCTCTCTTCTCCTTTCCTTTTTTTCTTTTTGAATCTGCCAGAGGGAAGGGGTTGCCTTATTTGGGTACACAAGATCAGCCAGGTTTAAAAAAAAAACTTGCCTCAATAGATGAGAGAATCACTGCATCAAGAATGTCAAATTCACTATTTCCACTGCAGTCAAGACTATAAACTGTAAAGAGCACTTCAAAAGCATTGCATTTAAGCATCAACCTAAGTGCTTAATGCAGTAACTCAAGTTCCATACACTCAGTTGATTAAAGAAAACACTCATGCAATGGCACCTCATAACCATAAACAAATGTTTCAGGGGATACAAAATAACTTTAAGGACTGTCTTAAAGACCATCCTTTTTATTGTTGCCTTATACTGATGTTTCCAATATATTTGAAGTTTGCATCATTTTTCATGTTGATTCAGAGGGAACAACTTACAAACGGAAACTTGACTCATCAATAGTAGAAAATTGCCCAGTTATCAAAATGGAATTGTTTGTGGAAAACATCACTCAATATCACTAGATGGTCACCTGTACTGTTTTGAAATTCTGTAAGAAAAATACAGGGTCAGGAGAGAATGATGCATTGCCTCAGTGTGTTAGAAAAGCATCTATTTGTTTTGTTAGTGTATCCATAGCAAGCACACAGGAACTGAACTGAGTCTACATGTAGTATCAACCACTTGGCATTAACAGTTTTTTTAAAAACATGACTTATATATTTACATAGCAATGCTAAGTACCTTGTAAAATACTAAAGGCATATGGGAGGGAAGGGAAGGATAGCTAACATTTATTGAATACTTGTATGACTCTGGTAATCTTCATTCATTTCTTACTTCATTCAACAGTATTTACCAAATGCCTCCTCTGTGTTAGGCACTGTTCCTAGCACAGCATTTGGCCAAATGCTTTACACACGATACCTTAGTGTATTAGGCTGTTCTCGTGTTACAATAAAGAACTGCCCGAGACTGGGTAATTTATAAAGGAAAGAGGTTTAATTGACGCTCAGTTTTGCAGGGCCACAGAAACTTCAGGAAACTTACAATCATGGCAGAAAGGGAAGCAAACATGTCCTTCTTCACATGGCAGCAGAGAGAGAAATGAGTGCCCAGTGAAGCGGGAAGCCCCTTACAAAATCATCAGATCTCATGAGAACTAATTAATTATCACAAGAACAAGATGGGGCAAATCACCACCATGCTACAATCATCTCCACCTGGTCCCTCCCACGACACATGGGGATTATGGGAACTACAATTCAAAATGAGATTTGGGTGGGGACACGGACAAACCATATCACTTAGTTAACATTTAAAACATCATGGCCAGGCATGGTGGCTCACATCTGTAATCCTCACACATTGGGAGGCCAAGGCAGAATCCCTTGAGCCCAGGAGTTCAAGTCCAGCCTGGGCAATATAGTGAGGCCCCATATGTTTAAAATATATATATATATACACACACACACACACATATATATGTATATATGTCAGGCATAGTGTTGCACACACAGCTAGGGAGGCTGAGGTGGGAGGATCCCTTGAGCCCTGGAGGTCAATGCTGCTGTGATTGCACCACTGTACTCTAGCCTGGGCTACAGAGTGAGACTCTCAAAAAAAAAAAAAAAAAAAAAAAAAATTCCTACAAGCTATCTTTATTAGCAACATCCTTATCATTACTATCAAGATGCTCATTTTACAAATGAGGAGGCACACTGTGATTTTGCAATGTGTGGTGCAATGTGATTTTATGTATGAAATTGACAGCAAATTTATTTTGCCTCATTGTAATATGTTCTACTATGTATAAAAGACAGACATACTGATTTCATTTGAGAAAATAAAATTCTCACTGATCAGTCAGGAGATCATAATTAGATACCAGTAAAGAGTGGTGGTTATCAAAAGGGGAAATGCATATATGCTCAGTTTAATTTGCCTACTACAATCTTTATGTTCTAACATTTCTATGAAAAATCATATTTTAGGATTTTGCAACAGTGGTCTGTAAGAAACTTTCAGTTATTTATACAGACATTTCTTCTTGTTGTCCTCTGCACCCTAGTCTCCTCATCTATTATTATTTCTGTCCCAAAAGGCTGGGATTGAAATATTCAGGACGTAGAAAAAGAATAGGATTGCTGGAGAGTAACATGTAGCCATCACTTCCCTGGAAACAAAGCAGCTAGGAGGGCATCTGCAAGGACCACAGTGCCCGAGAGAGTTCTAACAGCTTGACCTCCACCATCACCATTACATAGGTTAAGATCTCTAAGTCCCAGAAGTATCCTCACACAGAGATTTAGATGGGAAACATTCTTCACCTTAGGAGTTTATAATTACTTTTTAAAGAGAATGAGCATGATTCTTTGATACTCAAAAGTAGACAAACTAAAAGGCCAGTCAAGAAAGTAACTATGTAGCCTTTTATGGGTTCATTTTTCAACTTGTTAGTTTTTAATAATGTAATATATATATATAGAAACTTTAAATAATTAGCTATTTTGCATATCCCTTTTCAACACAGGAAAATAAACTTGTAAATTATTTATGACTTATCAACTTCGAATTCTTGTGTGTGTGTGTTTTTCTTTTTCTTTTTTGTCCGTTAGTCATTTCAAAGCCTGGGCATCTCTGGACAGTGGGGCACATTTTTGCCTTTTGCTCAAGGGCTCCCTGCCAGACTTCAGCGCTCTCCATTGAGGACTCCCTCAGCTTCCTCTCAGGCCACTCCTACTTTCTCAGCATTTAATAATGTTGGTGTACAGGGTGCACCCAGAGCCATGTACACAACTCTTGTAAGTTTTCTTGGCACGCAGCCACACCCATTCACTAACATATTGTGAAAGTTGTCTGAATCAAAATGGAGTCGCCTGTGTGAAAGAAAGAAAAAGAAAGAAAGAAGGCCGGGCGCGGTGGCTGAAGCCTGTAATCCCAGCACTTTGGGAGGCCGAGACGGGCGGATCACGAGGTCAGGAGATCGAGACCATCCTGGCTAACACGGTGAAACCCCGTCTCTACTAAAAATACAAGAAAATTAGCCGGGCGAGGTGGCGGGCGCCTGTAGTCCCAGCTACTCGGGAGGCTGAGGCAGGAGAATGGCGTGAACCCGGGGAGGCGGAGCTTGCAGTGAGCTGAGATCGCGCCACTGCACTCCAGCCTGGGGCACAGAGCAAGACTCCGTCTCAAAAAAAAAAAAAAAAAAAAGAAAAAAAAAAAAAAAAAGAAAGAAAGAAAGAAAGAAAGAAAGAAAGAAAGAAAGAGAGGAAGGAAGGAAGGAAGGAAGGAAGGAAAAGAAAAAGAAAAGAAAAGAAAAGAAATAAAAGAAAAGACAAGAAAAGAAAAGGCAAAAACCTGACAATAGAGTGGGGGAAAGCGATGAAGACAGGATTCTGATGCATAAATGCCTGATAACAAGAAGAATCACAAAAGCCTACAAAACCCACAAGCTTACACTGAGACTTTACACAAAAATATGCTGCTGCAACAATAGCTACCCAGCAACTGTCTGTCCAACCTCAGACTGGCACCACTCTCATTATTGATTCCCATATACAAATACAATTATCTCAAAACAATTATGTAATCGTCCTCATTTTTCCTTTTAAAACCATTATCTTCCTTTAACATTCTAAATATGCACATAGTTTACTATGGCATGCTAATTCTCATTGCAATGCCCATTCTTGAATAAATATTCTTCTTGTAGAGAGGCTCTCTCTTTTTGTTATTTAGGTTGACAATGTTGTCCCTGTCTGCTTTCATGTTACAATGGCAGAGTTGAGTAGTTGCAATGGGGACTATGTGGCCCATAAATCTTAAGATATTTACTATCTGTCCCTTTACAGAAAACGCCTGTCTATATCATCTTAGACATACAGTAACCCTCGCCTTATCCACAGAGGGTATGTTCCAAGATCTTCAGTGGATCTCCAAAACCATGGTCAGTACCAAACTCTGTATGTATATGTGTGTGTGTGTGTGTGTGTGTGTGTGTGTGTGTGTGTGTGTATATATAAAATAAATTTCTTTTTCCTCATTCACAACCTCAAGGATAAAATAGTCATTCCTATCATAGATCTTAGCAAACTAAACATATGTTTTATCTTCTTTCCTTATTACCTTGGAAACTAACCTTTTTCCTTAAAGTAAGTACTTTGTTCTTTCTCTTTGGCATATCCAATTGCCAGTATCACTGCTCTTTGGAGCCATTATTAAGTAAAATAAGGGTTTTACACAAGTACTGCCATACCTTGACAGTCAATCTGATAAACAGGCTAGCTACTAAGTGACTAATGGGTGCATAGAATAGACAGTGTGGACATGCCAATCAAAGGCATGATTCATATTTGGGGCAGGATAGAGTGAGATGACATGAAATTTCATCATGCTACTCAATGACACACAACTTAAAACTTATAAATTGTTTATGGAATTTTTTCATTCAATATTTTCAAATTACAGTTGACAGTGGGTAACTGAAACCAGGTAAAGCAAAACTTTACATAAGAAGGAACTACCAGCTGGGCGCGGTGGCTCAAGCCTGTAATCCCAGCACTTTGGGAGGCCGAGATGGGTGGATCACGAGGTCAGAAGATCGAGACCATCCTGGCTAACATGGTGAAACCCCGTCTCTACTAAAAAAAAAAAATACAGAAAACTAGCCGGGTGAGGTGGTGGGCGCCTGTAGTCCCAGCTACTCAGGAGGCTGAGGCAGGAGAATGGCGTAAACCCGGGAGGCGGAGCTTGCAGTGAGCTGAGATCCGGCCACTGCACTCCAGCCTGGGCGACAGAGCCAGACTCCGTCTCAAAAAAAAAAAAAAAAAAAAAAAGGAACTACTGAAACTCTAACAGGCTGTTTTTGAAGATGATAATTATTCTTTAAAGAGAAATAAATTTAAAACTTCTCAGTTTTGTCACTTATTTTGTTATCTATTGAATGCTTATTCTTTCTATGATACACATAATATAATGGAGAAATTTTAGGTGATCGTAGCACCTTCCTTTTAGTTTTCAAGAAGAGTATGTTTTATGGACTTTTAGAAACAGATACTTATAAATGTTCATCTTCTTTACACAAGTAATTCATGATTTCGATCCATACATGAACACAAAATAAAATGTGATAGAAGTAATTTTTGCATGATTCTCTGAAGATTAAAAACAAATCAATATGGAAAATGCATTAGGAAATAAATCCCCCTGCTTTCCTCAACCAGTAAGATTACGAACAGCATTCCTGCAGAGGAAAGAGCATTAGATGATAATCAACCAAGTACAAAACAATGAGAGCTTGTGTATATACAGCATTATTAACTCACAGTGTGTGTGTGTGCGTGTGTGTGTGTGTATTCATCATATGTTATTTGATACTCAAGGGTGTTCAAACCTTATTAGAGAAATAAGTCAGGAATCTAAGAGGAGTTAGGCACCAATGCAGGCAAAAAACAACAACAGGAGGCAACAATGCAAGGACTTCCCAAGATAGCAAATCACTCATTCCCAGAAGAGCAGTGACATTGAAAAGTGTTATAACTTAACAAAGGAAAAGAGATCATTGTAGACAGAAGAATTCATTGTATACATTTATTATCCAACAAACCTCTATTGAGCCCCTATAGTATTCTTTGGACTATCCTAGCAATGAAGAATTTAACAAATGAACAAATACACCTGTGAAAAAAGTCCCTATCCTCATGGGACTGGCATAGTATTTGGAGAGAGACAGACAAGGAACAACTAAACAAAATGAGATAGAAGGTCAGTAATGAAAAATGAAAGATGATGTATTAGGCTTGGCAAGCTATACTAAATGGAGAAAGCTTCTCATGTAAGCTGACATTTGTGCAGACACCTAAAAGAAGTCAGGTGGGAAGCTATGAAGATCTTGAGAAAATGACACAATAGAGCAAGAACTTAGGAAAGACTCACTTTTAGAGGATAAAGAGAAACAAATAGGGAAAGATACCACCAAAATCAGTGGTGACAGAAAGAAAGAGAGAGACAGGAAGGCAGAGAGAGAGAGAGAGAGAGAGAGAGAGAGAGAGAGAGAACAACAACAGCACATTAACTTAGAAAGGGATAGTTTAATAATGAGAGGATGGTTTTATAAGGAGTCAAAGGCTTTATAAGGATTATGTAGAATAAAGAACAGCCTTTGGATTCAAAAAATGAAAACTATACACTAAAATTTGTTTTACATTTAAACCATGTTCTATAACAGGAGTTGACAAACTTCTTTCTACAACGAACTAAAACGTAAATATTTTCAGTTCTGTAGGCTATCAGGCCTCTATTGCAACTACCTAACTCTGCAATTATGATGTGAAAGCAGCCACAGACAATTCATAAATAAATGATCATGCAAGGAAATATGGTATTTAGTCATATAAACAAAGCCAATATTGAGATTCTTTAATTCAACAAACGTTTACTAATTAGAACCCTTTATTTTCCACTACCAAAGCACTTTCTTCCACAGTCTTTCCCATCTTACTAGAAGGTGCCACCGTGTACTCAGACATTCAAACCATACATTTGGGGATCATTCTTTATTTCTGATTTTTGTCGCCCCCTACATCCCACCCATCAACATGTCTTCTTGGTGTTATTTCTGGAATGTGTCTTCAATCACTGCATTTCCCTCTGTCTCCATTCCATAACCTGCCAAAAGCCACCAGAATCTCTCAACTGAATTAATTCAAGAGCTGTCTGACTGGCTTTCTTTATTTTACTCCTGCCCCTAAATTCTTTCTCTCATAAACCAGAGTTATCATTTTTAAATATAAAGCAGATTATGACTTTTTCTTACTTGAAATAATTCAATGACTGGTCAGTGCTCCTAGAAAAAAACCCAAATCCTAGCTTGAACTACAAAGCTCTGCATTGCTTGGCTCTGTACATCTCTGCAGTCACATTATGCATGGCTGTCTTGTTTGGTGATCATGACTAAGATGCGCAGATCTTTTCTACCACAGGGCTTTTCTTTCTAACTAGAACATTCTTTCCTCGTACTTATTCATGGGTCTTTGCTAAATTATTTTTCCTTTAGCTTGGTCTGTCCTAACTGCCCCATATAAAGATATCCAAGCCCCAATTTCTCTCTATTATGTAATTCTGTTTTTTTACATAGACTTACTCATTTTCTGCCTCCCACACTAGATTTTAAATTCCAAAAGGATGGGCATTTTTCTGTATATTGTTATGTGCTAACATCTTAGCATATAGTGAGTTTGGTGCAATAACTATCCACATGTTTTTAACAGATGAGGTTTACCAAGGGCTTAATTAGAAGCAGTGAGTTTAATATGATCAACTTGTGCCCTGGAGTCAACCAGGCCTAGTTTTCCATTTACTTTGTGAACTTTGGCAAGCCATTTAATTGCTGTTCACTTCGACCATCTGTAAAAATCAATAACCTTTCATTAGGATTAAGTTGGAGGCAGTTAACTCACTCCTTGTACACAGATTCAATTCATGACAACTCTTTTTTATTCTTCACTTTAACCATTCTCTGCCTTATATAAAATGCTGTGGAAGATCCAACATTAAGAAAGAAAGAGTCCTTGCATTTAAAGAGACTACAATGTAGTGAAAGACATACTTCACACAGTATCTTAAGTACGGGAAGAATAGGTATAAGACATTTTCTTCTTAACTCCAGACCTAATACTAAACTGTCTACTTGGACTTTTTCATTGAATTTCTTCAGGCATCTCAAATGTGATGTATCCAAAGCTCAACTCTGGATTTCCACCCACTATTCATCAAAATATGCATTCCCTATGTAATCTTTCTCATTTCTGTAAACAGCACCTCCATCGACCCTGTACTCAAGCCAGAAATCCATAAGTTACCCTTGACACATCTATGTCCTCACTTCTTGAATCAAATTCATCATTGTACTTACTGTTTCACTTCTAAAACACAGCTTAAAATTGTCTTCTCATGCCCATCTTGACTATCACACAGTAGTCCATCAGACCCTATGTAAATTAAAACAACTCACTAAGTTCCCTGCTTCCATTGTTGTGCCTTTCCCATTTATTCTCCACACTGCAGCCAGCATAGGTTTTAAGTATAAATTGAATCATGTTGTTCCCAGGTTTCCGGTTATATTTGTATAAGATACGAAATCCTTTTCAGGGTCTCCCCAGCCTGGTCTCTAACTTCTTCCTCTATGTTAGCTCATGACCTTTTCCATTAAAAATTATTCTTCAGTCATACTTTCAGTCTTTCATTTCAACCAGCTCCTCTCTTGGCTAATTATTATATTGGGTCCTGGCTTGTTTATGGATCTGTAGATACTTACTTAATCTTATAAAAAAACAAAAACAAAACAAAACAAAAAACATAGGTCCTATACCTTTTTTCGAAATAAGGAGAACTGAAGTATGTGTGCCTAATCAAATAAATTTTTTGAAGAGAGAAAAGGGGTAATAACAGCAATAGAAGACACCATTTACTAAGCAGTTAAATGCTCGTACCAGCATATTCCCTTATTTGATCCCACAACACACTCTGAACCAAGCACAATTAATTATATTTTATAGACTAATTTTGGATCATAAAGAAGCAAAAACATATCTTAGTGGTATTATAGTAGAGATTCATGAGTTTATAGTTGGAATTATGAACAAACTAAAGAATGATGATTAATAAAATTAATACATCAACTCTATATTTGAAAACATCATGTCTCTCCCATATGAAGCAATAGACTATTAAGGACACTAAAATTCAGAAAATAATTTTGGTCTTTGGATTATTAAACAAACAGTCCCCAAACAAACAATATCTTACTCTCCAACCCCACAAACACACACTCTATGATCAAACTGAGTATTCTATTTCACTTTATATAGCTATGATCTTTTTAACTATATAAAATTTACCAGTGAACACTAACTGAGTTCCACAAACACTGAGTGTTCATTAGTAAATTCTATATAGCTAAAAAGAGCATATCAACCAATTATAAATTTGTTTCACCTATGTAGTCTAAATTATATTACAAAATAATATATTTGCTTCTTGGTTAAGAAATTATTTAAAAATAAATATTCCATATTTCTAAAATTCTGTGATTTTAAAGATATTTTAGATTTTCAGAACACATTTTAAATATAATAGATGTTATTTTGGGGCAATAAGGTAAGTATTTGGAGTTAGGGAAAATTAAAAGATAAACAATCAGGGAATTAATTTGGAAAAAGCAAAAGGTGATTATATAAAAAGTAGAGAGGAAGGTCAGACTCTGTAATAAAAAGTACAGATTCTTCAAAAGGAGGAAGGTTCATATTTCAAAGAGGAAAACTATAGCTAAATGGAGATTGAAGATGCTTACTAAACATTTTATAGTAATAAAGAAAAGGCTTTAGTATCCTAGTCTCAATATGTATTCCTACTTCATTTGAGAACCCTGTTAATAAATTCGATGAATCAGGTTTTGTCTGAATTCAGAATATAAATTTGGGAATATAACCTATCATCCATTATAAATCACTCCCTTATGAACAGTTTGCTTCTACTTTGTAGTCATCAGCTATGCCTTCAATACAATACCGTCCAGTATAGACAAGTATATACCCTTTAAATCTTGCTATTGTAGGATTCTCAATTCACTTTAACTTTCATTAAAAGGTATCTTCATTCTTTAATGTAACTTTGAAAAAAACCAACTAATTTTTCCTTAAGCCTGTAGTATGAATTTTAATGATATCCAAAACAACTGCATATCTGGTTCAAACACTGATAAGTATTTTAGAAGATACACACACAAACACACATTCCTACCTGCTCTCTCGTGTACATATGCCATAGATCCAAACAAAATACCAAATTAAAAATATATGCTAAACTAGTCATATAAGAAATTATTTATATTTCTAAAGTTAAAGCTGTTCATATGGAAAATTTAATTGCAATGCAAAAGAACAAAAATATGTTTGACTATTCAAAAGACTTCTGTTAAGGATAAAAATGAACTAATTCATTTATAAATTTCAGAGAATGTAGCAATACTACAGAATTATTTGATGCATTTATAGCGATAATCAGCAAAATTTTGCAGACCACAGTTGATGGAGTATATGTTAAGGAAAGAATATAAAATTAAAGCAGAAACTATTTATTTGTATGAATCATTCAAGAGAGCTAGTATCTGACTAATGACAAATAACTGCATAGAAGAATCGCTTTTTAAGATAGTAAAATGCCAAATGCCATTGAAATCTTTATGGGCCCTAACTGCCATTACAGCAGAGAAGGCAACCGTAAAACAGCCAGACAGCACATATGGTTTTCTAGATTGGTCATAATATCGGCCTAGAAGTCTGGGATCTGGGTCTTCCTTGTAAAGTACACAATAAGTATAATATTTGGATTATTTTTTAAATGTAGAATACTAAATTTAAGTAAAAACTTTAGAAGCTCCCTAGAGGAGTGGACTGTGGCTGTAAGGGACTGAGCAGCTTAACCAAAGTCACATAACAAATCAGTAGCACAGCCCATATTTGGTCTTGTGTTTGTATGTGCTAAATATATGTTACCTTTACTCTTGACAACTATACAGGGGAGATAACTTCCAGAAGGCTAGTTAGTCACGGTATAGTCAAGGTTTGCAGCCAGATGTCTAACTCCAAAGCTAGCATGTTTTAAAAGACACAAAATGGCATCCTTACTTGCACTGACATAAAAGCACCAGTCTTCAATCTGAGCCAGAATTTTTAGTTTTCAATTCACATGAGTATTTATTTATTTGGAATTCAGTGAAGGAAGCAAAGGAGAAAAGGAATAATTTAGTCCAGATTTCTTGGTATAATAAACAAATTAAGACCTTTGAAAAGGTGAACTGAAATAGAAAAAAAAATGAAAAATTGTTAAAAGGGAGACAATACCTCTTTTCTCTTCACTGGTTATTGTTAAATAGGCAGACCACTATTTCCATAGAGATGAGCAATTATTACCATAGAAACAGTTAAACTGTTATTGTTTTTTATATTCACACAAACTCACAGTAGCATCCTTTTAGTTCATTTGAAGAGCAAAGTTGAAAAGAAGGCATATACATAACTTTACTAATTTCAAATCATTGCAATATAAAACCAATAAAAATCAGAAGTAATATTTTATAAAATTCAAAATTTGTTTTCAATTGACTTTAGATTTCACTTTCCCATTTATGTTATTGGTGTGAATCTACCAGATTTTGAACGAGGTTATCTCAAAAATAACAATGAAGTCAACCAGGGAAGACCTATAATTCCAAGATCTTTCATATATGAGGTCTCCAGGGAAACAGAAAGCCACTTGCTGCTTAGTTTCCCATATGGTCTTCTTGCTCAATCCTATCTTTAAAAACATTTTCCTAATTAAAGTCCTCTGAAGATCTCTTGAACTAAGGCAAAGCACCATCCCCTTGATGCAACACTTCTCTTTATACCTTCCCTATGGCACACAGGTCGTCAAAAACTTTTTTGTAGAAACTCATGCTCTTCATAGAAAATAAAGAAAACTTCCAGAACAGTGGCTCACATTCTTAATCCTAACACTTTTGGAGGCCAAGGTGGGAGGATCTCTTCAGCCCAAGAGTTAAAGACTAACTTGGGCAACATGGCAACCCAGTCTCTTCCAAAAATACAAAAATTAGCCTGGTGTGATGGTGCATGACTATAGTCCCAGTTACTCAAAAAGCTGAGGCAGGAGGATCACTTGAGCCCAGGAGGTGGAGGTTGTAGTGAATTTAAGTCATGCCAGTGCACTCCAGCCTGAGTGGCAAATTAATAACCTGTCTCAAAATGAAAAAAAAAAGTAAAGAAAGGAAAGAGAGGAAAGAAAGAGAGACAGAGACAGACAGAAAGAGAGAAGGACGAAAGAAAGAAGAAAAAGAAAGAAAGAAAGAAAAAGAAAGAAAGACAAGAAAGAAAGAAAGACAAGAAAGAAAGAAAGAAAGAAAGAAAGAAAGAAAGAAAGAAAGAAAGAAAGAGAAAGAAAGAAAGAAAGAAAGAAAGAAAGAAAGAAAGAAAGAAAGAAAGAAAGAAAATCAAACCCAAAATATTTGTGACCAGGTCTACATGTTAACATGTAAGAAACTCTAGAATTCTTGAGTGAAAGAGACAGAGAGAGAAAAGAGAGAAGAGAAGAGAAGAGAAGGAAGAGAAGAGAAGAGAAGGAAGAAAAGAGAAGAGAAAAAGAAGAGAGGAGAGGAGAGGAGAAAGAAAAGAAAAGAAAAGAAAATTCAAACTCAAAATGTTTGTGGCTAGGTCTATATGTTAACATGTAAGAAACTCTAGAATTCTCGAGAGAGAGAGAAGAGAAGAGAAGAGAAGAGAAGAGAAGAGAAGAGAGAGAAAAAAAGAAAGGCAAGAAAAGAAGAAAAAGGAAAGAAAAGAAAAAGAAAATTCAAACCCAAAATGTTTGTGGCTATGTCTACATGTTTTGTTTTGTTTTATTTTGTTTTGTTTTATTATACTTTAAGTTCTGGGATACATGTGTAGAATATGCAGGTTTGTTACATAGTTATACACGTGCCATGGTGGTTTGCTGCACCCATCAACCTGTCATCTACATTAGGTATTTTTCCTAATGCTATCCCTCCCC
The DNA here is from genome assembly GCF_043159975.1 of Macaca nemestrina. Taxonomy (NCBI): domain Eukaryota; kingdom Metazoa; phylum Chordata; class Mammalia; order Primates; family Cercopithecidae; genus Macaca; species Macaca nemestrina. The sequence goes on from NC_092129.1 coordinate 116,942,149, forward strand.
AACCCCTGACTCCCCAGACAGGCCCTGGTGTGTGATGTTCCCCTCCCTGTGTCCATGTGTTCTCATTGTTCAACTGCTACTTATGAGTGAGAACATGTAGTGTTTGGTTTTCTGTTCTTGTTTTAGTTTGCTGAGAATGATGGTTTACAGCTTCATCCATGTCCCTGCAAAATACATGAACTGACACTTTTTATGGCTGCATAGTATTCCATGGTATATATGTGCCACCTTTTCTTTGTCCAGCCTATCATTAATGGGCATTTGGGTTGGTTCCAAGTCTTTGCTATTGGGAATAGTGCCGCAATAAACATATGTGTGCATGTGTCTTTATAGTAGAATGATTTATAATCCTTTGAGTATATATCCAGTAATGGGATTGCTGGGTCAAATGGTATTTCTAGTTCTAGATTCTTGAGGAATCACCACACTGTCTTCCACAATGGTTGAACTAATTTACACTCCCACCAACAGTGTAAAGCATTCCTATTTCTCCACGTCCTCTCCAGCATCTGTTGTTTCCTGACTTTTTAGTGATCACCATTCTAACTGGCATGACATAGTATCTCACTGTGGTTTTGATTTGCATTTCTCTAATGACCAGTGATGATGAGCTTTTTTTTTTTACATATGTTTTGTTGGCTTCATAAAGGTCTTCTTTTGAGAAGTGTCTGTTCATATCCTCCACCCACTTTTTGATGGAGTTGTGTGTTTCTTTCTTGTAAATTTGTTTAAGTTCTACATGTTAACATGGAAGAAACTCAAGAATTCTTGGCCTGTATCCTTATTGGAAATCTTAATTTTTGAAGTCATGTTTTCTATTTGAGGACAGCTTTCACAATTCATGTCTGGTTTAGCGAGATATACTATTCAAGCATACTCCTTCACCATCACTATTTCTGTTACAGTCATTTCACTCTTTGGTCCATAAGCTCTTTTCTCATACATTGTACAGCTACAGGAGAAGTCAGCTTTTCCTCTACTTTTCCTATTCATGTTCTCAATGCTGCTGCACATTAATGTGCATTCTCTATATCATACATTTGCAACCTAATTCTATGTGACCTCCTTAGGTTTCTTTAGACTATGAGTATTTTCTTAGTAAATAAAAAATTCAAAAGAAATTATGTGCCTTAGAATGAAAGGTTTGGCCCTCTATTTATGCCCTCTCTCCTAAACAGTTGCTGGAGGGATGGAGACTGAAGGAGTAACAAGCAAATTCACATTTTCATTATCTACGATATGGTATAAAAGATTTACGAAAGCTTAATTTGTGTAATTAGCCAGAAAAATAATTTCAAAATTTTTAACAAAGTAGATACATATGAAGACTATTAGCAGAAAATAAAACAAATGGTCAGGAGTTATTTTACCTCGATGCAGAAATATAGAACAGATGAGTATGGTTTCCCTAGAGTCACAAAATAAAAAAATTACACTGAAGTTCATTATATAACAGAAGTAGGTTAGAGTGTGGTTGGCTGAGCGAGATAATGAAACAAATCTTTAACTCTGAATTACCAAGATGCAAAGGGGAAGAAAATGCACCCACTCTGAATGGGAGGCACTGATGTCGGACAAATTATGTGGGTACCCCTCTCACCCAGTCTGAAAGGTTGTGAAGAGTAAATAGCATCATGAATATTGGTGAAAACATTAATTTGGGGCATGCTATGAAATATTAAGGATGCCATAACTTTTCTTAGAAAGCTTGAGGAATAAACGGGGAAAAACAAATAAAAATACCTTTCTTTATATTGTACTCAAATGGTACTTGTGAAGGAAGTTCAGAAGTTTAAGGTTAGAAATTGGCATAATATCTGATAATATAGAAAGTTTAGAGCATTTGGGTTACTCAAAACAAAAAAGAGTATTAACAACGTTTTCAAGTTTCTCAGGGAAAAGAAGCATTATTTAATAATGACACCATGAATAATTGTGTCTTTGAGCATGGCTGTTTAAAACAGATAAGATAAATTCAGAAATGTTATGTTACTATTTTTTTCACACCAGTTAACTTCTAAAAGAATGCAGGCCTACTAATAAATTGAAACATCATAACATGATCAGTGTTTTCGACATTAAGGTCCAGGGTTATAACTGTAAGAGTAGTTCTATTACAAATAACATTTGTAAAGCTGTAGAGATGAAGATGTTTTGCAAATATATTTCCAACTTAGACAACAGACTTCTATGGTATTCTTATTTTTAAGTTTTTATTAAAACAAAACAAACCAAAACAGAAAACAGCTTTCAAAAGAATAGAGCTGACTACTTTCTTGCTGGACTTGGTTGAGACTTAAGAGTTCTATTCTAAAGGCTCCATGGCCTTCCAATTAAAAAAGAAACACAAAAATGGTAGGGAAAGTAGGATTTATTTCATTTGTTAGCTGGCAACTCAATATGAGTTACAAAGTCATTTTAATGAACAATTTCATTCTGGCTTTTGCCCAAGGATTTGTATGGTGGGATGATGACAGAATGCTGATGGCTTCTGAGGATAAAATTGCTCAGTCTCCTTGAGAACAGTAAAAATGAAATGGGCTTAAACCACATGAGCAAGGATTTGGGTTGGAGTTAGGAAGGATAACATATTTTTAAAAAGCCAAAATAAAACTGCTTTGAATTCTAAACTTTACAGGCATTCGAATTGCTGCCAAAGTAAATTTTTGATATAAATCTGTCTTGCTTCTGTAGTTGGGTTCTTGGGGATGCAGTGGAGACATTTCCTTGAGTGCTCTACTTCTTCCACACTCTATTTCTAACTATTAGCAAGCTCTTTCAGATCAACAACTAAAATATCTTCAGCATCTGACTCCTTTTCACTATTTCCACTGTCACTTGACCCAAACCTCTGCTCTCCCACCTGAGTAAGCACAGCACTGCCCTTCCTATTTTCACTCAAGCGCCAAATAGTCTATTATAATATTTCCACTTCATAGTCAGAATGAGTCTTTTATACCTAAATCAGATAATAATCATGTGCCACATGATGTCTTGGTCACCTATGGACCCAATATATGATGGTAGTCACATAAAATTATAATGCACCTGAAAAATTTTTGTTGCTTAGTATTTACTATGCTGTACATTTTACCATTATTTTAGGGTGTACTCCTATTTAAGAAAAAAAGTTAACTGTAGAACAGCTTCAGGCAAATCCCTCAGGAGGTATTCCGGAAGAAAATAGTGTTATCATAGGAGATGCCAGCTCCATGCATGTTATTTCCCCTGAGGACCTTTCTGGTGGACATGATCTGAAGGGGAAGACAGTGACATTGATGATCTTGACCCTGGGTAGGGCCTAGGCTAATGTGTGAATTCATGTCTTGGGTTTAACAAAAAAAAAATAAAAATCTAAAATTTAAAAGTTAAAAATAGAAAAAAGTTTTATAGAATAAAGACATAAAGAAAGAAAATAATTTTCCACCTGTACAATATGTTTGTGCTTTAGGCAATGTATTATTACAAGAGTCCAAAAGTTAAAAAAACTAAAAGTTTATAAAGTAAAAGAGTTGCAGTTAGCTAAGGTTAATTTATTATTGGAAAATATATATTTTTATAAATTTAGTGTAGCTTATGTGTACAGTGTTTATAAAGTCTACAGTAGTGAATAGTAATTTCCTAGGCCCTCACACTCACTCCCTACTCACTCACTGACTCATGCAGAGCAACATGGAGCTGTAGGCTCCATTAATTGTAAGTGCCCTATGCAGGTGTACCATTTTTAATATTTTATACCAAATTTGTACTACAGCTTATCTATATTTAGGCACACAAATATTTACCCTTGTGTTACAGTTGCCTACAGTATTCAATACGTAACATGTTGTATAGATTTGTAGCCTGGGAGCAATAGGCTATCCTCTGTAGCCTAAATGTGTAGTAGGCTCTACTATCTAGGTTTGTGGAAGTACATTCTATGATGTTCGCACAACAAAATAATCTAAGGATGAATTTCTTAGGCTGTATCCCCTTAGGTAAATGACAAATACTTGTTAAGCATTTTGTATTCCTTTCACACCTCAGACAAATACCTTATAGTTTCTCTTCCCACTCCTTTTCTGACTTCATTTCCTCCTACTGCTCCTCCCTCAGCTATTCCAGCACTAGTGGTTTTCCCCAGTTCCTCCAATAAATGAAGCACATGAGTGCATCACGGTCTTTGTACTTACTGTTTCTTCTGTCTGGAGTGTTCTGCCCCTGCATATCACTGCATCTCATGCTCTAAAGGTTCAGTACTATATTCAAACATCACTTTGAAAATGAAAGGCCCTCCCTGGTCATCCTCCTTGAAATGACACTGCTCTCTTGACTCATTAACTGCTCACTCTGTCGACTGCTTTATTCCACTTTGTAACAATTACAACCACTGGACATGTTTGATGGCATTGGTTTGACACCTGTATCTCTACTACAAAACATAAATTCCGTGAGAGCAAGAGGTTTGTCTAATTCGTTCACTGAGAAATCTTCTAGGGCAAAACATGGCACATATTTACTGAATGATTGTCTGAGACCTCTTAAAGCTGGTTAAATCCATGAATCATTACCAATCTATCACACTAGTACTAGGGAGCACCTTAGCCCGGGGTTCAGTTGTGTGCAAGAAAGCCTATCACACACCTGGGCAGTTTGTCTTGTTTGTTCTTAACAGGGTCTGATATAGCCTTTCACAATGTCAACCTCCCTAGTGCTTCCACCCCAACCATATGGAATTAGAGGATCCTAGTAAATACCATGAGATAATTTCTATTAAATGAGAAACAATCAAAGAACTCTACGGCTGCATATCAAAGTTTAAAACTATGTTTGAACTGCTTGTTTTCTCAGGAAACCAGTATGTTAGCACAATAAAGAAACAGATATTTTTAGTTGTATTTTTTTTCCTGACCTACAGAAAAACACCCACTAGCTTCAGGTGTTTAGCAAGGGTGGTAAAGAGCCAGAAGACAGAGATAGAACTTAACACATTTAGACTCAAATCTAGCTGACTGAACCAACATCAGGTGCTACAAATAAAAATACCAAAAAAAAAAAAAAAGTTAAATTGTGTATTTTTCAGGCATGGTATCAACAGACTACAAATGTCACATTTTTAAAGAAAGCTAATCAAACAAGAGATGGGGATGTGTGAATCACGAAACTAAGCAGCAACACAAAGGAAAATAAGCCTAGAAAGAAAAGTCACTATATTTTAGAATAATATTGTCAGACTGAAAGTTGGTTTCTCTATTAAAGAACAAGATTTTCTACCAAAGGAATGATTAAGTTTGCCAGTGAATATAAGAAAGAACACAGGTTCGGTGTTGATGAAAAGGCATTGCACAGGAAAAGGAGATGTCAACATTGTATCACACCATTTTTCAGGTTGAATTTGGATTCAATTTCAGAAAACATCAACTATGGATTTTCATCCTGACAAACCTAATATTTAATATTTTCTAAACCAACAAGACACAGGAATATTTACCTTTTCAAAGAAAAATATCTTACTATAATGCTTTCAAGGCACTAGCCTTATTAGATTTCTGGATAACTAAATTGATACGTTTTAGATTCTTGTATCTGTTAGGGCTTATATATCAGAAGAACTTTTGAAATTCCTTACAACTAATAATTATAGCATTCTGTATTTGAAGATCTTATTTAGCCTAAAACCATTTCCTTCTTATTTGATATTTTCAGCACCAAATAATTCCTAAGGAACAGTTGTGAAATAGCTGTAAGTGGGTGTAGCAACATTCATCTATCTAAAGTAAATTCATAAAGATTACTGTATCAAAATGTTAAGGGTGTAATGCATTGAAACCACATAAATAGCTTGAAAATTTAGGTCCTGTTCACTGTGCTGCACTTTTCCTTAATAATTTTCATGTTATAGAATTGATAATTCCATAATATTTATCTTAATTCTTAAGATACTGAACTTTATTAGCAATTGATATTAAGTATAGCAATCAATTTGAAACGTTCTTTCCATTTTATTAATTATAGGACACTGATTTTATTCTGTATTGTTCTGGAACTCCTTATACCTACTACCTCTAACCATTATTACTCTGACACCAACTTTCATTCTTTGTTTTTAATGTAGATATCACCTTACGTCTCTTCTATCTTATTATTGTATTGATAATTGAAAAAAACTTTCATGGCTTCAACTATCACTTTTATGCAGTTGATCACCAAATGTGTATTTATAGATTTGACTCCTCTAATAAAATCCAAGTTCTCATTTTATTTTTTCCACTTGGGGGCTATACTTGTCTAAATATTAATATGTCAAAAATACTCACAAATGTGTGTTGAATAAACCTAATCTCAATCCCTCCATTCTCTCTCGCATCCCAGTCAGTTAGGGAATCCTATCAATTCTAGCCTCAGACAGAGTCTCAAATTCATACCCACATGTCAGTTCCTATTCTTACCACCAGCAATTCCTGTCTTCATTGTCTCCCACATGAATTACTATTAAAAGCCTTCTCTCTACATTTGGACTCACTATGTTGATGGTGCTTCCCAATTTCAATCAATTCCATTTTCTCATCTTACACATGTTTTCCCAAAGCACAACTCTTACCAGGTAAAGATTCAGTGACTGCCTATTATCTTTAGAATTCAGAACCATGTATCAACCTGCCTTTCCAATTTTATTTTACTTCCTTCACTTCTATACATATGTGCTTTTATTAAAATAGATCACTTTTCCCCCAAGCACAATTTCAACTTTGACATCTCTATATCATCTTTGCTAATAGAATGTTCTGGACTGTAACCATCTATTTGCTACCTGCTCTTCTTTATGTTGACTTATCAACAATTCAGTCATTCTTCAAAGTCTACATTAAATGCTTCCTTCTCTAAGAAGTTTTTCTTGATCCTTACACAGAACAACATCTCCGGGAATAAAGTACTAACATTTGGCTTATATGACACATATCAAAGTGTATTTGATGTTTATTTATTGATGTAATTCTTTACTGTCTACAACTAGACTGCAATTTACTTGCAGGCTAGAAGATTAGTCATTTATTTTAATGACCTGAATCACTTAGCAAAGGCTTTGCTTATAGTAAGAGAAAAATTCTTTTTGTCTGTACTTGAACATAGTCAATGGGTGAGTAACATTGACACATCACTGATCTTCCTTGAATTCAGTTCAATGAATGCAATTCTAGTTCTAGGTTCTAAACTAACACAATTTCTAAAGAATAGGATATTCTTATCAATAAAAGGAAATGTAACATGCTACATGAAGCTATTGTGAAAAATATTTAAAAAACTGAAAACGTAACAAAAACTATAAATCATCACTGTAACTTTGGACAAATCGTTAGAACAATATAGTCCCATTCCCTTGCCTTGTCATTCTAATCATGTCAGATCTCATACACTCCATTTTGTATTTGGAACTGCAAACAGCTAGTCCTCAAAATAATGTACTTTTATCCTTTTCAGGGCTTCACGTTATTTGTTTTATGCTACTATCTCAAAAGAAATCCAAATACTTTGAAGCCATGAGTTTAAATTTATCATTTGAGTATATTTTATACTGTATTTAATGTAAAAATGTTAAAGGAATGAACAGTATCAAGAAAGAGAGTGGTTAGCAAAGCACAGAGGATGTGAAGGATGAAAAATGGGAGGAGATTTATTCAGCAATTAAGAGTTTCCTTTCAAATAGGAGTTTCAGGAAAATAATAAGAGAAATAGGACTGCAAGGTACTTAAGGAAAAATGTTTAGAGGAAACGTATAGAAAGCAAGTTGAAGTAAATCTTCAAATAATATTTTCACTGAAAAATAACTTTCTGTCTTGTTGAAAAAATAACCTTTTAAAACTGTTTCATATTAAATAATATAAAGATATGGCCCTCCAGACCTAATTGATACTTATACATTTTTTAAATTACTGATATATTGAAAAAGTCACATGCTTTTCCTAAAACAAAACCACTTACCTATGCAGACAGTTAAAACATTTCAAATATAATTTTTTTAAAAAGAGGCATATTGAAAATTGAAATCTTTCATAGACATTCATTCATTCATTTATACAGTAATTATATAAACTAGTAGAGCGTTTAGTCTTTAGTAAATGTTCATTAACTCATGTGTTACAACTTTCATGTGTCTATTTTAAATGTCATATATGTATTTAAAAATGAAAACTAAATATTCTATTGAAGCTTGATTATTTTATAAATTCATTGGTTTGAAATCCTTGTTTGTAGATTATTTTCTTCCAAACCTCTGTTAAACATTTTGAGATCATAAATCTTTTAAGAAACAGATCAAAGCTATGAACATTCTCCCTACAAAAATGTACATGCACGCATATATATCAAAATGTTCATAGAATTTTTTTATCATATAAGAGCACTTCACTTATCAAAAGCTGATACAGATGGGGACATTTTTCAGAAAAAAAGAAGCTTCAAACTTTTTCATTTGAACTATTTTTGAAGAAAGTCTTTCTAAAATATGTCACTCCTTTTTCTGAGATTTTAATCAGATTCTAGGAACTTTTATCTTGATGAATTAAGGCCATGCTTTTAAATATGAATTATTGTCCTAAGTCTTAGAACTAATGCTCTCAAACGTGAGACATGAGTTGTCATTTCTATAGGAAATGACAATAAGGAAAAAGTATTTCTTTGTTATTATTGTTCCAGCATTTCATCTATTCTATTTGCTATATATGTGCCTCTAATAGCACTGCTTCTGCTTCAAACTCATTCTATTTAATCCAGTAACTAGAAAACAGAAATGCTAAAACTATATTTAAAGTTGAAATAAAATAATCTACTGGTTCTGAGAGTCTTTTATTAAATTGCATGGTTTTTTTGGCATTTATATTGGACTGTTCAACTCTTTCTTCCTTCAGGAGTTTACTATCTATAGTCCAGAAAAGTGACTATATATCTATAGTCCAGAAAAGTAGCCATACATATAGACTTTATGAAAAAATAATTTATAATCTCTCTAAAATACATTATGATTTTTGAAGTTCTTTAAGTAATCTTAATCCAACACATTCTAAAGAAAATGGCCATAAGGAACAAACTTTCTTAGTTACTTAGTCTCTATTCATTTCTCACATGCTGTGTACATGCCTGTGTTCCTGCATACATGTCTGCTCAGTATAATGAGCAGACTGTTGGATAATTAATCTTTGGACTTAGAATGTAAGACAGAATGAGGGCCAACTCACATGTTTCACAACTTTCTACTGTAAAATAGTCTCTATTCATGTCCATGCTCAAAAACATTGGAAATATGAGACATAACATTATAATGTTTTACATATATAGTATCAAATTGGGTAACATAAAAAGTATTAATAGTAAGAGATCATTATTCATATTACTTAATTTGATACTAGTGTATGCAATTTGGAAAACTCCTGAATACTATGGAGCATAACTCTCAGTTCTAGTCACCAAACTACAGTGTCAGTCAGTCCCTGAGCTAACATTTGAGGAAATCAACAATAACTAAGATGTCTTTTGGGTAGTCCGTATAAACAATGTTTATAATTTTTACTCACAGAACATAACTTTTAATATGGATAAGTGTTGCTATATAAACAATCAGAAGGCAGAACAATCACACTATCCTCAGGCAAGATGGACAACGATATAGGACGATATTGACTTTATTTGCAGCATTCGATTGCTTTGAGTTATGCTTAATATACCTCTTAAAGTTGAATCACATTTAAGGGAAGAAGGCAAACCTAGATAACATAATCTTATTGTGAAAAAAATACACAATATTTTCAAATATACAAACTTGGTAAGTCAAAGAAAAGTAAAGATGAATAAATGATTGCAATTTATGGACATTTGTGAAATTTTTATATCAAGTAATACTAGTGCTATAGAGAATGTGATATGCTGTGATTCTGAAACATAAATCCAAATTTAAGTTTAAATCCAATTTAAGTTTGCTAGACTCTGTGATTGGCTTTTTTATAGTTTTTTTTTTTCTAAACACATTCTGCACAAATGCCATGTATTGATCTGAACATCCTTTTAATTAGCAATACCTTTTAGAAGTAGACATTAACATTTACAAAAAGAAGCAGAAAACAATAGTTCTTTGTTTTTCTATCTCATTTTAACTCATAAACTACTTTACAATTGTCCAATCTGCCCCAAGACCCTTCATAACTCATTTCCTTCCCTTGGGAAAGTGGTTCTGACTTGGGTGACTAGCATCCCTGGAATCTTGCTAGGTTCCTTCCATGTGCCTTAAAACTCATAGCTGTGATTGCTAAACCTTTTCCACAGACGTGATATACCTTTCCAACAAACTTTCTTTCCTTTATCTGCCCAGTCACTTTTATAATGGACATTGAATTGGGAATTTCTCTGATTTCTGAATTCACCTTTCAACAAAGATACCACCTTTGGTCTCTTTTTACTCTAATTGTCCATAAGAAGAAATAGCTTCCTCCATTACTGAACTGGCACAAGCTGCTGGACACCCACTCTGGAGAAAAGTGTAGGCCCTCCAACAGGCTCAGAAGATACATTAAGATGTTAAACTCACTGATAAGGCCTGTGCTGGATGAAGAGGATACATGGGCTCCAAAACGTCTCCAGACCTTTGAAGTATCCATTATATAGACTTTCCTCAAATGAAGAATATTATCAGTAGTTAACTGTAACCTATTGTAATCTGAGGTCACCCTGGTGAAGATATCCCAGGATAAAATGAGTCCCTGCAGGACTTAGGTACCTTCAGAAGAAATTAAGTATAAAATGAACCACCAAAAGCCTTAATCATAAAAAAAAATTATGTTCTCTACCAGTTGAACTTCCCTAGTTAATTGCCCCACCAAAGTTAGTCTCTTCCTAATCCAGAAACTAAAGCATAATTATCTGTGAATATGAATATAGGGCAACATATGTTTATTTAAACACATTACTATCTATAGTTCAGTGGTTTTTATGTTAAGAGTATTAAAGTATGACAAATGAAAGAAAATAATTCTGAATCACAGTAACATTATCAGAAGAAGCTTTAAAGAAATGAGAATACTGTAAGCTTATGTTAATTCAATGTGTATCATTAAGAAGACTATTTCTTGGCTCTTGTTAATTTTTAACCACAAAGAGTAATGTGTCATTTGGTTAATATAATGGTTGTTGCATTACAGAGTCCACTACAGAGGGACCTGAGAGATCCACTGTGTACTGGAAGATATTCAGAAAAACTGCAGTGGCAGCAGTTGCACCATCATCTTAACCCTGGAAGGTATTCTCAATGTTCCACCACACACAGATTCAGCACCTGCCTGGGACAACCAGTGCGAAAGTAACTCGGCATCCTCAAGAACAATGTATGGAAGAGCATAAAGACTAACATGTTGTTTTCAAAATAACTAGTGTGTATACACACACATACACATTCATAACTAGATTGGATAGCAATGAGCATTTGGCAGAATGAAAAAATAAATACATATTATCCTACATATACACGTGAAGACACACACAAATAGGCCTACAAGCAGTCATACAAATGCATGAAGATAAATACAAATATATGTGTGTGTGTGTATATATATATGTGTGTGTGTATATATATATAATGCAATGTTTTTAGGCCTATCTAAAAGTCAGACACCAAGTATTCGAAATATATTTGCTCACATGTACTTAAACATATGAATAATGAATATTATACTTGGAAACGTATGGTGCAGATACTTGCAAATTTTTTTATTTCAGAAAGTTTTTTGGGGAAAATCCTATTTCTTACCTACATTTCCAGTCATTAAGTATGAATTCTGAAAGTCCATCATCCCCATTCCAACAATGTGTATAAAATCTTCAATCACCTGCATTAACTCTATTGACCCTGGATAAATCTAGAAAAAATAAGCAAAGGTTACGTGGAATAAAAAATCAATACATACAATGGCATATATAACTGAAATTTTTTAAGCCTACATGAAATCACAAATGAGCTTTTTTTACTTCAAAAAAACCTACAGCTGCCTATAGTTGTATTTTTTAAATTAACAGTTGAGAATGACATCAGATGTCACATGGGAGGAACTTTGGAAGTAATATGATATAATGATTAATCCCTCATAAATCTAAGGGAACTCAAAATATCTAACAGACTGTCTCCTCAGAAAATACATGACTTTTCTTTTGATGAACTCTTTCCATCACTTAAATATAACAAAAACATAGAACACTGAAATTGGGCTCTTTACATGTTTAACTTTGCAACTACATGAGGAACACAAGAGGAAAAACAGTTAATATTGCCACCATGAAGATATTTACAAACTATTAAGTTATTGCATAATAATAAATATCTTGAGAGAAACATTTATTGTTTAATAATTATAATGTCCACCGTAAGAATAATGGTAATAATTTTAACATTACAATAATATTAATAGCTCTAGTGAATGTGCTTTACATGAACAAATACAAAACACACCTATGGGATTATTATTCATATTTTAGGAAAGAAGAAGAAAGACCTCAAGAAGGTTAAACAGCATACCTAAGGCTATATTGTATCTTTAATAGTGGCTGAGCAATACCTACCTATCTAACTGTCCATCTATGCATCTATCCATTTATCCATCTACCTACCTATCTACCTACCTACCTACAGGACCATCTACCTACAGGACCATCTGCCTCCATGGCCCGTGTGTTTCTTTCAACATCATGGCACCTCACACAGTACAAATGGACGAGTGTTTTTTTTATTTGGCAACCATGATTGTGGCAATAGTTCACAGTGTTTGGGACATAAAGGCTATTGAAAATGTCACATGCACGTGTATAACCCATAAAGCTTATAAAGTCAGCCTGCATTACATAACCACTTTAGAGGAGAAAATCTTTCGAAGTCAAGCTAATTTCTTGTGTCCATTCAGCACCACTGCATTTTCTAGCCATGAAAATTAAGTGGATTAGAGAGTTCTAGCTGCTTTGTAATCGCAAAGACTAGTGCAGAAGACAAAAAGGAATTCTGAATAGCAGAAAAGCATATAGTCAGAGCTGAAAGTGACAGCAGGCATATGTGTATTTCAAAGGGCCTTGCGGTTGTGCCTGTCTAAAAATCAGACAGTATCCACAGTATATTTACTCACATATACTTGAAGACATGAATGACGCATATTAACTTAGACATGTATAGCTGAGTTAGTTCCAACTTTTAATTGTAGAAAGATTTGGGGGATAAAACCTATCGCTTAGCTTCACTTTCAGTCATTAAACACAAATTTCGAAAGTCCATCATCCCACTTCCAAGAATGTGCCTAAGATTTTTGTTATCGCCAAGGCTTCCTGCTACTGCTGTATTTTCCCCTTATCTTTGTATAGGTGTGTATGTATATGAGTATGTGTAGTGGAAGGATGAATACAAATTAAAATAAGAGGCTTATTTTTTTCTGTTGAAAATATGGGAAGAGGCTCTCCCTCCCTCAACCCCACTCTCTTCTCCCTTTTCTTAGAGCATTTACTTTTGGAAACCTAGTAACTGTAAGCACTTTTTCTCTTTGAAATGCATATCAATTTATTTAAAAGCTAAATAGTCTCCTACAGCTTAAAGATCCAGGAATGTATCTTTGAAAGGTAAATATACAGAAAGATAGTGCCCCTCTTTCTCAGTTTCTGTAAAAGGTAGAAGCCTAACTTCAGAGGCCTCTTGAATTTTGCTTCAAGTGGCAAAATTGCTTCCAGTCATAAAGATATAAGGAGGTGCCGGGCGCGGTGGCTCAAGCCTGTAATCCCAGCACTTTGGGAGGCCGAGACGGGCGGATCACGAGGTCAGGAGATCAAGACCATCCTGGCTAACATGGTGAAACCCCGTCTCTACTAAAAAATACAAAAAACTAGCCAGGCGAGGTGGCGGGTGCCTGTAGTCCCAGCTACTCGGGAGGCTGAGGCAGGAGAATGGCGTAAACCCAGAAGGCGGAGCTTGCAGTGAGCTGAGATCCGGCCACTGCACTCCAGCCTGGGCGACAGAGCGAGACTCCGTCTCAAAAAAAAAAAAAAAAAAAAAAAAAGATATAAGGAGGTTATTTTTTTCTTTGAATAAGGCCAATTAAGTAACAAGATGGTCACCACCAATTACCAAGTGAATTAAGAATGAACTATGTGAATTTAAGATGAACTATGTGTGACAAAGGGTGCTCTTAAGTCCTCTTCAGAACTAGTTACTATTTACCTTGAGGACACTGCTAGGCTGTGTAATAGGGTCTTTGTAATGTCAGCGGATTGCCTATGGTACACATTACATTCTGGTTTACTGCTTATTCAATAATGAATGTGTTTTCTTTCTCTTCTGCCTTGGTGGAGAGGTTTTTTAGGTTGACTAAAGATTCTGTTTATATTTCTCCAAGTGTAGTCAAATGTTATAGAGCAGGTTATAAAAGGTTGCCAAACTTTTTCTGTTTGCATATAGTAAATATTTTAGGCTTTGCAGGACATGAAGTCTCTGTTGTAAACTCAACTCTTTCCTTGTTGTACCAAAACAGCCATATATAGGTTATATGTAAATGAATGGGTGTGGCTATATTCCAAAATATGATTAACAAAATAAGCCTCAAGCTGGATTTGGCTCACTGGCTGCAGTTTGCTCACTCTTGCTCTAGAGACATACGAATTTTCAATGTAATAAAGGAATATCAAACATAATACATGACTAAAATGACTTGTCTTGACTAAACTGGACTTGTCAACTCCAGCCATATGGGTAGAGTGTAAAGCAGTGCTATATAGAAAGTAGTTTTTGTGTGTGTGTGTTTGCTTTTTTACTTTAGTATGCTACGTTTTTAGTAGAATGATTAATCTAAACATAGTTTTATCCTTCGTAACTGGAACTGATGGGTAACAACTTCCGAAATGACCGTTCAAAAGAGTAAATTTTGTTTGCAAAAAACTTCCGATGTCAATAGCCACCATTTTACTCAGCTCATTTTCCAAACGTACACAGAGTTCTGTTTTATATTTACTTTTGTTAAGGTTATTACTCAAAAATAAGGAGACCCACAAATATTATCTTTGATAGATTTTAAACAGTACCTATTTCCACAAAGTTCACCCTTTGTGCCACAAACTCAATAGACCCATTCACCACCTGGCTGCATTTATGACACCACCTTTTAGTAAAAGCTACAGAACAGGGTTGTTTGTGTTTTTTCAGTTTCAAATCGTTATTTCAAAAACAGTATTAAGGATCATTATTATTGGAAAAAATACTTTAAACATAAGAATATAGCTAACTCAAAATCTCAAGGAAATAGATGGTTTATGAATTCAGGATTTTTCATTGACAAGAAGTTCTGCCACCATTCATTATTTGTTAAAGTTAGGACCTCACAGTAAATAACAGCATCTGATGAATTGCACTCTTGTTTTAAATAGGATATTATATATTTCTTCTAAATATATCCATAATTAATAGTCTCTAGCATTCTAGAAAGATGTACTTAGCCTCTGCAGCTGTATTCTAAGGAAAGACACCATCTTCTTACAGTGAGTGAATGAGGCTGTCCTCTAGAAGAAAGTCAAGGACAAATATGTAACTCGAATTGGTAGAAAAAAATAGATTTAAAGTATTAAAATAAGAGTTTTTTTTTTTTTTTTCTGGCTATGCCCAGATGCATGAAATTTATACCTAATAATGAGGTAGACCCACACTGGACTATTTTTAGAGCTCCTGTCATAACAGGATAAAGGGCATACTTTACTCCTGAAGACCCAGAACATGATTATAAAGGGAAAACCTGAACCTCAGTAAATGTTCATTCTTTTTTTTTTTTCAAGATTATCTTATTTTTAACAAGAGTCAAGTAGAAAAACTAAAGAAGTTTGACATCCAGTTAAATTACATTTAGATAGAATTTTTAGAACCATATTTTTTCCCTCTTTCTAGACTTCTAACCCACTTTTCCTGTAATTCGGAGGAAAAAAAAATTAGTCACTGTATATCAGTTAGGATACCACAAATGGTATTGCAAAGCATTTATAAACAATACCTTAACCAATAAGGCCACTTGCTACACTGATAAAGCATAGCAGGAAGATTTTTAAAAATCATAACATAATTTTTGGTGAGGCCTGATTTTAACAGTTCTTGGCTTTGAATAAAAATTAATCGCTCTGTCTATGATCCATATTATATGCAACATTGTAGTAAATGCAAATGGTTTTACTAGTCAAAGCTCTATACTTTCATTTGAAATATGTACTTTTAGATGTGCTGTTTTTCTCATGGTCTACAGACAAAAAAGGAACTTATTGGTTAGGCATATAATTATTACACATTAAATCCTTAAAGTTTTAAGTTGCTTAAACTAGCTCAGCTTTTTTTCACATGAATAGACATTCCTTCCAGACTGATAAGGTAAAGATCATTTGTCTCCTCAAAAATTACTAGGATATAACCTAGACTGACTTAAAAATATCTTATTTTCCTGAAATAGCAAGCCATTAATTTAGTCACATATTTTATACACTTCGTTTCGCCAGCTTCATTTTAAGTTCTGAAATAACCCCAACCTTACCTGTTGTGCATCTTCCCATTTTTCCTTGTTTTCTTCATCTAGAAGGTTGCTAACTATTTGAAAGAAGTTCTGTAAATTAAATTAGATAAAAGATTTAATATTACATGAGAGAATTATACTTTCTAATAACATCCATTTGGGTTGACTACATGGTAAAGGTATAAAAACTTTGCAATATTGCTTTATGACCCTAACATAGTATTCTAGAAGATCTCTGAGGATCCTTTTTCAGCACCATAATTCCAGGATTTTCATATACGTTCATTTTTTTGTACTCTCAGAGGAGGTCAGTATAGAGAAAACACTTTCACTCACAATTATTTGTTCCATTATGGTTTCTATATTCCACTCTGTAATGTCATTGTGTAATTATTCCATACAAGTAAGTTTGATCCTGTCTGTAATGAAAGTCATCTGTGACCAGGCATGGTGGCTCATGCCTGTAATCCCAGCACTTTGGGAGGCCGAGGTGGGCGGGTCATGAAGTCAGGAGATGGAGACCATCCTGGCTAATACAGTGAAACCCTGTCTCTACTAAAAATCCAAAATAAATAAATAAATAAATAAATAAATAAATAAATAAATAAATAAATAAATAAGTTAGCTGGGTGTGGTGGCGGCACCTCTAGTCCCAGCTACTCGGGAGGTTGAAGCAGGAGAATGGCGTGAACCCAGGAGGTGGAGCTTGCGGTGAGCCAAGATTGCGCCACTGGACTCCAGCCTGGGCTATAGAGCGAGATTCCGTCTCCAAAAAAAAAAAAAAAAAGAAAAAAAAAGAAAAGAAAAGAAAAGAAAGAAAGTAATCTGTATTTGTTTCATTACAAGTTATCCTGTTAATTGTGAGTCGTGGTTGTTACTTGCAATGTTGTTTCAAAGAACACCCTAGTAAAAGTATAGGCAAAGTGGAGGAAAGACAAGCTCCCCTCAGTTGAAATCTTGACTCTGCCCTTCCTGCTCATTGTACTTTTACAACTACCAATTGCAAATATTAAATGAAATTTTCTAAGTTCCTGGAATATCACATATGCTAAGAGCACAATAAATCTTAGCTATTTTCAAATTATTACTCTTTACTCCTCTGCTTTTTGCCAGCAAGCCAACATGGGAGAATGAATAGACATGTAACATCCTTGCCATCATTCTTGTCTCTAACTGTGGAAGACCTATTGGCTTTATTTTCACCTAGCAGTACCCAGTGGTTTTTGGTTTTTCCCTTTCCTTGCAGGAAGGTCATTTTGATGTTCACATTCCATTCACACTGACAGAGAGCCGGGCTCTGTTCAGTTCTGTTTTGCAAGTGCGCATTTCACACGTGAAGGATTTTTACCAGAGAGAGACTTTTCTGTCCTTTCACACTACACTGTGCCATCAAGACACAGGAACTAGGAGAGAACAACCAGTGTGCCTTTGAAGGCAAGCTGTGACTTGGGGTCACAGGAGACCTGAGAAGTGTAAAGGGAAGGCATGGTGTTTATCTTAAGTTGCATAGGCAGTAGTGGCTTGGCTGTGTTCTCAGAAGTCATCTCTTCTGACTGTGTGTAGGTTAGCAGTAACACTGCTTCATACTGATACATTAACTTGGACCAGGACCAGGACTCCCTTGAGGGCAGAAATAATCATAACCTGTTAAACTCATCAGTCTTCCTCCCTATCCAGCTTCTCAAAACAGACATTTGCACTAATTTCAAAGAAACTCACCTGGGTGTTATTAAATTAAAAACAAAGCTGCCTCATTTCCTCTTGTGGTTTGAAGCTGTTAGTATCTATATTTAATTGCCCTATTTGTGCTATTTATTTTAATAGTTCCTGGCAATCACATGGTTGAAACACGGTTTGAGTCATAACCTCTATAAAAGTTACAGATTATTTTATGCAACTCTTAAAAAAGCCTGCAAGTCTGTTTTAGACCCGTTTTTCAATTCATTTAACCTTTTTGTACTACCAGCCATTTTTTTTCCACTTAAAATTTCCTGCTTGAAGTGTTAACATTTGAAGGGCTTAGTCCATTGAGCTGTAACTCTACCTATGGTCAGAAAGAATTAACCTTCAGAGTTCTCCAATTGCCTATGGTTGGTTAACTCAGTAGGGGACATGGTGCTAATGAGGCAAAAGTTGCAGGTTTTATCCCTGTACATGCCAGTTAGCTGTGCTGAGGTCCATGACCTCGGTCTGCATTCTAACCCCTGCCAGCTTTCATACAAAATGCATGCTGCTGCTAACAACAGACACCAAGAGAACAGGAAGCAATTTGTGCAACTGCATCTCCATTTCTGGAAAAAAAAAATTTTTTTTCACAAAGCATGTTTTGCTGACAGTGGGTCGGTGACTCCTTGCTGTACATGAAGGCCATTGCATACACAAAATTCCTTGATGAAAACAATAAATTCAGAGTTCAGTTCTTTTTTTAAATCACCGAAGGGCACACATAAAAAACACAAATTATTAAAATATATGTTGAGCCAACCAAACATAGCATTTTGTACTATTCTTCAAGCATTTTGTACTATTCTTCAAGGCCAACAAATGTGGCTTTACTAAATCAGAGTGGGAAGGCAGTACAGAATAAAGTTATTTGTTCTCACTATTGATTAGACTTTGGAATAATCAGTAGTAGTGCCCTGACTAATGAAATCCATGTAGGGGTACAGTGAGCTAAGTCTGAATATCTCAAGCAGTGGGGCAACATTTATGGAAGACTAAGTCTTTCTTGATCATCAGTGTATCCTCAGTGCATATGACTTGCTCATAGCAGATATTTAATAAAGTCCTACATTTAAAACAAAATTTAAGTTGCAAAGTCAGTACATCTCAGCTTGTTTCTTTTTTCTTTATTTTTCCAACTTTACTTTTAGATTCAGGGGATACATGTACAGGTGTGTTACCTGGTTTTATTGTGTGATGCTGAGGTTTGGAGTATGAATGATTCCATCACCTAGGTACTAAGTACAGTACCCACTAGTTAGGTTTGTAGCCCCTTCCCTTCTCCTTCCCTCCCTCCCCACTCTATTAGTCCCCAGTATCTATTTTTGCCATTTTTATGTGCATGAGTACACAATATTTAGCTCCCACTTATAAGTGAGAACATGCAGTATTTGGTTTTCTGTTCCTGCATTAATTTGCTTAGGATAATGGCCTCCAGCTGCATCCATGTTGCTGCACAGGGCATGATTTCATTCTTTTTAATGGCTGCATAATATTCCATAGTGTACATGTACCACATTTTGCACCTCAGCTTTCCTAAAAATATTTAGCACCATTTCTTTCAGCTGGCCTTGCTCTAACTTGTCTCACACATATATAAAATATTATATATATACACACACACACACACACATATTATATATATACACACATACTAATACATACTGAATATATATTCACTTTGACATTTACTAAACTATCAGACTGATAAATAGAACCAAACCTAACAGAACAGCTCTTTGAAGAGGTGACTCATGACATTTCAGGCCGCATGACTGAATTTTTCAAAGTGTGAAGCTCCTTCTGTGGTAGCAGAGCCACTACTTGCTAGTGTTCTTTTAAAACTCCATTAATGGTGATAATCGCTCTTTTGATGATTTACGGATTAGGTCACTTATGTCAATCCCTAAAATAAAAAGGTCAACATCTTACAGTAGGTTTTGCCTCATTTTTTTGCTTTTTTTGTTTTTTGATTTTTTTTTTTCAGTCACCCCTGATCTCCATGACCTAGACTGATTTGAAAAACTGAGTGTCCTTGGAAGAATCTGAGCTGTTTGGAGTTTGAATGAGGCAGACCCCGTTTAACATTTTCCCCATCAATTATTAACTGTATTGTTATGGGCAGATGTTGCCCACCTATGCTTTATTTCTTGAATCTGTAATACAGGAGTAATAATAGCTACCTAGCAGAGCTATTGTGAAGCTTGGAGTTAATTCTTAACACAGTATCTGATGCATGGCAAGTGCTCGATATATGGTAACTTTATGA